>NC_139294.1:7500000-10000000 GCF_050947815.1 Fusarium sambucinum | reverse complement strand
AATCCAACCAATATCGGAGGCAGTAAAAGAAACACAACCAGGTCCAGTGATATGGAACAGGTAACTGATGGAAAGATGTAGGCCGACTGCATGGCCGCCTGCATCGCGTAGCACGCCTTTGGGAGTTCCGGTTGTGCCTGAAGTGTGAATGATGTAGACAGGATCGGTACTCTTAACAGGGACACAATCTGCCTTGATTCCTCGAGACCGGGCCTTTTCAGTTAGAGCCTTCCAGTCCAACTGACTAGCACTGGTGTCGATATCCCATTTGAGCTGATCCCTTTGCCAAACAATAATGTCTTTTGGTTTATGAGTAGCCAGTCGGATAGCTTCTTCCACCAAAGGCTTGTATGCAATCGGGGGCTTGTTGCCGTCAATACCACAAGAAGCTGCCAGGATGGCAACTGGATGGCATGCATCGATGCGCTGGGCAAGTGCAAAAGGGGCAAAGCCTCCAAAGACAATAGAGTGAATAGCACCAAGACGGTTGGCAGCAAGAATGCCTATAACTGCAGCAGGAATTGTTGGCACTGTTGTATACGTTAGTATGTACCTGTCAACAGAGGAATCCGGGTTCACTTACTATACAACATTACCACATGTCCCTTATTTATCCCTTGCTCCCTTAAAGCGCCAGCGAGTGTTTCGACTTCATGAAGTAGCTGGCTGTAGGTGTATCTCTCCTTGGTATTTGTCACAGGACTATCAAAGTAGATGGCGACAGAGTCACCATGACCATCGAGCACGTGTCGATCGACGCAGTTGTAGCAAGTAGATATCTCGCCGTCTGGAAACCACTCCCAGCTGTCATGTGTGACACCATTCTTCAGTGTCTTTTGTGTCAACTGGATAGTGGAAGAGAATGGTTTATGCCAGTGAAGTTGCTCAGCCTGGTGTCTCCAGAACTCTTCAGGATCTTCCAGACTATGTCGTAGCACTTCGTCTTGAACGTGGTAATCTTCTATGTTGTCAGGCATACTTGGCAGTGTTTTCCCAGTTGGCACGCCGATTTGTTTGTTTGGTTTCTGTTGAGAGAGCGAAGAATATCTTGGTGGCTTTGTAGGAACGCCTGGTTTTGGTACTGGTGGTATCGACGACAAGGAATAACAACGAGTAGTATGGTAGGGACATGTCGGAACAGAGACCGAGATGTTATGGGGGCGAGCGTATACGATAAAACGGATAGTTTGACTTAGTTTCAACGGCATCCGGCTGCGACACCGAACAGCTCCGAGACATATTCGGCGATGCATAAATGGTTATACCTAGACGATGATCTCCTCGAGTATTATTAAACTCTTCAGTTGTGGTTCCGAGGAGAAGAGTCCAGGCGAGATAATTTGGGTCTGTGACATGAATACTGAATCTAACAATGCTTGGACTGACGCAAGAACCGTTGGGAGGAGCTCATTCCTCAACCTGTATCTCTCTCCTCAATTTCATCACCAGCCTCCATTTTCTTGGCTGTCAGAGCAAGTGTAACTGGTTCGCTTCCTTCCTTCTTTCCATATTAGAGCTCCCCCGCATTCCTACCTGCCTTATGCCAAGTAAGATACAGGATGGCACCTACCTCACATCCAGCTTTACTGTTTGTCCCTTTGCCCGGTAGACTCTTCCGGTAACCGACGGGCCGGTACAGTCCCGAACCGTAACAATGGATGTGTTAGTAATAATATGAGGCTTATTTGGTGGATCACTCTGCCGGTGATATCCCGGGCATTCGGAGTTGAGCTGAAGCATTGGACTACTTAGCTCTTGTTTACTGCCGGTAGTTGCTGTAGTGAACTCCACGTTTTGACGGTTCATTGTGACCTGGGTAATAATGTCTTGTCGGTGAGCACTTGAAGGAATCTATCCCTGCCACGGTACTGCAGCCGTGCCCGGGGACTCACCGAACTTTTAGAAAGTGAGAGCAACACTTGAAAAGGGGAACGAACATCAATCAATCAACCCTGGCATTGATTGACTTGAGTTTGGCTGACGTAGACTAGACTCGCCTACTCCTGTTCTTTTGTGCAAGGCAATTTGTACAATACAAATGTCACGAATTCAAAATAATGGTTTAGAGTTCAATACTAGTTTAACAGCCACGCAATCTCAATTGACTATTGGCAAGCGCTCTGAACGCCTCCAACGCCTCTCCCAGCGCCCGTCCTACTGGGCTGACCGCCATGGCGTTTGATTCCACACAATACCAGGAAACAGCTAAGTAACTACACGTGGGATTCAGTCTTTGTCTCGGGACAAAACGCCTGAAACATAGCCAAGGCAAGACATCTTCACAACCTAAGTCACACAAACATAAAAAGAACTCTGAAGTGTGCCAGACCAAAACTGGCCTCCCAGCAATGTTTGCTTTGCTTTTGACTATGATACATGATTCCCTCAAGCTCGCAGCAACATTGATAATTGACAAGAGACCATAAACACGCCCAGCTCTAAGGATATATATGCTCTAGCGTCCCCGAAAGGAAAACATTAAAGATGCTGGAGATAATTTACCAAAGAAAAAGTATGTATCAAGAATATGAAACAGGATTCGAGATTGGGAAATTGATGAGCAGAAACAGGAACAAAACTCGCGAGTAGAGAGGCAAGACAAGACCGTCCTATTTTTGCAGCCATAAAGGCAAGATAAAAACATTATATTCCCATCCTCGAAAGAAGATATCTCACACACAGGGAATATGCGAGCTCCTTCCGAACACCGAGACAAAAACTTATATATATACCAGAATTTGTCTCCAAAACCCCTGCAAAGCGTGGCCATCATTAGACAATAAGACTCCATAGAGCGGTGCAGTGGTATACCGGTTCTCCCGTATCGTATGTTCGTAAACCCAAAAAGATATAAAAAAGAAGTTCCTATACAGTTCCCTCAAAGATCGCTTGCGTATCCCAAATTGAATCGAAACCATCGCTAACTTTCCCACATGCACCCCAGCATGAATTGGGTATCTACCGGGCGTAAGACATCGTAGGCATTGTTTGCTAGCAGCTGATTTACAGGAAAGCAGCGAGACCGACGACGGCGGCGAGACCGGCACCGGAGAGGGCGGCGACCTTGCCGGCACCGGCAGTGGGGACCTCCTCGGGGACACCAGCTGTAGGAGTAGCACCGGGACCGACGGGGTGGTCACCACCGTTGCTGGGCTTGCCAGTAGGGTAGACGGGGACCATGGTAGAGTTGTGGCCCTGACCGGGGTGGCCAGGGTGGCTGGGCTTGCTAGGCTTCTCACCAGTGGGGCTAGAGATTCAGTTAGCATAATCCTCATGTGGTTTAGATATCAAAGCAACTTACCAGTCGTGGCAGACAACAGCGGAGGTCATGATGACGGGCTTGGTGACGGTGCAAGGGCAGTCAGTGATGGTCAGGGTGGTGGCCTCAGTGATGGTGTAGGTCTTGTCGCCGTGGACGATCTCAGTGGGACCGGGGCAGTAGGTGGTGTAAGCAGTAACGACCTCAGTGGTGTAGGTAACGTTCTTGGCGTGGGCAGCAACGCCGGCAGCGAAAGCGAGAGCAGTAGCGAACTTCATTTTGATGGTTGGGTTTTGGGGGTTGGGTATTAGATTATTGGTAACTCGAAAGTTTAGTGGTTGATGATGTACTTTAAAGAATGAAATTGACTAAAAGTCAAGGTATAGTAGTAACGAAAGTGAGTGTGTGGGTGAGGAGGAAAGAAGGAAAGGAATCTCGAGTGTCTGGAGGACTGGAGCTTTATACTGAGATGAGAGACCTTGAGGTCGACTGCTCTACTGGAGATTGTGGATGGGAGCCCGCATTATGGACCAGGGGTTGACAGGCTCCACAGGGCCTCATGGATGTGTGGAGACCTCCATGGAGATGGGAGGACAGGGGTAAAGACAGGGGATAGTGGGGTGCTCGAGCCTTGAAGTTGACAACAGATGGGTGTTAATTAAAAAGGTACAAGCACAATATAATAGAGTCAGTCTTGTGAGAAAGACAGAAACAGAGATAGGCTTCATGGCCCGGTGGCGTTCTCCCAGAATGAGATTGACAGGGTTCAATTTAACTGAGTAAAGTCTTTAATTGGACGATTCGCTTTCTCTTGTCGTCCACTTACCATTCATTCTGCTAGGACGGGGGCAAATGAGCGGCGACTTTTACAGGGTCAAATCACTGATATGATTTTCAAGAAGCTGTTGTTCACTCTGTTATTAAATTCAATAGTTCAGAGATTGCATCTACCAAAGGCAATCGGTATTATGGAAGGCCATGGTCAATGTTAAGCTTGAAGTATAGACATCTCTCTACTGAACATGTCTTCATGTCATGCTTCTCAAGACATGTACAGCCAGTTCAGTTACAGTGCAAACTGCCTATCAGCATTGCATCAACCCCGAATTAGCAATGGGCACGACCCCTGTGTTGTAAGTGCAGACCAGATGCTGATATTGGATGAGCGAAATGGGAAAAGGGGATGCTAGTGCTAGTCTCAGCGTGTGTGTGGGGAGGAAACCCTTCCACTTTGCTTCATGCTATTGTGGGGTGGAAGAAGAATCTTAGACTCTGAACGGTATCAAAACCGAGATAGGATTAAAAAAAAAAAGGAACTAGAATGACTTGAATGTAACATCAGTTGATTCGAATGGAATAGCTGATGCAGGTACCGTGCCGTATTGTGTGTTACATGCACAGCTATCTAGCCGCTGTACAGAGTACATATTCGCCTTTCAATCTCCAGGGCCGAGATTGCTCTCACCTGTATTACGCGGAAGATAAATGCATAATAACGGGCGATATTGCGAGGGAGAAGGCAAATGCTGTTGAATGAATATCCAAGGAGAGAGATTTGGTGATACTAAAATTGGTATCTATCGGACGAACCGAGGCGGACCGACGTTCCATGTGGGATCTGATTCAGAGCTGGGACTTGGTCCCATAACCAGGGAGACAGATACCGAAGCAACGGGATATGAATAGGATAGCCTACCCAGAAAGATTAGAAGAGGAAAATCTAGAGTAGCACTCGCATTAATAGTGAGTCCATCCAGCAAAGACATGTTTCCAAATTATGGGCCATATTAATTGCCTATAATACGAATGTACAGCGATGTGACCAAGGAACAATAAAGCGATTGGCAACAGAACGCATACCGCCAAAGCCAAGATCTTTCAAAGGACTTTAGTGATCGATCGATAATCCCTCGAGCATGATTGCGCGTCTTTGGACGATCTCGAAGCTAAGGCAAATGTCGTTCTGTAGAAACGAGACTAAATGAGAAACCAAGAACGACGGCTTGTCGCGTGGATGCGAGGCAGCCACCCGGTTCCTCTGCAGTGGGCATTATCCAATGAATGAAATGGAAGGTACTCTGTATGACCAAACCACCCAAAATTTAGGTGATGTTGCAGCTTCCTTTTCTGGGTCCCATTGACTGGTGGGTGGCAGGCGCTGCCCTGGCAGAATGCAACGCTAATGCAGGAACAAATCTCTTCCCGCTGTCTGCCCGCCAATCCCTTATTTTTTGGTGGTACCAGCCAGCCTGCTTCTCCCGCCAATCACAGTCTTTATGTCTTTTATCTTGTGCCCATCAACAGCTATAACTCTTACTCTCGATGTCCGTTGGTGACAGGATAAGCATGGATGATCACTAACCCTGGTGCCGATTGCCACAAACAATCAACCAGCCATCTACCTACCTTTTTCTGGTTAAGCAGACAGTCCAACCATGATCTGACCATGCCCAAACTTAGTACCTAGCGAGTCTGGAAACCACTACTCTCTGTATCATGGCAACCTCACTTGGCAGTCAACTAATGGCTGACTCTTTGATTGCTCTCCCGGCAGTCATTGGATATAGTCCGAAAGGAACCGTGCAGCCTCGACCGGTGATTGGCGGGCCTTTGTCCACGGTACTCAATGCCCCGAATCGATCCATCGCGGCATGCATAGGAAGCAGGGGATAGGGGAGCGAGCTAGAGGCGGTCTGCTAAACCGAAAAAGCGGAACAGTTCGCTACTAAACAGAGCGTCAGTCACTGTATCAACACAAACATGGATGCAATGCAATATGCAACACATGGCGTGGGCCAACGCCACACCGACAGCCCGACAAAGCACTTCATTTGAGTCATCCAGGGCTTGGTGGAAAAATAAGGCGAGCAAAGGGTCATATCGGCTACCGGCAGCAACTTTGCTTCTTCTCAACGCTGTTTCAAGGTGGAGCAGTTTCTGAGTTGGCAGATGGAGATGAATGTCTTTTGACTTTCCTTTTCCAGGGTCTTCCGTGGTGGTATCGAGTCCAAATGCTTCAGAACGGTCGCATCTGACTTATGGCTAAGACTCATGGTTCTAATGCTTACCCGGGCCGGTTCCCTTGTCAAATAATGTTTCGATGAAGAGGCCATGCCCATTACTCTTTGAAAAGTTTAATTGCAAACTCGTTGATAACGCAACTCGACAGTTTGGGTCGCTGGATGCTACCCTTCATAATTTCCTCCGCGGCCGCCTGGGCACACACACTTTACCTATAAGGCAATTGAAGGATCTACGACTACCACAGCCTTATCTCTCCAATGTGCTGATTCATGGTCAGTTCTTGGCGTGTGCGCATCTACGTTCAAACCCAGCACTTCGACCTCGAACCAGGCCATATCTACAATCGATCATTGACAGACGTTATCACACCTCGTATCTTCTCTATATTGTTGATCCTTCAATATGGGGCGCGGGGCTCTCTCATATATTTTTTTCTTCAGCTTCTTGTCTCGTCTTAGCTCTCATCATCTGGCGCTATTGTTGACCCACGGTTCTAGCAGAATTGATCTATCTCCAGTTTCAAAAGTCCACACAAAGTGATTACTACAATTGCCAGGGGTCTTCGAATAGCGCACTAGTTCTTCAAATGGTCGCTGACAAGCTTTTGGCCGCTTCCTTCCTGCCCGTCCAACCATGGCAAGGGTTTTAATCGATGCGATCCGAGGGGATTATCGTGGAGGTAGCGAATGCTTGGCAAACGATGGCATTCTGAATATATGAATACATGAAGTGCTTTATCCTAAACCGACGTCGACAGGCAGCTTTACCCGTCGCAAATTCAACCCAACGGTCTACTTTTTATCTTCTAGCCCGGTTTTTCGTGCATCATTTTAATACAAAGTTCCCGTTCCGCTCACACCTGCTAGGCATTGAAGCTTATCAACTCTGTTCAAGACAACAGGGTCAACTCAAAATTGTTAATTTATCTCCGAGGGTTTGCGATAAACCTTTTAGCCACTCGATCCTGCGTCGTTTATGGTTCTTCGCAAAGGTCTGACTACGGCACCGTTCCCGGACTTCATTTCCACCATGGTGATGGTTGCTAGATCATCCATACAAGTGCATATACATCGTTCTGACCGTTTCACACCTACCTTGGCTGCATTAACACCCTTGCATGTCAAACATTCTGTCTGATTCCCCAAGTGAACAATTTCTCGAGATTGAGTTGTTTACCTGTATTGACGCGAGGTTGTTTTGCTTGAACTGTTTATTCAGCGACCAGACAACCACCAATAATTCTCATTTACTAGGCCCACTCATTATTTTGAGCCGGTGCTTTTACTACTCTGTAGAGTCTGGTGATTCTAACTCCAATTCGATCACTGATCTATATTTGGGCTACTCAATTTACCAACATGGAACTAAATCTTGAGCCAACGCCATAGTTAATCTCCAATCCTTGAGGTACTGGAGTGTAGTGGTTGCTGATCATTGCTAGTTCTCCGGATGGCCTGATTCGACAGTTGGTTTAAGAAAAGGGTTGATTTTTGAAAGGCGTTGTCGAATAATACCTACATACTAAGGGAGTTGTGTACTTGGCTCTCTCAGAGTGGGTCCTCTGCCGGAGCTTATGGTTGATGCCCGAGGTGAGCTGCCACACCTTCTGCGCGACTGCAGGGTGAGCTATGCAACTTGAACCAACATTCACAAACGAGAAATCATAATACCAAGCCGGATTAATAAATTTGGCTTCAGTGCTCTATCTCCATAGTCCATCATTCTTTGGCTAGAAACCTCAACTCTGCCTTAACGCTCCCACGTCGCATCGAATGCCTCTAAAACCAACTTTCGCATTTCTTCCGTCATTGGTATAGTATGTAGCTTATCGGCCGTTATCCAAACACCTTCAGAGTGCTCATTTAGGTTAACTATAAAGTCCTCTCCTTGCTGTACTTGGACCAGATAGCTCAATTGCAAGGCAACCTTGCGAATTGTTTTAATAGAGGGTCCCTGACCGACCTGTTTCTCAGTAGTATATGAGAAAGGCTTTAATGAGCTGACGACCTTTAAGATAGTGAGTCCTGTTTCTTCGGCCACTTCGCGGGATATGGCATCGTAAATTGAAGGGTCTGTCTCATTAACCTTGCCTCCTGGTATCTCAAATACACCAGGGCAATAAGCTTCGTGGGCAGCTCGTTTTAAGATCAGGATATGCTTATTGCCTTTATTATCCTCGCGGACAATGGCGGCCCCAACAGTAATCTTGTCAGCAGGTTGGTAGATTGGCGACGATAGGGCCCAGGTTTGGATATCAGCCTTAGACATGCCTAGGAATTCCATGTCTATATGGATAAGACGATTAAGATTGTTTGATAAAACTCGAGTGTTCTTCTAGGGTTTTCGGTAGGTAGTGAGAGAGAAGTCTGGAAGAAAATTTCAGGATGTCCAATTCTGAGCAGCGATGGAAGGTGATATAGAATGAAGGCTCTGTGAGTTACACAGAAGAGGGCGGCCCTCCATTATATACACAGGCACTCATTGGAGCTGCTGTCGAGTATTTAACTTTTCCATGTCGTGCATTAGACGCACCTGACCACTTTTGACTCTGATTGGGATATTATAGTTTCACCAATATGCTCAAATAAGTCATAGGGTGCGTGATAACTTACATATGTAATCTGAGCAGTCTTGCGTATGGCCAGCCGGCTTTGCATATACTGACCATGGTGCACTACCTATGGACGTAACATCTTGTGTGGAATTAACCTTCGAGCCGATGACCCTGATTCGAAGTTGCAGTGCAATCAAGCCATGCATGCATACATATATGTTACTCACTTGCCTTAATCTCGCTCGCACTCCCGCCCATTTAACCTTAACTTTCTCTAGGTTTATTATTCAAAAAGTTCTGACGCAATCACCAACAGCCTTATTCTTATTTATCTATTTATTGAATCGCGCCCTCGACCTTTTTTTCTTCCTAAGGAATAGAAGGAAACAGTTCCGCCATGTCTACCTATCCCGATGTCGGTCGTTCGCCATACTAGCCAGGAGCGTATCTCGACTTTCTTTAGCCGATATTGTTCATTATCACAGGAAGAGTGCAACAAGTTCGCGCAAAGTTACCTTGGATGCGACATTCGACAAGCGTCACCACAGGGTGCCTTCAGCTACACTGTCAGAGGTGATGACTTTGTGATCCAATTCCGCGCTGAACGCTCACCCCTTGATCTCGATATCATCAAGCATGCTCATCAAATGCACGGAGATTGGGTTCTCGAAGTCAAAAAACTTGATTCGATCCCTGGACATCCAACCGTCTTGATATATTCCATGCAACTACTGGTGGGCGTAAACTATTCGCTTTTACTGCATTCTTCCGGAACCACAAGTTGCGATGTGGTTCCACGTCAGAAAGAGACTGTCAAGGACCTGGCTTAGTCAGTATTATCATCGTAAATCCCGCAGAACTCATGTCTAACATATTTTAGCTTCTTTTCTCAAGCATGGAATAGTCAAGTTCCCATCGACTCTTCAACTGTTCTTATCAAGCGACTAGACTTTCGACAAAAGCTCCAGACTCTTGCTGAATCCCTTCCTCCTCGCTTCCAACCTCTTGTTTCTTACTGCAAAGATAACCTTCAATTTGTCTTTAATTCTGCTATTCCATGGTGCTTGAACCATGGCGATCTATGCGATACCAACATAATCATTGATCCCCCCACAGGCAAGCTTTCAGGTGTTATTGACTGGGCAGAAGGGTCCATACTTCCCTTTGGATGCGCCTTGTGGGGCCTCGAAACCGTGTTGGGAAGATTCGACTTTGAGAAAGGCGAATGGGTGTATGATGAACAACGAGAAGACTTAGAGGACCTCTTCTGGGAAACCTTCCGCTCACACGTTGGTTCCCTCAATCCGGCACAAGAACGTGGTATCACAGTCGCAAGATTGACTGGTCTATTCTTTCGTCATGCATTCAAGTTCAATGGTCTGTACGCCGTACCAAAAGATGACTCGTGGGACTTGCGTCTTCTGGATGGCCAGCTATTGGGAGATCGCCAATGGCTCACGGCCTGTGTGGGTTCAAGCGGTTCCGTGTCTCAGGAGTAAAACTTGATCGCTATCGTCAGATAAAATAAATTGCTTTTGAGTAATACCACTATGTACTATACAATGTACTACTGCCTGGTTTCTGCCATACACAAGATCCGAGGGGATATCGGCATTCATCCAGTACACTGGAGCATGTTGCCTTCGGCTATCACTTGAGAATTGAGAAAATGAAAGGGTAACAGCCAGGAGTTTTGAGGTTAAATCACACAACATTGACGCGAATCAACGGCACTTGAATTCTATCAAGTACGCGATTCCAATGAACCCTATTGAATTACTTGGCTACTATACTATAATATAACCCACCGACTCTTTAATCATGCTGACTGGCGCCATTATCATATTGATTAAATAATCTCAATTATTCTATGCACTAAAGCTTTCTGTCAATCCTTCACCGGTATTCTGAACATCAATATAGTATTCCCCCTTTAAATATAGCCTTTATGGGACTTAGAGATCATGCACTGAGGTACATTCCTCCAGCTGTTGTCAAATTGCCAGATCTTTTTAAGATTTGCATTAGATTTAATACAGAAGGGGGGGGCCAGGAAACGTTTTAAACTGCTCTGTCCGCATACTAAATGCACCGATAATCTCCAGAAAATCATCGAATGGGATAATACGGAAGCTTCGCAAGTCGACTGCGCGTTTATTGCAGTACCGCACGATAAGCATTTTAGGACCGTTGGTCCTCTGCTAGCAGGCAGAATCTATATCCTCAAGGAGAAACCTGCTTCCCTTTCCGTAGTCAAACTTCGCCAACTATAAGAGGTTACAGCCACTTATAACGTCAGGCTTTCCACTGCTCTACAAGGTCAATATAGCAACAGATACCACCTTGAAGGAATGGCTACCTCTGATCGGAACTATCCAGTGTATTAAGGCTACCCGTAAAAATTACAAACCGCAGCTAGACCAAGGATAGAGATCCCGTGGGATCCTCGGGGGCAGTGTCCATATCGATCTGGGTTAGCATTTGCTTGATCTAGTTTTAGACTTATTGCCTGGCCCACAGACTCCGGTTGTGAGATTCTCAGAGTGCCTTCTCACTCATCCCTACCAGCAGTATGATGCCGAAGATACATACTTCGCGTCCTTATTGCTACCCTCCAGCACCCCACCAACACCAGACATCCCTTGTTATCTGAAAGCCTCCCGCATGAGCCATCATAAGACTGACAAAATATGTATCATTGGCACCGACGGAACCTTGGTCGGAGAGGACTGCGTGGTGGACCTATTCGCATCTTTCGAGTCTAGAAGGAAAATATTTACCAAGACTTGTGCCCCTCCATCAGTTTCAATCAATCAAATGCTACTGAACTTTGCTCAGGAAGTCAGGGAAGAAAAGACCTTCTTCCGAATACCAACGACACTCGGATTTGGACCTCAGAGTTACTCACACATCTGAAAAGATTCGGTCCTCATGGGAGCCCAAGTTCAAACCTCAAACGGCGCAGGATATGTCAGAAATATTGAGTGTCTTAAGCAAGTATCCTCATGTTATATTATTGGAGGACTGTTCACATGCCCACGGCGCGAGCATCAACGGAAAGTGCGTAGGGACGTTTGGGGATGGGGCTGCCTGGTCTTTGCAAGGCCAGAAGATCATTAGTGGCGGAGAAGAGGGTATTATGGTCACCAAACACCAGGATTTCCATTTTCGGGCACTTATTTGGGGCCATTACAACAAAAAATGTCGCTCAGAGATTCCCGATAACCATCCTCTGGCGCCCTATGCCTTGACTGGAACAGGCCTGAAGCACCGGGCTCACCCAATTGCTGTTCGCATTGCTCTCAATCGACTCCGACAGCTACCTTCCTTCCAAAAAGCCAAATCTTTCAACTCAAGAAGGCTGCAGGAAGTTCTCAAGAAAATACCCTTTCTTACCTTGCCAGAATTTGACTCAAATTCTGAACAACGCACCTGCCCAGCTTGGTATGCCTTTTGGATACGGTTCAAATCTGACCTTGCCCCCGCTGGACTCACGCGAACCGACTTCGTGCAGCCTTTGGAAATCAGCTGGCCTTGACGTTGACACGCCTAATTCGACACGGCCCTTGTATAAAGAGCCGTTATTTGCACATCCAGAGAAGGTATTACCTGGTATCTACGCCTCTGCTCCTCTCGCCCAACTACCATCAACCTCATTCCCCATGGCGGACTCTTTCCACCGAGAACTCATCAAAATGCCCGTATGCGGCATGTCCTGCCAACAAGCAACAGCGGATTTCTATGTGGAAACACTGAGCGAGATTGCTACTAAGTATGTGGAATTCTCACCATGAGCACACCTATCATCTCCGCATTGGCTTCAGCAACCGCGAGAGGGCTTGTTACCGTGCATGGTGGCCTGGGAAGGTGAATCGTCACAAGACTGGGCTGGTAAATGTTGCTTGAGAAGAATGCTGATGCAACCTTCAAGTACGTCGATGGGGAGAAACACTGGTTTCTCAGCACCATTGCCACGGCGAAGGAGGCGCAGCGACGGGGTTTAGGAGCGGCACTTACTATGTATGGAGTTTGGTGTTGAGCGAGCGGATGCGAGCCTCCGCTGAGTTTGTCAATGGAGCTATTAGTTATAGCGCAGAATATGAGTGTCTTATCTGATAATGGATTATATTCGGATCAAGCAAGCACCGGCTAAGCTCACCCGGCTTCCCTAGGTCGCGCGATTGGCTATATAGCCAGAGTTAAATATACATCTTCCTATTAATGCCTACTGTTTGTTATCATTATCAACTCAAGTCGATTTCATTGTTTGTCGTCCTCGATGACTCTCAAACCTGGCATCCCTCGCCGCCACTAGATCTACTCATGACGTGAAGTCTCGAATTTGATATTTATCATCTATATTTTGTTTGTTCTTAAATATCCTGTAGGTCTGATGTGCTGAGCATGCGAATATTCCAGTCTTTCTGCTGCCTGGTGGTCGGTATTAACATGTCTCATTCGAGTCTGCCCAAGTGATTACCACTTGACAAAACTAGAATATTTATTCTATTGGACTCTAGCCGAAAACCAATTCCTTGTCACAATCTTTGGTTTTCTGGATAAGTATCAATCCGGTTTTGTATGCAGCTATACCCGTTCATCTCACCTCGAATTACATTGTTGACTTCATTCAACTACAATAACTGTCTTACTCATATCTGGCTATGAATATTGGTCATGCCTTGCTCATGAGAGACCGACCCGTCTCTTTTTTATGGGGATTTCTTCGACGGAACCTCGGTTGAGAATAGACATCTTGCGACGTCTGTTTCTAGTGCTTCTATTGACGTCTGTGAGGCTGCTGTATTAGTAATGTACGTCATTGCCTCATAGCAAGCAATGCAACTCTTAAAAAGGAACCTGTGACCTCAATATACGTTCATTTTCATTAACGACAACACCTGTATTTCGAACAGATTAAATCCACATCCAAAGCAAAAATGACTGATTACATCAAGGCAGTTGGTATGAAGATACAACATCCATCCGTCGCTATATCTAACCATACCCCACCTTACAGATATCCGAGGCGGCACTGGTGAGCGTGATGCCCTTTTCATCAATGACAAGACGCCCAAGCCTACTGCTGCCGAAGGGCAAGCTATTGTCAAGATCAAGGCCTTTGGAATTAACCGCATGGATATAATCCAGCGTCGGGGTTTCTACCCCCTTCCTCCTCAAGCACCCAAAACACTGGGTGTCGAATTCAGCGGCATCATCGAGTCCTTTGGACCTGGTGATCATGGAGCTTTTAAAGAGGGTGATGAGGTCTTTGGTCTAGCCTACGGTGGCGCCTATGCCGAGTATATCGCGGTCAGCACTCGTATGTTGCTCCACAAGCCCTCCTCCATCGACTTTACAACTTGTGCTGGTGTGCCAGAGGCTTGGATCACAGCAACCCAAGCTTTGCATCTTGTCCTCGGCTTCACCAAGGGCAAATCTATCCTGTGGCATGCTGGTGCTTCTGGAGTGTCGGTTGCTGGTATCCAGCTGTCGCGCGTTGCCGGAGCCTCTGCGGTTTATGCCACAGCTGGATCTCAGGACAAGCTCGACTTTATCACTTCCAAACTCGGAGCAACAGCTGCTTTCAACTACAAGACTCAAGATTGGGCTGATGAGATCAAGAAGGCTACGGGAGGTAAGGGCGTTGACTACATCGTCGATTTTGTTGGTGGAAACTACTTCCAGAAGAACCTGGACGTTGCCGCGCGTGATGGACGCATGGTTCTCCTAGGAACGCTTAGCGGTGCCAAGGTTCCTGATGCAGACATCTCCCAGATCCTGTTCAAGCGAATTCGTATCGAAGGTAGCACTCTCAGGAGTCGTGATGAGGAGTACCAGGGCGAGCTGCGAGATCGATTGGAGAAGTACATCCCAGACTTTGAGAACGGCCAACTCAAGATCTTTGTGGACGAGGTCTTCCCTTGGGAGCAGATCCAGGAAGCTCATAGACATATGGAAGACGCCAAGAACTTGGGTAAGATTATTTGCACTATTCCCTAGATATGACCTCTGAGACCAAGTCGCAAATTCTAAATCTGATGAATGGCAACGATGAAATTTAAATCAACTTCACTCTGTCATGAAGCATGTGAACAAAGAGTGAAAGTGACCATTCACTATTTGATGCCAAGTTGAAGACTGAATGACGAATGGATCATACCGACTACATATTCCATCACTGGAGCCGCACTAAAAGAGGCAAAAAGAAATCGCATCTAAGCGATCTGAACGCTTGCATATTTCCAAAGTCAAGGTATCATGAAATGTTTAGTGAGCCTTGAGCCAGTTGAGCATCTGGTCGTAGGCAGTGGCTTGCGCATCCTTGATGGACTGATCTTGGTACTCGCCGACAACAGCGAATCCTATAACGAGTATTAGTTTGTTGTAATGGTATGCATAACATGGATTAACTCACCATGAGGAACTCCAGGATAAACTTGAACCTCGTGCTCGACGTTGGCATCGGACAAACTGTCTTCTCCGCCTATCCGCACCTCTTCAGGGAAGAGAGGGTCGTTCTCTACGCAAACCAGACTGATGGGAGCGCTGATGTCCTTAAAGTCATCTGGGACAACTGAAGCAGCATGCGCCAAAGCGCCGGCCTTGATGTATGGCCCGTTCTTGACGTCGCCACTCTCGGCATCGCCCGTAGTAGCGGTTGTCTTTTTTGCAAGCAGGAGCACGAATCGAGCACCAACGCAGTATCCAGCTGCGTAGATACCATTGCCCTGCTTGATCGCGTCGGCGTATTGCTCCTTGGCAACATCAATGACCTTGTGCAGGATGGGCATGACCTTTTCGTCCGTCACACGGGCGAGCCACATGTCGATAAGGAATGACTTTGTAACCTCGACGGCCTTTAGCTTGAACTGCTCGAGGATGGATGTAGAGTCGTCTGCGATGGCCTGAGAGCCAGGAGCCGTGTCACCACCAAAGAGGTCGGGCATGAGGACAAGGTAGCCCTCTGAGGCGAATCTATCGGCTTGGATTTGGTTGTTTATAGACTTAATACCAGTGCCGCCTGTCAGGAGGAGTAGGAGTCGTGATGGCGCATGGGGGTAGTCGGTTGGTTTTGAGATGTAGACCTAAGCAAGGGAGGATCAGCTTGGAGCTTGGGAGTTTCGAGCTTGTCCGTATACATACATCAACATCGTTGAGCTTGATGATTTCTCCAGTAGATGACTGACCAGAAGCTACGACCGTTAGTGGATGGAATCTTTATTGCCCAAGAAGTTGCGTACGAGTTGGTCTGTCAGATACACAATGCTCGCCTACAACAACTGGAGCTTGAGCTGGCGCTTGGATATTGTCGCTGGCCGCAAGAGTTTCCTGGGCGTCGCTCTCAGGCGCGCGGGTAGCATTTTCAGCGTCAGCCATTTTGCGAAGCTTGTGGATGATTTGTCACGTTTCTTGTCTGGTGCGGAGATGTTGGTGAGTTGGGAGACAATGGAGGATGAAGTTGCTTGTTGCACGTGGAGGGGCAGCTTGACATGCGAAGGTAACGCAGTTGGTTAGAACTTAGCCGCAGGTAAGCTGGAATTCAACACTCGACGTCATGTCATGTTGGAGGGGTAACTCACCAAGAACAGTAGCTAAGCTTCTATATTGCTACAATATTGACGCTACAGGACAAGACAGGAAATGCCAACAAAATATCGTATTTAATTAGGATGATTTGTCTCTCATCTGAATGAACCCCTAGTTTATCTTTAGTTCTCACTCTTCTCCCAGCTATCCGTAGCGAGTTCTGTTGGGGGCAAGTACCTTTACATACATACCTACAAGAGATAGCCGTATCATACATGAAAATCAATTAAAGCAGTATGTATTCAGGTTAAAGTAATTACGAGTACATAATGTCTATTAACAGTCTTGGTACAAAATTTGCTCTGTAGGATACAAGAACCTTTGATATGCTGTAGTAGCAGCCGCGTTAATTGTACAAAAAAACATTCATTAGGTATCTTGAGGGTGCCGCATAATTCAAATCATAATCTTACGACGACCGTGATTCTAAATTCATAGTCCATTTCTGCCTGCAAGGACCCTATTGGGAACGACCTTCCATGAACTGCCTACACCTTTACGTAAGTGACCCCGCGATTTCTTGCCACAAGCGCGTTCCACTCAACGCGCTGAACGCGTCTAGTTCACTCTCTCATCACCTCTCCAACAGAACTGCCTAAAGAAAGTATCCGCTTCGATCACACTCACCATCTCACAAGAACGAAGCAAAACTACAGCAAAACTACAGCAAAAATGTCCGCAGCAGAAGCGCTATCACAAGGCGCCCTTGAGTATGTCCTCGTCCTTTTGTTCCGTCTTGTCGCGTCACTTGCTAATTCTTGTACAGCGTGATCTTCAACGATCCCGACAAAGCCACCAAGCTCTTCCCCGTACCAGTCCTGCAATGTCTTCAAGTCAAGCAGATGGCTCCCTCGGCTCAGGGAGGAGACAGATATCGACTTGTCATGAGCGATGGACAGCATTACGTTCAGACTATGCTTGCTACCCAGGCCAACCACGTCGTTCACGATAACAAACTGGTCCGTGGCTGCTTTGCCCGAATCAAGCAATATACACCCAACAATCTGAAGGGCAAGAAGTATGTATCTATCTGACCTGTTCTCGACCGTCTCTAACCACAATTAGCATTCTCGTCATCCTTGACATCGAAGTCATCGAATCTCTAGGCATCCAAGAGAAGATTGGTGAGCCGTCTGCCTTTGACGCAAAGCCAGCTGGCCAGGAAGGCACCATTGCTGGTGGCGATTTCTACGGTGTCAAGAAGGAGGAATCAAAGACACAACCTCAGCAATTCCAACAACAGCAGCAATCGATGCCCTCGAGACCCGCCATGCACGCTGGCAGCAACATCTACCCTATCGAGGGTCTGTCGCCTTTCGCACACAAATGGACCATCAAGGCCCGAGTCACCGCTAAATCCGACATCAAAACATGGCACAAGTCCACTGGAGAGGGCAAACTTTTCAGTGTCAACCTGCTCGATGAGAGCGGCGAGATCAAAGCGACCGGTTTCAACGATCAGTGCGATGCTCTCTACGACCGCCTACAGGAGGGATCTGTGTATTACATCTCTACTCCTTGCCGAGTACAATTGGCCAAGAAGCAATTTTCCAACCTCCCCAACGATTACGAGCTCACATTCGAACGTGATACCGTCGTTGAAAAGGCAGAGGATCAGGCCAATGTTCCTCAAGTGAGGTTCAATTTCTGTTCGATTCAAGAACTGCAAAGCGTGGAGAAGGACAACACTGTCGATGTTATCGGTGTACTGAAGGAGGTCGGCGAGGTTGGAGATATCATATCCAAGAAGGACGGACGACCATTCCAAAAGCGAGAGTTGACCCTTGTGGATGACACCAGCTTTTCAGTCCGCGTCACCATCTGGGGCAAGAACGCCAACTCTTTCGACGCCGCTCCCGAGTCTGTGGTGGCCTTTAAGGGTACCAAGGTATCTGATTTTGGTGGCAAGAGTCTCAGTCTTCTTTCTTCCGGCACAATGAGTGTTGATCCTGATATTCCCGATGCTCACAGACTGAAGGGCTGGTACGACTCTGCTGGCCGAACAGACACATTTGCTACTCACCAGAACATGGCATCTCTGGGTAATGCTACTGGACGAAAGGAAGACTTGAAGACCATTACACAGGTCAAGGATGAGAATCTTGGTATGGACGACCAGGCTTACTACACAATCAAGGCAACCATTGTCTTTGTCAAGCAGGAGAGCTTTTGCTATCCCGCTTGCCTGTCTCAGGGTTGCAACAAGAAGGTCACACAGATGCCTGATGGCACATGGCAATGCGAAAAGTGCAACGTTTCTCACGAGAAGCCCGAGTACCGATACATTCTATCACTGAACGTTGCCGACCACACCAGCCACCAATGGCTCAGCTGCTTCGATGATGTTGGCCGACAAGTTATGGGCCGATCAGCTGACGAGATGATGGAGCTCAAGGAAAACGACGACACCAAGTTCACGGCAGCTTTTGAGGAAGCCAACTGCAAGAAGTTCACCTTCCGATGCAGGGCAAAGATGGATAACTTTGGCGATGCTCAAAGGTACGCCGCACAATATTTGTTTTATTGACATAAACTAACATTGGTTTCTAGGATACGGTACTCTGTTATGTCGGTGGCGCCATTGGACTTCAAGACTGAAGGCACTAAGCTTGACGAGCTGATCAAGCAGTACGAGAATAGCTCGATGTAATGTTGAAAGGCGCGACATGGAGTGATGGGGCATGTCGGCTACAACAGCGCATCTTTATACTCTTGCGAGACCGGATCAAGAGTTATTGGGCCGTTGATATGATATAGAATAATGAAACAAATAGTGGAACAAAACGGACCTTCGTACGATAGAAATATATTGGAACTCTGACCTCGGCGGCCTACTATTGAGATATCTGCTAAACTTTTATACCGACGCCTTGACTTGTATCGTCCATCTTTTTGCAAATGCTGGTTTAGAGGGACAGCTTCTCATGCTTCCAAGGCTTCTTTCCCTCGCCGTCACCATAGTCGGCGGTCGCCTGGTAATCGCCCCTGATCTTGTACTTGTAGATGGTAAGACCATCAAGACCAACAGGGCCACGAGAGTGAATCTTGTTTGTGCTAATACCGACCTCAGTACCAAAGCCATATCGCATGCCATCGGCAAGACGGGTAGCAGCGTTCCAGTAAACGCCAGCAGAATCAACCTCGTTCATGAAACGCTCAGCCTCGGCAGAGTCTGAGGTCATGATGGCATCAGTATGGTGTGAGCCGTGAGTGTTGATGTGAGTGATGGCCTCGTCAATAGAGGAGACAGTCTTGACACCGATGGTAAGGGAGAGATGCTCGGTATCATAGTCTTGAGGAGTGGAATCCTGGACACCCTCTAATGATAGAGAGGCGATGGCAGCCTTGCTGGCTTCATCAACGCGGAGAGAGACGCCCTTGGCAGCAAGAGCAGAAGCCACGCCAGGGAAAACTGAGTTCAGGGCGGACTCCTGCACAAGAAGAGTCTCGACCGCGTTACAGGCGGCGGGGTAACTAGTCTTGGAGTCGACGATGGCAGTGATAGCTTTGTCCTTGTCGGCCGAAGCAGTCAGGTAAATGTGGCAGAGACCATCAGCATGGCCGAGAACGGGAATCTTGGTGGAGTCTTTAATGTAGCGGACCAGCTCGTTTGAGCCGCGAGGAATGACGAGGTCAATGTAGCGATCCTGTGCGAGAAGCTCGGCGATGGCATCGCGAGTTGTGACGAGCTGGATAGCTGAGTTGGGGACCTTTGTGGTCTCAAGAGCTGATGAGATGACCTTTGAGATGGCGACAAAGGATTCTGTGGATTCCTTTCCACCTGATTGCAGTCAGTGTTTGATGCATAAAGATGAGTGGGAGGAATGGTTGACCCTTGAGAATGGCAGCGTTGCCAGACTTGATAGCAAGAGAAGCAATGTTGGCGATAACCTCGGGACGAGCCTCAAAAATGATGAGAAGAACACCAATGGGGCATGAGACACGCTCCATCATGAGATCATCATCAAGCTTTGTCCTCATCTGAATTTGACCAACTGAACAGTGAGTCGCAATTAGCTTCACAATTCTTATAAAATCTCATCCAGGGTCCAATATACCAGGGTCGTCTAGATCCCTCACATCCAAGATTCCCTTGAGCATGTCCTCCCACTTTCCCTTCTTCCCCAAATCCAATCGTGATACAAGAGCTTGGCTGAGGCCACCCTCGGCAGCAGCTTTCTTCGCAAGCTCAAGATCCTTTGCGTTGGCAGCGAGAATATCATCTTTTGAAGCAGTCAGAGCAGCATGGATAGCTTCGAGGGCATTGTTGCGCTCCGATGCCGGGAGAGTGGCGAGAGTGAAGGATGCTGTCTTTGCGGCGCTGGCAGCAGCCTCTGGGGAGGCATTTGTAAGAGACATTTTGAGTCGATTGAATAAGATATGGAGAGGGATTCTTTGGTGGTCGTGATATGAAAGTGACTCAGATGAGGTTTAACTTGGGGTTGGCTAACAAGTCTGTAGCTTTTGGTGGTGGTTCTGTTTGCCCCGCCATTATGAGCCATTGGGGAACTGCAATCCCTATTTTTCTACCAATTGAAAGACGCAGAAACAGTTTACTCTCTACAATCACTTTACAATATTGTCGCAATATAACAAGGTGTGTCGATGTATGACTTTCATCGTCCATATTAGTAGGGTTTTAGGCCTAAATGTGGAAAGAAAGAAAAAAACAGTCATAACCGTCATTAACTTGGGGTTTTGAAATCTCTTCGCCAACATCGGGAGTCCGTCATACACTACAACGTGAGCTCGTCCAACAATCCATGTGAATAAGACAGCAGACTAACTCAATTACTATTTATAATGAGATATTCCATCATTCCAAGAAGAATGGAGATTAAAAAAAAAAGAGAGTAAAAAAAAACATTTTCTCCTGATTAACGTAAGCGAATGTAGGCGGCAGCTCAAAGCTAGCACATACCATACTGGTAATAAAGCGTGATATGCTAGCTGGCAGATGGCAACAACTGGCGGAGTAGCTTTGCAGCAAGGCGAAGAGCGATTATGTAAAATTGAATCCCTTGAATGGTCTAAGAAGTAGGCAATAACTCACTCAAGGGCAGGGACGAAATTCATCTGATACGCCAACAGATGCCCTATTCCCCCAAGAGCCACGACAGACGTCTCAGGAGAGTACTAAGTCTCGTTAAAGGCGCGGGAAATAGCCAGTGTTGTGTTTGAATAATCAAAAATAACCAAGAGCAGGAAGCGTAGACAGGTGATGAAATGTGAGTGTGATGGGAGGTAAAGAAAGGAGTGAGAAGTAAGGAGTTGAGATGAATATTATAGAAAGCCTTTTTTTGGGTGTCTTTACCTCCGGCTTTTTGCCATTTCCCTTGCAATTTTCCTGGTGTTTCTAATGCTATCTCTCTTGCTTTCCTGGCCGTCTTGTTTACTGTCTTGTTTGCCGCCTTGCTCGCTGTCCTACATAAGGCTCACATTGATCGTCAACTTGCTCGCCATCTTGCATAAGGCTTATCTTGCTTGTCATCTTCCTGCCGTCTGAACTGAACTGGCTGGTTATTAAGCACCAAGGCTTAACCACTATAACTATTCAATCCTAATTTTTGCGATATCGGTGTAACTAGAACAGTCATATTCATGAGGTTGTAGTTGTGTAATTGGTTAGCTGAGCCTCGAATACTACAACTTACCATAGCTCAGATTACGCGAATAACTATATCAAGTACCTACTCGAGTCAGAATCCTTGCTCTGTGAATTGATTGACAAAAGTTGGCCTGGTTAACTAGGTCAATCCATATGTGGAATCAATTGAGGAAGACAATGGTTAGTGTTGTCACAACTCCAATGCACAAGCAAGAAGCAACACTTCAACTCCAGCATCAGCAAATCTATATACTTGAATCTCTCAGCAAGTCTTTTCATTAACAGTTGAGAATTGGTAGTTAACTTTCATTAGCAGATCAGTCCTAAAGCAGCCATGTCATCAAGACTATGGCGCTATCTCCGTGCTAAGTCCTGTCATAAACCCCATACTTATCGTCTTCGGCACCCTCCTACAACCGAGAACAATTACTAGTTATTGGTCATCTCCAGGGCGGGGGAATCTGAGTCTAGTTTAGTCCCCATGTTTTTTTTCTTTTTCGCAAAAGTCGGCATCTCCCAAAGGCACTTTTGGGACCAAAATATGTTGCAGTTTGTCCTATAGCGGGTTCATTCTTCCGCATATAACAAACACCCTGGTCCAGTCTCGTTCAAGGGATTGACTCTTGGCCTCCATTCTGTCAAGGGTCGGAAAATATTAATGACAAATCGGGTTTCTCTTTGTTTTCTTCTCTTTTAAAATATAAAGAAATCTATAAACTTGTAATCGTTTTCTTTCCATCCCAAAAACGGCCTCCGAAGTGTCTCTACATCTTCGGAGTCGGTCGATACCCTGCATCCGAAATCATGAAGTCTGAATCCGAACAAGAGAAAAGGCGGGAGGAAGGGGTTGACAATGAAGATGAAAAGATCAGCCTCGGAAGAGATGAGGAATCTCAACGCCCTCCTACCTCTGGATCAACCTCTAGTGAATCAGAGCATCATGTTCAACACGACACCATCGAACCTGTTATGCTAGGCGAACCCCTGGGTCATATAGATACTCGACCGTCTGTTAAGCGTGCCCGATCTAGAGCCTCGTCTGCACGATCAAAGGCCCGTTCTGTTGTTCCCAGATCACAAAGACGTGGTCTACTTGCAAGATTTACCTTCGTTCCAGAGATTGAGTATCCTCCTAATTACAAAAATTCGACAAAATGGTGTTTGACTGCCATTGTTGCATTGGCTACTGCTGCTGCACCTCTAGGATCTACTGTTGTATATCGTAGGTCTTATCTTACCTCCAAATACACAAAAGTCTAACGAGATATACAAGCTGCTCTTCCTGTCCTTGTTGACGAGTTCAACACTACCGAGACAGTCACCAATCTTTCAGTCGCCCTTTACATGATCTCCATGGCCATCTTTCCACTATGGTGGTCCTCCTTCTCTGAGGAATTTGGCCGTAGGTCTATCTACCTCATATCTTTCAGTCTCTTCGTCATCTTTTCCATCCTCTCAGCCATCAGCAAGAACATCACCATGCTCATCATCTTCCGTATGTGCGCCGGCGGTGCCTCTGCAAGCGCCCACACCACAGGTGCAGGTTCCATAGCCGACCTGTTCGAGGTGCATGAGCGCGGAAGAGCCATGAGTATCTTCTACCTTGGTCCTCTTCTGGGACCCATGATAGCTCCAGTTATTGGTGGTGCACTGACGCAGGAGATCGGATGGCAGGCGACTATGTGGTTCCTTGCCATCTACGGGCTTGTCGTGCTTCTCATGATTCTCTTCTTTCTACCAGAGACGTTGAAGCGCAAGCCTGAGGCTGTCTTGCCGACTGCAGACACTCCAGAGCTTAGTCGAATGCGTACCATGGATTCTGCAAAAGTCAAGACCAAACATCTCGCCAAGTCTGCGCAAAGATTCCTCGTCGATCCTCTTGGAGTTCTTCTCTATCTTCGCTTTCCACCTGTTCTCATCACAGTGCTCCTCGCCGCCATTGCTTTCGGATCTCTCTACGTTGTCAACATCGCCATCCAGCAGAAATTCTCCCGCGAACCGTACAACTTTGGTCAGCTTTCTATCGGTCTCATGTATATCCCTGGAGGAATGGGCTACATCGTTGGCTCCTTGTCTGGGGGGCGTTGGATCGACAAGATTATGGCCAGAGAGGCTCGTAAAGCTGGTCGCTACGATGAGAACGGGAAGCTGATATATCTTCCTGAAGATCGCATGAGGGAGAACGCTTGGGTTATGACAACCATGTACCCACTCGCGCTGCTGATGTTTGGTTGGGTTCTTCGATACGGTTTACATCCTGCGGTGCCAAGTGTTGCCCTTTTCCTATTCGGAATTTCATCCATGCTTGTTTTTGTAATTTTCCCCTTTCTTTATTCTACTACTCTTACTAACATACATTTCTAGTCTGTTGCCACAACCATGCTTACAGAGCTTATCCGCAAACGAAGTTCCTCAGGTGTTGCAGTTAACAACTTTGTTCGCAATACACTCAGTTGTATCGGAGCCATTGTTGCTGCTCCATGGATCAATGCCATTGGTACTGGGTGGGTATTCACGATTCTTTGCATATGCTGTCTGATTATTAGTTATATCAGTATCATTCTGCTAAGAAAGAACGCCACCAAGTGGAGGAAGACCATGGATAAGGCACTGGGTCAGTGAAGCACAATATTAGAGGTGAACCTATTACTTGCAATATTTCACAAAGGTTGATCTTTCATAAACTCATAAATAATATGACCATAATACATCCATAACTTATTTGTTGCAAATAATTGCTCTTCTAAATCTAGGCAAACAGCTTACCAACAGCATCAAGACCAACATTACCACCGCTAAACACCAATCCGAGATCCCATCCCTCTTCTCCAGCCTCCTTCTCAACCATGGATCTAAAGTCTTCATCGTACAACGCCACGGCCAGCGGAACGCAAGCACTAGGCTCAACGACGAGCTTAAATCGTTCAAATACCAGCTTCATGGCTGACAGAATCTCATCCTCAGTGACACTATATATGCCTAACACTAGGCGACGTTCGTAGATTACCGACCAAGGATGCACTCCAACAGGAGTGCGCAGTCCGTCGGCAACGGTGAGAGTCTTGACTGCTTCGATGCGAGAGCCTGACTCATATCCACGCTTACCATCATCGGCTCCTTCAAAGGACGGCTCTGAACCAAAAACGCGGATTCCAGTGCCCTCACAGCTGAGAGCTACGCCTGATAGCATGCCGCCACCACCTAGCGGTGTCATGATAGCATCCAGACCTGGCTTCTCCTGCTTTGTACGTGGTGCTTCATTGTCCCTCCCAGTCGAAGGCGCTCGAAACAGTTTCCTTTGGCCATCAACCACAGCGTCAGTTGTCATCAACTCGGCGACTTGCTGCTGAAACTCTAGTCCCATGGTTCCCTGGCCGAGCATGATATCTGGATGGTCATAAGGTGGGATGAGGCGAGCACCTGTTTCGGCAATGACCTTTGCTGCCATGGCTTCACGCTCAGTTGATGTGCTCCCGCTGAAAATAACGCGAGCACCATAGCCTTTTGTACCAGCAATCTTCTTGGGGTTGGAGATCTCGGGCATTACAATATGGGCCTTGATGCCACTCTCACGAGCAGCAAGGGCCAGCGCCTGAGCATGATTTCCTACAATAGTCAATTAGTATGCTTGACTGTCAAATAAATGACATATTTTACCGGAACTATGCGTGACAACTCCCTTCTCTTTACCCCCTCCCTCCAACCATCCAGGCTCTTGCTTTAATCTCTCAACCGCATGAAAGGCGCCTCTAGCTTTGAAAGCTCCTATGCGCTGCATATTCTCACATTTGAACCAGAGTCTCAACACCGGTCGGGCCGGTGTTCTTCCAGCATAGCGAGTTCCCTCAAGGTCCTCTGCTGTACGAGGGGTTGAGGCAAGTTCAGTGATGGTCCGGTTGGTGAGAACTGGCGTATAGTGGACGTATTGGCTGATGAGTTTGTGAGCTTCAATGACTGAGTCACGAGTCAGAGGGGGAGTTTTAGAGATGTCGGTCATGATGACAGTAGATTTCACAGTGCAATAACGATAGGTATAAGTGATGAATGCGTGTTTTCTTACGCTAAAGAAAGAGAGTATGAGACGATATGAAGAGTCTCCAATGTTCTTATAACCAACGATCTCCGGCCGGCTGTCGGCAATTATAGTCCAGACTTCCTATTTCGGTATGCAAGTTTTGCCGCCGAGAATAATTTGTGGTGCTCGTCATGTTAAAGGCGCGACAAGACAGACATCAAAAGACTCAATTCATGCCAATGGAACAGTGAAGAATCAATTGGACATTTCATCAAACAAGCATCTTTAACACCCAGAATCCTAGAAAGATGAATGTAAGGATACAATGTGCAATATGGTGATAGGCCCTTTTCCTCTTTCGTATTGTTTATTCAGTTCACTCAATTCATAGAAACAATATTTAACTTTCAAATAAAAATGGTATTCGTTTGGCTGCCAGCCTGATATCAACTTTTGGATCAATCCAGATCCCCCTCCAGAGCCCAGGAATTTTTTTAAAAAGTACAAAAAGCTCATGGTTCATAATAAGAAAAAAGCCGTTTCCCAGACATATCCTTTCCCGCTCACAAATTCATCATATCAACATCATTAACTGGTTTACTTCTGGTTCTCGGGTCGGAGGCTGCGGACAGCCTTGCCGGCGCGCCAGATCTCGAGCTCGCGGATCTCCTTCATCTCGGCCTCGTACTTCTCACGGTAGTCAGGCTGGCTGTTGTACTCGAGAGATCGCTTGGTCTCGGAACCATCCTTGACGGCGTCGTAGAGGGAGTTGAAGACGGGCTTCAGAGCATCCTTGAACTTGGGGCTCCAGTCGATGGCACCACGGCGGGCGGTGGTGGAGCAAGCCTCGTACATCCAGTCCATGCCGTTGGCACCGATGAGAGGGTAGAGAGACTGGGTAGCCTCCTCAACGGTCTCGTTGAAGGCCTCGCTGGGGGAGTGGCCACGCTCACGGAGGACCTCGTACTGAGCAAGGAACATACCGTGGATACCACCCATGAGGCAGCCACGCTCACCGTAGAGGTCAGAGTAGACCTCCTTCTCAAAGGTGGTCTGGTAGAGGTAACCGGAGCCGATGGCGACACCGAGAGCGATAGCCTTCTCCTGGGCCTTGCCAGTGACGTCCTGGAAGACAGCGAAAGAGGAGTTGATACCACGGCCCTCACGGAAGAGGGATCGGACGGTTCGGCCAGAGCCCTTGGGGGCACAGAGGATGACGTCGATGTTGGTGGGGACCTCGACCTTGGTAAGGTCCTTGAAGACGGGGGAGAAACCGTGGGAGAAGTAAAGGGTCTGTGAGGAAGATCTGTTAGAGAGATGTCTTTTTTTATCATGAGTGAGGGGTTGTACGTACCTTGCCCTCAACGAGCTGGGGCTTGATGGCGGGCCAAGTCTCGGACTGGGCGGCATCAGAGAGAAGGTTCATGACGATGGTACCACGGGAGATGGCCTCGTCGACATCGAACAGGTTCTTGCCGGCAACCCAGCCATCCTGCTCAGCGTCCTTCCAGGACTTTCCGTTCTTTCGGACACCAACAATGACGTTGAGGCCGTTGTCACGGAGGTTAAGACCCTGGCCGTGACCCTGAGATCCGTAACCAATGAGGGCCAGAGTGTCGTTCTTGAAGTACTCAAGGAGCTTCTCTTGGGGCCAGTCGGCACGCTCTGTTGTGCACGAGTCAGTATGTGCAGCCGATACCCCAGTCTATAGGGTTAGGTTGGAATTAAAGTTGGAACTTACCATAGACGTCCTCCTTGTGGCCGGCAAAGTCCATGGTCTTGACACCACGAATCTGCTGCTGAATAGGAGCAGCAACAGGTCGGGCAACGGCACCAGCACGGACAGCAGCGCGAGCAGCAGAGACGAAAGTTCGCTGCTGAACACGGGGAGCGGAAGCAAGCTGGCGGGCAGGGCCACGGAGGGCCTTTGAGATGTTGCGAGAAGCCATTGTGATGGTGTGGAGGGAGGGAGGGCTCTGAGATTGAGGGGAGAGTGTCTGAGAAGAAGGATGAAGAGAAGGAGAAAAGACACAATTGCAATGGCGAGACCAAAGGTTAAGTAGTGAATAGGTTGGTCAAGCTGTAGGTGATTTTTGGAGGGGAAAGGGCTATGACCGATTTCGGCTTGTACGTAGGTGAAGTCAAGTGGGGCTTCGTACGCTGAACAGCGGGGATTTGGTGTCTTGGTCTGGGGGGTTTGTGGGTACCTTTGATACCTAGAACTTGGAGAAATGAACGATTTCACAATGATTTAGTGATGAGAGGTTGGTTTCGGCCAATTAGCAGTGACATAATATCTGTTCAACCACACAAAGCTGACTTTTTTCTCGTCAGCGGCCGTTTTCATTCTGTTTGACCGCCAGAGATGAGTAGAGTCTCAATTGACTCAATTGGCTCGTCTCACACAAGTCTGCATATCAACAATTCCTCACAGTACGCACAAACCCTAAATCAGAAGTAATTGCGTGGCAAAATGAAGCACGACTCTTGCCCGCACTATCTCAAGCTATCCCAGCTGCAGCAGACGGGGTCACATAAAAGCGGGCCCCTTCTTCTTCCCGGAGAACCTCTAGCGTCCCCGATTAAGCCGCACATCGTCCGACAGGCAAAACCTCACGGCCGATACAGGCGTCTCATCCAATGAGAGACTCTAGAATTCAATCATACCCACGGGAGGCAACGGCAGAGCACCGCAGTCGGGGTCCTGCCCCTTGATCGAACTGCATATCGGGGCCTCATCTCGTACTCCGGTCAGGACAGCACGTCAGACAGAGTCTAGATCTGCCTCAACTTTGACTCTTTGAAACTCCACTTACTCCGGGTTACGGACTCTTAGCACTTGATGATCGAGGGTGTGCCAGAAAGCTTGGGACTCCGGGTTACGGGCAAAGAAAATAAACAAGCAAGCGTCTTGTCAAGGATCCCGTAGAACGGTTGAATAATATCGTCTCCCATGTCATCACTCATTAAACTTTCTGTCACCACAAGATTTGAGGCTCAACTCAAGGCTCAACTACGTTCTACTCCACGTCCCTTGGCGAGATGCCATGACAAGCCATTCAGGTCCGTTCCCGTCAATGAACCGCGGCAATTATTCATCCCAGTAACCAATAGAGAGCTGTAGAAGCAACCCTCAACCTTGACAAACTCGCAAGCACGTGTAGAACCGTATAATCTCCGTAGCTTGAGACCGTCAGATTTATGTGTATATATATCTCCAACTCTACCCCGCCTCCGTCCGATCCTCAGCAGACACACCCCTCATCAAGCCATACATAGAACGCCGTGGGGATGATAAGCAAAGCCTGCTCCGGATTATAGACCCATAGGACGCCACGTGATGCTCTTTCGTCTCCGATGCTTGTCGTTCGCCGTATCAAAACGCTCATTGAAGTCGTTCTATCATCTCAAGATCCCCGATTGGGCTCTTTGCCTCCGTAGTTGTTCATCCCAAAATAGTGTTGGTATTCGTTCTTCGGCACACTCTCTATTTGAGGACCCTGTCGTAATTCGTGCCTTTAACCACTCCACCTCCCATAGCAGTCCTCACATTGCGCTTGAAGCCCTCCCGGTTGTTTCGTAGATCCTCAGCGGCCTCCTTATTCAGCGGGTCCGATGCGTTGGGTTCGAGGAAAAGGAACTGCGACCTGTTAGTCATGCTACCCCAGACTTTGTATGTACTTAGCCTTTCCCCCTTGCCGACGTGTGGCGTGCGGGGCTTTTTCCTCTAGGGGGGTTCTCATACCTGTAGGCCAACAATCACTGCGTTCAAGTTCAACACAGGCTTCCAGTCCTCTCGCAGAATGTTCAGGCACACCTTGCCCTCGAGATCGATGTTGGGGTGGTAAATCTTTTCTCGGCATCGAACTTTGGGAGGCTCGTGTGGGAAGTTCTGGTTGATAGTAAAGTCGAATGTGAACCGACCGTTTCGGTACATGCCCTCATCAGGGTCGATGGTAAGGACAAAGTTGAGAATATCGTCAGGATCAGGGAACTCTGTCTTCATCGTCGAGCCGAGGGAAAGTTCTGAAAGATCTGCAATAATCTGTGTCAGCTGGTTCTTGGTCTCGGGTTCAGGAAACATTGAGCCATACCCTTTTGCACGCGCAACTGGGCTGCGGTCACCTTCTTCTTCTTACCGCCAGAAGCTTGACCTTCAGCGTTCTCTGCATCCTTCTGCTCCTTTTTCTATACACAGATGTCAGTGCCTAACCGCGATAGGACTGCTACCGGCTGGCTGCTTACCATCGACCATATCTTTAACATTATGAACGTGGGGGCCCGAGGTGGGCTGTGTCGTATGCGCTGCTAAGAGGAGATCTTGGACAAGACAACAGAGGGCAAACTATAGCCCCTCCTCTTATATATCTGGCAAGTGGAAAGAAAATTTAACTCGAAAAAGGTTGCGCTGCGGAAGTCTAAAAGGTTGGTCGTGAGAGCGTTGGTCGGAGTTCAAAGAAGGGTCTAGGCGTGCTTAGTAGAAAAGGTGATGATGCGTGATAAGATAGCACAGCGTAAGGCAGCCAGAGTGCCTAAAGATAGGTTCCCGAACCCCACCGAGGTTTAGGCGGTGCCAATTGAATAACGCATCAGCCTCTACTCTGTATGGGCAGTTCAATCATGGAGGACAAAGCCAAACTTCTTTCAGGATAAAGTTCATTTCTTGATGTTTACAAAAAACTCATATCATTCAAATGCGTCATAAACCCTCAGGGGCAGATGCCAATCTGAAAAAGACTAAATAGAGAATACACCTGCGCATATCTAGGACCGCCCCCGAATACCTTCACTCCAAATGTGCTCTTTTGTTGATGTACCTCCATTAAATACTCAAAACCCAGCGTACGTTACATAACAAAGGTATCTGATACAAAAATTCAGCTTGTCTAATGTGACAAGTGCCAATACTTTTTCGTAGTTGGCCTCTCCGGAATAGGAGACAGTGTCGAATGCAACATGCGCAGATACGGACGCCGCTTAATTTCTTGAGAAACAGCACATGATACCAGTCCTGCCGAGGAACCACAAGAAACCGGCAAAACGAACAAGCGAGAGCACGGCAGTAGCGTACAGAAGGAACTGGAAGTAATGCGCCTTTCGTTCTGTGGCAGGTTCCTGTAACGTTGTTAGTATTCGGCGAATAACTCGATAAGAATAGAAAACTTACACCCCATCCAAGGTTGTCAAAATTGGTGCTGGTAATGCAAACAATGAGAAGAATGTTTCCAAACAACCAGCAGACGACGAGACCGGTTCGGAAAGACTTGTATCCATCCTCGACATCGGCCGCCTCGACCTCCTCCTCCTCCTTGAAAGGAGCGAGAGCACGGCGGACAGTTTGCTCAAACTGACTGTCGATATCCTCCTGCTCCTTCTCAACTTCCTCAACAACAACCTCGTTCTTCTCGCCCTTGGTAACGTGGGCAGAGGGAAGAGCCTCAGCCTTGTCCGAACCCTTGGTACCCCAAGAAACATCGTGCCAGTTGTTGAATGCGTAAACCATGAGAATGTTGATGTAAGTTGACATGAGAACCAGGTAGTAAGGGAAGGAGTGGAACATGTGCCAAGGGTCGAGGTACATGAACGAAGCAATAAAGTTCAGTCCGTAAATGGTAATAAGAGCGACCAAAATAACACCACCAGCGCTTGAACCGCCGAAGAAACTGTCCAAGAAAGCGTCGGTCGAAGCAAACGAGATCTGGTCTCCAATAGGTGTGTCAAAGGCGCGAACAACCAGGTAACCGGAGAGAACCAGGATGTAACCCTGAATAAGAGCAAAGACCATGAACGAAGCAATATAAGTAAACTTAGAGCCCTTGGGTCTATTACCCAGAGCCAGAATGAACTGAAGCATAACAAAGGCCAGGTAGAGGTATTGAAGCAGAGCGTTGACGACAGGAGTACCAGTGTCACCGAATGGCCAGGCGTGAACTCCAGAGGTAGCATTGGGAGTACCCACAAGGTCCATGATGACGGATGTTGTGAGCCAGTAAGAGCCGAGAGAGAACCAAGCGAACATAGTGTTGAGAGTCGTGTAGATGAGCTGAATGTGGAGGAAGAACATGCGGATGATGTTATGACCCGACTTGTACATTCGACCGAAGTGCATCAGCGAGTACAGAGTAGCAGCGAATGAACCGTTGAGCCAACGACGACGCTGACTGATGAATTCAGCAGCACCTTCGGGAACATCAGTTTCACCCTTGGCAGCCTTGATATAAGACAAATGCCACTTCTGGCCAGCCTTGGCGACCAGCTCGAAACACAAAATACGATCCTCGGCCAAGAACATGTTCTTCTTGAAAATGTTCATACCGTCGATACCCTTCTTACCAAGCATCTTAGACAAGGTATGATCACCATGGAAATACTGTTCCAGAGGACGGCCCATGATGGCACGGAATCGATACGCAGAGAAGGCACCGGGCAACACACTAACGTAACCGAAAGATGACTCGAGAGGCTTGTCGAGAATGTTGGAGATCTTGTACTCGAAGTTCTGGACAGCAACGAGGGGGTTGAACAGCTTCTTGCCGCCCTTACCTAACATAGCGTGGATCTCACCACAAGCACCACCAAGATCCTTGTCGTTATAGAAACCCTCCCAAAGAGCGAGGAGAGATCGGGGACTAGGCTTGGTACCCGCATCAAGCAGAATACACACCTCGGGGTTCAGGATACGACCAAAGGCGTTGAAGAGCCATCGATGAGAGTTGATCTTCTTGGTGTTCTTCTGCTTCAAACAGAACATCATCTGAACTGGTGGCAGGTTCTGGGAACCCTCGTTTGTAGGTCGGATGAGCTGCTGGTTGGGAGTGACGGAAAGCTGGGTGGTATATTCGAAGATGTGGGCGACGGTCTCCTTGCCGTCGACATCCTTCTTGATGACACCATCCTGATAAACACCTACAGTGGCAAGAACATCGAGGGTGTTCTTGTCGGCCTTGTCGATACCGTCGAAAACCAAGCAGACAACGATCTTCTGCCAAGCGGGGCCACCCTTGTTCCAGAAAGTCGACTTCTTCAGGTTGACGATATCGCGGATGTTCTGCATGGTGTGATGCAGGGTTCGGGCAAGCAGAACCTTGTCTTCGTTATAGTATGTAATGGCAATAAGCAACTCAGTGTGTCGGTTGTACATGCGAGGTCGCAAATCATAACCGTTCTTGAGGGTGAAGTCGTTGGGATCACATGTGGCAGCGGTGTATCGCATCTGATGGAACTCCTCGGTGCCGCTCTCGGCATCGCGGTATTGAGGCTGAACAGCGTTCTTGATGGCACTGGGAACGGGGTAATCAATGCTCAGAACTGAACCCTGAACCAGCTTGATCTTTCGGGTCTTTGAACGGCCAAGGCCACCACCGCCACCCATCTGGGGCTGTTGCTGACGCTCAACCCAGCTGTCCTCGGGATCAAAGGCAGAGTCGGGGCGAGGGAAAGGAGCAGCGGCATCGAGGTTGCCAAACTGACCAAAGCTGCCACCAGAATCGCCATACCCAGCAGGTCCCTGGCCGGGCATGGTGGACGAAGCACCAGGGGCATAGGACTCAGTAAGACTGTAAGCAGAGACAGGGCGGTCGGGGGGAGTTCGGGCGCCGAGTCGATCTTGTTCGTAGCCCGAGTTCAAGAGGCCACGGCCCTGCTCCTCTTCGTTCTCTTGAGGGGGAAGATGGTACTGCTGGAGAAGAAATTAGACTTTGTCATTGGAGTTGGTGCAGCGAACAAAGCAAAGCATGTGTGAATGGGTACTTACGCTACTGCCAGCAGGAAGGTCCTGGAGAGCATGGCCTCCATACTCCTGATCACGGCCATTGTACGCCATGATGAATAATTATGCTCCCGTAGGTGCTCAGCACTGTCGGGATCTTAATCAAGACTCGGTGGGTGAATGTTGATAACGATGCGAAGTGAAGATTGGTGTTTTGAGTTTTTACGATGAGCGAGCGAGCTGAAACAGGAGGAGGAAATGCGAATGGTGGTCACGGGCAGCCGCCTATTGTATGCAGTAGCTGCTTAGTAGGGTGTGTACCTTGACTTGGCCCCAGCAACAAACAGGTACGGTAAGTAGAGGAACTTGAGGCGCCAGCCTCAAAAGAATGGTGATAGTTGGGGAGCGGGGGGAAGGGGTAAAGAAGATGAAGTTGAGGTTAGAGGGAAAGAAGGATAAGTTAATGAATGCAAAGAAGAAAGGCCAGTGGCAGGGGTTTGGTCTATTTTTTTCGTCGTCTTGCCCTGAGGAAATGTTTTGATGAAGGGCCCTGGGAGCGAATCTCGTTTTGCTCCACGCACTGGGCTCAGAGCTTCCCGTGAGAAAGAGAGGTAAGAAAAGATAGGGGACTGGTGTCGCGCTAAGCCTGCTGAGCCACTCCACTCCGCCATAACTTGGGTACTTTGGGGGGGTGAGGATCCATCCCATCTCCAGCAGCTATCCCTGTCCGCTAAAACAAAAGCGAGAATCTGACTGCACTGCATTTCTGCAGCACAAACTTGTTGGTGACGATTTTCCATGATGCCTTCGCAGATATCCGTTGTGCTGGCTGAACGTTGAGACGGTCATGCCGCCAAACTTTAGCTTTCTGCACGTTAAGACCGTGTCCGCCGCAGATAGAGTCAAAAAGAAAGTGGCTTGCAGCTCGTCAACCATCAAACTCTCCATGTACCTTTACTATACGTACAGTAAGTACAATAATTCAATACAGTACCGTTGGATCTGCTCGTCAGCATTAGGCCCAGTCCTCAGGGTATCAGAAAAATTGACCGCTGGAAGCATAAGAGACGAAAATAATGAGACACCTTATGCTTCTTAGGGTATAGTTCTTAGACTACTTATTTTTATACCCTAAGACTTAGGAGGCCATTTTTTCTGCTACCACCCAGTAGCCAGTGTCAGGGCTGAAGAAGGCTTAATCCATAGGTAGCCATCCTCTCCCAATTGAGGGCTTCAGCCACCGCAAATAACACACTCAATTGCTCACCGTCAACGCGGCCTCTCATTCTTCCACTCCGTCTTACACTGACACTGGGTCCAGATACGAACGGAGTCAATCAGAGTGCCAGAGAATATGGAGACGCTGTTAAGGGGCCCCTGACAACTTGCATTGAATTGCTCTCAAATCTCCATACAATGGCACTGGGCGGTGCCTAAGCTCTGAGCTCAGCGAGTTGGATTCATCCCTCCTCGGACTTACCGCCAACTCACTTTGCCTGCTAACTGTGCTGCACAGTACTTGAAGGTTTCAGTCTGCCGCTTGACGACTTCTGTGGGGGAACAAGCGCGAACTTCCAGAAGCGAAGTTAAATAACAGCGACTCGCTCCCCTATTTCAAACGCCGAGTTGCCAAAAGATCGACATTCCCCTTTCTCCCAAAGTCCAGCGCCTATGCGTTGTACAGTTCAGACCAGACCAGCCAGTCCGGTAGACTACGGCACAGATAATGGTCCCTAATTTCCCCTCACCAGGCCCGGGCTTCACAGAATTTAGTCCCGTTCGTCATGTCAGGAAAGCCAGTCAGCCATCTCCTTTGCTTTGGGAGTATCCGCCTGCGCCCAACGCCAGCCCTGTTGGCTTATGATCCTTTCCTTTGATCTCAGCCGCTGGGACGCCTTGTGCAAGCCCGCTCACTTGCACGAGTTGGGCCGTAGTAATATGTACGGCAGTTCATGTTCAGTCAGCAGTCAGATTTAACCATGTCGTGAACTGCCAACTTTTGTGCTTGGTGCTGACCGCCAACACAACCCATCGGGTACAGAAAGAAGCATGTGCTCGTGTTACCAACCTTGTTCCCCTCCAACTAACCCCAGAAGTGACAGCGACAAGAATTCAATTAAGCGGTTGCTATGAGGATCATCTAGCATTTCTCCCTTTGTTGACAAGCAATTGGCTGAAGCAACCAGCCAACAGGATCAGTTAGTTCTTTGTCCGAAACATCAAGAAATCTGCCACAAAAAGACTCTGATCCAAAAATAGATGATCCTGTCTTGGCAAGTTAAATTAGCTGGGACGAACCGGCAGCTGGGGGTGCCGGTTAGCCACTGAATTGCGACAGTGACAATGGGGCGCAGGCAGGCCGCCTCTCTCATTTTTGTTCGGAATCCCTCCACTCTTGATCCAACCCCAAACCAAGCGTGAGATTATGTAGCCCGCCATCCTCACTATCTACTGCATCTTGCTGTGTGTGAGCTGCACGGATGAGGCCACTAAAAGAGGCGGGCTTTACAATAGAGTTGCATATCAGCCGAGGCCCTGGAATTTGAATCCTTTGTTCGTCCTCACGTCAGCTTGCGATAACTCTTGGCTTCCAGCCCTATCATTCTTGAGCTAGACATGCAGTTGCTTGGTGCAGTTTTCTAAGCAAGAGGGCTGTGGGCTATTGGTATATGATCTCAATAGTCGCTGCTGATTTTATCGTGCCTCGACTTTCTCAAATTCGTTTTGGCAATATGCAAGGTTGTCACGGAATCTCACTGTTGTAGAATGGCTTGTCAACTTTTGCTGATAGTGAGTGGTTATCCAGCAATTGTGTGAACATCGAGCAAGAGTCACACACATCCACAGACTCGTTGACCTAGCACAATCCCTTGGCATTGAGCTTTCCGTGATCCCCGTCCTCGGTTGCTTTTCCGAGACAACGGCCGCTCTGGATTGTTGATGTGAGGAGCTGTAAAGATCATGTCCCAGATTTTAAGATCCGGACGGGTGCTACCCTAGAGAGGCCTACCACATTTGATGCAAGGGATCATTAAATGTCTGAGTTCAAATATTCGGGTGGTGTTACTGTCATTGGATAAGCGAACATGTGATTTTACATATGATGGTAGTTGAAACACGATACGGGTGGTCTTTCGTTTGTTCTGTTCATCACAATCATATTCATGTTTTCAATACCGAAAAGTCGTATTTTGAGTCCACAAATCACTAAACACCAACGATCGACATATCAAACGCATAACAAAGACATGGGTTGCCAATCTTGGTGTTCCAAGTCCGGATTTCCGAAAGCAACCCCAGGTCGCGGAGAAGATTGCTATAGCCAACGTTAAAGGTTGAAAACGGATAACCTTGTCGCTTGGTAAATCACCTTGAGGACATCACCTGGAGACGCAACACTGGCGAGCCGTATTATTAATTGAAACCAGCAACTGAAGCATCGCTTGTAGAGAAAAATGATAAGCGAGAAACAAAATGTTTCCGCAGCAGTCGAGAGCATTGACAGTTGATATGATCGTACCATAACGGTTCAATGGAGTAATATGTCTGCTCCTATAAGTCTCCATGCCAATTAGGGCAAAGTATGGTAACAAACCTCAGCCAAGAAAAGAAGCAGGCCAATACCTGCATAGCATGCATGAGTTATAATTCGTTGGGTGTGATATTTGATATTAGCCACTTTGGAGCCCTGGACGATAGCAGCGATACAACGGTCTTGTTGGCGTTGCCGAGAACCGTTGATGGATGGTTAATTAGACTACCTAGCTGGGTTCGTAAATTCCATCCGCAGGGCGTCGTGTGTCGGTGAAAGTTTTTTTCTTTCTTTTCTTCTTCTCACTCTTTGCATCGGGAGTTTGTTGTTTCGGATTTAGGGACGCGCGTCTGATGTCGACAAAGCGTTCTCACAAAAGCAGCCCGCCGGCCCAGGTCTGGTATGTAAGTAAAGTTAGTAAACTCGTGCCACTGTCAGGACTGTGTCCTGAGTGGCTAGATTTGAAGGGACCTGCTGCAACTCTAGAATCAGGTTTAGGTAGGCTAGGGTCGCTTCTTATTCTAGAGTAGGCACTTATCCGTAAGTACCTGGTAGTATAGTTGCTGTGTTATATGAGATATTGTCGGAATGGTGCAGATCCAGGGTCTAGAGTTAATCATTCGATCTGTTTAATCAGAGTAGTCTGTTAGTAGTTGAATTCTGCACGTAGCCGCTTGCTCGTGTTCACCTGAAGCAGGCTGATGGTTTGCGATACCTGAGCTATGAGTTAATAAGTGAATGGCTTGGTACCTGCAACCAAAGTGTGATGGCCTCAAAACAGCAGGTACCAGTGGCCAAGACAGTGTCTAGCCAGGATCAGCAGGGGCTTTAGACACTGCTGAGTGGATATTAAGCAGGGATGAATCAAGCCTTCTCATAAGCCAGCTCTCCAAAGCAGAACCACATTATCAGGGGAGAATGCACAGTGCGGTTGTATCTACGGTTTCGCTATCGCTGAAAGAGGTAGAGTCAAGCATTAATACCCCTGTTGCACCATCTCTCTGTGCTCCAATCGCCTTCCTGCTCCCACCAACAAAGTCGAGAGAGCCTGAAAGAGTGTGTGTGAGCGCCCAGATTTAGCCCAGGTCCAGTCATTCTTTGACCTCCCACCTCCCGCCGCTTTCCCGCTCGTTCTTTCATTTCATTCATCGTTCTTCAACCTTCAAACGATCGATCGCATCAATACTTTTCGCCATTTAACGCCCTCCCTCGACTTGAACCGAAACGACACGACACGAGTACAGCGTATCAACGACTTTGCTTTTCTCGTATTTGCTTGTTCCATTCGATTCAATCGCCTGGTCGATTATGTCTTGTTGCGCCTCCTAACCAACCTTCTTTTTCCTCCGAGCTAGCCTCTGAACCCACACTCGTTTCTCAATAACATCGCTTCCTACGACATCAACTTTTTGGATATTCTATTCAACAAACAAACATTATTCCCTTCTATTTTCCACATAAAAAGAAGTTCGGCAACTACATCATATCGTTCTTTCTTTTCGCAGATCGCTATCCGACTTGTATTATTGCCAAGCATTTGCCGATAATCCACACCTTAAACTAAAGCGATCGACACTTCTCAACGGTCAACCATCAAAAATTATCACAACCTTTTAACATTGCCTTATTGTCAAGTCATCACAATGAAGGAAAGAGCTGGATACCTCATCGCCAGGGATCTGGATGAGTTGAGCCATGGTAAGTCGACGAGACAGCCGCGTCTTCTCATAACCATGGATACTAACAATTCCTTCAGCTTTCCAACTTGTCCCCCGAAGCAAGAGTTGTGTCAAGTGTGATGATGCCACCCAGCTCGAGTGTCCAAAGTGTGCAGACGATGAAGTCTGTCAGTTTACCGTTCCACTAGATTGCACCATGTGCGCTACATCGATCTGTGAGAAGGACTCTAGTTCATCCAGTGATAGCGGCAGCAAGGGCCCAAACGTCGGTGCCATTGTCGGTGGTGTCCTGGGTGGTATTGCTGCCATTGCTATCGTCACATATGTCGTATGGAGATTCTGCATCAAGCCGAAACGATCACACGTCCCTGCATCCATCTACGTTGAAGACACAGACGCCATCCACGAGAAGGATGCTGGCCCCAGGGGAATCCGCCCACCTTCCACGCATACCGTTCACTCAATCGCCTCAACCGTCCTCACACGCGCATCCAACATCATCCAGATTGCATACATCCCCGGTGTTACAAACCGAGCGACCCCGACATCGCCAAATGTTCTCGTTCCTCCCGTACCTCCAATTCCTATGCACCACGCCGAAGCCAACAGAAGCCTAGGAAACGACGATCAACACTTCTTTGTTCCTGGTGACCTGAGAGATTCTACCTATTCCGGCCTGTCAGGATACTCGGATCGAACATCATACGCTCGCACATCTTACGCTCCTCGATCCAGTGTTGCTTCAACAATCTACGGCAAGCAGGCTCAGGTTCTCACACCCGCGCAAACTGGAATGCGTGCCAAACCTACCATGGTCAGCGTCAAGTCTATCGGTACCAACGGTAATGAGTTGATGGCACCACCAGTCCCGTCAATCGACTTTCAGAAGTTTGGCAACAGTCGACCTAAGAGCACTGCGAGCGCTTTCAGTGTCGGCTCAACGTTCCTCAACAGCGCCAACACCGCAACGCAGGCTCGTGCACAGGTGGTCAAGGTTGGAACGTTGAAGAAGGTCGATATGGGAAGCAAGGCTGAGTCGGACACGATGTCATCATCATCAACGATGGCACCATCGCCGCCTAGGACACCTAGCGGCAACGTTACTCGAGACTCGAGTATCACCGTTATCGAAGAGTCACCCTCTGCGGACCAAGGTCCATTCTCTGATCCTCCGGACAGGAGTCCTCTGCGTACAAACAAGACCAGTCTTGGTGCCGTTATGGAGGACCCAGCAAGCGAGAACGACAAGCATTCTCCTACCCTCCTAAGGCGTGACAGCAGTCCTTTCGGGGACAAGCATGCCACAAAAGAGTAATGATATGATATCGCTACTCCGTTCTGTATACTGCGATTTTCTTTATGAAGAGATGTCACGAAATCTAGCCGAATGTTAGTCAAGGGACACGCTCCAGAATCTGTCTTTTTCTATTTTCCTTATCTTATATTCACTTCACGTCAAATTATTTGGACAGACAAAAACCGAATTGTCACGGGATATGGCACCCATTTTTTATGTTTACATTCAGGATAGCGGGGAGGGACTTGAGATATCAACTACGGCGTCTTGGATAAGGAGCCTCGGCAAGGGCTCATGGATGCCAGGAAGCCATGGCGGTCTCTATGTGAATATTGAATAGAGATGATCCAATAAGTTAGTTTTGTGTCGTTATGTGATGTATAAATGCGATATGCTGAACCTAATTTGTGGTCAAGGAGACGTCCCTACACTGCGGTTGTCATCAAAGAGGCCACATGTGTCAACTTGGCTGTAGGGCATGATGTAAGTTCAAGTGCTTCTGATATCCTGATATCGACACCAGACCCTTTACCCCGTGTTGGGAATACCCGAGGGAATTATCGACTGTGCTACAGCATGTGTGCGTATGTATCCTACCGCTACCCCTCATTTACGTAGCGGCTGTTAGCATGAACGATCGTCGGGGTCTAGATTGTCGATCCTGCGAGGTTATCACCACGACTCGGCCGATATAGGCAGGCGCGACCCCATTCGTCTGCTGCGTAAAAGTTCGTGGCTGTTCACTCATGGTTCCTTGAATAATGCATTGTAACTCAGCCTGAGTTACTCAGGAGAACACCATGATACGTTGACATTCTCAGGGTGCTTGGGATATCAGGGTCTGGTCATGTCATCCAAGGGAAACGGTTGGAAGATGCTGAAACGTGCTAGAAGAAAGGGAGGGGTTTCATGTTAACAACGACGGAACTCAGTATCCCATAGTCTGTTTCGAATATAACTCGATGATGCTGACAAGCTCATCAGGGAAGCAGGGCAGGGCAGGGCAGGGCTTCGATACGGTTTGTCTGGAGAAATATGACAAGATGCTAACTAACATTTTAGTCTAAGGTGATCTTCGACGCCGTTGTTCCATTGTGATCCAATGTTCTTCCATGCATGCCTGTCAAGTGTCATTTGGTGGATATAAGGCCAGACAATGCGATGGGGTCTGAGAGTCATTACGTATTTTCATCGAGTCCACGGTACGTAATTCGTTTAAAAGTAGACAAGGCATCGAATTGTTGATTATCAAGTTCTGACCAAGTCTGAGTAGAGTCTATTAATTATCCTAAGGCTGTGCCCTACCCAGAATAGGTTGAGCGGGATAGACGCAGCGGGCTCATCCGTGATACCCACACAACTGGGAGGCCTTATAAGCAGCACTAGAACATGTTCCAATATAGTTTCTATACGAAGTTGATGATGAGTGATGGATTCTCTTTTGCCCGAGAATAGTGGCAAGTTAGCTGGTAGAGTTGGCCGAAGACTGCGGGTAAATCTAGACCCGGCAATGCAAAAACATGACTTGGATAACCGACTAACTAAAGAAAATAGACGCTCATCAGCTTACTCTGTAGCTCTCTCTTTATTTTGAATGGGTAATTCAATCGAGAGACCGCCACTTGCTTTTCTAGAGCCTTTTCTCCCCTCCTCTCTTTGACCAAGACCCCAGCTAGCACCGGGATTTCCAGTCCCCTGTTCCCCGAGCGTTTACAGTACAGTACAACCTCATGTTGGAATAGCAAGCAAAGCGTTAGGTAGTACCTATGTAGCAGCCATTGATACAATTCCTTCCTTCCTTCCTCCTCTGCTACTAGGTCAATTCCTTCGACTCTTAGTTAGGTGGTAGATATCATTGACCTTCCCCTTCTGTGCATATCTCCATTGTGCGGTTTAACTTATTCCGTACGATGAACTGACTATTTTATTCAATTTTTTTTTGTTTAAAGCGAAAAATAAACCTATCGTTTTGTTATCAACAAGACTCGATTCGTGTAGATACGACTCAGCAGGTAAACTGATTCGGCAAGGTTATCGGGGCGACGAAATCAAGGTAATTAGTAGCTTATACCTAGACCTACGCATTTCTGAATGCAGTAGTCTCTGGTCCCTCTTTCAGGGTCAACCATCTTGTTAAACGCCCGCTGCTAGTCGTCGTTAATGACGCCGTCCATCGTCCGGTTCTCGTCCGTCTCAACGCCGTCTCAATCTCTGTCTCAAGGCCCGAAGTGTGGGCAGCGGTTATAAGTAATAAAGTAGTCAGCAGCAAGCAACGTAGGTTGTCAACAAAGAACACAATTCAAAATGCCTCAGATACAGAAGTGTTCCGTCCCGATGTGTTTACTGTAGGTAGTTAGCTACTTACCTATCAACTAAACTAAACACAGGAAACAAGATGAGGGATGTTCATGGCGTCTCCTAGCTCTTTTCTGTAGGTGCAGAGTACATACAGAGTACAAGAGTCAGAGTAGGCCGAGTGTTACGTACCGTTCTGGTTCTGGTTATGGATCTCAATCCCAACCCAACCCAACAAGCCCCTGCCCTGCGTAATCCGACGCAACGTTCGAGAAAACGAGACAAGGAGCAGACCGGTAGTATCGGCATAGGCTTAAAGCCGCATAGAAACTTTGTTCGGCACTTGTGCTGTCACCATCGCAACTAAAAAACCCCGAGTGGTGTGTTGTAGCCAGCCAGTCAGTCTCCTGACTGAGATTGGCTTTCTCAAGTCATAGCGGAATGATGAACTTAGTTAAATGCCACAATGGAAATAAAGGCGCAGTCGATGTTTATTAATCTTATAAAAGCTTGATGCCATTTTGATGTCATGAGCAGAGATCTATTACATTTCTATACTGGAGGCATCGATAATTCAAATGTGGATGCCATCAAAATCAATCGCGGTTAAATAACCTAGTGTGTTATCAAGTCAATGTTTCAATTGTTTTGACATTGCTTATCTAAAATTAACATGTATGCATCTAGCTAGGTATTTAGCTGCATGCAAAATGCCTTGTTTCCTCCCATTCATCCCCCCTTTCCCATGCCGTGTTCAGAGTCAGGCCTTGTTACTACTACTACGTGGGGGTTGCGCCTCTTTGCATATACACAAAGCGTGGGAGCACGTATTCAACGTCAATCTGGTGATACGATGCATAGGTTGGTTGATAGAATGGTATGGCATTGCACAGAGTAGACACAGGTACTCTGCCACGTCTCCATATCATATGGGGAACGTTTGTGCTCGAGCATCTGCTTGCAGTGTAGCGCGAACTCCTCCATCTTCATCGACACCCACATCGGTACACTAGACTAGCTTAGCAAACCCCGCCAAAACCTCTTGGCCCTTTCTCTGATGAGCTTCTGTGTGCACAGGTTCCCACAAGGCTAAGTCATATGCTTCTTCTTCCTATCTACCGGAGCATGGTGAAGCTTGAATCGTTCGACCATGTACATACCATCATCACTGTAACCTTGATACTCACGTAGCATTTTTCTTCAGTTTTGAACTTTCAAGATCAGGATAGTAAGCAGTTCAACGGCTCATGTCCTGAGTCCACTAACAGGGAACATGGTTTAGAGTCCTGCCCGACATATTGATGCCAAGGTCCACCCCTATGAACGGGGCCAACATCATGTTTATGCCCCCAAGGACACAAAGCACCAAATAGATGGGAGGGCTTCTGTCCCTGAGATCTTCGCTCAGTCGCTATCGTAGTCAAAAAGAAAGAGGGGGAAAAAATAACATCCCATTCTTTATCACATATGGACCTCGACCCGAACACCTGCCTTCAAAACAAATAGCAACGTTGCTGGTCCAAGTAGTCCTTTGTCCGAGCACCTCTAAGCAAGTCACTAACAACAAATGACAACCTGCTTGTTTAACGCATTGGCATGGGTATGACTCGAGATCTACCGAGCGTAGCGTTTCGAGGAACAACAGTAAGATAAGTGACCGACTAACAGGCGAGGACGGTATATGCGATAATCAATCTGGATATAAAACGTAATTCAGGAGTTAGACATTGGTAAATCTGCAATCACACAAAAGGAAGTCTCAATCTAAAAATCGAGATATTCCCGCATAGGTAGGACGGACGAAACAAGTAAGAAATTGGCCGCTTGAATTATGAATGCCATTCAAATTTTTGTCGTAAATGTTGCAAAACGATAATTATAAATGTCAACAGATAACCTAGCGCCCCAAGAATATGCCTCTTTTTGTTCGTACGCCTTGCGCCGGTGCGGAACTGCTTCTGCTTTCGTTCGTTATTCGATGCTGCGTCGTCATGTCGCCCTGTTCGTTGGGCAGTTGGCCATCTAGAAATTGCAGAAAAGTAATAAAGCCCTTCTTATCTCATCCCATCTCTCTGTACTTCCCACGGTATCTTGCCAATCATTTTAAAAATCATTGGGCATATCCTGTTCGCCAAAGGCATCACCTTATATGTGGTCCTTGACGCTGGCCTGTTGTTGTTGGCGTCTCGATTTGCTCGTCCGCCTTATTTTTCCTCCTCTTGACATATGGATCCCTTAATCCATGATGGTATGTATCCACTCATAATACCACGCATTTGGACTTGTTTCGGTCCTTGTTCCTATTTCTGTGTCTTTCGTCTCGATCGCCACCCCTTGCATCGCCGTTGCCTGTTCGTGTCCGTCCACTTGATCTTTCCGAAGGACGAGAGGCTTGTTGTCGCTGCCGGCGTAGAATCCTAACGACGTCGTAGAACGCCTTTTCGACGTTGATGCAGTTCTTCGCTGAAGCTTCCACGAACTCGCAGCCGAGTTCGCGGGCGAGGGCGTGACCTTCTTGTGTAGAAACCTCTCTCTCGGTGACTCGATCGCTCTTGTTGCCAACTAGCATAATAGGTACAGGCAACTGCGGGTTTGCCGAAGAGATAGGAGAGCCAGGATACGATGGGGACGACGCGCACGACTCCTTAACTCGTTGGATTTGATGATGAAATCGTTTAATGCGAGTAAAGGAAGATCGTGACGAAATACTGTAGACTAGAACGAACCCTTCGCCATCACGAATCCATTGATCTCGTAGTGCCGTGTACTCTTCCTGTCCAGCGGTGTCCAGTACTTCGAGCATGCAGGGCTGGCCATCGATAACGACTTGCTTTCGGTATGAGTCTTCAATCGTAGGGTCGTACTGTTGCAAAGTGTTAATTCATCATTGTTATGAGAGTGGAAGCAAATGCATGCGTTGCATGCCACCAGTCAAACTTACAGTTTCAACAAAGTGTTGCAAACATAGCTGGATGGTAAGAGCTGTCTTTCCCACACCACCGTCTCCCAACACCACCAGCTTGTATAGTACCATTCGGCCGGCCATGATGATGGCAACGGCGAGGAAATCGACAAAAAGGTTAAAGAGTCAATAAGGAGGAGAAAGATCGGGTCTCGTAGGAGAGAAAATGACCCAAGCAACCAACGGACCGGAGAGGGGAGGGTGGAGAAAAGAGGGGGTGGTCGGTGTTGAGGCTCACGAGATGTGAGTGTCGATATATCCAAAGGTGGTTGGAGGTTGCGAGGCAGAGGTTGTCGTCACGGGCAGAGGAGAGGCGAAGGTGAGGAACGGAGGAGGGGGTGGCTTGATGAGCAACTCGAGCTGTGACCTGAACTGTGGGCGTCAAGGCGTCAAGCAAAGCGAGGCAGGGCAGTGCAAGGCAAATCAATGCAAAGCGACGGATGCAAGGCTCAAAAGCACACGAGGCAGGGCGCGGCAAGGCAGCAATAGACGTCGGCGAACAAGCGCCAGTGGCAAAAAAGGAAGGGCTGGCAATAATAGACAGTTGTTGTGATTGAATGTCCGAGAAAAAAGAGTTGGGGACAGGAGAATGGATGCTTGGTCTAGGTCCAGGTCCAGGTCCAAGTCCAGGTCCAAGTCCAGGCGTAGTAGTAGGCGTCGACGTGGAGCTACAGAGCTGTTACCGGACGGGAGGCAAAGTTAGTAGGTTGGGTATGGTTTTGGGTTTGATTTGAGCTTTGGGAAAGATGGAAAAGACGAGCAGCCCAGGCCAGCCCAGCTTAGGTGGAGAACCCTTTTTTTTCTCTTCTCTTTTCTTCTCTTTTTCCCAACCTTACCTAAATGCTTGAAGGAGGTTGAGGTTTGCACCGTAGCGGTACTTTCACCCCAGTGCTAGCAGGCCTCTGAGGTGGGCGCCCTGGGCTCCCAGGTTGCCATTGGAGCGGGGCGCCAGGTTCTACCAAATACCTGGGTGAGAGGTATCCATGCAATGGAGACGCGGCAGCGGTACTCTCTTCCTCGGACCCAGAGGGGAGGCTAGAGGCCCTTGGAGGGGTTCTTTAGGGGGCACCAACAGCCATACGAGCCACTTCACCATGCAGACTGCTTCGTACCTTGCGTGTATGATTTACCTCTGCAAGAGGTACCCTTTAGGTTGGGCATAAAGTGGAGGGAATGCAGAAGCACACCCAAGATACCTGGATCACATATCTTGACCTGCAATAATATTCATACCTGCCGAGGGCAAAATGCGCTTCCACGGTAACAAAAAAGAAGAAGAAAAGGGGATATCTATGTATTGAGAAGGGGAACCAACAGGGAATTCACTCGCAGGCAAGGAAGGACAAGCAACTTAGCGAATAAACGAGGTAGAGTAGAGTCGTATGTACCCAAGGAACGGTGCTGCCCTGGTCGTTCATCCATGGGATAGGACATCGGCTCAGTTGGTGCCCCGAGAAATGGGAGAGCGAGGGTGTTAGGCTTCTGATAGGCGAGGAATGAAGCCGGAATGGTGAAGCGGTGGACGAGGGGTACTCCCTGGTCACAAAAGTAGCGGTTGAGCGACTCCATTTCCCTTCACCTTTGTTTATACCCCAGCGTATCCGTACATTGCGTGTCTGTGTGTACAGTAGATAGGGCCGTAGATTCCCAGCTTGTGCTTGTACGGATACTTGTGCGTGATATCATTTACCGTCGCTGTTGTGTTGTGTTATGTTTCCTTGACCATGCTCTATATCGGAATCCAAACCCAGTTGGGCATTGTCGGATTACTTCAGGATCAATCCGGGCCGTTTAGGTTGTATGAGGAACATGCTCATCTCTGCCACACTGGACAGGAGCTTCTGACAGGGACAGGACCGAATGCCACATTTTGTCTCTTGTGGTTGCTCATCGGCGAGCACCCGGGAGCCCGGGTCACGGCTCGGTTGTGTCGCGGCAGGCGGGCGACTCGACCGGTCCTAGGTCTAGTTTCCACAAACATTAGCTTTGATCCATAGGTCATGCTATATAAATGGAGTGAACTCGAAGACCTTCCCATGCTTTGGTGTTGCTATTTAGTGGGGTTGGTCGGTTGTGATAACAGCTGAAGAACCAACTCGACCAAGTCGAAAACACGTGTTTTTTTTTTTTAGCGGTTTGGGCGGACGATATTGTATTGTGTGTCTTGTTGATGGTGGTGATGTAAATCGATTGATCAATTTCTTTTTTGGTGCCCATGGTGATGAGGTCTGAGGTCTGAAGCATCATCGTATTATGATTGATCAAAAGCTACGGGTAGCTACCTACCACCTACCTAAGTACCTCCTACCTCGAGAGAGAATTAGAGAGTGCATGCAATGCAAAGAAGGATGGAGTGTTTTCCTGGACCACCTTCTATCTTTTTTAATCGTGGCGTCTCAGTTCTTTTCAACATCCCGATTTAATTCACCTCATTATTCTTCTTATCAATCTGCATTTTTCTCAGTCTCGTCTCAAGTTTTATCAGAATCCTTGTGATGCCGCACTTCTGCAGTCTGCATTCTGCAGCCCAACCCACAGGCCAAGCGGTCGCAGGATGAGCAAGTGGTGTGCCTTTGTCACTAATTGTGTGTGTGTGTGGCTTTGCGCTTTGGGGTCGTCGGTACATACGCTAAAAAGCCTCCCCGGGAAGTCCAACCTAAAAGGGAATAGCCTCACTCTCCAGCCTCTGAGAAAAGCTAATACAAGCAGGAGAGCTCTCTAGGCAGCTCTCTAACGTTGGACGAACTGTACCTACCTAGGAGCCGTCTTTACTTCGACATGAACACCATCACCAACAACTGGCAAGCGCTTTTCTTTAGTGCGATAGTCTATCATGGCACAAAATACCTCGACTTAGGGCCTTTGTGTGATACCCTCAAACCACAGGGGATCACGCAATCGGAATAATTACATACACAACAAATGGATGCAATAGCTTCTGCTTGTCAACGGTATGACCCCAGCAGTTAATATCGGAGCCGCGTTTGTCGAGCTCCATTGACCGGCACTGATGGATCGTCTCGAATCCTTTCCTTTCGGGTAACTTTTAGTTAAGGGACTCGGCCTTACCTGTTTAGAGAAGCTCTTCTGCTCCTCCATGGCACAGCAACTCTGTTATTTCGAAATTGCTTACAGACGGTGCTAGAGATGCTCTAGCAAGTCTACATACTACGTAGTAGCTACTGGAAGAATCTCGACCCCTGTCTGTCGTTGATCTTACTCATGGAGTCATGGGTGAGCTCGGTTCTCCACCAAAAATTCAACGTTGGAGGCAGAAGACGGGAAGACAGGGAGGCACACGGGAAAGATTTGTTGCTGACGGATCAGTGAAGAGTCTATGAATTCCTTCATAACGTTTGGTTTTTATTTTTATTTTACCTTTCTCTTCTCTTCTTCTTTTGCTCTTAAGGATGGTCTCTTGGCTATCAGGATTGGGTCAGTCAACAGAGACTGGTCCAATGACAACCTTGAATGGCACCAAATCCTGGAAAAGATTCTCTGCCGCGTGGGGAGGCTGGTGAGTAGGTAGGTCAAGGATGACATCCGTCTTGTTGATGATTGATTTCGTTCCTGGAACAGTCAAGATTTTTCAAGACACGGTATGTAAGAGCCCTTGAATTCGTTTTCGGTTCCGTTAAGCTTCCCTGGTACAGGCTCGACGCTGCTGTACGTACAAATAAGGTAGTCCCGATATGTTATCTTGGCGTTCTTGGCCAGTCCACCACCAGTGAGTGACCTTGGTAATCTTCCGAAGCACAACTGCCCGCTCTGAGCTACGACACGGGTAGTTATACATAATTTCGTCAGCCTCGGCACTCCATAGAGGCCCTGTTCTTTTTTACCAGATGCTTGAGACGGTCAAAGACAAGCTTCGGACTACGGATACCAGCCAGGGGAAATCGGATGTACAGTAGTAATGCAAAATAATCCAAGTGGAGTGTGGCAAGTAAGCATCAGGATCATTCCTAGCCGAAAAGAGCAGGTTGGCGACAGATGCTGAATGTATCAGAATTAGAAAATCTGGGCAAGCAACATCGACTTGGAAAGTTGAGCTGGCATCAAGGAACGGCCATTGCTTCACGTCGTCATGTCAGTGACGTAACAATAAGCCTGACCTACATTCTCCTTTCATCTGTCCAATGGTAACTGAGTGGAAAATGCTCAGAATTGAGTACGGACGACGAGCCTCAGAAAAATGACCCTGGGACACATATACTGCGTGCCTGATGGCTGTTCTCGTTGGTTCGGGTTGAATCCGCCTACTTGTACGAAGTGATATCTGCACTCGCCGCATAACATCAATCGTCAATCTGACCGGTCAGGTAAGATATCGCTTTGGGGAGAGTTGCCAATGTTGCACAGATACACAATGCGGCAAGTGGGTAGGTAAGTATGTATCTTGATAGCTTGACTATCAATTCACGTTGAGAAAGTGGCATGACTTGTTGTTTATCACATGTTTACTGACTTGGCTCCGCTAATAAGCTCCATCTTCCAGTACTAGAGAACTGTTACTGTTCACTGCCAAGTGCCAGTTAGATTACCCCACACCCAAAAACGTCCAAGCCAAAAACCTTCTGCCAACGTCTCAACAGCTGATTGTCACAAGCCGACCTAGTCCCTCAAGAACAGTGCTCTAACATGGATATTATACATATAACAGTCAGATATCGTACTTCGGCTACGGAACGACGGCGCGGCTCGACAATGCACAGTCAGTGTTGTCGTCTCTCGCTTTGTTAGCGTCTTAGGCTCTCGCCTCTACCCTAGCCTCAGTTAGTACCCAGAGTATTTTGAGAAGCTATCGCGGACCCGATACGCCTTAATCGTATAGGACCGATTGCACATTCGGGGCATGGGTATTATTATCCGGTGGTATGGATCGATTTGTGGCTGGCCAGTGTCTATCGAGATCTACATAGTAGCAACGCCAGGAAATAGCCCTGGCAGTCACTTGATTAGTTTAATGGTCTATCTAGACTTGGTAAGAAAGACCTTGTCGTATGTTTTTCGGACGGCAGGGACACATTGTCTATCCCATGGGGTAGTGTAATCACTTCCCCGGACTTTGTATAGCTTGGCCTTCCCAATTCTCAACACATGGTTAAATGCTTGTTAGGTGAGTTCGCTGCCAACCTAGCATCTTTATTGGACAAAACCCGACTGTCACTTACCTGTCGGCCCGTTCTATGCTTTGCCGCCGGAATCTTCCCTTCTTTATATCTTCTTTAATATCATGGAATGAGATCCTAGGCTGACGGATGCATGACCCGGCAGGCCAGCCAGTCAGGACTTTGTGATTATCTTGTTCCAAGCTCGTTCAATATGCGGGGGGAAGAATATTTATCATCCCCAGACCAACGGCCAAATAGGGAGTTGCCAGATTTGCGCATATAATAGCACATTGACAGGGTTGAGGCCGTTGAAGGATGTAAGTTTGTGTAACTGACTGCTGACACATGCGTCTGTCAGAGCCGCAAACCATCCTTTTCTGTCATTTCGCTTCGACAGTATATTGCCAATCACATGATCCTCGCTTCTCGCACTCTTTTTGGAGAGTAGGGACCAAAGAGCCAGGCAATTATCGCTTACTAGTCGTATGACTGAGAATAACAGTTAGTCTCGAGTGCTCATAAAGACACTTGCGATGATTAGATAGATCTTTGTAGGGCTCTTGGTTGCTTCCTTTGTTGCTTTCAGTCTGACCTCACGGGATGATATTGCGAGAGCACAAATAGTGAGTGCTATCATAAGTCTCTCCCTTGGAAGATAGTGACAGTAGTTTCTCTAAAGGCTAAGAGTCGAGCACATGTCAAATCAAATGTTGGCCGAGAACACATCGTTATGCTAACTCTAAACCTATGACAATAAACACCACAGATTCGTGCATGTATTTAATCTATATGTAAGCAGACGCTTGGTTCGTGGCCACACTACACCAGCTCTTTGAGCTTCTGAGATAGAGTCAAAAATCCTTCATCATCCGCTGTAATCCAGAGGTCGACCCATTCTTTTGCTTGCTGGTATCTTTCGTCGTCTTCTTCCCAATCCTCTTCCCGTGGCCGCTCGATATATACTGTTCTCAGACCACACGCTCTCGCGGCAGCAAGATCGCTCAAGTGTGCGGCAACCATAGCCACTTGATCAGGCTCCAGTCCCAACTCACGCGCAGCGCCAGTGTACACTCTTGGGTTTGGCTTGTAAGCTCCAAACTTCTCAGCTGAGAGGAGGTACTGAAAGCCCAAGTTTCCAAAGTCGTTCAGATCTCTGAGTAGTGCGATGTTGCCATTGGAGAGCGTGCTAGTCTTGTACGTCTTGCCGAGCTTCTCAAGGCCATCCGAGGTGTCATCCCACGGGGTTAAACGATGCCAGACTAGACTCAGAGACTCGATCTCAGAGGGGTTGTAAAGTTCAGACAGATCCCAGGCTTTTAGGAGCTCGATCAGGCTGTCATGGTGGTGTTGGTCGATGGTCTTCCATGTATGCTTCTCAGGATCAAAGCCATGCGTAAACTTTCCATATGATTTTCTCCACTCTTGGGCGAAGCGACCCCAGTCTTCTTCAGTGAGGTTCTGGATTCTGGTCTTGAGATCTTGGTCGAGATCGGAAGAGGTTTTGCGGAACGCTCGCAGTGTGAGTTCCTCAGTTACGGTTGAGCGCCAGTTGACGGTAGTGCCGAAGACGTCACAAGTGAGGCCTTTGACCTTGGCCAGCGGCGAAATTTCTCCTGGAGACATACTAGACTTTTATTGGTAATGGATATCGTTGAGAAAGTTCGTTGTCTTTTTTTCCGTCGTGCCGATTAACGTTGAGTTGTGTGAATAACGATTGTATCCTCGGTACTGATTGAACACTACCTACCTATTCGGTGTCACATGATACCGTCCGCCCTTGGGGTGACAAGAGAACAGAAGGAGTTTGCGAGAACATAATTATATTTGAAAAACAACATATGAAAGTGATTTAATACTGACAAACAATGATGGGCGATTCGCATGTTCGATCAAGTTGGCGAAGAGTGACTGAGGTTATTGCAAGAAAGTGTAGGGTATTTCCGCTCAAGTTCTGACGACCAATGCCATCTGTTCGATTGCCACTCAAATTTGGTCTTTTAAGTGATGGATCTAACTCGCCATTCCTCTAAAAGATGCATTCTATCATGTACGCCCAAGAATGATGTAGAATCTGAACTTGGAAAGCTCTCTAGAGTACAACTTTATCATAACTTACGTTTAAGTTTTGAACAAGTATTCAGTAACCACCGTCTTAGAAATACGTGTTTCCACCGCAAGTACCTTGGAATCACGTGAACAGGACAAACCCGTTGAACGATAAAAGACAAGACTTCTGCCTGGTTTTCTCGGTGAACCGAATAAACATTAATAAGAGCCAGGGCTACCTTCGCTATGTGGCCGAATCTAAGAAACAGACATTTCGGAAACGCCACATGACCAGTCTATCAAAAGTAGATAATCAACTATGATCTCAATAATAACTACTCTGTATGTGACTACTATGCATCTACACGTAGTGTCACAGCATCGTGCAGGATAGGTTTCACAACACTATCACAACGCAATGGTACTCAGCCCCATGACAACTCCGAGCTGCATACCCAGGCGCTACGCAGCACGAGTCAGTAAAGACACGATGTTGATGTCTTTTAAGCATAATGCCTGCGCCATATGATCAATATAACTTGTGGATGTTACTGAAGAGAATCATAGACATTGTTTCTACAAAGTCCTAGCATGAGTAGTTGACACTTAATGCCTTGTCAACGAGCAGCAGTCCATAAGAATAGAGAAAGGGACTTTAAGGCAACCACCACTTCGAAGTTGGCAAGCCTTAGTCTGCTCGATTTTTCTTAGATAGTTTGTACAACGTCGTGTGAAATGAACAGTCCCTGTCCTGCAACTGAAGATCTAACTGTCCCAAAAGAGCTCCGGAAATGAGTATGGATACAACCGCCATTTGAATGGTCTCAAAATGGAAATGCTTAAAGTAACATATCAAAAGTTTGCAGACCACGCCTCATTGTTTCCCGCCTGCATATGCAGCCTTCGGGGAATGTTCCGGATGGCACTGTATTCGGCTGCAGCTATGTTTACACACCCAATTGACCCATAGTCTCTACTAATACGTCCATCTCGTATGAGGACCCTGTAAGACTCATGCAACTTGATCTGGAGGACGAGGCGGGAAAGAGGTCTGTGGTTCTGCACAATTATCAATAAGTGACCCGGTTATCTTATAGTTTGAGAAAAAGAAAAAAACAATATCCCGCTTGACCGAGCCCCACGAAAGAACCACTTCTGGGAGACAACAAACCCAAGCTCACTACAGTGACAATATTGAGAGGACAGGCACTCATGCATGCTCACTCTCCCTATTATGGCCTGTCTGCTAAGAAGTTAATCGAGATATTGAGTTATAACTACTTTCAATTCGAAACAGTTTTGGAGCCACCTACGCGCAATATGAGGAACCAGCGTATCCACTGTGATTTCAACTATCAAGACATCATGCAATACTGGCTTAGATCTATCAGATCAGAGTGGGTTGTCATAATGCTTTGACTTATATGAGTGCAGTCAACAAACTTAAATTCGAGTATGCCCATGCGGTAGCCATGTAGTTTGGGCAACGGCGGCCGTGCGTCGTTTCATATATACTGAACTACCACATTAGCTTTATGAGTTTCGATATATGAGAACTCCCTGGCTTTTAGCGTTAGCAAAAGTAGCTTGACTAAGAAAATGTAAGCTATAACTTTGGAAAGTCGACTGTATCATATATCCGAAAGATTCGAAAAGTAACCCTCGTGGAATCTTCCTGCAAGCTGCTTTTTATTCCAACACCCATGCCCTGCAAATGCAATACCGTTTGCCGGTTAGTTGCTACACTCTCAGCCAAAGCCACAATGACAAAAACGAGGAGATTGCGAGCGGACTAATCTTCCTAAGAAGTTCGAAGTCTTAGATCAGTCTCCTCTGTTATAGTGTCTGCATGTTGTCCGTTTTTGGTGTTGAGGACTGTGATGTTCAGTAGTAATGAGGGTACTCTGTATAGATTGTCATATATCAAGAGAGACGGATCAAATCTGACCGTTTGTTTGGCATTTTTTTACGATCGTTTGCCTCGCGATATGCGTTACAATTGAGATCTTCGGTGCCGTCCAGTACGGTATTCGTGTCAACATCTAACGGCCCTACATGCACTTTGCTTTTTTTGCGACGTGGCTTGCTGACTTGCACAAGCTAAGTCAAGTTATATGAAAGTACGAATAGAAGAAGGTTAAACCAACATGTAGTGTTCAACAAGTAGCGCAACGTTGCTTTTCTGTTCTTCCGATCCAGCCAAGAGACAATATATTGCTTATGTACCTGTGAGCAACTATTAGCTGCAGGTATGAAGAAACCACTTCCCCTCATCCTTACTGGAGACAACGAAGAATGCAGAAGAGTAAAAGAGACAAACTACAGATATAGAGCGACAGAATGTATAGCGTATTTTGGCCGATGCTGTTAGTCAAACTCTCCATGAGGCGATGATAAAGCCGAGTGTTTCATGTGACGCCTTAGTAGTGCATGGGCCACGAGGGGGATTTACATGCACGAACCATCCTATCGGCGTCATGAACCAACCTCATAGGAAATCTTGGAGGATTCACGTCTTACATTCAGGTGTCACTGCCGCTCCTTTGACAGGACATACATCTTTGTTGGCTATAAACTGCGTGGAGCTAATAACGGAGATGACAGAACTCTTCGCGCGAACAGTGCTGGTGGCTCGTCAACTAAGGATTATTCATTGAGGTCCAAACGGGCCGCGCCTCAACTAGTAAATGGCGAATGGGGCATGTTTGATGAATGTGGTGCTTCCCGACTCCCGAGAGTGGAAATTTGTTCGAACCACCGTACCGGTTGTTTCCACAACTCATAGCCCATCGATCGCCAGTCATGCTTGTTTGCTGTCAGTATCAGACGCCAGCGTTTGGGCATTGAGAGAAGATCAGATCGTCCTATAAACGTGGATTGTGCTTCCGATTCGGTCCTTGCATTTGAACCATTCTTATGAGGGGACAAGTGCCTTGTTTGGAACGCCGGCGGCCGAACGACGACCGGGGAGCTCGGTAGTTTGGATTACTGGACGATCTTTGCTCTCATAGGAACTACATGTTTCTCACAGCTAGCCTCAACGTTGGCAACGTAGCGTCGATGCCCAACGAATTGAGAGACCGATCCAAGGAAGGCGCTAGACCAGTAGAAATGAACGGGCGACTGGGATAAATGCATGCGAATCCTGCTTATGAACCTGTTGGTATCGATTGTTTTCGTGGTCGGTGTCCTTAGGATGGCCGACGGTAATTTAGCAAGAAACAAACTTGACTTAGGAGCGGTGATAATCAAATTGAGTGCATACGAAGTGGAGTGGGAGCGAGGTAGGGCCCTGAACAGCGTCTGGGGTACAGCTCGGTAGGAGATTAGTGCACATGCATGTGAATAGTCGAATGCTGTGCATGCATAATGGGATGACCGAGGTGCAGGTAAACGCAGCAAAATGCAGGTCGAGATGCGTCTTGTTTTGTGTTAAAGGGATGTATGCGGGGAGTGAAACTGCTAATCGCGATACTGGGAGTCTTCTCACCGTGTTTCAATGGAGCTGATTGAGGCGCCCTTGCTTTCGTGACAGCCATTGAACATGAGCAAGATTGTCTTTTCTTTCTTACATCTCGGCAATGTTATCATTGCATGGGGTTGGTTGGTCGCGTTCAGGGGCAAAATGATCGCTTGCCTCGTTTACATTCGCACGTCTTTGACAGCTGAGAAAGTAACCCTGACTGTGACAGGGCCTAGGCTAATTGTGGCATACGTATGGAGTTGCATCCCCGAGATCGTAGCCTTGCTTGCCAGTTTGCCTCTAGAAAGGTGGTTCGTGCACTGCTTGTCCTGAAGGCTGAAGTACCGGTACCAGAACGCTGGACCAGGCGTTAGATTCGTTAATAACAATAATAGAGCTAGCTTCGGAGCAGATTTTGTACAGAGTAGCGCCTATGTCGTTGTGTAAGCAGATGATAAGATCCGGCTGTCGCATGGCAATAGACGAAACATTATCTATACACTTGTGTATCGACATATCGGCATGTAGGAAGCTGTTGGGAAAATCAACTTTATCCAGAAATGGAGAAGGTCAAGACGAATGATCAATCCGGCGAGGAGCCCCATGTTGTTTTGCTACCGATGATTAACGGCTCCATTGTGCCTTTCTGGGCTTGAAAGATGATTTGTGTGTGATTGTCGGGGATTGCACCTAAAACCATAAGTTCATCAGTATCAGCATCAGCATCATTGTCATGATGAATGAGAGGAAATTGCGCCTCCGGCGAGACCAACACGAGAAGCCTGGAACTTCCTATTCGATGGCTCATTAACCAATCCTTGGGAATATGCAGGACCGATATTGCGGAACCACAAGGGCCCCTGGCTTATGCATTAGCCTTCCCGGGGAGCGTTCTTTAGCGCATTCCAAAAGGGGGACGTTGTTGTCTCTAGACTCTTTGAGAGGCATCGATAAAGATTATCATCAGGCGACTGCAGAGATTTCCTGGTTTTTGGTTCGATTACCTTGATCGACTTTGGCCTCAGGCACCAACGCTTCATAGAACGGAACATGTTGAACCATCACTCCTGCCCTCGTCTCGGTACAAATTTAGTTAGTAGTCAGGTCAGGCAGGAGGACCTGCCAAAATGTGAACTCATGGAAGGCCTCAGTCATCAAACCCCTCAATGACCCGTTCCTCATCAGCATCAACATCATCTGCATCTACCACACTTTAAGCACATTCTTTGACAAATCATTTGCCTTTTCTTCTTGTTGTGTTTCCAAGGACCCATTTCATCGACCAGGATGACCAAATGGAATTACTACGTGCCGTCAATTACAGGCCCCGGTCTACCTAATCCTAATCACTCGTCACTTCCACAATTGATTGAATGCGACGTGCCTGGCCAGATTACCAGGGTGGAGCTCTCACAAAGCGGCTAAACTCGATTGGATGTCCTTGGAAGGGACGGGTCGAATCGAAAGAGGCGTCGACGGTCACTATTCTACAGAGAGGACCGCACGGAATGATGCAAAGCCAGCTACAGGCGACAACAAAGCTATTCAAGTTGGTTTAAAGCTGAAAGAAAACGACAACAAGAACTGTTGGTTGACATTGCTCCAAGCCCAATGGAGACATCTTGTTAGTATGCCCAATGTTAGCTCTCTTCTAATAGAACACTCACGAGCACCAACAAACTTTGGAAATGATGGACATCTTCGGTACCGACGCTGTTGTCCCTCATTTAGCTCACCAGTCGAGTGAGTAAGCCTCGTCGACCCTTAATCAAAGACAACCAGGTCCCTGGCCTGGCTCCACCTCCCGCCGTCTAACAAAATCACCATTCCCTTTTTGCTCAAAGTTTGCGAGGGCCCATGTCATTGCTCCAGGCCTGTGCTAGGTTGTTTCCGCTAGAGAGACATCCCTCATCCGTTGGCGTCGACAAGGCTCTGCTCTATTGCCATTAGCAATTGGACTGTTCAACTGAACGCCTCATAAGTGGATATAACTCAACAGGGACATGGTCGTCTGCGCCGCGTGGGCTCTAATCACACTTGGTCCTAGGAACAGCCCGCGTCACTACTACCTACCTCTTGAACCCTCGAGATTCTTGAGCATACCTTCATCATTCCTTATCTTTCCTCTCTCGCCATCAAGCTCCTCACTTTGTGTTGGTCTTTGTCTTCCATTGCTTCTGCCTTGCCACTGCTAGTGCTGGTACTGGCTTTCATATCGGCATTCTCTTCTTTGTACCGGGTCACTCATTGCACTTTTACTTTGTCTCCAACCTTTTTTACAGTCAGTCCTCACTGTAGTAGGTGCCATGGCATTGCGTTAGCTCTACATGTGAGCAGCGAGGTTAATTCAAAACGCCAGTTGTCTGCGTTCCCTCAAGTTGTAAGTCAATGCCGGTTTCAAATCACTCCCGTTGTCACATATACTACATTCTACCATGAATTGAACATGCATTGCATTGCGCCTGACCCAATCGCATTGTCGTTTCTGCAAAGTTAGAGAGCTAATAAATTAATGCGTAGCCATGATACGATCCATGAACAAAACGGCAAGCTTAGTGGCATTGAGACTATTCTCTTTAGTTCGAGCCACCAACTTTTGTGAATCTTTGAGACCTTTGATATTCTGTCCAGTATAGTTCTATCCATAGGTTTGTTCTCATTCTATATCCCTGGATGCATTTGCAATAACTGATCACATGCTCTAGAACACAATACTGCGCCGACACTGAATATCTTCAGCAGGGCACAGCACTGGGCCTGCGTCGAGCTACGCAAGTGAACAGCAGTTTTTTTTCACTTCCACTGCAGTATCTTAGAACTTCACCATGGGCGTTTGGGAGACAGATGATGAGTATCTGAGCGGGCCGGCTGCTACTTCGCTGCCGACCCCTTTGGATACTCCCTACCGAACACCTTCGAGGACATCAAAAAAGTCACGGCGCTCTGTCACACCACCAGGACCAGATTCTTCTCCTCCCCAACTACCGAATGATATGGGCTCCAAAAGATCATCCAGGAATGTCACAACCGATGAAACGATCAGCATATTGGACCCTCGACGATTTACTCCCACCTTGCACGCCAACTTAGTATCCGAGATTTTGAACCTTCGTCGAGATCAGGAGGAGAAGACTCGACAGATCGAAGCACTCGAAGCATCTCTGCACGCGATAAAAGAGGAGAAGGACTTGCTGAAACAGAACCTCACCGAAACAGGAAAGGAAAGCAGATCTCTCAAGCGACAACTTTCTCTACTGGAAGGTGGATCTTCCTCAGCACTAAGAGAGTTGGCCCGTGAGAAGGAAGATGCTGTTGAATCTGTCGCGGATACAAGAAAGCGACTGGAAACTCTTCAAAAGAAGCTTCGAGTCCAAGAAGAGGATTCGGTCAGAGTCCACAATCTATGGGCTCAAGAGAAGGAAGGCTGGGAGAACGAACGACGGAAGTTCGAACATCGGCTTCACGTCGCGGAAAACCGCCTACAAATTGTTCTCGACGAAGTCGCCGCATACCAACAAACCCAATCGAAGAACACACATACTGGGGCGATTCCTGGTCATGATAGCGAAGCTGAGGAAAGTGGTCGCGAGAACGATGCTGCAAGCATCAGAACTATGAGCATGACCAATAGTGTTCGGTTTTCCATGACAAGTGGCATTGGAGTGTTGAGAATGAATGGGAACACCTTGGCTGATGAACTGAACTTTGACGATGAAGACGAGCAAAGTGACTTCGACAATGGCCGGGAAAGCGCCATGTCAAACTACGCACCGTCTTTCCATGTACGGAATCTCAGCCGAGACAGCCCAGTAAAGCGATTCCATGCTCGAAATCAGAGCTTGGAGAGTATCAAGAGGACAGGAAGCGTAACTCGCGGCCGACTTTTTATGAACGATCCTGTACCAGAAGCTTTGGAGGATGAGGAGAACGAGAATGCGACTCTTCCCGTTGTCACAGCGCTCAAAGTTTCGTACGTCGACACTGGGATTCAATACTCGCCACCACCTTCGCCTAAGCTGTCTCCTGTGAAACCCGCGACACCCGAGCGTCTGAATCGTACCAAGCCCTCAGAAGTTGAGTGTTCACCTAGAGATGGCGAGATTGAAGCCAACCAGCGCCGCAAGCGTGTTCGCCCATTCAGTTTCGAACCTTTAGCGACTCGTCAGGTTATGGTCTCAACCGCTGTTCAAACGAGCGAAGAGCCATTGATACCCCCCATGACGCCCAAATCGCCTACTCGCCCACCTCCACCACCTCCAGTACAGTCTCCCGTGGTAGAAAAGCCTCTTATGGTTGCGTCCTTTACGCAGACTGATAGTCCACCTACTCACCCATCTCCTGCAGCACCCAGTCGCTTGCCATCCCCTCCCCCGCTTGCAATTCCAAGTATCAGCGTTCACCCCCCAAGCAGTCGCCCCAGCACACCCAGAGAACCTCGGTTACCAGTTCTTCATAAAGACTTTGGCTGCCAAGTCAAGTTATCTGAACCAACATCAAAATCAACAGCTGAAGTAGCCGTACAAACAGAAGGCATTCAGACAGACAAGCGAATGGCTTTACTTCCCGCTCATCTTCAGCCATCTGCTATTTCCTCGCGGCCTTCTTCGCCCAATCCGTCTGGCATTGACGTAACAAAGAACTTTACACCGGTCCCCGGCAACGTGCCACCACGAAACCCGCGTCGATTGGATAGGCAGAGCTTCAGCGACCAACCCTCATCTCCGATATCCTTACCTGAGGAGGACTCCTTTCATGACGTATATCCAGGAGGCAACGATGATGGCCCCCTCTCTAGCCAAAGAGCTCCAATGAGACGACCACCTCGTTTTAGTAGTCTTTTCGCTGGGTTTGATGGTGGAAGCTCTGACGAAGTGGATGAGTTTGGCGATGCCGATTTGAGTGATTTGGAGTATCGAACGGCATTATCTGCGCCTCGACCCAAGTCCATTTCGAGTCGTTTTGGCAAGCGTAGCTCAACTGGAACCACAACGACCATCGGTACCATCCCAACATCTCCTGAGCAGATTATGGTGCGTCAAGGACCTCGAGTTACTACAGAGCTTCACCAACCCTTCACGGTCAAATCTGGAAAAGGTTTGGAGAAGAGCCCTGTTGCCATGCCACCCAATCGAGCCAGCGTCATGCGCAAAGCAGCCATGATACAAAGTGGTATTGCTAGTCACCAGGGCCGGCCAAGGAGCCCCAGCCTGACCGACACCAAAACCCCTCCCCCATTCCCTATTCCTACCAGAGCTAGCTCTAGAAATGTTCCAACAAGCACGAGTGCTCCTAGTGATGGCCAGAGAAGTCCAACGCGGGACGATTTCTTCCAGCGTCGTGGATCAGGCCGCATCCATCGGGCTGGCAGTGTTCGAAAAGTCCGTTCTGCCGCTGCATTACCCCGCCATCAACGACATCGCAAGCAAGATAGCCGGTCAACTGCTCCATTGTCCCCTTCCACCGAAGCCCCTGAGAGTCCGGGCCTTCCTCCCCTGCCGAAGAACGACATTACAACTCCTCGCGCTCGTGCTCACCATAGTGGTCAGTACAGGCACCAGCACAAGCTCTCCACTAATACGGACAACACCTTCAACACCTACAATACTGGAAACACACTCAATACATCCAGTACCGACCCACCTTCCACACAGAACGCTGCCCAGAACACGAGTGTAGTGGACGCTATTGCTCAGACCATGGTTGGCGAGTGGATGTTCAAGTATGTTCGCAGAAGAAAATCTTTTGGTATGCCCGAAAACAACGGCAAGGATGATACTGGCAACGATCGCCACAAAAGATGGGTTTGGCTCGCCCCTTATGAGCGAGCTATTCTGTGGAGCAGCAAGCAGCCAGCCTCCGGAAGCGCCCTCATGGGCAAGGCTGGTCGAAAATGTAAGTGATTTTAGTTCTGTTCATGAGAATACCGCTAACGAATACAGTGACAATCCAATCCGTACTCGATGTCAAGGATGACAACCCTCCACCAAAGGGGGTGGCATCAGTTTTCAACCGATCCATTTTAATTTTGACACCGCAAAGGGCTTTGAAGTTCACAGCCGACTCTGCTGAACGACATTACATCTGGTTAACAGCCTTATCATTCCTCGCACACTCGTCTCAAGCCGTTCCTGAAAACATCTCAGCGCCGCCAGCAGTCCAAAATACACCGATGCCTGAGTTTGAAGCACCCCAACCAAAGTTGAAGCGTGGTGGTATAAGAGACTCAATCCGTCTTGCCAAGGGACGCACGGTTGGCCGTGCTGCACCACCCAGTGTTCCCAGTATCCCCAGCATTCCAAGTGTGCCATCTTCACAGGTGGGGGACATGGCGAACTTCCCAACGATTGAACCTGCTGGAGGATTCACAAGTCGAGATGATTCGATAGATGCAGCACAACCCCCATTGATACCACGCTTCCATGATCGCAACCAAGCCGCGGCTCATGGTCGCAAGCGGAGCAATACAGGTGGCCATGTACCACCACCACTTTCTTTCCGAGGGTTCTCTGGTCCTATTACGGGTCACCAGTCGACCAACAGCACCACCGATCAGAGTATTGGGACGGCAGATTCTGATATCTACCAGTCACACACATCAAGTAATGGAGTATGGGCAGTGAGCCAAACGGGCTCACACCAAGCATCAGAAGCTTCATCTCATGCAGGCAACTTCTTTGATGCTATCGGTACCGTGCGAATGGAAGCTTTCATCAGCCCATTGGCATTCTCTCAAATCAACAACTATCCTAACGAACAAGACCAATTCCGGCACTCACTTCGGAGGCGAAGCAAGGAACAACGAAGACGAAGAAGTCGAAGCCGACACCGAGATAGCTACAATTCTCGCAGCACCCGTACAACAAACGACGACTACTATTACGGAAGTAGGACAGCTGGAGAGGAAGACTTCTTCCGTGATGACCCTTTCAAGGGATTCTAGTATATACATTACATGATTTCATAGTAGCCACGACGGCAATCATTACTTTCATTATTTTTCTTTGTTTTCTTTCTCAATCACCTTGGATAAGGAAGAGTCACAGGCGGATATTATACCCTTTTCTATATAACAACTTTGGGATGGGTTGAGGGCGGCCTCAGAGCTGGCCGGCACTCGCTATGGAGTTAGGTTTCTTTCTTTTACTGAAATGATGTTACAGTCATCAAAAAGTTGGGAGGATACATAGGCCCTTCCGTCATTGCTCTGGTCAGAGGTTTGTCACAACCCTGGCGAGAAAGATTTTTGCCTATAGCGAAAGTTGCTGCAAGGCCACATATAAGTTCGAACCTGCCCCGAAGGCCAGGTATAGTTGGACTTGAAGAATTAGATAGTAAAAATATAAATGAAGACCAGGCATGGCCTGTTTCAATACAAACACTCCTGTCCATTGCTGTAGACGCCGCTCACAGACTAAGCCATAGGACTTGATGTCAAAGTATCTTTTACCTTGTATGTAAGTTGGATTTCTCTGATATGTACATGGCTGAGTCCCACCACATATTGCGTTGAATGAAGTAAAGCTGTCTCAGTAGAATCAACGTCATCTTTAATTTAATAAATGCCCCACTGATGAGTTTTCCCACTACCCCGCGGTTTGCTGCACAGCTCTTTAAGCTTTAATATTTTTTGAACAAAGTTCGTCTTCTTTAGCTTCTTGACGACCTGGCCAATTCTTTTTAGGTCTCCACGATTTACCCTACTAAAGTCTTAAATTTCACCGAAGCTTGTACTACCTCTGACGATATCACAAACCCATCATGGATAACCCCGCACCAATAGAAACCCTTGAGCAGATTCAGACGCGACACCGCCGTGAGCTAAAGGATCTGCAAGGTCGCATAACAGGAAAGAAGAAGAACGCTACCAAAAAGACTCGGAAGGGCGTCAATGATGAGTGTGCAGAGATGGAACGTCAGCTACGAGACAAGCAAGTCGCCGAGATCGCTGCCCTGAACCCGAGCGAGAGCACAAACAACGACAACGACAACAAGGAAGACGATGCCGTTCCCCAGGTGGAGGACAAGCCAAATGAGGATAAGCTGGCTGAAGAGGCTCAAAAACTTAGCCTTTCGCAACCAGTAGAACAGCAACAGCAACCTGGGAAGAAACGCAATCGCCAGAAGGAGAGAATGGCTCGACGGGCTGCTGAGCAAGAAGCCGAGGCTCAGCGCGCAGAGGATGAAGCATCCAACATGACGAATTACCGGGCAAAAGAGAGCGAATATATGAAGACGATGTTTGAGAAGCACGGCCTGGTAGAGCAGGACATTGCACCGGATGGACATTGCCTGTTTTCCGCGGTTGCTGATCAATTGGGACAAAACGAAATTCCTCTTAGTGATGGAACTACGCAAGAGCCGGCTTATAAGACAGTACGACGGGTCGCTTCGAATTACATGCTGGAGCACGGAGACGATTTTTCTCCGTTCCTTGAAGAAGATCTCGAAGGCTATGCTCGCAAGATGAAGGATACTGCTGAATGGGGAGGACAGCTCGAGCTCATGGCACTGGCACGACAGTATAAAGTAGAGATTCGAGTGGTGCAAGATGGACGCATGGAACGCATTGGCGAGGAAGAAGGGACCGAGTCGGGAAAGACACTATGGCTGGCATACTACAGGCACGGCTACGGATTGGGAGAGCATTACAACTCTCTTCGAAAAGCATCATGATGAGAAGGAAAACAGAAGATCGCTTTTTTTCTTTTGTGTACAACGGCGACAAATCATATGCGACGGCTGTTTGGTATCGAGACGTAAAAGAAGCTTCGGTCACCGAGAGCACTCAGTTTGGCTATCGACTCCACACAGAGAGGAAGTCCATCACTACGCCTTCTGGACTTGTGCCGGCCTTGTGCGTCCTTGTTGGTTTGAGGAGACTCAGTCGATGTAGGGCGTCGGCCCAAGGTTTTGAGCAGGGATCCTCGTGGACGGTACCGTCGTCGTTGTATGCAATTTCTTCGCCCGGAGCTGCCAAAAGGGCTTCGTAGAGCTCCGGAGAGACGCCCCAAGGGGGGCCGTTGGCGGACATGGGTTTCGTTGAAGGGAACTCGAGGCAGATGAGACGGCCATCATGGGAAAGCAGCTCTGTCATGCGCTTGGCCCATTTTGGTCTTGCGTCTGGGGGCAGCGCGCACAGGAACTATATAGTTAGTTAGTTTACCAGAGAAGAGCAGTAGCACCTAGAATCTAGAAGTTCCGAGGCCAAAGGATGCGGAATTACCGTATAATCGTAAATGAGATCAAACTTGCCGTCATCACCGACACTCTTGGACCAATCTTGCTTGAAGAAATCGCCGGTGATCCAGTGAATCTTGCCCTTATCCAAACCGTCGACAGGCTTGTAGAGACCTTCTGATTCGGCTTGTTTTTGGTTCTTGATGGCTTCCTCTTTCGCAGCAGCGCTATAGTCGAGACCCCAAACGTCGTAGCCCCACGAGCTCAAGAGCAGAACGTCATGACCACGGCCGCAGCCGGGCACTAAAGCGGTTTTCTTCTGGATAGCACCCGCGGAGTCCCGGAGAGGATGCCCGCGATGGTCCTGGTGTTGAGAGGGCGGCACAAGGTCAGGTCTTTGGGCGAGGAGGTCGTGAAGGGCGATGGAGGCGGTACCGCGATCCCAAGGTGTCAAGGCATCTTGCCAACAGCTATCCCATTTAGGACCTTGTTCCGCGAAGGGAACAGAGGAGATTCGATCCTCCAAGGGGTTTTCGGTAGCCATTGGTGTCTGGGTGAACGGTATGCCGGGATTGTAGGGTGGTGAATAGGTGTAGGAATTAAAATTGCTTGACCCGGGACACGAATTCGAATGTTGAGATAGCGCACGTTATGGAGGTGAGGGGGAGGGTCTCTTCGGGTCGGGCGATGGACCTACGGATGGATCGATCAGTTCTGATCCAATGGTGGGGTTGTAATGACGAAATAAAGATGTTTGTGGGGGTTATAAGTCGGTATATACCGTAAATATTGTTTGATATTTTGTTAGACTTGATATAATCAATCTGAAGAGAGATCAAGAAGTAGTCTACATGTACTGGAGTCGAAATGTTAGAAAAGACGAAGGAGAGGAAAAAGAAATAAATTTGTTCTGGTCGCGTGCTTTTTTTTGTTCAGCCTTCGGAAAGAGTGACACGCTCTCCTTCCCGTACGAGCATCCGGAGTGCTTATCTAGCGTGTACGCTAAGATAAATTGGCAGGCATGAACGGGGGTTGATATTCGAGAGCAACTTCCGTTTATTATCGAACGTTTATAAGGAAGGAACTATGCTCTGTAATACGCTGTTAAAACTGATAAAACGGTTGCCGTTTTGACATGTGAAGCAGATGGCGGGGCTTGCAAACGGTCGTACCTAATGTGTCAGTCTCAGCTGCTGGCTTGACATGCCGATGACCAAAATCATGACATTCATGTTGATCAGATAATCAGATCACTACAAGATTCAACAAAGTACAGATCGAGAGAGACGCAAAAAGTCAGGTCTGACCTGCATCATATGCACATGTTGTGCTACAACACAAGACGCACCTTGTACAGCAGGATCTGGTCACGACACCAACTAAACACCAGCATAGCTCATCGAAACTGTGCAGAAGCAGTTGGATCACTAAAATAAACATACAACTAACATATACAGATACATACGCATACGCATACGCATACTCAAATACACGAACCAACATGCGTCCTACCGTCAGCTCGCCATTTCAGCCTCTCGTTTACCCGTAGCAAAACCCTCCTTGAACTTGTCCTTTCTGAGTGTCATAGCTTGGATGAGCGCGCTCCATCCTCGAGGACTCTTACCTCCCTTTGAAGCATCACCAGGCCTGCCACCTCCGAGTGTCCAGAGAAATGTGGCAAAGAATTTCTCCCCCTCGCCTGGTGGCTCTCGAGAATCGCTCGACTCAGGCGTACCCTCTCTGGAAAATGAATATCGACTCTTCACCAATTTTCCAATTTCTTTCTTCACTTTTCCCATGATCCGACCCGCAGCTACGCCAGCAGATGATTCCGAGGTCTTCAAAGGCTCTGCCTCTGTCGACTTGATAGGGATATCATCCATTGCTTGAGGGACAGCAGTCTGCGCGGTAGTCGAACCCATTTGGATGCTGGCAGGCCCGTTTTGTGTACCCACAGAGCCTTGGAGCCCTTGGATAGAAATGTCGAACATGCTTTTGATTCTCTTTTCTGCCTCTTGCGATACCACCATTTCTCCGTCCTCTTTCTGACCAGCCTTCAACTCATAAGCAGGCAGCTGAACAAAATCTTCCATCACCTTGAGCGTGGCAATAAGAACATCACCTGTTTGATCATAATACCATTCTTTATGGCCTCCGCCACAAGATGCGCATTCGCGAACTTTGAGGTTGTGATTTCCAAGGAATACATGTGCTAGTTGTTCGGCTTTCTCAGCGCCAGCAAAGTCAGTCTCGGATTCATAGATGACCTTGGTGTCTTTCCCATAGCAATTTCGGGATTGGTTTTGTCTATTGACGGCATTGTGTCCAGTGTATCCGATTTTGAAGACTTTTTCGTGTTTGGTGTGCTGCAAAACATATACAACGCCATGTTTCCGCAGCTTTAGAGTAGGGGGAGCGGTGAGAGCTTCTAGGATGGGCGAGCTTCTCTTCAAAGTCCCCTGTCGATACAGTCGACCAATGCCGATACCCTCAAGATTGATTGGATGGTCGAGAGGGTCATCTTCAACCACGAGGGTATTTTCTTGGCGTGCTATAACATCAGAAGCCGCTTGTTCAGCAACAGGCTTTCTATCAGGGATGACTGAGAGCCTCTCTGATGTTCCCTGAAAAGAAAGCTCATCGTCCTCTGAGATGCTTTCTGCATAGGCTGGCTTGTCATTATCGGGCGACCTGTCTGAGGTCGAGTAGGTATGGCCAAGAGACAAGGTCGAAATATCTTTCGTGATGGCATTGATGTTGGAGTTGTTGTTTGCCACAGACGAGGGGGTCTTACTAACCGCCCCGGATGAAGTGTCTAGTATAGAACTGTCAAGGATGCAAGCCGGACCCTCGATTGGAGTTCTGACTGAATCAACTTCAGTGAGAGGAGTAGGAAAGGGCGAGGTGTCGCTGAGGCAAGAATGATCGAATACCTCTGGCTCTGGTGTCCCCGGCTGTGATGCATCGTCTGAGTCCTCTATCAAAACCCTCTTGGGCTCTTGGGCCCCAGATGGAGCCTGGGTCAAGTTGGCATCCATGCCGTGCTTCTCTTTCCACTCTTGAGATAAGGGCAGAGCGAATTTGAAGTGCTGGCCACAGTAAACGAGTTGAAGCAATTGCTCAACCTTTGGGTAAAAAATGGCAATATCTGGGCATGTTTTCGTCTTCTCAATATCCAACCAAAGGGCTATGGCTTCGTCTACCACGCCCGTCCGCTCACGACGACAGCGGTTATTGCTTTTTGTTCGCCATCGACATTTCTCGAAATCAGAATTTTCTTCGGATTTTGGAAAGAAGACGATGAGCTCTCTCAGCCCTGTGAAAAGAAAATGCTCAGAGGCTTGAGAAGTGGCCATATTGAAAGAGACAACAGTGAAAACAAGATTGATACAGTCAACTCGACTCGACGAGAAGACGAGCCTGTCTCTACGGTCTATTAATCATTGTAAATCGGGTGGCTGATAATTCCATCTCTTAGGGGTGTTGAGAAAGGATCGCATGGGGCTCGAAACTCAGCCTCGAGGATACCCAGAGGAATGGTGTTGGTTCGACAATTTGAGTTCGCAGCAAGGGCATGATGATGGATGATATGCAGTTGGTTGTGCTTTGCAGACGGAAGGATTTCCCCGGATCAAAAGAGGAAATAAACTGTCGAGAGCTGAAGAGCGTTGAAACGCCAGGGGGCCCGTGCCAAGTATATTTACGGCCGAGTCTTGAGTCTGAGCCCACGTCAAAGTCTACGTCTCGCAGGGCTATCGTTTTCCTTGAGGGTGGTTCTTGTGGTCAAAGATTTCAGTTTATGTAAGATAGTGTGTGTGACAACCCACGTTTCTCAACACCATCTTGTTTTCAGAAGTAGGGTTACAGTGAGTTGCAAGATCCAGATAGACACGGAGTTGACCGATACGTAGCACTGAGCCTTGCCGAATGGTTTTGCTGTGCCGTTGATGAGCTTTTGGGAGTGCGTGCGGGGGGCCTCATGTCGAGCAGGGTTAGGCTTAGGCTTGATTTGGGGGGAATGCGACAAGGAACTTTTGTGATAGATCTCGATGTTTTCTCATTTAGTTTGTTGTCTCACGACTTTGAAGAGTTGTGATGGAGGGGAGACTTGGACTTTTATGTTATTTGGTTATAGCAGACGTCGGAAACAGAAACGTTGACTTCTCAGCTTTAGGGTACAAAAGTAAACAGCTAGCTATATCCTATATACAAATGAACTGACTTGCTAGATAATGTGTTCCTTACCCTGCGGCCTACTTTTTTTGATACCCGGAGGACTGCATACGAAGTAGTGCTTGTACTGTAGCAGTTAGTGATTTGGTAGCCGTTGTTATCTTATCAAAAGATTTATCGTTTATCAAACTGTTCCAACCGCGGCAGTTGGCTGACAGCTGAATGCATTTAAACAGTGGAGTGTATTGTTCTTAGGTACCCAATATGCTGGGAATGGCCACGTGCATGAGGCATCTGGAATCTACTTCAAGTGCCGAAAGTAGCATCGTTCACCTCAGAAGCACGATTCATCACAATCAAGGAATTCATGTCTGTGTGTGACTGTTTATCTCATTATAGTACTGCAATGTATCTATCAAAGCAGCTTAGCCCATCCTGGCCGTGGCATTTTCGGCCTCATAACTAATAAAACATGATCCACCCCCCGTGGTATAAAAGACGTTCGTCCATCCAGTCATTCATCTATGTACCAGCAGTATGAATACATGGACACACAAGAATATCTCATGTCGTTGCAGAAAGTGGAGTGTGTAATGGGGGGGAGGAGAGAAAACAAGAAACGAACTAAACTAATGTATGGGGATCATTTATGTGCCCTTCATTTTTGTGCCAAAACGCCGAAACACCAGATATCCGCTGTTGATACCGAAATGGGAAAGAAAAGAAGAAAGCAAGACCCGAAGAATGTCAAAAAAAGCAGGATATCAAGATAGAAGATGAACCAAAATGCCTTGGTATGACGACAACGTCCGGATGCGTCGTTGTTGGTTTGGTTGCTTGCGGAGAAAAAGCCGAGAATCGGGCCAAGATGACGGCCGTTCATTCCGGGAATACAATGTCGATATCCAAACATTCCCGGCCCGGCAAGATTAAAGAGAAGCTCGAGAAAGAAACGAACCGAGCCTTTTATCGGTCGGATGAAGAGCCGAATGGGGATAGAAAGGTATGGCCCACATGAGATGCGTGCGTGGTTGTGCAGTAGTCGTAGTCGTAGTCGGAATAGAGCCGAGAAAAGATGCCCATATCCATGTCTTTTTTTTTCTTGATGGGGCCACTTTCCTACGATAACCATGATAGCAATGATGGTAATGATGCGTAAGAAAGTGGTGGTGGTTGATGGTGAGTGATATGAGAGACAAAGAATGTGAATATGGCCCATGGACGCCGTGATTGGTGAGGTGGGATAAGCCAAACATGCCACTGCTGCACATCTCCCCCCAATCAAGGTCTCTCAAGTGATTTGTCGAGTTGACTTTTGGTCGAGGTAGGCATGGTTTCGATCATCTTTTCCCTTTCTTTCTCTTGTTGGACTGCATAGCCTGTTGTGACTTTACAGGCCACAGTCTTCAAAATCGCGAATCATGATGGCCATCTGGGCTCGCTTGGCAGCCTCGGCAATGAGTGTAAAGTCCTGAAGGAAAGGAGCGGTTGATGGGTTGTTGCCTTGGGTGGGAGCTGGCTGAGGGACCATCTGAACAGAAGGAGACTGCTGAGCCGAAGAGTTGGAGGTTGAAGGGGCATCCATTGTTGAGAGAGTTGGTAGTGGTGGATAGATAGTGACGGACGTGTATGAAAGCGAGTGATGGATTTGAGAGTAGAGTAGAATAGAGAAAAGAAAAAAAGTGTGGGAGGAAAGTTGTGGGAGTGGGAGGGAATATGTATTCGGGAGAGGTTAGGTTATTAGGCAGCCAAGAAACAGTGACAGCACAGCAAAGCAAAGCACGGTGTTGTATGTGTGTAAGGTATGGATGGATGGATGGATGGATATGCGCATGCAACTTTGGTGCAAGGTATTATATGTATGATGGTAGGCTTATAATTAGTCTGAGCGCGTGGGGTAAAATGACGGGGGATGTCACTCTTTTTGGTTTCCTTTCCTTTGGTTTTGGTCCAGGAAGAATAATCTGCCACACAGAAAGCTGAAGTGAAGTCTGCAGAGTGACGTTTCTAGGTATAAGTTGGCACAAAGATGGTGACGTTGTTTGACGATCAAATCATCTAGAATCCTTCTATTTCCTTGTTGCTGTTGTTGTTGGTGTGAACGAATTCGGCTTTAGGCTGATGCCGCAACCAAGGCGATGGATACATAGACTAGACTTTTTGTTTCCCATCTTTTGCATCTGCGCTATAGATAAAGGGCCGAGTGTCTGGGGACGGGTTACAAGACAGAGGTCTCAGTTGATCACAGTAGTAGACGGATGGAGTAAGACGGAAACGCCGAGAGTGTGGAGGAGGAGGACAAGAGTCAAGTTGAACTGACGTTAATTTGTAAAAGTGGAGGATGCCGAGTTTTGGTTTGAAGAATGAGGCCGAGATATCATGCCACCACTGATCTATCTACCATATTACTTTTATCCGCAAACAAAGTAAACCTCCGATGTTGCATGCAGAACAAATGTTCCTACATATTCATTACCACTTCTAGATGTCTGCTTCTTTACTGTTACAGACTCATGTTGCACTCGACTGTACTGTAGCATGAAGTATCCATGGGTACCTTATTACACGACAATAATCCCTCGGGCGGGTCCAAGCATAAAAAAGAAGCGCCAACGAAAACAAATAGAACATCTTTTTTTCCCCTTCTAAATCATCACTCGGCCTTATGCCTAACAACTGGGGTTACTTAAAGCTGTGGATCTGGGGTGGAAACCGATCTTGGAAGCGTTGGCCCATCACATCTCTTTAGCTCTTCTAGTTTTTTTTTCCATTGTTTTTCTTTTCTCTGGTCTCTGACTTGTTCAAAAGAGAATTATGGGAACAATGAAGAAGAAGAAAAGAAGACCCTGATAGAGACCGAGAACTAAGTCTAGGCAGAGTTAAAGACTACCTATTGTTGTACAGATGAGCCCTACCGGGACTTCGGGCACTTTACTCCGCTTGACTATTCGCAAAATGTTTCATTCTAACTATCTCTTCTCTTCTCTTCACCGCTCGTCTCATCATTTACGGATATTCACTAGTGAAAGATCCTTTCTTATCCTTTCCCTTTATCCGTCGCGTATTTTTAATGTTATTGGGGGTTTTAGATTATTCGTAGAAGCGCCCCCCAATCATTGGACCCTGCGGGGTTATACCTGCTCTGACCCCAAGCAATCTTCCCCAGTGATGAACAGGATCATCATGAATGAAAAGTCATGTTATGAGAAAAAAAAAAAAAGACTTTGTAGTACGAGAACCCCGTACATTGTGTCGATTGGAAAGGGGTGATCGGCAGTCTTAACTGGTGCCTGTTGCAGATTGAGATGCAGGTATTTGACCATGCATATATGTATGTGTCCCTACATAGATATATCCAAATCAACAGATCATAATGTTCTAGATCACGAATAAACAGCATGATCACTACAGTTTCCATCAATCATCTTTATTCTTAACTCAAACTTAGCCGGTCCGTTTTCCCTATCTTTTGTTTACTCACCACCATGCATGCCTACAGTACTTTATTAGTGAGCCTCACTTTACTAAGAGATAAGGGTCCCTTACTCATCCCAGCAACAAAAAAAAGACCCTCGTCGTGAAACTAGTTCATGCCCGGGTTCTTTCGGAATTCCTTTTTCCAAGCAACCGAGTTGGTGCGCTTTACTTTTCCTCCAGTGGGGATCCCGAGCTATCCCCTTGTTAGAAAAATGCAACTAAAAAACATCACGACATGGAGATTAGAGAGAATCTGCCCATTGTCTTTGTTACTGTTCGTGCGGCTCTTTCGGACATTGGTCACCGATTATGCATCTCTGTCTCTCTGCCTTGCTTTTCGGACCTCTGATCCGTCAAACATGTCTTTCTTGTTTGCATAAATTATTCGCCACCCCCAGGAACGTCAGCCCAGAATCGGAAGCCGTTGGAGATGAAGTGGGTTCCTCAAAATTCCCATGTCTCTTTTGTTGCGGAGACTTGAGGTTGGGGCGCTTCTGTGAGCCTACTCGGGTCGGCAAAGGGATATTCGAACCGAAAAACCTTCATTTTAAAATATATGCCGAGTCATGAATCGTGCGGTCATCTTTGCTATACAGGCTATAAGGGTTGGAAAACCTGAAAAGTGGCCCCTCTGATACCTCTAGGCACCTCAGGACCTACTTTAAAGAGCTATAAAGGTCCATTTTAATTAGTTTTTAATTAACTAAAAAAACCTAATAAGTAAAACTTTATTATATTAATCTATATAGTAAGGCTATAATTTTTATAATATTATAGTAATAAGGCTATAATTTTTAAGAGGCTTAATTCTCCCCTTAATATATTAACTTTAATACTATAACCTACCTTTTATAATAGCTATTATAATAAAAGCTATATTATTTTAAATTAATTTTTATATTTTATAATAAATTTTAAAGTTTTCTATAACCCTAAGACTTTAAGAGTATTTTAATAATACTTATAATATTAAAGTTATTATCCTTAAGTTAATAGGTATAATAAAATTAATATATATAGCTAGAGTTCTTTATTTAGCTAAGAAGGAAGCCTTAATCCTAGCTTAATATAATAGCCGCTTTTAGACCTTCCTTTAGGATAATAACTAGGTTAATAGTATTATAAATAAGCTAAGGAGCTATTATAAAATAACTATATTACTATTTAAAAGTATTATAAATAGATAGGCCTTAGGATAAAGGACCTAGTAGATAGAATACCTTTTTCCTAATATTAGGTTAATTATATAATAAAAAACCCTCTAATGCCTTAAAAAGCTAAGCCTTAACTATACTATTACTGCCTTACTAATATTTAAAGATAATCTCTAAGAATATTCTTAAATATAAATCTAGCCTATAGGAATATCCCTTAATTAAACCTATAATACTTTATGCCTAGTTTTTAAGATATTAGCTATAATACTATTTCTATTAGTATAAAAGACCTTAATTACTATTAAGGTATCTTAAGGCTATAGATATAAATTAACCCTAAGATATAAGACCTTTATCTATAAATATATTATTATCTCTTAACCTAATAGCTAAGGAAAGAAGACTAAGTTAAAGATATAATAGTATTTTCTAATAAGTTATTTTTTTATAATATTATAAAAGGTATTTATTACTATATAATATATTATTATAAAGACTTAGCTTCCTTTATATAGATATAATAAAAGGGGAATAGTCTTATATTTTAAGGTATTATCTATAGTTATTAAAAAGGTCTATTATATCTATATAAGTCTAGGATACCTATTAACTTACTTAACTATATAACCTTTACCTTTAATAAGGCTAAGTCCTTCCTATAGTAATTATAATACCTATAACCTAATTTAAGGGTTTATTTTATATATAATAAATCCAGTATATATACTAGCTATTATATAATAATATAGCTATAGGAATATAATATCCTTATTATCCTATAAGTACTTTATAGCCTAGACCTTAATCCTATTAAGAACCTATAGGCTTAAATAAAGCTTTAAATTAATAATAATTATAATATAAAGACTTTAATAAAGGAAAGTCTAGCTTAAGCTATTTAAGCTACTTAAGAAACTATCCTAGAAGAAAAGCTTATTAAGCTTAGGTTATTAGCCTATAATAGACTAAAGGAATATATATAGAATAATAGATATCTAATTAATTACTAAATAAAGTACTAATACCTTGATTTATATATAAAAAACGCTATAAAGATAAGTACCTGATTTAACTGTTAAAAGGGAAGTAATCTCCGCGATCAGCATGATACAGGGCTTATACAGGCGCCAGGTTTTCCAACCCTTGTAGCCTGTAGTTTAGTTATTTTCCTTCCACCTTGCCAAGAAATGACCCCTATGACATAACATACTCGGATACACTGTAAACCATGCTACTGGTATGGAATTCCCATTCAATATTGCTCCCCTAATAGATTCCCCATCTTGATATAGAAATTAAAGACGTCTGTTCCCAATATGGAAATCTCAATGTTCTATCATAAGCTCCCCGAACTCCCGGCTCTCATGATGCCGTCCTCCGAAAAATAAGATACGTACCCCCGATCCGGGGTTTTGCCCGCCGCGCCGATCCGTCCTCCGGCCGCCCCTCCTCCAGCTCTAGCTCTAGCTTTGACGACGACGTCTAACAACAAATCCTCCCACGATCGCCTCAAAGGACAACAAAGCAAAGCAAAATCATCGACCCACGAACGCGATGACGTCCGCAGTCGAACCTGCCCAGTCCAATCGCTGGTTCGCCGTCCCTCGCCCTATCAGAAATCTCTTCAATCATTTCCCCCTCCACGTCTACGGCCCTGAAGAGCTTCCCGTGCGATCCCCCGCTACCGTACGCCAACGACCTACACTATACGTCTTCGTGGCAGACCAAGATGCCTTGTCGGGAAAACCAAGCTACAACCCTTCATGTTTGAAATGGCAGGTGTGTTTTTCTTCTTTGCAATAATAGAGAGTTTCAAATTCCTAATGTCTGTTTTGGTAGACTGTGTTGAAGATCGCGGGCATCGAGTTTGACATCGTACCCTCAAATAACCACGCTTCACCCTCAGGCGCATTACCTTTTCTATTACCATCTTCGTCGCAATCATCGAAACCTCTCACTGGCCAGAAAATCCACAAATATGCTCGTGAACATGCCGCTCATACGTTCCCCAACATCCCGTCGCCCCGCCTCGAAGCCTACCAAGCTCTTCTAACACAAAACATCCGACCAGCCTGGGTAATTAAATCACGCCATGTTAAACCACACCTGCTGACATCATGATAGTTATACGCCCTTTACCTCCTTCCGGCCAATGCCTCCCTCCTCAAGAGTCTCTACCTCCCCTCCTCGATCCTCCTCCGGGCACCTCTCCACCAGACCCTCCACGCCGCCGCAACTGCTGAGATTCTCAAGACGACACGTCGCGCAACTATCTCACCCTCTCAGCTTTTCACCGATGCGACCAATGCGCTGAAAGCTCTTTCCGCTCTACTAGGCGACGATAAATGGTTCTTCGGTGCCGAGGGGCCAGGCTTGTTCGATGCGGATGTATTCGCATACACATTTTTGATAGATGGTGATGCGCTTGCCTGGGAGGACGACTCACTGAGCGAGTGCTTGGAGGGTCTACAAAACTTGAGGAGGCACAGACAACGCCTCTACAAGCGGTGTTGGGGAGTAGAAAAGTCCTAAGAAGAACCGGACATCACCTTTAGACGATTGACCCGTCTTGTAATGTGCTACAAGTTCGAACATGACGGTAAATATCAATGTATCATATGTATCATAAGGAGTTCCGGAAATCAAGATAGGAATGGGCGTGGATGGCACAGATTCACAGCATGATTAGAACGAGTTTCGATTTATTCGCTGACCATCAGCAGATCTCAGCGATGTGATGGGCACCTTGAAATCCATGTTTCTTTACCTGCAAAAGGGGAGTTGACCTGTCTAATCCCCTGCCACCATCTCGCCCCAAGTCCCTTAACCCGTCTATAACAGCGCCCCAGAAAACCCGTAACCTTCATACCACATGTTGGTTATTTACAAGTTGGCGACACTCCCAAATAAGCTCGGCCTTATGTGAGCTTCTAGTTCGACAAGTGCGACTAGGGATAAGAAACGCGACGCGAGAAAATCCCATGCGATAGTAATACCTTCAGAACGCCGAATAGAACCTGAACCCCAAATAGAAATTGCATGATGGCGTCTAGTTCTGGTGTGGTTGAGGGATGCCCTCCAAAACATCGCTGACCGAGGCAAAGGCTCCTTCGCCACCATCTTGACGAAGTTCCTCAAGTAGCACACTGTTCTGAGCATAAATCAACTCCAAAGCCGCCCGGGACGATTTCCCAAGAGAAACTGCTTAAAAGTTAGAGCATGGTAGCTTGAGGCAAATCAATACACTTACGCAAAATGGCTGAGTTCAATTCTTCCGCCACGGTAACTCGTCCATTTCTATCCAAGAGATGGCTCACTTGAGGCTCTTTCAGGGGGTTCTGATATGCTGGCAAAGCCCAGATCTCATTTAGAGCTTTGTTCACTTCTGCCCGTTGGTCGTTGGCATATTCTTCTTGCAGCTTTTGGCCATATTCCAACATGCTGCGTTCAAGCTCAGCAAGCTCGGTCGCGTTTTCGCCTCCGTCGGTTTCCCACGAAGCATTCTCACTTCCGTTAAGGTCAATATCCATGATCTGGTTGCTGGCGTGCTTAATTCCCTTTGCCTCGTTTCGCATGTTGAGCTGCGCCGCTTTACGCACTAGCTCGATGAATTTGCGACACCGTAGCTTAAAGTAGACATGTTCGTTATCTTCTAGCACATGAGGGTAATACGCATTGGTGTATTTAAGCGCCCTGTCGATGTCCCCTTCAAGTATTGCTCTCCTTATACCTGTGTTGTTGTCAGCAAGCAACCCATATAAAAAAGGTGCAATCAACTTACGTTGGCGGTTGTTAGCATCTTCGTCTTCCCTTTCGCTCTGATACTCGGCTCCCGAAACGTTTGGATTAACATTCAGAGCTTCTTTTTGGATTCTCATATCTTCTGCAAAAGCTCGAGCCGTTTCCACATAGCCATCGTGCTGTAGGAATTGAAGAACCAAGTGCTGGATGAGCTCGGTTTCGGACTGCTCTGGTAGAATCGCTGATCCATCAGTAGCTTGGATGGCTTTGCGTACTTTATCACGCTCTTCCTAGGACTGAATTAATTATGCACCGTGCAGCGAGATGGGTTACACAAGCTTACTCGCATCATGTCGTCGATATTGTAGACAAAAGGAGTCTTTCCAAAGTTGACACGGACGAACTCGCCAGGCTTCTTGAGGCCGACTGTTGGGTAAAGTTTGCCTCTAGCAGCAGAAATGTCATGGAAAGCCCATCCTGCGATCTGGTTAATTGCATTGGAGAGAACAACGATGAGCACAAACTTACCTAATTTCACGCCGTTCTTAGTGAAGAAGGCGCTGTTTTCTTTAAAGTTGACGCCACACCCAACCACGTCGTTGACATTGTAACCGGGGCCAAAATGCCTGCCAATGTTCTGTCCCGTAAAACATCTGCCATCATCACCATGATACCCCCAAGACTCGGGTTCCCAGCCAACTGGTCGTGACAACGCAGCTGTCTTTGCGCTAAATCCGATACTCACTGTGGCGCTATTTCATTTGTCAGTGGTGTATCTAAATACAAAGACTCTAGGCAGCTTCGTTACTTACTCGTCTCGTTTGGCTGAAAGTATCTGCACCTCGAAATAGTAGATTCCGCATTGACGGGGCATGTAATGGTCAGCACGGACTGCACAAGCCTCATGATCCCTATCGTGCTGGTTCTTAGGTCCAACATGTTTCACGCTGAGGCCGTCTTGTTGGATCTCTATGCCTGTCATCTGATCTTCCTTGTTCCATCTGGTTGGTAGAGGTGCCAGTTCATCATTCTCTTCCACGACTGGGGGGCGCTCTATCACAGTATGCGACATGCCTCGGTGTGCACCAGGAGGCAGAGGATGCTGATTGTATGATGTAATCGAACCATGTGAAATGCCATTGGCGGAAGCACGTGTTGCTTCGCGTGTCTGGATCTTGGATTTGTGAGCTTCTTGGAGCCTCTGAACATATGTTGAGTTCTCGAGGTATGATGGAGTAAAGAAGTTGTCATCGTCGTTGTTTAAGCTACTGTCGGTAGAAGCCGCCGCCTCCGAGGCCACGAGCATGCTGAAAGCTCGAGAGAAAGATGGGAGACCAGTCCTTCTGGTGCTCACACCAGTCTCGAGCCCAGAAGTGTCCATATCGATAGTGTTGGCCGGTTCGGAGCCGGGGAAGTTGAGTTCGCCGGATGCGTTGAATATCGAGGTACGGGCGGGATGGGTATAAAAGTTGGGGATATTAGCGACGGACGGGTTATTCGGAGGAGAGAAGCGGGCGTTTCGAGTGGATGGTGAAGGCGCGATGGATGGCGATGTCGATTCGGGAAGAGCAGAGGAGCTTGAAGCTTGATATAGGGGACTTGCCATGTCCACGAAGACAGAAGCAAATACAATGCAGTCGTCGCCCAATCAACCACCCAACAGTAGAGGTAAGAGATGAATTGTTGGGCAGGTCGAGTCTCTCAGTGCAGTACTAATATGTTTGTTTGTAGTGGGGGTAGCGTTGAAGTCGGATCAGTTATCTAGCTAAGGTACGCAGGCACCACGAGGGTGGACGTGAGCACGAGCTTCGGATAGGTCGAGAGTTAACTGATAAGGCGAGAAGCAAAGTCGTTAAAGAAGAAAAAGTGAAAGAGGAAACACAACAACAAGTCCCAGTGATGCCAATCTATTGAAAAGTGGCTTGTAGCCAATAAGTACAGTACAGCAGTGAATGGTGCCAAGTTGGAGGAGAAGGCGGGCGGATGGTGGATGGCGGAGAGCAGTGGACGAGACGGATAGAGTGGAGGTGGCTCCCGTAAGAAGCGTCACCGTCACCGGTTGATGGCCCAGATGATTGACAATACAAAACCAACAGAGTATCAATGTAAAGGATCTATTTCTCGGTTATCAAAGAAGGAAACATCCGTTGTTAAATGTCTGTCTGTTGACAAAGCTAGAAACCGAGTCATGGTTGGATCATTATCTAACGTTCTCGGTTCTCTCCTCATCAACACATGAGAGGTACGTATCATGGCAACGCAACTTGCGCTATCACTATCGCTATCAATCACGAGGGTCACTTTGCTCCCCCAGCGGGCTTAGTCTTTCTGTACTTTCTGTACCTTGTCTGTTAAGCCAGCGCCTAGCAAAAAGCAGCATCAACTTAACAGTGGAGGCAACCAGCTTCCCCGCTAATCAAGCCGGACCCTCTCTAACCTGCATTGCTCCATGATCCGCTATGCAAAACGCCCCAACACGACACAGTCTAGGGGGCAACAGAAAAGCTGATTGGGAGTTTTGGGCTACATGAAATAAATGACCTAAGAGGTTGGTCTGATGTGGCACAGTTTGACTTGGTAATTTTGTCTTGCCCACTCTTACCAGTCCAGTTTTTTGTAACCTCAAGGACAGTCCATCAAACTGAGACGTGACAACATGGTATTATTACGCTCTTTGGGGAGGGATAGCCTTTCTTTGGGCACCAAGTCGAATATGAATGCAAGTCAGACGGAAACGTGGCCAATGTGCCTAGAATAATATATAAACGCGAAAGAAATAAGAGTCTCATTCGCTGCTACCTATCGAGGTAGGTACGTTAGGCGAGGTTATTTGCTGACTTATTCCCAAATCTCCAATGAGTGCCCCGATTTACAATATTGGTTTTATGGTTTCAAATCTGGTTGCTGTTTATTAGCCCCCTCGCATCATTATCCAGCCACCATCGCTCATCTCCAGACGAGACTTGTTGCGCACTATAAGCTTTGAATCATGCTACTTGAACCAAAGTAACAAAAGTAAAAAAACGAGATTACAATGTAGCATCATACACGCTCATCTGCTGTATTAAAGCTCAAACTGTCGAAACTCAGTTTCGTCGTGATGACTAAGCCTCGGTGCTCCCTGCAACCACACCACGACATCAAGACATGACCCCGATGAGAAAGACAAACGCAAAATGTATCCACTGTCTGGCCATTGGGGCATCTCGTCACCCGAAAACTCTTCGCCAACCGCTCAAGTCAAAGAATTCCCTCACGTTCGAGATAGTTTTTCACTACAAGAGGTCAAGATGTGAACGAAACTAAATTTGGCGCTTTGCGTGCCACTCTTCGCATCTTGACGATGAGCGACTTTACGGCGTGACCAAGACGAGCAACGCCCAACCACCATATATTTAGGTTTCTTGAGGGATGTAAATTGTGTCAGCTATCTTTAGACCTGCCGACTGCGTAATTTCGGACGGCCAATCAAAGAAAACTGGAATCAGCGATAATACCCAGGCTGTGACAAAACGACGTGTCAAGCACTGTCAGTCAGATCAGCGCCCACCTCTTAGGCGACCGACGGAAGAATGAATTCATGCCAAACCCACATAACAAAGAGAATATGCTTCATTCTGGATTAAATAATGCAGAGTTTGGTCTGGACGGCCCTCCAAATCTGTCTAACATTTTTCTTGTCTTGCTTGTAATTGTACATTGCCTTGAGCATCGCCAAAAGTTCAATACCAATTCCTTTTCCACAGCGCTTCTTCCTCGCTGTTCCTTAACGCCAGCGACACCAGCGTCGCATTCTTGATATAAGAAAAATCCGTGGTCGAGTCTGAATCCATGACCTCGCTCAATCTCAAAACATGTTGCCTGAGTGACTGACAGACCAACGAGCGTCAGTTGTATGTAAACCCGAAACGCCGGCGAATATCGTAGGATAGTGAAAACAAACTCTGATAACAGAGCAGAATACATAGGGAAAATAGAGCTATGCAGCCACCGATTACTATGAGGCGGCTGTGATAGCCAAAGGTACGGGTGATGAAGCGTGGTTGCTAGGAGCACTCTGCATCTCGACGTCGTTGCCACTGTTGCTGTTGCTGGCACTGTTGGCCTCTTGGCCATTCTCCTTATTTTCCTTGGTACTGCCCTCGGCGGACGCGGCGGAGGCAGCGGTCGAATTTTCAGCACCAGATTCCGGAGCTTTCTTCTGGGGAGCAACCCAGCGAGGAATCTCCCATGCGACGCCTGTAAAGCTCTTGAGCTGGAAGCCTCCCTTGGCCCATCGGCGACAAGGCTTGCCAGAGCGATCGAGAGCGCGAAGGCCAGCATTGATGGCTCCTTGGTTTGCCTTGGGCCCTAGCTTGTGGCCTCCAACGGGCTTGGTGCCGGAATGATCGATCGTACCGTCCTCCCTAGAATATGATTAGTACAAAGCATAAAATTGGGACGCATATTGTTAGAACTTACAGGCGAGGCTTCTTCTTGGGGCCAGGCTTTCCTCGAGGCTTGGGAATACCATCGTTTGTTCCGTTGGCAGTGGCGGCTGATCTTTTAACACCCTTCTTCTTGGGACCCTCGGTAGGCGGTCCCATGGCTGAAGGGGCGGGTGTTCCGTCGGCAGTAGTGGCATCAGGGACAGGAGTAGCAGCGTTTGAATCTGAAGCATTGTCACCGTTTGTGACGCTGGCTGCTGGTTGAGAGCCAGAAACGGACGCGGCAGGTGAACCGGCCTTGGATGTGATGTCTTTGACGGGAGATTCCTCTTTGATGGAGTCGGGCGCGATCAGGGCACGCAGCCTGTCGGGGGAGACTTTGCGAGTGACGATTAAAGTGGCTTTGGTGCTTGACTTGCGTCGCGCGTCGGCGGATTTGGCTGGAGGAGCCATTATAGGTTGATGATCGAGGTGAGGGAGAGAAAGAGTTGTTGGTGATGATCTAGGAATGGTTTGTTGATGACAAGTCGAGATGTTGTGGTGTGTTGCGATGGTAGAAACAGCAATAGGTGATGATGAAAGAAGAATGGGAAAGGAGCAGGTTTTGAGGAATAGGCTTGCTACGGGAGAGGCGGCAAATAACCAAACCAAAGACCCGGTGCGGTGGTGATCCCGTGGTGGTCAGGGGTGGTGGGCTTTTGGGGCTTGCGTGGAGCGATTAGTAGTGGTGGTTTTTATTAAGAGGGAGGATGTCAGCTAGAGTGGTGATGATGGCGATGGAGATGGGTTGGTGGTTAAATATGAAGGAGAAAGTAAAAGATTCAAGGGCAAAAGCCTTGTCTTGAATAGTAGCATTTTAAGTCTTGGTTCTGTTGGCATTTTTGATTCTGGTGCTTGGGGCCGAAGGCGGCGCACAAGGAGTGTTAAAAATTGGTTGGGTTTGGTTTGGTTTCCCGTGTTTCTTTGCACTCTCGCACTCTCGCTCTCTCACAAACTTGGGGATTTCAGGTCCAGGTTCAGTCAGGTCCGGGTCCAGGTCCAGGTCTGAGTTGAGTTCTTACCGTAATCGGCTTAGGTCACTCTCTTCCGCAGAGTAAGGGTACGCTTACTTCCAGCCAATAATAACCCTTGCATGTTCTTAATCTCTCCAAAAAGCAATGCCTCGAATGAATTCTATCCATTGTTATTCCACTCCTCCCAGCCGAGTGAGCGATTCAGCCAGCAAAAGCCTTTTCAATTCAAGCTCCCACGGGCCCTCGATCGCCCTTCAGCCCCCGAAGTGTCCCTACGATGTATCATTCATGATACCAACACAGTTTAAACCCTCAAAAAGTACATTCTACAATGCCCGACACTTCAAACAGTCATTTAATTACAAAATATATACAATTCCATTTTCAGCTTCATTTCGTGATGCTTCAAAATGGCCACCATGACACGCATGAAAATTGTCACTCATAACGAACCTACTCAACAAAGAAAAATCAAATCGAGACAAAGAAACAAACATAGTTATCTCCCTTTTGTCTACCTCATTCCGTTACTTTGTTCTCATTTTTAGCTCTCCCTCCCCTCCCTTAGTCAAGCTGACGATGACGGGGTAAAAACAGCAAGATGGGGGCACTCAATGTCACTCAGCAAGCCAAGCCCCTGCAATAATCAGGGTGGCGGAACTCTACAGCTCAAGACAATCCACTGCCCGCAGAATAACTTGGCATTGATTCAGAACCTAACTCTCAAGCCTGGCATCACAGCTCTTGGCAGAAGCTATCTATGAGTTGAGTGCAAACAACTCATGGACCATCATATACAAACTCAATACCAAAGTTTTCATTTTTAACAAAATCGTAAGAAAACGAGCAATGTCCCTGCCAAACAACCACCAAGGACCATCTCATTCATCAAGCGGATCTTAACTTTCGTCATGACTCCGCCAAATCTTAGGTGATGTTGTCCAATACGGTGACTACCGAGTCTCAATACCGTCGTCATGGTACGCCATTCGACAGCTGGGCATTCTATTTCAACCCCGAGAAAAGATCAGCATGACGAATGAGCTGCCCAAGGCAACCACGTCGGAATACCAGCTTAGGCATATCACCAGGCCGCAAAACTATTTATCTGAGTCATAAAGGGTTCTGACAGGAAAACTCGAGTGAGTTTTCCCTCATTATTCATTCATCACAAGGAATGAAGAACGCGTCCTTTGTCCGACGTGAAACAACAAGTGTTGGTCAATTCATTGTATGCCCGCCCGAGACTGAGACATCGTGATATGAATGTTGCCATCACAATAGTTGGAATGCGTTGCTCCTCTGCAACCCGAGGTCCATGGCAAAGGTATATCATGGCAACCCATCGAGCCTCATTCAGAATTAGATCACACACATTACATTGTATACTCAACTTTTTAACAAATCCAAGTCGACAAAATGATACGCTTATACATACTTCTTTGCCTCTTACCATGCCTCCTCTTAACCGCTCCATTTGCTCATGCTGCCCTCTTGCCCCGCCTCAAGACTCCATTCAAGCTACCAGGTGCCATCTTTACTGAGCCTGAAACCAGATCTCTCAAAGTAGTCCCGTTCAAAGAGCTTCCTGGGCAATCTCATCATGGCCATCGACTTCATCATACTCTTAGTCTGGTGAAGCGACTGGTCGAAGACCAGGGCGATATGGTTGATGTTACCCAGGAAGCTCTGGAGGAACTGCTGGACCAGATTAACAGGCTTCATGACCAAGTCAACGGCATGATGCCTTCCGGTGCGCCGGATAGCCAGTCTTCTCGTGGAACAGATGCCTCATCAAACGGCCCGACGGGCCAGTTACCTGCGGGTTCTTCTGATGGATCTTCCAGTGATGGTCAGCCCGAACAGCTACCTGAGCAGTCGCCTAAAGCTGAAGTTCATGACGCCGCGGATGTTCCTGGTCCGTCTGAAGTTCCCGTAGTCTCTGAGCCCTCTCTGCGACCGGAGTTGCCTGCACCAACAGATGAAGGTGATACTGTTCGCGAGCCATCTCCAGGTGCACCGAATCAATCAAGTGTACCTAGCCAGTCACAGACAGAGGGGCTTGATAGGCAAGCTGACTCGGCACTGGCACCAGCAGCTGCAAATCCTACTCAGGCAGCGAACGATAAACCTACCAACCCTAGCGAGGCCGAACCCGAAGACTCGCCTGGTGACGGTGCAGCTGTGGCTTTGACAGAGTCTGTAGATGCCTCTGGAAACGGGGGTACTCTTCAGTCTGACAACCTGCCCAATAATACTGTGGCCCAACCCACAGGCAATGCTCAGAATCCGACTGGGATACAAACCAACACGGCACAAGACGTCAGACCTACAGAGGAGCCCCAAGATGAAGATGCCAGTTCTGATTCTAGCGACGCCAATACAGAAGAGCCCAGTGCTTTGCCCGGAGGCGCATTCGTTGAGAGTCCTGATGGTATACTTCAGACACTTTCAAGCGATGTTGCATCCGCGGAACAGACTGGTGATCTAGCACCTGAGGAAAACCCAGAATCGTCGCCGTCAGATGACGAGTGTGTTGAAGATGAAGAAGTAAGTGGTCTCCCGGGCATAATTAGAAACCCTAACTGCACACCAGGTAATAGGCTATCCGCGAACGACCCTACGCAAGATGCTTCAGCAAACCCGTCTCTAGTCGCTACCGCAGAGACAAGCCTGGCTCAGATAGCTACTACAGCCTCTGAACTTGCAAGTCTAGAGCCGACAAAAGGAGACTCCCCCGTGGCTACCAAAGCCAAAGGACCAGCCCCGGCGCTGGAAACAGAAGCCACATCGACACCAGCTACCAATGTTGTAGACTCACAACAACTTGCTGCACCTACTTCGATAGCCAGCCCCCCTGCCGCTTCCAACCCTGAGCCGTCGACCGCGGCGCAGCTTTCAGTAGAGCAGACATCTCCGAGCCTGAGAACTTTGGTGTTTACTTCCGTGATTACAAGATCCTCAACTATCAAGATAACTACCACTCGCACGGAGTTCGTCGACGCAAACGAGCCCACTCGGTCTTTCAGGGCTCCTGGCCATGTTTTCAAGGAGGACGAAGATGCAGGCGCAGCTTTCAACAAAGATGGAAAGCTTGCTGCGGATGACAGTGACGACGAAGATACAACAGGTATTAATACAATAGATAGGATAAGAACGAACACTGATCATTTTGCAGAAACACCCCTTCAAGGAACTCCCCTCAATACCGAAATCGAGCCAGAGATCACATCTCTCAGTACCACGACAATGGCCATGACAACGACAATTAGTTTGAGTTATCGAAGCACCATGCCGACCCCAGAGGCCACTCAGAACCTTGTGCCTGCTTTGGTACCATCCGCTATCATACGTGGTAATGGGACATACGATACGACACCTACCAGCGGGTTCAAGACCATCAGGTCGACAGCCAGCATGGCAGAGAGGGCACTGATTTAGATGCACATGACCTATTTTTTTTTTTGGGATTTATGATTTGATGGTGTTTGGATATGGGATGTTTAGTATGACTAATGAATTTGTTTTGGAGGTTGCAACAACTTGTCATGTGGCGATACTCGTAGAGCGTACACGATATCAATATGCTCTATTTAACTTGTTCACAAAATTGTGCCATTTAAGAAAGCAGTGGCATCATTGTACACGGCCTTTCTAACTTCGCCCTCAAAAAGTTTCTGGATGCCCTCGAAGTCGTAACCTGCACCGAGAGCAAGCTGAAGCTGAATGCGAGCATTCTCTCCGCGCAGAACTCCAGAGCTGATACTGCTAGTATGTTAATTTGCAGCCTTAGTCTAGAGAATCAAAGTTTGACTTACATCTTTTCCGTCGCAGGGCTGGGAACTGAGAGTCCAAAATAAGGACGGAATGAAGCCACCGTGATAACGCCTTGGCTGTAAAGATCCTCGGCTGCAAGTGAAGCAGCAGTACTGAGGGCACCGGGGCCAACACCCATAATGACAATACCCCTGAAACATGTTAATCAGGCGGAAGAGAACCTAACCATATTAATGCACTCACTTGGCACCGTTTTTGGCCGCGGAATAGAGAAGATCGGCGTCGAAGCCCTCTGTGACGATATTAGCCCAACTACCATTATCAAGGGCGTATCATCACTCACGATGGCCGTAAAGAACATCAACCTTTGGTAAAGGCGAGCTCAGTTCGAATGGGTTGAAATAGTTCCTGGCCTTTGGTAAAGATGGAGAGTAGAAAAAGTACGGTTGCCCAGACATGAACTGTGCGATGTATCCCTGATCAGGTGCCAGGAAAGTCGATACAGTGTTACCATTTGTCTTTGTAGCGTAAAACGCCGAGACGAGATGATCGTTCATGGCAATGAGGGCACCACGGTCTCGAGCTTCAGGATGGATGGTAGTTCGAACAGCATCGTAAAAGTTAGACGGTCCATCAGCTGAGAGTGCAGAGTTGGGACGCATCGATCCTGTGGCAACAAAAGGTTTGGAACAGTTGAGAGTAAGGTCAACGCCAAAGACCTAAAAAATCGTCAGTGAACTTCCTCTCAACAGCACTTCTGGATATGCTTCTTACGGTATCAGCCAATGTGTTAGTACCATGGATCATGACAGCTCCAACAATGTCCGAATCAGGACTACAAAGGCGCTTGTGAGCGTCCATGGAGATATTCAAGAAGCGATCTGAATCAGCATTCGCACTACCGGCGCCATTTCTTCCCCCCGTAAAGTTGACGACAGCGATCTGAGCGATATCTAGAACTTCGCCGACGCTCTCGATGAGTGTCTCGGGAGTGAGACGGCCGATGGGACCACCGTAGTTGTTGGTGTCCAGTCTACCGTTGGTCGAACCAGAGAGGATTGTGCCATCACCAGTATTATAAAGCCTACCCATAAGTCAGTTACCAGGTAATGGAATCGGGGAGGGAATGCGACATGATCTTGGGTAGACCAGAATTTTTAGAGATCCAGGTCAAGCCTGTGTTGTGGTCATCGCGTTTAGGGATCCTCGTTGGCGAAGCTATCGAGGCAGAAACTAAAAGAGATAATGCCGTAAGGGATTGAACCATCTTTTCAAGTATCAAAAAAGGTATAGAGGGTGAGAAATAGTATTGATGCTCACCATGGGGAGAGACCTTTTACTATATACTCGCATTGAAACCTTAGTACCTATCTAGCTATAAGCTCTACTGCATAGTATCTTGTTGAGACTACACCGGGATCAAAACTCTAAAGATACTGAAGCATATCTCAACGATCTCAAGAACATGATAACAAGATAAGTTGGTATAAAAGATTCTCATTACGTACAAACCCAGGCATAAAGGCAATCGGCCGTACGAACATGAGATCCAGTGGTTGAAGGATTAGAAGTCGGTCTGGTTTGCCCATTACGGTCGATAAAGCCAAGGCGGCCAGGATTAATTCTCCTACCAATCATCACCTAACAGGCTGTAAACAACTTAAACGGGACCTTGGGCTGGTAGGTTCTTATCGTGAAGACAAGATCCAATCAAGAAGGACAGAAATCCGGGGATTTCATGCATGTCATTGAAATTCTGGAGATAATGTTATCTGCGGGGAAGCCAGATTGAGTGAAAATAACCTTGGGTTAAATCGATCTGTAGATGTTGATATCGGAGAATTAACCGAGTTGTGCATAATAATTGTTGATATGATAGGAAGAGGTCATATTGGGTATTGTAGCCAATTGTTACAGCTTGAGATATCTTGTCTTTTTGTCTGGCATTTTCCACTATAAATACATATCAATCTTCTTCCCCTTAGGTAGTCATGAATAGGAGGTAGATAAATAGAACTCAGAGCAGGATACAAGTGGTTCTCATTAACCAACAGCCATATTGGATATAGGCTATCATATTTTGTACATGTCCGTGATCAACGCTGACTACTAATTTTGCGGGCTTTATACCGAGTTAGGTGGTGACATGTAAGCACTTGTTGTTGCATCCTCAAAAGGCCCCATCAAAATGGAACCATCGTTCTCTCTGCCACGTTGTTCGACCACTTTAAGCAAACATTTGATGGGAAATTGATCCCTAAATGATGGTAAATAAATGCTGACAATCATTTACTAACCAATAGCATCTGTCCAAGATGATGGACAATGCACCTGACAATGGATTGCAGGCGCAGGGTCTTGCGCCTCGGCTGCGTTGGTTCTCAGTCTTACATGCATAGACCTCTCTCGAGTCTTGGCTCCTCATCTCATCCCATTCTGTTTTTTTTCTTTGTTCCGTTTTGCGCTCTTTCAACACGTTTGGTCAATCATTTTTAAGTCGTGAGAGGGAATATCGAAAAATAAACGACGAGATGCTAAGATGAACCCTGGAAGACTCAATTAATAACTCCCCCCCTCTCATACCGCACACCATGAGGTTATTCACCACATATATCGCCTTTGTGCCCCTCGCCATCGCTCACACGCGACGCTATGAAGCACTCCAGGCTGCACCAGGCGATCTTATGCCACGTTTCTATATCGATCGATCTTTTCCTCTAGCCAAGCGTGCTGGAGACTGTGGTTCAGACAAACACAACTGTAAGTCTTGCATGCCTCTAACTCCAGCATCTCGCTCAACTCAAACTCATTTGTCATAGGCCTCGAAATCGGCTTCACTGATGACTGTTGCGACAATGACTCTTACTGCTACGTCAACCGACAAGGTGACCCGAAATGTTGTCCTATCGGCTCAAACTGCTCGTCCGACTCGCCGTGCAACTCAACTGCTTACTACTGCACCCGTACCGCTACTACGAGCGGAACTACCACTGAGCAACGGGGTTGCTGTGATCGCAAATGCCCTGCGACGAGTCTTTATCTCTGTCCCAGTAGTCTCGGTGGGAACTGCTGCGGTTACAACTCTGAATGCCGCGTTGGTGGTGCTTGCGCCTCGACGAGACCTGCTTCGAGAACAGGTCTACTTTCACCTATACCTTCAGGCTGCACGACATCTCAACATAGTTGCACCATCGGAGAAGGGTGTTGCGACAACGACCAAGTGTGCACTCAAGTCAGTGGTGAGGGATACTGTGCCCAGGCTGTACCTACAGAAAGCGACGCCACAGTCGTTGACGACGATGATAGCGACAGCAAATTGTCCGACGGCGCAAAGGCGGGCATAGGCGTTGGTGTTGTTGTAGGAGCGAGCATCATAATCGGCGGCCTTACTTGGATGTGTCTGCGAAAACGAAGACGCCAGCGAAGTGCGTCAGGACCATCTGCACCCAGGCACGTCAACGACCCCTCTCGCGAGGGCATGGCAGATATATCAGAGAGTCACGTCCGGTCAGGTCCGACCCAAGATTACTTTGGACCAGATCCTGCAGCTGGTCCATACACAGAGCCGGCCAGCTCACGGGTTACTTCACCTGGCAGAGACGCTGCAGTACCCATGCATGCACAAAGTCCAGGTGACATTGCGGCGCCAGTCGAAATCGATTCAACAAGAAGAGAAGGCAGTGATTTGTTATCACCGATGTCCAGTCCGAGTCTGTATCAGACACCTCTTTCCGAAACAATAGACGGTCGATTCGAGTTATACGGTAACGATTCATCGATAACCCCTGACCGTCCGCTATCCATCGTTCCAACACCACCACAGAGTATAATGGGGGACAAAGGCCCAAGGCAGGATTAATAATGCAAGGAGAGAGATTCATTTCGGTCTATTCATTTTTTGGTTACTTAGAAACGCCCAACCAGTTCGTAAATACGAAGAGAGCCATCCAATTCTTGAGAGTGCATTGCATATCCGAATGGAGAGAAAAGAAACAAGCAATTATGTGTATCGAATTTGATGCTCAGAACTCCATGCCAATAAGGGGGGGACGTCAAGGGCGCCGCCTATGAGTCCCATCAACGCCGCTGTTGAATGAAGTGTAAATAAAAGAAAACACAAAAGGCAATCATTGTCCGTGACAACTTTTCTCATTCCGGCCGTCTTCAACAGACAACACCACCAAATGGTGCGCAGGTTCGTAGGTCCTTGACAAGTTCCTCTACACTGCTCAGATGTTGGCTGAGCAGCTCTTGCTTCTCCTCGGTGGTAAGGTAGATGTCCCCTTCAGGATCCGACCCAGAGCGCTTGCGTCGGGAATCGGCATTAAAGGCGCCGGCGAGCTTGCTAGGGCTGCGCTGGAACATGGCGGGGACGCTATCGCGCTGGTCTGCTCGGGGAATAGATGGTATCTCGGGCATGAGGTAGAAGTAAAGGAACTCGACAAGCTTGAGTTTGACCTCGCGAGCTGTGGATCGAGACTTGAAGAGTGACGTGACTGTAAGAAGGCCATCAAGGCTTTCAAAAGTGCGTGTGTTGATGGGAGTGTCAATAAGAGCGGTTACCAGGGTGAGTAGAGTTGCGGATTGGATGGCGGGGCAGTTGTAAGGCTCAAGAAGGTCGAGAAGAAGCTATGTCTTTTTGTTAGTCTGTGCTTTTTTAAAGAAAAGGCGGTGGCGGAGAAGGCCAATGCGCTACATACGTTCATGTTTTGTTCTCGAGCAAATAGAGATTTGCTGGGTGGATGAAGCAGCAAAAGTCCCTGAATGAGATCGAGGGAGCTCAAGATCAAGAGGTCGTTTCCACCATCACCGCCCTTGGCCATAAGCCTATCGAGGGTGCTGATCAGGCGCATAGCAACGTTCCATTCGAACCCCTCCTGCAACTTGAAGAATTCTCTGAAAGCAGGGTCTCGGGATAGCTGAGAGAGCTCCTTCTGAGGTGGTGTTGACGAGGTGTCGCTTCCATCGTTGTCTGAATCACCTCTTCGATGGGAGCGGTCGTTTCGAGAGGTTGCTTTTGCTTTTGCTTTTGCGTTTGAGAGGCAGATTTGAGCGAGAAGACCTTCGACCTGGCGAAGGCCTTTTCGTACTTTGGGTCCATCGTAGGACGATAGGTTATCGAAGGCGAGGGATAATAATGACTCCATAATGTTGTTGTTTTGTTGACAGCTGTGTAAGTGGGAAAGTCAAAAGTGGCGGGCAGCTATTAGGTCTGCTAAGAAGATAAGGTTGAATTGATAAAGAAAAATAGAAACACAGAACCGAAGCTCAGAACTCGTTCGTTATTTGTGTTTCTAGAATAAAAGAAGAGAAAGAATGTGTTCAACGTACGATCCGGACCGGACGACGAGCACAAGAATGGAAAAAGTGACTGACGATTGAAAAATGACGGTGACGAGGGACCGAGCTCAAGCTTAGGATCGACCGTTGAAGGTGGACTAAAACCAAACAATTGAGGTTGGGGTGGAGCATCGGCACGGCAACGGGCGACCGAAATTCCAAGGTTAAGAGTGTCACGTTCCGGGGTTACAGGGGCCATGCGGCGCCTAGAACTGCCAGAGCGCTAAGAGAACTGCCTGTCACCCTGTCATCCAGACTGTTGGGAGAAAGGAATGTCCTGGTAGACAAGACGTTGATAGTTGGATTTAAAGAAGATGAGGCATGGAATAGGTAGACTAGTTACTAAAAGCAAAGACTCGGCTTAAATGAGAGTTTGACGTTTGGTCCAACGCTGGTTTACTTGGCAAGCTGCCCAGCACCGTAAGTACCTATGTTTGTTTACATCCGCAGTGTACTACCCAGCAACTCATGGTCTCGGAAAGATACAAACAATACGGCACAAATACAATTACTTGCCTGTGATTCATTCACTTTTCTCCCAATGTAGACTTAATCACCAATACAAACTATCTTCATCTTTATTCTTCCTCAATTATCTTCATCTTTTCGGCCGAAGGTGGGTACTCGGCCGATACTCATTAAACTGCATAATCTCATCGTCGATGGAGAACCGATTGGCGAAAGAATGTAATTAATATCAAGGATGGCAGTTGTTATTTTTAGTGTCAGCTCAACTCTTGGCTTGTCTAATTCTGCCTGACCTGTCTTTCCATGTTGCCCGTTATGATATTTGGGCTGATATCAAATGTCAGACTCAGGCACAACTTCAAGGCCCCTTGTCAGGTTCGTGCTTCAACACCAACGCATAGACAGATTAATCTTTTGAAACATGGGTATTTTAATGATGGATCTCATATATGACGTATTATGGAACCCCTTAGACATAACTTGGTATTCTAATTACTCATTACATCATCCGCTCTACTCACCACTCTCAGACTGCCGCAAAATCGTCTGCACGGCTTCATCCACAGTAGCGGCGATGACTGTAGGCTTAATATCCAAAGAACCAGCAAGACCATCACTCCACCCCTTTCCATTACGATCAATCCACACACTCTTGAGTCCAACCGCCGTCGCACCCGTCACATCAAACGGATTCGAACTCACGAGCCAAACCTTGTCAAGCTGCGATTCCAGCCCTGCTGTTTTGGCCATGAACTTGTACGTACGAGGATCCGGCTTGAACACTTGAATTGAGTCGATGCTCACAAGCTTCTCCTGAGGAAATACGTTGCTGGCCTGTGATAGGGAAGGTGACGTCTTGATTGATGAGGCGAGCATGTCGGCGGTGCCGTTGGAGAAGATGTAAGGGTCAATAGATGGACTCTCTGCCAGCCTCTTAAGCGCATCGTCAACATCCGGAAAGGTATCAAGACCATTGTACGCATTCATCACGCGCTCTTCCTGCTCGGAGGTGAGCTCGACGCCAATTTCCTTTGTAGCCTGTCGAAATGACCATCTCGTAAAATCGCTAAACGAGCGATAAGTGCCTTTGAATGTTATCAGCTACTCATGTCTTAATCATGTTTAACTTACCCATACTATTGGCACGCCATGTATACTCGAGCTGGTACCGCCTAGCAAGCGATGCAATAGATTGAGCTTTATCTTGACCGTATAGTTTTGCCAACTCTCCTGCTATTGACTCAGTGGAGAGGATGGTACCGTAAAGGTCAAATGCAATGACTGTTTGTCCCATTTTGCTGTTCGTGTGGTATTTGAGTGTATTAAAGAACGATGAGGGTGAGTTGTCTGGACGAGCCATGAATGAATGATGTAGAAGCTGAGTCATATTTTGATTGGATACCCAACTTCGACATCTGCTCAATGACGATGTTGAAGATATACCGTATCAACTCATGAGATTCGGTAGCGCCTGTGGATACAAAATGTGAAAACCTACAGCATTCATTGGTCGCCTAACTCTTGAGTATCCGGTACTTTACTATTAGTCAAATCAAGAAATCTCCTGGGATCCACAGGCGCTACCGAATCTCATGAGTTGATACGGTATATCTTCAACTACAGCAAAACACAATTCTAGTGATCATATATATCCTATCTTGCTGCCACGGTCGAATCTGAGCCATCAGTTCCATCGTTAGACAAGACACTGTTCTGTCTGTTACCGTTACCGTTACCAACACCCCGTTCCTCGTCCTTCTCTTTGGCTTCCTCCTTGTCCTTTGTAGGAGCAAACTTGCTTCTGATACGAATTTGTTTTCCGTATTTATAAAACCAAAACGGTATAATAGCCAGAACAGTAGCAACACCACCAATAAGACTACCGCCACCGCCAATACCAAGAGCGCTGAACATTTGGTTTGTAAAGAGAGGTGCTGCGGCGCCACATGCTGATCGCGCGATGGTGTTTGCTGCAATAGCTGATGCGGCGTACATGAGGTACACATCAACAAGATATGTCAAGTAGGCAACAAAGATGAGCATCAGGGATGTAGCAAGCAATGTGCCTGCTATTGTCGGTACAATCCAATGGATAGAGCTGGTAAACATGTTAGCGTATGTTCCAATCGAGTTCATAAAAGACATGGACTGCTAAACTCATTAACACAAGGTAGGTTACTCACTTATACTCAGCCGTCCATGCAAACCAGAACATTGTCACAGCAAAACCAACACCACCAATCATGGCCAATGGCAATCTGTCTTCTGGTTCCATCTTTTTCCCGCCCTTTTCAATCTTCTTCTTTCGAATGTATGAATCAATCAACACGATAAACCCTCCAATGCATGCACCTATCGTCATATTAAAGCCTGCATACAAACCAAGCTCTCGAAAAAGACTCACCAATCACGGTTCCAATCAGAGGTAGCTCTCCTACGCCACTATTCCAACCTCGTCGCTGCTGAAAGACGATAGGGTAAATGCTGAAAAGCATATACAACAAAGTGTAAACAACGGACATGTAGATGGCACACAGGAATGAGATGGTGTCAAAGAGTATTATGAATGGTCGAGTCAGTGCAATTTTGTACACCGCTTTCAATGACCGATCAGTGTCTTCAGACTGGGCCTTGACGTTCTCATAGCCAGGTATCTTGGCTTTGCGAATTCTTCGCGCCTTTTTGAGAAGAAGTGTCGGAGCATGCGTCTCGGGGATGGTCAGCATGACAATAGCTGTCGCACCACCAAGCCAGAGCAAGACATAGAAACTCCAGCGCCAATCTTTCTTGAGCTCGAGAAAACCTGCAATGACGGGGCCTAGAGCCGGACCAACCCATACCATAGCAGCGAATCCAGCCATGGCATTGCCGCGCTCGATAGGAGACCAGAGATCAGCAAGGACACCTGGTGAGTTGCTAAGGGGTGCAGAGACAAAAGTTCCTGTGAGGAAACGGCCAACAAGAAGTGCGCCGAAGTTAGGTGTCCAAGCACATAGGAAGTTGAAGATGAGATACAACGAGAAGGTGATATAAAAGATCCATCTTCGTCCGTACACTTCGCTCAGAGGCGCAAAAATGAGCGGTCCGGCGCAATATCCCAGGAGAAATAGGGTAATGGTTAGACCTGCGACCAGTTCAGACACATGAAAATGCTTTGCCAGGGATGGAAAACAACCACTCGGCGAACTCGAGGCAAAAGTGGCATTGAGGACAAGCAACACGGCAGACAATGTGACGGCCCATCTTCGAGGCGTAGACCAATTTTGGGGATTTCTTATATCGTCAGGCGCAAAGTCAACGTGACCATTCTCATTCAAGTATGGAGGGTTTTCATCTTGGAGTTTTGTAGTTCGGTAAGGCTTGCTGGTGGCCGATGAGAAGATTCGATGTATGGGCGCCATTGCTGCGCTTTATAATACTCTTGGCTTGGATTTAATTGCATGAACGACATGAGAGAGGGCCAAGACTCAATTTATATCTCCCTTCGGAATTAAAGGTCCAACGATTTACATACAACACTACGTAGATGATACATATCGGTAAATCGATGACACTCTTCCTCTCATCTAGCAGCCCGATACTTGCGGGCTCAAAAAATAGGTTATTAATCAGACCCAGGGTCGTTTCCATGATCATCGTCTGGCATCACTACTTCCGCTCCACTGTTGTCGTCATATCTTGGGGGTTCTTATTACACTATAGGTTGGAATCCCAAAGGCGACTCTTGACTAGCGACTCGGTTTAAGAGCTAAAAGGGAGTTCGCCCTTCGCGGTTCGGATCTCGTTGCCGTGTTATAAATGTTTATTAGGTCGGCAGTTAAAGCCATGAACAAGAGACTGTTAACATTGGCTATGGTGAGCTTGATGCAACCTAGTAGGGAAGTGATCTGTTGGCGTTGGTGTGAAGGCATGGAAATAGTGTTAACGTTATCGCTCTCTGCTTCGAAATGTGTGTCTTAACTCCGTGGACAGCAATCCTCAGCCAGATGATGACAGAGGTTTGATTGTGGTACATGATTTGCAGGAATAATTTACGATGGAGCCGAACCCTCCGGAGTTTTTGACATATCGCAACGAATAACCTCCGACTTTCCGACTGGTAATCACAGGCTAACCACGATAAAGTAAAACATGGTGGAAATGAGAATAGAAATCTTGAAGGGAGAACACTTGACTCTACATATTCCCACCAGATGGAATGATGGCGGTACAGGGTAGGCATATATCCACAGATAACCAAATTCGGACTACAGGGTCCAACGTGAGATGATGGCCCCATTGATCAGCTTTTGCCTTGATTGACTTTAGATTTGCATGTGAAATCTAAAGTTAAGTCTGATATCTGGGCCCGTAAATGGCGACATCTCACTGGCAAATATGGTGGAAACGTGGCCCATGACAACTTGACAACCAGTGATTTCAACTTAACGACTTATAATAGGCAGACAATTGTCGCAAGCTCTGACCTTATCATGGGCCGAGATGTGGTATGCTTTGTCCCAACAGATTGAGTGAGTAGTCCGTTAACTTGAGATATGAGTGTTGATGTAGGTAAAGAATGCGATTGTCTTTGCTCTTCTCATGCTGTTTAGGTACTTAGGTACTGACTGGTTGAATTATCAGACAATCAACTATCTACTACCTAAACTCTGATCATCACGGGCTTCAATCAATGCATACGAATCAACAAATACACGTATATATGTACGAAGTAATGCAACATCACGTCAACGTGCTTCTCAACTGCAGTCAATTGATGGAATGATCGGATTGTCTGCTCTGCTTTTGTTTGCCAACTGGATGCTTCCCCACAATCTACATCGATCTAGGCTTCTTCATCCCTGACAGTCTCCGCTAGAGCTACAATAACCCCTCCATCCATTCGTTCCCCTCACGACAACAAAGGGAACAGAACAAACTAACCCAATGGAAGCTTCAGCTCTAGGTACCTAGCCAAGCTCCAGGTCCTAAGCTCCCTTCACTTCTGCATTGGCCTGTGGAAGTAATAAGTGTCCATGGAAAAGCTTGTGAAAAGTATCTAGGTACCTACACGTATATGCATTTACTAGCTGCGCCCATGTGTCTCGCGTAGGACGGACACGTACCTCTCACCTCTCAAGGTACAGGACATACAATCTTCAAGGACTCTCTTTCTTCCAGTTTTTAAAGTAAAGGAGCTGCAGGACTTTTCGACCCCTGCTCTTCAGTGCATGCGCATCGGGCGCGTGCGCGGTATACTCGTAGCTTTTATCCACATTACAACCGCAGGGCTCAACTCTATGATCCCTCCATCGTCTCATTCGGCAGGCTTAGACATTATCATTTGGAAACTCAATGACGTCGACCACTTTATACATTCACCCGAACTACCCGACAAATACCATTCGCTATTGTTGCGCCAAGACGAGACAGGACGAGACACGGCGTCGCGCGCACAACGGAAAGCATTTGTTTATTATTACGTGGCTGTCCTAATTCTTAATGTTAAACATTTCTTCTATTCTTCCTCTACTCTAACTCTAATCTAAATATCTTCACTCTCCCACACACGGACAGATCCCTCCTCCGACTCCGACTACCCCAAAAACACAACACATATGATCCCCACGGCCGACCCCATCCTCTCTCTCAACCCTGAGACCTTGCCCCCGTCGGCTTTGCACATGCTATCGCTGTCGCCCAAGGCAATGCATAAGATGTCCGCCATCTCCAACCCACTTGTCTCTCCAAACGCCATCCCCCCTCGCACCTCGAGCAACGGCGTCCCAACCTCTCTCAGCCCGACTCCTACAAAATCCGTTCTGCGCCCCGTCCCAGAAGGCGACTGGTTGAGCCAGAAGCAGGCTTCTGCAACGACACAGCCCTCAAACCCTGGCTACGGTGTCATGGTAGCTCCCAACCCACCTCCCGACCCCGAGCGCTACGCTCACGAGGATCTCGAGTTCACGGCCAAGCGCTCCTGGAACGGCGACAAGGAAAGCGTCGTCCGTGGTCCTTACGACTATGTTATTAGCCACCCTGGTAAAGACTTTCGCGCCCAGTTGATCGCCGCCTTCAATGCATGGCTCGACGTGCCCGCCCCGAGTCTCGAAGTCATTACCCGCGTCGTCGGTATGCTACACGAGTCTTCGCTTCTCATTGACGATGTACAAGATTCGTCCGAGCTGCGCCGTGGCTTTCCCGTCGCACACAACATCTTTGGTGTCGCCCAGACTATCAACTCGGCCAACTACATCTACTTTGTTGCCCTCCAAGAGCTTCACAAGCTCAACAACCCAGAGCTGATTACCATATTTTCCGATGAGCTCGTCAACCTTCACCGGGGTCAAGGAATGGACCTATTCTGGCGAGACACCTTGACCTGTCCTACTGAGGAGGACTACCTCGAAATGGTCGGTAACAAGACGGGCGGTCTTTTCCGTCTTGGTATCAAGCTCATGGCAGCCGAGGCCAACGGTCCTACCGACTGTGTGCCTCTGGTCAACTTGATTGGCCTTATCTTCCAAATTCGCGACGACTACATGAACCTGTCGTCCAAAGAGTACAGCCATAATAAGGGAATGTGCGAAGACCTGACTGAGGGCAAGTTCTCGTTCCCTGTTATCCACAGCATTCGCTCCAACCCCACAAATCTCCAACTCATCAACATCCTCAAACAAAAGACCTCCGACATTCAGGTTAAGCGATATGCCGTTTCCTATATGGAGTCCACCGGTAGTTTCGAGTACACCCGAAAAGTCGTCAACGTTCTCATTGAGCGAGCTCGCAAGATGGCCGAGGAGCTCGATGAGGGCCGCGGCAGCACAAAAGGCATCCAAAAGATCCTCGACAAGATGGCCGTCATGTAAACCTATGCGATTTTGCCTACTCTTTACTATTTTCTTTCCTTTTTCACATTATGGATACCGGTTTGATGTATTATGAGCGGAGTGCACATAGAATGATCTGGCAGGAGCCAGCAATATCTGACGATCCCCGTTTTTGCCATTACAGCAGAGGTCTGTTGAGCATGATACCACTTGGGTTCTGGAGACATGATCTTGCAATCAGCTTTGGTTTTGATATATAGTCTTTGACCCAGCCAATTGAAAGAGCATCCATTAATTAATACTTAAAACTCTTGCTTCGGTTTTGAAACGTGTGAAGCCGTGATATTCGTCCTCAGCCTCAGTTAAACAGCCTATCTCATTACAAACCAATCACCAACGCCTTATACGAATAACCAAACGCTATAGTCTATTATTACAAAAGATGACAGGAAATCAATTCGGCTGCACCGGAATTGCTTTACGCTTCACCAATCTGACCCATCGTCGTCGTCTCCAGTTTCCTCTCCTGCCACTCCCATCTTCATTCTCCTCCCAGCTTGGCATGGGCGTCGCTTTCTGCTTTCCCTTGTCGCTGACAGGAAGGTCTACGACGCCAGTGCGCTCATCTCGTTCATCCCAGATATCATACACCCAACGCTCACCTTCTGTCTCAACTTCAACACCTGTGATGATGCGCTCTTCAACCCACTCGCGACTCCAAAGATCCAGAGCCCATTTCTTCTCACTCCACTCCCATGCCTCGGGAGGCATAACATCCTCAAAAAAGCGGGAACCCCGAGGTCGCTCACCGGCGATGCGAGGTTGCGAGAGGGGATCGTAGGGAGAAGGGCAGAACAACCAGGGCTCCCACTCGCCACCGCCAGAGGTTTTACGCTGCAGTTCGAAGATTTCGACTTCGCGCGTTTCAGGACTCGTATCGAGTATGATATCTGAGTTGGTCCAGTTTTCCAGCCAATATTGTGCTTTTGCCTCTTGCGGTTGTAGGTGCTCGCGATGAGCAGCGGCAAGGAGGCGGGCAACATAAGGATGACCCATACCAACGATAGCCCAACCGCCCACAAGAAAGATGATCCGCCAAGGCAGAAGGTGAGCTGAAACAGTCATAGCTATGCCGCTCACTGTGAGAAATAAAAAAAGCGTAGAGCTCAGCGCTTCATTACTGAAATTCGTTACTGGTACCAGCAGAGCGACGACTTGATCATGCCCGCGACTGAAGTCATCCATGCAATTCTGTAGATCACGCATGTTTCTGAAGAAATCCTTACTGAGCTCCTTGACCGGCTTTACTGTTGCCGCAGGTGCCAGAGGCGGCCCTTGGGGTGAATATCCAACATTTTGCTCACTCGACAGGGTACCTTTCGGCGGCGCAGGGTGTCTTGCCATGAAGGAGGGGATGAACACCCCTAGTAGAAGTATGGCGATAGGTAACACGAAGATGAGATATGGATCTAAACAGACAAAGCTGTAGACGGCGAGGAGCGAGAGGGTATGCGACGCCTGTTTCCAGGACAGGATGCGCTCTACGCGCGCCTGAAACTTGAAGACCACGCCTATTCGGGCATTGAAACGGCGGAAGTTGAAGGACATGGTGGTGATGTTGAAATTTGGTCTTTCAGTTTGAGTGGCTGTTTGCTCGTCACCCACAAATTGGACGTCATTCTGGTCATCATCATCGGTAGGTATAACTTGTTGTAAAAGTCTATTGTGTCGTTAGTCGGAGATTCTGGCATTTTTAACTCAGGATGCCAATAGTTACTTCTCTACCAATCGATCCTGTATGTTGGCTTTTTGACGAATAGCCGCAAAGCCTCCACGTAGGCCTGTTTTCTGAGACGGCGTCTCTGACCCTGAAGGTGTATTCGAAGGAGAGTTCGAGTCGGCACCAGTAGCGGGTGTCTTGTCATCATCATCACCGTGGCCGCGACGCCGACGAGAGTCCTCGGTAGAGTCAAGGCCCCGCCCTGTGGCGAGTATCTCTGCGGTGAAGTCGTCCATGAGGATATTTCAAACCATAATTCGAACCTACAACATCGGTTTGTGGAGGTTTCAGAGGGTTGGTTGGTTAGTAACAGGTACCTAGGAAGTGATGCCCGTCCCGCGTGGAGGTGTCACGGCATGATCGCGGACATGTGACACTAAGTGACATCACCTTAAGCCAAACAGCTGGGAACACACCAAACTTTAGTCCTGTGCTGACATTTGAGAGAGAGAGGGAAAGGTACACAGAAACTAGTCCAAGTAGAGAACGGCATATTAGATTTACAGGAAATACCTATTTTTCCAAGTTAGTGACCCTCCATGTTCATGACAGTTTTCAATATGGTAAAGCGTTGAGCGGCCCGTGACGCTTTGAAGTCGCCTGAAAGAACACGCACAAAGTACTAATTGTCTCCTTTTATTAGCACCTGGCGATGGTCATTTGGTCTGACTGGGTTAAGGAGATTGTACCACGACCCAAGACGGGAAATACAAACAACAATGGTATTTTAATAGTGATATTTCCGACTCAAATTACTATGCGACAGTTTTTTCATCCTTTCTGTGCCCATGTTTATTTACCCCACACCAACCCGGTAAACAGAACCCTCGTTATTTCAGATTCATGCTTATTAGCGTGTTCAGGCATTGTGACAGATTTGAAGATCAAGGGTGCAATATAGTGTAGGTTAATTAATTCCCTAACTTATGTGAAACCCAATTTAAGTGCCCTGTTCATATGTCTAACAATACTAAGCAATCACCCGACTGATGTGCGCAATTCATCTCGTAAAGCACCTTGCATGCTCAATTATTGACTGTATCCTGTGACGAGAGTCACTTACTCACATATCATTTCCTACATAGGTACCCAGACAGTCTAGACTATCTTTCCTTCTGCATCAATCAGCCGCGCTCGGCTGCGGGGCGGTCAGGGTCTGCAGACAGCAAGAAAACAACAAAACGCGACTTGAGATGCACGATCAGATCCTTGGTGTTTGGCAGGACAACAATGCATAAGGTAAGGTACCAACAGCGGTCTCGATAGGATAGACCAGGTTCATCGGACTGGAAACAATGCGCTGTTCGAAATAGTTACAGCTTTGTGAGCTGTCCAGCAAAGAACGATGCATCCGTATGGGCTATGGCCCTATCGGCTGGAGATGCCCGAGAAAGGGCTATGGATCCCTCTAGGTCCTCCAAATCCAAGACACGACTCAATCCTTGTATTCACTTTGAAGTGGCTGGTCTGAGCGGGAGGCTTGATGAAGATGACATCGGTCAATTTATCAAAGGGGAGTCTTAAACTTGGCAACCTGGTTGCGAAACAGCGTTACATTGGTAGAACTGTCGTTTCGAGACCCCCAGTTACCTGGCCTTATCTCAAGTTGGATATCTCCCATGTCAACAATATCCAAATACAGCCTATATAACCAAACTCAAATTGACAGCTAGCGGCAGTAAACAGTTTCTACCCGTATCCGTTGATGCGTCAACCGGTTCACGCGTATACACCATTCGGCACCATGTGGTATGGTTGGTAGCATCACGATGCCGCTGTCGTACCCACCGTTCTGTGCAAATCTTCCACCTAGAATCACCGACGGCGCCACTCGCTATCGGCTAGACGTGCTTGGGAGACAGGGTAGCTGTGAACCGAGCGAAATGTGATGACGATGAACCACGACACTGACGGGCAGAGTGTAGCCCAATCTAGGAGTATAATTGCGGCCTTATTAATGCGGAATCGGGCTGACATTCCACAACATGCAAGTGGAAGAATGCCTCATCTCTCTAAAGGAAAAATGGTCATGATTGACGTTCCTTAATATCTGCATCGCGGATTCGAGGGAGGCTAATAAGGCAAGGGGAATGAATTGCTGTTAAGGTAGGTACCGTGTGTTAGCTTGCATATGGTAAGGATACCTGTTGATGCCGGCAGAAATAGTCCGTGTAGACATGTACCTCGCAGCAGCTAAAATGGCGGTAAAAGACATCAAACCGTCTCTACAGGTATGGAACACCCACTCTATTCGTACCAGTAACTAATTCAGGGACCAATCTCCCAGCTTTAACATCCAATCATACCATCTTTTTTCCCGTGTCAAGGTCCACCGCTCAACTGCCCGTCTACTGCTAACTTACTAAGGTACCTTCTTCATAAGGTCCTGTTCGCCAATATCAGCCTCTCAGGCGTCTTGATTCTCATACTAAATTGGAAGATGCCCCCCAAGGTGGCTCCCTAAAGGGCACTGATCAAGGGCACCCTAGCTTTAGCATTCATAGAAGTCTTCTATCCCCCATGCTTGCTGCCCCCTTCCGGAAACTGCCTGTGACCACCCTCTGACAACAAGTGAGGAAAGACCATCCTCGCCGGGCATCTTTCCAACTTGTCTTGAAAAGACCTAGCCTAGGGTAAAAAAAAAAGACGACCAACAACCTTGCCTTACCTAACCTGCCTCCACTATTGGAACCCGTCTTAACGACTCCATCTTTTTTATCCATCTCCATCTCGCATCTTACTGTACCATCCCTTTCTTGGGGCGCGCCCACCGCAATCAATCAATCAATCAATCACTCTGGGTTCCATCCTGTCGAGTACATTTTGTTTCTCCAGTTTGTCACCGACCGCTCTCACTCACTCACTGCACTGTTTGCTCTCCTGCATCTCAACAATCTTGTCCGTTCCGGAATGAGGTAGCCGTTCGAATGCGCTCAGCTCCCTGACCGGACTGAGTCTGTGCTAGCGACCGACCCCGTGAAATCCACCTCCGTCGTCGCATTGCCAGCCACCCCTCGACCGGACCCTATGAGCCGCGAGCACAAGGCACCTGCTGGGCCTCGACCAGCCAACTTTTCTCCAACGCGACTGTGAGCATTTTCATCTTTCTTGTTTGTGTTTCTACATTTGACTTGATGGTCCATGCTTGTTATGGTCTATCATCATCCAAATCTTTGTCGCCTTGCATTTCCTTGCACATGGCCAAGCTGACCTTGATCCCTTTGTGACAGGGGCAAAACCACAAACGCTCAGCCTCGACCACCTCTACCCTCGACGAATCCCGGCTTCGCCTCTGACGATCCAATGCTCAGCGCAACTCCTTCCAGCAACCATTCTCTTTTTTCTTCTTTCAGTAGGGATGGGGAACAAAATCAATTAAACGCTTCGACTGCTTCTTTCGACTTTTTGCCGTCGGTCAGTTTTGACGATCTGCAGAGCAGTATCGAGACCGCTTCAACAGACTTCAAACTCGCCCAATTCCCGTCCTCCACCGGTGAAGGAGACAGTCTCGATGCCCACGGAGCAGATGATAGCAGCAGCATGTCTTCCCGTTCCCAAATAGCTCCGCCTTCGAATGGTGCTGCAACTCGCCCTGTCGCCCAATCCACCACTCGACCCGCCCGATCAAGTTCGATCCTGCGCCGACCCAGTAACTCTATCAGGCAGCCTACCAACACCACCGGCGGGTTTGTTCAGACTGAAGTTGCAACCGGTCCAGGCACTGCACGCTCTCGTCGGCAGAGCCAATACCCTCCCGTGTCTGGCACTACCGCGGCCAAGCCTCCTCGAAAATCAATCGGCCCTGGAATCATTGGTGATGCAGACTATGGATCTCGTCCTGCACAAAAGAGGCGACCCAGTCTGTATTCTGAAGGAGCACCTAGTTCGGCCAGGGCTTCGATGGATGCTAACACGACATGGCTGGAAAACACTACAAGAAACTTTTCCACTTCGAGGGCCACCAAGGCTAAATCAGTACAGCCGCCACCACGTTCGAATCAAGCAAGCTTGGGTTTCGGTAATACTCTTACCCCGGAGCAAAACAGACACTCAACCCTTGCCCCGCGATCGCCTCGTGTAGGAGGCCGACTGAGTACACCGTCGTCCACTAACAAGAGAGTCTCTATGATGCCTGGTGCCCATCACTCGTCGCACGCGACAGGCCTTGGGGCAAGGACAATTAGTCCCACTGATACAAGACGAATGAAGCGTATGTCCACGATGCCACAATCCGTGAGCCTTGGTCAGGTGTCAACACCTCCTCCGCCACCACCAGTGTCGATGAACAACCAGGTTGAGAGGGCCGAATCAAAATCACCTTCGATGATACCGAGGAGGACTTCTGGCACCCCCTCATCCTCACGAACTACCCCGGATATGCATCGCAAATCATACAACTCTGTCTTGTCAGCGACTTCTTGCTTGAGCATAAATTCTGCAAGGACGTCGACTGGCTCCCTGAATCGTATATCTACCTCGTCATCTACTTCACGCCTGCCTGCACCGAAACACACTACAGTACACAACCCTATACCAACCGATGACGATGAATATGTGCCTCCTGTCCCTGCTATACCAAAGGCATACGAGTCCCCGAAAGACTCGCCTGCGGATACTTACTTTGTGGAAAAGAAGAAGACTGCACTCAGTAACATGGATGCCATGGGTGTGAATTCGAACCCAACTGGCGTTATATCGATGCCTGTCTTTCCTGAGCCTACAAAGTTGCGTAGAAAGCCAAGTGGTCAACGGAGCTATGTACCAATGGTGGCCGCCGAACCAGACAACAAGGCCACTCCACCTAATAAGCGACACCTTCAACCATTACGACTACCTCCAATGAATCTGGGACCCTTGAGCACGCCAACAACTAATAAAATTGCAGCCTTGCAGGATCACAATAGTGTGGACAGACATGAAACTCCTCCACCGCCTCGACACTTACCAAAGACACCAACTACCCCAATGACAGCTTCCAAGAGCTCCTTCTTTGCCAAGACTCGTCGTGGGGATACTCCCGAGCTCCCATCTCTGAGGAGCAGCAGCTCTGTCCATCATGCTCACTTTACTCCTACGCCTCCCGATGTTAGTTCGACCGACTCATCGTTGGCTTTCAAGGAGCTTGACCACAAGCAAAGCATGTCGCCTTTCTTATCATCCTCTCTGCCCAAAGGGGGTGCAGACCACGGTTTCCTGAAGCGATCAAAAACGGGTGCTGATTTTACGACATCGGACGCGAACATCTTCCAAGATCAAGCTCACCATAAGCCCGCAGGTCCTCGGGCACCCAAAGACGCCGAATCCACCAGCTCCAAATCCCCTCCCCCCGAGCCTGCACCAGAAGAACCTCAAACTCCATCCTCTATGAGCTCTATTCGACGAAAGCTCAGCCTCTCCTGGAAGCGTGGGAATTCCAAGAGTAACATTACCGCCCCTGGAGATGTTCCTGATAAGGCACATGCAAAACAGCATGAGGAACCTATGCCGCCTCCTAGGATTCCGATTTCAGCTACTCTCAACAACCTATCCAACGGCAAACAGGCCAGTCCATCACCGAATCTGAAGCAAGGCCCTGGCGGTTATCTGGATACAAGGAGACGTAAGAGTTCAGGTGGTAGTCTCAATGGACTCATTACACATGACAAGAACAAAAGTGATTCCTGGACTGCGAAGAAGCCTGCTCCTGATCCTTCGACAATGCCTGTTGGCCGAAACACCTCTGTCATGCAAAAGATTCTTCGCCCCAGGAATTCCTCCGGTCTGGCGAAAGGTCCCGACTCATATTCTGCTGATCTTGACAAGGATGATCAAGCAGCCGAAGATGAAATGGCCAAGCTGGGTTCTCGACGAAAGGAAACAGAAGTTGCTGCTAGAACGTTGGATGCTCTCAAAAAGCGAGCGACACCAAAGGAACGAGTCGGTGCTCACGAAGCCATCCGTATCGCCATGCTCAACATTTATGAGCGAGGCGAGATTGTTGATTACACTGACGTCTTCTTCTGTGGAACACAGAATGCACACAAAGTTATTGGTGATCTTCAATCCGATGCGCCCAATTTTGGCTACGATGATGAGCGTGGAGATTATACCATTGTGCCCGGAGATCACCTTGCGTATCGATATGAGATCATTGATGTTCTCGGAAAAGGTAGTTTTGGTCAAGTCGTCCGTTGTATTGACCACAAGACGGGCGGACTGGTTGCTATCAAGATCATCAGAAATAAGAAGAGATTCCACCAGCAAGCTCTTGTCGAGGTCAACATCTTGCAGAAGCTTCGCGAATGGGTAGGCAAGCTCCTTTACCGATCCTGTGATATATCGTATTAACTCGTACTAGGACCCAAAGAACAAGCATAGCATGGTCAACTTCACGCAGAGTTTCTATTTCCGCGGCCATCTCTGCATATCTACAGAGTTGTTGGACATGAACCTCTACGAACTTATCAAGGCACACGCGTTCAGAGGTTTCTCCATCAAGATCATTCGGCGTTTCACCAAGCAGATCCTGAGCTCACTCAATCTTCTCAAGCAACATAAAGTCATCCATTGCGATCTCAAGCCCGAAAATATTCTCCTGCGACATCCTCTTCATGCAGAGATCAAGGTCATCGACTTTGGTTCCAGCTGTTTTGAAAATGAGAAGGTGTATACATATATTCAGTCTCGATTCTATCGATCCCCTGAGGTCATTCTCGGCATGACTTATGGCATGCCCATTGATATGTGGAGCGTTGGCTGCATTTTGGCAGAGCTATACACTGGAGTTCCTATCTTTCCCGGAGAAAACGAGCAAGAACAGCTTGCATGCATCATGGAGGTATTCGGACCTCCTGAGAAGCACCTGATCGAGAAGAGCACCCGAAAGAAGCTTTTCTTTGATTCAATGGGTAAACCTCGCCTCACGGTATCTTCCAAGGGTCGCAGACGCCGTCCTTCCTCCAAGACTTTGTCACAAGTACTCAAATGCGACGATGAGGTTTTCTTGGACTTTTTGCAACGCTGTTTACGCTGGGATCCAGAACGACGACTCAAACCCGAGGATGCGATTCGGCACGAGTTCATTACTGGGCGTAAGATGCCTCTTCCTCGTATGCCGCCAACCCGGGAATCTTCACCTATGAAGCGACACAACACTATCTCTACTCCACGACCTCTCCCCGACCCCCCAGGTAGTGCTGCCAAGCCTCTCGGATCCTTGCGATCTGGAGCTAGCCCCCACAAACCTGTTTCTGGCCCTGTTCGCAAAGCCTCAGGACAGATGGGGCCCGTCAGTTCTATGCCATCTAAACGAACCAGCGCCGGTACGACTGGGCTTGCGCAAGGGGCGAGCAGCCTACCTCGAGCTGCTGGCAGGACCGTGAGCGGAAAGCAAGATCTAGCCGCTGCTGGTGCAACGGCTGCTATGAGTCGACGATCGTAGTTTCTATTTCAGAGAATGCCTTTTCATGACGATTGGAGTTTAGGTTGTGTCGAGCATTTCTTTTTTCCGTTTTCAAACTTGTGTGCCATTGGGTAAACCATACACTGCGCTGCGGCGCTACTTGTGACGACAAAAACTTTTCCTTCAACAACATGATTGCATCACTACAACTACGGGTATGGAAGGGGCGCAGAAGGAGGAAGACTCATTTGTGGCATGGTGATTCATCTCATTTATTTATTTCGAAACTCGTGATCAGACACGCGCAGTGACTGGTGATATTCACTTTGTGGTTGTCTTGCGATGGGGTTACATGGTGGACAAGTCGTGTCACAGGAGACAACGGCCAGCGAGCCAAGACAGCTTGGAATTGGGGATGTGACCTAGTGAAGCGTGTATATCACGAGATTTGACGATTGTTTCAACTCAACTCGATAGATGTCGTTGTCCGTATTGAATCGGAGGGTTATAGAAGTATAGGGGCTGACAAGAACGAGCGGTCATTGCAAGTACGACTCTGCACCAGCGAGCTATTTAAGCATCCAAACAGCTTTACATACACATAATGGAACATTCGAGATTAGACTCGCCATCCGCTCTTGATTCTTGACCGAGGCCTCCCCTATGACGACGAGAACTAGAAGCCGCAAACTTGAACGACGTCAGATGCTTATACGATCTTCGTAGAGCTGAAGTCCAGATGCTCGAAGGATGGTGCAATTTCGAGAAACATCGCCGTGAATACGTATCAGCCTTACGCCCCATGATGTCGGGTAGATCATGGACCGCGTCGAGGCTCATGGCAGCACCAAGAGTCAGACTGAGAGACATGAAACTCGGCGACAATGCTGTGGTAGGGAGTTTCTGTAATGGTTGATCCTATACTAACTGTAAGTGGTGATATCTTTCTTTAGACGGTGACAGAGGCTGTGGGGAGAGGTTGTGACTGCATTGATAGACAGCCGCGGCGTCAATCAATTCAGATGATGGTGCAGGGAACTAGGTTTCTCGACCCGGGGCTCTGTGTCCCGGAAAGTGGGAAATATGACAGTCAGAAAGAGTGGGAGGCATCATGATTGGTAAATGCGACGTGTAAGGGTCTGCTTATGACAAGATTAGCAACGGGATCTGTCCGAATATGGGACCTTACATCCGTGTGTAATACGTTCAGACGACTGCATGTGTACCTGGCATGGTTTGGTCTATTGATCCAAGGCAGACTGATGCACAGGACGAGTGTCTAGAATAAGAATAGGAAGAGAAGCACGAAGGTGGAGCATCTGGACGCCTTGCATCCGCCTGCAACAAGTACAGTATGGAATTATTTGGGTGTAGGATAGCTTCTGCAATAGCACAGATGAGGATTAGAAGTTGTCATGATATGGCCGGAAAAGCATCATGTAAGTCAAGTTTGTCCGCCGGCGACTCCGGGGTGCAAGCCACGGCGGGAGGCGCAGCCAGTGGGGCATGCAGTGGCTCCTCTCTCCGGGCTCCGATTATTGGGCGCCGCCGCCGGATGAGCAGGGGCACTGACCCGTTCCCCGTAGAAGGGTTGTTCAATAGGTTCTGCGCAAGGCTGAAGGGTCATTATCATTGTGCAACAGACGTGTGAGGTCATTGAACCCTCCGTCATGGCAGCAGTAAGTTGTCGGGGCCATTATGAGCAATTGTAATGTAATTTGGTAAAGGTGGGTGAGGAAGTACGATGTGACGACAATAGTGTAGTAACACTTGATCACCAGACGAGACGGAAGGCTTTCCAATAAGTTGATGGCCTGTACAGCAATGTCATTCTTTAGGCAGAAAAGGCACAAATGACTATTGCTGTACTAATGGAGGTATCCAACGTTCGTTTGTGCTCTCGCGTGATTTCCCCGAGCCTTCGATATCGACGTTTACTGGACCTTGGCCAGCCAGTCACTGGCTTTCCCTACCTGCATACTGACTTCAACAGGGGGGTTCTTGATGCCTGTTCAGATATGACTCTTTGTTTCAATCTCATAAAAACTTCTTACTGTTGCGTGCACTAGCTCATTACGACTTAGCTGATGAATGACATTGCTATTTTTGCTACTTTACCGAACCATCGGCCCATGATACCAACAACAGACAAGGGACACCAGATAGACGACAAGCAGGATCGAAACGTACCTGAGACATAGTTCCCAATCAGGGGCAACTGGCTATGTGTAAACCAATTGGGTATCTGTCGTCAGAAGGTGGTGTCTATGGCAAGACATGTGAACGGCAGCTGTCTGTCAGTGTGGGGGTACAGTGAGACATTCAATCATATGTTGATAGTACTTAAAAGCGCAACAAGCAATTTGCAGCAGTAAGTATTTCCATGCACAGCAGAAGTGTACGTATATTGAAACCAACCTGACGCAAAACGTTGTGTGACTTTGCAACATGTGTTTTCCCTTCCTCTCGATGTGATAGTTCTGGTAGCTCTGAGTATCGTTGGATCTCAATTTAGAAGGCTTGTTCTTCTTGTGTGAGGCCTCGTTGTCAGCAAATTGATTGTCAAAGCTCACGTGAGGCATACGCCCTTTTCAGGCAGTCAGGTGTCAGACTTCCTATTTGCAGCGGCGGATAACTCTGTGCCCCGTTCCAATAGGAATGTCTTCTCGAGTAAGATATAATGCAAGGAGTAGGAAAGGTCTCGGCAGCTTTCCAGTAATCTCACTTAGGTATGTCAGAATACTGTGTGTGAAACAAAAGAAGACGTGCTGGATGGAGTATCCTCAAGGGGGAATAAGACGCCGGACGCTGGTTGGGCGAATTTGGGCGTCGGACGTCCGAAGTTTTGTTCCCCCCCTTAGAGTATTCAGCATGCAAGACCGCATAGTTTCGCACCCCAGGATGGAATTATTTTCCAGTACGGACTGATAGCCCTGGTATGATGCTCGAGAATATTCCAGGGCTGAGGTGGTGCTGCATATCAGTTGCACCGGGACGCCGTGCGACAAGCCTGATTGGTGTACTGCCAATTTCCACCGTCCCGGTCGTAGACGGAGGCCAGAAGAGACCTGGTACAATTGGGCACATTGGCAGGTTACAAAAAGCAAAACCTCTTTCCGGGAACGAATCTGTTCAGATCTGTTAGCTGGTCCCTTCAGGCGGGCTCAAATGAGAGCAAACTGCAAATAAACTTCCTAAACCTTGACGTACTAAGCAACCAATCTTGATGGCGGATACAGCACGAAGACACAAAAATACACCCGCTGTTTAGCAATAACGGTGAAGTTGGCGAGCAAGCAAGGTGAGAGAGCAAGCATTGCCAAGACTGGGGGTTGATGCAGACACAGCCTTACGATTGACAGGGGATCCAGTTACTAAGAGTGTCAGCATGGTGCTGGGGTGTTTGTGGGAGACGCTTATGAAATGTGGTCCCCGAATTGGTCTGTTTCCGGTATTTTGCAGTTGGTAGGCAGCACTTGAAGAATTGTATGTGTAGAATGGCTGGTATACCTCATCTTTGAGAGGTATGTAAATATGAATTCAGTATGTCGATAACTCAGTGTTGAACCGGCTCGATTGTCCGCCATGGTCAAAGGATGCATGGTCGCCGCTCTGATATTACAGAGTTCTATGATTAATAGATAACGGGAGCGAGAGTTGAGATGATTGACCCCTGTGATTCTAGGCTCGCTTGCCGGTAGCTTCATGACTCTAAATTCGGGTCGTGGCATGTCCAACTGCAGAACTGGCTGGGCGTGAAACGGGAAACAAGAAACAAGAAACCGAATCAGATTCCAGGGGGTAGGTAACCCCTACAGAGTCTTAGTAGATTCAAGCTACTCCAGTGCCCTAGCACCGGGACGTCTGGCCGCAGAAAGGCCACCCAAACATCTCCAATTCCTCCATCATGGTTCACCCACCACCACCATAAGTGCCGAGCGACTAGGGTCGGTGCAGAGAAACGGCGCTGAGAGTGACGTTGAAACATATTGGTACTGTGAGATTTTGATATCCCGATGTGGTGTTTTTTCTCTTTAATTCAAAGAATCTTTGGTGAAATAAGCAAATACCTACCTGTCCAGCTGATCTCTCGTACTGGTAAGGCGATCCAGGCATCAGTCCTTGACCTGTGGCTGATCAGTCAGTCAGTCACTCTGTTTCAAAGTCCCATCGTATTGCGCACGATGGAGAAAAGGAAGGGAGAAGAACGAAGATTGTTACTCATTCAAGAGCTGCAATGCGAGAAAAGAGTTGAGCTCTGCCTGATCTGCCTGCCTCAGTGGAGGCACGTGTGCAAGGTTTCGTTCCTACAACTCGGCAGGTGTCACTAGCGCTCGATTTACAACGGGCAGGAGCCGGGCGAACCATTGCCTTGAATGACTAACTTTCCAAAGTCCCTATTTTTTGACGCTATTTTCATTTTCTCCATGATGCAGGTTGTAGCTATTATGGAGTTCTTTCTATGATGTCGGCCTAGGTCAGTACCTACAATTACAATACCCATTATTACAGCACCATCAATGGCAACTCTAGCACGCCTTGTGCGCCCTTCACTCAGGGTCTAGAACTTCAATCGCTTGCATATTCAATTCCTTCTCACCATGTCGAATTGACGTCATAAATCTGCCTTCTCGTATCAAAGCTAATCAATGATGTTTTATTTCTCTACTGACACGGACAAATTCTTGTAGCCACTCCGGGCTGCCACCAAAAGACGAAGAATAAGTCCCATATTATTTCTTACATGCATATTGACATGATGGTAGGGTGCCATACTATACCTACTCTACAGTTAAATACAGTGGAATCTGATGAATTTCAACTGTCGCTATTGCATCACATCACTTCCAGGCCCTGTAACCCTCCCCTTCAGCCCTGCTGCAGGTCAATTCAACCTCCCTGTCTCAGACCAATGGGTGGGATGACTCTTCACGCCGAGCCTGCTCATCTTGAACGGGAGCGGAACAGTTTCCTATGGAAGGACTGAGAATCGGTCGCCGCCTTTTTCTTACACATGGTGTCTGTACCTACAGGACTCTATTCTACCCCTGCCACCGGTCTCAATTGGACCCTTGCCCTGACGACACGGTACGGTGCGGTACGGGTACCCAGGCTCATTGATCCTACACAGGTTGCGCTGCGCCTTGAGAACAAGCCCGTGCGTTCTCTTGCAGTGAGTCTCACTCAAAAGAAAGAAGGGGGGAAATAGTCTATGTTTACGATGCTTGGTCTTTCGGGACAAGCAACACCCGATAGCGCAAAATAAACCAGGGCACAGGGAAACTGACACACAAAGTCCTAAAGAGCCATAGCCTCCGAGACAAGAAAGCCCCCAATCTCAAAGATCCATCCAACCCCCCTACCCCCAAGGCATCTTTGGTGGTTGTGGGTCTGCACTAGTTATTCTATGCCTGCAATAGACGCGCCTCAGCCTTTGTCACCTGTTAAGACAGTCTGACTGAACTTGCGGCTATCGCTCTCACGCACTCTGACTGGCGTCTCTGGCGTCACTGGTGCCTTGCCGCACATCCTGCTGGAGTTTTGTGAGGGAGTGCTTCTTTGGAGTGGCCCTTCATATCGGGGAGTGTCGCTATGAGCTTCGACGCTCTCCTCCAGGCTACAAGCAGGCCTATAAGGCTGCGATGCCTCTTTGAAGCCAATATTCTTATTCTCACTTCCCATCTCTTTATTCACGACATTCATAAAGCAAGCACTTCTCCATTGATACCGGCTGTCTCGTTCACAAACTTCATCCTTCTTGTGCCATACTCTCTACCTTCGTTGCGACCAACAACCTGCTCATCTTGACGAACCTGCAAATCGGTTGGCCCAAACACTTTAACAGACCTTTAACTGAGCCATCTACAACCTCTTACATCCTTGTATCGACACCTGGCCAACAACTTTCGGCCCAACACTGCAACCATGTGTTATCAACTTGTCGAGCTGTATTCGGGATGCAAATGCCCCTACTACACACACGCTATCGACCGCTGCGCATCATATGGCCGCCCCGGTCATTCTATCCAGCAGCGAACGATACTTGTCGGTTATCTCTGCTCAGCACACGCGAACCATGGCGCCCAGTACGCATCACCGCACAGCTACTCCGACAGCGGCTACCACAGTGGCTACTCAAGCTCAAGGAGCTATCGATGAACAATTGTGTCTACAACAATAAGTTGTCACCCTCCACAACTGGTTCTGTTCAAGTTCGATGATTGGTTCACCTACCTGATCTCGTTCAACCCATCACAGCTCTCCTCTCTGTTAGCAGAGCATTTTCGCTGCATCTATGGTGTTCACTAGCCTGTCTTATCGACCACTCATTACATTACGAGGATACCAAAACGTTGCTAAAGACTTGGGAATGAGACATGATTCTTCCTCACGGCCTTTTCCATGAGCATCTCAAACGTTCGCCATTTGCTCGTCGGATCGGGCATTCGTCGACAACCAGAAAAAAAAACCTCATCTCACATTTTTGATGGCGTATAATTGTTGTCTTTTTTTCATTAGCGGGGGGTTTGTTTTGGTACCACTTCATTTTTACTTGGCTGGGAACCAGTCGAGATATACAACACGGGGTTACATTTCTGGAGCAGCATTTGCTGAGAGCCTCACGGCACTTTTAGATGGCGATGGCTTTATTCTTGGGTGTGGAAAAGCAGTGGCATTACAGGTAATGGCCCTCTGCCCTTGGACTGCAATCTTGTTTGTTTCTTTTTTTTTTACTTATGTTTCTTCTACCCACTTTTGTCAACTTTCTCTTCTTCTTGGACGTCATTTTTGATAAAGGACGGTCACTCTAGGGTCTCAGGGGTTTTATGACGGACTGCATTTGAAATAGCGGACCTGTACGAACTTAGCGTTTGACATAGACAACGGATGGCTGGCCATTATTCTGTCTTGTTTTAGGATGAGTTCGATGCTGATCAAACTCTTGTTCTATCACAACATATCAACTGTAACAGTAACAACTGTTATGTGTCTACCTGGGGACTGGATCCCTGATCATATGGCAGACAATACAATTGGAAACGCAGAGCGTTCATCATGATATAGCAAATAGAATCAACACTCTTCTCATTCTCTTCAAGTTACCACACTATCCCCATTTTACTCTATTTCCGCGATAATATACAGCCGAACTGATCAAGTCCAAGATCATTATAGTCCTAATCGCACAGTCCTAGATGCAAGCTAGGTGTCAAAAAGCCCGGTGAAACATATGCTCGAGAAGCATTTCTTCCTCCTACTACGGTATTGAAAGCCTGTAAAACGTTGAACCATTGGATAGGTAGCTTTCGTTATTGGGATAATCGCACGGAGGCCTCGTTAAACAACCAAATTCGAGTATCGCAGCCACAAGGCAGACAAGTCTAAAAACACTTACAAGATAGAACTAGTTTGGTTTACAGCCTTGCAGTAGCAACAATCAGCTCCGGCATTGTCTAAGCCAATGGCTAGGCGAGATAGCGTCGATGACCTATTATTAGGCTCTATATCCTAGCAAATTACCAGATCGAGCCACGCGAAAGAGATGGGTGTCCTGAGCGTAAGCAAAGCCAATCATATCATATGGTGTGAAACCTTGCTGAAAAGGATTTCGGTTGTTTTACTTAGGAACCATTTTTTGGCGCAGCTGACAAGGATGGCTGGAAGCTGCCATGATTAGTGGACGGGGCGCGATTAGGCGCACTGGCGCGCTGCAAGGAACTATTCGATGGTGTGAGATGGTCCGTCGAGCCGTTAGGAACATCGAGGGGGTTAATTTAGTCTAGATGTTGTATGAGTGTGCAACGATAGCAAGAGTCGAATCACGAAATCAGAATAGAACTTCGTAATATCACTCTTATAATATTGTTATACAACATGGGAGAGAGTTGTTCGCTACCCAAGTTCTCGGATGTAACAATCCAAAAACAACAACATTTTACGACGTTTGACAGGATATGCAGTGTCCAAGGGGAACTCGAATTCATCACTATGACTGGCCGGTCTAACATCAGCTCACCCCTTTGAATTCATCAAGCTGACATAGGGGAACCGTTGCCTGAAGCTTGCGTCCGGCGATTTGAGAAACTGATTCGTCCACACAGCTGAGGTGAGCATACCGAAAGGCCCAACTATGTAACGGCAATTTGGTCAATGTTACAGTGATGGGATGCGGCACTCGGAATGCCAGCTAATGGACCGAGTCTCCGCTGGGTCCCGTGCTGACAGGATCCTGTGGGCAGGTATGGAGGTATGTAGGTTGGGCAGTGGCGAACTCTCCAGGAATTAGGCTCGACGATCCATGTAGATGCCGTGTCGGACAGTTTGTATGCAGGGGTATGACGTGTAGTGGAGAGCTCAAGGCGTTTTTGTGCCGAACTGACAGGGATGTTTACGTCAGGAGTAACGAGCGCGGCTGCGCTTATGCTGTGGGTAAGGGTTCAGGCTAGTGGGTATACTCCTTAGTCTTGGGGTATAAAAATAAGTAGTCTAAGAACTATAGTCTAAGGAGCATAGAGTAACCTATTAATTTCGTCTCTTATGCTTATAGCGGTCAAATTTTCTGACATCCTGAGGTCAGGGTGTGAATAAGCAACAAATAGACATTCCGACCGCTCAGTGTTGAAACCCAGGATCTAGGTTTCATGGTGGTGATCAACGTTGTATTATTGAGTTCATGTCATCTTCTGCCTTGCGAGTCAGGTTCCAGTATAGACGAGGTTCCCACATTGTCATGTTGATCATAAGTCTAGACTAAAATATTACCTGGTGGGAAGCATGCTCTCCTGCTATGAGTGAACTATAACCGTGACTTCCAGGCCAGGACAACTGAAGGAGCAAGTGTGATGATGTCGCACGGACTCGGAGAAAATGGAAATCGTATCAGGGAAAGTACCTGCCTACTACCAATTGTCATTTTGGGATTAACAACACGATTGAGGGCGTTGCCGTAACCCTTCATCGCCATCACAACACTCTTCGTCGGGCCTCTATTCTTTCTCCTCTTCCCGCCCGCCCTACATCCTACCTAACATTTCTCTCTTGTACTACAATAAACAATATTCATACTGTTTCTCGTGCACCTACTATTAGGAACACCCTCATGTCCGATGCTCGTTTGTCCCGATCTAGCACTTCATCCACCCAGGCCATTCAAGCTTTAGCCGAAACTATTTCTGTCAATAAGCCCCCTACACCGCAACCCTTGTTGAAACAAGGTCTCCAGAGCGGCGGGTCTCATCCGTCATCGACGGGCAATCTCGCTTCTACTACACACAGCTCGCCATCGTCATTTCCTTCATCCGGGAAGAATATCCGAGCTTCTACAATGTTTTCCACAATTATTGGCCACACTCGTGGTCTTCTCCCTCGAAGGGAATCTCAAGGACAAGCCGTAGCTAGAGTCGGTGATTTCGATCACACGCCTCCGCCCAGTGGACGTCCATCTGTCGACATTCCAAAAAAAGAGGATAAGGGAGAAGGCATCACATCTCAACAACTGCTTCACAACCCATCCCGGATTGGCAGCACTCTTACTGTTAAAGATCAATCTACTTCGGCCATCTCGAAACCTCTCTTGGGTACGTCGAGTACGACATCGATCGAGGTGTTCAGTCCTTTATCCGGTCTTACATACCACAAGCCCTCTTTAACTCAAAATAAAACTGCCACAGATAGTGTCCATATAGGATTACGGGATAAGACACGGATTCAGCCATTGCCAAACCAAACACCACTTGACTTGAGCAATGTTAACCCAGACAAGGATTAGAAATCTGGCACTCTTCAGGTGGAAGACTTGAACCAAGAGGATCAAGAACGACCAGTCCCTCACACGGACACTCAAAGTCATACTGACGGGCTCCCATCTTGGAACTTTCGACCCGTTCTTTCTCGGCATTCTCCTAAGGATGATGTGACTCGACATCACAGACAACCCAGTCAGTTGGATTACTTCTCTGACCATGCTGGAGATGCATCTTGCTCAAATTCCAACACTTATCTAGCCTCCATAAGCCCTGGTAGCCAGGAGGCTAAAACAGGCGTATGCACTGATACCCCAGTAGGCGTTGCCGGAATACCAGAAGCCCAGTTGGACAAGCTGCCTGACTGCCACAATAATCTCCACGATTCGAATACGCAACCATCCTCACCAGGTGAAACCTGTGAACCGCTGACCTCATATGCGCAACCATCGGGTCGAAGCCGATCTTTGGGGTCAATGATGAATTATTTGTGGAAAAGCCACTGGCTAAAACGCTTATCACAGCTAAGCGGATCGCTCGATCCCATACTTCCAGAGATATTATTCCGAACGAAATCGGTTAGAGCTGACAATAGACGCCCATCAGAGCCCGTACTGCCGAGCAGTCAAGTTCTGAATAAGCTATCACCCTGGTCGCCCTTACCTGGTGATCCGGATCATCATGCTGGTGGCCTATTATTCAAGCGTACTTTCAGTGATCTCGAAAGACTTGTTGACGAGGCCCTCTCGCTTGCGTTAGAGGCAGCCGGCCGTTCAGAGATTGCGATGCACGATAACCAAGATCTTCTTCCTGAAGTCGGGGATCCTAATCTACTGACTAAGCCAAACACATCGCCTGACACCCAAGAAAACAACGGAGTGGTTACAGAAGGCGAAGATGGTAAAAGCTGTCATGGGAAGCCGCAATATAGACGTGCTGCCACTTACACTACCGTGCCAATACGTCCACGCTTAGCTGATATTGTCGAGAGTTATTCGGGAACGTATCAGGAGCTTCGAACAAGAACCCACATCGACCGTACGCGCCAGGAAAGTTCCTCAAGACAAGCACTGCATGGTGTTTTGTCTCGATCGCCTAGTAACGCAGCAAAGGTGGAGCCCAAACGCAAATCTGTTACACTGGAGGATCTCATCAGCACTGTTACTTCTCTCAAGTCTGATTCCAAGAGGCAAGATACTGAACCCAAAATTCAAAAGTGTGCTTCATCTATCAGCCTCCCATCGGGCATTGGAAGTGGAACCGGACAAGATGCCCTACCAGATCGCGGCCTTTCTGATAGGAGGTTACACTATGAGCATGGGATTAACCTACGAAAGAGATCACATGTCAGTCTACGTGATACGCGTGGATTCAACCTTCCGAAATCACACATAAGGCAACCCATTGCGAGAGACTGGTCACCTGTTCGGAAACGTTCTGTTGCTTCTGTCGCTTGCTTGAGTACAGCCCTCATTGGAGTACTCCTTGGAATCTATACGGGCCTGGTACCTTCCATCCAGTACTACATCGTGGATCAATCGCATGTTGCCGTTCATGGCAACACCGGTTGTTTCCTAGCTCTCGCTTTGCCTTCGTTCTTTTTTTGGCCATTGCCTCTACTTCACGGTCGAAAACCATACATCATGTCCAGCCTCATCATTGCGATGCCGTTACTTTTCCCCCAAGCGATCGCTGTCAGTAATCAAAGATTGACAAACACTACCTACTGGCGGGCTATGCTTTTGACCTGTCGTACGCTGATGGGTGGCTCGTTGGGTTTTGCCAGCATGAACTTTCACTCAGTTCTGACAGACCTGTTTGGTGCATCCCTGATGTGTAGACACCCCCATCAAGAGGTTGTTGACCAGTTTGACGCAAGGAGACATGGGGGCGGCATGGGTATCTGGCTTGGAATCTGGACCTGGTGTTGGATCGGATCCCTCGGTCTTGGATTTCTCATCGGTGCCGCCATTATTGACAGACATCCCCCAGCCTGGGGATTCTATGTCAGCATCATATTGATTGCAGTGGTGTTGATCCTCAATGTGATATGTCCCGAAGTACGAAGGTCTGCATTCCGTCGATCTATTGCAGAAGTACGAACCGGAGGAAGCATTTCGCGCCGTTTAGCCCGAGGAGAAGTCATGATGCATCGAGTCAAGACAGGTCCCAAGTGGTGGGGTCAGGAGGCATATCATGGGGTTTGCTTATCCCTCGAGATGCTTGAGCAACCTGGTTTTGCCGTTATGGCGATTTACGTCTCATGGATATATGCACAGATTGTCCTTGTCATCATCTTGATGGGCTCACTTGTTTCTCGGTTCTACCGCCTACGATCGCCATACGTCGGTCTCCACGTCGCCGCCGTGGCTGTCGGCGCTCTGCTTGCGATCCCTTTTCAAAAGGCCAGTATCTTCTCAAGGTCTCGCCGTCGAGAAGGCAAGTCAAATCGAGAGACTATAGGCAAAAAGGTTGCATGGTCATCGCATCTCATCCGACGAGCCATCTTCACGATATCTTTGCCCATCGGTGCTGCCTGTTATGCTGCAGTCTCTTCTGGTCCGCCGATCAGTTCTATTGTGCCAGCTTTCTTTGCTCTGTGTATGGGCTTCTTGTCGTGTCTTGCAATTTCTGAATGCAATGGCCTCATCATGGAAACGTTCGATACGTCAGACCTATCTCCCGGCATGATTGGTCACCACCGTGATCTATCGGGTCAAGACCATCGGAGAACCAACTACTCGTCTTTTCCAAGAATAACTGCGGGTTTTGCTGTAATACACTCCCTCTCATATATCCTAGCAGCAGGCTCGACTGCTCTGGGCGGCCATGTGACCCGAAAGCTTGGGCAACAAGTCGCAACAACCGTTGTTGCGGGCATCCTCTTCTTGTTAACGGTCTTATTACTGCTCGTACTCATCAGGTTCAAGAATGTACTCATCATACCTCGATCAAAATCTGAAGAGATGGAGAAGCTGACCCAGGCTCGACGACAATCTTCCAAACGCCGGGCCACTATGCCCAACGACATACGTGCTTTAATGGAGGAGGATCACGCTTGGCGACCTGCAATGACGGGCAACCCAATGGGCAAAAATCGTCGAGTGAATGTGCTCGAAATGGGGAACTTGACAAGATGGGAAGACATTCGAAGGAGAAACAGGCTCATAGATTCAGGTATACATATCAACCGCGAAACACTGAATCATGGACTGGAGGCTTTGGATGCTGCTCTAGAAACCCATGTTGACGATATGCGACAGAATGCCCAGGGATTTTTCAGGCGAGGAAGTTTGAGAAGACATGGAAGCCACCTGCGACGCAGTAATCAAAGCAGAAGCAGTGAACAAACTTTCCATGACCTAGAGCTGGATACGTTTGATCCTGTCGGGACACCGAGCGAGTCATCCCAGCAGCCACGGCAGTTTGCTAAGAGAGACTGCGTGATGGGTCAAGCAATCAAGGAGGAGGACAAAGGCGAGAATCAAGCCGGGGCAAGCAGCTCTCGGAAGAATGTCTGAAGCAAATTGAGAACACAGAAGTCGGTAGAGGATAACCTTGTAAAATTAGAATGAACGTCTAAGGTAGTGTGGTGTATACAAGTATGTCTGCCCTAATAACCTGTGCGCAGTCTTGATGCCTTTTTCTCCCAGTCTATGGCCAATGCTCATTATGTCTCCGAAATTTCAATACTATTATACAAGAGGGAATTGATTTTGGTCTCATAAGATAAAGGAAATGGTGAGTCATGTGTTGGTATATGAAAAATTCCTTTCTTACTGCACATTCAGAACCAGGTCGTCTCCTCGTCGTGTAGGGGTTAATGTTGGTTTCCAATGAGGTGACAAAGGATAGCTTGGAGGTGTCTTGTTTTGATCATCACGATTCCACTTTGATTTACTGGCGGGATCGATGCCAATAGTCATATCAGCAGCGCGATTCGAGCCTACACGCTTGGAAAGAAGTGAATCCTGGCTCCCAGAGTGTGCAAGTGGTGTGGTCATTGGTTGGGGAGGGCGATAGTTTTGATACTGTGAGGGATGGATTTGGGTCTGTTGTGGTGCAGAATATGGTTGAAATTGGTATCCCCCCTGGCTGTGAGGCTGGGGCTGTTGGTTTTGCCGTGCTTGGAATGATTGGTACATATGAGGTTGTTGTTGGTAGGTGTTTGAATGCGGTGGACGCTGGTAGGGCTGCAGAGGTTGCTGTTGGAAAGATTGGTATGATTGCGGGGTTCGGTGTGTGGGATGCCACACGTTATGCTGCCCCTGCTGCTGCTGCTGCTGCTGCTGCTGCTGCTGCTGAGGTTGATGGCGTTGTTGCGGATGGTGATGAGAGTGCAGGCGCTGGATAGGCTGCCAAGCTGCTTGTTGCTCGCGGGGAGATGGCTGAAAAGAGGGGGGCCTTTGATAAGGTCGGTAGGTTTGAGGTTGAGACCCTGAAGCAGAGCGACGGCGTTGCGATTGTGACTGTTGACGGGCTTGGAGAGGTTGAGGATACGGCGGGTTAAAATAAAACGGAGAGGCCCGAATCTGATCTGGGTTGACCGTGGGTGGCTCTGCGGTGGTATCCTCTGGCTCGGGGGACGGTTCAACAATACGCATTGTCGGAGAAGTTGTCTCGAGTTCTGCGTTCGGGATAGTTTGAGTGTTCTGAGGGCCTGGCTGCTGTCGTGGTGAGTTGTATGCAGAAGGAGGCTGCATCAGGCCCAATGTCGGACTTGGCTGGCCAGGAGGGCTGTAGAATATCTGCCGCGAAGGAGGGGCCAATCTTGCGTTGACATTATCACCCGGGTTGCCTATCTGGCTCGCCCGCCGAGGATCTCGGGGCGGTATCTGAGGCTGCTGCTGCTGCTGGCGAACTCGCACAGATTGGGGAGACTCGGCAACTGGAGAGAGGCTGACTTGTTGCTCGAGTGTCACAGAAGGGATGCTTGTGGAAGACTCAGTCGATGTAGTAATGGTTGTGGCACTACTACTATTGGAGTCTTCGCGTGGGCGAGTCAATGGCCTAGTCAGCGAGCGTCGAGAAGAAGCACTGCGTCGCGGGTGAGATTGTGATGAGAAGAAGGGCGAAGGGTACTGTGGGCGCGGTCCGTACGGTTTGTTCTGGGCACTTGCAGGGACAATCTCTGCTGGAGGAGCAAGTGTTCGAGCATTGGCTTGCCCTATGTTACCAAGAGCGCCGTTGTCATCTTTTGACGGTTGCTTTGGGGCGCCTCCTTGAGATCCATTGGAATCCTGTGATCCTCTAGCTATCACAGAAGCACGTTTTGGATTACCAAGAATCCAGTTACCGTACTGATCAGCAACATAGTAGGTGGTGGCCGACAGAGGAGTCGTGGGTGGGGGTCTCCAGACCTGTGTGTTGACATTGTTAGGAGATATCGACGTACGGTCTTCTTCAAACTCAGTCACATTGCTTTCACGGTTGTTTGTTCCCAGCGCTCCTCCTACAGGTATTTCAGCCGGAGGAATATGCAGCTTTGGTGGCATGGGTCTAGATCTGGGTGATGAAGCAGCAACAGCGGCAGCAGTTAGTGTTGGCTGCGGAAGTTGAGGGCTCGCGCCTCGATCTGGCTGTCCATTCTCTTCCAGTTCTGGCTTGATAGGAGGCAAGGGCTTTTCGCTAGTGGGTTCAGAAGATGTGTGTGGTAAGGTTGGCTTTGCAGGGAGTAGCTTCGACAGTCTTCTGAGTGGAGAAGAATTTACTGTGTTTCGGTTCGAAGAAGGGGGGGATAACGCAACACCAATATTCTCGGGTCTGGAATTCGCTCTGTTGTACACAGGAGGTGGTGGTGCTTGAGTCCCAGGATCCAAATCGGGACGAAGTTGGTGAACCATCCAAGAGTTGTGTCCGCCATTGTTATATCGATCTGATTTGTAACCCCAGGTATCCCTCATAGGAAGAAAACCAGTCTTGATATGAGGATACTTTCTTCGTCGACAGTACCTTGCCAGAACAATAGCTCCCACTGCTACTCCAACAGCGGCTAGAACTCCTACTGATATACCAGCGATCTGCTCCGTCGAGAGTTTGCCAGAATCGTCATTCTCATCGTCTTTGCTCGTACCGCCAGCGCCGCCAGATACCTCTGTGGTGGTCTCGGTCTCTGACGTGAAAGTGGAAGTGGAAGTAGATTTTGTGGTTTCGAAAGTTGTGGATCTGGTGAACGGCGGTTCGCTAATCGAGATGATTTCCGAAGCAGAAGTAGTTTCGTCTGACGAATCGGTAGAGACAACTTCCTTGGTTGTCGATCGTATCCTTGTTCTCGTCGTTGGCCTTGGAATTACAGGAGGCGACGATGTATCAATTACCAAGGTTGTGGGTAACGACTGGGTAGTGCTCGAGGTTTCCAGGCTCAATGTAGTACTCGATACGATCACAGGGGGGAAAGTTACAACTCCTCTTCCTGAAGGATCCAAAACCAGCGTTGCTGTGATTGTGAGATGTGTTGGGTGAGCTGCATTCGGCCTCCCATTACAGATAGCATACGCGCGCTCAACGACTCGTTCTGGGTTTGTGTAAGCGACTCTCGCAGAGTTCTAAGCGATAAAGAAGACATACCACTCGCTTCAACTGTCGAACAGAATCCAATGGATCGTTCAGCTGATATGCATTGCATTGCACCTTCACCCAAAGTGAAGCCCAATGCGCCTCTTCGAGGACATAGACAGTCCAAAAGGGGCCTCCCTGTGCAGGTATCGAGGACATAGTTGATGTTTAAGAAAGAAGCGAAACATTCGGCAGCACAGCTGGGGACGAAGCTGGAGAATTCGTTCGGAATATTAGTTGCCGCCAGTACAGCAGTAACACAAAATATCAACCATGAAGGCACGAAGGAAAATGGCCGACTGGCCATTCTACAACGAAACATCTGAAGATTTAAATGTCAGTCCTGGGCCGGAACTACACGACTTGAACAAGGTACTCACCTATAAAGAAGGGTATCTATTAAAGGAGATGACCAGCATCTCAACGAAATGTATTCATGAGCAGTCGTGACGATAGAACAAAGAAAAGGAAAAAACCAAAGAGATATTAGGCGTGAATTAGTACGAACTATCACAGATGACAGAGGAAAAGTGAAAAGGGAAATGCGAAACACAGTCACATCGAACGGATAAGGTAGGAAACAATGGGACATATGAAGACTGCATTCTCAGCAGCCGCCGTCTTTTTTTGCTACAGCACGAGAGCTCATCATGGCCTAGACAGAGAGATAGTGAGACCAGCAAATTAAGGCCAGCGCTTGCTAGCCAAGTTGGGACGCTGTAAGTCCTGCAAGATCAAGCCTTCTATTCAGCTCGGAGGCTCCTCAGATGTCGTGGAGCCGCCGGAGCGGGCCTCTTGAATCCTCTCTGCGTCATTAGGGAAGAGGCTGGATCCGAAAGAAGCTGCACGAGGAGCTATTTTTTGACTGCAGAGACATATCGGTCAATACGAAACTCGACCCCACGGCCATAATGTTTGTTGCGGCGGTTAGAGGTAGTGACATGACTGGATGATGTTGCTCGAACCGCCCATAGACGCGGGAGGGTCCCTTTAGGTGTCAGCAACGGACAGCCAACCAGCCAACTGGAAACATGGTGACTGATCACGTGAGATCATCTCTGTCCAATTACGATCTGAATATAGCCTCGATCAAGGCCAGACCTACATACATACCTAGCACGTAGTATAGGCCATGTATTGCAGATCTACAACCTTTATTGATCAGGTTAACGTTAATGTTAACGGCGGATGTGATTGCTCTACTATCTATACAGCAATCCTGGTCTTGGCTAGTTTCGGAATCAGTTAGCCGGTCTTTCTGGACTTCTCTCATCGAATTCTTTTTGAAACGATCACATACAGGTCGGCTGAAGAGAGACACATGCCTATTTAGCGTCACTTCGTGTTCAATATAGTTGTACATCTCGGTTCGTTGCGAGGGATCAAGACCAGGGTCGAGGTTGACCAAAGAATCCGCCCTTGTTTCAGTCATTCGGATTCTAAGTGATTTGACCCACCCCATCTTGGTCCGCTCCAGGTCTTACTGACCAAAGAATTCAATCATTATTCTCATTTCCGATGCTAAAGACTTGCTTTTAGGTCGGTCAGTGCAGTGTTCGTTGACTCTGTTGGAGATGGTCAATGGCCTATCCTCCCTTAAAACACCCTCTTTGTCAAACATTTTCGTGTCTTTCTCATAAACCCCATTCATCTCTTTTGAGACACTTTGCTTTCAAACTTTACTGGATATATTCACACTGAAGATCTAAATTCTCCCTTAAACCAGGCTTGTTAACCACGACATAGACAAAGCTCTCGATGCATACGTCTCCATCGTATGTCATGAACAATGTCTTCCGTAAGTTCAACAGTAATGTCAAAGCCAAATTCCTGGGCAAAAGATGGAAATGGTTTCTTAAACGAAAAGGGTCAACAACAGCCGCAGACGCCGACGCCGACATAACACCCAATAGAACAACAAATCCGACAGGGCGTGGGAACTCAGAATACTACCGAGCAGCCACCTCTTGTCTGGGACAAAAGACGCCGCCGGTAGTGTAGTTCCACCCTTGGTTCCAACCAACTAAATACTATGCAATCATCACGTTCCTCTAATGGTGGCCTCACATGGCCATCTCGGCCTGTAGTTTCCGAAGCTCAGCTTCCTCGTCATCCTCCTCCACAGCCTGCTTCTTGCTTGGTACAGCTAAAACATATTAGTCTCTCGAAGGAATACAACATGACCGGGGTACATACGCTCTGCAGAAGCTGGCGTGGGCAGCTTATGCACGGCATCCGACACAGGGACGGTTCCTGTCTTGAGCATTTGCTCATCAAGCTGCTCCTGTTGTAGCTCATCCAACTCATTCTCCAACTCATCGTCATCGATGGCGTCGCCCATTGGGGTTTGGGTAATAGCGTTGACAATCTCGTCGCTCATGGCGTTTTGTTCTCGCAACTCGTCCCTGTAACGCGGTATTAGTAAGACGCACAACCTCCAAATAAGTGCAAAGACGCAAAGCGAGCACGTACATTATCGCGTCCACCTTATCCGCTGTAATACCCTTGTGGATATGTTTCATTGCCGCGTTGGCGTCGCTCATGGCGGCCAGTGTCTCCTTGTTGATGTTGGCCGACTCGATGGCGTTGATCTGCTGCTCCAAAGTACCAATTTGCGAAACGGTTTGGTCGAGCGAATGCTCGTGTGTCTTCTTGCGCCTCAAGGCCGCCTTGGCCGCTATCATCTAGATCAGCATCCCTGCCCCGCATTATCTGCCCGCTGAGATGGACGCATACCATTCTTGTTTGTGCTCACATTCTTGCGCGCGATGCCATCCTGCTCATCAATCTGGTTCTGGAGATGCCTCTCGCGCTTCTGCAGCATATCAAGCTGCGCTCGCAGACCGAGGATCGCATTCTTGGGAGTATCCTTGCGCTTCTGGGCCGCGGCGCCACCGAACCAACCCCACATGTCTACGGTTGCTGATCGCTAAGGTTGATGAGGGAAAAGATTAAAATAAATGAGGATGAGGAGTAACCGTCCTGTTCCTCTTGTAGAATCGGTCTCGTGTGATGTTGTTGAAGCAGGAAAATAGCGTAGCGAGTCTCGACTCAGTGTCGGGTAGTGGGGTCAGGCTGAAAGAGGGTTACGGTTCACAGCGTCCCCTATACAGTATCCAGGACTTTTGGGTTTGATAAAGGAGAGAAAGTTTAGGTACTCGGTATGTTTCGTTTAAAATCGTCGTCGTCAGTGTTGTCGTCCTAGGTAGTATTATGTTAAAAGGTAGCCTTCTGAACTCTTATCGTTGCCTGTGTGATGACGGCACGCTACCTTGTCCGCCATTTCTTCTTAATTGCATAATGCGGGGGGGTTATCCACCATCTTGTCAGAACGAGGACCTTCGTGCTTCGCTCATACCCGGCCATGGTGCACATGGGGGTTCCATGTGACGCAATATTCACATGGCCAACCGCTGAAGCGGAAAGTCAGCTTCGTACTAACTCAACACCATGACGGGAATCCATTCAACTTGAGGTTATTCGCAGATTTTTTAATATATTGGATTGATAATTATCAATTGCCCACTTCCCATGAGCAATTAATGCTTCAACATACACACATCACGTCCTAAACTCCACCACTTTGTTTAAAGGTAGTGTTCCCTCGCTCTTTGTACCCAAATTAAGCTCATGCCACCTAGTATCTCCAGACGAGTAACCAGAACTCAGTGTTCAAATGTTGCCGTAAAATCTGCGTCGCTTTTTTTCCAACCCATCCCATTAAGTCCCAATAGCGTCAACGCAGATTGTAGTAGAAATTTAATAGATCGTAACAGAATCGAGCGAAACGTGATAACAGCATTGAAGATGATGTTGCTTTGTTGTGTACAGTGCTCAAACGAGAGCTGGCATCAACGCACTTCCACGAATGTTGGAAACGTCAACAGGCGTAACGTCATGGGTCTACGTATATAGGTAGTTGAAATAGCCCCAGAAAGACAGGACAAGCTAAGGCTGCTTCGTAATAAGCCAGCTCAGAAACCAAGCTTTAAGCCCGCAGCCTTCATAGGTTACCGCCCTTTTCTTGTGTATCGTAGTGCCAAACGATGTAGTTGGGAAGGCCAATGACTTGGTAGCCGGCTCGTTTGGCCATTTTGGCAAAGCCCTCTGTCTCCGCCTGGTTCTCGAAAGCGTAGGGTGGAAAGTTGATGCCTGTAGATAGTGTCAGTTGCGAGCTCATGGCCCATGTCGTTTTCAATCACACACCTGATCGATGCACGTCTGCCTTGACGAGGATGTTGACGCCGCCAATACCATCAAGCTGAAGTTCAACATCCTTGTTTTCACGCCAGTCGCCCATCCTGCACATGTATTCACGTCCTGTGTCAAACTCCTTGTAGCCCTCCACAATTATTGTGTCCTTTGGCAGGCTATTGGCGAGTTTTCGACCCTTTTCTGACTCGATCCACGAGTTGTAGTCGACTACAGCCTAGTATTAGCAACCTTTTCAATAATATTACCAGCGAATTGGTTCACTTACATCGACCCTCAATGTCGACACCCTTCTCAAATCTATGGAACCAAATGTCTTGGGGATGTCAGTGCCATTTTTTTCGGAAAGTTCGTTTCGTCCGACTTACTGGGCACAAGAATGTCTCGGTCATGAGCAATGAAGTCTTCCAAAATACGCCTGGGCGCCTCTTCGATATCAACATCACGCCAGTACACCCACGAATGCTCCGGCTTCAGGGCTGTGGCCAACAAATAGTTTCTTGCTTTAGCCATAGCTTTGCGACGCGGCGCTTGTACCTCGAACCCATGCCTCTGTTCCGCATTTTGGCTAAGGTGGAAATGAAAGTTCTTCTCGATAATAGTGATGCTATTGAATGGAACCTCGTTCTTGCGTTTTTGCAGATGATCCAACTCAGAAGCAAGTACGGCAAGCGTATCATCTCTCGAGTCGGATACCAAAAAGGCAAGATCGATCAGGCGATGTGGGTATGTGAGCTCGGCGATGAGCTTGAAGTAGTTCTTCAGAAAGGGAGCAGCGTCCTTCAGAGGCGTAAGGATCAATATTCGCTCGTTTCGAACAACAGCCTTGGGGCTAGAGGTAATGGGGTTCAGATCGATATGCTGAATCGAGGGGGAATCGACTTTGAGAGGCTTGTGGTGGTTGAAGAGGACGGGCGTTTGCATGTGCGCATTCCATAGGGCATGTTCGTTCGGTGTCATTTCCATGGGTGACTTATTCGGGCCCCAGCATCGAACGCTGTATAGTCGTCAGTCAATGTGCCGTTTGAAGTCTAGCTATGAAGGTAAGTACTTCTGTGGCCCAGGAGGCGTTGCTCGAAGACTACGGTATAATAGCATCACAATGCCAGTTAAACCCAGTATAAGGAGCATTCGAGATCGTGTCAAGTTGCTGCGCAATGCTCTACTCTGTGGCATGTGTGCCTTTGCAGCCTTCCAGCTAATTCCACCGTTGGAAAGCATAGTGAATTCGTCGTGTGGCCGTCCTGACCACTATATCGTCCAGGTCGAATCGTTCGTCGCAAGCTCAATATCGAAGCTGTGGTTACAGCCCTTCACACGTTGTTGGCCGCCAAATAGTGCAAATGTTTCGGTAAGTTTAAACTCGCCAATTGCACTATAGGCTTTCGATCTTGTGCAGCGCAGAGCTCCGGCAGGTACAAATCGGATCGGCCCTTGTTTTGTCGAGGGCAAACGAGACCCTGATATGCTTCGTACAGGGGTTGTTGCTGGCTCTTTGAAAGTTGTTGGTGTCTGCGCAAGGGGTCTAGCGTATCCAAAGTAGTCGCTGAAGAATCGCAAACATTCGCATTGATCGGGCGTCGACAGTAAGGCTGGAAACGAGTGTGTGGCAGTTCGCGATAAACAATGTATGCAGGTGAACCGATGCAGGATGTGAATGAGCCGGGTCAGGTAAATAAAATAAACCAGTTGATGACATTATCCATGTTGCGACAGCTCATCACCATGGAAGCACTTTGGCTCTCGTTAGCTCAACGGGGTGGGTATGTCGCACTGGAACAGGGTTCATTCTCTAGAGCATTCTAGGGCACATCGAGCCATACTCCAGTACTTGCTTGCCCACTTCCCGGAGAGGGTCAACGGATATGCACATACCCGGTAGCATGAGATGACTTCATAGCTTATACTTTAGATGCCCGGGTATTCTTCCAAAGAATATAATCGGTCAAGATGGAATACAATGTATTAAATAACCGTTATCGACTTTCAGCTCATATTTTGGAAATACCTGCTGTAATATGCTCATCATGAGCCCCTTGATATTAAATTCCGTTGTGGAACGAATTGTGTGACGGCCACAACGGCCATGTCTGCTGAAGATCATAGCACTCAAAGGGAATAGAGACGTCAACTGCACATAAAATAATAAGTCGACACATTATCGCATACGTATACGGAAAGCCATGTCTATGTTGCTATCTATCGACTATTGCATAGATTGTACGACTGTTTATCTACAAACAAACATCAGCATGGTTGACAGGATCTTAGACCGCTGACGTATTATCTATGCCACAGAAGCGCTTACAAGATCGTCCAATGACATCGGCAGGGCGCACTTGCCACAGAAGGCATGCTTCTTCCAACAACAACGTGAAGCAGAAAGAGTCGATCTCATTCACCTCCAAGGATACTCGACAAATTCAAGCAAACAAACCAAACTGTGTTGAGGACATCTAGCAGGCCATTAACTACCAACTGGAGTACCTCATGCACACCGCACTTTTACGGCATCATCACTCTCTGCTCATACAATCGTTCACACTACCACTACAAGTACTCAGGACCAAGATAAAGCCAATTTCAGCACACATAATGGCTGTGACAAGGAGCTCTTCACGCATCAGCACCACGTCTGGGACCAAGGCTGAACCACTGACCAAGGCAAAATCGAATAATAATACCCGGAAGCGCAAAGCTACTCAGGATGAGACCCAGGCACCTTCAACACCCCCAAGAAAGCGTGCACAAGGCAAGCCTGCAACTTCAGCAGCTCCGCCACCAGTAACACCGACACCAGCTGCTGCAAGAGCCTTTGCTGAGACTACTAGTTCGAGCAAGAAACCTCGTAGTGCGGCGGTTGCACGACTTGCAAACCCCAGGCTGACAAATGCGACGCTCCTCTCGCCAGAGACGTCAAGACTGGTCACCTCGCGAGATCTCGAAACCATCTCGCCCAGCAAGGCACCTCAGATCAAAACGACCACCGATAATCTGCTGAAAGAGGCATGCGATTATCTGATCAAAGTTGATGTTCGTATGAAACCCCTAATTGAGAATCACCACTGCAGAGCGTTTTCGCCAGAGGGTCTAGCAGAGAAGGTTGACCCATTTGAGAGTCTTTCGAGTTCAATTATTGGACAGCAAGTATCGGGGGCAGCGGCAAAGTCAATAAAGGGCAAGTTCCTCACGCTATTTGAGCTCCAACCTGGTTCACGATTCCCGCATCCATCTCAAGTGGCTACCAAAACCATTGAGGGGCTTCGGACAGCGGGACTATCGCAACGCAAAGCCGAGTATATCAAAGGGCTCGCGGAGAGGTTTGGCAGTGGAGAACTGAGCGCCCAGATGCTTCATGATGCCTCGGACGAGGAAGTCATGGAAAGGCTGATCGCGGTTAGGGGTCTCGGAAAATGGTCTGTTGAAATGTTTGCCTGCTTCGCCCTCAAAAGGATGGACGTCTTTTCGCTCGGCGATCTGGGCGTTCAGAGAGGAATGGCTGCCTTTGTTGGGCGTGATGTTGCCAAGCTCAAGGCCAAAGGCGGCGGCAAATGGAAGTACATGTCAGAACAAGATATGATTGAACTTTCGAACAAGTTCTCGCCGTATCGAAGTCTGTTCATGTGGTACATGTGGCGAGTTGAGGAGACAGACATGTGCATTATGGAGCAATAAGGTTCCGTTGCCTGGTCGGCGTATATGTTTATTATCATGCTATTCACATGGTGTTGATCGGATATGCGTCCACAAGCGCTGCTACGATGAGTGGTGATGTCATGACATAGGCTCGTGAGATGCTACTCTCAACGACTGGTCCAGACCCGGCGAAAAGAACCCGATACATTCAATGATGGATAATATTTTCTTCGTTCAAACGCATGAACTCGGTTGATTGTTGTCTCCCTACGTTAGCTCCCCTACAAAAGTGCATGGCCCTTTTGGTATCAAAGTATCAACAGCAGACAGTCACCACTCATTGGCTTAATTCGAGGCAAGACCTGATTCGTTATCGGCGATCGGCTCCAGGGGAGGCCTTCTTTTGTGGACTGGCTAGACTGGCTCTTCCAACGGCGTGAAGACGGTTGCGCCACGAATCGGACCAAGGACGCCCTTGCCGGCCTGCAGCGGGCCTCGCATCTCCAATGTAGATAAAGGTTTTGAGAGACAAAGGAAAAAAAGATGGGTTTTGCAACAGATCAGACGCATGAATACGTGTTCAGGGTAAGCTCTAGCTCATCCATCATGCCAGTTTAATGGCTCAACCCAGAAGTCAAAATGCGTTTAGCCTCCGGAAAGAAAACCTTGATCAACCTTTTGCGATCACTTTGTGAATCGAACTCACTGTAAGCTGCTTGGCTACCTTGGCATATGGATGCGGGATGTGGGAACGGGCTTGGCTAGTTGTCATGACTGGCTAGGAGCAAAAGATAGAAAGAAATAATCCTTGCTACCCACATCCCACACAAAGCCGCAGTCTTGGCTGCGTGTGGAGAGTTGTGAGTGCAACGCGTCGAGGGAGGCGAACGTCGTCGGATTTACACGCCATAATGGAATGGAGGCGCAGACTGGAGGCTCTTGGTACAGTCGTTGGCGGACTGGACAGCGGGAAGATCCAACCGAACAGCCAACGGGAGCAGAGCCACGCCTCTAGCGTGATCTGCTATCAGAGTATGGAGTACCGTACGGGTACAACAGGTTGATGATTTTTCTCAGACAGTCTTGCGAGACGACATTCTTAGGGGTTGATATGAGACAACGAACCCTGGAAAGCCATTGCCTGAGGTAGAAAGTGTTCTACGAGGGAAGATTTGCTTTGCTCTGGGTTTAATTACTTGGATGATTATAATCATCATGACCATCAATGGAAGCAAGGCTTTTAAGTGAGGGTGAAACCAAATGATAACAAGCTCTCGGAGCCTCGCGACAAAACAAATCAGGGGCGGATTTGGGCTAGAGGGTGGTGCGAGAATGAAAGTGCTTTCTACCTAAAATCGCAACACTGGATCTATCCGTGGCATGCCCCGGCGATTATGTGCCTCTTATCCACAGCCACATACATACATAGGAGTGGCCAGGATTATTATCTGAGACTCATCTTGAATCCTGAAAGCACGTGGGTTCGGTGTAGTTAACTTAGTAGGCAATATCTTTTGTTCGAGCCGTATGATATAGGAGAGCTAGCAAGGGAAACGAAAGCCAATATAATATCAGTTATGTGGGATTGGACCAAGACGTGGAATGGGAGCTGGAAGAAAGGGAGAAGAAGCTTTGGGCTTCCTTGGTTCGTATCCCTGGGGCTTTCGGGAGCCTTGTTGCCGGCCTTACTACAGAGTACATCCATATTTCGTATCGTATTGGCAATATCAAATTTCAGTGTCGTTTATGCTTAGCGCTGTCAATTCCCCATGAAGATCAGGCAGATCGATCAATCAATCAATGAATCACTGAAATATTTACTTTCCGGATATACCGACCTTTGTTGGCAACGTGGTTGGACGGCATTTCGTGTCAGTACTGTAACTATATGCCGTGCAACTCGCTCGGTCTTGACAGATCCGCCGTGTAACAGTTGCCAAAAACAGGTAACATGATGATGAATCCAGGCTAAGCTCTTGTTTTGTATAATTGATGACGTTTCGACTGAAGAAGGGGAATTGAAGCTTGAGAATTTAGGTCCAGGCTTGATCGCAAGCGGATACGGGCGAAACAAGAGAGGCAAATGGAACAGGACGAGTTTGAGCGGCCGGGAATGCGGTGAATTGTCTCCGTCTGTTAGTAGATACTTGAGGCCATGGTTGGCATTGATGCGACAAGACAGCAAAGACAGAAGTCTTGGAAGTTTCTCGCTATCGTGGCTCGATTTACCTTCTGGGGACATGGGGTTGAAAATCCCTGCTAGTACATGCGTAAAGCGGATACATGAGGCAGCATCCATAGCTGAGAATGGGGTGCAAATCTCGCCTGCATGCGATGTGCTGGAATTAGAAGCTCAAATTTACCAGTTGAGCTCGTACCTAAATTAGGGGACGGGATAACCTGGGAATATTTCTTAGAGAAGGTCTATATCGACGAGAGAAGTTGTAAAGCCCACAAGCTTAAGCCGATATGTCCCATAAAGGAAGGTTGGGAATTAGAGGTGTATTCAAGAGTCAAGGCATGGAATGTTTAGTACCTATGTACCGAGGATATGGGTGCTCTAACCACCAGAGATGCGGTACCTGATAGACCCCGCTAATGCAGCTGCAACGCCCGTAGTTAAAGTCTAAGAGGGCACCCGCCGCCATTCCTATATTGGACTGGGCTTGTTAATTGTTTTGGTCTGAATTGATACTGGCCAAAGCATGTAGCAAGTGTTGTCATTGTTGTTGCATCTCGACATGCTGACGCGGCCATTAAGCATAAGATTTTATCTTATCCAATGGGTGTATATCAAACCTTGGCTCCAGCAAAGAAGCATCAATCTTGTACTCCAACCCCCTCTTCATGTTCATGTCACTGATTGAGCGGCAACAGGGAAGATCCAAACTCAATGGATCTACTAGTAGTCGGTAATCACTCAATAGTATGGTTGATAGAGATGGAAAATGAAATTGGTTATGTTTACTGTCTCTCAACCATTTAGCAGGAAATTAGTGCATGCCGCTCAAAATTGTGGGTTATTTATATTTCTCACACCAGGCTCATGGGCCGCTACACCCGTTCACATCTTAGACCTCGCCCTGGCATCTTCCTGGGCCGGTACTGGTTCCTTTTCGGTCGTCTTGTCTGAGAGCCCCTGGATGATGGAGCCGAAACTGACCTGTTGGTGCCCTGTTTTTGTCACTTTGCCATTTGCCATCCAATTCGAACCCACCCAGCTACCCTAGCTTGTGCCGTAGTAGGTAGCCAACCACCCCCTGTAAGTAGGCGACGCCGAAATTCCCACCGTGCACTCATCTCGGTCGACTGGCCTGACCAGAGCCAGACCATACTTTCATCTCCTCCCTCCCCGTCTTCTTCCTCCTCTTTTTCTTCCCCTTCGTCGAACTTTTACTTCCTCTCATTGTTGGTAATATTCTCGTCCTTTTTTCTCTTCACGCCACTCGTTTCCTGTCAGGCTTTATTGTGACTTTTCGTCCATACGCCAGACTTTTTACACCTAATTCCAGGAATATCAATCTATACTATTCCCTGTTGCATATCTCCATCGTTCGCCGAGAAACCATCAAGGATTTTTCTTAAACAAACACCATCCACAAAAATCACAGCATCCTTTCCAATTACAACCTAGGTACGTACGCATCGGATCTTCAGAATCTCTCGGTCGACTGCCTGCTCCAGCTGCGCGCCGAGACGCGAATTTACTTGGCTTGTGCTTCTATGCTTGATTGGTTTCAACCGATCCGTCCCGTCTCGCCTTCCATCCTGCTTTTTGTTTTCTTTCATCCTTCCTTGACCTGCCTCAGACAACCTCAACCTTCCTTCTCCATAATCTCCAGCGTCTTGGGTCATTTCAATTATTTGAACTTGACTTCTACGCTTCCTCTCCCTCTTTCCTTCTTCACCCATCTCACCCATCATAATAGGTTAGTAACCTTCAAACACTCCTTTCCTAAAAAAAGGGGTATCTCCAAACAACATCTTCACAAACCTGCCTTGCAATCTCCCACAGCAGTATCGGCATCACATCTTGCGAAGCGATTCTACTTTTTTGGGTCACGGCATCAATATAAACAACCGCTACCTCGCTCGATCGCTCAAAGTCAACAATATCTAATTTGGTTATTCAGGTCATAATGCATTCCATTAAGGTTCTTTCCGCCATTGCGGCACTCGGTGTCTCTGCGGTCTCCGGTAAGTTGTATTCACAAATGCTCTAGCTATGGTACATTACTGACAATTCTCTTTCAGCCGCTACCTGCACCAGCGACGTCAAGGTTACCGAGCCCACCCCCACAATCGACTGCACAGTTGTTAAGGGAGACATCATCATCGACAAGAAGGTCGCCGGTGCCGTTGTCATCAACGGCCCTGAGCAAATCGAGGGTAACTTCGTTGCCAAGAACGGTGGCGACATCATCTCTATCGCCAGTACTTCTATCGAGTCTATCGATGGCAACTTCCAGCTTGAGAACCTTGAGGCACTCAGCAACCTTGAATTCTCTTCCCTCAAGAGCCTTAGCGGCCTTAGCTTCATCAAGCTTCCTCGTCTTGGAGAGCTGAACTTCGGTACCGAAGGTGTCACTAAGATCAAGAGCATTCGAATCACCGATACCTTCATCAGCGACCTGAGCGGTCTTAGCGTTGCCACCGTCGAGAGCTTCCAGATCGACAACAACCGAAAGATGAACGCTTTCCGATCTGACCTCGTCAACATCACCTCCGAGCTCAAGATCTTCGACAACGGCAACGATGCTATGGAGATTATCATGGACAAGCTTGAGTTGGCTGCTGAGATCCAGATCTCTAGCGCCAAGAACTTTTCCGTTCCCCTTCTCAAGGAGGTCACCAAGAGCTTGAAGCTGAGCGCCAACCCCTCGCTTGAGTTCTTCAGCGCCCCCAACCTGACCATTATTGAGGAGACCCTCTCTCTCATTGACATGAAGAAGCTTGCCAACATCTCTTTCCCTCTACTCGAGGAGATTGGTGGTGGTTTCACTATCCAGAACAACACCAAGCTTCTGGCCATTGACGACTTCCCCAAGTTGGAGAAGGTTACCGGTGGTGTTGCTCTCCGTGGTAGCTTCGAGAAGTGAGTACAAATTCTATCGATTTGCCGATTCCCTCCCTAACAAATAATCTCACAGGGTCAAACTCCCCAAGCTCGACCAAGTCAGCGGCAGTGTCGTCGTTTCATCAACCACCGATATCGAGGAGTTCTGCAAATACTTTGACGACCTGAAGAGCGATGGCAAGATTGACGGCAAGGAGAGCTGCACTTTCAACAACAAGAAGGCCAACGAGGGTGGAGACGGTGGTGAGGAGAGCGATGGCTCTGGTTCTTCTCAAAGTAACGAGGATGACGACAGCGCCGCCGGCAGTGTCAGCATCAACATGGCTGTCCTCGCCCTTGCTGGTGTCGCAGCCCTTGCTCAGATCTTCTAAACATAGATGAGACAAGACTACTAGCTTTTCTCTTTAAAGGCGTCATTCTCTGTCGTCATCATGTTTCCTGACTTTTCTTTACGACATCTTGTGCTTGGTCATTCTCCATGAGGCACAAATTGCTTTTCATGGGGGCGGTAACTGCGTGTAAAGGATAACCCGTTAGAGCTTAATAATCGATTGTATTTGGACTTTTAACTGTCTCTTTCTTGAAACTGCCTTTCTATGTTTAAACTATCAGGGAACTACAAATATTCCAAGTGATGTATAATCTCTTGTTCAATTATTATTTCTTGCAATGCGTGAGGTTTGCCTAATCTATATCGACCCGTAGTTTATCACTCTCGAGCAGCTTTTAAGATGTAAGAATCAAACTCATTGTGCACAGGTTAGGTATGCTAAGAATATTTATTTGTCGTGAGCTATCCGTGTCTGAAACACTCTTTATGTCGGGGACGAAAGCTCAAGTTTGATCAGAATCCTACAGCACATCAACATAGGTAAGTTAAACCACCCTTTACTTCTTTTGTATTTGGAGTGCAGTTACTTTTCCAACTTTGATCACTGAGTATCCTTATATTGGGGATACTGACAACTGTTTGTCTTTCTTTTGGCCATGAAAACTGTCTAGTTGTATACCCCTTGTTCAAATTTCTCCGTATCATAAAATTCTGGCAAGATCGTATTGCCATTAAAAACACGACCGTCTAATTCATCCACAGCCTGCAAGATGTGATTAGTTGATCGAACATCAGTAAGAGTTCTGAAATACTCACCCTGAGTGCCGAAACCTGGTTTGTGAACTTGATAAAGACCTTGCGGCTCTCTTGGTCGATGTACAATCTCTCTACGCGTCCGTACTGCATCATTATTAGTTCCAAAGCAGAGCCTAGACAACTCACTCCAACATACCTTCTCTCCACACTCTTCTCCTATTTCTTGTCCCAGACCTCCTGCAATCTCTTCTTGTAGATTGGGCATGTTCTCCAGCATGTTTTTGAGTACTATCACATCACTCATAGTACCAAACTTGCCCGTGCTCTCATTCTTGCGCTTTCCTCCCATAATTTTACCCTTACTGCCTGGCTCAGCCCAACCTCCGCCATCGGCATCGGCCTTCTTCCGTCTTTTCTCAACTTGTACATGTAGAGGATTGATAATTCCCGATTCATCAGCGCCCAAGCCGCTACCTTTGGTCCATCCGTACTTGCTCATCAGTCGTTGAGCGAAACCGGACTGTCCTGGGCGGCTAGATCGAGTTTGGGAATCATCGTCATCATGTTGTGAAGGGGAACCAGCACCGAGGGCCGGAGGTGGAGAATACCCGTCATCTTCAACACCTCCTGTCGCATCATTTTCATCTTGAGTTTGGGTATATCTCACAGGAGCGCGTGATATTGTGGCCGAGTTAGAGGTCTGAGGGGGTGACGGTGGTGGAGCTGGTTGGCTATGGGAAAGAGCTTGGCGGCGAGCAAAGACATCATCGCCAGTCGCATCGTCAGACGGAGGTGCTGGGACTGTTGCTGGAGGTGATTGAGGCGGCGGGGGCACAAAGGAGTAAGAGGGAGGTGGAGCGAATTGATCTAATAAGGTCAGAATTAAAACATATATATATAGTGGTGATTAAACTTACTTGAAGGTACAGATCGAGCGTTCTCTTCCTCATCCTCATCCGAAAGGTCGCTTTCAACGCGTTTTCGTCGATGCCTGTAGAGCAAGGCTTTCCAATCCCTGACCTCTTGAACCTTCTCATCGCTGTGTAGATACTCTTCCACATTGGTCGGCCTTGCAGGGTCATATATGTCGTCCCAGTTGGTTTCCATATCTTCGTTCTGCCTCTTTTTCTTCTTCTTACGGCCGCCTCTTTGGCGTTTCTCGCCCATACTGTACATCCACTCATCTTCCTCAGCAGCAGCCCAGTCGGCAAGCGTGGTCTTTGCTTGTGCAGGAGTTGGAGGCGCCACAGTAGGGGTCTGCTTGGGGGCGGCGGCTTTGGGAAATGTTGGCTTTGGTTTTGTCTGTTTCACTTGTGGACGACGTATAGGTTGAAAGCGAAGGGCGGGATCAATGGCCTTCTTGACAGTGGTTACTGCTGGAGCATTGTCTGTCTGGTTATAGAGAACAGGCGCCGAAGAGATTGTGGCTGAATTTAAAGATTTATCGTTGGGATCGAGGAGGTTTTCGTAGAGTGAGAGCCCTCCATGGGGAGGTGGCGGCGGAGGAGGATTAGCTGACATTGCTGTTGACCAAGGCAATTATGAAGTAGTGTACAGAACTGGACAAAATTCGATGCAGTCGCGCTGTCCTGTTTTGTATCTCCAGCTTAAGAGCACATTCTGTATGATGGCAGTCTTCATTCAATGTCGGGAAATTAAAGCTCAGAGTGAGTATGTTATTCAATGTTGAAGTATTTCGAGACTGAGAAGGGAAGTGTGAGCTTGCGACAGAGCAAATGCGCCGGGTAAATAACGGGTGCCAACAGATACCTACCTGCCCGTAGTGCATGGATTGGATGGACGCCTACCTAAGCCCGGCCGGGCAGCAGCTAAATTTAGGGAAGCTGACACTGGCATGCACCTGCCTAGTAAGTAGGTAGGTAGGTACCTTTCCATCCAACTGGACTGTTGACTGCCCCTCCATACCTAGGTAGGTAGAATGATTCAGACAGACCCCGCCAAAACTTTGAGGAAGCTCCCATCAACTCAACCTTACTGAGGAGGTACTTGTTTATGCCTGATAGATACACTTTCACTTCCCGTCTTCAAGGTCCTTTCAACTCTTCATCTCTATTTGCAATATCTTTGCAAGCGTCATTGCATCATATAAAGTCGCTGTAGCCTCACCAAGCAGCCAGCCTTTGTTTGCTTCTTAGCGCCGGGAACAGAAGCACTCTAAATTTGGACTTCAATGCGAAAATCGTCACCGTTTACCAACGCCTCCCCCACCATACCGACCTTTCTTCTTCTTCATTCTCACACAACACCACACATTGCTCATCATGGCAGATCTTGCGAGCCGCATCACGAAACCCGTTGAGGTCGCCGCCGACACTCCTGCTGCCGACATTCCCGCCGAAAACGCTCCCACTGCTTCTGGTGAGCTTGGCCAGGCCGACGGCAACATCGAAGACTTGGGTGGCTCCGGCCTCCAGGAACCTGAATGGGATGTCGAAGTCTCCCTCAGCGAACTCCAGAACAATGAAGCCACACCATTTCATTCTGCCACCACCTGGCAAGACCTTGGCCTGTAAGCACACGTCTGCCCTCTGTTCGAACCGCACTTACAATCATATCACAGCCGTGATGACCTTCTGAAGGGTCTCCTCTCTCTCAACTTCCTGAAGCCCTCCAAGGTCCAGGGCAAGTCCCTCCCCCTGATGCTCAGCGATCCTCCACGAAACATGCTGGCACAGTCACAGTCTGGTACTGGCAAAACCGCTGCCTTTGTCACCGCGATATTGTCGCGTGTCGATTTCAGCAAGCCCGATCAGCCCCAAGCACTGGCTCTTGCGCCCAGTCGAGAGCTTGCCCGACAGATTGAAGGAGTCATCAACGCCATTGGACGTTTCGTTGAGAACAAGAAGGTTGCTGCTGCAATCCCTGGCGTTCTGCCCCGTGGAGAACCCGTCAGAGCTAGTGTCATTGTCGGTACCCCAGGTACAGTGATGGACATCATCCGACGCCGACAGTTGGACATCTCTCAGCTCCGTGTTCTCGTTTTGGATGAGGCCGATAACATGCTCGACCAGCAAGGTCTAGGTGATCAGTGCCTGAAGGTCAAGAAGTAAGGAATTGTAAAAACGAACGTAACCAACAAGATACTAACGCATTCGGTAGCATGCTCCCCAAAGATATCCAAGTGCTTCTTTTCTCCGCCACTTTCCCTGAGAACGTCATGAAGTATGCCGGCAAGTTTGCACCCAACGCGCACAGTCTTAAGTTGCAGCGCAGTGAGCTTACTGTCAAGGGCATCTCTCAAATGTTTATTGACTGCCCTGATGACAACATCAAGTATGACATTCTTTGCAAGCTTTACGGTTTAATGACGATCGGCCAGTCTGTCATCTTTGTCAAGGTATGTATCAGTTACAATCGTCGAGCTGCGGAATGCTAATTTGGCCATAGACCCGAGAAAGTGCCAACGAGATCGAGAGACGAATGGTTGCAGATGGCCACAAGGTCTCCGCCCTTCACGCCGCTTTTGATGGAGTTGAGCGAGATAACCTCTTGACTAAGTTCCGTCAAGGCGAGAACAAGGTTCTCATTACCACCAACGTCCTGGCTCGTGGTATCGATGTTTCCAGTGTATCCATGGTTATCAATTATGATATTCCTATGAAGGGACGAGGCGACGCCGAACCTGATGCCGAGACCTACCTTCACCGTATTGGCCGAACTGGCCGATTTGGCCGTGTCGGCGTCAGCATCAGCTTCGTTTACGATAAGAAAAGCTTCGATGCCTTGAGCAAGATTGCCGAAATGTACGGTATTGACTTGGTCAAACTAGACACTGAAGACTGGGACGAGGCTGAGGAGCGCGTGAAGGAGGTCATCAAGAAGAACAGAGCTCAAGCTTCGTACGCCCCTAGCGCGACTGAGCCCAAGCCTGCCGCGAGTGCTTAGTATGCGCCTGCGACACATGGACTTGATAATCGCTTCGTGAACAACGTACCGCGCTTTAATGGCACGGGCCTTGGCAACATGGATTACAACGGGATGACCTCTAACGCCATGACCTATTAAGGCCACATAGACCGAGTTGAAAGGATTTACTGCCGGATGCAGTTGAGGCTACTATGTTGTTGTTGTTATTAGACCAGCCAACTCTTATTCGTTGGGCTGACGCAGCGTTGAGATCAAGCAGGATGGCGAACTGAATTTAGCCACCCTCTCTGCCTGTAGTATTGCAGACTGTTAGATACCAAAGACAGAAAAAAAGTTCACATTGTCTAAACATTCGTTTGTCATTCTCCTTTTGTTATGCGATGACGTGTTACATAATAGATCGAATGTCGTCCCATTGAGATCTACGTAGTTCCAGAATTCCACCGATATCATGGAAGGATTTCCGAACCATGAACCTCGTTTAGAGGCTGCAACGGTGATACGCTGATATAGTCGATCAACCGAAACTCTAAGAGTACTAGGTGTCTTGCATGGATGAATGGTATGCATTGCGTGCTATTCCCGAATCTCCCAAGCTGTTGGTCGCAACAGCCCCATGGTCTGTGTTAAAATCGATGTGTGTAGGACCGGCCACTGGCAGTAACAGGTGTATGATTCCAGATTGGAATGAAAAGCTTGAAATAGTAAATAGCAGGCAGGAGTGTGTCAGTGCAAGGAGCTTGGAGCTGAAAATTCATGCGTTCATCAGAATTACTAGCTTCTCATACAGCGGACTCAAATTCATTTCATGCAGCAAACCTTTGATTCATCACAAGCTAGAGAAGTACTGTAAGTAGACTTTAGGAAGACAAAGATGAATTTGAAGCAACAACATATCATTTATATTCAAGTGGATGCAGTACAGGAAACTCGCAACTATTCATAAATTATCAAGACTCGATACCCTTGGGCTGTTTGATTTACTAATTCAAAAACGCATTATTTCTTTAATAATATCCTTAGTTGGCAGACTTCTCCAAACCGTCCTTGGCGGCGAGTTCCAATCCCTCAATAGTCTCCTTAGGTAGCGAGAGGAACGGTGAGTGAGAAGCCGCAATATGGAAGGTTCCTGCGTTAGGGCCCAGCATTGAGGCCAAGTTTTGCTGAATGGCCAAAGGAATAGCACGGTCCTCATCGCAGAAGATGAAGAAGCAGGGAACGTCGTGCCAGGGCTCGTACTCAACGGTATCGACGTACACTCGGCGAGACTGGTGCTTCAAGGCAGCGATAGCTTTGCTCTGAGTCGCGGCGTCCACATCGTGGTAGAAGACGTTCTCAGGTGTGTCAGCGTAGACGTAGTCGTCCTATCACATATGTCAATAACCGGTTGCTTTGAGGCTAGGAATTGTAGCTGGTGACCTACCTCGACTCGCATCCATGGCAGATACTGTCCGCCAAGAAGTCCCAGAATACTGTTGCCCTTGGGCATAACGAAAGCACTCAAGTAAACAAGCTGGATCACACCGCCAGTCTTGCCCTCCCGAGCACGCTGCTTACAACCCAGTCCCTTGACTGCCTCAGCGCCAACAAGTCCACCGTATGAGTGGACGACGACCATAACCTTCTTGCCCTTCTCAACCAGTCTCTCTACAGCAGCACGAACGACACTGACGTCCTCGCTCAGTCCCTTGGTAGGTGGCTCAGCGCCAACAGAGGGGTAGTCAACAGCTTCGGTAGACCAGCCTCGGGAGTGAAGATCATTTCGCACGACATCGTAGCAGTCGGCAGTGTGCCAGGCACCAGGAGCGAAGACAATAGTGGGATTGGTAGACATGATCGTGTACTGAAGATGTTCAATTAAGCTTAATCGTGGTGTTAACTATCTAGAATGAATTCAAAGTTTGGAGGAAGCACACGATATAAGAAGCATATCTCATACCGCCTGGTCTCTTGAGGGGTTTGTCCGTCTCCTAGTCCCACTCCGCTGCAGAAGAACGATGTCACTCCGGGGTTGGCTTGCTTTTGTTTGCACCCTTGACCCGTGAGTGTTCTTCAAAGCCCAGGAGCTGCTGAGGCCGTTGGATGGAGTCGTACTAGTCTAGATAGTGTGGGCCAACAAATGTCGTTAGATCAGGCCCGAACGTATTGATAGTGGGATATCAACCCCTAGGTTCTGACAGCTGTTGCTTCGCTAAATCTTAATGAAGAAGAATCCATTGCTGATCGTGCTGTGGATCTAACGGGCAGACAGGCCATTAACTGGATACTGTATTAGTGTCAGACTGATATAGTGTACTTTTGCTGGTTTTTGATTGTTATGGCAAAATTGACTAGTGCTCTGAGTTTGAGCGTCTCGATTCTAGGCATGTTAGTTGAAACTCGATAGGTAGCGTTTGACGCCCCGATGACAAACTGGCGTTATCTTTGGCAGTTGTCGCCAAGCATGTATCTCCGGACTAGCAACCTGGAGGCTAAAAGGTTTTAGACTTGGGTTTCTGTAACGAACGCCATAACCTTCTAGACATAAAGTGTCCCGCCCACTTGGTTCACAAGTCCATTCTGGGGGTAACAAAATTAAGGGACGCGAGAGACGCCTGTCAAATCTGAAGGGACTGAGAAACGACCTGAGCTTGTGGAGTGTATTGCGGTACGATGTTGCATTTAACTACGTTAGCACGTAAATAGTGGTGGATTGTCAGGGTGTAATATCCGCATGGTTATACGAAATAACTAGTTACGAAGGCAAGAGATTTCTTTTCCAGGCGCGGGCGTCAAATATAAGACTACTAACCTAGATAGTATCAGTTGTTGAACATCAGAAGATATTCTTCCAATTTCTTCATGTATTAGATAGGGGCTTTAATGCAGATGAAGATCCGCGTCCAGCCGTCCGTCGACCAAGATAATATGAAGATCAAAAAAGCACAATTGTGAGACAATGTGCCCAACTCCTGAGTAATGCATGTCACTAGCAATCTTTGGGAGCCGCAAGTGGACCAACTGCGCAGGGTTCTGAGTATGTATTCTCGGTAGTCTCAAAGATACCTAGTGATTCGACTGAGGAACAATGCTCCATGTCTATGTACCTGGCTTATGAGCTAGCAGCAAGGTTATACCATTGTATGTACGCAATCTGGCCCTGGCATCATTCAAAGTTTGTACCGTCGTTTGGAAATGCCCCGGTTTTTTACCATGCCCAGGACGTTTCTATCGTTCCGCCTTAGCCGTGTTAACCAGGGATAAAATACATTAACATGAAAACATAGATATCATCGTACCGGCCGGCTGGCAAGACTCTATCTCTGTATATCTATCTATACGTACATACATCATTCACTGACTCGATCCCCTGGAAACATGTCAATCATGAGTATTACCTGTCAGATTTTGGTGTCGCTTTGACTTCAACATGGCTGCGGCTCAGGCCGGACTATAAGGCCGAGACATTGAGGCTTTCAATCGTGTGGAATGGTACGATTCCTTATAGGCTCATAGGGCGAATGGAAATAACGCCCGCTAGAAGTTCATAAAAATCGAAACATTGTTTTTCCAAACAGAGGGTCGCGGGCCACGGAGAATGAGCCTAGAACCTTGTCTAGTCTTGAACTACCTAATTCGAGATTCAAGCCAGCCTGACGCCTGATCTACACAACATATTCCCTATGTAGCCTCTCATCGCCCTGCTCAACGCGGGTGGTTCTGCTGGGAACAGTTTTTTTTCATTAGAATAACTACTTCATTAGATATTATCCGTGATTTGGCACGCCACTCTACAACTAGCATTAGTCTACCTAGTAACCAAATGCTTAATTACTTTTAACTTGGCCCTTTCTCTCGGGGTCTAAAACTAGTCCCTCCTTCTTTCAATCTTCATTCCCATTTCTTCTCCTATCTTGAGGCGCGATGGATGGGCTTCATGCGCGTTACGACTCACTGGCCGACCGCAGCAGCGAACTCAATACCACGACAACTATTGTACTAGTCCTATCGGCTGTCTTTGTCGCCTTGCGCTTCTGGGCCCGATATGTTCGAATTGGCTATGGACTTGATGACTGGTTGACCGTGGTAGCGTTGGTTCGTGCATCTCGCTTCATGCCAAGATTCATACAACTGACAATAGGCTAACTAGGTCTTCGTCTTTATCACTGGAGCGCTCAACTATGGCAGTAAGTAAGATATGCTCTCAGTTCACAAATGTCTCTAATCATTCTTCATAGTGATTTCTCATGGTCTTGGCAAACACGCTGGAAAAGTGTCACCCGAAGACCTAGCCATCTTCTTCAAGATCCTCCTCGCCTTCGAATGCATCTACGTCACCGCAGTAATGATGGTCAAACTTGCTTTGATACAGATGTACCTACGCATCTTTACATCACGCGGCTTCAAATTGGCCTCAGTCATCATCGCTGCTACAGTTGTTGCCTGGTGGATAGCCATCTGCGCTGTGTGCATCTTCCAATGCCGTCCGATCAGAAGGGGCTGGATGCCGTGGCTTACGGAGGGCTCATGCATTGATCTTAAAGCTTCCTTTATCGGTAATGCAATTCCAAACATTGCAACTGATATTGCCATTTTATGTTTGCCAGTGACGCAGATTGTCAAGTTGCAAGTCAACATCGCTCAGAAGCTATCCCTGTTGGTCATCTTCCTGCTCGGTGGTTTGTAAGTCTCATTCAATCTTTCTATCTTTCTCGTTACAGGCAGCTGACCATTCGTCTTTCAGTGTTTTATTCGCCAGTATATACCGATTTACAACCATTATGCAGTTCACAATGGAAGACACTACATGTAGGATATTACGAGCTACGTATAAGTGACCTCGACTGACCTCAATAGGGACCCTTGCCACAGCATGCACCTGGTGTGTCGTCGAAGCGGCCTGTGGAACCATCGCCCTCTGTCTCCCAACTCTAAGACCACTCATGCTCAAGGTATCTTCACAATTCGAAAGTGCGTCACGTTCCAGGAAGGCGGCCGCAACTCGCAGCAACAGGCCAACCGAACTCGTCACCATCGGTGGAACCGGAAAGACAGATACAAGACAGTTTCGGCGTATAGAGGATGATCGACAGTCCAACGAAAGCGATCTTGAGCTTGGTACTGGCCATGGGAGCCTTCCGCATTACAACATGAGCGAAAGAGGATCAGGAGACGAGCTACCGCTGCACAAAGACGGGAAGAGAAGCTCGAGAATATGATAACCTTTGAGGGCATTGTCTGTAGCATAGCGAATGTTGGTTTATTACGGGAGACACTCTGTACGAATATTGGCGATACATAACACGGAGTTCTGCTTGGATATCGGGATATCTAGAAGCACATGATAAAATAAATAATTATTAGAACATATCTAGCGGTAAAATATTTCCAATATCTCCAATTGCATCAGAGTTGGGCAGTTCGTTGACGCTAGGAGGTAGGCATAGGGTAGCCTCCCAGGTTCAAATTTAAGCTTACCGACTTCTGATTGCACCTGCGATCTACCCAAAAGCCATAAGTTCGATCCCTCGTTCTGTGGGCAAAAATAATCCCAAGATATTTTTGCGCCTTTAATCAAATCATCACCAGCTCAAACCTATTCTACCTGCAACGTGTCAGGCATAGTTTAGAGACTTGGATACCATCTCAGTGCTTTGTCAGGCAAATCTCGACTAACAGAGAGGCAGAACAAAGTCTCGTGCCAGCTGTGGGTCGCAGGTCGGCTCGACAGCCCGAACATTACACCATCAGGTCTTGCTCCCAAGACGTTATCACAGAGCAAACACCCGTCCGTACCTTTAGACATGCAACTCACATGTCTCCCCCAGATTGCGCGATTGGCCATGCTATGCAGAGTCAACTACTACATAGCTTCCCATTCATAGGCAGGTACCTATCTATGCATGTATATTGACATTGATTGTCATGATTATGATGCCCCTACCCCCACCGAGGGGAAACGGCCTACCTACCTAGGTACTCTGAGGCCCGAGAGTGCTTCTGATTCTGATACATGTACATATCGAGATGCATAATGGGTCGGGCCAGAAGAAGCTTCAGAGGCGAGCCACGTTGCACATCTGGAGCAACTAAACCGCTCAGTTGCAGCATCCACAACCGATCGACCTGCCGAGTCGTCCAAGGTTTTTGAGATATGTCGTCCTCGTCCTCCACCCGGGACGCCCTAGCGAGGCCCGTACCGGGATCCGCCTGCAAGCAGCGGTGTTTGGCGTGGGGATGGCGGGACTAGTTGACTTGGTCAGCCATCGATATTGAAGTCCAAGTCGGATAACTCTGCAGAGAGCGGTGGACCAAGTGCGGTATAATGACCATGTTAGCATGTCTAGCATGGCTTGAGGCTCAATCACCGACATATTGAAAGTCATTTGGATATTATCGGTCAAGACCTTCCCTCTCGCTATCTGTGTCCGCCTTATCGTAACACCCATGATCATGGCCACTACATATATGCGCTTGGTTCAAAATCGCTTAATTGTCATGCTGGCAGCGGGCCGTCTCATGCAGGTCCATTCATACCTACAGTACATACAGTATTGATTCTGTTACAGTATCAAGTAAGAAAAAAAAAAAGGGTAGATTTTATTGGGCCGCAATAACTAGAACTAGGCCTCATCGACACTTGGCTCGTCTTGATGATTCAATGCATCATTGTTCAACCTCGTTGATTCTTGATCGCTCGCCCCATTTGGTCAGGCTCGCCTTACTGTACTCTATATGGAACCCAACCTCTACCGCCCCAGCGACGTGGCGCCAGCCAACGTCGGTCCTGCATGGGCCAATTGCGCATTAGGCACGATGCAGCAGTCGCTATCATCCATGGTTTTTTTGGGCGCCTGTGGCCCATCGCAAGCAGGGGACTGGGCTTTGTCAGGCCTGCATGCTTTTTTTTTTCTGTCTTTACCCAGCCAGCAACCCGCAGACGCAGAGAGCGAAAGAGAAATCGAAACCGGACCCATCCAACGTCCGTTCGCCTCAAGAATACCGCTCGTGAATGACCTCTCCGGACCTCCCACCCATTCGCCCGTTATGATCCGAGCCTTGCATCTTGCAAATCAACGTTACTGATCTTACAACCATTCTTCTTTTGTCTTACCGTCCAATAGACTTTTTTATTGATTTTTTTATTTGCTGTGCTGTCTGTCGCCCTCTGCAGTACGCCGCATGATACCCCAACCTGGCATCTGAACATTATACACCCCCAATTGCGACACACACACAGACTATCTGTATACGCTACAATTTTTACGGGTACTTCCCAGGTAGGTAGGAGGCTTGATATACATGCGGCTTCAGGACCTGGAAGATCTAACACTCGGTGCCCTACTGCAGCTACCCGATTGCCTAACTGGCGTGCTGCAAGAAGAAGCAAGATAATAGACTTGTTCCCCAGGGATTTTTTCCTGTTGAGATCCCTTTTTCATTATGTCAGAAGCGGATAAAGAAGAGAAAGTATGAGTTACGGCTACGGCTACAACTATAATTACCCTGTCCCTAGTGGTAGGACACAAATTAATTGGGGCAATGTACAGTTTTCCAATTTCTCAAATATTCAGTATTCACAACCCGAACTATCAGACGCGGAGGATGATGTCGAGAATCCATACCAAGGTGAGTTGAACTTGATTTAGTGTTTGTCGTCTGTTTTTTATACTGAGACGTATACATATAGGTGGGGATGCGTACTCACAAGGACTTCCAAGGGTGCCAATGGCACCCCCATCACCAACATTATCAAAGAAGGATAAAAAGAAACTGAAGAAGCAGAAAGACAAGGCAGCAGCAGCAGCCGCTGAACAAGCAGCTTTTATGCCACCCCCACCTCCACCCCCATCACAAGAACCTCCTGCACATGATGAGCCGTCAGCAGCCTCATCAAGTCAGAAGAAGAGCAAGAAGAGTAAGAGAAAAGACTCAAAGTCGATACCAGAAGCTCCCCATATACCAATTCCCCCACCTCCGATTGCTGAGGAGAGGAAAGAGCCGGAGAAGGTAGAGGAGGAGAAGGAGGCAGAGGCAAAGACTGACGAACCTGAAACGGCCGGAACACAGGACAACGCCGATACCAAGGATGAACCAGCCGCAGAGGACGAGGCTGCTGATGAGGAGGCAACCACACCAGAGGCGGCGTCCAAAGAGGACGAACCAGTCAAAGACACCCAAGACGATGAAGCTCACGAGGAGGAAGCACCTGCTGGAGAGCCACCCGTAAAGGAAGATGCAGCTTCGGATGAGACACCGGCTTCTGAGGAGGCCGCTCAAGCTCCAGCTCCAGCTCAGAACGACACAGTCGGCAAGGAGGATGCATCTCGGGAAGACACTGTCAAAGAAGACGAGAAGCCTACAGACGAAGTTCCCACGGCAGAGACACCAGCAGCTGAAGCACCCACCAGCGAAGAGGCTCCCCCAAAGGAAGAAAAGGCAATTGGGCCCGAGGCAGTTGACATTCCGGAAAAGGGTAGCGACAACGATGATGATGAACCTTCAATGGCTGATGAACCTAAATCCCCAAGCAAGAGCCAGAAGAAGAAGAAGAAGGAAAAGGAGAAGAAAGAGAAGGAAAAGAAGGAGAAGAAGGAGAAAGAGGAAAAAGACAAGAAGAAAGCAGCTGCAAAGTCTGAGAAATCCCATCATCACAAGCCAAAACACTCACACTCTTCGTCAAAGGAGGTTGGCTCTTCCAAAGACAAAGCCTCCGACTCACAGCCTCCTGTTAAGGACAAGCAAAATGAGGTAACTGCGCCGGCTGAGCCAAAGGCAGAGGAAACTAAAACTTCCGAGCCCGAAGCGGAGGTCCAGCCAGTGGAAAAGACATTAACTCCTTCAGAACCCCCGAAGGACGAAGCCCCTTCAGAAGAACCAGCGCCTGCCGAAGATCCCAAGCCTGCCGAAGAGCTCAAGCCCTCCGAGGAGCCAACGCCTGTCGAGGAACCGGCGGAAACAGTGCCTGCTGAAGAATCAAAGCCCGTCGAAAAACCAGAGTCCACAGAAGAGCCAACGCCTGCCGAGGAATCAACGCCTGTCGAAGAACCAAAAGCTGTGGAAGAATCAGCACCTGAGGAACCAAAGCCTTCAGAAGAGCCAAAGGCTGATGAGCAACCAGAGCCAGCTGAGGAGCCAAAATCTGCCGAAGAGTCAACACCTGCTGAAGAGTCAACGCCTTCCGAGGAGCCAACGCCTGTCGAGGAACCAGAGTCTTCAAAAGAGCCAACGTCTACTGAGGAGCCAGCACCTGCCGAAGAGGCAAAACCAGTTGAAGAATCAAAGCCTGCCGAAGAACCAAAAACCGTGGAAGAGTCAGCGCCTGTCGAAGAGCCCAAGCCTTCCGAGGAGCCAGCACCTGCTGAAGAGTCAACGCCTGCTGAGCAACCAGAGTCAGCCGAGGAATCAAAAACTGTAGAGGGACCCTCAACAAAAGAAGATAATTTTGCAGAAGAGCCAAAACCTGCTGAGGATCCAGAGCCTTCAGAAGATCCAGCACCTGTCGACGAGCCAACACCTGCCGAGGAACCAAAAATGGAGGAACCATCGACAAAGGAAGACAATGCCGTAGAAGAGCCAAAGACTGCGAGTGAGACTTCAGCAGTGGATAAGTCTAACGAAGCCGAACCTGAGCCCAAGCCTACAGACGAAGAGTCAGATCCTGTAGATGAATCCACAGCTGAAGATAAATCAGTAGAAGAGCCCTCGTCTGCGCCTGCCGTGGAAGAGGTATCTCCTGAGGCTGTTGGAGCGGAGAATGACGCCAAGACACTTGAAACTGCGCAAGAGCCTGAAACGGCAGATAATCCCAAGCCTGAGGAAGACAAACCAGTGGACGCAGGTGAAGTTACCACCTCTGAAGCGCCTTCGGAGCCCGAGAAAGCCCCTGATAAGACCGAAATCAATAATGCCTCTGAGGAGGTACCCGCTAAGGACACAGAAGACGAGCCCGAAGGCAAGCCAGTCGAGAGTGACGAGGCACTGTCAGCGCCAGAAGAAGCCCCTTCTTCAGATGATAAGGCCGATAAAAAACTTGCCGAAGCTGAGCGATCTAGTGAGCCAGAGAAGACAGAATCTAGCGACAAGGACGACGCTCAGGTGCCTACGGAAGATAAAAAGGACGTGGAGGACGAGAAGCCAGCTGTTTCTACCGACAGTGAAGAATCTTCTCCTGCAGAAGAAGCCGAAAAGGACGACGACACTATAGCTGCTCTATCTGAGAAGGATAATGCTGAAGACGCAGACAACGTGCCGGTTGAGAAGGAGGCGCCAATCCCTGATGTTGTACATTCGGAGGCGGGCAAGGGGGCTAGCGACGAGACAGTCGTAGAACAGGTGCGGGTGGCAGAGTCCGCCAAGGAAGAGGCTCCCAAGGAAGAGGCTCCCAAGGAAGAGGCTCCCAAGGAAGAGGCTCCCAAGGAAGAGGCTCCCAAGGAAGAGGCTCCTCCCACGGACGTCGCCCAGACAGAAGATGTAACTGCTTCAACATCAAAGAAGAACAAGAAGAAAAAGAAGAAGAAGGGCAGCAAGAGTGGTATCGAGATACCAGTCACAACTGAGCCAGCAGTTACCCCTCCCGATGAAGCAGCAGCCGAAGTCACGACTGAGCCCACTGTCGAGCCAGAAGCTCCTGTTGAGCCTGTAGTTTCTGAAAAGCCCCCCCCTGATGAATCAACTTCTGAGCCTGGGACTTCTACCGAGATCAAGACTGATAACCCAGCTACTGAGTCTCCTACCGACACCGAAGCTGCCGAAAATGCTCTCCCCAACGAATCAACTCCGGGGCCGGAGCCTGAGACTACTGCTGATCCTGAAGCTCCCTCCGATGAACCTACTGCCGAACCCGCTACTGAACCTGAAGTAGTCGAGAGGACTGTTGAGACTGCTGCTGAACCTGAGACTACTGCTAAGCCCGAGACTGCTGCTGAGCCTGAAGCAGTCGAGAAGGCCGCCGTTAAACAAGTTTCTGAGCCAGAGGCTGCCAAGTCTGAATCTGACAACCCCATTGCTGAAATCACCGCTGAGCCCGAAGTTACGGAAGAGGCAATCGTAGACAAACCAGCTCCAGAGCCCAAGATTGAGACTGTTGCTGAGGTTAAAGCCCCTGTCGACCCTGAGCCTGCTTTGGACAAGCCTCCCACCGAACCTACTACCGAGCCTGAGGTTGCCGAAAAGGCCGCTGAGCCGGTTTCTGAGCCTGAAGTTGTCGAGAACGCCGCCTCCGACGAGCCACCTTCTGTGCCCGAGACTGCATCTGACCAGCCAGTAACTGAGCCTGCTGTCAAGCCTGCTGCCGAACCTACTGTTAAGCCTGCCGCTGAGCCTGCCGCTGAGCCTGCCGCTGAGCCTGCCGCTGAGCCTGCCGCTGAGCCTGCCGCTGAGCCTGCCGCTGAGCCTGCCGCTGAGCCTGCCGCTGAACCTGCCGCTGAACCTGCCGCTGAACCTGCTGTCGAGGCCAAGGCAGACTCTGATAAGCAAGCTTCTGAACCAGCACCTGATGCGCCGTCTACGGAACTCAAGCCAACTGCTGAGCCTAAAGCTGACGAGAACACTGCCTTAGACGAGCCGCCTTCCGACTCCGAGACCGAGTCCGCCTCTGACAAGTCAGCAGTCGAGCCTGTGCTGACCACTGAATCAGCGGCCGAACCTGCCCCCAAATCTGAACCAGCTCCTAAGTCTGAGTCTTCTATAAAATCTGAATTTACTGCTGAATCAGTAAAAGAGACTGCCGAGGCTGTTGTTAAGTCAGAAATCGACGTGGAACCTGAACAAGTGGATGCGCCTAAAGATGATTCTTCTGAAGATGAGGACTCGTCCGAGGCAGAGTCGGATGTCGAGCTAGATAATGCCGCGCCTGTGGAGGTTGTCAGCAACAAAGACGTTGACGATTCGGACACAGAGAGCATCGGAGGCAAATCGACTGAACTTGCTACAAGTGCTGATAGTGAAGTGGATTCCACCAAACCATTTGTAGAAGAAATGCCCAAAGAAACCGAGGAGGAGCCGTCACCATTGGAAAAGAAGGTCGAATCTAAGAAGGCTCCGGCAGAGGCCGAAGCATCCGTTTCGGCCGCCGAGCCCGAGAAGAATGATGTTGAGATTTCGAAACCGAAAACTGCAGTTACCGAAGATAAAGACAGTGCTGTTGTGGTAAACCCGAGTGATTCGGAAGCAACATCTGAGAGTGAAGATGATGAAGATGATGAAGATGATGAAGATGATGAAGATGAGGATTCCGATTCCGAACATCAACCAGAAGAAAGTGACAAAGCCACAGACACGTCCCCTGTCAAGATTACAGAACAGGAACCAGCTCTTGCAGAGAACGATGCACTAGACCCGGCGACAGAAGATGACTCTGAGTCTCTGATCACGGAATCAGCTGATGATAAGAAGGATGAGCCTTCACCTCCTGATATCTCTGCAGAGAAAATCGATGCATCTGCTGCTCCTTCCAATGAAGAAATAGCCGAGATATTGCCAACAAAATCAGCAGATGGTACTGAAGCAGTGGAATCAGTTAATACTGTTGACGAGAAGGAACCAGAGTCCACAGCAGAAAAGTCTGATGCACTTCATACGAAGCCAGAGCCTGCTGTTAAGGAAGGAGCAGCAGAGATTGATCCCGCTGAGGGCGACACTTCTGATGATTCTGCTTCTGAGGACAGTGATGACGACGATACTATTGTGTCTACTGCAGACAAGGCCGTCGATGCAGAAACATCGCAAATGTCTGTCAAGCTGGAAGATGATTCACCATTAGATGACAAGACCTCACACACTCCTGATGCTTCAGACACAGATGCGGCAAACACCCAGGTTGATAGCGAAGACAGCAAGGATTCAGTCGTTGAAGCAGAGGTTGCTGTACAGGAACCGCTCGACGAGGCTGTACAAGTCAAATCCGTGCTCGACAACGAAGTGTCCAAGGAGCCTGAAAGCAACGACGTACCTACACCCCGCACAGATGCCGAGGAAACTCAAGAACCAGTAGCCTCTGGTGCAGACGAAAACAAACCGGAGGAAAGTCCACTCGTTTCTACGAAAGAAACAGCAGAGCTAGTCGAACCTGTCGCCGAGGAGGAAGCCAAGCAGCCAATTGATGAGGCGACAGGACAGGACGAGAAACCTGAAACTGAATTGCCGCCTTTGGACTGCAAGATGACTGACGATGAGCTTACTTCGGACAACAAGGACTTGGAAGTGACACAGTCTGCACAGCAGACAGCTGAAGATGCTGGACTTTCCGACAAGGATCCCGCAGATGAAGTCCCTGTAGTTGACGACAAGCAAGAGACACCGGATGGTTCTGTAGCGAGCAAGCCAGAAGAAATAGTCGATGCGACCTCGGAGGGGAAACCAGCTGCAGAAACACCTATAGGTACCGAAAACATACAGGACGTAGCTGAAACTTCTGATGAGAAGCCGGCAGCACCAGAAGTCACACCTTCGACTGGCGAAAAAACAGAGGAACCGCCTGCAGCGGGTGTTGATTCAGGAGAAAGCGAAGCACCAGGTGCCGCACCTGATGACGCAACTGAAGTTGACGACAAACCCGAAGGCGCAACTCACCCCGATGGCGTGACAGAGCAAATAGTGACCGAGCTTTCTGATAAGGAACTGGATGCCCCCGCTCCTGCACCTGAAGATGGCGAAGCCAAGGAGACGGACAAGACTGCTGAACAAGAGCCAGCTGCAGAGCCACCAGCGATGGATGAGAAGCCAGAAGAAACAGCTCAAGCATCTGATGATAGGTCAGAGCCGCTGGCAGCCCCTAGCGATGAGTCAAAGGAATCAGATGCCCCTGAGGCCGAGCCAGCAGAGGAGCCTACGGTAGCTGGCGATACTTCGAAGGAACTTGAGGTTTCTGAGGCTGAGCCTGTTGTTGAGGCTCCCGAGCAAGACAAAGAGCCAGAAGCAGAGGCAGAGGCCGAACCCGTGAAAGATGCATCGGTGCCCGAGGAGAAACTGGCCGAGCAAGAACAGACGGCTCCAGCTCAAGAAGAGCCACAGGAAGGCTCCGCACCAGCTGACGATACACTAGAGGAAGAAAACAAACCTGCCGAAGAGGAGCATACCGAAGCTCCTGCAATCTCTGACGACAAGGCAGGCGACGATGCCAAGCCAGCAGAAGAACCACTTGCATCCGCACCTGTAGCTGAAGGCGAGCTCAATCAGCCACTGCCCATCGCTGCCCAGGAAGAATCCAAGGAGATTGCTACGGCTGACGAAGTTACGGAAGAGACTCCAACAGTAGAACCTGTGCCTGCTTCTGAAGAGCCCCCGGCCGGCGACACAGTCTCTACTGACGACAAAGCAGTCGATGCGACAGCAGCAGCAGCACAGAAACCTTGTCCACCAGAAGGAGAGGGTGAAGCAAAACTTGCAGAAGAAGCACCAGCTCCGGAGCCCGAGGATGCCATCGCCAAACCTGTTGATGACTCTGCTGATGTACCTCCTGCCGAAGCAGAAAAGACGGAAGACGAGCCAGTCAAAGCCGCCACCAAAGAAGATACGAGGGCGAAAGAAGATGAAGAGAGCAAGGACACTCTCGGACCAATTCCAAGGACCAGGAGGCCGATCAAAAAAGGTGAGGAAAATGGTTCTTTACAAAATACCCCTTTTGATTTTGCACAAAACTATGGAAATTCTACGGAGTTGAATGAAGAGATGGATCATGGCGCTTTAGAGTTGCTTTCAAACGATACCCAGGAACTTCCAGAAAGCCAACGCTACAAACTCAAGAGCCGGTCATCAATGACTGAAGCGCCAGGCGACCAGAATAACCAGGCTGCCACAGGAATCACGATGCCAGGACTACAAGAAACTCAATTAGCGGTGGACGAAGACCCACAAGATCGAGTCTTGAATAAGACTCTGGATCTTGATCTCCAGGATGGCGATCTGGTTGAGAAGCACCCAGCCACCAGCAACGCTAGAGAGCCCACACCTGGCGCTCCACACGGCCAGGGTATTTCAGGCCAATCGGAAGACGCTGTCAAGGAAATTGACACTGTAAACGTCGACTCAATTGCTACCGCGACTCCCCAGCCTCTGCCTCTGCAGCCCGAGACGACTGAGACACTTACCAGGGAACCAGACTCAGAGCCATCTTACAATACTCATGATGGCAATGAGAAGTCTGGGAGAATGGATTCATATTTTCCTGTCACAATTGCTCGCAGCGCATCATCACCATCGGCTTCGGTAGTTTCTGATCAAGATTCAAAAATTTCGACGTCTTCGCGCACAGCGGCCGAAAAGTCTCAAATACATCCTCTCGACAGCAAAGACAGTATCGGTCATGCCGAACCAGACGTGAACAATTCACCATCAGGGCTATTGCAGCCTACCAATACACTGGATCTTACTCACCAACCCAAAATTCTGGAAACCGACTTCGGCCATGTACTGCAGACATCCCGAGGACTATCCCAGGAGCCTGAGGCGAGCGTTGCAGAACCCGATGGGCAAGACTCAAACTCGGATTTGTCGGAGAATGAATCCATCGAGGATGACGAGTCGGAATTAGAGGAGCCACTCGCGATCCATAACCGAATCCTGGAGCAGCCACAGGTGACTGAGCCAGCTGAAAGTCGAGAAGACGACATAGTCCCGCAAGATGGCCCCAAACATGACGGGTTTGGTTCAAGAACAGAAACAGTCATTGAAAGACAGGCGAGTGACGTTGCATCCAATGCCAGCTCACCAGATGAGTCTGAAGATGACGACCATGAAGCGTCCAGGTCTATCAATGGACGATCCTCTCCTGTACCCGCCAGCTCCGTCGATATTCATTACAAGGATTCTCACCAAGATGTCGACTCAGATGATGATACAGACGATAACGTCAGCAATGTTGACCGACAGAGTGCTACTTCTCGACGCTCCTCAATTGATCTGTCATCCGACCCTCTTACCAAGCGGGACCTCGAGGTTCAGGATAATGACGTTTCTTATGAACTACGTGGGCCAGCTTCGGGACAAGATGAAACCGTTGGAGAGACTATGGCGCTTAAGGACAACGATACCGACTCTGATGATGATTCTGACGATGGTTCTGAAGCTTCTGAAGCCGAGAAATCTGAAGTTAGCGATAAACTTGAGCAAACAAGAGATCCTACCGAAGAACGTGGCTTGGGTACGGAGCTGGATAGACCTGCTCTCGCCGTCGATCATAGTTCATCAGTCGATGCTGTATCGGCCGCTGTCAAAGAGGACGACGATTCTACGTCGGATGAGGGTGACGATGAAGATCCCGAACATGCTCCACCCAGTCCTGAGCGCCGGGACACTGATATGGCTTTGGATAGTTCACAATTCGAGACAGTCGAGGCAGATATTGATGGATATGATGACGACGACGATGATGACGACGATGCAGACCAAGGAAGTCAAATTATTGACAGAGGTAATCTGCCCACACCGGAACCAACTTTCGTTTCAAAGTCAACAATCGCCGAGCATCAATCTCAACCAGGCGATGAAGCTCCACTTGAACCTCTCGCACCAGCATCACCGGCCGCACATCAAACAAAGCCCTCAGAATCACTGGATCATACCGCAGTCGAAGATGAGGAACAAGATCTTTCTGACTCTGCTTCTTCGGTGTCCACAGAATCAGACACAATAGGGAAAGAGGTTCCAGATCACCATTCTCGCCCGCATTCCCCGAACCCCGATCTTCTACAATCTACACCCGAAAATATTCTCCTAGAACCTTCAGCTCCTGCCCAAGATGAAGCCACTACGAGACTCGATGAGTCTACTGCTATACCAAGATCTCCATCACCCGAGTCAGTAGTTGAGAAACAGTCCAACGAGGTTCCAGTTCCCGATGTATTGCAAGAGCTCTCCGAGGCAGACACCGAGTCTGAAGATGACGAAGAGGAGAATGCACCCCAGGCGCAAGATCCTTCATCAAATTCGATTGTCCCCAATAAAAAAAACGATTCGGATTCGGATTCGGATTCTGATGCTGATGATGAGTCTGAACACGATGAGCCAACATTTTCTGTACTGCCGGAAATCCTGACAACTGATGCTCAACTTTCATCTGAAAGACTGACAACGTCCCCTGGTGCCGCTCAAAACATTGCAGCCCTGAATGATGATGAACCTTTACAAAATGAGTTGGAAGACCGAGACCCAGAAGTGTCCGACTCTGGGGTGGATGCAGAGAGCGAACATATCACCAGCATCACCAAAGACGAGATGGACCAGGAACCCCCAGCGGAAACTGTTACCGATGATGATAGTGACGACGATACCCATGTTTCTAGGGATATCTCTCCTATCGGCATTGACAGGATCGGTGCACCACGTAACCTCGGGCAAGTCACTCAAGTTCCTGGGTCAACCGAGGACACTGAGGAAAATCAAACAGTACACGAAGAAAAGAGCGAAGGATTGTCGGATGTTCAACTTCCCGACACGCCCACAGAGGTAACCAGAGCCATTGAGAATGAGGCGCATGTTGTCGATGAATGGCTGCCCCAGCAGGAAGCGCTCGATAATAGGCTCTATGAGGTCAAGACTCCAGACACAGATGACACTCAGCACTCAGAGCCAAAGCCTGCTCAAGCGGCTGAGATGAAGTCTGTGGGGCTTAGCCGGCCTGAAAATGTGGCCGTCAAGGTTGTCGATATCCCTTACCGTGATAAAGGCAAGGCGGTTGCTGCCATGCCAGAGACCCCGAAGCGATCTGGTTCTAAATCACGTACACGTTCTTCGTCCCGCAATGAGCCACCTCGGACATTCTTGACCCAACAGCAACGACCACGAAGATCATTAAGAGTTCGTCCTGTGACTGAAGTCTACACCAAAGACCCCATCTTCGTCCCTGCTGTGAGCCGGCCCTCCGATGCAAAGCCTACACAACGACCTCAGCCACCACGTACTGAAAGTGAGCCAGTCAAAGTTCCAGTGCGTCCTCCGCTCGGTCGCCCTTCTTTGGAGACACAGGGTGAATCCTCAAGAATGGCAGCGCAGACAGAGGTCGTCGCCAGGCCCCATTCTTTCCAGGCCGACGGCGAGCCGTCTAGAGCTCCTTTGAAACACGACCTCAGGCAACCGACGGTCACTGTTGATGAGGGACTCCGAGATGCCGCATTTCGGCCGCCCATTTCAGCTAGTTCAACTGCAGAGTCTGAAGTCCAAAGACCACCCAGCCCCGGCATCGTGATTCCGGATGCAGAGATGATTGATCTACAGCGATCTCGCACCTTGAGGCGGACTCGAAAGAAGTCGATTCAGCAGGCTGAGGATACACTGGCTGCAGCTGTAGTCATTTATGCCACCGCTGAGGCGCTGAGTCCTCCTGGCAGCCCATCGCCTTTCGATCACTTCAGGGGCAGAGATGTACCTAATCTGGAACATCAGATGAATACAGAACCTAATGACTACAACTTCCCAGTCGTTTCTACACCGCGGGGAAGCTTTGAGGATGAACTCGATGAGTTTCACAAGTCTAATGCTGACTTGTTTGCAGACGACAGGAGCAGAGAATCTGACTCGTCGCGCAGCGATAGAGACAGAGACAGAGACAGACACCGTAGGCGCCGGCACTCGCATGCGTCACAACGCTCTGACGGCAGCCGCGGTGAAGAAGAACGAGAGCGAAGACATCGCACCGATGAAGAGAGGCGAGCTCATCGATCTCGAGACGAAGATGAGAGCCGCCGTCGCCGACATTCTTATCGAGATGATGAATCTCGGTATCGTCGTCACCGTGACGAAGAAGAAATGCCACCTCGTGACTCGCGTGGTGAGGCCGATGCCAAGTCTAGAAGTTCTCGTGGATCTGAAGAATCGAAAATCAAGGGCTATCGCCGCGACGAAGACTTGCGACCACGCGAATCACGCAAGGTTGAAGAGCCTACTTCACGTAGCCTCCCTCAAGAAGACGAGGGCCGAGAGCGCAGAAAGCGATCTTCTCATGCTCACCGTCGCCATCGAGCCGACACGGCCGAGTCAGGGCTGCCCGACACGTCTCCCAGAACACCCAGACGAGACAGTGGTTTCTCTGCAGATAACAATTCTGGAAGTTCTGGCAGTTCTGGCCACAAACGTCGAACGGTAGATGAGCAGGCCGCCCACGATAGACGCAAAGCAGAAAAGTCAGAACGACGAACACGGGAGGAAACCAACCGAAGACGCGAGCCCTCACGCTACCGTGAGTCACGACAAGAAGAAAAGGATAAAGAGAGGGATAGGGAAAGGCGAAGCAAGGGCAAAGAGCCCGCGCGTGAGCCAGAACCCGAACGTGAGCCATTCCCAGAGCTAGAACCACAGCCAGAGGCCGAGGGAGAACGACACCGCCGGTCACGTCGGCAAAGCCATTCCAGTAGGCCTCGGCACGAAGAGCACAGGGAGCGCACTCGCGAAGAATCAGTTTCACCTGACAAGAAGCTGTTTACCGCCAAGAACTCTGAACGTGTCTTGGATGCTACTCCCCCACCTCACGAGGAGGTTCCTGTTGCAGAGCCGGTTAGAGAACGCACAAGAGATGCCCTGCCAGAGGACTCACCCAAACGTTCCTCGACACGAAATAGACGTAGTACTCATCCTTCCGCCGAAGAGCCACGTCCTCGATCATCACGCCGTCCACGTGATGATCCTGCCCCTGCCCCTGAACCAGCGCGGGAGAAGGATAGGGACCGAGAGAGGACGAGAGACAAGGAGAGAACGAGAGATGGAGAGAAAGAGCCCCGGCCCGTCAAGCATGTCAGAATGGACACGGAGGACACCCGCCGCAAAGCGCGACACGAAGAGCGACGCAGGGCACAAACAAGGGATGACGACAGGAAGCCATCAGGTATCAAGGGTGCGTTCAAGAAACTTTTCAGCAAGTCTTGAACGTGAGGGGAATAATCAGAAGACAGATTACCCTTGATTGGTTCTGTGTATTGATAAGACTTGCTAATGCGTAGCTGTAACGATAAGGAGGGGATTTCGGTTTACTTTGGGTTTGTTGGCATGATGATTTTATTCCGATATTATGACCGACATGTTTTTACGCCACAATTGACGATTTCCTCGGATGAACGTGCTTTCCGTCTCGGTTTTATCTGCGTGAAGTTTTTGAGGCTTGTGTAAGTAAATACTTTGCCTCCCTGGTTTGCTTTTGGGTTTTCGATATCATGCGAATATATTGGTCCCAGCAGAGTCATCTGACCTTGGTGTGATGTTATTCACCCAACCTCTCATGGATGGTGCTGAATCTTATCTAGTTAGATGTGTTCCTATTTGAACTCGCTTGGCCACTCGACAAATCGAGCCAGACAATCATCGTGATGGTGTCAACTTGTATGATATTATTGGTGTGTTGTATTTATATACTTTGCGTACGGAACAGATGGCATTACTCGAGAACTCAGATCTTGTCACTCTTTGGTGTATATAATGCCCTGCTCCCCTCAACTGCAAGACTAGTTTTTCGATCTATTAATCGTTTTTTTTTTTCAATTCATCTTGATCGTTACGATGCATTATAGTTTTGTTCTTGTGGCTGCCCTTGCTGGGCATGCCGCTGCCATCCCTTGCCCACCCAAGTGGATGGTTGACAGTCGCTCCTCATGGATCTCGGCTTCTACCAGATTGGACAAGCTTGTTGCTGCTATGCCTACCTTGTATCCTGGAGGATTGAAAGCTCCTGCTAATGCTGTCGCTGCCGCTGCCCAAGCCACTAACACTGCCGCTGGCACTGGAAACAAGTCTGCTGCGACCTCGTCAGCCACTGTTGGCAGTGACAAGATATCATCGTCCGAGGCACCAGGTTCTTCTGTAACTTCAGCACCTCCTTCTGTTGCTTCTGGAGATAGCACATCTGATTCCAGTACTTCATCGACTGAGGATGTGTCGGTTACGAGGACTACCACAACCATCACCATAACTCCCACAGTTATTGACACTGCATCGGCCTCTGATACTGCTTCAGCTTCTGATACTACATCAGCCTTTGGTGTTACCTCAGCCTCTGATAGTGCATCGGCCTTTGGTGTTGCCTCAGTTTCTGATACTACTTCAACCTCTGATACTGCTTCAGCCTCTGATACTACATCGGCCTTTGGTGTTACCTCAGTCTCCGGTACTTCCTCAGTCTCTAGTGATGCTTCGATCTCTAATACTGCTCTGGGCTCCAAGGCTGCTTCGGTCTCCAAAGCTTCATTGGTCTCTAATACTGCTTTGGGCTTTGTTAAAGCTTTGGCTTCCAATACTACATCAAAAACCAGCACTTCTGCCGACAAGGACAAGGACACGGAAGAGGATTCGGACCTGGACCGCCGGGACAAAAATACCGATAAAACCGAAGAACAGACTGATGGAGATGAAACTCTGGAAACAAAGACTCGACAGGCAATCATTAAGCTCCAGGAGGCGTACGAACTACAGGAGCTGTTCAATATCGCTGTACTCAAGTGGGGAAAAGCTCAAGAGGAACATGATAGACTGAGAAAGGATTTACGAAAGGCTGAGGTGGAAGTCGAACGCAGGGTTAAGGCTGCTGTTGAGTTTGCCAAAGAGGTCCAAGAAGACACCGAGGCACTTGAAGATAAAGAGGACAAAGAAGAAAAAGAGACGGAGAGCAAGGAGAAGAAGAAGAAGAAGGTCAAAACGAACAAAGTTAACAAACGCGATGAGGACGATGGCCACGGATGCGGAAAGAAGGTCAAAAGACGTGACGAGGATGATGGCCACGGATGTGGAAAGAAGGTTAAAAGAGGCGATAAAAACAATTGTTGCGGATGCAGGAAGAAGAACGGGAAACGCCAGGAACAGATTGATCCAGATCTCGAGCATGAGAAGCAGGAAGACGAGCTCTACGCTGGTATCGGGAAGCAACTGGAATTCGGTGACCAGGAAGACGACGAGTACAAACCCGTCTACTTGATCACCGGGAAATTCAAGGTTTACAAGTGTCTGAAACCCACTGGATGCAAGCTCTACGATATCCACAAGGTTGGCGATGACAAACACAAAGGCCAATATCAACACAAGGACATGATGAGGTACAAGGACAGGCTGCCTAAAGCGAAGGAGTACTACAAAGAGAACTACGAGAAGAATGCCAAGGACAGCATCAAGGACATCAATGATAGAATCAGGGAGTTCAAAACACAGCAGCGAACAACAACGCCGATGTTTGAGAGAAAGAGGTCTGAAAAGGAGGAAGACGCAGAGAAAGAGGTGGAGGAGAAGGAAGATGTAGAGGAACAAGATGACAAGGTAAGTCCTTTACTCGCCGATGGAGACGAAGAGAAGCAGTACGAGCGTATCTCAGCTCTCTACATGCAATACCGAGCCATGCTCGTCAAACCTATTCAGAAAGATCTCGATCCTGTCCTCTATAACTCCAAGTACCAGGAGGATAAGGAGATGGCGTCCCAGTATCAGGAGGGTAACGAGAGGGAGCAGCGAGAGAGACTGGGAAGACTCTACCTGGACTATCGCTACATGCTTGTCCCCAAGTGGCAAAAGGATCTTGATCCTATCCTCTGGGCGAATTATTAGTATGTAGTCAGTTTGCTCAATGTCTGGGGTAAGTAGGCTTCTGTGGAAGTGAGAAGTAACCCTACAAGACAGTAATGAAGAGTGTATTTTATTTTTGTACTCAAAAGTGTTTAAACAAAGTGAAGCATTCGAGAAATGTACGAGATGTTTTGTATGTTCATGCAGTAAAGAGGCTTGGGCGATGATAATAGAGTGTGGTTCCTTGTTGAGTGACTGTCCCCCACCATATGTTAAATATCTTATCGATAACATGCACCTCATTATCATTGACTGCATCCAATAATTGTCACTCTCAACACTCATCAATTTTCCTTTTCTTTACGAGTTTCAGTGCTTTTAAACACTACAATTACCCAACATTGAGTCAATGCTACTGTCTGGCGTCAATTAAAGGGCAAAATTGTCAACAATGACTGCTGCAGGCTCCTTCATCAGATGGGGTCTCATCCTCCCCCTCATAATCGTCGCATTTGCAGTCGCATACCACCTTCAAAAGCCACTCACAGCTTCAGAAAACGAAGATCCGGTTACATACTGCTACAAGTCTATCCGAACTCACGATCCCGAGCAGACTGAGGCTCAATGCTTCACTGTCACTAGTGGGATTTTTACTGATGTCGGACCAAGTGATGCTGATCATACAACGGTGGATGGCCATGTTATCCCAGGGCTTTGGGATGGTCATGGCCACTTGCTTCAGTACGGAGAGTTTCTACACTCTGTTGATTTGTTCGGGGCCCAGTCTCTGGAGGAAGTGCGTACTAGGATCAAGAGCTATATCTCTGAAAACCCAGGAGCTGGTTCCAAGGATAATTGGGTTCGTGGTGTTGGATGGGACCAGACATTCTTTGGTCGGATGCCAACTGCTGTAAGTAGAACAAAAAGCATCTCGAATTCCTGCTGAAAAGTTACTGCAGGCCGATATTACTCAAGACCCAGAGCTGAGCAACGTCCACATCATGCTCGACCGCATCGATGTCCACTGCACCTGGGTCTCGCAGCCAGTCCTGGACCTCCTCCCAGCAGACCTCCCAGAGGTAATCCCAGGAGGCGAAATTATCCGAGAACCTGGACTTGGCGTCTTCTGTGACAATGCCATGGATTTAGTGATATCAATATGGCCCCAACCAGATCGGGACTTCAAAGCTCGCACGATTAGAACTGCTATGAAAAAGCTCAATGAGGTTGGTCTCGTGGGTATACACGATGCTGGATCGACGTCTGAAACTCTGACTATGTACAACGAGCTATCGTCGAGTGAAGACTGGACTCTTCGTGTGTACGCCATGTTGGAATGCCCCCAGCGTAACTCATACTGCCCAGACGAAGCTGTCAAGTTTGCCCGGGATGATGACAGTTTTGCTGTTCAAAGCGTCAAATTGTTTGCAGGTGCGTAATTTTGACAACATAGTCGACAAGATAACTAACTTGAGAAGACGGGGCTTTGGGTAGCTGGGGAAGTGCGCTTCTTGACCCCTACTCGGATCATCCTTGGACATCAGGTTCGCTCCTTATCAATACCTCTGCTCTCACCAACGTGGCTCAACGCTGGGCTGCGGATGGCTACCAGGTCAACATCCATGCTATCGGCGACCTTGCAAACCGCAATGCCGTTGACGCTCTCGAGGCAGCCCTTGTTCAACAGTGTCTCAATGAGGCCACTGCCCAAGGCGCCTCTCCTTCAACACCTGGCCAATCTTCGCACGACTCTCAGGATCAGATTGAAGCACGTGCAGCTTGCCAGTCCCGGCATCGCTTCCGTATTGAGCATGCACAGATCATTCACCCAGATGACCAAAAGCGTATTCTCTCCCTTGGAATCATCCCTTCCATCCAACCCACGCATGCAACATCGGATATGAAGTACGCGCAATCTCGCCTGGGCAAAGACCGCATCTCATCCTCCGCCTACCGCATGAGTTCTCTTCTTCCTGCCCGTCCTGTCCTTGGCAGTGATTTCCCTGTCGAACCCCCGAATCCATTTCAGGGCATTTATGCTGCCGTAGCACGTCGTAGTCCCCATACCGGCCGTGGAACCGACGACAGTCCTGATGGCTGGTACACAGACGAAGCGTTGAGCTTGGATGAAGCCGTTTGGGGGTTCACTGGAGCTCCTGCTTATGGCGCCTTTCTCGATGGTCGTGCTGGCGTGATCCGTGAGGGCGCTTTGGCTGACTGGGTTGTTCTTGATAAACCCATAGAATCTTATGACATAGAAGAGCTGCGGACATTGAGAGTCAAAGAGACTTGGGTAGCTGGAAAGAGAGTGTATAACCGATCTGATGAAGATTGAACAGGGTGATCTTTAGTATACACGGCAGCAAGGAGTTCATGGTATCACATAGAGGTATACAGATGGATGCTAGACAAAAAAGATGCGATTTGTTTGTGCACTTTTCTCGGCACTATTGGCTACAATTTGAACGTCTACCGGTGTCAAGCTCGACTGGGTAGCTATCTAGCTGCAACCACAAATTAAACTCCAGCATGACTTAACAGTTATTCGTATAATTTGGCTGTTTTATAACTCAGTATGGAGCTAGAATTCTTGCCATATAGGATTAGAAGACTTCTCAGTCTCCCAGAAACAAGATGGAACCTCTACTTCGTCTAACTGTATCGCCATCTGTATGATGAAAATCAACCGCCTGAACGCCATGCAATGGGACTTGGTTGCGATGAACAACCTCCCTAGAAGACTCAACCCCGAGAACGCCAAATACCATGATGAGTTTGTTTCGTTTGGCGAATACTAATCCGCCTTGGCTATGAGTTTGTTCTCCCACCACTTGGCGAACTTAACCGTGGGAATGTCGACAGCTCGCCAAAAAACATCAGCCCACCAGAAGACGGTTGGGATCACAAAAAATGAACTCAAGAGAAAGCCTGCAGTGAACCGGTGTCCTTCGACTCCTGTCACGCCGTAGGCCCATTTCTCGAAATGGTATCCGAATGCGTGGATGACGGGTCCATGCATCAGGTAGAGGGCGTAGGAGATCTTCCCTAGGTATTGCACGAAAGGCGAGTTGAAGATACGTTGCCAGCTAGCCGAGCGGCTCACTGCGAGGACGAACACAACGGCACCCGCGCATTGCCAGTATCGATACTTCTCGGCGTCCCACCACTTAGGAATCAACGACGTGAGGTAAACCCACCCAGGTGTTCTCTCGCCTCCCTGGTCAGGTTGACTCATAAGGTAAAGGCCTACAATGCTGACAATTGCCCAGAAGATCCGCTGGTACCAACGGGGACGAGTAGGTGAGGTCTTCTCTTCCATTGGCAAGGCAGGAGATGAGACGTGAGCGCCACGACTAAGATCAATCTCGGCGAGCACCATGCCACAGAGGAACATGAGGAGCTCCCAACGCGAGTTTCGGTAGGTGAATAGCATGATACTGAAGACAGTGATCAATCGGTACTGGGTGCGAAGACGAGCAGTGGCCACCAGAGTGAGGAACAGGTACAAAGAGCATCGGAACTCGACGGGGATGGTCCACAGGTGCTGGTCGTAGTCTTTATGAATGGTTAGTTACGTTCGTGTGTATGAGCTCTTAGACTTACTGGTACTTCCACCGTGTGTCTTCCAGCTAAAGACATGAACAAACTTGAACATGTCCTTGGCCCAGTCGGTGAATTGAGCATAGTTTGTTGCAAGACGCGGTGGGTGAGGCTCTCTGACATTCCTCATATAGGTGGTGTCCATAGCGAATTCTCGAGTTTTCTCGTAAACACCTAGGCGAATGAAGGAAACTATCATCAAGGTTGAGATGGCAGTTGGTAGATAGAGACGAACACCTCGACGGAAAACGAGAGAGCTCATGGTTGTCGAAAAGTCCTGGGTGTTGTGACTCCGGATAAGCTTGAGGGGTCTATAGGAGAGGGCGTATCCAGAAATGACGAAGAAGAGACAGACAGCTGGAGGTCCTTGATACCAAAGTCGGAGTATTGGCAGCTTCAGAATGTTGTAGTGAGCATCATCGCAGCCCCAGCCTTTGGCAATGACGAATGCCTGGTAGAAGAAATGACAGAACAAGACAACCAAGGCGGCAACGCCTCTCATGCCGTCGAGGTATGCAGTAGGAGCGAGCTTGGCAGGTCGAATTTGATCCCGGGCATGTCGTCCCTGAAGATAGCTGGGAACGAAGAACCAGGCGAAACGAATGAGATAAACCCTCCAAGGAGTTGAACGAATGTAGTCGACAGGGGCAAGAATGGGACCGGCCCATTTGTCATAGTGAGGTCGATGATCTTGGTCATCTCTCCCGCTGTCGCTGTCAGCGTCGGAGACGGATCTGTTGTCGAGCAAACCCATCTTCTCTTCTTCAGAGAAGGAGTATATGCTTGGAGAACGACGACTCATTGTTGTATGAGACGAGGCCAGTGAAGGCTTCGTTAGGGGAAAAAAGATTGGTAAGAGTGAGTCCGTCGAATAGGTCGGTGCAGAGGAAGGAGCTCTATGGGAGAGATTGGGGAAGGAACAGACCAAAATGAAAACAGGAAACAAAAGGAAGGCAGCAATCGTCACAATTTTGTCAGGTATTGAATACACGGACCAAACAAAAGAAAATCAAGAATTGTGCAAAGCAGAATATTGGAGGCGAGCCAAGGGACCGTTGTCGAGATATTATCTGCGGAGGGGAGAATACAGAAATGAAGAGAAACGCCGAGGTGCCAAGAGATAACCACCAGGGAATATCTGCTGCTTTTGATACTTGGGAAACACAAACGTAGATCCTGAGAGCCAGGGAAAGAAAGAAAAAAGGAAACATGGAGAGAAGCTCCATTATACATATGATAGTAAAGGTTATACAGTGTCAGTGTTGGCCACTGCCATGGAAGAGGTGCCGACGGGCTTCCGATTACATACATTCAACAAGGATACCTACTGCATTGCACAGGTATCTTTGCAGTAGCATAGATGAGGGATGGCGTAAGCGACTTATAAACTCACGCCGTCTCATAAGTCAAAACGACAATCACTGGAGACGTGCTGCGTTTCAATACACCCGATGGCTTGCTTTGCTTTGGTCCAAGACGCCCCATTTCAAGCATATACGAACGAACACCACTGTTACCCACCCGTCTACAGATCTTTGTCAATTCAGTCATAGCAGGATATCTAATGGATAGCGATCTGCAGCTTTTGTCATCAAAGAGACAAAAGTACATAGTCGTCACTTTAAAGCTTGAAATGATGATGATGATGATGATGATGATGATGATGCAGATAACCAACTTTTGCACACAAATTGAACAAAACGAATTACCTCTATCTACTCTGCTAGGTAATCCATGAAAGGGTTCAAGAAATCAAAGTTAAACGCCAAGCTTGAATTATAGTAGAGGCAGCTTGCTTGACCTGCTATAAATACATACATATAGTACTAAGTCAGGACGCGTCAAAAACAATGACATGCCTTGTTTTGTGTATCCAATCCTAAGACTCTAACCAACTTAAAACAGGGGTCTCAGGTACCAGGGGGGAGAACAAGAAACAAGCCTTGGCCAAGAGAAGCTAAGGTGCTTACCCCTGTCTACGACAGATCTGGTATTTGGTTATTTCTATTCAACTACGGATACGTACTTACTTTATATGAACCACTAACAGCAGTAGCAGTATCATTGTTGTTGTTCTTTATTATCTTATCTCTATTACCAGCCACTGCCTATCATCTTGAAAGAACCCATCTATACTTCCTGTCTAAAATCAATGACACTCTCATACACATACATCCTCTCCTGACGTCGATTTTCACACACTGACCCACTCCACAGTCAAAGTCACCTCGAAACGATGCCGCCAGGCCCAATTATTCCCAAACCAAGCGTACCAATGCTAGGATAATAACTTGAAAACGCGCGTACAGAGCACTCAGACTCTCCACAAGTACATAGTAAGTTGTTCACCCCCATACAGTACTATACAGTATCACAGCTTCAGGTCGGTCGATCACATTTAGACCGGCTAAGCGGCTACCATCACCTTTACGACGCCCATTAGGAAACAGCTTCAGTTACACGCGACGGGAGCATCGCCCTGAAGATTACATCCATCTGCAATGCTACGGGTGTCAGATGCATTGTAGAACACGGCTACTCGGCAAGACTTTTAAGGTAGTATTCCCGGTGTTACAAACTCGACAAAACTCCCGGTGAAGCGTAACTCAGCAGAGTAAATGCCGTTCTCTGCTCCCTACAAATCATGTCTGCTTATACAAGCCGTACGTTGAGCCATGATGAATCGAAGCTCAATCAAAATCCCTCAACAAACCTTGAAATACATATTCGCATACGGTAGTTGAACAGGACTTGGCGTATCCATCCGATCTCCGATCTATCGATGCCTTCATCAACACGAAACAACTTGCAAGCTTAGTCCATCTTCTCATCTGTGTTTCTTCAACCACAACCTCGCAGATCCCTCGGGAGCACGGCCACCTCCACATTGATGAGTAATAACACGGCGCATCAAAGGTCCATGGCTGACAACAACACATAAACAAAGCCCTAAGTTTTCAGGCGCGTTGAATCACATACAGTGTTTCTATACATAGGTAATGGGTGCTTCAGTACAGTAAGTACACTATGCCATACCATGGTATAAATCTGCCCAGCCCCATCTTGTGTGACCCGCGTATTCACCGCATTTTCATTCTTGATTAACTTCACCTGCACATGTGCTGTGCCTTGTATACGGTGGCCTACATATGCATTCCTCTCATCGTCGCCGAGGCCTTGCGCTTGTCCAACGTTCAACTACAATACACAAGATCGTGAAACATGCATTGAGAAGAATTGATTCGAAATGATCTGACAGTCCGAGAATACCTTCAGGATACACATTGCCCGGAAGTGTACAACAATCTTCGTGTGGTAACTTCTGGACGGTGTTGTAGATGATTCGTCGAGTTGCTACTCAAGGCTCATGTTCATCCTATCATAACAGGTAGTGTCATGCTGCTTTATTAGCGTCTGGCATATATATGACCGTTTGCACTTATCAAAATCGCCACGAGTATCAATCGCTATGCAATTGCCATTGAGTTGAGTATGTTCGTATGTTTGCTTTTCCCCTTGAAATAACTCCCGTCATGTTGGGCAAGCAGCGTTATGAGCCATGTGTGTAATGTTTTCCATTAATTGAATAAACGTAATCAAATGCCTTGCTTCTCAGCTATATAGAAACGCCCCTTTTGACCTAAACACCCAAAACGCCTCTAATATCAACTATTTTCTTACGTAATCCTCATCATGCTTAGTTCTCAAGCCAGTCAAGGAAGTCAGGGGTGAAGTAGCTGACTACAATGGTAGCACCAGCCCGAAGGATACCCTCTGTCGACTCAAAGGCCATTGCCTTTAGGTCAAAGACACCAGCCTTGGCTCCGGCGTGGATCATGGCGTACTCGCCGCTGACCTGGTATGCAGCCACTGGTAAATCCTTGCCCAAATCCTTAGCGTCACTGATAATGTCGAGGTACTGGCTAGCAGGCTTCACCATAATGATATCAGCTCCCTCGTTGATATCTCGAACAATAGCACGTCGGGCAAGACCGCGACCACCAGGGGGAAGCTGGTAGCACTTGCGGTCACCAAATGAAGGCGCTGAGCCAGCAGCATCTCGGAAAGGACCGTACAGACAGCCAGAGAACTTGGCAGAGTATGACATGAGAACGGTCTTGTGGGCAATTCCCTCTTCAATCAGCTTCAACTTGATAGCGCGAATACGGCCATCGTTCATATCTGAGGGAGCAACACACTGGGCACCGGCCTTGGCGTAAGCAATTGCAACATCGGAGATGCGGTCAACGGACAGCTGGTTGTTGAGACTGCCATCATCGCGGAGGATGCCGCAGTGGCCGTGCGATGTGTACTCGCAAAGACAGACGTCACAGCAAATGAAAAGTTGTGGAAATCGGCGGCGGATGATCTGAATGGCTCGGATAACGGGACCTTCGGGGTCGTCGGCGGCAGTGCCAAGAGCATCCTTGGTACCAGCTTGCATGGGAACACCAAAGAGCATGACGGAACGGAGACCCTTGTGGACGAGAGGCTCGAGGAAGGGGATCAGCTTGTCGCAGCTGAGCTGGTGCTGACCAGGGAGAGAAGGGACGAGGATCATATCGCCCTCACCGTCGGTGACGAAGAGGGGGTAGATAAGCATAGACTATATCCATATTGTCAGAGGCATTGACTTTCATGTTCAATTGTATCGCATACCTTGGTAAGCTGACGCTCAGCCTGCCATGAGCGGGCCAGAGGGTGGAAGTATCCACCATGGAGCTGGCTCGAAATGTCGCCGGAGATGCTGACGCTGGTGGCAGCGGTACTGGCATAGGACATGGCCCTCGAGACGTGCGAAGCTCTGTCGTCAAGAGTGGAAGCGGACGAGCGGGGACCGGAAATCTGAGGGCGGCGAGCACCATTGGCGTCGCGGAGGCTCAAGTCTTGAACAAGGCTGGAGAAAGACATGATGGTAGAAGTGTTTGCAGTTGTTTCGAAGGCGTGAATGTTTGTTTTGAAAAGTCGAGAAGCGAAGGTTTCAAGGCGCGACGAATATGGCGAATGTTAAGGTGGCCAAAAACTCAACTGGGGGGGCCCTTGCGATAGCGGGATGAGTCGGATGAATGGCGAGTGTTTTGAACGAGGAAGATGAAACAAGACAAAACACAACCCAACAAGGCAATGAACGGGGGTATCGGATGAGATGGAGGAAGGAGAATGAAGAAAGAGAAAATGGGAGACTAAGAGTGGGAGGGTAAAAGATGATAAATATTTGGTGTTTGATCGAGTGTAAGAATAGCAATTGCCAATGAGAGTGCCGCTATATTCTACCCGAGCCCGTCAGCGACTTCTTTTCCGCTCATGTGCAGACGGCATAATCGGTCATGTTCGGAGAGTCCGCGCCTCAACCAATCCTAGAAGCCCAATCGCCAACCGACTCCATCGAAACTGCCAATCGCTTTCGCTCGCCACTGGAAAATTTCCTCAACGGTCTTAGTCGTATCCGTTAGATACCTAGTAGGTACTGACCGTAGGTGCTATACTACCTAGGTATGTAGTTGCCCTGCGCCAACGCCGGCGACTACCGGTCTCGCAATCGCATCCATCGAACCAGGTCTAAGCGACCCTTAGAGAACCTCGGAACAAACAAATCTCAGGGTACTGAACACAATAATGGACTGGAGGCATTTTTCGTAAAACCCCCTGAAACTCGTTCTCACTTTTATATCCAATTGGCTTGTAAGACATCGACTAGAAGCCTCGGAAGACTATCAACCCCGCAAGCCAATGACGGCCCCGGCTTTGCTAATTACTCGTTCGCCTTCCATTATTTCCATCGTCTATCCGGCCACTACCGGTCCCCAGTCCCGGAAGACGGGGGACCAAGTGGGGGGCTAATGCCTCCAGAGAAGTTGCTGAAGAACCAAAGCCACGATGAAGACTTGGTCGACCAAGTTAAGGCCTTCCATATTAAACTCTGCATCTCCTCGGAATGGTTCAGATCCCGTTCTTTGCTCAATTGCGATTGGACCTGGATCGAATTTCCCATCATTCGTATTCGCATGACGGCACATTCAAGACACCCTCCTGGCCGTCATGTTCCAACCTTGAAGCATTGACAAGTTGTGAACTCACCACTCTCTCATTCTCAACACTGCAAAACGAGACTAGCATCTCCTTCAAGACTGCAAATTCAACACCCCACCTTCCGAGAAAGTTCGTTAATATGCCACTTGTAATTTATCCAACACCACCCATTCCTGGCCATATCCCTCATGTACATGCCCAAAGACATACAGAGAAGGGCGTATGCGACATAATTGATTCAGCAAATGGACGCAGCCAAGTCCCATCAGATCGAAATGTCCAAAAGTCGGTCCGTGACAAGAATATCGATATCCTCCGGCGCAGCACCGGACCAATCGTCTTGGGAAGATACTGACATATCCAATTTCCATGGCAGGGTGACAAAGGACTGTCGCATGTATTCAATCCCCGACCATTGGCCCGTGTGATAGTCACGGCATCGTTCGAGACAAAGGTAATTGCCCTAGTTCAGTTCTGCCCGTTCGCTTTCTGCCTTGTCCTCACGATCAGCTCTTATCGACCAGTATCATGATTCCCTGCAACGACGATCTTGTGCGGACGTGGTGGAGAGTTGAGCCGCTCAGTCGCTCAGCCGCTATTCGGAGGTCTTTCAGTGAGCTTGAATGTCTAAGATCTTCAGCATGAATGAGTACATCCCCAGGGGGGCAACTCCAGCTACGAGTTATACGTATCTGATATGCCTACCATCGTGACAGGGGTTGTTGGAGTCTGACAGTGGGTGATGCGGCGAAGACTGAACCAAAACTTTTGCCGTTTTGAAGGGCACCAACGGTCGAGAAAAGATTATAGTGCTCTCTTTTGCTTGCCTGATAATATATCAAGATGGATAATGACAAAGCGAAATCTAGATGTTCATAGGAAGGATGTAAGCTGCACGTAGATAGTTCAGGCAGCCACTTTCAAGACCCCAGTGAAACTTATGCATCAATATATTGACAGCTAGTCTGTTGAAGCTTTCAAAAGTGCCATCGTTTGCATCTATTTTAAGTACAGTTAAGGGTGCAAATTCACATCAATACACTCCGTAGATACCTTCAGCTCGTGCGAGGCTCGTTGCTCACTTATTTACCTAATCTATCTGAATGCAAACACTGTTTGCTTAAATAAGAAGTTTATTCCTTTTGATGAGATTTAGTTGAAGCTGACTTTGCAGGCGATGGTGACCTTTCTTCTGCAGGTTGAGCTGGTGGTTCCTCAGCTGGTGACTCTTCAGCCGGTGGCGCCTCAGTCGGTGCCTCATCTACTGGTGGTGCATCTGTTGGCACTGACTCAACCCAATGTGCCACCTGTGATCCAGTCACTCCGTGAGAACTCTTCTTTGAACTCCTATGCTTATGCTTATGCTTATGCTTGTGCTTATGCCCGTGCGATCTCGACTTCCCACTGGACATCTTCCTATAGCGAGGCCAAGAATCAGCGCAGCATAGAAGCATAAGAAACGAAGGTGGTCTCTGAGGACGATATCTGTCATTAGCACTATGACGGCTCCTCCTACTTCTGTTGCCATGACTCTTCCTGTGATGGCTTTTGCTATGTCGGCTCTTACTATGCTCGCTTTTGTGGTGCCTGCTGCTCCTCGCCTGTGAGCCTTCGCCGGACATGGTGGTCATGACTGTCTAATACTGGCGTTTGTATGATATATCAAGGTATACTATAATTCAGACTATGAGCTATAACGAAGGAAAACAATTCCAAGGCAGGCTCAAACTACTGTATATATACTCATTTTTAAGAGTGATTATAAGCTCCGTTATCATATGAACTCACTTTGAACAGCAGCTCAGTTGATCATATCAAGCATTCCCAAGCTTGGTTTCTATTTGAATGGCTCAAAGAACTAGTGGTACAGTAGCAGTGTACAGCAAATAACTCGCATCTCTCCATTCACGCATCGCCAATCATCCGATCCTTTTTTGTTAGATACCCTTAGACTCCCCTCAGTTGTGTGTTATCCCTAGAGTCCATAGGCTTGTATCTCTCGTTCAGTGCGTCCTCCACTGTCTTGTTCACCTTGTCCTCAGGCTTGTTAAATCGTTGCTGGAGGGCTCGCTCCACAGGGGTCAGTGCGGAAAGAGTTCCATCCTCTTGAGCAATATCGACATTCTCCTTATCCTTGCTGTGATCAAGAATAACGCTAGCAAACTCCTTGGTTTCAGCCTTTGCCTTTTTGTAAGCACTCTTGGCCGCCGCTGCGACTTTTCCACTGGCGTCACCGAGCTTGGCAGCCTCTTCCTTTACGAAAGGCTTAGCTCGTCGCTCGGCCCCCTTTGCTTTTTGTCCAGCCTGGTTGGCAACTTCTGAAGGGCTAGCACCAACGGCTCGAGCCCAGAGTTGTGATGCAGTCTCCTCAAGACCTTCACGTACTTGGACCCAATCGGTGTGCTGCACCCATCGTGTTGCGTTCTCGACTTCGGTGTTCCATCGGTCTTTGGCGATCTCAACAGTCTTGGCCCTTTGAGCTGCAGCGACTTCGGACCGCGTAGGTGGCGGCAGCGGTGGCAGAGGGTCGATCAAGCCCTGGAGGGCGAGAGCTTGGGCGCGAAGTGCTGAGCCTTGTTGCTCACGAGTGCGCTGGTGAGCGAGCACTGAGAGGTAGGCAAGGGAGAGGGTGAGCGTGACACCGCCGGTCTGGCAAACCAGTTAGCACGTCAATTCATGCAAGGACATTATTTTTGCTCGTAGAGTTGCGTACAAAGCCGGTGGTAAAGCCCATGATTTAATGCTGTTAAAGCTTTGTCCAGTAGGCCGATATCGATGCGGTAATTTGCCGGGTTCTTGACGTCTGGGAACACGACCAAATTGAGAGTGACGGTCGATTGAAGCTCAAATACAACGTATCATAGCGTGCGCGAGCTCAATTGCCCCGGTATCACGTATCGTTTTCCCTTTAGGAAGCTGTTGGATAGGTTCTGTTGGTGGTGGGTTGACGTAGCGCAGAGGCTCTCTCGGCAGACAAGACAAGCCGGCTCCGAAAACTCCAGCCAAAAATTTCCCTCCACCAAAAATTGTCCGATCAAGACAGCAGACTTGCGGATCGGAGGCGCCCACGTGCACGATAACGACAGGAAATACAAACAAATCCGCCTTCCCCAAACCGACTGCGGCCTTCGAAACCTCTATATCGCTCCCTCAATTGATACGATTCTAAAACTCCGATATAATGGCTGGTGGCACTGTCAAATATCGGCATCTGAGCCGTAACTCAGCAGCCCGTATGGCGCTGCTGCGCGGTCTCGTAACTCAACTCGTCCAACACGAACAAATACACACAACCTATGCCAAGGCCAAGGAAGCCCAGCGCATGGCGGAGAAGCTCATCACATTGGCCAAGAGGGACAATGAACCTGCCCGAAGATCAGCACAGGGTATCCTATACGTATGTCAAATCAACAATTTATCAAGACCATTGTGTTAACAACTCCTTGCAGACACCGCACACACTTCTACCCAAGCTACTAGGCGAGCTAAAAACACGATATTTGGATCGAGAGGGCGGCTACACTCGTGTCGTCCGCACCGAGTCCAAGAACACCTACGACCAGGGCGAGAGCGCTATCCTCGAATTCGTCGACGGCCCCAAAGACTCGCGCTTTATGATGACAGCCAAGACTGTTGCCCGTGACCGTATGCTCGGAATGAACCACACACCCGTCACAAGGACAAACATCAAGAAGGTCACCCAGTTCCGCGGCGAAGAACCCTTCGAAGAGATGGTGCGAAGGTTTATGGTTCTCAAGGCTAATGATGAGACCGTGCCACAAAAGGACGAGAGCAGTTTGGCTGAGGTTGAGGCTGAACAGACGGCTGACCAGAACGCTGAGAAGGCAAGGGAGATGGCCGCAGGGATTGTCCCAGAGTCAGTGAAGAAGAGGTCGCAATAAAAGAACTCGTCATTGAAACGAGATGTACCATATTATGGGGAGGGCGAAGCTCTGCACAAAAACTGTATCAATTACTGTATCATGACATGACGGGTTTCATCTAATCTTTTGATCTTTGAATTAAATCTTGAACCTTTTGCTCAAGCTATATACCAACTTTTCCGATATACTCCTGAAGTAAGACGCATCTAAAGAAACTCAAAGGTATCGCCGCGATCCTGGATCATCTTGCCAACTCTCTTGGAGCCCACGATTCGCTCCAACTTCATCACATCGTACTTGGAGAACACAACCTTGGCGGTTCCCTGGCCAGGCTCGAGCCTTAGATCCTGCTCACTCTTGCTCAAATATCCGCCTGCAATCTCAGTATAAAAGATGGGATTGTCGGGTAAGCCATAGAAGATGACCCGCTGCACGCCACGGAATTGGTATCGTCGGAAGTGGTGTGCTCGCTCTGTGTAGAGTAGCACTCGGTGACGACCGCTAAGGAAATGTGAGCGCGCCCGAGATGCCTCTGGGACATCTGTGTACTCGGAGATCGCACCAAAGGTGACGTTCTCCACAGCACTTGATGTCGCAAAGTAGTTGCGCACGCGGACAAAGTCGAGATATGAGGGGACGAAAATAAGAGTACCTGTGGCATCCTTTGCTCGCTTGGCAAGCGAAGGGATAATAGCAGAAGTGAAATACTCGAACCTAGCATCAGGATCTTTGTCAACCGACTTGGACTGGAACCGTGAAAATGTCTGTTTTGCCTTGACCCCGAGTTGTGATAACGTGCCAGGATACTCAGGTTGCAGCCGAACCTTTCCAGCCCAGTTGTGACAATGTAACCGAAGCAGCTCGGACAGCTCGGGAGTGTTAAATGCAGACAAAATGATTGTTTGCCTGAAGAACTTTGCCCAATCTTCCAGATACCAGTTTCGTACACGGCTGAAATCACAGCCATGAGCGTCCTTAGGCTGGATGTTCAGGTGCTCAAAGATAAACTCAACATGTTCCCAATTTTGCATGAGAAGAGCATCAGCTTGGTCTACAACAACCATTTCGATTGAGCTTAGGAAGTCAAAATCGAGCTTCTTGTCCTCCTCGGAACCAATGGCCATTCGCAGACCTAGTGGACTGGCGAAGAGGATATCTGAATTGTAGAATTGCGAAAAGTATTTGATCGTCTTGCGAGTAAACTTCATGCCAAGACGGAACATGTCATCGTCGCTTCCCTCAAAGAGGTCTTTAAAGTCGGCTGGTCTGTCTGCGCCAAACCTGGCCTCCTTATCCACGTACCCATCGTCAAACCGCTTTCGGTTTTCCTGCTGATCTGGCTCGCACAAATCATGTATCATGTTGACCATGCGAAGACAAGAGTTGCGTGTGGGCAGGAGGAAGAGAACCTTTGGTCGAGTGAAACCTTGATCTCGAAGTTCCAAATCGGTGTCTTGGCCTTCCTTGGCCAGCTTGTAGTTGTTCTTGATTACCCGGTCTCGAGTTCTTATTTTTGATTAGCAGGTGGTTCTCAATAGCTGAAGTATGGGTGCGGAAACTCACTTGAAGACGTGATTGAGCGCATGAAGGCACGTCAATTCTCGCAACGAGTCCGAGTTCTTTACTGTACGATCACAAAACAAGACATCGTTATAGTTAAAAAGAAGCGGGCTCATATTGCGCTGAACAGCGCTGAACTCGCCGATTTTGCGAGAAGAAATCTCCTTGAGCTTCTGCTTGAGCTGCAATCCATCGAGCCCAGCAATAGGTTTCGGTACTTCAGATCCTGCATCAGAAGCTGGATACGTGACAGTCGCCCTCAAGTTTTGTAGTAGCGCTCGCTTTGTTGCCCAGTTTCCCTCTTGTACTGACTTGACTCTCTTTGCGACAATGTCGTCGTCGGGGTGCGCGAAGTGCACATCAAAAGGATCAGTTGGGTTCTCCTCATCCTCTGAATCGTCATCGTCGTCGACTTGCTCCTCAACTTGGTCCTCGGGTTCATCTTCAGCACGGTCAATGTCCTTTTCTTCGTTTTCTTGGCCTTCTTCGCCTTCCTCGTCGGAAGAGGAATCTTCATCAGATTGAGATTGAGTCGGTTCCTTCTGATCCAGCTTTCGTCGCTTGGAACTGGGTGCGCTTTTTTCTTCATTGAAACTTTGTAATAGAGCCATGTATGGCTTTGAAGATGCTGTCTGTTCGTCGTCGTCCTCAGACTCGGACTCGATGTCCTCCATCACTGCGTCTTCGGGCGCGGATTCTGATTCTGAACCAGAGCTTTCTGATCTGAATAATACATAGTCAGTGAACAGCTCGCATCTCACAATTGGCTATTGCTACATTGAAACTTACCCATCGTTGTCTGCAAGTCGAGCGCCGTCAAATCGTCGATTAGGTCCAAATCGGCTTGTCGCTTTGCCTCCTCGGCCACCTCTTCCCCTACCACGACCGCCTCGACCTCTGAAATTTCCTCCTCTTCCACGTGGCGGCATTGCTTCGATTTGAATAGAAAAGTATAGCGTATAGTAAGTCCACAACGAATCTGTGGTATTGGTTGTTTCAAAGTGGTCCTCGCCGTCAAAAGTTGTAAAAAAAAAAGTTATAAGGCTACCTTCAGCCTTGCGTAGAGGAGCCACAGCATGGTGGGGTATTCCACCGGCGCGCCACAAAATGGAGTCTTATCTCTCTAATCTTAGCGCGCACAACCCCAGCCGTCCCGCCAAACCTGCAATTCTTCAAAATCGGCGAAATTTAGAACGGCTTCGCGAGAGAAAGATCAGAAGACCCGGCCCGGCCTCACCCATTTCTCCGCATACATCATCTACATCTTCTCTTAATATATTCAGCTCCTAGTTGCCCAGTATGGCCGCTGCTGCTTCTGAGAGCTTCATCCACCTGGCGAGGCCTTTGGCGCCCAATACCGTCGGCCTCCAGACTAACCTTGCCCCGCTCACTGTCAACATCCAGCCTCAGGTACGGTTACTGCGAGACCCCTCTCACCTCGACTGTCATGGTGTTTTGATATTCGAGGGCTTCGTCAAAGAAACTTTTTTGACTAACATTTTTCCCTTTCCCCCATAGGCTGTCCTTTCCATCCTCGACCACGCCGTCCGACGAGACATCCGAGATACCCAATCCACCCGAGTCATCGGCGCTCTTGTTGGCACCCGATCTGAAGATGGCACCGAAGTCGAGGTCCGCTCATGCTTTGCCATCCCCCACACCGAGGAGGAGGACCAGGTCGAGGTCGATGTCGAGTACCAGAAGAACATGCTTGCTTTGACTCTCAAGGCCAACCGCGGCGAGTCCCTCCTCGGCTGGTACACCACCTCTCACGAGCTCAACAGCTTCAGCGCCCTCATCCAGAACTTCTTCGGCAGCCCTGACACCGGCACTTTCCCCCACCCCGCCATTCACATGACCATCTCTACCGAGCCTGGCGAGGATATTCAGTCTCGATGCTATATCAGCGCTCCCGTTGCTGTCAACGCTGAGCGTGCTGCCGACAGCTGCCTCTTCATCCAAGTCCCTCACAAGATCCTCTACGGTGACGCCGACCGAAGTGCTCTCGAGGCCATCGCCAGCGCAAAGGATTCCGAGTCCCGAACAGCCCCTCTCGTCTCCGATATCGAGGGCCTTGGACGATCTGTCGAGCAGACCATTGGCCTTCTTGACCGAGCAAGTGAGTGGATCAACGGTGTTCTTGATGAAGACGAGGAGCCCAACAACATTGTCGGCCAATACCTTCTCAACGCTCTGTCCTTGGCTCCCAAGGTCGACCCTTCACAAATCGAGCACGACTTCAACAACCACATTCAGGATGTCCTCATGGTCAGCTACTTGGCCAACACTATCCGCACTCAGATCGATCTGTCTCAGCGATTGGCGACAGCCAACTTGGGCGGTGGCGAGAAGGAGGGTGAGGGCAAGTCAGAGGAGAAGGGTGGCGGACGGGGAGGCAAGCGTGGTGGACGAGGCGGCGGCCGAGGTGGTGGTCAACAGCGTGAGCCCCGTGAGCCTCGTGAGCCAAGGGAACCTCGCGAGCCCACTGAGTAAGGAAGTACGATGAAAATAAGAGCTGAGAACTAGATATTGGAGTCCAGGTTACAAGAAGGTCACGTCCCGATAGGATATTCCCCCTGGCATGCATGTGAGATGAAGCATGGGTTATTGTTTCAATAAAAACATGGCGTTGTGGTAGGCATGAAAATTCCGGCACTCCCGGCCATAGAATTGAATTCAACCGTCATAAACTATCTTTCTTTCTTTTTTCTTTGTCTCCTAACCCCTGGCTTAATTTACACCTACCAAGAAGAATTATGTCAAAGTGGTATTGAACTCGTCTAGTAAATTGGGCCGTGGCCTACAAATTCATGTCGTCCATCCTATCCACCGATAACGCCAAGATGTTAAACATGCCGTGTACGCCTTAATGGGTCTCCCAATCTGTGAACACCATATCATGCTTCCCCCCCTTTTTAACGTTAAATTCCAGTATCCGGCTTCTGGGGTAAAGTTGCCGGGTTGCCGTATGTTGGCAGATGCGAGTAAGGTTGGCTAGGCCCTTGTGGGATGCTAGGTCGGTTGGGGATATTGTAAGCTGGGAGGTGATGAGGGTGAGCTTGAGGAGCCATGTGTTGGGGGTTTTGTGACATCACAGGTGGCGCGACATGAGCAACGCGAGGAGAGTGATACGCAGGCATAGAGTTGCTGGACCCCTGCCTCGCCATGCCGTATCCACCTCCATAAGGCTGAGGTATCGGCGGTTGGTACGCGCCAGGATAAGCTAGATGCGGTGATCCAACCTGAGGGCTACCGTGATGCGATCCAGGGGCGGTGAATGGCGGCTGAGGCGGCGGGACGGGAGCCATACCACTACCAGGCACAAACGACTGCGTCTTAGGGTTGAAGGCGTGGTTGCGGTTGTAGCTCCCAGGAATTGGGTGTTGACTCTTAGGGTCATGAGGATTAATATTTGCTGGGAGCTGTCCAAAAGCGTAAGGAATACCCATATGCCCTTGAGGGCCAGTCGGAGTTCCTCCTCTCTGCTGTAATTGCGCAGGAGGGGCAAAACCTGGTTGCCATGCCGGTTGCTGCGATCCTGCTGGGGGTACTGGAGCACCATAGTTTGTCATAGGACTTCCACCAGGCGGGTGCCGTTGCTGGCTGGCTTGAGGGGGGTACTGGCATTGCAAGTTAGCCATGGTCAATAAGCTACCGTTGAATGAAACATACCGGAGGCACAGAGTACTGAGGATATGGCTGGCTTGGAGGCATTCCGGGCATTGAGGGATAGCCAGGGCCTTGTTGAGTATAGACTGGGCCCATATGTCCCTGATATGCTGCGCCTGGTGGCGCTTGAGCACCATATTGAGGGTTTGGGGGTGGCATATACTGTGGTTGAGGCACCCAAGTCTGCTGCTGAGGTCCCCAGTATGGGGTGTAGTGGTGTCGCGAATCAAAGCTATCGGAATCATCACGTCGCTGCTTGCCAGGTTTGCCTCTCTTTCCAGCAATTGATTTATCCTTCGCTGATACCGAACTGGCTCTCGAAATTCCGTTATCGCCATCTTCTACAGTCCTAGTCAGATAGCTTTCAAGGCTGGGGCCTTGGAATCACATACCTGCGATACTCTCCTCTGAGCTGCCGAAAATGCGCTCTCGAGCTAGCTTGTAAAGCTCCTCTCGCTCCTCTCTGGTCAACCTTGTGATGGTCAGTACGACGAATTGACGGCAGTTTGTGAAGATAGACATACTTCTGGTTGGCTGCGGGTTTATCCTTGGCGTCACTACCATTCTCGGAGGCTGGTTTAGAGGGACCTGCGCTTGGGCCGCCCTCACTATCTTGACCACGTCGCATGATCTTCTTGGGCAGAACGGCAGGAGGAGGTGTGCTGCTGCTCGGTGCACTGGGACTTGGGTTGATGAGTGCCAGCGAGGTAGGGACCCGACAAAAGGGTGTCCTGAAAATGCGTACAGATCCTACATGAGGCTCAAAAGAGTGTGTCATGTGGTAGTAATCAGCCAGCTTGTGCGTGAGCATCCTACAGAATGAGTTGGACGGCGGAAGGTCCATATACGGTTCCCTGAGATAGTCAGTATAAGTGATAGCAAATGAAGCAGACAGACATACTTGGAGTCCTGGACAAAATCAATTACTTGTTTCTCCAGTCTGAGAAGAAACAGCCTATCTTTGGGCGATGCCATGGCCTCAAGAAGCTTTTCATCTGGTGCCTGCCTATAAATGACACCAAGCGCATCTGAGGAACCAGCTGCACCTAGAGGGGCACTGGCGGGTTGTTCGGACGAAGAACTTTGTGGAGTCAAGACTCCTTGAGCTGCAACACCTGGAGTTTGTTGTGGTAACCTGCGCTCTGGAATATCGCCCAGGGGAATGCCTCGGGCGCGAGCAGCCACCTCGGATCCGATGCGAGAGCCAGCAACAAGTGAACCACGAATAGAGAAAGCATCGTCGTCTTCTGCGGCGGCTTTAACACTCGCGCTATCGTCAGGTCTTAGCGATTCCTTCTCGTCAAGCGCAAATGTTGTGCCTGATGTGATGCTCTTTCCATCCAGACTGGGAGGCTTGGTGCCGAGTTCGGAGCTTGAATCAGCTCTCTGAGAATCGTCAGACCCGCTATCTCTACCAACGATAACCGCAGGTCGTTCGGGCGCCAAGGGTCCGCTGCCATTGACGACAAGACTGGGTGTTTTCTCTCGGAGGCTCAAATCATTCAGGGATCCTGCCAAGTCGTCTACACCGCTTCTGTGCTCGGTCGGACTGGCAGTGGTTACAGTTTGCGGCGAAGGTGTGTTTATAGTCGGTGCTTTGGCAGATCGCCCATTCGCAATTACAGGACCCGTGGATATAGGTGTTTTCGAGCTCATGGATACTTCTTCAGACGGAGTGGCTACCTGTCGATTTGCAGATGATGCAGAATCCTTGGAAACAGAGGCAGCGACCTGTCAAACAGCATGAGTTAGCGCCAGTCGATAAATGGACATGGTTCCTTCGACAAAGAACCACTTATAGAGGGGACGAATACGGGGTAAATTTTACCTTGGCGAACGAGGGTTTAGGAAGATCAGGAGACACCTGGGCAGGAGCCATGATGGATTCCGATTAAGGCTACGAAGCCAATACAATACCGTAAGAGGTGGGTATTTTAATGATGTTTGAGACAGGAGGGTGAGGGCGACGGTTGACCAGTACGGTATGAGGCTGCAGCTTCAAGCTGGAATTGAGGCTGCGGCTGAGACTGCAGCTGTGATGGCGGGAACAGAAAGGACAGTATCGAGCAAAATCAAGAAGCGAATTCGATGGAAGCGGACCAGCAGAAGGAAAACGGAGTCTCGGTGCTCATCGTCGTGTCGTAAGATACATTGTTCACCAGATGATTCTGATCGAATTGTCCAAGGTCCTGTTGCTACCCAATCTCCAACACAGAGAGGCGGCCTCTTTTTTTTTTTTTGGTCGAAGTGAGACGGTGTCGAAATCGGGGGTGGAAGTTGAGAATGAACCTCAGGAAACGCCCAGGTCGGAGGTCAGGCGTATGTTTGGAGGGCGAAAGACAAGAAGAAACAGCAGCTGACTCTTGACGAAAAGACGACCCCAATGCGCACAGCTCAGCTCAGCAAAGCAGAGAACAAGGCGATGCGATGTAATGTTGCTGATGGGCGGGATGGATGTAGTTGGTTAGTCAAGGTTTTGGAGGGGAACCAGGAGGAGGTTGTCACAAGGACGTGCACCATCACTTTGCCTACCCGCCTGCCCTGGGTTATCACTTCACTTTACTGTCTGGTACTTTACTTGCCCGGGCCCTGTGGAGCGAGCGGCACGGCAGGGCACACAGTGGGAGGAGTCGCCCGAGCCACTAAAATTGCAGGTGACTGGGCCTAGGTACCCAAAATCAAGAAGATCATGAAGAAAAAACGGCCTAGGCGGTCACCTCAAAGCGAAAGAGGTACGGATAGGAACTCAAATTGAAGGTCACTGCCTAATAGAAGCCGTCGGGTATCTGTATGCTTTTGGAATCATGTACCTAGCGAAATATCATTGCTGATTGCCTTGCTTATACAGAAAAAGGCAATTTCAAAAGCACAAGACAAAAGGTGGCTAAAGCATTCTGTGATATGATATGGAAGAATTTCTCACGATGATCTATTTCTATCTTTACCTATTGTTGATTTGATGATCCAGTCACAGCCACTTTCAGATGCTGCGCAGCACTGTGCAGCATCCTGTTTTCTGCCAGTAACCTGTTGAAACATGGTAAGACATTCATTCGGAGGATCAATCTCAATCTCAACTTTACCTAGCTGCCATACATCATATATGTACTAATACAGGTAGGTAGTAGAGTACATATAGAATAGGACCAAATCTGGTCTCTACATCATTTTCCCCTTTTCCTTACCTTTATTTAAGTATTCAAACACAGCCGAGATTGGGTCATTACTAGGTACCTATCCTTGCTCTGTATTAATCGTTTTAAATATATTCAATGCATTAATAAACGGTATTGTTGGTTCCAAACGACTTGTGAGATTTTGTACACGGAAAGGTTCCCTTTATCTTGTCGGTGACCCATACATCTCCGTTGTACCAAGCATCAACATTTGGCTTATCACAACTCGACCATAAGTGTCTGCCATGTATTTCAACATCGAAATCTCAGCATTTGTTCTCGTAGTATTATGTCTAGGTAGATTGGCATACACGCGGCCTAACACATTACTTATCCAAAATGGAAAACAGTACCAGGTACCTAGGTACTAAGTTGGATATCGGATGCGGTACGTACTTGTAGGTTATCCTGTAGTCACGTGAGCAAACCAAAGCCAAGAGTCATTCTGTAACTCTTGAGTCGAGACTACTTAGGTATCCAGATACCTACAGGTATTATCAAAAGATTCTCACGATAATCTTTACCAAACTCTGCTCAATCATCAGGCCCAGCCAAATAGTCTCTCTATTCTCACATCCTTGTTACGGATAAACCAGAATTGGGCTTGAACAGATAGGCTCCTTCAGTTCTCGATGTTTAATTACAGAGGCCGTGGCGGTCCTTCGCGGTCAACGCCTGCCAATGTCCAGTGTCAGAAATGTCTAAAACGAGATATGTTTTCCACCTTTTCTTCCAGTCGCACCAATACTGACTTTCTTAGAACGTCACTACTCTTATGAATGTAAAGCAACGGCACAGGAGCGTCCGTATGTGTCGCGCCCATCACGATCTCAGCAGTTGCGAAACCCCAAGCTCGTACCCAAGCTTACAAACGAGACCCTGAACCCTCTGGAAAAGAAGTACGTTGAATCGAGATTGACGATTTGCTTTTGCTAATGTTGTTCTAGGGAAGGTGTTGCTGATGCAGAGCTGGCTAAGGTAGACGCTGAACGCGCACGCAAGCGCGAGCGGGAGGAGAGAGATGATGAGCTGATCAAGTCAACTGCAAAGCGGCATAGATCTGTTTCTTCCCATTCTGTGTCTACTATTTCTACTGGTGCCTCGAGGTCTCCGTCGCCTGGTATAGATAGAGTTGGATCACCTCGTGCACGAGGAAGAAGTTCTCATTCTGACAACTCACAAGGTCGAGGTGACATTCGAAGCAGAAGTCGAAGTTTTAGCTCGGATCGCAGCCGAAGCCCTCGTGTCGAGTCTAAACGCAGGCAATCTATGTCTGGCGATGATCGTTCTCCAGAAGACTATGATCGCCGTAATCACTATCGATCTCGCGATCCTCTGTCTCCAGGTCGAGAAACTACGTCTACGAAGCAACCGAGAAGGGACTTGTCAGGGTCGCGGAGTCCAGATGGATACAAAGGCCAGCGTGCCCAAGGTTCAAGGTCGCCGGGGCTTGGAGGGAAATATGGTGAGAGGCCTGGTCCGTCCGATACTCGACATGACCGTGAGAGGCCAGCACCACGCGGAGGATTTGATGGAAAGAAAAACCGCCACGGAGGCCGTCATCACGAGAATGCCCGAGAGCGAAGTTTGAGCCCTTTCAGCCAACGATTAGCCATGACCAAGGCTATGAAGCAGGGTGGGAGATGATTGTTGGGTATAGTTGTAATAGTTATCATGACAGCTCAGGGCGCCGGAAACCCCGAAAACGTAATACATAGGACGATGAAAAAAGATCCAACGTACAGCAAAAATGCTGGACTGTTTTATGCGCCGAGTGCAGCTTCCTCCTCCCTTTCGCGACGCTCCTCTTCCTCATCCTCCTTTTCCCTGACCCTTAGGCCTTCCACCAGTGCCACGCCGTCCATACCAGTCGCTTCACCAGTGCCTTGGGCGTCGTCAACTGCCTTGTCCTTTTTGGCCGCTTTTTGCGCACCAGTAATGCGGTCGCGTACCAAACGCGCGATGGCATTGTCTGTTCGGACGTTGAGGACTTCCATCTTCTTATCGAGTTCCCTCTTCAGATCCCAGTTTGGCTTCTTCGGTTGTAGTTTGAATAGATCGACACCCTTGTCGTCCTGAGCTTCCTCTGCCGCCTTTTTCTTTATCTCGGCCTCGACTTCGGCAGCCTGCTCTTCAAGGGTTGGGGCTTCAAGGTTGAGGCTTGGATCTTGTTCGAAGCCTAATTTGGGACCTCTTGTCTCGGGATCGTAGTTGCGGCCAGACAAATGTAACCGTGATACATCTGGTTCTGTGGGAGGGGATGCGGCTCGCTCTGATTCAGGCGCAACGATTTCATCTGCTGGCTGTTTGCGCTTGAGGTTCTTGAGCTTTGCGAGTCTGGCTTTTCGGTCGTCCGAAGCAGCGCTAAGGCTAGCGTGTGATGAAGACATGATGAGGGAATATTAAAAGTAGGATACAAGCGCGTAAAGAGTGTGAGGTTGGTACAGGACTAAATCAATTGCGATGTGATGAAGCTTCAAGACTGGAGGGGTGTAAAATGTAAATTCGAGATGGAGTTCTATCGAGAAGCTAGCGCGTCACCTCCGATGTACAGGCAGGCACACCTAATTGATGCGAGAGCCACTAAAAACAACCCGTCGGCAGGGGTCGGGCTGCAGTGAAGTTAGAGCCTGCCTTGAGGTTAAGCGCAAGAATTGAGGTGGGCTAAAATTATAGAGTCGGCATGAGCGACTTCGGCAAATGGAGATTTGGAATTTTTACATTCATTAACTTCCAACTCCAACGAGAAACGGCGAAGAGACCGCTATTCACTTAGCGATCATTATGCAGGTGGCTGACCTCAAGTTAACGCCGACCCGGAGGATATGCCAGCGGCTCTCATGCTGCGAGCCTGCACGAGGCTCGAGTCCTCTGTGACGGCGCAGACATGGACACGAAGAGCAGCATTTCTCGCATTACGACAGAATACAACGAGGAATCGAACCATATTCACTCGATCATATCATCTTGAAGCACACTCGTCATATCCAGAAGAAGGCACTCAGATATTATCACAATTGCGGCTACGTAAAGCAGCTCCGAACCCCTCCAATACCACCACAGTCGAAGATACGCAGGGTTCTCAGACATGGTCTGGCTCGCAACGAAGGCATGAACAGGGCGAGCGCAGTTCTCATGAACGCAATTATAAACAAGAGACAAAGACAAGAAATACAAGCCCCTCGAAGGATTCACCAGGCGCACGCTTCTACCAGAATAGATCGCTCCGCGATCCAGAATCTATTCGAAAAGATGCTGAATATCGTCAAAAGGAAAAAGAAAAAGAGAAGAAGCGGAGGGAAAGATACGATCAATGGGGATATCTGCGTCATCAATACTCCGGCGATGAACTGGTCGCTGTAAAAAAGCAATTTAACTTCTGGCATACAAACTTGGATTCAATTGTAGCTCGGACTAAACCAAAATCATCATCATGGCTGGACGACGGGAAATTCCTTTTCGAACTGGAAAGCCCCTCGGATATGGAGAATGCCTGGCACGAACTTGACGTTGAATCTCGGGAGAAGAGATGGCCTCGTGTAATGCTGTCGACACTTTACTCGCGCCCGGACAAGGCGATCCAAGTTCTCGAGGCCACCTTGGATCCTTTACCGCCTGGTTACGCAATGGCCGGTGTTGCTCAATTCTGCATCTCGGCTTTGGATCTTAAAGGTATCAAAGTAATGCGTGATCGTGTTACAAAAGCCGACGAGGTGCTAGAACTCTTTGCCAAACTGATCGAGGACGTCCCATCCGGTCATGTGCCATTCCGCCAAAGCACCCTAGGCCTTCTTGCTGCAAAGTTGCCGATTGAGCAAACGACAGAGATCTTTCAAATCTTACAACGGTCGGGAACCAGGTTGCACCGGAATACGCTTTTGAAGTTTGCCGACAAGCTTGCGCGTAGTCATGAGCACAAAGAACAAGCTTTCCAGATTCTACGGAACATCGCAGATGAAGGCCATGACTTGAACTCGCCGTCCATCGCGAGTGTTATCACTACATTATTACATACTCAACCAACAGCACACTCATGGTCTGACTCGCAAGGTGCCTTTTCACCTCAACGTGCTATGGAGTATTTCCTAGAACACGGATTTTCCCCCAACTTGGTCAGTTTCACAGCTCTAATCTCGTCTCTTTGCCTGCAAGGTGATATTGAAGAAGCTGTTCGGCTTCCATTATTGCTGGCGGAGAACGGCGCTGAGCTTGACAGCCGATGTTATACTACTGTGTTCAGGGGGGCCAAAAGCAGCCTCAAAGCGTTTAATGTACGGCGAGCTCTGGATGTTGCTCGAGCTGCAAAAGTACCGCACGTTGACGTGCTTAATAACACGCTGCATTCCATCTTCTACTTTGCAGAGATGGAAAGCCGAGACAAGAGGTTTCCAGCACCATATGTTGTCCCCATCTTTGGGCCTTTGCTTCGTATCTACGCCAAGAAATTCGACCTAGAACCTCTACAATGGCTTTTGCCTGACACTTTACCCCTGCTTCTCAGTCAGGAAAACATGGACACCAGTGAAAAGTTCATGTTCAACCCCCAGATACAATGGGAATTCAGGAGCACCATTCTTCCTGTTGCCAACGAATTCTTTGACAGCAGTGCTGGCCCTCTACAGAAACCCAACATGCAGACACTGGCAATTATGATGCGGGGATACATCAAGACCCTGCACCGGCCTTACGACTTGATGTCTTTCTACACTTGGTTCAAATCACGCTTAGAGGAGCGTGGGACTGAGAAGAATTTGGCTCAACAGCTGGTCAAGGAACAGGGAAGCATCATTCACGATACACTAATTCTGGTCATGCTTGAGCGAAAGGTTCTTCTTCGTCCAGCGCTACAAGTATTTGGAGATATGCTTCGCGATTCGCTAATCGCCAAGACGCCAGAAGACGGCACGCAAGAGGAAGTCTTGGGTGAAAACTTTCCTGTTCACCCGCCACCGAATTTATTCACTTTCAGCATTCTTCTTCATGGGCTTCTCATGCGAAGGGAAGTAATACTGGCAGAGCAAGTTCGACAAGCTTTGCAGGAACACAACCTGGAACCCAATATCGTCACTTGGAACACGCTTGTTAAGGGCTACGCTGCGATGCAAGACCTGTCTCAGACAGTTGGCACACTGCAGGACCTCGAGGCAGCTGGATACAAGCCAGACATGCACACATTCAAGGCATTTGCCAAGCTGAAAGATCAGACTCGGGCATTGGAAACGATGGAAAAGATCATTGATGAAAACAGGAAGAGGCTAGAAGAGCACCAGCCCCAGTAAATGTAGCATGATAGGAACAGACAAGATATGTATGGGCTTTGGCAGCGGAAACGATCGCTGCGTGTATCACCAACGCATATTATAGAATTGGATATTGTGTCTGGGGTTTTGGATAAACATGAAAATTGGGCCATGTATGACAGTGAATGAGGAGTTAGGAAATCGCCTATGTATTGTAAAGCATTTAACTGATTCGTAAATGAATAATTTTATATTCAAGCGATTAGAGATGAGCTTTTATAGTTGAGACCATTCAAATGAACCGGTTCCAAAAGATTCAAAGCCCGTTTAACTTCCCCACGCCGGACTTATCGGGGCAATTTTATTATTATCATTATTATCATTTATTGGTCAAAGGCTCACACTCACTCTCATTTCACTCCAAGGAACAGGCGAATCCGACGAGACCCGTTGTGGCTTCACATCAGGGTTGAGGGTTCGGTCTAGGTTAACTCCGGTCGACTTGACATCCTCATGAGAACCTACACTCACTCGATGTCGTGATAAATCACACGAATAGTCGCGATACACTCACTCACACTTTTTAGTTTCTCCTTTATCTCATTCTCAGAACAAATCAATTTCGCTTGAAGAAACTTGCATCGCTCATCAACTAAACCCCACAAAATAAACACCAGCAACTTATCATTGTCACCAGCAGCAACCACCGACAGTTCCAACAGGGTCCAGGACTCTGACTCTACTCTTCGGACAATCGCTACGCCAATAGGTCAATGGATCATGCCTGACCCTGGCATAAAGCGTCTTACTGGTGTCTTCCGAGCCACCGACACTCACAAAGTTACCCGCAATCGAAAGCCTGTCTCTTGCACGATATGCCAGAAACGCAAGTCGAAATGTGATCGGTCAAAGCCCTCTTGCAATGCCTGTCACAAGCGAGGCGACCCGAACGCTTGTGTCTACGGCGATGTGAGAGCTTCTGGAGGAAAGCAAGAGATGCAGCTCAAAGTGGCCAAGCTTGAAGAAATCGTGATGCGCCTCGCAGCAGCGTCAGAATCTTCGGGTGCTTTTACCAGCGCTAGTACAGGAGCGAGCACAAGTGGGCTTTCTCCTCGAGGAACAGAAGAAGGGTCAGATGCCATGTATCATGGAGAGACATCATGGGAGGCCGTCTTCAAGGGTATCCACGATATTCAGAATGTTCTTCACACTGAAGATGAGTCTGATCATGGCGACGAGTCCGAGGTTCTACCTCCTACTCCAGACATCGTAATTGGAGGAATATTACCCATCACGATCACTGAAGTTCGCAACAGCTTACCACCTCGTCAAGATGTCGATGCTCTTGTCAGGACATATTTCAACTCCAAATTTATCGCTATTCCTTTCATCCACGAGAGACATTTCTGGAGACGTTACGGGCTTCTCTGGTCCGACTCTCACAATCCTAATTTCCTATGGTTAAGTATATTATTCTCTGTGTTGGGTCTTGGCGCTATGATCTCAAAAGCCCAAAGCCCTTGTCTAGAATCCGTTCAGGAATCAAAGTCTTACATACAACGGTCAGCTCAATGTCTTGTCACAGGGGAGTACCTTAAGGCCAAACCGTATTCTGTCGAGGCACTCATGATGTACGCTCATTCGTGCAATGTTACCAAAAAAGATTCAGACGCTACAATATGGTCTCTGTACTCGCTTGCCGTCCGTCTTGCACAGCGCAGAGGCTACCATCTCGACGCAGCCAGAGTGTCACCTACAATTACACAGTTTGAGGCCGAGATGCGTCGGCGGACGTGGTTTATGGTTCAGACTTCTGATTTACTTTTCTCATTCCAACTGGGCATGCCCCCTATGGTGTATCAAGAAGTTTGTGACGCTGGACATCCTAGAAATCTATCAGACGATGACTTCGATGAAGACACTGAGGTACCTGAGTCTCGTCCTTCCACAGAGCCTACTCCTATGCTGGCTTGGCAGACCAAATCCCACCTCTGCCGTCTTCTACGCCGTGCCCTACGGCATGTTCTCCGGGTCGAGTCGCCACCATATGAAGAGACGATGGCACTTCAGGCTGAGTTAGAATCATACCACAACACCGTGCCTGAATGCTTCCATATCCGCCCCATTGCCTCCACTCCATTGGATGTCCCAGGCTACACCATCATGCATCGACTCATCATAGAGATATCATACCTTAAGACTATTTGTGTGCTCCATCGCCCCTATCTTCGCCCCGAAAAGAACCAGGAACGTTATAGACAATCCCGAGAACTCTGCCGCGCCACAGCTCTTCGAGTTATTGAACTCCACCTCGAGTTCGAACATGAGACCCGAGACGGTGGCCGCATGCACGAGGATCGCTTTTTACTCTCGAGCCTTACACTGCATGACTTTTTAGTTGCAGCCATGATCCTTTGCCTGGATCTGTTGGGGTCAACCGACATAACGTAGGCTTCACTGCTGTGCTTCTTATATGTATTACTAAAATCCTCTAGCCCGCAGGTGCATCTACAACACGCCCGGATGCTGGAGTGTGCTCATAAAGTCTGGAAAGAGCGTGGAGCTCACTCTAAGGACGCACGATATGGATCAAGGGTTATTCGTGCAACACTCGACCGAGTTGCTACGCCACTGAGCTATATGTCCGACTCAGGAGCTCAGGACCTAGTCAATACGGCATATCCCTACATCGAACCGACTATATGTGATGAGATTACGGACTTCACTATGCCAGATATGAATTATTCTGGAGATTATGAGGAGTTTCTTCCTCTGAATACCATCTTTGGCCCGGCCGAAGGCTTCGACTGGGTCAGTTTTATCGGTGTAGGCTCGTTCCTTCAACAGCCCACTAACACGCAGTAAGATGTCAATCGGTCAACTCTAGGGCTGCATACGAGGCCGCAGATGCGGACATCCTTAACATTACTCTAGCAACCGGGCGGCCAGGCTAAGGATGACTGCAGGTTGTGTATTTGTTGTCGACGCGACTGGTCAAATAAGGGTCGCATCATCACAACCGCAAGCAAAAAAGGACTCATCCACCAAAAATTACCGCAAAACGAACGGATGGGTGTTAAGAAGTATACAAGCTTGAATAGAATGTGACACGCTAATAATAATAATTGATAACATGAATGGATATCTTCCTGCAGGCCTCGACCTGGCTTTGTTTATCTCTCATAAATCGTAGCGCATGCAGCACAAGAAAACAACAACAAAAACAACAAGCAATATCACCATCCCAGTTCGTCATATTCACCTGCCAATTCGTCTCCCATGAGGTTTTCTGCCTCCCAAGACGGCCGGTAAACCCACACAATAAGTCTTCTAGCGCCTCCCATTAGAATTGCTTTTCACCACCCTCTTATCCGATGCCAATAGTAACCCTCTCGGTATAGAACGACCCTTATAATCAAATAAACCAAAACCAAAATCAAAATGAATTCAACCGACAAGATACATCGCTGAGGCTTTCGTGACGCTTAGATCCTTTCATAATCGTTGTGCATTTTTGCGAACTCGTACGGCCGAGTAGCCACTCAAAAGTGAAGACTTAAACATATTAATACTTCCGAGTATCGTGTTCAGAAGACGAGGGAAATGCAATGCCATGTAGCAACATTAAGAGGCGATGCCGCGCAAAACCCTTGCAGGATTTCCTGCTACAATCGTAAAAGGAGGAACATCCTGAGCCATGAATTAGTATAGGTCCTTCAGCAAAAGTTTTATGCAAAATACCTTCGTGACAATTGATCCAGCACCGACAGTGCTGCCTTTGCCAATTGTTCTTCCAGGCAGAATGATGGCACCTCCGCCGATCCAGCAATCTTGCTCAATGATAACAGGCTTGCCTGCTTGGGGACCTTGGGTACCCTGGCGTTTCTTGGGATCGACGGGTAGCCCTGCCGTGAAGATACTGACATTTGGACCAATTACACAGTTGTCGCCAACCTTTACCTCGCACACGTCGTTGATTGTACAGTTGCGCCCGATAGCAACCTGGTGGCCAATTGTGATGTTATAGCCGTAATCACAAGCAAAAGGTGTTTCGACAGCGACACTTCTGCCCACACGGCCGACATTGGTGATCGGAGAGGCTTCGGTAGGAGAAACTCGAACGGGGTCACGAGGCTGCAAGATTTCACGGAACAAACGAGCACGTTCTTCAGGAGATATGCCGTTGAGGTTGTTGAATCTCCAGACAGCAGCTGAGCAACGCTCACGCTCCAGACAAAGTTCCTTATCGAAAGGGTAGAAGTGACGCCCTGAAAGCATCTCCTCCTTTTGGGTCCGTCTCTGGGGGAACTGTGAATGGGACAAAGCCAACTGGGCGGCTACTTGAGCATTGGATGTCGGTGCAGGCGGAGGAGGCGCAGGACTGTTTGTTCTTGTAGGATGGAGAATGTTGATCTGCGGGAGCTGGTTCCCAAGATGAGTAGAATCGGGTTCTGTCCTGCTAAGGTCGTGCAGTGGAGGCACGCGCTGGTATTCCTTGGCCATTCTGTCTCCAAACGGTGGTGGCGGCGGTTGAGGGTTTGCGCTGACAGGTGTTGGAAACACGTTTGCTGGAGTGTAAGGTAAAGCAGAGAGTTTATTCTCAGGGCTCGCAACAGACGCGCTGGGTATTGTTGATGCGGTTGGCCGGTCGTCATCGGTCACCAAAGGGCGGCCTTGTGGGGGGTCAATTCGAAGGGCCTGGCCGCGATAAGGCGGCAGGGGTTCGCGCTTCACCGGTTGGTTACCGTAAGGGCTTTGCTGAGGCATCCCGTAAGCTCCTGGTGGAACATATGTCGGGTCTTTGGACTCGAGAGGAACTGCAGCAGCTTTATTGTCGGGCTTCTGCCATCCTGGTCCACGCTGAGGTGGATAGCCTGTGCAGATAAAACTGCCACGAAGACAGTTTCCACCTAAGGAAATATTAGTGACATGCGTAGACAGTTAACATAATCTGAATGTGGCTTACACTCGGGCTTTTGTTCATCGCATTTCTTCTTCCGCCTGCGGCAAGTGAGGCATCCTGTCTTGGTCCGGTTGCTGAAATTTCTCTTGCGTTTCTTAGAATCGTGTTGCATAAAAGCGTCGCGCCTCGGGTCAGACGAGTACTGGCCACCACATATGATAGAATGATCATCGCCATCAGGACTGGCGTTAGAGTAGTCCCCTTGGTCCATCTGGCCAGTAGCTCTACGAAGTGCATCACCAATCTGCTCTTCTGTTTGACCATGCGGGGTAGTTGCAGAATTCTGCTGGGAGTCATAGCTACGTTCTTCGCGATGCGGATACCAAGCTTCCTTGTCCCGGTGCTCATCGCCATATGAGCGGTAATCTCTCGAGGGTGTTCCATAAACCTCACGCGAATCATGTTGCGGGTGGGCGGATTCCGGTGTATGGACGTGTATGACCTGTTCCCGCCGTATCTCGACGGAATCAGACCGCTTTCTCTTATGAGAGCCCTCTACATCAGGATAGCCAGGTGATTGAAAAGATGGCCGCTCCGTACTTTGTGCTGGAACCTGGTTTGACGGCACTTCTGGTGTAGGTGGAGGTTGAGACGTAGTTGTGCTGTGTGCGCGTTCGTCTATGGTCGAAGTTTTCTCGATGGTCACAGCAGGCGGATCTGAAGTCCAGGGTGAGCCCCCGTTGAGGGCCGTAAAACTTGACATATTGGCCCGTCTAAGATAGCGAGTGGTGGCACACAAGATGAAAGATGGGCGAGTCGGGAGAAACGTTAAGGAATCGCGCAGTCAAGCCTTGAACCGGGCGGGCCCAGAGCAACTCCCAGAGTCGCTCAAGCGAAGCACAGTCGAGCTCACTCCGGGTATTCCGCGAATAGTCGCGATAAACGATTAGGGGTCTGCGGTTGAGTAGATGTGTATGAATCACCTAACAAGATGCTCTGAACTCGAGTTGATGATGCCGTTAGGGTGAAACTGTAAGGAATATCGAGCTTTACCCAGGTAGCAAGAGTCTGTGGCGCAGTAGAACAAGCAACGCAATGAAAATGAGCAGAGCCCAGCCAAATTGACGTCCACGATGGTAGATAATCAACGAAAGTTGGTGCTTATCGCTATGATTGAACCAATGATCCAAGGCGTCGGTGGCAGAAGGTTTTGATATGATTGAATGATGATGGAATTCAAAGCCAAAGGACGTGAGTTCCGGTGCAACGAGATGAGATGAGGTGATACGATGCTCGCTGTGAGAATGTGAGACAGTAACTAGACTGCAATGTCTCTCGCGATTCGTCTCTGAGAATTAGACTGAGTGAGGTTGAAATCCCTTCTGGCACCTGTAGCCAAGATAAAAACGAATGCAAGTTGACTAAACAAATACCCCGGAAACCTCTATGAGATGCGAGCTCGCATATAGAAGATAAAGGTAAAGGAGTTCAATTGGGAACGCGATTGCCCACCGAGTAGCGAAAAGTCGGGTGGTTGTGGTTTGGAAATGATGAAAGTCGCCGCGCTTGGGGCGTCGGTAGGTTTTGACGCGCGATTAAGTCAAAGTGCGTCTGTAATGGGCGAAAAAAATATTGGCTAGGGGTGTTCGTGGCGGGGAGCTCAGATCAGTCAGGCCTGACGGGACAGGGAGAGTGGGAGGGGGTCCTTCCTGGTGGTAGGGTAGAGACTGGGTAGGTAGGAAGAGGATGGAGAGGAAGAAGAAAAAACCAAGGATCGAGATTAGAGCGAGATCCAAGATGAAGTGAGGGTGTGCCGGGAAGGAACAATATGCAATGCAGGAAAGGAACGGGAGAGAAGAGCCCGAGGAAGGAGAGAATGGATATGAAAGAGAGCCCCAGTAAGGGTCCAGAGAGTACTGTACGGGGAAGGAACCCTCGAGGCTCACCAAGGATTAAGTAAGATCAAGTCAACAACAAGCTAAGAAAGAGCTAAGAGAGAGACAGCGGCGGCAGTGAATGACATGGAAAGAACAACAGCTAGAAACACCCAGATAAAGTAAGGTACTAGACGAGTACAAGCTAACAAGCAGTTCCCTAGTCCACCTCTTACTATCTCTACCCGTCAGGTAGACGATTCAGTAACACCAGAAGCGCTCAAGTTGTTTCAGCTGGTGTCGACCACCCAAATCAGTTCAACAATCAAGCAGAGCTGCGGGAGTCCGACCCATCCATTCATCAAGAGAATGATGTGAGCGATGTACGGACGACGGATACAGTACAGTAGGCAAATCAATTCGATATGAGTCTCAGAGGCTTCGAAACAGAACAGCGTTGTACTGTAAGGTAATCCATCCTCGCCTGCATATTCACTGGGGGGTGAATGTATTAATCAAGAGCTTGGGGGCCAGGGGACCCTTGAACTTGGAAACTGACCCAAGAAAGGTGGGTGCTGTACTGCAGGTGTAGGCGAGCGGACGGGGCGCGCGGTTGGTGCTGTTGGTTCCGTTTCTGTTTCTGGTGTGTCCCTGCAAGTTGTGATAATAGACGGGCATCCATCCATCCATGGCGGTCGTATACCTATGTAGCCATGATCTCAATCCCAACAGCGCCTTGGAGATAAAGCTAAGCTAGGTAGCTTTCCCATCGTTAGGTATGCGCGTGAGATGACGGAGTGGACCAGTCTTGTAGCTCCAATTCCATATCGTGATACGCAGATATTTTCGCATCTCGGTTCCGGACGATGCAGTAGTTGGAAACGAACGGAGAAGTAGACAGGATGTCTAGATGGTCAATAGCGCTCTTACGGAATAATGGTGAACCAGTAATGCCTCCGATAATACCAACTCTAAATATTCACAACCTGCATGCCTTTCTGGCCTACAGCCTACCTACTCTCAGTCCTCCAAACTCGCGGCGGCGTGGCGCTTCACACGGCGTCACTCGGCTACGAGGTGCGGTACCTCCGAGCCGACAAGTACCTTTGCGCAATCTCAAAGTACATGTGCTGGAATTACAGTTCAAGCAAAGTGCATACCCAAGGCTGCAGAGCGTGCCCCTGCCCCTGCCCCTGCTCTTACGGGATTGAACAAACTCTCATCAACCTGAACAGCATTACAACGCCTGATTGAAGACTCTACATAACAAGTCCGTGACAAGGCAGACGACAATCGCTACCTGTGATCGGTTATATCACGTCATTGCCCGGCTGCGAGTGCACGTCCAGATAGATAAACCACATACTCTGACAGTGAGTGATTGGGGCCTATTGTAAAGTGCGGTCAAGATGAATGTTATATAACGGATCCCATCGATGGATAAAACGTCTCTAGCTATACTGTACATACTGTAATTAATAACTGGAGTAGACCCATAAAGCAATGCTAAAAATTGGTACCCAGGCATTAAAAAAAGGACGGAAACCCTCCGTCACTACCTCAATGCCCTCTGTTCTTTACTGTAACTGGCTCTGGTGCTGACGCTGGCGTTTCGCTTAGGAGTCTCCCCCTCATTAAAAGATTCTGTTCTGGCGCTGCCTTGCGCTCTCCCACATTCTTGGTCACTCTGGCGCGGCCAACCCTCACTGGGCGTCTCTGCTTGCAACCAGTCGCGCGGCCCATGAGGAGAGGTCCCTAGCTTGACAATGGTACCTCTTTCGACGCGGGATTCTCGAGTCGAGAACTGACAGGGGAAGGGTTGTTGAAAAGATGGGGGTGTCATTTTAACCAGCCCTCTTTAAGTGATGTGCGGATCACGGACCGCTGCTCTGCCGCGGTCTTCAGGCTGGAGCTCAAGTAACAATCAGTACAGCGCCTTTTGATGGTGATTGCATGAGCCGCTTCGTGTGAGATTCAAGGCACAAGCGTCTCGTAAAAACCAACTGATCCTGCCTCAACATTGTATCAATTGACTTTAGAGTTATGATCTGAACGACACGTAACTACCACCCAGGTATTTTAAATGTGCCATACCAGCCTGTATGTATGTATGTAGTTATTGTTTCAACTGTCTGAGTCATCTCGTCTATCTCACCCGCGACAATGACATTTACGAAGCTGTGCCGCGAAAACAACACCCCTAAGAGGAATGTAGTTGTAGAATACTCTATGTATTTCTGCCTCTTGGCGCAAACTGAAGATGTACCTTTCACAAGCTTTCGCTTCTACTTCATCACCACCACCGTTGATGCCACCAAAACTTATCTGTCCTCTTCGAATCAAGGAATGACAGCTGCAGCTGGTTAATCACCGACAGCACTTGACTTGACCTGACCTCATATACGTACGATTTACGACACATGACCATACATCTTCATCCTCGCGCGGTAATAACCTGTAACCTCCAACGTGTACAGTACCCGCAGCATGATCGTCCTTGGAGCCAACAATCCCGGATCCAATGAGCAATCCTTGCATGTCTTCAAGTTATGTATCAGAAAAGAAAAACCGGCGCAGGATGAACCTCCGTCTCCGTGTTAGACACCTGTAACTGACGCCTGCCCAGTCGCGCGACTCTCTAAACAACCTTAAGCGAAGGCTACTAATCCTTCGCCTGGATCCTTCATAGGACACAATAGCTGTCGTTCAATCAATCAGCTTGGCGCATCTCGTTTCTTCTTTAGGGTCGCAATCTCTATTGATGACAACCTACCTAGTCTGGGTAACCGTCTGTCGAATTTTACTGGAACCAGGCTCCATTTGTTCCTTCAAAAATGATGTCTTTTTGTCAACCAAGTATCTGGCAGTTTGTGCCTCTTTCACTCAGAGCCTGCAAACTAAACAGTCAATATAGATTGAGGTCTCCACAGCATCACTATACCGCATATTATTATAGAGATAGTGCAAGGAAAAGACGTAGACTATCTGTATGGTCATTATTCTTTCTTCGTTGTGGTTGAAACCAGCCCGGCCATTAGGAGCGTCTCTTGTTCACCTGGATCTATTACATAAGGCTGAATAATAATAACCTTATCTCACGCATCTTCTCTTAACTTCCAACCCGCCTTCTAACAATCGACAATATTGTGAGTTACTGGGAGTGTTCGCACCTGCTTTTCTTGTGCAGTACCGTCTCAAACAACGACGAACTGCCAGCCTAACTTGGAAATTGCACTAATGCTTTCAAGGTTAGCTTTGAGCCTTTGTCGGCCCCTTCCCTGCGGTACGGTTGGGTGGAGAACATCAGCGCCCCACTCGCTCTTGCCGCGGCGCTGCACCAGTCCACCAATACACCTTTCCTCATTGAGATTTAGCCTAGACTTGCTCTTGCTGTTGTACCCGCTTGTCAACTTTGAATCATCAGCTCATCATCGCGTACATGTCTTATCCGTCTTATCGCAATTTTCACTTCAAGTATACTACATCAAATCTTGGACTTAGTAGTCAGATCTTATCATGTCCAAGTGAGAAATTCGTTGGAATTCTTGCCACAACACGGTACGGGGCTGCACTTCTTGAACGACACCGGCTTCAAAAAGCGAACCGTACTCCAGCAGCCAACCACAGGCCGTTCATCTACCGCCCACCGCATGTTGGCGGATGTGGTGTCGGGACTGTGTGCCCTTCTCGCCCCAATAACCAATCAAAGTCTGCACTTCAGGTCCTCCACCAGGATGTGGATGTTCAGGTACCTCAGGCGAGACAGAATCCATTGACGCCGCGTCTAACACGCTAAGACCACTGTCTCGTGTTACTCGCCCGTTGTCCGCGGCTGTGTCTAGACACTAGTCTGGACTTAGAGCCCAATGTTGGACTTTGACTCTTCAGATACTTTCCCTCCGCTTGGGGCGTTTAGAATATCGTAGCGCTTGAGCAAATGTTAGAGCTCAAAAAAAAAAAATCTAGCGAGACACGCAATAGACCAAGTCGAGCATACACAGTCGTTGACTGTCGGCCTCGATATCCATGGATATCACTGGCATAAGACTTGGGGCTGGCGCGCGTCTCGCCCGAATCCCTTGTGTTGCGCTCGTGTGGGGAGGTCGGAAACATCCCTGAATTGGCGGCCTCATTCAACACTCTGTTACTTAGTCTGTACTCAGGAAGGCACTGATCATGAGGACCATTTCAGGTTGTTCAGCTTGATCCTCCAAGCCTAGCTTCTGCCGAGGCTGAGTGGCCTACTCAAAATAACTTATGTGCGGAAGATCATCCCCGACGTGCATTCAAGCACATAACACCTACAGGTTCAATGACGAAACGGCCTGGTCTTGGTGATAAGGGGCTCGTTCAGTCCACTTAAGAGACTTTGGAGCAACGGTGACGTCCAAGTTTTAAAGAAGCCATTGGCTGATTTATCGCTGGTGTTCCTATTTTCGTCCTTCGACTCCTCTGGTGGAACATTATTGGACAATCTTATTAAAAACATTCCTTGTCTATGTTTGTTGCAAGCTCATCGCTTCCGAGTTAGACTTGAACTGTCCTCGACATTCTTTGACTTGCTACTATGTACCTTCATCGCTTGGTCTGTTGGGCGTCTCAACTTTCGTGCCGTCTTTTTTCCCTCCAGACACCGCTGTTAGCGGTCTTTGTCAAGTTGTGATGAGGGCTGTCGAGTTACCAACCGCGATTGGCTATTTGCTAGACAGGGGGCTTTGTTCGTCGTTATTCAAAGCTATCACATCAGATAGCTGAGAGCCTAAGACAATACTGATATGGTTCCAGCGCCTCTATTTGCAAATCCATGGCCGCGCAGGCAATAGTCCGGTCTATATTACTGCACTTTCCGGCCCAAAGGCACACCGCTGCATTGGCTACAACCTCGCGATAATGGCTCTGCAGCTTCTAACGCACGCAAGAGCGCGGGGAAGCGGAGAGTCAATTCGAATGGTGGATATCACTCACCTCATTCCACTGACTAGGGGTTTTGTCAAACTCGACAAGGGTGCCGTTCTAGGTCTTATTGTGCAAATCCTCTTCGAAGTCGCAAGCACGCGCAAGATTCAAACCTAACGAGACACTTCTTCTCAATAAACCCGAATAGTATCTGATCAGCATCATACATTAAAAACAAAGTTTGGATTGGAAGAATTATTCCGTGTTGCGGGTCCGAATACTACCCCTGTGGATAAAGCACTCAAACTGTGACTGCAAAAATAGCATGGCTGACGATCATTGCACATTGCATGGCAGCATGGCAAGCAACGGTAAGTTTGTGCTTGACATGACTACCTGTTAAATTTTGTCCAAGTCCATGAGACTGTCGAGTTGGATCCTGGCTCGCCAAGCTCCAGCGTGCCCCAAGGTTCCTTCAAGTCAACTTTTACGCAGCTTGACCCTGTTGGTCGCAACAGGCCGTGACCATAAATTTGAATTTTCGCTGTTCTGGGGCAAACACATTCAGAACACCGTCAGCGTGCAACGCCAAGTGTCATTGAAGGATATGGCTTTGTCGAACGTCGCGAGGCGACCACCGATGGCTTGTACCATAATCTGAGGGTTCAGGAAACCATCAAAACCGAACCTGGCAAGTAGTATTGCAGTGGCATGGTTGTAAACAGTCTCGAATGGGTTGTTGGTGGCCAGTTGTTGGTCGAGTTGTGCTCCTTCGTATTGACACCTTGCTTATTGCTCCCCCACCCTGTCAGGATCATGCATCAGATACCTATCGCCATTGTCGTCCTTATATTGTACGCCCCAGCGGCGCATGTGAAATAAGATGCATTTAGGCATTGCGTTGGTTACTGGCGTAGTGAGAGGGTCACACTGTTGTTGTCGCCTTATGCCCGAAAGCATCAATCCATTCGCTGTGAAACCTGGCCGGAGAGAAGAGACAACAGTTTGGGTAATACCGAAGCTGGTCTCGCCACTTCGTATTGGTTAGTCTAATGCTGTTAGACTGGTACTGGTGTCTTTGCGGCGTACATGTCGAATCTCGACTTCATGTCCGATCATGCATGGATATAATCACAATTGTGAACGTACATATTAGACCTATAATATACCGCAACTATAAGTTCGTATTCGGAGGGTTCCTGTTATTTAACAGAGATCCCATCATCAAAGCATGTTGCACCATGGGTATTGATATGGTCGATTCGCGAAGTCGCGGAGGTTAGCCAATCATAAGGCGCTCTACTAGATGCAACAAACGTCACATCAAAGAGCCTCAACACTACAAGGATATCTCTCGTGGGGACGATATAATATATTTTCAAAACCATTGTTCTAAATATACGACTGTTGTTTCGTCTAAAAATACATCAAATATACTGATGCTAGATCTGTAGGGCCTATGTCCAATGATGCTTCCGATATTTGCATCTAGCCGCCAGCTAAGCGCCGGCCTTGCATCGCATATCCTCATCGCACAGCTATTCCAGGATGGCCATGATCTTGGCGCTTAACAAGGGTGAATCTCTATTTTCGGTTCAGGTATATTGATGCATATCATCTTTCTTGCAGGTTGGAGAGCAGCGGGTTTGTTCTATTGTTAACTCATAGACGCCGACTACGACATGCATCCATACCCTTCGCTTATCATCGTGTAGCTATGTCACTGGGCGTCTCGCTCAGAACAGACTTCGATATGACTTCATTTCCCTCCCGAAGCGCCGGTTCTCTCCAAGTTTCCTGTGATCTGGACACCATGCGCACTCTCCATCACAAGAGCCACGCCCCGTCTTGAAGCTCTCAGGCGCCAAAGATGCAAGTTCCGAAGGAGTGGCAGCGCTATCTCGACCGATCCGAACCACTCGATTGGCGCCCCAGGGCCCGTTTAGGCAATTCGAGGGTTGGTAATAAACACGTTGGATGTAAGTCAAACGGGCCCGAGGTGTTGGATGACCTACACCCCTTGCTTGTTCCCAGTAACGTTGGCACCTCAGGGTCTTCATGGACTAGGGGGTATGGATCGTCTTCAGGGGAGATGCGTTTATAATTTTAGGAACATGTTGCTATAATAAGAGATAGCCTTGCTGCAGCCGCTGATGAGCTGCAGGTTCTTTAACGCAACGTCATCCCTTGTATCCAAGACGCTTCCTAGCGCCCACTGCATCCCTCGTTGGGTGCTCTGTTCGCCGGCATCCCCGATTGCATCAACGGCGCTCACTCAATGACAACTCGGCTGCACGCTCAAAGATGAGGGGATCCCCTTTTTCTTCTTTGCCCCGCGGGTTCGAAACGCCCATGTCCTTCAACACCCTACTCCTCTTCCCCAGGGGGTGGAAGTTTTAGCTGATGCTAATGCAACGCTTTGAAAAGTCACACAGAGGTCCCCACTAACGGCGCTTCAACACGTTATAATATGTTTCAGGAGACGTTATCTGTATGATTTCCCACTCCCAACAGCCATATATATATCTTGACCACACGTCAAGCTCATGAGATACCCTGTCTCGCCAAAGCCCGGCCCATGCATTTACCGGGCCTGGCAGATCTTGTCACCATGCTGGTTCAAAGATCCTTGTGATCCTGCAGGAACGTTGCTAAAGTTAGTTACGTGCAGCAAGTCACTGGCGCGTAGAGCGATGTACTGTGGTACTTGAAGGGTACCATCCAAAATCCTACTTCTTCTGTCGTTTATTGCTCTTGTCACTGACACTGCTTAGAACACTTGCACTTCGCTTGTGTGGTGCACCGCTGCTACCGGGGCGTTCGTCTTTGTCGACAGTGTTCTGTTCGGTTTCCTTAGTTGAGGCGTCCAGGGCCGAAGAGGTGAGGCCTGGTGTTTCCGAAGCACCCTTGCTCGCATCTTCGACCGCCGATGTGGCGTCACCGTTTGTTTCCTCCTTGCTCGTTGCAACAGTAGCAGCGGCGGCGGGAGCTTCTGCGTCATCCCCTTCCTTCTTTTCTTGGTCGGTCTTGTCATTTTCTGCTGTTGACTCGGATTCAGGGGGTGCCATCGCTTTTTGTCGTTCGGCCTTCTTTGCCTGTTCCGTCTTGATCTCCTGATCAAGCTTATCCGAGACCTTACGGGCATCAAGCAAACTGTTAACTGCGGCAAGAAGCTGTTCGTATTGATGTGTAGTCGCTGCAGTAGGCATGATGAGCTTATTAGGTACGTCCAGTTCGTTGAGAACATTCGTGATGCGCATCTGCTGCTGGTTCGACTTGTGCGAGAATAACTTGTTGATTTTCTCGGTCCGGAAAGTTGGTCCAGAGCCCAGTCGGTCGTGATGGGTGACACCAAATAACAACTCCTCTTGTGTTGTAAGCTTACGTCGCTCTTGTTGCTGTTGCTGGCCTTTCTTGTTGTTTGCAGCTGCCGGAGTAGGAGCAGGTCCAGTAGATTCACGGGGACCAGTAGATGCAGCTGTGCTTTCACGTCTTCCAGCCTCTTGGGCGGCGGCGGCTGTAGCGGCAGCAGAAGCAGCGGCAGCAGTTTGCGGGGGCACCGTACCAGCGGGACTATTGACATCGCCAGGCATTAGCGATTTACGCTTCTTGGTCTTGTCAGCAGTCATCAGGTTTTGCAAGAGATTCTGTAGACCGGCAGAGGATTTGAAGGCATTGATGTCCGTGTCCGATCGAGGGTAGTCAAGACGGTTGTACAACTCACGACGCTCGTCGTTGAACCGTTCGCTGCGTGCTAGGATGCGCTTAATCTCCAACAAGAGCGACTCTTCTTCGCGTGCTTCCTCGCGTGATCGTGTCAATGCGTTCAGTGCAAACTCCTTCCTCAACTTCTCCTGTTGAGGGTTGAAGTGTGCCATGAGCTCATGTAGAGAGAACTCCGGTTGTGTCATGTACTGCACAGGCTTCTGCGCTGCCATCATTTTGGATGCGACTTCATAATACCGTGCTTTGAGATCTTCCAGGGTCCGCGACCTTGTTGCAGGCACGATAGCCTTACTCTCGTCACCGTCATCATCAGCCTCCCCGTTGGTGGCTGGAGGATTCCATTCATAGCGATCCCATATCAAAGGCCATCGAAGGTCAAAATCTTGTGCTAGCTCCAGCAAATAATCCGTCTCCTCCTTAGTCCAGTCAGCATGTTGTAGTGACTGCTGATACTGTCCCTCGCTGTACTGTGGTACCGAAACCTGCACATTGTATTTTGCAAAGGCGGAATCCTCGAGCTCCTTTGGTGGTTGTGGTTGGTCTCCTTGACTCGTTTGTTCTTGTGGTTCGTCGTTTCCCTCTGGCTTCTCATCCTTTCTCCTCCAGTGTCGCAAAGTCAAGTTCGAGTCGGCGCGCGCCGAGATTTTGAAAGGTCGCATTTCCCATTTCGCAGCAGGTTTCCGGCTCGTAAATCGTCGCTTCTTGAAATGTGTGACTTCAGGGACTATGGCGATAGGGTTGTCGCCGCCAAGGTTTTGTACTTCACGCGCCAGACCCTTCAAGTTTGGTCTAGGCGCGGCAAGTTTTTGCTTCTTGCTTGGCCGGGGACCAGCAGCTCCATCCCCCAAGTTGAGAACATCGCGAACGTCGGAAGAAGTCATGGTTGGTGTGTGTCGTTGGTGAGGTTGTTTGGTCCAAGGAACCTTTAAATCCGAGATTTCATCACCAAACCCATCAAAATTAGGCACTTGCTGTTCTAGTTATATTCGGACAGTTACTGTTTCGTTTATCGTTCTTTCTCGTCGTATTCGAAACAGTGGTCTCGTTTGACGCGTCAAAATTTGGGAGGATGGTTTTGGATGAAGTTAACTAAAGATGCGCCGCTTCTCCAGGATTTGGAAATCGTTATCTCCACGTGACACTTCTGAACCCCCCTGACAAGCCGATCTTTGAACGTGGCAGCTTCGCGGGCGCCGACGCCAAAGCCAGAGCCAAAGGGGGACAGCTACTGTTGGCGACACATATACGACTTTGTTTTTATACAACGACAAAGGTTTCTCCTCTTCGAAAAAATAAACCGAATCGTTCAATCGGGCCAATTCGATTTGCGCAAAAACAATCGCCATCATGAAATTCCTCCTTCCCGTTCTATCGCTCAGCGCTGCTGTCAATGCGTTGCACTTCTTCATTGACGGCACAACTCCCAAGTGTTTCTACGAGGAGCTTCCCAAGGATACGCTTGTTGTCGGACACTACACTGCTGAGGAGTGGGACGAACGAGTATCAGCCTGGGTCAAGCACGACGGAATCAGCATCTACATCAACGTCGACGTAAGTTTGGCTTGAACAGCTGTCCACAAGTGAACCCTTCGCTAACAAGTAGTAGGAAATCTTCGACAATGACCACCGTGTTGTCTCTCAGCGCGGTCTATCATCCGGCCGTTTCACTTTCTCCGCTGCCGATGCTGGCGACCACAAGATTTGCTTCACCCCATCATCCAGCTCCGGCCGCACCTCATGGCTCTCTGCCAAGAACCCCAATGGCGGCATCAAGCTCACCCTCGACCTCGTGATCGGCGAGACCAACCAGATTGAGAGCAGCGACAAGGGCAAGATTCAGGATATTACTTCTCGTGTTAAGGACCTCAACGCCCGCCTGGCTGATATCCGAAGAGAGCAGGTTTTCCAGCGTGTAAGTGCTATACGTGCTCCAGCATGACTGAACAGAATTTTGGACTGACCACAAGATATGTAGGAGCGAGAGGCCGAGTTCCGAGATCAGTCCGAATCTACCAACGCCCGTGTTATTCGATGGATCGTTATTCAGCTCATTGTGCTTGGCATCACTTGCACTTGGCAACTTTCGCATCTCCGATCATTCTTCATCAAGCAGAAGCTGACCTAGATAATCCATGAATCAATCGTTTGTTTTTTGACGATACAAGTACAGCCATGAAGTTGTCTATTGAGCCGGGTGTTGATGGAATTGCGTACCACGAAAAGAGTAAAAAGGGATTTGTTTGGCAGTAGATTTAAGACCGAGTCACTCTGTCGTTGGTTAGGAGCCGTGTAATGTTACAAATACATGATGATGTTTATTTCATATCGAAGGACCTATATATGCATGCAGAGATGGAACAAGGGGACTATAATAAAAATGGCAACGCCGTTTTCTTTTCCCATTAAAAATTGCCAAAACGAGAACTCCCTATAGTGCTCTATCTTCATTCACAACAAATCACCAAACTTGCAAACTTCATCCCCACGCTAACGGCTCGCTCCATCAACACCAGGTAAGACTGGGCATTTTCAGGTAGCCCAATAGTAGCGTTGGTCTTGCTCAGTGATTACACAGATATTATGGACAGCGTCATAAGAAATAGAAAAAAGAAACACCCAACCAGACCCAAAATGCTGCCCTACACCGTCTCCTTGCGCCGTGCTGCGCTGCGGTGAAGATTAAACGAGGCTTTAGTATAATTTCGTGATGGTTGTCAGACATGAGAAAGGAAAGCCCTTTGCTGTAATCCCAAACCAAATCTGCTTCCCCTCTCGGGCGGTCATGCAAAAATATCGACTGGTAAAGAGATGGCTAGCGGAAGGGGTCTAAAGTACCGAGATGATGGGGATCGAGGTTGAACATGGTTGTATTTTTCCGATGAGCAAGACGCTTAGGCGAGCAGCTCAAGAACAGGTTTGTGGCCCGAACAACTCCGCTGAGGTAGGCTGTACCTAGCCATCCGCAAACACATCTGTTTGCGAGATGGCCTAAGCATCCGCTAGGCGTTTCAATCCCCATTGATCTCCCGTTTAAACAAATGGGGGCGACCCTCCTCAAAATTGGTCTGTCGTCGTATACAGATCCTGAAGCACAACGCCGCAGCAATGAAGAAACAAAGAAAAGTCTTAGCCGTTGGTTGAGATGAATTTAACCACAGCACAGGGTCTTCATGAGCTTCTGGAAACCACTAGGCTGAGGGTTAGCCTGTTGACCGCTAGCTTGGGTAGGCTGGGTCGCCGGGCCTTGCTGGGAGGTCCTCGGCTGCTGGGGCAAGTTCTGGGCGCTGTTCTGGAACTGGGCCTGAGTCGAGCCAGTGGGTGTGGCCATGTCCCGGAGACCCCCAACCCCGCTCCCCCTCTGTGCTGATAATGCGCCGGGGGCGCTTGGCCGATCTCTCTGCTTGCCCATCTGCTTGATCGGAGAGGGAGGAGGGGGTTGCGCGGCGTTTAAACGGCCGACAGTAAGGTTTTGTGCTTGTTGGTGAGAGGTGGTATTCCCGGGACGATGGCCGCTGTGCAGCTCCATCTGGGAAGGCCCAGGGCGAACATTTGGGTTGTGAAGGTAGGCGTTGCTGTGGTTCTTCGAGTCCCATCCCTTTCCCGAATCCTTGGAGATCTTCATCCAGTCGTACTCGCCATCCTCGACCTCGCCGGTGTTCTTGAGGGCCTGTGTGAAAAGCTCGCGAAGGTAATCATAGTCGGGAGTATCCTCGAAACCAAGGTTTCGGACGTAAGTCAAGTACTTGGAGAACTCCTCGGGGAAGCCCTCGCACAGGTCCTTGATGATAGTGGTCTGCTTCTTCTCGCCGATCTTCTCATACTTCTGCTTGTTGGTAGCAGCCTTCAGGCCTTGCCAGGGGAGGCCACCACGAAGGAAATACAAGAAAACGTGACCCAGAGCTTCAAGATCGTCTCGGCGGGACTGCTCACGACCCAAGTGAGTGTTGATACTCATATATCGGGCGGTTCCAGAAAGTGATTTCCGCTCGCGGTAAGGAATATGTTGCTTCGTCTTCGGGTCACGATACTGCTTGGCCATGCCGAAGTCGACAACATGGATCACACTAGAGGCCTTGGTGCCTGGACGGCCGATCAAGAAGTTATCGGGCTTGATGTCGCGATAGATCAGATTCTTCTCGTGGATGGTCTGGACCCTTGAGAGCATCTGCTTGGCGACCATGACAACTGTCTTGATGGAAAATCTTCTGCCACAGTGATCAAAAAGATCCTCCAGTGAAGGGCCAAGGAGGTCGATCACCAGGATGTTGTGGAGTCCTTCCTGGCCAAAGTAGTAAACATTGGGAATACCAGCTAAATTGGTTGTTAGCACAAAGCCGCACAAGTTGTTTGAATACGGATATCTTACGGCAGCCGACCAGGATCTTGTATGTTCGGTACTCGTCGCGCAATTGAGGAGCATCACTCTTGCGAGGTTCCTGATCGGATGTTAGTATGGCCAGTCGAATAGCTGGGGAGAAATGTCGGGCAATTCGGAAACTAACGAATTTGATAGCAACTTGCTGGTTGTTGAGTAGATTGGTACCCTCGAAGATGACACCAAAAGAACCCTCTCCGATCTTCTTACCGACTCGGTAGTGAACGCCTACGACGTTGGATGATGATGAAGCCATTTCGGCGGCGTAGGCGGTCTAAGGACCACCGTTACAAAATATTTAGACAAATACGGGAAGTATGGTCGTCGCGATGAAGGCGTATGTCGTGTTTGGAATCGAAACGGTTTAAACAAATCGATGCCTGTGAGTGTGCACAAAGCGACGGTCAGTATTGACAAGACTTGATGAAATGTTTGGTACTGCAAGCATAAAAGGCAAGAAATTAGGCAGATGAGAAACAAAAGCAGTGGCGCTGCTCGCGGTTGGACAAGACCACAAGATGAGGCGACGGACAGGTTGGCCAAGTTGGGTCGCTTTTCTAGGTGCTGGGATCTTGATTGGAGGCGCGGCAAAAGAGACAGTTCCAACCCGAGGACGCAGCCGCCAGCCGCAGCTTCAGTATAGCAGCCCCCTGTTTGCGAAGGGAAAGAGGTCGATTTCACGCGTCGCAACGAGTCAATACAGCAGTCGAACGTTGTATTGTCGCCGGTAGGGTTTGCGTAGTTGAAGAAGATTTGAGTGTATTGATCGAGAGCAGGATTCCGAAGTAGATCAGATCAGATCAGGTCAGGTCAGATTGCTGGATATCCACGCTTGGGGAGCTCCCTTCTTGTCGGGGAGAGACGACCGAACCACAACACACAGCTGAAAAGGCAGACCACTACTACACAGTGCCGTGGTCGGAACCGGGTCGAGTAAACGCAAAAAAGCCAATTTCACTCACCAGAATTAACAGAAGAGATGCCAAAAAGCAATAGGGAAAAGGCAGCTCATAGGGCTATCGATTAATGTCGAGTCGATTCGGAGGGAGAGTCGATCGAAGGGGGACGCCCCAAGAGAGAGAGCGAGAGCAAGCAAGACGATGTCGGTAACGTTGATGGGGAGATCAAGTTTGGAAAGGGGAAAGAGAAGCAGTGGAAGAGAAGACCCGACCGGGACGGGAGTGGGAGTGGGTGAGAGAATGGAGAGCCCACTTCACCTGCAGCACTGTTCCATGGGCTGGCTGCACCTCACCTCAGTTCTCAGCACAGCCAAAGCAAAGTAGAGTACAGCAAAGCACAACAGAGCATTACTGTTAGCACAACATTAGCACACCCAGCAATGGGGAGAGGGAGAGAAAAGCCCAGGCCATGCCAGGCCATGGACGCACCTCAGAAATCAAATCAGCGGTCCCAACTCCACTGGACTGCTAGGGAACAGCCCCGGTCCCCGGCCACAAGGCGGGCGGGCAACCTAGGTACCTCCAAGGAGGTACTAAGCATGGATGATAGCGCTACAGAATGGAACAAGCGAGCCTACCCTGGGCGCCCGCTTCAAGGGGCCAGGGCCTAGCACTAACAACGCCCGTACGCCAACCAGCAACCGACATTCGACCTGGGCTTCCAGAGGGTCTAGGCCAGTCCGCTTCTAGGGAGATGACCAGCCGGATGCAGTAGGAGGTACATTCACTTGAGGCTAGCAAGGTACCTCGAATAGGAGTATCCGTAAACCAGTTCAGCCACCTTTGGAGTTGTGTACGGGCTGTACAGCATTTTGGTGAAGCACCTGTCATCTGTCAAGACTCAAAGGTGATAAAAGTTGTGCCAAGACATTCGATACACTGTGCATAGTTTAGACTTTATGTAGTCAATGTCTACTTGAGCAAAGAGTATCATGTACGGATATCCGTATCCCATGAATCTCTCTCGTAACTTTAGGTCTGATGGTTTCTCTTTTTCCCCTTGAGCCCCTGCCAGTCCCAGACGTTTTATCCTTTCTTGAATTTATGAAAAACTAACAACAATTATCGTGTCCAATCCTAGTCACTACTCGAGTCGTGGGTCAAAAGAGACGTGATGTATAAAAAAGTTTATTGCCTCGGTGCCATCACCTGGACAATGCGAGAGAGTGAAAGGGAAAAAAGCACTTGACACATGCAGCACATAGTAGCCAATGAGCCATTGACGTATGTAAACCTACCGGTGAGCCTAAATCAGTGTTGCTATTGCAGAATCTCTAACAGATGAACCCTCGCATGACAGATATCTCGATGTTCGTCTCTCTCGTCAAACTGGTCACTGGTTGATCCGCATACCTACAAACCTCGTCTGTGCCCTCGTAGCATTTCCCCAATGGATCCAACGAACGACTTGGCTTGACTCGGCGCTGTCCGCTAACTCAGTGGAGTACCCTAACGTAGGTACTAAGGTAACGTACATGTATCCGTACCTAGGTATGGATACAGAACAATCCATGGCCCCAACGGCAGAGCCGGGGTACAAAACTCTACCTTGGCCAGCGCGCAATTTCCCAGCCTCTCGTCAGGTACCGGTACTGGGCCCCGTACCTTAATATTCACCGTCTGTCATCTGGTCTGTGATGCTATCGACATGGGTTAGACGGTTGAGATTCAAGGTTCTTGTCGGCGAGAATCTGTTTCTGGCTCTTCACTCTGGCACTCTGGCACTCTGGCACTCTGGCACAGAAGAATGAGACCGACCCTTGGGCCTGCAGCCGGTCAGAACACACACAGAGAGAGTGACCAATTTCGACGCTGGCCTCTCATCCATTGGGGGAGAGGGGAATGAGCGATGGATCTACGAGCTGTGTGCTGTGAGTGCAGGGGGAGCTTCTTGAAGCTTGAGTTTGTTGTGCATTCGCTTGGCACTATTATTTCGTCTAACCACCTAATACTGACATATAAAGTTAGTAATTAGGGTACAATATGACAGAGCAGAGCAGTTCGTAGTGCAAACGATCTACCTCGCTTCACTAAAATGCCTCGCTTCTTGTCGTGATCCTCCTCCTGTCTTGACCGCAACATGATCCAACAACAGACACACGTACCTACCTACCGTGGTGGATATCGGGTTCCTTTCTCTTCCTATTGCCATTGGGTCTGCTAGCGATTCATTCATTCACTCTATTTCTCCAGACTCCAATGACATTAGTGTGAATAGGTGCCTTGATCAACGTATTGGATGCATCCATAAAGTCGCAGCACCACACCAAAAGAAACAAGACGTTGCTAGCGCCCGTCTACAGTGCAGTGCAGTGCATATGTACCTATCACACTCTTTGGTGTCTTGGCCACGATGGAAACATTTCCGATGCCCGTTGATACAATCTAAATTCCTACGAATCCTCTATTATTCCTGTGTAGGACTCTTACTCTCTATGACTTACCATTCGTGTCCCCGCCCTCATGAACTGATCATGTTCGCCATGTGTATGTGTCTTGATCGTGAAATTATCCAGCAATTTAGCTCACCAACAAACAATCCGCCTTTTAGATATTTTTGCTGGAGCTACCCCGGCCCCAACAATAGCAACTGATCCAGAAGAGATGGATATCTTAACCAGGGTGGTCCCCCGCTTGAAGCGGCTCTCAGTCTCGGCTGGCCCTTGTTAAACTCGATTCTCATCACATCAACTTCCACCTCCCTTTTTTTTTCTTTCTTTTTTTTGCCTGTATCGCGTGTCCCCTTATTATTAGGTTCAGATATGTACACATGTACAGAGTACTGACTGGTAGGTTAATCAGATGTAGGCCTAGACCCTGCAGATGCAGGTCCCTTGGTTCTACCAGTCACTCGTACAACACAATTGCTTTCTTGTCAGTTACTCGCCACAATTGCCAACACACATGGCCTTTGTACACGCACATACACTTGCCACACCAATCAATGTTGTTCAGTCGTAGCTTTTTTCGGTTCAAGCTTACGAATAAAGTGATGAGCCTCTATCTATCGTCATATTTCATCCCACTCTCATGCTATGACCTTGTAGATTAATCTATTCCACTAAGCCTCTTCATATCTACGATCATAGCAATGTCTCGCATAAATTATACATTTGTGCTGCGTGCTTGAGACTGAGTACCATTCCTCCTTATTCGTTGCCGGGCCGGGTTTTCAAGTCTGAGTCCAATGTAATACGTACCCGTGTGTTTGGCCAACCACAATCTGCTAATCCTCGTCATCGCATATTCCTTATTTGCTTTCCCTGTTTCTAACAATATACTGCACTGCAATGTACTACTTACTATTATTCCCTCGGGAAGGAAAGCACTCAAGTGCACGTCACTCTCGGAGATTTGACTTTCTTCTTCCCTGTTGAAATTTCCGAAATACTAATTTCTAGCGCTCAGTAGGCCAGATCAGACATTTATCGCATAAACTTGTAATATGTAGGCCAATTACATTCTCCATGTCAAAGCTCATTTTAGCTTTTCAACTTGGGATCGACCAATTGCAATTGCGATCCATCGTTTCTAATTGACACTGAGACGCTGCGATATTCAATGATAATCGTATAAATACTATTACGTGCTTACTCGTCATTCACGGTTGGCTTCATCTGAACTTGGACCCTTCATTACCGTTGTCATGGCATGATATGGTCAGCCTCGGTACCAAGCCTTACCGAGTTGAACCATGGCAAAGGGTAAATGATGTGTACCGGCTGTCTTTCGTTCCGTTTCCTGCCGTTTAATACTCGTGAGTATTAAGCTACAATAAGTATGGTATAGAATTCTTAAGCCGTTGTGTAAGAGCATGGTTTCATGTCATGAGGCTTGCGGGCAGTAAATCCCCCCCCCTAGTTCAAGAACAAACATACAATTTATCAACCCCTTCCAGAACATCGAATATCCGAATGAGAACAAGGGGCAATCTCACTGTATTTCGGATGGTTAACACAATCTTGATGGGCGAATGAAAGTTCCCCTGTTACGATTAGGCGAGGAAGAAATCAATGCCATGGTGGATGGGGTTAAATTCGACCGCTTGGTATTACAAAGTAGCTTGAAGAGACTAGCCTCGCTCTGTAGCTGCAAAACATAGATACCATGGTGCATCATGGTACATGTTCTAGACTAGCTACTGGCAAATAGGCATGTTATATAATCGTATAGGGTAGCGATATTTGAGGGCAGTATGTGAATCAAATTGTATTAGAGATAGACATGAGTCGATACCAAGAGGAATTACAACAAAAGTCCTTCAAAGTTACATTTCAGTCGTATGGCTTCCAGTTATTTAGTTATGCATTACATGCCTGCTACCAACTCAACGATACCAAGTTATGTCAACTTACAATACAGCTTCATACATCTTGAGATGGACGACGCCTAGCTGTGAAGTTCCGTTCCATTCCGCTGAGTAATTTTTCGTTGTTGGACTGAAGATGTTACAGATGAAGTCTCAAGAGCATAGTGGAAACGAAACAATGCGCTTACCTTGCCAATGTCAAGTATCGCGTTTCAACATGTATAAAGCAGAGGCTAATTGTTGAGAGGCACCCGGCGGTAGCCTGATCAACATTAATAAGGGTCCATATTGTTGAGCGGATCGACGTTACCCTCGAAGGTTTAGACTTCCATTATGTCGATCTCATATACACTTACCGACTTGATCGTCAACCTCACGGAGAAAAATATTTATGCGTTCAACTGACTGCTCAGGGATATATCAAACGTTACCCAAGCCTGTAGCTGATTTAAAACTTCGAGACCGACTCGGCAGGCGTTCCATATGGGAAGCTCAATGTGAGATGTATGCGAGAATACATAGCCATGGAGACATCGGTCTGATGGATACAGTCATCGGACATCCGGTTCGCAGCACATCCAATCGTGTTAGTTTAACAACGACAAAGGATACCACTCGTATCGTGAGCTGGGTCTGACTGTGCTTCCGCTTATAAATTGAAACGTTACTGGATGCAAGTACAGCACAGTAGAGCGACAAAGCCCGCATATCGATATTCAGTAGTCTCATATATCCTCGAGATGCATAGGGAAGACGTATGAATCCACGTTCTTGAGCAGGCCAACAGGCTGGAATCTATTGCAGAGGAACTCAATGCCAAGCTGAAGATGCTCACCATTAGTTGAAATCCTAGCTCTAAAAAGGACCATTATATATATAGGCGGGCGTACACGTTCTTAATAGATTTGTGACTATGTCGACTTTGGTAGAGACTTGTATGATTTACAACCACAGGATAACAACAATTTTGAGTCTTGAAGTGAAGCAACGTTTACAGGAAATTGACCCTGAAGTAGTATGGATTTTTAAGGCGCGTTGAGAATAATTGATAATGGAAGGGTTGACATAATCACGGAGGATTATTGAAGATCGCGGCACGATAGATATCCCGTCGATGGATCAATCTTTGAGATATGACAAATCTCAGCAAGATCAGCTTATATCGCATTTCCACTTCCATCAAGTAGGCGAGCATTAAATATCGAGCAAAAATCAACTTCTTCTTGGATCAACATCATAAACGTATCTATCTTCTACCACAATGAGTCCTTCACAGTTACTTAGCCGGTTTCCTTGGGCGACAAGTCCCCTCATTAGCAATGCACCGATGCTCGGAATAGCCACACCTCGCATGGCTGCCGAAGTCACTAAGGCTGGTGGTCTCGGTAACACTCACTTTGAGAACATGACTTGAAATATATTTCCGAGTTAACCAACATTCAATACCAGGTTTTCTCCCTTGTATGGCCTTCATTGAACCCGACTCGGAGCATGTCAACAGGCTTGCGGATCACTTTGACGAGGTGCGGGCCCTCCTTGGGGCTGATCACTCATCTGATAGCACACTCTTAGTTGGAGCAAGCTTCATAACCAGCCATAGCTCTATAAGCTACTTTGAGGAGACGGCGCTGCCGCTTATAGCCAAGAACCGCCCAGCAGCGGTATGGCTTTTTGCTCCGGATGGTGATCTCAAGCCTCACAGCAAGATTATCCACAGCCTCAAAAGACTCGAGCATCCTCCTGTTGTGTTTGTGCAGGTTGGAAACGTGGCCGTAGCGCGAGAGGCAGTGGAAGATGGCGCAGATGTACTGGTAACACAAGGTGTTGATGCTGGCGGCCATCAATTTCGTCAAGGCTCGGGTATCGTGAGCCTGGTCCCGGAAGTGAGGAATATGCTGAACAGAGAGTTTCCGAGCAGAGGCATAAGTATTGTGGCTGCAGGAGGTATTGCTGATGGAAGAGGTGTTGCTGGTGCTTTGGCTCTGGGTACGTGTACAAATTAACAACTTTTGTCACACGCTAGGGACTGACGATGTCTAGGCGCCGAGGGAGTCGTGATGGGAACCAAGGTAAGTAACGGACAAGACTCGATTCACAATAACCTACTAAAACACGTCACCCAGTTCACTATCGCGCCCGAGTCAAACTATCCGGAGATTCGAAAGCAAAAGGTCCTCGAGGCTGTAGATGGAGGTGTATCCACGTTCAAGTATATGTTCCTCCCTACCTCACGAAGACTTAATACTTACATGGTACATATCTACCTTTAACGACAGAATAACCAACAGCCCGCTCTGGGGACCTCTTTATGACGGACGTGCCATCATCGGTCCTATCCATGAGAAGTTTATCGCAGGAGCGAGTCTAGAAGAATGTCAGCGAAGTCTCAAGGAAGACTATGACGAGGAAGAAGCTCGCTATATCATCAATACTTGGGCGTGAGTACTGTCATTGCCTGATATATATACACACACCTGCTGACAGGAATAGTGGAACTGGAGTTGGGCTTATTAACAAAGTACAACCTGCAGGCGAAATTGTTCGCGAGGTTCGCGAGGAGGCTAAACGTGAGATACAGAGAGCGACTGGCTTGGTCTAAGATGCGATACAGATCGTGAGTACTGATGGCTGTTCTATTGGATAAGTCAACACATAGCTCTCTCTTTAACAAGCACGAAAGAACAACAGGTCATTCATTGTTCAGGGACTTGGGCATCGTGTTTGGGAACGCAATAAGAATTCATGCCGTCTAGAAATCACAAAAAAAACATATGGGCTACAATGGATACAGACAGACTGGACAAACTTGTGCTGTGCTGGGCAAAACATAGTTACACATTCAGTACATAGAGTGGCAGAGTGGTAGTCGAGACACGACAATCCACCCACTAATAGTTATGGATAACCTTCCTCTTCTATCATGTTGAAAAGGTATCAAAATTGATATTGACGCGTATACTCCTATATGTATTCGTATCCAGGAAGCATGAAGCGATTGACAACCAGCAAGTGGATATCGTACAGAAAGAAACAACAAAATAATGCACAATGCTATTAAAAACACGCTTCAACTACAGCTTGGCCTTGGTCTGGGCCTTCTTTAGCACAGGGTCAAGCTTGGTCGCCTTCATGACGTTGCCCTTGATCTTGAGCTTGCCGCCCATAAAGAGACGCTGGGCATTGGCCTTGCCAGCGACGAGCTTGCCAAAGTTCTCTTCGGAGAGGATGAGGGTGACTAGAAAACAGGGATGTTAGTTTAGGATTGCGCCAAGCATGCGTGCGCGTGTCAGAGTCGCGACATACCGTCGGGCTTTTCGCCAGTACCAGTCGCAACCTTTCCGGTGTCCTTGAGGTCGATATGCCAGCTGGCCTCGTCGCCGCTCGCGTTCTTGAGGGTAAAGGCGTAGACACCGTTACCCTGCTTGATGGCGTCCTTGCGATCGGCATCGCTGGCGTTGATAGCCTCTTGAATGGCGTCGAAGGCGGCCGAGGCGGGGAACTTGTCTATTAATAGGAATCAGTCTCAGAGATAGTTCTGGGAAAGTAGAGACTGTATTCCATGTCACAGAGAACAATCATGGACATGGAACTTTCTTGCGACATACCGTTCTTGAGAGGCATGGCTGCTGGTACGAGTTGAGATTAATGTGTATAATCAAATTAAGAATACACGATAATGAAAAGGTTGAGAAAACGTGGGGAGAAGCAACCGAGGTTTTAAATGCGACAGATGATCGTTGATCTTTGAGGTTTCATAGAATCTGGGGTGTCTCGATTTGGGGTCTTTATTGATTGCATGTGATGCGAACCTCGGCGGATCTGGGGGGGGGGGACGGGGATGAGATCATCCATTCATCCCACATGTTTTCTCCCCCACAAAATGCATCATAAACCGGGTAAAAGACTAGGTACGACCACACGGGGGAAGATTCCTTTTACTGCTACCTCTGGAAAGGAAGACTGACTCGGGTATACAAAATATGGTGCCCACGTGCTTTTTGCCATTTCCAAGCCATTAGACCTACTGGCAAGTGCCGGCAATTCCATTCCATCAGTTCAAAGGTCTAGTCAGCTTACAGATCATCCAACCAACTACTGTACCAAGTAGTGTTTGTTTCCGTCAACTCCCCGATCATAGCTTGCTGGCAATTTACACGTGAGAGTACCGACTTTGTTGATCATCATGTACCTATCCTTTTTTTTCACTGCCTAGGTATCGGGCTTCCCATATGCCATACCCAACATCCTACAGCTGCCATTCAGGCACAGCAAAATCTCGTTGCTGGGGCCAGTTTTCCGGTCTAGTTCATCAGGAATCAGCAATGCCAAACAACAAACACAAACTCAAAGCGTGACATACCTGGTTAGAAACAAAACGGCCATGCGCCGTCTCCTCTCATCAAGATCCTCAGAGGCCGTCAAGCGCAGCCAGTCGCCGAGCCATCCTCTCAGCTCGGTCTCGCTCTTGCCAAGTGTATCGATACCTCGTTCGGCGCACGTAATTCGTAGCTCTTCGTAGTGGAGTCCCATAGGTCCGCCGTCCTCGATGATGTTTCTGTCATCGCCCTCGAGATAAGCCATGCGGTATCGTCCCTTGGCTTGCCACATGCCAGGTGGGAGAAAACCTAGGCGATCCCAGATAGCACCACTGAGGTGCAGAGTCTTGAGAACGTGAGCGCGAGCGACGGATTGTGTAACGCGCGGGCTAAGGACGCCGTGGGGGTAATTGGCTTCTAGCTCATCAAAGGAAGCCTTGCGACGCTGCTCTGCCTTCTCCAGAGCTGTGAAAATTTGCGTTGGTATCCTACAGGGATACGGTACTACGCTGTCGACGTAGGCAACGACCAAAACTGTGAATTCCCCAATGACAATCAACATAAGCCCGAATAGAGGTAGCCGTATCATATCATGTCGCACTCGCCAGAGGAGGACCCAGTCCGCCCTAGAAAATGTTTTGGGCACATAATGAGGCTTGAATATCGATGGTCGGTCGTTGGCCGGCGTCCGCTGTAGCTTTTCGCGAAGGAGACGTCGACTTGTCCATACGTTCTTGAGGCCCTGTTTGTAGAACTTCAGATACCCTTTTCCCAGCTCGAAGTAGTATTTGGGCGCTGATTCGAAATCTCTTCGTCGAGGAAGTGTGAGTGGTGGCGGTCGAGTGACGTCGGGAGGGTTGACGAGCGGGTTCAAGCTCTTTGGACCATCATTATGGATCAAACGGGATGCTACTCGCAGCGGGATTGGCGACTGTGTCAACAAAGTAGTAGTGAGAAGAGGCCAATGGCGCAAAGTCCGACTACTCTGGTAGAGTCGCCCTGGAATTTGAAAGCTCATGGTGATCAAGTGAGCTCCAGGTGAGGTTGTGTCTAAGTTTTGGAGATGAGCTTTGGACACCAAGAGTTCGAAATCCCAAAACTCGATGCGTCATTGGCCAGGCTGTTCGTTCGCTGACGTCGGCGGACTTTGAAGGTGCGGATCTTCAGGTACCGTTACAAAAACGTCAATTGAACGTTTTAGCCATGATATGCTATTGGATGTAATTCTAGAAATGAAAATTTATGAAAATTTGTTAGCCTCTTCTTGCTCTTGTTTAATCAAGGTACGTGTGGCTCAATGGACGCCTTAGTTCAGTATTTGATAAGCTCAGTCAAAATGGCCCAGCTTGCTGTAATAAATGGAAATTGCAACATAAACTGTCCATTTTAATATAGTAATATTCCAGTGAATCTGTCTCCTAAAGGAGTGCCATTGGTTCATTCCATTGACACGTGGTAAAATAAACAAACACCCCTTATCACAGTAGAATTTGAGTTACCCTAAATGCAAAGGGCCACCTTGCGTTGAGAGACAACTGGTAATGCAAGTATCCGTACTTGGCGAGCATGGGCCCTTGTACAACCCAGGTAGAGCTCCAGGATCGTTTCTCGGTGAAAGAAAAGATCGGCGAGTGCCTTGCATTCGAGTATTTCTTCCACTGCCATTAGGTTACCAAATCCAGCCTCATACTTTACCAACCTCCAGTAAACAAAGTCTTGGGCTTCCCATTAGGCTCTGAATGGAGACGGTTACTATCCGAGATCTGCATGTTAGTTATAGTGGCGGTCAATTTCATGGGGTCGTCAATCGCCGGCCGCCTTCATGGATCTCAGCACCCAGCTGAGGTTCTCTTGGCAACTCATGTCAAACCCTAGGGTGGGTCACTATTGATATGCAGCTCGTGTTAAAATACTACAGAATAGGAAAGCAATTATTGATCAATATCGGGGCATGGTTATAAGGAATATGAGCAGAGACATGAGCCGCAATTGAGGTTACAGCTACTTAGTATCCAGTATCCAGTGCAGACATTTCCATTGGCACTAAAATGACATCAATTAGTCTATCAGTACCTAGGCGCACTTTTTTTTGCGGGGAGGAAGCAAATTCACACGAATTGTACCGACGATCAAGTCACGTCAACTCCACCAGGTTCCTGGTTACCGACTTCGAAATTTCTTCTAGAACGGGTTGAAGCATATCGTCAATCCTATCAGTGCTATCCGTACAAACCACTGAAAAATTCTATACCATCCTAAACAAGTCAAGATGGTATGTCCGTCCTACTTCCACTCCTTTCCATTTTATATCCAGACCCTGCACGTTGAAATGACTTACTTAAACTCGTCTATAGGTTCATGCTGATGCGTCAAACTTTGTCGAGGGCGCCACCAAGGAGGATGCCTATGAGCAAGTGCTCTGGCAGGCCGAAGGCCTAGTCACAGACCAGCGTAACTGGGTTCGTCAAATTACCTTCTGTATTGGATGTACTTGACTCACTTTTTAACCCATTACCATTTCTAGGTTTGGTGAGCAAATCAAGATCTTCCCATACGCGCACTCGACTGATAATTCCGTAGCAATCTTTCAAATGCCGCCTCTCTGCTATGGCACGCATACAAGTCTCTGGGTTCACCAAGTAAGGACGTGAACTGGGCTGGTAGGTCACAACCCTCTCAAACTCACATGATAACCGATAATGACATTGTCACCAACTGAAGGATTCTATGTCCTTGACAAGTCATCCAAGGACCCGCAACTTATTCTCGGCCCCTTTCAGGGCAAGGTGGCTTGCCAGACTATCAAGTTCGGCAAAGGTGTCTGCGGTACAGCGGCAGCAACTCATGAGACACAACTGGTTCGAGATGTGGAGGAGTTCCCTGGACACATCGCCTGCGATGGAGACAGTAAGAGCGAGGTCGTTGTGCCTATTCTCGTTGCTCAGGACGACGGTTCCAAGAAGCTGGTGGCCATCATTGACATCGATTGTGCTGAGCTGAACGGCTTCGATGAGGTTGACAAGACAAATCTGGAGCAGCTTGCGGCTCTGCTCGCTACGAGCTGTGACTGGTAGTTGGATAGCATATGCAATGACACAATATGACCAACAAGGGTTGCCAGCATTCCTCCGAGCAAACTTTTGCACATCTCTTTCCTTAATGCGCTTGAGATTGAATATTCTGCGTTAGCCTGGCCATGATAGTTATGCCGTCATAGTCTCGATGCAGTCGAGATTTGTGAAAACATTAAGTCTTATTGACATCGAACAACACTGCACGTTCCTTGCTGACTTCCGTTCGCTTCCTTCTACCCACTTATATCAGAAACGATTTTTCGATGATGAAACCCTTGATCCTGGAGCGGTATAGACTGACATATTAGCAATGGGGTTTGTATGGCCGTTGTGTGAAACCGGCTTACACCGTAATCGACGTAACCGAGATGGGAAGTCAATAGCTCGAGATTTCATGTTCTAGAGTCTAGAGAATAGAGGGGCGTGACATTGTTTCGTTGTTTCCCATGGCAACCGAGTGCCCTTTACCGCCGCAAACATGTTGTGACATCAAACCGGATTTAGTATCACGATGATGAAAGTTTTGAAGAAGGTTGTTCCTGCCGTTCAGCCAGCCAGGGAACGATCCAGTCAGTGGGTCGTGTAATTGGGGATCTCGACAGAGGACAGGATATCTCCCAATAAGACCCGGAAAAGTTGAGAGCCGTTAACTATTTCTCTAAAAGACGGCCAACTGATGATAAGTGACATTCAAAGCAGGGGTCTCTCAACGCCCAGGGCCCGTTATCCCGGCTCTACTTTTGGGTTTGGAGAGCGCCTCAGCGACTTGCGTTAGAGTAAGTTCCACAATCTAGATGGGCCCTTGGGTGCACGATCACGTTGTCAGGCTTGGAGATTGGTGCTTTTCGTTTCCCGCCATTGCCCAACTTCAATATAACTCCAGCCATCCAAGGCGGTAAAGAGACTGTTGACATGGTATAGCCAGCACTGACCACGATTGATCTCGTGAATGGATTGATACGATTCAAGGTCCTAATTCAGAACAAGTCATGATTCCAAGTTGAGAATAATGAATCGCTCGAGGTGGAGCTGTCAACGTCAGCCAGTAGCTTGGCAATCGTGAGTCCAAATCTGTATCTAAGCATATACGCAATGGCTGTGTGGCTGTGAGCATCACTTCGCCAAACACGCGCGTACAATATGTCTACCTGTAGTACCTCTTCTATTCCCGAATGTGGTGTGATGTGGGAGGATGGCAGTGCGGGTAATGAAGAGTCATGACTGGTGCAATGACTTAAAATACGTATCTGGTTCTCATTCTCAGGTCCTTCTTTCACCTCAGAGTTAAAGCCATGATCTGGATGAAACCGTCCATCAATCCACTGATGGGGGTCTGCTTTTTCTTCGTTCCTGAAATGCCGAACCAGGCTGAGGTGGATTCCTTTTCCAGTCCCTGAATGATCCCCTGATTCGGATGAGAGCGGGAGGTCGGAAGAAACAAGGCCTTTTGATCTTTCACATGGTTTTGCCCTATTGAATCTGTCTAATCGTGCGAATGTGACGCGACTTTACTGCAACTGACCATTTCTATCGAGGTAATTTTCGATGCTGCCAAGGCCCGCACAAACTTTAGGTACTTCCCCCTGTTTAATCTGGGCAAGTATTCCCTGTAAATCCCCCAGAACTACTCGACGAATAGGCGGCTCTAGGGGTTGCTTCAGCCCCTGCAGTAGGTGCACCAGCCTCCTTGTTTCCAGCCAGCCAGCCCACCCAAGCCCAGCCTCCCGTCAGAGGCTCCACTGCTGGTGTTCCATTGAGACCCACCCGATTACCGCTTTCAGCCCCCAACCACACGCAAGCCCATCCGTATACAACGTCTCGATATCCTGCTCTATCGCATCGATTCATTTGTAACAGAGAGCTGATCGAATGCTCTCTTTCACTTGACAACTCACTCTCTCTTGTTCAATACTCAGAGAGTATAGTTGGTTTATCCTTCGCGGCTGGTCTACTAATTTGAAGCCTACTCATCTCTAACGTTATCTATCACGCCCGCCCGCTTCGTTCCGCTTCGCTTCCTCGTTGCAAGCTGTGCCAGTCATTCCGTCATCGCACTCTCTTCAACTCACTCAGCTTCTCTTTTTATCCCGAACCGACCGATCACTTTCTGTCCTTTCAATCCAAGCACTCCGGAACGTTCGCTCCATCAAAAACTTGATCCCACTTTATACCCAAAATCCTCCTAGCCCGGTTCTGTCAATCAGCGTCCAGCTGGTTCGTCTTAAGCTTTACCTTCTTGACTGTTCATTCCCTGGGCTTTCATTTATCGGCTATTTCATTGTTCTAGATTCGAATTCTTCTTGTCAGGCGTCGTCTTTGCTTTCGCGCTAGTCATATCATCGTTCCTAACACCAGTCCGACTTTGGATCTACCAAAACCGAGCTATCTTTTAGTCAAACAGCAACCATTGTTCATGTAAACAAACCGATCGCACTGATTATCAAAACCCCTCACTCACTGCACTGTCACTTCGGCCTTTGTGCGCATAGCTGCAATGGCAGCCAAGGTCAAGAATCTTATGAGTGCGGCGCACACTGCAGGCATCTTTGCCGATATTGCAGTGGACGGCCCAGAAATCGGAACCCTGGTCGCTATCGTTGATCGAGCCAAAAATCTGCCGAATCGCAAGACGATCGGAAAGCAAGATCCCTATTGCGCAGCCAGGTTGGGAAAGGAAGCCAGGAAGACAACAACTGATGTTCGTGGTGGACAAACACCAAAATGGTAAGACTTTCAATCTCGGGGGACTGTCAAGATCAGCTGAAACTAACGCAAACATTAGGGATCAAGAGCTGCGATTTGCGGTTCATGACTGTCCAGATTACTATCAACTTAAGCTCTCTATTTTCACAGATGATAAACGAACAGACTTGATTGGCGAGTCATGGATCGATTTGAGATCGATTATTGTTCCTGGCGGTGGACAGAACGATTTTTGGCAAACATTGACCTGCAAAGGCAAATATGCTGGCGAAATCAGAGTTGAAATTACCTTCTACGACTCTCGACCAAAGCCCGACAAGCTGGTAGCGAAACCAAAGCAAATTGCAGCAGCTGAACCAGATCAAGGATCTGTCAAACAAAGAACTCCTGTGAAAAGACGTCCTTTGCCATCAGATCCTGTTACTGGTGAAGCTCCATCTGTGTCGCCCCCAGCTCCAGCTCCAGCCCCGGCACCTGCACCATTGCCAGTACCAGCAGCAGTACCTATGGAAATCCCAGTCGGTTCTGACAACCGTACACCTCCACGAACACATGCCAAACAGATTTCCCACTCAGGCAGTTTTGTCCCAAGTCAATCACCTCTACAAGTTGTCGAGTATAATACTCCGCCTTCACACTCTTCCCGTCGTCAAACAGAACAGTATTCCACATCCCCACATGCGCATGTGCCACAGGAATACACAACCCCGACCCGCGGAGAGGCGTCTCGTCCGTCTCGAAGGTCAATGATCGCTTATGAGGAGCCTCGACAGTACGATGACCGAGAGTATAGCCCCAGATACGCTCCTCAACAGGAGCAAATGGATCCTCGCGGCCATTACGCCCCTCAGCAAGACTTCTATGAGCAATCACCCGCATTATTAGATGACCCAAGGCAGTACTCTCCAGTAGAGAATGAGCGACCTCCGCCACCACCCGCACACCGGATAAGAGGGAACAGTTCAGGGCAAGAGCTTGTGCCGAGAAGAAGCATGGAGACGTCGCCAAATAAGCTTCCACAGATGAGACATGACGTTCTGAGACATGAGGCTCAGAGACAGCAGATGGTGCCTTACCCCGGACGCCCAGCTTTCCGGGGCTATGATTCAGCCCCCGCTACTAACCAAGCCTCTTCTCCAAACTCGAACGCCTACGATGGCATGCCGAGACACAGCTCTTACGACGCGAGCTATGACCCTCACTATCGATCTATGCAACCTACAGTTGAGGATGTGCCTGATGCTTCTGGTGCATCGGCGCAAAAGTATGCTCAGAATGGCTCACAGTTCCAACGTTCTGATGAGCTTTGTTTCGACGAAAACCCAAGCCCTGCGCCTCTGGTTTTACGACGGTCGCCTGCCCCAGCTCAATACCAAGAAGATTATTCACCAACTCATTCCCCAAGAGGGTACCAGAATCCCGAGGACTGGCAAGTTGCTTTGTCATCGTCTCATGGCCGAAGCTACTCTAGGAGCCCTGTCGATAACGGTTACTACTCACATAATGGGCAAGGCAATTATGCAGGCCATCCAGCTGATATGAACGCTTCGCATATGCAGAGTCCGCACAATTATGCGGCTCCAGCACCCCCGGCGGCTCTTGTGCCAGGATTGGACGCAAGTCAGTCGCAAGAACTGACAAATCTTATCTACGAGGACCGTCGGCACGACCGAAGGCAACACTCTCAGAGCATGTCTAGCATACCTCCTCGAGGACGTCCTAGGAATGAGTCATTGCAAGGATATAACCAGCCACCACCTGACCAAGGGTATGGGCAGCCACCACCTGAGCATGCGTATGCAGTCCAACCTTACAACCGACGCGCCATCACTTATAACCCACCCGAACAACAAATTGTAAAGCACCGGGGCGTCTCTCCTGACCCGCGTACTAGCCCGAACCCGCACCACAGAATTAAGCGCAAGTCAGTCAGTCCTGCGCCTCCTCCACTTGAAGACCAGAGGAGGAAGTCAGATATTCCTTTTGGACCTGATTCATATGACGCCCTCAACCCCAGTCTTGTTTCATCTAAAAGCGGGAAAAGCCCTTCGCCGGTTTTTATGGACGATGAACCAAAGAAGATCATCACATATGATGGGCGAGAGATCGACCCCTCCGATCATCTTCCTATGGAGACGTGGGCACCTGAACCAGAGACGAAGAAGCCAGCGTCTGGCAGCGAAACACGTTCAAGACCTCAGTTGTCAGGAGTTAAGCCAATGCCTCCCAGCAACCGGCGGGCCCCGCGCAGTGGACGTCACTCGATGTCTGCTGTGAACACGTCATATTCGTTCGGTGATGAAGCTCGCACACCTCCTCAAGCTGGTCGCACTCGCCTCCAGAAGCGAACGAACCGAATATCAGCGGACAACTCTCCAGCGGCTTCAAGCCCACTGGCACCAATTTCTAAGGACAATTACCAAGAGAGGACGCCGTATGGTAACGCTTCGCTTCGCGGATTGCCTCGTGCGGGCACATGGGATTTTGAGGATGAGAACCGAGGTGTCTATGGAGGACCACCGATTCCAGCCAAGATTCCTATGCCAACGATGAGCGGGGCAAACGGAACTGGCCAAGAATTGGCACTGGTGCACGAGATGCAACGTATTGATATCGGGACAGGCAGGTCTCGAAGAAGGGGAGGATATTAGTTACGCAAACAAGGTAACGAGACCTAGAGGAAATGTATACTATCATAGTTACTGGGGTAATGATTTTGGCGTTGAGTAAAGCAAGGTTTGGAAGGATACGCAAGGCAATGTTGGAGTTTTCTTTTAGATGTCCAATTGACAGAATTGGACAAAACAATCATATATACTTATACTATAACAACCTAGGTGATATTATCCAATGCTTTGCTTGTGAGTGCAGAGAATGCTGTTCTATTTACTGTTTAAGAAAGATTATTAGTGCCTTAACATAACACCGAATTCCAGCAATACATGGATACTTATTTGTAAATAAAGGTTTATTTGTATCACAAGAACTGTGTATAAAGCAATTGTTTTAATGTTTTACTTCCATTGCCCCTTCATTTGTGCTATCGACTCTTTCAATGTTAAATTCCATGAATTAGTAGTAGCTTTTGGAGAAGGTATGATCTAACCCAAATTGGCTAGATTATGTAGACGCCCCGCCGAGTTCTTTCAGCCATCTAAATTTCATATCTTATCCTTATCGCAGAAAAAAAATCACGGTTTGGAAGCAACAAGAGGCAGACCAACAGCTCAACTTCTACCACCGCAACAAAAGTCCGTCATCACGAATCGACACAATGGCAGCTCAGGTGGGACCTCTCCCGCAGCTCAAGCTGCCTTCGGGCCCTACGCCCATCACCGCAGAGCAGCGATACTGGAAAACCTTCAAGAATCAGATTCTGATTCCGTCGCCTACGAATTATCCCATCGTTCACATTTCATCCAACAGCGAGTCTTTCGCAATTACGACAGGCACGCGCATACAAATATTCTCGAACAGAACGCGCAAGCTTCTCAAGACGGTCACTCGATTCGGAGATGTTGCGCGCAGTGGTGAAATCAGAAGGGATGGAAGGATCTTGACTGCAGGTGATGACACTGGAAAGATCCAGGTCTTTGATATTAGCTCCAGGGCCATCCTCAAGACATGGACGCATCACAAGCAGCCCGTCTGGACCACCAAGTTCTCGCCGACCGAGTTGACTACTCTTTTGAGTGCAAGCGACGACAAGACCGTCCGACTTTGGGACCTTCCTAGCAACGACCCAACCACTACCTTTGTTGGCCACTCCGATTACGTTCGATGCGCCAACTTCATGCCTGGCACCATGTCCAACATGATTGTCTCTGGAAGTTACGATTCGACCGTCAAGCTTTGGGATCCCCGAACAGGAAGCAACAGCGCCGTTATGACTTTCAAGCATGCAGCACCTATCGAGGACGTCCTGTCCATGCCAACTGGAACCACCGTTCTTGCTGCCGCCGGTGAATCAATCAGCGTTCTCGACTTGGTCGGTGCGCGCCCTCTACACATGATCACCAACCACCAAAAGACTGTCACATCTCTCAGCTTAGCATCCAATGGCCGACGACTGGTTAGTGGTGGTCTTGAGGGTCACGTCAAGGTCTTTGAGACGACTGGATGGAATGTCGTCTCAAGCACCAAGTACCAGTCTCCCGTCTTGTCTGTCAAGGTCATTTCTTCTGGCGACGATTCCGATTCAAGCGACCGCCACCTCGCTGTTGGTATGCAGTCGGGTGTCCTCAGTGTGCGAACACGCCTTACTGCACCCGAAGCAAACAGGGAATCCGAGCGCGAGAAAGAAATGGCTGCCCTTGTCGCTGGCACAATAGACGCTCATGATGCCAAGCGAAAGAAGCGCAAGCGTCGTGTCACTGCTGCTAAGAAGCTGGACATGATTGGTGAAGGGGCTGATGTTGTCATCGCAAACGAGCCTCGCGCGCACAAGAAAAAGGAGCGCACCTGGCAAAATGATCTACGACACGCCCGATATGCGCGTGCCCTGGACCTGGTCCTTGATAAGCACTCTCCTGATCACTCTCCTCTCAATGTCCTCACCCTCCTCCTTGCTCTCCGCCACCGAAGCGCCCTTCGAGATGCCCTAGAGTCCCGGGACGAACACACAGTCCAGCCCATTCTGAAGTGGGTTTGTGGCCATATTTGTGACCCCCGTTACGTGAGCGTATGCGTCGAGGTCGGCCTTCATCTTATAGAGCTTTACGCCGAGTTTGCAGGCGGCTCAGCAGAACTGCAAGAGGGATTCAGGACTCTATACCGCCGAGTTAAGGCCGAGGTGGAAAGAGCACAATCAGCATGCCAAACAGGAGGTATGCTAGAGAGCTTGATGGCCGGGGTCCTTTAATACATTGTCACGATAAGCGTGGTTATATATCCCGATGTTGTTAAGCTCAATTTGCATTGTGCGTGGCGTTACGGCGGACTAAAATGGTAGTATTGGAATATGGACTTTGTATAAGGCTTGTACGCACCTAGAAGTCAGAGAAATAGAGGAGTGAGGCGGGTAGTTGTACGACCGCTAAGGCGGTGCCATACAAGATCTTGGTGCAGATTGTCTAGATATTTAACGTCCTTTTTACATTCTGGGTCTCTTGCATGAATGCCTTATAAGTGATTCATCAAGTTCTTAGTGTAAATCAGCGGGTATGCACGAAAAGTTAGAAGCCAGCTGTTTAGGTAAGAAGTTGTGTTATTGTTGCTCTGAACACGATCCAATAGTGTTAGGCAGCCGGACAATCAGCGACTTCTGTATTGTTTTTCCACAAACCCTTTTCGCTCTCTAACTAAATGCTTGGTTTGGCAGCTTGCTGCTTGTGACACTCTAGCGAAGCGGCAAGTGGCAGGTTGCAGGTTGCAGGTTGCAGGTTGCAGGTACTGGCAAGCAAGTGCTCCTTCCATTTTGTTAAAGCACCTGCCTTCTCCCCTTCTCCTCCTCTTCCCCCTCCTCAACTTTTCAACTTTTCAACTTTTCAACTTTTCAACTCCAAAGTCATTCTCATCTTCTCTTCTCGGATTCCCTTTGACACTATCTTATCGTTCTCATGAAACAGCCCAAGCGACAAAGTTCTCACCATGCCTCCTGAAGATCCCGTCAAGAAACTCCGGGACTGGTATGAAGGCCAGAGTCCGCTTACAGTGGACATCGTAGGAGATTTCGCCGGCCGTGAGTTGTTTGCGATTCATGGCGAATCACTCATTCGCTACTGCTTGGCTGAGGCAAAAGTCGATCTTGATAGTAAGTCTCTTGTCTGGTTGCTTATCAACAATACCCGTGTCTGACTCCATATCTGCAGAAGGCTTTCAGCTTTTGCACGCTGTGCATGCTGTAGAGAAACTACTCAGCGAGTTGAAGCGACGGGATTGCAACTTCGACGTCCTCTTTTTTAGAGATCACGAGAATCTTTGCGTGCCCCAGCAGGCAGTTAGTTCGACCAAAGGTGCCAAGCATCGCCTAACTCGTCGAATTCTCATTCAGCACTTCATCAAATCGAACCTCGATTTTCGGATTATTGAATTCGATTCTTTAGAAAGCAACGAGTGCCAGAACTACTTGTCTGCCCACGGTGTGCATTTTATACTGTGCGATGATGGTCGAGCTAGCACCACCGACCAGGCTACTCACCTGCAATACCTGATATGGAAAGTCATGGCGAGTGGAAGACACGTCGCTATCATCAACTCTATCACTTGGAAGAGTTCAAAGGTCAGAATCCTTCTAAGCCACCATGCAGAACCTACTAACCCTCATAGGTCTTTATGTCATTGTTGAGTGGAAAGAAAGACATGCGTGGCTCATCTCTCAAGTTGCCGATGCTTGAGGCGAAGGAACCTTTATCGCTCTCGGAAGCAGTGCTTCAACAAATAACTCAGCATCCATTCGGGGATGTGTATTATCCTGCAAGAGAAAAGCATGCTATGGCTTTCTGTCGTGCCTATATCGAGCATTACGCTTCTGCAAACGAAACCACCGAAGCTGACCTGAATCGGGTGGGAGCTTTCCTTCTCCAAGTCGCAACCCTCAAGTATTGCTCTCTTCAGGAGCGATCCTGCGTGGAATTTTGCAATGAAGACGAAATGATCGAAAGTCAGGACCACGAATTTCTCCACATGTTCTGCACAGCAACCCAAGGTTTGATAGAGATGCCATCCGAACTGAATGAACAGGAAGGATGGGAACTTTTCGACATTGTCGATGGGCGGGTATTTTTCTATCTCCTTCGGGCGATTAGAAGCGAAGGAGATATTCCCTCCAGAATTCTAGAGCATGCCCGTGTTCTCTATAACGAGACTTTCAGAGGATGGGACCGAGAAGTCAAGCAGCCCTTTGCTACACTCAAGTCATCCAAGGGCTCGCGCCCCCCACCAAAAGCTGAAAGGAACTTGACTGCATTGCCTTTTAATCATCTCGCCCTGGAAAGCTTTCTGAGAGACGTCGAGATTGGAGAGTCAGAAGAGATTCAGGATTCTAACGCAGAGCTTGTGTTCGAAGATCTCAGATATTGGCATGCCTACAAACTTGTCACCCAGCTCAAGGGCAGTGAGACACTTCCTGTTTGGTTTGAAAAGGCTCGACAGAAGAAAATGCAGCGACGAATGGCTGAAGTCATTTCCTATGCGGCCAGTCTTACTAGTTCAACTGGCAAGACGTTCAATCGAGAAACTATCGTGGTAGGCCCCCAACCGAGAAAAAGCATTGTTACTGGCAGCAAGGTTGCCAAGCCCAAACATCACAAACAAAAGCCCGGAAAAGGAGGCAAGCAGAACGCCTTGTTGGAAGCACAGAAGCGCAACGATGAGAAAGCAAAGGCCAAACTAATGGACACCCTGAACCACTGGCGCGACAAGTACAAAGAATTTGAGAAGGTCAATAGCCCAATCGATCGCTACCTCAGGGCTTTAGATTTCCAATCCATAGGATCTAGCGGCAGCCATGATGCCGTAAAGCCAGAGGTCCAGCTGTATTTATGTCATATATTGATGGAGATATGGATCCAGGTGCGTAAGAAAACTCGTGAGGATTCACGTGAAGGTAAGTGATTTCATCGCTCTGGTATTGATACTACTAACAGTGTGTGTTAGGGCTGTATCTAGTTTCGATGATCTGGAGCTGGCTTGGGAAAATATCCAAGTCGGCTCATTGTACACCAGACATCGCCAACGCTGTTCAAGAGGTTCTCAAGGCACTAACGGCGACTCCCTTGCCTATCGCCACTCTCGAGACTTCTCGAACACTCCCGTTCTATATCATATCAACAGTTTTAAAGAAGGCTCCCAAGTTGGTGAAGAATACTCGACTTCTGCAACTTGAATATAGAGGCCCCTACATAGATAGACAATTTGACTCTCGATATAATGCCAGAGTGCAGTTTAAGCCTAATGCCTGGTAACGCGATATTCTCGATTATATAGTACTAATAAAAGCTTTAGTAAATTAGATTACTGCGGAAATAGAAGTATAATTCTCTAAGTTATACTAGAAGTAAATAGGCAAATCAATATAGGCAGTTTATACTTAGGACTACCGCATTAATAACCCGTCTTAGTGCCAGATCTTGGTCACTATGCCCTATATGCTGCAAATTATATTAATCTCCCACGAATGCGACCGGCATAAATGCATAGTCTTGCCAAGTGAAGAGGATAATCTTCGATGAGGTCTATTGTATAGGATAGGCGGATAATAGTGTTATATAGGAATAGCTGCTTCTCCTGGCACCTTGCTTAATTATTGCCCTTTTGGCTATGGTAGGCAACCCTAATAAGCTCAGAGACTGGCTATCAATGGCATAGGCAAAAAAGGGTTATTATATAAAGATAGTTATCCACGGGGTGAGATATTTAGATCTCTGTAAGTTTATATATGATCTACTGAAGGATTTTGCTTTCGAGGGCCTCTTAAATTTGTCGCAGCTTCCCGTTCCTGGTTTAGATAAAGGCAACAGCATCTGTCATAACTTCAGGTTTGTACATCCAGTGGCTGCACTGAAGGATCGGTAGGTTGTTTTTGTCAAATTTGATACACGTTACTGACATCGTATAGAAACAGATCTGTGTTGGATGACGTGAACCTGGAGGCACGAGACTGTCTCACACTGTGGAAGCACATGAGAAAAACAATTCCTGAGACACTTTTGCCCGAGACAGCTAAACTAGATCCCGTGAATGTCTTACCTGAATGGATAGAAAAGCAACATGTTATTGGATGGGAAAAGGACCTGAAAGTTGTGCTCAGGAGAGTCATGAAAATGGAGAACTCGCCATTTCCTGACCTACAGGAGAGCCTTGCGAATCTGGAGTCTTTGAACCAACCCGTTGTTCCCCTTAAGCGACATTTTCAGAAGCTTTTCCCTTTGGTCTGTGATCTCCACAGACTAGATTCGCTGCCAGCTCTTGTGTTCAACTACGACCGCTCAGAATGCGAACAATGCGTCCAACATATCCTCATCGAACTCCAAACTGCAGAGAGCAAGTTCAGGGAAATAGACCAGGCATGGCGACAAAAGGTCCAAAAGTTCGAGCAATGGAAGAAACAGAAGGACAGTGACCGTGATATCGATCGATCTAATACTATAGAAAGATTCTTTCCCAATCGGTCTAAAGATGCAGATGATAGTATTTCCAAGCTTGACCTGGTTCGTGAGGAAACGAGTGAGGATATCAGCAGATGGGAAAGCTTCGACCCGGAGGCACCTTTGGATCAATTCAGTTTTGCAGACATGACGAAGATGCAGCAACATGATTTCGACGATTCGGTGTACAGTCTGGGCAGAGACAAGGTCGAATCATGGTTAATCGATGCTCTTCGCCGTGGGTTGGGCGTTTATCACGCTGGTATGAACCGACGCTATCGTCAGATGTAAGTGCTCTCCTTTCAAGACGTGCCCCAAGCCGCTCGACATCGTTCACAACCCCCTCACAGTTCATGCCGTACTATTCCAACTAACAGAGTCCAGCGTGGAAATGCTGTTTCGCCGGGGCTACCTCAGGGTAGTTATCGCCACAGGGACGCTCGCACTTGGTATCAATATGCCCTGCAAAACTGTTATTTTCAGTGGCGATTCCGTTTTCTTGTCGCCCCAGAATTATCGACAAGCCTCTAGTTATGCTAGCCGAAGAGGCTTTGATCTTCTGGGTAATATTGTTTTTAATAGTATCTCCTAAGAGCGAGTTTATGAAATCATGTCTTTGCGCCTACTGGCCCTAAGAGGCCAGTTTCCTGTTTTAACTTCTCTAATTTTTTAATTATTTATCCTTCTTAATGGCATAGGTAATTCCCCTTTTGCACTTAATGTAGTTAATACGCTTTTATTATAAACTTAATTATACCTCAGAGGACTAAATGCCGAAATATCTATTAAGCATTATCTATAGTTCTTAATTAAGTACTTGCAATATTAGAATCTTTTATTAGTAAAAGGAGTACCTGTAAACTTTACTAGGCTAGTTAGCTATTTATATTTCACTGAGAATACTATTTTTGCATTTTACTTTTTACTTTAGGGAGGCTATTTTTATAGATTATATAGAGATATTAAAGATACTTAGGAATATATCCTTTGTGAATTAATATTAGTGCTTAGTTATCTTTTTAACTGCATTCCCATTAAGCAAATACTAAAGGTTACTGCTATAGCAGCCCAGTCTTTATTAGAAATCTTTTTAAGACGGCTACTAGAGCCTGCAGAGAAGCTCCTTATTGGCCATAATTAGGATATATTATTAATCTTTAAAAATTATATTAACTTATACATTAACCAGCACCTAGGGGATAAACCAGACCGCAAACTACCCCTAACTAAGGTGTTGGTTGGGCCTAGGAAGCCTTGCGAGTCCTCGTTTATAGGTAGAAACCTGACCCTGATTCGATCACCGTTCGCAGCCCTGTCTAGATTTAGTGATAATTTTATGACCATCAATGATTTATGCTCAGGCATAAGAGGCAGTGTTTTCTTAGAGGGGTCTGCCATACTATACATCCCTATCTGGCCTTATAACACTGACACTGAATTTAACGCTTATATCTATGACTTTTTTAAATATGGGAGTTTAAAGGTACTCATATATAATAACCGCATCAAACAGGGAGATATCTGGTTTTACCTAAAGGATTTTTCACTCGTGCTCAAGACCATTGTGACCAGTCTAAAGGGCGTTATGAGTGCTGAAGGAGACTATGATCCTGACGATCTTGACGAAGATGACACCTACATGGAGGAATCAGAAGTCCTAATCGAGGAAGCAGAGACACAGAAACCAGAAGAGGTTGTCAAGAAGATCGTCAAACGTCCCAAAAAGGCCAAAGTTCAAGAGAGCTGGGATGATGACAGTAAAGAAGAGTCAGACCCTGAGAACACTGGATCGACTACTGGGACGTCACAGTCGAACGCGAACAGAAAGGGTGGGTTGATCTTGGTGCTGAAGGCTTTCAAGTTATTGGAGGAGGAGTTCTCAAAGAAATTTTACAAGATCGGGACATTACCAGTCGTTACAGGACACATACATTGATTCAAGGCCGTTGAGATTTCATCCATCGCTAGTCCTAAACCAGGTACCAATACTAAACAGATTTCGCAAAGTCCACGGTTGCATACATACAGTCTCAGCGGCAATGCAACTTGGAAGAGGCAGCGGTCACCCTCGGCGTGAATCTGATTGACCGCCTCGCTGTGAGGGACTGATACAAGTACATTCATTATCTTACGTAGTATAGAGTGGTTCTCGCAATGCTCGTGGCCAATGCCTGTTTATCTGATTCTCGTGTTTCGCTACCCCTGCTGCGAATCTTTATGACAGGTAAAACGAATTGCTTTTTTCTTGTCGGCGCCAAACCTGAATCCTTGTGATTTTCACCCAAAGCTGGTTGTTAGTATGACTCGTTTGAGATCGTAAAAGGTAACAAATCTGGGAGTCGGTGTGTAGAGAGATAAATCATCATTCCAAATGAGTCAAGCTGCAACATAGGTACCTATGGTTACAGGTTACTGTTCTGCCCCTTTTTTTAGCCCCCTTACAACCCTCAAGTTCTAGAAGTACCAACGAAAACGCCGAAGAAGGCTATAAACCCTTCTGGAAGAGCTTTTCTTTGGAGGGGTGGGGGGGGGGGGGGGGCTCAGACCAGGGGCGGGCAGGGCAATATGTACGTACCTTCATGCTACAAGTAATGGGACAGTGCTTCCCCCACGCACTTTACGCACTACAGTGGGCGTCAAAAAGTCCTGACCCGATAGAATTTCCCCACCAATAACTACTATCTTTAATACTTTTTTAATAATACTTATAAAATAGCCATTAAAAAAAGAAAAAATTCTAATTAGTATTTAGCTTTTAAATAACTATATTAAAAATTTAAAAATTAGCTTTATCCCTTTAAATAGCCGCTTAAATAAGGCTTATAAATCTAGATTTTCTTTTTATATAGATTTAGCGTAAATCTAGGGTTAAATTTTAACCCTTACTTTTTAATAATTCTTATATTACCCTATATAACCTTAAAATAGCTAGCCTATTATAGATATAATAGTTAAGTAGTTAAATTAGTTATATAAAATTAAAAACTAAATATAGCTATTTTTTAAATATTATTAAAAAAGTATTAAAGATAGTAGTTATTAGTGAGGAAATTCTATTAGGTCGGGACTTTTTAACGGAACTGTACTAGTGCTATGCATCTTCAGGGGCAGGGGACTGCCTGGCCTGGTCTGTTCTGGGCTATTGGCGTTTGCTAGCCACTATCGAGATGCTGCATACAATGAATGGGATGCAGGAAGAGTGCCAGGATTAAAAGACGAGGGCCTCAATGGCGTCATTGAACATACAGGAAACATGGGCTTGTATGTATCAACCAAGATTTGAGTATTTGCTTCGTTGGCTATGTATAATTTTGGGCTCTTTTTAAAATCGAGTCGCCTCTAAATATCCAAATAAACAAAATGACAGTAAGCTTGCAAGTATTTTCCTCCTCTCCCTCAATCCAATATGTGTATATACTAGGTATATAATGCTCAGCAACCATGAGTGGTATCTCCTCCGAATCCCTCCACGTTAAAAAGGAAAATCGAGATCCATGATGTTCAGAAAACCATTTGCCATACCGAGTAACCATGCAATGCAATTCTTGTAAATAAATCAAAACAAATAACAGATGTGCCTCTCTATAAGCAAAATCAAGCAAATGACTGGCAAGGCCTAAAGGGAAATACATACATGAATGTATATACAATCGCATGTGTTCGAATTGGGGTTTGCACCCCAAGGGGGTATTCTTTTGCTGTACGTCACTGCTGATGGTACAATGTAACAAGTCGAGAAAGCACTGGGTAGGCTAGAACCAACCTCAAGATACCTGTACTCGACATAATGGTGCGGTGCGATGCGCCATCCATCCATCCATCCTGTTCATATCCAAATGTGCGCAATCCGTGCGCAATCCGTGCGCAATCCGTGCGCAAAGGGGTATTGTTGCGTTATCCGTCAAGTACATCTTGGTTGGCGAGGCGTCTTGAAACGCACTACCATACTTTGGCACGCTTCCATGATCTCTTGCGGCGCGTTTGAATCAGTTCCCAAAACGCCATTTCATGATGAAAAGTTGATAAGAAAGTCATCAGTGTGGGATTGAGTGTGAGAATTATATTGATCCGACTACTGCCCATGCGATGTCATCTGGAGATGATGAGGCATGGAACGTGGGTGTCCTTGATCGCTCATCGAATGAGGCATCTGGGGAGGTGCAGCCATGGCAACGGGTCTTGGGGTGTGATAGCCAGGCGCGCTTGTGCCGCTCGAGAAGCTCGAATTGGTCCTGGGATCATAGCTGAACAGATCTCTCTGAAGGCCCTCAAGAATGTGCATGTCTGTTCGGAGTGCACTCGTTGCTGTTGCCGACTGTCGCAAGAACTGGATTGTTTTGTGGAACAAAGTTCGCAGCAATTCCTCGTCCACATAGCTGTGAAGCACAGGGTCGCGGAAAGCAGCCGAAAGAACCAAGAGGTTGCCCCATTGACTGGAATTGGTCAGCATAGTTGGTCATACACGGTTTGAAGGAGGGTAACTCACGCATGGGCAGTGCCGAAGATATTGGTGATGATCGGCCTCTTGTCTCCTAAGCCATGGAAGGCGCGGGTACTCTCGATAAGTGCCTTGATGCCTTTCTTAGCCAGCTCAACCACTTGGGGATCAATGTCTCCAATCGTCCTGGCCTTAGGGTGAATGACAGGCGCAGTGACGTCTTGTCGGAATTCCGAGCTGACGCTAGGGAAGTTAGGACTCGAAGCATGATTTTTGATCGAGTGCGAGAACTGGAGAATCTGTCGGATAAAGGGGCGATAGGTGATAACCTGAGCGCCCCAGTACTTCGCCCGCAATCTTGCAGCCAAGATATCGTCGGCTGGTGGGTCATCCTCTCGAAATGCGAAGCTTGGTGCGACCCAGTGCATGCCAGAAACAGCGTCAGATACGACACCCACATTTCTGAACTTATCCTTGCCTCCTTTCCCGGGGTCTTCGGGTGCATAGAACATCCGATGTATGCTGTTCAAGTGGGTTCTCAGATACAATTGGCCTGGGTAGCTGTCTAGAATGCGTTGGTTGAAGCCTTCCAAGAGACTCATGTTGGGATGCGGCATGTCGTCTTCATAAGATAGCAGTCCAGATGGGGGAAGTTGCATTTCAGCAATGAGATCACTCTCAAGCTGCAGACAGGTCCAGAAAGTCAGAGCAAGCTGGTTGTACTTAGTCTCCTGAATGAATTCGCTGTTCCGCTTAATTCTTCTCATCTTATCCAAACTCCTGTGGTCTGATTAGTCGTCGATAGCCTTTTAATTGGGTTTCCCAAAACTTACGGTCTCATGATGACCTGCAGCTTGTGGCTGGCTTTGTGAATGAAGGCAAAACTTTCCATCGGTCTACCCAGCTGACCGTGATATAATCCAGCGAAGATGTTGGCATAAACATTCTTCATATTGTTATACGCGCCAAGGTGGTTTCCAAGAATATCAGTGGCATATGCAAAATACTCTAAGCCCGGTATCACCTCATAGTTTTTTTTCAAGCTGTAGCCGGAGCGGAAGCCGCCCACGCCATGAATGGATGATCGACGACTATGTACGTTTCTTTCTTGCTCCTTAGGGGATGGCAGGCCTGAAGAGTGCGAGTGGGATGAGTATCCTGGAGGAGAGCCTTGGTTAGGTGAAGGCGGAATGGCTCCGTTGCGAATGGCCGGGCTACCATGGGGAAGCTGTTCGGTAGGGTGGACGACATCAGGTACGTTCTCACGGTGAAGGCAAACCTTACCCAAAGCCAGAACGGTGAGGACTAGAGCGCTGTGGATGGACCGATCTGGTCGACCAGCACGTTGTGGCGCGGGTGTGGGTGGCTCGGAACCATCCGGCCCTGGCGATCGTTTCCTTTTTGAGCCTGCAGCTTCTGGCGTCTGTGAACCTCCCCCAACAGCAAACGTAGGCTTGGATGCTTGTGGCTTTGCGGATCGTGGATGTGAGGCTGGGAGATTATCAAGAAAGTGCCTGACCCAGTAATCCAGTAGCTTGGGCTGTATGATAGGGTGCATATTGAGGATGTTTTCTTTGAAACTCTCGACATACGCCCACACTTTCGACTCTGAGAAGTCAGGGTTTCCGTCAAATGCCAGGACGCCGCCCTTATATTCCACTTGATCGGGAGGACTGAGTCCACCTAGTTGACCCCAATCGGCGGCTGGTGAAGGAGATGCCATATCGGATGAATCGTCAGCCATATCCAGGTTGCCATGGTCGGTCGGTTCCCGGACGTGTCGCGAAGGGTGAGAATCTTCGCCTCGTCCATAAACAATCAAGACTCCGCGGTTCTGCTCTTGGCTAATGGGATACTCGCTGATATACCGAATACCCTCTCGCTCAATGTGGTGCTTTGTCAGCTCACGAACAGACGGCCATTCTAAAAGTAGCCCGGCCAATGTTGTGTGATTAATAGGAATAGCAGGCTCTCCAGGAGGAACAGGCGGACCTGGCTCCACCTCCATCTCATCTTCAGCCATCATACGAAGTGGCATAGATTCTGATGAGGGGTGATCGCGGTGAGCATCGGCATAGTAAGGGTCGGCAGAAGCGCCATTGGCCACATAAGGCGATGCTGGCGCTCGTTTGTACTCTTCTTCGACGGTTGGTTCGGTTTTGAGCGTTGACGCCAGAAGGTGTTTTGGTAAAACCGACTCCATCTTGATCATCCTTTGATCAACCCGTCCCAAATGAGAAATGATCGAATTGAGTGTGGTCTGGACGGTGCTAAGACCATCTAGAATGTCGGCTTGAGCCTTATCCGTGCTATTTCCCGTATTTAGTTATAACATCTGTGAGAAATGAAGTTATCAAACCTACGCTTTAGGAACGGGGTCACGGTATTTGCACTCCACGCCCTTTTCTTTACAAGTTTTGCATGGCTTTGTCTCGTCACACTTGGCCTTCAACTGCCGACAGCTATCACACGCCTACTCCTTGTTAACATTTAAACGGTTTGGCGCCTAGAGGGAATAGTACCTGGGAAGCTCGCGTGTTCTTCTTCTTGGCGGGTACAGACGACGAATACACACTATAGAATGGCTCGTGGCCTGAGGGATATCCATGTTGCTCGTAAGATGCTTGATGAGGTACAGGGGTGGGTGGAGGGTAGCTGGGCGCACGATAGCCACCCGGAGTCGGGGGCATGGAAGGCGCGCTATCGTAATTCATGTGTCGCGAGTTATCCGAGTATGCGCCAGGAGGCGGTGGTGGTGGAAGTGAAGTCGGCGGGAGATGTGGTGTGGACGACATCCCCTCGGGCGCATGGCCCGTCGAATTAGGTCGGCGTTGATCCTCGGTAGGGTCTCGTTTTATCGGAGGATCTCTTGGGCCGTAAGGCGGGTACGGGTGATGCGCTGGATGCGCCGGCGATGGAGGCAGAGACGGGTGCTGTTGCGGATGCGGATGCTGCTGCGGGTGCTGGTGTGCGTGTTGCGGTGGATGTTGATGTGGGTGTTGCTGTCGGTGGTATTCTTGAACAGGAGGATAGGGCTCTGGCTCATGATGGCGGCGATCTGATTCGTGAGGCGGTTGCGCTGGCGCAGCGTGAGAAGGCGTCGGTGGAGCTGAAGAATGCTCGATAGGTCGTGGAGGATAATGCTGATACGGGCTCGGGGGAGGGTGAGGGTGAGGGTGAGGGTGATGTAGAGCGCCGGGCGGAGGCGGCGGCGGTGGTGGAAGTTGATGAGCGTGAGGATGTGGTAGTGATACTCCTTGTTGAGGTGTACCGACAGGCCACGAAGAGAGGCGCGGGCGTTTACTATCGGGAGGTGCTGGATCCATGCTTGAGTACTATATATGTATTGTAGTACTTGCACACATAATCAGGAACAAGGCGAAGAGAGAAGCAGGGACCACGTAGAGGCGGTGGCCATGGATAGGTACGAGAGGATAATGGCAGAGGCGAAACAAAAAAGAAAGCCCCGGGGAGTGAAGTGAAGCTTCCAATTGCTTTGGAAGCTGGAGGGGCGGGTGATAATTGGGCCCTTCAGCAAGAGAGGTTGAGAGACCAGGAAAGCATGGGGGTGGGCGTGTCTGAAACGACTGGGTATGATGACATGTATGTGTACGAAGTACCGTACCCGTCAGTGAGAATTGAGTGAGGTTTGAGAGAGGTAGAGAGACAGGAAGAGAGAAACGAGATGTCGAGTAGACTCTTCCAGCCAGCCCGGGCCCCGGTGACGCGGTAGGATCAGCAGTTGGGCAGAGACGAGATGGAGATTCGACAAGCTCTTTCGGTACCTGGGAGACGGACAGCGGTGGGGGAGCACAGACGCGACGCTGGTAGCGAAACGAATTGTATTGCACAGTGAGAAGCAAGGGCAGCGTGAGCGATGTAAAGGTACGCGCTCGGGACTGTGGGAGAGCTGGGGATTGAGGGAAGAAAGGCGCAAATTTGGTGAGCGAACGGATCGATTCTTGGGCAAGTATGATGTCGACTTCAAGTCGAGCGCAAATTTGGGACCGACAGCCTCAAACCCCAAGGCACAAAAGACGGTCTGCCGGGGGTGGGCGGGCTTGGGCGGACCAGACGCAGGTAGATTTGGAGCCAGTTGACGAACCGACCCTGCCGAGTTGACAGTCGGAGGAGGCTAAACAAGACCAGGGGGTCAAGGAACCTAGATGCCTGGCTGTGACTGGGGGATGATGTCGGCGAAGACACTTTTTTTTTTTTTTTTCCTGTGGCGGACCCCTGCTGCCCGTTTTTTTCTGCCACCCCATGCACCGCAAACCAAGTGGAGGAAGAGTTTCCAGCAGGGAGATGAAAGTAACTGTACCTGGAACCGCGAGCTGTACAACACAGTGGCCTGCAGCTTTTCTGGTCGCTGTAGTAGGTAGACAGACAGACGTCGCTACCCGCTGGTGCGGTCTAGTGTTTTCTTCTGTTGCCCTTGCGTAAACTATACCCTTTGCTTTAGGCTGATGCACTGTACGGTACAGAGTACGGTGCCGTAATCTGTAGCTCAGTGAATAATTGAGGTTTAGGTCGGTCGATGATTGCCGCATACGGTCAACGAAGCGGGTAGAAACGTCGTGGTCGCAGGATACAAACTATGTATGTACATGAGATCAAAGAAGGGCACCGACTGACTGTACTAGAGCAGGTAAGCAGATAAGCATGTAAGCAAGCGAAAGCCCACTCAATCACTACCTACTGGATAGATAGTGCTGCGCGCATACCTACATATGTAAATGCAATCAAGCGCGACATGCGATGGAACTTGGTCAACACCGCAACTTTGAAATGGATGGATGGATGCTCACGAGAGGCCATGCGACGGACCGTTCGAACCAAAAGGTACAAGCTCCAGACGGGAGATGATGGCTGGGTGGAGGTCAGTAAAGGTAAAGTGGTAAACGAGGGAGATTATGGTGGTGCGCTGAGTTATAGTGGAGGCCTCGTGGTCGCGGCGTGGAGCCCAACTCCTGGAAGGCGTCGTGTAGCGCACAACGGATTAGCGCAGTTGTCTCGCAGAGTTTTTTTTTTCCTTTCTTCCTGAAACTGTAGTGGATATCTTGGTGGGCAAACTTTGGTGGTAGGAATTTACCTACTACCTACCACCTATACTTAGCTTATGCCGCGCGATATGATGCATCAGCAAGCGCAAATCATGCTGTACGTAACTCGAATTCATCTCTGTGTAATCTACTTGCTATAATCCATGTGATAAACACAGTAATGCTACCGTTACCATGTCCAGTATTTACTCACTCACTTGGGGACAGTAAGAAGAGTGTCCAACGTTACAGTAGGCCAGACGAGAGTTTGGATTCCTCATTCGTGGGGTGAGCTTAAAGTCCATTCATTAGTAAAGTTTGGTGAAACTCGAAGCGCTAGAAGGAGACGGATAGACATATACAATGACTCCTCTCATGTCCAGTCTAAAAGCTTTGTATATATGTATGTATACATCAACCACACTGGACTTGCAGATCATGGAGAAGAAGGTTTACCGGTCTACTACGGGCCGTTGAAAAGAGGTGAAAGATAACGGATCTTGATACCCAACGTCGACCGGCGCTGCTGTGTAAGTGAATGCATGAGTTACTTGGCCATGTTGTTTTATCCATACAATAACTCCAACTATCAGCGTCATCCAATGTACTGTACTCTGTACGTATCCATGCAATACGTAAAATACGTATATGTGAGGGGTCCAAGTCACTAGTCTAGGTAATGTATCGCTCACAAAGACCCTTGAGCATGGTGCATCCATATTCTCGGTACATTCAGATCCGACAGGTCTCACATTCTTCCCCCTCTCATAAGATCGCTTCTGTAATTAGTTCTCGAGTCCGTTCAGTACCGACATGGAGCATCCTCCACTGCCTCACTTTGTCCTGTACTTGATAGCACAGACACTGATCATCACGGTGGGCGTACAATCACAATCAACCATTGACAAAAGGTCTGTATCTCCCTGGCTCGGCGATTCCCTGCCCGGCTGCTCTGCTCTGCAATGCGGTGCGGTGCGGTTTCTCCGAGACGGAACCACGTGAAATGTTGCAGGTGACTCTTGAAGCGGATGTAAGCATCTACATAACAGGGGATCATTACCTAGGTAGGTACGTAGTAGGTAGGTAGTACCTAGGTAGGCAGTTGCTTTTCTTTTTCCCTCAACCTCTTCCTCGGTGTGAGCTTGCGCCAGATTGTTCCTTCCTCCCATGCGGCTGGGTTCCGCTCTTGGCCTTCCCTCCTGAGTCCTAACCTCAGGTATCTCGCAAATTATCTTGGCAGTATTTTAGTTAGTGTCTGGGCAGGTACGAAGGACATATCAAACATATTGGTTATCGTCATCAACAATCAACTTGGGACCGAATGGAAATCATTCGCGTTTCAAGCAAAGACCATTACTCGAGCTGTGCTCTCCCAACCTCACTTCTTATTTTGGCAAAGACGTCATGACTGCCTACATCTCAATTTGCGATCAATAAACACGATCAATAGGAGGCTCTGAATCGTTAGCTTCGGTCTGCCTACGGCCCGTTACACATTGATATACCAAAGCAGCAGCGCCATCTTAACATGTTGCAATGTCTATTAGGGTGCCGGCATCCAAAAGCGCTGCTGAACTTTGTGTCATGCAGAAACCACTTGCCGAGTCTTTGATAAGAAAAATATACGGGGACAAGCAGGACAATACCTAGCTCACTATCCGTACTAGGACACAGAGTATCCATTCAGACGGGACTTCTGAGCCAACAGCAGCTGTCCAGTAACCGCCCCCTGGAAAGACCTTGTCGATCATCTTGCTTCAATGGATCAGTGGATATTACCACCACCTTGACTTGCTCGAGCGTTAAGCACGAGTACATACGTGCATACAGCAATTCAGGTCAAAGCTCGGTTGCCGAATCCTCTCCTGACTCAACAGCACACCATGATGGATTCTGTTTGCTCTTGTTTCACAATGCGATGATCTCTTGCGGTTCAGCACTGGATTTTGGTCGGCATCCTCCTCCCCGGATTTTCTGTCCAAACCATCTTGCACGTAGTGACAGACTGCCATCGCTCTTTTATTCTACATGGTCAAAATGGCAATATGTTTGACAATGCAGGTTGTGGATCGTGTAATACCGCAGTTGTCAAAATTCAAGCGAGCTGAACGGGCTAGGCGGACTTGGACTCGGCCTACCTTCTTCTTCCATGCATCCTTCCAATATTCGACGCATCGACAAAAAACAAACGCCATTAAGCTGGGGGCATGCTCCACTCTAATTTGATCACCATGGAACTGTACAGAGTAGTATCTTTCAATAATCTTCGGGCTCTCTCGCCCAATGCTTGCAGGGAGAGGTGGCCGTCATGAGAGAGGACTTATTCATTTACTCAATGACATTGACGGTGAGTGAAAACCCATATCCGTGCCGTGCAAAACCAACGAGATTGCTCACAATCACAGAGAAAACCCTGGCAGTGATTATCTGAATAACCCGGTCCCAGCCAACGCTTTGACCTGTCTCAGCGTTCATCCGATGAGATTTTCAGTTCACAACAACTCTCAGTCTACTCTGTAGGTACTTAACTAATGTATTCGAGGAGGCCAGACCACGAACAGAAGGCATAGCACAACTCCTAGCTCTTTATGCTCTTACTCTGACCGACAAAGTGAGATAGCAGGCCCGGCATCTCCTAAGTTGCTAGCTAATGCGCAACTAGCAAGACTTGACTGCTCACCACCACCTACATTGAGTTGCCAGCAAGTCACGATGAGGCAATGGCCGTCACCGCTCCTTGATCTCTTTGCTAGCAGATACGGTGAATCTCCAACAGTTCTCTGCCAGTGGATCTCATTGATTCACCGCATGGAGGATGATATCAACTCATGCACCATTTGCTGCAGGTCTCTTTTGGAATTATATGCGTGCTAGGGTAGCTTCCTGTTTTCCAACGTTCCTAACGTTCCCTTCAAACGTCTGGAAGGCGGGGATCCCGGCCATGCTCATATCGGTTCGCCAAGTTACCAACAACGGTGCCCTTGCTCAAAAAGGCTTCTGGAACGTGACATGGCCTCATCTGCTACTCTTAGGCCCGGTCGGTGTCTTGGATTTATGGATACAGATCATTTTAGACACCGTGCCGTCGGTTTGAGTTTACTGGGACTGGCAGTCATTTTGTCGCAGCATACATTTCTTGCATGGGGAGTGCATGAAATCGTCGCTTGGAGATCCATCAAAACATCCTTTTTAGGATCTCTGGTGATTATACTCCGCACATACACATTGATTCAAGACATCCCGCGCGAGAGAGAAAAAGATAGTCCTGCCGATGGGTAAAAGAAAAAAACCTCCGCGGGGCTCAAAGACGCGCTCAATCTGACTCGCCGAGCAGCCCAATGTATCCAGGCTACTTAATAGCCTTAGCTTGGCTGTCGAATCGGCCGAGAGGAGCGTGCACGCACCTAGACATCGCCGCAGTTAAAGAAAATCGCCCCTAGAAGTATCAGTGTACCTGTACCTGGCATGATCGATCCCGTACCCAAGGGGCCTTATCGTAACGTCACTCGCTGACATTCATCAGACTACATTATACAGTATCCGTAGGTGTGTACTTCTTCAACCGTCGGTACGAGCTGGCATTCGTGCCCAACTTTCGCCTCTGGCCAGGGTTGTGAATCACAATCTCAAAGTTTTGCCAAACAGGAGAAAGCCATAGTAGACTTTGCAGTATTACCATATTCTTAATAAATCAGAGGCAGGAAGCTCCATCAGTATCAGAAACACGATGGTGCACGTATAATATCTGCCCTAGCACTATTAGAATTTGCAAAATGTCACACCGGCTCCTCGCCTTGCTTTGGCATATTGTCCGTCTAGGGCTCAGGTGCTGTCATGAGATAGCCCAGATTCTCAGAGAACAGCACATCGGGTCCTGTTCAAACCATTGGTCGAGATGATTCTTTCTGGTCTGGATCATCCTTCTAGCGCATCCTGCATCCTGGGATCACAGCCCATGAGCAGGACATTGTGGACTGTCATTCTGAGTGTTTACACGCCTGTGACGTGACAAAGGTGTGAGATACGTAGATACATGTCATTAATCTGCTGCTGTTCATTTGCTTTGTTGAATCCCTCAACGGGAGGTCCGGTATTAGACCCTGGCTGGGAACGGTGAGCGCCTGTCTTTTGAGCTTTCCAGATCTCTGGGACGCCGCTAAAATGAAGTCTGGGAGGCTGGCGTCGTTGAATGCGACGTCATGCGTACACGAAGCAGGGGGGGGGGGGGGGCTCTGGCCAGAAAGACGTGCTGAATGTTAGGCATGATTTCCACTCGGGTGGCTTGTGCTGTACATCCAATACAGTGCAGTGCAGTAATGCGACGCAATGTACAGTAACAGTAGCTGGAATGAGTAAGCCACACACCGACAGAAACACGAGGGGCACCGACGACGTGGAACTGGGTCAAGTTGACCTCTCAGAGTCGAGTCCGACTTGCAGGCATCGCAGCAGAAGCAAGGGGGGGGAACGACCACAGGGAAAAGCAAAACCACAGCAACGAGTCAGTTCTCGTTCCGGCTAGAGATGGAAGTGAGAGTCTTGACTGTCTCGCAAAAGGATCCTCGAGACCTAACAGAAGGGAGCCGCCTGCGGGCCGGTGCGAACCCGGAATCGGTTTCTTCAAGTTCCGTACGCTACTGTACGGAACGATACGATCTTTGGTCGGAAACTCATTTCACTACCTATTGTACATTCGCTATTTTAGCTGAATGGTGAGTGAAAGAATCACCGTGACTAAGCGGCACGCCGGAATACCGCCAAGGTGAATGAATAAAAGTGATCTACGACCGATTTCCATATTGTGTCCTAGAGCATGTCGATAATGTTTGAGGAAGGACTAAAAAAATTAGTTTATTTCAACAATCGGTGGCTAGTAGGTATAGACATTATTCTTTTTTCCTGACAACTTGCTGGCATACTCGATGCACTACAGCGTTTTGTCCATCTGCACGTATTAAAACTCGTTTGGGAGCTGAGACATTGGAGGTGCCGTGTCCAGGTTAGTGATAATAAACCGTCGCTTCAGCATGCCATGGCCTTCCCTTGCTCGAACGCCGGGATGGGTATGACAAACTGCAGCAGGTCTCTCTTTTAAGCGAGTAAACAAACATGTTCGTATTGGGAACTGCCTGCCTATGCGTATTCTATCGAGTACGCGAAAATACCCAAGCGTTGCAAATACTGTCTCGTGCATGACACCCTTGCGACGTAATTCCAGAAGATAACATAAGAACTATATATCACTTCATTTATACCGAAGCCAAATTACTTCACAAATGTATCAAGTTGGGGTTGAATGGTATAAGATATAGTCAATTGATATTCATATGCCATGCAAAGCTCGGTCTACCCAATTCTTTAATTTCGCATCATCGCCTAGGTACAGTAAGATAAAGGTGGTGATATGACACCTAGCTAACCACCAGGGAGGTATAGGGTATTCTCTGTAGATAGGTGCGATATCTATATCACTCCATGGATCCTGAAACTCATCCACAACTGCAACTAACATAACCTTGCTGAGACCGAAGCCCCGATCTCTGGGATGTATTACGGATTCGATTGTCAAACTTGACAATAGAATCACCACGCATAGAGAGATGTGCATCAGCCAAGACAGTAAGACAAGCATCACGCTTACCATTGTGGTTGAATTATGGATATATGATGATCCCTCAGGCTAAATTCAAGGGATGACTACCGCACGGTACATACTGTCAAATCGCCGTGTTAAACCGAACAGCACGTATGGGAATTCCGTGCCTCTGATTGATTTGCTTGGCAGAGTCATGGCCTCTGTCCGTAACCTGAAATCCAACGCGACAGCACCAATAGTACCATGTCTCAGTTCCAATAAGACAAACCTTGTCGTTAGTATACTGGCGTGTGTGCGTACTTGGCACAATACCAGCCCAGGTACCCGAAGCCACACGCACGAGGGAAGTCGGTCTAACTGATACTGAGACTGAGACTCATCAGGTTTAGACTTGAACTCGGATCTTGATCGTATCAATCTCCAAACTCCACGGTCAACAACAAACATATGTTGCTGTTGTCATCATCACTGTGCCACCCGAGTCACGAGAGACAATTTACACACCGATGCGGGGAATAATGAGATGTTATTGGCACCAGTCACCGAATACTATTACGAGCGGGGATTGCGATACAAACTTTGTGCTTGTCGAGTTGCTGATTGATCAACACAACCACATGACCTGGGTACTATGTTCAACACGTGCAACCGATATTGCATTAGAAACGCCACGCCATGATATGATTTGTTGATAACACATCATCTCACCAGGCCTGAGCGGAAGCTCTAATACTGCGGCAAAGAGATAAATTCAAGTCCCGAATGAATGCAACAAGTACGTGGCCGACAAGTCCATTTCTCTAAGTTAATCGGCAGCTAATCGAGTACGATGTAATGCAATGCAATGCAATGCAATGTAGCTGAAGAGACCGATCCCATGACGGATGTGAAGTGCACCCTCTTGCTTGGCTGACTTTGTTTGCTACGTTTGTTCATTCGTCTCCTCACCAACACGACGAGGTCGGGACATGATGACAACGTTCGGGCACCTTGATTTGTGATTGCTACAACGTCATGGTTCCTTGAGTTTTCGTGTTCATAGCATGGTCCAGGATCTCGGGGTTGAGTCGCGCGACGCGTTTAAAGCGGACGTTTCCCCATTTCTGAACCCACGGCTCCAGTCTGCTGATCTTTTTAGTACCATGAACCGAAATTGCTGAATCACTATTACAACTCTGATGATGTGACAACCAATTATGTCTTATATGCAAATAACTTGCTCCGCATTTTTCTTGAAGGCAGAACGTAGCAGTAAGGCTGCTCCGGTATAAAGGATTGTTGTTTCCATCGCTGATACAGTGGGAATGAGGCTAAACGCCGCATTTGATGTCCAGAAAGGGCAAATATTATGTCAATTAACGGTTGGAGGGTGATGTATTGTGTGTGTATGTATGCATGTATGAAGGCGCAATCGGGCTCTGTAACGGCTTTTGGAGACGGGTCAACTTCTGTACACTGGCTCCATCTCCATATACCGTCTGGCATTGAACGAAAAGCCCATTCATTGCTTCTTCCGTAGATGAGACAAGGTTTAACACCCAGATCAAAGTGGCATGTTTCTTAGTTTCTTGGTCCCGACGTAAATGCCTGTACTTACCCAGAGGTAACGGTCATTGGATATCAGTCAAAGTACATTGTACGTCACAAACAGTTGTTCAAACTTTGTATGCTTCGCCACGCTGGTCGACGTTCCTGGTCGCGAGAAAATGATGACAAAGGATATGATGAGATGAAAAGGCTCAGGGTAGTTAAGTGGTGCGTACATCAGACCCGAGGACAAGGATACTTGGTTGAAGAAGATTAAAATTTCACAGACCGATCGACAGCATGCCCTGATGGAGATTGACCGACTTCCATTTGCGAAACGAGACTTCGGGTTTTCTATTATGATGAATGCCGAGCTGTTTCTGCCGGCTTCAGGCTGAACTAGACACCCTGGGGATCTTCCATCAAAGAGGCAGCTTCTGAGAACAAGTTGCAAGCCAGAAGAAACCTTGAAGGTATATTTGCGTTACCCAAACGTCGGGTCCAACCTGGCACAACCACGGTCAGTCGGGCTGGGATGTCACGGCCATCATCCTTCTTTGTAAAAGCTAGGGTAGGCAGAATTGTCAATCTTAGGGTTTTTTTGTAGTCCGTTCCGAAAGTGGGACATTTGATACACTGAATCGATTCATTTGGTATTATTTAGTATTTCGGTAGTTAACCAATCCCTTCCTGGAGCGAACATGTAAACAAAGGTACCCTGTATCGTCACTTGGTTGATATTCCATATAGTTCCCCAAAACGCTTTGCCGAAGTCTCTGCAAACGAGTTACTGTGGCACCGTACGGTAATCCGGCGCGACCAAACGATCCGATGTTGATAATCTGCTGCCGGAACGGGACTGCTGACGTTCTTTTTGTGTAACCAAGCTGACTGCAACGCTGCTGTCTTGATATAGGCCTGGGTGGATAATAAGTTGCACAGAGCAGGCAGGTACATTCTGATAAACAACTTTCATAAGTCACGCCGCAGACCCGGTCACATGTTTCGTACCTTGGGTTATTAACAGCTGGTGAATTCATGCCAGTAGCTGATATTCCACCACTAAGCAAGGACAAGTCCAGTCAGTGCTTTTCCAAGGCTTCGCATCGCACCATAGTGTTTCAAAATGAGCCAAACATCAAACTCTGACTTATAAAGCCCAGCGATATATGTCATGTTATCGGTTGTAGCCAGCTGTTTCAACGGCAAAGCAGGGTTTTTGAAGTTCGACCACCCTCCATTATGAGAGTTTAGATAGGTCCGTAGTCAAGACGACGGAAGTTGGAAAGGCCATCCAATCGAAGCAACGATTTGCGTCACTCCATATCGCTATCGGCCACCTTTCTTCGTTTCGGTCGTCCTCGCAGAGAGATGTCGTGGTGTCCAACGAATTGGGTGGTGTCACGGGCTGGCTCGGGTCCATTCTCAGGAGCGTCATCTGCGCCCTCGGTAAAGACAAGGTCACCTCGTCGCCCAAGGACCTCTTTCCCAGCTTCCTCAAGCAGGATACCAAACGCCAAAAGGGCCGTTTCATCCATGCTTCGGTCAGTAACGTTCCTGTCATCTATGGCCTGACGGTCGCGGTTTCTTGCGCTGTAGAATGAGCTTGTATATGCATGAATAGCTTTCAGAAGATCACTCTCTGGTAGAACACCCTGACCACCGCGGGGAAGATCGCGCTCATGAGAATAGTAGATGTCGTGCTCCAGATAACGCTCGGGTGCGTCTTTTCGTCTGAAGAGGACTTCATCGGGGGCCAAAGGAACGTCCTTCGTGGAGTATCTGATGGACTTTGGATGGCGAGGTGTGTACTGAGCCTCCTCCGCCTCTGTACCGGGGCCTTGATCATGTGAAACTTTACCTGCTTTATGTGAGCTTAATGATATAAGCATAGGAAAGGAAAATCTAGAGATTACCTGCTACAGCGTCGTAGACAGTTGCATGTCTGCGTTTCGTTCCTCTGTTAAGATGTTCTTCGGCGGTCAGGCTACCTCTTTCGGAGGACAAATCTCTTTCATGTACAGGTACTATCCGCGTGCGACCCTTGGAGATATCCATAGTGATTATAATGTAGTATGAGGCTGTTCCGCAGGCCAGTGTTTGTTTCAAGGTGAAGAAAAGATTGTGATTTTCAGGTACTCATTGTATCCACGGGTGTACATTATTTGTGGGACAATCCTGTTGCGAGTATATAGATCCAACACAAAAGGATAAAACGCCTGATAGGAAGCCCGACGTATGTGACCAATTATGGTTCTAATTTTATTGATGTTGTTGAGTTAAGGCTTTTGAAGAAGCAAAGTTTAGGTTGTCAATTGTGGAGTCATCAGTGAGTTAGTTGGTCCTCCGCCCGACCCTCCTTCTAGCTGACATCATCAGCTGGCATCGTCAATTGTACAGTCATTAAGACCACAGTAATTTCGGGTACTAAGCTACTAAGTAACATCCTATCTACAACTTTTTTTCTCGTACAACCCAAATGAATGCAGTCCAATCTCCTCGCTCGTGAAGTGGGCGATTTTGCCCCTCAGGACTTCAGCCGCTCCATAACTTCTGAACTACTTCGTTCGTTTGCGCCAGCGCCTCAGTATCGCTTTAATGGCGAGAGAACAGCGAGACCTGATCCCGCAGGCGTAGATGAACGTGCTCACAACATCAAAGCTCACGGAGCGGGCGTCAACAGCATTGCTCTAGAGAAATTCGATGGCCGGATCCTTCTATCAGGTGGTGCCGAGGGAGGTATCAAGGTATGGGATCTTGAAGCTGGTGGAAACCCTCACAAGGTGCACACCTTTCGCCCCGTGAGCAGTATAGCAAGGTCTACAAGGGAAGAGAATTCTCCAGGGCATAGTCATGGCATCACACACATCGCGTTTTACCCTTTCGACCCGGATGCTTTCCTCTCAAGTTCCTATGATAAAAGGCTGAAGCTATGGGCCACGCAGCGCTGCACCCTATCGGCAACATTTGATCTTAATGCAACAATATACTCCCACTCAACAAGTCCCATCGCGGACCATCTAATTGTTGCGTGCGCCACGCAGAACTCGGCAGTCCGACTGGTAGACTTGAAGTCTGGGTCTGCAATACAAGCTCTTGTGGCCCACGGCGGCCCTGTACTGTCAACAACATGGAGTCCGCGTCACGAGCACATTCTCGTTAGTGGGCATGCAGACGGTAAAGCTCGAATATGGGATATCAGGCGTGCTGGTGGCGTCGTAGCATTACTGGATCAAGAGGATTCGTTGGGCATTGTTCATAAGATGAAGCATCTGAGTGCGGCAGGCGTAGACTCGAGCCAGATCCCGCACTTCCGCGCCTCTGCACAGGCACATGACGACGCAGTAAATGGTCTGCAGTGGACAGACGATGGGAGGTACATCATATCAGCGGGCCTTGATCGTCGCATTCGTGTATGGGACGCTGCTACAGGGGCCAACACTCTTGCAAGCTTTGGCTCCTTGATTCAGAACCAACACGCAAAGACAGCAAGTATCTTGGTAACTCCGTCTCACCTCTCGACCGGAAACAACTTTCTGTTTTGGCCAAATGATCAGGAGATTCTCATCCTTGATCTCCATGATGGTAATATTGTAAAGCGACTCCGAAGTCCGGGCGTGACAAACCCCGTAGGGCCACGAGGTAGTGAAATGGGGCGGAATAGAATAACAGGCATAGCCTGGCGTTCATCCGGCGGGTCAGGACATCCTGCTGGGCCTGTTATGGGCGGCGGGAACTCTATTGGAGCTGTGTACAGTTCTCATATGGATGGGCAGATTCGGGCCTGGGCACCTCAAATGCCAGGTCCCGAAGATGTGGATGAGGAGGAGGAAATACAAGAGGATGAAGAAGTGAAACAGCGGAAGAGAAAGGCCGTTGACGACGCCTACAAGAGCCTCATGGGCAAAAAGATCACCTTTACGTAGTATAGAGCATGGATTGTCAGGGGCGGGATGATTTGCTTTTTTGCTACTGTTCTTGCCTTTCTTCGTAAGCTGGTGGTTTTATTGTGTAAGGAAGAAGAAAGTATCTGCCATTGCCTTGTCATTTTATGCAGCTTTATTCTGATATAGAGATTTGTCGAAAGCTCATCTGAAAGCATGGCCTTATAGCTTTATAATATTGTTGAATTATTGGAGTCTACTGTTTTAGGCTATCTCGTTTCTTTATGAAATAATCGGAAGTCTCAAAGATTCAAATAGAGCATATATTTTTGTTCTCAAACATTGCCAAGCAAATAAATTACGAAATGTTAATCGCCAAGTGGCTTCAAATTCATGGTATAATGCGGCAACGACGCTTCCGTAACACCAGTAGCCTACACGTCGTTGATGAAGTGACAGAACTCCGCCCAAACGCCATAAACGCCCTGTGATATAACGATCCCTGTTCCATCACAAAACAACAACGACTAGGCACAACCAGCCATCCGGGTACGCAGCTTCACGCATCAGTTCTTCCAGAGGTGCATTAAACGGCACACCAGCGCCGTGCATCACCACCTTTGCGAGAATGGGATCACGACTGCTTGGGAAAAGGCCTGGAAGTACCTCCTTTAGCGCTTGTCCTAGAAGTTTGGGGCGACGGTCTGAACTTGTCGCGGCCATGAGAGACTGGATGACTTTGAATGTGGCGTACTCTGGGTGCGTTGCTGATGAGTCTGGTCCGCTGGTGGGAACATATATGCGGATAGGGACGTGTTTGAGAGCTGTAGGTGCGTTGAGGAGACGACTGTTGATGCGATTGAAAGAAGTGTGATCATTGTCTATGACTGCGTTCCATAGTTGAGTGGTGTTTTCTTTCGACATCTTCATGATTTGGTTTGCGTTACCATTTCGAATAAAGTCCGCCTATGCGAGTCAGTGTCTTGTCTAAAGCATATCTTCCACCGGGTTATCCATATAAACTATAACCTAGCTCCCTGTTTTACTCACTTCTTTTACACAGTTGAGAAACGTATCTGCAATGTCCCAGCCCACTCCATCATTCACAGTCAATCTCCATGGCAGACCGGGTTGATATAGGTCAACTAGCAAACCCACTGCCAAATTCCTTAGCTGAACATCTTCAAAGTGAAAGCTCGAGCAAGGAGAGTTGAAAAAAGTCGATAGCCTGGGTATAAGAAGAGCCAGGTAGCTGAAGCGTGGAATACTTGTGATAAAAGGCGTTGTCGGTGAGGCAGAATGTGTAATGTGCAGCGGGATTTGGGCGCTCCAAAGAGCCTGCGGGATGGTTGAGGACATTATTACGAGGGCATGGTGGAGTTTGTGAGTTGGCCGTTGCGGGTTGTCAGAGATGTCGACCGAGTGAGGCACGGCGTGATACCTGGTAAGGCTACAATCTTGAGTTTGGAGTGTTTAGGGTAGGATTTGTTCATGTGATTAATAAGCATTGTACAGATATGCTTATAGGTATGCATAGCATAGACTTTGCTTTTACTATTATGCTAAGAGATGTTATCAATAGAAATGAATTTTAATAATATTTACTTTCTTAAAATGTGTTTGCGCTCTTAAGCTTGTCTTTCTGTGATATAGCGTGTGAAGTTTGAGTGTACCTATTCACTGCTATTACGGCAATGGGGATAGTCAAACAACTACCATTTAGTTGGCTGGACAATTTGTACTACAAAAACACAATAATGGTTTTTTCTTTTTCTTCATAAAATGCCGTTCAGAGTATTTGCTGAAAACAGGCTTCTGGATGCGCATCAGAAGGTACTGCGCTTGAACTCAAGTTTTGCGCATTCAGCGTCGCATCCAAGAGTTGCTTTGATAGTCAAGGTTACGACAACAACATCCAATCAGACAGGGAAAAGGAAACTTTCCATCTGTTGTCACATCGTCATGAAAGGGAAACCGTTTGTTTGGTATGTAAGAAGAAGAAGGCTTTCTGTGATTTAGCAGACTGTTACATCATTCGCTATATCTGATGGCAGTATGAACGACTGTGCGCTGGCAGTTTTAACCGATTAACTGCAAACTCCCTGATAACCATGATCATCTCGTCCGTCTAGGACTTTGGAGTGATTCTAATAAATTAGAAAGGTCAAAGTCCTGGCTCTATCCAATATGTGTGTTGTAAATCAAGCGCCTTGGACGATGTAAGAGGCTCAAGGGTAGCCTACTTGGCAAAAACGCGTGGCATTGGCATCGGCATCACGGCATCTGAATGCAAGAAAAAAGAAAGGCATGAATTGTCCAGTCGTTTGAATCATGGTTCTTGGCTTGCGACATCATTTGTGTTTTAGCCCAGAGACAAAGGGTTGTTGTTCTAGGAAGGACGGCAATGCATAGTGAATCTGCCGAATGGTAGTTGTTTCTACTCACCACACCTCTCACCGAGGCCTGGTCCGCATGACCTCATCTGGCAATTTATTGCACTGATGACCTGCCATGAGCCACGGTAGACGTGTCAAAGAGCTTCAGAGCCAAGACACTGTCTCAAACCGGCTTCAATTTAGGAGTTTGTTGAGGGAGGTCGTCATTCATTATCATGTGGCCAAGAGATGTGGGAGTTGTATTGAAGAGTTGATCAGATAAATAACCAGCGTGGTTCCTGGGGATATTGATTTAGAAAAGAGTAGCAGTATCCCCAGAAACCTCAGCAAAAAGAGCCACACCGAAACTCTACTTTATCACAGCAAATCATAAGCTGCATCGCTAGCCATGGCTCTTGATCGTGTTGTCAGCTTGGTCCTCCGAGCGGCAGAGCTTGTCTTTGCGGCCATCGTCGCTGGCGTCAACGGAGAATACCTTCACAATGCCCGCGGTGCAAGCTCATGGCAACTCGGTCGTTTTATCTACACCGAGGTCGTTGCCGCGTTGGGCATACTCTTTTCTCTACTTCTTCTGATCCCGTTCTCGAGCACCTTTGTCCACTGGCCTCTGGACATCTTCATGTCCATCAACTGGTGGATCGTATTCGGTCTTCTCGTCGATGTGAGTCACTTACAGTATTCTCGGCAGTGGTAACATGAACTAACGGCATTCAACAGCTTGTCGGCACCTCTTGCGGTCGTGTCTTTGACTGGGATAACGTTCACCCAGTGCATGGAGACCAGTGCGGAAAGACCAAGGCTGTCATCGCATTCAGCTTCCTCTCAGCTCTCCTTTGGCTCGTCTCTGCCCTCGTCGGCTTCTTCTGGGTCAGGAAGAGAGAGCGCACTGCACGAAGAGCCGAAGATGCCCACCACAACCGTCGCCGAGGCCCTTGGTTCCGCAGCAGAGTTTGAGTCTAAGCCCATGCCCGTCTGCAGCAGCAATTAGCCTGAAGCTTTCCGTGTCCGCTGAAGACTTTTCCAAAAGCGCTAGGCGGTGATCCAATTCTAAGTTGACCAACTGACTGTTAGTCTTGGCAGTGATTGGATTGCGTGAAACATTCCGAGTTACCGTGTTCTTGTGGGAACTAATGCATAGTTTGATGGAGGATTTCCTTGTTTTTCTTGTCAATGTCTTTTTTGGGTTGGAACTTGGCGTTGTATAACGCGGATTAGGTAGAATATACGGACGGATACATACTGTGCCAAGGAGCGGTTGGATTGTTACGAATAATGGATATGACTTATTAGCCTTTTGCCTACTAATCGATGCAATGTAATGTATTTTTCTTACTCACTGTATAGGTACTATATTTATCTCGCCAATCGATCAACGTGGGCACTTCCTTATTTTCTGTGCTTCATTCATGTCTTGTCTTTTCTCATCTCATCCTTTCTTGCTTTATTATCTATGCGACGTCATATTTACGAACCCAAAGCATATTTCAAACATGAAACAACGGGGCTCAATGTCATGATCTGCAATTAGCAGACCAATAGAACCGAAATCTAATCCGGTCTTTTCAAATCCCCATCCTTTCATACCAACTATTCGCCAGAACCTGATCATCAGGAATTGCATGTCGTGCTAATGATGAAGAAGAACTAGAGTTCATACACACTGTACTAAAATGCCTGGGATTTTGATCACGAGCTTTCTCGAACCTGGCCTGATTCGTTTTGATCAGCCTCCAACAAAGACTTCCGTCTTGTTTCCATGATCATCGAGATCTACGACCAAGATAATCCTCGTTCCGCCTCCCGGCGCAGGGGCAGGCAGTCTTACGCGTTACTGTTAGTAGGCATAAAGCATCTAGCAAACAGGAACGGAAGCCAGTCAGTGCCTTAGTACCTATCTGCTTGCGCATCTTTTACAGGGGGCAAGTACGATATTCTCCGCATCTATTTTTTCTGTAATACCTTGTGACCTTGCTTTCCACCCGTGCTACAAGAAGCTAGAACCGTCTCAAGCAGGTCTTGGCCCGCCGGATGTAATGAGGCATGCTGTCATAAGCTGCTAGGTACCTACTGTCTTGTCTTTGTCTCTCCATTGAGTTAGGTAGGTTAGATTAGGCTGGGTCCGGAAAAAACGGCCACTATCCTGGTGTCATTTCCACTGTGCTGTGCCTGCCCGCCCGCCTTGGTTTGCTCTCAAGTGGCTGGTGGACCTGGACACGACACGCTGTTGCCAACTTCTTTGAAGTCTTCAACCGCGGGGTAGCTTGGTTTCAAACCCAGAAATTAGCGGGGGACAGCCCTGTAATGACAGAAAACATGGACCTTTGGGGGCCTAGGTCTCACTATAATCGGCGCTAAAGAGCCTCTGAATCTTGCATTTTTGGCCCACTTTCGGGATAGCTGACGCCACCTGGGCCACAATACACAACGGTCCGTCACTCGCCACAGCTTGACTCCGCTAGCTTACGGCATGCATCACGCCAACCTGTTGATCTCTCTTTCAGCCACGGAGCCTCCTCGTCATCTCTCTTACAATCCCGTCTCCTGCTCCACAGCAGCACTCTTGGCGTTGTTGGAACAACAAGAATTCCCCTTCCCAGTGCTTGAGCCTTGCTCTTGATACTTTCTGCCCTACAAGTCGTCAACGTCATATCTCGCGTGGCATGACGCTAGGTTGTCCCTGGCTGATATGCCATCTTCCGCCACCAATCCCAGTCCATGCTGAGAAGCTTGAAGCGGGAGATGGAGTTCTCCAACGATCGGGGTAAATGCTATGACGCAAACTGAGGTAGCCAGGAAGGTGGGAATCGCAAGAGCTTGTGTTTGGCTTTGTGTGTCAGGTCCTCTGCCCAGTTTGTTACTTGTTGCTGATGAAGCCATCGAGATGCAAGCCGCCAGGATGACTATTCTCAACTATATAAGAATCAGGGCATCCCTCCTCGGAATTATCTTTCCCTCATCATCATAAACAACAAACAACTCTCAAGATACCCAAAAGCATCTGAACTTCAGCTCAATCAGCTCAACTCATCTATAATATACCTAAACACTATAACAACTACACCACAAACAACAATCATCATGTCTGGTCTCATCAACAAGGTTAAGGAAGCTATCCACTCCGACAAGGACAAGAAGCACGACTCTACCACCACCGACACTCACGGCACTCACGGCACTCACAACACTCACAACACCTCTTCTGGCCTTCCTGAGGGAACTACCGGTCCCCATAGCAGCCGTGCTGCCAATGCCGCTGACCCCCGAGTCGACTCTGACTTGGACAGCTCCCGACGCACCGGAGCTGGTCACACCGCTGGTGGACTAGGCTCTACCACCGGCACTGCTGGCCACACCACTGGCCACACCACTGGTGGTCTAGGTTCTACCACCGGCACTGCTGGCCACACCACTGGCCATACTACCGGTGGAATTGGATCTCACTCCGAGAACATGGGTCGTTCTTCTGGCCTTCCTGAGGGCAGTGTCGGTCCCCACAGCAGCCGTGCTGCTAATGCCGCTGACCCCCGAGTCGACTCTGACTTGGACAGCTCCCGACGCACCGGAGCTGGCCACACCGCTGGCGGTATCGGCTCTCACTCCGAGAACATGCCCGGCCATTCCACCGGACTTGGCTCTACTGGCCACTCCACCGGACTTGGCTCTACCGGCCACTCCACCGGACTCGGCTCTACCGGCCACTCCACCGGACTCGGCTCTACCGGCCACTCTTCTGGCCTTCCTGAGGGAACTACCGGCCCCCACAGCAGCCGTGCTGCCAACGCTGCCGACCCCCGCGTTGACTCCGACCTTGACAGCTCTCGCCGCTCTGGAGGTCTCGGTGGTAACACCTACGACCAGACCACCACTGGCACTTCTGGCTTCTCTAGCCACGGTGCTGGTGCTCACGGTCCTACCGGTACTCACAGCTCTGGCCTGAGCGGTACTCACTCTGGTTCTCACATGACCGGCAACACCGCCTATGACAGCACCAACCCCGGACCTGCCCCCAAGACTGCTGGTCCTCACAAGTCTGACATGCTCAACAAGGCCGACCCTCGCGTCGACTCTAACCTTGACGGCAGCAAGACTGTTGGAAAGGAGAAGACTTTTGAGACTTCGTAAGTCTCCCTCGACAAACCCGATCGTCAACTGTTTCTCACCATTGGTACTTTTACAGCGAACCCAACTTTGCCGGCCGTGACCCTACCGACGCTACTCAGGTTCCCCCTTCCATCATGCAGAAGCATGTCCCTACTGAGATTGCCCACGACAACCTTGAGTCAGATCACAGCCGCCGGCACAGCAGCGTTGACAAAGAACATCACCGCGGCTTGTAAATGGAGGGAAATGGAATTAATGACTGTTGATGGATATGTTTAGCAACATTTCTTTAATGAATATTAATGAACTATTCTTTATTTAAACAATTTCTGCTCATGTGACATCGATACTGAATTCACTTTGCCAAAGTGTCGAATTTATGAATGCTAAAGAGGAAACTACTATTGATTTGAGGATATCTTATTGACATTGAACACACCTTTGTATAACTTATCGATGGCTCCGGAAAGGTTGGAATGTTCTGATCAGATAATGAACGGTTCTATTTAGAATCTTTCAGATTATTTATTAAACCAATTGCTCTCTATAATACAGTTGTTAGAAACTAGGGTTCCTTACTGTACCTGGGTAGCTGAATGGCGAGGAATTTTGTAAGGTGAACCGGAACATACTTTCAATCTAGAAATGAGTCCTTGAATAGGGGAGATTGTTCTTCCCTTTATAGAAATACGTAAGCGTGTATAAGTTGCTGAGGAAATACGACAGCTTGCCTGTAGTAGACATAGCAAGATTCTCCATGACCCAAGTTGAGGCCACTTGCCATCATCTCGTGGAGTTGGAGCGTCAAATTCCAAGGCAGGTATCCATGCTCGGTTTTACAAAGAAGCTAAACAGCCTTGCCAGTTGGCTACACGATGCGGGGCTCCTATGAGACGTATAAAGTTATTGCGAGCGTATTTTGTATCAAGAGCGAGTTGCCTAGACCGATGTGAGTTACGCAGTTCAGAATGGCGTGTATAAAATATGCATGATAACTTCTGGGCCATGACGACAAAGTCATGTCCTCTACAAGAGCACTGTTCCGAGACAGCCAGGTGAACATGGTACTTGTACAACTTTTGCACTGGAAAGTGAGTACATTTGGCAGCGTCAACATATCTCGATATAGTCACAATTAGTCTCCTGTACGGTAATGTCACTCTGACAACCAGTGTTGTCAGAATCAAAGTATACTATCCTTTCGTATGATGGACTCTATGTCGGAATAAGCAACAGTAATGGGACAGAAAGATAAAGATTCATTGTGTTTATTAGGACTATTATCAACTGGATCTCCTTGATCCGCTCAGGTCAACTGTGGGTATCATGTTTCATCGTCTCTCATGTTCGTCCTAGCCTGATGTTCATGGTAGGCAGTGGCGTATCATGCTTTAACCGCGGTGCTCAGCCTCAGCTTGCTTCTGGACATCATGCTCGACGCCACGCTGACGGGTCTTGCCCTCGGCACGGAGCTCGTCGTAGTGAGCTTCCTTCTCCTTGTCGCCAGTGAGGTTGGAGACGGCACCTCCGACAGTGCCTTGAACACGTTCGCTGACACCAGATCCGAGGTCACTGAGCTGACCCTTGGCCTCTTGGTTGCGTCCCTCAAGGTTCTGCTCACGACCTTGCTGCTTCAAGGACTGGCAAATGTTAGCAATGATCAGACGTAAAATAGTCGTAATTGACTCACCTCGTTGCCGATAAGACCTCCGATGGTCTCCTTGGCGGATCCAGCAGTCTGGTTCCAAGAACCCTCAGTGCGGTTAGGGTCGTCCTTGGCAGCAGCACCAGAGCCAGAGAGAGTGGCACCGGGGAGCTTAGCTGTAGCGTGGGAAGCATCGTGCTCGGCCTCAGCCTTCTGCTTCTTGAGGTCGCCAGCAGCCTGGTCGCTTGTGTTGCCAGTCAAGCTGCCAATAGCATTCTGGACAGCACCAGTGGTAGAGTCGATGACGGACTTGAGAGTGGAAGGTTGGGGCTGGTCAGACATGTTGAAGGTGTTTTGTGTGTGTGGTTTGTGTGTAGGATGAATGTGTTCAAAGTGTGCTTTGGTGTTTGGATTCAAGGATGGTTGTTGATGGAGGAATGAAAATGAGCAGAGGAGGGGGTAGTGAGGAAGGAGACTTTATAATCGTTAAATGGAAGTCCATCATGACAGGAAGGAAGGCTTCACTTACAAGGCGGCTGCCAGGCAGTCGCGATACATGTAAGTGATGTCATCATTTCTAGCACTCTCAGTGACACCTTGAAAGCGGATCTTTGTGTATGACGTCAACGCCACTTGATACCAAACAAACGACCTGTGCCAGTGCCACGAAACAAGCGCTGGAAGCCGCGTTTGTGGTGCAGGTTTCCATTAAAATATCTAGTCATGCAGCTTCCATAGGTAGACAATCAAATATCGACGTAAGAAGGTATTAACATCAGGTAGGTACTAGTCTCTCATACGTACTTGCAAGGCTACAGAGAGGTGATTTCTAAAGGTTGATAGAACGTACGGACAATAGAAGTCCTTGGCTGACAGTCTCTTCATCGCACCATGTATAACTCACTGCATGATCTTGGATACTGATACTGAGGTATGCTGAGGTGTTCTAAAAGTGGATGAGCAACGTAATGGCTTTGGATCAACATTGCAGGGCACCTGACGGGAAGATCGAGATTGGAGGCAAATCCCATCGACAGTTTCCAAGGGGGTTCCATGCATGTGATCCTCGTAGGCTGCGTGAGACATTTATGACAGGCAAACATGGATGGTTACACCACCAACAGCAACCAACCGCAAAGGTGGAAAAATCACTAACTCTTGCGTCAAGTATGGCACCATTTTCATAACGAAGAACGTGGTCGAATTTGTACCATAGTGAATTATCGTGTCTCATTTTGTGCGACTATGGCCTTTGATCTGCTCTGATCATTCGTTTCCAATAGGTAAAGACTATTCCTAACTGTTGCAACATTTGAAAGAGGCGCCTGTTTGTTCGCCTTTGGACCAGACACCCCGATAATTGCAAGCTCCTTGAACCAATTACTCCCTGTTTTCATCCCCAGAATTTAAAGAAAGAGGTATCTCTGATATTACAGTATGCTATACAGACACGGCTGAGCCTCGCTCCAGCCGGCCATTTTGTCATTAACGTCCTTGATATACATCCCGTGCCTGACACTGGTCAGAGAAGTCGGGGTAAGTGTGATAGTCGTCGTATTCATTACAGGACAGCCTAATGTTGGCTCCACTGAATAGTGTCGAGGTCGATACCCTCCTGTACGAGCTCCCACAGGGGACTCAGTTCACGCAAGAAACTAACACGCTCTTGGACTGCCTTGAGGACGTAATCAATCTCCGCCTCAGTGGTAAAGCGACCGATGCCAAATCGAATACTACTATGGGCGCTTTCATCACTGTTGCCAAGCGCGCGCAAGACGTAGCTGGGCTCCAGAGAAGCAGAAGTACAAGCACTGCCAGAAGACAAAGCAATATCCTTAAGAGCCATCAGGAGCGACTCTCCCTCGACGTAAGCAAAGGAGACGTTGACACAGCCGGGATAGAAGGACTCGGGGGCACCATTCTGTGTTGTGTGTTCCATGCTCAAAAGGCCCTTAAGTAGGCGGTCTGAGAGGTACTTGATACGGTTTGTATCGTACTATCATCGGTTAGTGTCTTGCATTCAAGATATCGATGAAAACAAAGAATGGAGAATCATTGTAAATCAGACAGAAGCTTCGATCAACACGGCCGGCCTTGTCACAGGCCATTCAGAAAGCCATGCATGTGTAGAGCAACTCATCACTTAAAACAGGGGAGGATATCAAAAAAATGGGGTAGGTAGTACTCACGGGCATTTCCTCATAAGCGATTCTACAAGCTTCACCAAAGCCAGCAATAAGTGACGGAGCAAGAGTTCCGCTTCGAAGACCTCTCTCCTGACCACCACCGGTGATGAGGGGATCCAATCTAACTCGGGGACGTCTTCGGACATAGCAGGCACCAATACCCTTGGGGCCGTAAATCTTGTGTGACGAAATCGACATCAAGTCAATGTTCATGGCATTAACGTCGAGAGGGATCTTGCCCACAGCCTGAGCAGCATCAGTGTGGAAGAAGATCTTCTTTGATCGACACAGCTTGCCGATCTCTTCAATAGGCTGGATGACACCAATCTCGTTATTGACAGTCATGACACTGACGAGAGCGGTCTCAGGCCGGATGGCAGCTTCAAGATCTTCCATCTTGATGAGTCCATCATTCTGAACAGGCAGATAGGTGACCTCGAAACCCTCATCCTGAAGGTGACGACAGCTATCAAGTACACACTTGTGCTCTGTCTGTGTTGTGATAATGTGCTTCTTCTTGCCGGAACGGCCAAAGAAGCGAGCAACACCCTTGATGCTCATGTTGTTGCTTTCGGTAGCACCACTGGTAAAAATGATTTCCTTAGGGTCAGCTCCGATAAGCTTTGCAACGTGCTCACGCGCATCCTCCACGGCCTTCTCGCTTTCCCAGCCGTAGGCATGTGTCCGCGAATGAGGGTTACCATAGACGCCGACGTAGAAAGGCATCATAGCATCGAGGACTCGAGGATCGACAGGTGTGGTAGCCTGCATATCGAGGTAAATAGGACGCTGGCCCTCTTCCATGACTGCTGCTGACTTCAAGACCTCTTGATGGGAAAATTAGCCTCAACCCTAAGAAAGGTCGCTATGCTGCGACAGCTTAGATCATGCACATACCAGCCATTGGGCTCACCTTGGCATTGGAGGGAGTGCCAGGGGGAGGAATGTCTGCAAAAGCTGACTTGTCGAGCTTGATAGCCGTCTCGACCTGGGCATTATCTCTCTTGGTCTCGGTAACATATCCTCTTCGTGATGTTCGCCTCGCCACAGCAGCTGCGCGAGCCATGCCCCGGAGAGGGGCCATAGTAACGCGAGAGCCCGGGCTCAAGCTGACTCGGCCTGCCGAGCGCAGGGCGCAAGATGCGAATTTGGAAGACATGATGGATGGAATTTAATTCCTGGCAGTTGCAAGGACGAAGAAAAAACGTCGAGCGAAGCCAGTGGGAGAAGTAGACAAGAAGCGAATTCCAGTGGAGACGTTGAGCTCCATGTCGAGAATTTGTCATTAGCTTGGTCGGCTCGGGCACTCGGTGATAAGGTTCCGTGGATTCCGGCACAGTGATTGGCCTAAAAAGCCGGGGAGCGCTCTTTTTAGGCCTTAGGTTGTAGCGGACGGCAAACCAAGCCGTGAGGAGAAAGAGATGGAAATGTCATCAATTTGTCGTGGCAAGTAATTGCTCGAATACTCAAGCCTAGAGATGGATTTTCATGTCTTTGCATTGCTTTGTCGAGCCTGTGGGCATACCCAGTAAGCAGAAAGCATGTTCTGCATGTTGAGCTTCAGAAAGACCCTTTTAGGACTTGTAATTTTGCTTCGCATGGGTAGAGGCAGTGATTATTGACTTTATTTTACGTACTTTCTTCAAATCGTAATCTCGGTGCTTTGTATCTCGGGTTTTATGAGTACAATATGCCCGTCCGCATTCTCCGAAGGGATTATAGACAGATGTCCATGGTGGCAGTGAGTGAACGGCTTGAGTGAGATTGATCCCTAAAAGCTGTTTAGTGACGCAACCCGACTACCATGACGCAGTTGTGGCTGGCTACAGTACTTATTACCTTAGCAGAATAGGCAGCTTGAGTGGCATAGGTAACCTCCAAACCTCAAGGCATCAGTTAAATGGAAGCTTCCATTGCAACTCATCATTGATTCAGTCTTAGTGTCAAAGATGGGCATTATAGATTTACTTACTTGAGTAGTAACATCGGTCAAAGAAAATACCCAATTTCTAATAAGAAACCCTAATCCTTGCTCATATTATTAAACTTCAGGCCTCTTTCTTTCCTCTGCTTGGGTGTTTTGATTATTTGTTCACCAACCTGATAGCCACAATACAAGTCGGCATTCGGCAGGCTTGGCAACAAGGCGTAGGCTACAGTACAGGCTCGGCAGCAAAAAAAAGGACGACCTTGGAGCTAAAACACAGCCACACAAGTGGACGTCACCGTCCGTTCCACGACTCAACTCCAAGTCATTGTCTTTAATTGTGCTGGATAAGTTACCTTCTTGTCCAACTTTGGTGGCCTCGCGACTGAGGATTTTCGCGATCAAGACTCGTCTTCCACCAGCTCCGCTCTTAGTCTTACATCCATAGCACCACAACTATTGCCTTGCTCTCACCATGAGCTTCAAAGGCTTCCAAAAGAGCCTCACCCGGGTAAGCCTTGCCCCTCATTTGTTTGTCCTCGGGTTTCCAACTCGTCTGGCGCGCGCGCGAAACGGCGTGTTTGCGCGCGACTGAATAGCCGAGACACGTCAGGACTATCGATCAACGCCGAGTAAGACGAAGCAGAGATACTGATAACTTTCCCCCCTTGCAGGCTCCGCAACAATTCAAGCAAAAGTTCAACATCGGCGAGCACACCAAAGATGCTGTTTATATCGACGCCGAACGACGCTTCCAGGAACTCGAAACCGAGACCAAAAAACTACACGATGAATCCAAAAAGTACTTCGAGTCCATCAATGGCATGCTTTCCCACCAGATTGAGTTCAGCCAAGCCATGACCGAAGTCTACAAGCCAATCTCAGGTCGCATGTCGGACCCTGACTCGATCAAGTTTGAAGGAAACCCCGAAGGCATCCGTGCCTGCGAAGAATACGAAGCCGTTGTCAAGGACCTGCAAGAAACGTTGGCACCCGAGTTGGAAATGATAGAATCTAGGATTATCCGTCCTGCCAACGAGTTGCTCGACGTCATCAAGGTGATACGCAAGAGCGCCCTGAAGCGTGAACATAAGCGACTTGACTATGACCGACATCGTACGGCTCTCAAGAAGCTGCAAGACAAGAAAGAACGCACTGCCAAGGACGAAAAGGCAATGTGGAAAGCCGAGGGAGATGTTGAGCTAGCTACGCAGGAGTTTAACTATTTCAACGATCTCCTCAAGGATGAGCTTCCAAAGCTGTTCCAGCTTGAGCGCGAGTTCATCCAGCCCCTGTTCCAGTCGTTCTACTACATGCAGCTCAATATTTTCTACACCCTACACGAGAAGATGCAGAACTGCGACATTGGATACTTCGATCTGACACTCGATATTGAGGACGCTTTCCACGAGAAACGGGGCGAAATTCAAGAACAAACAGAGGCTTTGTCCATCTGTAGATTCAAGACAACCGGCCGTCCACGACCTGTACGCTACGGAGCCAAGCCTGCCCTCGAAGGTCCTAAGCAGCCCGCACTCCTCACACAAGGCGGCGAAGACTCCAAGCCTTCAAGCAGTACAGTCACCAGCCCAAAGATTGGTGGCTGGCAGAGGCCGGTCTCGACTGCAAACGACGCGGCGGCTCCTCCTCCTTACACACCCCCAACGGGAGCCAATGCAGGCCTAGCAGCCATTGCTGCTGGCAAGAAGAAGCCCCCGCCACCCAAGCCTAAGCCCAAGCCTATGCGCTTGACAGCTCCAGGGGTGGAGACCGTCACGGCCCTCTACGACTACGCTGCGCAAGCCGAGGGAGATCTAAGCTTCCGAACTGGCGATGTTATTGAGATTGTTACAAGAACGCAGAATGACAATGAGTGGTGGGTTGGACGACTGCAAGGCAAAGAGGGCCAGTTCCCAGGTACGTGTTTAAGTGTCTCAAGATTTTTGTCGCTGAACTAACGGGTGATAGGCAATTATGTTCAACTCAACAGTTGAAGGGATAACCATTGAAATCGCGACAACACTTTCACCACCTCGATACTATGACATGAAGCGAACCCGTCTCATTATAATCCGCTCGCGATAGACGCTCATAATTTCGGATAGTAGCATCACTATGGATGGATCTTAAGGGGGCTATGGCGCATCATGTGAAGCGAAGCACAGGAGTCCGAGTGGAGTAGACAGAGCAGCAGGTCTTTCTGCTTGCTCGAGGTCCTGGAAACAAGGACGTAGATTCTTCCAATTCTGGAGATACAAGGGGCTTATGTGGCCAAAGAGATGGGGCATTTCTGGCGTTATGGATATGATTTCTGCTTGTCTGTAGAAGCAGATAACACAATTAGTATTGCATTTTAAACCGACTTCTACTGGTGAAGACGTGGGTAATTTCGGTCGTCATCATCTCTTTTTGTTATAAGAAATACAATGTTTCCAACACGCGCACACATTCATCAGGCTATGTAACGATAGTAGTAAAGCGATCAGGCTCGGAGCCTGATTCCAAGAACGGGCGTTGTAAACCCTGGAGACATAGGTTGCGGCTTAAAATACGGGGATCTGTATGACCATCTACTGCAAGTTTCTGAATTTGCATTGGCCAATTAATCAACTTGTTTGAAGGATGGAATCAGGATGGAATCAGCAGGTACCGTATCCTGATGCAGACATGTGCCGAACACAAATAGTTGGTTGATGATACCTAGGCCAGGGCCAGGGATTACGGTCAGGGTGTTTAATACAATCGCCGCAAAGGTTTCCCATATTGGCTGCGCCTACAACTGACCCAACGACGCAAATAGGCATGTGTAACCTGCAAACCTGCATAACCCCCTCGATCAGGTTGACCCCTACACCAACTCGACGTACTCATCCATGATCGAGAGATTTTGCACAACGAGTTATAAGAATAATGATCCTACTTTCAATGCTTGTCTTACACCACGAGTGTATACGCTAACAAGCTCCATGTAATCTTTCCTATCACCGAAGAGCCTCATTAAAACCTGATGCCTGCCTAACAAACTAGCAACTCCAGTTATCAAACCTTGATTGTCCTTTTTTTGACCGGTTTAAACCGGACAGAAACATGGGGCGGTCTTTGATGGCGTGCTCCAAATGGGGTGCCATTAGAAAACGAGGCTGGTCGAGTTGAGGCTCTGCTATTGTCCCCCTCTCAAAGAGACTTAAGAGTGCCCTTGACCGTTCTGAATAGCATCATATCTGTACGTGAGCCAGTATTCAGCGCTTTGGTGAACATGACCTTATATTACTCCACAAGATCTCTCCCTTTTCCCCTTGCAGTATCGCCATGAGCCTTTTGAAACTACCCATCGAAATCGTCTCCCTCCTCGTCGAGCTGCTCGAAGTTGAGGATGTCTTCAATATGGCATTGAGCTGTCGGTTTCTCAGCTGCATTCTCTATGACAGACGGATGTGCCGGCTTGCACTCACGGTTCGTCATATCACCATCCATATCTTGTCTTACTCTCTGAGCTAGTTCGCTGACGAGAGCTTAGAAAGCCCCATACTCGGCGGAGGCTCAGCAGGTTCAGACAAGCGACGATTACCCAAAGGCGTTTCGTAAGCTGGCTAAACGGCGACTGTCCGTTCGCGCCGCTGAGCCTTGGACGGTTGCTATAGTGGCCATGGCCGATCACTTCATCTATACCAATGGCCACTTGTGCTACACCATTGAAAACAAGCAGCTGCGTGTTCTAAACACCCTACAACAGACACCCACGACTGAACTGACGGTTGACGTGTCGCTGCTTCTTAAGCTTGCAGTCCGTGACTATGATCATCTCAGACCACATACAATTGAGCCTCTGTATTGCGCTGAGGGCGTTTTATCATGCCTCGCCACTCAAATGCTCGAAGATTCGACCACATGCAGCTGGCTCATCATATTTGAGCTGAGAGAAAAACCCAGCTGGGTTGTTGTACAGCGACCATGCTCGACGCATCCTATCTTTGTACGTAACGACAAGAACTATCTATTCTGGGGCTCAAGATCACATTCGACACTCGAAGGTTCCTACCGATGGGGCCTCCATTGCCTTAATCTCCAAACGCGTAAATGGTCAGATTCACAACTGATCTTATGGAACTTTCACGGGGCAAATATAGGGTCAGATATCTGTTTTGAGATCATCGATGGCCAGTTCTATTGTGTTTCTAATGTGTTGAAGACACGGACCGAAAATGACGCATGCAACAATTTCTACCAGGTTGTACGATTTCCCGTGCATGATGCTGTGCAAGCAAGGTGCGAGAAGCCTCTGATGCGCAATCTCTGGCGCCGCCATGATTCCGAGGGCATGGTAGATGAGCGTTGGACATCTTTACAACTCAGCAAAAGCGAGAAAACTGGCAGAGTATCCATCGTTGAGATACGCAAGGAGTGGTGTCCTGGAAATGCGGGCAGTCAGAGGACTTGCTATAACAGAGAGCTTCAGTTTGGCCAACAAGAGGCCGATCATTTACAAGAGCCTCTTCTTCCAACGACGCCGGGCTCTATGGAAGGAGGCCCTATCGAAGACGAATGGGACAGTAATGCTCACATCGAAGAACGAGCATGTAAGGATTTTCATGTCGGTGATGGTCCGAAGGATACTAAGACATACACCCTTCAAGAGTGCTTTGTCCGTTCATACAATCCATCATGCAACTCATTCATTGATCTTGTTTCTGAAGTCTGCAACCAAAGCTCGTCAATGCAACTCAGAGTACAACCCAAGGAGCAGGGATCGCTAGTTAAACTTTGGCCACGAGATCAGCACTCGTACCACCACGATGGTGTATTGGCCCAGCTGCATGGTGTTGTCAACCCAATACAGCCGATCAAAGGAGTCGAATGGAGCATGGATGAGCGGGTATTGGTTTATTCGCCAACCCACATGCCTTCTGGTCAATTGAGGCCTATTGTCCTCATCTCGTTTGACCCAGGCTTTCTTCTTCCAGACTTTCCAAACTGCCGATGTTGCAGCGGGGAGATGGAATGCCAGCCTAATCGCCCCTCTCATATGCAAGAGACTGCTATTGGTCCACCAAATGAAATGCTGTCGCCGTCAAGTCAAGGAGTTGACGAGTGTTCACCAGCGAGTGGAGAGGATCAGAAAGCAGATTCTAACTTCATTAAAGTGCAGCCTTCGCTTTACCGAACGATGAACATGGGCAGTGGGAACGCACATGGCTTCAGCATGTCATATTCTACCCCCTCGGCCTTGAATTCCATGACCTGGCCTCGATTTTAAGTAACGAGGCCTTCAATAGTAAAATTGAAGGAGCAGTGTGCCACTCATCATCATCAAACTGCAAATACTAGAGAGATAGACAATAATCAATAGATATTGCAACTGAATGTTCCTTTCACTGTGTACCCTTGGCTACGAGTAGTACCCGACAAGCATCTCTAATACATGCAAGTGACAGTCGAGCTTCTACACATTTGATCTCACTCGGTGTCGAGTCAGGCTGCGTCACACAACATTGAATACCAAATTCGGGCAAAGATTAGAAGATATCAATGCCAATATTCCTAGTCATAGTGGGGTGACCGCGCCCTAGGCAAGAGGAGCCTACCATCTCTATATGCAAGGCATTGGATGCATTGTAAATTCAAATCCCAATGATGTGTCATATGTGCAAATGCCGCTGCCATTGGGCTGGTAGCAACAGCAACGCCCGCTCATATACAGACTAGGTTAAACAACGCATCGTACAGACCCAAAGCCGATTCAAAGCATAAAGCGCAAAAAAACAAAGGCAAGTCTTGGGAGTGGCTCAGTTATTAGGTGGGAGCCAAGCAGGTGGTGGTAACATCAGAGTAAGCGAACTTGCGCAAGTATTACTAGTATCTAATCAACAAAGGATTTCTAAGAAAGGAAATTACCTACCTATATATAGTACTTCTTAAGATAAAAATGTAAAATTCTGTAAGCGGATAATGTACCATCTATTCATAAGTAAGTGCAAGAATGAACACATTTATTTTTTATGCTTATGTCCATTTCAAATGTCCGCCTTTCCCCCCTCCATGATCCACGCTATGTAATGTCGCACACATGACAAGACACGATAATAATAAAAAAGCAGCTCTTCGAGATACCCAGAAAGTGCAACAAGGCCAGTATTCCTTGAAAACGCAGATAAGCCAGACAGTAAACTTCGCCCTGTGGCGGTATCGGCAGTACGGTATTTGAATGCAAAACCTGACACACTTGAAAGCACAGGTAGATATCCAGTAATAGAAATTAAAAGTACATGAGCTCGTGAGCATATAAATATTCGTCTCAACCCATTTTTCTCCTACAGTCAATCGAATCAAAGCATAGAAATAGCAGGTTTAATCGCTATTTACTTTCTTCGACGACCAAACATCTTAGACAGGCTGCTACCGCTCTCTTCTTTGACGGGAGGGGAAGGGGCAGCTATGGGCTCAGGCGGCGGTTCTGAGGTTCGAAGGAACGCTGCGAGGTCTGATGTTCGAGAAACATTGGAGGTTGCATCTCGGGGTTCAAACTTCTTCATGGGCACACGACGTCCAGAGGAGGCTGAAGAGACAGGCGGCGGTCGCGATTGGTTCTCGCCAATGGGCATTCCATATTTGTCATAGCCAGATGGGATGCTGACTTGGATGGGAATGTAATTCCTGAGACCAGCGCGACTGCTGAGTGATCGAGTGTCGTTGGCTTTAGATGACGCAGGGGCGGTATTAGATTGACTTTCCTTGCGAGTGAACCTTCCCATGAGGCTCGGTGCACTGGCCTTCTTCTTTGGCATCTTTTCAGAGATGGGAACTGAGACTGGCTCCGGTGGAGGTTCGCAGTTCATGAGAAACTCTGCCAAACTCTCCTCTTTCTTAACAGGAGGTTTGGGAGTCGCGAGCAAGACCTCGTCGTCCTCCTCATCCTCATCACTAAAGTCGATGGCGTAAGGGTCCTTGACACGTCGAGTTTTGCGCTTTGGCATCATGTCATCATCATCAAACATCTTGTTAGCGGGAGCAGATTGGCCTTTGTTTTTCAAAAGAGCTGTGTTGGAGTTGATAGATGAGTGAATGGAAGGCATCGATGACTCGGTGCCGTGGGTCGAGGCTTGGCTGTATCGAATATCGGGGATGCTAGCATCAACGGCCTTGCCGCCTGACGGTTCTGTGGCACCGGTAGTGTCCCAAGGTGCGATGTTCTGAGGAATACGGTTGCTGTTTGCGCCTGGGGGTCCCTGTCGGATAAAGTCGATTAGATCCGAACTGCCACTACGAGACTGCGTCACAGCCTCACGCGGTGTATAGCGATTCCGATTGCTTGCCGACGAAACTCGGCGACTATCGAGGCTGGACTTGCCAAGGGTATATGGGTTGCTCACATTTCGTTGGATTGGACGGCTGTCTCCCGCAGGACCAGTAGATTTGATAAAGTCTGCAAAATCTGCGGTAGATTCACTGGGCACTCGAGCGTCCCTGGGCGCAGCTGACATGCGCGGTCTTCCTGTGTTAGGGGCAGGGAGAGGCTTTGACCTGTCATCCGCAAGCCGGGTGTGTGGAGATGACCGCTTTATATCATTTGTCGCTGATGAAGACTTGGATCGGTGGTGCGAAAGACTATCCTCGCCTTTCCTTGACCCCTTGAAAGTCGATGCATCAAGAGGCTGGCTGTGCTATTATCCTTGTTAGCCCAATGATGCTTTGAACAATGCCGCTTTACTTACATCCATGTTGCGCATGTTCTCGGGTGTCAACGTATATGTGATGGTTTGGTTACTCTGTATCAGCTCCTCAAAATTGCGAGCCATATTAGAGCGGCTACCGTTGTCTTCAGAGGTTCTAACAGCCTTCAGACGACTGATACCGGATGAGGCTGATGAGCCGGAAGTGTGAGTTGGTCGTGGTGTCTGCGCACTTCCACCTTCTTCGTCCGAATCTCTAGTCTTTAAGCGCTCTATCGAGACCATACCAATGCTGTGCGTAGGGGATGTGGGAACCTTTTCATTACGTGAAGCGTTACGGGTTGATTGGGCAGAAGATGACTGGGGAAGGACTGGTGATTGTGGCGCTCCAACAATACCTTGAGGCCGTTTAGTCTCTGTGGGTGAAGCGGCTTCGGGGACGGTTGGAGTAGATGGCTGGTAAGCCAAATACTTGTGAGGCCTCTGTTCCCGAATTCGATTTCGGTCACTCTCCTCATCCGACTCCGAAATGGTTGCAGCACTGGGTACTGAGCCTCGCATAGCATCGACAGGGGATCGGCTCTTGGGAACTGTGACAGCTGGACGCGGTGTAGCCGTAAGGGTGTTCGGCGCCTGCGCATCAGCTGCACTGGCAACATTGGTAAGGCTGCCACTGGAAGGTATCGTCAGACTTGCACGGCGGATGCGATCTGCCGCGTCAGCTGAGGGTGAACGAGAACCGCCGGGGCTCTTAGGACCGGCCACATCAATAAGGCGAGCCGAGTGCACACTTGAGGACCTCTTGAGCGGGAAAGGGCCGCCAGTGTCAGAGAGTGCTGGCGAGGAGCTTCCAGCCATTGACACACGAGCCGAAGTCAATATCTCTGCTTTCTCGTAGCTTGGGTCTTCGTCAGCAGTTTCCTGTCGCGACTGGATGCGGCTTGTAATGATCTTCGACAGTCGTTGGTTCTTTTTTACCACGGGCTCTGGGACCAGCTCGTTTTTCGACTTATCCTCTCCGGTCTCCTTTGGCTGATCGGTGCCGCTTTGCTCGGCCTTATCATCCTCAGACAGCTTTTTCGTGTCTTCGTCAGTGGTCGTCAAGATGGGAACAGCTTCCTTTGAGCGTTTGACGACGGCATGATATGGAGAAGAGCCGGGCGTTGGGAGTGAGTTCGAACGCTTACGACCAGTAAAATCGGGTGTGTTGGGCTGCGTCAGAGTTGGCGTAGGAAGGCCCTGGAAGATTCCTAGTGGCATAATGAACAAACTCTTCGGTCGACGGCCGCTGGTTTCCTCTGTAGCATCTTCCTCCTCCTCTTCGTCACTGTAGTATGTCAGACCCGGAACCTCAATCTCATCCACATCCTTGTTTCCCATAGGAAGTGCAATCTGAGACGGCTCGACTTCAGCTTTAGGTTCTTCTTCAACATCGCGGGTGGCTGCCCCGCTGAGGGCAGGAGAGTCACTAATTACACTGTCTTGTCTCGGGTGTCCGTCGGACGCCCTTGAAAAAGGGCGGCCATTTAGGTCAATGACAGGCGATCGGATCCGCTTCTTCCAGCCCCTCCACAATCGACCCAGTGTTCGGTCGAGTGCTACTCTCTCCATGTCTTGCTCTTCCACGACAATGCGGTCAGCGACATCGGAAGGGTTTCGGGTTCCTTCACTGATCTCCTTCTGGCATTTCGTCCGCAATCTGTGGTATGCGGCTTGGCCCGCAACAGTGAGGGTCAGCTCACCCATATACTCTAGAACAGAGGTGAGGAAAATTGCGACAGCGGGTGAGATAACCTCGCTAGCCTGCTCATTGGCACTAAGCTCAAGATTTTCCTGTTCCATGTAGAGGTCTTCATCTTCCTCTTCCATGTCACCCAGAGAAGAGTAGACCATACATCGAAGGCGGGTGCGCTTCCAAACCAGTTCCAGGTCCCAGTCGCGCGCCTTGTCGCCTTGGGGCGCAACGTAGTCCTCCTCATCGCCTTCGCCAAGGTATTCACGCAGCTCCTCATCGGCGTTATTGACGGCATCTTTCGCTAGTTTGGGTTTCAGTACCTCAGAAACGGCCGGTCGCAGGTTGGCGAGTGTGGTAGCGTGCGACTTGGATAGAAAGTTGAAAAGTAATTGATCCAGGAAGTTATTGACAAGCTGAAGTGCCTCTATCGTAACAAGCGCGGGCTCACTGGCTGGCTCAATCCCATGCTGATCATACCAAGTGTCGGCGTGGCTATCATGGTCGTTTGTAATTATTTGGGAAGCGGCCGACGCGGCAATGAAGGCCGCTGTAGGTGATACAGACAACGGTGACAACATGAGACTGTGGGCGATGGTTGAAGGTCGGTCGCTAGAGAAACTTTGTGTCCTAGATCTCACGTCGCGAGGAGAGATGATGCCAGAGGTTGGCCGCGACACATTCGGCTCAGCATTTGAGGTCGCCATGGCTGCAGTCTATATCTGTTGGCGGGCAGACCTGCAAAGGTCACCCCTAAAAAGAAGAAGAAAATAGAGTCGGGGACAGGGTCTGGTGGCTGTAGGCTTTCGATTGCCTTGTGCGATGTGAGGCGCAATTGGGATCGGACAGGCGCAGGATTAGAATTGGGACCCCAGCTCTTATCCTGCCGGCTTGCGAAATGCTGGGGGGAATGGGTGTGATTCGCCGTGGGTGGACGGCAACGATATTGGTCGACGGGTCAATGCTGATTTTTGTTAGTCGAAAGTCGCATGAGACGTAGTCTGAAGCACAGGAGTAGAGCGGAGCGCAGGGAACGGAGAGTTGCTTTTGCGTAACCACAAGTCACAGATGTACGACAAATCAACCATTATGCGAGACAATAGCTGACGGACACGGAAGCGCCAAACGCTGCAAGCCGACGGGACAAATGTGACTACAGGTCAGCAGCAGAAGCAGTTTGGCTACACACGTTCACCGTGTTTGCTTGGTGGGAAAGCAAAAGAAATGTACGAGCTGGGAGGGAAGTAATGGGGATAGACGTACTTTGGGGCAACAAGAGACGATCAAGGACGCCAAATAATACCTAGGTAGATTGTTGCAGTATCGCAAAATCAAAGGCGATAGATAGGTAACCAGAACAAACAGTCAACCTGTGATAAGGACAAAAGTAGAGGAGGGGAAAAGAAAAAGGCCGAGCGAGGTACGAATAAAGGTAGAAGAGGATAATAGTTTGAGGAAGAGGCGTGAGCGTTGTCGATCAGGTCTCCTTGTTTGTCCAAGCTCGTGGGCTCGGCTGCTGCTAAGGGTCTCGTTCGGGCGGCGGATCGTATGTATGCAAGCCCCTGGACCAGATGAGACTAAGCTAAGACTTAGTAAAGTAAGGACTGGAAGTGTTCTGTTCTGGCTGTCCGGGGACCATCCCTGTCTGGGAGCCATGAGGTACAGGTCGGTACATGGCTCAATGGAGGACAGAATCGACACCATAACGCGGGCACTATCAGCGCATCGCCCACTGAAGGCGTTGTTAGGTGATGGGATTTGCGACGAGGCCTAGAAGAGGTTTAGGCTGAGGACAGGGATGGGATGATGGTGGATGGATTCGATGTTTCCACGAACCCAGCTGGGGAAAGATGCGATGATAGACGATGCCATGATTGGGCTCATGATCTGAAGCAGATCCACAGCGCCCACCGTTCCTGGACAAGGGCCAGGCAGTATCGCAGGGTTTGAGTCAGGGACTCTTTTTCTCTTAATTGGAGTAATAAGGGGGGATCCAGTATTCAGGAGTTTTGGTGGTGTTGGTGTTGTGCATCTAATTGATTAACGTTGCGTCAAAGGATGGAAGGGAAGGTTTCTCGCTTCTGTAATTCAAGCATGCACGGTTCCTGTTACAGTAGGTACATGCAATGTAGTATGCCAAATGCTTTGGGTAATACTAACTAATGGCTTTTCTCCGTGGCTATTACAGTCTCGCCTAGATTCTGTAGTTACTGCACGGCAAATTAATTGACTTTAGCATGTCCCATCTAGCCTAGTCGGACAGTTACTCCGTCATGTTCGCTACCAAGTTAGTCTTCAAGCCTCCTTATGGCCTCCTCGGCAAGACCGTCCCTACGGTTCCCATCGTCCATGACTAACGATAAAAGTCATTGCGTAGTACATATGCAGATTCCATATTGTGGTCTTGACATGAACTAACTGACATTGGTAGGCCTGTGCGGCGGAGATGTTTCTAGTCTTGTGCACTTTTGACTGCCGGGTAGAATTTTAAGTTGTTCCTTACTCCTTGTGAAACGTGGTTTCTCTTGGGAGTTGAAACGTATCATTCTCTTTGTCTCAGATATTCTCCTGTTTCGCACTGCAACTGGGTATCTTCTTACTGCACAAATCAAAGCAGGTCTGTCTCTATTGCTTGATACGATTCTCGCACAGACATCGTAGGCTCACAATGCTGCTCGAGCTCATTAGCTTAGACTTTACGGTTCCGCACCAGATACCAGTCCCTGTGCTGCCAGCCACCGCAGGTCAATGCTCACGCTACAGTAGCCCGCTGAACTTTACTCAAGGTACTCCTCTCAACTGAATTGCTCCACAAGCCACGTGGATCAATGGAATGTTGGCTGCTCCTAGTATTTCATACAAATGGTGTCACAATGGAGCCTGGAATATGGGATCCGAGTCTCGATAGGTATCTTTGGAAATGATGCAAGATGGTGACGATCACAATGCCGATTTCACTAACAAAAAAGCAGTCTCCATAGCGGCAATACGCGCGTTTATACATGCATAGGTACACCTGGATACATGCTGAACGGGTACAATGATCAACAGTCTGAGCTTTCCACGTGTTGTGTGCACTGCAATTACAGTAGGTAGCATCAGGGTGGTGCATTAGTGACTCTTCGGGCCTTTGCTCCCGTTTATCTCTCCAAACTTATAGCCAGGGTTCATCAAACAATGGAGAATAATTAAACTACCGACAGTCCTACAAAACTATGGCATAATTGATAATGACACGGATGTCAATCATCAGTACCTCTAGCAGCACAAATGACAAGGACATTATCATGCTCATTCCCGTCGCTCACGTTGCACCAACACTGACCAGCAACCTGCAGCCCTCCCGAGATCACATACATGAACTAGTCTAGAAGCTCACTCACTTTCTAGGCCCTCTGTGGCTGCGTGTGGAAACTCAAAAACAGGTCCCGACTCAATAAACTAAAATATGTCAACTAACATGTGTTGGTTGACGGTTATTTTGCGCCCCTCGGCAGCCTCCTATTTTCTACTTCATCTCCAATCCTACAGTAAACACAAATACTGAGACGAAAATCCTGTGGCTATGATGATAAGCAGTGTCTTTGTCACTGTCACAATCGGGCATTTTCTCTCCAGTGCTGGACGATTTGATGGCTCCCAGCTCCATGGAACAGGATCAGGCTCACGATTAAAATCAGGATCAGGATCGAGGTACGACAAAGAAAAAAGGGATCGACAAAGAAAAAACTTATTAGTCGCTGCCGTGTCTCGGAACTGTCTGAGACATTATTTCGAGTCTCACCTTTTCTCGTCCACGGGACTCACCCAATATTTATATCGTGTCGTCACTAAGAGGGATGTCCTTATCATGGAACTCGGCACTAGCTTTAGTCTCATCCCCTGTCAGCTCAGCTCTGTTCAATCCCTTCAGCCAACCATTTCTGGCATAACGCGGCTGTAGTCTGCATCATCTCAAGTGTCAAGTTAGTGGGGATGACCGTCCAAACTGCTAATTGGTGTGCCTTGGATATTGCGTGCATATGCAGGTTAAAAATACGGGCTGGGGCTGAGGCTGTCAAATATGATCAATATTGATGCATCACTATCTGCCAACAACATTTAGGATGCCACCCAAGCCATGGCTGAGCGAGGACTCCAAAGACATACAAATCTAGCTCGGCCGACGTTTGATCATTCCTGATGGCGTTTATAGTAAAGCCAATAGCCTACCCTGCCATCGGGACAGACCCTTGCGTCAATGTTTGCTTGAATTATCAGCCTTTATTGGATAATAAAATAAGGACAGCAACAAAATAGCATGACGCCTCTTATGCAGGCTGCCTTGGTCTACATGACAAATATGGATAATTAGGATCTGCAGTAAGAATTACATATTCGTGACTGATAGTGTTGAGAATATTGGGAATGGCTAATTTTGTGATGGTCCTGGTAAATATATTTAGAAGTGGCTTACACATTGGCACCGCACACATGTTCTGATAGGAATAAAGGTTTCGCAAAACGAATGGGGGTTTAATTGCTACATATTAGTTCTTAAGTCTTGATGGTCATACCATGTTGTTGTGTTGTGTGGCCGAAAATATGCATGTGTCTATCTCATAGGTGGTGCAATGTGCCAGACTGATCTTTCCCCCCTATCTCTAAACCACAACTGCAACTCATTTGCGGGCTTCTCAACAAAAGAAACTTGTATCCCACGGTAACTTGTCTGGGTGATTCTGATCGACCTCTGGAGCTCTAGGCCTGAGTTGCAGCCACCAAAGGATTCATCTCTGTTGTCGTGCAATCGAAATACTGCAGCGTGGCTGCGGTTCTTCGGGGGCGGTGCCCGAGATGATGCTTCGCTCTCACCATCGTTACGTTACTCAAACAGTTACTACAACTGTCTCAAGGCTTCAGGCCTTGAGGTCGACGAACTGGCCCTGACCCTGGCATGGGTTGATCTTTGGCAGCCCTCCAAGACTTCCTGTCATAATTGTTAGCATTTGCAAGTACTGAGGGGGGCATGATGATCTTACCTTTCGCATTTCCGTATCTACATAGACGGCATTGTTCCTTTTCCAGGCTGACGCCCTCGATGATGATTTCGGGACAGTTCACCATCAACTCGCCGCGGATGCAGAGTTGGACGATGCGAGTGCTCAGTCGTGAGCACTCCTTGCACTGGACGTTCTCGCCTCGACACATGGCTACTACTGAAGAAGGGGTTAGTATCTTTCTTGGAGTTTGAAGTGTTGCTGGACTTACTGGATGGTAGAAGGCGGTCGTAGTGTAGGCTTGTTGCGGTTATAGAATAGAAAGTAGAATGAATCTTGCAGCCAGGCAAGATACGATTAATATAGTAGAAGAAATGATTAAATGAATGTCCCTTCCAGAGGTAACATGAGATTGTTCTAATATTATTGTTCTGTAGAATTCACCATTCGAACAACCAGTGTTCTATACATGAATGATGCTCGTCGTACTGAGGCCTGCTCTGTGAAGAATGAAAAGATGGAAACAAATTGTGTGTTCTAGGCACAACAGTACTGTGGACCGCATGTGAGTTAATATACCCATAGAAACATCATCAAAATACTTGTTCTGCCTGCATTGTTCCAAGTTACTATTTTGATCTTGTTTCAGTTGTTAACTGTATTTGTTTTGTTGGTGAGCTACTGTATTGCTCTCGCCAAACTTCTTTGTTCACAAGAACAACCACTTCGTCCGTCTCGAACACCAGAATTAGAAACAAAGCAGCGCTAAAACTTAGTCTCAGGGGATCTTGATATGTATCTTCGCGTACTTGGTTTAGATACGTTTGAGTTGTTGGATGATTCTGACTTTAGAAATTGTAGTCACCTAGGAAAACAGTTCACCAAGTTGAATATCATCAGCCAATTCAATTTATGAGCCATCAATCAAGGTAGTTTATTTTTTCAAATCGTTTCGGTTAGTTTTGGTTAGAAATTCAAGCGCATTGTAGAGGCAGGTTTGTAGTTGCCTGCCAGTGTCAAGATGTGCTGATGCGTTTACGTTTTTTCCCAGGTAGCCTCTATTGTTCTATTGAAATCAATATTTTCAACCAAACAATGGGAGATATAACCCACACAATATTTTTGCTAGTAGTAAATTTTTTCTTGACTCTTTGATCCTTTCTCTAGATATGCACATGTGAAACTCTCTACCAAATCACCACAAATGCCATGATGTGGTCTCGTCCATTCACCGTACCACAGGCTTACCTGCTTCCATTTCTATCGACATGTCTCTTTATTATACAGCTCGGCCTCTCTATAAGCGATCTTCCGTCTATCAAGCTTATGCAGGATATAGTATGCAGACAGGTTCATCATATCGATAGCCCTGAGCTCCTCCCCGAAGAATCGTGTCGAGATGAGCCAGTGCAGTACAGGCTCAACTTTATCGTCACAGGGATGCAAATCTCTGGCACTATTTCTTGTACAGGCATCCATTTAAGACACCTTTATGAGGTACTCGTGCTGAATTTTTTACAGCCACTCTGGTAGCTTTCCCGTTGGGGCTTCTCGCAGATCGAATCGGCCGTCTTCCTGTACTCGGTGCAAGCATATCCAGCATGCTTCTCTCCCAAGGCTACGCCATGTTTGTGTGCTGGCAATCAGGCAACATCCCACTCGAAACCATTTGGGGTATCGGTGTTCCCTTGCTATTTGGCGGAGGCAAGAGTGTTGCTGAAGCTATGGTATTTGCCATCATCGCGGATATTGTACCCGAAGACAAGCGGTAGGTCATCCTTGTTTTTGGGACTACGAGTACGATTTGCTGACCATTCGGTCAGATCAACGTGGCTTCAGTGGGTTGTCGCATCTGTTCTCGGCGCCCAGCTTGTTGGGCCTGTACTATCAGGAAAGCTTGTCCAGTCCTCATCCATATGGGTGCCGCTCTTCTTATCCTTGAGTTTGATATCTGTCGGCGGTTTTATTCTCATCATCTTTACACCGGAGACATTGAAACAAACACAGCCTCAGGACGATTGTATGACAAGCATTGATCCGTATGCCTACGGTATCGAGTTGGACAACCTCAACTTTGAGCTGCCCAAGAAAGCGTCAGCACTGGCCACAGCCAAGTCGATGTTTTCCAGGCCTCTTGTCTGGCTTCTACCAGGTGCTGTCATGACGATACCACTGGCTACCACACAAACAGAAACCATCATCCGCTTGATGCCGATACAGTTCGACTGGCCCCTCCATCGATCTGTACTAATTGTGTCTCTACAAAGCCTTGTCACACTGCTCACGCTGTGCATATTACTACCTGTCATCACTTACACATGGACCAAATTCTCTCGCTCGTCAGCTCACTTCCGGTACTTCGTCCTGGCTCGTTCAAGTTCCCTTTTGGTTTTCGCCGGCTGTCTCTGCATGATGATGGTCACGGATGAATCTTTTGTTATTGCCGGTCTGACCATCGCGGCTCTCGGCTCTGGTCTACCTACGCTGTGCCGCGCAATGCTAGTTGGAATGGTAGACAAAGGCCGTGCTGGGACTCTATTTGGAATGCTGGCAGTTGGAGAGATCTTGTGGTTCCTCATTTTTGAGACGAGCATGGGGGCATTGTTTGGACTTGGCTTGAGGTTGTGGATTGGGCTGCCGTTTTGTCTGGCAATAGCCGCCGCTTTCTTGATAGCTCTGACAGCTTCACTGGCCCCGGCGAGTTTGCTGACGGCTGATGATACACAAATATACATGGTATGAGGTGTAATCGTGCTTATATCAGTATAAGAATGAATTCAAAAGCCACGAGAATTCCCAACACTGCACATGTGGTTACCCTGGAGCGTCTCACAACACAACATTTACATGCGTCTTGTCCTGTTACATAATATCTAGGGCAGCAGGTCGTAATACGAGTTTTTTAAGATAATTGGTGTATTTTAAAATGTAATGTTGGTTGAACCATGTCGTGGTATTGATTGCACAATGCTTGTTCTGCAGATCAGGTTGTTCATGTGTGGAAAGGTAGGTACTATTCAGAATGACCGGACTTTTCGTTACAAGCTAAGGTAAACTAAATCATGGTATCAGGTAAAGATTAAAGGTTTAAATTGGTGCTTACTATGAGTGAATAACAAAGACTAAAGACCAGCTTTACTATGTACGCGCTGCATTAGCATCACTTGATCGTCGGAATGCCGATGTAAGATGGACCAGTGATAGAATAGTCAAAGGCTCTAACAGCTGCAAGTCTCGGCTTCTTTTCGTCAATATACATTTAGTTTACGTGAGACCCCATCACGGTGAACTTTTGTCAAAGCCTAATTGATTCGATCCCGTCACCTTTGTCTCAGTTGAAGATGCCGTTCTTGAAATCGAAAGATGAGTGAAACGAGGAGAAGCCAGGGTACAAATAAAATATCTTGGCTTAAATACTACCCAGGGAGACTTAGTACGCAGCAACACCCAATCTGATGCAACTATAAAGCTGTTTACTGTGGCATCTCTTTCATATCGATTTGTCTCGTTCAAAAATACTTATTTTGCCTTGATTTGTTTCTAATCCGCAAAACCCAGCCTCTAAAAAGCAATAATACATCATCACGTCATTTCACGAGGGGCCAGTCAGTCCACCCTCTGTGTTGAGCAATTTAGAGACATCGACAGCATCTCACTCAAAGACGGTGGCTCACGACAACATTTGAAAGGTATTCGATAGAAATGACAGCTCCAACGATCAATACAGAAGAGGCTCTTCGTCGGGTCATTAACACTACACCCATAATCGACCATCACGCTCATCCTCTTCTCAAACTCGGCGCGATAAGAAAACACCCTCTTCTATCAATCGCTACTGAGGCCAACGGAGATGCCATCGAGGACTCAAAGACTAGTTTGGCTCATCTCCGCGTTGTGAAGCTCCTCTCTCGTCACCTCGGCACCGAGCCGACCTGGGATGCCGTTGAAGCTGCTGTGATAAGGAAGCAAAAGGGCAACTATGACGAGTGGATAAAGACATGCCTCTCAGGAATCGAAAATATATTGGTCGATGATCTCTTGGGTGATCCAGCTGATGTCGAGCCCTATCACACGCTTGATGCCTACACGAGAAGCCCTAACAAGCGTATTCTTCGTATCGAGGAAGTCGCGGCAGATTGCATCGAAAAGGCCTGTGGACAATTTTCGCACCCTTCCGAGGCATTCTCTGGATCCGTCGAGAACTTTATGAATGCCATATACGATGCTCTTGATGATCCAGAAATCGTCGGTTTCAAGTCGGTCATCTGCTACCGAACAGGCCTTGCTGTCACTCAAGTTACCGACCTTGAGATTATCATGCAAAAATTCCAGCTCATCTTTGACGCTAGAAAAGAGGATGGCGCTCAGATATTCGAGAGACTTGACCACGAACCTCTCAACGACTATTTTCTTCACATCCTGGCCGGTCTGGTTCAAAACAGCGAAGACGAGCATAAAAAGCCAATTCAGTTCCACACTGGTCTGGGTGACAACGACATTACCTTGTCCAAGTCATCGCCCGCTCATCTACAGGAGTTCATCAAGACATACCCAGATGTACCGATTATTTTGCTCCACGCCAGTTATCCATTTACCCGTGAGCTGGGATATCTGGCTACCGTTTACGCAAACGTTTACGCTGATATCGGAGAAGTGTTCCCCTTCATCAGTCGTGAAGGACAAGAAGGGGTTGTCCGACAAATTCTGGAGCTTTGTCCGACATCAAAGATCCTTTGGAGTACCGATGGGCATTTCTTCCCGGAGACTTACGTCGTAGCCGTGGACCAGCTCCGAGAAGTATTGCAGACTGTCCTGGTTGATTGCGTCAACAAGGGAGACTTTTCTTGGGCACAAGCAGCCCAGATGACACGAGACATGCTTTTCAATAACGCAAACAAGCTCTACGACCTAGGCTTGGAATTCAAGCCACTCCTCACAAACTCTAGTTATGGGCTTGAATGCTCGGAGCAAAATAATATCGCAACGCTCTCACGATTCCTCAAGAATAAGGAGGAACCAAGGTTCTTGCAGGTGACTTGGACCGACTACACTGCCATGTCGAGGGTGCGAGCAATTCCCATGCGTCGTGTATGGTCTTTACTGCGAAGCGGGGAGGATTTTGCTTTTGGCGTAACCAAGGCTGGCCTTGGCATTGATCAGAGAGACTGTCCAGTACCCAGCGTTACACCGACAGGGGAGTATAGGCTGCATCCAGATCTAAGCACTCTTCGCCTTGGCCCCCGAAAGGGATACATCACAGTCATGGGTGACTTCAAGGAGAAGAACGGAGCTGCTGCGTCTCTCTGCACACGCACTCTCTTGAAGAGGACACTTGACCAAGCAGCTAAGCAAGGGCTCGAGTTCACACTTGGATTCGAGATCGAGCTCGTCCTCTTCCGTCGCTGTGGGACGGCCGGGTACGAACCTCTTGAAACGGACGGGCACGCTTGGTCGGTGACCCGAGCTATGGACCATGAAGCGGCGACTGAAGTCCTTGAAGATGCCATCGAGAAACTTGATGATGCCGGCATATACATCGAGATGATGCACCCCGAAAGCTCCAATGGACAATATGAATTCGTCATGCCTAGAGCACCGGCGTTGGAGGCCGTGGACAATCTTCTTTTCACAAGAGATGTTATCAGTGGATGTGCTACAGCAAAAGGATTCCGCATGACGCTCCATCCCAAGCCATATGAGGCGGAGTGTGGAACAGCAGCGCACATGCACATGTCCATCTCAACGCCCATTGGATCAGAAAAGGACGTTTACGAACCGTTCTACGCCGGTATTCTGAAGCACCTTCGGGCCATCGCGGCATTTACATACAGCAGCAAGGTTAGTTATGACAGGGTCGTGGATGGCTGCTGGGCTGGCGGTACTTGGGTTGCCTGGGGCACTCAGAACCGCGAGGTGCCGCTGCGCAAGGTTGAAGGCAGTCACTGGGAGATCAAGTGCATCGACGGGATCGCCAATCCTTACCTGTCGCTGGCAGCGATCATACTAGCAGGCGTGCAGGGGCTCGCTGACAATGAGGGGCTTGTCTTGGGAGATTGCACAAAGGATCCCGCATTACTGTCTTCGTCTGAAAGAGAAGAACTCAAGATAAGCGTAAGGTTACCCCAGAGTATACAAGAGGCGCTCCAGGCTCTGCAGCAAGATACAGAGTTGGTAGGGTTGCTCGGGGCAGAAGTGGTGCAAAGGCACATCGAGATCAAGAAGTCTGAGACGGCTGTCCTGGAGGAGCTGAATATCGATGAGCGAAGGCAGTGGATTATGGAGCGATACTGAGGTGGTAGTAATGATCTCGTCTATCTACAGCGGAGACTTTGATCTGTACTCGGTAGTTGGACTAATCAGTGGGTGAAGAATCGAAACGAAAACTTGGCATCATGAACAAGAATTTCCAAATGTCATGTTCCCTGTCAGCTGAACAGCATTTATGTGGTGATTCGTGACCAGAGACAGACGAAGCGAAGCTACTACCTATTTACATGGACAGGGCTTTCGCGAGATCCGCAGAACTGGGCAAGCAAGGATGATGGCAATTCAAGATGCGATAAATAGACGATACTGACCGCTGGGTTAGTTTAGTTGGGCATGAAGAGAGAAGAGGTTTGTTTCTTGGTTGGAATGGGAGAACTGGAGATGGGGGGTTGAGCTTTGTTGAAATGGCGGGTGATTCCATTGCCTCATTCCATACGGCCTATAACTGGAATGTGTATGTATATATTCAGAAACAGCCACTTCACCGGTAACTGTCAAGACAAGACTGAGTTTCGAATGAGAATTGTTGTGTATAGGCTTTTGAATGCATAATCTTTTTGATAGGCTGTGGTGGTTCTTACTCGAGAGTCTAGAACCTCGTCCGCCAAGGATCGTATCATGTTATTTAAAGGTGTCTTTGAATGTGGAGCCTCCCCAGTAAAGGAAAGAAAAGTTGTTGTCGATCTGTTGATGAAAGTCAGATCGAGAAATAGAAAAGGCTTGGCGGGAGGGATAAAAAAGCTCGCTAATTTGTCGCCTTTTACCCGGGGGCGTGTTTGGTGCTTGCTTTTTGGCATTTTGCTTGGATGGGGAAATTAAAATAAACGGAGCAAAAGACCTACCCGGGGCGTAATGTCCGCAAACCAATCAATATTTGTTCCATGGATACCAGTATACGAAGTACAAGGAGTTTATTCTTTATCGACGTTTAAAACAGTTGAGAGCAAAATAACCTGTTCAACAACATCAGAGTTTACCTACAAAACAACTAATTCCCTCTACGGAAAAGTGCCCTGACTAAAAAACCAGTCTAAGGCATAAGGGTCCTTCTGGGCAACAGTCCAGGCACATTTGACAGTTCAACGACTTTGCCACTGGAAATGAGGTGGATCGAACCCGTTTCAAACAGTATCCGCATTGTTGATAATAAACCCGTCTACAAGAAAGAGAGACAGCAACCATCTTCGAGGTAACAAACCAATCCAAACATTCTATACATACTCTGCTCCCTGAGTACCAATTTATACATTCCATTAAACTTTATGTAGTGGCCTAATCCGTCTTTCAGCTCTTTAGGTCTTGAATATTTAACCTTTGGCTCTCAGCAGCGGAGAAGAGACCACCGTCTCATGTCGCATTCATCCAGATCCGCTTAATTCCGCCCTTCTGTTTCTTTTTCTGTCTGTGCGTTATTCACTTCTCTTTCCCTCTATTTCTCTCCTCACAGGGCTCTCTCGCTCTCGTTTGTGTTAATCGATGCACGCGATCGGCCAGGCTGTGGACGATCGTTACCCTTTTCATCCTTGCATCAATGTTCATCACCCGTAGCCGAAGCCAATCTAGTTTGGAGTTTATTTTCTTTCAACGTTGATCAGTGAATGAATAAGCACTAGATATTCAATAATTGTTGCTTGTATTCAAAGAGTAGATATTGATAGAAAGAATTGGACAATTAATACTATGATAAACCAGTCTCTACATTCAATTCATGTCAACCTAAAGTCAAACCACTACTCAACGGGTTACTCCGGTCTCTATACCTTAGTACCTAGGTAGTTATGTACCTGTCTACCAGTACAGTCCACTATAGTCCACCTGCAGCTTACCCATTCTAACTCCCCGCCCCATGGCGCCAGACTCAATTGGCTCTACCCATCTCCGCGCAATCCGCTTCATGACTGTTTGTAACTGGGCTAAGTGCGGTAACGACGGGGATGGTATTTCTGACATGTCCCATTTCCATTTGAAAACGAATGCCTGATATTAATCTTGACTTGGCAGAGTCTGACTGTAAAGAACATCAACCTTGACAGAAGTGCTGTACAATCAATCGCAGAAACTAAATAATACCTACCTACTGAAACCAGTCACTGACTTCCATAGGTAGGTACCTCCTTGCCTGCACCTCCACGCGTCGGGTAGCTTCTCTAAAGGGCCAAGCTTTATTGCTCTACTGCTACAGTACCTGCCATCCAACCAAACGGCACACCCCCAAAAAAGCCTCCGCTGATCACAGCACTCTCCTCCCAATCCCCATCCTTCCTCCCCAGCTCTTACATCCCAAATCCCGGACAGTCTTTTGTGTCCCGTCAGCTCCAGTTGCGACTTCGTACGACTCGCTCCTTTAGAGCAAACCTGTACAATATTGAGTCGAGCACTCACGGGCACAGACAGCAGGAGTAACAAGGACGATACGCGCATTTTCAGTCCTGGTATACTCTTCAGCTTCTTTCAGTCGCTGTTGAAACGGTTGCCATTCCCGGAAACACCGAGTCAGCACACCCACGCTCAGAAAGCTTTCGCCTCCTTTGGCTGTGCTGTCGATCATCGGTCCACAATCACAACCTCTCTTTGCGACGGGTAGTTTGAGTTATTCTGGACGACGGCGATAGCGACGACAAGAGGGGATCACGTTGAAGCTTGGCATCCACCCAATTCTGTCCAAGATCGCAGGCGCCGAGACGAGCCTCATCTTCGCCCCGTGCAACTGCCCTTTGGCTTCATCAGACCTTTCGAGCACGACTTTTCGACCATTATTCCATCGTCTGCGTCTTGAACTGACTGCTTTCCAACAAAGTTGACGATGCCGCGTCGTCGCGCTCGACCCTCGCATCCTTTCTTTTAGCCTGCCTATCATGCGCATCGCCATTCGTGAGCAGCTTGCGGCCCTCGTCCTTCTCGCCGTCCTCGTCTCCCTCGCAATTGTCTCTATTCCAACATGGATTTATGTCAACCGCTTTGTCGTCGATATCGAGCGCGATGGCCTGCAACTTACAGCTTCTCTCAAGGCGTCCCGGATTTCGGCAGAGCTTGATCTTATTGAAACCATCGCCATGACCATTTCCTCCCGAATCCTCATCCAGAATGCACTCACCAACTACTACAACACTGGCAGGAATGAGTGGGCAGATGCCCGTGCGGATCTCGAAAGCGCACTTTCTGTCAGCACGGCATCGGGCTTGCTGCAGATAAGACTGTATTCGAGAAACAACACAAAAGCCAAAGGCGGCGTTTTGCTCAATGTGACATCTCTTACGGTACCAGAGATTGAACTCCCCTACAAGGATTCGGAAGGATCTAATGTTTTCCTTGGTGACACGGACCTGGGTTACCCCCCAAGCCTGTTCCCTAATCTTACATATATTGATCTCGAGAGGCCGAACAGTGTGCGGAATAACACTACCGCATATGCAGCCGAGGCTTTCGATGATGTCCGAATTGCTCGCGATGGAGGTTTATTACTTGGTCCTCTGGTTCTCAACGAATCTGCTTCTCTCTTGTCCGTGACCATTCCTGTTCGCGACAACAACGATACTTTTATTCTGGGCTATATGAGCGTTGTCACTCTTGCTCGATCCCTCACTACGATCCAGGAGTCCCGTGAAGGACTGGGCGAGACAGGTACAGTTCTACTTATTGGCCCAACGGACCGATCCAACCGCTTCAACAAGACACAGCCAGCAAGCAATGCCACATACACCCCTGACCGTGATAAATTTGGCAATGTCCTTGTCAAATTTGTCCTTCCCCCAAAGAGCCCAGAGGGACACAAGGATCTTCACGACATTCATAAGTTTGTCAGCGAGTATGGCAACAGGGCATTTCCGGTAAAGAATTATCCAGCAGCATTCGATTCATTCACCAAGCATTACGATACAGTCAACAACGCCAGTTCTCTAATAAATACTCACAACGAACAAAACTCCCGTGTCGCTGTTGGCTTTGCTCGAACCCAGACCCCCTTAGCAAACTGGACAGTCATTGTCGAGAAAGCCAAATGGGAGGCGTATAAACCAATAAACACTCTGCGGAATATCCTTCTTGGCACTGTCTTTGGCACTGTCGGTTTGATAGCATTGATTATCATTCCCTGTGCTCACGTCAGTGTTTTGCCTATTCGAAAACTCAAGGCTGCCACAGAAAAGTCGATCAACCCCCCAGGATACGAAGACTCGTTTATCGACTCAGACTCCGAATTCGATGACGAAATTCCAAGCTCTGGAGGCCAATCACGACGATCGAAAAAGAAGGGACCTATAGCCAAATTTATCCGACGACTTCAGGGCAAATCGAATGGACCCAGCTCGAATCGAGATGTGGCCCGTCGGATGTTCAAGATCCCTGCCAAGGTCGATGATCGAAAACACTTTGTCACAGATGAGCTTACCGAGTTGACACGGACCTTCAACGACATGAGCGACGAATTAGTGAAGCAGTATCTATCTCTCGAAGTCAAGGTTGCCGAGCGTACCAGAGAATTGGAGGAGAGCAAGAAGGCTGCAGAGGCAGCCAACGAAAGCAAGACGTTGTTCATCGCCAACATTTCTCATGAGCTCAAGACCCCTTTGAATGGCATTCTTGGCATGTGCGCCGTGTGCATGGAGGAGAATGACATTGTGAGGATCAAGCAGTCGTTGAAGACACTTTACAAATCGGGCGACCTACTACTTCATCTTTTGGAGGATTTGTTGAGTTTCTCCAAGAACCAGATTGGCCAACAACTCAGCCTCGAGTTGAGAGAGTTTCGCCTGGCTGATATCCGATCACAAATCTTGACCATTTTTGACAAACAGGTTCGAGAAGGAAAGATCAATTTCTCGGTAGATTTCATTAGCTCCGATAACGTCGATTTCAGTGCGAGTCCAGATCGAACAAATGGCGAGACGAGATTGCCAGCACTGGGTCCCCACGGAACTGGAAGACTCAAGGATATGTGCTTGTGGGGTGACCAGCACCGTATACTCCAGGTCATCATCAACTTGGTGAGCAACAGTCTAAAGTTTACGCCCCACAATGGAAGTGTTTCGGTTCGTATCAAGTGTCTTGGAGAAGCAGAGGCACTTGCCGAGAATGATAGTCGAGCATCGTCAATATCCAAGAATTCACGAAACAACTCGCGGACGGGACGCTCTCGACAGCGTGGGAGCGCCAGCTCAGCGAATTCAGGAGGCTCAGGCCGAAACTCAACACAGAAATTCAGCAGTACAGGAACCGCACTCTCTATCAACCCTAGGGACCCGAAGGCGACGCCTCATGTGCAAGTCCGCGAGCGATCACCGACGCCGCCTCCTCCGGGTGCCAAATCATACGTCTTCGAGTTTGAGGTTCAAGATACTGGCCCGGGTATCCCAGAGCACATGCAGCAAAAGGTGTTTGAGCCTTTCGTCCAAGGAGATCTCGGTTTGAGTAAGAAGTTTGGTGGTACTGGTCTTGGCTTGAGTATCTGCCACCAGCTTGCAGGACTTATGGGAGGTTCTATCAAGTTACGGAGTACTGTGGGCGTGGGCACAACCTTCACTATGCATATTCCACTGAAATACGTAAAAGACCGGTAAGCTCTAACCGCTAACGATGCGTATGCCTGTACTAATGTTTAGATCTAGGACTTCAAGCACTGCTTCAAGCAGTATCAAATCCCGCCCAACAAGCGTAGATGCTGGCGATTTGGAACTGCAGCGCACTGCCCCTAGCACTCCTAAGCCTGCCGCCGAGAAAAAGTCGGCGGGGGCTCTCAACCCTCAACCTCGTTTAGTCGGCCTAAGCCAACCTTATTTTGCTGCAAACCCTCCAGCTGTCAAGAGTACCCAGCAAAAGATGGCTGAAATTGACCGTGCCATGGCGAACAAGAATGGTCAAAGAGTACGTGTCTTGGTTGCAGATGACAACTCGACCAACATTGAAGTTGTCAGCCGCATGCTGAAACTTGAGGACGTTTACGATGTGACCATTGCAAAAGATGGCCAGGAAGCATACGACCTTGTCAAGGCGACAATGGAGAAAAACCAGTCTTTTGACGTGATCTTTATGGATGTCCAAATGCCGAATGTTGACGGACTACAAAGTACCCGACTTATCCGAGAAATGGGTTACAAATCCCCCATTGTTGCCCTGACAGCCTTTTCCGAAGAGAGCAACGTCAAGGAATGCATTGACTCTGGTATGGATGAGTTTCTTGCTAAACCTATCCGACGACCGGCTCTCAAGCAAGTTCTCAAAAAGTTTGCTACAATCCCCGAGGAGCCAGAGAACGAGAAGCGCTCGTCTTCGCTCAAGCCAAAAGCGAGAGTAAATGGACATGCCGTTCAGCCACATAAGGAGGGAGAGAATGGTGCACCTAAGGAGAAACACTAATGACACCTTTGATCGATATTCATGCCGAGACCTATCTTGGGAACATCAGCAAAACGACGTATCGCACACCTAACGACATACCCACCTCACAACACTACCTTATTCCACATACATCCTTTATTTGTTTCAAGTTGCAAAAGTTTAGCGGGAGGATATCTCTTTTTCCGGAGTTTAGCATTTTCTTTGTTCATTTAACAGCGGGAGGTGGGTCAGGAAAATGACGGCCTGATACTTTCTGGGTTCTTGGGGTTCTTGTTATGCGCGCCCAGAACTATTGTTAACCCTATACCTTTTGGGGTGGATGCTTTCTCTTTTATTTTTCAGCCATCGCATTACAGTCGACGGGCCCGTACATACACATAGGCGTACACGTTTTGACCTATTTTATTTAGTTTTTATCCCCCCAGTTATTGAGGCATTGAATGTTGCTGGAAAGAGTCTGCGCGGAAAGGGGGGCGGCTTGCATACGGCACTCAAAGAGGAGATAGAGAGAAGAGGAATCGGAGGAGAGTGAGAGAAGGAGAAAGAGACGTATATATATACTCATGTAATTATATATATACGCATAATATTGTGATGAAGGAAGAACAGAAACTCGTCACTTGGACGCATTGCATACATGATTGTAGCCTAGGTATCCATTTATGACTTATAGGAAGCTCCTTAAAACATATTAGGCCAAATCAGTTAATACCACGGTGCTTGTGATTCTAGATAGGCATGTTGCTATGGATTGTTTTCAGCATTCTTGACCAGACGTCCACGAAATCAGGGTTCATTTTCCGTGACACACATTTGTCTTTCACACAAGAAGGCGCAGTGGCAGAGTGGTCTAATGCGATAGACTAGAAATCTATTCTCTTCGGAGGCGTCTGTTCGAATCAGGCCTGCGTCGGTGTTATCTTTTTATAGTTGTGATACTCGGTGTCTTTTTGCTGATTGGGTTGTGCGACTGTTACTGATTTGAGATTGATCGAGTAATGCATCGATAGTTTCAAGGATACCTACTGTAACGTGATTGATAATATGAGCAATTAACCATCGAGAACATACTCCAACAGTCAAGATCTGTAACTGTCATTAAATCAGTAGTATTAAACGTATAACAAAAATAAAGCTCTGCATGGGATTTCCGTTGTTAAAGCTAATTTACAGTGTTCAACCTCTCCAACGGCAGGGTATGTTTCAGGGGACTTTTTCACTGGGGCGCGTTAGTAGGTTACTCCCCGCCAACCACTGGACTCCTGCGACTCTTTCATGGGGGGCACAGCCTACTCCACCTGCCCTTTAGCTACATTCATTTGCATAAGGAGGCTCGGATGAAGGAAGTGGAGAGTACGTACTCCTTCAATACACACGTAAGGCTTCACGAGCCACAGCGCGACCGTTCCATTCTATCCCCGTCAGCTTCACAAGAGGGTCGCATATTTTTCCTCCCCTCGCAACTCCAAGTCTTTTATCAACGATATTACATTACATCGCGCGCACCGAACGAGAACGATAGACCGATTCTGCCCACGATACAATGGCCGACGAACAACCCCGTGGCATCGACCACACTGATTCCATCGACTCAAATGATGGCCCGAAGCAGCCGGACAAGAAGAAGAGTCGCCGCCCTGCGAGTGAGTGCGCCTCAAAATAATGCGCTTCATACAAACAAGCCATGCGCGAATGAATACATACAAGGAGAACAATAAATGTTAATTGATGCATCTCAGATACTGCCTTTCGACAGCAACGTCTAAAGGCCTGGCAGTATGTCAATGCTACCCTTATCCCATCTGCTCAATCACCCCTTCGATGCTGATATAATGCGACAGGCCTATCCTCACACCAAAGACTGTCCTGCCTCTCTTCTTCGCCATTGGAATTATATTCGCTCCCATCGGCGGTCTGCTGTTGTACGCGAGCTCTCAGGTACAATTTCCCTGAAACTCCAACCACCTTTACCACTTCATTCTAATGCTCAAACCTAGGTCCAAGAGATTCGACTCGACTATACCAACTGTATTGTCGATGCTCCCATTCGTAGTAGAGGTGGAAGCAACTTTACAGCAATACCTGGCAGCGCCGTCAGCACTGCATTCAAGAGTTCTAACAGTTCTGTGAATGCTCAATGGGCGCGCGAGGTCAACGTCAGCACCACGCTTGACAACGGTGTTAAAACTTTCAACCCTCGATGCCATCTCAAGTTCACCATCCCAGAAGAGATGGGTCCTCCGGTTCTTTTCTACTACCACCTCACCAATTTCTACCAGAATCATCGTCGATACGTTCTCTCCTTCGACACAGATCAGCTCAAGGGTTCAAAGCGATCCATCAGCGATATTCGTAACTCCGATTGCACTCCCCTATATGGAGAGGGAGACAAGCCTTACTACCCTTGTGGTCTCATCGCCAACTCCATGTTCAACGACACCTTCACTAGCCCCAAGCTTACAAACCCCCCAGGGGTCAGTGGCAACGAGACATGGATCTACCAGATGAGCAACAACTCGGGTATCTCATGGGACAGTGACAAAGATCTTTACAAAGAGACCGAGTATAGCTACGATGAAATTGTGCCGCCTCCCAACTGGCAGAAGCGCTACCCTGATGGATACACCAAAGATACTCCTCCTCCTAATCTCAAAGAATGGGAAGCTTTCCAGGTCTGGATGCGTACAGCGGGTCTTCCCACCTTTAGCAAGCTTTACCAGCGCAACAACACCCAGGCTATGTGGCCAGGAACCTATGATCTTATCATCGATGACCGTAAGTCAGTTGCTAGACGTTGCTAGGTCATTTCATCTAACCCCAGACCAGATTTCCCGACTCGAGAGTACAAGGGTTCCAAGTCCATCATTATCTCTACCCGAACCGTTATCGGAGGACGCAACCCCTTCCTCGGCATCGCTTACGTCGTCGTCGGTGGTGTTTGCATCCTTCTCGGTACTGTCTTCACAGTCACTCATCTTATCCGACCCAGGTTTGTCTTCTGTGTGACCGTGAGCATTCTTCTTACTAACCTGGCAATAGAAAATTGGGTGATCACACTTATCTCTCGTGGAACAATGCCCCTGGTGCCAAGTCTGGTCCCAGTACGGCCGTCGCTTCCGGTCGCGATCTCCGTCCTGGCGAGGCCTAGTCAGCTCGCGACGATTCTCGCGCTCTTCTCGAAGATCCTTCAAGTCCAGCCTCTGCATCTCTCAAGTCCCCGCCTAGCGCGACAGGTGGGATTCTCCTACCTATGTCGTCCTCGTCCAGGTCAGGCGTGTAGTCGGATACGTGAAACAAGCACTCGGCGTTGACTGCTGGGTACCAAGAGATGATGCTCTGAATCATGTTTTTTCTTTTCTTTTTGGATATCGCCATTTGTTTTCATTGCTCATGTGGCCCTTTGTCGTTTCCTTTTACTGTGCGACTAGTCATTATTGCAGTCTCCGACTCTTCTGTTTTCTTATTTGGGCATTGGAAGGGTAGCAAACGCCTGACTCCAACAATATTCCCTCGTGGCATAGCGGTGTCTTGCCTACCCATGCTTTCAAAAAGCTTGAGAAAAAATGGGACGGAGAAAGAGCGTGGATTATGCTTCGTACGTATTTATATGGGTAGGGAGTTTGGCGCGCTGCGACTCGGAATCATGGATAGAATGAATTGAACTGTTTACGAATGCTGTCTTGAAAAGGATGTGAAGATAACCACAGCATTTCAAGCTCAAGCACAGTTACTCACATACATGCTTTTCAAATTACGAGGAAATAACTTGTGAGAGAATTTTGTCTAAGATTGCTTGAAATCATAAAATTACCTTATCTTAATCTGCCTGATACAACTGTCCTTGACCGATCCTGGTCATCTCGAAATACACTGGAAAGAGCACCATCCTCCCACCAACAATAGCTATTTTAGGCATGCTGCTCCATATTGTCCCATCAAAAGACCGCGAGAGCCCACGCATAAAGTAAAAACCAAAAAGATTGCGTGTTTTAGTACAAATATTGGGAAGCAAACAAACCAGAACCCCGTAGTCCCAAGTTCACGCCGGTCTGCCGTTTAGCGCTTGCGCTGCTTCTTCTTGTTAGCACCGCGGTCTTCCTCTTCCAGGGCACTTTCACGGTCTCGCTTCTTGGCCTTGCGCTCTAGCTCATCCCAGTCTTCACCCTCATCGTCGCTGTCAAGCTCAGCATCCTCATCTTCGTCGTCGCTGGCATTGCTGCCAAAGTCGGAACCTTCGTCGCTGGATTCGGACTCCTCATCAAACTCGTCCTCATCCATCTCGAAAGCAGACTCCTCGTCGGACGGGTCGCCGCCATCATCATCTGAATCAGCCTGTAGGAAGGACCAACCACCGTCGGCAAAGAACTGGTGGGTGTCTGCTGTGACGGTCTTCATGATGGTCGGCCAGTTGAGGTTAAGAGGACCTTCTGTGTAGGCGATATCTGAAGAGTCAAGGTAGTCCTTGACTTGGTCGAGAAACTCGACAGGAATAGTGTTGACGTGGTATGGGGGCCGTGTAAAGTCCTTGAAGACAAAGACCATATCAAAGTTCTTCAAACCAAACTGAACACGTTCCAGATGGGCGATTTCAACTTCCTCAATGGTGATAACCATGAAGGGAGGCTCAACAACCTGAATAAGACAGTCGGTGGTGGGCTGAACAAAGACGTTACTTCGGAATGGTACACCGTGGAATCCAAGTTCGCGGATAGGCATATCAACCTCGATACCTTCGTTTCGGCCAGCCTCGGCGATCTTTTGCGCAAAGCCCTGGAACAAGCGGTCCAACTCGGCTCTTCGGCGGCGTTCCTCCTGCTCTGCCTCAAACTCATCCTCGTCACCATATCGGTACTTGCGCTTACGGTTACCCGTTTCATCAAACTGGATGTCTGTCGCTTCTCGGTAAAATTGGACATCCTTTGTCTTCTTCTTGTTACCGACAATAATAGGATCCTTGAGGTGAATGTGGATGATGACAATCAGCTCATGCTGGCAAGGCTGGAAGAAAAGGTGCTTGACGTTTGAGAACAGCACATCTACTCTGTGCTGAGCGTTCAGGGGTGAGATGTATCGGATACCGTTCTGATGGATCTCAACCTTTCCTGGAACTCGCTTGCCTTCCATAGCAGGACGGATATAGACGTTGTCCAATACAGCCGGACGTCGGTCTAGGTATTAGTTAGTATCGTCTGATCACAAACATTTCAAGGCTGACTCACTTCTTATCTCGACAAGCTTATCCTGCTCAACGACGTCCTCCATATCCTTCTTCTCCTGCTCCTTCTTAACCACATCGCGCTTCATGTTGGAGATCTGAGTTGCTATTTCATTGTATCTCTCACCATCGGACGATCGGAAGGTCAAACTTCGGACAAAGTGCGCCGAAGCATCCTCAAAAGGTTGGTCATCCTTTCTACCTACACCCTGACCAGGGGACAGGAAGTTGATACGCAGGAAAGACCATTCGCCTTCGTCGCTCTTACTGGCGTTCTTGATGGTGTTGATATGGAAAGGCACAGGTCGTCCCATGATAGGCAAAACGACTGTGTTATTCTTGCTGTCAACAACAACCTCGAGGTTCTTGATTTTGGGGGGAAACTGATTGTCTCTCTTGTAAGACTCGAAGCGCTTGAACTTCTTGACCTCGCCTCCGTTTTGGTCATTTGTGGATTCGGAGAATCTAGCGAGACCTTCCCTTTGCTTCTTGGCTGCAAGTTCTTTTTGATGCTCGCGTCGCTTCTTCTCGATATCGTCATTAGCGACTTGAGTTGTGCGCTCTGAGCGAAGTCTCGTGGTTGTAATGTTCTTCGTAGCAACAGCACCAACACGTGAGTCCTTTTTCTCTTTCTTGGGGGCAGGCTCGGCTTCCTCGTCATCCTTGAAGAAGAAAGAGTTGGCATCGGCACTTGTAGGCGCTTCGGCAGTGAAAACCACAGGCTCCGACGAAGTAACTCTGATGGTATCAGTCAGGACCAGTGCGTACACTTTGCTGTTCTTGTCCTGGGGGTGTGGGTTCTCAATATCTTGGAAACCTGTGTTGATGATAAGGGTCATGCCGTCCTTGAGAACTCTCTGGTTCTTTGCGTTGAGAACGAGGGTGGGGTCCTTGTTCTCCAATCCGACACCCCAACCAACGTTCTTGAGGAAATGCTTCTCCATTTCTGGCTTCTTGCTCTTGATGATACCAACAGCCCTTCCGTACACCTCCTTTGCCGTCATGCCATCACGAATCTCCTTGATGATGGTGTTGTGAATTAGGGTGAGAAGTTTGTAGCTGCTCTCTTGAGCTTTGTTGGGGTCGACCAGGTACGTTCGTGCAATAGTTGAGCAGTAAGACTTATATCGGAGACCCATAGCTGCGATGATGATGCCTGCATGGAGGTTGTCGTCGTTGGACTCACCCGCGAACCTAAGATCGTACTTGCCACCACTCTGGATCGCTGGTCCCAGAATCCAGTCCAGCTGAGCGGGATCCAGGTCAGAAGGAAGCTTGCCCTTGCTGGGAAGCTGCACGGTCTTCCAGAACTGGGTGTCGTCCAGCTTCTTGTCGACTTTGTCGGCCAACGTGGAATGCTTAACTTTCTTTTCGGCGTCTAGAATGTTGGACATCTCGTCGAGGAAGTAGGGGGTCATCAAGGCAACACAGGCCTTGGAGGCAGTTCGCATCGCTCGGAGTTCACTCTCATCCTTGACGGCAAAGGCGTATGTGGAAAGGGCTGCAGAGATGTCGACCTGGGAAACCTCCTTGCAGTGTTCGGCGAGCACCTTCTTCCACTCATCGACGAAGGGTCCTCGGGAGGTGTCTTTGGCGATTGTGCCAACCTTGTTCTATAAACACAATCGTTAGAAATGTTCAGACTCTGAATAGCGACCGACTTACTCCTGCCTCCTTAATCTTATCGGTAAGCTTAATGGAGAGCTTCTCGTTCTCCGCGGCGTCCTTGCCTCGCACGAGCACTTCGATTGGGAATCGGCCGCCTTTAAGCTGTTCGAGATGTTTGGCTGAGTCGCGGTCAGTGCAATCCGATTTAGTGGAATAATCAATGTGTCTAACCTTTCTTTGCTGTTGTGAGAATGTATAGAGTGTCGAGCGTGAACAACATCAGCGTTGTTGGAAATTCGTATCCAAGAAGCCAGAACTATAGTATTGTGTCAGCAAATTGATCGCATCCAAAGTTTGGGGTTGTTTCGTAGTCGCATACGTGAATCGCATTGTTCTTGTGAAATTCGGGGACCTCCTCAACCTTGCCCATCATCACCACCAGAGACTGGGCGCCGTTGAACAGGCCATCCTTGGAGCGTAGGTCATTCTTCCAGGCTGTGGCGAAGTGCGAAATGCGCTCCTGGAAGAGTTTGCTGTCAATCTTGATCTCGGCCATCTTGGTTGATGGATGCACGATCTAGAGTGACGAACGAAGCGAAAATAACGAGGAACTGATTACAGGAGGTTGCGACGACGCGAGAAAAAGTGAGGTCGCGTTAATGATCCAAGTGGAAGCTCCGTGTCACGTGATCCTTACGCAGCGCGTTTCTTGTTTCTTGGGCGATGATCCAAGCTCGAGTCAAGCTGTAGGTTTCATAGAAAGAAAGATATGGAGAATCTACCTAGGCCATGTACTTGCCGGTAGTTTGATGATTTGTTCGTATCTTTATTTCGCTTCGTCTTGATTACTTTTCTTTTGTTTCTAAAGACGCTGTGTGAAGAAAACTAGAAGTGTATAATTTCCAGGGCGAAAAGTGTATGTGGGTGGACAGAACCGTAGTTGAAGTTGGTGGAGCAACCAAGTCGACCGGCATTTATAGATTTATAGATTTAGCCTTTGGGATTCGCTCGATACTAAATCTATTGAATCATGCAAATCTATTATTCAATGTATACGCATGCGCTTATCGTCTCAGGCTCTATCACTCTTTCAAAGGATATCCTAAAGTTATGTAACACAACCATGTGTGCCAAGGTTTAGTTATGGTTCATCAGCTGCTGATAGGTATGTCTTCTTTCTTTTGAGACTTTAACCTCCTACAACTACCTAGGTAGGTAGCTGGCTCGATTTGTGCAAGTCATGAATAAAAACTCAAGACTTGAATGTTGTAGTTATGGTGATCATACCCGTTTGACTGGTATCGTCTTGTCGGGTATTATTAGCTTATAGCCGTAGTCCAGCTCCGTCTCTCGGCGCCGATTCTCGGGAAGTGGAGTCGGGAGTTGGCAGTTGAAAGCCGACCCCGCGCTATACCGGGTGAATATATAACCAAATGCGAATACCGCATCACTTTTATATGCCTTATTTCTTCTTCGATCTTAAAACATCACCTACCCAATATCCAATCATTCATCCTTATCCTTCCAAATTAACAGTATTCGAGCTAAACCCTCGGACCACATCACTTACACCAAGTCGACACTCGGAACAAACCGCCATCATGAGAATCCCCTACGTATCTAACCCTCCTGAGACCAAGACCGAGGAGCATGCTGCTATTGTGAAGCGCATAGAGGAGCGCCGTGCTCCCCGACCTCTCCAATCTTTGGATTTGGCTCTCCTCCACTCCCCTCATGTTGCTGATGGTTGGAACTCGTTCCTCGGCGCAGTCCGCACCAAAACGTCGCTAAGCGATGACTTGCGGGAGCTTGCCATTTCCCGAGTCGCTGTGTGCAACAAGGCATGGTACGAATGGAAGCACCATGCACCACTGGCAGTCAAGGGTGGTGTTTCTGAGGCTGGTCTTGAGGCTATCAAGCAAGACACCCTTGGCGAGCGACCTGCTGAGTTGTCAGAGAAGCAATGGGTTGTAATTCTCTTCACGGATGAGATGACGAGGAATGTTCAAGTCAAGGATGAGACGTTTGACCGTCTGCGAGAGTTCTTCAATGAGCAGGAAATTGTCGAAATCACAGCGACAGTAAGTCAAACTTCTTCAGTGATTTTCGAACTTCACCTAACATCAGCAACAGGTGGCATGTTACAACTGTGTAAGCCGTTTCTTGGTGGCACTCGATGGCAAGTCAACAAGCTCAATCATATAAGTTCTATAACTGACAATCCTGTAGTCGGAGAAAGGAATGGTACCGGCCCTGAAGCTGTGACTGGTCACTGAGCGAGGACTGTAACTTCCGCACCCATCAATATCAGTACTGTAGCTCATCAGATCCTGGTTTATGATCAAGCATGGCAACATATTCAAGTTTAGATATAAAGGTGAAAACTAAGAACAAACATACAACAAAACATCGTGTCTTGAGACCATGCGAAAAGGGTATCATCCCATCTATAGAAGTGAAATAAATTAGTGAACCAAACTCCTCCAACCTGTGTCATTACCAAATAAACCCATCGTTAATCATCACTCATTCAACCATGCCTCCTGTGATTGTTGAAATGCCCGTAGTCAGACCGGACTATGCTTTATCGTTAATATTTTGCTGGCCACCAGGCCACACCAAGAACGCCGTGTAATGTGTAGTGTGTAGTATGTAACGTGCAGCGTGTAACGCCAACCGATATAATCGCGTTATATAATATGTAATGGCGTGTCTTTTCGCTGTAACTGGAACCCAAAGTGTAAAGAAACCCAGATGGAAGCTTGAACATCATGGTGACCGTGAGTATGATTTCGACATTGCGCGCTCAATTGAGGCATGGCGTTGTTGCATCTTGGGCGATGTCTGCAGCTCATGTACGACTCCTGCCCAGCCCTTGCGACTAGGTTTGGGAATGGGCTCGGGGTGATCAATAAGAGCCTGGGTGGTCAACCTGCGCAATGGAGGACGATTGACGATACTCTCCGACAAGCCTCTGGGAAGAGCAGGCCGTGTAGGAGTCTTGAAAACAGGTGACTTTTCTAAATCTCGTGATGTAGGAAGGGGCGGTGGTGGTGGCGCTCTTGAAGAGGGCTTCTCATGTATTGTGGTATTTGTGGTGTTCGTATGTGATGCGACAACGCCCATGTAAACGACAAGAAAGCGCATGCGCAGCATGTCAAGCCTACGAACACGACCCTCCAACCTCGCTCGTTTCGATGCCCATAGTAGTCTGGCGCCAGTCTTCAACTTGGTGGTATCTTCCTCGAGCACCATGCCATTGATGTCCTCACGTAAATCATCGCCCGTCTTCTGGATCTCCCTTAGGAGGCGCGTCAGACGAATCTTGTCATCAAGACGCTGCACTTTTGCGACATCGCGATCATAGCTCTCGTTCTCCTGGACAGAAAAGTCGGCTGTATCAACAAAAGTAGCGATCTCGAGCGGCGCCGCTTGGTATGCAGCCGTATAATTGGAGATGGTCTGGACAAGGACAATGAGGGACAGGACAACGGCGATCAGAATGAGGATAATGGTCCACTGGAGCAGATTGAACTCGGCCATGGTTGAGCAGAGCGTCTAGATGGCAAGTCGAGGTGGTGGGTGAAGCTATCACGCATGGCCCTTGGGGCTATGTTTGTGAGAGGGAAAAGGGAGAGATGAGGAGAGAGGCGCACAAGATGCAAGCAAGGTGACGGGAGCGATGACGAGGGAACAAGCGCAAGCGCAACCAACAACCAATTACTTTGTGTGCACTCCAATTAAGCACCTAGATAGTTTCTAGACTCATACAAGCCCGGCTTCCAGATTCGTGCTCAACAAGTGATGGTGCTAGGCCACTTGGTGCAGATGGCTGGGGATAAAAGAAGCCCCCTGCAGCTGCAGATGAACCGTAACTAATGACGGTCCATGAGACAAGGCAGGGCAGAAGAGTCATCACATGGTCAGTCGGTACGCACGATTTGACGGCGTTACAATTGTCTGACTGATACTGTGCATGGTCCCTTAGACCGGGTAAGCGGCGGATTCGCCGTAAGATAGACTATGAGCGCGGAAGTGCCGGGTGGAGGAAATGGCCAAGATGGTTGAATTATCTGATGATGCTGACTGATGATGGTGGTTTGCAAGAAGCGCCTCACCCGTGTCAAACAATACAAACAGACCTACTACATATATGTCTTGTAGGCGCCTACACCTACCTACGTGTGTAGTAGACAGGTAGCCATCACGAGTCGTTGCTGTCATAGTTTAAGAGGATGCACCACAAGCCTGCTCAAGATTGGTAGTCTCCCAAGAACTAATGCTGTACTGCGATGCAGTGGATTTCCACATGGAATTCCGAGTGGATTTATCTGCAGGTTGAGTATCGCCATCTATCGGTTGGATGTGACCAATTCTTGCAGGACGCTATCACTAGGCTTATTTTCAGTAGTGCCAGCCCAGGGCTACAAAGCCCGTCGATGCATGGGTACAAGGTCTGGAATTAGGGTTACCAGAACTGCCAGTGGATCGGTTCTAGGGTTGGAAAGGGAGTCTTAGACATTGGTTTTGTTGAGAACAAGGTTGAGAAACAGACTGCGTTACTTTGAAATAACCTGTGTAATTTAACCTTGCAGCTCGACAGGAATGGAAGTAAAGAGAAAAGGAGTCGGCTGGCGTGGAAAGCCGGGCAAGGATTTCTTCCATGGAATAAACTTGATTCGCTTAGGCACTAAAGCCCTGTAGAAGTGCTGCAGGCAGGTTAAAAACGCCGCTGTCAGTTGGCGCCCAGTCAAAACCTCGCGGACCGTTGAAGGGAGGGCGCGTGAGTGGTGCCAATTCTGTTCCCCCTCCTCGCATTCCACTGACTTCATCGATACCATCCCTCCCCGTACCTGCGCCAGTCTTGCAGCTTGTCAGAATCATCAGATCTCGCGAACTCCACTGCCATCGTCTAAGCATTTCCCCCTTGCCAGCATCAACCCCTCTCTCCCTCTCTCAACAATAATCAAGTCGATAGTTCTCTCATGACGACAGCCACGGCTACGGCGACCGCCGACCCCGCGGCGCAAGCGCACCAGTTTCCCCTCCCTAAAATCCTCGAGTACCCCGCGTCAACCCCGCCAATCCTCATCACACAAGGTGCCGAGGGTCGTCTCTACAAAAGCACTTATCTGTTACCGGATATTCCCTGCGCTCTAAAGTATCGACCTCCTAAGCCCTGGAGACACCCAGTTCTTGACCAGCGCCTTACGAAACACCGCATTCTCTCAGAGGCTCGCATTCTTGCAAAGTGCCGTCGCGATGGTGTCCGCGTCCCAGCGGTCTACGCTGTAGATGAAGCTGCCGGCTGGCTGATGCTGGAATGGATATCTGGAGGACCTGTCCGTAAGAGCATCAACGAGAGACTGGGAAACAGGACGGAGGGCATCGAGAACGATACAGAGTTGAAGGATCTCATGCGCAGAATCGGTACCGCTATTGGTAGTATGCACAAAGTCGGCATTGTTCACGGCGACTTGACTACAAGCAACATGATGTTGGAGCCTCTCGCCAACCCGCAAGACGCCAATCCTTTACACGGAGAGTTAGTTATCATTGACCTGGGTCTTGCAAGTGGAAGTATATCAGATGAGGACCGTGCGGTAGATCTCTATGTTTTGGAGAGAGCTTTTGGCAGTACACATCCTCGGGCGGAATGTGTCTTCTCAGAGGTGCTTGATGCTTACGGCCAAACCTTTAAGCAGGCCAAGGTTGTACTTAAAAAGTTGGAAGACGTGCGGATGAGAGGCCGCAAACGAAGCATGCTCGGATGAAACAAAAAACAGAAATGCCGTCTTGCAGCCAATTTCCCTACCATAGTGTCTAAACTCCGTGTATCTGATGCTCGCTGTTTTGCAGAAGAAAGAAAAAAGAACAAATGGACGAATGATGCCACCACATTTCATCATATGCGGTTCCAGATCCAAACATACCAAGAAACCTCGCTGTTTAATCTTCTTCGTTTTCGACCGTTGCAGGAATACTCAGCTATGATCTCACCAGCTCTGCGCCTGCAAAATATCCCTTGTTCTCTATGACGCCTCGATCCTGTACGAAAGCTGTGTATCGGACGACCCATTCGGGAGCAAGCTCCCCCGTCAAGCCAGCGCGGTTGTTGTTTGTGTCGGCAAGCAGGCATGCACCCTTTGGGCCGTGGCTGAGGAGCTCTCGCAGAGTGCCATGAGGAAGGATATCAGTACAATCGTTGTGGACGTGTAGTTCAACGCCTTCATCTTCCGCGAGCTTCTTCAGCGGAGGTGGGACATCGCAGCAGTTGCGTAGGTTGATTTGGTCAATAACGGGTCGGACAGTCGTACGCTTGATAAAGGCGCTGAGTTTCTCACTACCGAATTCGGCCACAGCCAGACGCTTCACGAGGCCCTGCTTGTGTAGACTCTCGAATACCTTCCAAGTTGCGAGTTCCTCTTCAAGGTTTCCTTGGTGGGCATTGGTCTTGTCTGCCTCCCATTCGCAGCTACCCTCGAATGAAATTCCGGGGAAGGACACAATCAATAAATCGATTGTGGTGATGCCGAGTTCCCTCCGGACCAAATCCAGAGCTTCCTTCACGTGTTGCTCCCGAGCATTTTCAGACATACCCGGGAGGACAAAAAACTTGACAGTGATCTCGTACTGGCTGGGTTCTTCTCGTAGGCCTGCGGCATTCCAATTAATGCGAGGAACATATAGCGCATCGTCCTGCTTCTCGGTCCATAGGTCTACAGCCGTGTGGTTGCCGTTGAGCGCATTGCCGTTCGTGAAGCCGTTGGTTCCTTCTGTATCGGTCGCATAGTCACGCTGGGCTTCAGCGATATTATCTCGCAGAGAATTGACAAGTTCAAGGTTGGATCTGGCGTTACCGGGCTTGCGAATAACGGAGGGGCCTGCCAACATGACATTGCTGCCGAGAGGGGTTTTGTAAGCATAAACCCGCACAGAAGTCAGCTATAACTTACGCCGTGGATAGAATAAGTCTCGTCATGGTGAAAATCTTGTACCAAAGCAATAGAAGCCCGCTTTAAAAGTATGAGACGAGAAGAAAGAAGTGGGAAATAGTTCGAGTCGAGACTTTATCTAAAATAAGAGGGAAATTTTCCCCGTCGGGGTCTTCGAGGCGTAAATTCGGAGAAGGACCGTCAAGCTACAGACGGACCAAATTGGTCTATCCAAAGGCGTGCCAGTGCTATCGAATACGTGGGGTATGTAAAGCGGATAGCTTAGTAATGTCTATTTGTTAAAGGTAAAACGATTTGAAATCACGGCCGATATTTGATGTTTGTACCTGTCAAGCGAAGGTCGGAAGTGACTGAACAAGCATGTGCATATATGGATGGATGGTTGGCTTTGCATCTATCTAGCTACCCGTTTTGCTGTCCCGAGACGAGACTGAACCTACCTACTAAGGTAGGTAAACCTACAGTAATTCTGACATCAACAATAGCGCAGTCGCGTGCTTAATGATACCGCCCAGAGATGGCCTATTTCATCAGACAATTGGATGTCCCTTGGTATCTTTCGCATCGAGATTAAAGCTCTTTGGCAGGATATGGTGGATATTTTGTACATAGAAATTACCTGTCTCAGTGACTTGGGAATAGTCCAAATATTAGAATTATATTAAATTGTTTATTCTAGAAGCTTAACTCAGTTTTGTACCTGCAGCCACTGAGATAGATGTCTCGTTGCCTGACTTGTTGGTTCAGGCAATCAGTACTGGAGAGTCTGGGCCTTGGTGGATTGACTGGAGCCTGGGCCACTTCATCATTGGACCTCTACCCAGCTCGTCACCAACCCGCCTGAATTGCTTCCGTGTCCACCTCAAAGCCAGAATTGTACCTATCCTCCGTCATCTTTCGAAACCTGTCCCTGACTTTGACCTGCCGCCTCGACGCAGGCTTGATAAATCATCATGGCGATCCAGTATGATTTTCCACGGCTCATCAATTTACACCGCCCGCTAATCAAGAGTTAATTTGGCAGCTACCTTATTCTCCTATCTCGCCAAGGCAAAGTGGTGCGTACAGTTGCTCACATGCACCGCTTAACATCATCACTGACTAGTCACAAAAGCGCCTTGCCAAATGGTTCTCAACCCTCTCACCCAAGGATAAGGCCAAGATCGTCAAGGATGTTTCTCAGCTTGTGCTGGCTCGTAGAACGCGCATGTGCAACTTCCTCGAATACAAGGGTCAGCTTCCCTCCGCCCCTTTTGTTATTTGTTTGGACTGGCTCATGTTAACCTCTGAACAGATACCAAGATCGTCTACCGCCGATATGCATCGCTTTTCTTCATCGCCGGCTGCTCCTCCGATGACAACGAGCTGATCACCCTCGAGATTATTCACCGATACGTCGAACAGATGGATAAATACTATGGCAATGTGTGCGAGCTTGATATTATCTTCTCCTTCACCAAAGCATACTATATTCTCGATGAAATCCTTCTCGCGGGCGAGCTGCAGGAGACGAGCAAAAAGAACATTCTTCGCTGCATCGGCCAGCAAGATTCTCTTGAAGATATGGAGGTGAGTGACGTCCAGCTAGATAAACTGTGAAGTTTTGTGATAGCCTGGCAACCTACACCCAAATTACCCAACATCGTCGCAAGCCAGCTGACGCCAACCCTTTCCACAAGGTCGAGGACGAAGTTACAAAGATCATGTAAACATTCCTCGACGATCTTGTGATTACTGTCCGGCACTAGTTCGACCTCGCTTCACGAAACATCAGATCGACCCGTCCAATTTCATAACAAACGCTTTCATACGAGCTACAGCATTATCACTGGCTAAGGATTGACTTTGGATCAACAGGTCGACGAACAAATAATTGGGTCGCTCAAGGAGACGGGAGTTTTGTAATGTGAAAGACTCATGCGGCTGAGCATCTCTTCGATGGGAAGAGAGGACACGCATGTTTACATCGTGGGAACCGGCGCAGGTGGTGTTTGGGAGTCTCAGGCCAACAAGGCCTTGTTTTGTAGATCTTTGACGGTGGAAAACCACCTTCTTTCGTATCAAGAGATGAGGCCTCTGGGTGGTGGTGGTTACGGCAGCTTGCGGCAATCGGTGCAGATGCGCTCAGGCCATTTGCGTCGAGCATTGTCGGAACACTGGAAGGATATCGAGTCTTGAGCGTAAAGCAGAAGAACTGCTACGATGGCCATCATCAGATGCTATATGCCATTGAGAATACTCGATCCTGACACGTTTACTTCCTCCATGTGCTCAACGAACCCGTTTTCAGCCGCATTGCTCCGTCGCAAACACCTCCACCCAGAACCAAAATCAAGAGAAAGCGATTGACATTATTTTTTCCTGTTTTCCATTTGCATTTCTATCTCCATCGTTGAACTGACATTAGATCATGGCTTGAGTAATGGATCCGTTTCATTGTTCGAAAGACGATGCACCATGCGATGAAGCGCGTGGTTACGGGACAGAGTCCTATTCGCCAACACTGGTCACTCGTGGGGCCCCCTTATTGCAGTGCCACAAACCTACGCATTCAGATCTTCATCAGAACCACGAGATTGCCATGGAGAACATGGGCGGATCGATTGGGTTGTAAGTTGGCAGCAAAGAAATCGCCTATCAATTAGGGATTTCGAGTTTGTCTCATGAGAGCCAAAAGATGAAGCATGAGCTGTCATGACAGGGGAGGACCCCTTGATTTGCCTTGGCTACTAAGGCTCTAGCCTAGATTGACCTTGACCCTGGCAGTGCCGAAACCAGCTGGCGCAATCTGGGCCCCCGGAATTCCCAACAATGGCCGAGACCGGGTTAAGCTCAGCTCAACTCGCATCATGAGCTTAGTATCAGGATCCCATGGTCTGCCGCAGCATTAATCACATCAGGTTTGAGTGGGTTTCCACGTCGGTGTTGGACAAGATGTGACACAGAACAGCGCAACACAACACAACGCAGCGCTGCGCTATTACATACTACCAATGCCACGCAAACGCAAATGCAGGCAAAGTTGCAGCCCATCATCATCCGCTGACCATCATCCCCTCCATCCCGTCCCATCCCATTCCACCGTATCCCGAAGCCGGTCACTCCCATCCATCCTCTCAATCAGTCAATCAATCAATTCATTCGATTTTGGCCCCTCACCTTATCAGTCATCATTTCCTTTTCTTGTTCTTATGTTTCTTTGTTGGCCTTGGTTCTGCTTACGATTTTAGCCAAGTGAAATCATCTTCTTCGGCCTGTCACTTGCTTATCTCAACAACCATTACTTCCCCTTTTCATCAACAGTTCCATACACCGACCAGGTACATACACTCGGCAATCTCCCGCCCAATCTTGATCAACAGTCCCTACGTACATACCTACTAGACTAGGTACTTGTCGTCATCATCATCAGCATCCAAAATCTTTTTTTATCTTAGGGCCCAGGGTTCTGCCGACTACATCGCATCAAGGCCGTGTTCGAAGTTACTGATCGCGCCCCTCTCCAAAACGGCAGGCTTCGGCTTCAATTACCGACTTCTATCCGTCCAAACCCTATCGCCCATCCTCAACCTTTCCCCTTCATCATCAGATTCCAGGAGCTATCGCGACCAACTCCAATAAATTCCTACCGTTTGGACACCTAACTACTCGACTGTCGCATCGCATTGCTCTCCTTGTCGCGACAACTATCACCTTCCGACTGCGGCCCACCAAAACTCCACGCTGACGCAATCTGTTCCCTTGACCTCAAGTATAAGAGACGAAATTAGGCGATCAGCTTATGTTCTTTGGACCAGACTCCTTAGGCTATTTATTTTTATACCCTAAGAGACCTGTTACTTTTTCGGCCTCAACATGAAGTATTTACCGGTACAAGACTTCGAAGCGGTGACAAGCACGCTCAACTTCAACACTCCCGACTGCAACGTTACGGGCGGGTGCGATCTTTACACAACGAAAGCATCAGGCACCGATAAGAAGCTGTACAAAAACATCGACAATGACCTAAATTCACAACACGAGGCTCTCCTAAAGCTTGGTGCTAGCCTCTCACCACCTGAACGCGCTCACATGCTAGCCACATCACCAAGCATGCAAATGTTTTCGCATTCGAGCGCTTTTGGTCCTCTTTCCGAGCTTTCAAGCCGCAAGACGTTTGCGTACCTTATTGCAACACTCAATGCTAGCCACCCACACTACGACTTTTCTCATGTGCTTCGACCCAACGACTTCAAACGTGAGCGGAATTTGCGTCGCGTTATGATCAACCTCGATTCCATCCTACAAAACGTAAGGCCTAATTTCGAGCCTAAGTCTTTAGGGTCTTCACTGGGCAGCGAGGCGACTTCATCAGTCTGGGGACCCCAATGTTGGTCGTTGATCGATAAGGAAATGCACCTTAACGAGTGTACCATTTTCAGCTACAACCCTGATAGTGACCCTTTCGAGGAAGATGAGAGTGCGATCTGGGCCTCGCACTACTTCTTTTTCAACCGCGCATTGAAGCGAGTCGCCTACCTGTATGTTCGTGTTGTACCAGTCATCTCATCACACAGCCCAACCCTGCGTCCCGCCAATCTTGCAAGAAACCACAGCAATCAGCAACTCGAGTCAGCTGGCGCACAAAAACGAGCCAACTACTGGCTTGGCGAGAATGCGGAATTGGTGCCTTATAATGAAGGCGACGAAAATCTTAACGACGATGGCCTCTTCTGGAATCGCGGAGAAAACGGTGACCTGGTCGCCTACTCGGACGATGAATTTGAAGACGAATTCGAAGATGATATCGATATGCTCGACAGAAGTCCCGACAGGTTCATGAGTGAAGACATCGCAGGTCGTATGGAGATCTGAAGCGCCACTGGAAGCATAAGGGACGAAATCATTAGGTCAGCTTATGCGACTTAGACAAGACTTGAGGTTCTTTATTTTCATACCCTAAGACTTTGGGCGTCTTCTGCTATCCACTAGTTGCGGTCTTGTCAAACCCAACTTTCGTCACGTTCCTTCGAAATTACTTTCGTTACGCTTTTTCGACATTCAACACTGTCACCTCAATCGGTTACTCGATCGCAGCAAATCGAGACGAAAGAGGCTAAGCAACACACCACTTTTCTTTCAACTCTCTGTTTTATGGACGCTCTTGCATTATGTTTTCTCTTTCAGCACATTGGTTTGTTCATAACGGAAGCGTGGGGCCCGGGTAGGCTTCTGGTCAGTGAGAGCGGGTGAGATCCGCGACATGAGGCGTTTCCGGGTATCGCATTTCGGCCTGCTTTTTTCCTGGCGATAAAGGCACGCATTAGTGACTTTTTTGGGGCGTTTTTCTTTTTCGTATCCTGTTCATCAATATCCTTTGTATCGGGTTTGGTCATACTGCTGTTTGCTTGGACTATCGCCTGATATAGCTATGCCCCGGTACATAAATGCTCTACGGGGCTAGGATTTCGGTTGGGAATGGTGTGAGAGTCTGGACGGCGTTGAAGCCATGGGAAACTCGGATAGGACGATTCTTATGGTGACAACGTATATGACGGGTACGGTGGGCTAGGCGGGCTGGTCTTTGCTTTGACATGATAATGCAAGTTTATGATTTCAGTTTCCTGCGGCTTGGATCTTGGCCCAAGTTGACCGCCAAAATTAATACTGTTTAAGAATCCATTTGATCGTTTAGTTTAGTCTGGGCTCTATGAACGTCTTCTGACAACCAACACACAATTCATCTGTGTAAGCAGGTTTCTAGTAAATTGTGTTCTAAATAAAGGCAGATACTAATAGCAAGTTTGGTCTGGAAGTCGTCAGGCTAGTGCACCTATCTTTAATACCACTTCCACACCAAACCTGCTATTTCGACCTTGAAGTCTCTGTTTGTAGCTGCCTCGGCGTTCTAGCGATATCAGGACGGCGAGCAATCAAGACCGGTGCATTGCCAACAAGATCGGTCATAGAATATCGTTCCGCGTCCCTCTCTAACAGAAATTCCTAGTTTTTCTTTGGTGTCTTTGAAAAGATTACAGGCTTTGAAATACTGTTCCACCAACCAGCCGAATGTCACACAGCTCTCATCCTTGGCACACAGCTGTGCACATATTTCTTCATTTCCTTGGTTGAGACTGACTGTTCGATACGGCTGTCCAGCATTACTGGGATTACCTTGTATGCCGCCACACAGTTCGGTTTTAGCTGTAGGTGTAACACAAGAGGGCACATACTCAGCCACGTAAATGTCGTCAATAGCAACCAAGCGAGGTTTTAAATCCGCTAAGGGTCTCGCCAAAACACTGATAGAGTCGTCTTTCCGCCCTTGAAATATTGTGCTTTCCTGCTTATACACAAAAGGGGAGCCTCTCAGGACATTGATCGTTTGTCTCGTCGCGTGGCCGGAACTTGTGGCGACAACAAAATTGAAAGACCAATCTTGGTCAGGATCAGAGATGGCAGCATACGTAATCCAGATTTGATACTTTTTGTTATCCAGAGAAACGACTCTCCGCATGTCAGTTCCAACGTCCGTACCGAGGAGCCTTGCGAGGAGTTAGCTTGGTATTGGGGCCGGGGTGGATAGCTGCTCGACTTACACAAACTGGTCGCCACTATGAGCCCGCGGCACTTCTTGAGAGGTGCTGCTTTGCTTCTGATAGGTCACAACCGTCCCTGCGAATTGCCCCATTGATTCCCATCTATTGGGAGCGTTGTTTTCTCCCTCAAAGCTGGAGTCATCAACGGCGTTTGAATAGACAGGGCATGAGACTGCAGTGGTAGAAGTCCAGAGGCTTTCCGTTGTGCTTGCGCTCTTGAGTACAGAAACTGTGGTGAACTCTGTGATGGTAACATCTGCGGTGGTAATTTCGGTTGTCGCAGGTGTTTCGATGGTATCGGTAATCTCAACAGAAGTTAATTGGGCAGATATAACTACATCAGTGGTTGTAGTTTGTTCAATGGACGTGGTAGATTTCGTAGAGACTATAGTTTCGTAGGGAGCATCGCTACCAGTCGACATAGTGATATCAGTAGTACCAGTCAACACAGTAATGCCGGTCGATAAGGAAGTGTCAATCGATGTAGATGCGTCAGTAGGGATCGTGATAGTGTCAATTGTCGTGGTTGGATCGCTAAATGTTGTGGTCTCAACCAAAATTTCAGTAGCAAAACTGCTCGAGACGCTTGACACTTCAATCACATCAGTGTTAGAAGAAACTGTCGAGTGGATTGTAGCTGTAGGCTCTGAAATACTTGAGCCTGAGGTTGTTGTCTGGTCCAACGTCGTCGCTGAAGAATCACTCATACCAAAGGATATACCCTCAACGGAATCTGTAGAAGTCGAATAATCAGTTGAATATGAGGCATTTGTTCCATCATCAGGTGATATAAAGTAGCGGGATGAGGACGACGTAGTAGTTGAGGCCCCTGATGTTAAGGTCAAAAACGATGTGTGTGGTCTGCACTTCCCGGCATCAACAGCCCACAGGCTCGACGCAGTTACCGCAACAGTAAACAGTTTCGAGGACACCATATTAACGTAAGTTTGTGGGATATGCAGATAGAATCATTTCTACATGGGAACTGAGTCTCTTTTTACTCGAGCTTTGGGGTTCGCTTCTACAAATAAAGCAGTGCACAGATATTGCTGCTGATTTTTAAGTCATTCCTGAACCAATGAGGTACTGGTAAGTAAGTTTTCTCGGGTCGAAATATAGAACAAATTGATGTTAGTTTACATGTCTAGCTTCAGGGGAGATTGGAAAAGTCTCGGCTGGGCTGCCAATAGTGTAATTAAATGGCCTTGAAATGGCATAACGGGCTGCTATTCAAGCAATAGTCGTGTTGTCAAGATGGGTCTACTAGTTCTGGGCTTTTATGGATCTGGTTTTCCTACAGGGTTTGTAAGCCGTAGGCTTCGAGATGTTATGAATACACATACAAGTTTAAACTCTGCATTCTACTTTATGCTTAGAAATCGCAATGAAGGCATTATAGGTAAGCAAATACTACCAGATAACACCTACTGCTAAAGCAGAAGCTCAAGAGTACTCAAGTGCCCAACCCCCATTGACGTTGTCAAATAGTAAAAAGAAAGAAAAAATATACTTACAATTTAAATATATAGTTTAATAGCAATTTGATGATAATAGCCCTTGTTATTTCTTGTTCAATATCTCTTAAAAGGAAGGGGTGGCTCAAGTGTCAAGGGTTCGTTTCTTATCTCTTATCAGTTATCTTGGCAAATAATAATTGGCCAATCATAATGCGCAAACTTTACTCGTCGCGGGGCCTGATCGACTCTCCCAAATTTTTTCCTGCTATCAATTATCTTGTCTTGTCTTCAGCTTCAACTCAACCGAAGTCATCACAGCAAAATCGCACGACGCCTTTCTTTTGACATAGGCTTTTATAACATTGAAGCAGTGCAAATCCGCTCTGCTCAACCCCCTCACACCAGAGCATGGCTGCTCAGACGTCGCCATCGCTCACTTCTACCTCACATACCTTGACTGCCGCGCCGCTCACCATGGCCGCTCCCGATTCCCTCACAAACAGCCATGTTCTGGCGCTTCTAGAAACTCTAGCCGATGGCAAGCGACACAACTTCCTCCAACCTAGTGCTTCTATCCCGACCGATTCTCTTAACCTCGTCAAACAAACCCTTGAAGGATTTGCTTCGCAAGTCGGCGATGAACAGCAGGAAAGGCTAAAAGAGAACCGCAAGCGCAAGAGGGGCGCTGTCGGAAGCGAAGATGTTCTCAAGATGCGCAAGGTTTACGTCGATGGCTTCGAAACGGGCCAAGTTTGGCAACAGGCTAAGAGAATTATTGGAGGAGTCCTAAAGTACTCTGAGGAGGCCCTTGCTGAGCTGGAGGAGCGTAAAGAGATTGCTGTTAACGGCGCTGACTCCAAGACAATTGAATTTGGAGAGGATGGCTTCGAGGTGGACTCCGATGACGAGGATGAGAGCGACGAAGAAGTGTCTGGAGAAGAGGACGAAGAGCAAATATCAGGAGACGAAGCGCTCGAGGACGGTCAAGAAAACGATTGGGAAGATGAAGAAGAAGAGGAGTTCGAGGAAGGAAAAGATGACTACCAAGAGGACGATGAGGAAGCGGAGGAGTATGAGGCGGATCCTGATGGTCTCAACGATGGCTTCTTCTCTCTCGACGACTTCAACCGACAATCACAATACTTCGAGGAGCAGGACGCCAAGGGAGACCCTTACACAGATCAAGCAAGCGACGATGAGGAAATCAACTGGGATGCCGATCCTCTATCTGCCGACAAGCCTAACTCAAAGTCTCAGAAGGCACAGCTAGCCGAAGATGAAGAGGATAGTGATGACGAAGGTGGTCCCACGTTTGGCAATATGGATCTCAATGCTCCAGAAGGCGACAGCGAGGACGAGGGTATGGACGTGGATGATGTGGACGATGAGGAAAACGATATGAACGCCAACGAGGTCTACTACAAGGACTTCTTTGCACCACCACGCAGGAAGTATCAGGGTGGCAAGCCTAAAAAGTCTGTCAAGTTCCAAAATGAAAAGCCGGACGACGCCGACGTTGAGAGGGCCATGGCCGATGTTAAAAGGGATCTCTTCGACGACGAGTCAGAACAGGAGGACTCTGATGATGCGCTATCTGATGTGTCCGCCGGAGACCCCAAGTCACGACGCTCAGCTCACGAGCGCAGACAAGCCAAGCTTGCTGAGGAAATTCGTAAGCTTGAGGCTGCCTCCGTTGCCAAGCGAGAGTGGGCACTATCTGGTGAAGCCGCTGCTGTTGATCGTCCAGTGAACTCGTTGCTCGAGGAGGATCTTGACTTTGAGCACGTTGGCAAGCCTGTCCCAGTCATTACCCCTGAAGTTAGCGAGAGTATCGAGGACCTCATTAAGCGCCGTATTCTAGCACAAGAGTTTGATGAGGTTATCCGTCGACGACCCGATACTGAGGGCACAGCTGCGAGCACACGCCGTGGTCTTATTGAACTTGACGATAGCAAGGCTACAAAGGGTCTGGCAGAAATTTACGAGGAAGAGCACGTCAAGAACCAAGACCCCGATAGCTACGTCAGCCAGTCGGACGAGAAGCTACAGAGAGAAGAGAAAGAGGTTGAGGCAATGTGGAAGGATGTCTGCGCTCGTCTTGATTCGCTCAGCTCATGGCACTACAAGCCCAAGCCCACAGCTCCCTCACTATCAGTCGTCACCGATGTCGCGACCATCGCCATGGAGGACGCTCAACCCACAACGGCACAGGGTGTTACTGGCGAGAGCAGCCGCATGGCTCCCCAGGAAGTCTACAAGGCTGGCTCCACCGAGAAGGCTGCCAACGGCGAAGTCGTCACCAAGGCCGGTCTACCTGTTGCGCGCCAAGAGATGTCACGCGAAGACAAGGCTCGCCGTCGCCGTCGCGAGAAGGAGCGTGTGCGCAAGGCGGGTGGTGTCGACGGCGGCAAGGCTGTCAGCAAGCGGGCCAAGATGCAGCGCGACGCCGTTGCCGACCTCAAGAAGGGTGGTGTCAAGGTTATCAACCGCAAGGGAGAGATTACCGATGTGGATGGCAACAAGGCGAAGAATGTCAAGATTGCTTCAGGTGGAAACTACAAGCTGTAGTAGTAGCTGTGAAGAGGAGAAGGTGTTTCTTTTTTCTGTTTGGGTAAGGGATAGGGTGTAAAAAGTAACGAAGGGGTGTTTGCATGGCTTGCGAGCGATTCATAATAGAAACGCACTTTCATGTTTGACGCATGTCGATATATATCTATCTTTACTATTTTCCTTCGTGGTAACTGAGAGATGTTTCTTTTTTCTAATCTCAATCTTGTGTTGATACATACCTAGTATGAGAGGTCTCTTCCCAACAAACAGTTAATATTGTGTCTAATCTTGATGACGTTCTCTGCTTATATATGCAAACAAAAGCAATTCGTTCTGAGTCTTCTTGTTCTAAACAGCACAATGTTCTCTGAATCAGGTTACGTTGCTCTGGGCCTTTCTTGATATCGAATGCGGCAGTTAGTTACAAAACAGGGACATATGAACCTAGAGCCATTGCAGTTGACGCTTGACTTTTTTACGTCTGTGTTTATATGTAAATGTATAAAAGACTCAGGTGCACTATAAAGCATAAAGAATCCAATGTCAAGTTACGAGGACCTGTCCCTCGTTTCACAAAACATACAACCCATTATTGCCGATACATCCTTTTAACTAATTGTACATGCATGTTCTTCCTGTCCCTCATTCCAAGGGGAATGCTGTTAACCCTAACTCCGCTCGTGAATTTTCCCTCCCAATCGACAGCTTAGTAGTGTTGTTCGTTGCTGTATCTAGGCTTCCACCTTGGTCTTCTTCGCCTCAGCATCTTCAGCCGGGTCCTCGGCCTTTCGCTTACCGTTAGCATCAGCTTCCGGTGCGAGCTCGGGGGCAGCTTCTGTGGTAGCCTCCTCCTTGTTCTTCTTGCGGACCAATCCGCTGAGATCGGTAGCGGTCTTTTTGGCCTCCTCGACTCGGGCCTTGGTCTCAGCAGCGGACTCGCCAATGGCAGCACCGAGAATACCACCGATGGATGCATCAGCGCCAAGAATGTCCTTGGTATCGACAGGGTCGTTGCGCAGGTCGACAAGCTGCTCAGTGTTAGCAGATGGACTTCTATAGATCCAAGGGGGGCCGAGTTGTACTTACGCGTTGCTCCATGTCACTAATAACTTCCTTCATTTCCTGAATAGACTTTCGTGCCAATTCGTTGTCCTCAGGAGATGCCATGGTAGCAAGCTCCACCTCCTTATTTTGAAGCTTGAGCTTGGAACTCTTGATGGCCAGTTCCATCTCCTTGACAGCTTCGTCGCGCAGGCCTTGGTCCATCTCCTCGCGTTTAGCGTTCGCACCGTCATCGCCAGGTGTGGTTACTGAAGCAAACTCCAGAGCCAAGGAAAGCTTGTAGTGGGCTTCGGCGATAATCTCAGACTCTTCGGGGTACAGTTCAAGCTTGTACTTGAGTGATGTTCGGCCGTCTTCAATGGCATTGGGGTAGCTATTGTGGTGTTAGTGTAAGAGCCAGGCCAGTTTCGTACAAGAGGTTGCGCGTACCGTTCATTCTCAAGGGAGATCTCAGAGAGGGCATCATGGGTGTCAGCGAGGCGCTCCCTCACATGTCGCATTACGGGCGAATCGCCATCTGCGACCTCCTTGCCTTTGCCACTCTCATCCTGCTCCTCTTTCTCGAGCGCTTCAAGTCGTTTGACGTAGCATACTCGAGCAAGGTCGAGAATCTCGAAAGCAGTAGCCAAGTCGTCGTCTTCTTCCTCGTCCTCCTCACCCTCAGCATCCTTTGGGGGAAACAGTTAGCATAACCAAGGGAGATTAGTGTTCGATGATTGGCACATACCTCTTCCTCGTCGGACTCATCAAAGTTCTCGTCGCCAGTGAACTGGAACAGGGCCTTCTTATCTCCCTTGATGTCTTCTGACTTCTTCTCTGCTTCTTTTTGCTCGGCGACAATTTCAACGCCTTCTTGTGTCACCTTCTCAGCTTTGGCTTCGGCAGGTTTCTTATGCTTAGTCTCGGCACTCTTTTTCTTCTTCTTCTCGGGGGCGGCAGTGCCTCCGAGAACATCGCTTTTACTTTGACCGACCTTGAACAGGCTGCGGCCGTAGTGGAAGAGGATCTCGGCATTGTCGGGTGATGTTTCACCATTGAGCTCGGCTTGGAGGATGCTGGCTCTGGAGAATACTTCGGCGGCCTCCTCGTAGTTCCTGTGGGCGTACAAAGCAGCGCCCTTTGCGGACAGATCAGCAAGAGTAACCTTCTTGCTGTTGGGGTCTTGGTCGTTCGCAATGAGGAAGTCGGTGTTGGGGGTGCCGACGCTAGGAGTTCCGATAGCAGGTGTGATAGTAGCAGACTCTACTTTTTCAGTAACGTTTGCGACATCGTCAGCAGGGGGTGCGAGCGACTCGTTGGATGTAGTAGCGGCCTCATCCACGACAGGCGCAGTCTGCTCTGTAACGTCGGACATTGCGGCTTGGTTAAAGTCAATTGAATGGGTGAGTGAGTGAGTGAGTGAGTGAGTGAGTGAGTGGGCGGGCGAACAGGTGAACAGGTGAACAGGTGAACAGGTGAACAGATTTGATGGGAGGTTACGAGATTAATGAATATGAGATGAGATTGATGGGTGTCGTGAGAAAAATGATGCGATCTTAGGTGGAAAGTTTGCGACAGTCTAAAGTCAAAAGACAAGATGGACGACCCAGCAACGACGACCTGGTGATATCAAGCCAAGGTATGACGCGCCAAGCTGAGGTGCTGAGGGACGAGGTTATGCTGACGCGTCTGATTGGTTATTAGTGGCGTCAGGCAGTTCGTTTCAGCGAGCAAAAGCTCCAAGCTCCAAGCTTGGGGTAGGTACTTTATGCAGGGGAGAGACCACTAACGTTAGGTACGCATATTATCTACCTTAGTAGTGGCTACTGTACGTTGAGAGGTACCTAGTCTAGTACCCGTTAGGTCAGCTAAAGTTACCCTATAGCCAGCCGTTTGGCAAGTTGTATCTTGTCAACGTCTCCAGCCTTTTGAAAAAGTATAGACTAACTAACGTATGTTCTGCTGAGAAATAAATAAAAGTATACATTACCGTATTGTGATTAAATTTTATGAGTATTGTTGTGACGATGAGTCTTTGAAAGTTTTAAACCTTCTCTCAAATTGGCGCTGTGATAGAACGCTGTATTTTAGTTAACTTACGAATGAATCAATTCGAAATTAGATATTGTACGGGCGAGGTATTAAAATGTAATACAAAAAAAATGCATTAATGAGAAAGATTAATTGAGTTGTCGTATACTCTGTACAGCCCTAACCTTCGAGTACCTGTTTCAGGTTGAAGGAAGACCCCGCGTCTAATTGATTTGGCGCGTGGCATCGTGAGTTTCCGGCACGACTTAAACGCGAAGTCATGTGCCTCTGGACTTCGCATTATTGACTTATCGCCAAGGTATTGTCAGATAACAACAGCTTTTGGCGAAGTATCATCGAATTAAATGCAATAAGAAAAAATGAGAGAGTTCGATATGTCAGTGACATAAAGCGTAAAGTACCTATAAATGGAACGGGCTTGGTAGCTCGTGAAAGGGAAGAGAGAAACTTGCAGTATAGGAAAACAGAAAACGACACAGTATTTACATATCCAAGAAAACGAAACTGCACAACGTGAGAACGCACGTGGGTATTATAAAAAAGTCGAAACTAGAAGAGCGCTCTAGCTGACCTTTTGTAGTGAAGCTCTTGGTCAGATACGTCTGTAGTTTGTTGTGGTGCCAGTCCGCATTATACTCTGAGCCAAGAACTTCTACCATGTGCACCGAGCCCCCTGGATGACTTATCCAGAACCTCATAAAACCCTGGACGATTGTGTCAAGAGTTTGCGCCTTTTCAGAAAGGGAAAGAGGATACACGGAGCCTTTTTTGAACAAACCGAAGCATGTCATGTTATCAACCATGACCTTGACCGGCCAGTTAGTTGCACCGCCTCTTCTGCCAACTATCTGCTCGTGTTATGAAGTGCCAAGAGACCTTGAAAAGAGCCAATGCGATTGGTGGTAAGATTGTCATATAAGTGCGCGTCGTTCTTGTCACGAGATAAGAAAATCACAAGAACTGAACAAGATCTGACAGCAGGCCAAGTCCCAAGATCGACAGGAATTGTTCAAGGTGGTATTGGTGTTTCGATCGGGTCGTTAATACCGAAGGTAATATGATCGGTTTCTGGTCCAGTTAGTGAATGACTGTGGCTGGATTGAGTAGGATGATGCCATCACGATAGAGGGGAATCATGATGCCATTCCGTTCTCTACATTGGCAACCAACGTCGACTTGACAACAACAATGACATGGACATCCGAACGGTGGAAAATTTTTATCACAGAGGAAAGAACCTAATTGCTTCTTCGGCGAAACTGTTGGTCGCTGACCATTATCATGTTACACATAGCGAAAAGCCAAGAAAAGCCAAGTCTTGCTTGTCCTGTCACTACCCAGTCAATCATTGGATGGAATTGGGCTGACACTCAACGGGAAGCTCGTATCAGATGCCAATTAGCAACCGAACCGTAATAAGGTCTGCCTTGTAGAGGACCGAGTTTTGCCCAGACGTGTAGGATTTTAATTTTGGCGGTAGCTCATTCGTGGACAAACTGGTTGACAAGCAATTCGCTTAAGGGGACCATGCTAAGATATGGGGTTTCGCAGAGCTTTCCGAACGACGAAACACGATGGATCATGGAAAATATGTCAAGTAATGTATCTGTAACAAATTTACCCGGGTACTTTGACTTCCGATACTGAACTGAGATCGAGGATCGATCAACAACGTTGGAGAATGTTTAGACATCAGGTATCTTGTTACAGCTGGAGGCCTACCGAGCAGCAGATACAATACGACACTGAGACATAGAACAACTGACTGCTAAGATGACGGCATTGATATGAATAAGATTCTTACCACGGAAGATGTAATCGGCAATTGTTTGAATGGTCGGTTTGTTGGTGATACGACGTATCTACCTACCTCATATGCGGCTGTCCCAATACTGCGGAACATTGGCCAAATTCGGAAATTGCCGCATTGAGTAGTACGAAGCGACATTTGTGATACCTATTCAACTAATGGGAGAAAAGCGGTAAAATTGAACAAACATTTGTTATAATTTGTGAAAGGCTGGGAAGATCAAACATAACCCGCGGGATGTGACATATTGCGGAGATTACGTATGAGACGAATACGTAACATATCACGACACGAAGCGGCCTCGCAAGTCGTGTACCGATTTGAAGTAGAGGTTATCCACAGAGAGGACCCAAACTAACGAATAGGAATATTACATTAACTGTTGCTTATTGTTCCCAAGAATGCTTGCATACTAATAAACCTGATGAAGATTCTAGGATACTGGGAACCTTTGACCATGTGATATCTAACACGCGAGCGTAAAAAGAAAGGTAAGGTGGGCAAATGGTTCGGTTCATATTGATGCTCGCCTTGTATTTAGCCCCCCCCCGAGACCTAAGCTTGATTAGATAAATATTGCTCCGGGTGCAACTGTAACTAACTGCAACTGCAATTGTAACTGTAACCATAAATTCCCAAGCAGCTAAGCATGGTTCAATAGGTGTCATGTTGGAATTTCCACGGGCATGGCCTTGAAACATAAGAACAACATGGACAGGGAATATTTAGGATGGACTCGAAACAACCGCGACCCGAATTCACCAGAGTTAAAGCATACATGCATGCGGGGGGATACTGATGAGAATACTTGATTGGAGGATAATTGAGAATGTCTCATTTCCGTCTATAAGAAACCGTGGAGTTTCATAAGTCCGGAACTTGGACCCTTGAGATCCTCTTCCCCCCACCCCCATTCAACCGGTCCCAACCTTCATTTGGCGTGGCGTTTCTTCTTTCTTGTAAGTGAGGGACTGTTGAGTGAGCATGTTTGTGTGCAACTGTCACCAACTGACTAATGAGGACGCCCGTTCATAGACAGGATCCTCTGTGCCCCCAAATCAAACCAAATCATCCGTCCAATGCATAATCATGGATACCCGTTTGTTCGCTACAGTAGTGTCTTTTTTGGCAACTTGCGTGGGTCCGCCGCTTTCAGAGCTGAATATCATGATGATTGATGGTCGTGGAATGACTCGAGATGAGACAATCCGTAACAGGATGATGGACACGTTACTACTTGGGATGATGATCCAAACAGTAAGTAAAGACGAAAGAAACGGAGATGTAGTTACCCAGGCAGTTTGAGTTTAGCAGAGCCTGATCCTGTATCTGTACGGATATCAGGCAAGGTAAAACAACTATGTTACCGGCTCGTGATTGACCGTTGGTGGTTGACGTTGACCCCAGAACCCCCACGATAAACATCCAATCCAAAGATAACCCACCATCCTGGTATTAGCTGCGGCCAATATGATAGGAGATGCTATAACACCGTAAAAAAGTTTCTTTAACGCAATCTCTTTGTTTGCTGATCTCTCTATAGACCTATATCTGATCAATACAACACTGCATATAACATGCCGAGATAAGATATGTCACCTGCTCTCTTCCCCAACCTATCTGTCTTGCTAGAGGATTAACAGACCAGAATTCTCCTCGTTCATCTGGTGGTGGAAATACTCCCTAGCTTCCGCCGTCCGCCTTGATTCTCCCCCTTCCACCAACGACAAGAGCCTCCTTCTTTCCACATCCCGGTCATAGCTAGTCTCATTGATCTTCCTGGTATAGGTCAGTTCGTCAGCTCCATCAGCCCCATCGGGTATCGTCAGGGATCCCGTCCCTTGTTTCGCTCTGACCTGAGGCTGGTCTGGCCTGCTCAGACAATAGTTACCCATTATCCCATCTGATCAAATATTCATCACTTGGCAGTTTCCTACTCTTTGCTCTGTTTTGTTTTGCTCTTCTTTCTTCGATTTTTCTTTTATGAACCAGTCCTTCCGCTGTGCTGCGCCTCGCCTTAATACGGGAGGCACGGGGTGTGTACCTGCCTACTTATTTCCCTTTCCCTTCATAGGTCGGTAGTACTTGCTTGATCTGCCTCACCTAGCCGATATTCTCATACATTCTCCAAAAAGACCCTCGCCTCTACCTTTCTCCTTCTCTTATCCATATCCAACCTCGACTTTACCCCATACTTCGGAACATCCCCACAGGATCCGCAATCAATACATGCGCGCATCACCTCACTTTATTGCCATCAACTACAACATTAACATCGGATTTGTTGTGTACTTCGACCCTAACATCAATTTAGAGACCACCGCTGCTCTTCCTCCTCAGAATTGAATACCAAACTGGAAGTATTTTAATTTACAAGAACCACGCGACTGATATTCGCATCTCACGCAACGACGGGCTGGAACTATCTGCGCCAGATATAAAATCTCCTTCGCCGACGACGACGAACTCGGCTACATGCCGCAAAACGACACAGAGGCTACGATAGAAATCGAATTTCATTAGCGCACCGAAAGCGTATGTTCTAAATGGTAGTGCATTTGAATTAGCGACCAACCGACAACAAGGAATACGACAGTCGCACAGAAAAGAAACCACATAAAATGGCTGCCGTCCAATCGATGATAGCGGAATCGCTTCCCGCACCAACACCCACCATTGCCTTGAACGGCTCTACCGATCCCACCGCCATGCAAATCGATGAAGCCAGCTCGAGCCCGGCCACCATTAGTGATAGCACCTTTGGATGCACGCCAACGAGAGGAGATAGCAGGATTGTGGTTATCGTCTTTGGACCGGGCCAAGACAATATTGTTTCGGTATTTGCAGAGGTGCTTGGAACGCCATGTCGGATACGGAATGGCTTTGAGAAAGTCTCGGCCGACGATTCTGGCTTTGTCGTAGGAGTCGCAGCAGGCGAAGCAAAAGGAGATGTCGCTGCAAGGAATCAAGACCTCGTCGTTGCCATAAATACTCACTGTGTGAATCTAGGGATGCCCCCCGACATCCACCTCTCTGCCAATTGCGACTACGAATTCCTCTACACCGAATCGTCCTACCTGCGTCGCGACTTGGCCAGGTTTATCTCCTTTACCCTGGGCCAGATCAACTGTCATGAAGCTCTTATGGCAAAGCCAAGAACATATTTCATTTCTACAACCTTCCCAGACGTCCACGCCGCTCTGCCCAATATCGATATTCTGACTGTCGGTGCTGATGCCGTTGAGATCCGGGTCGACCTGTTGAGAGAACCGCTAAGCGAAGGCGGTTTCTCAGAAGTTCCTAGCCTTAGTTACGTTGGTGAGCAACTTATGCTGCTTCGTCAGCGAACAGAACTTCCCATCATCTTCACCACCCGATGTGTCAGAGAGAACGGAAGGTTTCCCATGGATAGGCCTGAACTATACTACGAATACCTATATCGCGCGATTCAGTGGGGTGTAGAGTACGTCGATGTAGAGCTGTGGCTTCCGGAAGAAATACGCAAGAAGCTGTATGACCAACGAGGTAACTCTCGCATCATGTCGGCATTCCATGACTTCTTAGGATCCTTCCGATGGCCATCGGCGTACGCTCAGGAGGTGTTTGAAAGGTCTATACCTTATGCTGATATCATCAAAATGATTGCTATCATCAATGAACACAATGAGAACTTCGAACTTGAGTATTTTCGCTCCAAAATGCGTGCTGAATATCCCAACGCACCGCCCTTTTCTGCTGTCAACATGGGTGAGGTCGGTCAGTTCTCGAGGACTCTGAACCCTGTCTTCACGCCCATTACTCACCCACTGCTTCCTCTCATCGCGGCCCCTGGACAGTTGAGCGCCGCCGAGATCAATGCAGCGCTATCTCTACTAGGTCAGCTACCGAGGAAGCGTATCTATGGAATCACGAGTGCATTGTCTCGGAGCGCTACGCCACAAGCCCCGTTCTATGAGAAGTGTATCAACGAATTGGGCCTCCCGCACCAATTTGCAGTAGTTGAAAGGCATCCCAACAACCCGAGGAGTATCGAAGCATGGTGCAACCAGAAGCACTTCGGAGGCGCATATCTCAACCCTGGCCTGCCACATCATACATTGACCAAGACCAGCCCATTCTTCGCTAGTCTAAACGGAGGTAATGGTCCAGTACTGACTGAGGCTGCTCGTGTTATTGGAGTTGTAGATACTATTGTGGTTCAGTCTGGAACATCGTCCAGATCATCTTCACCCGGTTCAATGCCATCAAGTCCGCGTCACCGACAGAGCGATTCGATCGAGTTCAATAGCCAGTCTGGCCTGGGATCAACAACCTCTCTTGTGTTCGACAATGCTGGTTGGAAAGGTATACTTAGTACGCTCACACGCGATCTGGCACCATCTGCGTATTTCGGCCGTTCAGCTGTTGTTATGGCTTCGTCATCGGACGATGCAGCCCCTGTTTTCTTCGCCATGAGAGCACTCAAGATATCCAAGATCTATACGGTCGGGTTCCGCACACCAATCAGCCTCGCCCGAAACGCACCTCCGATCGAACCTTTCATCAGTCTCGAGAGTCTCCAGCGTGCCCGATCCGTGGAGAACGATAGCGCTCCCTTTGTCATCGTGTCGGCGCTTGGTTCGGATAAGAGCCACCTAGTTGCCATGTTACTGCGAGCATTCGGAGGGGTTGGGCCCAAGGGAATCACAAATACCAAAAAAGTTTTTCTCGACCTGGCTGATGGAGCCGGAAGAAAGAGCTCGGATCCGGGGCTGATTGCCGAGAAGAATGGGTTTGCCGCCTACGGGGCTGACGATGTTGCTGCTTTCACAACAGTTGAAAGTCTGCGGTTACTCGTTGGGCAGAACGTCCCTTACAGTTTTGTCAGACTGGCAAGTGGAAGCCACCGATATGGAGCTTGAATCAGTTTAGGCAATTCGTAAAGACCACTGACAAGGTATTGCGCCCTTTCTCTGCCCTAGAGAACAGCTCGCAACCCCCAAACTGGCCTATCCGCCGTTGGTATTCTCAAAATAGGAGCATCTACGAGACTAGGCTGGATACCCGACTCGCCCCGAGTCTAAGGGGCAAACGATATCTACGAAACCCTGAACCAGCCGGCTGAGAAACAAGGAACCTTCCCCGGCATACCCACGACAATCTACCCTGGCGCCAAGCGCCAACTACCACCAAGGCCACTCGAGAAGCCCTTGTGGCAGTTTTCCAACCCGGAGAATCTTGGCGATATCAGGCTCATCGCGGCTTGCGCTCCAGTGAGAGGGAACTCAAAGTGAACCGAGCCAACTAAGGCGATCATTCTGAGCGAAGGTTACAGTGACATCCAGACGTACGTCGATCTGGTGCACAAAGGACCCTGGTGGACAGGCACAGGGCCGACACAGAGTGGGCTTGTTATTGTAACGGTTACGGCGTGACGCCTCGTCGCCCAATTTAGCCCTGCTGGCATCCACAGGTAGAAGCTTGCAGTTTCATTTTTCCGTTATGGACCTGCCAGATCTGTGGTTCCTATGTTACTGTGGGCTATAAGCATCTAAGTATAGGCAGGCCCTTGTACGATTACTTTGATATGATCATTACGGGTGTATACGAGAACCAGTGGATTGGAAGTCCCCTATATGACAACGGAATATTACTTGGACGCTTCTGGTAAATTCAACCGAAGCTTGAATTGATGATGATATTCAACCTTTGTTTCTTTCTTTGTGACTCCGATGCCTTATTAGTTCAGTGTAGGTTCACTCAAGAGTGTCATTCCGTTGTCATCATTTGATCTCAACAAGGCCCAGAGCAGTAGCTTCGTAAGATCCCCCAAACCCTTGTAGACAGCCACGGCACCCCTCTGCAGAGAACTGTCCAGACCCCCGATGAGATAGGGTTAGTCACTGTGTGAGGATCAGGGCGCTTGGTTGGGATGCCTTCACCCTGGTCAATCAATGACTGTAGCCGCCAGCGGCGCCGTCGGCATTCGCAAACATCTGAACATTTTATGTATCCAACTTCCCCGATTATCTAAGACATGAGCAGCTTGTTCCTTTTGGCGGTAAGAGACGGGGAATCGATCACTGTATTAGGGGGCAGATCAGTAACCGAGTTTGAAGGTGCCTTACATGAGACAACATAACGAATTAAAGGGTAAAAGCTGCCAAGTTCGCACAACATGTCTGACGTTGGAGAGATAAAAGGACACCTGCTGGTGACCAGGGGTCAACCGAATTACTTTTTCTCGTTTCGGGACACCCTGTAAACCATAGAGATGAGTAGAACTCGACGCTGAAGCCAAGAAATGGCTTTTCCATATATCAACTGATTTGCAGAGCGCACTCGAAGGCCGAATGCTTAACAGTAGCAGCCAAGCAACCAAGCAACCAAAGCCAAGATTGCTATGCACACAGAGACACTTTGTACCGTGTGTTGGGGGGAAAAGATGTAGTTGCGGTAATCGCAAAACAACTTGAATAGGATTCGATGCTAAAGCATGGGAGTACGAAGATTGTTCACGTATGTCATTATGTGAGTATATGTACAAAGCACTAGACTACGTGTGCAATCCTAGGTATATAGAAGTAATGGAAGATGGGATGAACGAAACAATACCATGCTCCCCCAGGTTTAGCAAGTTCAGATGATTTCTAGGGGACCCTCCCGTGCGTCTTAACAGGGGCACCATTCAAGCCATGACACCTCACGCATGGCCAACACTAGATTGTTTGCCACAGCAGATAGCGGGCAAAGACTTTCTCTCTCAACGTGAGCCACTCTGCAGCTCTCCTGGAGCAGGGAAGTGTTCTAACGCTGCATGGTAAGAAAGCCGGACGCATGTGGGCTTGCTTGCAGAAGTAAACATCTCCGCTATGGAAACTAGGTAAGCGATACGTTTGAAAACAAGCCCACCGTCGAAATGTATCAGGCCGAATCCAAAGATTAAAGACCCGTTTTGCTGCAAAGGTCATCATAACGGAAGCTTGTAGGCGAATCAACATGTCAAGAGATCAAAGTCAAGAGATCAGATTAAGGTGATTCAAGGGGGGAGTGGGGATGTGATGATAGCGATACAGTACACATAAAGGCGCAAAACAAGCATAAGCGCCTTCTCAATAATGATCGGGAGCTTAGAAGATGCATGCAAACGCCGCTGTTTATGTCCCCACGAGTATGTATGGCTTCGACTCGTCAGTTTTTCTTGGCTTTCGAGTCAAACTAGTCATGATAAACGTAATATGCGTCCGCATGGGGAGACGGATCAGAAACGCAATTCAGGCCAAGAGTTACACTTGGCCCTATAGGCTCCAGGGCGCAACATGATTGACCTGCCTCAATCACAGTTAGTTGTATAGTAACGCAGATGGCATCACCGGCCAAATGCAGCCACATAACATTGCCCGACAACCAACAGAGAAAGGCAGCTATGCCACTCGACAAACAAGAGAGGCCACGGTCCTGGGACATCAGACAGGTTGCAGGATCGCCTTCTGGGTCCATTCTCAACGTTTTCTCCAGAATCCAACGCTCGCTACAATTCAGCGACTGTAATCCCAACTGCCGTGTTGAAAGATCCTGACAATAGGTACCTGAACTTTGTCAGAGGTAAGCTGGAGAACCTCCACATGCCGGTGGAGAACAAGACCACCCGGTATGAGCTTTCGACCCGTATGCGTCCTGGGACCGATACCCATCGTTACATATGTAGGTCGATACAAAAGAGTAGTGAGCTTGGCCTGGATTGGGAAGATGCGTCCGAGCCGGTGCCAAGCTAATCCAAATGTCTTGAAGGACTATAAAAGCAAAGATGGACTATGAGCGTAAGGCGGCTGTTGACAGGGAATATCCTGAATCCGATGTGCCAGGATATTTCGTCCCATTTTGTTTGTGGTCTTGGCCCATATGGATAAGCTGCTGGGGCAGTTATTGGACGATTTGTAGAAGCGTGGCGAGAAAGGGAAGGACAATGCCGAGTAAAAGTCGAGAACCCATACACGCTACATAAAAGGGTAGGATATGATGCAAACACTTTTGGCTATCTGGCTGGTGTCACGTATACTTTCGCCTCTTGCCTTTGTATCCCGAAACTTATTGCCGACAGCAATTCAGACTGCCATCGGAGTTGGGTCTTCAAGTTGAACAAGGGCAAATATAAAGATGTATGGACTAGTCAGTATACGACTGATGACCAGCTTCCTGTCATCAGTTCTTGGGAAGATGATAGGCTATGTGTTTGGGTCTCAGACGATGAACCAGAGACGACTGGTTTCATGTTTAGGTGAATCGCTTGACATTTTCTTTGAGTGTTTAAGCCGCTAGCTCGATGAGTTCATGTTCCGCCAGATCTAGTAGCTACTGAGTGAGAATGGTTCGACAATACGTACCGTGTGGGAATCGGACTCCTGGGGTAAAACGGAGGACCACCCACTGGAGTCGAAGAAGGGCAAAGAGGCCGGCATTGAGAGACCTGGTAGACTTGTGCCTTGCACTTCTGGAAGACGATAATAGCGCCAAGCTTGGTCATTCGCCAAACTGACAGCTGTGGGTACTTCGCAAGCCGGGAACTTGTTGGCCTTAGCCTATTCTTCCATCTTGACTATGTAAAATGTCGGCTTAGCATTCGATATGCAACGCCGTGATGCATTGGCCAGCCTTAACTGTGAACATTAGTTTGCATGGCGTCGTAATATCATATGTGGTATTCTGTATTGACCTCGACAGACGACAGGGTATACAATCGAGGCGAGGCCTAGTGTGACAGCTAAAGCCACTTGAACGTGGATTGACAAGGACCCTGGCAGATCCACGACCAACTCCAGGGGCGTGAAACGGACTGGAGACCAAATTTGGTTAACAAATCCGATGCTGAGGCCTATGAAAAAGGCACATACCAAGCGCCGATACTAACCAGGTCGTTAGCCTCATGATAACTTCAAGCTCATACTCAAAAGTGCCCAGTATATCCGTAGCAATAGAGTAGATGATGATCTGGTTCACGCTAAGGATTGTCAGCCTAATCATAGGGAGTAAGATGGAGATCGATGGGTCACATCAGCTTGTTCATGTAATGCAGGGCTGCCCCTACTCTGTACAGAGTACGCAAGAAATGCCCGTCAGCTCCACATATGCAGGTCCGATTACTCGCTGTGTAGGTTAACGTTATTTTGCTTTTGTCTGTTCAGACTTGATTGTACGGCCTTGCTGCCCTGATCAGATCACAATAATAAACAGTGCCGATCTATGAGCCACAGGGAAGTCTAACGGTGCTATCCGAGCCACAATGCCAATGAGCACATGTGGCATTGGATAGCTTTTTATCTGTAGAATGGGCTCAATTGATTTCAAACTGCTGGGAACCCCTCTCGGCTCCGGTGAGCCACTCTACCACATCCTCAAGTGGAGTGTCTTCACGTTATCGCGTCTCGTTCGGAGCTCGATATCATGTAAACAGCGCTAAAGGGTTCTTCGGGAACCGCAGAAGTATCCTTACTGTAGCAAGGTATCCGAAAAAGGAATTCTAGGAAAGCCGTTGCGGTAGTGGCTATCGTGTTCGAAGAACTCGTAGCGCTTGGGATAGGCAATCCAATGGTTATTGACCCGCTGTTCCTTCGACCGAGTCTTAAAAGCTTAGATCGTGTAAGCCGTCCGTAATTCCGGAAGTAATGTACACTACCTAGGTAGTTCCCGTTGAAGACCCGCAACATGAACAGCCTCAAGGGGCACAGGAGAGTTGGTGATCCAAAGTCAGGGGCGTGGTTGTGTGGGAAGATCTCGTCTCCATCGACTCACCAGGGCGAATGGGATACGTACATAGTACAGAGTAGTTGAGATTTGCATATCCGTGTGAAGGCTCAATAGAAAAACCAGTCTATCGGTGGAAGGGACCGATGACCCAAGTAGCATGCCAGGATTGACAGTGTTGAGGTAGTAGCCCGTACGGGAACAAACGCACTGTAACTTAGGAGAGCATACTATTGATAGGGATCCCAGGATGATGCACGTAAGTGATGGATCTGCTCATCAGATGTTGAAAGTTAGGATGAGACGTGATGACTAGGATCTCGATGAGCGGTCTGTCGTTGTAAGCGGAGGCGAGGGGAAAGAAGCCGGATTGGATGCTGTAGAGTCGTCTCAGTTATTGAATAAGGCCTCTCTCTAGTTGTGAGAGGAGTGACGACATAGTCTACTGTGTTTGTTTTGTTCTGTTCTATTTCTACTTGCCTTGCATGTTTGAAACAGTGTATGCAGGTACGAGCGCGTGGTGGGTAGAAAACCTCAATGCGATGAATGCTGTACGACGCGAAGCTCAAGTTGTTCGAATCATGATATCAACTTTAGGTTGTGGCAGATTCTCTTAGATCCTGACTCGGGAGTTTCAGGCTCACCGAAAAGGCACGAACAGATCTAAACCTGCCTATCGCATCTTTCCAGCTCGTCGTCCGCTCCTTCGGCCCCGTTCTTTCCTAGCTGTTAGAGATGCCCCTGCCGCCCCAGTTATGGGAGCCCCAAACAACATGGTTCCCGCTATGCTTAAGCGAAGTGTCCGCTAAACTAGGAACAACCTAGAACGCCCCCTTCCTAGATTGCAACTTCCATTTGCACCAGCTGTTAGGCCCTTCTTTCCTTCATTCGATTAGCCATGTGTCATTGGAAGCCACTGTGTGCAGATAGGATAGAAGCAAAGCTTGGACGGTAGCCACGAAATGACAAGTATAGTAGTAACTAATAGATAGTACCTTACCTAGTAGGCAAGAACAAGCTTGGACCGCCCCTACCCTTCCATTTTTCACCCTGATGCTTGACATCCCTCACCTAGTCCACCTAAGCTCCCAGCAACTCCAGTCTCCGCCCACATTGGAACATCGACAGAGCGAAGCTTTCTCACGGCTCGCCTGACTTCCATAATTCACACGTACTATCCCAAAGGGCTTGGTCCCTACCGATGCATCGTGCCTTCCGCGGAGACCCATTAGTCTGGGTCCGGCACTGGTCTTAACCTTTCATGAAAGCCCCTGGTTAAGGTAGTCTCAGCTTGTGAAGTTAACAAAGAGCAACAGAGGAGCTGGTCATGTTCTACAAGCAACAGTGCTTTTTCGTCGGAATCCCGAGGACAAGAGCCGCAATAGCGCGTATCTCAGATGGAGCGGCACCCTGCTGCTCTGGCTGTTACAGAATCCAGCAGTCAGGCAAGCCGCTATCACAAATCGTGAGATGAAGTGCTTCCAATTACTTCCAATCATTGCCAACCTTGTCCCTGCTACTTTCGCTAATGAGAGCCCGAGTTTCTGGTTACGGAACTCCCTTTGGACCCGCACGGCCATGTGTCCCTGGCACAAATGAATACACACGTACTTGTCGTAGGTACTGGTCCTTGTCAATCTGGTGGCAACGAGACGTCTAATCTGGTATAATCCATACAAGGAGTCTGGTTTTCAGGGCCGCTACGTAAAAAAACGAAGAGAAAAAAGGAGCGACGATGGGCGAACGTTTGGAATGAGACCGAGCACGGGGCCCATGGCTCGATCAAGTCGGCGTATCCTATACCTGTCCAGCATCAAACAGTAGATGCAGGAGAAAGCAGACAGGATCGACAGAAACCTCCGGCCAATGCTACACTTGCGAAAATATTGAAGATGGACGGCGTCAGGGCATGCAGTTCCCCGGTTTGGTGCTTTGGGGGGTATTGGGTTACTACTGTTATTTGGGGGTGATTAGTCTGTCTCTGTTGGGGGTGACCACGTTCTCTTCACCACTGTCGGCCTGTCATTTAGGTGCGCTGCGATACTGCAGCAAAACGTGCTTTCTGCCTTTTAGAGGGTTGCGCGGGTCCTGGCTTCAAATTCGCCGGAACCATGTCTGTCGGGCTACTATGGTAGAGCCAACATTTGAAAACGGCGTCCACAAAGGGATTCAATCTTGACCTCCGTTTCCCCACCTTGTTCAATCCCAACATCGACACCACCATCTCATCATTCATGCCCACACCCCAGTCCTGTCACTAGCCACCTCCACATTGGCAACGACCAGAATGAGACCGGCGACTGGGGTCGGGTCGGGTCAGTCGTTCAATTCTGGGTCTCCGAAGTTATTATACTACCGTGCTGGCGCCCATCTGCTTCAGCGACACTCACCTTACTTCAAGGCTCGATTTCCTCCTTCCATTTCCGTCTTCATTTCTGTTTATGTCACTGGGAATTTTGGCAGAACACCGCCTTGTTTACACCATCTTCAATATCGTTGTTCACTCGCAAACAATCTATACCAACGAACTGAGCTCTGCAGGCACACGCTCTGAATAGTGCTTGAACGTGACGGTGCTTGGAATGATCAACGACGTTTGACTTCGCACACCATTTCAACATATCTTTGTCTCTTATTCCTTCCAATCTTTCCTATTTACGACTGCGACTTTCATTAAAACGGCAACAAGTTGCACACACGACTCGTCAAATCACCACCAAGACCACCACACTCGTTTTCTTCAGCTCAGGCATGACCACTTCCATGTACGACGCAATGAACGTTCCTCATATGACTGGAGTCCACCCTGTGGCTATTTCTAGACCCCAAGTTGGGATTGAACGTCTTCCTACTCGACGCATGAGCAATGAACCGCGGGAATCCATGAACTGCAAGTCATGTCGAAAGCGCAAGGCAAGACAACCCATCGAATCCCAACTGTCCTGATTCTAACTAGCAATGCAACAGATCAAGTGCAATCGACTTCGACCATCTTGCGAGGCTTGCCAGGTTTTCCAATGTCCTTGTGTTTATGGTAAGATTATCCCAAAACGATGCCGTCAAGATCAGCGTTCTTCCCACTGCTCTGTTCAGTCTCTTAGCCCACCAAAGTATGCTAATTCAGACACAGATGCTGTGCCTAAGAAACGTGGACCAAAGACAGATGTCCTAGAAGCGCTTTTGAAAAGGGTAGATGGACTTGAGGCAAAATTGAGAGAAAAGGGCGAGGACGATGTGTCGCTTGCGACCTCAAATCTGCCTGAAGTGGGGGATGTTGAAGCTACCGAATCTGGTTCTCAAGCTATCGAGGCTGCAAAGTCGGTCGCAAAACGTGCCTCTTCAGTAGATACTGGCTCGCTTTCTCCAGTAGCTCGGTTCGTTCCCCATATCTATCATCACGTTGGCCGCATAACTAATTCACTACTCTAGGGATCTATCACCACCTCTTGCCCAAGCTGAGGTTCTTCTGGACACATATTTTTCAAGATTTCATGGCAAACCATATTACATTGTCGATGAGTCTTCCATTCGGCAAAGACATCAGCTCAACCAACTCCCGAGATTCTTGTCTTTTGCTATTTCGGCGGTGGCGGCGAGGTGCGTTTCCCCTCAATAGCACGGACCCCCCAAACTGACTCTTCTTAGACATACCACCGACGCCAGTGGATATCAAGCGGCTGCTAATCTGAGTGAAGACTTCGCAGCACGGGCTAGGCGGGAAATCAATACCGACGAACCTTCGATAGATGGACTACAGGCACTTTTACTGCTGGTTAGTGCCTTTACAGCAACCGGCAAAGGGAAGAAAGCTTACATGCTCATGAGTAAGAGACGATACTATTCTGAAGTATATATGGATGTATGCTAACAAGTTCAAGCGAGTGCCACAGGTATGGCCATGGCACTTGAAATACATAAGGAAACCGACGGCCAAGCACGCATGACGCCAGTCGAACGAGAGATGCGACGTCGATTGTTCTGGACTTGTTATCTACTTGACCGATTCCAAGCAACTGGCTCCAAGCGACCGAGCCTGATCAGCGACAACACCATCATGCTACGCCTTCCATCTTGGTCCCCTAACTCGGCTTCCCTCCCTGTCGAAGGGGAATTCTTCCAGACTGGGTCGAACCTGCAGTATTTCCAAGGTAGCGACAAGAAGCCTCAAGGAAGCATGGGTATGCTCATTGATATCACACGCGTTCTCGGAAACACAAATCGGTATTTGGCCGCTGGTGGCGTCAAAGCCGATTCCCACTTTCCTTGGCACACGATGTCAACCATTTCCAAGATTCGCCAGGATCTCGATGTTTGGGCGTCTGGAACCGAAGACGCATTCTCGAACCTCGGCACACTGTTCAGACAGGCCGACGGAACCATATTATTGCTCAGCAAGCTCATTTACCATCTCATTCACTGCCTGATCTACAGGCCATTCCTTCCTATCGATCTAGCAGAGCTGGCTGAAACAGGACAACACCAGTCATGGCAGATTGAAGCTACAAACATGTGTTTTCTTCATGCCAATGCAATTATGGAGTTAATTCAACTAGGGAAGCAGTCAGCGATTGTTGACTGGCCTGCATTTGTGGGATACTGTGTCTGTACAGCAGGCACAGTTCATGTTCACGGCGCCCACTACAGCCAGCAAGGAAGTCAAGGCGAGGTTAATGTCTTTAGCTCTGCAGCAGAGTTCCTCTCTAGTGAGATGCAGTTCCTTAACGAGCTTCGATACGCCTGGGCCACAGTACAGCATCAGCGCGAAACACTGCAGGACATCAGCCACGCTCATGGAGAATTGGTGAAGGCGCTAGCACGCAGCTCAATGCGGTACACGCCTGGGTTCCACAGCGAAGACTTCTTTGATCGTTACTCCAACATAGGGGGGCCTGGTGGTCCATCTTTCAGCTTTGATGCAGCCAATCTTCGTCTTTCAGACGTCGGAGTTGAAATGGTTGCTGGACCGGCGACCGAGGGCACGCTGCGAAGCATCGATAGGCCACAGCGTCCCAGCCTCAAACGCAAGAACACAGCACCGCCCGGTCCTATCAACCGCAGGCGACCTGATGTGAAGGTGATCTCAAGTCTCGCACCCTCTGCCACGGGCCTTCCTACTCCAGGCACTGCCCGTCGATCGTTTTCATACGCACCCGGAGGGATGCCCCATTCATCACCTGGTCTCCTTGCAACCCCCACATCACTTCCAGGTCATCATGAAAACCATGAGATGTATACTATGCATGAACACATGAACGATGCATCCTCGAACAACGCTGCAGTTGCTGCTGCCGCCGCTGCGGGTTTCAACATGTCGCCCACGTCACACGCTGTTTCATCTCACCACATGCACCAGATCGGAGGTGCACCTTTTAGCCCACCGTATAGCTATGGCTCTGGATCGAGCATTACCAATTCTGGCCCGGGTATGATCAACGAGGCCAACGGAGGTTATGATGCAATGTTTGGAACAGTGCCAACGAATGCCTTTGGCAGTCCTGCTGTCTGGCAAGCCGACGACAGCCATGGCAAGATGCATCTTACACAGACTAGAGCGGTAGCAGGAAGCCCCGGAGCCCGGAGCAACAATGGCAGTACTGGAACGGGCCAAGGGGAAGAGAAGGATCCATTCTTGGCCCTCCTGGAACAGCTCGCCGAGAATGAGCACCGAGCTCAAAACGGTCATGGGGGCGATATTGACTTTTTCCTTGGAAACTCCGGCGCGAATGTCTGATTGAGTACGGGGTTGAGCGATGGGAATACGTTTGTGTTTCGATTGCCAAAGATATTTCAGCTACTTTTCTTCTTCTTCTTCTTCTTCTTTTCTTTCCCCTCCTTTTTATGCAGCGAGGGTTGTTTTAGATTTAGCATAGCTTTTTTCAGCATTGGGGCGTAACGGATATTTGCAGCATTTACAGGCGCACGCACATGGGCGAGACAAAGGATTGTATCATGAGGGCAGGATCCCCAGCAGAAAACAATGAGCACTTGATGAAACACTTGGGAAAAGCATAGCCACTGTATATTAGCTCCGACATGATGGGATACGAATACAAAACAAAATGGAAACAAACCACCGAGCGAGTCCTGTCCACAACTCACATTCGTGGTCTTCAAATTGTTAGAAACAGTCGACGTCAAAGATGATGATGGCGTGGTAAACTCTGAAAAAAGATTTCAGGGTTAGTATTGGAGCGCTTGTCATTGAAGATCACACCTAATTTGGGCAGCGAGAAGGCACAGATGATGGTGCCGTAGCAGTGCTAGCATCTCAGGTGGTAGCGGAGAATACAACATAGATCGTGCTGCCATGTCTAAGTCAAGTTAGTGTTACAGAAGGTGACGAATCTGAGAGAAGCTTTCTCACTAGTGTGGACAGGCGAGATCTGTCTAACGGCGTTGCATTGCCAGGATCCAGGAGTGATGTACGTGTGGGGCCTTGAACTCAGGATGATTGATATTGTGCATCGATGCTGGTGCGTGTGAATATCAAAGGTGGTAAGTGAAAGACCAAATAAGCTTAGACATTGGCTCATATTGGGGCTGACGGCCCGCTGCGTCGCGAATCAAGGGTTCGTCTAGAAAGGGAGAAGAAAGCGAGATTTGACAGGGAGTGTAACCTCGGCCAAGTAGCTTGTCTAGCTTGTACTGGAATAGTGCTTTCTCTTGATTCTGTGATTGGATCGGCTGGGTTCCTGTGCCGTATTTATGCAAAACACTATGCGTTTTCATGTGCCTAGACATAGCTAGTACCTGAGTAATGTTTCTGTCTATGCAAAGCTTCCTGCAGCATAAATCGATCCTGACACTTTTGACACGCTCACGTTTCACGGCATATCTCTGATTAGTGCATGGTGCAGGCTGAGGTTCCGGCGTATACTGTTTTACCACGCTCGCGACATGTTTCCAGAAACACACAGATTCTATCATCATGGAAAAGGCCAGTGCTGTGCAGCAAACATTGTTTGAAAACAATGTTTGGATCATTATCAATTACGCCTGCAACAGCTACCGATGCAAACTCTATAATGGCGCTAGGCCCATGCTTTGTTCACAACCGAGTCATGTCAATAATCCAGACAGGCAGCCGAGCTACAATACCAAGAATAGATCACTCTTCAAACCTCTAGAAACACCACGTCAAACTCTAAAATGTTACGTCAAACACCCTGGGCCTCAGCTCTCATGCTTCGCCGACACCCTCGTTTTCCGTCACAACCACCCTTGCAGCTTCTTCATCGACATGATCAGCCTCCCGCTTGTCATCGGGCGCCTTCTTGCCTGTCAAAGCTTGAAACAGAATCACAACAACACCGAGCGCAGCCATGGACTGCCAGACGCCCCTGGTAGCACCAGCATAGCCTTCGATCGCTATGTCTTGCTCAGCGCGACTTAAATCACCACCATGAACCAGTCCCGGGGTATTAACAAGGCTGGAGACTAAACGCCGTCGATCATCGCTCAACCGTTCACCGCCGTCTAGCTGGAGAAACCCTGCCTCTAGACTGCCTCTAAGGAAACGATAGAATATTCCGCCTGCTACGGCTGTTCCAAAGCTCGACCCAGAACCCCGAAACGTGCCAAGCAGGCTGGTAGCAATGTAGCGGGTATCGTCGTAACTCAGATGCAGAATATGTGCAAGAGTGTAGTTGACTCCCCCGCCAGTCGCGAGGCCGTTGATCAAAACGACGACGATGAACAGGACCAGAGGAAGGCTGGTAGTACTGATGAGTGACAGTGTATACGTGCTAATTGTGAAGATGACCAGGGCAGAGATGGACGGTAGCCAGAATGCACCATTGCGGCGAACGTGAAGCAAACCGACGAGGATGCCCCCCAGGCCGAAACCAATGTTTGTTGGTATCAAGATAGAACCTGCAGCAGCAGGAGACGAGCCGCGGACTGCGAGCATGAAGATAGGCGCGTAGAAGAGGACGCTCCAACGGGCGATCATGAGGCCTAGCTGAGCAAAACACGAAAAGAGGATACCTGGCGAGGAGAGTACCTTGATAGGGATGATAGGGTCAGTGGCTATATAGATCTCCACTGAGAGGAAGAGCAAAAGCATGATGGGTGCAAGACAAAGAGGTAAGATCTGTATCTCATCTGCAATTGCATAGAGGAAGAGGACAATTGATGTAGTCTTCACACGCGAGTTAGTGAGTCTTGCTATATCGTGTACGTCAAGGACAAAGAGATTACCAAAAGTGTAGCCCCTAGATAGTCTATTCGGACAAGTTTCTGTCTGAGGGGAGTCTTGTTGTCGTGTGGTTCTGCGGCGGCAGGTATGCTGATGAACACTCCCAAACCTGTGGCGAAGGCAAAGGGGATTTGTCCCCAAAACAATGGCCTCTAAATAATTTGGTTAACACGTTTTCTTTGAAGAAGAATCCAAAGCAGTTTCTTACCCATCCGATGACCGGCATCAGGCCCCCAAACACAATCGCCCCAAAGGAAACCCCAGCAGTGAAACCCGCGTTTATCAAGCCCAGAACAAGACCTCTTGATTTCTCACTCGCCAATTCAATTGCAATTATGATAGCAAGGGACAAGACACCAGCAGCACCTGTGCCTGAAATGACTCTTCCAGCAATAAATGTTCCGAAGGAGGTTGAGACTGTACAGACAAAACCGCCTGTTGCTATGAGAGCCGCAATAGGGAGAATGAGAGTTCTGGGCGGAAAGATGGTAGCTAGACGACCTGTTACAGGTGCTAGAGAGGACATTGGGATGAGATAGGCGCCGGTGAACCACATAGCGGATGAATTGGAGTCAAATTGAGCAGCGATAGCGCCTTGAATCAAGGTCATGCCAGACATATTGCATGCTGAGGGCGTGTTAGTATGGTGGCAACGAGAACTAGGAAGAGAACATCTGAGATGAGCGATCTCGTACCTGTCAGGAAGATGAGAAGCCATAAGCTCAAGCCTATGGCGATTCCTCTGGCGAGCGGGATGTGTACTTTGGATTGAGCATCCTCGACATGACGAGAGTTGCTATCCTTCTGCGTACCTGATTTGAGGGATGAGCCGGAGCTAGACCCGCCGAGCAAAGGAGTCTCTTCCGTAGTAGTCGACGGTTCGTTACGGATATTAGAGGACGGACCGGGCGTGGCGCTGCCGGAGCCGGGCCCGGAAGGTTGTACCGGAGAAGTCATGACCTAATCAAGATGTGGTATTGTCTAGGAGCGAGCGGAATGAGTAACGCCAAAATATCAATCTAATCTCATTGTCAAACGAGGAAAACAATCTAGATGCCTGCGGATGTCTACAGAGGGAGTCGTGGAAATGACGTGTGTGAGGTCCATGTTGTCGCCATGAGTCGCGATGACGTTGGTGATGCTTATCACGATAAGAAGCCCGGAGTGTGGAGGTCCGAAGCTCCGGAGGCTCAACTGCAAAAACGCCGACAACTTGACCGGGATCCGTTCGACTTCGGCAGTTTTTACGCCGAGATCAAAAGGTTAATGCCACAGTTTGTTCCGAAGAGAATATTTTACACCGGTGTGACAAATCTGTCTGGACTTCCTATTGTTTGAAGTTTTGTTGAGAACATGGGCTGAAAGTGCGGTCAATAATGAATGCTATTTATTCGAGATCCATTATATGTTTGTTATTGTGCTGTTAAGGAATAGTGCCAGTTTTAACAGCAGCATAGTTATATTATAGTGCATAAGGCTGCGCTACAGGGTCGCTCACCGCATGAGACTCTGTGAGAAGAATTTAACGTTGACACAGTATCCGCTGTATTCTGAGATGTTCATCGGATTCAGCCATCCAGGCGCCCACTGATAGGCTACTAGGGTATAACCTATAGCGGAAGAGAGACCCTGCATTTGTCCCGGTTACAAGCGCCCCGTGCCACTGCAGGAGATGGAGACAAAAGTAGGTCGGGGAGTCTGGATTGCAGACCAAACACAGACCATGAAGCATCTAGAGTTTATGTATCAAGCAGATCATCGACGTGGCAGCTGCAATATTGACCGCTAACATGGCATCATGTGCTTCTAATGCAGATTTTTTTGCAGTGGAGGAGTAAGACGTGCTCATTCAATTGTGGCTATTCGTATAATAGATACAAATGAACAATATCAATATCCTGCCAATGAAGAAAAGAAGTAAAAAAAAAAAAAAGACAAATCTAGGCCGTGCCACACGGGAATTATCGGTTAGGGCCGTGACAGACATGCATATTAGCTGCAGATGCTGTGTGATTTATACTATTCGCTGTCTTTTCTTTTTGCGGTGAAAAGTCGAATTGGCTTGGTCACTAGCAGTCCCGTAACCGAAGAAAAAAGCAATTTTGACATGCAGTAAATCATTCCCAATTGACACGCGACATCCGTCGAGGGCGGACTGGCGATCAGAGCTTGGTGAAAGCTTAACAACCCCTGTCAAGGCTAGAAGTGAGACATGACGTATGAGGTCAAACACGTACGAGTTCTAAATGAGGATAAACTATCCGTAGGTAGTATACGCTGGGAGGATCAAAGACGGAAGAAATGCGAGAAATAACTCATACAACGTAGTAGAGACTGAGGGGCGGCGGCACGACGGCGCGGAACAACAAGTATCGATCATGTGGCTTAGATTTGATGACTTGTCAGGACAGCAGCTCATATGTGAATAGGTTGGAGGCTTGGAGGGATAATGGTGTGATTGAACATCAAGAGACAGCGGAGCCACGGCAATCAATATGGGGAAACTAAATAGGCACCGAGATTATCAAGATCGTTGGGCTATTCGATTAGTAGGTGTTGTCACTCTGCCATTGGGGCAGTAAGTTGTTGTTCCTGTGTGTTGTATTGCATGGTCTGGTCTATAGTCGAGTCGGAATTGGCTGTAATGTGGTACATTTAACAAAGGGGGTTAAAACTTGAGAGCAGAAGGACCGAAACGGAGATGGTGATGTAAAGAAGGAATCAGAATGGTAAATATCCATGAATTGAATTGCAACAAAAAGATACCACGACGGTGATGATGACGATTCAATCCACCCAATAAATGAAGCTACGCAGTCTAAGGTGGACAATCAACCACTCACCACGCGTCAGTGGCATCTTTCCCCTCAATTTCAGTGCGCATAATCCATTGACTCTAGCTCATCATTCCCCTCTTTGGGCGACCGAACCCAATCCTCAGCCGAGCTGAACTGCTTGCCCAAAGAACCTTACCTACCTATTGGTAGTAGAGTAGGAACCTGCGGTTATCAAAAGATCAACTTTGATTTTGAAGAGTTTTTTTTGGCTCATTACCCAACCCAATCAACGAACAATAAACCCAACCCCTCATTATCATTGGACTCTGTTAGCCACGTTCCTAGTCGTGTTTAGGTCATGAATCAATAATAAGTACTAACTAAGCTCATAACCCCAGGATTTTTTGCAGTAGGCAGGTACCTGACTGACTCGATTCGAGTCACCTGACCCTCAACCGATGAACTGGTAATTACTACTACTAACGTAGTAACCGTCCATGTAACACTGCATAACTAAAAAGGAACATGTGACTGGCGAAAAGATACCAACCATTGTACTTGGGTAACTTCATCTCAGCTCTCTCACCGTTAGAACTGAACTGCCACGGACGAATGCCGTTTGACAGTAAAGTACCCATCGCATCCACATCACTGGGGGTACTAAGTTATTAGGCGTTCTCTTATTTAGCCTCCCGCCCGAATCCTGGCGGGGCATTGAACTGTAGTGATGGGCCTGACTGGGCACTCATGGATGGTCGGTGGCTGAGAAACTGCCGCTAAATCCGCTAAGAAAAACCTCTCCCCGTTTTTTGCGCCGCATTCCTTTCCCACCACCATGACCATCCAGGCGGGTTACGGTTACTTTACTTTTTGCTTGTGCTGAAGACGAATCTAACGGGTCGGGAGGCTTTTGCTTGGCTTTTGCTTGTCTTGATTTTGCTTTTTGGTTCCACTGATCCTGGAACCCCGAACCTCGCTAAATCTCTCCTTCACCCTTTCTTGGTTCTGTTTTTTTTTCCCACTTGCTCTGTCATCCCATCTTCAAATCGGCAATTCTCGTATAGTGACAAGACTACGCCACCGCAGTACGCCATCTGACGAGAGACAAGAACAAACATACTTACTCAGACCATATCAGCCGGGACTCGACCATCTTCTTCCTCTCCAATTGCCTCATCCTCCACTGACAGCCAACTTGTCGAACCAAGATATTCGAAAGTCGCAATTCCTCGAAGACATGGCACGCTCGTCCAGGTAGCAACGGCTCCAACTTTCTCAAACCAACCAACACCTCACTCTCCATCTGACGAGTGACGAGTCCATGTCTCTTCAAGCTTCGACCTCGACATGTCCGACTCGGCCTCCACCGACGATGGAGGCATTCCCGATCGTGGTCCCGCCGTCTTTGCGGTCACGACGGCCACTCTCGTCCTCGCTACCGTCTTCGTCGCCGCACGAATTGTCTCGCGCACCTTTATTGTTAGAAATGTCACCTGGGATGACCGCGTCATGATCCTTGCATGGCTGTTCGCCTTCTTCCTCTCCTTCACCATCTGCTTCGGCGTTCACAATGGCCTTGGACGACACGACGAAAATATCGACCCTCAACGATTACCCGCTCTCCGTCGTTGCGAATACGTCTTCTCCATATTATACAATCCCGCATTGATGGCCACCAAGACCTCTGTGCTCATATTCTACCTGCGATTGGCTAAGCACACCCAACGAGTACTTCGATTTGCTTCTTGGTTGACTCTGGCCATTGTCAATATTGCTGGTGTTATACTCACTTTTATGAATGTGTTTCAATGCCGCCCGACCCAAGCCGCCTGGGATGTAAAATACGACGATCGCCCAAGTGCGAAATGCATCCCTTTACTGACTGAGTTTATTTGCTCATCTCCCGTTAATATCGTTACGGATCTGGCCATTCTTGCTCTCCCTATACCCGTCCTTACCGGCATGCGCCTGCCTTCTCGACAAAAGACGATTCTGGTTCTGACCTTTACCGTCGGTATTTTTGTTACAGTTGTCGATGTAGTAAGAATTTACTACCTGCAGCAAGCCATTACCGCACCCACCAGCACGACCTCCGACCCTCAATCGCGCTTTGGCGGACAAACAGACTTTGCATGGAACGCATCAAGATCACTCATGTGGAGCGCTGTCGAAGTCAATGTTGGAATGATGTGCGCGTGCGTACCAACTCTGAAGCCTCTAGTTCTCAAGCTTCTTCCAGCTATGCTCTACGACCCCAATGGAACCAGAGCCAGTACACCCAAGGGACCCAATGACTCGGATTCACCCTCGACAGGTCATCGCGCCAGTATCCAGCAGCCGCCTCCGGTCGCGCAACCCAATGCGCAATCCCCACTCAATGCCAATGCTCCCATGAGCGCTATGGAATTCCTAACAACGCCGTTCGACGACCCAGGCCCAACTCGTCCTGTGCAACGTGCTGCTCAAAGCAACGGGACGTACCAGACATCGACAACCATGACATCTTCTACCGGAACTGTTGAGGGCGTCTACTTTGGCTTTGTAAACATGACGAAACCGAAGAGTATGCTCAAATGCAATAAGAAGGAGTCTTTCAAGTATTGTACGATTGTATCTATTCTGTTTTTGCTATGGGGCATATCCTATGGTTTGTTGAATACGTTAAACAACGTCATTGCAACCGTTGACAACATGACCACCCCCGAAACACTTGGCATGACGTCCGTCTACTTTGGAGGTGGTTACTTTTTCGGACCCCTGCTAGTGGGTGAATGGATCCTCCGGCGCGACGAACACAACCGATCGAAACGGCACAAGGGTAACGGCCACGACAGTGTTGGTGGCTTTAAAGTTACTTTTATCGTGGGACTTTGCTTCTACGGCATCGGAACTGTCATTTTCTGGCCCTCGGCAGTCACCCAATCGTATGCAGGATTCATGCTCAGCAACTTTGTCGTTGGCTTTGGTCTTTCAATTCTAGAAGTCGGCGCAAATGCGTTTTTGATACTCTGCGGACCTCCTGAGTATGGGGAAACCCGTGTACTCATGGCTCAGGGTGTTCAAGGCATTGGGAGTGTCCTCAGTGGCCTCCTGGCGCAGAAAGTCTTTTTCAAAGGCATCGTTGAGCAAAACAACGCCACCAGCATGACACTCATCAACGTTCAATGGACCTATCTGGGAATCACGCTGCTTTGCGTTGCCCTCGGTCTTTTCTTTTATTACATGCCTCTTCCGGAAGTCAGCGATCGCGAGCTGGAGCAATCCGCGACGCATCTTCCCATGGATCCTCAAAAGAAGAGCAGCGGCCTGCAACTACGCACCTGGAGCCTGATTTTGGCTGTCCTTGCGCAATACGCCTACGTAGCTTCCCAGGAGTGTTTCAGTATTTATTTCCGCAGTCTCATGATCTCCATACTTCCCAATCAACCTAACAGTGGCGAGAAAGCCGCACAAGGCGCTAGCGACATTCCTAATCCCGACAAGCCACCCGGCATCAGCCTCTCTATACCCGACTACCTACTTATTGCGCATACCGCTTTTACAGTATCTCGCTTTATGGCAGCAGGCCTCACATATCTCTCTGTATACCGCTCCCGCTTCCCCCGGCCTCGCACCATTCTCACCGCCTGCATCGCTGGGTGTTTCCTCTTCGCCCTTCTTCCCGTGGTTGTCCGTCCACCCAACCCCAACCTTCTTGTTATCCCGGTTGTCCTCTTCTACTTCTTCGAGGGACCTATATACCCCCTTATTTTTGCTATTGGTCTTCGCGGCCAGGGTCGACGCACCAAGCGTGCTGCCGCCTTTATCACCATGGGTAGCTCCGGCCCAGGGTTCTTGCCATTTGTCATGTACGGCATTATTAAGCACGGAGGAACTGTCAAAATGGCTTTTATTGTGGTCATCGTCCTTCAGGCCGTTTCCATGTCATACTCAATCTTCCTTCAGTCCGTCCGCGACGTAAAGCGAATGGTAGATCCTTGTCCTGCAGTCCGAGATGCTCTTGGACAGCCTGACGAAGAGATGCCATCACCCATGGAGACGGTAATGGCGGACCGAGCACGTCGACACAGTACAGTCAGGGCCAAATCTCCAAGATTCTTGGAAAAGGTGTCCCAAGGCACTAGAGTCATAGGTGCCAAGTTCCTCAGCTCTCGTCGTCGCTCCTCACAACCGTCGATACAGCAATGCGAGGACAGTCGCGATAACGCGTCACTTTAATTAATGTTGATGACTTTTATAACTTCATCCCTATTTGTTTTTATACTTGATAAGTTTTGGGACTTTTGGTCTCAAACAGCGAAAAAGGGAGGCGTCGGGTGGGATCAATGACGAATGAATTGTTTTTCGGATGCTATATACCCAACACGTCCTTATTACGGAGGGACATTGGTACATCTTTTTACGTAGTTTTAGTCTTCTCAACAGTATATTGTATAACGATTCCTGTTGTATTAGTTGATGCTTCAGAGAAGCGCAATGACACAAAATTTTAAATATCTTTAATGAAGTACCAATTGAGTCGTAGTGCAGCCTTGTCATTATATGCATAAAATTTGATCATAAAAGAGTCGTAATAACATCAAGAGGGCTTTTTTGAAAAAGAAAAGGAACAAAAAAAACCATCACCACCCAAATTTCTCCAGATGCAACTCAACACCCGCCCCATTGTCCATGATAGCATCAGCAGCAGCATTTTGAACGGCCGACATGAGTGTCTTTGGCCCGCAGCCCATGACCAGCACACGTTTGTCCGAAGGCGTGCTTTCTATGCTTTCTTTGACCAGAGAAGCAACGTCTGGCCTCCCGGAAAAAACGACGGTGTCACCTTGAGATGAATGTGTCGTGATCGATGTGGGCGATGGGATACCATCTTTCTCGAGGTCAGGTGATGACCTAGCAATTACAGTGGTACCAGGCTGTGTGATGATCTCTTTCTCTGGATTAGGATCGACGAAAGTGCTGCTAGAAGACGTATTGGAAGACGTGGAAGGTTGTCTATGGGGGGCACTTTCGTTTGCTGAAGCACGTGTTACATAGACTCTTGTAGATACGCGATGATCTCGGTGTAGGGTCTCGAGATGATGAGCAAACCAAGAGAGGTATGCTGTAACCATGTTAGAATCATTGAGCCTCTAAATTCTTGATACAGAACCCACCTTGGTTTCTAATCATCCAGATGAACTCGATGACGATCTCTTCGTTTCTGTCCAGCTTCTTGAGCATATTAAGAGCCGCACCAACTGTGAAACTGGCACCGCTGCCTCCAGCTACGAGCATAACCTTGCCGTACCCCCCGATATCAGGCAAAGTGCCGTAAGGGCCTTCAACTGATGCCTTTAGCTTGATGCCGGGATTATGAAGCGCACAGTCGTGCAACTTTTGGGTGAATCCATCATATGCTGAGACGACAAATTCTAGGGGGTCGACTGCAACCATAGTGAACGGATGAGTCTCAAGGGCGCGCACAGCAGGAACCCAAAGGAAGCCGTGTTTTCCGGATGCAGACCCCAAAGGAGCTTTTGCAAGAGTTACACGAGTCCCGCCGTTGGGAAGAGGCGTGAGTATGACAGTGTTGTTAACGCTGTTGGTGGCCAGGCGGCCAAAGCGAACAATGCGACCGACAGCCCAGATCCCAGCAGAAACGCACACGATATATAGGACCTTCTTACCAGGCTCTGGCTGATGGAGGCCAGTCATTACAATGGCGAGGATCCAGAAGCTGATGTGGATATAGTAGAACAGCTCGTACCACCAGGCCCGAAGTACAGCGCCCGCGAACGAAAGTGTGATGAAAGAGCCGAGCGCAACCATGCCAAAGATTTCTTCCTTTACAAGCAAGCGTTGGAGAATGTTTTGGGCCCCGAAGACGGCAGTGTAAGTACTCGCGTGTACTATCGCAAATACGAGGGTGGTATAACCGGCAATGCGATGGAGGATGTTCAGGCGCTCATAAGACGAGGCTAATAGAATAGCGACCGGCGTGTTCTTGAGAGAGAAAAGAATGACAATAAGCAAGTTGGCGATAGCCATCCTGTACCGGAGTGTCAGTGCAGGATTAAGTCACATAATCGGATCACGTACCATCCAGTCCGAGAAGCTATATTGGAAAGGAATGGCATGTTCTCATTGTCCAAGTACGTAAAAGTGACGACGGCGTTGATGACGAGGTACCCGAGAATAACGAAAGTATATCCTCCCGATGGCAATCCTGGGATGTTTCCGAGAGCAGGAGCTCTCATGTACCTGTCCAATTGTCAATACCTAAACATCCGCGAGAATATAAAGCAAGGTCTCACCTAAAGATGGCCGTGAAGATGCCTGGTTTGCGCGAGGCGCCCACTTCAACACAAAGTCTCCTAAGAAGAAGGGATATGCAGATGGCAAGATAAAAGCTGGCCATGGCCCCGGCAAAGAAAGTCAAAGCATAGCAGTTCATTTGCTGACGACGAGCAAGTTTGGCGAGAAATGCCGGATCTGAATGAGAAGAGCGGCTCGCCATGGCTGGATTATCATGCGCGAGAAGTTCAAAGATCGACTACCTAGTCAAAGCCCTCCGACGATGGAAAAGAAGAAAGCGGGGGGTATGCTGGGCTGAAAGAATTGCCGTTGACTCGATCCTGTACCAAGTGGCACAAGAAGAAATGAGTGTGAAGAAAGATATCAAGGAGTGTATTGGTGTATCAGAGAAACAACTTCCGAAGTAGTACGGTAATGGCCGAGTGTGGTTGTGTGGTAGATGTTTGAGAAGAGACTAAGGCCGGTGGTCTCTTTATTTACTAATTTGAATGATCTAAGCTCTGAAGCGACGTTTTGATGCCTCAGGGTGTAGAAGCACAGAACTTCATAAGTGTTGTCGAGAACAAAAATGCAGATAACCTCCGAGTCGTTCTGACACAAATTAGTGGGGAGCGTTAAGACTTCCGACTGAGCACTCTATATGTGGCTGCAAGGCTTTATTTATACGTTTATTCGGCTACTACGTTCTAAAGGTTTCCGATTTGGAAACAAAGTATGCGTGATGGAAGCAAAAGGTCATGTGTGGTCATGTGTCAAAAGGATCCTAGCTAACAAACCGGTTGACAGCATTTGAACAGAGACACAAAACTGCTAAAGTGAATCACTGTAGGCAACCACAGAGCGGAATAACTGTCACTCTTTGAGAGGCGATCACCGCCCAGTCTGCCGTCGGCATATGGTACCTAGGTACTCAAGTGTTTGAGTCTGAGACTGTACTTCCATCCAAGAGTCTGATCCAGGAATCACTTGGCTGTGATGTTTGTCCTCTGATAATATAAAATTGACGAATGTAATTTGGAACAGCTCAAGCTCTCTGCTAGAAATTAAATTACTGTATAACGATTAAGACTCTAATTGTGATAGGAGCTACTGTCTAACACCGGGTTCATTAAGTGGATGTGAAAGCAGGCAAATGTTCCCCAGCGTCCATCCCATACCTTCTCCTGCTCTTCCTTAGAATTCTCCTAAAAGAATTCCCCAAGGACTTTCATAAGGACTTTGACAAGGATTTTCTACATCTTCCACCTAAAATACAAGATCTCATCTAGACCTCAACCCTCCCCGACCGTCGCATCTTCATTGTTCGAAGCGTCTCACGACTAAGCGCATATTTAGATGCATGGCGCTTCAATTTTCAAAACCGCCCTCTCTATCCTATTGCTACTCATACCTGCCAAGAGTCCCGCAATGCTGTCATGCTCCATGGGTTCTTTATTGCGACACCCAATGACTACGGCGGAGTGTGGTTTAGAAACCGATTTACTCTATTTTGGCTGCGATACACGACATATTGTTTATGAACGGCCACCTATGGGTATTCTCGGATTGGATGAGGTTGAGCATATCGGGATCCAATGCGACATTTTATTTGATCGGCATGATCTCAGTGAAATCCCAGACAACCTAGAGGTGCTTATGGAAGGCTTCTTTACTACCATACCTCGCCTTCAGACACTCAGCTGTATTGACTCAGTTGGCATACTTCGGATACTAGGATAAGCAAGGGTTGACAATTTTCACTCTTTGCCTATGCTATTGCCTGGAAGCAACGGTGATATATACAATTTCATGATGGGGCTGTATATATTAGCGAGGTATTACACTATATATTTGCGGAAGAAGAATCAGAGATGCTTAACCTTTGACTGAGCTAAGACGATGGATGAGTGTAAGTATCCCTTTCCATTTACTATTTGGAACTTGATACTAATATGAACTAGGTTTACTTTCTAGCAGCGTTATATGTTCTATGAGTGGTTACTGGGATAAGGGGTATTCTTATGCATGATGGTTACTGAAGAATGGGTAGTACTCAATAGATAATAGCGGACTTGCTAGTTGATTGAGGTTGGAAGAGGAGCAAGTTACTGCTGTCTGTATGGCTTAATAGAAGCAACATTTAGAGGTAAATGCGAGCAATGATATTGGAAGTTCAATGTTAACCCCTGAGTCAAAGGTTATTTAGATGTAAACATGTATCGTAATCAATCATCCGAATCAGAGTCGATGAAGAACCAACATCAGTTAATGCCAAGCTTGCACTTCTTCCAGAGTCTTAAGTTGACCTCGAGGGACTCGAGAAAAGAGTGTGTTATCTTTTCCCTCAACTTATGTATACACTAGTAGTGAGTAGCAGAAAACTTAACTTTCAAGCTTTAGGTTTCAAAATAAATAGTCTAAGAAACATAGTCCCAAGTAGCATAAGTTGGCCTACTGATTTCATCTCTTATGCTTCTAGCAGCCAACGTTTCTGGTACCCTGATGACACATGATGTACTGTTTGCCCCGTCGCTTTATCGACCAACCAAAGACAGCGAAAATGCTTTGCTTTTATCTTGTAATATGGCTGTTGTGTACCATCGGCTTCTACCCTAGATGTGACACTACTAGGTTGTACAGATATGTTTTATCAAGCTGGCAGATATGTTGCATTTGTAGACGTTATCACACAGCATGAGGCGTGAAACTCCTTTCAACTATGATACGGCGTGAGCTATTAATTATCGTAGGGTGTCCCGTTTCAGGGTATTCGACATTGTGCATAGTGCAGATTGCTGTACAAGCAGATTACAACAAGTGGCGACCCGATCACAAACCATCACGGCCACCACGCTGCAATGGTCAAAATATCTGTATGTGTATTTCCTCGAGTCCTGTTTCCTTCATATGTAGGAATCACCGTAGAACGATACCAGACTTTGTTTTGCCTGCCATGAGAAACATGTCCGACATTCGTACTCGGGTCCCCAAGATCGAGCGTAGTATTCGCATATCAAAATTGTAGTGACGCTTTAAATGTGTTTGCCTGTCCGGGTCTTTATCATCACTCAATACAATCTTTAAGAGATTGACATTTTCATCCCACCATTAGCACAGATGATGCTACCAGTCGTCCAGCCACTCTCTTCCGAACATAGCATGTCAATTGTGCCAGCGATTTCAGACGTAAATCCTGGTCTTCGCCCACCCATTGACTCGCGTACTATTCGATCGAATCGCTCGGCGTCGGACCCTGCCTTGGCCAATATCTCTGGTTCACCGTCATACTGAGCCAAGGGAGCTACATCAACATAAGGCTGGTTGATGTCCCAAAAAGTTTGCCCGGCGGCTGCGTACATGTCGCCCCAGGCCGGTCCAGGATTGACAGCGTTGACGGTAGCACGAGTAGCTAGCTCACGACTCCAGGTCCGTGTCATGGCTTCCAAAGCTGCTTTACTTCCAGCATAGACCGATTGGCCCTGATACCCGATAGACGAAGAAACACTAGAGACGTTTACGATACGTCCGCTACGGTTGGTGGGAAGATGCGGGGCAACTGCTTGAGTTAAGAGGAGGGGAGCCAAAACATTGACGTTGTAGACGCGGTGAAATTCGAGTTCGTCGATAGCCCCTTGCTTGGTGTCATTCATATGCTGATTAGAAGAGACGCCGGCATTGTTGATCAGAATATCGATTTGGAAGGGTTTGTTTGAGCTATACGAAGCATGGAATGACTTTGCAGCGTCGATAATCTTAGGTACGGCCTCAGAAGGACTGCCCAGGTCGGCCTGTACTGAAGAGCAGTGAATATTGTGTGAAGACGAGAGCTCACTGCATAGCTTCCTTGTCGGTTCTGTGGATGACTCGGAAGTGTAGACAAGGAGGAGATTGCATCCTTTAGCGGCCAATCTTGCAGCAACTGCTGCACCAATACCTTGAACACAGTCAGAATGTCATGAAATGGGTGGTCTTGTATTAAGAGGAAACGACTACAGACCTCGTGAACCTCCAGTCACTATTCCAAGTTTTGAGTCGTACGGTCGATGAGTAGCCATGATAGAAAGGCTTGAGGTATTACAGACTTGTGGTAATGACGACTTGAAGAAGGAATTGACAAGGAAGAAGAGTGTTTGATATGTTGACTCGACAGGAAGCTACGTTTGGGGGCGAGCTCCCCACCAACTGGCCTAGAGCCGTATCATGATGGTGGGGGCATGGTGACGTCGACCGCTCAACTTCAACAGAAGGTACGAACGGGTTTACAGCTACTTTAGTAGGCATGGATAGACGCTCCTTCCCTGAGCACACAAACTTCCTCGGCAGGTTGCTCATAAACAGACAAGAACCCCACAGTTCCTACCACCTTTTCAAAGTGAGTATCTGAGTCTTCCTGTTGACAAGAACATCATGGGAAGCTCTTGCTACCCCGAGGGGAATCGATGCGGGGTAATGTCAAGCACTGAGGAGTTTGTTGCCCAGTTGAACCTTATGGAGTGGCTCTCTTTGGTCCAGCTTCTACATATATCCATCCCCGCGACAAGGGTCTTAACCAATTAGAGACTCAATCTAATGAGACTAACAAGCTGCTCACCAGACAGCTGAACAAGTTTCTCCACTAAACCTTTCTCATTCCATACAACTTACATGCTTAGTTGCCCATTATTCCCGTTAAACGCTTCGACCGCTACTCTGCTGCTCTTTCTGTCGTCTCGTTTGGGTAATTCCGGCCACTTCACGATGGAGACTGCCAGATCATCTTGTAGAACAAGCGGGCATGGCGTTTGTATTGATACTGGCGGAACTACCCAAAATGGAAGATGAATCCTCTATCAATGGACTTACTAACACCATCATATAGATAAGCAGTTGAGAGCGAAGGGCTCCAGGGGCGGAGCCAGTGGGGAGAAGTTGACGAGACATCTGTCTGTTCATCCTGGGTATAAAACTCACGAATTGAGTCATTTCGAGTTCATATTCATCTGAGTTTTCCCGCCTTTCTTTTCAGCTCAATAAAACAATCTTCACCATGTCTGATCTTCACCCTCTCAACGGAGGCAACTTCGTTCATGATAACAACCGCGTAGTTGATGGCGGTTCTATTCTCAAGCGGTTCTCTCTCTCAGGCAAGACCGCAATCATCACTGGCGCCGCTGCCGGCATTGGCTTCTCTATTGCTGAAGCATATGCCGAGACTGGTGCCAACATTGCTATTTGGTACCGTACCAGCAACAAAGCTCAGGAGCGTGCTGAAGAGCTTGCCAACAAGTACAATGTCACTGGTAGCTATACCCCCGAAATCAAGTTGCTGTGTTTCCTTGCTGACCGGAAATCTCTCAGTCAAGGCGTATCAGGTTGACATGCGAGACGCCCAAGCCGTCGAGCAGGCTGTCGACCAATCAGTCAAAGACCTCAATGGTCGGCTAGATATTTTCGTTGCTAATGCCGGTATTCCTTGGACTAAAGGTCCCATGGTAGATGGCCCCATTGACCACTATCGCGATGTTGTTCAGACCAATCTGGATGGCACCTACTACTGTGCAAAGGCTGCAGCGAAGCACTGGCGTCGTCAGAAGCTTGAGGGTACTGGTACCAACGGCCAGCCTCTGAACAACTACACATCAGGTAGTTTCATCGCTACCGCTTCCATGAGCGGAGGTATCGTGAATATCCCGCAACTCCAAGCTGCTTACAATGCTGCCAAAGCAGGTGTTATTCACCTCATCAAGAGTTTGGCTGTTGAATGGGCTCGGTTTGCTCGTGCCAACGCCATCTCTCCCGGCTACATCATTACTGAGATCTCCAACTTTGTGGACCAAGAGACCAAAGACATGTGGAAAGACAAGATCCCTGTGGGGTAAGTTTGTTGTTTCTATTGTGTCGTCTGCAGTGCTAACAAGAAAATAGTCGTGAAGGCGAGCCCCATGAGCTTCAAGGCGCATATCTGTTTCTAGCATCAGACGCTTCCACGTATGCCACTGGTGCCAATTTTATCATCGACGGTGGTTACAGCGCTCCTTGAATAAAATAATGAGATCCAAAGACCATATATACCTTCTAGATGATATTAAGACTCGAATTATACTATTGCAATGAAATAAGAATATGATACCAAAGTGAGTTCCTAAGATAATCTGAGAAATGAAAAGAAGAAAACAAAACTCCATGCATCAAATCATATTTGACTTTCATCCTGACTTTCATCCTGACTTTCATCCTGACTTTCATCCTGACCTTCGTCCTGATCCATGTCTTTAGAATTCTTTCCCCGTCCTCTTTTCCGATCTAGATTCTTGGCCAAAGTAGCCCTGATTTGAGTCTTGGAGGGAGTTCTTACTATTTCCACCAGGTGACGTTTTCCAGGGATACTGATGCGTAGCCGTTTTGTGTACGAATTGATGCCTTCTCCACCTTCGGACTTTTTCCAGATTTCTTGAGCATGAAGATAAAGTTGGGAAAATGCCAACTCAATGTTGTATTGTTCGAAGACATCGAGTCCATCTCGGATAGTTTCTAGGGCCTCTTTTACTTCCTCTTTTGTCTTTTTAGTCAATACAATCGTTATGGCGTCGACGACGCGGATCGAGGTTCCGATTTGAATGTTGACGCTTGGATCCATCGTTTCAAAATCCTTGTGACAGAACTCGGCCCAGTCTTTCATATCTTTCAAGAGAGACTCGAACATTCTTTTTTCGTTCAGTAGTAGAGCAAGCTTAATGCTGTTTTGGATGCGGATGAAGAAAAGCAGGTGGAGGTAGTTGATTCGATCCTTGAGGCTGATCTTCTGCTGAATATAGGAGGGCGTATCATTCTTTCCAATTGCCGCGATCAAGCTGTCAGCCGTCCTGAATTGGACAACCTCAAATGCTTTTAAGCGATTCCGGTAAAGATTGCCTTCTTGTCTGATATTGTTGAAGTTCTTTGCGAACTCTCTATCCTTTTCAAGGATCCTGTTGTTGAACTGTTTGATGTCTTCCTTCTGCGTTTGCACTTGGGCTCGGAGATTCCTAGTCTCTTCGGAGGCTTCCTGGAGTTTGCTCTCATTCTGCTTGGAAGTGTCTGCCAACTTTTGTTGGAGGTCGGAGTTATCCTGTTTGAGTCTCTTCATCTCTTCTTCCATCTGAATCGAATTGAAAGACGGTGCCATTGAAGTTACTGAAGATACTCGGCGATGCTCTGGGGTATCTTCTCCAGACACTTCGGAGGAAGACAAGAAAGAGGTCTCGTGGAGTTTGAGTTTTAGTTTCTCGACAACCTGTTCTTTTTCCTCGAGCTTTCTTTTTAGTTCCTCGATCTCGTTTCCTTCTGTCGAACTGGTGAATACAGTTTCATCGCCTGCATGGGATACGATATCACTTACTGTCTCTCAATTCCCTTCCTCTCTGCTCGAGTGCGCTCAGTAAACCCATATCACCAGTATTGCCCCCTTGCTCTAGAGCTTTCATCGTAGGTGGCCACTCTGTGTCGTACATGCGGTCCAGTTCCCTCCAGTGCTCGGTTGTCTCGTTGAGAAGAGTTTGGAGTTGTGCACTTGCCCGTTCATCGTCCCCTGAGAGCCCATCATAAATACTCTTGTTCCTGAACCACGCTACCTTGTGCTTCCTTACCTTTCCGAAAGAAGTGTCGTGAAATACTGTCATCTTTTGGGCTTCTTCTCTGGCATCTTTGAGAGATTCCTTTGTTTGGTCCAACTCGTATTGTAGGTCGCGCTGCTGCGTGGCCATTTCGAGCTTCAATCGATCCGACCTTTTCAGCAGCTCGTTGGCGTATTCAACAGGGACGTGCAGTTCGTTTTGGCACCACTCTGTCAAGGCGGCGACCATCCCGTTGTTCGTCGTGTAATGACTGAAAACCTCCTTGGCCAAATCTAATGTGACGTTCACGCCCTGCTCTTTCAGAACTCGCAGCTGCCTCTTGGCCTTCTCTATGGGAGGAGTGCTGGGCCGCAAGTGGACTGACTGGGTATCATGCACCCCTGTCTCGGGGTTTTTGATCGATTCTTTGTACGCCTTCAATGTCTCCTGAAACTCTTGGCTGGATATTGGAGGGTTGTGGGCGTACATATGTTGGCGATCTGGGTCTCCTTTTTCAGGTTCAGCATGCCTATCCCCCCACCATCCTTTGTCATGCTCAAGACGAGCCTGACGGTTGGCTTCGTATTCCTCCATAGTTTGTGGATTCTGCGCTGGCTGGACTTTGCTTTCTGAATTGTCGAGTCGAGTGTTGACTGACTAACGGAGATGGAAGAAACAATCGAGGCCAGTTGTTGTGTACTGGATGCTGAGTGTTTGAGGATACTCTGCACAGCCTAGAGAAATCAAGCAATACTGAGAGTTTCTTGAACAGAATCACAGCTGGGCATGAACGGGCTTTGTATTCCGAAAAGTTACGCTATTCCCGCGACTCAGCTTATGTGAACAAAGAATCCCGAGTTCAAGGACAGGCCACCCTCCATTATAAATCCAGACTTGGCAGTTCTTTGAGACTGGGCCGTGGATAAAGGTCGTTTCTTTCAACTGGGGGTGATTGAGTTAACGTATCAATCAGTCTCTCCAAGAAGAACAATAATGAATCATGTATAACTTCATAGTAAAAATTTGTTTTCCCTACCTATACAAGCTCTTCTTACGACCTTTAAATGATATACCGAACCATTGTTCCTAGAATTCTTACTATATATGTTGCAGTCAGACCTCTTTTTCGAGTTAGCATTGTTAACTGATCAGATCTTATGAGGCTGAATGATTCAAGTCAAGTTCTTTGTTGGCCATCCTTAGCCGGTAACCATGGAAGCAAACAACCAGCGCATGATCTGATCCGTGTGTCGCACATTATCCCCCTTATTAAAGGTAAAGGAACAAAGAAACTTAGATTTGCAGACTATTCTTAGAAGGCCGAGTGGGTGTGCTCGACACCGAGGTATACCAACTACTTCTTTGTTCACGATAACAAAGATTGTCATATTCGAGTGGCATCTATCTCTCAAGGATCATTCCCTCTTCGCTGAACTGGTGGCATTGTAAGCTGAGCTAAGCCTCACAGTTTTGGTAGAACTATAGAATCCAAGTTTTCCAGGTATTAAACACTATTTACTTTGTTATGTAATTTCAAAAGGTACTCCATGCTGGTGTTTTGGCCACTCTCTCCTCTAACCCTTCCCTGTTGGGACGGCCACTACTTTCCACGTGCACAGAGAACTCAGTAGTCAATTTGATACCCCTTTCGTTTTCCAGCATCTCAATATCAGCTTCTGATTCCGCGTTTGACGCCTTTCTCTTCCCTTTCGGGTCTCTTGGTATACCGTGGATCAAGACTTTGGGATTTGCCGTCATCAGATCTCTCTGCCACACATCGTCCTGTGGATCCCAGGCGCTGCTTTTAGAAAGCTTTCTCATGTTGTAATGGTTGTAGTTCCTGGGGTTGCTGCTTGGGTCAACTAGTGGCTCCAAAGCAAGCAAGCAGCTGCACCAGAGTCCGATGTGGACTTCTATAGGGAACCAAGCTTGTGTGCGAAGCATTTTGTAAGTTCTGTAGTCATGTCAGCATTATGTACGGTTTAAAGAGGCGGAACAACTGACGTGTCGATGCTCAAGTCGGTTGTCAACAACATCGCGACTCTAACAAAGGTTGAAACAATAACGAACACGCCGAGAATAAGGATAACTATCCGTTTGATGGTTTTGGCGCGTGTTCTTTGAGTCGTAGATACGGCCTTGATCGTGAGGCCCATTATGACAATATTGATAATCGTCGTCACAATAGAGTGCGCCTGTCTCATACGACCCAGAGTAAAGTTAGAGACACATTGCCTGTCTGTCTTTCCGGCATTAAAGACATCACTGCCAAAAGTTCAGTAGGTATCTTTATTGGTCCGATGTATAACACTCACGCTGGAGGACTGCACGAGAATACAAGGAAGAGAAGAGAAGTTGCAGAGACGATGATAGTTGCCATAGAAGCACCATAAATGAATGTCATAAAAGACCCTGTTAATGTTTCTCGTCAGTAATTCAAGGTGGTAGATGAGGGAACTTCTTACTAGCTCTGTAAATTCGAGGAAGGCAAAGCACAATCGATAGTCTAACAAAACAACCCGACGATATGAAAAGCATTTTATCAACAGGCATTAACTGTAAGCACCAGGTGTCAGTAACTTGATCAGTCTGTCAAGAAATGCCATAGTAAAGCACCTACTGAAAACATTTCAGCCAATGCCTCTTTAGACACTTTATCCATATGCATTCCAACACCTTTCGTCACTAGAATGACTTCTACGCATGACAGGGCGGTGACATTACCCTGAAACGTACCATGGTTAGTTGAAGCTGTCCAGTTGCTAGTGTTGAAAGTTGGAATACAAGCGACTCAACTCACCCAGGCCAGAATAGCAAATAAATCATCCCATCCAAGACCCCTGACAACTATGCCTCTTACGTATAGCCGCACAATCACCAAGACACTTGTGATGACAATAAGTGCGATGTTGAGATCTGAAATGACATGGCCGTCGCTGTCGTTGGGGTCGACCTTTGCTCTTGTCAACAGCACCATCCCCTCGCTCTCTTCCATTTTATTCCTCTCCTCTATGCTATCGATTCCGTCGCAGTTGTCGTGATAGTGATAGTGGTGGTGATGGATATAGCCCGCGGCTTCTCGTCGTCGTCGCACTCGGAATGCCGGCCTCTTCCGAGCTTACGGTTGATAATATCCGAGATCCGTGCAAATGCGCAAGACATTGGGGATCTGTCTCGAAGGTTACGGTGTTTATGACATAAGAGGATTGTGAGGCCTTTCACCCATGGAACGAGTCAATGGAGCAAGAAGTGGGATGTTCGTATCGGGGGGGGGGGGGGCTGTTCCTTTCTTTAGAGGAGATGGCAAGCCATGGCGTAGGTTTTAAGACGAATCTGGACTCTCTTAGATCATTCGACGTACGAGTAGAAACATACTAGGCCATGGCAATTGTCTTTGAACCAGCTGGTTGCCAAGATCAGATCTAACTTTGAAGCCAGGCACGTTAGTGGAAGCACTGGAGGCCTCGTTTGGCCGGACCTGGCTAAGCATGGTTGATCTATAACAAGATTGTATTTGAATGTGAGCCATGTTTAGTATGTGATCAGACTGCGTAGGAGATTGTATTCGGTTGATCGTCAACGGGAATATCTTCTTTGCTGAAAGTCAACGCCCCCAACTCTCAATCCAAGGTCAGCGACGTTTGAATACAGAAAATTGATGAAGTAGGCGGGAATCCGTTACAGACAGAGTAGCGATACAGTCATTCCGCTCAATTCTTATTAGTACGGGTTTGCTCACGCTGAGACAAGACAGAGTCGCTTCCTAGAGGCTCATGCCGACCTTGGGAATAGCAACGGGTGATCTATCACATTCAATGACAAAACACATCATCTAAGACAAGGCCATATCCGGTCGATCTAGTCTTTAGTCTAGTCCTTGTTCTCTTCCCGTTCCTGGCAAAGACACGCTAAACTAGCGTTCACGAATGCTTTTGTGCCTTGCATTGGATGACATAGATCCCCTCGCATTCCATACAATAACAACCGTCCGTTGAGTAGACTATTTTGGCATGACAAATCGAACTTCACAACATTTTATGGGACATGATTTGCTGTGATCCGATCAATTAAAGTTAAGTGGCAGATGCATTGACATAAGTGTCAGGAGGTTGCCAATAAATACACGAATCAATCATTCCGAAGACTTCTTCATCCCAAGAGCCAAGCAACTAAAGTTGTGATGGTGATCTAGAGAGATCGGAGTCATAGGGGCCGAGTATAGGCGCAAGTTTGTTCGAGAACATTCGTAGCAATAAAGCGGAGTTTCCCGAGGCCTAGATAGAACAAGACATGTAGTTGGTAGATTCACATTAATCCGAACTGGGACCTATAGACACGCCAAATCTAAACAATTCGAAAATACCGCCCAATTAGTGTTGATCTAAGTCCAAAAACTCTATCGGTATATGAACCAACCCATGCTCGTGGTGTATCATACAGTGTCAGAGGCACCACGCGCTTTCTTTCCTTCCACAGCAATGAATGAACTAACACCCCCCTTGGTATAATATATGACAGTGAGTAACCAACCAGCAGTACTCCCTGTAGCCACAAACACTGCTCCTGATAAAGAATCATAGTCCTTCGCCTCAAAACTTCAATTCTTAGATAACCTCATCACCACAATTCTCCATCGGGTACCATATCCTTAGGTACTATACCCCTCTGTTCGGTTCTGTAACTATTTCGTGATGCTCGAACAGCCGAAAGATTTAAAGGTAGGGGTGGTCCTTTGCGAGGGGCACCGGGTTCCCTAGGTTGTCGAGGGCTTGGTGGTTTTGGTGCAGGCTTGGGATGCGAAGGCAGCCCCATGGAGCCCTCGGGCAGCTCAGGCGGTCCGCCGGAATTCCGTTGGTGTTTTGGGGTGGTCGGGGAGACTTGTTTGCGTATGTCGGGATCGTATAAGTGGTGGACAAGGTGGCCGCTAGGAGACTGCACAGGATCAGGTCGGCTTTGGCGTTTAAGACTTTTAGGTGACGTCGGATCCCAGGCCTCAGCAAAGGCATCCCCGGGATGAATAATAGTCAAGAGAGATGCGGCCAAGAAGGGCAGCACTCCTCCAATAACCATAAAGGCGGCTTGGTTCTGGAACACATCTCCGGACACGCCATCTGCAAACTCGACAAGTCGATAGAAGGAATAGACAATCAGGAGAGCAGATGCCATCTCCATTGCTGAGTCTGTGTTAGCCAGGAAGACGACAGTATGATAAGGTCTTCTTACCCATAAGGAATTTCTTGAATTGCGATGACGAGTAAATTTGTGAATGGCGGGCATCGAGACTTCCTCGTCGAGTACTTAAGGTGAGGGTGAACCAAAAGTGCAGCCCAGTGCATGCTATCAAGGACAAAGCTTGTATAGCTAATCCAGTGGCAGCGATGGCTGCTCCCTGCTTTCGCTGGATGAATTCAGTAAGTAAGTAAAGGTTACAGATGCTCGGAGTGACATACGCTAAAGCTCTTCGTCTCGTATGTTGTGAAGATAACGCCGACAAGCTCGAATATAATAGTGACAGCAGCGAGTCCCCAGAAGATCAGACCAGCCACTAGCGGTCTAAAGGGACAAATTGGCCTTCCATATATGCTAAGGATGTGAGGAAGGACAATGAATATGGCGAGGCTCATTAGCGATGGGCCCAGAACTGTTCCAAACATAACGAGGAAAAAGTGTCCCTGATCATCCCGTTTTGAGTGAAGCAGAATTCGGCCAATAAATCCCAGCACTTCGAGAAAGAGTCCGGTTGTGAGTACGAGGGAGAAGAGGTAGGTCTTGGATCGAATTCCAAAGTATAGTGCAGCAATAGAAAGCAGAGCAAAGACAGTGAGTAACACGGCGTTACCACCTACACTCGGACTATAAGCGTAGAAGCCATCAGAGGCCGGACAGGTCGATCCACAATCGCCTGGCATTGTCGAGTGTCGACCAACAAGTTTGGCTAATGGTCATTGCAGGCTGACATCTGGGTCAGAAGTAAAAAGAATCGGAGAATAAGACGGGATGGCTTGGCCCCCTACATATAGACAGACCAGATTCTGCCATCTGCCTACTTGCCTGGGCGGAGCCCTGCATGTGAGGCTCTGTACCCTGGGGGCGCTGCAGAGAGGGGAGAGCTGTTGGGAGGATCATGAATGCAGTGCAACATAGGGACAGACTAGACAAGGACTTGACGGGTAAGACGGGTATTCAGCCTTTATTCGATATCTCTCGGTTGGACCAATAACAGGCACGAACAACTACCGCAAGCTCGAACCATGACAGCCCACGGGCAAACGATACCAACAATCTTAGTTATGATCGACGGTCGAGGGCACCAACTTGCATGGCACCCAGTCTGGACGTGAAGTGCGGGACTTGAACGGAAGGCCATGAAGCATTAGAGAATAAACATGTGGCTGTTGGTCGTTGCATCCTTGTAGTCCTAGACCAGGGATCATGATGTTGATAGAGTGGTAGTTTGCAAATCATAAACAGCGCGTGGTCACTGGATATTCCATACTTGTCGTGTTTGACCAGGATGACATTCGTAAATTGGTTTGACAATATGCGTGATGGGTTGACATGACTAGGACAGCTGCAGACAATTGCCTTTGTAACTCAAAAACATGACAAAGTAAAGCAGACATGTAACTTATCTGGAGCCTGACAGGGTTGCATATCCAGGATCATGACAATCTCTGCCTGCAAGAGACAATCTCTTGTCGTTGTGCTGGCTTAAGATGGGGGCTAAGCTTGCCAATCATCCAAGGGATCAAGCGGGGAAACGGCGGCAGCCCGCACGGCACAGACGCAGCGGGCGACCGGTGCAAGGCCATCCAAGCGGCCAGTCTTGATCATGGTTGGTGGACGAGCGCGAGACGGAACCTGCCATGATCTTGGGCGGCAAACGGGCCGCATCATGTCATTACGCGAGCTACTCTAACGCGAGCGGTGATCAGGACTTGAACTGTGCACTGAATGATGTCCAGAGGCATCTCGAGATATGTGACAGGCGTGAATATTTGGGATTATGGCATGATCCGATATTGGAGTTGAGTAATTAATTTGCAGAGCCGCGGAGTGATTCCGGAGTCTGAGGGCTCCTGGGATTACATACGAAGCGCTGGCCGCGCGAACAATGCAGGCAAACCCTGCCACCAGCCAATTCCTGGTGAACCTCGGACCAGCTGGAAAGAGTCGTACTGAACAGACGGACCCTGAATATGCAGTTGGTCCAAGATGCAGCACATCTCATGCCAAAGAATTGTGGGTATCAAAACACCTCGAGGAATGTTTTTGGTGTTGTCGATCGCCCACCTCTACTCCCCTGGCAGGGACATTTGCCGGCACGTATTGGTGTAATATGGTTCGCATCCACATGAAAGCCACTGATGTGTTGAAATTATTGTGTTGGTGATTTCTCCTAAGGGTGCAGTGGAGAATGCAACAGGCTCCAGGGCTTGAACAAGCAGGTGATGTCCATTGAATTTGTCGTCACCAACAAAATTCATGCAACTTCTGCATCGTCAAGCACTTGGAGCTTGGATGTGATGTTTTCTCTGTTTCTAACCAACTCGTGCCGGGGATCCTAGAGCCTTCTCCACCAAACAAGTACCATCGTAAAGCGGCACAGCGAGATATGTGGTCGTGTGAAGATTTCTTCGACAGCGGCTACCCCTGCTTGAGGGACTTTTGCCAGACTGCCAGAGGAACAAGGTTGATGAAGAACCACTTCATCGGTGATCAACAAATTCCAAGATCTGTCAAACGCCTAGATCGGTCTGCCGGCGCTAAAGAGCACCGACTTAACAGCCACATTATTGTACGCCACAGTCAGAGATGACCGCCACAAATCACCCCTCCGTCATGTCATATCAGGTGCAGTGCGGTGAGGCCTTGGTCTATCGCGGGGCTTGGCTCAGGCTGAGCAGCCTTGGTGACGTACAACCGACCTAGATTCCCTCGCATCCGTCACCTTAAATCAGTGAAGAATACTTCCAATTATTTTCTATACACGCAATGCAAAGTTGACAGCTCTTTGGAGCCTTTTGAAAGGATACGTCAACTCGTAGGCTACTGATTCAACAAACGAGTCGAGTCGAATCGAGTCTCGACTTCCAGCAGTCTTGGAGTCATCTTACGCCCAAACAGCCCAACCACATCCATCCACCGCGATACCAGCCATTAGACCGTTAGGCCCAAACAAGCCTAAGATATAACGGCCCCGTCGTACAACCGATATCGCTGTTTGCTAACACTTCATCTTCGCCCACCATGTCTATCCGAATAGCGCTAGACAACCAGCCCGAGTTCTACACGAACCTCGATTTTATTCAAGGTCGAGTCATTCTCGGCATTAATCGCAACGAACAGATCGGTAGTATTGTTGTCAAGCTTGAAGGAGAGTCCGGGACTGCCTTACAAGCCCCCCATGCCTTTGATCCCCAAAACATGGGCAGGATTCAAGCTGGCCCTCAACGACCTCCTGGTAGCATAGCAACAGAGAACCACAAAATTCTATACAAGCTACAACAGGTCTTTCCGGACGACTATTATGCCAGCTCCTCGAATCCATATGGCGCATATCCGCTCCAGGCCGGCGAGCACGAGTTCCCCTTCAAGTTCAAACTCCCCATCAACAATGCATGCAGCGACCCAATGGCCATGTCCAAAATCGGCGGCATGGCTAACGTCGGAGGGTTTGGGGGTGGAGGAATGTTTGGTATTGGTGGTGTGAGAGTCATGGACGGTAGCAAGCAACTCTACCTTCGTCATGTTACTCGGACGTTACCCCCTTCATTGACAGGTTATCCCGGAGAGGCAGAGATCCGCTACTATATCAAAGTTACAATACAACGACCAGGACTGCTCAAGGAAAACTGGAGGTATCAAATAGGATTAAAGTTCTTGCCTATTGAGCCCCCCAGGCCAAAACCGACAACTCAAGAAGCTTTTGCACGTCGTCCTTTTACGTTCCGACCGCAGTCCCCTCAGCCAGAAAAGAAACGCTCTTCCCTTTTCAACTTTGGTAACAGTTCTGAATCCAAATCTGCCTCTAATCTGGATCCTTCTGCGGATATTGCTCCGGCACCTGCAATTGAGATATCGGCTCGTCTACCTCACCCCAGCATCTTGACTTGCAACAAGCCAATTCCCCTGCGACTTATCGCCAAGAAGCTCAGCAACAATCCAGAACAAGTATACTTGGTCTCGTTCCAGATGGAGCTCATTGGGCGCACTGATGTCCGCGCACTTGAGCTTCACAACCAAAAGATCAACCGATGGGTCGTTGTTTCTAACCCCACTATCAATATCCCGTTGACCACGGGTCCCGATGACGAGGTTGGAAAGGAGTTGGTGATTCCAGATCATGTGTGGAAGAGCATACCTCTACCCAACACCGTGGCGCCGTCGTTCGCCACATGTAATCTTTCGAGGAAATATGAGCTTGAAATCAAGCTTGGTCTGGCGTGGGGTCAGCCCAAGAAGGGACTGACCACCAAAAGCCCACCAGTCATTATCCTACCTTTGCACTTTGCGCAAGTGGAGGTTTACTCCGGTATCACTCCTCCGGCCGAGCTGGTTGAGACAGCAAGGTCAACACGTCCTGGGCGCGCAACCTTTACAAACAACACTCCTCCTCGTCTGCCGCCCAGGCAGAATTCCGTCCATGTATCACCTCCACAGCAGCAACAACAACGGCCTTCTCAAGCGTTCAACCAAGCTCCCGCTCAGCCTCCTCATGATCCTCTTTATCCACCGCAATTGGCCCCAGGACAGGACGCACCTCCGTACGACGATGCTCCGCCCAGTTACGACGAGGCTGTTGCCGAGAACTTGGCTGGTCCCTTTGATGGGATGCAATCCCGACCAGCTTACAGCGGTGTTACCAACGAGAATGCACCTAGCCAGTTGCCTCCTGAGAAGAACTGAATTGGACAAATCGCTTTCTGTGGCAGGTTCTTTTTACGCGCCGACGATTATGACAACGAAGGGTTAACAAGGCAATCAGTTAGTTTTATGAGAGGGAAGGGAGTGATGTTTGCAGCTAGATACCCTATTCGACCGTACCCACTAGTGCTATACGCTTGTTTCTTTCTGATCGGGGAAGATATCACTGTGATGAGGTTGAGGACGATGTGTCGGGCGATGTGTCGGGCGAAAAGGATATAATTCAACAGTTGGCGCAAACTCCATCGTAGACCCAGACTTCGATGCGCCTCCAGGTTCATAAGCATATACTTTGGGCAGAAGGTTTGGATTAAATGAGTATACTTATAGATTCATTTTAATTGGACTTTATTAGACATAAAGTAAGGCACGCTTCTCTCGACCAGCACCAAAATGGAAGATCTCTCAACTGCAAGCATGGCCATTGAGGCTATTCCCGAGCTCCTTATAGTGGTAGAAACTTGCATAAGGTGTATATATTCAGCTCAGACAACCGCTTTAGTAAGGACAAAATACGGCAGAAACTCATATATTTTTTTAACAAATAGTACCATAATTCAGATACACTAAAACTTTGTGATTATAATTCCTCTTGAATCAGTAAATATCATTCGGTAACCTGGCAATTAACCCCCGTGGATGAAGCCTTCGTTTTGTTTAAGTGATGGTCATTTTGGACATGTATTTCTCGCAACTCGACATAGCATTTATTTCTTCCTCTTGGCTCTAAATATCATGTTATCTTATAATAAGGGCATAAGTAACTCTAGAATTTTTGGAACATTTATGATGATATCACTCCCTTATCGCTTCTTACAACCTCGGCAGTATTTCAAACCGTTATAAAATCGCATCACCCTAAGCGGTGACGTCATCTGTTTAACACTCATCTTTCTCATATTGCGACCCTTCAATTCCATGTGACCACAACACTTCTTCGTGACTTCCATCCATGCGATCCAAAAATTCATGAACAGATCTACAATATGGCGCAAAGCGCCCGCTTCAACTCTGGTCAGATACGCATGCCGCAAGCAACATCCCATAGCCCAATGTCGGAGCTTCACTTATAGTCGCTATGTTGGCCGTGAATATGACCCAAGGATAAAAGCCGTAGGTAGGGCGATATCCGATGATTATGCTCTAATACGAGAGAAATACGGTAAATTTTACAATCCCGGATTTTCACCCCAGGGAACATCTCACTGATAATCACGCAACAGATACCCCAAAATACCCCATTGTCCTCGCACATGGCCTGTTTGGCTTCGCTGAACTAAGCCTCTCTCCCTACTTCCCATCAGTAGAATACTGGCATGGGATTCGCGATGCCCTCACCGCGCAAGGCGTCACCGTTTTGACTCCCGCCGTTCCTCCATCGTCTTCCATTGCCGATCGCGCCGCCGCTCTACGCTCCGCGCTAGAAGCGCACGCTCCAGTTCCAGAGGCTGTCACCATCGTCGCACACAGCATGGGCGGTCTTGACGCCCGATATATGCTATCGCACCTTGAGCCTCTCCCCGTTCGTGTCGCAGCACTCGTCACCGTTGCCACCCCGCACCGAGGCAGTGCCTTTGCGGACTATCTTCTTGACGAGGAGGTCTCGCCAGTACATCATTACTTGCCCCAGCTGTACAAGACTCTTGAGAGGGCGGGTCTAGGCACAGCGGCCTTTTCGCAGCTGACGAGACGGTACATGGCGGAGGAGTTCAATCCGAGCACGCCGGACCAACCTGATGTACGGTACTTTTCTTACGGAGCGGCAGTGGAGCGGCCGGCGCTGCTGAGTCCATTCCGGCATCCACACGCCGTCATGACGCAAGCGGAGGGACCCAACGACGGGCTTGTGAGCGTGGAGAGTAGTTCCTGGGGTACATATAAAGGCACACTGCTCGGCGTGAGCCACTTGGATCTCATCAACTGGTCTAATCGCGTAGGATGGACAGTTCGGGAGTGGATGGGGATCAAGAAGAATTTTAACGCCATTGCCTTCTACCTTGACATAGCAGACATGTTAGCCAAGGAGGGTTACTAATATGCGCTTGCTTCTTACGGTGTTTAATTATTGTATCACTAGCATTAGATCATGTAGACATATCACGGGATATAAAAATTAGATGAGAAAAGTCACAGCTTTATACACAGTTGCTTTGGTCACTTGCGCGATTCAGGAGTCGTAAATAGTCATGTAAGGAAGGAATCATTATCGTTTGCTTCAAACAGGTAGGTATCAGTAGCATTAGAATATAGAACACAGCCACCTAGCCGCGAACACTCGACGAGAACCCGTCCTCCAGCACATTTGTCCCACGAGATCCGGTGGTATGTTGATATGTACGATGAAATGCAAGCCAAGACTGCTGCTGGTCGTTGGGGGTTCGACTGGCAGCCGGCAAGCGAGGAATTGATGAGGGACGTAGCCGATGTATGACTGGAATACGGGGTCACTGTCGGTCACCCGAAGTGTCGCAGGAGGCACTTTGACGTAACACCGCGTCTACCTGAAGCTAATAGTCCAAAGACGCTCATGACTATGCCTCAGGTCACCCTCCGTTCTCCCCTAACCTCGGTCTTCTCCGAACATTCGGTTTAGACGGCGGAGGCCTTGTTGGCCTTGCGGGTAGCGGCCTTCTTGTAAAGGAAGAGGCTGAGAAGACCAATGGCGACTGTTGACGATGTTAGCATGCGTTGCAGAGACTCCAGGGTTAAGATTGACATACCAACACCAACGATGCAGAAGACAACGATAACACCAGGCTCCCTAGAAGCCCAGTTCTGGCGCTTGACGAGCTGGTGGGCGACCGAGTCGCGGGTCATGAGAGACTTGATGGCGGCCATTGTGTTGGGAGCGGAGAGATTACTAAATGATATGTTAGAACAAAGATTGAACAATTTTCGCTTTCCGACATGAAAAATTGAGGTTATGAGAAGTTCTCATTCGCGTCCATTGAGCGCTGATGTCGCAACAATATCACAACCATGGCCATATCGTTGCTCAATTGAGTCGTGTCGAGACGAATTGACAAAACAGATTTGTCCCAAGAAGGTCTGGTGTGGACGAGGGTCTGCCGAGCGCTGGTGCCGGCAGTTGTACCAGGATTGCGACAACATGCGTGACCAGAGCTGAACTGAGAGACGACGGTCATGGGTGAAGAATTGTTGTGATCATCGCGACAAACAATGGACATCGAGGCGGACGAAACGAGTGACGAGAGCAGCATAACAGCAAGAGAACGGCTTACCTTTGCGAGCTTTGAAGGGTGATGGAGAAGCAGCAAGTGAGAATGGTCGCGAAGGCGGGCTTTGCTATGGTTTTGTTGATCAGCTATCGACACCAAGAATCACCCAAGAGTTGCGAAAAGTGGGGAAAACATCGTCACGACCCGATGACAAACAGTCTTGAACCAAACGAGGCCTAGAATTCCCTGGATAAAATGGGTCCTAAGCCCGGTAACAGCAGCTAAGAAGAGACCGGGCGAGCAAGCCAGCCGGGGTCTCTTTTAGTGGTTGCTTGGGTCTTCTGGGGGTGTGAGCATGGGTATGGGCAGGGCATGGGCACGTATGAGATTAATGAGAGAGAAAGAGAGCGATGGAGTGTGTCTCTCTCTTTGTGTGTGGTGTGACAGAGAGGCTGGATACCTAGGCGCTACGCCGCTACCTACTAAGGTAGGTCAGGCCTATCCTGCGGTGTTTTTTCGTGCACTGTACAGCCAAAAACATGACGCCCGAGTGCCCCGGACGATGTGGATTTTCGATTTCCAGAGTGATGATGATGTTCCAGTCCATGGACCGAGGGAGGAAAGGACTGGGCAGGCCTGGGATACAAAGTGGAACTCACAGAAACAAAACAGAAACACAGTGATTGTCACTGCTGGCAGGGATTGGCTGATTGGAATTTGGCTGTTATGTACTTGTCTGAGAGGTTATAGGAAAGGAATTTGTGAGGTTATAAGAAACTGTAGAGAGGTTGATGAAAGATTGTGTGATCTTAATAAAAGCAGGTAAGACAACTGAGTAAGGGAAGCTTCGTTGATGTGAGGAAGGGGTACCTCCGTGGTAGTGCAGGCAGGTACTGTAGGTGAGGATTCAGATCAGCAACTTCCTGACTGACATGACATGCCTGGAGAATGAGGGATAATATTTCAGGCACCATATCAAGATCTTACTCTCTGAGTTGCAAAGATAGTAAACGACTGGTCTCACAATAATCGCTCACCGAAAATGAATACGCATTTCAGGATGGATGCATGCAACAGACATCGTGATACTTGAATCCCAAGGTAACTTCAATGTCACCAAATTACCAAGACTCAAGACCCATACCATTCGATTCTGTTTACATGCTTGGTCAATTCTGCGCTCCACGAACGGGCCGCTTGTACATGAGCACTAGTCCCATTGTAAGGAACGAGCGGAGATACACGAAAGATACATATGAATACAATCGCCCGGACGATATTGTGCCGGGGAAAATGGTACGAAAAAAAGAGCTCTTGCCTGGGTCTGCTTGATCAATGCGTTCAGTAACTCGGAACACGGCAACTGAAGAACGGTGCGGTGAGATTATCCAAGTGGAGGGCGTTGAAGCTCTATGCCATTTCCATCAGTGGTTCCACTACCCGCGAGGGATACCAACTACAGCAAAATGCGTACAGCAGCAAAGCTCATGATACAGAGAATTACAGTGTGATGGTATATCCATACGGTACATACGGCTTCACAGCAGAGGCTCGCCCTCGCGACTGACAGGATGAGCTGCGCGAATTTCCTTCCCTCTTGGTTAACAGCTCCGTACCATTATTGGGTCCGGCTATGACGGAGTTGATATAACGGATACCCTCTCGTTGATAGGATGACGGACACAAATCAAAACTGGCGAGAGAGATTGCCCAAAGGCTCCGAAATGAAGACGTCTCCATCGTCGTACAGTTCTGTTCCTGAACAGTTGGTCCCCAATTCTCCCCTCTCTCTTATGTTCGTTGTTCCTATCGTGAGTTTATTCTCATCTTTTTAAATTACGGTACATTCGTAATGGGAGATGAGTCTCTGGATCAACCTGACCTGGATCAACATTGGTGCCTCGGCAGCCCTTGAAACGCCAATCAGATAGCTGCAGCAAAAGCTTAGGTACAGGTGCATGGCCGTTGCTTACCTATATCAGAATGTCCATTGACTTCATGTTATCATCGAGCTCGATCAAAGACAACACCTTACCCATTGACTTGAAGTATGAGACAACATCAAATCTGATGAATAGGTAGCAGCCCCAGGGAAGCCGCCTATTTCGCATCATTGCTTACTATACATGCGACTCTCTCGTCAAACTCTTATTCCCATTCGCTGGTAGGTCCCATCCGAAAGGAAAATCCTCAGCAGCTTGGCTCCACATGTTTTCCCCGATTTCTACAGTTACGCATGGCACTGTGCAGGCTTGACGTGACATTTACAAGGATTAAGCAGAATCAAGCCTTATCGATCCAGTTCAATGCCGGGAAGAAGCCTGCATCCTTTGTTCCCGATGCTTCTGTAGGTTGTCGCCGACTGTCTACCTCAATAATATTCACAACACGACAGGAATGGTTGTCGGAGAAGTCCTCAGAAGAGGAATATTATGAAAGAGTTTGTCTTGATACACACTATATCGTCGCTAAGTGCAAAATAAGCATCAACTACTAACCCATAACACGACACGAATCTGATTATCATGAGAACGATTGTGAGGCCTGGGCTGGGGGTTATAAAAGAAGAAAAAACTTCCCAGCTTGGGTACGTGGAGTGGAGCGTCGATATCTCATCGCTGGTTATTAAAAGCGTCTGTATGCATCAATTCATATGCAGAGCTTTATGCCCTCCTTTATGAATACAACTCTCTGCTATTGTCCGTATTTCGTACTTTGATGCCCTCTATCTCACAGACAGGTACAAGGTGTGAGCTGTGTCCTGCTGAACAATAGCTTGACTCAGAAGCTCGCACTCCAGACCGTTCCTGCTGAAAACCTCGCCTGGAAGTACCGGAAGACGAGGGATAAAACAGCCATACAGAGTACAGTTTACAAGGTTTCTCGCTTTACCTGGTTGCCGACTTGTCGCCGGGGGTTAAGCTACCGGCACGACAACCGCTTGCTACTATGAGGTCATCAACGATTACTGTCCAAGCTCTAACAAGGCTCTAAGAAAAGCCTCGTCAAAAAGAATGGCGCTTGTGATTAAGTGCAGTCTTGCCTAGCAACAGGGTCTTAAAGTTTATGTCTCGAACCGAAAACCCCAATGGATTTTACCAACCTCCCGCGCTATTGTTAAAAACGGCAACAACATGTGACCTTGCATGCAGTTGGATCTAAGCTTGGCAAGCTTGGCTACCGGCTGCTGAAGAAGGATATACATCATGCCATGATTTTCCCAACAGCACAATAATGAGGCTTGACAGATTAGCAAGAAACTGAAAAGTCGGCAATTGAATTGTGGTTATAGAAATAAATAACCTGAAAGCGGTTGACATAACTGACTTGCTTATTTCATCTTAGCCAGGTTTTCTCATCGCGAAGGCAAGATCTACAGTCACCGAGACCCAATAATGCCAAGTTACCTGTGAAAGCACAGAATATGGGGTGTTAGATAGTTGGTCGCACAAGCCATCGCCAATGGACCTCAGTACGCTTCATTAATTGAAGGACGGCTCCGCGATTAAGGATACCGGGGTAGGCTATTAGGCTATCTTCTGGAAGCGGTCTGCTCTCTTGGTGAAGGATCGACAACATCCTCCGGTGTTGAAACATACAGTGGTACATGCACAAGGCCCAATGAATCATGCCGTGGTGGTTCTTCTCATTTGGGTGAATCGAGAGTGCTGAGATCAACTTTGGCCTGTATGAGCGTCGAGTGCACTATGTTTGGAGCTGGAGAATAATTTATTATTGTCTAGAGCTTCAAGAATGTGTTTAGTGCCGGTAAGGATCTGGCCCATTTGGAACCAACAGCTCGTGTCGGAAGCACCCTCAAAGTAATTTGATGGGGGGCTTCTCAAAGTCTAATCGATGCACTCACAGAGTAATGAATATAGACACAAACTTCAAATATATCCTTCACATACGACCATACCTATCAGAGAACTCGGGATCCCGTCCGCTCTCCCATAGATAAGCTGGTAAGGGGCGGATTAGTAGTTGGGTCGGTGACGACCAGCGAATCCCCGCTATTGTATGTTTTTTACAGTTCAGCTTGATCTTTTTCAAGTAGACTCCAACCTATTCTGGACACTACCTATCTATACTTCTCTCTTTCTTTTTTTGCTGACATTGCCATGATCAATTCTCTGACACACCGTGATGCCAGTCTACAGCCACGGTTTGTCTATGCCCTGCGATCAGATCCCCCATCGCATATACGGGGTTCCTCTTCAAGACCGTTAACACCCCGAAACTCTGATATTGCTTTTTCTCGGCTCCGGTTAGCAGTAGCAATATTATATGTGATCTCTTCGAATACTCAGGGTTCAAATAAATGAGTGAGCAAAAGAAGTGAAGAATTCATTCAACTGCTACAATGGGTCTTAGTTATTGGTCCGACTACGGATAACAAAAGCGACTAGGTACGACTGTAACGTGAGACGAAGCAGCTGACTACAATGCACCCAAGAGGTTCAACTCGTTTAATACTTTGCTTTATTACTTTGTGTAAGAATTCTTAAACTATTGATGATAGAAACACGACCAAATCAGGTAACTGCAGAAATGATATTAACGACATAATCTTATCACTTACTGCGGCCTTTTCCCCTCGTCTATCTCAACTCCCCACATGGGCTTCGTCTATCACTTTTTCTTCTCATCAAAGGGCCAGTTGCGCCTTCTCAAACGCCATCATCACTAAACATCTATCTTCCACCGCCTTCCTTTGATTGCTACCAAATTTCAGTATCTCTGCGAATTCCCGTCGCCTGTTTGCATAAACCGAGGCTTTGCGCTACTACCGACTCGCCTGGTCTTTGAAGCAGTGAGGCCTGCCAGGTTTCACATCAGTTGCACAAGCCATGGCACCCTTATGGTTGAATGATGTCCGTCGCATCAACCGAAATAACCTGACGACTTTGCGTGCAGCACCATGGGCTGAACTTTCCGGGTCACTAGGTGATCTGGGAACTTTGCTGCCACTCATGATTGCCCTCACGGCACAAGGGTCTATCGATCTTGGGAGCACACTTGTCTTTACAGGTGTGTTCAACATTCTCACTGGGGCATTCTACGGGATTCCTCTGCCGGTTCAGCCGATGAAGGTTTGTGAGGCCTCATGCTATCACCAATATACAGTAGAACTAACTCAGACACTCAATACAGGCTATTGCATCGGCAGCTATCCAGAATCACTCTTCTATGGGCGTCGTTACGGCTGCTGGCCAATGGGTTGCTGCTGCTGTACTCATAATGAGTGTCACAGGTCTCTTGCGATGGGTCGTTCGAATTGTGCCTCTTCCAGTAGTAAAGGGCATTCAGCTTGGAGCTGGTCTATCGTTAATCCTCGGGGCAGGCTCATCGCTGCTTCAGCCTCTGCACTGGGTTCACCCGGCTCTTGATAATCGTATATGGGCCTTGATAGCTTTCCTTATCCTCGTTGGCACACAGAAGCTACCTCGCTTTCCATACGCATTGCATTTTTTTATTCTCGCTCTGATCCTGGCCTTTGTCAACGTCACTGCTTCCCACGAAAGTCTTCCGTGGTTCTATGCTTGGCGTCCTCGCTTCAACATGCCGCATTGGATTGGGAATGGAGACTCGCCTGCTCTGTGGATGGCCATTGGACAGTTACCTTTGACAACACTCAACTCTATTATCGCTGTCACTGCGCTATCCCATGATCTATTGCCTGAGCTTCCCACTCCTTCAGTAACCTCTATCGGGATCAGTGTGGCCACGATGAACCTAACTAGCACCTGGTTTGGGGGCATGCCCGTGTGCCACGGCGCTGGAGGATTGGCTGCTCAGTATCGCTTCGGGGCACGTAGTGGCTCCAGCATCATCATGCTAGGCATGTTTAAGCTAGTTTTGGGACTTTTCTTTGGTGAGACCCTCGTGGACCTCCTGAAGCACTACCCAAAGAGTCTCCTTGGTATCATGGTTATAGCAGCTGGTCTTGAACTTGCAAAGGTGGGAAACAGTCTCAACCAAGGTGCTTCTGACTTGTGGCATACAGCTTCTGGGCAGGGGCCTCCTCGCCAACGCGATGTTTCCGAAGATGAGCGTTTGGAGAGGTGGACAGTTATGCTCATGACAACTGCTGGTGTTCTTGCCTTCAGAAACGATGCCGTAGGATTCTTCGCGGGTATGCTTTGTCATGGAGCATATCGCCTCTCGGAACAATTGACAGAGAGGTACTCATATCGCACTTCTCCAGTCGAGCGCGAGGCCCTGCTTCGTTAGATATTCACCGTCCTATCGGTGTGTTTTGAGTTAGGAGCATTTGTGTTAATCGCGACGCTTTGTCTTTGATTGCACTGCTTTCATCCGCAATGTTGGTTTTGGTGTTTGTTATGTTGTACCTACAAGACATTACATCTGGTGGGTCTAGTATCATGAAATAGCTACCTAAAGAGAAGCACGAAGTTTGCAGTGATACCCGACACACTAATAGAGCTCATCTGATCAGATATAGGGCTGCATCATACCCCATCGGGATTCCTGGGTCTTGTCCGTTCTTCACCGAAGTTGTGACTCACTTAGAAAGACAGGCAGAGTATTTAGCGGGGCTGGAGTTGGGGACTCGTTTTTGCTCTTGTAACATCCATATTTTGAGTGATTTTGCAGATATTGTAAAATGTTTGGGGGCATGTTTGGATCCCAACATGGTGTTAATTTAATAATGTTTACAGTTGAGGATGATACCTTTGATTGTAATGCTCCATCCATGTTTGAGGCGCTGTAATGTGCTGCTCAGCGGGTTTGGTTCCTGAACGAAAAGAAAAATAAACAAATGGCTGACAACGCGCGGGGAAAGCGCGACTTGGAGCTTAAACCTTTCTTGTACCACCTCTGAGAGTCTGTACCACATATTATCTCTTTGATTGTAAACCTTAGTAGCTGGCTACCTATTATTTCCAACTTGATTATTCTCTTTTCTAACACTCAACTTTTGTTACCGGGTAAGCGATCCCATTAAGCAAGATCAACCACTGTCTATCCATTGCGGTTGATCGATCCTTTCCTATTACCTAAAGAGTACTAGCGGCGCGAACCATCGCCGGCCAATTTAGCACGAAGTGAGAGGAGACTCGGAGCAGTTGACCAATCAAGGCGCGCAGCCTTCCCCTCTGACCCTCTCAGACATCGCGGCTTTGAGGACCCAGGCGAAAGCCTCGTCCGTCTTGAACCTTTTATTTTCCCCGTCTTTACTGCCAACGGCCATTCCTTCAAATATACACCCGGCCCCCGGCGCGCCCTCCGCCGAGACCCCTCGTCGTTTGTGCCAACCCCTCGTGAGGTGAGGGTGAGTGACGAAGGAGCTGGTCGCACGAACAGCGATGACTTCGTCCATTGCTGGCCGCAATGGCCTGCCCGATAGCCTGGGAACCGACCGGGACCATCAGGTCGTCGCAAACAGAAAACCGACAGCCACAACCACAGCAAAAGCAGCAGCATCTCCCCCAGCTGCGATGCCATCGACTGCGACTGCGACATCGATATCGACAGCAGCATCGACTGCGACTGCGACGGCGACACAAACACCAAACGCGATACCAAATTCGCCGGTAGACAACGACGATAAGCGCGACCAAAAAGTTACTGACCCTACCCCGGCCTCGGTCTCGGCCCCGGTCCAAACATCTTTTTCACCAGTTCCAGAATCAAATTCAGTCTCAAACCCAAATGCTGCCGATGCTCCTTCTTTATCGGCTGCGGCTGCACCTGCTGATTCGTCAGTACCAACATCAACATCACCTCCTGCACCTGCCTCAGCAAGTACAACCACAGCTACTGCTGCTTTCGCTGTCAATTCAGCGCCAGAAACAACAGCAGCGACAGCAGCTACTTCAACAATGCCATCTAACTCGTCGCAGGCGGCAACTTCGACCGCAACATTGCCAGAGTCTTCAGACCCTCGTGCAGATTTAGCTTCTGCAGTTTCTCCAACGACAGCTTCAGCCTCTCAGCCTCAGCCATCAACTCCGCCGCCGTCTCGTACCGTCCTGAGCGGTCCTTCATCCGAAGCTGATATCAAGACGTCAGTAGAGCATCAGCAATTTGAAGCGCCTTCGAATAATGAGGCTTCAACTTCGGTGAAAGCTGAACCTAGTGACCATACGATGCCTGACGCTCCTGCTGCAAGCGATGTGGTTGTACCGGCGAGCGCTGATCAGGCTCAACAAAAATCCACCCCTTTGCAATTGCAGATGCCAGCTGACAACATGGGGGAGTCATTTGCGCCTTCTACCCCATATACTTCGACTACAATGCCTACCATAAACCAGCATGCCTACATGATGATGGCTTTGGCGACAATGTCGGGAGCTCCCTCAGTCATGTCACCCCCTCCAACGGTCACACCAGCCCAGGTTACTTTGCCCAACACTCTAGATGATTCATTTCAAACCCTTGCACAACCTAACTCAACACGCCAACCAGAAACCCACAAGGCTCTCGAATCTTTTGCACGTGTAGAATTTGCCGACAGTCTTTTCCAGATGACGACGTACGCTATTGTTATTGGACGTGATCAGCGCGCACTGGAACAAGCCCGCCGTGACGAGAAGCGCCTTGAAGAATACCGCCGCCGTGCTGAGGAAAATGCCCATCTGGGAATTCCACCACCCTCGCCCATTCAGCCCGATCGGAACAAGTTTAGCAAGTCCTATGTCAGTGAAGAGGGAGGAATGTTGGGTCCTGAATCAGATACTGGAGAGAACCCGCGGCCAACAAAGCGACGCAAGACCAGTACACAAGGGTCTTCGCAACATGATCATGATGAAGCAGCAGCACAAGCACAGGAGAACATGATTTCTAACCGACAATATGTTTCCCACACGCCGGGTGCTGCCGCGGTAGATTTGACCTCCTTGCGCCCATCACCATACCATGTTCCTTTCATCGGTATCCATTCGCCAGGTCCCAATATTGCATCCAAAACCAAGGCAATTTCCAGAGAGCACCTAAAGATTGCATACAATCAAGAACTGGGTGTATTTGAAGCCATTCCCCTGCATAAAAACGGGTTCTTTTGCGAAGATGTGCACTACAAAAGCGACAAGGTTGTGTTGCGAAGTGGTGACCGATTGCAAATTAAAGATATCGACTTTCGATTTCATATAAATGGCGTCGAGCGGGGACGAACGGGAGCTGAGGAATACGTGGAAGAAGAGCCTGCGGCAGCTCTCAAGAAAAGGCATGCACAGGGCGGAAAGGAGATGAGTTTCGATTTCGAATCTGCACATGGCAATGCAGAGATACAAGACACAAGTGATGAGTTATCCGATGTGGCAAGTCCACCTGAATCGCCTGATTTTAGCGATGATGAGGATGCTAGAATAGAGGAGCCAGCGGCCGTTGAAACGGTGGAAGCGGAAGCAGAGACAGTGACTGAGGTGGAGGCGGAGGCGGAAGCAGATGCGGAAGCAGATGCTGATGCTGATGCTGATGCTGATGCTGATGCAGAAGCTGAAGCCGACGCGGATATGGACATGGACATGGACATGGACATGGATATGGACGGGGACATGGACATGTCAATGATAGGTGGGGAGCCAGGATATAAGCAGGAGGGTATGCTTGATCCGAACCAGGAACATCTAATGCTCCAGATGCCTAGAAAACGAGGGCCTGGTAGGCCACCAAAGAACGGCATCATGTCGAAACGAGAGCAGCGGTTGCTCAAGAAACATCAACAAGAGATTGCCAAAAAGACTCTGCCACAGGCACCTCCAGTGGAGCCCCCTATCAAACGCAAGGTCGGACGACCCAGGAAACATCCTCTGCCTGAAGGATCCTCAGAGCGACCGGAGAAACGCAAGTACAAACCTCGCAAGCCTAGAGAAGATGGCGCTGAAGGCTCAGATGCAGAGAGGCGCGCGAAAGAAAAGAAGGAGAAGAAAGCCCGGCCGAAATCTCCTCCCCTGGAACTCAATATGGCAGACTATACCGAAGAACAGCTCCAGAAGCCAAACAAAAATTACGGCGTGCTCATCGATGAGACACTCACAGCAGCTGGGCCCGACGGGCTTACCCTCAAGCAGATTTACAAACGGATTTGCCTGAGATACCCTTGGTTTCACTTTCATACGGAGACCAAAGGCTGGGAAAGTAGTGTACGCCATAACCTTATTGGTAACGACGCATTCAGAAAAGATGACACGACTAACCTTTGGTCTCGTGTTCCGGGCGTCGAACTCGACGCTGGTAAGAAGAGGAAGGCCTCGTCTCCAGACCGTGCGGCAGCTCAAGCTTATGGCCAATACCCATACGCCTACAATGCCCAGCATTTGGCAGCTGGTACGCCCGGTTATAACGCTGGACAGGCGCCTCCTGGCTATCAAATGCCAGCATACACAGCACAACAAAGCCAGCCAGGGCGGCCAGTGCAGCAGTATGGAGCATCCGCATCACCACCAGCACCGGCATCAGGCCAGCCAGCCGCTACAACTGCTGCATCGCAGCCGCCAGCGCCAGCACAACTACCTCAAGGTTATGGACCACCGCCAGCCCCTGCTCACCCGCAACTCGGAGTGCCCCAACAAGGTACTTACAGCTCGCCATATGCGCCACGACCACCGCCTCCAGCAAATCCTGCGGTCAAGAGTGAAGAAGGACATGCCAATACCGTCATGTCTGCTAGTGCAAGCGTTGCCCAGCAGCAACAGCAGCCTCATCTTCCTCCGCCACCCCCGCCAACGGTGGGCGCCAAAACCGTCCCTGGAACTGGACCCGCGTCGGTACAGCAACAACCTGCCACCCCTGTAAACAGAACTCCTTCAGTGCCTGCAGCTCCTGCTCCAGCGCGACCCGCTATCGAGCCCAAGCTACTCACTGCAGTTGTCAACCTCAAGAATGGCCTGATTGAAAACCTCAAGAAAGCCAAGAATCCCAAGGCCGCAGGAATCGTCATGTCAGCACTGAATCGCTGTATTGGCCTCAAGAAGGAGGCAACAGAGAACGACAAGATGGAGGCGATCTGTATGAAGGGTATTCGTCAAGTTATTGACGGTTACAAGTCGAAGAGTCCCACGCCTGGTCCAGCTTCTTCTGCTGCTTCACCGTCGGCTACCGAGATACCCCTCTTTCTTAACTCCAAAGTTCTCGCATCACTCAATGGCTTCAAGGATGTTTCAGTCAAAGCTCTCAGCCCCAAGCTCGGTGAAGCCAAAGCGGAAGCTGTTACGTTATCTGCTATTGACCGAGTACTGGGCATAGCCGATGCTAGCATTGTTCCACCGCCGGGAGAAGGTGAAGCTGTCGGAAACTTTGAAGGCATTGAGCAGCATCTCATGAAGTCTATACGGCAACTCTTGACGGGGATGAATCAAAAGGTGTAGGAGGGGGGCTGATTTTGCGTCGATTTTGCATCCTCGGTTGCACTAGCCTGCCAGGTTGCTCTATCCGTCTTTTGGTCGAAGTGATGGTCCATTTCAGCGGCAAGGTTAAAAGTCAGGGGACGATTAGATTAAGGGTACAATGCTTTACAAGGCGTTCTGGAGGGTCTAACGACGGATACGACCTAGGGGGCGCTGGGTATGCTGTTATTATCAGAGTTGCCATTCCGAGGTATAATCATTATCTTAGGGGGCCTTTTTTTCATCTATCATGATAGGGGGTTACATATCAAGTCAAAAAGCTTGATCAAAAGGGATATGGAGTTTCTCGTCGGGGTCATGATCCCCTTTTCTACTTCAACTTGTCTCATATACCTCTAGAGCAAGCGATCGTCTTATCAAATTCAATGTTTGTCATAAAAAATTCTTTGCATTCGTTCCGTATAACTTTGACCGTTCTATCTAATGAGTCTCGCCTCACTCACTCAGTGCATCATCTGCTAATGTATTCTCTGCTCGACAGAAAGTACTTGAAAACAGCCAGCTGGAATGTTTAGAAATGGTCTGTGTCAACAAGGCAACAAAGCCTTATTAATATTATCACCACAAGAAAGAAGATTTGAGCCGCCAATATGTACCCCTTCATGAAGAAATCGTCTTTCCCTCATCTCAGCAAATCACTCAACCTTCAAGGTTGGGAAAAGACCCAACAACAAAAGCTGACCTCATCATCATTGTCTCTTTTAACATGACATTCTTGTTCGTCTCTTTCGAAGGTTGCCTCTGATGCATCATCTCCGCAGCAACTGATATCGTATCCTCCACCTCCTGCCTTTTAATCCACGTCCCGCCTGTTTCATCAACATATCTTCAAGATTTCCGGTTTTTTCCTGCGCCCTAGGTATCAAAATAAAAAGGATTAAACTTCTATTGGAGAAGAAGGTAAAAAGATAAGAAAGGAAATCAACGTCAGGGAATGACCAGAAACGCCCTAGACCAGTTGGAATAGTGAAGGGATTGTGTTGCGAATACGTTCTATCAAGACGCGTGTGGAGCCCCTTGCTCAGAGTCGAGACTTGACTTGGCTTCTTCAGCCTTTTGGCCGGCTAGCTTGTCGACGCCAGAAACGCCACTATCTGCTTCATCGTACGAGATCCCCAATCCATTGGCTTCCTTTCGGCCTGCGCCTGTCTCCTCTTCGGCCCCCTCTTCGAGGTTCATCAGAGCTGGTGGACGAGAACGCATCTGTTTAGCCTTGGTGAGGGATATCGTCTTCTGCTGATAGGTTGTGGTAATGGGCTTGGAATCGTCTCGATCAATAGTCGCTTTCATGAGAGCAGCCATCCACAATCGTCCTTGCTTCAAATTCGGAACAGCAAAGTAATGGACAGTTGGCTTTGTAAAGTTCACAGCTCTCGACAGACCGGCCCGAGGAGGAACCAGCTTGAAAATGAATATCGAGTCGTCTCCTTTTTCAAGATCCTCGGTGCCAGCTTGGCTCCCAGGCATTGATTGACCTCCTAGACTCGTGATTGTGGCATGAAGACCTGTGAGCTTTTCATTGTCTGCAGGCAGGACTCGGTGGAATGAAATATCAATAAGTCCCTTTTCTTGCTCATCATCTTCTGAATAGTAGTATGCCAATCTTCGACCCTTAAGAACAAAGAAACGGGGCTTCCATGTTGTCATTAGATTGGAACTCTTCTTCCTCATCCAGCCACTGTAGTCGGCATCTTTGCTTGCCTCCTTGGGTGAGATCTTGAGTAATCCTCGGGTGTAGGCGCTCGTTTCCTTTTTGCCCTTCTTCCCGGCTTTCTTGCTAACTTGATTCACAGGAGTACCGGGACTCTTGGCGGTATCAGGAGATTCAAGATCGAAACTAGCTCCTCCCGATGGTGTCGTCGAACCGGTCCGCGCAGGTGAGTCCACTAAGAAGTCCTTGTTTGACGAATCGGTCGGAGTCGACGCTTTGGACCTGTCAAAGCTCAAGTTATCAGATATGGCTCGCATACCCTTGCTTCCAGCCAGTGCGATCGGTTTGTTCACCATTGACGACAGCCAATCCGAATTGAAACCTTGGTGCCGAGTGGAGACAGGTGATGCTGTCGAACGGCCTGATCCGACTGTGGTGTCTAGTTTAGTGACAGTGGGTGACGGAACGTCGTTGTTAGATGCCGGTACGTTCATCGTCGACTCCGAAGCAGCTGACGCAGTTCTCCTGTGAGCGCCAGACTGAATACCGTAGTATTTCTGAGCTGCTGAGGAAATACCCCCCTCTGCCATCGACCCCACGCTTCCAAATCTTGACTGTCGTGCCATGGCTGTAGCGCTTCGTACCCTTTGCTCATCTGCATAACTGGATTTTCTCGACTCGGCATTGCTGTCACGCTTTCGCAATAGATTCCGCTTTCTTCCGTCGACTTCTGTTCCGGAGAAATAGCCTCGATCAGCGTCAACATTAGAATCTTGGGCGTCGGCCCCAGGCGGGCTAAGTAGGTCATGAAGGCCGGTCGAAGAAAGGGGTCGTTGCGGGGGTTGCGAATAAGCGCTGCCAAGGGTCCAGTTTCGGTCAAATGAGGGCTGCTTCTTATGAACACCCTCGGTTGCAGGGAGGGTACCCGGTGTTGAGATTTTAGGAACAGGGGCAGGTCCAGGTGCTATTGCTGGGCCAGCTTGGCGAAAATCTGTCGATGAAGAATGTCGGCGTGAATGGTTTAATTCCCTGATCGATGCCGCAGATGGCCTCTTGATATGACTGGCGCGATTAGAACTGTCTTGTGTATGAGATCCTGCGAACGTTGGAGATGGTTTAGGAGTGTTCTGCGATAGAGACATCCGTCTCGTTTGAATAGAAGTAGGCCGGTTTGTTAGAGTGTTTGCTCGACTTCTCGGCCGCCGGATGTCATCTGAGCTATCATTTCCGTATGTCTGCGTCGTCCGGCGTGTCTCCAATCCCTGATTGTTAACTTCATCCTGAAGGGCCTTGATCTTGTGCCAAGTCTTCAGTCGCCGGCCAACTGAGCCAAGGTCGAAGGCTTTGATAAACAGCGAGCTTTGATCCATACCAAGAATAACCTCGCCGGATATTTCTTGGTCTCGGAAGACTTCGCAGTGGTGCTTTTCAACTCCTGAAGTGAAGAGGTATTCGGCAACATCATCAGGTGACCACGCCTCGACTTCTTCTCGTGTATGGAACTCCCCTTCTTCTTCGTCTGTCTCTTCGCCTTGAATGTACGACGCTCGTTGGCCAGGGTGGATGCTGCTGTACTCGCTACCGGAATCGTTCGCTGCCGCTCGAAGCCCGCCATTGCTGGCTGGAGATCTCAAATCGGTTATGTGCTCATCAATGACAGTAAGTGTTTCGTGCAAGACGTGGCTGTCTTGGTTCTGGGTAGTCAGTTGGCTCAATCCGGGCAGGACGGGAGGGTCGCTGGCTACCAAAGCGGGCTCGGATTTGACACTGTTGAGAGGGAGTGTCACAGGGCTTCGGGTCTGGGGCTGCGGCGCAGGTTCTTCTTTTGTGTCGGGGGTCGAATCATGAGTTTGTTCTTGATGATGGGTCTGGGTTTTGGAGCTGCTGAAAGTGCTCGTAGGGGCATTTCTGGGGGCCAGTCTGGTGTAAACTGCAAATAGTCAATTGTGATTCAAGAAACGGAGCATATAAGATGGGTGAGCAGACCTTCAGGAAAGAGCCCATTGTTATTGTTGACCAGATGGCGACCGAGAAACCATCCGTCGCCAAACTCGTCATCTCGTTCTATTAGTTCAACTCGATCTCCCTTTGCAAGGCTGAGTTCGTCGGAGCTTCGGGCCTGAAAATCATCTGCAACGAGCAAAAGAGCATGAGGGTCAGCTAATGCTATAGACAAAGAGCAATAAAGCCAGGAGGAAACTCACGTATTACGACCAAGGTGTCGCCAACGTCAGGCCTCGGTGCCCCTTCGCTAGGGCCTCGTGAGGCCATGATGTGATGAAACGATGCACTGGAGATGACTTGAGGCGATTGCGTTGATAGTTGACGGTTGGGGTTCGTAGAGGGAGGAATGGAGCAGCAGTTTAAGGGCAGTCGTAAAGTCTGCGGAACCTGACGGTGGTGCGGGACCGAGCGGGTAGTGAAGAATGGAATCGGTCGACTCGAGAGAGGCCAGAATGTTTTTGTTGTTCGGATTCAGATCCAGCTGCTGGCGACCGAACCAATACTCTGTAGCCGTGTTGCCAGAGCTGGGCTCGGTTGGTTCAACTCTCTGCAGCGAGAGGGCTGGAAATGATGTATAAGTTGGGTACAAACTGCTGCAGCGCAGTCTGAGCTATGAAGAGAGACCCGTGGCAGTGGTGGTGCGCTAAGGTACGAATGTTTTGCTGGGGTGGAGCGGCGGTTGCGGTTGGGGAGGCGGGAGAAGTGCGTGGTTCCTGGACAGCACAGAGCGAAATGCCTAGCGTGGAAGATGGCGATTGGTGATTGGTGTGACCCAGGCCATTTATGGCTTTAATCGATGGTCGTACCAGGCTTAATTAATTCGAAGCAGACCCGACGGCAGTGCTGTCTTTTGTCTTTGGTAGTGTGAAGCACGTCTTGCAGTTGCAGGTAGGGCTTGCTGATGAGCCTCCAGAAGAAGTGGTGCATTCCAGGTTGCCCTCCAGTCCAGGGATGTCTGGGATTGGACAGCCGAACAGTCAAACCTTTGATGCTATTTTAGGATGATATGCCAGCACAGTGGGCTTAATGGAGTGAGAAATTCGATGTGATACGAGGTATACATATGGACCTACTATGATACTAGGTATAACTGGGACGCAGCATTTAATGCCTTCATACCTTACGGAAAATTGTTGTTGGGACCGACGTCACCAGGCTCATTTGATAGGATCAATCACAGGTTGAACAAGAAGCGGTGGTACAGTACTACGCCAAAAGTCTGACCCCACCACACCATCTTCATCCATACAGGAATTTCAACACAACATTTCAACATATTATTTATTTATTAATAGAAGGTCAATTGAGATAATTTATATATCATTAGAAAGCCCTAATTCTGGCATTTAATATTTTGTATACTAACCCCGGGCCCGAATATATGCTCTTAGTCTTTTCTCTATTGAGTTGATATACTTTAGAATCTTGGCCTGTGGGATAGCCTCCTACGCTAACTTAACGCATCTTGTGAATTCTGCGATTGAAGCTTTGTTTTTCTTTAAATCTCGTAGAGAAGGGAACTGTTTCTTTAACTGCTTCTTTAAAATGGCCTAAATGTTCTTAATTGGGCTTAAATTGGGCGAATTCGGCGGCCAATCTATCCAACTAACCGCATTTTGAAGCAGCCATTCTGTAGTAGAATTAGAGGTATGAATACTTGCGTTGTCTTGCTGGAATTGTCGGGAACTATCGTATATTGGTAGGAGACCTTCCCGGAGAGCTTTCTGATATGACTAAGAGCTGTATCCGTTCTTCTTGGCCAACGGATCTCTTGTTATGGTGATAATTCGAGATCTTCCCGTTTTCCAGATGGCAGCCCAGAATATAACGGAAATCGTTGGTTTAATATGGTCGTTCTTGTTCATAAGGTCCTTATTGTACTTTTCCCAAGGGAAACGGAAACAATATCTGTTGGGGTTGCTGCTGCTGTTAGCCACAGAGACTTTGTCTGAGTTGATGATCTATACGGCTGTCAGCGTTGAAACTACCCTCCCTGTGATTTGCAGCATACCTCCTTTAATTCTTCGATTTCGTCGATCTAACCTTGATAAAAATGAAGCCGGATTTGTGCTTTTTCTTTATTAAGCTTCGGTCGATCTATTGACTTCCATTTTCTCTTGTAGTGGAAGGAAACGGCGCGTTGGATGGTCCTGACTGATATAGAATTACCTGTTAATTCTCGGAGCGAATCCTATGAGATAAACTGGTCCTGTTGAATATACCTTAGTATATTCCTTCTCTCTACTTGATTCAGCTTCGAAGGACGCCCAGTACGCGTATTTTCGTTAAATATGCGTGTTTTGGTGAATCGTTTGATGATGCGGTCAACCGTACGGTGGTCCGTTTTGAACTCATGCGCAATAGCCCGTTTTGACGTGCCTGTGTAAAAAAGGGCGAAAATCGCAGCTTTTGCTTCCGGGGAAAATTCTTTATTTTTTCCTCGGTCAGGACAAATAATATCTCCAAGAAGGGCTTTTTCCGACATCGTTGAGACGTTATTATGGTGGTGTGATTAGAAAGGGTTGTCGCGTTGAAGTCGCGAAGTAATCGGGTGGTTGGTTAGGTGGGGTCAGACTTTTGGCGTAGTACTGTAGTGATGTAGGAAGCCTATGACAATGTAAGGCAAAGCCCAAGGCTAACTAGACTAGATGATGTCGTACAAGACAGACAATCCTTGCTCAATCAGTGTTGAGAGATGTTCGAGTACTACTACAAGACAGGCGGGATAACGAGATGCCGGACATTTATGGGTGTTTATCGGTATGGATATCCGAATAAACTCTCAAATTGTAGTCGTTTGTACTGCAGTCGCACAACGACCACCCAAAGTGATTCAGTAATAATACATAACCTATTAACTTGGTGCAGGGTAAACAACTACATACTAAGTCAGTATTAAGGCTGCGATCTATCTTACCCTTGCTCGCAATTACAGACTCTTGGCAATACTTGGCCGGACCGATTCTTATTAGCGCATGCAGCCTACCTTAGTGCCTTCTTGTATCAGAAAAGTATGTTCGATTGAATTATATGTGCGAGTTGCTCACATACAATATTCAAGTACTATACGCATCATATAGTTATATATAGCATATCTAGGTAGGTAGTAGTCATGGCATATGAGCTCTTTGTCTGGTTTATCGAGCATTTGGCTATGGTCGCTTTACTTTGTGAGACTGGGTGTGTGTTAATGTGTATGTTGCCTTCTTCCTCTGTACTTTTTATCCGATCTACCAGGGCAACATACATGCTGTGAAGTGGGTAAACGAAGTGCGTAACTAGGTAGGTAGGTAACCTGGACCAGTCAACTGAGACATCCAAATGCACACAGCAATAGCTAGACTAAAGATCAGATATCCAAGCCACCAATCTGGGTACCTACCTACCTATGTAGGTAGGTTAGTACCTTGCAAGTCATCGGCTGACTGCAGAGCAAGTACCTCCATACTACTAACCTAGGTAGGTAGGCAGGCAAGCCAGTGTTTGCTTCTTTGTCTCTTGAGCTGAGGCGCAACTGCACTTTTAGGTTTTGATTTAGTACCTGACTGGATCACTGCTCTATAGTTTCTCCGTTCGCATCAACAAACAACGAACTTACACATCGTGTGTTGATTCATCAACTCAATCTTTTGGCTAAACTGCTTCTTTGACTTGTACAACACGGTGATTCTTGCCTATCGTCGCCCACCTCTGACACAACCCCTTCGTTCACTCACTGATCAGTTTCCATAAACTGTGACTGATACGGCGACTCGCCCTTTTGACACTACTTATCTGCTTCACTGAATCATGCTCAAATTTGTAGCTCTCGACTCCAGGAAGCGGCGACGTTAAGAATGGTTCATAAGTAGGATACATATGATCCAAGTGGTCCTAGGTATATGTTGTGATCTCAGACTCACCTACCAAGACACACGTCATCGACCTGTGAAATGCCAAAAAGCTCAAAACAGAATCAGTCAAAGACTGTGTCCCCTCCTGATTCTCTTCAGATTGCTTCATCTAACGCAACTCTCAATACCTTTCTCGGTGGTCACACTCGGTCATGGATGACCGGGGGGCCAGCCGTAACCACCAACCCTAGGCCAGCTCCAGTAGCGTCTAGTAATTCCCGGAAGCGGAACAAAAAGAGAAAGGCGTCTGACACGGCTCCCCCGACCCATAACGACAATGACATAGAACGCGACAACGTTTCACCTGTTCAATCATCTGAACAACCACCGGGTGCCAGAGAAACCACCATGTACGTTATATCTGTCATTTCTGAACGTCTTATTCTTTAATACGCAATTCGCCTCGAACCAAGCAACAGAGTGTCGGCCGCGTGATCCGTAGTCTTCGGTTGCCAGCTTGAGGCAGCATTGCCACTGACCTTGCGCATCGTTTACCAACGTCGCTAACTTTGCAAAACAGAGCCCCGACCGTCCTACCCTCTCCGGCTCTGACCGATGCACCGAGCCCGAATGGCTCGAATCAAGTTGACCATATCAATCCCGATTCAAGCGCTCACGTAGAGACTGTAGGGCCTGGGCGGCCAGTTTCCGATAGTAACATGAGACGAGGCGACTTCGTACACGTCGCGACCAACACCAACCAACTGAACCATGCACCCACCACCTTTGCGCAAGCCGAGAGCTCTTTTCCTCAACAAGCCCATGGCGCAGAGATAGCAACTTTATCTGCAGTCACCAACCCGACAACGACTGCGCAGCCCCTTCAAAGACCGGACGTGTCGTTCGGCGTCGACAACATACAGTACGGTTCAATTGGGCCATCAACATCAAGCCCGAGAGTTCACCCAAGGCCATCATCTATCGACAGCGAGCACAGGGCCAAGCGTCCTCGTGTACAAAGAGGATCGACTTCAGAGTTAATACCAGATCACGAAGTATGTCGGTATTGGTTACAAGTAATCCAGAGTCGCGAAGAGCAGCTCCATAATGATGGGCCCTTCAACAACAACCACAATGTCAACAACCACAATGTTGAAGGACCTAGGTATGCCATTTTGAAGGACGCATGTCAGAATGAGGATTTCATTTTCATTGCTTTTCACCAGGCGCTTTGCGCTTGGACCTTGAACAAAGAGCCTATTCATGTTGCCTTCAACGGCTTGGTGGTCCCTGGCACCCTAGATCGTGCTTTCGAAACAATGCAAACCATTGTGAGGAGAAACGAACTCATGCCAGTTCCTCATCTTCAGTGGTTTGCCAATTTCCCAACTCCCATTTCTGATTTCTCTCGGGCATTTCCAGGTTCAGCTGCGGCCAGAGAACTATCTGTTTTTCTCATTCGGATGGCAACACATTGGCACCCGCTCCTGCGAAATATTCAGACTCGAAGTTACCCATTGATTGCATATGAAGTGATACATATCCTGCAATGTCGGTTCCACGGGCTACAGACTATGCTGTTTACTATGAGTCGCAGGATGCTCAACGTGAACGACGGGCTTCTGGCAAATGCGCTGAGCGAAATCTTTCGACAGGACCTGTGTGATGAAAAAACATTTGAGACGCGTGGCGAGCACCCTGAAGTTATGAGGATTCATCGAGAAGCTGTGGTAATGAAATACAAACGAGTTATATCATTGCGGCCAAGTGTCTCTTCCAGTACGTTCAACTAACTCATTGTATATCGATAATGTACTGACCGTTACGGTGGATAGATACGACAGTGTCCCCTGTTGCCGGTCAAAACCCTCCCATAATGGAGCGAAACAGGCAACAGCCAGTAGCCCGGCCACCGCTTGCAACAAACGTTTCACCTCATACCATAGACGCAGCGGCTTCGCCTGTTCCTTTACCCAACTTCGATGCCGTGGCTGCTAGAGCTTCTATAGGTGGCCCTGGGGCGACAAACCCGATGCCTATCAGCCAGGCCTTTTCGCAAGGCAGCAGAGGTCTTCAAGGCGCGCGACGACCAAACCATCTCCATATTCAGACGGAAACCCCAGCAGTTCCACCATTTACCGCTCATACTAGTCAGTCCCCTCTCGCGCAGCCTCCCACTCTACCAAGGTCGTCAAGCGCTGGGTCGCCAGTGATGTTGCAACAAAACCGGGCGTTGCAATCAAATGGCCAGGTGCGAACTCCCGTTATGCCTTCAAATAGCTTGCTGCCACAAAGACGAGCCAATTCCTTCGCTTTTCCGCCCCCCGCTTTTCCATCTCCAGGGCCTCCCGGCGCTCAAAATACAAACACCCATAATCCGTCAGTACATCCTCATTCACCAGGATTCCAACAAGCCAGGGGTCCGACGCAGATGACGTCTCCTCATCATACTCAGACAGTACAGTCTCCGCAGCATCCACCAGTCTATCCAGCAACGAGCCCGCCGCGTAGGGTATCTGTGTCACAAAACCTGAACTACGCGGTGCAAGCAACCAACCCCCCAACCGTACCATACCAAGTTCCAGTCATAGTCAATAGCTCTCACCAAATGCTTCCAGTACAGCAAATACCTCCGGCGGAATACCCTCCGAGTCCACATGTGGATAGTTCGCTCCAAATTGGTCTTCATCAGATTGAGGTACGCAGTCCTCGCCGCGTCCCGTCACACAAAGAAAAAGGTCGATTTTACCAATTTGTCAAACAGCTTGTGTACGAGCCTGTACACTTGGAGCCCGCAAGAAGCCTACGGCGTTTACCTTTCACCGTGCCAGAAGACTATATGCGGCAACTCTCGAGAAAAATTGAGGGGACTGGCCTTCCGTTTTGTTACTATTCTGAAGGGTCCTACCGCTGTCGACTGCGTATGTGTATGCTGCCCGAGGCGCAACCAGATCCTAAGGAACACGACTGGGTGGTAACGGCGACATCCTGGCCGAGCTACATCTTCTTTGATTTGAATAATAAACAATTAGAGCTGCGCCGCAAACAGCACTTCGGCAAGGATCAGCCGGTGGAATTGACCGATTTTCTGGTCAAGGGTGAGAACCAGCTTAGGATCAGTTATCCTCCGGTCAGCCAGAACAACACACCGGGTTTTAAGTATTGTATTGCTATCGAAATAGTAGAGACGATCAGCTATAGTGCCGTCTGTAACATGATCAAATCAATACGGCGCTGGTCCCCAGACCAAACGATGGCGCGAATCAAGCGTCGCTTGCAACCATCAGACTCGGACGACATCATTATCGAGGACGAGACCTTGACAATTTCCTTGACTGATCCTTTCAGCGCGACAAGGTTTAAGGATCCTGTGAGAGGTATCCAATGCAAACACCTCGAATGTTTTGATTTGGACACATGGCTTAACACCCGACCTCCGAAACCAGAACAGTTCGGAGGCGGTCCGGAAGAGAAAGGGGACGAGCCCTCGATGGTGGATGTTTGGAGATGTCCGATATGCTCTCTTGATGCGCGCCCTAACAGCCTCTGGATCGATGAGTATTTCGCAGGAGTACGTCGATCCTTAATCGGCATCGGTGATTTACGGACAAAGAGCATCAGTGTGACCGCTAATGGCAGATGGGCTCCCGTGTTGATCGCGGACGACACAGATGATGAAACCACGCCTGCGCCACAACCCAGAAATACAGTCAACGGCAATGCTGGGAAGGAGCCAAGACCATCCGTTACAACAGCACCGACTGTTATTGAGATCCTGGATGATGACGACTAAACCTTTTTTTTTTTTTTTTGGCGTAGGCCTTGATTGTTGTTGTTCTGTCGAGAGACAAAGTTTTCTAGTATTCTATGGTTACACAAGGCGTTTTGGAGACGGAGTGCTACTCGAGCTTGGCAAAAATGCGTTTTACAATTAGATACCACGTATATGACACAAGATCCGGCGTTTCGGGGCAGGTACCTTGGATGGCATACTTCATAGAACACGTGAGATTTTCTCTTCCGTGTTCCAAGATAAAAGGAAAAAAGAGGGTATGGGGGATCGTGGATGTTTATAAATCACCTAAACTATAGTACAGACATGTACATATCTAATGTGCTGGCTCTACCCACACATCAATGACGAACTGTTCTAATTTTTATCCTGACAGCTATAATAAATGATATCTATGTTTATCACACCTATTTTGAGAAGTTATATTACGGGAATGCAGTGTACATGAATGTAACAAGATCCATCCAAAAGGGCTTTGAGGGTTAATGTTGGGGTAATTTAGTAGTATCAACCAGACGCGTCAGACATGCTAGGTTACTTACTCCGATACCGCATCCAACAAGCAATAACCCGTGTACTCATTTGACCGATATGAATTTGTCGTCTCGACGTTACGTCCGATCAAAGTTCTGTTGCTGCCGATATGACAGGGAGAGAACCCAGCCCGCCGCGTCGCTTACGAGCTTGCGCTTCTTGCGTCAGAGCCAAAGCCAAGTGTCATTTCCGACAAGACAACCAGAGAAGACACATTTGCGATAGGTATTGCAGCACTAAAATCAAGGGTTGTTTCCTGTACTGGATATGAGAGTAACTTGGTCAAGGTGTGAGGTTTTGAAGAGAGAGTGTCTACCACAGACAACGAATAATCTGAGAAAATCACGAAGGATCCATCAGAGTAGAGAGTAAGACCGTGGTTACTTCGCGCGTTGTATACCTGATTAACACTAAGACTCTATAGATTTATTGCGAAACAACCAGGCGTGGCGACAACTGCAGGAGGTGCAGCATCTGTATCGAGAATATGAACTTTTACTGATCCTAAGTACCTAGATCCGAATGAGAACCAACAAACGCCAGAACCCAGGCGAATCACTGAATACGCTCAGAACTCAACCCCAAAAACTCCAGATACTGCTCGGCCTCCATTTGGACTCTCGTGGCCACAAGCAACCCAGATTCTAAATCTCTTCCATCAAGAATACATTTCTCAATTTCCCTTTGTGCTAATCCGTAGCGATGACACAGCGGAGCGTCTTTATAAAGGAAACCCATTCCTATTCCGAGCCATCTTGTTGGTTGCAGCGCCACTATCCGAATCTAAAATCATTAAGATGAAGCGCAATGTGCTTGCCTACTTGGGCTATCGAACACTTGTCGAAGAAGACAAGACTCTAGATATACTTCAAGGTATACTAGTGATTGTTGCTTGGTAATCCTTTACGTCTACCGTTACTGAACCAATACTAAAATAGCGTATAGGGCACATAGATGCCATATTGATAACAGTCAAGCCGTCAACTTAGCGTACCTGGGGTTAGGATATGCGCATAATCTAGGAATCACGCAAGATGCTCCGGCGTCTTCTGATTCTCACGACAACACCCAAGATTCAAGTACAGCAGCAATGGATCCAAAACAAGATGCACATCCAATGGAGACGAAACGCGCTCTTCTTGGAATCTACTGTGTGTTATCAACGTAAGTAATTGACTCAATCACTGCTGGGTGGGTGGCTAATACAGTACAGCCTCTCAATGAGACAATCACGCAAAAATCCCCTGCAGACACCTTATATAAACAACTGTCTCAAACCGTTCACCGAGACCCAAGACTCACCATCCGATTCTATAGCAGAGCACATGGTCCGTCTAGTCCAAATGAGCGAGAGACTCTCAGAAGGGTTTGGTGAGCCGTATGAACGTACGCTCTCCAGACCATTCGCTTTCCTTCTCGAAGGGACTGGAAGACGCTTCCACTCTGATCTAAGTCGCTTGTCAGAATCAGTCGCATATCCCAATCTCGCAAGCCATAGCCAGATGTTTGAGCTACATCGCTTATATCTCCTTGTGCGGCTATATGAGCCTGCAATTATAGTGGCATGTCATCCAGACGAGGGTGTAGCTCAGTTTTATTACCTTTTGATATGTCTGCGCAATTGCCTTGAGGCTATGCAGTCCTTTTTCGAACTTTTCCTGGGATTACCTGTCGAAATGGTCCTGCGCTGTTCAATACTTACCGCCGACCAAGCTCTCTATGTCATGCTGCAAGCATCACGACTGCTTCTCATTGAAACTCCTGAGTGGGATGTCGAGTTCGCTCGACAGACACTGGGCTTCAGTGCTGTACTGGATCGAATGATTGCACGTTTTGAAGAAGCTGAAGAACTACGTAAGAGGGACATAAGGAATTTTGTTAACAATGTACTCGAAGACGGGAGTGGAGAGAATGTTAGCAGTATCGCCAGGACCGCGAAAGAGGTGCAGTGGTTGAAATGCTGGTTCGAGGCCAAGACTCAAGGGCGTCAAATGGAGGATATATCACCAGATGAGCAAGGTAGAGATATACCCGAACACGAAATGAAACCGAGATGGCTGGTAGGTCTCTTAGAGGAGATACCATGGAATCTTACGCCTTGAAGGTTCCATGTCAAGTGTATAGAGAATTAACAGAAAGAAGAAATTCAATTCAATCAAATTCAATTGTAGGGTATCATGTAATCTCGAGAATAAATGAAATATGTCAAAAATGACCCATGAAAACGCCAAACATCGCCGCGCCCATCATCAAGAAATCATCTCTCCCTCACCATCTCATTATCACAGTGACTCTTTGCGGCTACATCCATCATCAGTGAGAGAAATTTCAGACATGTCGTCGTCTGAATCTTCAAGGCCGTCATCTTCAGAAAACTCGGACTGGTCATCATTCGACCAGGCGAAGCTATCGCCTTCTTCAGAAAGCTCTGACTCATCTTCAACTTCATCAAATACTCCCTCAGTAAGCAACTCCCAGCAACTTGGGTCGGTCATATCAAGGCCCTCAATCCTCTTACGCCACTTCTCTTGAAGGGTTCCGTCGTCGTTATATGGCTTTTGCCTCATCCAGCTTGTCCACATCATAATATTCTTGGATGCAGTTGGAGATCTGATTTTGAACCACTCTTGATGCGAAACATGGCAAGTTGGGCACCCTTTCTCCCGCTTTCGCTGATTTCGTAGCTGGTGGTGCACGAGCTTCTCGACTTTGACGTAGTGCTCAGCGGTGAACTGGCAAATAACTTTGGAGTCGTATCCGCATTGGGCTTTCCAATCCTTCATACGCTTTTCAACATTTCGTGCATATCCAATCTTTATAAAGGGATTGGCATCGCGGTATGTCTCGGGAAGAATGTAAGCATAGATGAACCCGTCTGACTTTTTCTCGGTATCTAACAAGGAGCGTAGAAGGAGTCTCCTTATGCGTTTGTTTATCTCGATGACTGTCCAAGCATCTCCAAAGTCTTCAAACTCATGCTTGAGGGTGGAGACCTTGGGAGATGGTTGCTTGGACGTGGCGGACGCGGAGCTGATTGAAATTTTGGTTGGTGTAGATGGGATCGGTTGAGATGTGTGGTCATTTGTGATTTTCGACATCGATTTCTTGCTCTGGGAAAGAACTTGATGCTTGGCTGCCACTATATCTGTACCTAGAGACTCTGGGCCATCCTCTTTGCAAGTTGTAGGGGGGTCATTTTCGTCTTCCTTCTTGAACGCCACTGTTTCAAGCGGCTTCAAGATTGCCACCCATAATAATATGCGTTGAGATGCTTGGTTTTGGTGGTTTCTCTGGCACATGATCAATGAGGCCATTTCCATAAGTAAAGACTCGGAAGCGCAGAAGCTACCATGATCAACGATCTGATCTAGTAAACGGGTAATCTTCTTGGAGTTGGGTTGGCTAATGGGGCTTCTGCATCGCTCGCCAGTCTTTTTAGGCTGGCCATGGCATCTTAATTTGTCGCCGTCGTCAATATTGAGCAACTCCCGGAGAGCAGATGCAGTAGTTGGCCAAGCTATCTTGGAGGTGGTAGTGACAACGGTAGGAATCATCCTGAGAGCCAAGATATCGATATGTCGTAGATAGAAGAGATAATGAATGGTTTCTATGCCAACCTGATACTAGAGACGTAGTTCAGGACGATATATAGCCAGATGAAGGTATCGTTAAGCGCCAGAAGAGGCAGCGTTGTCTTGGAAGGCCTCCTACATGTCCTTTTTGGAGGCTATGGTCATGAACCGGGTCGTAGGACTTCAGCTGGGTGGAGTCTGTACAGGAAGAGATGGTATGATGTGATATTTATAGAGACGATAAAATGGTTCAACATGGGAGTATATAGGTATTTCCCTCCATCTCTGATAGTCTGATGAATCCATGCTGAATGCCTTCCTTTCCACTTCCTTACGTTCCTGAATATGATTCCGTTGCAGACATGACAGGAACACTTGCGATTCCCTATCCTGCCCACCTATTTAGAGATCAGCAGTCAGCTGAGACTGAGTCAGGACTCGTCTGAACATGGGACGTTGGACTTCTGTTAGTGTGGCATCCCAAGATGTGTTGGTACACCCTGGTCTCAAAACCTCTGCGCCCCTCTTGGTCGCATCATTCGAACCATGAGGGACCTCGAAGCGCTTCTCATATCCAGTCTTAAGTCAGCCTAGAAGATTTACTTGCTACCATTGGCAGATTCACTTACATAGTCTTCAGCAGGTTCGCTAGAGGTGTCACATCATCACAGCCACCTTCGCAGGCCGTCGCGAGCAGTGGATGGATACCTACCTACACTTTAATGGTCTCGCCTTTTCTGAGATATTAAGCAGGGCGCTTTTATTTTTCCTTGAATATCCAATTTAAAACGTTTATGTTTTTTTATTCTTGGATAGGTATGGTAGAGGTTCATCATTTCAGTGTCAACAGCCATAGATGACTTATCTAGGCTACGAGGGAAGACAAGCCAATCAAGCAGGACGAGGCAGCTGATCAACTGTCCTCGGTTGAACAACAAGCCGACTGACGGAATTCATAGAGCTCAATTGGCGTATGTCGCTAACTACATAAGTATCAATCAACTCGTTACTTTCATCACATCTAAACACCGGCTGTTCACTATCATTTGTGTGCTGCCGTAATCGCCTCATCGCCATGTCTTCAGCTGAAAGTCAAATTGCTGCTGCTCAGCGCATGTACACTGAGCGCGCCCATAATTATGAAGATTCATGGCATCCTGACTATAGCAGACGCTTCATGGAACTTGTTCCCATTCATCAAGGCGATCTTGTTCTCGATCTTGCCTGCGGAACTGGTCTAGAGGCTGTCATTGCAGCGGATCGAGTTGGTGATGATGGAATTGTCGTCGGCGTCGACATCACTGATGCAATGCTTGCTGTGGCACGCAATAAACTGAACAACGATGGGCGTTTGGCTCGCCGTGTCAAGCTAGTTCAGCACAATGTCACCGATCTGACCGGCTGTCCGCATGTGACTGAGGGTAACTTCGACCTTGTTATCTGCTCAAGTGCGTTTGTTCTCTTTGACGAGCCCGAAAAGGTTATTGGGCATTGGTATAAATACCTCAAACCTGGTGGAAGGGTCGCCATCGACATTACCCACGAGTATAATCTCCGCGCAGGCCTTCTGCTGGAGACAGTAGCTCGACGTTTGGGCATGTCGTTCCCCGCAAACCGAAGCTGGATCAAGTCAAAAGATTCATTCAGCGATATACTCAAGAATCAAGGTTTCATAACCGAGAAAGCCAAAGAATTGGAGAAGATTGTGGGCCTCGGCTCGACGTACATCAGCGTGGATCAAGCTGATGAGCAGTTTGACTTTGTCGTCAACGGGCCTCTTACCGCCTCTATTGTCACGGATGAATTAAAGTTCAAGGGCAGAGAGTATTTCAAAGAAGAATGGAACAACGCTGCGGTAGATGGCAAGGTTGAGGTTTCTGATACTGTCTACGTTTATATTGCCAGAAAGGCTTGATAGTATTATAGTCCAATATCCGTATACTTGACTCTGCCATGTAGTTCACATCTTAGCCTTGACTTTCCTAATTTTAGCCTCGACAGGTATTCTTGGGTGATCACCAGCAAGCTTCAGTCCAGTAACGCGCTCAAGCTCATCAACGGCCTCGAACGCCCTCCCAAGATTCACCTTGATCGTTCTTAGTCCTTGTTTGCGAGCTTCCTTCAGGTTCTCTCCAATATCATCAAGAAATGCAATTTCATCTGGCTTAACACCAGTGTTCCAGTTTCGATCCTTGCCACGAAGTGACTGTGCATTGGCCTTTGCGAACTCGTCTACTCTGGCAAGGGCAAGCTGATACATGGCCGGATCAGGTTTGCGGATTCCCACATGGGCGGATGAAACGAAAATATCAAATGTTTGTCGTACAGGTTCGTCGAAGAAATGATCGAGATGGAGATTGTGGCCAGGTGGAAATATGACAGTGTTGCTTAAAGCTGCTAGGATGAATTGACCGTTCTCCTTGAGCTTCTTCAGTGCCGGGAACATCCAGGGATCAGGACTGTTGGATACAGTCATCATCTCATTGAATAGCCATTCTGCATCGATAGTGGGGATTGGTGGTGTTTCCTTTGGAAGGCTGGGGTCCTTGTTTTGCTCTCTTTTGTAGAAGGCTTCCCATCTAGTTGGGTCATGAAGGTCTTGACTGAACCCCTTGAAGAAAGATTCGCTCATGGGTATTTCACCCTTCTCCAATCGGTGCCAGAAACCGTTGGGGGCTGTTCGGGATATCGAGTAGTTGACCCATCCTGGAGGAATACCCAGACTCAACTCATAATCCAGGATGGCTTGGAAAGGTGACACGACCTAGGGATGTTAGCGATATCAATACGGTATTTTTCTATCGATTTTCGACATCAACGAGTAACAAAAGCTAATATCGAATGGCACGAGTTGAAGTCGTCGCGAGTCTCTTGAATCACTTACACAAACACCACCAATATCAAATAAAAGAACCTTTGGCTTGCTCTCAGACATTATGGTCGTCTTATTCGGGTTTAAAGAGAGAAGAAATCAAACATGTAAGTAATCAGATTATAGGATTGAGACTGAATATTGTATAAACTAAACCATTCAACAACTCTCAAGATGTCCTCGAAATATACATCCAAGACGACTCCACCGAGGCCTGGGCCATTAGATGAGCCTCGGTAGATCCCCATTTGACTCTGGGGTGAGATAAGATAAACCGTGACCACGTGATTCGATTGTCCCTCGTCCCCAACCCAGGTGCAGATGCTCAAAAAGGTGAAAACATGAGCTAGACCCTTTTGGGCGATTAGGGCTATATGAATCCCCCACCAAAGCCAGACTTTTACGGATTATTCCTCTCGCATCAACTCGTTAACTTCAACACCCAAGTCGTCGTTGAGCCAATACCGTCAAGATGGTAAGTTGAGGCCTATCGAAGGGGAGTTTCCTTGCAAAGGAGCTTCCTTGATGTTTTCCATTCTACGGCAGAAATGCCAATTGCTCTTGGAAGAGTCAACGCAAGATGCTTCGGAAGAAGAGCAAATCTGAAGCGCAAATTGCTGACTCGGGGATTTTGACAGCCTTTCCACAAGTTGGTCAAGAACAGCGCGTACTACAGGTGAGTTTTTACTGTTTTCCCGCTTTGGTTATCTTGAGAAGGAATGCTAACAATTTTTCAGTCGCTACCAGACTAAGTACAAGCGCCGCCAGCAGGGCAAGACCGATTACTACGCCCGAAAGCGCCTTATCACCCAGGCCAAGAACAAGTACAACGCCCCTAAGTACCGCCTGGTCGTCCGCTTCACCAACAAGGACATCATCTGCCAGATCGTCACCTCTGAGATCACTGGCGACAAGGTCTTCGTCTCTGCCTACGCTCACGAGCTCAAGGCTTACGGTATCGAGCACGGTCTCACCAACTGGGCCGCTGCTTACGCTACCGGTCTCCTCGTCGCCCGCCGTGCCCTCAAGAAGCTCGGCCTCGATGAGGACTTTGCTGGTGTTGAGGAGGCTGATGGTGAGTACAAGCTCACTGAGGCCGCCGAGACCGACGATGGTGAGCGCCGCCCCTTCAAGGTCTTCCTTGATGTCGGTCTGAAGCGAACCTCCACCGGTGCCCGTGTCTTCGGTGCCATGAAGGGTGCCTCTGACGGTGGTATCCTCGTCCCCCACTCCGAGAAGCGTTTCCCTGGCTACGATATGGAGACCAAGGAGCTCGACGCCGATACCCTCCGAAACTACATCTTCGGTGGCCACGTCGCTGAGTACATGGAGACCCTCGCCGATGACGATGAGGAGCGTTTCCGCAGTCAGTTCCAGAAGTACGTCGACGACGACGTTGAGGCTGAGGGTCTTGAGGACCTTTACACCGAGGCCCACGCTGCCATCCGTGAGGACCCCTACAAGAAGGCCGAGAGCGACGCTCCCAAGAAGACCAAGGAGGAGTGGAAGGAGATCTCCAAGAAGTACAGGAGCAAGAAGCTCACCAAGGAGGAGAAGGAGAAGCGTGTCCAGGAGCGCATCCAGGAGATCATGCAGCAGGATTAAAAAGTTGCTTTATCTCATTGGGTCACGGGCATTTGAGGATTGTTAACCTTTGCATTGGGTTTGGAGTTCCGAGGAAAGGCAAGGTCTATGAAAAGGACCATATGAATGAATTAACAAAAAGATACCTTCCAGCCAAATTCCATAGTTCTGGTGAAACGGGCATCTCATTATTTCTTGCTATTTGTGCGCGTGTACGTGAAAACAAAAAATTTACTCTATCTGGTTGCACTGAGTGAATAGCATCATGTGTGAGACCACGTGATCTCGTATCATCTGCATTTGCCCTGGCGATTAGTATAGGGTAGGTTCTCCAGAACTAAACTCTCACGTCAAATGTCATGGTCTGGACAAGCAATACAATACTCCGATACTATTGACCGGTTCTGAGACTTTGCTACCAATAACAATAGCAAGTTTTGCAAAGAATGAACCAAGAAAGTACCTTGTAATCGTGGAAACGGTTGAAAGCCGATTTTTGAGGCTTGTGTGGCGGCAAGCCTACTGGTGCATAAGGTTTGTTCCGGATTACCCATCAATCTACTAATGTACAGGGCATTTCAGCTAATGTATCTAGTGTTGGAGGAACTCGATCGCGGGAACCGTTTTAACTGTTCACCGTGATTGGACTTGAAAATCCGGTAGCCCGGATATCAGACATTCCTTTCTTCGGAAAATGGTGATACTGTGGACATGGTATAATGGAGTAAGTAGGACCACGAGCCTGACAAGAGCCAAGATGGAAAGAAAAAACAGCGGGCTGATGGGTATTTCGAGAAAAACCATAGCTAGTCGATTTCGCGGAACCTAGAATTTTAGTAGTGTTCGGTCACCTCGCCTCACCGGACAATGTGTTGAGCCCGCGGCCGAGGACCCAGTCAGTTATTATGATGCGGCTGGTGATGATTTCGGACAAAATCAGGTGGCGCGTGCCAAAAGAGAAAGGGGACCCGACGTAACGTTATTGAACCGTCCAGCTAGCTGTCTCTCCGAGTCGGATGGACCCGGTGGGTATTTTGAGCGAGAGCGAATGATGCAATCGAGTAAAATGAAGATCGGATACATCCTACGAGATGGACCCTGCTTTGAAGGCTTGATGAACCGAAGAAAAAAAAGACCCACGTTTGCTAACAATAATACTATGTAAGGGTTCTTATTATATGTCTCGGCGCCGACCAGGGGTTAATCTCGGCATCGATGGATACTCTGTTGTGCTTGTGCTGTCCCCTAAAAAATTGTTGTGCGATGACATCGTCTGCCAAGAATGATATCAATCAGGGCCCTCTTTTTTAATATATAGATTTACAGTGATTGACTTTGGTAGTTTTAGACTTCTTTCTCGAGAACAAAGCGCATCATTGTACAGTCGAGTAACGTATCTGTCAGTTTGTAATAGGGTTATGACGTAACGTCGTTTGTTTGTGCTTTGCTCATCATGGACTGAGCCGAGGGGGTTTGCATCATCGGAGGTTGCACCGACTTAGTACCTATTGTTGATCTCTAGTTTGTGCGGTGCATAGGTATGGAACCTGATCACTGCTGATACTGTACATGTATTAATCTCTAGAGTAAAGAGAATAGGGGAAACTTCATGAACCGGGTTCATTCATTCATTCTCGCTTGCGCATATTTGCGTATTCTGTTTTAATACAATGTCCTGTCCCGTTTCTGCACTGACGTTCATTTTGATGGCTCAACTTCCGTGCCCGGGTTCCAGGGCGGGCGGGCCCCGATAAAACCGGGGGTACTAGACAAGCTCCAGTCGGTTCGGTACATGATCAAGTACAGTTACATGATGCATGGGACATATCCGACCGGCTACGCGACGGGCGGCTGTTTCTTCCCCTCAGATCCCAAAAGCCTCTTTTATCCGTTTGGTAGGTATTACAGACATATACAAACTCGTCTCGTCTCGTCATTGCATCACGAATTAGACCCGAGATTCGCCTCGAGAAACGAAGTACTGCTTGCACTATATAATTGTATGCATGTGTAACAACCAAGATCTTTGTCGGACCCTTAATTCGACACTGACTTTATTTGTCAAGGATGACAGCCCTTGATCAGCAGGCATGGAAGGTTTGGCCTTTTAGTTTTTGGTCAGCAGCATAGTACAGTAATTACCTATTACTTGCCTTCCAGTTGGTCGGTCACTCTCGCCTCCTAATCAATCACATTTGCACCAAATAGTTGAAATCGTTAACGCCCTCCTGTAGGATTTCTGTATCATGATGTGGTCGATTGTGCCTTTACTCGACCGCTCGTGACAAACCGCTACCCCGCTATTGGATATTGCAGTAAATATGTTATGATTGTCCCAATCCACTAACTAAGTGATCCATTCTATCCTCCCAATTCCACATCTTTACTGTACCTCGTCCTTTTTCATCTCCCATCGTCATTGTTCCATACAAGGCCGAGACCACTCGCGCATAGTCCAGATCAAGCCCGCTCCAAGTACCTGTACTTTAAAATCCGTTCTCGGTATTGCGCATATTTGACTACCAGGTACCTTAACCTTGTCTAGCTCTCTATCTTATTGCCGACTATACCTCATCCAGCCCACCAAGCTCGTCTCCAGGATTCGCTAGCCATCCACATCCCAACACCACCTCACTAATCATTATCTTTCTGGCCGTTTCTCTCCTCTTTCTTTACTCACTTCCTCCTCCTCCTCTGACCGACTACAACACTGTTTAATCTGTATACAATAATATTATCGTTTTCAACGTTATATCGCTCGAGTCTCTACCTGCCGTTGCGGCTCCCCGCCCAGTATGGAGCAGGTTCATGGTGTTGATGTCAGCTGGATGACCCATGGTGCTTCCAAAGGTATGTTCCCTAATCGCCACTCGCGCTCAATCGCTTCACCATGAGATGCACACCGCGCCCATTGTTTTGATGCGGTAGACCAAGATCCAGAACTAATACAGCATACAGATAAAATAACTAGAAATTCGCCTCCGACCAAAACTCCCTCAGCAGCTCTTCCACGACAGATCCCAGGCGCAAACTCGAGACCGAAGCCACCGGCTTCAGATAATGCTTCCATAGACTCAAACACCTCACACAACGGCCAGGCCACGACGACAAACGGTTCAAACGGTTCTACCGCTCCTAAACGGGTATCGCGCTCGAATTCTATAGACAAACAAACTCCTCCTGGCACTTCACCTCACCGTCGCAATTCGTGGTTCTCCAATATATCAGCCAAATTCTCTTCCTCCGGCACACCGCCAGCCGCCGGTCCTCCTTCGCCAGCTCCCATACCAGAATCATCGCCAGCGCCATCGCAAGATCCCCTCCCACCAAAACTGACACATACGAAAAATGCCGTTCTACCGCATGCCGCGAAGCCAGAGGGTGATGGTCCTTACATACCTGCCCCACCCAAGAGTGGTCAACCCGGCTTCTTGGGCATGTTCCGCCGGCTCTCGTCTTCCAACGGTGGTGCCCTTACGCAAAGCGGAAAGCTCGGACATGGCCTTGTCGACAGGGTGGTTTTGAATGTTGATCAGAACCGTGAAAGATGTCCTATACAAGAGCTATCTTGTGCAAAATTAAGAAGAGTTGCGTTCTGTGTAGATGTTGAGATTGCGCCACAACCCAGATACGCCGAAGGCGACTCGCAATTGCCAAAAACAACTGATAAGACGCAGAAAAAGAAGTTGGCCGAGAAGGGCGAGGGCGAGGCGCTCAAGAACCCAAAGGCTGTTGAAGAACAGAAAGAAACCAACGGAGAAGTAAAGAAGACAGGCGAGACGTTACCTCAGAAACCCCAAAAGGAAGGGACCCAGGCTCCTCAGCAGACTGAAGACACGACAAACAGCAACGTGACTCCCCTCCCAGAGAAAAAGGAAGAGAATACTAAGAAGAAAGATAAAAAGAAGAAGAGCGAGGAAGAACGCAAGGCTAGAAAGGAGAAGAAACGAAAACTTGCAGAAGCAAACGGATCTATCCCTATGGAAATTCATTACGATAGTAGCGATGATTCGGATACGGCGGGAACGCCCCCCAATACCACCAAGGCTCCTAATGCTACTCAGACTGCCAAGACTCAGACAGCACCTACAACGAACCCTGTCAGAGTATACCGCAGATGTTGTCAGCTGCGCGAAACGCCGATTCTCAAGAAGATCACCGAGCAACTTACTGATACAAACAACTATACAGCCTCGACTGGCACAGTCAACAAGCTTGATCTCACTGATTACTGGCTGCAACTGCCTGATCTAGTCACCTTGGGCGACTATCTGGCAATTGTTCCTGTCAGGGAGGTACTGCTAGAAAACAGTGGCTTGGGCGATGAGGGTTTGCGAGTTATTCTGGCCGGTCTCCTCGCGGCCAGGCGACCTGCCCTAAGACGACGGAAACCCAAGCATGACGAAGAAGAAGAAGAGCAAGGAGGAGTGGTGGAGCGTCTAGTCTTGAAAAACAACAAGATTGGCCCCGATGGATGGAAGTATCTTTCGCTTTTCATCTATTTGTGCCGGTCACTCAAATTCCTCGACCTCTCCCAAATCCAGTTCCCGCGTCAGCCCCAAACTCCACCGAATGGATCACCCAACAGCGGAGTGCAAGTACCTCGAAGTATATCGAACATATTTTCTAAGGCTTTGGGCGAGCGTCTTGGAGGATCAACACTCGAGTTGATTAACCTTGGCCAAGCAGGCTTGACAATGGCGCAACTCGGTTCGGTTGTCGATGGTCTAATACAATGCGGTGTAAAACGACTTGGCTTGTCACACAACGAAATAGATGCAGATGGTATGAAACACGTCGTCAGGTTTCTCAGCGAGGGCCATTGCGAGGGTCTAGACTTGGGTGGCAATGACCTCAGCCAACATACTGAAGCTCTGGCCACAGCAATCGAAAACGACACAACTTTGTGGGGTCTGGGTATGGCTGGCTGCAACTTGACACCTTCGGCGCTTTGCAAGATCTTACCTGTGATGGTCAAGCTACCCAACCTGCGGTTTTTTGACCTGTCGCAAAACCCAGCCTTATTCCAGTCAACCCCCAGTGCCGTTGGTCTGCTAAGGAGGTATGCACTCGATTTACTTTATCAACACTGTTGACGCATATATACTGACTACACCTAGATATCTACCCAAAATGAAGGTCTTGAAGCGTATGCATCTGGAAGATGCTGCGATGACACCAGAACAAGCGATTGCAATTGTGGAAGTGCTCCCCGAAGTGCAAACGCTAGCACACATCAACATCACCAACAATGCCGAGATTGTCAAGCTTGCTGATGCGAGAACGGAAGAAGCGCAGGAGGAAGCTTGCGCCCTTTACGCCTCTCTGCTTGCTGCAGCCCGAGTGTCTAAGAGTCTCATCTGTGTGGATGTTGAAGTACCCAGTGAACATTCAGGTGAGATTGTCAAAGCCATGGCCAAGCAAGTTGTTGCCTATTGCTTGCGTAACATGGAGCGACTTCCCGATGCCGACGCTGGCGCAGTCATGGCGTCGACACTTGCGGAGAACAATCTTGAGGCTGGTGATAGTAAGCTCCCACTCTATCCTGATGTCCTCGCACATCTTGTCGGACATGATGTGCTTGACCAGGACGAAAGCGACGACGACAACAGCTCGGCGCCCGATGAAGATTATGTCATTGGAGGCACTGGCGTGGTCAAAGCACTTGCTTGCTGCTTGAAGAACCGGGGCGATGAGTCAAGGAGACAGTCCGGCGAGTTCATCCGTGACATCGAGAACGGTGCAACGAGCCCAGCAGCGACACCATCAGCGAACCTGTCAACAGGAGGAAAGGCCAAGGACATGTCGAAACACTTGTTGATGGGTGCCCGCAAGATTCGATTACGCCTCCAGCCAGCACTGATCAAGGCGAGGGCTCATTCTGACGATGAGCACAATCTGCGTAGGCTGATCTTTTTGGACGACACTCTGCAAGGTATCATCAAACGGTTCGAGGATGAGTATCCAGATACACGCGAGGATGCGACACCTCCGAGACGTCCACGCGCTGGGACCAAGGGCATCGAGGAACTACCTACAACCCTACCTCTGGATGATTCTGCAACGGCTCTATCAGACAACGAAGACGAGGGCGAAATCCATGCAGGCAAGCCACTCTCAAGATCAAATTCTATGGCCAAGATTCTGGTCGAGGAAGAAGGCCGAATTCTTCGTGCTGGTCACCGGTTCCGTGCTGGTTTCTTCAAGCAGGAGCAGATCGATCTACTCAGCACAATTGACGACATTGGTTCCGATCCTATGCACGTGGGAATGCTAACCGAGATGGCCGAGGATATTGGTGGGGAGCTGTTGGAACTCGTCAAGACGAAGGGTGCTGTTAGGGCCTTCAAAGAAGACAGAGACGTTGCACTTAAGTGCATGGCCGAAAGTGACCCAGAGCATTGGGAGCGATTTGTCGATGCTCAGAACAAGTCCCGTGCCAACATTAGCATTCCACCAGCAGCAAAGCAGGGGGAGGCGGCGGACGAGAGTGCAATTGCCGATTAGAGTAGTATCACTGTTGGGACGGTTGTGTAGCAGAAGCTTGTTTGGTGGTTGCATGGCAATGATTTGCTGGCCATTGAAGGCATACACGCATGTTTGAGGTGGACAGAAGGACATAACTTGCGCATGGACGCCTGCGCACTCGTTGATTCCCATTTCTCTTTTTCTGTTTTTTGCTTTGAGCGGGGAGTTATGAATACTACGTACAATCTCTTCCAGGAGAGAACTGGTTATAACTTGTTACAAATTTTGCGTGGATGAGACGATGAGCTGGTAAACCTTTGAACAGTAGTAAGCATCTCTGACAACATGTGGACGTTGCTTTTAGATAAGGGGCATTGGTTGATTGGGTAGCTCGATAACTGTCCAGTGAGGTTTCTCGCGAAGTATTAATCTCGTACATCTGGACCACAAAGCTTGTTAATTTGATTGTTCATCGACATTCGAATTTCCTTTGGACCTATGTAACCTAAGGAGTGGATAGGAAAGGTAGTACTCCGTGGGCAGTGCTAGCTGGGTATGGGTTATACGGCATTGCCGGGATGAGTACAGTACGACATAGGGGAGCATGGGGATAGGATGATGCAAGTCATTGGATGCTTCCAGAGATGTGATCCTAGTGATTATGAGCTGAAGTTGAGATGAGATGAGATTCTGTTGTTTGTTTCTTTCTCCCTGATTAGACCTTGAGAAAAGAAGAAAGTGAAAAAGAACAACGTCTTCCCAGTTGGTCTATTTGATCCAAAATCATGATGTTTGGTTGGTCCGTGATTTGTGGCCCTTAATCTGACCTGCAACACGCGCGATCCCGTACTGATGTGACTCTGAAACACGAGCTATGCCTTATTGGGTAACATGGGAGGCTCGGCGACTTCTCTCTAAGCCCGGGTCTCCGTAAGGCAGGAAGCGGAAGCGAAGCCTCTTTCCCTATGACATGACTTCACCTTGATTAATTAATCTTTAGTCTCTGTGCACGTTTCTTTCCTTTTGGACGTTTCACAGCTAGTCTATCTATCGAGTCTTTTCATTCGACAGAGGAGATATGAAATCCACCTTTTATTCCCGTCTCGGACGCACCGTCTGATTTCAATGCTTCTTTTCTGGGTCGGGAGACGGGGAAGCTGAGGCTGAAAAGGAAGGAAGGATTGAGAGTCATGGCGATGATGCGCTCTCAACTCAGGCCCAACATGTGAGCCTCGCCAGATGCGGCGCTTATTCCAGAAACTTCACATTTCCTCACTGTTGGGGTTTTGCCCAGGGCTGTCATCGTCATTGAGCTGTTTGATCTGCATCTTAATACAGGAGTTATATACCGTCTAATACGAAGATGGTTGCTGAGCTGGCAATGCGAGGACAGCAAACCACCCGAACCTGAACCCGATCGATTCTATTCTCTCCCCGAACATTTATTGATTGTACCTCTCAAGACCTTGTGCTGATCAATACTCGTGCAATTCCTCGCCTGGTCTGTGTCGAAGCTACGAAACGACCTAGAGCGTACACGTTTAAGTGTGGATTCATGGTTGATACTCAAATCCATCTCCCACGCTCCTGATTCTATTTACGACTCTGGGCAGTCTAGCTCTAACAAGAGCAAGGACTTTCTTCTGTAATATAAGCTGATGTCGAAACAGAAGCACGTCCCCCATCAGCGGATTTCCCGCAGCCATCCCGCCGAGTTGATTGGCTTTAGCTTGTCCGTTTAATTCATGCAAATGCTTGCAAAGCATGTACAGGGATCACTGGGGAGACGGGAGATCCTTGCCCATGAGCCAGGATCCCTCGACATCTGGTGACGAGAATCCGGGTTGTCCTCTCTTATCTCTTTGGTCCACGACTTACTTCTCATGCTTGCATTTCCCCCCTCTTCTTCACGGTCTTTCCTTTCACCTTGTGCAGCCTGTTGACTGGCTTTGGCGATTCGCTTCTTACACTCATTTACGTTTAACGTTTAGTCTGTCGTTTCCTTCTCATCTTTTACTTTCTCGAGGCGAGCTGCGCTCATCACTGTAGCCATTTTCACTCTTTTTGACTATTACTCACTCAATCTTGAATGTTCTCAGTGACCGACGCATCTTATACACTTTGACCATCATTAACCAACGAGTGTTGCATTCGATCTGCCTTGATCCGCGTCCTGGATCAACTTTGCCACATTGTGTGACAGCCCTTTGAACAAATCATACATCATATTCTGTCATCTCATAAGCCATGAGTCCAATAGAAGGACCTCCGTCGACTCGGTCGACTCTCCCGTGGGTTTGGGCCAAACCAGGCTCGGTTATGAATTTCGAAAGGTAAACTAAGCAACGGCAGCCATGTCTATTCACGGCAGTGAACTAATTCGATATAGTATCTCGGAAGAGCCTGGCTCGTCGACAAACACACGACCCCCGACCAGCCGGACTCGAGGCTTCACTTCTTCTTCAGGACGACAAACCGTCAAATGGCCCTTTCACAGTTTCAGCAATTCCCGATCTTCCATCCCCAACTACGCTCGTCGCCCTTCCAACTCAAGATCTATTCCGCAAAGCTCAGGGTCACTTCCTCGCCGTGCTGCCGGCAGCATCAGCCGTTCTGTATCCAGCTTCCTCGGCAGCGACATTATCCCCGATTATGTGATCAACTTCATGCGGGGCGAGACACCTGAGAGTCTCGCTCAAAGGCACCGTATTCCAGACAGCCCTGAGCCGGGCCAGTTTCATCGTACCCAGCCTTCTCAGCTCGATTTCTCGCCAGACAACTCGAGACCATGTACTCCAAAGGCCGAACATGAGAAGATGCTCGTTGATGAGCGACCAGTGCGGACTAGGTCTCTTATGACAGGATGGAGAGCTGGAGTTGCTATGAACATGTTTCTAGCCTTTCTCGTTCTTTTGGCCTCTGTAACTTGCCTCGCCCTCGCCTCTGCTAAGGGACATATGGCCACCTGGGAATCGACATTGATGCAAGACAACTCGACCACAGTTGAGGGTATCTCTCGGGGAATTATGGCAGGTGTCAACATTCTCGCCATTGTCCTTATTGCTGGAGCCAACTACGTAGTTCAAATTCTCAACAGCCCGACCCGTGCTGAATTGGACAACGCCCACCAGGACTTTGAGTGGCTCGACATCGGAATTCCTTCATTGCGAAACCTGTCACTCATTTCGTCGACCAGGGCTACGTTATCCGGAATCATGATGGCGTTCGCCCTCGTCTCTCAAGTAATGTAAGCAAGGAACCATATGCAGGCCAACCCGAAAATCATTGCTGACAACTTTTAGATATAATGCCGTAATTATCACAACCGAACAGTCCGACAAGTCCAACTCATCACTCAATGTCAACGGGCCTCTACTTGCTGCTATCACACTCGTTAATCTTGTTCTCATCTTCACGTACGCTATCGCTATCGCTCTGGCTCTTACTCGACAATCTTTCAATCCGCTGGTCACGCTCGGCGATGCTCTTACCTCATTCCTTGCGGACCCCGACTATAGCACCCAGGATTCATGCCTCATTACCAAGGAAGAGGTTAAGAAGGGATTGTGGGGTGACCGGGAGGGCAAATACTGGTATTCACAGTCTAGCTGCTGGTACAACATACCTTCTCCCAGCCGATGGGCTGTTTGGACCTTGACATGGATCACGCCTGTAGGCCTGACGGCGGCTGCTCTGGCCCTCGGAGCCATGGAAGACCCAAAGAAGGCGTTTTCGACGTTTGGCAAGGCGACAGTGGTATATGAGCTACCCACAGGAATGTCGCGGCCTGGCTTAGCTATAGTTGCTGCACTGCCTCATCTTCTTTTGGGTCTTCTTTACCTCTCAAGCAACGCGCTGCTGACATTGTTCTACCTATCTCATGAGTTCTCGCAGTTCTCATCAGACCTTTTGTCTTTCCGCGTATCTTCCGGTGAACCTCTGGGTGCACAGACAACTTCCCTATACCTTACCCTGCCTCGACCTGTATCTTGGATGCTCTTCTTCCTGATTACAGCCATGGCTTTTCTTCTAAGCCAGGGTGTCCTGCTCGTGTCTGTAGACGGCAGTGAAGGCTCGACTACAGGCATTGGATTCAGCTCGCTGCCACTGCTCATACTCCTTGTGCTGCTAGTGGTATTGGCATCCGGAGTTGTCGCCCTATCTCTCCGAAAGGTGGATCCCCGGGGTACCGTAGAGAGCGGAGCGCCGGCCGGTAACCCACTCGCCTTGGTGGGCGGAACATGCTCGGCAGTCTTGAGCGCACGATGCCATCGCGTGCCGAGAGAGAGCGGTGTTGAAACGCTCGAGGTTCGATGGGGTGTGGTGCGAGAAGGCGTGGGAATGAATGCAGGACATGCAACGTTTTCTGGACGTCCTGTGGGAGATATCATGGTCGGAAGATCTTACGCATGAGTTAATTTGATTTGGGTGTTGGATTATACGGTTGCTAATGTCTACATGGATGATATACCTGGCGTCTGTTTATTGGGAAAGGTTTAATGAGAAAAGTTTAGGTAGTAAAGTATTGAAATGCTTGACACTCTTTGTTACTGTAACTTTACCTTTTTTGTGTCGGTGTGATTGATTGCAGCTTTGCCCAAGAAGGTCGTAGCCCATGCAGAGCGCCAGAATGTCCCAACAGAAATGAGAAATGTTGATAGTCAGGGATCTCGTGATATAAAATGATTAGTCCCTAGAACAGAAACAGACGATCGCCGACCTAGATAATCAAAGATGGGTCATGGGCCCATCAAGATGAACAACGAAGACGAAACGAATCATTTAGAGGTTGACTTGGAAGCGATGAGGAAAAACGGTGTACGATGGTGTCAGCAACAGACGATTCGAGCCAACCCCCCCACATGCCTAATCTAGTCTTGCGAATGATGAATTATTGGTAATGGTTGACTGAAGTAGCACATTACCAATCCTTGCTTATAGCCAAGAAACATCAAGGAAGAAAGTTCTTCAGATTCATCTCGACTTTGACAAGAAACAAAAACTCTTTGTTCTCGGCCTTGCTGGATCAAAGTCTAGAAGCTGGAAGAAAAGGGTTCGGTTACGAAGACAGGGATAATTTCGTAGATATAAGCCACAGCTAATTCTTCTCCCATGCGTTGGTCATACGATTCAGTGCCACATCAGCCCAAAGGTCGGGCGTTTCTTACAATTAGGTGATTCATGATTGGTCAGGCAGCACATTTCCTTCCCATTCGGGATCTCCTGCCTGCCCTAGTTCACTTCGGTTCGGAAAAGCATTTGAGTTGGCGGGTAGGAGCGTCTGTACAGTCCCTCCCACGTATGTCCACTAAAGTCCAAGGTTAGGCAGGTACCTGCGGAGCTCCCTTTTGTTGGAGAGTCCCCACAAGGGTACTTGCGGTAGAGTTGGAGCATTGCAGACAAGGCAGGTTTAATCCAGGTACCAATGAATAAGTCAAAGCAGAAAGGACCTCCTTTCAAAGTGAACCAACCTCATTTGTACTTAAACACAAGCCCTTCTCCTTTGGCTAACCTTCCCTTCCCTTTTCTTTTCTTTTCTTTTCTTTTCTTTGTCTTCGACTTTGACTTTACACAATCCAACAAATACCATCTTATCCCCTTCACTCACCACTTGCTCACCTACAAACCACACTCACACTCAAGTCTTCGCATTCAGACTTGCAATACCGTCAAAATGACTTACACAATGACTGCCCATCTCTGCAAGCAGCTCTACGCTTCATGGCGCCAGGCCCGACAACCTTCTCCCGAACTGGCCCTCCCAAACCAGACTCCCTCATCTTTGATGCGCCCTGCCTCTCGATCTCCTTCACCTCCCGCCCAACGCTCTGAGCGACGTCCATCGAACGCTTCAGACTCGGACTGGGCCCCAAACAGACGTCACTAGACAACAAAGACTCGCGAATAATTGTTTTCTTACTCACGACTTACGAGATGAGTCGACTCATTGCATTTGGGACACGGTCACGGCATCTGGCGCATATAACTTGTTTACACCTGACGGAGTTATCCCTTTACAACATAAATGGTCTACGACTTTCTGAAAGACGCCGCCACCTACTTTCTGACGACGTTTTCCAATAACGAAATTTCTCACCCTGCAAAACCCCAACAAACAAACCACCCAAAGACTGTCCTCAGATGAGATGCAGCAAAAACAGCCCAGAAAGGGTGGGTCCCATTCGTGACCTTCCGGAACCACAAAGTGTCAATCACGGCATTTCGTGCTAGAATGATACAATGCAGGCACATGTACGTAGTACTTACGTAGTACTGCACGACTTGGACCTTTGGTCAATGAAAGACGAAAGTCTTACCTGGTATGCGTTTTTCTCATTTCCTTTAGGTCCTTGGGCATTGAGGCCTCCGGCTACAGACGGGCAAGGGCGAGGCTTTGTTCAGAAGCAAATGTTATTTTTCCTTTTGTTTGTCATCTTAATTGTTCAGTGGTTGAAATACACAACCTCCTTTCTCTTACATAGATACCCGAAATGAAATCCATACGTTGAACCTCATCCTACTTTATCGAATCTACCGTGCTAAGCACCGTCAATCCCATTCTTCGACCCCTGGCAACGCATGACTCAAAATGGAAAACAGTGGCATGACCATCTGCCCACATCACATGTCCCCTGCAGTCGGGGCCCGCCGCTAGCTGCCTTACTTTGCGGGGTGATGACATGGAGACAACTGTGGCTGTAAATCTTACAACAAGACCAAGGACTGATTTGGAAGACATGAGTTCTTATTTCTCTTCTTGAGAAGGTCAGTATAGCTCAAGAGAATTTGAAGCCCCTTCGAAATTCTCATTTTGAAAACTCTTCTTAGGTCCTATTGAGTCTTCTTTCAACTCAGTCAACACATGATTGACATTCTATGAGACAGCGGATTAGCGCTGTATATACATACACATACCACTTTGCAGAACTCACTCGAACCTGAGGACATGGCCAACAATAAAAAGCTTAATGATTCCCCCAGGCGCAGCATTCAAGTCTACCCCAGACTTCAGCCCTGAGTTGCATGTCAAGTAGGAAAGCAAAAATGTTACTTTTCCTCGGATCGGATCGGCTTTCCAAACTCGTATCGTACGTACCATATCTACATAGCCTCTTCCGAACCGAACTATTGAAGCTTATACTACACCTTAGCCATGTCAGCCAGCCAACTCAACTTCCATGCTTTGCCCAGAGTCTATTAATAGCGCTGACGTATCTAAACTCCAGCCAACTCACAGTCTTAAAGTCATGGGAATCACAAGAATGGACGTTGCAACCAGTATCATGATGAATTGCTCACTACAGATTTACCAGATATAAACAAAACCATTGTTATGTGTTACTGTCCAGTTGCTTCCGATGTCGCTTTTTCGTTTCCGTCGATTCGTTTCTCATCAGTCCAAGTTAAAATCCTAGGTCCCTTCCAGTCTCGGTCATGCTGTCTTAGTCCAATGACGGTGAATATGCTTCCCTTTGCCCTCGCACAATCCCTCCACGGCCAATTCAATGGCCATGTCTACACGTCTGCGAAGGCTGTTTATCCATCTTCTACATGCCCTCCGTAATGTTGAATATACTATCCGCCGTTTCCACCTCCAACGCCATCTATGCCCCTTGCATCGCTCCCGTTTGCTGGGCCGGCATCTCTACATCGCCGACGCAGCCATAGTGTCGATGGTTGGCTTGGCCAATCGTGACGCCTGTTCTTCCTCTCCGCTGCCGTCTGGTGAATCTTGCAGCGCCACGTTGCCTTGGATACGTCGCTTGGCAGTTCTCTTCTCGGCTTCCGTGATGTTCTCTGCGTTCTTTCGCATGTCGGGAGTCCACTGTGGCTCACTAGGCGTGTGGCCAACAGACATGCCTACTCGGACCTGTTTGATGCGTTAACCACTGACTACTTCACCTTATGCTATGTTCGTGACTTACTAGAGTTTCAAGTGCATCGTTACCATTATCGACAAGATCATCATCAAAGACCATTCTTCCAGGCTCAAACAGCAGCAAAATGGTGCTGCCGCCAAACTTGAAGTATCCAAGCTCCTCTGCACGTTGAACCTTGTCGCCCTCGTTGCGAGTGATAACAGTGCTGCCCACCATCATAGCACCCACGCAGATGACCATGACACGGCCGTGGCACTCGCTGTCAATGGGCACAAGAACTCTCACGTTCTCTCCATACACATCGAGAGCTGATCGAATGGCCATAGGATTAACTGTGTAATACTCACCCTCGATCGTCTTAGGCTTGCCCATGACACCATCAACGGGGATATGGAAGCGATGGTAGTCCTGTGGAGCCAGTCGGAAGATACCCAGCGCTCCACCTTCAAATCGAGATACATCTTCGGGATAGGCGTCTCCTAGGAGTCTCTTCACGTTGAACTCACGACCCTTGACCCAAATCTTAGTAGCGATTGAGATGGAGTTAAAGACAACACTGCGGCAATCGGCTGGTGATACGATGATACGGGGGTTGTGAGGTGCTGAGCAAGGACGAGCATCGGGTTTCAGAGCACGGTAGAAGAATTCGTTAAAGTTGTTGAACTCTTCTAGTGGCAGCAGAACCTCCGACATATCAAGGCCATGGAAAGCGATGAACTTCTCAATCTCATCTTTGGACGCAGGGTCATCAAACTTCTTGCCCTGCTTAACGCTGAGGTTTTTAAGCAGCTTTCGAACTGGCGATAATGTTAGCGTTCGTTCCGAAGTTGCCTTTCGACGTTTAGCATTCTACACTTACTTCGCTTGTTCTCCATATCTCGAGATTTGAGACCCTTGTAGAGAAGACGGATTCCTAATCTGACATAGACACTCATCTTTTCCTCGTTAATCTGTCCTGTGAGACGGTCTTGGACAAGGATATTGGCCGAGTTTGCACCCAGCTTGTATCCACCGTAAGAAATCTTGGTGATGACCTTGGAATACCACTTGCGCTGGGCCTGGCTGGCGGTTACGAATCCACCTACCAGGACACTGTTAACCTGTCTCCAATCCTGGCTCGCGCAAGTCGCGATATGAGTGATGATGTCAGCATCCTTGCGCTTGTTGAGTCGTGGTTGATGGCAGATGGGGCATTCCCGGATCTCGATGACATGTTCCTCACCACGGTCATCACCGCTGTCAGATTTGTCGAGAGGATCACCCTCTTCATCTGCAGGTGTCTTCAACGTGGGGACGTTGGAGGCTGGTGTTTGGGTTCCTGATGTTGTACTCAGGTCTAAAACGCTAGGATTCTCTGAGCCGCCATTGTTGTTATTGTTGCCTGAACGAGACACATGAAGGAGGTTCTTCATGTCCGGTACAAGATGCTTCAATTTGTCTGCCGCAGTGGCTGAAGGTCGTCTCCGGCCCTCCAACTGGTCTTCCAAACAAATGACAGCTTCGTCCATAGTGAGCTCCCAATTCTCCTCATTGTCAGCATCCCGGTGGGGGAATCTCGAAAAGAAGGTGTCGATGGTATTCTCAGTAAGTGTGGAGCCCAAAGCCTCAAGCATTGTCGTGAGTTCAATTCTGCTGATTCGGCCGCTTTCATCGGCATCATATTGCCGAAGCATGGCCCTCCAGAATTGTTGTCGCAGAGCATCGTATGGCATGTACTTGGCACGAAGGTACAGAATAGGGTTGTGCTTCTTCTCCCACTTTTCAAGATCCTTCAGTTTGAGGGGTACTGTGTATTCGTGAAAGTCGCCATCCCCGCCATCCTGACCGATCAAGTCCGGATCAGCGCCTGTGTTGGCAAGGGCATCCGATGGCGCCAGCATGTTAGGGCTGGGAGTGGACGTGGGCGCTGGGGCCGGAGCTGCGGTTGTTGTGCTGCCACTAGATGCATGCTTGCTCAGTGGTGGGCGGATCATCTTGCTGATGCTTGAGGAAGAGTTGGAGCGCGACATGGCGAGCTTCTTGAATCGTGATCGAGAAGGAAGGGCTTCAGCCTGCGCAGGCACCTTGAGGTCGTATAGTCCAGTTTCAGGGTTGGCTTTGGGGGATCTCTCAAGCAGTTCATGTAGGGGTAAATTGCAAGAAGCAATAAAGTCGTTTCCGGAGTACTTGTCATGGTCGATGACGGTGAAAGAGAACGAGTACTTCTGCTCATGGCTCTGAATTTGGAACAACATCTTCTCATTAAAGACAGGGTTGAGGTTGTGACGAATGCGGCGAGTGCGATAGGTCTTCTTGCCGAGTGATGCAACAACAAATGGATCCATGTCGAAGCTTGTGCGTGTGAGATTGGATTCGGGAGGCAGGTCTGTAATCTTGACTACTTCAAGGTAGATGACGCCGACCGTGTCGAAACCGTTGCTGGCAAATGCGTAAGGATTGTTACGCCTCCTCTTCTTTAGCCCTCGGATTCTAAGTCGGCGCTTTCGCTTGGTGGGATCTTGGTCTTGGTCGTCTCCCGATTCTGACTCGCTCGAATCAGAATCATCCTCATCAAATTCGTCGTCACTGGGACTGTCTTGGGCATTGGCGGCGGACTGGGGAGCCGCACCGGGGCCCAGGTTAGGCGTCATTGAGGGCGTGACGTTGCGAGAACCAGCGGGAGCAGTGCCCACGAGGGCTTGAAACTTTTCAAGGATCTCCTGTTGCGTAGCTGATGGGTTTGCCGAGTCGAAGAGAGAGAACTGCAGCTGGACCTCTCCAGAGACAACACTCGTCTTTTTACCGGGACGCTTGCTCTTGAGGCGATACCAGGTCGGCTCTTGCTCCACCTTGCCGTTGTTGAATATCTCTTCGAGAGCGAGATCGAATTCGCCCATGTAGTCTTTTCCGAATCGATCCTTGTCCCAGCAAATAACACTTAGGAGAAGATTTTGGACGGAAGTGAGAGGGATTTCTTCGGAAACGTTCCATTCTGGGTTGAGTGTTTTGGGAACATCGTTGGTTACGATTCGAGATTCGCCGGAGGAAACAATGATATACTAAAGAAGCTAATGTCAGCATTTTGTGAAGCACTTCGCGAAGACGACATTGAAAGAGGAGTGCTCACAGGATCTGACGTGCCGCTGCGATCTTTGGCCGCAAGGTCTTTTCCCTGGTGGAAAGTTAGTAATTATTCACGATTTGAGTTTTGTTCTGGAAGTCAGCTCTGTGTCCTGGTCAATGCATGACGGTAACCTCGACTGGCAACGGAGCGATGATGCAATAAAGCCAAACAAGGACCAAGATATGGGTTGGGTTTCGCGTGTTGCGGCGGCGGCGACATGGCATAAGCACAGTTACATACTCTTATAATCCAAACTCTCAAAGCCAGACCATTTCCAGCATCCCTGGAAGGGCTCGTGCTGTCATTCTTTGATCTCATGGGGGGACTTTTGCTGCGATTTTTTTTCGTGTTTCCGTTGCTGACGGAGATTGTTGCGGAGGAGGAAGAAGAAGATCGAGAAGAGGATTTGAGTCTTGATGGGATGATGCGCACCATGACGGCAAAAAAGGCCTTGGCTAGGCCTGCAGCGTACAGTTGTGGATAGACAGCTGGAGCTCCCCCGTCGGGTTACAGGTAATAGATCGATCGACAGCGGGGTTACTGCGCTGGTGGTCCTGAAAGCAACCCCCGTCGGACTTGCAGGTGAGTGGGTGTGGTGTCTCAGGCTCGGCCTCAGCTCAGGCTGATTTCCTTTCCAGGTGATGACGTTCACCAAATGCCCTGTAATCTGTTGCGTTGCAGAAAATATCGTTCCTCCAAGGCGGTACCCAGAATCGAGTGATGGGATTGGTGGGAAGTGACGTAGCAATCAATGCCAGGCCAGGCACAGATTATAAATAAATACCCAGGCACCTAATATCTGCGAGTCCAGTTAAAGTTTCTATCTTGGGAAGTATGCAAAAGAATATTCCCTCAGTAATAAACTCAGACCCAAAGTTATTGTCGCTTGAGTTTGTGTTGGCTCAAACTGGGCTTATTGTTCGCGTCGTCTTATTCGTTCCGGAAAAAGCGTAATCCAGCTCTAGATTCGCATGGATGAAACTCCTTTTTCGGCCCCTTTTCCAATGCGGCTGTATAAGTGGCCGTGTCGTACTCGTGGTCCCTCGGTTGAATAATAAAATGCGATGTGCACTCTCGCTCGTGCTTTTGTTTCCCTTTGCTTCCCGATGATAGATTGTTGCCCGTATCGAACAGTATACCAAATTGGTTTGTTCCTTTGACGAGTGACGAAAAGCCAAGCCACGGCCAAGCCTCGTTATCGATATCAGCGCGCGTGGGTGGGACAAGGAACGCGCAAAGTTCCTTGAAGGAGCTGACACAAGTCGTCGTTAAAAGTGTAATGGTCGATCGTTCAGGTAGTCAAATATGAGGGAGGTATTGACTAAGAAGGTATCGGTAGTGGTGAGATCGAGCTCGTTCGCAAGAGGAAAAGAGTATAAAAATGTAGTAACAGAATTGGGATTCAAATTAAATCCAACTCGGTTATAGGCGAGACGAGACGAGACAAGAGGTTGAATTAAACAAAAATGGGGGGCCTAGAGACTCAGGAGTAACCATGATACTAATTTGAGCAACAGGCTATGGAGTAAACAAATGGGTTAATCTCGTCTTTATGTCTCGCATAATAATGATAATAACATCTGGTAAGGTCAAGGGAGAGAAAAAAGAAGCAGGACGGAACGGCAAGAGCAAAAAGGAAACCGCCCTTGTTTTATTTACGAGTATAAGACGAGGTAGTAAGTAACAACATTTATTATTAGGTACCTACCTAGGTAGGTAGGGAGAGATACAATGATCTTACTCCCAATCCCGGGCATGGCTCTTGTTCCTTCTTGCTTCTTCCTTCGCCTTGGCCTCTACCTCTCTCTGCCTATACATACTTCAGCCCAACACAGGCGAGACCAGACCCAGACCAGACTAACTTAGAGCCCGTGAATAGCTTGTTGGGGCGTATCTTCCCGTGCCGATTTGGCCGTGACTGACTAGGGGACTGACTGTCACTGGACACGTATTCTGGACTATGGATCCGTGCGTCTACCGAGACAGCTATACCTAACTGGACAAGCCGTAAAGCCGTTCCAGCAGGTGCTGTACCTTTCATTCTTTCTTTGTCTTCTTATTCAGAAGAAGGAGAAAATACCTCTCGTGTTTTTTACTTTTATTTAGCCTGGCCGAATGGAATTGAATTCGCTTCTTCCGTTCTTGTTTAGCCTCATAGCACGTTAGACCGACTATCAAGTATTTGTTGGCTTCCAGTCTAGTCACTTTTTGCCCAGCACCTCGCCCTAGGGCTACATATATGCCTCGTCTTGAAGTTCATCGTATTACACTGGACTCAAGTCCGTTCCCCTCTATTGTGTCCCCTCCACAACAGGCAACTCCTTCTGGCCCTTGACTTCTTGGCCCTGTGCTTTTGGCCCCCATGGTGCCGATTGTCCGGGAACCTGCCAGATCGGAAGTCTTGGTATGTACAATCTGTTTATCTAGGACTATCTGACGAGAGGCATCCAGTGTGTTGAAATCGTCGATTCAGACTGAGGTTTATTGGGGCGAGTGTGAAAGAGTACGAGAGTAACAAAAGGAACTTTAGCTCTTGTACTGTACAAGTACAGTACTTCTGACTCTCAAGTAAGACTAGGTAAGCCAACGATGGAAGAAGCATGATTTTCCATCACCGTTCCAACACGGGCATGCGACAAGGACATGGTGGTTGGTGTCTATATTAGTTAGTAGACCGATGGCTAATTTTCTGTTGTTTTTCTGTCACCGCTTCTTCTTTTGGCTATATCATGATGCCTTTTGCATGTGATCAAAACTACATCCTTATGAACCCTGCAATACGCTCACTCACTTGAACACACTAACTCTCTTCTGTACGAAGCTCTACTCTACTTTAACCTTCGCAATTGACACGTATATCCATTCTCCAAGTCGAATCAGTCTTTCAACCGGCATTCTGCTTGCTGTATCAACAAGAGTATGACAGCTCATTTCGACGTCACTGGAATGCGCCCAAAAATAATCTTCATTTAAGACTGATCGTCTTGACCCTTGTCTCTGTTTTTTTCTTCGTCCTCTGGCCCTGTCTTGAGCTGAGACGAAGCCAGAAGCCACAAGCCACTTAACTTTAGCTCTCTTGCCATCCCCTATTTCCCCATCCAAGCTCTTCTTTCCAGAGGAGCTGATATGGCCTGGTCTGATCTCTAGCCAAAACGAACAGAAACAATAATAGATAGATATTCGTCTCCAGTTGGATTCGCATTAAACACCAGAGACTTCCGAAACCACATTAGCAAGATATTGTTACTAGGTTAATAGTTCAATTTGATATTAGCAATTTCATGTCTCATCTTGTCTTTCTCTGAGACATTCAACAGTTTTATTTTACATCTATGCAAGATCTTATCAAAATATGGGTATAATAAGTAACATACCTAAACAACAACCAATGCATTCGTGTATACAACGCTTTACGATGCTATGCTACCAATAGACTAATGTCTGCAACCGAGGCAAAATACAGTCCTCCGGAATCAACACCTTACTCCATGACATGTACGTCCGCTCTGTTTTCCCTATTGTTTTGACCGCCCAACTCCAGTCGCTATGCGGTCTCTATCACGTCAATGTTGCAATGCAATGCAATGCGATGCGCCCAGCCCAGCCAAATTCGGCCGCAAACAATACCCCATCTTCGCAAGCCAGCTCAACAGTTCCCAGCAGTTTCCTCCTCTAGTCGTATCAACACGTTTATAGCATCGGCAAAAAGAATGTTCCCTCCTCCTAAACACTCGGTCGACAGCATTTGCCTGACAAGACCGACAACCCCTCGGACCCCGTTGCGGTTACTTTGCGTTTGTACCTCATATGGCTCTTGAGACGCAACCCTTAGAATCCATTCCTTCGTAGCTTCATGTGTCACGCCTTTTCTAGGTTTCTCTTGCTCCTCTGCTGTACCGAAAGCCCAACAGATTAAAGAGCAGACATACATGCCCCAATAATCTGATATGTCGGACAGGGGTGTTGTCTTCGTCTGACAACCCTCCCCTCTGTTACATTCTGCTTGGCTGGGCGAGCACTGCATGTTCAAGAAGGTCTTCAACGCCCGCGCAGCAAATACTGTTGCTATTAAAGCCGTGTCTGAAATTCTCCATTTTTCAAGAAGCTTCTGATGTTCCGTAAACAAGTCCGAGTCAGTCACCTTTTTGTTAAACACCCAGCTCTTGCCAGATACTGATAGCAGATGATATAGGGGTGTATGGTGCAATGCCAGATAGGTGCTGGCAATGGCTGACTCAGGGAATATCTTTGAAATGGGAAACATATTTAACTGAAACTTTGCTGCATCTTCCACGAGACTAATTTGTGGTTGGCTCTGGCGCCGTGGAAGGAATAATGAGTATACGGCAAGTAAAACTGCCGCATCAAAAGCTGGGCCAGATACTATATCAGAAGCAGATAGTACCCCCAGTTTCGTGTTAGAAATGGTTTTGGGAGCTCTTCTCGTCTGTAATTTTGACCATGATTGAAGATCTTGGGCTTCCCAAGCCTTTGTCGTTGTAGCTGTAAGCGGAATTGGGAGAGTGCTTGGGGAAGAGTAATCCAAACCGATTACAGAACTGTATTGGCGTTCGTGATACCAAGAGCTATGTATATCGAGCAGGAAGCAGGCTGCCAACAACCGTCGTCTTGATTCTGTGGCAATCCATGCTCTCCAAGCTTGGTGCCCATCTCTGATGGAGGGGCGAGAAGCCGAAGTGAGTTGATCACTAATGACCTATCGGATGTTGAGCTGAGTATTCGCATGTAGGTAGTTGATATGAAAGAAAGAGAAAGGTATGAAGAAAACAGATATATAAAAGAAGGACAAAAACATGCAGAAAAGTAGAGAAAGTGGTATCGTAAGAGAATATAGAAAGAAAGATTTAAAGAAGAAGAAGAAGAAACTTAAGAAGAACTAACCCTGTTATAGAGTGAAGCGAACCGAGCAGAGGGTTGGTGCGAATGTGACTTTCTACCGCGGAAGCGTGCGTAGTACTCGCATAGTGCAATCGTTTGTTGGACTGGCATTGACCACTTTTCAAGGTGTGTAAACTAAGTGTATTAGCACCGGCCAATTGTTGCCTGGGCGAGTCTTTGTTCTCTCAACTCACCACTTTGGACTTTTGCCAGGCATAGGCATGAAGCTCCGCCCCCTTCATGCGGTCATCTGCGTCGGGGATAAATTGTGTTGCCAATGCAGCCATAGCACATTGTAGTATATGTTTATGCTCCGTCTCTTCTTCAGGGACGTCTTGGAATGTGCGCTTATGAATGATAGGCTTTCTGGGGTGCACTTGATCCCAATAGACCTCAAGATACCTTGGAATTGCTTCACTAGCAGCAGACGAAAGGGAAAGTGGCATCAGGTCCTGGGTGCTTAGCAAGCCGTTTCCTCCTGAAGTCCCAGAGCTGCAGCTGGCCAGATCGAAAGCCCCGCTTGAAGTTGGTAGCGATGGAACAGCTAACAAGGTCTCAGATTGAGGAACAGCCAATAAAGGGGACACGCTACGAACTGTAGAAGTAGGAATTTGATCGACAGTACTGAAAGTAGTGTCTTCGGAATATCCAGGTAAAGGGAGGCCCATGCTAAAAACAGGAGTGTAGACCTGTGGCGGAGTGTACGTATATGAGCCAGGATATGTGGCATGGTCCATACTTGGTATATCGTTCGGAGTGCTCTGGTAAGCCGACACTGGGTCTATCCAAGGTCCGTTCGTAGCCGGTGCAGGATACTGGTGAGGTCTCGTGTTATTCGGAGGAGTTGAGAAGGCGCTTGTTGTTGCGGAACTATCTTGCCAGTGTAGGTCCGGAGTTGCACTCTCTGGTAGAGTCGGCAATATCGGCATATCCGGTATGTTTCTTGGTTGCTCAGGATTGTTCGGCATGAAACTATTATATGATGTTGATAGATCAGGGCCTAACACGTAGTTGTCTGTGTAACTACCTTGTCTGTTTATACTAGGCTCTGTCTTGAAGTTGTGGTTTAAGTTAGGGGGAGAAACCATTGACGGCCAAGCTCCAGGGACATTGGAATTGTTGTTCACCGGAGCCAATGTTCGATGGTCGTTGTAAGCTTCGATAGGTTTAGGTCGTGTAGCTTCCGCAGGGGACAGTGCATGTGTCCTTGAACTGCCTTGGGTAGAAGGGCGTTCTGGTTCAGCAATATCCATGGTATCTTGATCACTGTTCTTTGTTAGTATTGAGAAAGTTGTAATGCAGTATGCTCAACCTACTGTCTCTGAACATGTCGGTCAAGAAGGTCTTTGCGGTGGAAGGTCTTGTTACAATCACGGATGGGGCAATACAAATCGGGAGGTGAATGGCTGAGCTGATGCCGCCTGGGTCGTAACTGTTAGAAATGTCCATCAAGATCGGAGGAGGAACGAACCTCAAATGTTCTGCTCTAGAGAACGTCTGGCTGGATTAGAAAGCCGCGGTTGTAGACTGGGAAAGGATATCTACCTTGGGACACTGATCGCAATTATGAACCAGTACGCCTTTTTTTGCCTTGCTAATCTTTCTGGTAATTGGGGTCAACCTGACATGCGACTCGCCGCTCGCTGTAGCGGGAAAGGGTCTCATAGGGCTGTTTGACGATGAAGCATGCTGGGCAGAAGCATAAGGTGTTTCATTAGAGCCAATGCTCATGTTGCTGCGGCGTCGGTTGTTCATGTTGAGATCGGTTGTTGTTGTTGTTGTTGTTGTTGTTGTTGTTGTCGGTGATGAGTGATCAATAACAGAAGACGGCTTGGATGATCCTGATGGGTCATGAGGGTTGTTATGAGAAGAGGAGTGTGTCTGATAGTTTAAGGATGTAACATAGCTGTGGACAGAGGGTGAACTTGAAGTCAGGTCAGTGGAACGGCTCTCAGATCGTGGATCGACGGGCTCGTCCTCGGTATTCATGATATTCTTGAGACTGGTCATGACATGTAGTTGATAAATAGAAGCACGAATTAAAAAAGGCAATGAGTCCGGAGAATTATTGTAGGTCAAGCCAAACTTAGTAAGACACAGCCCCCCAAGATGCGGATGAGCAGTTCCCGGCAGACAGAAGGCTTTAGGCTCATGTAATAAAGGTGGGCGATGAGGGTATAGAGCAGCAGGTGGGAGTATTAGTGGGGGAGTTGACGTAGAATTTCATCAAGATGAGTAGATGAAGGAAGGGTATGGACGGCTAAGGCTGGGGACACAGCGTAGGCGATGCTAGCCTCGAGTGATGAGCAGGGATGTATGTGGGTGCGAGGACGGGGCTCGGTGTAAGTGAGATATTTACTCTGATGCTAAGATAGAAACCAAGAGAGGCATTGCTAGTTGAATCTGAGCATGGTTAGTTGAGAAAGGGATAGAGATGGAGTTGCAGGGGAGGGTTCAAGTGATTGACCCAAGATTGAGGACAACCCTGCGAGCTGAGCATGGGGCGCAGGGCCCTGATGCATGGGTGGACAAGATTAGATGTTCTGTGAAGTCATCAAGTAAATGATGGATGATGCAAGGCACTCGACGGTCTGGGGATGCTGTAGAGAGCATGGATGGAATGGCCTCGAGACCAAACCCGAATGGCCATGCAGTCCGTCCATTGTTTAGTTTGGTTTGGTTTATCTGCCCATGTGCCACCCTTTCACATTGACCCTTGTCGCATGCTTGCCGCTCCCTGTTCGTCGAGATGTGATGCGACAAGTGGCGGGACGGGGCCGCAAGCGCCATCTAAGCCTTCAAGGAACGGTACCTGATCAAGCGACTAGCGCCCAGGCTTGGTGCAGTGCGGTACCAATCGAGAGTATCAATGTCAGCTACATAAGACATTCCCGACCGATCCGATGTTCTACGGCCAGACAAGCCGCGCTTATACAGCTGCCCAATGCCTTGTGAGGAAAGGCACAATGGCGGCGACGATCAGTAAGAAAGAGAGCTGTGTCGGCAACAAAGTTGCAACTAAAGCTCAAGCAAGCCTTGTAAGCAGGGAAGCAGGGAAGCAGCTAAGGGGCGTAGCTACTGAAACATCTTTACATACCTCGGAGCTAGGGTGTCTATGTATTTATCGTCCTGTATGTACCACAGAGTAGGATTTTGGAGCTTGATCGGGTGGAGGTTTGTTTGTTGCAAGGGGCACTGAGACAGTGTGGGCACGAGCATGAGCGTGTGCGGGTAAGGCGTCAAGGCGCCTGTTGGTGGCTGTTTTAGAAGCGATCGTGACAACGGCCCATCACAATACTCGACCGGGATTGATGATAGAGGAGTGGAATAGATCCAATACAAAGGGGCTGAGTGTTAAACTTGGATTGTACCCAAGTACCTAGAGGGCAGGAACGGCGGCCGACTGGGCTGTCCCCCTTGCCTGCTTTGTACTTGCATCGCTGACAGGTACCAACTCATAGGTACCATCGCGGGTTGGGGGGGTTTTTCGACATGCCTAGATGACACTTTAAGGCTGTCGGCTGGCTGTCAAAGATACATACAGCATGTCAGAATTCAATGTGATATATAGGTACTGCTAACAGACGGTCGACAGCCTTATTTTGTCATCTATATATGTTAAAAAAAAACCCTCTTCCCCTATGGTAGTACCTGCCATGTTGTACGTATTAGCCCTCCCTCAAGCTGACATGATAGTACGGGCTTGCTATCAATAGCGATGGGTGGACATAACATGCCGACTGAATAAGCAGGCCATGCAATGCATTGTCAAGTTGAATTAAAATTGATTATTGAGTAGTCTTGATATGTATAATGTTGTCTTGTTCGGTTAGGACTTGGATTTTCTTCTTCCTTGCTGAACCACGTTTATTCCTAGGCTCCCTTGTCCAATCTTACAAGTGCTTATCCAGTGGGTTACTGGCAATTAGCTCTAACCCACCCATGAAGCCTGATGGTATGGGCCAATATCTTGGCCCGAGAATCATCTCAACTATGAGCCATGGCACAGTTTACAGAATGTGCTGCTTTCCCAGGCAATTGGCTTCCTTCTTCCTTGCTCATCTTAGTTAATTGGAATCTATACTGGATCCGTTCTGCTGGTAGCGCCAATTTGAATCCCTGTCTTGCTTATACAGGGGTGATATTAGCCCAGCCCTGTCGGGCGCTAGAGCAACCAAGTAGAAATCCCTTAGGGGACACACCAGGACTCAGCCACGTGAAGGCTTATTGGTTAGTATTTCATGATGACCTGACATGACCTATTTTTATATATGGAATACAGGAGCTGCGCCTGTCAAACCCTTGTCCATAACTCTGTTTGCTTGCAGTGCGATGAGGATCAGGGAAGTGTCTGTATAGAGTAGGCGAGTCTTGAATGATCGACAGCTTACTGAATTAATTTATTTAAGACGAGGCATTCTTTGATACACAACTTAGTCATACGATTCCAATAATGCCTTGTGTTTTAAGTTCAACGATCCTTTAGAAGATGAGTATCTGAATCAACAAAGGTCAGTGCTTCGCTTCTCTAAAGATTTCATGTCGGAAGCCGTTCAAAATAAAATATGCGGGGTCGGACCGTTCCCTTTGGTTGTTCCACCGTCTCCCCGCCTTTTGGCTGGAAATGGACATGGCATCAGGGCAACACCATCACGACAAACGTGTGCAAGTCTTTCTAAATTAGGCCTGCATATTCTTTATGTGTTGTCCATCGAATTGGATCTAGTAAATCATGATAATGATCCTTCTCCTCATCCTCACCTTCATGAGACCCAAGATACTATCTATATTGTAAGATTCGGCCCGTGCGGAGAATATTCCTTCTTTCATGCCCTCCACGCGACCTGCGAAAGCACTGTAACCACATATCGCGTGCAAGAGCGGAAAGCCTCCGGCGCTTGGGATCCGACTATTTTTGTCGTTGGAGGCTCTTTCTGACCAATGCGATATCAACAAGAAGCGGCTTTTCCAAATGCAGATCTTGGTTGAATGTTTATCTTGGTTCCAGATGCCAAGCTCTTCGCTAGTATCCCGTCCCCATGCGCGAACTTACATCGTCACCAACATTGGCATTTTACGACTAGCTTTTCAGCACCGATGCACCTCTGGTCTGATTTGCATGTGTTCCTTTCTGGGAAGGGTAGCAGATCTGCACGTCGGGAGTTGCTTACAATATGGCTACCATTGCGTACCACTCACCTTTTGTTATTGCAATTCCTCCATACACCGCAACTTTACTCAAGCAACGAATCATCTATTTCCAATTTTTATTTGAGTTTATTGTCAATGAGATCTACCGGAGCTTGCGTCCTCTTTCGGACACATATACGAATATGATGTCGCGACAGTTCTGTTTTACGACCAGAAACTCAAACATCAGAGTCCACGAATACAATGGTCCATGCAATTTGCATCTTTACCCCTTCTAATCTGTTGTTCCTTTCTTTTTCTCGGTGATTTCTGTATTTGCTGTCGATGCACTGTCACGTTCTCTGTTGACTGTTTGGTCGCCAAATTTAGATGTCCCTCTTGTTATTGCAAACCGGGCATGATTATCATGTAGGGTATGAGGGGTGCTGTTTTAACGAAACGTTACTTCAGATGCTTAAGCATTCATTTCCATACCAAATACTTTTAATGCTTATACATGTGACATAGCCGCTCAGTTAAACGCAAACTAAGCGCGATCGCCCCATATCGTGACATACTGCGCTTGCGCCCTTCGGAAACTTGAGTACCCTGGAGAAATCTGATTCGGGCTCGGGATCGAACTCATCAGAGCCTCCAGCTAGGTTACCGTACGATGAGGCGTTAATCGAATCTGAGGTCAAGTTTTCCCAAAGTGATTTTTTTGCTGATGACTTCCAAAATATTGGCAGCCAGCTCAGCCCAGTACATTAGTACACGAAACGCAATGTGGACATCATCGAGTTCAAATAAGACATGATCTCTTCCATTATTTCGCCCGCTGCCGTACACGTAGTACTGGACAGAGAACTCTGGCTCAGTAGCGTGCTAACACGTCTCCGTAGCCGCAAGAGCATTCGATACATAAATAGAAGCCGGAACGCCTTGTATACCGGCCCTTTGTTAAAGACATAGCCGAATACTGATTAAAGTAGTAATCCAAAGCCCATTGCACAAAACACCTGCCGTCTCTTTTACGATGGCCTTGCCTCCTTTGCCATCGGGACATGTTTTTATCCTATCTCTCACATTTGTAGTTAAATGTACACGGCTCCGTTTATAGCTTGGAGGAAGCCGCTGCAGTAGGGGTGTCTGATGATTCCTTTGGCGACTTGGCGTGGGCATCGCTCTCTTCAGACTCATCGTCGCTGGGACCTCGGCTGCTATCGGCGACATTCACTCGGCTCTTGGTCATCTATATAGTTGTTAGTCGACCCGAACTAAGATGGCATGGTTTTCTTGTTACTCACCCATCCTCGAACACCACCAACAAGGCCGAGGGCGTATCCAGTGATAAACTCCTTGGGTGTACCAGAAGTACCTGGGGTCGTAGGTGAACGAAGTCCCTCGGCGGTACCCGAGCTGTTAAATCGGGCAGGGCTTTGAGGGCGGCTGACAGGCCAGAACTGCTTCAGCTCGCGGCCGAGTTCTTGGCCAGTAGTGGACCAGTTGTTTGTGATGTTCTCTCGCAGGTCCTGGACGTGACGCTTGAGGTCCAGTTCGTTCTTCTTGAGCCAGCTGACGTTAAGTTCCTGACGGGATGTACCGCGCTTGAACTGTCTGGCAATGTATTTCTCGTAGTCGCGCACGATTCTACAAATATTAGAACAATCATCGGAGCGGGGGTGGAATATCGGCTTACCTTGTAATGAGGCCAGTTGTGCTGACGCCCTCTGTACGCTGAGTAACAAGGAACTTGCCAGCGGCCTTGATGGGCTGGTAAATATCGTCGCCTTCGTCAGCACCGTAGGGGAGATCGTCATGGGCAACGTAATCGAGCTTATTCGCGTCGAGGAATTCGGGAGTGACGACCCATGGGCAGTCTTCGATAACCTCATCAACCCATTTGCAGTGACGGAGGGTCTCGGCACGCTCAGCGGCAGACATGACAGTCAAACCCTTGCGCTTATGTGTTTCATGATCGCCTGTGACGCCGACGACCAGCGTTGTGTCGGGGAAAGCTTTCTTGGCCTGCTCGAGTTGTCGCATATGACTAGGAAGTTGTTAGCACACATGATTCGACTGCGCAATTCAGACTACCTAAAGAGAAAACATACCCCAAGTGGAAGAGATCAAAGACACCATCAGCGTAGACACGGACAGGTCGTCCAACAGGGGGAGGGTTGGTCTTGTAGCCACCAGCAGGATCTTGTAGGTTGCCAATGGGAGGAGGGGGCATAGCCTCGATTCTGCGTTGCTCCTCTTCATCGAGCTCCTTCAAAGCTTGACGTCCTTTGCGACCAACTCGCTCAGCAATGTCGACGCTGGCTTCGGTGGTGTCGCTAGGCTCACCAGGGTCAATGGTGTGATCACGGTTCGAGCTAGAGCGCTGCCTCTTAGGAATTGGAGCTGAGCCGCGGGCGTGAAGACGTCCCGACTCGGCAGCAGTAGTATCACCCTCCTCGCCTGAAGCATCACGCGAGGATGTCTGGATGCCATTCTCACCAAAGTCGTTTGTGGATTCGACGCGAAGAGAGTTTCTCTTGCGCTTGCCGCCTTGAGATGATCCGGAGGGCGACGACATGGCTACGGCTGACGAAGATGAATGGAAATGACGCGGTTTCGGGCTTGGTTGGGGGTGGGACTGTCGGGTTGTGGGAGAGAAAGAGGGAAGAGAGGTCTTTATTAAGAAGAAGCGATGCCCCCAGTGTGTCTAGGTAGGTAGGTAGGTAAGTAGGTAGGTAAGGTCTGTCCTTAGGTACGTGCTGGGAAACGACGGGGGATGGAAATCAGTCGAGTCTTGTACAGCAACTTATTAACCTGGAGAAACGGTTACGGCTACCGAAGCAGTCCCACGTTGACGCGAAAAAAACCGGGTCTAGGATTTGGGTCTCGACCTTATGCCAGAGCTGATTGGGCTTGGGGAGGTGATGATCCCTGCAAAAATCTGGGGGGGTTCTAAAACTTGGCTCGCCTTACAGTAGAGCATGTAGCTTTTTTTATACGGGACGAGGGATACGGTTGGGGATACCGTCATCGGGAGGCGAGATATGATGATTGATAAGAGACCAGAAACAAGGAATGCAGCAAAATGCAGTCAACCAGAAAGATAAGTAGGAATTAGTCTTGAAGCCATCTGTACTGTACAACCCCTTAGTTATTGCCTGCCACGAATTACCTTTTCTCGAAATGACAGACACAATCTAAATTAAAAAAGTGGTCCAACTCTTCGTGTCCAAAAGGAGAGCAATCTCAAAAGAGTTAATAGCGCAGCCGCATCGTATCGTAGTGTAACCCATCAGACTTCTGTACATTGGGCAATTGCTCTCGTGACAATCCATATGCTTGTCTCTTTCGTAATTGTGCTCATCATGAATTTTGAGCATCTCAATGTTGGTTTTTTGGCCAGAATTCGTTGCTTCAACTGCTCGATTTCCCCAGTTTTCGAAGACCCGTGGCGTCATCATTGCAACCCCCCCTTTCATCTGTCCTCTCTCTCTTTGAGTTCCAGGAAAAGGGGAAGGAGAAGGAGAAACTCATGGAAGGAGCAACCTCGAAATTGTGAGCTGCAAGTCACATGATGTTACACGTCAAAGTTCCAATACATTCACAGCGTCTTCAACATGTAAGCCGCGTCAAGTTGAATGATCTTCAAATAAGCTTCACACAACGATTGAACAAAAAGTGGATACGTGATGCTATCACCAACTCTGATGCGATTCCGAGCAGTTGTCATCTTGGCAAAACGCACAAATCTCCAGCATTTTCTCTAATACCCCAACTCGTACAGGCCTTTATGACTCCTATTCGACTTGGTCGATGCTTTTACCGTTGCACTAACCCATCATCACCAAGCTCAGACCCAAGTCTTCCCCAGATTAGCAAACCCTTGAGATCGCAGCCAGGAACACAAGTTTAAGTATGCAAGTGCGATTCGATGAACTGGCTCTGCTTCGTTACCTTCCCGTTACTGACCTCTTCCGGCTGAATTCTTCACCTCCAGGGTCCAAAACATTTCATGTCTCAGGCCGTGGCTCCTTACTCCTGCCATACTGACCTGATCTCTTCATCAGAAAGGGCAAGTCATTGCTTCAGTTCTTAACTTTGATTGGGGGGTCACTGAATATATGTAACCACCCGTCTACTGACTAAGGGACTGAGGCAATCATTTACTAGCAATACTTTAGGTAGGGTATACCTAGGTATCTTAGTAGATAATCGAAGTTATCATAAACAGACTCCGATCTTTCACTGTCCAAGTCTGCAGGATTTCCAAAAGTTATTCATCTATTACGTTCACTCAAGGATCCAGTCACGCATAAATGAGATTACTACTTGATCCTCATCTCCGTTTCCCCATTTCAGATGAAACCACTAACACTTTTGCTTGGCTTCTGCGCCTTCTTCCATCTTACAAGCGACGTCCCGGTCACTTGTTCCATTGTGCAGTTGGCCTCAAAGGGAACTGGGATGTCAACCATCCCTAGCAATCTAGCACCTATACGTTTTCGCAAACCCCGCCAATCCAAGCATCTCGGTTATTAGACCCTTCAAATAGACTTGGGCCAAGCCTTCACTATATGCGGCCAGAAGCACCTAAGCCCAGGTTTTAGCAACAGACATACCATCGTTTTGATGGTCAATTCTTCGGTTCCTGTCATTAGCCTTTTGCCCAGGGTTGATATGCTTGTACTTGGAGGTTGAGGGATAGAGATATCGCATGTTGGGCACATTTATTTAACGAGTATAGTAGTCGAGGTCATCACGGTTTAGCTTCTCTTGACATTTGCATTTTCTTTCACATTACCCTCTGGTAGGTAGTTACGGGCAGGCCCAAAATTCACACTTTTTTATTCTTATACTCTCGTTCAACTTACACCTTTCAATATGCGAACCTCTGCTGTTTTGACGATTGCCAACTTCGGCACAGCGTTTGCCGCAGTGCAAGTGTACAACCAGTGCGGTGGCAGCGTCTATTCCGGTGACAAGGAGTGCCCTTCTGGATCAACCTGTGTCGAGGCCAGCAAGTGGTATAGCCAATGGATTCCTAACTCCTCATCCAAGAAGGCTGCCTCAGTCGAGAAGACTGATTTCGACTTTCCCGCCTTCGGGCTCCCAGCATTTCCTGCACCTCCTCAAGCTCCTTCCGTCGAGGGCAACAACAACCAGGGCGGTGACGATGTGTCAACTCCATTCACTCCCACTGTCCCTGTTCCCGAAGAGCCTGTCGAGACTGCCATCGCTGACCCGATTGTGGCTCCTACCAGTGCGCCCATTGAGACCGGTTCTGGGTCTGGGTCTGGATCTGGGGGTATCACGCGAACTATTCCAGCCTTCAGTGGTGCCACCGCCGTTGCTACTGCTATTCCTGTCTCTGATGAGCTCGATGGTGGCATGGCTTACTACGATCGATCCCGTAAGTTCCTTGATATGAAGGTTTTCTGTCTGTAGAGACCAAGAAGAAACTGGTGAGGCCGATGCCATGTTCATCCTCGAAGACGGCGCTACTCTTCGCAACGTCATAATTGGCCCTGGCCAGGCCGAGGGTGTTCACTGCAAGGGCAAATGCACCCTCGAGAACGTTTGGTTCGAGGATGTTTGTGAAGATGTCATTACCTTGAAGCAAAAGCCAGGTACTTCTATCATCCGTGGCGGGGGCGCTTTCCATGCTGCCGACAAGGTCATCCAGTTCAACGGCCGCGGCACAGTTGAGATTTCCGACTTTTATGTTGAGGACTATGTTAAGCTTGTCCGATCATGTGGCAACTGTAAGGACAACGGTGGTCCTCGAAACGTTGTTATTGAGAATATCGCTGCCGTCAACGGTGGCGCTCTAATGGGTAGCAGAAAAGTTGGCCTCCTAAGTCTTAGGGTATAAAAATAAGTAGTCTAAGGACTATAGCCTGAGGAGCATAAAGTAACCTGCTAATTTCGTCTCTTATACCTCCAGCGGCTAACTTTTCTGGTACCCTGATGGGGTTCTCTGCGGCAGTAAGTCATGCCCTTGTTTTTTGTTACCCTACAACTGACAAATATCCTAGTCAACACCAACTATGGCGATACGTGCACCATCTCCAATGCTTGCCAAGACGAGGGCAAGAATTGCGATCTCTTCGAAGGTAATTCTAGAGCCAACTAAACTGTCCAGCGGTCCTGATGGCACTTCTTGTAAGGTCAACAGTTTTATCGAGACCTGCTAAATGGGCTTCATCAAAATCGAGTAGAGTAGATTAAATGAATCAACGCGTGCGACTACAGCAGAATCCAGATCTTGTATGACCTTTTAATAGGGGAAGTCTATTGGTTCAACATATTGCAGGTCCAGGATGGCCTTCAGTAAAGGCAGCAGGCCATAAGAGGCTGCTATGAAGGTATCTGAGCATAAACCCTACAGCCTTAAGGTCGAGTTCGGATTTACTGTTCCATTTCTTGTCTTCAAAAAAAAAATTGTTCAGTAGTTCCCCAGCTTTGGATTGATATTTGGCAGGTTGAAGCCAGCCAAGAAAGTGAGTCTTGCTCAGCAACACGGTCACATATCCTCATTATGTTCAATCGAGCCGAACTGATCGGCCTACCTGTCTATGCGCATCATTGAATTATATGTGCTGTAATTGAAGTATAGCACTCTCCCATTTACATGACATTGAACGATCGCTACGGCCTATCGTACTCGGATGGCAAGGCGGATGCATGTTTATACAGGACCTCGGTACTCCAGTATAGTGACTGACTGTTATCATCATCCATGACCGCACTGCAGTTTATCAGTGCAATCAAGCGGACCTGACAGTTGATATCCAGTCTTGTTGTCCTTTCACATCGCCTCCCTTTTGCTTAGGTACACTGCAAGGGTACAAGTCGGAAAAAGGCCCAGGGCTCACAACCCCAATGTTACAACACCGTTATCCAACTGCACCTGAACCTGAACGATCTCCCGTATTAACTAAAATTTGAGTTTGCTACTGTAACTCTACATTGGTCTTTATGTTCAGATTACGTGGCAGGATATTTAGCTCCTGGAACAAGGTTGGCTGAAGTGCCACCTTGTAAGGGTGAACCGATTCGCAAATATTAATCTCACTGATGAGCAGACGAGAAAGGGGCTACATTACGACTGTTGGAGCGTCGCGGACATGCTACAACCTGCATATTCTTGACCTTCAACTGCGAGACTAGCATGGGTTATTGAACCCGGCGACACAAGGACGGCGGCGTTGGCCCTATCCATGTCCAACTGCACGAAGGCTTCACTCTAGGAATTGATGCGAAGTGACTGAATGCATGGCTATCGATTACAAGGTAGGGGCTGGCTGATTCAAGTTTTTAGTCGCATGTAATCACAGCTGCGTCTGTCAAGAGATACACTCTCAAGGACAGTTGTGGTGATCAAATAGAGGGGCACAGCCTAGAGCTGACGAATAAAGCAGACTGGCTAAACAAGCAAATGATGATTTGTAAGTTTTTAAAAGGAGACGGCAATTTGCAACGGCATTTGAGTCTTTCCAAAGACCTCGGGTTGGACTCATAGCAGGTTCGTGGGTAGACTCGATGTAGCCAAGATCAAGTTGGCCGAGGAAGAATCAAAGCAACACTCGTCTACACGGACCGAAACTCACACTCTTACAGTGTAATTGACACTTTGTCAATCATAAACTGTTCTTGTAAGAAATATTTGGCAATTTTAGACACTATTAGTATCGGGCAAGATGCACGTTTCGTCTAGCATGTAGGAACTTGGTCACGGAAATTCAAACTTGGTTGCGTACACTGCAGTACAAGACAACTAGGGTATAGAACAGTGTGTTAAGACTAGATAAAGCTCTCAATAAAAAGATTTGAGTCGGAAAGACGGGCAACATCACGATGCCGAGTCGAAAAGTAGATGCTACTTGTGGAGGAAGTTGACGTTTCAAGGTCGAAGGATGGAATGTCGTTGACCAAGTCGAGGCTTAGCTTCATGCACGATTCGTATAGCAGACCCTTGTCAGTGTAAGAGATGGAAGCGGATGCAAGCGAGCGATGAGGCTCAAAAATGAAAGTAAAAATTGATCTCATCATCTGGGGATGTTTGTCGTCAACATCAACATAATCCTTGTCAAATCGCTATACGAATCGTGCATTAGTGCCAAGATGCATGATTGGTGCGTAGGATTATCTGGGGCAAATGAGAAAAAGTACCTGATAATCTTATGAGAGCTCACCAAAGTTTGAGGTACCTCAATTTCCATCTGCATGGATCGACTGCTTTGCCTGTCAAAGCCTAACATTGATTGGCTGGGTCCCCTGAGGGAGATTGACTCGGAAGTGTAGAAGGAACGAGCGCGCCAATAGTACAACACGTTTTTCTCTTATTCGGGTTCTGTTTTGGTCTGGTCTCTACATCACGAGAATTGTTTGTCTTTGCCTCTAACATGCCCACGCAAACTTCCATGTTGTGTTGGCCGCACGCCCCTCCACTTAACAATTTTCCTTTCCATGACCCTGTCAACTTCTAATTGATTTTTCCCCCTTCCTTCTTACTGATTTAATCCTTCCCCTGATCCTTCAGAAGAGAACATCTTGGTATATCAGCGGATACTGAATACCTCTTTAGGCACCTTTCTCTCAATGCCCTAGTCCTCGATTGGAGGTTACCGTCACCGCTCGCTCCTCTTTGTGGTCCCTCCCCCCTGTAGCCCAACTACCACTAATTTATTGTGGTTTTGTTTGTTTCCGAGCGACGTACCACGTCTGCATCTTTCGTCAACCAAAAGTGCAATTGAGGCGCCCAATTGCTTCTCTTTGCATTGACAAGACCCTCCCTCTGTCACTGTTTTATGCACGCACTGTGAGACAAGGACAAGTATTGTCTACCATCAAAGCCTGATTGTTACTTGGGCTCGAACCGCTTGGTCTGGTTTCTTGGTCGCCTCTACGGATACAACACACATATATAAGGCTTCGCTTGAACCCTTCGTTCAACATGTCGTCAAGATATTCTCTACGCCAAACTCCCAGGTTTGTTTACCTTTATTCTCATCACTTTCATTAGGCACATGCTAACATTGCGCCTCCAGGAAGAAGGAACTCTTCGAGGGCATGGTAGAAACCCCTATTCGTCGTTCACGTTCAGCACGCCGCCAGACTTCTCAACCTCTTTCAGACGTCGAAACCGACCTTGCTGCTGAAGTTATCCCCCAACCTACACGTCGACGAACTGCCAGATTCAAAGAGGAGCTCGACGAGGAGACAGACTCTGACAACATGGGAGCTGTTAACAGGGCTGCCAACGGCAAGACCAACGGTCATGTTAATGGCAATGGTAATGGCTACACCAATGGCCACGCCAACGGCAATGGCTACACCAATGGCCACGCCAACGGCAATGGAGACGTGACCAATGGCTATGTCACATCCAACGGTGCTGCACCCACTCAGACTGTCATGGAGAAGACCGAGGGCGTTTCCCACGACCCGCACGTCGTTGATGGCTGGAGACCTGGCCAGGACCCCAAGGTCGACTACTCGGGCGAGGTCGAGTTTGGTGGCTCCTTTGGTACTGCTGCTATGATGACCCTCTTCCCCGTCCTCATGTGGTACATGTGGATTGGTGCTACCTACTACGATGGAAAGTTCCCCTACCGAACAGAGGGTCAGTCTTGGAGCGAATTTGGCGCCCATCTCGTCAACCTTGTTTACACCGGTGCATTCCCCCGTCTCCAGATCTGGGTCTGGTACTGGTCTTATCTCATTGTTGAGGGTGCTTTCTACTGCCTCCTTCCTGGTGTTTGGGGCTACGGTAAGCCTCTTCCTCACGAGGGCGGTAAGCAGCTTCCCTACTACTGCAACGCCTACTGGAGTCTCTACACCACCCTTGCCTGCCTTGCTGGTCTGCACTTCTCTGGCATCTGGCCTCTGTACACTGCCATTGATGAATTTGGCCCTCTTCTGTCTGTTGCCATTCTGAGCGGCTTCCTCGTTAGTATTGTCGCCTACTTCTCTGCTCTCTGGCGTGGCAAGCATCACCGCATGACTGGCTACCCCATCTATGATTTCTTCATGGGTGCTGAGCTGAACCCCCGTATGTTTGGTATTCTTGACTTCAAGATGTTCTTCGAGGTTCGCATGCCTTGGTACATTCTCCTCATCCTCAGTCTTGGTACCGCCGCTCGCCAACATGAGCAGTACGGCTACGTCTCTGGCGAGGTTTGGTTCCTCGTCATGGCTCACTTCCTCTACGCCAACGCCTGTGCCAAGGGCGAGGAGCTCATCATCACTACTTGGGATATGTACTACGAGAAGTGGGGTTTCATGCTCATCTTCTGGAACCTGGCTGGTGTTCCTCTTTCTTACTGTCATTGCACCATCTACCTGGCCAACCACCACCCCGATGTTTACCGCTGGAACCGTGGTATCCTGGCCGCTATGTTTGTTGGCTACCTCTTCTGGTACTGGGTTTGGGACAGCTGCAACAGCCAAAAGAACCGTTTCCGTGCCATGGAGAAGGGCAAGTTGGTTCTGCGCAACACCTTCCCTCAGGTTCCCTGGCAAACCATCCACAACCCCAAGACCATCGTCTCTCCCCAAGGAACCATCCTTGTTGACGGTTGGTACGGCCTTGCTCGCAAGATTCACTACACTGCCGATGTGTGGTTTGCTGTTTCTTGGGGTCTGATTACCGGATTCGAGAGCCCCTTCCCCTGGTTCTACCCGGTCTTCTTCTGCTGCATGATCGCCCACCGAGCCGCCCGTGACATCCACCGCTGCCGTCGCAAGTACGGTGACGCCTGGCTCGAGTATGAGCGACGCGTTCCTTATCTCTTTATTCCTGTAAGTCTGTTCACAAAACCGACCCTGTTGACTTTTCGCTAATATTTGCCAGTACGTTATCTAAACGATCCCCACCCGAAACAACCTTTTAGGGCCGTTGAACTTCATATTTGGGAGACAGGACTTTATGGTTATAGTTATTATTGAAGGTATTCTGTCGAGGAGGCAAGTGTGCAAGAACAACATGCACCAGATGTCACATGATAAATAAAGGAGTAATTTGCGCATGAAGAGACGAAGAAACGTAATACGGAGAGGTTTCTAGGAGGGTTGGATACGAGTCTCCAATAATTGTCGAAATGATTAGACTTCTTGGATGTTATTAGACTTTGTAATTATTTTACTTGTTTGCACATATTTTACTATTGGTTATCGTCTTAAAGAATATTGTTTCAATTGCGTGGTTGAACAAAGCGACAGCAGCCTATTGTTACTCTTGTAACAACTGCTTGGACTTGAAGTATTTCGTGTTTCCTTAGCGCTCACGTTACATAGAAGACATTGTGTTGACTACCAAGTCACAGTTTGTGAAAACAATATCAGATTCAGTGTGAGGAACAATTAGCAATAGCATACACTGGTTAATCGAGTTCCCTTCACCGTCTATGATGAGAAGCCTCCCGGACAAAAACACGCGCATTGACAGTATTTTACAGAAACCATTCTCTCATTGCATAACATCACCCCCCTCTTCCGACTAGTAAAAGCATAACAAGAGCTCGAATCCATTATCCCATTTCCGTGCACAAAAGGGCAGATGCAAGGTCGGACCTGACCATGCGCCCACGTCTCCAATCCCCTACTCCGAATCCGCGTCCGGAACATGAAGTAGGGAAAGTTGTAACGCCATATATGATCTCATTCGTTTTTACCATGGTCCCGAACCGCCCGTGTGTTTTTAGTACGTTGTTGTCAGGCTGGGTTTCGGGACAGGCTCTGTCGAGTTGGTCCTCTAGCAGACAGCGTCGACAGTGGCCTTGGAGTTCATGAGGAGAGCAACAATAAGACCGTAAAGACCTGGGACATAGTGTTAGGCAATTGGAGGCTTCCAAACAAACGCGACAAAACATACCGAGGACTTCAGCGAAAATGAGAATCAGAATCATTCCGACGAAGAGACGAGGCTGTTGGGCAGTTCCTCGGACACCAGCATCACCGACAATACCAATGGCGAAACCGGCAGCCAGACCAGCAAGACCGACGGAAAGACCAGCACCGAACTGAATAAAGCTGGTGAACAGAGGCAAGTCCTGCTTGAGACCATCGGAGATAAGGACTGAAACGACGAGACCGTAGATACCAATGATACCAGCCATAATGACAGGGACAATGTCTGTACAAGTTAGCACTGGACGAATACCCAACGTTGTTTCAGAAGGGCCGCGTACTCTTGACGATCAGGTCAGGGCGGAGGACACCCATGGCGGCGATACCGACACCAGACTTGGCGGTACCATAAGAGGCACCGAGACAGGTGAAGACAATGGCGCAGGTGCAGCCCATAGCACCGAAGAAGGGCTAGACGAGGATTAGTTATATGCATCTTGATGGTAAACCGATATCGTCGACCGCCTCACGATGGATGGGCGTCGCGAGGTGACGTCGACGGTACGGATAACGTGGAGGACTAACCGAGTAAACGGGGCTGCAAAGGCGCTCATGTTAGCTTCAATTATTAATGGTAATGTAATGCGAGGCCATTCTGACAGGTTTTCACGTTGAATGATGATGCCTGAAGCTCCTTGTGATGATGAGGGAGCTTGATGATGATGGGGGCAAGGAGGCGCGCAAGCACATACCAAAGTTCGCTAACCATCTTGACTATTGTGACGCGAAAACGGTACAGATATCAATCGAAAAAGGTCGTGTTGAAGGAAACGAAGTGCACGTGGGAACGACAGGCGAGCTGAATTGTCGGGAGATGAAGTCGTTGGTTAACGGGTCGGTTGCTTAAGACGAAGATGTCGAGGTAAGGTGTGCTGGTTAAGGTCTCATTCCAGGTTGGCGTCTGGTTGGCGGCAAGTTTTGCTGTACTGTGGTAGGAGGGAGCACGGGGGAGCATTACCTAAGACGCCACGGGGGTTACTACTGTTTCGGATTAAAGATAGACCACACACGCTAGTCCCTGGCTGGTGGATCGAGGATCTAGGTGGGTCTGACTTCCACAGCCTCGCATGCTGAAGCCACACAAGGCTCGCCGCCACATCTGAAATTTTCCGCCTCGGCGCATATACTTCTAACTTTTTTTTCCCTCTCTTCCTTCCCTCTTGACTCTGTCGATACATCGCCAACCACGTTCCATCAAGTTAATCTTAGTCCTCAGGGCGAGCCAACGCAAGGAACCCTGAATTACCATCTTGTATGTTTTAATACAGCTACCACCGCTCAACCAATCTCCACCACTACGCCCAGAATTAGTTACTGACCGCTCACCACCAGAATCTTTCCTAAACACAAACCTCGGTTTTAATCTTCAATATGTCTGAAAGCGCTGGTACAGTCTGCCCTCTCTCGAAGCTACAATATGCGGTGTGCTAACCTATATGATAGCCTGGCCCCTTGCCGATCAGAAGCTCGAGCAGGAGCTTCTCGATCTTGTTCAGTCTTCTCAGCGTAAGTTCTTTCTGAGCTGGTCTGTTTGAGGGATTGTCGCTAACGCGCTGTTGTACAGATGCCCGCCAGCTGAAGAAGGGTGCCGTAAGTGTTACCTGATTTGCAACTTTCCCTTCATCCTTACTAACCATGCTGTAGAACGAGGCCACCAAGACCCTGAACCGTGGTGTTTCTGAGCTTGTCATCCTCGCTGCCGACACTCAGCCTCTTGCCATTCTCCTCCACCTCCCTCTTCTCTGCGAGGACAAGAACGGTAAGCACTATCGGTACACCAAGATGTTCGCATTTTGCTAACTTCTGCCCGCCAGTTCCCTACGTTTACGTCAGCAGCAAGATGCACCTCGGCCGTGCCTGTGGTGTCAGCCGTGCTGTCATTGCTGCTAGCATCACCAGCAACGACGCCAGCGAGCTTGCCGGCCAGATCCGAGCCATGCGCGACAAGGTCGAGCGTCTCGCCATCTAAGATACCCAACGAGCCGAGGAGGAAAGCAAAAGATGGAAACGTTTTTCGTTTGTGGGCAGCCGGCTTCAAAAGTCTGTTTATTGCTGCTGAGATCTGTCGCCGAACTTTGATGGTTCGGTCCCAATCATATGGTGCAATAATTGGTGTATGAAATTAGGCCCTTGGGTAGAATAGTAATATCATCAACTGTCTTGACGAAAGCCCAATACGAAAACGAGCCAAAGTGGATATGTCGAACTATTTTCTAATGCGAATGCGGTTTCGGCGGCTTTTTGGCGCTATAGATATACAGTGGTTACAGCACTGCCAAGTTATGACGTCTCCACTACCAAAAATCTATTAAGCTGATGCGGTCATATCTGATTTCTGTTAAGTGAACTGCGGCTTTCCCCGGCTCTTCCTGCAGCTGGATTGTAACTCAACTTTGCATCTCTTGTTGTTGCTTGATCGTCAATCGCTCTGTTATCACTCCCCTGTCGTTGCCTCTGAATGCCCGTACATCATCGCCAACGACAAGTTGCGTGCCCCGCACAATGCCAGCCATCGCTCGCAAGCTCCTCATCTGCGCAGCGATAGATGGGCTTGTGATACAGCCTCTGTCTTCCAAGGGTCAACGACCTTTCCAACCGGTACGAATTAAATACGGCGACGCGTCAATTTCTCGTGTCCAACGCGAATATGTATCAGATGATTCAAAACCAGACTCGTCGTTTGAAGCTTTTGGAGTGATTGGTACGAAATCTCATGGTCCATGCTTACTGGCCCGTCCTATGTCATGTAAAATCGAGGCTGATTGCTTTACTATTCTAGGTCTTATCACTGTGTCCAAGTTGAGTTATCTTGTTACTATTACCCGGCGCCAGCAAGTCGCACAGATATGTGGCCATCCCATATACGTCGTAACCGAAGTCGCCATCACACCATGCGTATCGAAAACAGGCGCCGAGGAGGCCATAAAGAGAACCTCGGACCATCTGTCACGCCAAGCAAGAGACTCAGGAAACGATAGCGATAGCAGTGAAGAAGAGGATGTCGAATTTCCTTCCAGAGCATCAGACGAAGTTGAAGATGCTATCATCGATGACGACGATGCAAGGCCAGGTTCTGCCAGGAGTCGCGTTGCAGAAGATGTAATTCGCAGAAGAGGAAGCTATGGTCGATTTGCGCAACGTTGGTTTAGTCGAAGTGGCTGGACTCTGGACCAGAAGAGAAACATGGGACTAAGCAATGCTCCAAAGGTGTCTGAAGCTGCTTCTACTGCAGTTGAGTCCTCCTCAGACGAGGCGCAGGAGGGTCCCGGCAGTGTTGCGCCCAGTGAGCCTGAATTGTTGCCCAAGCTGTTGCGGACTGCCCAGGTTCTATTTGGCTCATCTCGAAGTTTCTACTTCTCTTATGACTTTGACCTCACCCGCTCCCTCGATGAAAGATCTGGGCCTCAGAATACCGAGCCCTTGCACAACCAAGTAGATGAGGTGTTCTTTTGGAACCGCAATCTCCTACAGCCATTTACATCTAGTGGGCAAGATTGTCTAGCGTTACCTTTGATACAGGGTTTCGTGGGACAGAAAACATTTATCGTTGATAACCAGCCTCCGCAAAGCGATGACAAGGGAAAGGATTCTGTCGAACTTTCCGACCTTTCGCCCACGAAAGAGCACTCAGAGTTCCCGGGATTTGGAAGCTCCAGAGCGTCCATTGACCTTCGTTCTTCAGAGAGAAAATATGTTATTACTGTGATTTCGCGACGCTCCACAAAAAGAGCTGGTCTGCGATATCTGCGCCGTGGCATTGATCAGGACGGTTTCGTTGCGAACATGGTAGAGACTGAACAGCTACTCTCCACGCCTACTTGGGACCCGTCTTCGAATGTCTACTCCTTTTTGCAAGTAAGAGGCAGTATCCCTCTTTTCTTCAAACAATCCCCATATGCTTTCAAGCCCACGCCCATACAACAACACTCTCAGAAGGCCAACCAAGTTGCGTGCTGTAGACATTTTGAAAGTCTATCTAGAAATTATGGCCAACTTCAAATCATCAATCTTGTGGAAAAGCACGGGGTTGAATCAATTATTGGTGGTGCGTACGAGAAAGCAATAGAAGAAGTTAACAAGAAAGTAAGCCAAGATAACAAGATACCCTTCGAGTGGTTTGACTTTCACGCGGCTTGCAAAGGCATGAAATTTGAAAATGTCAGCATACTTTTGGATCAACTCAGAGATAAGATTGAGAGCTTTGGCAGTACCGTACAAAGGGATGGTAATCAGGTGTCCCGGCAGCAAGGCGTCTTCCGAACCAACTGCATGGACTGCCTTGATCGCACCAACGTCTGCCAAAGCTCGTTCGCAAAGCATATGCTTGAAGTCCAGCTCAAGGAGGAAGGATTTGACATGAGCGCACAGACGGACCAGGTAACTGCTTGGTTCAATACTCTTTGGGCAGATAACGGCGATGCAGTGTCGAAACAGTATGCGTCAACAGCAGCGATGAAGGGTGACTATACGAGAACGCGAAAGAGGGATTACCGTGGGGCTTTGAACGATTTGGGCCTCGGGCTTGCTCGATATTACAGCGGGTATGTTTATCAACCACAAGCGCTTTATTTATTAATTCCTTTTCTAACCAAAATAGCATGGTCAATGACTACTTCAGCCAAGCAGCTATCGATTTCCTCCTCGGAAACGTAACGGCGAAGATCTTTGAAGAGTTTGAAAGCGACATGATGACAAAGGACCCAGCGGTGTCTGTCACCAAGATGAGAGAACTGGCTGTTGAACTGTGTCAGAAGCGAGTGATAGCCGATGAAAAGGAAGAATTCCATGGCGGATGGGTACTCCTGAGCCCAACCACACCCGACGCCATTAGGTCTTGGCCCCTGGAAGAAGTTGTTCTCTTGCTAACAGATACGGCTCTCTATTCATGTCGTTTTGACTGGATGTCCGACAAAGTATCATCCTTCGAGCGCGTTGAGCTCGACAGTGTCACAGGTATCAAGTATGGAACTTACATCACCTCGACAATCTCTTTGTCTCACATCGATGAGGTCAAGAACGCCGGCTTCGTGGTGACATACAGTTCCGGCAAAAGTGACATTCGTCGTACCAATACACGAACCCTATCAAGCCACGGTACAATGGCAGGAAAGGACAGCCCAGTCGAGCAGAAGGACGCGAGTTTACCGGCCAGTCTGGCGAACTTGCTTACAAGCAAGAGTTCGTCAGCATCACCGCCAAGCGTTCGCCGTCTTGTCTTCAAAGCAACCAATGCAGACTCCTCCGTCGCTGTTTTGGGTGACGATGGCCCGAAACAAACAGAAACCCAGCAGGTGTCCACAATATGTGGTGAAATTGAACGGCTGGCACTGGAAAAACAACCACGACAACCAGGCGAGGACCATGAAGCTCTCATAGAGACGGGTCCTATCATTTCTCTTGAGGAGGCGAAGAAGAATACGGGATTGCTAGAACAGCTGGGGCACTCGCTCAAGAAGATGGTGTGGGCTTGATTGACCATCCAAGAACCGACGTAAAGAATCGACGCATACGTAATAATGGCATAGATAATATAAGGCATAATACCAAAGTATTGCTCAAAATGGCAATTTATGATTATATTGGTTTTTGCAGGCGGTACAAGTGCATCTGGTAACGCATATCCTCCAAGGCTATCGGATACGACAAGTCTTCTGGAAGACGAAACCATATGGATTCGTCCGACTGCAGCTTCTCCCATGAGTACCCAGGAGTTTCAGTTTCCATAAGGGTGTGGTCTAGTAGCCATTGCATAGGATACTTCTTCTTTTCTTTGCCCAGGGCTGCTTCAGAGTAACTACCTGGACTATCTACCACAAGGACCAGGCTGTCCGGAGCAAGGACTTGTCCTAGGTTCTTAAGGAACTTGGTTGTTTTCCCGATCCCTGCCGTGGTGTACAGTTCATTGAGCGTGAAGAGTAAGGTCAAGAGGATAGGTGTCTTGCCACCAGCGCACTGAGCAGAAAGAGAATCAACGTCAAGGCTCAAAACATCTTTCTGGACAAATGAGAGGGAAAGCTGATCTTTTCCTAGCATTGGACGGTTTGCTGCTTGACGAGCTGCAGAAGCATACTTTGAGATTGGTGGGGGGCTGATAGTACTTGATTCCAGGAGAGACACGACCTTTGCCCATGGACCTGAATCGAGAAGCGTCAGATGGCCAAATGTAGAAGTGGTTTGGACGTAGGATGCAAGAGCGACATGCTCGGCCGCACAACCCCCGACAGACAACATATGTAGAGAGGCATTCCGTGAAGGAGAAGTGCTGTCAAGCTTGATAGATTCTATTCCGGCGGCGACATCCTGTTCCGGCTTATCGTTTTCGTCATTAGTCGTTTCTCCCTGAGTCTGGCCAACATCAGACTCCTCGCGCGGTGTCTCCTCGTTGGGAATCAAAATCTTTTCAAGGTGACGCTTGATGCTTAGCAGCACCGTAGCATAGCAAAGGGCTCGTGTGGGGCTCCATCGAGCAGCATAGGCTTTAAGATAATCCTCCCTCCCGAATGCGGTAGCAAATTCTCTGTTGAACAATGCCTGCTTTATCTCCTGTAGCGTCGTTGTGAAGTCATCTGAAGTGAGCGTCTCGTTGAAAGCGCTTGAGAAGATATTTAGAAGACGCTGCTGCTCCTCTTCGCTCTGAAGAGCTGGTGAAGAGGTTTCTGACGGGGCATTTGATTTTTTGTTGCTGCTCTGCTTCGATGAGGAAGCAGCCTTCTTGGAAGGACCAGTTTTCTTGACCATTTTCCTTTCTCTCTCTTTCTCTATCCTGAAATTTCCGGGATTTTCAGCTCATTGGCTGGATTATATTAGCGAGTAAACAAACTTGAGGTTGTCGTCGGCAACGTCACAGCAGTTGTTGGTTTAGTAATTTGATATTGGAGGGGGAAAATCTCGGACATGTTTGACCGACGAAATCGAAAAACCCCACTTCCATCGGAGGCTGTGAGTAAGTGAGCTGGCGTTCTTTGGTGAGAGACAGCGAAACCAAGGGTGAGTGCAAACGAGTTAACACTTCATTATGGGAGAGATTCGTATTGTTAGCAACCAATCTCGTGAATATCACATCAAATTTTAGTTCTTGTCAAACGTTTGTCATGAGTGCTGGGCGGCCGCGAAACTTTACGACCGGAAGAGTCGAAGCTCTTAGTTAGAAATGTCATATCATTGATCAGCAGTTACGGCATCATTGATAAACACTGACATAGTTTATCCTTTACCGTGTTGGGGTGAAAAGTGCTGCATGTAGCTACCACACCTCAATCTCTTGGCTGCCTTGCTCTATTTGTCAACTCGTCTTGTCTTTTTTTTTTTTTTTTTTTTAAAGAAAACGACTACAGACCGGTATCGCTCCCCATCGAATTTCAAGGTCGACAAAGTCGTTAGCTTACTCAACCAGTTGCGGCTGTGACACTGGAACACCATTAGCCGCACCTCTGGCAGGAGCAGAATTTGAAAACGGCATTGTATCCGACTCAATAGGAGCAATCGGACTTGGGCTGCTGCCCCTCTTGTGTCGTTTTGAACCCCTCGTTTGGGGGTCTCATTTCAATGCTTTTAGGCGTACCAATTCGAAACTCGTTGGAGTTTCCATATGGCCCATTGAAACGCTTTTGCCTATTAATTGCCGGTTAAATTTAACCAGTGGGCGATACTCAGCCGCAGCTTTAGAATTGAGGGAAATAAAAGTATGGTATGGTAGTAGTCATCTAGCTAAGCGCGTTTAGTAATATCTGATGTTTTTACACAACCTCCAAGAAAAATTTCATTATCAAGGCCAAGAATCGCCAGCAAAGCATGGCTACCTATGCACGGTTCACATGTTGGATAGAGTAGCAGAATAGAGACACAAGCAATGCAATGCAATGCAATGACGAAGTGGCCACTCGACGTCACAGCAGCGAGAATTTGTTGCCAGAAGTGCCGCCGTTATGGATATTCATGCTGATTAAAGAGGGTCCATATCCTTGGGCGAGCTGGCGAATGTATGTACCTCTCTGAAAGGTGAGACAAGACCAAAGAGGACCCTGAGCCTAACCAGATCAACGGGTCTGTTTGAGCACGCGTTGAATCCATAGCTTGTGACTAGACTTGAGAGTGATAACTTTTACTCAGCCGAATGAATTGCATTAACAAGCAAGCGTTAATGATAACAGCTATCATGAGAGGATAAACATACTTGGGTTAAGGAGGGGCTCCCTGTTCACCTTTGGCGTCACTGATGATACCCCCATCTATTCTGATTCTGTTCCCCCCACCGGAAGATCCACTCGGCGTGTCGCCGGCCAGATTTGACCTCATTCGGCGGCCACGGCGGCGGTTGAGGGACATGTTATACTGAAATCTGAGTTTGAGTGAGAATTCGATTTGGCGATTGAAGTTGTCGATCTACCCTTTTTGAGGTGGCTGGTACATGTACATTCCCACTGTAATTACCTGCCCAGCATTGGATGTATTGTACTTGCCAAGGGCATCATTCTTATACTTTGAAACTCAAAGGCATGGCGGCCACAGACAACACCAACACCAACACCAACAGCTTCACGCGCCCCCAAACAATGATTGGGTAAAGCATCATCCAAGTTGCAGCCCAAGTCTCTCCCTACCTAGATATGCTGAGCCGTCCATAGGATACAAAATATCACCATGTCAACGCGTATAGCAGCGGGATATCACCCGGCCGAATTATTCTACAAGACTGGGAAAACTGGAGACCACTAACATTTCATGACACTACCGCACCTGTCCTGTACCCCTCCACCCTTGTTTTGAGCTGTAGTTGGAGCGTGGTAGGTGGCAGGTAGACGTCAGACGTGCTCCGATTTATCTCCCCGTCATTCTGTGAGGTAGGTACCCTCAAGTACCTTCCACTCCCTTCTACTTCCTCTCTCTTTTTTCTCTCCTCCTTCTCCTCCTTCTTCCTTTCTTCTTCTTCATATATCCAAATACTCATAAATCAGTCAAAATGGGTTACGGCGAAATCGATCAGAAGGCTATCAACACCATCCGTGTCCTCGCGGTAAGCTCGACTCTCCTCTCTTCTTCCCTACTGCTCTGCTGTCGTCTGCCCCCTCGAGCTCACTGAATTGGTTTTTACCCCGCCACGGCTGCCCCGCCATTCTTACCATGGGGAATGGGCGACAAGCAACATTGTGGTGAGAGTATTAATCGCAGAGGACATCATAGTTGGGTTTCGAGTAGCTTGGGGTTTATTCGACGTTTTTGCACTGAATCCGACAGCTCCGCAGGACCTCGAGAATAAATTGCGAGAAAGAACCATGAAAACTAACGAGCTGAACAGGCCGATGCGACCGCTCACAGCAACTCGGGACACCCTGGTGCTCCCATGTGAGTTCACCCAACATACGTCTACACGATGAGAATACACACTGACATTGCTGGTACAGGGGAATGGCCCCAGTTGCTCACGTTCTGTTCAACAAGTTTATGAACTTCAACCCCAAGAACCCCGACTGGTTGAACCGTGACCGTTTCGTTCTCTCGTAAGTTAATTGAAGCCGTTGGACTGCGCCCATCTACTGACCATTTTTCCCGTTAGCAACGGACACGGCTGCATGCTTCAGTATGCTATCCTCCACCTCTTCGGTTACGACCTCAGCATCGATGACCTGAAGGCTTTCCGAGTATGTGGTCTGAATCTCGTGTTTCCACCTATGTGTGCTAACAAATTCCACAGTCCGTTGACAGCCGCACCCCCGGTCACCCCGAGGCTCACGACACTCCTGGAATCGAGGTCACCACTGGTCCTCTTGGCCAGGGTATCTCTAACGCTGTTGGTCTGGCCATCGCTCAGGCCCACACTGCCGCTACCTTCAACAAGGACGGTTTTGACCTTGTCAACAACTACACCTACTCCTTCCTTGGCGATGGTTGCTTGATGGAGGGTGTCTCCAGCGAGGCTTGCTCTCTGGCTGGTCACCTCCAGCTTGGTAACCTCATTGCCATCTGGGATGACAACCAGATCACTATTGACGGTGATACCGCTGTTGCCTTCACCGAGAACGTTCCCAAGCGATACGAGGCTTACGGCTGGCAAGTCATCAAGGTCGAGGATGGTGACAACGACCTTGCTGCCATCGAGGCTGCCATCAAGGAGGCCAAGTCTGTCACTGACAAGCCTACTCTCATCCAGCTCAAGACCACCATTGGTTTCGGTTCCCTCAACCAGGGCACCCACGGTGTCCACGGTTCTCCTCTCAAGGCTGACGACATCAAGCAGCTGAAGGAGAAGTGGGGTTTCAACCCCGACGAGAGCTTCGCCGTCCCCCAGGAGGTCTACGACTTCTACGGCAAGCGATCCTCTGAGGGCGCCGCCCGTGAGCAGGAGTGGAACCAGCTCCTCGCCAAGTACAAGGAGCAGTACCCCAAGGAGCACGCCGACCTCGTCCGCCGATTGACTGGCGAGCTTCCCGAGGGTTGGGAGAAGAGCCTCCCCGTCTACACCCCCTGCGACCCTGCCATTGCCTCGCGAAAGCTGTCCGAGACCGTCCTCAGCAAGGTCGAGAGCGTTATCCCCGAGCTCTTCGGTGGTTCCGCCGATTTGACTGGCTCCAACCTGACCCGCTGGAAGGAGGCTGTCGACTTCCAGCCCAAGGCCACTGGTCTCGGTGACTACTCTGGCCGATACGTCCGATACGGTGTCCGTGAGCACGGTATGGGTGCTATCATGAACGGTCTGGCTGCTTACGGTACCATCCTTCCCTACTCTGGTACCTTCCTGAACTTCGTTTCTTACGCTGCTGGATCCGTCCGTCTGTCTGCTCTTTCTCGCGTCCGCACCATCTGGGTCGCCACTCACGACTCCATCGGTCTCGGCGAGGATGGTCCTACTCACCAGCCTATTGAGACTCTTGCTCACTTCCGTGCTCTCCCCAACAACATGGTCTGGCGACCTGCTGACGGCAACGAGACTAGCGGTGCTTACTACGTCTGCTTGACTGCTAAGCACACCCCTAGCATCATTGCTCTGTCTCGTCAGAACCTTCCTCAGCTCGAGGGCTCTACCATCGAGAAGGCCGCCAAGGGTGGTTACGTCCTGCGCGAGGTTGAGGGTGCCGACATTACCCTGGTTTCCACCGGTTCTGAGGTTTCTATCGCCGTCGACGCCGCCAAGTACCTCGAGGAGCAGAAGAACATCAAGGCTCGCATTGTCTCCATGCCCTGCTTTGAGGCTTTCGACCTCCAGGACAAGGAGTACCGCCTCTCTGTCCTTCCCGACGGCATCCCCTCTCTGTCCATTGAGGTCATGAGCACCATGGGCTGGGAGCGCTACACTCACGAGCAGTTCGGTATCAACCGATTCGGTGCTTCTGGTGCCTACAAGGACGTCTACAAGGCAAGTTCCTCTATTCTCATTCTAAACCCTATCGAACATGTTGCTGACCCTTCAATAGAAGTTCGAGTTCACCCCCGAGGGTATCGCCAAGCGTGCGGTTGCCACCGTCGATTTCTGGAAGGATGTTCCCAACATCCGATCTCCTATCAACCGCGCCTTCCAGCAGATCATCTAGATCCAAAATAATAACGAGTAAAAAGAAACGAAGGAAAATAGTAAAAATACCGGTACAAAATGAAACCGGACAGAATGATTATGATGATGGACTTTGGAGCAAGGTTTTGTGGATTTCGAGCAACTTAGACGTACTACGAGATGAAATTAAATCTTTTAGAACAAAGAACTCGTATGCTGTGCCGTGCCGTGTCGTGCCGTGTCTTGGTGTGGCAATTTTCTGCCACGCGATTCTATGATCTATATAGCCGTGATTGGGTTGAATAACTTGAATTTGTATGTGCGCCTCCTATGTGTCATGGTTAAAGGCACGCAAATTCCTCATGAATCCATATGCTGGTCGATTTTCTTCTCTTGTCGCATCTCATCTTGCAGCTTGTCGCATTATAGATGGTGCACGAGCCTAAATGACGAAATACACCAAAGCTTTTATCCCAGTTTCCTCGTGTACTTCATGTCGGTTTCGCGCAATCCCTTTGTGGTATCGCTCCGTATTACATCGCTTCGTAAACGTAGTTCGTCATGTCATGAAAACGACAAGCATTGTTCGGATGTCAAATGTCCCCTTTGTCTGATTACTCTGGTCCATTCTCGTTTGCGCGGTCCTGACTGCTTTCAGCAGCCCATTCCTTTTGAATCTCTCTTCCTACGCGCTCCATTCTAGCGGATGCGCGGCGGGCCTCTCTTGCTTCATCTGCGGAACCGGCCACAACGACGCCCACGAGCGGCGGGGCCGCATCTTCAGAGCGCGGGTCGCTGTAGGACGCCGGCGCCGGTTCAGACCGAGGTGCTCTTTGGTCAACACCATGACTTGACCCAGGCGCCGAACCTGGACGGCTTGAGGTCGCCGCCGCAGGGTTGTTGGTGGTTGTGTCAACGGTATCGCGAGGATCAAGATATGAATACAGCACGACAGGCCCGCGGTCTGGGTACTCGACCATGAGGCGCTGAGGGCGGCCAAGGCCAAGTCTTTGAGCGGCAGTCTGTGAGGATAGTGCGCTGGAGGTTAAGGCTGTGAGGGATTCGAGATGCGATTGCGACGAGGCCGAGGTGATGAGCGGGGTGAGGGTACTGTCGGAGAGGTGGAGGGAGAGGGTGGGGTGTTGCGAGGGGAGGCTGGCCATGATGAAGATGGCGAAGGCCACAGAATGGCTATGATGTCTGTAAGAATTGGAGAGTTGTGCCGTAGCCAAAGGGATTCTGGCGCAGTTGAAAAGAATAAAATATTATGGCGGAGGTAAGGTGAGTGGAGGGGGGTTGATAATTAGGTCATGGATCGGAGGATATGGATGGATGGATGGATGATCTGGTGTTGGAGAGACAGCGACAGACAACCGCCCAAACTGGACCGACAGACAGACAGGGTAGCTTTTTGGCGCCTTCGCTTGGGGCTTGGCTGGTTAGGTTGAACCCTGCTGGAGAGCATGGCTCTGTCACTCCCTCTTTGCGCTGTTGCTGCGTTATGTTGCAGTGGGTTCCACCATATGATAAATCCAGAATTGCTACTTACAAAGAGGGGGAAGCTTGCTGGGTTATGGTAAGAACTCGCATCATATCTGTTCGGTTAGTCCTTCATGGTTATCTTGAAATCCTAGCAATCTCGGAGCTCTGCGGTGGTTCGTCGGCAACATACAATGTTGAGAGCGCTATCGGCAAAGAGCAAGCTATTAATAAAAGGAAAACATTAAATGGATACTGTATCAGCAACTTATTAAAGAGTGCATAGGAATTTGCCGTTCCCCGCCTTTAACTTTCCCCACTGACAGTGATAGTGAAATCATTCAAACGGCCGAGGTCATGAAAGCTCTAGTGATTGAGCCGCCGTTTTCCACCAGCTATCGTAGTACCTAGACCAGATCCAGATAGGTGGAAGCTAACTAAGTCGGAGAGCTATCAAGTTTTGCGGGGGGGAGATAGCGTGGATGGCGTCCAATTGCGATTGCAACTTCGTTCGTTATGTTGATTCTAGCAAGTTGGCGGTTTATTTTGGGCTTCTTTATTACCTTCCATTTTCTCCTCTCTTCTCCCCAGGTCGAGGCCCAAGTATCGTAGGAGGGGTGACTGGTGTCAGAAAAAGTTGAGTCGTAATTGGTGCAGTAAGAGGGCTGGATAAATCGTGGGGTACAGGATTGATTACCAGGATATTTGACGACGGTTTGCTTGGCTGTAATACCTAGCATGGGTTTTCGATGACCTTCGAAGAGATAGGGTCGACCCATTGTGGGTTGTTTGTTGAGGGAAAGCAACATATGCCTCACTTACGTGATTGAAATGCCATTTTTCGTGCTTGAACATGTTATCGATAATACACATGTCGATAGGGTGTGGGTGATTGTTGCGGGTTTGGTTCAGCTGGTTGACGAACCTCGGATCTTGAACGATTTACATGTATTAAAGCGGTCAACAAAATGGTAGACAACAGGGATTAGCTATCCATTGAGACACAAACACATATATGTTAGGGTTGAATTGACGCAAATTTACTCAGCAAGAAGACTGAGTAAGTTTGTACATGTCTTGTCTCTGGTGCATTGCTTGATACTACACGTCTGGCTTTGCATGCGAATCAAACCATCTGAACTCACGGCAAATATTCTCCAGAAGCATGGATACACGCAGCAATCCATATTATTGTCAATATTAAATCCATGGATGGAAGAAACTCAGTAGTGCATTTCTATGTAGAAGTGTTGATTCGATGAAACTATATCCTTGGGTTTGTAGTCACTTGAGAATAGTTTTTCTAATCGTAACAATAGATTAGTGTGGTTATTGGTAGTTGGGTAACTTCTCTTTTCTATCAAGTTCAGAGGCTCTTTCTCCGTCCAACAAGCAATGTCAAGTTAGCAAAGCTATCATTTGTACTCCGGGGACAATGCTTGGCCACCACTTGAATCCAATTCCATTCAAGAGACTAGGACGCAGCCCTTACGCAGAACAGGTAGCTTCCGGTTTCCTATCTTTCCATATTACAGTTCAAATCAGAGAAAGACAATAACAAGAACAAGGCTGATTTGTCTAGGTAGATATATGTTCAACTTAAGTATAGGGTATATTGATGACTCCCAAAATGCTCTGATCAAAGGACACATGATGATATATGAAAATAAAAAATGTTATATTCTCATCACTGCATAGCACAGACCTAACGCAATTTGTTAAAACTCAATATAGTTCAAAAGAGATAACGATTAACGTAAGATTATCTCAGTTGAAGGTTCTCCTTGCATGACCACCAACCCAGCTACGCTGGTGTTCAGGTTGAATCTGTCACCTGCTTCACATGCCATCCTAGTCGTAAACAGCAAACCAGTAGTTATACCAGGTCAGGCTGTCTGTAACACCGGAATCGGATTACTGAATACAAGATGTTACATACACTCGAGAAGGAGAAGGAATAGTTCTATTAGATGGGGTTGCAAATGCACAGACTTAACTTTAATATGGAGTGTACTTTAAAGTTTGTCGGATAGCCGTTTTAATCACGTTGTCAAGTTGTTTGTTTTAATAAGTGTAATGACAATTCGCGTATTGCTTCGCTCTAATGGCTACAGAGGTGAGGAGCTGGGACTTATATCTACAGTCAAACTAGGGAATGTCCGCCTCATCCTAAGAGCTAGCGTGGGGCAATGATCCCAAACTACTGTAGGCACAATATGGTGGATTGGAGGGAGGTATGCATGTCTCATGAGGCAATGTGGCCAGTAAATAATCGCCTACCTGTATGTAGTCTACAAGACTGGATTGGTAGTCGAGGTTAAATAAGGCAGCTAACCATAATGCGCTGAACTGGGTTATCAGAGGCTAAAAGAAAATGTATGTCTGCATGTTTACGGTCATCATACTTTATTCATGTTTGGTTTGTTGTGGTGCATCAGTACCTAGGTTAGGTTCGTGTCGTGAGTCGCGCAATGCGTTGAGCCATCGTCCAGTCGCGTTAATAAAGCGGGACAAGCAGTCAAGTCAGTGCAGTGTGTTGTGAAGTTAACTAAGGTACATGCTACTAAGGTATGTGTAGGTGGTGGTGTGCTGTGTTGCGCAGCGCAACCTAAAGCAAGTGTCGAGATGGAGGTCGGACTGGGAGGAAGCTGCATTCAGATAACCCCAAGCAAGCTCTGATGGCTGGGCTGGGCTGGGCTGAGGGCTGATTGATGTGAATCAAGCTCATCTCATCGTCGTTGGATGGACGATTCCCAATGTCTCTCTTATTGTTATTCGTCGGGCTGCTAGCTGTTGGTGGGGTTAATGGGAACGGGTCTTGGTCTGACAAGTCACCACGCACCACATATCTGCTTGTGTGGTACTTTGGCTTTTCAATGTCCTTCCAAGCTCAGTAACATCCTATAGCGTCCAACGCACATGGGGCTGGGCCTCATCGACCGGGGACCCAGCAGTTTTCTGGCGATCCGATTTACAGCCCAGCAGTATCAGAACAGTAGAGCAAAGCTTACCTAGCACAGGCAGGTAGCAAATCTTCTCCATCTTGAAAGAGAACAGGACCCGACACCATCACCACCGAACCACCTCTAGGTTATCCATACCTACTACTTACTCACTTATCCATCTTCTAGATTCCACTTCCGCTTCTCCTTCCTCTTCCCACTTCTCCTTCTTCCACCTCCACAATCCGCCTCTTCCTCCTCGCCCACCTCGCCCACCTCGCCCACCTCGTCTATCTCGCCTCGCCTCGCCTTGCTCCTCAACCAGTCCAGTGCTGCAGTATTTTTTCCCCAACTGCATCTATTCGCGGGCTGAGAGCTGACAACGAATATCCTCCCTTCCCACTTCCCACTCTTGCTTCGATCGAATTTATCGTCTAGCGGCTGTTTGTTGGTTGCACTTTTGGCTTTGTGGCATATTTCCATTGATTATCTGTCTTTTGGTTGATTATCATCTTCTACCGCCGGCCGGTTCTGTTTCCCATCGGCTCTCCAACTGTCCACACATCGTTTCGTCATTTCATCGATTCCAAACGCTTTCCTTCTCCGGCCTCCGCCGCCGTATGACCCGCAAACTCCGTCGCATCTCAGCCATCGAATCCCCGAAGCTCTGTCTGTCGTTTCCTACATATCTTTTATCATCACGCAATCATGGCTTCTGCTGCTCCTCGCCGTAGAAAGCTTATCGGTCAACGTCGCCGTGTTGAGGACGAGGGCGAAGACGAGGGTGGTCTGGAGGGCTTGGATCACGATGACGACTCAATCACCGATGGCTCATTAACCGACGACAATGACCCTGCCGACGACAGCGACACTAGCAACATCGACGAGGCCTCCCCCACATCCCCGAATGCGAGAAGGAAGCCCAATGGCGCTATTAAGCATGCTGGCCATGGCCATAAGTCGGGGTCCGGCTCCGGCTCCGGCCAGAACGGCAAGCCTGTGACGGATACGGACATGATGCTACACGGGTTGTCCATTACGGATGAGTCACCTCCCGTTCAAGAGATGCACTTTGATGAGGTTGTTGCTCCATCGCCCAGCAGATCCCCCGCTGCTCCCATAGTTGTTAGCTCGGCCTCCGCCAGACCTCCCGTCGCCCCCGCGAACCGACGTCGACAAGAGCATGAGGACTACAAGAAGAAGAGAGACGAGGATCCGGCATTTGTGCCTAACCGAGGTGCCTTTTTTATGCATGATCACCGGCACGCCGGACCTGCAGCAAACGGCTTTCGCCCCTTTGGACGAGGCAGAGGTAGAGGCGGCCGTGGTGGTATCGGGGGGCCATTTGCTCCCATCAAGTAAGTCGTCATTTGTCACTTTCTCTACTCCTATGTGCTGATATTTCTAGTCAATTGCATCAACCGGGAGATCCTACTACCAATTCTCCATGGACACACGACATGCACGAGACAGTGGTAGAGCAACCACCGCCAGTACGTCCCCGTCACATGGTAGAAGAAGAGGGCCCAGCCAACGGAAACGGATTTATTCCAACTTGCGACCCGAACCCAACACCTATCAATCGGACGCTTTCCACCGAGAAGCACATTGGGAATGCCCAGGTCCGAGTATCACTCCCGGACATGAAAGCACCGGTCATTATCCCACGTCTTGCTGTGAAGCAGTACACCAAGCTGCCCGACCATCGACCACCTCTTCGTCGTGACAAGCCTGTCCGCATCTCGCTCCCCAACAACAACCCTCGATATATCTATCCTGCCGCTGATAGATCCTTCATCTTCATCCCCAGGGCAATGCGGCCTAACCAGCAGCGCATGCGAGGAAAACCTCGCTCTGGCTTTGGGTCCATGGGTGGATTCTCGAGACGAACAAGTGTGTTTGGTGGCAGCTATTACGGCAGTGTTTACTCCCCCAGCGTAGCCATGAGCAGGCGGTCTTCTATCGTGGAACGTGATTATATGTTCTCTCCTACAGGTTCTGTCATCTCACGACCACCGATTCCGGCCGAGAATGCCCGGCCCGTTGTTCGACTTCCTCCTGCCCCTCGAATGGATATGCCTTTGAATGTAATGGCTCCTCCTATGGCTCCCCAAGGACCCGCGCACGGCCTAATCGACCTAACTTATACCACCGAAAGACCACCCATCCTAGATGCATCGATCAACGACTTACCGCCACCTCAGACACATGCCCTTCCCCAGAAGCCCACTTTCCAGGAGAACCGTCCCACGTCAGCGCTGCCCATGCATCAACCCCGACCGCAGAAGAACATATCGGTTGCGGATATAGAGTCACCAACCTTCACACAAGGTCCTCAGGCTTATCAGCAAGCTTTCCACCAACAAGTGCCCATCCAAATGGCTAATGGCCTATCTCAAGAGTCACATAACCGTCAGCCTTCTTACCCGTCTCATCACTCCACCGGTACACCACTCTCTCAAATCCCGGAAAGAGCCATCCATGCTGCACCATTTCAACCCAATACATACGGCCAGCAATCATACTATAATCAACAGCCTTATCAGGCACAGCCTCAGCAGGGTTATTACTACCCGCCCAACTACAACAATCCTGGCATGGGACCGTCAAATGTGGCACCTGCTTTCGCGCCCGGTCAGCCAGGACCTCCCGGCAGTTTTACCCCCCAGAACCAGCCGGAACAGCCTGTCATGCCCAACAATGGACCGAACCCTGGTGCAGGGTCCAATCTGGTAGCACAAGAGGTCAATGGAATGGTTTACTACTATGACGCGTCCCAGTTGCCGCCGGTCAACAACTATTCTACATACTCTGCACCTCAAAACTACCAGCCTAGTGTGATGGGTATGGGTGGCATGGTTACACCTAGCCCTGACGGCTTCTATTATCCCCAACAGGCACCTGGCATGGTCTACTATCCGCAGTAGAACTGGGACATGTCTGATTATCCCACTTTCACTTATCCCGATGCTTTCTACTCGTATTCGATTTAATAACTACAATTACGACTTCATACCTAAAAAAACACAAAAGCGCCTGCTACTTTTAACACAAAAGCCCCACGTGGGCAAACATGAGGGAGGAGGTGGATGGAAAATTACCGTTTCATGTGAAGCCATTCTTTGGTTAGGCTACTCATGCCTTTCAGGAATAGGTTTAATATGCACTTGGATTGGTCAGGTTGACGCATTCTTATCTTTATAACCACGGACGCGACATCATTACTTGGAATGGATTGACAGATGGGAGTTGAGCGGGAAGGAGTATCCTGACTGGTATTTTTATCATTGGTGGGAGACGGTGTTTTCCTTGGTTAGGAATATCAGAGAGGGGTTGCTGGGAAGCCAGTGTTGAGAGGGCGTTGAATTGCTACGGATTATCATTTCTGCCTTAGCAATCCATCTTTTCTACCCTCTTAATTTCTGTGTTGTGCTTTCATGGCAATGGTGCTTTGGTGTCCGGGGCATATAGTATACCTGTTTCCATGTGCAGGTAGTCCTGATGAAACGATACAATTGCTTAACAGTAAGAGGCGCTTTATGCTTTTGTGAGTGTGTCTGAGCGATCAGGAACAATGAGTTAATCTATGGCCGAGGTCACTTCATTGTATATCCTATGCTTTCGTGTGATTCCAGCCGAGGAAGTGAGTCGGTGTTGGGGCATGGTGTGCGGGGATGAAGTGGAAATAAGTTTAATAAAACCAGGGGACAAAGATGGAGTAACGAAGTCACGAGTTAACAATACGTGCATACCTAGTTGCATCTTGATAGACATTAGCAATACCTTGGGAAGCCTGGACAAGCTGCTACGAACGGAAAGACTACCCGGTCGTGAGTACTGTACAGACGATTCGTCCACACGATTCGTCCACGAGTCTCGTGTATAAACTGGGATTAGAGTGCAATCGCATACTCGGCCTACAGGATTCGATGTAAAGTGCCTACCTGCTGCCGTCGGCTAAGCTTGAGCTCACTCGGTTCAGGGTTACGACATCCGCGTAAGACAACTAACTAGAGGTGGGGGAGATAAGAGGAAAGGAAACGTTGGAATCTTGGACCTCAACAGGAACCTGCCTGAGAGTCAAACGGACAAAAAGCCTTGATCAAAGTTTGTGATACACACAAAGTCCTAGACAACTCGGCCTTTAAGTGGGTCAAGTACAAGTGTTTAAACATGCAAACTGCCAATGTCAGTCAGGGACATTGCTGTATTCTCAGATGATATTGTTCTCGTGTTATCAGTCTTTCTGGTAATAGTTTGGCTTCATTCGTTGGCTAGCTATTTCAAACAAAGAAATATCAGACATTAAGTCAGCTACTTCTCCAGGCATCGACGAGAGTGACGGATATGTTAGGCGACAGAGAGCACGCGTACTGTTACGCTGAGTCTGAGACCAGCCAGATACAATGATGCACCCTCTCTGCCTAAGACAGCAATTGGACTGGGGCGATGTGTTACTATTCTAATAACATGGTTGGTCTCGAACCCGACAAACAAGACAAGCTGACCAAGTTGATTTGGCCACTGATCTACAGTCGACGTGAGCCCTTATCGAGTGTCGGAGTGTGTATTGACTGACCCGGGCTTACGGTTCTCTTATGGTTCTCGCATTGTAGTGCTGAAACAAAACAAGAATAGGTACATAAGCCGAGAGAAGACCGATCGACAACCTTAGGTTAAGCTATGCGGCCAGACCCAGACAGAGTTGGCTTGAAAGCGGGGAAGATGGCTCTCTTGCTCTCCAAAGTCCAGGACTCTGGGGCCATGGTGACCATAACCATGACCCCGAGTCTGTGACCTTTTGAGCACCCAATAGTTCCGTGGAGGGCGGCATCGGTGAGGTGAAGGCGGGCATCGCGTTGCGTGTGGTGTTTTGTCGTCATGTGGTACCTGGCCGCAGATAGTGTCTGGGGTCGCGACAGGGCATCCAAGAGGCTCTCGTCCTATTACAGGTCAAGTCGAGCTGATGTAGTTCTCCGCTTCTTCGCTTTCAAGCCACTCAACTCCACTCTCCACTATTTTCAATCCGGGGGAGTTTTGAAGACCCAGCCAAGTGACTAAATTAGACTTGACCTGACGGAATATTCGTTACAGACGGTGAATGATGATTCAACTGTTTCTTTTTCTTTTCATGTGAGCTCACATGTAAAACTAAATGCCATAGAGTTGACTTTTTATCGGGTTGAAGAGGCTCGTGTCAATTGCACCGTTAATCAACCTTTCGGCGAAACCCTATGAGGAGTCAAAGTTTAGTAGTTGAACGACGTTGTTCGACACATTAGTCATGCTCTCTTTCCTTCTGCCCAATAGAGAACCTTATGTTCTGGATCAAATCAGCCAGCTCCACCATGCTCACAGGTCACAGGATAACCAGGTACTTACTGTAAGCAGAAATCACTTACGGTTACCTACCTACCTATGTCTGCTTTTCTATGTATTAATTTCTCGTTTGCCGGATTATCCAATTGCGTATAGATGTGTAGTAACACAGTAAGAGACGAAATTGAGCCCACATGGTCAGGTAGAGAAACGATCCATTACAGAACAGTATTGATCATTGACTGGAACAAGCTCAACAAGCTCAACAAGCTCGACCTCGCTACAGAACTCAATGCTAGAGGTGCCATGGTGCGACCCAGCCGGACCAGAACTCGTCATCATCAGTATTGCCTGCATCTTTTTTTTACCTTTTGCCCCATGGTTGCGTTTATCGCCATCCGTCCATTGACGAAGCTCGTCTGTCAATACGGGAGCTCACATCATCCTTGATAGGTGACTCTAGTCCCGCGCTAAGGCCGAAAAAGTGCCCTGATCGACCAACCCCCCTCAGTATCGAAGGCCAAGCCCCCAGCCCGGACCATCCCCCCGGCCGTCACCTGGTGCAGGGAGATTTCTGTTCCAGCCGCTACAGGTTACAGTTGGAGTGTTGATTCAAGCCGCCGCGTGTACTGCCATGCTACCTTGGCTTAAGCGAATAATTGCATGACTGCGTGTGGCTTAAGCTTGTAGTCTCCAGGTACCTTTTTCTCCCTGACGTGACACGGAGCCGCGGATTCACAGTACAGGACAGTCTCGGCTCTCCAATCTAACCTGAGATACCGGGCATCACTGCTGGGTTACTTGCAGCACAGCGCGTCCAAGCCAGCCCAGGCAGACTACAGGCAGCTCAGGCCTGTGTACAGCGGAAGCTTCCATTGTATTACTACTTCTTCCTCTCCCGCCTCATCCTCATCCTCCTTCTCTTTCCTTCTCCTTCTCCTTCATCTACATAACTCGTCTTTCCATCATCAAAAAGGCATTTTCTTTTAACCTTGAAATCATTTCCCCATTAATTCTCCGCATCGTCTTCTTAACAGAGAGTGTTATTGTCGGCGACTTTACAACGGTCGTCGGTCGCTTCGTCACCGCTGATTGCTTATCTCGGCCACTGATAACACCATCAGTATCTCAGGTCGTCACCGCCCCAGACTCAATTGTAGATTGCCTGTAAGACTCCGAATCCGCCATCCGCCATCCGCAATTGTCATTTCTTCATTTCATCATTTCCGTCTATTGCGGGTTGGGACACGACGAGGATTTACCTCTGACTATTTCTCTTCTACAGTAGCCGCACCGGACCATCGCGAACATGGCGTCCGCAGCGCATGCCTCGAGTCTCGACCACAACATCACCGTAAAGGTGATGTTCGAGGGCATCACCCGCCGCACCAAGATGCCCCTTCGAGATATGATCCCAGGACCTCTTGAAGCTAACGTACGTCAACAAGCTGCTCCCATCGCCTTCGGGCGATACGCTAGCATAATCTGCTTTGCAGCAGAATGATGATGGTTATATTCTCTGGATAACGACTAACATGGTGCCAGATCCGTAATTTCTTGCATATTCCTGCAGACGCTGAGGTCGCATTTGAGCGATACTCAGACTCTGCAGCTTCTTTTGTTCTTCTAGAACTAGGAAACATACCCATTTACAAGCAGCTCTACCGCGCTGCCAAGGCGAAGTCCAAGCTCAAGATCCGCGTTGCTATAAAGGAGCAGCCTAAGACTACAGTACCCAAACCTGTTAGTGTCGAGGATGAACCCGAGTCTTCCGCATCGGCTCCAGCTCCTGTCAGTCTAGATGAGCCTCCCCGAGAGATTGTTGAGGTCGCAGAGGAGGCTAGCCCGGCTCCTACACCCGCCGCCGAGGCCCCTGCGCCAACTCCAGCATCAGGTTTCACGCCGCCTGAGACGACTCTTCCCGTCCGCATCAACTCTCTGTCCCGCACCTACAACGCGGCTGATCTCAACGGCGCGGCAAGATATATCGGAGAACGACAAGACTTCCGCAAGGAGTTTGAGAGTCGACTTGCTAGCTTGATGGACCGGACATCAACGCCACTGACTTCGCCCTCATCCTTCAACCTTACCAAGGAGCAGCAACAAACCTGCTATCTTCCCAGGCCTCCTGCGCCTCCGGCCTTCCCTTGTCCCGTCCTATGCCCTGCAACTGGCACTAGCTTTGCTGTCTGCTGTAACAGCTGCGAGAAGAACATTCCCAATGTTCATTATCATTGCTCCACCTGCGATGACGGGGACTTTGATCTCTGTCAGTCTTGCGTAGACCAAGGCATTACCTGCCATGGCCGAGACCACTGGTTGATTAAGCGATCAACTGTCGACGGACTGCTGGTTCAGAGCACCACTGAGACAATCGCGCCCAAGCCCAAGCCCAAGCCCGAGGTCAAGGTCGAGGTCGAGACTATCGTGGAGACCAAGATTGAGCCCAAGACCCAGCATGTGCCACTCCCCAAAGCTCTCTCCGAGCCACTCCCTGCTTCTTCCGCATTGCCTGGCATTATGCGAACATGCAACTGCTGTGTGCAAGGTATGTATCTAAACAAACATCATCAGCAATCTGAAGCTAACATAATATCAGAACACCCCGAGGCCGAGTTCCTCCATTGCTGTGTGTGCGAGGACTTTGATCTTTGCCAGTCATGCTTTGCTAAGGACTCTCATGGCCACCACCCCAAGCATAGTTTCGCCACTGCTGTGAAGGGAACCAAGATGCCTGGCCACATCGAAGTCAAGATGAGCCCTGGACGCAACCACATGCATCACGCTATTTGTGATGGCTGTGACCAGAACATTTTTGGCGTTCGCCACAAGTGTCTCGATTGCCCTGACTGGGACTACTGTGCCAACTGCATCAAGACTGTCAGGATCAGTCACCCTGGCCACCGATTTGCGCCCATCTACGAGTCTCTCACGGATGTTCGCTTCCGCGCTCCAGCAGCCGTTCATGTTGGCATCTGCTGTGATGGACCTCTTTGCAATGGACGCAACGCTTATCCTTCCTACATTCGTGGCGCCCGATACAAGTGCGCGATCTGCAACGACTTGGATTTCTGCGCCAACTGCGAGGCTAGCCCTGATAACAAGCATAACAAGACTCACCCCTTGATTCAGTTCAAGACTCCTGTCCGTGCTGTCAGTGTCACGAGCACCGGCGAGACACCTGAGGGTATGCGCATGCCTGAAATGGGCGATCGTCAGACTATTTCTAAGGCTACCGAGACTATGCCTGCGGTTCGCAGCAACTCTATCAACGCTGTCCGCACGATTGTTGATGTTAAGCCTTGTGAGCCTGCTCCTGCCAAGGTGACCGTTAAGAAGCCTGAGCCGGAGATTAAGAAGGAAGCTTCTCCCACCCCGCCCCCTGGGCCTGAACTGAAGGGTGTTTTCGTCCGTGAGACCATTCCAGATGGCACTATCCTACCTCCCAACCACAACTTTCAGCAGACATGGACCCTTCGCAACGAGGGCAATGAAAACTGGCCCGCTGGCTGCTCTGTCAGGTTTGTCAGTGGTGACTATATGGGACATGTAGACTCTAACCATCCCGCTGGCATCTCCGAGCTCATGTCGGCCTCGGAATCTACTGTATGCTATGCTCCTCTTGGTCCCGGTCAAGAGTTCCCCTTCACTGTTCTGCTCCGAACACCCGCTCGCCCTGGTAAGGTCATCTCTTACTGGCGCCTGACAACCCCCAGTGGTGAGAAGTTCGGCCACCGACTGTGGTGCGACGTCAATGTCCGTGTTGTCAAGGAGGAACCCAAGGCCAAGCCTGAGCCCGAGGTTAAGGAGGAGGATACCACACCCGTTGAGGAGGCCAAGCAGGAGGATGAGAGCCAAGCCTCTAGCCAAATGATCTTCCCCAAGCTGGAGAAGGAGTCACCTATGGCCAGCATCCACGAGGCTGCTGTTCCTGTGCCTGCTGAGGAGCCCAAGGAGTCCGTTAACATCGATGACGAGTGGGACTGCTCTGAGGAGGGTTTCATGACGGACGAGGAGTACGACATTCTGGATGCGTCTGACGAAGAGTATCTGGAGGAGCAAAAGAAGAGACTTGCCACCAAATAAGCGCGAAACTGATTTATTGGGAACGGATATGGGGTTACGGATTTGATGGTTTTTTTTTCATGTCGGTCAAGCTTTTTGTTGATTTCCCCTCTTTACTCTGTATTATTTCTTCTTTCTTGTCCCAAATGTCATCAGCAACGACAAAATCTACGAAAAACCATGCAGTATGGCAGGGAATGAATTGTCACCAGTCATCCACGAATCTGGTGCCATTCGAAATTGGTCCGTAGAGACCCACGCTCCTTTTGTAGCCAGTAGTCAGCAAGGAAAGAAACAATGGAACTTGATATTTAAATAATTTTCTTTTTGGTTGGAAGTGAAGTGTGTGAGGTGAGGTGAGGTGATGGATTCTTTGTAAAGTACATGTGAGGCGTGCATAAGCAGTCACAGCGTTCGCAGTCTCAGGTTTGAGGCCCGACGCTGATGCACAATCAGCTTCTAGGACGAGTAAAATAGTCTTAGCGGAATGAGGAAGTTCAAAAGATAACGACTAGTAATTCTAAAATATCACATCTAGTGGGTGGGAGTCCATTTGCATACAAGACATTCATCACCTTTCATGTAGGCCAAACTAAGTTCACGGTCCCTTTGTACCTTGAAAGAAATCCATGATGTATTCCAGTCACGGGGACTGCTTGCCGCCGACCTCCACTGAAAAGACGCAGCATGATGTCTTTGGTTTGGTCAAAGTGGAAGCTGAAGTGGTTGCAACCGGTTTTTTTTTTGGTGCCTGAGAAGAGAATCTACTATGCTGAGGTACCTTGTAACTTTTGCTGTGAGCAGTCCTCAGGGTATCAGAAAAATTGACCGCTGGGAACATAAGAGACGAAACTAATAGGTCACTTTATGCCTCTTGGAGTGTAGTTCTTAGACTACTTATTTTTATACCCTAAGGCTCGGGAGGCCATTTTTTCTGGTGCCCAGTAGGCAGTTGAGTTGGGTGGACCCATAATTATTTTTTCGAAGGAGGGTCAGCAGCAGCTCATTTAGCAGTCGTCCCCCCAGCTCAACGCACGGTCAAAACATCCATTCGTACAACTCCTCTCATATTTTCGTGACGGTTTCCCAGGGCGACCCTGGGCTTATAACCTATGCGACTGCGCTGCCATCAACGCCGCATCGCTTATCGACAAGAACAGCTTCTGTAGCTGCATCTTGATTGTTTCTCATCAATTCCTTCCATCTGCCCTTTGTTTTATCCCTTTTTTTTGTCCTCAGGTCACGTCACCTGCCTGACCTCGCGCACTCAGTCGAGTTTTTAATAAATAAAAAAAACGCGACCTTTTGGTCTTGGCCCCCGATCGTGGTTTATCATCACTCCCTCCCCTTACAAACTTTTTTTTGCCTCTACCTCCTTTCATCCACCGTCACGCAAAATGGTTACCTTCTCTATTCCCGGCGACAACGAGCTCGCCGAGGCCGGCAAGAGCACGCCTCGACCGCGTCCTGCCCTGCCTTTTGCAAGGCGCGGCTACGTCTCAACACCATTAAAGAGCAGCCGTCTCGGCGTTCCTCAGAGTGCGCCGTCGCGGAGGATGTTGACGACTCGCGATGAACAGCCAGCAAGCAGCCTCAACAGATCAACAATCTCTACCGCCCGGAATATTTTCCGGGCATCCACAACCGACAGTCCTTCCATAACTCTTTTCTCTCCGAGCATTCCTCAAAACACTCCAAAGAAGGTGTTCGCTCCCGGCGCCACCCCCGAGCCGAACCGTGTCTTTCGAGAGTCGACTGCGCAGGCTACCCCCCGGGGCATGGCAGCCAAGACTACTTCCAAAGATCTCTTCCACATGCGTATCGCGGACCCCGATCCTGAACTGTCTGGAGAGGTTCTTACAAGGAAGATCCCACAAGATTGGAACAACAAGGGCTCCATCTACGCCGACCAATTCCTCTCCCATCTATGCCCTCCTGAGTTTGATGACGAGCAGCGACGGCAATTTTTCTGCATCCTCGATCTTCGACGACTCAAATACGCAGCCAACGAGATATTCTCCAACAAGGATTGGAAGCTAAACGTCATTAACTTCGCAAAGGAGTTTGAGAAAAGCAGGAGCATTATTCTTCTGCGATACGGTCTCTACGAATTCCAGAACGTCAAGCCCTCAAAAGATGTCCTCAAGAGATGGCGCCGTGAACATGGTCTTCCCGAACCAGAGGAGGACAATGACGAGCCCACTCCCACCAAGGTCACAGCAGCCAAGAAGCGTAAGGCAGATGATGAGGATACCGATATGAAGGACTCTTCCACCAACGGCAAGCGACGTGCTCCCGAGCGTGAGGAGGATGTCCAGGAGCAACAATCGCCGGCGCCAACTCCTGTCCCTGTCCCTGCATCTACCCTGGGCAAGAACAAGCGAAGGTCGTCTATCGGTGATGAAGCTGATGGCCAGCCATCCAAGATGCAGAAGGGTCAAGCGTCCGCTGCCAAATCCCTTTTTGAGAAGATCGCCAACAAGTCATCTACTACTCCTGTCAGCTCTCCCCTTAAGCCTTCTGCCAAGCCTGCCGACGATAATGCTGCTGCCAAACCCAATCCCTTCGCCTTCAGCAAGACCAATGGATCTGGCAGCTCTCTTGCTCGCAGTATTTTCCAGAATCCCAAACCCACCAGCACTACCGGTGCCTCTGGCGGCAACATCTTTGGTTACCTTTCTGACGCCAGCTCAGCCAAGAACAGCGGTGTTGATGCTGATGCCGAGAGCGAGGCCGATTCTGATGCAGAAGACGATAGCCAGGGCGATGAGCCAAGTGCGGCAGCTAGTGGTGCCGAAACCGCTTCTCAGGCCGGCAATAGTTTGTTCGGACAAAAGACTGCTCCTTCCAGTGGCCTGGCCGCTGGATCTAGTGCCCCTGGTACTAGAGAGAGCACCCCTGGCCGAAGTCTGTTTGACCGAGTCACCAAAGATACTGATGGGCAACCCGTGCGTGTTGAGGATAAGGCTGAGGCACCGGCTGAGAAGCCTTTCCCGAAGCTTGCTGACCAAACCTGGAACCCCAGCACTACCCCCATCAAATTTGCTCCGTCTGTCCCTGCTTCTACAAGCCAGGCTACCTCTCTGTTCGGAAAAGCCACTTCGGCGCCTACAAGCTCTTTGTTTGCCAACAAGCCCACCACCACTTCCAACCTGTTTGGTGCTGCCAAGCCTGCCGAGAAGGCGTCAACACCCTCGGACCAAGCTGATAAGACGGGAGGCGACGAATCCGACAAGGAGAACGATGAAGCACCCAAGAAGTCGATGTTTGAGTCCAAGGCATCCACTTCCCAGCCAGGCTTCGGTTCCATGTTCTCCAAACCAGCTACTGAGGCGACCAAGGCTTCGGAGCCTGCCAAGCCTGTTACCAACTTGTTTGGAGCTAAACCTGATGATAAGGCAAGCGCTCCCGCGCCCACTACCAACCTCTTTGGTGCTGTAAGCAAGCCTGCTGAATCAAGCGGACCTGTGATGCAATCTTCGACACTATTTGGAGCCAAATCCTCTGGTGGTGATAAACCTACTGCCACTGAAGCTCCCAAGACTTCGCTATTTGGCGCTCCCAGCACCTCGGTGGCAAGTGGCGAATCAACTACTGCTTCCTCACTGTTTGGCGCAAAGCCCACGACTACCGCTAGCAATCTGTTCGGCAACACTTCAACGCCTGCTGCTACGACTTTGTTCGGTACTCCTAGTTCCAGCGATGCGACTGCGGCAAAGAAGGATAGTCCTGCCGCAGACAATCCTGCCGCAGCCCCCATTTTCAGCTTTGGTGCCGCTTCCAATGGTGCCGACAAACTTAACGGTACCGCAAAGCCTCTGTTTGGTGCACCCCAATCTCCCAAGCCGTCTTCTGGAGCAGCCGGGCTTGATGGTAGTCCCATGAAGCAGGATGAGCCATCGCCGGCTAAGAGGGCCTTTAACGGAGGAACTGCGTCGGGCGCGTCTGCGCCCATCTTCAGCTTTGGTGGCTCAACTACCCCTGCTGCTGCCCCTCCCTCTTTTGGCGCTGGTGCTCCAGGCACCTCTACACCTTTGTTTGGTGGTGCCTCCACGACTCCTGCTGCTAATGACGTAGGTGCGTCTTTCGGCTCCAACTCGTCTGCCTCTGGAAGCTTCGGTTTCCAGTTTGGAGACGGCTCGGCTTCTTCTTCATTCAACAACCCTTTCGCGTCTGGTAATAACGGAGGTGACTCGGGCGCTGCCCCATCATCAGGTGGAGGCATGTTCAACTTCGGAGCTTCTTCTACGCCTTCTGCGCCTTCTGCGCCTTCCAGTGGTGCCACACCTTTCCAGTTTGGCGGATCAAGCAACACCGCGGCTTTTGGAGCAAACAGCAGCGCTCCCGCTTTTGGAGGCGCGCCTGGATCGTCTGGAGCACCAGGATTCAGCTTTACAGGAGCCTCACCAGCACAAAACTCGACACCAACATTTGGATCCAACCAGTCTGCTCCGGCCTTTGGCAACGGCAACCTTCAACCGCCTGCTGGTGGTTCTACCACCGGGACCAGTAAGTCTCCTTTTCCACATCGGAAAATCGCCCCACTAAAGCGACGGGTGTAGACACACCGTTTAGTCTTGGGGGAGGCTCTAGCCTGGCTACTACACCAGCCGCTGGGACCCCGGAACCATCCACCCAGGCCGAAGGAACCGCCGGAGGCGATGACGAAGGCGAGAAGCATGAGCAGGTCAACTTGGCCGAGAACCTGGAGCAGGACGAAGATGTTATACATGATGTACGAGCAAAGGTGCTGAAGTTTGTGCCGGCTGGGGAGAAGTCGGACGATAAGAAGCCCAAGTCGCAGAGTCCATGGTCCACACAGGGTGTGGGTGCTCTTCGATTGCTCAAGCACAAGGAGACCAACGTTGTTCGTCTTTTATTGCGAGCAGAGCCTCGTGGGCACATTGCCATGAACCGAGCTGTTCTCGCCGATATGTCATACAAGGCAGACAAGAAGTATGTCAAGATGACTACATCGAATGAGAAGGGAGATGGGCTTGAGACATGGATGATTCAAGTCAAAACTGCAGATATGGCTAAGGAACTAGCAGAGGCATTGGAGAAGAACAAGGTCCATAATAAGAAGTAATGCGGAAGGAAATTCGGGGATAGTATATTAGAAGCACACTATAGCGTGCTTACGTAGAAAAGGTAAGGTCCAAGGAGCAGCATTGCGGGCGTTGTCAAGCATTCGAGGTTTATACTTTTTTTCGCCGGTGGATTTATCTTTTAGAACATCGTGGGAGGAGCTCAAGCAGACAAAGATTGACTTGACTAGCTACTGCCAGAAATACAACAAAAGTTGCTTTATAGCAAAATATTTTTTGGTGCTTTTCATTATTGGAGTTGGCAGTGATAGGATTTGTGGCTGGTTGTTGTGCCATGAATTGATTGTATATAACCGAAGTACGGATACTAGACAGGTAGTTGAGAGAAGATAGATTCGATAATATGAATTGTGTTGTGGTAATGTTCTTTTGTAACCTATGAGTACCTAGGTATCTAGTACCTAGGTAGGTAAGATTGCCAGATGAAATGAGGGAGTCAAGAACACCTAAATTTTTTTAGCCCAAGCAGATAGCAAACCCAGCCCGATCTATTTTGAAGCATGTCTTCAATGAGATGGAATTCATCCTATAAATAAGCGAAAGGCATCGATTAGACTTTGAGTAGCTCCCCCCATCAAAAGCGAAAGGCAACACTTGAGCTGAAGATGGAAGTCCTCTGTGAAACGCGGGGGCGGGGATCAATTAGGCCCGGGAAGCTCAGGGCAGGTGCGGCACGCGTCGCGTCAGGTTTCCCCAAGACGATGCATGAACAAAAAAGATTTAGCTCTAAAACAACAACTTCTCAGTCCCTGATTGACACTTGACAATATGCCCAGGTAATTTAACTTTCTCTGCGGGAGATAAACTCAATTCCGATGCTCACCTATACTCGACAGGGAGATTATCACGATCCAGGCCGGGCAGTGCGGCAACAGCAGTCAGTTCAATCTCTCCCCCGCTACCGTCCCCATCAGCTACAGACCGCATCTACCAACCTCTACAATGCGTTCACAATCGAATATGCATGCGTATAGTGGCCATGGCTGATTCTCTTCACGTGCACAGTTGGAAGTCAATTCTGGCAGCAGCTTTGCCAGGAACACGGCATCAGCCAAGACGGAAACCTCGAAGACTTTGCGACCGAGGGTGGTGATCGAAAAGATGTATTCTACTACCAGAGTGACGACACGCGGTACATTCCCCGAGCTATCCTTATAGATCTGGAACCTAGGGTGCGCCTCCTTCGATAGTGGTAATGCAGCCGAGTGCTAAGAAGCTTTTGCAGGTCATCAACGGTATTCAAACAGGGCCATACAAAAACATTTACAACCCCGAGAATTTCTACGTTGGCAAAGATGGTGTGGGTGCTGCCAACAACTGGGGTGATGGTTACCAGAGTGGTGAGGCCGTGTATGAGGACATCATGGAGATGATTGACCGGGAAGCTGATGGTAGTGACTCTCTCGAGGTGAGTACTCTCCAATTTGGGTGGTACTCGTTTACTGACTCTCGATGTGTCAGGGCTTCATGATGCTGCACTCAATTGCTGGTGGAACAGGATCAGGTCTTGGTTCATTCCTCCTTGAGAGGCTTAACGATCGATTCCCCAAAAAGATCATACAGACATACTCAGTCTTTCCGGACACGACGAACGCAGGCGATGTCGTTGTACATCCTTACAACAGTATCCTATCTATGCGCAGATTGGTCCAAAATGCTGATTCAGTCGTTGTGCTGGATAACGGTGCTCTGTCTCACATTGCTGCTGATAGATTGCATGTCCAGGAGCCGTCTTTCCAACAAACGAACCAACTGGTAAGTAATCGCAATGTTTTTTTATTATTAACAAATCTAAACACTGGAAACCCTCTGTAGCTGTGTGATTGAAGACAAGAGAGCTAACAACTGTCAGGTTGCTACTGTAATGTCGGCCAGTACAACAACTCTGCGATACCCTGGCTACATGCACAACGATCTTGTTAGCATTCTAGCATCTCTTATCCCAACCCCCAGATGTCATTTTCTTATGACTGCCTACACACCATTTACTGGTGATCAGGTTGAGCAAGCCAAGACGGTCCGCAAGACCACAGTGCTTGACGTGATGCGACGGCTGCTCCAGCCCAAGAACCGCATGGTCTCGACGGTTCCCGGCAAGAAGAGCTGTTACATTTCTATTCTCAATGTCATTCAGGGTGAGGTTGACCCAACGGATGTTCACAAGAGTCTGCTTCGTATTCGTGAACGACGTTTGGCTACATTTATCCCTTGGGGACCTGCGAGTATTCAGGTAGCTTTGACGAAGAGAAGCCCATATATTCCCATGAGTCATCGTGTAAGCGGTCTCATGCTCGCCAACCATACAAGCATCGCAACAGTACGCAACACCCTTCCCCTCTTACAGCGATAGGTTACACACGTACTGACACATGCATGTACAGCTTTTCAAGAGAATCTTAAGACAATACGACGGCATGCGCAAGCGCAATGCTTTCATGGAAGGGTACAAGAAGACAGCACCATTCTCTGAGAATCTCAACGAGTTTGACGAGGCACGGCAAGTGGTTGCAGACTTAATTGGCGAATACGAAGCCGCTGAGGATGCAGACTACCTCAACCCAGACGCAGGGGAGAAGCCTACGTCTATAGAGACAGATCGACGAGTAGCGTAAGGAGGGAGGGGAGGCTGAGACGTCACGGCGGGTTGGATGTTGTTGACATTGCTTGTAGGCGTATTAGAGTAGAGGCGTTTTGGGGGCCGGGCTCGGTTTTGTTTCGGCTTTGCAGGTATGCACGGGGCTGGCCTTATGAGATCTATCCTAGTGGACAGCATATTCTTTGTCTACATATGATTGTGATGGAATGCCTTGATCAAAGTTGATATGCCGCGTGCTCTCCGCCTCGAGTCAGCTTCATCCAAGGCACTGACTTGGTACCTGACGATGGCCTTGGTAGAAACCCCTGCAATACTCCTCTTTAATAACAAATGGGTCGATCTGCGATCCGATTTAGTGTGATTCGAGGAAGAAAATGCGGTACAGAAGTACAGAATCTATCAGAAACATCGTGGAACGTGAAAGATGATGCTTCTTGTGGGGAATAACCCGGAGCTTTACGTGCGGATGAGGCTAAAGTGACGTCACTGACGTCACAAGAGTAAACCGCATCGTGATGTCAATTTTCATTGTTTGTTTGGAGGAGAAGAGATGCGAATTATGGAGAAGATCAGTTCTCTGGGCGCTGGTAAGAGAATATTAAAAAGGCCTTTGAGAAGTGTTGTAATTCATCATCATCATCATCATTATCAACTCTTCAACCACATCATCACAAGACTTCTATACCACCAAAACTACAATTTTCAAACCAGTAAGTCAGGTCACTCAACATTCACATACCTTAAAAAAGAAAAGAAATCTAACAAATCATCCAGCAAATCAATCAACATGACTCAATCCAACGACCAGAAGATTGCCGAGACTCAGGCCAACCTTCCTCTCCCCGACCAGCCCCCCACTGCCTCTGACTGGCAGTCCGCTGATGCCCGCAACGTCAACGTTGGCGCCGGCAAGGTCGAGGGTTCAGTTGGCACTGATGCCCATGCCCAGTCTGGTCTCCGTGAGCCCGCTACCAAGGGCGAGGAGGTTGACTTGAGCAATGTCGGCCGCGAGGGCGTTGAGAAGAACCAGCAATAAGTGTTGTGCCTGTCTGTACGATATTAAGAGAAATGAAAAGGGAAGGGACGGAGAGCGAGATTCGAGGAGGTTAATGATACCTACGTATAATCAATGAAGCGAACTATAAGCACTGAACGCTATCCCATGTCGATGTACCATCCTTTGTGATTTGTCTCTTTTAGTCCGCCTAACTACCCCTGTGAATTCAATTGGATGATATTTGACTGTTAACCCTTAATTCACTTATTTGTACCGTTGAGAGGATCGTTGTGCGTTGCATTTTGTTAATCATCTGGCCGCTGGGTACAACATGCATGATTTTCTGAATGTCTAATTTGGCTGCATTGCAACACAGTACATTCACATCATATACAATATGTATTTGAAGCAGTACCTTGACAGTATATTTACACCTGTCAGTGACCTCTATCACAATATCCCGTTGTGCACATGAAAGAAATCTCTCCAGTTAGTACCAGGGATCATACAAAATTATCCTTACTAGCTCAATCATCACTATCCTACAGTTACAGTTATGTGCAAAAGTTCCGACCTATATCAGATTAACCCTAACTACCCTTAATTTAATATAATATTTTAATTATTAATTAAGTAATCTATATATATTTAATAAAGTTATAATATATATTATTTTATAGAGAATTAAAAAGAGAATTTAATTATATATATTAATACTTTATATTTCCTTTATAGCAGCTAATACTTTAAAAAGAGCTATATACTTAATAGTAAATATAGGGTAATAGTAGTTTAATAGTAATAGTATAATAATACTATAAGGCTTAATATTAAATTAAACCTTATATTAAAATATAAGCTTTAAATAAATAGTAAAAAATCTTCCCTTTTTTATAATATAATAATAAAAATAAGAAAGTTATTAATATTAATATTTTAAGCAGTATAATATATAAATTATTCTATTTTATTACTTATATAATAAGGGAAATTAATTAATAATAGTTTATATAATAATATATTATATTAAGTAAGCCTTAACCCTATAAATACTAGCCTTAAGGCCTTAGCCTATAGTAATAATAATTAATATAATAATAAGGAAAAGTTAATAATTATATTAAATAATAATAATAAATATATTAAATATTTATATTAATTAACCTTTAAGTAAAATATACTTTATAATACTAAGATTAATAGTATATATAAAGAAAAATCTATATATAGTAATTAACTTAATATTATATTAATATAATTTAATTACTTAGTTTTAGTCTTTTTATATCTTATTAAATTAGATTATATTAAATAAGTCCTTAAGGAAAAAAAATATCTTAATGCCTTATATTAAAAGCTAGATTAAGGTATTATACTATTAATAAAAGAGGAGGTATTCTTAGAGGAAATATAATTAAGTAAATATAAGCTCTAGATTATAGACCTTAAAGTAATAGTATATTTAATTAAAATATTTAAATAATTTAATAATATATAAAAAATAATTAACTTTTTAATTAACTATAGCAATTAAGATAAATTTAAATAGAATAGGTTAATATTTATTATATAGCTATATTAGTTTTAATAGGAAGCTTTAAGTTAAAGTAAAGGCTTCCTTATAAATTAATAAGTATTATAAAAGAATAAATTATATAATAACTATTTAAATAAATATAAATAAAAAAAAATACCTTATAATAAGCAGTAATCTTAATAGTAGTTTTAATAATAGATTAATACTTTATATAATATCTATTAGTAAGGTAATATATATTAACCTAATTAAGTATTAATTTTATTATATTTTTATTACTTTATTTTTAATCTTTTCCTATACTTTAATAATAGCTTTAATAAGCTACTCTTTTATTTCTATAGTAAGTAAAAAAGCTAATATATTAAGATATTCCTTATAGATTTATTTTTTTAGTATTTTCTAAATATTCTTATTAAGATTAAAATTAAGACTATTTCCTTTATAGTAGCTAATACTTTAAAAGGAGCTATATACTTAATAGTAAATATAAAGTAATAGTAGTTTAATAGTAATAATATAGTAATACTATAAGGCTTAATATTAAACTAAACCTTATATTAAAATATAAGCTTTAAATAGATAGTAAAAAATTCTCTCTCTTTTATAATATAATAATAAAAATAAGGAAGTTATTAATATTAATATTCTAAGATTAAGACTATATAGAGGCTAGTCTATAAGAAGAATACTTTTTAATACTTATTTTATTAGCTAATCTTAGATTAAAGAAGCTATAAAGGTATAGCTATTATTATATTAAAAAGTATTTCCTTTTAAGAGATATCTTAGTAGGTATAACTTTAAATAAGCCTTAATATATTATATAGTTATATTACTGCACTTAGACTAAAGGTTTCCCTTAATAAGAATAATTATTTATATTTTTAAGACTTTTAATTATTTTATAAAGAAATAAAATAGCCTAAATAGTAAATATTTAATAATTTAATAACATTATAAGGCTATAAGGCTATACTTTTAAATAAGCTTTTAATAAAACTCTATATTAAAATAAAGCTATATAAAATAATAAAATAATAGTAAATATTTTCTTTTTCCTTATATAATAAAACTATTAATAAAGAAAGGCAAGAATAATAATAAAAAAGTAAATTATCCTACCCCTAATATTTAATATACTAAGTTAACCTAGATTATAGTTATAATATTAATACTATATTACTATACTATTTAACCCTATAACTATAGCCTTATAGCTAGGCAATATATAAGGCAATTTTACTATATATATAGTAAGATTATTAAGGCATTATATATTAGCCTAGCCCTATTCTAAGATCTATATAACCTTATAATAATAGAGCTAAGATATATCTCTATAGGCTAAAGACCTTTAACTAAAGATAGTATAGTATTAACTATATTTATAAGAATAATTATAAATAGTTTATTATAATAAATAGCTATAAAGAATATTTATACCTATTTAGCCTTTTATTTCTATAGTTATATCTTATCTTTATAAAGTCTCTTACCTTATAATAGTTAATATAGCTTTCTATTTAAAAAGGGATAAGATTAATTAATTAATAAAAGTATTACTTTATATAATTACTATTTTCCTTATTAATAGAGACCTTATTAAAAAACTAGTAATTAAATTAAAAAGACTTATCTTTATAATAGTATTTATTATATTATTTTTTTTAAATTTTAGTTATTTCTTTAATAAGAAATAAATATTAAAGACTACTATTAAAACTATTATTAAGATTACTGCTTATTATAAGGCATTTTTTTTTTTTTATATTTACTTAGGTAATTATTATATAATCTATTCTTCTATAATATTTACTAATTTATAAGAAAGCCTTTACTTTAACTTAAAGCTTTCTATTAAACTTAATATAGCTATATAAAAATTCTCTATATAAAAATTCTCTATTAACCTTATTATCCTAATTAAATTTATTTTAATTGCTATAGTTAATTAAAATATTAATTATTAATTATATTCCTTAAAATAATTTAAACTTTTCTACTATAATTACTATTAATATTAAATCTATAACCTAGAGTATATATTTACTTAAGTATATTACTAATAGAAATACTCTTTTCTTTATTATTAGCTTAATATTTTAATTTAGTTTTTAATATAAGGCATTAAGATATTCTTTTTCTTAGATTACCTATTTAATATAATCTATTTTAATAAAATATAAAAGAATTAAGACCTTATAGCTAAATTATATTAATATAATATTAAGCTTATTATTATATATAGATATAGAGTTTCTATATATATTATTAATTCTTATATTTTAAAGCTTTTTCTATTAAAAAGTTAATTAATATAACTTTTTAATATATTCTTTATTATTAGCTAATATAATAATTAGCTATTCTTTATTATTATATAGATTATTATTCCTATAAGTTAAAGCGCTAAGGCTATTATCTCTAGGGTCTAGACTTACTTAATATAATATATTATTAAGATTACTATTAATTAGCTTTCTTTATTATATAAGCAATTAAATAAAAGGACTTATATATTATATTACTTTAATTATTAGTATTAATAATTTCTTTATTTTTATTATTATATTATAAAAGAGAGAGGATTTTTTACTATTTATTTAAAGCTTTTATTTTAATATAAGGTTTTAATCTAATATTAAGCCTTATAATACTATTATATTATTACTATTAACTTATTATTACCTTATATTTACTATTAAGTATATAGCTCCTTTTAAAGTATTAGCTGCTATAAGGAAATAAGTATTAAAGAGTATATATATATTAAATATTATTTTTAATAAGCTAGTAATAAATTATACTTCTATAATAAGAAATTCTACTTTAATTTATAATATCCTTATATAATATAAAAGTATTTTTTTTAATAAGTATTTTAATATATATTTTATCTTAATTAGATAATACCTTAGGTCTCTTAAATTATTTATTATTCTTACTCTTATTTTAATAATAGTAATACTTTAAAATGCCTTTTATTATATCTAGAGTTATATCCTTAGAATATATAATATCCTTAATAGAATAACCTATATTATATATTATTTAAATCCTTATTCTTTTTTAAATAGAATAATTCTAGCCTTAAAGTAATTAAGATATATTTAACTGTTAATTAGATATATTAAAGATAATATATTAATATTATATCTAAAGAGAAAGCGGGGTTAGGTCCAGAACGGGTCGGAACTTTTGCGCGCCTACTGTACATCAAAGTCACTTCCATGTATTGATACAAGTCCCAATGCAATATAGATGAAACAAATTCACAACGTATAGTGGCCAGAGGTACGAAAGGTACCTAGTAGTAGTATTAGAGAACCTACAGAGTACACTCGTGGCTATCGACTTACCCTGTATCGTAACATCACATTGCCTGGTAAATCTCAACCAACTGAATCAAACCCATGCAGGGGATTAATTACAAACATCAACTGAACAAACAAGCAACTTATGATATCAATTCAACTGTCTCTGGCTGATACCTTTGTCTGGACCAGCAAATCATATTTAGCCGACCTCAACAACCACTATATATTCACAACCAAATGTACCAACACGCCCAGTGATGAAAGAAGGATTTCCGGGGCCTGTGCTGTGCCGCATGCAAGAATTATTTAATGCTGCTTGGGAGATCAGAGACACAGGTGAAAATCTCACGCCCATCTCTATCTTGTAGGCAGTGCAGAGTAACATTGTTAGATGACAGATTTGACAATCGCGATTCAATAAGTGGAGCTAGACTGAAAGGAGGGAAAGAAAGAAAGAAAGAAAGAAAGAAAGAAAGAAAGAAAGAAAGAAAGAAAGAAAGAAAGAAAGAAAGAAAGAAAGAAAGAAAGAAAGAAAGAAAGAAAGAAAGAAAGAAAGAAAGAAAGAAAGAAAGAAAGAAAGAAAGAAAGAAAGAAAGAAAGAAAGAAAGAAAGAAAGAAAGAAAGAAAGAAAGAAAGAAAGAAAGAAAGAAAGAAAGAAAGTGCCAGCGAGAAATGATATGATACGACAAGAAATGATCTGACATTATTTGTATCACCAACAAGCCTGTAAAGTTTGCTCTTTTAGATTTTACAGAACCAACATGCGCTGTTTTATTTGAGATGTGCTCGAGCACACAGCAGAGTGTTTGGTAGCGACACCAGAGCGAACCATATCATGACTCGCATTGCAAAACACCAGGAACGCTTGGGCGCACGTCAAGGTAATTAGTTGAGCCAGTTCAAGGATACATAATCTCAACGGGGAGGCATTCCACAGCCCCATGGCTAGTTTCTGCAACCAAACTTGGCAGCTAACAGTCAACTTGTGATAAAATTCACCCTGGGTTTGTCTTTGCCTCAACTTGTTTCGCAGCCAAGAACGCATCTGCGTAATTAATTGCAGGGCAGATATGGCACTCAGCTCGCAAACCATCACCGATACAGTATAGTGCTGCCCCATAAAGCGGCTGGCGTTCGCCCTAACATCAACTCCAAGCTATTGGGCCCAATACGCTTTGATGGCCCCGATGCTGCACAGGCAGACAGGCAACAGGGGCGTGCTTTAACTCTCGGAGCAGAGTCAGGAACTCAGGAACTCACCTGGCACGACTGCTAACTAAATCAGAGGACCCTGGATCGGCCACGGAGCCGCTGTCTCATATTCCCACATCATTTCTTCTTGGTCCGGCTAACATGCCTTCTAGCGCTGTGACTACTCCATTTCCTGGCAGTAAGGCCAGCGGTGAGCAACATCTGCAGATGCTCCGGCCCTTGTCGCTAAACCACCTGATAGGGATGTGAGATGGTGCATGAGTCTTGGACACTGGCCGAACTCGTCACTGAGCTGGAACTAACCAACCGCGGTATTTCAGACCCGATGATCGACGCAACTACCCGATAAAAGTGATTTCAGGGTCCTGGGGGTTTGATCTTATCGACGCCATGGCCAGTGCCAAACCCCAGCCTGTGAGCCGGATCGTCAATAGCCCCAGGCCATTTGTATTTAACACAGCACTGTCTCATTAAATAGGCCCCATTAAGGGTTCTTGCACAGGGCAGAAACTGTATAGTCTGAGATCGAGTTGCATGAAGTGAGTATCCTGTCCATAACCGCATTGTGGCACGAACTCTTAAGACGCAAACTTCAGTTTCACCCCCTAGATATAGATTCAACATGGCTGCAATGCCATCCTCTAGAACGATCATGCATATACTATGGAATCTCCACAGGTATCACATGCCGCAGCCAGATAGACATCGCCCACATCGTCGTACCGGTCAATAATGACCAAGTCAGGGTCCAGCATGGCCCACGATCTCGGATATTGAATGCGTTGTCAGGCAAGACCCAGAAGACTCTTGAGAGGCCCGTTTTGGGCCTTTCTGACCTCTACCAGAGGCTCCACGGTTGGTTAAAGGCCAACGATGAAGTACTGGCAAGGCGAGTTATCGTTTGAATTGGCCTACAGCAGATTTGGAAGGTATGCGCAAAAGTAAAAAGGGGGGTCTACTTGCCATATCATATCCCTCCAGTGGATAAGAGAAAGAAGTGAATCACGAACAAACCACGTTCAATCCCACACGCTCGTGTAACATCCGGGACGATTCACCTAGACAAGATACGTGGACAAGGAACTTTGACTGCGAGAGGATGCGTACGAGCTGATCAAAACGCGACTAGAACTCAACTCTCCGGCATCCGAATGAAATATTTGACGGCGGTCAGAAACAACTGCCGTGGTGATAAAAAGAGAAACACTAAATTGGCGTTTCTAGCTCGTCAAGATCGCCGCTTGGACACCTTCTCGAAGATTGATTTGCTGGGGGGTTCAATGCGTAGCTCGACTTGACTCATGATCATGCTTAAAATGTAGATAGACCCCTCAAGCCCTGTCCATGCTAGTTTTGGTTGGTAAATTCGCATGACTTTTGTATAATGCTTGTCTATGGGCGTAAATGTCATCCTCTCGACTTTCTCATTCATGCTATAGCAATTGCTTTGTTGATGCAACAAGACTGTGCTTGGTTTGAAGTGGATGCCTATGTGAGCAATATAGGACAAATACCTTGCTAACCAAGTTCGTAAGAAGGCTGTAAATAGCAAATATATTAACTTCATCTCAGCCTTTCGGCACCAAGGCTTGCCATGTGGATTAATGAATCGCGCTTTGGTCCAGAAGCAGGGGTCTGGAAATCGTCAGCTTCCAAGACCCCCGCCCCGATATGGGGAATGAGATACGATACGATACGATGCGATGCGATTCGATGTGCTGCCGGCCTACAACACGAGATGAGATACGATGTGAGGAGAGTTGAAACACAGTTGAAGCCATTTCATTCGACCGGTAGTGACCTGTTCAAAATTCCCGCCGAGGCTCCATGCGAATTTTCAGTGCGTGGTTGCCCAGACTTGTGTAGTCAAGATCGATAGTTGCTCGTTATCTTTATGACTGGTCATCCATCATCACCCGCTCCGAAAACACTAAGAGGGCATCGGGTAGCAAGCGAACAAGCTTTCCATCACATCGTATGATGAATCACGCCAGTTTGGGTCAAAGAAGGGGCAAACAAGCCTCAATTGACCCAAAACAGGCAAGTCATTCGTGCGCTTGGTTAAGCTTGTCTTCTTCTTAGCCAAAGCGGCAAGGCTGAGACGACGACTCGGTACCAGAAGAATGATATGGGATATCTTGTCTCGCATCCGCGGAAGCGGTTATCGACTAAATTCGTAGACCAGTTCTTAGCTTGAGAACATCGCAACAATACGCTAACAGCAGCATTGAGAGTTCTGGTGCGGAATTTAGTCCGAAGCCCTTGACGCCAAAACGCAAATGTAGAGCCGCCAAAAGGCCCAAGCCGTGACTACTGTCAGGTGTCTTCAGTGGCGCACCCTAAGACCTCGGTTGGAAGTCGCTGCCAGCTCGGCTGGCAAACCCTCAAGTTATTGAATAAGTGGCGGTTGCTCGGTATTCATCTCGTATATATGCTTTCGGATCGATCACGGACATAGCATAATCATCGATTGAACGGATAAGTATTCATGAGGCTGATGTCCAGATCGACTAAGGTCCTCTTTTGTCGTTGGCCCCGGGGCCTGAACGAACAACAAGGTGTAGTATACTGTATATACTATACCGGCCAATAGCACATTCTTTGATATTAGGCGACTCGGTAGTGCCAAGTTGAAAAAGACAATCGCCAGCATTGATGGAGGAGTCGTTATCTGACCTAGTGTGGCCATAAGGATTTTGGATTTTTACCAATCAGAAGTGGCGGACTGCCTGGCTGAACCTGTCAGCATTATTACCGATCGATTCACCACAGCCGTAACTTACCTATCAAGCAAGCATTGTAGTTTCACAACAGAGCGCAACTATGGCTCACGCATAGGCAGATGAAGGCAGTTACAGTCAAACACTAAAGCCGTGCAGTTGTTTGTTCTTATGGCCACCTTTAGTCCTCATATTATCGGCGGATAAGGCGCAATGGACACAGACTTGCCACGGTGGTGAGCGAGGTCGGTACATACTATCAGTCTGGTTGCAGGCTCGACGTTTACCAAGACAGGAAGCTCAATGTGTCCCAAGGGTCTTGCTGCATGTTTGACACGCACGCTGAGCTAATGGCAGCAGCACTTCGATCGATCCATCCGCCTGTGGGCCCGATATAAGATTTGCTCACTAGCTCACTGTATCCCCCCAAAACAAAATCAAGTCACAAAGCATAGTCGGTGAATGGAAATGAATGCAGGAGGTGTCCGTGTTGTTGTTGACCCAAAGTGGTAGTAGTATTCGTGAGAAGAGCGTTGGCGTTATTATCAACTCCATCAACCAAGAGGTGAAAAGGGGTGTGGAAACGCTGAAAGCGGTGTGGTGTGTTCGCGGGACGGGCAGGATCTCACTAGTGTACGGCGCCCTGGGATCAGACGATCGTGCTGTCGAGCCTGCCCCACATCTAGCCAGATCCCAGGGTTCCCGCCATTCCGTCCTGGTGTTGATGGACAAATAGATCCTTGTCCTTGTTTCTCCTGAGCTGTTCAATAAGAATTGCTGCTCCTTGGTCTTCTGCCTTCCTGTAAGCTGTTCAGTCGCTGTTTTTCAGGCTAAACGCGTCTATGCCTGTAAGATGTATCGATGTACGTATACATCCTTCTCTCACCAGTGGCAAACTGGTCACGAATTCTTTTGTGACAACTGAGTGTTCAATATGATGAGTTGTTGATGAGCCTTGACCGAGCGGGGACTTAGCACTCGGAAGACCAAGCCCTCACCGATCGCTTCGGGCGCAACCCACCCTTGACATGAGAAGCAGCAAAGACTGTATACGATAGGACTTGTACGTTGAAGTTGTCAGTAGACATGTGTGTATGTTGGCGGTATCCCGGGGTCATGGCCTGGTCATTGGATCGCCCACCCCGTACAAAGCAGACTCAAGAACAAGAAATCGATCTACTGTAAAGGTACAGTACTTCGTAAGTTGTCCGAAGAAGTATAGCCACGTCATTGTATCGCGACCCCGATCGGCTGGGGTTGGCTGAAATACTGACTTTGCTTTGGGGCTGTATTACTGTATTGCTTCCTACCTGGATCCTCTTATGCTCAAAAGTGCTCGTAACAGGACGACAAAAACGACCGTGAGTGTGAATTAACAGGCCACTTACCAATTGTAACAGTATGTGCGGCCACAACTACTATGATGCTTCAATTTGTAAGGATGTTACGTCCTTTAATGAGACCTCGGCAGTTGATGACCCTCGAAGGGACGAAGAGCAAAAAGTCCGCTTGTTCGCATGTACTGTCACACTAGGGATCGTGCGCTTGAACCATGAAGGCCTCATATGCTCGCTCCTAACACGAAGTGCCTATCCAAGCAAGGATGTGACCAATAACCCCCTTTGACGTGGTATCTCAGATCAAGTCTGGGGTTTGCAACATGGTGCAGGAGAAAAAATGATTACCATACTCGCTATGTTGTTGCTGCTAAGCTTGTTGACGTCTGAAGAAATGAATAAGACGAATGAGATGTCGAGAATAATAAACTTGCATCTAGCTGAGTCTTGACAAGCATTGTTTATGTGTTGCTTTTTCGAGCGTTGTGCATCATCGAGACCGTTGAATCGAGAAGCTGCAGGACGGACGCATTTGGACCATGGGGTCGGGTGTGCGCGGTCAACATCCATGGTCGGGATGTGCCGTTAACCAAGCACCGGTGGGTGTTATTGGTCATGTTTGCGTTAATTATGTACGGTGGGTTGGTGGCCGCCAACTGGATTTCACCAACACCCGTTACATTTTAGGCTCACTTGGTGACAGACTGTGTAAGATATGCATCGGAGTGCGCATGTGGGTGGACTCTCGGCGAATATTACGCGAGAGCCTGTCTTGAAGATATGTCAGAGCAACCACTGAGTGAGGAGCAATCACTGTGTTGAAGCACTGCACTGTATCTGTGGGGACAGATAGTAGGAGGGTGCGGACAGATAACAACGCAATGCTCCTCAGGCCGGGATGCTGTCGCATTGGCGGTTGTTCTTGTTGAGGAATCATGATGAATGAGAGATCGATTTGCGAAGATCCAAAGGAGGTCGGGCAAAGGCTGGGACAAAGGTGGTGAAGCCGGGGGTTGAAACCATCAAACAGGGTGACAGCGCTTGCATGAGATCCATCGGTGATGAATCTCCAAAATGACATTTTAGGTAGCCATGCCGGCAACCAGTTTTATCGATTCCGATATTTGCGATGATCAGCGGCTGTTGAGCTGGCGCAGAAGTAAGGCCAGCCGGGGGGTCATATCATTTGAATATTATGACCAAGCAGGAAACTGCTGCTTGTCTCCGAGTCCGAGTCCACGTCCAAGTTCACGTCCAAGTCCAAGGCCACTCAATGGGTGATTGTTGGATGCATCTCAACAGGCAGGCATTAATGTTAGCAAATCATGTATCATCTGATGATCTGCACGTCGTAAAGGCGTTTGATTTTGTAGGAATTTTCCGAACACGATTCGCCAAGGGGTTTGAAATGGTGTTTGAGAAGGGTTATTGAGAAGCGATGGAAGAAAGGAGGTCCATAGGACATCAGGTTGACCCTCTTTTTCTTTCCCTGACATCACTTTCAGGCAATGTATCAGTAGGCAGGCACGCGAACACTTCGGGTTTGGCCCACTGTGATAATTCGGAGTTCTTTCTCTTGTCCCTTTTACTTCTTCTTACGGCATAGACTTTTATTATTGAGCAAACTTAGAAACAGATGAAGCTGTTGGGACTGACAGGGCACTAATAGCGAAAAAAGACATGGAAACCCCAGCCAGCCTGTGTGTGACTGCTCCAGTTTTCTAACTAGATCCACCAGAACTTGAGGGTCAAAAGCAACCTGGTTGACCACCTGCCTCTGCCGCTCTAGAGAACTGCTGCATAAACATAAACAGTCTGGGATTTGTTTTTGCATCAAGTGCGAATCATCAAGACGTTTGAATGGCGTGTTCACCGAGGGGAATGCTTGACAGATGATCAATTATAATGGACCTGTATCATCTACTCTGTATAAAGCCTGTGTTCAGTAAATTAGAGGTACGTAGTGCCCTGAGAGGATAACGATGCGCTCATTTATAAGTTAGCATGAGTAGAGCAAACTTTGTAGATCTGTATTTCCAGGGGTCAAGAGAGGAGCACACATAACCTTGTTACAGTGGAATTTACTGATTTGACCAACGGCCAAGCATCAGCATACAGGGCTCGACTTTACGCAGCACATGAAAGGACGGTAGGATTGTGTGCCATTTTCATCATCTCGTGCATTGTCTTTTAATCCTCTGCTTGTCCCGTCTTTTGCTAGCCCAACTCCACATGAACAATCTCAATTGAAAGGCGATCCCGAATGTCCATGCGCTCCTTACTACGTCAGAATATTCCTTTTTAAAAGAAGGAAACCCCATCATGTATGCTTTGATTATCAAGGGATATTGCCAGTTGTTAGGATTCAAACACAGTTCGTCCGCCCTGCATTCAATGCTCACCACGTGTTCCATTCCTAGTACAGTCCTCATTCGACTCAACTTTGCTCGTCCTCTTCTGAGGCCCCCCATTGAACGACGGTACATATCCACATTGTAAGTGAAACACATTGCTATTGGATACCAGTGGTTGATAAAACGCTCCGGAAAATACAATCCAACCCGAACAGAGACCACAATGGCTCCAGTACGATAGGTAACCTAAATGGTGGTAGCCTGCAGGGAACGATGCAACATGGTTGGGAGTCATCCATTCGATCTAGTTTTCTCTTGGTGTCAGACTTGCGGGCGGACCTGGAAACGACGGGAAATAGATCAATGCTGGTCGGTCGGTAGGTAGGGATAAAGGATAACATCGGTCGATACGATATAGTACTTTGGGGTATTGTGGATCGAAGTACCTGGATCTTGCAGCGCAGCCCAGGTCATGACCGACATGTGTGTAATCTGTATGTAGCTGTAGGGAAGTAGCCAGCTGAGACGGGCGCATCTGATCTGTCTGATGCAGTGTGCGGAAACCCGCCCGTCTCTCACTCCATATGCCACCATCATTGGAGCAAAGCGTGGACTTGTACACTGCGAGTCTCAAAGCTATCGTTCTTGTCGTTAGGCGCTGATGAAACCCCATTCCCTGATGGGAGACTGCACCACCGCTTAGGATCACGGATATGTAGGGATCCACGAATGTCTGATGAGTTGGCCGTGTAACCGTGAAAGCTGATATGCAAATATCTCACTCAACTCGATCAGTCGTGCACCCCCTTTCCTTTGCTCAGTGCACCTCACACATTCATTCATTGCATACATGCTGACGATGCAATATACGGTTTGGGTACAGTCCAGATGCAAGCAATTGCAAGACCGAGGCAACGAGCCGGGAGGCGTTATCGCGGAGGCTGAGTGGCTACGTTATTATTACTTGTTGGTAGTCAAGGATCAAGCTTGACTACATGCCTGGGTAGGTATGTACTACATTGCATAGACAAAGTCCAAGTACCGTGTAATAAGTTTCATAGTGCGATCGATATCAGGCCACCTCGCAAGCCCTCGTCGCAGTCAAAGGATGTTCTAGGCTTCTGGTCTGGCACGCCCTGACCCTAAGATCTTCCAGTCCGGGCCATTCAAGCCTAACCCGATGGTCGCTGCTTAGTGTGTGTGATGAGCTTGCCCGGGGAAGGCTTAGCTCTGGCAAGAAACACACGATTTGAGGCTGATGGTGGGTGAGGGCTTACTGTCAATGGTTCCGGTTGGTTTCTCGCTCCAGCCGTGCGCTACGCCGCATCGTGAGGATCTCATGATCGTGTCCGCTGGGATTCTGTCCTCCAGCGTTCGAGATCTGACCCCTGACGACATTGGACGTTTCTGCCGTCTGTGTCACAGCACCTTTCAACGTCCATGTACGGTAATCGGGCCTAGTAAGCCCTGCACCAATAGACAACAGGCAGTTGCTTGACATTTAACATTGGCAATTGGCTGACCACCCCATCATGTAGCATTCTCAATCCCAATCCTAGCGCACTGAATCGACGATTAATATCTCCAACGTTAGATCCCGACCGTTGGAACTTTTTTTTTTCGTTGGTTTTGAGAAGCGAAGGAGGGCTGTGTAACTGCATTTGGGATGGCTTATACTTGGCCAGGCTGGACTAGGCTGTGTCGACAGGTTTCTAATTATTGAACAATATCCAAGGTCCAAACGTTCTGCCCTTTACAGGACGACATGCGGGTTTCTTTTTCCTGAGGGTCCCTGTTTCCACTTCTGCCTCCCATCTATTCCCGAACCTGACTCGATATTAAACAGGGGTCGTTGATAGCCTTGGCTTAGATTGTTACTTGAACAAAACAACCCGAATTAGTCGTGGACTTGCGAGGTGCAGAAACCGAACAACAAGGTAAATCAAATTGACAATTAAAGAAGCAAACATAAAACAACGTTGAAGGAATACTTGTGGGGCTATGCAACTGCTTAATAAACGAGGAGACGACTGTTAATGACAGCTTCGTACACTACAGACAACACAAGCATAGCGGAAGTACAAAGTCATCACTTGTCACATCGCATGAGATGAGATGAGAAGAGAGGATACTTCATATCCAGCTCCATGTACATGTCCTTTGGACCGGTGCAACAGCTCAGTCAAGCCGAGTAATTCTCGTTTGCGCACAAGATCAGGCCAAACTCATGCAGCTGGCAAGCAAAACGAATGTCAAGATCCGATGCTTGTCGTTTAGATCGCCCATCTCTGACCCGAATCCGATTTCGAGGAAATCTCTCTTGCTCTATTCGCTGTATATGGGGCTGACATGCATTGTGTGTGGGTTTAGCATCGGGGATATGCTATATGTAGGTAGGTACGTACATATATATATACCTGGGTACAGATATACCTACATTAGGCGAAGAGCACACATGTGAACAAGCAGTGTTTGTACATCGGGGACAGACCACGATTGACAGATGAGAAATAGAACAGGCACTACTTGACAAGGTTCTTTTGCTATTTGCTTTTTTGTATCCTGGTAAAGACCGAGTTGGCTTCGAGAGGTGGTGCTGAAAAACGTATGACCTGCATCCTCGATCAGCACATGGAGGAATCTGCCGAACCTGAAGAGTAAATGCCGACCGGATCAAAGTACAGAGATACCGCAGCAAAAGCAACTAACGAACTAAGTTGGCAAATCTAGAGGGGAAGGACGAGAAGGAGGAAAAGAAAGAAGAAAAATCTCAGATCCTCCTGCAGGGAACCTCGCTTACCTAGCTTACATGGCGCCTCTCAATAATAGTTGCGGGGTGTTTAATGTCGATGGGCCATGGAACTAAGCCAGATGGGACATTTTAGGACCTGGCTACCGTCTACGATGGAATAGAAGCAAACTGGGGCTTCCTGAGCTTCCACCGGTACTGTACGGCATGGAAAGTACTAAGGTAAATAAGTGGGGTACCCACTTACTCAGGTCACTCACTGTATGCTCTATTCTTACGGGCTGGATTAGATAGACCCTGACCTTGTAGGCACTAGAAGCATGCTAAATATTTCCATTCATCCGTAGGTCAGCCCGCGCCTGATCCAGGACAACAGACTTTTGTTCTGTCTCCATTTGCTTGCTAGATAGGTTTCTTATCCCTGAAAAAAGTCCAATTTGATCGGGTAGAAACGTGATTGTTACGTACTTGCACAAGCACAAGGACGATTGCATTGGCAGAATTCTCCGACTTGTACTATCCTTGTAATTGAACAACGTAACGTTGTGTGTCACTTCTTTCTTGAAGGAGACAGACGGGATACAGTAACTAGTCCGGTTCAATCCAGCCCAGTCCAGTCCATGTCTCACCAAGGTATAACAATGGTTAGACAAAATCATGACCGAACCCAAGGTTACTGGTAGATTTCAGATACCTATCGCCAAATACTCAACAATCATGCAGACGAGAACCTACAGCCACGGATACCTTTCCCAAGATCAACAGGTAATTAGTTCAAAAACAAACAAAACTCCTCTGTCACTGCATAGTCACACAACATTAAGTTGCACAGCATGACCGTTTTCGCCAGGGTTAAAGGCAAAGAACTGTCCAGAGAGGGAGAAGCCTTCATCAAAGCACGGAGCCCTGGTCCTTGTCAGCTAAGCTCATGTCATGACTTGACATCTCTCCCAACGGCGGCACAGCCGATGGATGTTCCATCCCAAGCGACTGGAAACAGTAATTAATATCTTCAAACGAGATTCAAACAAAAGGCCAGATGAAGGAGATCCAGCCAGCAACCAGGGAGACCCATGCCACTGAGAACCATCTGCTCTTCCATGTGACGCACCCTGACGGTCAAGATTGCATCGAAAAACCCATCCACGTCTAGAAAATGCCGGTGCACCAGTCAGGACTTCTAGCGTAAAACTACAAGAGCTATTTGACACCCTATCCATGCTATTCTGAGACATGCACGTAGTAATTAATTTACTGGTCTTGCGAACCGCCCAACCTTATGTTGATCGTTAATGTCCCGATTACGAGATAAACTGTATCAGAACAGGAGAAGCACGTCGAAATGGAATCGTCGCCTATCGCAGTAGAATGTGAAAGATAGAGTGACCAAGGATGTGCATGCCCCTGCCTCTTTCATGCATCGTTCTGGAAGCTCAGTGGGAATGGGAAACCTTGTTATAACAACTGAAATTGGGCGATTACACACCAGGATAATGCTGGTGATGCTAAATCAATCGGACCACTGGGACAACACTGTAGATATTGTACTTGACATACCGTGTATTGCTTCCTTCGACATGGGCCAACGAGGACTTATTGTCAGCCAGGTGGTTTTCGCCATGTCAAACCCCAAGGGAGGAAAGGTCGATCGATGGAAGCCATCACCAGATCATTCGCCCACAGCTCGAGCAATAACCTATCAACACCTGCTTTGGCTTGGCTTGGCTTGATTCGCCGGCGAGAAATCCATGTCATGGAACATCCTTGGCTGGTCAAAAACCATCTACGATTGACCATCGGCTAAAACAACCTAGACCAAGGAACCAAACAATCGACTGTCCTTACCCAACATACATTGACCAGTCGAACGAGACGTAACCTACTGGAACCCGTATAGCGCTATGTATCTTCTACGCATCTTTATCTCATCTCATCTCATCTCATCTCATCTCATCTCATCTCATCTCATCTCATTTTTGGCTCGTCAGTACATAGTATGAGCAGAGTGGCGACCTTGTGCACCACACACGTCCATGGCGGCGCACTAAGCAAGGGCGTGTCTGATCTCGAGAGATTAGGTCCGCGGGTCATCTCTGCGCTGCTGACGATGTGAATGGACAACCCGCCAGCGCGGCGCCAGTCGACGATTTCGCGTGGTGGCGGATGAACCATCCCTGCGGGAAGGGAGCCGCGGGGGACCGTTCGAATTGGGTTTCTTACACAGGGACCTGCGGGCCACACGTGCTGAAGCTCAAATAAAGTGTCAACTGGCAGGCAGCTCCAGAAAGCTAAGTACTTTATGGCAAGTTGAATGCCCGCCTGTACCTTCGCAGAGAGGTGGGCTTGTAACTGCTTGTAGCCTGGTCCTTGCCCACTGACGTACCTGGCTGCGGTGCCGCCCATCCATCGGGACCGACCCAATCTGTATTCTGCATCTGGAAAGTAGCCCATCTCTCCAAAACCTCTTTGTTCGTTGTTGTGGCTCACAATAGGCATGCCATCTGCGGTCAGGATGTTCATCTTGATCCATGGGTTTGCTCAACGTAATAAGTGCCGGATCCTGGTTTCTGGAGTTTTATTAGCTCCAGCTTTAAAAACTTTTGTTCCCAACTCTTTTCGCGTCAATTTCATCATCTCCCTTGTGAGCCGTCATAAGTAATGTTTCCCGTCATTTTGCCCCTATTCGCCTTGAGCTAGCATGCACTCCTGGCCCTCATGCCCTCTGTTCCATTACAGGGGACAAGCTAGACAAGCGATGCAACTACACTGTTCAATACCTAAAGAGACAGCCGACAGGGAACCCGACCTGTACCGGATCGAAATGTGACATGTCGATGAGAGACCATTTTGCTACCCAAATTGTTCATGTTCAACACCAGAGAAGTGCTGCAACATGAACATCTCAAAATAGCGATGTTATCATCGGAACACTGCCCCATATTCCGCCCGGCCCTTACTACAACGTCAGTTCGACACTCAAAGCACCCATCCACTGTGTTGCGCTTACCACCGCGTATCACTATGTACATGTGCTTGCCAACAACAACAACGGAACCGAGTTAAGGTGGCTCGTGCTCTTGCGGCAGCATCAGAAAAACCCGTCAGTTCCCAGTCAAGCATTGGGGTGGTTCAGGGGTGTCTTTCGGTACGTACTACTTGTCGACTAGGTACTCAAGCCAGACCGCTGCTGACCCCATGGAGCAGGGCCCCCCAGAAGTCGTACCATTTTCCAAAAGTTGAGATTGGAGATCTCCAAAGCCTAACCGCTACTGAGCCAGACCATCGTCATGCCCCAGCCATTGGTGCAGAACATGACAAGGTCGGTGTTTGAAGCAACGGCAGTGAAGAGTGCATCATTGTCTCGCTTTTTCTCCGGCTTCTCCTCCTCTAGTCTTTTTCTGGCACCAGAATACCTAGGTAGGAAGGAATGTTAGGGTAAAGGACTACGGATACGCATCAGGTTCCAAGGCATGCTTTTACACTAATGACGAATAACATAGAGATGCGCGTCCCCTAAGATCTTGCTTGCCAGAGATGAGATGCCACAGCCCTAGAGCAACATGGGGTTCTCAAGTCTTTTCCCCTGGTGAACTTCAAGGCCACTCATCCTTGTTTGCTCCCAGATGGCCCACCCATCCATGATCGATTTTGTTCGGATCCCTACCGTCCCCCTTCTCCACTTATACCGTATCGTAGACCGTCCTGCAGTTGTGTCCCCTAGCCAGTGGGAGCGAACCTTGAAATCCTTGTAGCACGGGCGGTATCTGTATCCGTGACCGTTTCCACCAGGCGTCGCGACCTAACGCCGTATGGACGGGATCAAGAATACTTGCTAAAAGTCGCGCTTGCTGATTGACTTGTCTGTGACGTTGGATGTCTCGTAAAGATTATCGTTTTTGGGATAAGATTGCCAGTATCCGACCCTTCAAACAGTTCTTTATCAGAAGGCTTTGTGTGTTCGACGGTAAAAGGGCATCGACCAATTCATATGAAATATTGCTGACTCGGTAAATGGAACTATAGTCGCGTTAGACTGATTAGTTTGGATGGATCACTGACAAACAATCGCGTCGGTGGTTCAGCCTGTACCGGTCGATCCTTTTATTAGTGTCCACGCTGGAGGTTACGCTTTTTCAACATGCGTATGCTTTGCTTCAGTAGGTGTTGAAATAAAGAGACGTTGAAGAGGACTGCATTGGTAGGTACTTACCAAGACAATTAAATACTGGTTGTAGGTTATTATGACTTGTTTGCTTGTCTGTCTGTCTGCTGCAGTATCTCGATAGCATACATGTATGTATGTATATTAATTAGTGGGTGATAGAAAGGACGACTGATCGAGGTGTTGATCTCACATCTGGTTCCTCGTAGCGTGATGCACTGTAACTCAGTTGGTGATTTTTAGGTGGTTGTACTGCTTGGGTTGCTTCTGTCACATCGCAGGTCCTTCCGTTCTAACTATACCTTGCTTCACCTTGCTTTGCCTTGCCTACCTACCTACTACCTACCTACCAGGCCTGCCTCGTAGCTTGTAACTGCGCAATATTCCTTCCTTCCTCTTTCCGCTGCCCTTCTCTTCTGTTCTCTCCCTCCTTCTATCTGTCTTTCTCGCACCTCCACATTTCCGCAGCAACAAAGAGATAACCGACTTCCTTCCCCTGACCTCGACCTTTGAATCTCTCTCTCTCATCTTTCAACCTTTTTATTTTCCACCTTTGTCGATTTGTCCCGTACCTTCCTTTCAGTGACCCCCGCGCTGACTCAAGCGCCTGCAGAGACACCGCCGTCCGCAGCAGCAGCAGGATTTGTCCTTGCCCGCCATTCTAGTGGCCGCGCTGCCCGGCTCCGTGTCTGTGTGCAATACGTTATAATTGCACTATCCCTTGCTGGTCAACCCATCCCAGTCTAGTCTTCACTCGACCAGAATTTTGCGCAACTTGTGAGAGACCAGAGAGAGAAGGAGAGGGAAACAGCAAAGTGATCACCAAAAGTCAATTCGAAATACCGACGTCGTCAATCAACAACAGCGCCAGCACTCGAGTCATCGTCGGTACAGGTTCTGGTCAACCAACCTTTTTACATTCCGACCTTAGCTTCGCGCCGCGCGCGCCAGGTGTTATCCACGTCGTGTCGAGCAAATCCCTCCACCACCAAAGGCATCGTCTACCTCAGGATTTCTAGCAGTCACATTTGCTAGCTTCGACTTTGTTGCCAACAGGTGCAATCCAGTGCCGCGATTCTGAGCTCCACCCGCCCAATTCTTTCGTTGGCTGTCTTGGGCTAACCTACGTGCTACGTCCCCAGACCCCGGGCATTGGACCAATTCCGCGGCAGTCGCTCGTCTGTTGAGTTTGCGCTACTCTTCACACTTGCCTTGTGTCCCAAAAGACGGACAGCAGCAATTGATCGATCAATCAATCAAACTGGTTCTTCCATCTTGAGAGTTCTTGGTATTTGGCGCTCTGTCAGCAGCCAGCCTTCGAATATTCCAACCCAAGCAAACCCCAGTCTTACGGCCCCTGTGTGTCCGCCAGAACAAATCCAATCCCGACCAGGACAGGACCTAAGTAGGCGGAACCCCCCTGCCACTGTCCCGCTCAGCGCCACCACGAGGGACCTTGTCGCTTGTCCATCGCACGCCAGATCTACCCACCCCCCCCCCCTGACCTGGTCTGGTCTAGTATTATTTGTTTCTTTTCTTCTTCGCTTCTGTTCATTTCGCCTCATCGGTCCCCCCTCCCCGTTTTGACACCCCATTGCCAATCCTCACCTGAGCCCATTGTCACATCTGTTATCCTAGTCCCGTGTCGACCCCATTCCTAGCTTTTTTACTTCCCCTAGCACCAGCAGCTCGTTCTTTACCACCCCCCTCCCCGTTATTCAGTGCTACTGTTTTCTTTCGCCCATCAAACCACCCCCCAAGCCGGATCTAGCCAGGTCAGATGCATCTACGGCCTTAAAACTGTCCCAAGTCATTGTTAGTAATTACCAGATCCGCTATGGAAGCGGCTGACTCTGGAGCCAGGCAAAGGTCCGTTTGAATCCTAACTTCAATATTATATTTCTGTCTGCCCCTCCCATATCAACTAACATCTTTTTTACTCTTACAGCCGTCACTCTGCTACCAATTCAGAACATCAACTCCACCGTCCATCTCAACTCGATCAGCCATATTCAGATCATCGTCGTCATCATTCCTACTCGCGGGATATTCTCGACAGGTCGTCATATCGAGAACCTCCCGCCATGGCAACGGCAACGCTCATCGCTCCGTCAGCCCATTATCCAGCTCAACCGCCTTTCCCAAGCTATTCCCAATCGAACTCGGGTGCCGCCAGCATATCCAACATGATTTCTTCCGTTGAACCTCGAAAACAAGCAGATGATCAAGAGCCGCCAAACCGTCAATCGCTTCCGTCTATCTCGGAAGTCATTCAGGGCACCAAGCCTGGACCATATCCTGTCGCACATGCGCCTGGTCTCCAGTCTACCCCGACTCTGCCATCGCCCTTTGCCCCGGCTCCTCGATCTTTCCCCGAAACTGAGAAACGTTCCTCTCCTCAGCCTCTTCACCCGACCTCAGCTTTTTCTCGGCAAGATGGCCTACCTACGTTTTCGGACTCACCCCGCCCACACTTCAGCAGCCGTCCATCACTTCCTCCTGTCTCTGATCGTCGTCAGAGCCCTCCGGCCAAGCCTGATCTACCTCCTCAGCATCACCACCTCGAGCAAAAGCATTCGGAACCTCATCACCCTCTGAATGGTGTCTATTCGCATCCTCCGCCGCCGCCTCCTCCGGCCCCTGTCGCATACCAGCCTGGTCAATTGCCTCCTGGGCAGATGCCCCTGCCTGCGTATCCTATTTCCCCAAGACACGCAATGCCACCGCCCGCCTCTGGGCCATACGACCCCCGAGCACCTCCACCACACGCAGAGGAGTCTGAATATGCTAGAGCTAGGTATGAAGCTACAGTTGACAGGCACTTTGAGAGCTGGAGCTATCAAGACTCGTTGAGCCGAGTAAGTTTTAATCCACTTTGAACCAATGCTGGTCATTGCTGACTTTGTCTAGATTGGCTCGTCATCTCGTACCATCTTCAATTTTGCCGAAGCGTACAGCAGAATCGCTCAAGAGCAGCACGGCGCTCACCCCATTCCAGCTCGACTACCTACAGAACGCGAAGTCAGCGATATGCTTAGCAACATTGAACTTGTCAAACGCTCTTTGGAACAAGTGCGAGACCTGGTACAAACCTCAATTCAGAACGAGCGAGCTCGAGAAGGAGCCAAGATGAAGGGTCCTTACGAGGAAGAACACGATGTTAACATGTATGGCGATGGAATGAAGCCACAATACGGCATTACAGAAGTTAAAAAGAGACGAGGAGTAAGTCAGATTGATCAACACGCGATAAAACACAAGCTGACAAGATGCAGCGCGCTGCTCCCCCAGGAAGATGCCATAGCTGCAACCGAATCGATACTCCGGAATGGCGACGTGGACCCGACGGCGCCAGGACATTGTGCAACGCGTGTGGACTGCATTACGCCAAGCTTGAGAGAAAACGGCAACTCGAGGCAAGATCTATCCGTCCCAAACCTGAAGAGGCCCACCGACAATGAGCCACGTCACATGCTGGAGATATCGACAAGAGATAATTCGAATTCGACATGGGGCTGCTCCTAGTCAATGGCAGACATACTCACACTCGACGGATACATATACGCAACATTTTACGTTTAATAATACCCATATTTCGGAGCGACGACTTTGCGTCGTTCTTTGTATATACGTTTTTACAACTCGGATACCTCAGGCTTCTCAGCAAGGATTCGCGGCATATCAGGCGTTTGTCTTATTATACACACCCCAACCAACGATGTTAGTGGGTGTGGTCTTGGGAAGTTTTTTACGGAGGGAGATGAAGTTTGAATTTCTAGACAAAAGAGTTTTCATGGGCCACTCAAACGGTGGAGAAGTCTTCAGGATGATAGGGGGACGTAACGCAGAGCAATCATGGTAGAAGTTACCAAATTGAGGTGTTGGTTATGGTCAATGGAAGGAAATGCTATTTACACGGGATTGACAATTGAGAAGAAAATCACTACAGAATTATGGCATGTACCCCAAGACGAATAGTCTTGGCACGAAGCGAAGCAAATTGAAGGGTTGAAAGAAGTGATTTCGTTTGAAGCGATGTAAACTCATACAGGAGATTCGGCAATAACGACTTTTGAGATTAGTGACGGCTGAAGAAATCACAAAGTGACTGACCATATCAAGACTGGATAATCACTCACTCACGCCTACATGCACCCTTGAACGTCCCTGCAGAACTAGCGACAAGTGTGTGGCATGCGGTCCGATGCCGAGACGATGGTTGCTGAGACAAAAGAATCCGAGCCCAGATATGACATATTGCGATTTAGATTGGGATTTAGATGTTTGCCACTTGGGCATCGACAGAGAGACTATTGAAGGTTTTGGGAGTGTTGATTGGCCACTCTCGAGAAATGTAAGGTCAATCAATAACCTTGCCATGCAAGTAGGCTGATATGATCTACAGTACAGTCACAGTGTACGCATATATATATGTACGTACATAGTATTGATATACGTACATAGTATCGGTATACGTACATAGTATCGATATACGTTGCATTGGCAATGTATCTCAATGTACATGTACGTATATCTGTATAGATAGAAGAAAATGAAGTAGAATATGTACTGAGCAAGAGGCATGGAATAGTTCGTCAGATAACAAAGGTGACGACGAAAATAGGTAGTGAGTGCCAACTCATGACTACGGGAGATAACCTATAAAACAATCTAGGATGAACAGGTCGAATGCAATGGTTCGACAGCGACGGTTGGACAGAAGCAATGGGGTCGCACATGGGAGACGAGGACGGGAAAGGAGGCTAATCAAGGCACGAGCGGGAGATCTAACGACGGGTAGCCTGCTTGAGCTCATCGAACACGGGAACGTGCGTGCATGTGCATGTGTACAGAATTTATTGCTGAGTTGTGGTGTTGAAGTTGTTCTGGATAGACTACTGTAGTACAAGGTCTCAGCTGTAAGAGGTGTACATAGATTGTTGTTAGTCGGATATGCTTTTCACATTCCTATTTAAGAGCATTGCTAGTGCCAATATCATGCACTACATACATCAGATATATATGTGAGTATTCTGTCAACTCATGTGTTCAGCTATATAAGCGAGCGAGTGAGTGAGTGAGCTGCGATGCATGTATGCATAAAAGAGACACGGCAGAAATGATCAACGAGCGATTGTGATTGTGAAGTCATCGCCAGACCTGAACAGACATGTCTTGATGCCTGAACTACCCCAAAAGAAAGCCAGCCCGCACCATGAACAATGGGAAAGCAGCACGAGAGCTCGTATGCGCTGTTTCTTGTACCACTTGATCAGAGACAGGGCTGCAAGCACGCGATCTGCACGTCTTTCCAAGATCTTCCCTGGTCCTCCCCCTTTTTATGTTATGTTATGTGATGTGATGGATGAGGTTCTTTCCTGTAGCACTGTAGCACAGAAAAATAGGTATATAAACTATCAGATCATATCATCTCATCTCACCTCATGGCACGAACCCCCCAACACCACGCCTTTGCTCTGTGCGATGGTAGCACGAAGCAAGGTCAGCGAGAACAAGAACAAGATAAAGGTGCTCCTGTGCCGCGTGTCTGCAAGTGCTTGGCTGGTTTCTCCTCAGCTGCGTTACATGGCATTACATGTACGGAGTCTATATGTAAGTATCCATCCATGTGGCTTGGTCCGTCTGTATAAGGGATCTAAGCTAGTTTGAGAGTCAGGCTGGTAGAACCAGAACCGCTCGCTGTTTTTGTGTGCGCGTGTGTTTTGATTTTATGAGGCTCTGGCAGGTGGCATGCGAACCATGTGTATTGTGCATTACCCTGAGACTCATAAAACGTTTGGCTTTCTTGTAATGTGATGTATCAACTGGCTTGGTTCTGATGAGTGGATATTCGGTTGGGTATATGGATGGCCTCAACTAAGCAACCCCCTCCACAAAGAGTTCAAGGTCTGCTTTTGACTGAGACATGGCAGTTGAACGAATGGCTATAAGGTCTAGATTCTCAGGACCCAGGCTTGGATTGGGGATCGTCGCCTTTGAGAGGTGTCATAATTGTACAACTACGAATCAACAACAACCAGGGCATTCGCCCACTCACTCATTGACTTACTGCACTGCAACCAGGATCATTTGTTGACAGGCTCAGTATGGAATTCAACCGTTTATTTCTCAGCCGTCGTCAGTCACCCTTGTTTCATTCTATGGACCCTTCAACAGCCGTCATTCCAGCCAAAAGCCAAGAGGATCGGGCTCTTCACAGCCACGTGGTATTCTACACCCGAGGAGCAAGGATCTTTTGGTCTAACTTGTTTTTTTTTAGATTGTCTTTGCCTCAGCCATCCTCCCTTCTTCACTCTGGCCAACGAAAGAGAGAGTGTGTATATTTGGCTCGGAGGATGTCACTAGGCGTGGGCAGCACGAGGTGCTGAACCATATGGAGAAAGAGGGTTGTAGATGAATGCAAGGGCAGACAAATTAGACGCCCGCCGAGGAGAGATTTACTAGGCAAGAGTTTGGTGAGACCAAAAGTCTAAGGGTAGTTCGAGACAGGGATAGATTACTTGAGGAATGTGACTGGTTGACGTGGTTATCACAAACTACATTTATTCCCCTTCGTGGTCTCTTGACAAGAGATCCCTTCAGGTGGTGGCTGCGTACTAGAGTTTCTCGGTTACAGAAGTTCATGGTCTAGTTTAAAGTCATTTGGTTGGGTTGAATCGTACTATCCTCCTGCATTTTGACGTTGCATGGCAGCGGGTTTGACTCAGCCCAAGGTCTTATAGTCGGAAGAAATTAGGGCATGTGGTTTTATTTGTGTTTTTTTCCTTCTTCTTCTTCTTCTTCTTTCCTTTGTTTCAATCATTGGGGTTTGACTGACGTGCATTCTTAGACTGCGGCATTGCAATTAGTTGTTGAATCCTTGATCGTGCGTGGAATGCCAGTCAACGAGGATACCAAATATAAGCAAAACTGCCGAGCTGCTTCCTTCCACCTGAGACGTCATACCGAGTTCTTCTTCCTTTCCGGAAACCCGTTTTGTTAGAAGTCAAAACACAGCTGCCAAGTTTAGACAAGATAGCTATAAAAAAAAATAGACTGAAGCCGCGCAGAGCATACTATATGTACCGTGTTGACTACTGGCACATGTCGACATGACTCTCTCATATCATTCATTACTTGGAATAACATGTCCCTGATCGAGATTGATGTAGGATCTAACTAATAGCAGTCGGCGACATAGAATAACAACGGATATATTGCGCTGCTAGTCAAAGACAAGCTAACTAACCAATGCGATCCACAGCACCAAAAGGATGAACATTGTGATAGCGGGTAGCGGAAGAAAAAGAGGCCTTTCTGCATTGGGCCGGGGCCGTTTCTTATTTTCCTTGTGTGAATCTGGCTTGAGTTAGTTCAGGTTTAGTTTGGACGCCCAGTTTCCTCGATCAGGCCACCACACGATCTGTTTGAAGATCGAACCGCCATGTCTGAGACTTGACGCCCACTTTGGAATGGCGGCGTGTGCCTCGCCTCGGCAATTGCACAGCAGTTAGACCCAAGGGCGTGTGGTAAGAAACAAGAGAAGTGAGATGTTGGTCTATAAAACCTGGCTGGGCTTACTATGTCCTAGTTGTGAGACAGAAGCCGCCTCTATGATTGGGCAGTATATCTCCTGGAGTTCCCAAGTGAATTTGTGCAGAATATGTCACTTTACTACGGTGAAAGAGAAGAGGCGATGTTACCTCGGCTGTATCTACATGATCTGTCAAGATATGCGGGTATATCGCCGATTCCTGAAGTCTAGTTCAGCCAGCCTTGGGTCTAGGATGTCGCCCCATAGCGGTAGGGTAAAGCGCCTAAGCGCAGTAAGCAAATAGGCATCCTTACTATGCTGTAAGAACCAACATCATTCCGGTCAGCATCGGTTGTTGATCACATCCGTTAGTTTCGAGACAAGGTCCAAGGATATTGAGTCAAGATCAGCACAGCACAGCACAGCACAGCACAGCACAGCACAGCACAGCACAGCACAGCACAGCACAGCACAGCACAGCACAGCACAGCACTTCTAATCAATCACATATTACCCCCTAGTCTATGTATCTTGAAGTACTGATCACTGTTGGAGCTTAGTTGAGATGAGCACCACAGCAACATTAGTAGTGACAATGAAATACCCTGGCCTATATCCATAGCAATATCAACAAGTCCTCCGGCTTCCGGACGTCCGGACCCGGCGCTTAAGTCTTGACATGTCCAAGCCGTGTCGGCCCCGAGATTAGCCCCAGATCGGCATCGGCATCGGATGACCACCGAACGTCGTTAAGCTGCATCATGCCATGTCTCGGTCCTTCTCCTCTTTCCAATGTCTGTCTCTAGCACAATGTCTTACTTATGCTTTAGCGCTTCCACTCACATGACCACGTCGCCGTTTTAACAGGCTAATCTTGTTTTCCCTGCTTCTACGGATAAAGATCTTCAACTACTGCGGCCGCTTGGACCAACCCCTTGTTGTTGAACTTTTCCCCCCAGCATGACACATTCTTACATACCTGAAAAGAAGGAAAAGAAATTCTAATAATATCCGTGCGCACCATGTTACAGATCATCAACACCCCCAGCCTCGTTAAGCGGGAAAAGCAAAGACAACAACAGCCTCAAAAACTGAGACTAGACTAAGTCTCTGTCGATAATGACAAGTCTCATTTTCGAGTATCATGTCAAGATGTAGGGCGAACACATTTAATCTCACCGGTCCACGCTAGGCCCTTTCGCCATGACCGGTCAGAGGACCCTTCTCTTGTTTCGTCACGACTGTCGTACTCTCATGGGACATGTTAAATAGCCATGACCTGATATTGGTTTCCAAGTCCGTTTATTTATTTAATCTTTACCAGAATTCCAGCTGAAAAGGGGGTAGCCAAGCAAGGCAAAGCAAGGGGCAAGGGCGGGGGACCCAAAAAAGCAAAACGGAAAAGCCACAACTCAAGAAAGACTGTCTCTATCAAACAAAGAAACGAGTATCTAGTAAACCTAGAACCATGTCATTTGTTTCTAGAAGGGGCCGTGGGATGCATTTTTAGTCTGCGGCACGGCACGATCAACACGGCTGAGAGTTCCTAAGAGTTTGAGTTGAGTTCCTCTTTCATACCTACTCAATACCAGAGCACTTTACTAGACCCCCAACGCTCGGGCTTTGTTTGATCTTGACTTTTACTCCTGCATGAATTCGCGAGTCCTTACACAGAAATACCTCACTAGGAAGATGGGAAAAGCTCCGAGCGCACTGATGTTGACTGACACTTATCGAGATAAGCCCTAACCCTTGAGACCCCTGACAGGTCACGCTCGATGTGTTGTGCAGCATGATTTGGTTGAAGTCCTGACTATCACAAGGCTGACTAGGAGACCCGGATCCGAGAATGATTATCTAAACCCACTGTGAGGTTCCATCTGCGAGATGCCCGTTGACTGTTCAGGATATAATAGGGGTTTCAACTATGAGTGAACTTGATTCTACACTCAAACAAACCATACGAGTCATGCTATTGAGATTGAGACACAACACTGACAACGATAAATCAGATCCAAGTAAATATATTCTTTTTGGGGCTGTGATAGGCTCGACTAGTTGTCAGATAGCCTTGAGCATCAACACCTGTGCCGTGTCTCAACCGAGCCCGCCAAAAGGCCAAGATAGTACAGTATTGGCATATCCTGAGACCTATCGTCGAGCTTCTCGCCATATCTGTCTAAGTACATTCATTATAATCAAGGAGAGAAAACATATAACAAAAAGTAGGACCGAAAACTCCGACCAAGTGCAGTTCTGCTTTGTATTGTTTCATGATGCCATCATTTCCTGGCCATCAATCCACTCGCTCTTCCGCTTGAGGGAGCCGTTGATAGCCTCTGTCTCTGCCGCGTGTGAGTTCCCGTTTGAGCCGTTGCTTGATCCGCCGCCGCAACCTCCTCGGAAACCGTTGAGCAACCGTTCGAGGCCGTGAATTCCGAGCCCCGCAAAGTTGCGACCGGCCGTCTCTCGCTCGCCGATGGCAATTACAGCGCCGATAAGGTCGTGGTTGATCTCGTCATTGACGACACTGTCATGGTTGTATTTGGGATGTACATCAATAAAGTTGCGGATCCATCGGGCTGTGGTGTCAAGCTCTCCGCTTGCTCGCTTGGAGATCAGGTCGAGGTATGTGGACAGGTGGCATCTGGTTGAAACATCGACATTCACGCTGTCGAGGTAGCTCTCGACGATGGGGATCAGGCCAGGAAACTCGCCCGACTCTGAGCCGTTAATGATATCGTTGACGGTCATCTCCTCAAACTCGTGCTCCACGGGACCACCGGGGGTTGGAGGTCGGCTAGGATGAGCTGACCCGGGTCGGCTGTCGTCGCCGAACGTGGTGTTTGCCCTAGACGGGCGGCTAGGGAAAGGGTTGCGTCGGAAGTGAAACTTCTCCTTCAAGACGGCATCCACCTCGTGTGCGCGCTCCATGTTGTCGTCAACCTTCTTAATGGGGATGTAAAAGTTCAGGTCAAATGACAGAATGGCACGCGTGACTAGGACCATAAATACCGAAAAGGCGGCATTCTCAAAGTCTGTAATCTGGATCTCCATAGAACGGAACTCGACTCGCCAGCCGATGCTATTGTCAGCGGGTGGCGGCTTAAAACGCATATGCTGCCAGTTAGTTGACTGGATGTTTTCGAAATGGTCCGTCTTGTTGAGATCTAATTCTTGGAGATCCTCTTCAAAGACGACAATAGGATCACGGATAAAGAGATGAGCGAAATGAGTGGCCAGGCGGTCGTCCATGCCACCCTCAAGGAGTTGACGTTTGATATCTGAGTCATATACAAGATCAGGATCGAGGTACTCGTTTCTCAATCGTGGATCTATAGCGATGTATGTTGAGTTGGATGCATACCGCGACTTTGGTATCCTTCTGACGCCTTCCGTGAGAGGCTATTTCAGTGTGAGCAACATTCCCCGAGTTCGCAAGTGCAGGATAAACACATACCTTTTCTCCCAACTCTTCTGGAGTTCTACAATCAACAGCGTGGCTGATCTGGTTCCATCGCACATCTGTGTTGGCAAGAAAGCCCTTGTACACGGGTGTCGCAGCAGTCAAAGCCAGCATAATGGGACCAAGAGGGCTCAGTTGGTCGTAGAGCATTCGTCCTTCGGTGATGTTCTTAGCCTGGAAGGTGATCTGGAGACAGCAGCTGCCCATTCCAAAAGCCATGGCGTCCATATGGATGAAGTCGTCAGGGGCGGCTCCATTCCGCACATCGTCGTCCTCGGGCCAGTCATGCTTGTCAAAGTTGACAGTGGGATCTTTCCAGGGTTTCGGTGTGTTCTTGTCGTGAAAGATGGGAACATTTACCTGGACCTTTCGGCCTCGCCGAGAGCGAATGTTGGCTGCTAGAGTTGGAAATCTGATATGGGGGTTGGCGATCTCATCCGGGACAAACTGAGAACGGAGACGGGATCCTGAAGGTGGGAAGTAGGGGTCTGTGAACTGTCCAGGAACGCCGATTTGAGGGTAAGTAGTCAGTGTAATGGGATATTCTGTGGAGAGCATGTGCTCCTTGGCAATCTTCCTCCGCAGCTTCATGTCAGGTTCTACGTCAAGAAGTTCTTTGAAGCCGATACCCCAGGGCTTGCCGGGAGTGGCTTCCAACATGAAGCGACCAAATTCGGGATGGAAAACAGGAATAGTCCTTTCTCTGAATAACAAATGGTCAGCGCGAATATCCTAGGAATGAAAGGGACCTCAACCTACGTCTTCTTTTCATATGTGCTCGGCTCTTGAAGTTCCGGGACACAACCACCTTGCTTCTTGAGATCTTTATCGGCGGCTAATGCTTCAAGAATCTGTGCTTGGCGGAGGGACAGTAGCACTCGCTTGTTGTCTTCGGAGTAAACCACAACAAGATATTCGACCTGTCGAAGTTGTTAGTCAAGCGGGTTCAAAATCTTTAGGTTCATGACCAACCTCATCACCCCAGAGAAGAGCATCGCGCTCTTTACCCTTGGCTTTGTTCCATATCTCCAACAGTTGCTAAACGTACAAGGGAAAGTCAGCAATCTGTGACATGATTCATTACTACCCATACAACCATTCGCGCATAGTGTATAAGAGTTCAAGAGAGTGAGCGAGTGACTTACCTGGATACCCCATTCCCTAACTTGAGGGGCACGCTTTTTGGCGTCGGGCCAGTCGAGGGCCGTTCCCAAAGCTCTGAGGGTAGGTCATGTCAGTATATATGTTCTCTTATGAGCACTGCAACCATGCATGTGATCGTGACTTACAAGAGACCCATAGTGAGAGAAAGAGTGAGGTTTGCGAGGAGGATGAAGATGGAATTTTCGGGCTCAGGGGCTAGAGAGTCGCTTAAACGCGGCGATCTTGGTTTAATCGGCAGGTAAGTAGTTGGAAAGATTTGCTCAAAATGACGAAATCCGGTTAATGAGACGAGATGAGATTCGGGTAAAGCGATGAGAGTCTTTGGCCTAGATCAAAGACGGTGCCTCGACGAATTATAATGTATGACAATTCGGTTCCGAGGTATAACTAATCTTTTAGTTAAAGCGAAATCGGCAGGTGGGCGCTAAATAGGCGTAATAAAATAAAAGTCGTCTTTTTTTTTCCCCCTTACCCAGAGATATGCTTCCCCAAGATGGATGTCGGAGTCTCGGGGTTTGTTGTGAAGAACAATAACTTTTTTTGCTTTATTTTGATTGGGAACTTCAAGATAACCAGAGAGGAGTGTTCTTATCAGTTAGTAGTATTCTGAGGCTTTTCTTCTCGCAGGACAAAAAGAAGAAGAAGAAAGGCAAAGACCTAAGACCTAAGACCTAAGACCAAAAGCCGGTTGATCAATCGTCGACAATAGTAATAAAGTCGAGCGACGACCCGAAGGTGTTGACAAAAAAAAGAAAGGAAAGAAAGCCTTGAACGTCAAACGTCAGACGCAAAATAGTAACGGTCCGTGTCGATCAGTAGGGAAGGAGATAATGGAAGAGTGACTGCCTCCGCAAAATAAAAATAAAAGAAGAGTACCTTAGTACTTACTTTAGGAAGGAAAGGCTTAATAATATCCCCGTATTGTACTTTATCGTACTATTTCTTCTTTTATGTTTGCCAGAGTCGAGATCAAGTCCAATTCCGCGGGGTTGTCCGTTGTCAAAGTAAAGAAAAGCGCCGAAGAAGAACAGTTCCAGTCCTATCTTTGCACTCGACGGTGGATCTTCATGTGGAAACAATTAGACAAGCAGTTTTAGTTTTAGTTTATGTTCTTATCAACTGATTTCACTTTCTACATTGTCAAACCCTCTCTTTCCTCTTGACTAGGTTGTTATGGCTGTTGCATCGCATCGCATCGCAAGCGGAGCGCATTTTCTGCTTAGAAATCGACTGAAAAATATCAAATCGGACAAGGGCCAGATGATGCCATCGCACGCTAACCTGTAATGGGGGCAAGTGACCGGACCAAAGCCGGCAATCTTGAGCGGTTCAAAGGTCCAGGGTAGGCGAATGCCCATCGGACATGTGATGGGATTTGCCCACCTTTTCAATATATCACCATTATCTATGTTATAACAATCAACTAAACAAATTCACTACTGAGGCATAGTCTGGCTACTAATACAGCATCAAGCTGTAAGTCTCATATCAGTATTGGACACAAGTCAGCCCTGTCACTCGTTCTAGTTCGACGCCAAAACAACTCCGTGTAACCGCAGGCCGTTATGCTTACAATAGCATCTCCGAATTGCTAAGCACCCGATTCCTGCATGTAGACGATCGTACGTAAACCCACAAGCCATGACGTTAGACTGTCGGCAATTCTACAGTTGTAAACAGCCAAGACAGTTGTGCATGCAGCAAAAGATTCAGGAACTCCAAGGAACTGGTTACAGAAACGGCAAAGGCACTGATACAGAGCCCAAAGGAAGCTTAAATGTGCCGCCGACACTATGCATGCACGGATTAACCCCATTGTTGTTCCATTGTATATTCCAGAACAGAAGAAGAATCATATGAAACATACATCTCGTTTCCCCAGAGTTCTTATCTTACCGCCACCACATCCCACTTATAGTAGCTGATTGGATTTTGCCAAACTCCAATTTCATGCCGTCATCCATCCATTGATTCATTCCAGAATAAACATATCCGAGTTATGTCCGTTGTGTTAAAATACATACTCCATTACACTTGGTCGATTCCTTACTCAAATCCAATGTGAGCTTGTTTCAACTCGCACAAGATCAACGTTAATTATGCAAAGTCAGCTGGGTCACCAGGTCTGGTATTGGGAAATACTTTACCCCGGATCATACAAGTCCAAGATATTTCACTGGTGATCGTTTCTTCCAACTGAGGTCTAGATCTCTCCTCTTCGAGATGTGGTACTACCAGAGAGCCAACCAGCTAGAGCTGTTTTACGAGTCACGCGGCACTACCCAGCTGTATGTAACCAACAAGGTGTAATGGTATGCGGAAAGCGTGGGCAATGTGTTTGATTGGTATGGTACTCGACAGTACGATTCTGCATCATGCAACAAATGTGTTATATCACCCAACACCATCGATTTATCTCATATCTCACCACGAGGTGGCTGACTTGCCAAACCATCCGTCTCCTGATTCTGCATATTTGACAATTATGCGAATTCTCATCTTCCAGACTTATTGCACTAACATCAAGGAATGGAGCGCTGTCCTCTAGCATAGCTGGTAAAAGTTAGCCCCATGCTAAATGTTTAGTCTTGCAAAACACCACTCGCAGTCGACACAATACTCTGCTGTCGGTGTTCAGGGTGAACCAGAGACGGCCTGGTTTCTCCTCAAATTCGGCGGGTGTGTGGTCCTCTAAGGTCGCTCTTATCAACTGCCGATGAAATAATACACTGGCACTGACATTGCTGCCCCTCCGAAATTTCAATAGTTAGGACAGTCTGCCACAAGCCACCGCGAGCTTGCTGTACTCTTACAGGACTGTACCGCATCTCTGCATTAGCAGCCGCTTCGGCTGCGGGGGGGCATCAAGCTTCCGTTCGAGCCAGCAAGCCGAACTCTATTACATAGAAGGCCATTATTAGCTGGAATCCGTACTGATTTCAGAGCACAGGATTCAAAAGGCGTGCCGCATGCCTCATTGATTTCCCTTTAGATCGAGGGATCGACGTTGTGGTACCGGCCGGAGCAAGAAAACGAAAAGTCGCCATGACAAGATACCTCGGTACGTATCTCAGGGAAAAGGTGTAATTGACGATACTGAATACAACATGACGGCATGGCTGGGTGATACACAAAATAGATCCCAGAGACAACACGGAGACACATCGTAACATTGTATTGTATGACCGGAGACAGAATGCCGGCGATGAAGTTTGTGGTATTGCAGTATGTTGGCTTCCGTTCCTAGCTTGATGGGATCGTCCATGACACTAGGATGCCATGTGAGCGATGTACCCCTAGCCCAAGTCGCATTTCATGTGCTTATCGAGGTGAACCAAGTCAGCCAGTCAACCACACACTCCCTTACAACAATCTCCTGGTTGCCGTTCCAGTGCCAAGGAAGAGAAAAGAGATAAGCAATGAGAAGAGAGGTGTGTAAAGCTATGACACTCTGACAAACGTCAGAATTCCATCAAGCTCACAGTCAAGACACCCTCTTACCCGGAGCATCAGCAAGCTCCACTGATGCCCTAATGTCATCCGAGCTTGCTCAGCATTATCAGCTCTATCCATGGATGAGAGATAGCTTCATGTGTACGGACGGCAGGCCTGTTAGTCCCGCTATTTCGGATCCGGATGCCCAATTGTGGCCCTCTCGAGGGACCCTGGTACTTGACGACAATGCGCTGGGTAGCAATGGATGTTGACTTTAATGCATCCCACCAGGGGACAACACCAGTCCCTGACGATCTTATTGAACACTGTATGGATAATATCTTAGTAAAGCAGATACAGGGTCTTGTGGTCAAACTCTTCTCGGCTTCCAATTCTTTTTTTGTTCCGATGCCTCTGTGGTGCTTTGACAAAAAAGTACAGCACAGATCAGCACAAGTCTCGGGTAACAGAGATAATCTATGCAACGACTGTGTCTGCATTGCTATTGCTCTCCCCTGATGCGTGATGCTTGGCACAGTATAGTTCAAGCCGATGATTCAGCGTTGTTGTCATTCATACAGTTCATGTACGACGCACCGTGGCAGCATATCCGACGCTGATACTGGGCGTTGCAATAAGTGACGTTAAGGTCCAGTGAGACCAGCTCACAATATGCAATGCACACGTGAAAACGGCAAGATGAATTAGTCAGTTAGTAACAATTGGATACGAAGCTCTGCATAGCATACAGGTAGGTACTGTTGCTTAGATAGAATTCGCTGTCATCCAGTGGATATAGAATGATATACCTACGGAGAGAGAGATAGAAGATACATACCACGCCACCCCTGAGTTTCAGCCAATGTACTTATGACGTGTTATTCACCTAAGCCTAACCCCGCTATCCTCATACAATGACCAGCGCCAACTCTGGATCTGCCAGCGACCAGCAGCCAGCCAGCCGTAGCCAGCCAACCACCTTAGCTGCTCAGGTATATCCATGTAACCCCCACTACAAGATAGACCTCTCAGGCTCTCAGCTACATCATACCCAACTGCTCTTCAGCCCCCCAATCAGGCACTATCCCCTACCACGGCCTGCGACCCTGTGGCTCCTCCAACAACCCCCCCCGCCAGTCTCAGACTTGATTCCTTCAAAACGACGCTTGGCTGTACCCGTACCGCTTTGCACTGCACTGCACCATATCGACAAAAGAGAGAAGCACGGCATTTCCTTGTCCTTCAACTACAACGTCAGCGTTCCAGTCCAAAATCACCTTCGCCATGAACCCTCACCAGAAGAACAAGGTCGACGTCAAGGTAAGCTGCCCCCAGGAAGCAACCTCAGAAGACTCAAGCTCCCCTCTATTCATGACTCGATGCCCGCGATAGCATATACCAAAGACCCGTCCGTCAATGCCGCTCGCTCACTACAACTTCTACACCGATATCACTTATAAGCATTCTTCGACTCTTTTGCTAACGACATGCTCCCTTGCGTTACAGTCACTCACTCCCGAGGAACAGCGTCTCTTCCGTCTCTACGGCAAGCTGCCCTCCCGATCCGACCACTTCGCCAAGCATCTCAAGGACCGCAAGTATTTCGACTCGGGTGACTATGCCATGTCCAAGGCTGGCAAGGGCGACGGCGTTGATGCTGGTGCCGTCGGCTCTCAGCACCCCGTCCCGGAGAACATTCCCCACCTCTCCTCCCCGGTGAATGGCTCCGGAGCCAACGTCCCTAAGCACCACGGCTCCGTCCCCGGCATTCAGGCTGGCAGCCCTATTAAAGAGAGCAGCTTCCTCAAGAGTGAGACCAGCGTCGATGAGTCTCAGGGAGACGACGTCGATAAGCCCCAGGGTACAGACACTGCTGCTGCACCTGAGCCCGTTGCCGCCGGCGGCGAGGGCATCCCCATCCGAAGATAGAGAACAGTCGTAATAACATGCGAAAAAAAAAAAATAAGCGGCTGCAATAGGAACAACCACATGGTCTTTTTTTTATCATTGTTTTTTTATCATGCACAACATGAAATGGTGGTTTGTACGAAGTCTCGTGTGTGGGCTTACAGTGGACTGCGATATTAGTTTTGACGACTTACGAGGATCGCACAGTTGGCGTTTGGGAATGGGCAGACAATCTGGTTCGCACGCAGAAAGGGGACATATCTCAGTCTGAAACCATCAGATAGGCTAGGTTGTTTGATAGCGGGAGACGAGAGAAACATCACCCTCCCCGCGCAGAGTCATCGTATTCATTTGGTATTTTAGCTACCTGCTTCGTTTTCCGAAGTAGCCTTTCTATTTATTTTCTTCTTCATGTTCACATGTAGTAATCCCCAGACTTCATCATCCGTTTATGGCTTTGTAGGGGTGATCAAATACACAAATACCATCTCGACTGTGTAGCTCGTAATTTAACCCTCAAGGGCCTTGGTTGCCATCTCCTTGGCGCCCTCAAAGGTCTTGTTTCCGCCAATGAAACCAGCTGCGTGGACAAACACGCAGCCAGGAACACCACTGATTCCATCAAGCTCAGCATCCCGGAAACCTCTCCAAGCCTCGGGGAGTGGCTTTCGGCTCATAAAGGAGTCCTTGCTCTCGGGCACGCACTGGATGCGCCACTTGGCACCAGGCTCAGGCTTCTCGGCGTATAGAACGTAGAGAACAGAGGGGGTGCCATCCTCAAGAGTGTACAGGTGGTCCTTCCAGGGGACAGACTGGCCTTCGAGGACGAGAATGCGGCCTTGCTCATCGTATTGTGTGCGCTTGTTGAATGCCTCCTGGACAATGGTGCGGGCAGGTAGCCACGAAGCGGCATAGCCGTCGAGATCGCGGTCGAACTCCTGACCAATGCGGTTGCTGGCCTCGTTGAACTTGGCATCTTCAGCGACCTGAGCCTCAGCAGGGTCGGAGGGGGCAGGGTCGTTCCACTTGGGGTTCAGACGTCCGACCATGGCACCGAGACCGAAGGCACCCTCACTGAAACGCTTCTCAAGGCCGGCAGCGGCAATGCCAGCGGGGTCGAAGACAGAGATACCATTGTCGTGGGCATCGAGGGCCTCAATGAAGTTCTCGTACAACTTCTTGTAGATCAACTCGACATCGGGAGAATCCTCAGACAGTCCAAGGCGTTCAGCAACGATGGCACGGCCAAAGTGCAGGAAGACCAGACCAGCACTGGAAAGCTTTGTTGGACGGCCAGGGAAGGTGGTGGCGAAGCCTCGCTGGTGGTGATCGAAGCGGCGCTTCTCAGCATCGTACTCTCCACCAACGTCGACAACGGTGTGGCAGGTAGCTAGGACAGCAGGGTCACGGGTACGGACGAGGTCGGCGTCGCGGTAGGCAGGAAGCCGACGGAGCATGTGGACGGCGAGGGCCTCATCAGCGTGGAAGTGGCCGCTGTGAGTGCCGATGAGGGGGCCGTTGCCCGAGGTCTTGACGCGCTTAGCTGCTGATTCGGCCATTGTAACAAAGAGACGACGGTACATGTACTCTGCGTATTGTGGTTGTACGGGAGAGAGGGAGAGGGAGAGTTAAGGTGGGGGCAGATAAAAAAGTTGTTGCTAATGAAGTCTAAAAACGCGGGGGGACAAAATAAGCGGTACATAATGGCACTGCACTGAAACTGCCTGTAGCCAGTACGAATAATGTGCAGGGCAGATGGCATCGATTGAGTTTTTTTGTGTATTTCATTCCTTTCTTTACACTTTTCAATTAATCTGTAATAACAATTGCTGTTCAAGACCCGGATTCTCTACTTCTCTTTCTGTAGCTTTATCTGTGCCGCATACGCTCAGTATAGGTGGGAGCAAATATGCAAACAATTGGTATGGAAGAAATGCACCTTTCAAGCTACGAAAAATTCCTTGGCGTACTACCTTTAAGATATATCTCGTCATATATTTCTGCTTGTACAGAGTATTATAAACTGTCGTACCCTGATATACTGGATCCAAGGTGAGCCAATCAGTGTGGATGAATTACACAGTCCAGACCCGCTTCAGAAGTTAGTATGTATAAATATTATCCGATCTGATGCAGATATAGTTTACGCCTAGTAACGTTCTATTATTCCTGGTTGCTCGATCTCAAAAACTATACTTGATATATCGGTATAGTTTATAATGACTACTTATTGATAATCATATAGGTAGTACCCATAGTGCGAGGTAGCCACCGAATCCCTAGTCTTGTAATCCAAGAAAGTACGTCTATTAGTAAAGCTCAGCTTTTCCTCAAGAGTTAGGAGATGAAAATGTTTACCGACTGTTCTATCATAAAACGTTACTATTATTAGGTACCCATTGATTAACACGGTCTTGCTAAACTAACAGGAATTTAACATGAGCACATGTCGATTGTCCACTATGATGAACAAAGGGACTACGGACACTATATTTGAAATAGGTTCAACTGCCGAGATGACCGATAACTAAGCTCTGTAGACCAAAGCTTCATAGCAGATAATAGTCCGTTCTCTCTTATACTATGTACGCTTTTGCAGTTTTGTTGTATGTTCATGATGCATTGACCTGGTAAATACAAGACTTCTACTAAGCTTGCAAGCGAGCGAGCGAACCCGATGCCTACCATCCCGTCCTCATACAACACATGGCCCAAGCAGCCATGTGGCCACTGGGCTGCATTCGTTGTCAAAGCTCTGTTTCTACAACGGGAGCGAGCGAAGAGAGGGGAAGCGAAGCGAAGCGAAGCATGGGCCTTATTATTCCACTTTGGCCGTTGGCTGATAATGCGTAACAACCATTACGTGTGCAATGGTGGCATACATGGACGGTTCAATCCGAGTGTCATATTATGTATCTTACTCTATATATTTACATAACCAGTCCCTCGTTGTTTTACATCGTGTCTCATTATGAGCACTAAAAAGAAAAGAAAAGAAAAGAAAACCGAATGACCAGCCGCCGTTCCCTCTTTTCTCTTCTTTTTAGCAAGCAACTAAAAAGAAACTAAAACAACACACTGGTACGCCTAGGTATCATGCAATGCAATGCATTAAAAGAAAAAATCAGTCTGCCGCTCGGTCCTCTCTTGTTCCACTTCTGTTCCAATGCGCCTTGTGACTTGAGGACATGACTCGTCACGATTACTTTTGTACACTGATGGCCGCGGAGCTTTCCCGACAGGTTTTCAGCTCCGCCTGCAGACGACTTTCCAGTCTTGCAGCAACCGAGTAGGGGTTCAAACGACTTGGACAGATACGCAAGTGGGCTGTGAAAGGGCATACGCAGTATGCGCAAACGTGTCGACTGCAGGAGCGTCCGGGCTCAAGAGGGAACTGAAGTGTGATCCAGAATAGATGACGGTGGAACAGGCCTCCGCCGATCATGCTGGTCCACCTTCACCAGAGTGCTGCTGTGGAAAGTGGAAGTATAAGCGACCTGATATCGCCCCCGGGAATATCTTAACGCCATATATCCGTATATATCTTGAGAAATGTCGAATACTTGTGCATATAAACTTGCAATTCGAAGACCAGAATTCATTATAAGATGAGTTGCTTGAGATTACGCTGAATAATCATGTCCTGGACAGAGGCCATAGTGATCTTGAGCAGATTAGTATCGGTAGCGTTGGTGAAATGGCCGTAGATTTCCTTTTCGGTGTTTCGGTTCAGGGCTTTGAACTTGTCGAGGAAGTATTTGCTGGCTGCCTTGTAATCGTCCTTGGGGCCATGGTAATCGGTGAAACCGTGATTTGAGATTGGGCTCTTGGGAAGCTTTTCCTTGAAGAGGTCCATCTTGTTGAGGAACAGGATAAGTGCGGATCGAGCAAACCAATGGGAATTGGCAATCGATTCCCAGAGCATGAGTGCCTCGTTCATTTGGTTCTGCATAGCTGTTAGCATGTGATCCGTGGTATCCCAAGTTTGTGAAGTACTAACCCCATCCTTGTCCTCAACCAAGCACTGGTCGTAACCACTAATTGCGACCAGGAACAACAGGCAGTTGACGTTCTCGAAACAGTGAATCCACTTCTTTCGCTCTGATCGCTGACCACCAACGTCGAACATACGGTAGGTCAACTGGCCGAGGTCGAAAATGGTCTCTGTGATACCAGTTGTACGTAATCGAGATCGGAGAAGATCTTGATCATCTGGGACATAGTCTTCTCCCCAGAGTCTGTCAATATCCTCAATAAAGCTTTCAACCATGTCAGCGCATTGTTACACACGTTTCAGTTCAGCTGTGGTGTAATACGTACTAGGTGAGGTTGTCGTGTAGCGCATATTCATTTCCCATTCCAATGGCCGCTCGGACACCGCTGTCGACCCATAACGCCTTGACGGGCGTAAGATAGTCAGCGGGCATTGGATCGTGTGGGCTAATCTCGTGGTCGACAAGGATATGAGCCATGTATTTCTGTAGCAATTGTCAGTCGCTGTAGATGTCGAACGGACCGGTTTGGTCGCCAGCAGAAGTGATGGTGTTCTAGCGATCACGACCAAAACCAAGCAGAGTCTGCTTACCTCATTGTCGGGACTATCGAAATGAAGATCATGTTCGCCCATTGCCTCGGCAATAACCTTGAAAGATTGAACAATGTTGTTGAAAATTACGGGCTTCCATTCCAGTTTCTCGTTTTTGGTGAAGCCTTGGGAGTAGATGAGCTTCATCTGTTTGAGGACAGTAGACTTTCCAGATTCTCCAGCACCTGTTGAGCGCACGCAGCGTGTCAGTCTCGGTTCGTCTTAGAGCGCGATGTGACAGTTCCTACCTAGTAGGAGGAGCTTGACCTCCTTTGATAGTCTCTTTTCATCCTGACGGAGTTGCTTCTCGATCTCGCGGGATCTTGCAAGGCCGCGATCGCCTTTGTCTCGGTTTCCGAAGCACATTGTGTGTTGTTGAAGCGACTGGCTTGACTGCAGCGAATGCGAGACAGCAGAAAAGATGGTGTCGGCTGAACGGGAACGCAAATCGAGGTCGCAAGCGCGTAATGTTATGTATATATGGCAGTAGAGTTGAAGCTGCGATGCGAAGATCAAGACTGATCAAAGCCAATGCCTCAAGCTTTGTATCGAAGGATTAGGGGACGGAGTTGCAAGACGAGTCGCGAAAACAGCGGGATACCCGGCCGAGTCACGTATTCGATCGAGGGTTCGATTAAGATGGCGTTTGAGACAATGTCTTGACGGATCGGCAAAACCAGCAAGGCTAGCTGGGTGACGCAAGACGAGGCCAAAAAGTTTCCTATTCCCGTTGAATAGCAAACAAGAACAGAAGAAGAAGAAGAGGAGCTTGCTCTTGCCGGGCGTGTTGGTTCAAGTAAAGTAAATATAGAGAGGGTGTGGGGCAAAAGAAACGATGGCAGACAAGAACGACACTGGACGGGATGTGTTGGGATAGGATAGGATAAAAGCGAGCAAGCCATGCGGGTTTGAGACAGGGAACTAGAGACGGGTCGTTTATTAATTGTGTATTGACATTCATCTAGCATCCATGGATCACATCCCAAACTAGCCCGCCTAGGCAAGAATAGAGAAGTTACCTCACTTTCCACATCATCCCGTCATAAATCAGGTCTAAGACAGGGACGGCAAGCATGGCAACGGCACAGTGCAACAGATATACGTATCTAGCAGCTTTTTCTTCTCTCACAGTATCAGATTAGCTGCACTGCAGGGCCACTCGCGATGCTAACCCTTTGTTCTTCGTATACTTGCCTCGATACCTACCTACCTATCCTCGGGCGCTTTCTTTCTTTTCCCTTGGGCCTGCACAGGGCCCTGCAAGCTAAGGTTTATAGCAGTGGAGTCGCCCCTTAGAGCGTACCTGTCTACCTACTAGGTAAGGTAGGTCTACTGAACTCATTAAGGTGAGAGTGGATCTTTTGACAGGCGGAAGGAAGCTACTGCACCAATTGAAGTACCGCGTGCCGTGGCGTTCCTACCTAAACCATACCGTCCGTTCCCGGCGATACTATGGATGTTAAGACATCTTGGGTCCGTCTCCTTCGCACCTGCCTCGGTAGGCGCTGAGGTAATGAACTATAGATACTTACCTCCTACTACTACGGTAAGAGAATCAAATCGTGTCAGGAGATATACTGAATACCTTCACATTCAATGCATCATCATAGTTCGTCCTTCATGCCGTTCAAGCACTTTCTTTCAAGGTTCATCCCCGTCTCCATCAGCGGACTAAGTTACATACCTAAAAGCCCCTTGAAACACGAACCCTCGAGGGGCCGACGGCGGGAAGGTAATGTACTCGCTATTCGGAACCGTCAATGGGTCAATTATGTCAATCAGTGGCTCAGCACTTACACAATGGTTCTGTTTACTTTTTTATTTTTCTTCTTTCTTTTCTTTTTTCGCCTCCATCCTTCGATGCAATGCGACTCTGGAAGGTCATCCGCGCTTAAACGATCTCCACTCAGCTACATTGCGGAAGAAACATTGCTAACGATTGCAGTTAGTAGTCAACAAAGCCCCATTTAATACCACGAGGTGTGGGTGGATGCTAGCTGCGGATACCGATGCTGATAATTGTAGCGTAGTAGCGAACCTGAAGAGCGGTACAGTAAGTGCCGTGCATGAGATGAGGCTTGTCATCAGCAGTTACAACTCACAACTAACTGATGTATAGTATACTCTACAAGTAGTACGACACAACTCTCTTGATGACTCCATCCGTATTTGTATAAACTAATTGGTAGTCACCACCTAAGCCGGTGAATTGTCTTCCATCTCTCTGATTGTAAATAGACTTCCATACTAATAGTCCGTGCTCCGATCGCCATGTGGTGGTTCAAGGTCGGGCTGCTCTGAACACTGGATGTCAGGCTCAAACATTGATGGTAACGTTATGGTATGTACGCAGCTTGCCTGGCTGGGCTGAAATTGGCTACACGGCGCTCGTCCACTGACTCGAATCGAGCTGGCTAAACCTCGTAGAACCAGTGATCGGCATGTGTCAGTTCTTACTGTACAAGGCCGTGCTTACGACCTCAACTCAGTGCTCATTTTGGCGACCCCTGATTTCTTACTCGTCTAAACAACACAACGCACGGGCTCGTGATGTTCAAGAAGATCAAGAAGCAGAACCTGAAGCAAGGCGACAAACTACTTCCGAAATTTCCGAAGAAAAATTCTAGTGAAATATCCACAGACTACAGAACATCTCGGCTCCATCAGGTGTCTGGTAATTGTGGCAAACGGTGGGTCTTATTCAATGAACAAAGACCATTGACAAAATTCTTCGATCACCTAACCTGTCTTGTCCATTGGACGTTGGAAAAATTGACTACCTATTTCTCAACTCGGTACCTGAGTCCTAGAGACGCTATCGCATTACCGGGACCATCAGTATTTGTCCATTGCACCTGAGTCTCAAATAAAAACACCAAAGAACTATCCCCATTCCCTAGCAGAGCCTGCTCGTGCTCATCTCACAGCGTCATTCTTCTCATTGGCTTCCACTTCTCAGAACGTGGAAACCTGGTCAATGACCCTTGCTTAACCTCCAGGAGTTCTTCTCTTCCACCCTGGTTAACCCACTCATTTCCGTTGACGGTTGCAGGGACTGAGGGACCACTCAACATTATATCGCATCATACCACACCACACGATGATAAGGGGAACTAGTTCTGTAACAATTCACATATCCGACGTTCATCCTGGAGTATTGTTTTCACAGTCTCAAACTCTACTAGCCAGCTAGCTAAACCACCACCTCCAGCTTGGCTAGGCTAGGTGGCTAAGCACATAGAATAAGCAATAACTGGGCGTTTAGCTTGTGACTTGTCAAGATATTGCAAGAGTGTCCTCAACATTAAGCCCAAACCACCCACTAACTACCTGCGATACATCACATCAACCACCGCCGACGGTACAAAAAAACTGCATTGGCGTGCCCAAACCCATAGGTGATGAATTGATCGCGCTAAAACATGGAAGTTCGGAAACAATGTTCGAAGAGGGAATAGCATATTTCCGAGCCCACTACACCTGAGAATAGCTTGGCTGTTAGCATAGATATTTTCTCAGGTGATGAAGTGAAAAACAGACGTTTAAATCGGTCGTAAAACACCAGCTCTTGGCGCAGACGAGTCTTGAGCGGGAAGGGGGAAAAGGCTCCCCTCCTCTCAAAAGCTCTAACCATGTTACATACAAGTTCTTAGCCGCAACAGAGATCAGCAACGTTTCTATTGATCGATGAATATGGGTGGACGCCAGAAAAATAGGGGCACGCACTTTGTGCCCTGTAAATATTTTGACTTGTCGTTTAATCTCTGATAGGAGAAGGAGTCGCGAGCTAGGATCGCTCTCGGATCCAAGACATCCCGAAAAGCATACATACTTTATGAATCAATTGTTGGAACCTCCTGCATAGTGAATTTCTTCTTCAGCTGAAATATGGTATCCGTAGTATAGATATAACGTATAGACGGATATAGAATGGGTTGCCTCTAGCGTCCGCCCTCGATCTACATAATTCGACGATGTTATCAATAGCAAGGACAGATCTCCCGCTCCCGGTGGCTGATTGACTAGACTAGGGTTATCAATACTGACCATTAGACGTCAATAGTGAATGCATCTACGGTAATGGAGCATCCAAAAGCTCAGCTCTCACAGTGTAATACTATTCCTGGCTTGGTAGTATCCAACTCACACGAGTTCTTGTACAGATAGAGTTCAAGTAACCAACGGTTGGAAAACCGTAAGGGGAGCAAACATCTATACGTTGCTGCATGCTGTTGGGTTCATCATATAACAGCTACTATTGATTGGCTGTTGGATCATGATGAAACACGATTCTTGTCATCACATACCAGTCTGAACTAAGAGGTTGTCGAGTGGGATGGAGAACGAAGGATATGCCCAATTAGAATGACCCATGGGCATACCAGCAAAGTATTATGTAGGTATATCAGAGTTCAAGTATTGGCCACACGTGGGTTTCCGCATACTTGCTGCACATATCCCTTAGATCGATCATACTTCTAACCCACTATTCTAGAACAATCAGGGAATGTATGCAATGGTCCTAACGCACTAAACTTGACGTTTGGATAGTACAAAGCTTAGAGACGTTTGGTGCCACCTAGTTAAATTCTGAAACTATCAACGTCTCTTTTCAAAAGCGGCTAATAAGTTAGCACATGATTGGAATTCCAGACTTGGTTAAATGCAGAGACGCTTCATCAAACTATGGACTGCCTCGATTGGGGTCACTGCATGAAAAAGCTCGGTATCCGAAAAGATGCTTCTTTGCAGACAATGATGTGCACACGTTATAACCGCCCGGCACTATCCATGAAACAGGTTGAAACAAATATTGTATTGTTAGTCTTATGGCTTAATGACAGGGATCTAATCATCAGCCGCATCATCCGGCCCGGTGTCATGCGTTGATGCCAGGCCATGATGAGTTCGCGCATATTGCGGTATGTGCATTAAAGCTTGAGTTCGCTGGTCCATCTTACAACAGTTGGGTTATGCGATGAGAATCTTGTACACTAGTGCAGGTTTGACAGCTGTAGCGCCTTCTGTCTACGATGTTGGAAGCATTCAATGCCGCAGAGATAAATTCAGTGACTGTTTTATTTATATACTGGGCAATCATAAGTAAGAATCATAACGTGTCTAAGGTTGAGGCATGATAAAGTGGTATCCAGGTATCAAATGCCCGTCATCAAAGTATCCAACCCACCTCCTTGGCTTAAGTCTTTGCATCAAGCAAGCCAGATCAGAACTCTATCTAAAAATGGAAATCCCAAGAGTTCAACGCCGCAGTCATGCCGTTCTATCCAAAAAGTAATTCCCGCTCTGGAGGGCATCTTGGGATCCATGGCTGGATCCGCTATCTCGATGCATTCGTCTAAATTAATGATATCATCAAGGTTTCTACTGAAGCCTTGTGCCAACGCTAATGAAACAACATAAAACCGAGCTGGCAGTATCTTGTTTAATACCAAGTGTTTTTGGGGTCAAGGTTGTAGAGAATTTTGCAACTCTGCTTCTGGCACATCTTGCCACGATCAAGCGTCTTGAACACGGGTCCGTCAGGGCCAGTGACGTAGTGATACTGTCCAAAGAAGCGCCATTGACGAGGGTCAGCGAGGGAGTATACTTCGTCACCCCAATGTCCGCGGTAATGGAACCAGGAGGTTGGTGCATGTGGATTTGAGGCTGCGGGAACGAGACTCAGAGGTTCCTCCGTATCGTCCGGTTCGTGGCCGCCTTCCTTTGTGTAATCGTAATGATATGCGTAGTTGTTAAGAGACGGATCCCACAAGGGCCCCTTATCTGTAACATCCTTGAGGAGCTTGAAGGGGAGAATGTAAGGATGCTTGCCTGGTAGAGCGTACATCGCGTGCGATCCAACGGCGGAATAGATGACGGGTCGTTCTCCGCGCTTCTCAACAGCCTCAAAGGCGTATGCTTGCCCACCCTCATGTTCTGAAAAGAACACACCACGGGGAATGCCGTGCTCGAAGCGCACCATGCAATGCTCCCAGTCACCCACATGGTTGCCAAAACGAATCCCCAAGACGGTTTGGCCAAGATTATACGAATAGAAAAAGAACCAGAAAGCGTCCACAATACCGGATCCTTTATCAACAACTACCAGTACGGCTGGAGCGGCCGAATAGCCATTTTCGTCTGGCCTGTGGCCATAAGATTCCGAGCGACGACCGTTTTGGAATTTGCGATGCCTGGGATCCGAAATCTTGTGTACAGGACGGTCCTTGCCGACATCATACCAAGTGCTGGGTTCACGAGACTCCGGTTGCCCTTGAGGATGTCCTATCGGTATTTCGGTGTCCTGCTCTCCGTCGTGATCATCCGGGAACGGTTTGGGAATGTTGTAATGACTGTGTAGCCAATCGGGTCTAGACTCAACATCATTGTCGCTTCGGAGAGTAATGTTGCCGGAGTACTTGTTTAGTTGGTGCAAATTGTGAAGGGTCCATTTCTCAGTAGAGTTGATAAGCTCATCGCTAGCATATGCGGTCATGTGTTCGACATGCTGACGGATATCTGAAGGCCAAAACTCCTCTCCAGAATACAGATGAACCAAAGGCGCATGCTTGGTAACATAATCGGGGATGTCGCGGAGAATCCGGCGACGCTGATTTGTGTTGCGCTTATGATCTTGACGTGGAAGTTCCTCTGGCTCCCAGGCTAGAGAACGGCGCTTCAAATCCCCCCATTCAGGCTCCTCGTCGTCATTGCTCCCACGAGTAGCAGGGTCACTGCGCAAGTGGTGCAGTCCGCACAAGCTCATCCAGAGACAGGCTTGACGATCCAGAAAGTATGGGCTGCTATTAACCCAGCGTCGGTCTCTTTCTCGTCTCTCTGGGCCTTTATCCGTTGGGTCTAGCACTCGAGGGAGCAGCCATGCGCCAAACGAGACAAGCAGCACAAAAGCTAGCAATATGGAGAAGCGGCGTAACCAAATCATGGTTATTGCGACGACAAACTCATATGATGTGGGATTTGTAGGAATTGAGCAAGATAGAGTATTGAGTTTTCGATAGCGATAGCGACAGGGCGGAAGCGGTCGGAGTATAGGAAGAAGGGTCTAAGTCAGGATAGGCCGGCTATACAGGCATCACGAATGAAGGGGAGCGAAGAGAGTCGGTGCCGCTGTCGGCATGCCGTTGAATGATATGGAGAAAGAAAGGAATGAAAGAAAGAAGAAAAAGCCTTTGACTAAGTTGATGGAAGAAAAGAAGCGTGCGCAATAGTCATGGCCGTTGATCGACAAGGGTACGGATAGATTGGCGGAGTCCGCAGTGACCCATGAGGTACTGTAGTAAGTGGAGGGAGAGGAGTAATGCAGGTACTTGACCTTTTTGGCAATGGAACTGCAAACTTACAGCCCAGAACAGGTCTTGGGTGTGTACCTGACAGGACTGTTTCTTGTTTCTTTGTTGCCCATAAGACGCCAATCACCAAATACCAAGACTAAGTCTTTACAGGTGTCGAGTACGAATACGTAGAAATTTTGCCCATTGAATCTGGGGTATTGACATCCATGGGCGTTCCATGTGGAGGTTCCTTGCTCCCCCAAGTGCCGATGAATGACTTACTCAAACATCCATACTTGATGGGGTTCTCCTCAAAGTTTGGTATACTCAAACATCTAGACAATAGCAAGCCACAGGTCAAACTCACTTCCGGATTCAGACATTTTTGCCAAGTTTTAGAAGCAGCGTTACATGGACAGGTACATACAATAGTACCATTTCAAATGCAACCAAAGATCTCGAACCTCATGCCCATGTGCTTGCTTCCTGTGGAAAATGTTTTAGCGTACTTGGAGACCCCTCTTGTCCTACTCAGAGCCTCCATCCAAGAACCCCAGCATCGCTACGACCCTGGAATGGACCGACTAGTTAGACCTTCTTGCCAGAAATACACGCAAACCCGTATTAAACCCCATCCAAAAGGACATGCAGGGGTTTAATAACGCTGAGCTTGCGATCCCGAGTACGATGCTTCTATTCCTCTAAGAGAATCAGATGCATTTACCTGTTCACTGTCAGTTCTCGTTCCGAACAAATGATCTTCAGCAGAATTAGGACGGATGGACGAACGCACGAGAAAGGCGGGGGAATTGTGCTGAGTGACATGATCATTCTATGTCTGCGAGTCACGACACACTTTGCTGCTTTATAACTAAGTGAATTACTGATACCAAAAAGGCCTTGGGCTGCAGTCTTACAGAGCGGTTTAAGACACCAGAAACACGGATACTTGTAGTCACTCGGCTCACGAGACGTCCCCACGAGCTCATATCACTGGCTGCGACCGTCTCATACTGGCCGAATTATCATAATGCCACATACGAGCTGCAGTAGTAAATAGGAAACTCTCGGTTCCATAGTCCGAAATCCCTTGCTGATCCAGCTTGAGGACATATTCCAGTTTGAATTGAGACATCGCAAAGAGCCAACGTAATCAGAACAAAACGTTTCCAAGACCTTGGTACTTCTATCACCGCCATATGGTACTTGCGAGCTGGAGCGCATGTTCTTGTCGGTGAACAAGAAGCGACTTGAGCCTAACAGCTAACGCTTAACGTTGACCGCATAACTGCTGACCAGCAGTAGTCAGGCTAAAGGTGCTCATGATCTTTCTTGTATCGGAAGAGTGCTCTTAATAGCCCTCAAGAGAAACGGAATCACATCAAGTGACGAATGGAAGCATGGTAATATAAAACATGTCATTCAATGTGGGCAATGATGCACCACGGGTATCATAAACTCATACCTCCATCCATCTATGGCTTCTTAGACCCAACTGCGCCAGACTCAGACGTCCTGAAAGGTCTTGGCCCGCAACTACCTGGCCAATACTTATTCAGCGTTTGACATATCTTCGTCTTCATCATCAGTAGTCTCGCTCTCATCATACTGGTCCATCTCGTCGTATTCCCCTCCATGCAGGTCATTCCATCTGCTCGGAGTAGGAGTCGACAGGTGGCCTTCGGGATATGGACCCTCTAGGTCTCTTCCTATAGATGGCGTCAAGGTCGTCGAACCGGCCTCTGATCCGCGACCGCGACCCTGACCGGCTCGAAGTCTCGGCCGTCCACCCCTACGTCCACTTGCACGCCGCCTCTCTCGTTTGGGAATGACTTCCTCTCCGTCTTCGTTCAGCAGTCTCCTCCTCCGCCTAGGTTTGTATTCGGGGTCTCGATTGTCCTTGAAATCTTGTCCTTCGCCATCTTTTGCCCATACGGTGACTTGATCCGTCTCGCCCTTCCTCTTCTTGAGCGCCATCAGATTTTCCAAGAATCGCGTCTGCTGAGCTCGCTCGCCTGACCTGTCCTTTCCGACGGGAATTCTAATGTTCCATTCCTCTCTGATGGCAGCTAGCGGATCCTCCCGAATAATATTAGGCTTACCAATGGTCTCCTTAGTCGCAATCCTCGAGGCGCAAGCGCCCAGAAAGTCAACGTTTCCTTCTAGACTGCGTAGAGCAGGAAGGGGGTTCTCGATATCGCGCGATGTAAAGATTCCTTCAGTACCAACAACCTCGGCCCATGAGCCCTCAAAAGTTCGACCTTTGTACGATATAATCGGGTGCGGCGAATGCAGTTCCAATATCTGAATGTCCTCAGTCTCATTACGGGTCTTGTTCCCATTCTCCTTTGTATCGTCCACTGTATCGCCGCGATCAACTCCTTTGCCTTTGTCGTTGCTCAGGGCCGGGTCGATTTCGGGTTCGTCGTCGTCAGCCTCTGGTTCCGGCAAAGGGTCGTTGTCGATGTCGTTATCATCCTCATTATCCTCCGCAGCGCGAAGGCCTCTCCAACTAGGATTATGGTCCAGCCAAGTTTTGTAGTATCCACCTCGACTATGGTGCGGTGTTCGTGGTTGTCTGTCTTTGAATTCGGGATATGAGAGATCAAGTGTTAAATAATAGGTCTAGTAACAGTCAGCTGGTTGTTTCAGGCGAGCGTGTAGTTCTCAATTGAGTAGTACTTCTGTTTCAGTGGTCGAATATTCGTATTCCCATTCTTCTTGGTCATCTTTTTCTAATTGTTCTCCAATCTTGAGGATTGCCGCCGTCTCAGCCGACCTCGCCGCGTCTGGTGTGGCCATGCTGTATGCGCCGGGTCGCTCAAGTAATGTTAGGATGGTGAATTGTATAGAATAAATGGCCCGGTAGGATTTAGGTGTGTATGAACGATTCGTATTGGCATCAGCGCATCTGTAGCTTTGAAAGTGACGGTGCTTGAAAGTCTATAATGCTTTTGTTGACAAAAGGCAGAGGTTTGGTCGCGAAACTTAAGGCTTATAGCCAAGGTACTTACCAATTGGGGCCTCAAAGTCGGTCAAAGATGGCACTTTGTAGGAAAAGTTGATAATTGCAGGGATCAGGCGGGGCAGCTTCTGTCCACCCCTGCCCCGCTATCACTATCAGGCTGGGTTACAGCATTTGATGAGTCTTATTGGATTTTGAACTTGGCCATATCTTTCTTGACGTTTTCAAAAACACGCCCTTGAGTCATCCAACGCTTCTCTTTTTATGTTGTATTTAACAGTCATAGTTTCCTTTTACTGAGAGACGAGTCTCAAGCCTCCATTCTCCAATCTTCTTTACATATATTCAAGAGCAAGATGCCCACTGTGCACCTATTAGATTATGTTGCCGGCAACATCAGGAGTCTGGTGAATGCCATTGAAAAGTGTGGCTACGAGGTCGAATGGGTTCGATCTCCAGAGGACGTTCCCAATGCAGAGGTTCGGCGAGACTCTCCCCTTTTATGTGTCCATCAAGACTGATGCGCTTCAGAAACTCATCCTCCCCGGTGTCGGCCACTTCGGCCATTGTCTTTCCCAGCTTTCTCAGGCCGGCTACCTAGAGCCTATCAAGAAGCACATTGCCGATGGGAAGCCCTTTTTCGGTGTTTGCGTTGGCCTACAGGCTCTCTTCCAGGGTTCTGTCGAGGATCCTGACATCCCCGGTCTCGGAGTCGTGCCAGCTGCTTTGGATAGATTCGACGACTCAAGTAAATCGGTGCCTCACATTGGTTGGAACAATGCCTTCACTGCTGGTAAGGCCATGTACGACCTTCAACCCGACTCAAAGTATTACTATGTTCACTCCTACAAGTGCCCGTACAAGCCAGGGGAGCTCGAGTCGCAAGGATGGGCTGTTGCGACTGGCACCTACGGCACCGAGACTTTCGTAGGTGCCATCGCCAAGGGCAATATCTACGCAACCCAATTCCACCCAGAGAAGTCTGGCGCTGCCGGTCTAAGGACTCTCCGGGCCTTTCTCACAGGTGAAGGTCTGAAAACCCTCGGCAATGTAGTCGACGAAGCTGTCGCCAATGCTCCCGTCAAGTTTGAGGACAGCCTGACACGACGAGTCATTGCATGCTTGGATGTGCGCACAAATGACCAAGGCGATCTTGTCGTTACAAAGGGTGATCAGTACGATGTCCGCGAAAAGGGCGACGATCGCAACGTGCGCAACCTGGGCAAGCCTGTCGAGATGGCTAAGCGATACTACGAATCTGGGGCGGACGAGGTCACGTTCCTTAACATCACTTCTTTCCGAGACTGCCCAGTTGCCGATCTCCCCATGCTTGAGGTCGTTCGTCAGACGTCTCGCACTGTTTTTGTGCCCCTGACCATTGGTGGTGGTATCCGTGACACCGTGGACACTGACGGCACAAAGGTTTCAGCGCTTGAGATTGCCACCATGTACTTCAAGTCTGGAGCCGATAAGGTCTCGATCGGGTCTGACGCTGTTCTTGCTGCCGAAGAGTACTACTCTCTCGGCCGTAAACTCTTTGGCAACACTGCCATTGAGCAGATTTCCCGGGCCTATGGTAACCAGGCCGTTGTTGTGAGCGTCGATCCCAAACGTGTCTATGTTCCCAAGCCAGATGCTACCCGACACAACATCGTCAAGACGCAGTTCCCCGGTCCCAAGGGCGAGGAGTACTGTTGGTACGCCTGCACAATCAAGGGTGGCCGTGAAACTCGGGATATGGATGTAGTCGAGCTTGTGCAAGCTGTCGAGGCGATGGGAACCGGAGAGATCCTCCTCAACTGCATTGACAAGGACGGCACCAACAGTGGGTTCGACTTCGAGCTCATCAACCAGGTCAAGGGAGCTGTCAAGATTCCCGTCATCGCCTCAAGTGGTGCTGGCAACCCGGCTCACTTTGAGGATGTATTCCAAAAGACTTCAACAGATGCCGCTTTGGGTGCTGGAATGTTTCACCGCGGCGAGTACACAGTCAAGCAAGTGAAGGATTACCTACAACAAAAGGGTCTCAAGGTGAGGCAGTTCGAAGAGGGCTTTTAGGGCTTTTTGAAATAGAACAAAGAATAAGTTTATAGACAAATTCTTGAATTCGGTAAATATCGCTTTGGTATAATTTCAACTAGAAGGCATGCTGTACTGGATAAAGAGTCATAACCATAAGAGCTTCAGTATAACACAGAGACACCAATACGCTCCAACACCTTCGAAATCCTTCAACAGGAAAGATGCGCCAAGATGAGTGTGTTGAACTTACGACTCAACGTCATTGCTAACAGACTCTTCGAGCATAGCAGAGCAAGTCGCCGAGCGAGCCTCCAGGCTAAATTTTGGAAAACACCAACGAAAGTAAAATGACAAGAGACAAAGAACACAACCACTCCCAAACTCCATAAAAGAAGCAACTCGTTGCCTATAGCTCCATGCCCATCAACATCCACTTCTTGCTCGTAACATCAAGATCATGGGCCCAGTGATCCAAGGTAACCATGTCGAAGCCAACCCACTGAAGGCTCTTTGACAGAGAGTGGACGTCATCCGCGGGAATACGCCTGTCAATACAGGTAACAATGTGAGCACAGTCCAAAGGACCGTCGGCCAATTCGATAAGGGCCATGAGACTGTGATATTGTGTTAGCGAGATGCGACAGATCAGGATCAAAGGGAGAAAACATACGCCTTTTTCAGGTCTCGGCCGAGAACGCCTTCAACGTCGAAGAAGACAAAGAGAGATTTCTCCTCTCCATCATCAGCAACAAAGGCACGGAAGCTCGCACCGCCGGCATAGTCCCAAACCTCCAGCCAAGCGGTTATGTCGTAGGCAGATAGCTTGTCATCGGAAACAGGCTTGAAGTGTTCGGGAAGCCGGTCATCGGACGGCGGCGTTGGTAAAAAAGCACCAGACAGGCCGGAGCCATTCATGGACGAATTCCTCTCACCGTGGAACGTCGCCTTCATGGACTCGCAAAAGAATCTCTCACATTCTTCCCTGATCGAAAGTGCTGCCCCCCCTCGTCGGCCCAGGCGCCGGCCTGGGATTTCTCGCTTCTTGTTCTTGGGCAAGAGAGCGAGCTCGTTAGACGAGGTTAATGCGGCGAGGGGGGGGCTTGTTGGAGGGGAGGGTAATCCTGAGGAAGGGACCTCAGGAATACCACTCGGCCCCTGTAGCACAGAGTTAGGATCATGACGCAGATGTAGTGTTTTATAGAGATAACGTACCTGCAACCCCGGTAGTGCAGTAGTGGAGGCCCTTGAGGTTGGCGGCAGAGTCGACGAGGTAGCAAGAGGCAAGGACATTGACCTTCTGGGCAGCGGCCTCGCCATAATTACTACTGTAATTCAAATTCTGATTATTCATTGGCGCCATTGCTGGTGATGTTTCCTGGGTATCGACTAAAGTGGTGATAGTTGGGAAAGGACCGAGGTTGTTGATCGGCGGAGAGAGGTTGACTGGTAACGTTTGATTGAGGTGGCTCGAAATAAACGGGTTGGAAATCCTTTTAAAAGATTTGTGTTATTTGTTTGGAGGCGAAAGTGTGGATACGTGCGGCGACGTTTAGTTTCGTGTCTTGGTAAACTCGTGGAGAATGTCTTTCAGCTTGGAGTAGAGTAGAAGTCAAGATTGTGGCAGCGGTGTGACGGGCGAAGACGAGGATAAATACTGAGAATTGAGTGTGTCAGGCCTTGAAGGGGGAGCGACAAAAGCCCATGAATCTGACGCTCGGGGCAGGAGGAACAGCGATTTGTGTGGACCCCTCACCTGAGGCTCTGGAATTTTGTGCACCACAGTGGAGGTAGCGCTTGCCACACCCACCTACATTGGGTGGCATCCATTGGAGCCGGGGTAACAGCAACAGTTTAGCAATTCCAGTGGATGGACAGGCGTTGTACAGTGCGACTTTCTTATCTTGGCAAACGCTGATGTGAGTTGAACCGAGCGAAATGGAAAGAAATCCTTGGATGAGTTGTTGTTGATCACAGCCAAGATATCGTCATCTCGTCACAAACTTGATGAGCATCTTGCAATTTGTAACAATCTTGTTTCCCAATGATTATCAGTGGAATTTCAACTCATTTCTCATCAAAATAAATCATAATACCTACCTTGCTAGCCAAGCATTCTTCTAAACCTAGCGCACGCTTTCGCACTAACGCGAACGCCTCCGCGGCACATGGTAAGGCCTACTGGTCAAGGGCTGAGAATGTTAGTTGCCAGCTACAGAGTAACGAACGACAAAAACTTGATGGTCATACAGAGTCTAAAAGTGTTTCACGAATGAACGCAGGCTTATTGTTAAGGGCAGTCCAGACTGTCCATGTATGTCTTTTTTTTTTTTTTTTTGGTTGCACATCACCGTTGCAACTCAATACTTCCAAGACTGTCTCACGCAATTGCTACCACCCAACCCGGAAGAGTCTAGAATTCTCTGCGAGCGTCTTTGTAAAGTGATGTTCTTCCTCGCTTACATACTGTGTTAGTAACGAACAGCAGAGTTACACGCTACGGATGCATTGTACAGCAATTACTGTATTCAGTTCTTCATACCGCTGGGTTGTGCTGTGCCACTTCTACATTGTGTGATGGGAATCTGGAGAGGTCTTGTTCAGAATTGCATGATACACCTACAGTGTAAAAAGACTGCAATTATCTGGGGCGTCCTCCACAGTGATCAATCACATGATCAAAATTTTCATGATCGATCCAATTGACAGTTTCATGCAATTTTCATGATCCTCCCTGTCTACAATGCCAGAGGTAACAATTAAGGGCGGCATTCTCGGCCAACTCAACCCAACCCGACCCAACCCAACTCATAGCAATGTCTATCTATCTCCGGACTAAATGCCCCCGTCGTGTAAGTTGATTGGTGGACACGCTGTGGTCCCGACATGATGGCGCCGTGCCCAACCCCGCGTTTTGGTTCTCTTCGGGAATGCATCCGGACCGAGACTACTCTATATCAAAATACCCATCCTAGCTGCTGCAGAGATGAAGCATGATCAACATGCTAAATACTCAGTTCGACCTTGGCCTCCAACGGCCACATCCTTCCCTCCTTGCTAGCTTCATGCACCTGCTATATGAGGTTCAGAACAAGCTATATCGGCCCGGCTCAATTGCATTACTTTAGATGCCAACTAATCCCACGCGATACCCAAAGTATGGCAGAGAATTTGGAAGCTGAACAAGGTTTTATTCAGTATAAACCATAACAAAGGGACCAATCTCTGTCTCGTGTCCTCCTATCAGCAAATAGTCTACCGAGAAAAGTCCCTGATTGGAAGAGTGTTTCCGCGACTTCATCACGCCGGGGACATGCTCATCACCATTCACCGTTATGGCTATGCTGTATTCTTGGCCTCTATTACTCGGCCAGGTCCAATTTAACCAATGCATCCTGTAATCCCATTCAGTTACACGAAAATACGAGTCTAGTGCAACCTGAACCAAGATCTTCAACGCAACTAGCCAAAAGAGACATTATTATACTATCATACAGTGTTCCCACATCTCCTGTGTCATATATGTACTATCCTGGACATATTTGTATTCAAATGCACATTCTATTACGGTACTATTATCCGTGGCGGGCACTGAGGCTTGCAAATGCATCCGGGCTGTGTCGACCATTTGTCCATGCGAGGTCCATACCAAGGTTCATACTCTCCCGGCTCCGAGCAGCAAAAGGATCCGAAGTAGCCGTAGCGTTTGGGCTTGCAATGGAATTGGCAGCAGATGCGTTTGTCATGAACGGATTCGTTCCAGATGACATTGGCGGGTGAACACTGTGGTTCTGCTGCACAGGAGCCATTGGTTGGTTCTCGGGTATGGTTGGCTGTTGTGGTTGATGAGCTTGTGCTGTCTGGTAAGAAGACTGTGTTGAATCGACACTTGCTTGCTGGGGAGTTGCTTGCGGGTAATTGTTGAAGAGCGCCATAATCGAGGCTTTGTCGGGTCTCTGGGGCTGGTAGAACTGCGGTTGCTGTTGCTGTTGTGGCATCTGCTGCTGTGGCATTTGCTGTTGTTGTATGTGTGGCATCTGCTGCTGCCCATAGAACTGCTGCCCAGTCTGTTGTTGGGCAAATGGATTGTTGCTCGCTTGGGCCTGATTCTGCATCGGCTGCATAACAGGCTGCTGACCAAATACTTGCTGTCCTGTTTGTGCTGTGGACTGGCCAGCATTCGCGAAGAAAGGGTTCGTAGTAGTTTCAGGGGGGCTCAGAGGTGCCGGGCTCTGATACACGGCAGAGCTTTGATATACTGCAGAGGCCTGATATACGGCTGGGTTCTGGAAAGAGCTCTGTGTTTGCTCTGGGATCTGGCCAAGACTGGGCGATGCTATCCGAGTCGGAGATCGGGTGAATGGATTGTATCCTGCGGACGCTTGGTTGGTGTTGACTTGGGGGAAAGGATTATTTGACTGTTGAGGCTGCTGTTGGACCGCGACAGTCTGGTTCGTGAAGAAAGGGTTGTATCCTGTCGACTGCGCTTGGAGTGGCTGGGGGTATGTCATGTTGTTGCTAAAACCCAAGCCCGAGAAACCACCAGGAGTCGTGGGTGCCGAAGGGGCCACTTGCTGGTATCCTGTAGGCTGCTGGACAGGTTGCGGGACCGGTCCTCCAGTATGGTGAGGAAACAAAGGCTGCTGTGGGGAGAGTGACATATTTTGAAATGCCTGGCTGAAGGCATCGGTCGGCTGTTGCTCCTGCGCAACGGGTGCGCCAAACGGATTTGTCTGGCCGTATGGGTTCCGGTTCTGGAGACTCCCTGTCGAGTGAGCTGTCTGTGGTGGAGCTGTGCCTAGGTTATCAAATGGATTCGTCGAAGCACTCGATGGAGTAGTCGGACGGTCTGTGGCTGAACGGGAAGGTACACTGAGACCTGCGCCGAGTCCTAGCCCTCCAGAATTCGGTGTAAGAGGCGTCAAGGACCTTGATGTACGCAAAGTCTGTTCTCGAGGTGAAGGTGTAGGAAGAGGAGAGGGACGGCCACTTCCCTCGCCTAATCGCACAAGAGTTTCGATCGCCCTTTCCAGGTTGCCGTTGACACCTTTCAGCACCAAGGCATTCCTCTTAGCATCCTGAAAGCCCATGTCCTGTAGCCTGGCCATCTTCTGGTCCAGCTCATCAGGTTGGTCGAGATCCAGTGTTGCGCCGAAAACCTTGGACGGCTTATTGGGCGGCCTTGGAGATTCGGTGCGACTAGCTTGAGCAGCCGCTATTGTTTTGGCATCCTTCTTCGATTTGGAGGACAGAGGAAAGATGGACGAGGCAGATCGGAATCCGAACTTCGAGTTCTTTGGCGGCAAAGGTGGAGGTTTTCCCTCGCCCATATGCGGAGACTTGGATTTTCCCGTTCCATTAACAGTATTGTTCATATACTTCTGTCGAATGAATCGTTCCATCGCGGAATCGGCTTCGTCCACGTCAACGGGCACAGGCGGCTTGCCATGTTCAGGGTTGTATAAGTTGTTCGATGTAATATTTCCAACCTTCCTCATGTTCTGTTGGTTGTGTAAGCTGAGAGATACTCCCGTACGCGACTCTGATATTATTCTCGTTACTCACATCGACTTGCTCGTTGGTCCAGCTGTCCATACTCAAGGACTTGACTTTGGAAATGTGCGTACCAAGCTTTCGGTGGATTGCAGCACATCTCATGCATAAGAAAACGCCGAGCTAATAACGAAGTTAGTCAGAGTCGATTTCGGTACGCCATAGAAATGCTTACACTCCATGATGCCCATGCTAAAGATGACAGTTCACGTTAGCGAATTCCGAACCTTCTACAGACGGCCCCATGATGAGCTTCATTGTATGTCTGGGGCGTACCTGGGTTACGCGCATGGCAGTCTGCACACATATTATTTCCCGGAACATTCTGCACAAGATCTTGCAGAGCCTTTTCATTCCGCGCCTGCTGGCGCTTGCTCATTAGACCAGACATTGTCGACGGGTCAAATGGACAAAGATTTCGATGACCTCTAAAAGAAATGCGGTAATAACGCGATATATCTTGCAATGTAACAGCCTATGGTCGTTTGTGGAGCTCGCGTAGTACGAATTCGGCGGTCGGAAACTCGAATGCTCTCTGTACAGAGACTGGAGGCCGGAATGGGGGTGGTCGTCAACGGGAAGAAGCAAGTTGTCGAGATTGATGTAATGGATGGCCGGGAAAAGCAATTATGGCGGCAATGCATGTGAAACAGATGCAAGTAATATGTAACGCAATGGTATGCGATATAATGCGATGCGATACGTTACCATGCAATGCTGATGGGTCTGAAAAGAAGGAGGAAAGAGGATGAAGGTTGACGAAGGAGGTGTTACTTGTTGCGCCGTGCGATTCAGGTCCAAATGGATGCGGGTGCGGGAAGAGCGCGGGTTTCTTAGGCTCTGACACAGCGTAGAAACCAACAATCAATCAACTACCTTGTGCGGGTAAAAAAACGTAAGATTGGAGAGCTTGTTGGAATTGATTATCAAGTTTCCAAAGCCAGATGTAAAGAAATTTGCAGAAAAAGGATTAATTAAAAGTCAGCCAAAATATGATCTTGTACTCAGAAAAAAGCCCCTGGCCTGAACCTTTAGCAGTTAGAAACTTGCCCAGGGATAGGTTTGTCGTCCCCTAAAGCCACAGTGGAGTTCCATCCTGTTGCCCGCCCGCTTAGATCCACCAGTCACTTAACGTAGGCTAGTAGGTAAGGTAAGGTCAGGTTCCGTCTGACTATCCCAACTTGTTCTAGGCATGGGCTCGCCTGGTCCATCCACTGGTTGAAAGCGAATTGACGGCCTTGGCTGGTTGGATTTTGACGACAGCGTCAGGGGCAAGTCTCGTGGGTGAGACAGGGTTTAGGTGAAGACCGAGATTCACTGTCCAGAATCTCCAGGGTATCTAGCGGGAGTCGCAGATCCATATAGTACGCCATTGCTTTGTTTTGTAGCAGTGGTTTTCGGTTATGATAATGGACATAGTCGAAATAAACGAATTCGGTGTTTGCATTACAGTGAATATCAAATGTTGCCTCCATTCTGCGTTGCAAGACTTGTCCCTGTAGTGGTACATCGTCAAGTGCGTGTTAAATAACTCATCCCATGTCCAGTCCTGGAAGTTCAACATTTATACACCTATTCAACTGCAACCACGTGCATAGACCCCTGATTGCATAACATGGCATTCACGGATGGTCTCGTAAGTGGGATGTAACCCACAACCGTTTATATCGGTCCTATCAGCTCAAAATTACAGAGTTGCTAGATAGTATTTAACTTCAATATACATGGTAGTTATGCCCAGTTTAGGATAAGCTAGGCAAATTGACTGGCATGGATTCTTAGTCGTTTTATATTTCTTTATATTAAAGGAATAATAAGTAGGCCGCTTAGCAGTGCTTTTATTTCCTTATAGCAGCTAATACTTTAAAAAGAGCTATATACTTAATAGTAAATATAGAATAATAATAAATTAATAATAGTAATATAATAATATTATAAGGCTTAATATTAAATTAAAACCTTATATTAAAATAAAAGCTTTAAATAAATAATAAAAAATCTTCTTTTTTTTATAATATAATAATAAAAATAAGAAAATTATTAATATTAATAATTAAAATAATATAATATATAAATCTTTTTATTTAATTATTTATATAATAAAAAAAGCTAATTAATAATAATTTTAATAATATATTATATTAAATAAATTTAAATCTTAAAAATAATAATTTTAATACTTTAATTTATAAAAATAATAATTTATATAATAATAAAGAATAGCTAATTATTATATTAATTAATAATAAAAAATATATTAAAAAGTTATATTAATTAACTTTTTAATAGAAAAAGCTTTAAAATATAAAAATTAATAATATATATAAAAACTTTATATTTATATATAATAATAAGTTTAATATTATATTAATATAATTTAATTATAAGGTTTTAATTTTTTTATATTTTATTAAAATAAATTATATTAAATAAATAATTTAAAAAAAAGAATATTTTAATACTTTATATTAAAAATTAAATTAAAATATTAAGCTAATAATAAAGGAAAAAGTATTTTTATTAGTAATATACTTAGGTAAATATATACTTTAAGTTATAAATTTAATATTAATAATAATTATAATAGAAAAGTTTAAATTATTCTAGGGAATATAATTAATAATTAATATTTTAATTAATTATAGTAATTAAAATAAATAAAGTTAATAGAGATTTTTTATATAAAGAATTTTTATATAATTATATTAAGTTTAATAAGAAGCTTTAAGTTAAAATAAAGGCTTTTTTATAAATTAATAAATATTATAGAAAAATAAATTATATAATAATTACTTAAGTAAATATAATAAAAAAAAATACTTTATAATAAGTAATAATCTTAATAGTAGTTTTAATAGTAAAGTAATACTTTTATATTATATAAAATAAATTCTTTCCTTTAAAAAATTTTCCTAAGTAAAGCTATAAAGGTTTTATATTATATATAAGTTAAATCCTTAATAGGCTTTTAATATATCTCCTACTATATCTAATAATCTATTAAATATTAATCCCTTTTTTATTTTTATTTTAATACCCTTAAACCCTTAGCTAAATAGCTATAATACTTTTTCCTTCTTTAAAAAGTTATACCCCTTTAATATATATTCTAAGGAGAATTATTATTTAACTATTATTAAAAAGTATTAATAAGTAAATAGAGTTTAGGTTATATTAATTATCTTATTAGGAAAGTTAATTATTAAGAGATATTTAAGTTTAATATATTAGGTTTTTAATTTATATAAATCCTTTAATTTTAAATTTATAAGAAAAACCTTAAAAAGACTTAGGCTTTATAAAATATAAAGTAAAAAATAAAAAATAAAAATATTAACTATATATATTCCTTAATATTAGCTAATATATTAAATATAAGCTTATAATATAATAAATTTACTATTAAAACTACTATTAAAATTATTACTTATTATAAGGCATTTTTTTTTTATATTTACTTAGGTAATTATTATATAATTTATTCTTTTATAATACTTATTAATCTATAAAAAAGCCTTTACTTTAACTTAAAGCTTTTTATTAAACTTAATATAGCTATATAAAAATTCTCTATATAAAAGTTCTTTATTAATTTTATTATTTTAATTAAATTTATTTTAATTATTATAATTAATTAAAATATTAATTATTAATTATATTCCTTAGAATAATTTAAACTTTTTTATTATAATTACTATTAATATTAAATCTATAACCTAGAGTATATATTTACCTAAGTATATTATTAATAGAAATACCTTTTTCTTTATTATTAGCTTAATATTTTAATTTAATTTTTAATATAAAGTATTAAGATATTCTTTTTCCTAGATTACTTATTTAATATAATTTATTTTAATAAAATATAAAAAGATTAAAACCTTATAGCTAAATTATATTAATATAATATTAAGCTTATTATTATATATAAATATAAAGTTTTTATATATATTATTAATTCTTATATTTTAAAGCTCTTTCTATTAAGAAATTAATTAATATAACTTTTTAATATTTACTATTAAAACTACTATTAAGATTATTATTTATTATAAGGTATTTTTTTTATTTTATATTTATTTAAATAGTTATTATATAATTTATTTTTCTATAATATTTACTAATTTTTAAAGAAGTCTTTACTTTAACTTAAAGCTTTCTATTAAAACTAATATAATTATATAATAAATATTAACTTATTCTATTTAAATTTATTTTAATTACTATAATTAATTAAAAAGCTAATTATTTTTTATATATTATTAAATTATTTAAATATTTTAATTAAATATATTATTACTTTAAGGTTTATAATTTAAAGCTTATATTTACTTAACTATATTTCCTCTAGGAATATCTCCTCTTTTATTAATAGTATAATACTTTAATTTAGCTTTTAATATAAGGCATTAAGATATTTTTCTTCTTTAAAGACTTATTTAATATAATCTAATTTAATAAGGTATAAAAAAACTAAGATTAAGTAATTAAATTATATTAATATAATATTAAACTAATTACTATATATAGATTTTTCCTTATATATACTATTAACCTTAGTATTATAAAATATATTTTACTTAGAGATTAATTAATATAAATATTTAATATATTTATTATTACTATTTAATATAATTATTAACTTCTCCTTATTATTATATTAATTATTATTACTATAAGCTAAGGCTTTAAGGCTAGTATTTATAGGGTTAAGGCCTACTTAATATAATATATTATTATATAAATTATTATCAATTAGCTTTCTTTATTATATAAATAATAAAATAAAATAACTTATATATTATACTGCTTAAAATATTAATATTAATAATTTCCTTATTTTTATTATTATATTATAAAAAAAGAAATTTTTTTTATTATTTATTTAAAGCTTATATTTTAATATAAAGTTTAATTTAATATTAAGCCTTATAATATTACTATATTATTATTATTAAATTACTATTATTTTATATTTACTATTAAATATATAGCTCCTTTTAAAGTATTAATTATTATAAAGAAAATAACTTTTTAATATATTCTTTATTATTAATTAATATAATAATTAGCTATTTTTTATTATTATATAAATTATTATTTTTATAAATTAAAATATTAAGGCTATTATCTCTAAGATTTAAATCTATTTAATATAATATATTATTAAGATTATTATTAATTAACTTTTTTTATTATATAAATAATTAAATAAAAAGATTTATATATTATATTACTTTAATTATTAATATTAATAATTTTCTTATTTTTATTATTATATTATAAAAAAGAGAAGATTTTTTATTATTTATTTAAAGCTTTTATTTTAATATAAGGTTTTAATTTAATATTAAGCTTTATAATATTATTATATTATTATTATTATTTTATTATTATTTTATATTTACTATTAAGTATATAGCTCTTTTTAAAATATTAGCTATTATAAGGAAATAGTATAATAAATACTAGAGTTTAATCTAGTTTACCTTAAAACCTTATATATATTTTATTATTATATATTTTATATTTAATAAATCTATTTACCTTAGAAAATATATATTAGATTTAAAATAGACTAGCTATAGTAAGTGCCTTTTGCCGCTAATGCAGATATCCCAGCATTAAATAATAAATAATAATAATAATAACTGTATTATGTGAGAATAAGGTTGCTCTTGGAGCCCTATGTTTCGTGATAAACCCTCCTCATTGCATCGATTAGACTTTGAGAAGCCCCCCAATCAAAAAGTCACGCCTAGTTGCTTGTATTTTTACCCGTCGACGTCCAGTGTGAGTTTTAGAGCAAGCCTTAGGGTAGCTGGCCACCTTACATTTGTGCTGCACTCATTTCAATTCCTAACTCATTGTAACCTAGACCTATTGGCAACGTATGGAATGGGAATTATCTGTGGGGTGGCAGACCATAGTAGGGTTGGGGAGTTTTATTCATACTCATCAGGATCGTCCTTGGTTAACATGGGAATTCTCGAGACAGTGGACAATCTGCTAGCAAAATGTACCACTATCGTTATTGTTATTACTGTAACTCGAGATTGCAGTTAAAGCCATATAGACGACAGTAAAGTTTTTGATAGCAACGGTTATATGCTCGCCTACACATTGCTGTACACTCACGCGTACCGTTGATGGTTACATCACTTAAATTGGAAAGCAACGTCATATCATGCCGCAATAAGCTTGCCGTACTTGCATAAAAAACCAATTGATTGAGATGGTACATGTCGAAGATGCAAAGTACTTCAAGAATAGGCTTTTGTTTCTCGTATTAGATAAATTCCCCCTCTAACAGCATTCCTTTGATCGATATTTGATCATCATCCATCTGCAAAGAATCTCGTCAATTATTGCCTCCAGCCACCTTCATCACCTTTTTGACAGGGCTCTTATTCCCAACCTCCGCCCACCTGTTGGTATTCCCAACCACTCAACCCTCAAATTGACCACTTGAAACTGACAACATCCTCGCAACAGTTTCGCGTACATCTCCGAATTGCCCCAAAAAGGACTGGTTTTGTGGCTGTAAACCCACGTTCCCAACGCCAGCAGCAAGGCGAACCTCGCTTTACCGTCAACTACCCGGGCCTCCACCTGGACCCCTGTCGGACCCAATACAGAGCCCAGCACCACGACTACAGCACTAGCTTGGTCGTTAAGTTGGGTAGCTGCTGCCTCGTGCTCGAGCTACAGCGCACGTATACCGAACTCCTGAGCTCCTCTTGGATTCGAGGCGAAACTCTTGGCTTCTACACATGTGAGCAGAGTCAGACGTATAGTACCTAAAGAGGAGCTGTCAGCCACCCCCTGCACACACAAAATCTCACCTCAACTCTCGAAACTTGTCTTTATCAACAGCAGTAACCATCTCGGAATCCAGCCGCAGATTCCGAACCCCCGAAAACCCAAACCAAGTACCGAAAGACCCGGCATGGTCAATATCTAAAGACCGAAATCCAGCCGCCGAATTGATCCACGACCTCCCCCATAGCTCTTCAAAGTGATCGGTACAACAACTTTCTAACGCGAAAACCTCCGACGCCTGCGCCAGAGACACGGTGTCCCAACATCGCATACAATGGCAGGCATTGAGCAGCTTGAAGTTCACAGCAAGGCATGTCACCGGCTCTCCTTCGTATAACAGACGCTATGACAAGCGACGGACAAAGAAAAAGATCCGAACTCTCAACTAATACTCACTAGTCGTATATCGTTCGCTGGGTGAAAGTCGACGAAGGGAACACGTTATCATGGAGCGTACAGCCTCACAAAAAGTCCATGTACGCATGCTCTCTGCTGTGCCTCTTATATCGGCTCTACCCAGGCGCAGAAATGAAGCTCTGTACTAACGCAGTGATAGCAATTTCGGTCTTGTCAAACATCCCGGCAGCGGTGCCACCACTTTTGCATCCTCAACAACCGAGGACTTGAATAATGGACCCGAAGAATCCGGCGGTACCTCCGATGGCAAAGCAAGCCGTTTCTCAAAGAAAGAGACCAACGCGCAGGAACTTCTGAAAAGCAAAGGATTCGTTCCGATCAAATGGATAGGTAAATGCGAAGCGGACAAGGTATCAATCGGCACCTTCGATGTCAAGGAAGATCAGAGTGGGATGTACGGTCTCGTGTTTGACAACACATTCTCAAAACAGACATCTAAAACGGCAACCTTTGTGGTTATGACATATCCCACTGGAGCACCACCGCAGACTTCATCACACTTGCCAAATCTTCAGGCACCGAAAGCCGGTGCGAGCCAAACAAGCCTGGGACGTTACAGCAGCCCTAAGCTTGACGGAGTTACGTCTGCTTCTGTGGATAGCCTCCACAGTCATAATGCTGCAGGAAACGGCGCACCTTCGGTCTCCGGCCGGAGTGAGGCTGGCTCGAGCAATTACCACACAGGCGTTCTGCACAAGCGACGACGTAAGAAGGGACAAGGTTATGCGCGCCGGTTCTTCTCCCTCGATTACTCCACCTGTACGTTGTCATACTATTACAACCCCAAGTCATCTGCTCTCAGAGGTGCCATCCCCCTGAGCCTAGCTGCTGTCGCTGCAGATGAACGACGGCGGGAAATTAGTATTGACTCAGGCGCTGAAGTATGGCACCTGAGAGCTCCAAACGACAAGGAATTTCAGGATTGGGCGCATGCGCTGGAGAAGGCCAGCCGTGTTGCAAGAGGACTGGAAACCCTGGATCTTCCCAAAAAGAATGAACTCAAACTCAACACACGCCAATTACAGCCCACTTACCAATCTTCGCCCCAAGAAGACAGAGAATGGGAACAAGTCGAATCTCTAGTTAGCCGCGTGGTAGGAACTCGCGATGCGCTTCGTCGTTTGACTCGCGAGGTTACAGCTCAGGCGAAGCCAGCGTCAGCGAACACACCTCAATATCTTTCACCTACACCCGGAGGCACCAGTGCCGTAGAAGAAAATGATTCATATTTTACGCCCCCTTCAGAACACAGGCGCTCGTTTTGGAGACGAAAGTCGAACGCACCTGCAATGTCTCCAGCGACACTTGGTGCGGCAACAGCCATGGCGGTGCCCGCACCTAGCGGAGTTACGACGACCATCTCGGCCAGTACGCCAAATCACTCACGGAGACAATCCAAGGCCATCAATCGAGAAGAAAATACGCTCCAGGACCATTGTCAATCGCTCTTGACAGACCTTGACTCAGTTGTATCCGAATTCACAACCCTTATTAATAACAGCAAGCGTCGTCGACTGCCGGTGCCTCTATCTGCAGGCGGTGCATCGAGAAAGAGTATAGACACTGTCTCGACTGCTGATGAGTTCTTTGATGCTGAGGATGCCAACTCGGCCGTTCTCAAGATCGATGGCAGCGAAGACGAGGCCTCACGATCGGAACAAGCAGAAGATGAGGAAGAAGAGGACTCATTCCGTGACAATTCTTCAGTTTCATCTATTGGGGAAAACGATACAGTTAATCTCGACGACGCGTCTCACTTGTTCCCTGTTAAACCCAAGAGCCTCATACCCCTACCCATCGAGCAAGCCGTGGTGAGAAGGGCCACTATACCACCCGCAGCGGCAGCAGCCCCAAGTTTGATCGCATTCTTTCGGAAGAACGTTGGCAAAGATTTTAGTACAATCAGTATGCCAGTCACCTCGAACGAACCTTCATCAATGTGTCAGAAGGTGGCCGAGCAGCTGGAATATGCACAGCTACTGAACCAAGCGGCAAAGCAATCTTCCCCTACAGACAGACTTCTTTTTGTGGCCGCATTCGCAGTGTCACAATTCAGTAGTGGTCGAGCTAAAGAGCGTGCGATTCGCAAGCCCTTCACCCCTCTTCTTGGCGAGACATTTGAGCTGGTGCGAAGTGAAAAAGAAGTCCCCGGAGGTTTCAGGCTTTTGGTTGAGAAGGTTCAGCATCGACCTCTTCTCTTGGCAATGCAGGCTGATTCAGCCAACTGGTCATTCTCTCAGTCACCCGCGCCCGGCCAGAAATTCTGGGGTAAGAGTGCCGAGATCACTACAGATGGTCGCGTGAGAATCGTTTTGCGGTTGTCCAATGGCTCTGAAGAGCGTTACTCTTGGAATATTGCTACCATGTTCCTGCGTAATGTGGTGATGGGTGAGAAGTACGTGGAGCCCGTGGGTACAATGCATGTTGTCAACGACAGCACTGGTCACAAAGCTGCAGTCGAGTTCAAGAGTAAGGGCATGTGGGGTGGGCGAATTGAGGATGTCGGTGTAGAGATCTTCAACCCTGAAGGAGCCAATACAGGAAGTGGCCTGGTAGGCACATGGACCAACAGCCTGAAGACAACTGGAAAAGGGGGCGGCCAGGAGATTTGGCGGGTCGGACCCCTGGTGGACAACGCTGCTAACACTTTCGGCCTCACCACTTTTGCTGCGACCTTGAATGAAGTTACCGAGATCGAGAAGGACAAGATACCGCCGACAGACTGCCGTCTGCGACCTGACCAGCGCGCATATGAGCAAGGCGCAATTGACGATGCCGAGGATATGAAACAAAAGCTGGAGGAAGCTCAGCGTGGCCGACGCCGAGAGCTAGAAGAACGAGGTGAGACATATAAGCCTCGATGGTTTGTGAAGGTCGAGAACGCTCCGGAGGGTGAGGAAGTGTGGAAACTCAAGACAGGAAAAGATAGTTACTGGGAGGAACGAGCAAAAGGAAGCTGGCAAGGAGTGGAGGAGATCTTCAAGATTTCTTAACGAATGACGACAACAAATAGAAAGTGCAATTGGATCTGGTTTTTATTAAAAGACCGCATATTAAAAATGAGAAGCAGGCTTATTAGGTTGTGCAGAGAAGATGTTACCTTGGAATGTAGAGGTAGGTACAGAGTACGGAGTACTGCCTAGCATGTAACAAAATGCGGAATAGAACCCGACTCCCTTGTGGTGTAGGAGCGAATACATGAGAGACCATGACGAAATTTCAACAGCGATCAGGTCTTGTTGCCCATATAATTGAGATGTGTTTATGTTGCGAAGTTAGTCAAAAGTGTCACTTGAAACCTCCTATTGCTCGTTGAACAGGTTTAGAAAGCCAAGAGAAAGCTTGGCCTTGAGATAGAGTGATTACCCGTCTAGTGGTGCGTAGACGAACAGGGAATGTGAAGGACACCCCAGTCACTTTTCAGATGAAAAGAGGGCCACTACGTTGAGCGTTTTGGAAACCATGAGATGAAAAGCGACGCTGTTTCACAAGAGCCTTCATTCTTGGTTGAACGCCCAGATCTTGGAGTAATATTATGCAACCGGGTTAGGTGAGCAACATTGGCGCTCTGGAGAAAATGCTAAAGCGTCAAGGCGTTTATTGATTGAATTGAACTGAGCTGAAGGTTGAGTGACTGTGATGGGTATGGTGATCAACGTGACGATTGAAATTTGACCGGCGCCTCACCAGTCAGCGAGTATCATGTGTACTGGAGCTGTATGGACCAAGGGAAACCCATGCCAAGCCTGCTCATCATCATTCTATATTTGCAGCGGTCAGTCTTCCACAATACCCAAGCTCCTTTGACGCAACGAGAGGACGATTGCTTACTTTGCTAAGAAAAGAAAAGAAAAGACCCAGCATCTAATAAGGGTTATTACATACTTGCCAATAATACCGAATCGAGAATCTAGCTCCAACATATCAAGTTAGACACATAATTCCTTGATTAACTATTCCGAATAAAGGCATCATATCGAATTGCATTGCAAACGTTGAAGGAAGAAGCATTGAAGAAGAAAGAAAGGTCCCACTGAAGTCAGCTTTAGCGGCTCAGGAGTGGCGAACCATCCACATCCATTCAACCAGGCCCCTGACGATTCATCCTGAAATAGAAGAAGCCATCCATAAGTTCAGCGAGTAGATAATTCGTGATGGAATTGTTGTCAACTGTACTTTACAGTAGAAAAAGATGATCAAAAGTTGACTACCTTTGATAACAGGACAAATCCCCACTTCTAAGCAATTGGATCAAAGACATTCAATGCCAACCCCAGCCAGTTACTCACAGTCCAAGACCGTTTGTGTGTAGACGCACATAGAGGTACGCTGGTACTAAGTGGATGGCCACAGGCGAGTTTCAGCAAGGCGCCAATCGCTGATCAGATGGCGCTTGACACAGCCGAAAAAGGGGGTGCCCGCGATGGAAGCTGCTAAACCATCGACGGGTGAGGGGCGTGCAACTGCGCTGCACTGTACATCACTCTAGTCCCGTCTGCAGGATGCCGCGAAAAAGCATTACGACGACTCTCGGATTTAGTGGGTCAATTTGTTAACATTGAGTGAATTCGAGGTTGGAGAAAACGAGGGAGCCAGTTGGAGACGAGAACGTTGTTGATGCCAATTACACTATCAGTCTTGGACCTGTCATGGAAACGAGAAGGATTGAATTTGTTGTGGCTGGGCACTCTTGGGAATTCCTTGTCTTGATGGAGCATGTGAGGTGAGATGTTTATACGAGTGAAGCGGCACCACGGGCAACACTAGCAAAGAAAAAGACAAACATAGCTTAGTTGTCTGGATGAGGCGGCACTATGCACACTATTTTGAGGGACTTGAGCTCGTTATAGTAACAAGTCGTCGTATACAGAATACGTTGGTATAAAGTTACAATCGCCTTGTTTACATACAACAAGAGGTTGGTGCTCATCAACAGCAATCATCGAGAAGCAATCATTCACAAGCAACCCGACTCTGGCTGCTCGTTTCATCTGACAATATAGTTCCACGACATGCGGGATTATACGTGCAACAATAGAGATTCTGTCTATAATGGCTGTTAACCCTCCAAGCGGCACTGAAATTACTGGATCAGACGTGCCCCACGTTTAATCCCCAATCCATGGTTCCCTCTGGGATTGCATGGCAGTCAATCCAAGGAAGAAAACTCAACTGAGTCCACTGTCGACGTAGTGTATTAGCGGTTAGGTGGACGCTTGGACGACTACAGTAAGTAAATGTTATGCCATGTTCCCCGGGTCTTCATGAATGGATACACACACCCCATCTCCCTCCTAGGTAATGCCGAGTATTGGAACAGGAAAACCAGTCAAGCCAAGTTCAGGGATCCAATAATCGTCAACCATCCCTTGATACCTACCACATGAGGTGGCTATCAAATCGAGTTGCACCCCCATCCTCTCTTTTTTAACCCCATTCCAGCCTCTACTTCAAACTCGCCTTCCCTCTCTCTCCCTCCCATTGATTTATTAATTCTTTCAAATCTCCAATTTCACCGGTTAACGCCTTCTGTCGTTTTTGTTCCGGTCTTCATCCTTCTTTCCTTCTCAACCCCAACTCTCGCTATTGGGCTTATTCTAGTTTGATTATAATTCAACAACCACTCACCAAATACTCTCATTTACACAATACAGCGCTCCCGTTCCGGCTTTCGACTCTTTTTTTTTTCTACAACAATTTCTCAATCAATTCCAGTAATTTCGACCCATTACATTGATTTAACAAATTCACAATGAAGTCTGTCACTCTTCTCTCCGTCTTGGCGGCTGTCGCCTCTGCCACCCCTACTCTCAAGGAGCCTCCCAGCAAGCGTGGATCCCTTCCTACCGTCACTGCTTCAGGCAATGGTTAGTGCTTCAATTCGTCACAATCTAAAAACCAAGTCAATATTAACCTTTTCGTAGCTTTCTGGGCCGGTAGCGAGCGTTTCTACCTCCGAGGTATTGACTACCAGCCTGGTGGTGCCTCCGCTAATGAGGATCCTCTCGCCGACCCCAAGATCTGCAAGCGTGATATCAAGTACTTCAAGGAGCTCGGTGTCAACGTTATTCGCGTTTACGCTGTCGACAACAAGGCTGATCACGATGAGTGCATGAAGGCGCTCGACGACGCTGGCATCTACCTCGTTCTCGATGTCAACAACCCCAAGTACTCCATCAACCGTGCCACCCCCGGTCCTTCGTACAACGCCGCCTACATCCAGAGCGTTTTCGCTACTGTCGAGATGTTCGCCCAGTACGAGAACACCCTCGCTTTCTTCTCTGGTAACGAGGTCATGAACGACGAGAAGGACACCGACAAGTCCGCTCCTTACGTCAAGGCCATCACCCGCGATATGCGAAACTACATCAAGGCCCGCAAGCTTCGCAAGATTCCCGTCGGTTACTCTGCTGCCGATGTTGCCTCCAACCGTATGCAGACTGCCCACTACATGAACTGCGGTTCCGACGAGGTCCGATCCGACTTCTTCGCTTTCAACGATTACTCCTGGTGCAACAGTGACTTCAAGACCTCCGGCTGGGATGTCAAGGTCAAGAACTTCACTGACTATGGTATTCCTATCTTGTAAGTGAAACCAGCCATGCTTGTTCGATAGCCACTAACCCGCTCCAGCCTGTCTGAGTATGGTTGCATTGAGAGCCGTCCCCGTAAGTTTGAGGAGATCAAGCCCATGATGGACTCCGACATGTCCTCTGTCTACTCTGGTGGTCTCATGTACGAGTACTCTCTCGAGGACAACGACTACGGTATTGTCAAGATCAAGGGCAACACCGTTCAGACTGAGGACGAGTTCGACCTCTTCAAGTCTGCTCTCTCCAAGTACCCTGCTCCCACTGGCGCCGGCGGTGCCGCCAAGGCTTCTCACGGTGTTGAGTGCCCCAAGTCCGAGTCTGTCTGGCAAGTCGACCCCAGCTACCTCCCCGAGATGCCTGCCCAGGCCGAGAAGTACATGAAGGACGGTGCTGGCAAGGGTCCTGGTATCAACGGCGACGGTTCTCACTTCGACACTGACAGTGGTACTGCCACCGCTAGTGTTGCCGTTGGCACCTCCACATCCACCGGCGACTCTTCCTCATCCAACTCTGAGGATGATGATGACAGCGGTGCCGCTACCCTCGGCTTCGGTGCTCTGTATGTCACCGGCGCTGCCACTTTCTTCACCCTCTTCGGAACCCTTCTTCTGTAAATAGCAGATTTACTATGAATTGCTTGCTTTGTTAGTTTGGGGGTTGCCGCCAAAGCTATGATTTAGGCCTCCCCGTTGGGTTCATGATAATCACAATAAGATGTTGGTGACGAGCGCTTGATTAGCTGCGCTGGGTATGTCGGGTTCGTATTTTTTCAACAGGAGCATTGGCGTCTAGCCTTGGAAGGGCAGACAAATGATTATAATGCTATCTGGGCGATTACCGCCTTTGTCATTTGAGTTAAAAGAGTTCGGTACGGAAACACAATCAATAGACTTTCCTTAAACTTGATCATGAATTTGCCGATGTCTATATGTTTGTGCAGCGATTTTGAAATTGTCGTTTTATACGCTGTTCATAATCGTCAACCAATAGCACGCGTGAGCTCGTGTTAGCCGTGGTTAGACTTGACATGAGCCTCGGCATCTCCATCTGTAGGCTACTATGGACATGGTTACGTTGCCACTCAAGCTTCACCATGGTTGGCTGTCTAATACTTGAATTCCTTTGAGTCTCTTACAATTGTGCTTTCTCCATACCATCCATCCATCGTTCCCTTACAATAATCTACAACCACTCGCGATTCACAATGTCTTCCGCTACGCCCTTGCCCGCTTACGCTTCTTATAAGCACATGCTTGTCAGCTCACCAGGACCCTTTGTCGCACATGTTGAGATCAATCGTCCCAAGAAGCTCAATGCTTTCTCACAGGAAGTCTGGCTTGAGTTTGGTCACGTTTTCGATCAACTCAGCAATGATTCAGACGTACGCGCTATTGTGGTCAGCGGCGCTGGCGATCGCGCATTTACAGCCGGTCTCGACGTGCAGGCTGCGTCTGGAGACGGAATCCTCTCTGACGCTGCAGGCGATGTCGCGAAGAAGGCCAAGGTGTTGAGGAATCACATCGAAGAGTTCCAAGATTCAATTAGTGCTATGGAGAAATGTGAAAAGCGTAAGTGTCACTCGCAGCAGTTTGGTCAAGAATGGTTACTCATAAATGAAATTTGAACATCTACAGCTGTCATTTGCGTTCTTCATGGTATTGCTATTGGCCTTGCTATTGATATTGCATGCTGCGCCGATATCCGCATCTGCGCTTCCACCGTGCGCTTCGCTGTCAAAGAAGTTGACATTGGTATGGCGGCGGACATCGGCACGCTCTCTCGCCTTCCCAAGATCGTTGGCTCGACGTCGTGGGTCAAGGATGTGTGTCTCACAGCGCGAGACTTTTCTGCGCAAGAGGCGCTGTCAATGGGCTTTGTGAGCCAGGTCCACGAGAACAAACAGGCGGCTGTACAAGCCGCAGTGGCGTTGGCGTCAACGCTTGCTGAGAAGAGCCCCGTGGCAGTTCAGGGAACGAAGGAGCTGCTCAACTACAGTAGAGATCATAGTGTCGCAGAGGGCTTGAGGTATACAAAGGTGTGGAATGCTGCGGCAGTGCAGGGCAAGGACTTTGCCGTGGGATTGACGAGCGGGTTGAAGAAGACGAAGCCTCGGTTCGAGAAGTTGTAGGCATTTCGATAGTCGCGCATGGCCGGTATTGAGATATAGTAGTTCGTATTACGATAAAGAAGAAGAAGGACGGAACCGACCGAGTGGGTTCTATTATTCCTATTCCGAGCCAGATTCCTCCTCGGGAGGCAGGTTTTCCTTTAATCGCTGTGCATTTGTTAGCGCATAAGCGGTGTATTCATTGAAAATTGTACGAACATCTTCAAGCTTGGCCTTGAGCATCGAGACCATGTTTTCTTTAACGACTACGCGTTCGTCGTCGAGATCTTCGATTATGTAGTCATGGTTGGCACTATCGATGCTAACAATGATGGATTTGATGGAGGGGTCGCATTCGATAAGAACGCCTGTAGTAGAGTTAGATGGATAAGAATAAAGAATAATGCGTATTATAAGGTGAACTGACCTCTGATTGCGCGAGGCATCTTGGCTGTGCGAGGGAGGTCGCGCGGTATGATGAAGCCAACAATAGTAGAGTCAAGTTATGGATAAGAAAGCTCCCCAGAAAACCTAGTGGAGTTGAAAGGGAGCCTTGCATGCATGATGCACAGACCCACTTTGACGATTGGAGTCCATGACATGACATTCCAAATAAATGTTTATTCATCTTGTAAGTCTGCGCCTCAGCAAAGCCACTCTTTGATAAAAGAATTACAATCACAGTCAGCGGGAATGTGTATGATCAAGAATCATGTTGTGAACCAATCTAGAAGTTACTAATGCGAGGTTTATGATGTGGCAAATCACTCGACTATCTAAACGCAGGGCATGCATCGTATTGGCATCATCGTATTCTCTTACAAGCTGTGTGAACCCATGAGTGCATAGCCCAAATCTAGTCTATGGAACTTCCGGGAAGACCTGTCACGTCTCGATTTACACTTTATCACCACCCTGGTTGAACCTCTGTATGAGGAATCTGGATTACTAAATATGGGCTGTGTGCAATAGTAGCAGCAGCAGGTGCCGGGCATTTTATTCCGTTCTCACCGATGCCGCGGTAGTATGCAGCCTACCAAACCTAAGTAGATTTTGAATCTAAGCTAACAAGCCACCATGATGAAGTCACCTTCCGTGCAGTGATCGGCTACGCGGCCTGCTTCTAAATCTGGGATGAGGCACGCAAATCAAAGGCAAAAAAAGCAACGAGGTCGAGGCGAGCATAAATACAAAGGGTTGCCCTCCCCCCCTGTGCTTGTACACTCTGGTGGTTGCTCTGATGACGACACCCTATCAAAGTCTCTGACCTCACAACTTTGCAACTTATCCGTTATTTAATTCTTGATTCCCCAGGTTTCACAAATAATTACCTAATACCACTGAGAAACTACTTATTTTCAACGATCAATATACATACTCGAGAGGTATATGCAAGTATCAGTCTCTACGACAACCCAAAGGTCCATCTATCGCCACTCTACCTAAATCACCATCGACCCTGCCCTTGCGATGGCAACTGGGGACTCTAACGATTCCAACGATGCCAATGATGACGGCTTCAACTTTGGACAAGAACCATTCGCTTGGGCTCTCATCCCCTTATTCGTCATCCTCATCCTTGGATTGACAGCAACTGTCGTCCAAATCAGACGTCGACGCCGCCGTCGTGGAAACCAATGGCCCGGCTCAAATCCCCAAGCACCCACATATTCGGGACTTCGTGGCGGTATAACAACAAATCGTGGAGCCCTATGGAATGGGACTAGGTCTCAAGAAGGTCTGAACGAGCTTGGACAGGCGCCGCCACCGTATGATGGCAAGAAGGAGAGGCAGGATCCATTGGAACTGAGAGATCTTGAAGCTGGTGGTAGTCCACCCGAGTATCCTTCTGAGCCGCCACCAGCTCTTGTGACGGATGGCCGGAGATCTTGATTATGATCCCTTTATAGTATGTTTTTCGGGCTGGTTGATGTATGGAGTTCTGCGCATCATTGGGAGTAAAATGGATTTGGGACGCGTACGGCATGGAAGTTAGGAGTTGGATAGTTTTACTGGTAATTGAAATGAATGAATTATACTACCAAACTCGTTGTATTGGGCTCGAGAATACTGATATCCGTGAATTGGTATTTAGCATGGCTGATTGCCAGACTAGACATGCCATGTGTAGCACAACGTCATATGTCTCAGATGATAGAGGTTTCTCGGTCGGTCGAGTATCGTGTCTCATCATGCGTTGTATCATAGTATGACCATGTTGGTTCATTGATGAGCAATCTCCTATGCTCCTATGTTTAGCCCCAATTGGAACTTACACGTTCTACAATCTTGGATTAGCAACAGTACATCTGTCAAACTGTGAAGAGATATATAACGTATGGTATGAGCGTATGGGTATATGCATCTCACAAGCCATCGGAATCAAGTCCTATACGAGGTCGTCTACAGGTTACACGATTGGCCTTAAGATACCCGGTTGGCTGCAGGGCTCGAGGTTGGTGTTACTGGAGATGTCGTTACGATCTTCCACAAGGTTTCACGGAGTCGATCAAGACCATAAACTCAGTGCGTCTCCATGTACAAAGTAACGTGATAGCAATTCAACCGTCGCATGCTGACTAGGACCATGGCCATAATATCGCTAGCCAGGAACCATAATCAGGCGCTCGGGATATTTGATGGGGTCTGATATTTGTTGTTGTGAGGCCAATCAAGATGGAATGGAGTTTTGATGGCTTGGCTTGCTGCAAACATCAGGACTACACTACGACGGACAGAGTCGTGTTGGATACTCTTAGCTAAATAGCCCAACTTCATCTAGAAAGCTGAGGAAACAAGTGAAACCAAGAGAAAAACGAGACAAGCAGTTAGTTGTGCCAGGCTTGAAACTTCAAGGATATACCATGTGTTCTGATGTGTCCTGCATATTGGTTTTCGCCGGGGGAGACCCACTGATGCAGTTTGCACGAAAAGGACCAGATATCCGAATGCGCAGTTCGCCTCGTCTTGATAAAATGTTTGTTTGCAGTGGAACAGAATGCACCGGTACAAGCTCGTAGTGGTTAGGAGGATATATGGGGCGTAACCAAGTATATGGAGCCGGAAGTTTGCCCTGAAGATACGAGAACGGGGAGGCTGGAAGTGCTCGATCGAAGCTGTCCCATTTTGGAATAGCTTCGGATTAGTTGTTTGGCATTTCACTGATGTTACTAAGTACGGAAGAGAAATCCAATTCTTGATGATCTTCAGGGACATGGGAGCTGAATTAAGTTCGTGCTGGAGACGGATATTCTAAAACACCACGTTTAGAACTGACGATCATTTGTGCTGTAGTTTATCTCTGCATGTGTTTTTGAAATTCCACATTGTATCCATAAGTGAAATCTAGTATCAGGAATGCAATGTTTTACAGGTGAGGACTGTCGGCTCAATATCTCTCAGACTTTCAGCCCTACAGCCCACTCATCAACATGAGTGGAGTAGAGATTTGATCGGCTTGAGTACGTAACTATTCATTGTAAATCTCTTAAGCGCTGCTCATGGGTAATTATTCTTTTAACGGCAACAGAGGACAACCTCGTCACATGAGAGTATGCGTGATTTTGCCGAGTAATGAGGCTCTCTCGAATGATGTTCCGCCGCCTTTCAGGACACGGACGCCCCAGCCGCCAGGTTTGAGCCGTGGCGTTGAGCCGAAGATTAATTGGCGAACCAGGGTTTGGGTTGATGATTGACGGAGTGGATCAGATCAAGCGAGGGACGAGGGAAGGATAGAGGCGAGAGGTTGGGGGAAAATGGAGCACGATGATGGATTTATTACTGGGGCCTGATTCGAATGGGAAACCAAAGATGAATCGTCTTGTATCAGATTATCGTGGCAGCCCAACGGTCCGTTTGATACAGGAGTAAAGAGGCTGGTGGTCAGTCGTGGCAAAGCTACTCAGCAACTTTGGAGACCGCTAGTTGTGAATACCTGTTTTCGATAGCCACAGAGGATGGTTATTGCTTATTATTCGGTAGTAACAAAATGTGATGGATGGTGAGAGTTGTCACATCGCATCGCATCACATCACACGCAGGCAGGCAGGGTAGGTCAGGATCACAACGAACTGGTCGGGCCTCGCTTTCTTTTTGAGCCTGCAGCAAGCAGTCTCCATTTCCTGCATGTCCTCATTCTTCTCTCAAGATCGTCCATTGGCAGAGAAACCACGGGCATAGCGTGTTGAGCTAAGTGTGATCCCGGCGGGCCGGCGCTATTGGGTAGGCCCCCCTTCGGCAGAGACAACTCATCACGCCCAAGACACTAGCTTCAAAATCTCAAGGGCCCAGCCGCCAACCTAGAACAGGACAGGACAGCAGTTCTTTTGTGTGAATGATGATGGATATGGATTTGAGAGAAAGTGGACAATATCATCAAGAAAAGATATCAAGCCATCAGACTTTGAGGAAAACCCTATCAGTTAAGAAAAGATATGAGGTTGATGAGGACATGATGGACCTCTAGTCCCACTACCTGGCTGTAATTATAGACTACAACTAAAGCTGGCGCACCAAGCATTTCACACTTCATGCATCATCGAAAACAATTAAACCTCAATCATAATCTGTTTTAGTGGCTTTAGCAATTGAGTTTGCTCATTGCCAAAATTGCCAAAACGGCCGGCCCAGCTTACTCTGTACTTACTGTCACCAACCCGTTTTTTTCTTCTTTTCCCAGCCTCCAAATCCTATTCCCAGCCTCCTCTGTCCCTTGTATCCCCTCGAATACGGTACACCTAAATTGATTGCCCTGTTCCCCTTTCCCAATCAGACCTAGATTTCGGTTTTCCTCCTTCTCTTTTCTGTCCGGTTTTCTGGGATCTTTACTGTTTTCCAACAAACCCAACATTGAATATTGCACATATTCCCTGTTCATGGAGGTAATACTTCCGCTTCCATTTCCACTTTGGATCCCTGTTTGGCGTTGCTGCGGGCAACTTTGTTAGCCCCATCTTTTTTCTAGCCCCCCCGCCAGAACCTGACCTCCTCTCTACCTTACCGGATCCACATCCCCATGAGCCTTGGGAGACATTCTTCACACCATTACCATTACCATTACCATCGACCACGCCGCACGTCGTCGCATCCCAAACCCTTCCTTCTTCCCCCAAATCTCCCCCCTTCTCGAATTTCCCTCGGAAACCTAAAGGAAAGGGCTTTCTGCGGTGAGAGGTCACTATCGAGTCAGCCATAGTGACTTCACTAGGAGGCTCTCTATCTGCCTGCCTGCCTGTCTGTCCTTTGGATAGGATAGGATAGAAAAGGATACATTGTCGGTCAACGCTTCCAACTTTATTTCCTTATTTTTAATCGGGTCCTTGTGTGTAAGTCTCTCAACTCCATCCTTCTCCGCTTCATGAGTCGATACGACGCTGGTGGCGATTCATAGCCCCATGCCATTGGCCTACACCGTTATTTCTCAGCTCAGTTAAACCTTGGAATCGCGGACATTGACCTCTGTACCTAGACACTCTTTGCTGCGACTTTGATTTCCGCATGTCTTGCTTGATATCAATCCGTTAATCAACCAACCCCCTCCTCTCCCACCGGTGTTTCTCTGCATCCGATCCGGATCGCAGTCCTGGGAAGAAAGGGCCCCGAAACACCTCCACTTAAGAGCCTCACCAGATTTACGATGGGTGTATCTGACAGAAAATCTCTTCCACTTCCCGCTCCCACCGAAACCGAGACTAATACCACGCCCACCGACCTCACATCAACGGCGGATGTGGTGAACCCCGGCGACGAAAAGTCCTCATACTCCATCCCCGAAGACGGAACTCCCGTCACCATTGCTACCCGTGGACACAAGGCTAGCAAATCCCAAACCTCTTTGCTCATCGAATACTTCGAAGGAGGCAAGTCCACTGTCGGTTCAACAGGCGAGCGCCGTCCCAGCGTCCGTGTCCGCCTCACACCTTCCAAGAGAGGTCGATCTGATCATCACATCCAAGTCACCGAGAGCGCCCGTAACACCTCTGTGACTCGACGGATACCTTTGGGCGATTCTGAGTTTGACGCAGACGACGGTCAAAGCATGGACTCTTACGCCTCCGCCACAGAAGAGTCTAACGTCTCGAGAAATCCAATTGACATTGAGATTGATCGCAGCCATAGACGTAGACGACCAGCCAGCCCTTTGATTCCCTCAGAGACGTACGACGTCAACGCCTCAGAAATATCCGCCATCCCATCTGACAGCTTCCTTGACGGTACTGGTAACAACACCGACGCCAAGGCAGAAAGCCCAACAGGAACAAGGGATATGTCCACAGCTGCTGGTGCTCACGCAATGGCGAGAGATGCAGCAGACGAGGTCAGAAATCGTAAGAGCAGAACCAGAGATAGGTCAAAGGTTTCCACAACACATTCGTCGAGGGACAAGTCGACATCAGACAGAAAACGTCGACCAAAGAGCAGAACCAGCAGCGTTTCTGAGAGGACGGAGGAACCTATTAAAGCCCATCGCCGTCGCTCCAGCAGAAGCCAACAACTGGAATCCAATGTGTCAGGTCTTGACTCGAATGTGTCAGCATCTCACCTGGCCCCTAGCCACCGCACACACGCAGCGCATTCCTCACGATCAGATGTCTCTAAATCATCAATCAACAATCCAAAGCTGCTCGAAACTGTCGAAGACGCTATTCGTCGACTAATATTACCTGAACTCAATGCTCTCAAGCGGGAAACCAGCAAGAGAGAGGGTCGCCGGGACTCATTCACTTCATCCGGCACATCACTTTCAAAAGACGAGTTGACACCCGACCGCCGGCGGTCGTCAGTTCAACGACATGAATCAAAGGATAGGCGTAACAGAGAGGCTCGTCATGTCCTCGAGGCTAACTCTGATTTGAGCCAAGATTCCGTTGAGGATGATTACCGCCAATATGAGAACGATTCTGTTGCTCCCAAGCGTGACATGGCTAAGGGTGCGGCGGCTAGTGCCGCTGCCGCCGGCTTCGCCTCATCTATTCTATCCGATAGCACACAAGGCGACCGAAAGCCAAGAGAGCGACGCCGCCGGAGAGCCGAATCCACTCATAGCCGTGCTATGAGTCGTGATCCTTATGCGGACCAGTACGAAGATGATCACGTGGTCCCTCAACCACCAATGCCCCTCATGAGTGAGATCAATCCTTCGGAAATGACCAGGACTTCCATCCGATCTGCCGATACCGACAGACCTCAGTCAGCCAGTGAAGAAATCACCCCCATTAAGAATGTCCCTGGTGGATATGTCTCTGGAAACTCAACTCCTACACCATCAGCGGCGCCTTCAAATGTCGACAACAGATTATCTACCTCGCACGCCAATGTATCACAAGGTGACCTAAGAGCGCTTCCTCGAGGCCAGAAAGATTACGTGGAGGAGTACGAACCGGACGAGTATGGTCAGAAGCATCCTCTTGAGCGCCAGGGCCAGTATGAGGAAGAAGATGTTTCTGACAATGACTACCCCGAAGGCGGATATGACAACTCTTACTTCGCTACTCAGGATGTTCCTCCCCCTCTGAAATATGTCCCTTACCAGGCTGGTGCCCGAGGTCTCAGCCCCATTCCCAGCGTCTCTGGCTATACCGAGGGAGGCAGCGAGTATCATCCTCGCAATTCAAGGAGCATGCACTCCACGAGCCCCGCCTACTATGAGCAGTCTGGGGATCGTCGTGACAGTCGATCAACTCCCTCTCTCAACTCCCTGCAGCAGAGGGAACCTGAACACATGTCTCCTCGTGAGTCTGGCATGGACTACCGCAACTCTACTTATACCGATGACAGCGAGCTGGAAAAGGTGGCGTCTGGACAGGCTGTGCGTGGCATCGCTGCCAACCCGAACGTCGTTCACCCTCCTATGGGCCCAGAATCAGCAGTTGCCTCCTTGATCGACGGATCCATGCTTGATCCTTCCATGCTGAGTGCTGCTTACAGCGATTACCCCACTCATCGTGATTCAGCACTGTCTTATGACGATCAGTCAAGAACCTACAGCAGCCGCGGTGCTAGCCCCGACAAGCAATATATGGACGGCAGCGAGTTGGAGCCCGAGAGGCATGCCACACCCAGTGCCAGGTCCAACAAGTCTCAAGAATTCACTGAATATGATCTTGACGACCATGGCCGTAAGGTAGCTCGGGCAAGATCTCCCACCGCTTCCGAAGTGGCTATTGCGACTGGTGCTGTCGCAGCTCTTAAAGCCGCACAGGGCAAGAAGCAGCCGGCTACTGGGGAGCCAGAGGAATACCAAGGCGCAGGCGTCTTCCGAAACAAGTCCTTCAAGGAGCGCACATTGGAAGGCCACGAGCCTCGCAACACTCCCGCACATAGCATCGACCGCCTTTCCTACGATGATTCACCCAAGTTGGGCGCGAGTGGTTTACCTGACTTTAACAACCCCATGCCCGAGTTTGGCTACATGGATGATGATGTTCAAACCAACCCTTCAGTCGTGCAAGACCGTCTGGACGGTGAGCATCACGATGATGTTTCAGAGGGTCGAGTTACACCTACGCCTCGAAATGTCGCCGCACAGCGTGCTGAGAGTGCTGCCAGCCAAGACCAAGACGAGTGGCAGCGAACCTCTGACGATCGCAAGAGAGACACCCTTATCACCAACCCATACGAGGATACCAGCCCTGTTGCTAACCCAGCCCTGAACGACAACATCATGGCAGCTCGTGGCTTCGGAGCTCCATACCATACCGGCAGCCCTGGCTACAACCCTAAGTATGACGAAGGTTACATGTCCAATGGCAACAATCGAACCCCCGATCTACAGCCCAACACCAAGGCTCTGCACATGTCTCTGCCCGGATCTCCCAATGCTGCTGGCCAGGATCCCTTCTACGCCCCTAAGGACGCCCGTCACATGAGTGGCATGTCTCAAGGCATGGGGTCGCCCTTCTTCGATGCGGCTACTGGCCAAGGAATTGACCGTATTGAGAACAAGGACATCGTGTCTTTGATGCAGCACCTCATGGTTCGCGATGCTCAGCGCTCTGCTCGAGATACCGAGATTGTGGCACTACTTATGAACTCAGCCATCGAGATGCGTTCTTCCATGAACGAACTTAAGAACCTCGTCCAGGACACCAGTGACGATGTCATCTTTGCCGGCACTGAAAACACCGAGAAGCTCCAGAAGGCTATCAACGGCCCCCGCCCCTACCCTGGTGCCCGATCAGTTCAGAGCATTTCCCAGATCGACACCTTCAACGAGGCTGCCGCAAAGAAGAACCTGTTCAAGCGAGCATTCCAAGGTCTCAGCAACAAGGGTACTAGCGACTTCAAGCGCATCGAGGAGATTCTTATGCAAATTCTCGGTGAGGTCGATGATCTCAAGGTCCAGGGCACCGTTCAAGCTCCTTCCACCAGCGGTGGACGTGGTCCCTCTTTTGACAACTTGCAACCTGAGGGCCACTTCGAGCAAGACCGAGGCTATGAGCCTGAAGGCAACTCAACAATCACCCCCAGTCAATCGGGACATTTCTCTCTTTCCAACTCCAGAACTCGCCTAGCAGGCGAGCGCAAGTTCTCTGACAATCGAATCAGCACTGTGGCTGAGCATGAGGATGAATACGAGCATGACCACCCTAGCCCATCCGCTGAGCGTAGCAACCCCAACATGCTGACGCCAGAGCGATCGGGCTTCCAGCGCGGCAGCTCAGTTCCCCTTGACACTCCTCCCCAGCCCTCCAACGTTCCCCAGCCAATGAGTAACGAAAACACTCCTCGCACAACAGAGAAGAAGAAGAAGCACAAATCTGGCCTTTCTGGCTGGTTTCCCAAGATTTCTAGATGGTCTGGAACGACGGCTTCCAGCCAAGGCAAGGGCAAAGAGGAAGTCAAGTACGACGACTACCCCCCCTCGCGTTCTGCTTCTAGCCTGGGCTCTTACAACGATGGCGATTACAGCCATGGTCCCTACGATGACCAGCTTCCTGCTGGATTTCAGCAACAAGAGCTTCCCACGGCACCCAGTGCTGCCCTGCCCGCACCTGTCCGACGTGAAATCTCACGTACCCCGGGTGATGCTCCTAAGTACAAGGTTCACCGAAACTCCTTGAACCTTCAACACCCCCAGCCTAGACAGGGTCAGACAGAGCGCTTCCGCAATGCCTTGGAATTCTCTGCTCAGGAGTACAATGTCCCGATGACACCCAGATCCGCGGACTGGGGTGGTTCGGTATCCAGCTTCAATCAGGCGGGCCAAAACACCAACCGATACAGCCAGGCATCATCTACGGGTGCTCCCCAGGACCCAGCCTACTGGACAACATCCCCAACTGGTCCTCCTCGACCCCCTAAGGAGCCCATTGAGCCTACCGGCAGCCCTTCAGCTATGTCTCCTCAACAAAGAGGCAGCCGTATCTCGAAGCTGGCAAAAGGCAGCCCTGCACCACACCCAAGCGATGAGAGCGGGTATGCCACAATGAGTGGCACCCATTTCAGCAACTATACAAGCAGCCCCAAGCCCGAGAACCGCAACTTGAACGCTGCTTTGGGTGTTCCTACCCGCCGACCCAGTGGTCCTCGGGCCATGACTCCCAAGAGCCCCGAGGATGAATCTCGCCGACGCAAGCGAGGTGAGTTGAATTATGAATAATACAAAAAGACAATTGACTAACTTGAGAAGAAGACACGTTCGGTAGTGTTACCTCCCACAACACGGATGATACGGAGACCTTTTAGAAAGGGGCTCACCGTGGCATCCGACCGTTGCCGGGATATTGATCTTTTGTCGAAGAATGACACGGCGCTTTTGCTTTTTCTGGCATAATCTTGCATCCTACCACGCGTAGGCTTTCAATATGTGTCAACTGTATGAAAATTTTATGGACATGAAACGGCCTTCAACTGAGTGACTTTTCAATCGGAAGAAGATGAAGAAGCTATAGAGTGAAGGGAAGGGGTGGCTTGCAAAAATAGCAGCCAAGCAATCCGTTGTAGGATTTAATGACGAACCAGGAGGAACTTGAGTCTTGGAAAATATCAAAAAAAGCGAAGGAAGGAAAAAGGTACACATTTGCATCAGAGGCTATTGCTTCATTTCTTGACGACGACACGACATGGCTTTCCAATTGCAGAGCGACACGTCAATGGTTTGATTTGCGGGCAACATTGTTTTTCTGTTGGACTGGATATTATGAGCGGAAAGGTGAAGGGCAGGCATACGGTAACTAGCAAGCACAAGTCGTTATGAGTGTGCGTGGACATATTTGAAGTTAGATAGGTTTAGTTATTAGTTTTGCGAGATAGATACCACTTACCATATGAGAATTAACTGATATGAGTCCGGACTGGATATCAACTCCAAATATTCCGAGGTTTTATTGCATTTCAACTGTGAATAAATGTAAATACGAATCTGTGACTTGAGTTGACACGCATAGGATCGGCCTCAGTTCAATTTGGATGGATACTGTACTAACAACTGAGACGGATTTTCGCCGGGGAAGCTAGAAGACTCCGGACGCTGTAATGCACAAGATCTTTTAGAGGAGGTTAGAGGCTCCAGGTACATGTCCCTGCCTCCGACGACCGGTGTCAAGACCCATTGCATTGTAATTTATTTAGTGAGGGACCTTCCCCGGACCCGGCGAATAACGAGCAGTCGATATCAAAATATTGCAATCGTCAGCACTCGACCTCTGAATCGAGAAGTTTTTGAACTTTCCTATCATCTCGAGTGTTATCTTTTGCAATATATCTTTCATCCTACTATTATGCAGAGGTAGTATAACCTCCAAGATTGAGCTTGTGTTCATATTTCCTTCATCGCAAGTGCGATTATCCACTGTTACTACAAAAGTTAGTGGTGACGAGTAGACTCCAAACGTCGTCGAGATACACAATGGCTACAGACGTGCAAACGAAGGGCAGCATCAAAGAGACAGCGTCCCTAAAATTGCAAGAGAGTCAACCGAAAAAGAAGACGAATGATTACAAAGGATTCATTGCGGGAGTCTTTAGCGGTATAGCTAAGCTATCTGGTAAGTAAATACCACATCATGACGCAAGCCTGAATATCAACCAGACTGATCTTTTACAATAGTCGGTCATCCTTTCGATACAATCAAAGTCCGGCTACAAACAACAGACCCAAGTCGATTTAAAGGACCTCTCCAATGTGTTACGCAGACTGTTCGCAATGAGGGCTTTCGTGGGCTCTACAAGGGTGCAACGCCGCCTTTGGTCGGATGGATGTTTATGGATTCGGTCATGTTGGGCTCATTGACTGTTTATCGCCGGCTTCTATCAGAACATGTGTTTAATGTCCAGCCCTTAGGCACAGACGTTACTTCATCTTCACCAGGTACAGCACCAAAAATGCACACAGCGCTCCCGAGTTTCGGCCACGGCATCGCAGGCATATTGGCTGGTGCGACAGTCAGTTTCATCGCTGCGCCAGTTGAGCATATCAAGGCTCGACTACAGATTCAATACGCGGCGCAAAAGTCGGACAGGCTATACGCTGGCCCAATTGATTGTTTACGAAAGATATACCGACACCACGGGTTTCCAGGTGTCTACCACGGTCTGTCAGCGACACTTCTCTTCAGAGCGTTTTTCTTCTTCTGGTGGGGCAGCTACGATATCATATCACGACAAGTACGCGAGAGAACGAGTCTCGGTACACCAGCTGTGAATTTCTGGGCTGGCGGTCTCAGTGCTCAAGTGTTCTGGTTGACGAGTTATCCAAGCGACGTGGTGAAGCAACGCATCATGACTGATCCCCTGGGCGGAGGGCTCAATGACGGAGTTCGAAAATTCCCTCGATGGAAGGATGCGGCAGTTGCCGTGTATAAGGAGCGCGGTTGGAAGGGTTACTGGAGAGGTTTTGTGCCATGTTTCTTGAGGGCGTTCCCGGCGAATGCAATGGCGTTGGTTGCCTTTGAGGGCGTTATGAGATCCTTGCCATGAGTTTGAATAAGAATGAGAATGAATATCAAATGAAGGAAAGATATGGTTGGGCATGACTGGAATTATGCTCCATAAGTCGACAACCGAAGTTGTACATTTCAATGTAAGAGTTGGCATCAATGCTCATTGCCAGAATGACTTCACGTTGTCAATGGCCCCCATATAATCCGAAGAACTACAATTGTGGGCGATACGATAATCATTGAACAGCCTGGCGAGTACCCGGTATCAACGCATGATTCACAATTCTAGATGGCATCACATTCACAGAGATTTGTAGGAGACAGTAATATGAACACCACAAAGAGTGCCACACAAATGGCTGGGTCTATTGGCCAAGTCCTTAAAACTTTTGTTCGATCCCGTTTCCCAATTCACCAATCCATTCCTGCGCCGTTGCAATGCATTGCAATTTGTTTCGTTTACTCGTCGTCCTCGTCAGCCTCGTCGTTGACGACGTTGAAGAACTTGAGCTCGTAGACACCGCGAGAAGTGGAGACAACACGGAGCCAGTCACGGAGCTGCTGCTTCTTGAGGAACTTCTTAGTCCTATAGTAGGAGGGTCAGTAATTTATTCTCATGTGCTTGCATTTCTCAACTTCGACAAGCGAAGCGGGAACCAAAGACAAAACGTACAGGTACTTGAGGTAACGACCAGAGAGCTCGTTGTGGGCAATGATCTCGATCTTGCCCTCACCCTGCTGCTTGACAACGACGTTGTCGCCAAGGTTGTTGGTGCGGCCCTCGACCTTGATGCGGTCCTGGAGGAACTTCTCGAAGGCAGCGACATCGAAGATCTTGTCGCTGGCAGGCTGAGAAGCATCAATGATGTACTGCGAGGTGTTAGTTAGTGATTGCGGTGGCGGTTTCGGTTTCGAAGGGATCGCATCGAGTAAATCGTTTCGTTTTCTTTTTTCGTTGATTTGGCTGACTGCGATTCTTTCATTTCGGATAGCGTACCTTCTTGGTCTGCTTCTGGGCCTTGCCCGACTTCTTCTGTTGAAAAATGACTTTAGCCTACTGCATTTTTGTCTCGGCTACCTCTTCTACTGAGGAGGCGCCTAACAGCAAAGCGGTGTCATGTACGTACTGCCTGAGGAGCCATTGCGAATGGATTGGGATTTATGTGGTGTCTGAGAGAGGGACTTGTGGTATTTCTGGTCGCAAAGAAGTCTAATCCTGCGCTTGAGAGAAAAGAGGAAATGAAAGATTGGTGGATTCTTCCGAGGCAATATTCGGGTGTGCAAAAAATTAGGGCTCTGCGGGGCATCAGTGAGGTCATGTGACCTTCTTTTAAAAACTTAGCACCTATTAAATACTAAGCAAACGATTGAAGGGCTATATATCTATAATTCAAAACTTTTGAAACATTATTGGTTGGCATTACGAACGCTGAGTGGATAAAAAGGTGAAGGATGTTGTAAATGGATCTTGAATTTGCCTGCAAAGACAATGTGTTGTTATAAGTATCTGAATGAAAAACAATGAATAAATGTATAAGCATAATTCTATCTATAGCTATTTGAAAGAATAAGAAAGGAAAGTAGAATACGGGCGTCTTTCGGAATTGCCAGGACTCTATGATAATATATACCACAATTGCTATTAGCCTCTGAGGAGAATTAGACATGGTGTAGTTATATACTGCTGGCTTATACAAATTTCTCGTCTTCTGTTGGTCATTGAATTGACATATTGGTAATGTTTCAATCTAGAACTTTTTCTCTTATTTTTATTTTTTTGCAGTTCTTTTCTTCGCTAGTAGCATTTCCATTTCTGGATATATGTGTCGAGTTCCACCTTCAAGATATAGATATATCTCAGCCAACAAGACCTTGATTGACTGCTGGACTCATCTATACCTCACCCTTCATCTTCTTGCCCACTCAGCTCAATATAGTCTTTTCAAAGGTGAAATCAGGCACTTGATTGATAATAATCACACCGACTCTCGACTATCCATTACAATCACCGAGTTCCGTGATACAGTTTCACCCACTCACATCTCATGATTGACCGTGGTATAGTTTCATCTACCGACTTATAATTAACCGTGATATGATTACTCGTTTAGAGCTAAACATCGCCTGTGAATCTCTTTCAGTTTTCTGTCTTGTCTAGCCACTGCAGCATATAATATGCCTGCCACCGCCATCGCGACTGGCAGTGCTAGGTCAGTCTTTGGTCAACTATCACCCCTCCCCATCCCAACAACAATAAAAAATTTCAACTTCAGACAATACCTTGCAACTTAAAACAACCCGTACAATGTCTCTGTCACGCACTGAGCTCGAGGTCCTTTCGACCACTGACGCCCGATGTCACATCCCTCCTGAGCTTCTCAGGGCAGCTCTCAGCAGCAAACCCTTTATTCCCACACGCTCTCTCCTCAACATTCGCGACCTCGGCGCTGTTCCTGGCAGCGCTATACACCCTGGGCATATTTTCCGTTCGGGCATGCTCGATTCTGTAGCCGATGACCCGGAGGCTATCTCTTGGCTCTCATCTAACATCAAGACGGTCTTTGACCTGCGTAGCAAGGAGGAACGTGCTGCGTACCCAAGTCCAAAGGTCCCTAGCATCAAATTTGTGTTTTGTGAGCGCATCACTGCTTATCCTCAACCTATACCGGCTGATTTCACTATGGACGATGGCAGTGCCGCTTGGAGAGAGCAGCTGATGGCTGTCGTAACGGCGTACAAGCCCACCATCCGAGCAATTCTCCAGCACGTCAGGGACAAACCGGAAGAGCCATTCCTGTTTCACTGCACTGGTAAGTAGAGCATCAAGCTATGCTGTTTTTGGATTTATGCTAAGTATTCCTTTCATCAACAGCTGGCCGTGACCGCACAGGCGTCGTGGCAGGTCTCCTTCAAACCCTGGCCGGTACAAAGCAAACCGACGTCATTCTGGATTACATGCTGTCGCGTATCGGGATCGAACCAGCACGCGAGCGGCTGACCCTGTTTGTCATGGAAACCGTTGGCGTGGAGGATACTGAAGTGCCTGGCTTTTGGAACATGGTCAGTCTGCGTCCGACCTTTTGGGAGGCTTTCGTTGGGGGTGTTAATGCCGAGTACGGAGGATGGAATGGCTACGTAAAGGGTCTTGGATTTTCGACCAGGGACTTGGAGACTATCAAGAAGAATCTGAGAGGGTAGTTTTGGATGTTTGGTCAGGATGGAATGAAGAGATCGTCAAGAAATCACCATTTTGGTAGTTGAACAATTCAACTTGTCTCAAACTATCAACGGTAATATCTCCAGCCCTGTGACATACGCCATGACATCACCCCCACGATCCCCTGTTTTTAGAACCAGACCCTCTAAGGACCCTGCATCTTTACAAGGATCCGTCACCCACTTTGCCAATCAGGCTTCTCTCCAAACCACCTAGTGACGTGCCATTGCACCTCCGAAACGTCAAATCCGCCACTACAGAGTCCCCAAGAAGACCATCTCATGTCGATTTTCCAAGTTTTTATTGCCTTTAATTTATTTCAGGGTCTTTTTGACTTGCAGTAAACTACGATGATGCTTCTTTTCCAAGGGTCCAAAGCCAACGTAGGTTCCATTGATCGGATCTGCACTATTCTCAAACTGCTGATCAAGTTTCCTTGCTCTTATTTCATCAGTAATCGTAATAGGTGATGCAATAATGTCCTTGGCCAAGATGATGATTGTGATTAGGATGATTTCGTCCATGTCAAAATTTGTATATAATGTCCCGCTGAGGCCAGACTAAGAAGCAATATCAGAACCATCATCTGAAAAACAACATCCAAACACAACATATCCTTGCAAATAAATACAACTTCTTCTTCACACCCCCAAACAACAAACACTTACAATCAATAAACATTATACAAGCAAATCACCCAACATGCCTCTTACACGAACTCACCGACACTCTGCCCCTCGTCGCTCCATCTTCAGCACTCGCCGTCGTGCTCCAGCTCGTTCCAACCGTCACACCGTCACCACCACTACTACTACCACTACAAAGCCCCGTCGCGGAATGTTTGGCGGCGGTTCTACTGCACGACGCACACATGGCGCTGCCCCTGTTCACCACCACCAGCGCCGACCTTCTATGAAGGACAAGGTCAGCGGTGCTCTCCTTAAGATCAAGGGCAGCTTGACTCGCCGTCCTGGCGTCAAGGTATGACACTCACTCGCAATCTTCTTTGATATAAGTACTAACGCCGTGATAGGCTGCAGGCACTCGACGCATGCACGGCACTGATGGCCGTGGAGCTCGCCACCGCCGCTACTAAATACGTTCAACAGCATGAAATGTAGATAGCGGCCATGCAGGGCATTTTCTGAACTTGGATCACATATACACATGTACGATTATGATAGCGTTGATACCCTCTAGTGAGAGTTGAGAGAAGAATTGTATAATTTTCTATACCCATCACAAATAACTTGCCCTATGCCACGTACCTCCGCAGCGACTTATCTAGTACAACCTCGTGATCATGCTTGACCGCTCTGAATCCTCGATCCTGTGTCCGTCCATCTCGATTCACTATGAAAAATGGCCTTCTTTGACAAGTGCCATTGCTTTCCAGCCTGGGTTTATCCACTGGAAACCATATCCCCCGTTCTATATTAAAAAATAATTATCAATTTGAGTATCTCAGCCATCGTTTAGTAGCCCCAAAACCTCACTCGTCAATGCAGCTCGTCTACATCATGGGGAGAAGATCCTGCTGGGCGATAAGGTGGGGCCAAGCGTATATCCCTGTGTAGCTTGACCTTGGTTTGTGATGGGTATCTGGCCGTCGATGCTGAAGAACTTCGCCGGTGATGCCCTCCATCATATGCCGGGTTTGCTAGCTCGTCGATGTTGGCGATAGCCAGACGGGTCAAACTCAACCTATTTCTCTCGCATGGCCTCAAAGAAGGGCTCTTGTCAACGTGACCTGCATTTACTTCGTCTGGGCAGTCGCCACCAGCCCTGGAGGCTTGGTCATGAGCGTACCATCGCAATTCCCTTTCCAAGTCTTCTAGAGTCTCCTTGCTAGGCGATGGGTGCTTCTTAGTCCTCTTAATACAGAAAGAAGTAAAACCTGTCGTCGTTTGGTCCCAAGCCCGCCGAGATTGACTGGCCGAGTCGGCTGCGGCTCCCTCGCTTGGATTGCCAACGTTAAATCCAGAAGGGCTGTCTAGAGCCGGCGTCTCTTTGTTAAAATTCAACGGTGGGTAGCTCAACTTGTTAGCAAGTCGCCTCCGGGAAGGACTCATGCTATCGGCTGTCGAGATGCACTCGTCGCTCGAAACAGAGGCCCGTTCAACTGTTATCCGAGGCGTCGAGGAACCAACAGGCGTACTGTTCAAGAACCTATCTTCAATGTTGTTGTCGAATTCCTTCTCAGACTCGAATGGGCTACGTGAAAGGACGAGCAGTCCTCCTTCCTCCTTCTCTGGGACAGCCATCAGCCTATGCTCGAAGGTTGTTGGGGTGTGCCATCTATCACGTTCAGAGAACGGATCTTCGATAGGCTTTCCGCTCCTAAGAGATTTTCCATCATCAGCTAGTGGTTTTCGATTCACCCGACCTCCTACAATTCGCTGCACTTTTCGCTTGTTGAGGTTATCCCCTTCATTCAGGCGGATCTCAATGTTACTTATTGGAGACATATTATCAGGCGAGACAGGCGAGGGATCAAACTCATGCGTGTCGAGCCTTGTGCCTTCTGCGTCATCGAAGGCAGATTTGTTCTGACACCCCTTCCCTTGAGATGTGGCTTTCGGATGGAATCTATCCCAGGCATTTGAGACTTTAGCAAGTACTTTCGATGGTACCATACGGGTAAGTCTTGAGCTTGAAGAGATGGTCCGCTGTGGTGTTGGCTTAAGAGCATCAGTTGCGGCTAGCATGGCAACAAGTTTTCCGTTGATAGCGTCGCCGTTAGCACATGATTCCCCGATAGAAGGTGTGCTTGGGTCCTCTGTAACACGGTTTCTGACGTTTCCATCAACAACAGTAAGGGCCACGGGTGCCGTGATCTTGTGGCTGTTTGTGGGATGGAACTTTAAAGGATCAAGAGACAGTTGTCGCTTCAGGTTTGTGTTTGTGCGTCTTTGGGATCGGTCTTTGCGTATTCGAGTAGTGGCAGCCCGTTTTGGAACCTTTCCTGGACTTCGTTGTGGGAATTTATCCACCCGTGGCCTCTGGGGTAACTTTCCAGATGGGTTAGGCGGTGTTTCGAGAGGTGAAGGGAGATTGAGAGGCGAAATTGCTGGTTCGTCCGCCTGAAGAAGTGAGATCTCCGGTGTATTGGCTCGGCGCTTTTTGGGAGAAGCATCTTCGTCGCTGTTCTCTGGACACTCAAGAGTGGAATCGTCTAGCAACCAACTTGCCATTTCTTCTGCAGTTTGGGGGTTTGCCATCGCTCTCTTTCGTGAGGTGCACTTTGTATTGCCATCAGAACTTAGATCCGGCGCTGTGTGATAGTTAGAGAAAAGGAGGGCTGTCATGGAACAGATTTGAAATAAACATACTCAGTTGCTTGAACAGTGATGTATTGGCTGCGTTTTTCTGCGGGCGTGACCCTAGCGTCGATAAGATGTTCCTATTTCTCCTTTTTCCGTATGTGATAGTCCTAGACATCCTCGACGTCCTGTATGACAATAAATATAAATATTGTAGACGAGGTGAACGAGTGCTTGGAGTCGACGGTGGCTTGTAAGTGAGTGACTGTGTTCGATTCAGCGCACCTGATCGGGGCGACGCAAAATTGAAAGAACTAATCGGTGGACGGCCGAGAGCGAAGGCGCTCAGAATAGGTATCTGGTGACAAATTGGATTTTTGTTCAGTATTTGGTCACCAGAGCTCTTCCATTTCGTAGCCAAAAAAGACCTTTCAGATCCAAGTATAAGAAGGGGTGTTGACTTGGTAGGACGTTGAAGGTGAAGATTCAATACGGGCAAGTCAAAAAGACAGGCAGGTACTCAGAAATATTACTAGTATCCGCTAGAATCGTTGTTGAATTATCAGATTAGCGGATAGGAAGGTAAGATACCTCTAGACAGTGACGGAGATTTGAGGAAGGCACGTCCAGTGTAGTTAAGATGCGATATCGGACGAAACCTCCATCAGTGCCTACCACTGCCAGCAACAATATCAAAATCTCACCATAAGCAATGCCTGAATACCTGACATATACAGTGAATCGAAGCCGAGATCAAGTGATAAGCATCGGCAGCTGAGAAAAGAATGAGAAAGAACTTGTAGCTAATAGCAAACTCCTCAATTTCATTACATCTATACGCAGCACAAACACACGATTATCGTCCTACCTTCAGACTTATAACACCAAGACGCCACTTCGCTCTTTTGTAACTTCCATCCCAATATGAAATTCGCACCAAGGTTTCACTGCAGATTATGTTCCAGATGCGATTCGTTACTACAGTCGCTCAACTACCACGCTTCCCCTGACTTATATCGAAGCGACTTGGCTATGTCAAACCGGTTAGAAGCAGGTTTTTTCGTATATATAACCATTACTTGCCTGGGCATCTTGTATACTAGGTCGTTGTATTCTCAATGGTTTCATGTCAATAGATAGTCGAAGCAAACAGGCAAGGGACATAAGAATATAGTCTGCAATCACCGGACTCTATACCTGCGACTCACCACGTTTTAATTTCACTATTGCATTAACAAATAAAAACTATTTGATAGATCTTTTTCCAATTGCTATATTGTCTTTGACCTCCTAGACGCCAGTCTAGGTACGATTCCTACCCTAAGGTTTGTCAATTCAACTTGCTATGTATAAGAAGGATGTAGCCAACCTCCCAAGCATAAAGATACTCGACACAAGTGCAAACTTCAGAATGTGGAAATTGTAGCTTGAGACAATCCACATCTCGATACTTGTGCTACGCAACCCGAGACCCAATGCGAGCTTTTAGACAACAAGCTCTTCCCAACCAAGCTTTTTGAACATCGCCAAATTGTAACAGCGACCCGAGACACTGTCTCGAGATGTGTAGCGCGAGTTGGAGACTCTTGTTTTTGAGACAGTCATAATCTTCACGAAATGATTTCAGTTGCTTCGTTGCAGTTGTTTGAAGCACGTGGTAGCACAGCCACCTAATATACGTGGCGTAATGACGATTTGCATTGTGGCGTGGTTTTTATCACGAGCTTGCGGAACATCCAAAAATTTCCAATTCAACGAAACGACCAATTCTTCTAGAACAACAAGGGAGCGCAATTACAGTGTGCAAGCCCATATCGAGAGACGCAATGCTTTGATTATGAATCTGGACGGTTTCCCGCATATTTACAATCACACAAACATACTGCCCTAACTCCGAAAGCTCCGATCAGTTACGAGTTATTATCGCCTCTGACCCGACCCAAACCGATCACGAGGTTTTCCACGACGTTCTGTTTGATCGCAACTCGAGGCATTGACATTTTGTGTGAACAGACACAAACTTTTTTTTTCTAGTTGAAGCCATGTTAAGACAGCCATTTCGCGGCGTGCACGCGCCAGCACGAGCTTTTGGCCAGTCAGCTCGACAGGCAGCCTGGAATGGCGCATGGGCAAGGCATTTCACGTCGCAGTCAGGAAACCAAACTGGGCGTCAGATTTGGAGATGGAAGACCGGGGCCCTCCCCTGGGAAGGCATGATGGCCCGTCTAAGGAGCACCCGCTTTACACCAGGAACCACAACAACGCCAAGCATGCTCCAAGGTGTGTTGAGGCGTGGATTTCGATTCACAACGAAGCGCAAGACGAACAAAGGGCCGACCGTTGGCGAAACCGATGAAGCCAAGGGCCTCAGTGCCAGACTTAGGAAACTCACAAAGGAGTATGGCTGGGTGACCGTTGGCGTTTACCTTGGGCTGTCTGTTCTGGACTTTCCTTTCTGCTTCCTGTTTGTCAGAATGGTTGGACCTGAGAAGATTGGTAAGATACTGCCGCGGCCTCAACCATATCCGTCGATATGACTGTGCGGGTCTTCTTCGTTGCCAAACCGATTGCTAACGTGTGCTGCTGGCGGGGTTAGGTGAGGTCGAGCATCGTGTGATGTCAACAGTCAAGCAGATGATCCCCGATTCTGTTCGGGATGCTTGGCACACTTACTGGCAGTCTTTCCGGAAGGCTGAGGCCAAGGCCTTGGGCGATGACGAAATTAGTGACAAGATGGAGATGGCCACCTGGGGGGTTGAGAAGGCTCAGGAGCGTAATCGCGTCGATGCTAGTAAGTGCAAACCACACGCCTTTCCCCTGGGTAGAAGGAGAGAATGCTCCCGTTCACTCCTCCTATGGGGGTGGGAGACCGACCGCTGGGTCAGTTGGTGAGAAAGGCTAACGACTCAATCTTCTATGACAGGCTTGGCAACTCAGCTGGCGTTGGCGTACGCCATTCACAAAAGTTTCATCTTTATTCGAGTGCCTTTAACGGCAGCCGTAACGCCCAAGGCTGTCAAGGTGCTCCGATCTTGGGGCTGGAATATCGGAAAGAAGAAGGCGTGAGTGTTGGAGATGGTATCATGACGGTTCCAGACTGAGAACCGACCAAGCCTCAGAAGACGGAATCGATCCATTTATGAAACGTCTCGATTCTAGTCAGAGCCACTCAGCCATGTTTTTTTTTGTATAATTAGAATTACGCATAACAGTTGATGCTGGAGTTGGGCTTCACTATAGAGTTGATTGTATAGTACTGTACTCATATTTTCTACCTTTTCGCTGTGCATGTAATCGTCGTTGGCTGTGGCTGGATCGCAGTATTTGAAATCTTGGATTCTGGTAGATCGAGTGAGTCCGGGTGCGCCGAGCCTGCGATCTGTTACCGTTACTGAACGTGCATTCAGGTACTGGCTGGCTCAAGATGGTATAAGCCATCAAACTCAAAAGCAACGGCGGCAAATGGGAGTGACGCAAGTCATGCGTACAATAGGAAACGGGCACGCGTGGTCAAGCCGCAGTTCGATAATAGCCATGGCAGAAGGCTTGGCAGATTTGTCTCTTGTCTAAGCTCCAAGTAGGCGAAAACATGGCGCCCTTGACAACGTTGCAGCGTTGCAGCGTTGCAGCTATAGAGATTTCGGCGCAATATCCCCTCTACAGAGCTTATTGAGGCTTGTTTGAGGTTCTCGTGGCGCATCTTTTGTCTGGGTTGACGGCTGAGACTCCGGAACGGCCTAGCCTCGAAACGCCAAGGAAACCCTGTGACAGGGGAAAAGAACGATCACATATAGTTAGAGAAGCTAGTTAGCTAGTTGGTTAGTGAAGAACCCGGAGGAGAAGAAGGCTAGAACTTTTAGAAGAGGCGGTGATTACGGACGGATTGACTTTTTGTCGTCTCACTCATGTTTGACCCACGACATGTGTACAATACGTTCTAGCCCGTGTCATGCCATGGCTGGCCGTTGAACAAGTGATACGCCGGCGAAGGAACAAAGAGCGAAGAGGCGAAACAAATGATTTCGGCGATCTAGAAAAGACTGGAAAGAACCCCGTTCGAAGGAAGTGGAGCTGTTGATGGCGCCGAAGTAAAAAGATCCTAGCTGAGGCCTAGTCTCGGAGGCTTTAGATTCCCTTGATCACTGTACGGTCCAAGTCAGGCAAGGCAAGACAAAACCAGTCAAGTCAATGTCGGCGTCAGTGTCAGTCATGATAAGTCCCCCGGACAGAAACCCCTTGCAGTAGTAACAAAGCGGGCTTTAGTGGACGGAAATAAGAGTTGGAGATGAATGGTTTGTTTCGAGTAACTGGAGAATTGACTGGGATTGATCCTGTTCCACGTCTTTTAGTTCGATCAAGTGGAGAAGAACTTGTAAGAGAGTTTCTTTTCATGTCATGTCATGGTTTGATAGGCATAGCTGCCTACATATTTGTATCGGCGCCAATTCGCGGCTCCGAGAAAAGGGTAAATTGGAATCCTGATCAGTAGGTAGGTACCTAGGTATCAATGACACAAGGGGTATTGCTCCCCACTGATTACGTACGGTTATGTAATGTGATATTCATGTTGGGTGGACGCGAGTCGTTATTTCACCGTTCGTGAATCAAACTCTAATATTTACTTCTTTGATGATATCGTATTTACCTGTGCCCGTAATCCTGCGCCGCCATGAGACCGGGCGGGTAGGATTCAACAGATCAAGAACGGTAATCAACCCGCCAACCAACAGAGTACAGTACAGCAAAGCAAAGTCAAAACCAAGAACTTTCTTACAATAAGAAAGTGAGAAGGTAAAATGTATTGACTTTTATGGATAGGGTACGCGACAGTAGGTTTGTGTTTGTCTGGACAGGGGATCCCTGAAATGATCGGCTCAACGGCCCAAAGTAAACGACTACAGTAACGGCTTAGCAAGCAAACATGAACAAGAACAGGGAGAGCAATTGGTGCTCAAAGAATAGAGTTTGGTGATGAAGCAGCGATGGGCACGCTTAGGATACAGCCCGCAGGGGTTTCAAATGTTAGTTCGATACTGAGTTCCATTTTATTTATAATCCTAGAAAAAGACAGGTTTTAAAGGTATAATAATAGAGAGAAATAGATAATATTCTAGATATAGACCTCAAGATATTAAATCTAGTATTTTTCTGCTATTTAATAGCTCTATTATAGAGTAATCTATTGAAGAAAAAGCTAAGTGGCAAATATCGGTCTTGCGCTAACATTTGAAACCCCTGCGGGCTGTAATAGTGGACGGGGTCGTGAAATTGCTTCCTACAACCTACTGCCTATATGGTATTGGGACAGACTGAAAAAAGCGTTTGGACAAGACTTGATGGTCCAGGCTCAAAACAAACAGATCTAGATATCTGTACTCTGCCCAGATTGCAAAATAGGTATCAAGACATATACTATATTTTCCAAGGATCAGGTGGCGGTTGACCATGTGGGAAAAAGTGGTCCTTCCCCCTTCTAAGTCGGGTACTAAACTCATGTTCCTGAGCCAAGCCTAAGCCAGCAGACTGAGGTATCTCTAAACTATTCCAATATTATTGATAGGAGGCCCCAGAGTTGCACCAGTAGATACTATTGGCATCACCCATAACGTGGATATGTCACAGATTCAATATCCGCTCAGCCTCCTGGTTCCAGACTTTATCTCGCTACCTCGGAAGTGCACAATATTCGGCTTACACCACACCATTATCAGTACAATACAGAAGTGCATGCACACATTTATGAGTGGATACAATATGTACAAGATTCAGGGTAGGGTTGGCATTGACATTAACATGCATGGATCCTGATCCCCCACACATTCTCCGGGACAAAGATCTCAAGCGGAACCATGTGGTGGACCAGGCAAACATCATCCACTCCCAGGCAGTCCACTATAATGAGGCAGTAACTATGTATTGACAATACGACTTGTAACAAAGCACCCGGTGATGTGTCTGTTACTGTCTGACCGGTGAGACTAGCGGACTATTGCTTTGTCGATCAGCCCAGGTATCACAGGAGGCTGCTGCTGCAACATCGGGGAGACATGCATGGAAATGAGACTGGAAATAATATGTCGCTTGTCACTTTTGTTGTCACACTCTCAATGTCTTGGCGTTGGTACCGTATTGGGTGTCCTGCCGCGGCCATTTCATGCATGTGCATGTGCGTTTACGCTCAGGCTTCTTGTCAATATCGGAACTGAGCATATGCTCTGTGATCGTCCTAACCTAGGTTCAAAAATGAAAATGCATGATGAAATAGGGGAAACTTGGTTTTGGTTTTGATTTTTGATTTTTGGGTTAGACTTTGACAAAGACATGAATCACAACTGCACAATCAAAGTCAAAAATATGTACCCAATCAAAAAGGCCCAGACTTTTTTTCCTAGCATCACAAGTTGAATAACTACAGCCCGGCGGTAAATTACTCAGTCCCCCAACTGCCCCGAAGCACCTCGGCTGGACGGGCACCGCGTCTAATCTTCTATTACTGCCTGCCTACCTTAGTTACCAGGTGGATATGACGACGTGAGGCTGACTCGATAGAGGCACGGAACAGTCCATTAGCCAAATTACGACCACAAAATACAGTTCAGGACGGTACCAAACTAATTAGCTAGACGATCGAGCGCCTACGTCGTATAGTCAGAAATGACCGCGTGACGGAGGCACCAAGCGGTAGACACCACCATGAATGGCGGAATAGTCGGTGAAGCAAAGCAAGTATCTTGTTTGCGTTAACTAACCACCTAATAAATAAGTTTGTTGGGTACGAGAGTCAACTTGCAGTTACGACGAACCTATACCTACCTACCTACACCCAGCGCCAATGTAGCCCGATGGGTACAAAACAATTAGACTTTTAGGCGAAGTTTGGGCAGCACCTTGAGTAACGAACCAGACAGGATAAGGTGACAACCGTACGGGCTCAGGTAGTGAGACTCGGAGACAACTCCATTCAGTACTGATGAGCTGTAGGGATTGAGCAGATCAAGTCGGCCAACACGGTGGATCTAATGCCAGCGTGAGTATGTACGTTAGTACCTACAGTTACCTAGAGAGAGAAAAAATGGAGCGTAGAGTTTATGTTCTGCAACCCACACGTTGGTCTCAACACTAATACCTGCTGTCTGTCGTGTCGTGTTTGATGAGTTGTACGAACCCTATTTCAGACTAACGAGCAAAAAGAAAAGTCACGGACAACAAAACAGTCAGAGGCCTAATTACATGCACGCAATCAACCGGGTAGGTACCTAGGTATGTATGTATGCTGCATTGAGTGTGTAGCGGATGGCGTGGGGAGTGGTTGCATTGCATTTCCGGTGCATCACCGCCGGCTTGTCAATCATCTGCTATCCATTAATTAGTGTGCAGTCAGTGCATTGACTGCATCATCTGCCATGGATCTAATTTAGTTGTCACGGTATGACGTCTCCCATCTAGGAACCCTGAATTTATTTGGCAACGCACAAAAGCTAAAAAAAAAAAAAAAAAGGCCTGCCAAAAGTCGATGTAGCACAGATATCACTGTTAACTTTTTTGCCCTTTGAGTTGCGTACATGTCATTGGCCTCAGAGGCACTTGAACTCTCGATGGCTGAGGAATGGAATCGACAGGGACAAAAGCTTAAGAGATGGACCATGGCTTGATCTGGGAGGTATGAAGAAGGCCGATGCCGGTGCTAGAAAGAATCCAGAAGCTTTGTGGGTATCAGGGTCGCCAGCTCCATGGCGCCGTTGACCAACACGCCAAGGGCTTGGACAAACTCCGAGTCGAGCACATAGGGCTGCTTGGCTTGGCCTGACCCAAGCTGAAAGCTCAGCAGCATACATATATGTGTAGGTAGGCAGGGAATCAATAGATCCAGACAAGAAACATTGGATCGTTTATGTGGCATTAGTCTAGCTGGGGCAGGCTGGCTGACTGAAAAATGCATCTACTCGGGCGCTTTCAACTGCTCGTTGTGTACAGATGCAAACCCTAATCAGTTCTTTCCAGACCGCATTTTCAAGATGACATAAACGACGTAATTCATTACACAAAGAACAAATGATACTACCAACTTTAGTAACAAAGTAGAACCTCATTATGGAGAGAATAGTAGTAGCCAAGATGCTAAGCAATATCACATTAAAGGTAAGTCTGAAGGATCCATCTGGATCTGCCAACACCCCCATTTGAAGTCAGGAGGAAGAGTCTAACCCTATAGGGAGACAGGTACCAAAGTCAATCGCGCTTAACAGTAGATGGTTGCCTCTTTTGGGTTATAGGTCCCCAGGCAATTGCGATTGTGGTATGTACTTGTGGTTGCCGCGGGTGTTGGGGCGTAATGCATGTATCTCCACTAAATGTCAGAAGTTCATGCCTGCCAGTTTGGTAAGCGCCATTCGCCCTCGCCTCGCCTCGCCGGGGGCACCGCACTTTCCTAGTAGTAGGCACTGGTTGAGCTAATCAACACCCACTGTGTAAGGGCCTCCCTACCAACCTTTCTCTTTCGGGCATCTTCAGAACGTTGCATGCTCGTCTAACATCAGAGAAAGTGAACGTGAAGAAACGGAACCCCAAACAAGAGGACCAACCCAACTTCCGCGAGTTGCTATTACATATAACTGACTAAGATTTCAGGGCCCACGGATTATGCTTTGCAGTCCACTATCACAGCATAACCATCCTGGTCGTTAAAGATACCGACCAAGTCGAGATTTTTTGAAACATTATTTCCGAGACAGGACAGGACGGCACGGGCAATGGACAATTAGGGCAACATCCATCAAGTCGAAACTCGGCTCCACCACAACTGATAACTGCCACTCATGTCAACGTCAGGCCAGGTCGGTCCACTAAACGCTGGTCATACTCTGCCAATTCTGCATTGGTGTACAGAGTACCCAAAGAGGGAACTGCGTTATCTAGATTACTTCACGACGGTCCGTTCCAAGACCGTCAGTATGTTGTTTCGCGCCACCGTTCGTCTATGGACCTGGATCTGGAGATCTACAGCAACAATATTGAAAACTTGCAAATTCCTTATTTCCACCCGCCTTGGGTCATTTCAGACCAGGTTTCCTACTCAAGTGGCCCCAGTTGCACTTGCAATACCGAGTCACGCCGAACCAGGTCTCATGAGGGTCTGAATCCAAAAAAAAAGAAAAAAAGTCAGAAGTCAGAAGCCCATTTCTGAACTACCTGGCCTTCTGGTGCAAATAGACTTTGGGTCCGGCGCACTTCACTACGTTTCTCGTTATGGCGTAGCTGCTTTTTTGTTTTTCTCTTCCTTTTTGCCTTTTGCCTTGTACCCCTTCCTTGGTTGGTCGCCTGAGTGGCTCTGATACCCTTTACCTTACCCTTCCAGGCCCCACGGCTTATCGTGACACTCCCCTGCCTACATACACTACGACCGAAGGGAAGCAAAACTTTAAAAGAAAACCAAAAAGAAATGCCCACCATACACCCAATTCCTTTGGTCCAAGTACTGAGTACTAAAAATGTGCGCCGCATCCTTTCTCAGCGGGTTTAAACTTTTCTTACACCCCTGCTTTGATTTGTGGTCCCCTTTTTCCTTCTTCTCAATCCCTTTCTTGCTCTGCCGTGCTTGCTCTTTTCCCTCGCATAATGTCCATTTTGATAGACATCGGCCGTCCAACCCACACCCCCATGGTCAAACCTGACGCCCCGGGACGATCCATGGCTACATCTATGGCGGCGGCCTGGCAGACAACAAGAAAAAGTGGAAAGGTAAAGGCATACTCTCAAGAAGCCAGCCTACGTAACGCGTGGTCAATGGCAAAAAACGCATTCTGAGAATGAACAAAGTTGACCGTACCGATACTACAAGCGGCGGATGCGAGCTTGTCGTTGCTGGAGCCGAGACCCCGTCCCGTCACGCTGGTTCTCAGGTTAGTCTTTGGTATATCTCATGCCTGGGTGAGTATAAAGGAAAGCCGTTTGCTCCGGATTCCTGGGTCAGGGCTTTTGATGAACTACTTCTCTTCTCACCATCATCAACATTTCCACCATCATCAATTTCCATCTTCTGCGGCGTTGATCGACGTTTTTAGAGTTGCATTGCCAATTAGTATTCAGTCTTACTGTCCATCCGTATCAATTACCTGTCATCGACAAACATACATATAGCACCCTTGTTGCTTTCCGTCACCAGTCACACAGACAGGACGAGAAAGGAAAAAAGGACGACCAGAGCACAGCAAGGACAAGGCCTCTCGCCTCTCTACTGGGATTAAACTGACAAGGGCCATAACCACCAAGACCATAGACAAGGACCCTTTTCTTGTTCACGCCCCGACACATCTCGGGTTCTGTTTGGACACAATATAGCAACTATCGCTGTCGGTGTAAGACAGACGCCAACTCAAAATCCCCGAGACGGACAAATCGAGCCCGTGCCATACCTATCACCTGCCTGCGTACATACTTGCATACACATATACATACAGTCTACTGTACCACAACCGTCCCACACTCGCTCTACAGTACAGTTTGGCTGGAGCAAACCTTCAGGCAGGGCTACCTAGCTACCTGTTGACCCCTGTCATAACTCGATCCACTTGAGACGTTGTTCCAGATCTTGGGCAGGCATTAATATCATCACTACCAGCCTGTCAACCCACACGAGCCACTCGCCCCCCTCCCTACCCCATCCTGCCTCTCCACTTGTCTAAGTTACCTACTTTCCACAAGGGCAGCTCTATTTCCAGCTCCTAGCCTGGAAATCTCTCTCTGATACATGCGCGACTCGCCTGCATCAAGCCCATCCACTCCTCCGGCTTATATTAAACATACAAGTACTACCATGATGTCCGTCGCTCCCCAAGAATTTCAATCACAGTCCTACTACTATCTCCCCTACCGTCCTGTCTCTTCCCATCGCCATCCTCAACAACAAGATATTTCCTACTTCACCTTCACCAACCTCACCCACTCACCAACTCTTGATTCTACAACTACCGCCGCAATGGCCGCTACCGCCGCTGCTAATGCACGATCTCAACAAGACGCCAGTGTTGCACAGGCCCTCGAGATCGCCCGCGAGAGTCCTGATGGTTCATCGGACCCTACTATCAGCAAAATACTAGAGGGTGCGCTGGCACGAATCTGGAGCAAAGTCACAGAGCATCCCGACTCGTATGTCATGACAAGAGACGAGTTTGCTGTCTTCAACTTCTTCCAGCACCGATTTACCGGCAATAAGATGGCACTCAGCGCTCGCAAGCGATTCTGGGATAACACCCACGCTTGATTTCTCCTCAGGATCACACTCACACAAAGCGGCGTCCTGTCCTGCCATGTTCCGCTCAAGAATGGCTCGACACATCCGGCGCTTACCATTCACATAAGCAACAAGGTGCACGCACATCGTCCACTGCTGATAGAACCAAACTTCTCCCCTTCTTTTTGCTTTCCATCTTCATCTTCGTCAACGATGATACGACACTTGGACATGAGTATCCATGCATGCTCACACCTATTACCATATCAATACCCACAGAGGCAAACGAGGCTTTGCCCAAACCTGATTTCATTATCCGAATTTCCGATGACTTGCCTATCACTTGTACGAGCCCTCAGGTTTCAGCTCTCGCTTCTTGACAATCACCGAGCTGGGCAGTGGATAATGGCAAGACATAGAGTCTAACACCCCTGTGTGTTTTGCCCCGGAGGAAGTTACCCGCCGGGATTGAGATGACCTGGTATCCATTGCAGGGCTTTCCAAGTCATGGCAGGCCGGAAGATGCCCATCAGGTCGATTATGCCCACTAAAGCGCGGAAGCCGAGAAGAAGAACTGGAGAAGGAAAAGAGAAACACCAAAAATCAACATCGAACCCACTCAGTGGAGAAACCCTGGATGATCCGCCACAAAGCCCCGGTTCCTGAGTCCGAGCCTGTTAGCTTGGTGGGTCAAGAATTCTGCCATCCAGCATCATTCGCATGGCGCCCCGCTTTCTGGTCCTACTGGGGCCAATCTCCGGTGATACTGCCCTGCACTTATAGTGTTGTCCATGTCTATGCGACCTGTCTGTGTCTACCCTGTCGCCTCCTAGTATACAGGGCTGCAGAACACAATAGAGTGGCGTTTCCAAGGAGTGTCTTTGTCTTCCTTCCATTCCTTCTCGACCAAGCCTTGACTCATGTAGACAAATCTACGTCGCATCGTCTCAAACTCTTGATGACGATGCGGGTCATGCCGGTCTTTGGACTGTTTCCAACAATTGCCCCTGTGTTCGTCGTTAACTTTGTCCTTGACTCGTTACCGCTGTATAGCGGAGGCTTATTGTTTTTACTCTTCGTTTCATTATCTTTTCCCACTTTTGCCATGACTCTTCCTTCTGGCTACTTATGTTTAACTCTAACGAATCGTCTTTGGCTGCTGGCAGTCGCCTGCTCCTCTGAAATCGTTTTATAATTTCGTCCACCTTCGAGTCATGCTTTATGGATACCATTTGGGTTGGATTCAGAGCTATAGTACTCGACTCTTCTTCACCTTATTTTTCTTATCCACTTTTGATCTCATGTTTTTTCAAAGAAATTTTTGTATAATAGAAATACCACATGGCGTACAGTTGCAGTTTTGTGTTTTTGAAACATTAGGCATATTATAGACTAACTCACGAAATCATGCTTGACCAAGCAAAATACAAATCATCATTTCCGAACCTTTCTATCTAATGTGGATAACCATTTGTTAATATTGAAATCATCTAGTTCATAGAACTGGCTCGCTTGGCGCCTCACCACCTGTGTATTGCCTGTTATGTTGTGCTTTCCCTTGATAAGCCAGACAATACAAGCGTCCTAAGACAAGTGTCTTATTTCGGCAACATCCCGCCATATCGAAGCATCTAGTTAAGCAGGAATAGCATCATACTGCGTCAATATTGAGAGGCTTTTACTGCCACACTAGCTGGACATGATTATGTGCATTTCCTACTGTTGGGTTGTCTTGCACCTTTGAGTTTACACTCACATCACTAATTGTTAATAGCCTCTCACTAACACCATCAGCTCAGCTCAGGCATGTGCATACATTATCAATCAGAGGGGGGGGTATTAAAAAAGTTGACCTCCGAGTTTAGAGGTGTAAAAAACAAGCAATCGAGAAATGCAACAAAACAACATGAAATTGTTCACTGACTTTCCCTTCCAAATTTCTGATACCCAGAGAGGAGTGAGTATAATGGATTGGTTGCTGAGAAATCATATCTTTTCCAATAAAGGTTACCCAACGCTCCGGTGCAGATCTATGATCTGCAGTCAGTTGATAAAAAAAACATCCGCTAACGCATCCCACATCCGGGCACGCAGTTGTGGCAGTTAGTTGCAGCCCTGCCGTTGTACCGCTCCGAGACTCCGATCCCGGGGCCGGTGCCCGCCCCACTTCCACCGACGTTGGGACATCCACTTCCACCAGGATGAATAGGTGAAATCTTGTGAAGCTTTCGTCAACTACAATGCCAAAAGGTCAATAACTTTCTGCCTGAGTATAACTGAGTCTTCAAGATTCAATCAGAACGCATGATATATCGTATAACATTTATACCAACGCCTATTTATGAGTGTTGTCTAACAGGGGGCCTACCACATATCGTACCAACTTGCACTTCAGATCGTACGGATAAAGCTACCTGACCGGCCGTGGGAACTTGAAACGCTCAATAATATCCAGAGGAATGTAAAGATTGTGGAACCATACAATCGGGTGCTGTTGAGGCGTTCTGCTTTACCGGCATCTCAGACCAGTGTAGTTGACTTCAACTGCTGTATGACCTTTCGCCAAGAATAGCATTTTGATCGTGCGGAAGTCACTTTTGACTTCTTAGACCAGCCTTGATGAGCCTATGGACAATGCTAAAACCAAAGCCTACAGTAGGCATCACATTTGGATCCGTACATAGAATCATAGGCGTTGGCTCGCCGTATTCAATGATCACACCGCCATTTTCATTAACGTTGCGCCACAATATTGCCTTTCCTAGACTCTATGATACAAAAAGGCTAGAGTCCATATGAAATACGGTCTTTTGGGCAACACCGTCAAAGGACGGAGTTAGATCAGGGAATTGTAGTTCCGTCAGCACCCATCTCGGGATCCCGACTGGGTTGAGGGGGATCAGATAGAGTTTGGATATGAGCCGCTGATGCTCCTTTCTGCATATCGTGCCCATAAATGGAGAGCGGCCGCTTCCACACTTATCTCAGGGTCGGAAAAACGTTGAAGGCGCTTGCGCCAGGAAAGTTTATCTTCGAACTACCAGCAAACCGAGCGAACACCAGGCCCAGCACCAGTATTTGATCGTCACGATGCTCTATAGCTAAGTTCTTTTCGCTTTTAGTGTTGGATGTTGTGCATTGCATGTTCCTGGATACCCACGGCAAGCAGTTGGCTCCAACCTCGCGGATGCTTAGCTGTGATCTAAGGCCCAGTTATTATTTTGGCCTCGGCGATAAAAAATGTTGGTATAGGATTGCCAGGTGGAGCGACTGCATGGACAGGAAAGCAACCGACTCATTGTATCACTGAGATGCTCTCTTCGTTCTCCCAACGCTTGGCTTTCGTTGCAGTGAAGCTGCAGCAGGCTAGCTTCTCAGTAACAAGGCTCATGGCCATGGCTACTTACTGAAGAACTTCCGACCTAAAGGCTTGCGGACGACCCTTAATTCGGACGTTGAGGTTTCAAACGTCACTATCGAAAGCCTGGCTCGACCCAATGGCCACATGTGGCTTGATAACGTGAGTGTGACGCCTACTGTGCTGTGTAGGGTGCGAGACCAGCTGGAAGGGTAAGGCGTCTTAGCTTCGAGCCCCTGTGCCAGTTTCGTTGACAGTGACCCTTTTGGGTAATCCAGAAAGTCGGTAAGTTGAATGTTTGAAACTCTAATTCTTGAGGAGGCGTGTAAAGGTATCAGATGCTGGCCAGCTATATAGAAGCCTGACCAAATTCCAGAAGGATACCGGAAGAGGCAAAGTTTTCTGCCCCAAGAGGAAAGGCCAGTGCCATGAGATTCTGGCCATGGTGCAAAAGTAGGCCTGGCGAAAGCGATCAGATCAATAGTCTGGCACCAGGTAAAGGTTATTTGCCTCACACCCCACACAGAAGGCGTTGCTCCCAAGCATCAAGGTATCGAATACATCACGGCCAGAAAGACGCCAACAACCCGAGAGGTTTAGAGAAAGGGGTAGATCTTGAACTTGGATCGCTGCTCTCATGCCATGAGTTTACCCCCAATGTAGCGGTGATGAATATGGGGCATCCCGAGGTTCTGGAAGCAAGGACCCGGGGGAAGGGATAGAAGTTCTGTGTTAAACTGGGCTGAAGCTACAGACTTTTTGGCAAAGGGCATCTTCATCAGAGTTTGAGAGAGAACCGGCGGCTCGGTACGTGGAAGAAGTGCCACTCAGTGGTTCGAAGCGGTGAAGAGTGACATCCCGTATGGCGTTACCTATTGTTGACGTGAAACCTGTAACAACGTTGATCACATTGAAGTCGATGAGGCTCTTTCTTGCAGACACTGACAGCGGATCTACCCAACAACCCCGGCTCCAAGATGAGGTTGACAGCTGCAGCAAAGAGTTATACTGCCCAAAAGCCAGCCAGTTACAGGTGGTAAGAGTCACACCAAAGCTGCAATCTGTCGGTGAGGGGAATTCGAGGGAATACGAGGCTGCCTGAGTGGGTTGGATGAAATGGCGTCAACGAAGTCGCTAGCAAGTGAACGAGGTCGTGGGGCCACTCAAGTCAACTGGTTCCTGGTTTGACCGCTTATGACGGGAGATTATCCTGTATTGTTCTTTACTTCAATTCTCCGTAAAATATCGGTCCCCCACGGTTGGGTGAGTGCAGCGACTTTTGCAGATCTGCAAGCCGCATTCCGGCCATCGACAGCGCAAGCATGCAGTACCATGATGCAGATCTTGCGGCATCTCTTTCCGAGCTGAGAGCGAGTCTTGAGGGCCATATCAGGATCATAAGGTCAGGCTAGCATACTGGATTTATCGTGATAAATGTTTACTCAACAATTGCGAGGGTATCTGAGGAGGGGCAAGGTGAGCCACTTTGCCAAGCAGCAGATACGTGCTTTTGGTCTTTATGCTTTTGGTGTCTTGTGCTAAACAGACTTGTTGCGTTGCGGAGCCGACGCTCAAGACATTTGACACCTGGAATTGACTAGGAAGAGAGAATCGACCTTGTAGGAACACGAAAACAGTCTTGGCGAAAGGGATACATGACTGTACTGCTGAACCTGTTTGATGAATATTCTCCAAGTGACGGGCCAAAACGGTCAAGACGCCATCTGCACTCTGACAGAAAAGGGATTTGCAAGGAGAAATGAGCCCGAGTGATGGTTGGGCATGGCGTACGGCAGTTGAACAGTGACAGGTGCCTCTTCCGCGCAGATGTGAAATTCAAATCAGTCAGTGGCTCTGCACTAATTCGGGGGCGTTCAAGTGTGGCTAGCTGATGGCGGAGACCTAGGTAGTTGACGGAAAACGTAATGTTGGCTGAAAGCTTGTTTAAGGTATTGGTATGCAAGAAGTTGAGTTGATGGCAAAACATGATTTTGTATCGAATGAGGTAGTTGAAGAAGTTAGGAATTGATCCAATCAATGACTTGCATGACCAGTGGGTGAGGGAGGGGCGGAAGGACCCTTTTCTGCAGCTACCACCCGAATGGCCCGGCTGCAACCATTGAGCTGGTAAGAATAGCGCCCGGCGAATCAAATAAGAAGTATCGCTGTAGCCGCCTTCATTCCCGGGGATCCATGGATGGATGCGGTTCACCTGCCAACCGCCAGGCACTTATCTAGTACCTACAGCACTTTGAGGCGCAGCAGCAACATGAACCAAAGAATGGATCATTAAAATACATAGGAAGCTTCTTCAACATTTTACCGCCCAACACGCGGCTGGTCAAATTAATAGCCAAAAGCAACTCGCAGATCCGTTGTTCTGTAGCGGCAATGGAATGTAAATATGTAGTAATGACAGCTCTGCGAAAGTCCTGATTGGTCAACATCCCTTAATCACTCGCTGTCAAAGCCATTCACTCGGCCAAGAGTTTATCATGAAACACAATGAGAGATCGGATCAAGGAATCAGAACCTCATTTCCTATCCGGCGTATTCGTATGGTCCATTAGCCGGGCAATTGGGAAAGAAGCTTGCGTGGACGTTACAGAAACGGTCTGGAGCAGCCTCCTTCCACTGCAACCCTAGGCCGATTGACGGGACCGTCCCAAAGTCATTAAAGCACCAAGGCGTAGTCGTTGGCGGTTGCTTGGGCAATGCGCAAAGGAGAAGTAGCCAACCAAGACCCCATCGCCAACGTCTCATTTGGAACTCATCACATCACGTCAATTTACTTTGCTTCGATTCGATTTAACTCCACATGCATCCTCCATCAAAAATTCCAGCCTTACTGCGGTAGCTGAACATCGCCATCCCCGCATAAGTTGCTCCAGGTTTGCTGCCGATCAACAACCCTTCTATCACTTACGATACCATACGAACCCATTGAGCAGCGTTTTACTCGCATAGCCCATCTTATCGACACATCTACTGTGCAGAGACTACCGATCCACTCCCACAAGTGCCACGACTACTCTCCGTGTAACCACTACTGCACTTCCATCAACGCCGTTGTAGACCGCGTATTGAGCATCATCAGTTGCCCATCATGCGCTACAATCTTATACAGATGATCCTGCGAGGCACAGGGCTATTGATGACTATCCTCCTAACAGCACTTATTGGCAGTGTTATTTCATCAAACATCGACGCTATAGGCTCCGCAACTGCTGCTGTCAACTTTATCATGTTTGTTGCAATTGTATGTTGGATCGTTTGCATCATTGGCCTCCTTAGCTTCTTCGTCTCTGCTCTCGACAAACCGCCTCTGCAACTCCCACTCGATGCCATCGCCGTTCTTTTCACCTTCATTGGAGCTATTGTCCTTGCTGCCAAGCTGCGCGTCGTCAGCTGTGGAGAGATAAACCCCAAAGCATTGCCAACGGACTGGATTGCATGGGGATCAGCGAGTGATGAGGGCCGATGTCGCCGATTGCAAGCAAGCACAGTTTTCATATGGTTTTTGTTTGCTTGTGTATCTGGAAGTCTATTCTTGACTATCCGAAATGCCCGCAACACCTATGGCTCTCTCCGAAGCGCCGCTTCAAGACCATCCATGTCACAGATTTCGTCCAGTGTGTGATGAACCATATGGCACCAAGGTGCCATCCTACGATGGGATATCCGTCGCACGAGAATGTCGCTAACGCGATCATGGGAGCTTGTGGTCGGATCAGCGAAGCTGTACCAAGGCTGCGGGACACTGGGCCAATCATTTAGGACAGTATCATAAAAGGCATACTCGAAGAGTGTCGTCAATTGTTGACGATAATGTCCTACATTGGCGTCCAAAAAGACCTACGTTTGAGTTGTTTATACCAGGAATATTGGAATGTGTTAATTTTTTGTGTGAGAGAAAAGGAAGAAGTATGATCAGCACGGGAGTTGGACGACGGGTAATGATTATGTAGTAATTAGTTTGAATGCAGTCATGATTTGTGATATGGCGCTGTAGACTACCCCAGAGGCTATTGGCCCTGGAATCATGGTCGAGAGCAATTCCTGTCGAACGGGGAGCATGCGAGGCATGAGCGTAATCATGATGTGGACATGTATAGTCATCTATTTTAAAATATGCGATCAGGAATACCCCAACACCGTACTAAAGCCATGCGTGCTCCTAAGGATCCGTCAGTCGTGTCTGTCTTCAGAATGCCCCTCGCCCTTGGACGTGTATGTCGTCTATAATGTTGCCGCGGTCTCGACAACACCTGCCGCCTTGAATGCTTTCTTATCCGTTAATCGAACATCGACGTTATGTGCCCACTCCATATATCGCGACCAACCTGGTTAGAGATGTGTCAGTGAATCTGCCGAGCTCCAGGCCGCTACTGAGAAAGACTTACTCCAGTAGGCAAACTTGCGACCAAAGTATTTACCCATCCAGGGGACGATCATCATAGTCAATATCAATTGCAACTGCTCCAGACTACGTTCCCACTCGGCTTGTGCATCAGAGTCGGAAACATCGGAGTAAATGTCGTCGGTTGATATGGAGGGGAGAGAGTCGAGGTCGTCCTTGTCGTCGGACATGGACGCATCATGGAGGTCGACGAGGGAAGAGTCGGCAGCCATGCTTGTGGTCGTGGTAGGTACGAGATTCCAATCCTTGACTAAGCCAACACTAGTTTCTCGTTGGCGCGTGGTATCGTTGGATCAGGCAGCGAAAAGGACTAAATCTGCATTCGAGGTTGATGTATGAATGATGGCGGGACGTTGAATCACGGGCCGCTTCGGATGGGACAATAACTCGAAGAGTTCGGATCGTTGTAGAAGCTAAAAATAACCACTGTTCTTGGAGGACTGGAGTATGACGAGTTTATTCGTAGGGAGGAATGCCAGAAACCTCTGAATTGCGACAGTAGACAACCAAAACGACGACCGAGGTGATGTTCGTCACAGTCGCATCGGCACCCGGAGCTACACTCCGATCAGAACCGGGGAAGCTATGAACAGCTTCCTGCCTGATGCTGCGATTGGTGGTGTTAGACACGTGAGATAGCACGTGACTTAATCGTGGCCTCCGCTTGCGCTGTTGACTCAAGGTATCGCATCCGCCCATGACGTTGGATTCATTCACCTCTACCTTGTTAACCCGCAACAAAATCCATCGGAAGAAGCATATCAACAAAACGCGCAAAAGCTCTGCGACTTGAAAACACCTATTATTGTTGCGCGAGAGCCCGTGAAAGAAAAACGAAAAAAGAGCTTCCTTCACCTTGTACCGAGTCGACACCCACATCCCAAAAAAACTTCCGGTACAACTGCGTGCCCGCTGTGCAACAAATTAAAAGAAACATCTTCTAAGCAATCACAATTGCAGACGCAACCATGGAGGGCGAGGTGAGTCAAGACACATAAGTTCCCTATCGACTCACTTCTGAGTCAAAATACAACCTACCCGATACACTACAACTGCAATACATTCAGCCTGGCTTCCATGTGAACCTCAGATGTGTACCAGGCTCTCATGGTCTTCCATGTCCTTGTACCCTTTGAACCGCACAGGCCCAATCTTTTACCCCTCCAAAAACCCTCCAGCGCCCTATCAACCAGCCTATCATTGCCTCCCCTATCGCTTTTTACCCCACCATCATCCTCAATGTGAAAGTACCTCTGTACCGTCCTACACCACTTTTGATACGGAGAACAGGCGATTTGACATCAATTTATTCGGGCTACCTTTGACTCACATTTTCCCAACCGCCACCTTCACCATCATCATTCATTATCCACGACCGCCGACAACACCACCCCCTCAATCGAATCCTCTACTAACGCATTTACCTTTTTTTCTCTCCATTTTACAGGCACCGACCGAACGTAAATCTCGCAAATCCGTTGCTTTCACCGACGAACAGGTCGTAGTAGACGCTGACGGTTCCGTCACCATGGTTAACGCTACCGAAGAACCCAAGGATTCGGCTCAGTCCCACACGCCTCGTACGCCACCGCTTTCTGCCGCCCTTGAGTCCTTTACTGATTCGCAAACGACAGCTGCTGAGGATCTTCCCCCAGCTGAGGATGGTGGCCTCGATCTTTCTCTCATGAAGAAGAAGAAGAAGTCAAAGAAGGTCGAGGATGATGCCGACGCCGCCCCCGCCGACGATGCTGCCCCTACCGAAGATGGAGGTCTCGACCTGACCTTGAAGAAAAAGAAGAAGAAGCCCAAGGCTACCAAGGATGACGACTTCACCAAGCAGCTCGAGAAGCTTGAGTTGCATGAGGGCGCTGAGGAGGCCGAGGAGGATCCTCAGGAGCAGGAGGGCGACATGCACGAGGGAACAGGTATCTGGGCTCACGACGAGACTAAGGCCATTGGCTACACCATGCTCCTTTCTCGATTCTTCAGCGAGCTCACCCAGAGGAACCCCGACCACGTTATGACCGGAACAAAGAGCTACAAGATCCCCCCACCTCAGTGCATGCGAGAAGGCAACCGAAAAACTGTTTTTGCCAACATTGCCGATATTTGCAAGCGAATGAAGAGGACCGAGGAGCACGTCACTGCCTATCTGTTTGCTGAGTTGGGTACCAGCGGTTCCGTCGACGGTAGCCGAAGACTGGTTATCAAAGGTCGTTTCCAACAGAAGCAGATCGAGAACGTTGTCCGAAAATACATCAGTAAGTTTTATAGAATATGCTGTACAGCAGACATATAGTTGCTAACTGTGCCCTTCTTAGTCGAGTACGTCACTTGCAAGACCTGCAAATCTCCCGATACCGAGCTCAACAAGGGTGAGAACCGTCTGTACTTCATCACTTGCAACAACTGTGCTTCTCGACGAAGTGTCACTGCTATCAAGACTGGTTTCTCCGCCCAAGTCGGCAAGCGAAGAAAGATGCAGGGTTAAGCAGCCCCGCGTCTCTTTTCCTTTCTCTCAGTTCTGTCCCCACTCACTGCCAACAACGTCCTTGGCCTGTGGGTGCTGGGTGGTTACCTTTGTCTTGGCGGTGTTCTATCTTGGCTACGCAGCTGATTCTACATTGAAAACGAATAAACGGGTTTCTTTCTGAGCTGCGTAGTCTCGACGATGGATGCAGATTTCGCAATTTTGGATGAGGCTCTACTGAAAGTTGCCTTCTCCGCACGATCTGGTCTCTAGGGTCAAAAGGAGTGATGTCGGACTCGATAAATTATGAAATCGGGTGCCGGGGTTATGATGTTGGCGTATGGATTATGTACATGATGCCGGAATGAAACAAGACTGCAGACAACCAAGCTTGATACAACGGTGACTACAATTGACGAATCCCATCATCAAAGTGATTGACAAAACCCAACCCTCCAAAGGCAAGATACGTGCAAACATAAACGGTATGCAGATATTGTGCATCCTTAAAAGTATTCATTACCACACGACGACAATCTGATTCAGTCGTGCCTTCGGGTAGTCGTCAACCCAGAACTAACCTTTTACTCCTACCTCTAATAAATGAGGGATCCTATGTACAAGATTTAGGTATGAGAGATTGAAAAGTTGAAAAAAATAAGAAACCATGCAGTAGGATATGCCTGCCCAAACGCAGAAAGGCCGCAGCCTAATAACTCTTCAAAACCAGACCAGCATAGCCCTCCCCCCGTTTTCCCCTTTTTTTATGCGTGTTCCTCTTGTGTACAAGGGTAATAATGAACGTTGATGTATGCCACCGCTGTGCCACTTGCATCACCTTCCATCTTCAGTATGTATGCGCCATGCAGAACATTGTATTATTATACATGCCAGCCAATTGTAGGGACAAATTAGCGGCCTGACCTCGCCGATGAACTATTCGTCTAAAATCGTCCAACAGGACTCGTGTCCACTGACATGTCAGTGTCAAATATCGAGCCGGCAATAACTTTATCTGTGTCAACAACGCTAGTGTTCTTGGTCGCAGTGTCTAAAGTCCTGTCCAGTTCTACCCGTACGGCCTCAAAGGTGGTGTGTACCCATTGGCCAAGGCGGTTCTTCTCGACGAACTGATAGAGAAGCTTGTCCTCGTGCTTCATGACTTCGATCAGCTTTGTGCGGAATGATGCCTCGAAGTCGCGGAATCGACGGTCAAGGTTGTCGGTAAAGGCACCTAAGACCTCTTTGGGGGACTGAGGCCGGAAAGGTTCCCGTGTATCTTCTGTGATCAAAGTTAGTAAAAGCTCGAGTTGCCAGATCCAGAAATCAACTTACGAAAGCTAATGCAGTCTGTCAGCATAGAGTAGAGTTCAGTGTCTTCCAATCTCTCGACCACCTCACGGTCGTCCTTGAGTTGAGTGTCGTTAATGCGTGACCAATCGTCACGAATGAAGAGTCTCCTCCAAATCATACGCTTGGCTTCCTTGACTTCGTCGGGATGGCAGCTATTTTCAGCAACGAGAAGAGCCAGCCAGAACGGATTGGCGATTTCGGCCCGTGACTCGGGTTTTAAATAAATCAAAGTAAGAAGGTCGATGAGTGTCATAGCATCCAAAGCTTCATGTTGCAGGAGACGCTTCATGCCATCTTCGAAAATCTGGTGTTGGGCCTTTTGGCGACGAGGGATGTTCATGCTGTGAACCTCCATGGCAAAGTTGAGCGCGGCGGCATCATCCACGGCATCATATGTGCTGGGAAGAACCTGGTGATATAGTTGATCCTGGATCTTAATCGCAACCAACTCTCTATCAACCTGCTTCAACTTTTCCTCAGCACGGACCTCATCAGCGTTGACCTTGAGACCACCGGCCTTGATGTTCTTCTCCTCAAGCTCGGCCATAAGAGCAAGTTTGCCTAGACTCAACTCAATCTTCTTGCTCCAGACTTGTTGCTCTTTCTTGAGCGCTAGATCGATAAGGGTATCGGCACTATGGCCGACGTCCTTCTCCTGTTGCACATCATTGATCCACGATATTCGCGCCAGTTCAGGCTTGCTACGGAGGAACTGGGTTTTGAAGCCGTGGTTATCGAGGTCGAATTCTAATACGTCCTCGACTCCGTGTTTCTGAAGCAGGAACTCGTAAGCCGGGAACGCGAAGGCCTGGCCATAAGTAGAAAAGCTATTCTGCAGCTTAGTTTTCTTACTATCCCTAAGTCGCTTGAGATTCTGCGTTTCCACTAGGGAAAGCCCTGACTCGCCAAGGCGATCTTCGAGAATCTGGATGTGATCAAGCAGGATAACAGAAAGAGCACGAAGGCACTCGTGCTTCTCAGCAATCGAGGCGCCTTCCTCCCACTTTCCGGAACGTGCCAACGCAAGAGGCTTCTCGAAGCGATCAGTTGCATACACCTTTGCAAATTGCTGCGACATGACCTTCTGGTCGGTTTGTTTATCCGACCAGCGAGCGTACTCCAGAACCGAAGTGAGCATGCCATCAATGAGAGTAGGGAGCTCCTCAAAAATCTTGGAAACGACCTTGGGATCCGGCTGGTTTGCTGCCTTGTTCGATTCTCCAGCGTCGTGGTTCTTCAGCACCCACTGGTCCGAGAGGTCGACGAGACGTTTGGCGTTGTTGGCGACGTACTGCGAGCCAGTCCAGGGCTCGGGAAGGTCATCATATCCATCGCGGAGGATACCTAGGCGAAGCTCTTCGAATCCGAGGCCATAAGAACTAAGACTGTTCTTTCGGAAATCATGGGCTGCTGTGTATGTGCAGTTGTAGACTTGAATTGCTTCGTAAATCATGACATTAACCTTGGCGTCATCGAGTAGATTATCCTTGTACAAGGTCTTAATGACTTCGTACGCCCAAGCAACGAAAAGTTCCAGACGGAAGACGTCGTTGATGAACCAGTGACGAACGCGATCAACCTCGCCAATCTCGGCGACGGGGTTGTGCTTCTGACCTTGATGGATGAATTCAACAATCGTGCCGACAAGACTCTTCTTGTCATTTGCCGGTCGTGCAGCAGTGAAAGTCTCATGTCTCTTCCAAAGCAAAGTAGCTACATGCATTTTCTCGGCATCGTACAGCAGACTCCAGCGTGTCTTGCGGTTGAGATCTGCTCCCATAACTCTGAGCTGAGTAACTAACCTCTCAAGCGCATTTGATCGAGCTCGCAGGTTATCTTCCAATGAAGCCGGAAGGGTTGATATAAAGGGGGTGCTCGAACTTAAGATCTCATGACTGATTTCAAGAGCAGCTTCGGCGATTTCTTCATCAGCAAACTTGATGTCTTGTCGACCGTCAAAAAACAGGGGGTTGTCTTGCTTTACGCCGAAGAAGACTGCCTGCTCAATCTTGCTCTTTGCGGAAACCTTTGGTGGTTGGTCACTAGCGAATTTGTCCACATCAGTTGTCACAATGCGCACTGCACCGGCTCCCCTAACCATGAGAACAACAGCAGGGTTCTTCGTCTTGGGTCGATGCAGTCGATTCTCCTCGTGGGTAGAGGCCGATGTTATTTCTTCAAACCCAGAACCAATGATTTCGTGTACGTCATCTTCTCGGAAGTCGATGACATCTTCAAAGGCGGCAGGTAGTATGTGACTGTCAATTTGAAGCTGAGATTCGGGAGATTGGGGCGGGACAGCGATAGATGCAATGACAGTTGCGCGATCGAAAACGACAAAGGCAACGAGGGCGGGTCGAGGAAGATATAGGCGTGGTCGTGGAGTTTCGGAGAGTTGAGATGATGAGAATGGCGCACTATATGAGGTTATGGGACGGATCATGCCGATTTGACAGTCCCTAGGGGTTAAAATGGCCTCGACCAAGGCGTAGCGAGAAGTGCTTCGCAGGGTCAAGCTGACGAGAACCAAGAGGTGTTGCACTGACGAATCATCGGTGGCCATCGCATCACTAAGCCTGCTCAAATCAAGGTACTTTGACTCCAAGCCCTTGGGGACATAAGTGAAGTCAACTGCTTCGAAAGAATCCTCGGGATACTCTTGAGATACAGGGTCGGTCTCCTGCAGGGCAGCAATAATTTCCTCGCGTACATTGGCATCACCGATAATCTCGTTGTGGCCTCCACGATGAACTCTCCAGGCGTTAAGTCGTCCTTTGCCGGTAAGAGCAACAATGTTCCTCTCGCCTGTTCGTGCAGACCTATCTGCTCGGACGGCGGCAATATCTCCTTTGAGAGATAAATGCTGGAAGGCGTGTCGAATACTGCCAAAGATACCACCAGTGGGAGGCGACAAGTTGTTGCGCAAGAACTGAACTGAGATGGAAGGCCGACCTTGGCTATCGCGCACGTTCATGTACGCAAGGCGCCCAGAGTTGAAGGTGAGTATGAAACCAGCAGATTCAGCGTTGGTAATAGCCACAACTTTCTCCCCAGAGTGCATTCCTGAGATGATGTACTCAACACCTGTGCGGTCCTTCTTCATGAAAACAAACGTGGCCGCGCTTGCAATAGATTCCCAGTATACAACCTTTCCGCTACCTCCCATAACCACAACTAAGCCAGGCTCTGCAGATGACGCGGATGGTGAGACGAGGCATCCTACAGGAAGGGGTTCGTGTGGTCTGGTAGTCGATGGAAGGCTGAAAGAAAAGGTCTCGGGGGATTGCGACGTGGATGTGTAGGGCCAGACAAGGGCGTGTGTTTGAGTTAGGGAGAGGGCATAGCCCGTAGAAAAGATGTCGGCGGTTTGGTAAGCTGTGACGTTAGAAGTGAGCAGGGTATCTACGAAAGTCAATTCATTGTGCGTATCGACTTACCTGACCAGTCGGAGCGGATCCTGTCAGGCAGGGCTGGCAGTTTACTAACTGTGTATGCGTTGGTACTTGTCTGCAAAGGGGCAATTAGTATGCGGCATCAAGCTGAAATAAGTGGCTTCTCTATTCTTACCAACACAAGACTTCCATCACCTTTATTAGCGGCACGGTCCCCATGCTTCGTCTTTTTTACACGAACGTTCAACTCCTTGCGCAAAACCGGACTTGAAGGTTCTGGCGGCTCATTGTTTTTATTCTTGGTTTTGGTTGGTAGAGTCGCGACCTTGGCATCAGCCTTGACCTCGACCATCTCCTGTTGGTTATCTGGATTGACAAAAGTCTGCTCCGTCAGAGGCAACCTCTGTCTCTTGGCTTTCGGTTGCTGAGTGGTGCGTTCGGAGCTCACAGGGCGCTGACGACGGCGTGAACGAGTCGCAGTCGCTGGGCCGCCTTGAGCGACGGACGGGGAAAACATTTTGGGTGGATCGCAAAGTTGATATCGATGGATGGCTGAGTGTATCAAGAAATTAAGTCGCGAAATAGGACGTGTCGGATTAAAATGGCGATGGTATCAGCCGCGTGATCATAGAGGCATTTTGCGGCGTGAACGTGACGATGATCGTGATGGATTCTGACGTGAATGGGAGGATGTGAACGGTGACTTTTTTGATGGGATGGATGGGATGGGATGCAAGAGAAAACTGGGCTTTCGAAGCCTATCCTGCAACGAGAGAGCAGTGACGAAGCGTGCATCGGTAGCCAATCGAACAACAAAATAGGTTGACGGTTTCCCAGCTACGACCTTGTCTGGCGCGTTATGATTGGTCGAATCTGCTCCGGTGCCTTTTTTTTTCTTCTCTGAGGTGTAGTGCTAGAGCTGCTGTGCTGAGCTGGCATTGCCTTGAAGCCCCTTGAGAGCTTCCATCAATTAGGCGTGCGAGCCAACCAGAGCTCGGACTACATGTGGCCCACTGAAGATCCATTTGCATGCAGACAGTTCGTGCCAGAGCCTCCGTTGTCTGAAGTACGTAGGTAGGTACCTAGGTAGGTAGGTAGGTATCTTTGAGCTTGTGGTACCTTGCCTTAGTCACAGCTGAAGTCAACACAACTTTGTGTCCAGGTACTTTATGCCTTTTGCTACTTTCATTTGTCAAGGCAACATGCAATCAATGCCATCTCATGTTGCACCATTTATTGCAAATAATTCACTTGTGATTATTGCTTGACTTGTATCTTAAAGCTAACTGATTTATAATATATGTAATTCTCTATTTATTTATATAAATTGTAAGCATTTATGTTAAGTATAATTTGGACTGAAGGCTAGCCATGTGAGTCGATGATGCGTATGACACCCACGATCTGATAAAGGTTGTATTAAATAGCAGATCGCGAGGTTGACCGATCGCCACTTGAATGCAACGTAGGTAGGCTGAGTACTTATCTAGAAACATCAAAACATTTTTAATGTATGTGCCTCTAACGTCGCATTTTTCAATCTATCATTGAGTTTTCATCCAAACCACGTGGTCACCCAAGACCTTGCTTGATTCATGTCTACCCTATGTCTACAGCACTATCTATGTCGATGCTAACCCATCCCTATACATCGTGTCGCGCAACAGCAGGCTCAAGATGAGACGGTTCTCAACAGCAGTGATTATAACAGATCCCTTGGTCAAGTATCAAACACACGTAGCCGCCGGTTTTTATGCTCCAGACCCATCTCAGCATAGACTTGCCAGGCACTTACAAAAGATATATCTCCGCATCAAGGACTACTCTCCACAAACCGAATATCGTCAACGCTTGAAACAAGCTGCCCGCTTGACAGAGGCGAGACCCAAAGACAATTCAGAAGAAGATGGGAATACTCTTGCATTGCGCAGCCACTCGATATGGAGGAACCCACTCTTCAAACATCTGCTCGCAACACCTGAAGGAAAGGAGAGTCTCGCTATGACACGGGTACTTGCGAACCACGAGTCAGCAATTGAGATAGACTCACCCAAGGGCCTGTTTTTATCAGGTGAAGTGGGCACTGGGAAGTCTATGTTGCTCGACCTACTCGCAGATGGCTTGCCAACTGAGCGGAAGAGGAGATGGCATTTCAACACCTTCATGCTTTATACCATTTCCCAACTCGAGCATCATCGAAAGACCAGTCCAAGTGTTAAGGAGGGTGAAAATGACTATTCTATCCTGTGGATGGCTAAGAAGCTGGTTGACGAGTCTCCGGTCCTGTTCCTTGACGAATTCCAGTTGCCAGATAAAGCGGCTAGCAAAATCCTCAGCCATCTCTTCATTGCTTTCTTCCAGCTCGGCGGTGTTCTTATTGCTTCTTCGAACCGTATGCCCGAAGAGCTCCAGAATGCAATCGGTGTGGACTATACGCCCGCACCGACAAGAGGCTTGATCCGCAAGTTTTTTGGTGGTGCAGTACGTGCCCGAGGCGAACTATACGGGCCAACCAGTGATTTTGCCAACTTTCTCGAAGTATTAAAGGCTAGATGTGACTTTTGGCAGATGGAAGGAGCCAGGGATTGGCGAAGAAGAGAGGAGACCGATAGCCCACTGGTTATGGCTGGGAACACTGCCGAAGGCGAAACGGTGGTGGAAGAAACCATCGCTCGCGACAAACTAGAAGGAACTGCTAAGAAGCCGATCAACTATTACTTGTCAACAGATGAACATGATGCATGGATGGAGCGAGTAAGGACTGCAATCACATGGACAGACCCTGAATCACTGCCATGGAAGCCCTCAACTGTCGTGGTGTATGGCCGAAAGGTTCACACTCCTCGGCACTACAATGGCTACGTGTTCTGGGACTTTGAAAAGATAGTCGAGACTTTCGGACCCGCTGACTATATCACAATGGCCTCTACCTACCACACATTTATCATCGACAACGTTCCTGTTCTGACACATGCGACAAAGAACGAAGCGCGACGCTTTATTACGCTGTTAGATGCTCTTTACGAAGCTCGCTGCAAACTCATCATCCGGGCCCAAAACCCTCCCGATACACTTTTTTTCCCCAAGAAGAGAGGCTCTTCGACTGGAAAGCCAAATAATCCAAATGAGCCCGACGACCTCATCTCAGAAACAATTGCCGAAGTATACCAAGACCAAATGTCTCCATTCCGACCCAATGTGGCATACTACGATACAAAGTCAAGCACTGCATCTTACGATCCGGACCAGGACTCGGACTTTGGCATACAAACCAAGCCCCTTGACTTTGGGAATAGAAGTGCATTCACCGGTGAAGATGAGCGGTTCGCATACAAGAGAGCAATCTCTCGACTGTGGGAACTTTGCAGCGCGCAGTGGCATGCCAGGACAGGAGATTGGTGGCAACCGCTGCCCATCGAGGCAAGGCACTGGGAGGGAGGCATGGTCACACAGGCTGTCCAACATCAAATCGGTGCAAGTAGGCTGAGTAAAGATGAAGGGATGGGTCAGAGTTTTGAAGTCGATGAGATGGCTGGACTGTCAAAGTGGAGGGTTGAAGATCTGAAGAATAACCCCGAAAAGAGTGTCTGAACATGTCGAAGCCAGTAGAACACAAAAGATAAGCACGTATAAACACATCGCGGGACTCAGTACTTGAAAATGAATACATTCAAGTTGTTTGTGAATCAATGAGTCGCCCGTATGAGGGCAGGATCTAACTAGTCTATGACCGGATATTCCGTTATGCCATACTCCAAAACGCCATGCACCTATATCTTGCTTTACTTATTATACACTACTTCACCACAACTGAGCTCAGAGGCTTGTCACGCCTGGCGTCCAGCCTTCCCCTATTCTCTTCATATCCTCGGTAAACTTGCGACTCGTAATCTTTTTACCCCCTCTCCCACCCAATGGCGCATGCTCATCTGGGTCATAAAATGGGTTCTGCAGTAACTTGACGTACGCATGCTGCATGGCGCGGAAGACGGGCTTCAACTCAGCATCGCGCAGACCCGCAGCAGCGCCCCTACTCGCAGCTACAGGAGCGTTGCCATCTACACGGCGACCACGCATGTCGACGACACAAACCATGCGAACGCCTGTGTTGGTCTCGAATCCGTAGGCAGCGAGGCGGTCGTCCACGGCGTGCAGCAGGCCAAAGTCACCCGAGAGGCCTACGCCCGAAACAGCGTTGTTCTTTGCGCGGAGGTCGAAGACATCGATGGTAGAAGACAAGAGGAGCGAAAACTGGAGAGGCGTACGGATTGGGGCGAATGTGTTTGTCCCTGGATCGAGCGAGGGGAAGATTGAGATATGGAGTGGGTTGTTCTATAAGAAGGACGATGGATTAGTGACATTCCTTAAGGAACGATGTATTATAGATGGATATACTCACGTTTCGACCGATAACGCCTAGGCAGGCGATCGAAGGTATCGCGGTTGACATGGTTATAACGGCTTGTTGGCGAAGATGGAGGTTGAAAGAGGAAGCCCGGCTTAGTGGAAGCCTCCATGCTCGCTTCGTCCCAGTGGGCAACCTTAACTTGTAATCCCCACCTCCAATTACTTCCAAGGCCATCATGATGGATAGTTAGTAGCAAAAAATAGCTCTTTAATGGTAATAATTTGTGAAATAACGAGAGCTCTGAAAATAGAAAATATGGAGTCTATTTATTATTTCCAATTCGGAATATGATGATAGCGGCTGGAGGCTGGAATGTCTCGCTTTTAGCTTGTCTGTCTGAAACCGGCCATTAACTCAGAAACCATTACAAGTTCATGAGCTCTCACAGGTAGGTAGGCACCAAATGATAGGCTTAACTATTGCCAAGTACGTATGTATGCATATTGAATCTTGTAATAGTCGATGCTATCAAAGCTGTTCAATTCGTGAAACCCATAATTCGCTCGCTTCTTATCCAGCGTATCTCCCATTAAAGTACACTCCAAGTAACATGATGTATTATGTAGTGAGCCGTTCCCATTAAGGGCCGCAGAACAGAGCGCTATAAGCGCGTGAATCCTCCCTTGTATCTTTTACACAATCCCCAATTCAACTTCACTCTGAATATTCGTCATCTTCCATTAAACCAGCGGTATCTTCAAGTCCTCTTAGAACCTCTTCAACCTCTGATGGATCTGTGATGGCCCATACGCCTCCACCCTTAACCAGATCTTTACCGCGCATACCGACCTCTTTACCTACGAGGTTGCGACCGACCTTGCCTGGCCCGACGCCCACCCATCGTCGTATACGGGCCTCTTGATCCAAGTACTTGATGCTGTCCCACCACCGAACTGTATCTAGACAGCCACGGGCCAGCAAATCTTTGAGCTCATTCTTGCAGCAAACTGGCCGTGCAGACACATTACTGACAATCGGCAAGAGCCCGGGGAATGTCACAATGTCCTCGTTTTCACGACCCTTGACTTTGCTGGGCTCTTCCAGTAGCCGGCGCATCACAGTGACGGCGGGCTTCATGATAGGACTGTGAAAAGGACTATCGGCCTTGAGACGAACGGCGCGCGGGTCGTAGCCGAGAAATTGGCGGACGTGGGCAATGAGTGTCTTTATCCGTTCGATATTGCCACTCAGCACGATCTGATTCTTACTATTTATGTTGGCGATCAACACCTGCTCAATGGGCGGCAGATCTGCCAGGTCCTCGGCAGAAATCCCAACAAACTCCCGGATGGCCTCGACAAGTCTGTCCATGTGCTCTGGGTGAGATATGACAGCGACCATGCCATATTCTCCGCCGTACTTTTCGATCGCATGTTGTGTAGCTTCTGTCATGGCCTCTGCCCTTTTGCGCACCAGGTTTAGACTGTCCTGAAAGGAGATGTAACCGCCAGCTACGACCGCGGCAAACTCGCCAAGTGAGTGGCCTAATGTGACGTCGAAGTGGTCGGTGACTTTGAAACCGAATTCACGCTCGAGAATGCGCAAGATAAATATGGAGGTAGCCATGATGGCGGGTTGCGCATTGGGGGTTTCAGTAAGCAGCTTCGAAGGCCCATTCTGAATAACGTCGGAGAGCTTGTAGCCCATGTATTCGTCAATTTCGTCTCGTAGTTGCGATGCTGTCGAAGGGAAGGCCTCGAGCCACGGAGTCAACATGCCGACCCGCTGAACACCTTGACCCGGGAAGAAGAGCGCGGTTCTTGTGCCTCCTCGATGCGTAGATCGCCATCTTTGCTGCTGTAGTAGATATTGTCTTTGCGGTAAAGTCTGTAATGACGGTCGGCTGTGTGTTATTGTTGTTGTAGTTGTCGTTGCTGAAGGAGAAGTCGAGGAGCGAATGTGAGTAGCTAGAGTATAAGTGCGGCGGCACCGCATCGTGAGCGTTGCCATTGCCGTCTGAGCGGCGGGGCAGAGGATAGAGGTCAAGATGGACGGAGTGAGGGTTTCATTCTGTGGTGATTTTGAGCAAAGAGGCGAGAAAAGGAACAAAAAGAGCCCTGTTCTTAACCGAGCCTGAGCTGAACAAAATTAAATAAGAAGCCAGGCCACAGCCCAAGCTCGAAACCACGAGAATGAATGATCATCCTTTGGGGGGTCTCGGCCTGGGTATGGGGTTCGGGAGTTTGCGTGACGTCGGGGTCATGTTTAGTGTCAAGGTACGTACCCCAATCCTCGGATTTGGGGGGAGTTTTCATTCAATGCTCATGAGATTTGTCGGAAACGAGTTCCCCTTGGTCCATTGAGAGTCATGGGATGTCCAATCATATGACGATCGCATGGAAGCGTCGTTGCTACAGGCGCCTTTGGACCTTGAACTTGGGGCTCCGGGTCTACCCCCACACTTAGAGCCGATGCCCCGACCTGGAGCGGCTTCGGAGCTCCGTTGCTGTTTGGGTGCATCCTCCGAGGGCTTTCAACATTATTTTTTACATGCTATTGGATTGGCTCATCCTAATTATTCCTTTAATTCCCGCGGGAACATGTTCCGATCATGCACTTGCATTATGTTTGTGCACATGACATGTCTGGGTAATGATTCTGCATCGACTGTTGTTTCTGTCGTGACCTCTAGTGGAGCGCAAATGTACCTGTATGTGCAGGCAGCTAACGTCCAACTCTTTTTAATTAACATCGTATCTCAACGCCCCCCTTGCTTATTGTCAAGTACTTGACTCCCTTGTACGGTTTGACACTCTCTCCCAGACCCCTACTCTTGCGCGTGTCCAACTGTATGCTTTCCACCTTCAACCCACTTGCCAACCATCCCTTGATTGAGAAGCTCACTGATGCCGATGTTGGCATCAATATTTTGTTCTGTGCGATCTTCTTGGTGTCCTTGCCATCGCCTGTGCTCTCTTGGTCGTCTGTGACTTTGGCCACGGGTGCGCTCTGATAAGGTCCATCGAATGTGTAGTCGGTGTTAAATCCAAACCCATTGGGATCGAATCCCTCATCATCCTCGCTTGCTAACGGTCCCACCACGGTACACCTGAGACCAAAGTAGCTTGTACCGCCTGACAATTCCTTTGCGGGAATATACCATTCCAAAAACTTCTCGCCTGGGTTAAAGCTTGCGTCGCCTTTACTTGGTCGAATCTCGGATAAGTTCCTAACATTAGCTGGCAATGGAATCGTCACGGTCAAGTCATCCATCAAAGGAGCTCCTGGTGATCCTGGATGAGGTCCTCCAAGCCGTCCTCCACCACTACCTCTTCCTAGACCTGATGATGCTGGCGAAGGTGCTCCGAGAATCTTGTTGACTTGAAGACGAACCTCAAAGTCTGATCCTGTGGCACCCAATCCCGTTTTGACCTCCATATTAATGGGTAGTTTGAGATTGTTGGAACTGAGACTTCCGCTCTTCCCACTCGTAAAGGGCAACAGGTCCACTTCGTACCCAGCTAGGATAAATCTTCCATCAGGCGGAATGAAGCTTAACTCGCCTGGTCTCTCCTTCCATCGGTTAAGTCGTACGCAAGGGTGAAATACAGGTAGTTCCATTATACTGCCAAGGTTGTGTTTTCCAGACGGACTTGTAATGTTCAAAGTAATATCCGGAACACCTGATACCTTGGAAGTGAATGCGATAGTTCCATTGGCGAAGGCTGCCAGCGGTCTTCCTGAAGGAGCGAGCGTAACAGACAATGTCTCCACGATATCCGCGTACATCTCATTTGACGTGTGTCGTACGTTCGCTCTCCTCCATGGCAAAGCGGTCGAGTTTGATGGCAGAATGGAGGATGTGCTCGAATTTGAAAAGTTGGCGCTCAAAGGTGCTTTTCTAGACATGGATTAGCTCAAAGGTCTGTCTCAGAAGCTCGATGATCCACGAACCCAGGCAGATTGATGCTTCCCAACAATTTGCCAACCCAGCCTTCCTGTTCAACCACTTCGCGCAGAGCATTGGGTTCTGTCGTGCTTATTATGCCGGCATCGCACATCTCGGTTAACAGCTGTGCGACAATATCATAATTGTTCTCAATCTTGACGGCCAGGAGCGGCGCGCCAAGAAAGTCCTCAAAGGCATCTATTATGCGGTGTAGGAACTCGAAGACTAGCAGCGGTTCTATCTCGGTTGACGATGTCGCAATAAATAAGAGGTTCGCATGTGTTAAGTTGAAGACAAGCGTTGGGGGACTTGTGTTGGGTAGGTAGATAAGGTTCGGTCGTGGTGCAGGATGCTCTAGGTAGAGGGGTAGAAGATGGGTTGCCGACATGGGCCGCCCTGCATAGGTATGCGAGAGGATAGGATTCCTAGACGTAATGCCTGATTAGAAAGAGCCTTCCCGAGTGATTTCGAGAGTTATACCGGTTATCATCGTAAATGTGAAGCGCCTCAATAACACCGTTCATGGTAAAGACCAACACCTCCCTCTAGTGTTGACAGGCGAGAGCTTAGATATACTTTAACAGACTCCAACGGCGGAACAGCACCAACAATGACGACTCTAGGTGTAGACCCCTGCAACGCATGACTCAGCGATCGATAGTATGTTTGTCCAATCATCGTTGAACTTTCTTCTACTCTGCAATTGAAACCCGTGATAATTCAATGTGGTTGAATTCTTTTAGTCAAAGATATTGATTTCACCACACGAACAACAATCAGAATGGCCGGTGATAAGATTCCTACAGTCCAGTCTCTCGAGAAGCCAGAAAAGCTCGAGGATATTCTACGCCAGGACCGAGGCGATGACTGTCTGCCCTGCAAAGTTGTCGGTCAGTTTCTATCACTCGGCTTCACACTCGATCTTATGATGGACTAACAAGGGGACAGGTAGTAGCGCATTCTTTGGTCTTGGAGCCTACAGCTATTTTTCTGGCATGTCACAGCTTGAGAAACAAAAGGACTTGATTCTACGAAGCAAATCGCCTTTTGGAATGCGAAGTCGCAAGCTCGGCATCACCTCTATATCGCTGGCTCTTGTGTGGATGGGACTCTGGAGGGCACTTAAATAATCAGTCAATACTTTGTCGCCAGCTACTAATTCAACGAACTCCCCTTACTATGACAGACATATGTGTACAATACCTCTTCATGCGAAACCCTGCGAGCCCAACCCCATTCAAATAATATCTACAGTATTGTAATGTAGAAATACTCCGGTTCTGGCCTTTTGGTATCTCTGTGTTGTAGGGATCCTTATATAGTCGTTATAGAAGGTGTTGAATGTTTGAGTCAACTCGTCCCGACGTGGAGTTACTGTGCTGTTCTATAAAAGTGCGACGACGTTAATATGCTTGAGTGCTGACTTCATTATTTTATTATCAGCATGTTTAATTAAACAATTCACATAGACTCAATGTGTTCCCATGCGGATTGATGTTGCATTATAGTTGGTTTATGGTGGTTAATTTCGGGTTCGATGACTGTTATAATACTCACCCACTGCATACCTCTAATCCATAGCTCACTCAGGGCACTTATTACGTTGCCGCCAACACTACCTAAAATCTCAATCCCGGAGCCCCACATCGAACCTTTAACCAAACTTATTCCACAACCAGAAAATCGACAACAAGATAATCAAGCTGAGCCTCAACATACTACAAACAAACGCTCATTGTAGTGGACACTTAATACTACCGGTTTCATTATAATACGGTTAACCGGCCATCTGACCCTAACGACTGACCGGTTTCGCGCCTCGTCATTCTCATCTCATCTTATCATGCCTATCACAATTCTCAGTCCTCAGCCTCCTACACCCAGGAGACCACAAGCAGTCGCTGCTGCAAACAATGACTCCGACTCCGAATCTGAAGGTGGCGCTGGGGTAGATGGCGATGACATTTTCACACCGGGTACCGTGATTACATCTAATCCCCAATGGATGCGGTAAGTCTTAACATCTCAGACGTCACGATCGCTATCCTCTGATACTAACATACTTATTTAGTGGACACGGCACATATATTCCTGCCGGATCATCTGACATTACATCATCTCTTGCTGGTACTCTCACAAAGACAAACAAGCTCCTCTCGGTGCGCCCTCTTCGCGCTCGCTACACACCAGAGATCGGTGACCTTGTCGTCGGTCGCATCGTCGAAGTGCAGGCCAAGCGATGGCGCGTCGATGTAGCTGCATCCCAGCTCGCTATCCTCCAGATCTCAGCCATCAACCTGCCTGGTGGAATTCTTCGTAAGCGTACCGAAACTGATGAGCTGCAGATCCGCAGCTTCTTCGCTGAAGGTGACCTAGTTGTTGCAGAGGTTCAGCAACTGCATCAGGACGGCGCCGCGAGTCTTCACACCCGTAGTTTGAAGTATGGCAAACTTCGAAATGGTGTATTTGTCGCTGTTACCGGTACTGGCGGCGGTGGCGGTGTTGTCCGCTCCAAAAGGCAGGTCTGGACAATGGATGTGGCCAACGCCGGCAGCAAGGTGGATGTTCTTCTAGGGGTGAATGGCTACATCTGGATCAGCAAGCACATCGAGAGTGAAACGGCCGCTGAGGCTGCGGGTATCAACCGCATGGAGGAGACCGTCAGTAGCAAGGTCTACTCTAGCCAGAACGACCCCATGGATGTAGCAACTATGCGCGAGATTGCGAGAATCCGCAGTGTCATCTTGGCTTTGGTTGAGAACGGGTTGAAGGTGGATGAAGATACAGTGACCAGAGGATATAGCGAGGCTGTCGATCTGGGAAGAGATTCGACTGACGATGATCTGTACCTGGGAGGCGAGAAGGGACGGCGTCTGGCAACTGCTTTGGCTGGCCACTGAGATATCTTAGATTTCAAAAGTCACTTTCAGACAACCATAGTCCTAATAAAGATACCACTACTTAACGAACCGTGAAGCTTAGTTGTACGATTTTCTTCGCGTGATTATTAATATTGGCTAACTACAAATGACGTTTGAGATCAAGAGGTCAAAATATGACCGTGATACATGGAAACAAAGAAAAAAAAGCCAAAGTGCTGGGGCGGTCGCCCTTTTGTGTGCCAGATAATATCGATATATCGCCACCTCAATTCCTATTGACCTTAAAAACAGGGATATCAACTAGATGTATTATTATCGTGTGAGCAGTTGGCTCAGAGTACCTTTCTTCGCTTCCAGCACAGCAGCTGCAACCACAAGGAGTGCCCACCTGAGAAGAGCGCCCTTAGCCTTCTTAGACCCAAGACCGAAAACCAGGGCGACGAAATACCCGAGTCCCTTAGTTTTGTTGCCGTCACGGTCAAAGTTGGGCTTTGGTTGCGCAATCTTGAGGCGATTCATGTTGGGCCATTGATACGGCATGTAACGGACACGGAACAGGGCATCAGCCCAGTAAGGGACCTCGGCGATAGTGCGTTGGTGGCTGAAGGTCCTGATGGAGTAGATGCCGTGGTAGTTGCCCATTCCGGACTGACCTACACCTCCCAGCGGAGACTGGGGAATCTGGGAGTGAAAGAAGGCGTCGTTACATGTAGCGCCACCTGAAGTGACATTGTCCAGGACTATACGCTGTTAGATATGCTACCAAAAGGTTATGATCACACTTACCCTTCTTGTTTTCATCCTTGCTTCCAAAAGTGCTGAGTGACAGAGGTGTTGGGTCAACCGAGTTGGCGATGTTCATAGCCTGGTCTAGAGAATCGACTGCCATGATTGCGAAGATGGGGCCAAATGCCTCGTCAACCATCATGCTATCCTCAACATCATCAACAAGAACTGCCGTTGGCTCCATGAACAGGGTAGACTCGTCCATAGATCCTCCAAGAACAATCTTGCCCTTAGTTCCGTCCAGCATCTTCTTGAGACGGTTGAAGTGACTAGCACTGACGATATGCGCGAGATCGGTACTGTTCTTGGCACCCTTGGGGAAGAAGGTTCGCAGTTGATTGTTAAGTTCTCCAAGGAATGGAGAGAGGACACTTCTCTCGACGAGGATGTAGTTGTGAGACATGCAAACTTGGCCTGCATTCAGGGTCTTTTGCCAGAGAAGTCGCCGAGCAGCCAACTTGAGGTTGGCGTTCTTGGTGACAAAGGCTGGGTTCTGGCCACCAAGCTCGAGGAGCACAGGAGTTAAAGTCTCAGCCGCCTTTTTGGCAATGATCTTGCCGACGACCTTGCCGCCTGTAAAGCAAATTTTGTCGAACTTTTGTTCGAGCAAACGCTGGGTCTCTGGGAGAGCACCGTTGACGTAGGCGAAGCACTCGGGGTCAAGAGATTCATCAAAGATCTTCTTGAGCACCATGGCACTGTTTGGAGAAGATTCGGATGGCTTGAGAACAACACAGTTGCCACAAGCAATAGCTCCAACAACAACAGGAAGAGTGAGCTGGAAGGGAAAGTTGAAGGCGCCAATGTTGAGAATGACACCGAGAGGCTCGAAGCGGGTGCGATGCTTCATGAGACGAAACTGAAGGGGAACATTGGGAACAGGCTCATCGCGCAGCCACTTCTCCATGTTGTTGGTCATATCAATGCATTCTTGCTTGCACCAATCGATCTCGGCCAGAACGGCCTCGTACTTGCATTTGCCAAGGTCCTTGAGGAGAGCATCTTGCATGAGCTCAGTGTTGTCGACGATGGCCCAGTAAAGCTTTCGGATCTGGCGCATGCGAAACTCAATATCTTTGGTGCGGCCTGACATAAATGTCTTCCTCACGAGATCAACCTTGGCATTGATCTCATCGAGGGGTGTGTGCTCCAGTGGGCCGATCGTGTAAGATGTGGTGTTGTCAGCCATCTTGATAAGTGATGTTGAAAGGTGGTTGGCTAGTAAAATGAATTGAGTGCTGACGAGTTCGATCTCGATGAAATTAGAAGATTAAGGATATATATCGAGCGCGCAAAGCCTTTGATTGGGAGAAGAGGTGATTGCGGGAGGGGAAAAGACAGGGACGCCTAAGGAGAGGTTTGAATGAGTTATGTTCAGTTGGAAGGCGATATCCTTGGCGGACGGGACGTATTGCCTGCCCGTGCCTGTACCTGATTTTACGGGGCTTTCTCCTAATCAATTAGGCTGCCCCAGAGGAAGGTGATATTGGATTGGGTAGGCTCAAAAGGGTAGATTCGGCCAATATAGCAGTCATAGACTCGAATAGGACCTCTAAGAAATCTTCAAGTCGTCCCTGATACTTGATAGCCAGATAAAGTCTGTTGAGGATAAGAAGTTCAAGATGTTGACATTCCCTAGAAAATGAGGGGCTTGTAGTATCAACCCCCGGACCAGCTCTGTCTTTCCGGTGTCCTCGGCACCCTTACATCCACGTGTGTTGGATCCAGCCAGCCGAGGCACAGTCTCTTGGCCATGAGGTTTTGCCTTAAAGCCTATATGGAAACGATCAGACTTGACAAGCTTTATTGACGACAGAGGACACTGGCGGTTTTCTACGTTAGATGATCTGCCGCGTTGATACAAGGCTGAAGCACTGTGCACGCGAAACAAAAACCAACATGCTTACAAGCTCACAGTCATTCTCGTACATTGTCATTGGGCTAATCAGATCAACGTTTTAATACATATGACTGTGCAAGAGCACCATGATTTACATTATGTAGGGCATCTGATCTCCATCGAAGATGCTCAAGCCGTAGAAATCGCCGTCTTGTGTAACGCTGTATCACTTCTAGCAATTTTGAGGCGTTCCAACCATTTCCGCGCCTTCAGCAGAGGCTCTTACACGGAGCCAAAATCAATTTGCACAATCTCAGTCTCACGATCCTGCTCCCATTAGAGCCTCCTTGTTGACACCTTTGTTCTCCAATACCCTCGCTGCCAACTCCTCTACCACATCCTTGACTCCATCCCCCCAGAGAGCTGATGCGACCCCAAATTTCGCATCCAATAGAACTGCTAGTTCGCTCCCCTCTTCTATCCCGCGTTCCCATGCTTGCCCCGCGGCCTCCGCGCCGTCCGCCTTGCCCGCAACGACGGCCGTAGGCGGCGCCACTTCTTCCAGGTACGGAGCCAGTACTTGAAGTCTCATGCGCCGAAGCTCCTCCAGACTCTCGGACGACGAGCCCTCGTATAGCATGATGAGGGCATCTGCTTCGGCTGCTAAGCGACAATATTCGGGAGCAGAGTTGATGAGCGTGGACGGAATGCGCCTTAGTTTGATGAGCGTCTGAATGCCCGCGATGTTGGCTAGGCGCGAGTCTCCAGATGCTTCTGCAATGGCATCGTATCGATCTGTAAAAACTTCTTCGCAATACTAGGAGCAGCGCACGTGTGTTAACCATGTGTTAACCAGTATCCGAATGGGTCTTCCTTGCATCAACTTACCCTTCGTATAAAACTCTTCTTCCCAGAAACCGAAGCTCCGAGGACGACGAATTCGACGGTGTATTCTGGCTCCATCCTGCTAGCTCTTCAACTTCAGTCACAAGAAATCTTGTTGCGATCAAACTCGAGTCCACGTCAAAGCAATGGTAAATCATAATACGTTTGCTCACGGGTGTTATTGGCAGTCATGATGATCTTAGTCAGCAGACCTAGCATCATGAGAACATGGACTGGACCTCAATGTAAGGTTCGATCTAGGGTGTATCTTGCACTTGGGTACCTCGTACTAATCGGCCAGAAATTTCCAAAGATGCCTAGCTAGAACAGGTTTTGGTGGCTGGATAACTAGGTAGCCATTGTCAAGTCAAGGTTTGGCAACTGGTCAGGTAGGTATTTACACGCATTTTAGCTTTTGATTTGGCCCAGCTCAAGACAAGTTACAAACTCTCTTCATCTTGAACAAAACACTTATCCAACCCAATCGCATCGATTCACAGACATGTACTGTGAGACATTTTTTGGAATAAATTGCAGCAGCTCGATTTACATGTTCTCTTATTGATACCATCTTAAACATACATCGTACAATTAATTGTACATGCCCCGCCAAATCTAGCGTATAATACATTTCATCCCATATCAGACGTGTCAGGGGAATTTTTTCCTTTATCTGGTTCTATCTCCTCGCGCGGCTGCCACTTGCACTCTTTGCAGGTGCTGCAGTAACGAGCTCCGCAACCTTGGCCTTCTTCTGTTCCTCGGTTGGCTTCTTCAACAAGTGCTGGTCAATGGCCTGAACACCATCGATCAACTGGCCGCTCTCAGCCATCTTCACATCTTCAATGGCCAGACGTGAACGGTGCTCATCAAGCTGCTGTCGACGCTCAGGGGTCATGCGCCACTCCTTGGGGAATTGCGGCTTGGGCTTAACAACATGATGCCGAGTGTCGAGGGGAATATCCTCAAAAGTATCCTTGGGGTCCTTGGCCGCAGTGATGAGGTCGTCGATTAGGTTGGAGAGGTATCTCTTGTTTTGCGCTTGGTACTCAAAGCTGTCGCTGCTCATCTTAATGATCTCTGTCTCGGGATTGTAGCGAGAGCCGGCGAGCTTCTTGAGCTTTTCGGTTTGGACGGGAGTCAGCTTCAGGTCGTCGGGGGCGAACTGTACCACGACCTTCTTCTCGGCGGGGTGCGATTCACCCATGTAAGATGTGTATCGCCATCGTAGGATCTGCTTATCGGTAGGAGGCTCAAAGGGCTTGGCGTACTCTATTGAAGGTATTAATATGTGTACTCGTGTATTTAAATCCTCTACTGAACTTACTCGAAAGAAGAGGTAATTCCCACACTGCCAATCGGGCATACTTTCGCATCTCTCGAACTTCGTCAAGTTTGCCGTGAGCCATAGATGTGATATCGTCCTCGTCGAATTCCTCAAGCTCTTCCGTGTTGGTCTCGGGGTCCTCCTCATCGAACCAGAAGGACTGCTTGTTGGGCTTCTCTCCTTTATCGTCTTTCTGGATATCTTCCAATGTTGATCGGTCCTCGGATGCCCAACCAGGATGAAAGTCTAACTTGTTTTGCAGGTATTGGTCGATGGAGTTGTAGCCATTTGCCTTGGCCAGCTGGTCCAATTGCTTAAGCCCCTCCGGTGTAGAAGCCTCAGCCAGCGCAGCCTCGAGTTTCTTCAACTCTACAGGTCCAAAGTCTTCCTCCTCAACATCGTCCTGGCGCTGATCTTCCTCTCGGGCCCATCTTATCGTCGATGTGGTGAATGCCCGCTGGGCAAGAGGTTTTTGTCGGATGATCTGCCGAGATCGGGGAACTTGCTGGATTCTAGACGCCCTGCGACAGGCAAGAGCACATAGTCTTGCCGCTGCCGATGCTGAAGCCATTGCGAATCGGTCAAAAGGGCAATGGCCGCGTCAAATTGTCGTCGGTTTAAGAAATGGTTTGGCGGCGTTCGAAAATTTGGTTACACCACCAAGCACAACTGCTTTCCCCACGGTCCGGCATTTAGCCGGGGTGTCCTCTTACATGAACCTTCTTCTACCCTATCGCAAATATATATATATATATTTGACTTTCCAACAAAACACTTTTTGTGAATTTCCAAGAAATGTCTTGTTAATCATGGCCGTCACTCATCTCGATCGGGTGTGCCTTGTCACAGTTGGTGCGACAGCTGGATTCAAGACTCTCATTGACTCAGTTCTTTCAGCCAGCTTCTGGCAGTACATCACTTCCCAGGGGTTTACCGAGTTACACGTTCAGTGCGGACCGGACAACATCTCAGCAAGGCAGCAACGCGCTCTCCTCCAACATGAAGTCCCATCTGGTCTCACGATTGACATCTTTGATGTAAAGAGAAATCTTATGAAGGAGGAAATGATTCTGTGCAAGGCCTTGGAAGGAAAGCGACAACTAGGGTTGGTGATATCTCACGCTGGTATGTAACATAATGCTTTTCCGAGAAGCCCTGGTTCACAAATTATAGGTACTGGCACAATACTAGATGCCTGGAAAATGGGATTGCCGATTGTTGTGGTGCCAAACACACAACTCCTGGACGATCACCAAACTGAGATGGCCAAACATCTCTCCAAGGAGGGCTATGCTATCATGAGCTCTGGGAGGTATGTTAACTGAACAACACTAGATAAATACCTATTCTAATATGTTACAGCACTGAGGACCTTAAGGAAGCTATCCATAAGGTGGGACTCCTATGGGAAGAGAACAAGACTCGATGGCCTCCTCACAAAATCCCCTCGCAAGAAGAGCCTGACAGACTTCGCTTGTGGGATCTCGCCCCTGCAGAAGTCGCAAAAGAGGAGAATGCAACGATGGCGCACGATTAGTAGCTCGGGCCTATCAAGCGCATTTTCTGTCTGCGAGCAGACTAAGCATGATTTACGACTGATGGATGGGAACGGACCTTCACTCTTGATCTGGGACGGTTATATGCTTGGTGTCTGGCGTTAAACTGGGCATTTATCTTATGTTGTACTTCGTTTTCGGTCGTCTCTAGGTGGGCCGATTAATCTAGTCTATGAAGTCGCATAGTTTAAGGCAAGTTCTGAACACTCCATATCTTTACGCTGGCATCGCCTCCTGCACTGGCAACTTTGCCGCCTTCAATCCAGGCCACACCGTTTACACCGTCCTTGTGAGCATTGGCAGCTTTGATACGCTTGCCTTGGTTCTTTTTCTCCAAACACCAAACGAAAATGTTGGTGTCGAGACTGCCGCTGGCAGCATAGGCACCTGTGTCGTCCCATGCAATCGAGGTAACTCGGGCAGTGTGAGCCGACCAGCGGTCTGCCACTAGCTCCCAGCTTCCAGCGCTGTAGACATAGATCTTTCCAACGCTGTTTCCAGCGGCCAAATGTGACCCGTCTTTCGAGAATGCAAGGGCCGAAACGGTACCGGTCGGGTTGCTCAATGCCTTGACCTCCTGAAGTTTGCCGTCAGAACCAGTGCTGTAGATGCGCACCGAGTTCTCGTTAGCTCCAACTGCGATAAAAGAACCAGATGCCGCAATAGCTCCGGGGGTGTAGTCCAATGACTGCTCGCTTACTAGCTTCTCGCCGGAGTAAACGGAAACACCTGAGTAGGTCGCGACATAGACAAGTCCATTAGCCGCACTCACACCTTTGGGTTGAGCTTGCAGTTTGACAGAAGAGCCTAGGAAAGTCTTTGCCGACTCATCAACAATTCGGAGATTGTCATCCCAGCCTGCGCTGAAAGCCTTGCCATCCGCAACGGCGAACTGAGCCACCTGGTTCGTGTGTGCCTGGCCATCAACAACTGTAGCAATACCTGACTTGATATCCCAATGACACACTCGGCCATCAAAGCTGCCGGACCAGAGGTCAGAACCCTTACCATCCGATGCAGTTGATAAGGCGGTGATGCCTCTGTTGTGTCCGTAAACAACACGAACAGGCTCCTGCTTGCCTTCAGTCAAGTATGTGAGTTGACCCTCAAGGCTGAGACTGATGATGAGCCCATCGCTGCGGCCAGGAACGAAAACGACACCGACTTGCTGATCACCAACGGTAGCATCCCCTCCAAACTTCCAGGTTTGAATGACACTGCCTGCATCAACGTCCCAGAGCTTGACAGTTTGGTCAGCACTGGCGGTGACGAACTTCTTACCATCTTGCGACCATGACACAGAAAATATACTTCCAGTGTGCTCGCCCTGACCGATCTCCTTGGTGGGCTCACCAGTCTTTCCATCATAAAGCTGTATCCTCTTGTCGGCACCAACAGTGACTAGAGTGTTGCCGTCAGGGGAATAAGTGGCGCCTAGAACAAAACCAGTGTGCTGAGCGCTCTTATTGTTGAATTTGTAAGGGGCTCCATGGTAGAATACCATGTTGCCGTCATCACCAACAGTAGCGGCACGGAAAGGACGCTGAGGCTTCATTGCAACAGCGTTAACTGACTTAGAGTGCCCGATAATCTCGCCAACAGAGTTTCCACTATCAGCTGTGATGCAGCGGCCGAACTGCTCGCGACCGTCACCTACAGCAATGACACGCTGTGACTCGCCATCCCAGGCAATGTCATTTAGACGACCCGAAATGATGGCGTACTCTCCCCTTGTGCTGTCGATGGATTCAGGCTCCCAGACCTTGAGCATGCCACTCGTGTCACCACTGGCGATCTTGAAGCCACTGGGAGCGAAGCGCGCAACGGTTGTAGGGGCGGTGTGGCCGGTGTACTCCTTTGCATCGGAGGGATCATCGATGGAGCGAACAAAGATGGATTTTCCGCACTGCGGGGGTCAGCGATCCTGTTTGTACCATATGTTCTGCTCACAGAAGCTGCTTCATACAGGATAAGCTATTCGTTGACCCTTGGAGTCGGCCGAGATCTGGGTTGGTTGACCACGGGTTGTAACTGGGACAGCCGCGAGGATGCGGTCGAGGGTGATGGAGGGGGAAGCCATAACGGATATGGAGTATGAGCTTGTCAGAAGAAGATATGCAGATGCAAGGAAACCAGCAGAAGGACCTGGGCTTGAACCTGGAAGTCAAGACGTCGTCAGCCGGGCTCTAATAGAAAGTGTTGTTGTGAAACGTGGGGGATGCGATGCGATTCTTACCAGATGGAGGGGTACTTACTTGTTAGTACTGAGGTATTGAGCTGATGTGGGGCAATGGCGTAGGGAAACAGCTTGAAAGTTATTACACTACTAGTGTAACAACTGCAAAGATGATAATTTTGCGCTGTTTTTATAGTAGCTGAGCGTGCGAAACAAATACCTGTATTAAATACGGGTAGATGGATGGCTTATATCTCAAGAGTCCATTTCTGCCTAGAAAAATTGCCTTGGCAGTTTAATGTTACTGCCTGCTACGGAAGTCAGTGGATGTTTCCTACAATAGCAGGGTTGCCGCTACTGTAGAAGCCATAGCTGAACTGCCTTTCTTTGAAGCTCAGGAAAAGATAGACCAGAAAACCAGCACCAGTTGTATAGCGGCAGTCTCGCTAATGTGGCTGAAGACGTATAGCTTACCGAATCAAGGTAGCATAGAATATATACGGCAAAGGTCTATGGTCAGTTGAGTTGAATCAAGTTAGTAAACAGATGTACCGTATTATCCTTTATTTGGATACGATTGCGTTCTGGTACATCACGTTGTGTTGCTGTCTTGTCCTCGGTTTCGATATTTATGGACCACAGAGAATATAAGGCTTCCGAGGCATCCCACGTACTACATACGTACTGAACACACGGCATGTCTCCAATACTGGCTGCATTGCATTCAGTATTGCTGGCCATTCCTGCAAGACCGCCTGGTGGGTCAGTTGGCTCCATTTCATCAACCCAAACGATGGAGACAAGTCTCAACCTCGAGTTGCTCACCATGATAAGATACCCAGACATATCTCAACAGTTTTTTTTAAGGTGAGCTGTTTTGTGAGGTGAGAGGGTACTATGTACATACACCGATGAATGTGGCTGGGCAACCGAGCGCACGGTATGTGCATCACCAGAAAGCCATACGATGTTACACCGTCAAACACACAGCGTACATAAATAACTCTGGTCATCTGCATAATGATAGCACAACAAGCCAACACATGGACACAGGGAACTGCATAATCCCGCGGTTCAGCCTCCTCGTCCCCTGATAGAGCTAGAGCGAAAGCGCACTAGCAGGCCACCATCTGCTCCATGAAGGGACGTCTCCCGGAGCAATAGTCAAGGATTAACAACTACTAAAGCCTCCCGTTGGAGAATTATCAGCGAACGACGCATGGACAGGGGGTTTCTTCATCTCCACTTTCTGACGGGCCATCGACAACAAAATGTACATCGTGTCTTTGCAGGTCTCACTCAACTGGCGGTCGAAAGATTTCCTTGGTGATTTTTTGTTTCACTGCGTCACTGTGCCTACCAAGGTATTGAAAATGAGCATCTAATGAAACACATTCATTCCATGGAATTGGGGCATATGATTGCCTCATTCAGGAATATACACAAACAACCTTAAACAACAAGCAAGCACAACACAAAAAGCGTCAAAGCTCAAGCCACAAATAATCAACCACGACAAGAAAAAAATAAAGCTTGATCGACTGGACTGAATGGTCAGTCTGTCAGCCCCTGTAATTGTGCATGCCATGGGTCCTGGCCGGCCGCAATGGTTGGGGGTGGGACGGTAGAACAGACCAGACCAGCAAAAAGGCACGATACTAAAACCAGGCCCTGTTGTTAATATCCCCCGTACTCTCGTCTGTATGATTAAAAAAACGCCTCTTCCTCCTCAACTTATATATCAGCTTCATTCCTGCTTTCCCCAGTCTCCATTTCTTTCCATCATCCTAATACCTACTCTGTAAACTAATCCTCAACACTCCTAAACAACTCACATACCCACCATTATGAAGTTCCTCTGGTCTCTCGCCCTCTTCGCCGCTGCTGCTTCTGCTCAGTCCGCTACCGATTCAGACGCTGCTGCCCCCTCAGCCTCTGGCGGATGTGACGCAGACTTCATCGTTAAGCGATGTCTCGAAACCGAGAACGCAAAGGTTGAGGAGTGCAAGCCCAACGACTGGGATTGTCTCTGCCCTGCTTACGAGGCCGTCGCTACGTAAGTTGAACCCAAGTCAATGCACAATGCAAAACATGATCGCCTAACATCCTCGTAGCTGCTTCAACAACTGCCCCGATGACCCTCGTGCTGGCTCCGCCAAGGGCCAGGTTCAGATCAACTGCCAGAACCAGTCTCTCTATGGAACCTCCACAAGGAACACAAAGACCAGCTCTGCCACAGCTACTGCCTCGGAAGCATCCGCTACCGAGTCTGATGATGCTGAAGAGACCGGCACTGCAACTGAGTCGGCTTCCGCCGCTGAGAACACCAATAACGCCTCTAAGAAGGCCCGCAACACTGCTGGCGTTCTCCTCGCCGTTGCTGGTGTTGTTGCTGCCATCCTGTAATTCGATTTTCGGAAAGGGGTTATGAGTCCCATTTGTATGGGCTACGGAATTTATACGAACCTTATGGCAAAAAGTTATGCATCAACGGAATATTAAACGATTAATCATGTAATTCATTAATTAATAAATCAAGGATCAAACCTTGATCCAAATTACTTCTAACAACCATCTTCATAATCATGTAAATCACCTTGCTTACATGTTGCTGAAGCTAGATGAGTGACCGTCCCGTGCCAACCTCGTAACTCTAATAAAAATAGGTAAACGAGTAGCGCGACTGACAAGCTATTTATACGTTATATATCTACCCTATTAACCATCAGTTCAAAAATGTTAGTATGAGGTCGGCTAGAAACATATGGATGCAAAAAACCGACGCATTCAAAAGCAGGGTAATGCAACGAACATATAGGCTGGCTCATCGACTTTTGGTCTTCTCCTATTTGATATTGACTACATCTGCTGGCTTGTTTAACCATTGCATTGCCTTACACAACAGGTGGAGCAAGCATCGTCAAGCTTTGATATAATGACAATCGTACAATATCCCCTTCTTCTTGGAGATTCATGGCTTGAAAAACAACAGCAGAACAAAAAAGCCCATCGGCAATGAACGAGACACATGACCCAGTTTGAAAATTCTGTCCCAAAGCGCCAGTAAAATAAACAATATACGTGCTTCTCTATTGAAGGCAAAACGCACAAAAACACAATATTTCCCAGAACGTGTAATCTGTAATCTCCCAAGGCGCCCCCATAGCCCAGGTTTTCGTATGTAAGAGGCTGTGCATGCAGCCGTCGTTTCTCAATCGTGACCTGTTTCCAGGCAGTGTTCATAAAAGGGTTGACTAAAAAGTGATATTGTTGAAAAGTGATGTTTCAAGAAGAGAGGTGAATCCAATGGTTGGTGGCTGTACGGCCGGTGTTGATTGAGATACTAGCACATGCAAAAACGAAAGATTCCCGTAATTTAGACCTTGCGTGGCCGTCTTTCTCTGGCGTTGTTCTTGACAGGCGTCATCAGAGTGATGTGTTTCGAATCATCTTTACGAAGCCTTACAGCGCCCGATACACCGCTAGATTCTCGGCGCAGTGAGCGCGGGTCTTGGTCGTCGTCAAGTGTTATTTCAGCCACGTCTGATACCGACTCCGTCTCAAGAGCATCATTGGCGCCAGAAACTGAGGAGCCGTCATCAGTATCGTCGTACTCCCCGTCGTCACTAACCAGAGAAGGTGCATTATTGCTGACCATCGTGTTAGGACTCATGTCAGCATCCTCCATATCGAGATCTTCATCCGAAAGGACGACAGTTGTGCCGCGTGGTGCAGAACCTGAAGGGGTCTTGAAAGTAACAGGAGCACGACCTTTGCTGCTGGATGAACGGGCTGTGTCCATGACGGATGGAGAGTTGGTAGCCTTCGCAGGCACGCGCATTACGATGGGTGTTCGTACGGCAGAAGAACTCTTCATCTCATTGACCTCGGAAGGTGTTTCAGCAAGTTCGGACTCTTCACCGGAAGTCATGTCTTCCAAATGCGACTTTGTCGTGGCATCTGCAACTAGCTCACGTAGACTACCGTCGAACTTCCGACTTTGCAATAGACGTGATAGATGGGGCATGCCCGGAGCTTCTTCCGTTGAGACTGCTGTTTGGGCCTGGCGGTGCTTGTCCTTGTCGGACGACGAAGGAATGCGTGTGACGCCCGGTAACTTGCCTTCACGATAAAGCCTCAAAGAATCAGAGATTCTTGACCTGAGAGCGACATATGCCTGCTGTTCAGTTATGTCAGGGCGGGCAAAGGGATGAACAGATGCAGTAGCTGGAGTTTGTGCGGAGGGTGCAGCTGACTTCTCTTCACCAACTCCTCCTCCCTCCGCAACTTCAATAGGGTGCCCACTATGCACGGCTGCTTCTTCGTGGCTCTTGAAGTCGCGCTTATGAGCGATTCGGCAGTGGTTGATGAATCCTTGAGTACTTGAGAAGTTCTCACGATGGCAATCGAGACAGACCAACTTGACTGTCTGCCCATCAGCACGCTTCAGTATACACGGACCAACCTTGTCTTTTGGTTGGGGATAACCGCTGGACAAAGAATGTAGCTTCTGACTGGTAGCTCCACGAGCCGAGCGACCTTTAAGTGCGCCCGTAGGCTCAGCAAAACTGTTTCTTGTCGTTCGTCCCTCAGCATGTGACATTCTTGCGCGCGAAGCCTCCTGAGTAAATTGCCACTCAGGTTGCTGGCCATCAAATGAAGGATCGGGAATCAGCCACTTGGCATAATGTCTGGCATACGGACCATCGACAACACCGAATGGAGGTGCCCATCTCGGTACAGGTTCTCCTGGACGTGACTGCAGAGTTGGACCCTTACCAGCGCTAACATTCAGCATCTGTTCAGGGGTTGGGCAATTCACAGGGTAAGGAATGAGATGACAGCGTCGTAACTGTTCCAGAGCAACCTGGCACTTTGCGAGTTCCTGGTTGATGAGTCGAAGTTCATCGTGCTTTAGCAAAACCTCAAGACCAAACTGGTGGCGGATCTCATCACGAGCATTTTCCAAACTAGAAACCGCAGGGCTTTGGTGCGCTATCGCGTCGCACGCTGCAAGAGTATCGACGCTGGTGGGTGTATCAGTTTTTATGCGCTTGGCGGGCGCATATATATCTGGAGATTCATCAGGGCCATCGATGCTTGGCCGCCTCCTCTTAGGAGGCTGCGCGCTAGGTGATGCTACTGCTGTTGTTTTTGACAACGAGCGCGGTTGCAATGGCTTTATTAATTCTGCAATCGGTTGTGGCGCCTGCGGCGTCTTCTCACTTCCCCGTGATTCAGATGTGAAGAATCGAAACATGAGGATACCTTGACTAGATGTCAAGGAGGAAGATTTGATGTTGCGACAGTAGAGCCGTAATCACCTTTAATAGCAATGCGACAGGCAGAAATGCAGTCACAGATGCAAAGCGTAGGGTGCGAAGGGTGGTGTGGATTTGTTGGACGGGTCCAAGGCTTAGCGCAGCTGTGGCGCAGGCAAGGCTGACGTAACCGAAAGTCGGACAATCGGAATCGGGCGCAAAGGGGGCGATGATGTGGCCCCTCAAAACAGGTCAGAACCGGAGAGGAGATCGGGTCAGCCAGCGACAGTAGCGACCAGGGCTCACAGCGACAAAAACGAGCCCGAAGACAGAAAGGAAGTAATCGAGCACTAGCAAAAGCCTCGACCTGTTGTCTCTGAGAAAAAGGTGACAAAGAGGTATCTCTTTGAAGGTGAGAGTGTGTATGAGGGAGGGAGATTGGGAAATGAGAGAGCGTGTAAGAGGCAAGATTAGGTTGTGGTGGTGAGGCAGTAATAGAAAAGGCAGGAACACGGGGGTACAGGTACAGGTGCAAAGGAAGGTGCGAAAGGGAAATCAATAACGGGGGAAGAGGGAAAGTAGAATGGAAGGTAAGTGGAATTGTTGTTGCGGGAGTCTGACGCCGCGTCCAGGGAAAACGGGGATAAACTCAAAACCTCAGGACAGGAAAGAAGGGGGAAGTAGGTGGCACTTGCGTGATGAGATGAGACCTCAGACTCTGGGCTGGCTCGTTCCCGGACTTTCAGTCAGTGCAGCAAAGCGTAACAACAACACCTACTATGGAGCGAGGGTGACGACTGGACGCCTGGGTCTCGTCTTGTTTTGATGGTGCTTGCTTGTGTGCTGGGTTTCCTCCCTGATTGACTGAGAGATCGACGGGCAACCTCTTCTGATTGAATGAATGATAGGTTGTCTTCCCACAAAACGCAGACCTGAGGCGAAGCCTGTTGGGAGCCGTCGAGCAGGCTAAACAAGCCTGAGTCTAGGGGGACCTTGGGGGCTAGTGTAGGCAGGCAGGCAGTTGGCGGGTGCGCCGGGGCGCGATATCAAACTGTGGACGGGTTTCTAGGTGAGTGGACCAGTGGGCATCCAAGCAACAGGGGCAGAAAACGAGAACACGCTGGAAACCTGACCAAGGTTGGAGATACCCACTAAATGAGCCACACCACCACTATCTGTGTCTGGAGCAGGCAGGCAGGGCAACATTTGAGACTGTGATGTTGAATACTAGGAAAACATCAGCCTTCATATGTTGCTAGAGTTTGGAGCTATATGTGAAACTCGGACTACTCGTTAAATGCGATGTTGTGAGCAGGCGTGTGTTAATCTACAACGCGATAAATGTTTGTTTACTGCTTCAAACGTGTTTCGCGGGCTGTCAACTTATTTATACCTTGAACTAAGATCAATATTCCCCTGGTCTCGCTTCCCTGCTTGGTTGCAAAACGATAACAAACGGGCCCCAGATCGAATAAGCTCGACGATAGGACAGGAAGATATCCGCGTGTTCATGGGTCCATATTGTCGGCGACTCTCTGGGATTCTGATAATAGTATTGCCTATTAGTACTCTGTACATCGTGGTGTTTAGTTGAACACTAACTCATCACGATCCTACACGAATGAGGCCCAGAACAAGAGTTAGTCACATCCCTTTTGGTGAACGATATCCACTGGTAAATACTTTTGGGTGAACAAATTCATACTAAGTATCTCTGACCAACAGTGACACAAAAGTATAATAGAATACCTAGAAAAGATGGGCGGGCCCCATACATCCCATTCCATCCCTTGTGCTTGGCATCTAAAGCTAATTGATTGTACGGATATCGCCAGATGAATTCAACGACTGAATTCATCTGGCAATCTCTCGTGTATCTGCTCTTTCGTAACTTGAAGTTCTCGCTTGCATGTCTCGCACTTTTGTCCTCTTATCACATGTCGTTGCTTCCCACCAGGCAATCATTCTTTCACTCGGCTTCGGGACGAGACTTGGACGTCTGACAGTGCAACCATCCCCGAGACACGTTTGGTTAGAGCAAAATATTGGCGTGTGGGACACGGCTAGCTTGGGATTCTCTTTCTAAGTTCCTGCAGCTACTTCCAACCAGCTCGCTTAATCTCCACTTGGCTTGAAAGTCAGATTGGAATTGCTAATGTGATGCTATGTTGGCTGGTGCCTCTCGACCTGCAACAACCTTGGACTCGATTCAACACCTCTTCGTAGAATGAGTCTTGGGTCCAAGCTCCATCGGCTTCAGCTGTGATGAAGCTGAGGTGCAGTAGTTCTGAGCTTGACTTAGTTTGTCCATCGATGGAGAACGTACCGGGATATCTTTAGTAAGCGGAATGCAGTCTGCAAGCTGAAGGGAGATTTTCCGAGCTGTCGTGAGGTGATTCTTTGAGGTCGGAGCCACTCATCCTCGCCCCACAGATAATCACCAGAATCGTCATCCATGACATCGCCAGATAGAGTGTCTAGTGAAGTCTTGAGACTCAAATCATTCCGGCAGCAGACAAACCCTCCAAGACAATCAAAATAGATGAGGGGGACTAGCAATGTGCCAATACAGTATGCCCGATTTAAGGTATCATAGTACTTAGAAACCAAAACTGAAGGGCGATCAAACTCAGCTAACACCTGTTTTTGGATCCTCAGGAATTCAACTCTATCCATCCGTGGCACAAACCCTTCAGCCACATTTACCAGGTACGAATCCAAGTTTAGAGTCATGATAGGTATAACCGCATTATAGTTCGTCTTCCACATGTTTAAGTGCGGCTCTGCATTGTAGTTTCGTGGTTGTAAAAGCCCAAAACTGACTCCATCCCTCACTCTGTAGCTACCTATACTCATATTGCAATCATTGTACAGAAATACTTTGCGCCAAGTGCTTTGATAGTCAGCATGCCAATTAATAGTCATACATAAATAGCTATATATCGTGATATTGCTTGAACACAATACATGCATAGGTAGGTAAGTACCGCATAGTCTACAATTTGAGGATAAGGGTAATGATAACCTAAAGTGACAAGATGGTTTTAGACTTAGATGCACCATGTTCTACTACGTATAACCTCATGATCTACTAAGATGAGGAGCGTTGGGAATGGATGGATAATACAGAGTATGCTGTCCCAAGTAGCGCCTAGAAAGCGCTTAAACGAAATACTTGCATGCTTGCGCCCCGCCAAACTCAACCTCCACAACTTTTTCGTCTTGCATCAACCTCGTTCTTTCAACTTTGATACGCAATAATGTCCAGCGCAAATTTGACCCAGGGCTCAGGGAAGAGAAGGCCAGATACGAACCCCACGCAAAATGTGCAACCGACGAAACGATCCCGAAGCGACGACGTTGCGACCCAGACATTTGCCCTTGCAGCTCCCCACGAATCTATCATCGCTGAGCTGAAACCCAAGTACGGTGTGCTTCCTGCTTCGGTCATATCATCGACACAAATTAAGAAGCGTATTATACATGTCACCAATCACTTGCTAGCACAAGGCGACCGCCCGCAAATAGCTTTGCTGTATGCGCGCACGGCTGATGTTTGCAAACTCATCACCGTGGTTGAAAAATGCAAACGAGTTTTGAGCGAGGAAGGGAAACAATGCTACCAGTACAACCAACTCTTCGATCAACCAGAGAAGGCGAAGCGGAAGGACATTGTTGAGGAGACAATACTCGAAAAAGGTACAATGGACGAGGAAGACGATGATTCCGGCAGCGACGATTTCGAAGTCATGCACAGCCGATTCGAAGACGCCGTGCTGCCTTGTCCTTCCCAACGGACCATTAAATCAATGAGGGTTTTCCTCTCGGTCGTCCCTATACCGGAATTGAAGTTGAAGAAAGGCGTCACGGTCCAATCAGGAACAGCAAAACAGACCTGACCGGATCCCCGAGTATACATCTTGCATCAATATCTGATACTTCTCTGAAGGGGGGTCGTGGGCCGTTCGGCGCTGACAACAATAATTATTAATGGCAACGGAAAACCATGTCGCACATCATTCAAAATACCCGGCGCAAGGAATAAAGTACTCTGTTTACAAGTGTTTATTAGAACCTATAACACTGCACAAGGAAAATATAAGAAGACCCGGCTCAAACGCCAACAGCCCATTGTAAATTGATATGCATCCGCTTGTTCCATCTCATACGCTTCACCTACCCCGTTCACCCACTGTTTCATATTCCGTCCGATTGCCGCGTTGCGGTTTTTGATGTTGTCATTCTGATTGAATCTAGTTGGAGTGGTTCTTGGACTTGTCGGTGATTCGGAGGACAAAGTTGACAATGACAGCCAAGAGAAGAATAATGGCCAGAACTGTAGGACCGAAACGGTCATCGAAACCGGCCTGTCCCTTCATACGTATAGACTGGGCTCGCCAGTGGTATGTTACCAGTGCGTATATCATGGTGCACATGGCAACACCAGTGAATAGGAACGCGGAGATGAAGGCAACTCGGTCACCGAAGTTGAGCATACCAATGGCAAGGGCACCGAGGATGACGGTGAAGTTAAGCCATGATAAGAACGTTCGTTCGTTGGCGAAGAAGACTTTGGGCTCGACTCGAGTTGGCAGGGCGATGCGCTTGCCTAATGAAGAGGTCAGAATACACAAATATATGATGATCCTTTGGGCAACGTACCGGGGGTGGTTTGGAGAAGAGGCTGAGAAGACATGGTGAAGTCAGTTGTTGATAATACGGCGAGTAGCTAAAGTAGCAAGCGATTGTTGTTCAAGAAGCAAATGTACTTCTGCTGAATACACGTATAGCTGCACTGCGCTTGTGAGACAGATCAATTGATCAATTGATGATGCCGATGGAAGCGATTGGCGAATGAGAGTTTAACTTGGCAAGAAAATATTGACGGTTGAGAAAAAAGGTTGAAGTGAAGTCGTCTTTGTTATGTACGACATGGTAGCGAGGAGCAGATGCGACAGCCCCACTCCTTGGTCTGTTTCTGCAAGCTTGATCCTGTTTGAGCAGGCACGTGGTTCATTGGTTGGATAAAATAGCAGCATGCGACTGCTGTCAAAATATCTGCAGGTACGATGGGTACAGGCAGACCTATTCCCACAGCTCGTAAGAAATTCGTCAATTGTATTATTCTTCCATTCATACATATCTTCTGTAGATGCTCGCTGGACTATTGCATATGACAAGCCATGAATCAGACTGTGATCTTGATCTGAGACGCTTACGGATAGGCACCATGCCATCGAGACATCAGTGCGCGTCTCCATGGTACCCAGCCTATGAGCAGGCTTGAACTACTTACTATGAATTGGGTGGTAAAAACCAAAAGAAAGCAGAAGTTGAGCGAAGATGCATTGACATGTACCTGCCTATGTAAAACTCCAATTAATAAGCCTTGACTTGCAGCTTGACAAATTAGTTCGATCTGAGCAGCCCAAGTCTTGACAAGGATCACGTGCACATGTCTATCTTCAAGCTGGGCGTACACCGAAATGGGGAAAGAAAAGGTAAATAAAAACAAATGAACAAAGACAAAAGCATTTGCGTACAAGATAAAAATATACATCTAAGCACTTTTATTTACGCGTGTCAATGGCGAATAAGATCAAACATAGAATAAACTCAATATGAATTGCGCATGAAGAACTGACTTACCGGTCCAAGGTAAGGCAGGGCAAGCATGGAGTGCCTCTGATAAGAGAGTGCCTACTGTGATGCTTGTTGTTTACTGACCGACCATTTTCTACCCGTATGGACCTGGACCACCACCTGAACTATCTACTAACCTATCCATCTAGTTCTCCGCCAACCCCAGTTTCTAAACTCTGATTTCTCAACTGCATACTTAAGTTTACTTTCAAAATGGCCACTCCTGTACGTGCAGCAATATTTAAGATTACCGTGAGCATGCATAGCTAATCTCCATCCAGCCGATTCCTGTCAACCGTCTCAAGCAGATCGCCACCGACGTATGTTGCTCCCCCAGACGATGCTTACCGCCGACGTTGGCAACCCATTATTTTCCAACACGCGTGTACTGATTTCAACAACAGGCTTGCAACAGCGCCATCGGAAATGCTGAGTTCTACGACCACGCTAAGACTGAGCAATGGAACTCGACAATCATTGTAGGTTGAAACGAAATCACTGCGCCGAGTTCGCATCAAATACTGACCGCATACCTATACAGAGCTCTGTGTTAAAGGCTGTGATCTCCGAGTCGACCCCTGAAGGTGCTTCCGCTCCTTCGTTCAAGTTCGCCTGCAACAGCACCATTGTGCAGCACCTCGTCCCTACATCCGCTCTGAACAAGCCCCGTGGCGGCACCGAGACCCAGGCTCAGGAGCCTCACATCTCCACCAGCTCCGAGGCTACTGCTACCGACGGCAAGCCGCACGTTGGTCGACGAGGAATGCACAGCGCTACCGGTGCCTACTGGGACGAGAAGAAGGACGGCATGTGGACTTTCAAGTACGATGGCGGCGAGGGCAAGGGCCTGGACGTTGTTGTCATGCTCATCTGGGTTGCCATTTGAGCTGTAGACAAAAAGATGGACTCTCATGGACTCTCGCCCTGTTCTGAGCCGAGTTAGCTTGCTTCTGACATGCGCGACCCCTGATTCAGCTATGGCGTTGAGGGACTTGGGAAGCGTGACATTAGGACTACGAAGGTTACGATCGAGCTTCCGGTTAAGGTACCTGCCAATGACTTTGGTGTTATTGCAGACCTTGGATGTACAAAATGCGCTGGAATTGATAATATTCTACAATGACAGACGGCTGGATCCAGCCACGATTCTTCCGTTTATGATGCCGCTCGCTTGGCAATGTTGAGACTGAAGTAAACGCATCCGAACATAGCGATCATGCATAAATTCTTGACCTTGCACTTTAAATCACTTGCGCTGCGTGAAATGACCAGGTCCCTCGTCCAAGCATTGGAAGTAAGTAAATCATCTTTCTTTTGATGTTCGAAGCTGAAAGGACGACTGGCGTGGGTGAATGGCGAAGCTTTGGTTTGCATCTCTCCGTCATCATAAGATACGATTACGGAACTGAAGGAATAACATGTATGTATACAAAATAAATTACCTACGTGGCGATCGATTGAAATACCCGATGATATTATTTTGGTATTATTAGGAATGCAAGTTTTGATGGCAATGACATCTTTCTTTCTTTCAGCATCAGAGTTATACTGGCAGGTTTTGGAACCCCGTTTCCTACAGGAGGGCGTGGTGCTGAGGTATATCAAATGGTCACCAACCTGAGCGACGAGTATCGATTGCACAAGATGTACAACCACCAACGATCCTTGGACAGTTTCATGTACACATGATCATTTGCACAACCAAGCGGTAGTTGTCTGCCGACTTGAGGTGAATATTCCAGAACCATCTCCCGACCATCGTGCAACAACGCACTATACCCATCGGGGGTGGTAGAAATCAGGAGATATTGCCCACGCGATGGCCCTCATTTTGGCATCAGATAAAGCAAGCAACTAGGTAATTGATGGCTGTCAGATCATATATAGCACAGCAGGCGGTGTTCGGGTGCGACCGCGCATTGGCGCAACACCATGGTGACTGCCAACGGTTCATACCTGCATAGTGTTGTGTGTACACAAGTATTGAACATTACAGCCCATCTAATGAGAAACGTTTCTGCAGGACCTGCAGATGAAGTTTCTACAGGTGGCTTCCACGCGACAGACACACAGACACCCTCCTTTTAGTCCTTCTCGAAACGACAATGGCCACCATATAATCGATTGACAACTGATAGTTCAGCTTGGCAACAGAGATCACAAAGCCATAGATGCATCAATAGCTAGCTACCTTACAACACACCACCATGCTGCATGCACATGTGGGTGGGTATTGCAGTGTTGCATCGGGGCCGGATTGAAACTTCATCGGAAGCACAACGCACCATCACGACTCAATCCATTTTAACCAGATGTGCCGCGTTGGACATAACAAAGAAATCACTTAGCCTCGGGGGAGAGTGGGAATCTGCAACCACCACCGATTCAATACCATGAAGTCGGAAGATGAAACTGCTCCGACAGCAAACAGTCCTATAGCAGTACTTCCTCCAACTAGCAACTGCAGCTGCAAATCCAATGCCGCTCATATGATAGTCAGACAAGAGACAGTCTCTTGAGAAGATAGAGCTATGGATAGACAGATTTTGACTTTAATGCCAGCCTATGAATGAGCATATCGATATTTTTATTTTTCTTAGTCTTTGTCCAGTCTCAATCTCTAGACTCTTCAGCTTTATAGCCCTTTCGATACTGACTTCTTGCTACTACTATGTAGAGAAGCATCAAGATTTGTCTAGACATAACGACCCTGAATGACGATCGGCTCCGCTCCGCTCCACACTCAGCTTGGTGCGCTTGAATTGAGGGGACTAGGGGACTGTAGCTTGTAGTATCCACAATGACGTCGAGACTGGGGTTGAGACGACTTTCTTGGACGACGGCTTCGACATGGACGTCGTTCCAAAAGGATATCAGACACAGAACCTAAGAAAGGAGGTTGCACGGTCGCTGCAAGATTCGTTGTCAGTCAGTCTATCACACCAAGACAATAAGCAGAGCTGTCGCGTTTTCGGAAGGCTTGAAACATGAGAAAGAGGTGCCTGTCAGACTGTATTTGGGTACGATCTTCCCCACATGACATACTGTACAGCACTCTGCGACATCACAATCGTCTGGGGAAAGACTTTTCTCGCTTCTTCCCGTCGTACGATGACAAGCCGAGGACCAATAGGTACTGTGTGTAATAGCAGTAGGTAGTACATACATTGCTATGGCTTTTGATCACCAGGCCCAATTCCCGAACATGGATCGACCTCCGGATAGACTTTTACCGTGGTACATATCATAGCGCCTTGCCACAATTTCTCGAATCAGGGTCCCCGGTATCGCGCGGTCTTCGGCATCACCATTCTAGGTACATTGGATAGCCAGTAAAAAAGGTCGATAGAGAGAAAAAAATTGAGGTGGGAAGCACACAACTGTCTGTGCCTCAGACAATCTAGCCATGATAGCATTAGCTTAAGTCCCTGGGCCTGGCCTGGCAGAACCAAGACAAACAGAACTTCCATTCTCGAATTGGCCCACTATGGTCCCGGGACCCATCACACCACCCACCAAAAACCAAACGGCGTCGACCGACCATCGGTTTCCGACCGGCTCCTGGCCTGGACAGTTCAATCTTGTCGTCAGTTGTCTTTATAACCGAATCGCGTCGCCACTTTACAAAACCAGCCCCTGCCCTGTATTAAATTTGCATAACAACAACTTTGAATTTATACCCTCTTCATCTGCTCATGAACTTGCTAGTGAGGCTCCAACCTCATCAATACTCATACAGCCGACGCCGATATACATAACATCATCACACGCATCAAGAAGTGGACCACTCCCCTCCAGTTCACCGTATTCTCAATCCACATTACCACATTATATTATATCACAGTAACTGTGACTACACTCAGCAACCATACACACTATACACTTGACATAAAGCAAGAAAGCAATAATGGTTCAAGTACTGACTGATCCCACATTCTCTCCCGCCGGGACACCAACCTACGAGGCCACCGATGGTCCTCTCATGAAGCGTCCTAGCTTTGGCAGGACCGACTCATCAACATCAATGACCCGAGAGGAACATGCCAAGCGGATGCAGGAACTCAACAAGAAGAGAGGAACGATGAAGGCACCCAGACGAGGCTGGTCAATGACCGACTACCAAGGCGACCATGTCGCTGCATCACATTCTGGCGCAGCCCACATTGAACGACAAGCTCCTATTCCTGAGAACGACTCTCCTTCTCCCACCGAACGTCAAGAGCCTGTATTCCCCGAGGCTCCAGTTGAGAACCGCAAAATTCAGATTGCCCATCGACCCAAGTTGCCTCCCCCTCGCCGTTCATACTCTGTGATGGACTATGAACCAATCCCACAAACTCAACCACAGCCTCCTAAGGACCATACCCTACTGGACCTTCCTTCCGAGCTTCACTACACTATCTTTGATCATCTCGACCCCATTGACAGCGTTTGTTTCGGCCTCACTAACTCCAACTTTTACGAGATTCACCGACGATTGCACGGCACTGTGCCCCTTTCCAGTCGGTACTCGGGGCCAAACGATATGGAATGGGCTTGGCGAGGGGCTGGTCCTCTTGTTCATCGACAAGAGAGAGATCCCGAGAAAGAAGGCACCATTGAGCAGCTGCGTGTCAAGGGGCAGGTTTACTGCAGAAAGTGCGGAATCTCGCGATGCGAGCTACACCGTCACCTCAAGGACTGGATGCCCGAGGGCTCCGAGTACTGCTCTATCAAGGAGAGCTTCGGAGAGCCCGCTGGTGAGGACTCAAAGCCATACTGCTACATGAAGTCACCCAAGAACCCACACAGATGTGGGCGCCATGGAGGAAAGAAGGGTCAATGAACATTCTAGACCAAGACAAATCAAGACGAAACAGGTGGAACGATAGAACGAAAACAACCCAGAAAGGGTATGACGACATGAAAACAACGACGACGGCAAGAGAGCTGGCAAACACTGGATTTTTTGTTACTTGGTAATAGTTGCGATATCATATGAGGAACATTCGGTTATTAGCTTGTACATGCAATTTATTTTTATTCAAACTTCGCAAGCATATATGATAAACGTCATTTTTAGCCAAATCACTCAGAAGTACAATGAGGGGAAGACTTGAAACAGCAGGTGTACCTAGTTGATCATTCTCATATCATGGCATGACGCAATTCAAATTCCTTTCCTATTAGTGATAAGATGTCATTGCTTAAGAACCAAAAGCACAAATGGAGTGATGCCTCGGTGCAAGCGTCCGGGTTAGTCGGGTAATAATAGATCAACTTATGATGCAATTTTAAAGATGGAGATGGATCTACCAACATGGCTTAAATTCCACGCGCATCAGGAGCTGGAATAGACGTCATGGCTCTTACCTATCCGTATACGTCGTCACTGGCATATCGGATGTTATCAGTAACAAATCTTTCTTGTTTGGAGCTTTTGTTATCATATGTCTCTAATCCGCTATAGAAAAGTCTACCCATTCCGTTGTGTATGGTGTAAACTCGTCGACTACCCGTTCTAAACTCTTCATCTAACAATAGAGAAGCGAATAGTAATTCTCTCCAATCCGCTCTACTCTCTAACCAACAGACCGACCATGCAAAGTTGCGCCAACACAGAAATTGACCGAAAAACAAAAGAAGAAAATACCCGTCTGCGTCCAAGGTGTGTGTGTCCCTTTATCATAGATAGTGGAAATTACCCGAATCCGTTAACGCCGTTCCATAAGGTAATAATGACAAACACCACTCATAGCCATAATCTGCCCCTTTGGCAGTGAAATAGAAATAGAAACGAAAAAGCACGTCGTGGTGCTCTAACGTTTTATCTGGGGTCCTTCCAGTTGGGCGTGCAGTCGCCCTTGGCATCAATCCAGTCGTTGATGCCCTGGACGAACCAGCCGCTCGTCCATTTCTCCTCTGGCTTTGGTTCCCTGCGAGGCTTTCCTCTCTTGAAGCTCTTGGCAACGCAGCAAACGTTGTTGTGGTAGCGCCATTGGAAGCAACGGCGGCTACCATTCCAGTTCTTGTCGCCCCTCTTTTGGTTGTAACGGTTCTTGATCATTTTGTTGCGCTCATTGTCATCCTTGAGGCCGTAGTAATCATTCTCAGATATGCCGAGGCCATCACTTTCACAAACCTTGGCACAATGCTCTTTGGAACGGTGCGCCTGCTGCTCGACGGCATTCTTGTCACCCTCCTTCCTTTGTCGATTCCTTTGATGATCCGAGGCCTTGGCTTGGGCGTCAGCGCCGAAACCGATATAGCAGACATCATCAGATAAGTTGTCCCATTCATCGTGTTCCGATTCCAGCTTGGGAGCCCAGAACTGATGGTACATTTCCCGGATTTGAACAGGGCCCTGTCGTTTGATGTCAATTACCGTTTTCCTGTTCACAAATAGCCATAAAACATACCTTCTTCTGTCGAGTCTTCTCAAAGTGCCAGGCATTGCTGACCTCCTCGGGGTCCATGTGGTGCATAGTCAGGAGGGGCTCGCACCAGTGGTTGTTACCAAAGGGCAAAGTAACTGGCTTCTCGCCGTTGAACATAGGGTGCGCCTGTTTGACTTTCTTGCCTGTCTCCATGACAGCAAGGGACATGAGGTAATCGCCACAACATTCGTGCGTGGCCATCATGTCGTACTTGTGTGCCAAGTCAGGGATCTGGGCCATCTTCCTCATGGTGTCACCATGGATGACATAGCCACTGCCTCCATGAGCAAAGGGCTTGCCTTTGAGCATCGCGACACTTCCGACATACGGAGTCTCTGTGCCATTGACCTTGTTGCGAAGGTACCACACCAAGTTCGGCCAGAAGACGTAGGTATCGGCCTCAGCGAAAACATACCACTCCTTATTAGGGCGCATCTCCCAGGCTTTCTCAACCATATGGAGGAATTTGTACTTATCAAGATTCCAGCCATCCTTGCCGGTCATGTCGGCGGTGCAATACTGCTGGGGAATTGGGCAATCAACCTGTGCCTTGTAAAGATCAAACTCTTTTCGGCCTTTCCTGACATCATCCTTAACATCCTTGAGGACATCGTAGATTTGGTACTTATCAATTTGTTGGTCCTGTCCGAAATGGTTAGCTCAGTTGTATCGCTCATGGAACTGTGGCTTGATATGAAATTCCATAGGTGGCGCAAAGGGTCCCCCCCTGCGTCACCTGCCTTGAAACCCCAAAAATACTTTACTTACCAAGTCAGAAAATAGGAGATAGTCGTCCAGACATTGCAGACTCGTCAGGAGATGGGCCGGGAGCTTGGTGAAAGCTTCAGTAGCACCCGTTTTCATGACAAGCATGATGCCATCCGTATTAGGGAATCCTTCGCAAACACCTGTCCAATTAGACAGAGGGCCCGAGGGAACATCCAATTCTGCCGTTTGTGAAGGAGTAAACTCTCCTGCGACGCTGGTCGTGGAGCTCACTTCTTCAGAAGCTTTAGTTGCCGTTGCGCCATTGCCGTCTTCGTTTTCCAGGTACTCATGTTTTTGCGCCAGGTCAGGAACCTTAATTTCGCCAGGTCGCTTATCATCGTTATCATGAAATTTATTCTCGACTTGATGGGGCTTGTCGCTGTTTCCCTTGTGCTCGTTGAATTCATCACCCTGCGGCTTGATCTCAATGCTCTCTGGTTTGTTGGTCTCTTCAGGTGCCTCGCTGTAGGTTGGTGTGCTGTGGATTTGTATGCTAGGGGGAAGTTCGCTCTCGGTGCTCCGATCGACTTCAAGCACTGATCCATCATCGTCACCTTTCAGTCTTCTATCATCTTCTGGCTGCTGGGCTACAGCAGGCGTCTCGACGCTCTTGGGGGGTTCCTTGTCCTCCTCACCAGTGTATTGGGGTGAGTCTACATCGTAAGAGATCTCTCGGGCGGGTTGTTCATCATTTAATATTTGCTCGTTGGTCGTTTCGTTGAGGTTGGCGACGAAGCCTTCTTCGACATCGTAGGCAGCACCTTCATGGCTGAGATATTTTGTCAGATGGCCGTAAACGCCCGGGGAATCGTCGCTGAGTCGATGGAGGGGTATAACAAGCAGCAAGGTCAAGACGACGAGTGTGACGGTGATCAACCTCCAGCCTCTAGGGGTTCTCCAGGAGGAGCTTAAATGAATACCCATTGTCAAACGCTTCTGGTGAAAACAAAACTGGAACAAAATACATGTAAGGAAGGATGGAGTGGAAAGAAACGAAAAAGAGAAACGAAAAATGAGAGTGGTGCTGAGAGGCTATAAGTTGCAGCGGCCTGTAAGAAAGAATGAGGGCAGGGACAGGGATCGAGATAATGTGACGACAGCCCAAGAAATGGAATTCGACAAAACTGGGATCACGTTTTGTGCAGCTACTCCAAAGTCTTGTCCGTTCATGGATAGGATGGGTAACGTGTCGACAGATACTATCGTCTCCACATCAGCTTATCCTACCACTCCTTCGTCTCGTATCTGTTTATTCTATTTGCCCGATGTCTGCTTGCCTGAGAACTTCAACACTTCCGCAAGTGAAGCACAAGCCTGGGTTAAGCAAGGGCTCTCCCTAGTCTCTGATCACTAGTCAAGCCCAGGCTTGACGCGGCGTCCCGGGAGCCGCTAACCCTGTCTTGATTCTGAGTGGGCAATCATCTACATACGATTCAGGGGTGGTACAACAGCATTCTACTGTATACACTGCCACTATGACGGGTCTCAGCCGCATTGGAATGCGTTCGTCTTGCGAGGGATGCTCTAAATACGAGTAAACGCCCGTAATTTCAGAGGAGTTGACTTCAATGTAGTGCCGCAATCCATTGCCGATGAACGTTGGAATGTCTGTACCTGAGCGGTTTTGTCCAGAGCGTGTGCAATTAACGCGATGTACCGGTTCGCCGTAACCAAAACTTTGCTCCCAGCGTACACTAAACGACAGATTGCTCATGGTGCCTGGGCGTCGCCCCAATGCCAATAGTCAAACCTGTGGCTGGGAATCACAGTTTCCGAATGTCCCGGAACGAACATTTCAAAGTTGGCCCCTTTTTCCATTGTCCAATACGGTGTGGGTATTATCAAGTGGCTAGAGGAAGAAAAGAAGTAGCAGAAGAAGAAGAAGAAGAAGAAGAAGAAGAAAAATGATCCCTGGATCTAGCCCGGCATCAATAGTTTCTGCTGAGATTGTTTCGTTTATCACCGGTAACCATCAATAGTGCCATGTAGCGCTTCTCTAGATGCGCTTTAGATCATGTCAGGCGCGCCAGGCCTTGACTGAGTGGGGGTTCTTTTCCTATTTAGCATTTGCAGCCGTTGATGGCTTGCAGAAAAAAGGGACATAATTTTTCTGCCCCTGTGGCTTGCAGCATCTTTCAGCGCAAGTTCAGCTGCCAGGCGCAATACTTCGAGTAGCCGTTGGGCGAAGGCTACTATGTAAGAGTAATCAATTACAGAACTCCCCTTGTCGCCATCCCTTGCGCCAATATAGATATGCGCCATGTTTTCCTTATGGAGGTCTGGACAGCGAACCCACGTTTCAAACTTATCTGAAACCCAAGTCTGAATCCGCCACAGACCCCGGCCAGACGCAAATGACGATCACATCACTCTGCAGATTCTCTCTTAATTGTAGTTGAAGAGACGCGCGTAACTAATCGTACTGCAATTCATGATCTTGTCGCTTGTGTGTGCCAAGAGAGATATTCATGACTACGGCGTTTAGCAGCCAGCTGCCCATTAGCCATTCGAGAAACCCATTCTTTGCGATTTGATCGGCTGTCAGAAGCTGTAACACTCCTGCTTACCTGCTTGGGTGCTGTATAACCTGTCTTTGTTCCACGTGCACCAAGGCGGGATGTCGGTTGGAGTGTGCAGTGCAGTTGTATCCGATGGAGAACAGCCCCCGACTACACATTGATTGGTGGCAGAAGCGGATGTTTGATGCAAGATAGCACGTACTCAGCAGGATCGAGGTCTCACGTAACGCGATTATCCGCATGAGGTGACGCTGCAGAAGCATGAGGGCCGCGGACTATTCAATGCACGTATGGGGAAATTGCGTGACATGTTTGCGGGGGTAATGATGAGGAGATGAACGATTAATTCCAAGAGCAGGTATTGATTAAAAGTCAGCTTGAATTCGACAAGACTTGGTTATGGTGTTAGTGTTATATAGATCAACGCACCCAACAACAGACCAGTTGCTCCTGCCAATCGCTGAAACTGTCTGATTGATAAGATGATAAGCATCTGCCACCAAAATGGTAAGAGCAGTAAAGATCAACCAAGGTTGGTTATAGTTACTAAGGGAAACGCGTCAAAAACTTCCAGCACGTGCAAGCTACCTATGTACTAATCCATTAATCTTCCTTTGAGCTTATCTTTATTTTTCTATGGCTCCAGGTTCTATGTATTGCTCATCATGGAGATCCTTACAATAGGCTCAACACACTACATACTATGCTCATCGTTTAGCAGTTTTGAATTTCGATTTGCGCGACTTCGATCGAGGCATCATATCCAAACGTGCGGTGCCATAGAGCCAAGCAATTGCGGTAAACGGCTTTACTCAGCTCGGCATCTAATCGCACCGCTTGCGCCATTCCTTCCAAAGTGGTTCCGACCCGAACTCTGGTTCGTCCATGGCTTTTCTTCATAGAATCATAGACTTTTTGTTTACTACCCTGCCAGGGTCTTGCAACCCCGCCCCACCGAGGAACGATCCGAACAAGACAGTCCGGATCGAGCAGCTAACGAGGACCCTTCTTCTCTCTGAATGGTGTTGGAGAATCTATGATGCAGGATTCGTCAATAGACAGAAGCCTTTCCAGGGCAGACGCCCAAGTTCCAGAGATGACACTGTCCAGTCTCCTGTTTCTTGCTCGATCTGAAGTCTATTAAAGAACCGCGATAGTGATAGTGAGGCCCTCCGGATAGAGCCGGACTCTTGTCGCACCCACTCATCTGAGGGACTATGTCTGGATCGGGTTGCTAAAGGCTTTCGCAATCGAAATCGCGACCAATTGGACAAGGACAGGCTCTCTTCCTCCCCAGATCTCGCTTTCATAAACGTAAGCTATCCATGACTCTGGCCAGGGATCGAGCAATTTCTTAAAGACGCAATCCGCCATCTCGATTTTACTTGACCAACATTAGACCTCCTCTTCTCTCTTGTCCATCTATACTTACTGTTGGTTTCAGGCAGTGCACCGCCAGGCTGGGATCTTTTGGTCGCTATCAAACTTTATTACCCAACCACTCCCGTTGAAGATAAGGGTTTTGTGGGTTTCTAATTCGCAACGGAAACATTGAATCAAATCAACTACATATTGTACGAAAACCTATACAGTCAAAGAGGCGCTCGGCCATTACGACGAAAGGCCAGTCGGTTTACCCCAAAACGCTATTTTTGCTTTCAGGTTCCTCAATCAACTCACTTTCAAGTCTCGGTATGACAACCTTACCGCAACCTGGCCACGGGCCTGTCAAGACAAGTGCAGTTGTGGTACTCGGGGCTTCCTCATGCCCTGCCATGCCTCCTCCCTCTCCTCCTACCCCGTCTTCATCGCCGCCGGGGGATGCTTTTTGTGAACCCATTGACCCATTGGCTTTGGACCGAGAGCTTCGAGGGGAGTTTCAGACTAAGGACCAGCGTCTTCAGGATGGTCTCCATGTGCTCAACACAGAAGCAGTAGCTCTAAGGAACCTTTCACGGCTTTATGAAACAGATCCTGTAGCCCGCGATGGCTTCAGTCAGACAGTACAGGCTATCACACGACAGCAGTCAACAAATGGAAAAGTTGTTGTCATTGGTGTGGGCAAATCCGGACACATCGGACAGAAGCTTGTGGCCACTTTCAAGAGTCTTGCTATTCACGCTGTTTTTCTTCACCCAACAGAAGCCTTGCATGGTGATCTAGGTATTGTTGGGCCCAACGACACGCTCATGTTCATTACATATTCCGGCAAGACTCAGGAGCTTCTTCTCATGCTACCTCATCTTGATGAGTCTCTGCCAACTATACTTCTCACATCACACACAACACCTGACACCTGCGAATTCTTCAAGCACCGACCTAACACAATCCTGCTTCCTGCACCAATTCAAGAGCCTGAGAAGACTTCGTTTGGTGTATCCGCTCCTACTACATCGACAACTGTTGCGCTGGCCATCGGCGATGCAATTGCAATTACGGCTGCAAAAGAGATGAACGCAAACATTGCATCTCTTTTTGCAAAGAACCATCCCGGTGGTGCTATTGGCGCTGCAGCTCGACAACCTCGGACCATCGGGGAAATTGCCATCAGCTGGTGCGATATCCCAACCGCGGCGGAGACAGTGGAATCCAGTTTGGGCTTCGACTTGCTACGTGCGGGCCTTGACTCTTCGACAGGCTGGGTCAGGGTACAGGATCATGTTGCATCACCTAGCACGATACGTGGAATTGGAAGACATGATTTGAATAAAAGCTTAAAAGATATCCCAAGCTCTCTTGTGTCCAAGAGCAGCATGATATCACTCTCTTCAGATACTGCGATTCGTCAAGCACAAATCATCTTGAACAACATGCAGTTGTCCTTGGATGATGAGGATCTGGTGTGCACTCGTGAGTCTGTCGTGGCTGTATTAGAAAGGGGGGATCTAGTAGCCGTTTTGGAAGCTGGCAGCATTTTGGATTTTGAAACTGAGGCATCTTTGTCGAGATGAGAGCGAAGGCCCTCGGGCTACTGTCATTAGGCTAGAGTTCTGTCTGGCAGGTCTAGACTTGATGTGTTATGGAAGCGCATTGGCGATTATGACTGGGAATCATTCTGGACGGATGTCTTTGGGTAAAGATATTTCATGGGGTTTGGCGTTTTATAGACAGGTATATGAGCATTGAACGGGCAGTGAGCACACCACTGTAAATCTGGATGCATCCTTCACTACATCAATTGATCTGTTCACTTCAAGTCATATCAGTGTTACTCAAGTATTGTGGTGCTCAGACCATAGACTAAGGTGGTGTGCCAATATTGTCTTGGCCAGGCACGTATGGATGTGTTGATTGACAGCCTGGAGTCATTATGGTTTTATTATTTTGGGAATATTCAGTTAAGTTGATAACTGCCTAAAACTTACAAGACACTATGGGTATTTTGAGTGACGAGAAAATCAATGTACCAACCTGGTTATAAATTCCAATGTGCTTACCCTAGAGTGTCGATATCCATCTGGTTCTCAATTAACTACACAACCCAGTAAGTTTTGCAGCACTACATAATTTCACATGCTTATACAGGAGCCTCAATTTATGCAATCAAGATTAAGGTGAGTTTGTGGCGTAGTGCATGCATCTTTGGGAACCATTAACTAACGGCCTCGGCATATGCACAGTTCATGGCGAGAACGGGTATTAGATATGTTGATCGTGCTCGTTAATGCCGTAGATCACTGCCTCGAAAATTCCTTATCATCAGCAAACTATGCCAAGTCACCACAGGCACTGGACCAGATTATGCTGAGAGTTGTCGATGCACACAGGCACACACGGTTTGTGACAGTGCAGCAATTGTTGTCAACCTGACACATGTTTAGATTACCCATGAGCATGTTGCAACAGCCTTAGAATATTTTTCATTATTGTTCACAACTCATAGCATCTTTGAGTTATACTGACTTGTCAGAAGCTTCTCTCAGGACACAACCACTTGTAACTCATTTAATGACACGAGTTCTGACGTTGGGGCTATTTTAGATCCACGAGCCCTCTCATGCCAGTGATACTTCCGCGTCTACCAAGTTGACCGATAATTAATAAGCTTGTTGGGTAGGTTGTTTTAGTTTGTGGGCAGTAATATGGGGTTCATATTCGGCCCCTTTTGACTTGACGTGGTCACTTGACATGTTACCCTTTGTGTGAGGTGAACCAGGACCTGAAGCACGCACATGCATACAATACCACGTAGCATACATAGTAGTGGGAATGTTGTTGCTTGCAGGCATCCATGTCTAAACAGTACAGCGCAATCGGTGTTGGCAGTCAAGCAAAATTATGGTCTAATACTCGTCACCAGTGAGCATGACCAGTGCGTAGTCAAAGATCAATCTCCTCTGCAAGTGAAAAGGATTAGTGATTCGAAAAGCATTGACTTTCCGCACTGGCGACTGGTGTATGTGATCAATTGGTTATTTGGGCAGTGTGTAATGGGGGCAGATTATGGATGCCCTTCTTTGAGTCAGGTACGGGGCTGGCGGTTGGACGGCTGAGTCAAGTTGTCTGGAACCAGAGATCTAGAACACGATCACTTGTTATTTGTTTGCATGGAACATGGAACAAACTCAGAAAGTGCGGGAATAAGACAAAGACCCGTTCAGGGCATGCCGTTCTACCCGATAACGACGGGCGTCAAGAGTTGATCTGGCAAAGACAGGCGTGACTGATTACCGTTTATGGACTATTTGATGGGGGGAACTTCTCAAAGTCTAATCGATGGCCGTTTATGGACTACGAATTGCATTCCTCTCGTAACCTCTGCAATGGAAGTTCCACATGCACCGCACACGCACGGTCCATAGCTAAGGCGGCTGTACGGGTTGTGGGTAACATACGCAACATACCCCTGGAGGATATCTTATGTATTTCATTAGAAGGGACCTTTGTCGAGAGGCAAGTTCTGAGTTGCCTACTCTGTATATGTACACACGGATATAGCAGGGGCGACTTTCAGGGTCTGGCCCGTAATAGAACTGGGTTTGCTCAAGATGAATGGAGACAAGACGGGGATACCCATAGAAAACCCCAGCATATCGTTTATAAGAACCAGAAGCTGAGGGATGAGGTTATGCCACCCCATGGTTTACCGCATGGGCAGGGGTGGATATGCATATTGACAGACCGAGATTCCAATTCGGTATATCTGTATCTGCAGTGCGTGGAATATTTACGTATAGGCTCTTAGCTACCATAACTCGCTCGGGCAATTACGTTTCTTGCCGTACTTTTCTTCAGACTGCTCATAAAGTCCTCAAACCTCCGAGCCCCATTCGTCTTTGGCGCAGACAAGTAGGCTCAACGTAATCATCCAGGGACAGAGCTTATTCACTGAGCCGCAAAGGACAAGGGTCGCGAGACGATTCTTTGCCAGGGCCAACCGTTAGATCGTTGCTAGCTATTTTACGACGTGTATGGGTACATGGCGGCTAAATACCATACGACCCGCAACGATCTCCAGGCTCAAAGACGTTTATCTGGATCAGGTCTTGCAGACAATGTTGTATATAATTGCACATGCCAGAAGTTGCAGAGCGGATCCTAAACAGGTTTGCCGAAACGAGTTTGCCGAGACAAGAGAGAACAAGAGAAAACTATCTTTGTACTACACTCGTTAGTGCATCAAAAATAGACAAGAGCCAAATCGCGTATCTGTTTCCGTGGCTATCGCTTATGGTGTCGACAGTGGAGATGGCGGCTCAAGAGAGCCAAGCCTTTTAAGGCGGGAGGAAATTTGGAGCTCTTACAGTGATGGTTATGAAAAAGACCATTAGCTTATTTTTTTTTCTTTGATTCTCCTCTTTTTCCTTTTGTCAGGTTCTTGTCACTCCCAGCGGATTAAAGGTTTCCTGTCATTGGGTGGGCCCCTGCCAAGCTTCCTTGTCGACAAGACAGGACCAGTGAAACCAGCACATGGTTGATGCAAGCATGGAGAATGGTGAGAAGTGGTGCGCTAAAATTCCTGGAGAAGCATGATGACGGAGTACTGTTATGGGTACTCTTGAGCCTCCCAGGGCTGAATAGTAGACAATCGCCTGGCCCGTTATGTCTACTGTCAACGTCCCACAATGAAATCAGAAAAACTGCGAATATGTACGATGATGGCCGAGACTCAGTTTAGCCGGGGAGTCATGGAAAAAAGACAAGGGTTCGTACATACGAAACGCATGTGGTTATTCAGTCCAGACTAGACAGAGGGTTGTGCATAGTGTCAGGCCGAGTAGACTTGGACACAGAACTTAAAGAGGCCTAGACCCGGGGTGAAATCTGGTCAAAGGGAACGCTTAGAGCAACTGATACTTGTCAGCTTTGCACACGGACAGTCGTAAGTAAACCCAGACGACGATGGAATCATTCTTGGAGCGAGGGGTTGTTTCTCATAGAAGAAACTTCTCGCGTGACCAGATACAATGGTTCGTTGTCTCGGTATTCTGTAACCGACGCCCGTGAGAAATGATAGCCGGAGAATCGGAGATGGCTCGCGATACAAACCCAGTACCCATGGCCGGCCGTTTTTGTGCTGTTTGTCGTGTTTATCGTTCGCCGTGTCTTGGTGCTTGACGACGGGTTGCATCACGTTTTGTGCCGCCAGATCGCAATGCGTTGCATCGCGTCAAGCCCAGCAGCCTGGAAGCCATTTATTTTCCAACTGCTGCCTTTACGTTTCCTACAGGTGGCAACGAAAAATCTTTCTGCGGTTATCCGGCCAGGCATGATCGTGGATCGGGTAGGCAATGTAAGAAGAAAGGGTATAGTTAACTACCTCTATCCCACTTTGAGAGAATACCTAGTAGCTACATCCTTAGTAGGTGCTGCCTACCTAATGTTATCAATAGCTGTCGGTAACAATAAATGGAAGCAAGGCCCCGCTTGTAGTAGTTGCCAAAAGAACATGCCTACCTTTCAACTGTTGGTAAAAATTCGGGCCTTTCCCGTGGGAGTGATTTCTGTAAGAAGCTGGCCTAAGTCTACTTAGCCTTGGTGTAATCCAGGTACCAATCTACGGCACCACATTGGATCAATTCTACTGTATCACGTTTCCCATGATCGAAGCCGAGACATACATGCATACAAACGACGCGGCACTGTCTGTGTCTGTGCGGTACTTTTGAACTTTATCCGCTACCAAAAAGAATTCTCCTGGCGATACGGCATGGCACTCTTTCTTTGGTGGGAACTGCTTTCTAAGTTGACGCCAGAAGCTCTATTCTCTCTCTCTACCCCTCTCTATTACTAATTCATTAGAGTTAGGTATCTCCAGCCGAGATATGGCACACCCCTTGCAAGTCACTGATTAAGAAAAAGGTCCAGATCATCGCCGTGTTTCGTCCATGTGCATACTTTTGGCACTGAAGCTTGCCTGTGCAACTGTTCCGCTACGACGAACACCAAAACGAAGACCCTTGATCCTCCACCGTCTCCAGAACCCGGAGACCCACTACCCCCGTCCTTCAGGTCGACTGGTAGAGGAGTAGAATCCAGTGCATATGTACCTAGCTATAGTAGGTTAGCAGATTAGGTTGTCTGCGTTACGCTACAATGGATTGATGGGTCAAGCCAAGTCTAGGATCTTGTCCGGATGGGCGTTACCGATGCATACAAAGCACGCGCTGAGTGGATAGACTTGACAGGAGTGGTAACAGGCGGAACAGGGGTGTATGACCGAATGGCTGAACGATAACTGACTGCAGATAGTTATAAACTTGAAAAGTTTCCCACGCATCGTCTCGCTTGAGCTTGTCCGCTTGTTACTCTTTGCACTCGTTTGACACAACAAAAAAAGGAAGAAGAAAATCATCCATCGCTGACAATTCATATTATCTTCCTTATCAGACGAGGGATCTAGCATTTCAAGCCTCTCTTATTACCTGTACACTGTTTTCGGCATCCTCAGAAGCCGTGCACTTGTCCGAGACAATACTACCAGCGCACCCAGCTACTCTTTGGGGAATTGCCTTTGATTGACTTATCTGCCGCTCATTGAGAGAGTGTGTGGTTCACCTTGACTAGTTCTGCACTCTTAAAAAAACAAAAAACTCTTATCTTACTCAGTACGAGGGGAACCATCCTTGTCGGAGAATTGAGTTCATAACTAGGCTGGGTCAGATAACAGGTTCTTCCTTGGAGGGACTCACTCGTGTTGATGACGAGCAAGTCCGATATAACCTCGGTCTCATCTACTATAGAGTCTTGTCTCAGTCTATCTTACACACGTCTCAACGAGTTTATTGCAGGTTACATTTGCAACTTGATTTTAGCTCGCAACCGTCGCAACGCCAACGCCCGCAGAAACGGTTCAAGTCAATTCGAAGTGACTCTCCAGTCTCCACATCCAGCTGATAAAACAATCCAGTCCCCTGCTTGGGCCACCGACGATAGCCCCAGACAATTGCCATTTGGGCCTTGATGACCCCATTGCCCGTCCTACGCAATAGGCCTTATTTCACGAGTCTGGACCTCCAAGCGGGCTGTGTCTCGAGCCAAACAATCTGTGCCTCATATCTCGGGTACGTCATTCCCTTCAGACTCTCTTGACTTGACACCTCCGTTCCTTACATTCTCGCCCCTGTCACTCTCAAACCGTCGAATTATTCTTATTTTTCACACAAGGAACGAATCATCACAAATTGTCTTGGCTTGCGCATTTGACTTACAACTGTTTTCATCCTTTAGTTAATCTATAAAAAGTCAAAACTCCTACCATCCGCCATCGGAAATTTTAATCTGGTCTTGGGCAGCGTCTACCGCTCGCTTCTCCTACCTACCTATTCGATTCTGCTTTGACTCTCCCTCCGACTCGTGCTCGAATCGCGAGGACTTGGACAAGGCAATTATAATTGCTCGCTCCTGCCACTCCTTCTCTTCCTAGAAATCAATTGTCGCGATCGATATGAAGTTCGGGGAGCATCTCGAACGGGAATCCGTTCCAGAATGGAACCTTCGTATGTTGAACCCCCGATCTCATTGGCTCGATTGCATCAAATTGACTGATCGTTTCCAATCTAGACAACCTCGACTACAACTCCATCAAACATGAAATCAAGATGCACACAACGCGCGATCAGGCTACAGCCATGGCCATCCCGGGCCAAAAAGACGAAGCCTTGAGTCGATTCGAAGACGGCTTATACATGGAACTTGGTCGCCAGCATGAGAGATTACAACTATTTGTCTCAAGCAAAGCAGATGAGATATCCCGCCGCTTAGGTATGTTTCTGACTTGCAATTGTGCGCCACAGCTTGGGCGGCACGCGATCGCATGCCTAAACTGACATCCCTACTAGAGTATCTTGAAAATAACATCGGTCGATGGGCGTCAAAGAACCGAGATGGGCTTGCCGATGATTCAGCAATTAAACACCAAAGGAGGTTCACCAAATACGAACGTGAGCTTGTCCGCTGTGGCGGTGACATTCAAGCCCTCCAACGCTTTGCCAATGCTCAGGCCGTTGCTTTCCGAAAGATTACTAAAAAATATAAGGTGCGTGCGCCATCATGGCTGCAAGGTACAAGCACATTTGGAGCATGAACTGACTGGTTGGTTTTCCCTCTGCAGAAATGGACTGGTTCTACAACTCTTGCCACTCGTTTATACGAAAACATCCTCTCCGATCCTAAAAGCTTTACTCGTCGCGACTTCTCCTCCCTGCAACAGCGATATGACGACATCACCTGCACTCTCAACGCCGCCGCTCCCGTGTTGAGTGAACCTAGCTCGCCAGAATCAGCAGCTCATCCTTATCGCCGCCAATCCCTCGCAGGTTCTATCAATTCGGCGCACCGTCACTGTACCAGCCGTTCTCAACCCACCTTCGAATTCCTACCTCCGGCACATATGGATGAGCCGGTCAAATACTGGAATGAATACGACAATGGGAGCGAGTGCGCGGATGATAACAGCGGATATGCTATTTACATCAATCCTGAAGAAAGCACCAACTTCCCCGGGTTTGACTATCTGCACGGTATCTTTACAATTCCTCTGAACAAAGCAAAGGGTTGGTTTAAGCACAGTAAACCCGGAGAGCGGCAGAGTCTACTCGGTGCAAACCATTCGCCTTACCAATATTCCAGCACAACTTTTAATAGCAGCGAGTCTGACGAAGAAGCGGGATATGCCAGTTCAGACGGCTTCCCCACAAGCGGATACACCACTCATTACGCTCTTCCCAGTCTCGGCCAACAGCAGGCGTATTTGTACCGTGAAAAGACGCTGTTTTGGGGTACCGTCAGTTCTTTCGCCGTGTCGTTCCTGCTTCTACTTATCACCGGCACCCTCATCGCTACCGGCCGGCATAAACTCCGTGCCGAAGTCGATGCAGGAGTTACTATTGGTGTTGTCGCAAGTTTGTTTGCCTCTTGTAGTGCCCTCGGTATGACGTTGTACCGGCACGACCAACTATCCTTACCACACCTCATGGCAATATGGACTACCTTCATCGCTTCTTGTATCCTGAATGGCATGCTGCTAATACTTGTTGTTGGAAACTCCCCGTGATATTTCCGGGACAACTTTGCTATATCGAGATGTATGGCTTGAGAGATTGTATCTCGACATGGGCTTTTTTTATTATCAGTTTTCTCTCTCTCATAATCTACTAGGCGTTGAGCGTATATCAGGAATAAGCATTGATACTGAGGCGTTCTGTTTCCACGTTGCGGAATACAAATTTAATCATATACATAAACATGTCTTTTCATATATATACACGTACAAGTTCGACAACAAACATATAGAAATAATCGACCTCGCTGTAGAGCCGGCACAAAAACGGCTATTTAGAACTATGCAGCAGTAGCTTAAAAATGTATGCAATTGCCAAATATGATTTTAATTCTGTCCCAGTGAATTCACCACCCGTGAGTGTCCCTTCTGTGAAACGCATTATATGTGTGCGAGGCTTGCTCGTCGCAGAGCGCGGGCAGACAGGACTGATCCGCCCGCTTCAGTCATCCATGAAGCACCATTGCGTCTCATCAGAGTCCGCTAGGAACAGTTCAACCTTGTTAACAAGTTGTCCTGTACTGAGTCAGAACTTGATGCGTTATACTGCTTTATGCTCCATGGCTCGATTCTTGACAGTGTGTTTTGCCAGTAGCCTAAAAACTTACCAGCAACTCCCCATCTCTTGGCAAAAAAGTGCAATGACGCAAAGATGTTGTGAAATCGTGTATCAGCTTCGGGGATTAAGTGCTCCAGGTGACTTAACACCATGAGGCAGTGGTAAGCTGAGTAAGGTGTGACAGGTGAACAGGGAGCAAGGAGGTGAGGCCGATGGGCAAGCTGGTCGTTGAGGTCGGTGGTGGTGTCGGCAATAATGCGAATGGTGAAGTTGAGACCGGCGATGGCCTTAGGCGCGATGTCGCCGGCAGTTGGGGAGAAGGGCCCGGCGGATGTTATAGTATTGGCGGCGCGGAGTTGGCGACAATAGAGGAAGAGAAGGAGACTGCGTGATTGTTAGTTTGGTGCAAGGACGAGCACCAAGGCATTTCTGCTACTTTGACTGATCGGTTGAGCTTACCATGTGCACGTCGCGAAACATTCATAAAAGTCACCCCAACGAGAAGTCTGCATGATCATGGCCTCTACCAAAGCCCTAGTTGCAATATCGAGCTCGACATACTCTTCCAACAGAGCATTTGGATTCCCCTTTGGTTTAGGAGAGTAGGCTCTTGTGTACAGCATTGCACATTGGCAGTTTCTCTGGAACGGTCCAAGGGGTACCGAAGGTGCAATACTTGCAGGATGTCGCTGAACGGAACGTGTGGGCGACTGATTCTGGTCATGCCAGATTAAGTTACTCGTCGGTAACAAGTCATCTGCATCCGGGGAGGGCACCTGAAGTGGCATGTGGATAAGAGAACAGTCAACATGAATCAGACGATCCAACACAAAGAGACTCCAGTAGACGCAGCGACGTTCTTCTTCTTCGTAAGGTATATTAGCCTCCCGTTCGGCCTCAACATACTTTCCAGGGCCAATGTGCAGAACGACAGCCATTGTATTGGCATCCCCAATACTGACATAGGCACGCATGACATCACCATGTCCGAACTCAAAAAGGGCAAGCAGGATGGAGCACTGCACAAGCTCAATGCTAGGAGCAGAAAGACCACGAAGGACACTCAGAGCGCGCTTAGCAGCCCTATAAGCAGGCATCTCGATCATATCCTTGCCCTCATTGACGTTGGTGCTTGCAGCAGCAGCCTCGTCGTCGTACTGAGAGACGAGTTGCATACAGACAATCAGGAGAGCGACAGCAGGATCGCGAGGACCTTGATCCGCACCGGAGCCAGAATTGGAACTGATGCTATCGGTGCGAATAGTGAAAAGTTCCGGATGAACTACAGAAAACCAGGGGTTCATGGTTTCGAAGTAACGCTCAATGGCCTCACGCCAAGGAATATTGCGCGAAGACAGCAAGGCCATGATCATAGGGCTGGAGACATCGAAGGCAGGATCGAATATACCCTGTCCGTAAGCTTCCTTGGGTGTAGATCCTGCAAGATAGCCTGGTTCCACAACAGCGGTAGTTGGGGCCGTGTAGATAAAATCGTAGGAGCATGTAGTTGCAAGCCTGAAAAGTCAGTTCTAATCAAGGAAATAGGAAAAAGACTCAGGGTTAATAGGATGAAATTTGCGCACCTAGTACAGCGAGAACAAGCAGGCAATGCTTTGTCACATTTCTTTTTAGTGCGAGTACATTTTTCACAAGCTCTGTGAGCGCGTTCGGGCTCCATTGGAGACTCAGAGCCCCGTGAGGATGACACGGAGCGAGACATGATGGTTCTTCTTCTGGGATCCGTGGTGGCTGATATGTAGCCCGTAAGATGGGCTTAAGCTTGAATGTTTGTTTGGTGGGCGTAAGTGGTAGGGAGAGCTAAGCTGACTACGCTTTTAATTATGTCAGATAGTAAAAAGTAGTGGGAGAGTATGAACTACCTATGATAGTTGTATACTTTGGACTGATGCAAAGATGGGGATACAGTTGTGGTATACTTGAATACAAGATAGATGGGCAAGCGAAGTCTAGTGTGATAAGCAAAGCTAGAATTGAGAGTGGTGGCCGATATTTATAGTAGTACTGATCAGAGGGAGATGGGAACAAGTACAGAGTGTAAGAGGACGAGACTCGAGTCATCAGAGCCAGGGATGAGGGCTATTTGACGTCGAGTCTCGATAGAAACAGAAGATGATGCCCCCCCGGGCCACGAAGATGGATAGATGTCGATGGGGCTCTTGATGCTTCCAGGCCTGTGGCCAGAATAGGCCTGGGGGTTTGCAAATACCGTCCAGTCCCGTATTGTACGGTACGGTACTGTATGATATGGTCTGAGACTAGTAGATGTGAAGAATGATATGGATCGCCGCCTCAAGGTTGTACTGCGTAGTGCTGCACTGCGCTGTGCTGTACTGCACGTTGCGGAACGGTAGTTGGCAGACCCGAGAGACGGGCTCTAGGTGCCTGCCAGGTTCCTGGTCTGGCAAGATTGGCAGGAACCAAATCCAAGGATGACGTCTAATCGGTTAGTAAGCTGCTGACAGGGGTGGAACAGTTGTAGGTTTGAGGCTGTAAGAAAAGGCTGAAAATTTTGATTTGAAAGGATGGGTAAAATATTGGAAATTAGGACCTGACGCGAATAAAGTCGAGTCCTTGCCCAGGAGGGTAACAGTACCCATGTAAGTAGGTACTTAGGTAGGTAGGTTGGAGTCTGGCCCCCGCTCTTTCCATACCTACCACAGGTCGGTACCTGTAGGGCAACTAGGATGATTTCAAATAAAAATGTAAGAGAGTAATGATACTAATGATGCAGGTGCCACACATTCTGTCTATAACGTCGTGATGCAAAATGGCTGTAGGAAGGTACCTACTAAGGTAGGGCTTCCAGACCAAGACAAAATGAATTGCCTTCAGTCAAAAAGTGCAGCCCTAACCAATCCCCCACGATGGCTGTGACTCGGACAGAGATAGCTCTTTCCGAGGGGTAGGTACCCAGGTAAGTATGGCGAACCTTGGAATCTCTTGGTACTATGCTGTACAGGGTCTAGACTGGACTGCATTTCCAAATCCAATTGATTGATCTCTGTCCCATTAATCTATTTCATGTCTCCAAAATGCCGGGTCGCACGTCACACCGGTACAGTCGTTACGGCACCTCTACACCAGAGCTTACCTGGGTAGTACTAAAACCGTCCCTCTCGTCCGTTCGACTACGTCTAGAGTACAGGGAGCTACCTTGGTGCTATAGTGCTGTGTAGACTGATGGAGGGAACAGAACGGGGAGACCGTTGACTCTCAGCCCAGTGAGGCCATGTCAGCTCGCAGTGGATGCATCCAAAATCTCCAGATTACCATGGATCCCCGGGACGGTTGCTAGCGCCAAGCTTAGCTGGGCTTAGGTTCAACGGGGTCTGGAGTTTAGTCGGGGTCGACTTAATCATGCCCACCTAAGCAAGCCGGTGACATGACAGCCCAGTGTGGGAAATCCAGTCAGTAATCAGGCTCTCCTAGATCTCGATCTCGCCCGACACGACAACTTGCGACATATCAAATCACTTATAAAGCATCATCGAGCTAGAAGCCCACTTGCCTTTCTAGAAGCAGCTTATTATTGATTACCTAGGCACAACAATTTACACAGGCATAAACAATAAATGTCCGACATTCAACTTCAGCGGAATAACATCAGCGACGCAGGGTAGCATGTCCCTATCAAGCACGTAACATCTGCTTTTTCGTACATAACGCGATAACCCATGTTCAGCTGTCTAATTAAAGAAATAGCTACACCTCGTTTACATCAAACAGACGTCGACTACTATGCCCGAGTGAGTAGGTTCACAAGGCTACTCCTCTTTACCCTTCGCGGCCTTTGGGGGCCCAAACGTCGGCTTTATCTCCATCCGAACAAAGTACGCGTCCGACAATACCAAGCAAAAGATTCAACTCTACTTAGAACAGAATGAGAGAGAAAAAAGTTAAGAAGATGCCTCCATGTAAGGAGAATACGAGAGACTAGTTTCAGCTAAGCCATGCTGCAGCTTCCTTCGCTCTTCCTGCCCTGCCTTTATCTCATTACATGGCTAAATCAAGCTCAAGAGAGCACGGCCGTTGTAATGTTTATCACTCATCACAACACTACAAAAAAGAATATGGTGGTGCTATTCAAAGTTCATCGAGCTGAACAGTTGATACGACTCCAACAGCCCCCAAAAGAGGATACTCAAGGCAAAAGGATGCGCTACCCGGGTTGCTTTTCGGAACTAAGCTCGACAATTGACTCACCCGGCGTAAAACCCGTTATGGCAGGTCAATCAACTCCATCCACACCTTCAGAGACATGACTTTAAAAGGTTAAGAAACACAACAAATATTTAAGCAAATCGCCATTGCCTTATCGTGCAGAAATATCTCAAGTTAGAAAGCCGTATCACAGTTGAAAGTTCAATTAGAGGCAATTTGTCGGGTTGATCGAGTCGACTCGGAACAAACACTGCCCAAAAGCACTAATTATTTCCGGGGATTTTACTCATCCAAGACTTGCCAACATCGCAGTATACAGACTACTCCCAACTTCTATCTCGTTTGTTCAACGAAGCTACCGGCACTGCCATCAAATCCTTCAAGATGACCACGACGCAGATCCTACATCGTATCCGCCCGGGCACATTATCCGACGTCAATGTTGCTACGGATCTCTATCTCCAAGGTTTCAACAAGGAGGCCCTACTCGACTACATGTTTCCCGGCCGCCACCAAGATCCAGCTCCTTTGCAGAAGTGGGTAGCTCGGCGCTTTTGGTTGCGCTACTGGTCACCAGGCTACGTTCTTACAATGCTCGATGATGCTAAGGGTGAACCCGTGGCTTTCTCGTGGTGGCATATTCCGGACGAGTCCGTGTCCATCACTAGTCGATGGCTTTCAATTCGTATGTCTCCATGCTATTTATTATCCACTTAGCTCTGTATAAACCCCTGATCATGTTACTTACTCGGTTTAGACGCCTGGGTTGCCCCTCTCATGCGGGCAGTGTTGAAGTTACACTCTTACCTCTTCCCTATTCGTGGTGCTGATCCTCATCGTCTCGGTATCTACGACCGTGTTTTCAGTACCATTGAGCCAGAAATTCTCAATTCTCCTCGTCGTAGATCGGCCTGGTATCTATCCAGCCTTTCCGTCTCCCCTGATGTCCAGGGCAGTGGCTACGGCTCCCTGCTACTCCAGAACGGCTTGGAGGCGGCCGATCGTGCAGGTGTTCCCACTTGGCTGGTGGGATTGCGCGGGCTGGACCAATATTACAAGCGTTTTGGCTTCCTTGAGGTGGCCAGGGCTAACGTTGGCGAGTTGAAGGACTGGGACGGCGGTATTGTCATGTTCAGGGGGGAATGAAGCGACAGTTCGCCGTGTCATCGCAAGCCTCCGAACTTTCTTCTAAACAGCTACAACTTGTCAACAATGAACCGGAAATCAGGAGCTAATGATTTATTTTGCTTCTTTGATCTATCCGACTAGTACCAGGCGCCCCAATCAATAAAATTCATAACCCTCCCTCATAAACGTGCACCATAGCAAATACCGGTGGCGGAGCGAACCATGACTTCCGTAAAGCAACCAACTCCATCCCCTTTCGTACCAAACAGTACCGCAAATTACCCGTTTCAGTTGCAATAGTCTCTGACGTGCAACTGTGGACAGCATTGTACGGGCATAAGGCTGAGAAAACAAATCGTAAAGACACCAGACATCAAACTAACGTCACCCATGCAGCAAGAATGAAGCCCAAAGTATAAAAACAAACGCAGATCATATAACCATGAAGCTGACACCTTGGCGTATACCGTAGGATGAGGACGCAAGCATGTAGCTACACATGCGGCGTATAGTGGCAAATACCATTCATTGTCTTGCCCTGGCTACCATTATTCAGGGAGCCTGTCCCTTTCCTGGCGACCATTTTCGGAAACTCGAGCGCCTTGCCGGTCCTTGTCGGTTTCATTGGTCGACCAATTGTGCTGGTATGCCTTGATATTTCCGCGAGAATGCTCGACGTCGAAACCACCCGTGGATGAAGATCCATTTGGAAGACCGGAGTGGCAGACCGCCACTGGATACATAGTAGAAATTCCATTGCCGGCGGCTCGATCAACACCAGACCACTCTGAAGTTTCCTCCTTAGGGAACTGGTGCGAATAACGAAGGCTAGCTTCGTCAACGCAGGCCAATGTGTGCTGCTGGTATTGGTTCGTAGAGCGGCCGATCCTAGCGTTCCACTCAGTCTCGGGAGGATACCAAGAAGGCTGGTGGGTTTGTAGATGCGGGATATTGATGTAAGAGCGTTGATCGGGCATTGTTTTGTAGTTAGAGATGTCTGCGCTGTTCATTCTAGTGTGGCAATGACGTTCTGTTGGCTTTCTATACGGGTAGACACTGGCTTGGCCTTGGCTGGAACCGGAGCCGAAGGGATGATGGTTTAGATGGCCAGAAGTGGATTGCGGATCGATTATCGAGGCCTGGAGCTCATGGTTGTCCCGACTGCTGCGCGCAATATGTCCCGATACGTATGGTGCAAGACCCTCACGAGCCATTGCCGGCATAGCAACCGTATGATTCGGGAAAATCCTGTCAGTTAGTACAAACTCGCTCAGCCCATGGTGGTAACCACCACTGTGAGCCGTCTGAAGGAGAGGAACACTATCGCATGAACCTTGGCGATCGGTTGTGGGCGCCTGCATCTGACGATTAATACTGTAATAGCTTATTGAGGGTGGTACTGGGTTCTGACTGTCATGATAGGCAAGACTGGATCGACGGTCGATATCTGACCCTGGACCTGAATCGGCGAAAGGAGACCGAGAGCCGAACCCATAAGAGGTACGTCGGCTAGGCACATTGTCAATATGCGACTGAGGCTGGTAGATAGTTCGAGAGCTGTCGAAGGCAGCGGGAGGAGTAGACGAAGATGTCGATTTTTCGCTGCTGCGCTCGTTCATGCATACTTCCTCCTGGACTGGTTCGAGGGGCGATGATTCTTTAACGAATGAGACAGGGGACTCTGTTGCGTCGCTAGTGTTCAACGAACGGCCAGCGTGGCTGGCAAAAGATACTTCACCTCCATTTGCAACTTGAGTCTGAAGTTGGGCAGGTGCGTTTGTGAAAGCGTCAACAACTTCTGGAAGAAACTCGACGGGGGGGACATCCTTGAGTGTTCCTTGTTGTATTTCATGGTGAAGACGTTCAACGACGTCCAAGATCTCGTCATGCGTCTTGCCCTCCCCGAGGCTTTGCATGATCCATCGAGGAACGAGGTCTCGTCCATTTGTATCTGCCATACGCTTTACCTCGCGTCTGCGAATCGAGAAGGTCCACGATCGGATGGCGATGCCTTCTTGGTTGGTTCCGTTGGGGTTCTCCAGCCCTCGACTCCAGAAAATCATTCTGACAATCTGTTCGTATACCATACCGATCTGAGTTACGCTGAAATCGGCTCCTGTGCGGTAGCGGATCCTCTGATAGTGCTTGCGGCACATGCATACCCAGACACGCTCAGGTATGCGACGGGTGCAGACCTTGTTGCGACCAAACAGGTGTGAGATAACCTTGCGAGGAACGGAGCCGGTCGTGCAGTTTTCAACTGCCATGCAAATGTCGCCACCCTCAAGAGGTGTATTGACATCGACCTTCCTGAAGCGACGGCATGCTGCGATAACGCGATCGTTCGAGTTGGAATGGGGCATTGCTGAAAAAGATAAATACGTCAGTGAAAGAAACCTTGTGGAAGCTGCCGCGAACATACTTCTGTCGGGCAAAACCTTGCCACTCTCTTGTGAATCGAAAGGGGACTTGGTAGTCATACTAGGGGCAGGGGAACGCTCTTCTGAGTTTGTCCAGGGATATTGCTCAAGACCTGGACGCTCATAGACTGTGTTGATCTGTGGTGACGGGAGTGCTGCAGTCTCAAACTGCCTAGACGTAAGTGGTGGTAGAGTCGTCGGGGTCCGAGTAAACGGCTGAGTAGAACGCTGAGCAGGGTTTGGCGCTGATATAGTGCGCTTATGGACACGGTCCACTGGCTTCAGTAGATGGTCTTTTGGCTTCAAGTAGCTGGAGAAAAAAGAAGTATCAGTATGTTTTCAATGAGGCTTTATAGCTTGAAGACGGCACGAGACAGAGGGAGGAAGTTGGCAGGACACGGATTCTGGAAGCCAAACGAATGAGTCCAACGAAACAAAGCAAGAAAGGCGACGCAGAAGGCGGCCAACCACACAATGTGATTCACGATCTCTAGGGCGAGTTCGCGATAAGATGAAGATGGTTTAACAAGACGACTGTGTTGCAGCTGAAACGGTCTGGTCATTCCCGAGCGTCGTCCATCTCAGAGGTGTCTTTATCAAGCAAACACTGATCCAGTAACAATAGAAATCCCGTCCGTGATTCACAAACAACGGTGCCGTTCCTCTGCTGTTCCAGGCAGACAGGCTATTCGTCCCTTTTTTTCAGCCTTGCAGGCAAACAACAGATAGCCATTACCGCTCGAGCTATGTGGGGAAAATAAAGATGGCTGCCAGTGCTCGTACGCGCAAAAGGGGTGGGCAACGTGCTGTGAGGAGGTATTGTTCAATAGCTGAAGTGAATCCACGTACCTTTGATCTCCCGACAATTGACTGTATTTCCTCCTTACCATCCTAGCCTCTAGAATTGAGTCAGAAGGGCTTCCCAAAGACCATGGGCCGACCGCATTAGCACTATGTGGTAAGCGTATCTCCGGTTTCCCGGTCGGAGCAGTAATGACTGGTGGGAGTGGTGCTGATAGTCTTGGTAAACGCTCTAGCTTAGCTTCCAAGTCGGCGATTCCAGACCCCATAGCATGACTTCCGTTAATGGTAGACGCTGACGAGATCCTTGAATGATTCGCGGAGAACGTTGACGAACAACAAGACGAGAAACTACTCCGGCTATCCGAAATCCTATGACTCCCTGGAGCTGGAGACATATTATAATCGGTCCAAAGACTCGACCTCGAATCAGGTTAGCTTTGGATGTACGTATGCCATGGCCTACGGCACGGCTGAATCATAAACTTACCTCCGTATGTGCTGAGAAGGGCGGCCTTCACTGTGATGACTAACACTGTTAGTTTTTGGTATTCGGTCGATGGAAACCAGAGTGCACCTTTTTGGAGTCCATACATCTTGATGAACATCTGGAGTAGAAGCCATTCTTGTTGAAAAACTGTTAATTTTAACCCAATTCACGCATGCCGGACTATTTCCCTGAGTTTGCTTACCGAACGGGCGATGTGTATGAAGATGATGCATCCATTGACACTTTCCTTAGGGCGTGGTTGGGTGCATTCTGTAGCCGTTGGCTTTCCTGCTGTTCTCCCCAAGAAACGGCCGAGAAGGGTGATTGTGAAGATGGTGTTGAAATATTATCCTTGGGTAGAGAGTAACCTCCAGCGTCCCAAGGCGTACGAGTTCGACTGTCGGATCGTACGCTTGACGTTCTAGACTGGGCACTCTCTGGTGGTGGGGTCGACGATAGGAATGATGAGCCTCTTCGTCCCCATTGTGCACTATCATGGTGTGTACTTTCTTTGCCGGTTCTTGCTTCTGTATCTAGTTCATTGAACTGGTTGAGAATCGACTCAATCTTCATGGCTGAAGGTGATACGGTGTGTTTTGAAGGGCTAAGTATTAAGGTGCTTGAGCGATTCTGGGTAGGTCAGGTTACGAGGAATGCCAGCAGCTGTCCTAGAAAAGTAACGACAATGGACCTTATCTAAAGGTTGTAGAATCGAAGTATGGGGCCGTGTTTCTGGTCGTGGAGGGCAATATGGACGGCTACAGTCTCATGATAACTTTTGTTGAAGGGTGCTAGAAACGGGATCAACCACGTTCTGGGGTAATTAACGATTAGAGTGGAAAACACTCCACAGGTTAGGGGGATGAAGAAAGTAAAAGGACAAAAACGAAGTGATTGGAGAAGCAGTTCGTTTGTCCGTCAGGGGGATGTCTGTTTCTTGTACGTCTTCCAGAAGACCAGGGTATTGGTAGGGTGCTGAATGTAATGAAACTTGGCAGATGGTTGCTATTTCGTGTTTCTATGCGGAGGGACGGGGTGTTAAGAGGCTAGAGTGTCAGATAGATCGAGGCCTGACCCGCCGAACTGAAGAATTCAGGTTGCAGATCTCAGGGCCAGGTATATTGCTCTGTTCTCGTTCAACAGGGTCCTCAAAGCTTCAGATCACCGGAGCCGCTTTGTTTGAGTGTCTCGTCTTTTGACTAGTAAGAGGGAAGACAAGGAAGAGGCTTGAAGGCGAGTGCCAGATTCAGCGCAACTAGTAAGTCAGAGCGTGATAACACGCGATCAGGTAAGGGGAAAGGAAAGAGATGAGACGAATCCACCACAACAGAAAAGTAGGTCCCTAAAAGCTTTGACTATGTGGACAACGCATGAAGTGGTAGGTAAGGTTCTGAAGACGGTAGTCGTTTGGGGTTACGACTGGGGTTCGGGGTGTCAGGAACGGAGGGCTGAAAGGGTGTGGACCAAAGAGACGAGGATCACGGGCCAGGGATTCTCAAGACGTATATAATTAGTGGGCTCGATTAGCCCGGATCGGTGTTCAAAGTAAAGGGGAAAGCTGTAATGCCAATCCTGGAGATGACAGAGTCAGAAAAAACTAAAACGCGGGCTTGCAGCGGGAACCAGCATCATCATTGTAAACATGTTGCGGCAGTCGGTCCTCGTCCGGTGGCACAGGCACGGTGCTGCATGCATTAGGCGATGATGATGACCAGACAGAGGGATGTGTCCTTGCACCTTTTGTTGACCTGTGCCAGATTCGACAGATTGCTGGACTTCTGTCGAGACATATGTCAACTAGGAAGCACGCAGGTCATCAAAGCATTGACAGGACAGCCCTGGCAAGGTGGCGCCAAAGAAGGCTGCACTGAAAAGTTCGAGAAGCAGCCCGGCCAAGCATCCCCTTTGTTTTGCCGGGACTTTAGAGTAACGGTTCGCCCTTGACTGGCTAGCATGACGGGTTTGTGTAGATCATGGCGTTGAGAGCCCCGTCCGAACCATGATCTCCACAAGGGGATAAATTGTCCGTGCCGGGGTTCAAGATAGTCCAGAAGGTGAAAGGTTCGACTGGACCAGGGTGCTCCAGGATAGGCGGGCCAGTCTCTCAACTAAACATATCGTCAGTACAGTAAGTAGATGAATATGTAATTCCCACAGCAGCCATTGTACCCCTTTCTAAAACCGCTACGCTCTGTGGGGGTTGCCGGGAGGCGCAGCCGTATGTTACCAGTAGATTGACACATGTCCCGATGCAGAAAAGCTTCCTTAAGAGGACCTTGTCGCCTAATAAGCTTCCTAAAAATGGTTGTGTAACAAACCGGAGCGTCTTTCATGCCACCAGAAGAAGGAAAGTAACACATGGAAAGCCGTTACAACGTGGTAGCTGAGGCCGGTATGCTTGTATGCATGTGGTCAAGCAATTGACCAGTTGACACCGGGAGATACCGATACCAGGTACTGTCATGGGAAACGGATGAAATACGATGCGCTGCCAATCTTGGTGTTATCTTACGGCCAAGGCTTATCCAGTCCAATGAAGATGGGACAGATGGTGAGGAGCTGGATAGGTGCATAACAGGGCCTGGATGACTACTCCGTACAGGCGACACTACCAGATTCTAGCCATTGATTGCATCGATGTCGTCCCGTCGGCTACCGCGCCATTTGACATGACGTTGGCGAGATGCGGCTCGCCTGGACGAGAATCCGGGTCTGACTTATCACTAGGCTTTATCCGACGAGGGTAATGGTGAAAGACGCCGCGGTGAATAGCATGTTTGCTCGGGGAGGCACAGTTATGAGCGGCCACGCATAAGGCGGCTGCCGAATAGCTGGAGCGGAGACAGGATAAATTGGGATGATGATGCTGGTAGCTGAATTCTGGGCCGATTGCGTTACATGGTGCGCCAAACGGCGAGCTTTGTCCTGGCTCGTCGAAGCTTCCATTGACAACTAGGCCGGCCGTGGTTGAAATTACGGCAGTATACATCTCCCGCATCAACAGATTGTCGTTATGATGATTTGCTACGGTTGCTCAGTAGGTGTGGGCTGATTGGGTAGCGTAAGGTGAGAAACCCCAAAGTAGCATGGCACTGATCCATGTGGGCCCCCTAAATATTGTGTATTAAACCCTGAAGTTTTAGCCTCAATCCGACCAGGACTGCTGCCAGTCAGCCAGCCGACCAGTGACGAGGGTTATGAAGCAGAGCCAACTAGGATGTCACAAGCTGTTCCAAGTCAGGATAGTGATCTCCATGCTATCGACGTCGTAATGCAGTTGTAGAGATACTTGACCCAGATAACAGTCAAGAAAACTTGATAGCAAACGTGGTTTGGTTTGCGAAAGAGGCTCAATGGTTAAGCTGCTGTAACTGTTGGCAGCCAAGAGCAAGGCTAACAAGTGGTTTCAGCTCTTGTTCGGTTCAGTTGAACTGGGTTGGGCCACACCAACAGGGATCTATCATGCGCATATCTCAAGCTGATTTAGCCGCGGCGTAAAGGGTAGCCGAGAAACAGGGTAAATGGATTGGGTCGTTTGTTCGGTCCGGTCTTGAATCTATTGGGAGGCATGTTGGCGTGGTAGAGCCAGATGCACTTGAAGATCGTTGGTCTCCAACTCTGACGTACATACCTGAGAGTAAGCACTCCAATCTTGGAATTTCTGATCCATTATTAGAGAATTATTAGGTTGTGTAGTAGAGGAGTACCTAGTCTAAGTACCAGCACGCGTATACAGATACCAAGATAGGTTAGTGCCTAAATTACCTACCTAATTGAGATGGAAACCCGCTATCGCTTCAATTAGTCAGGATTCAGGGTGCTTTCCTTCTATTCGATGCCCTATGACACTTGCCTAACTAATCTGACCCATGCAGCACTTTCCAAACGGCTAGCTTAGTGAGATTTACAAGATGCCTACCTCTTTTAGCAAGTTCTTGAGTCAAACGTTATGATAGCCTGGCGGGCCTTTTAAAAAATCAAAAAAAATCTTCATCTTTAATCTCTTTAAGCTACCTAGTCCGAGCCAAGCTGCCACAACACCCTCCTACGCGAAATTCCCCAGATGTTTCTCTCTATTCCATTCTTGTACTGGCGCAGCCGCGTTAATTACTAGCGTGGGTTACAGCGCATGTGGATATGGATGTGGACTCAACAACGCTCAGTTTACAGCACAGATGTTCACTGATACACGCTTCGACTCATGATAGATCCGGGCGCTGGTTCAGCTCATGATTTTCGTCTCATGTATCAAGTTGAATCTCGGTGTTTTCGTACTTAGGTTCAGCCAGGGGTTGATTAATTGCTTGATCTTCAATTGCACTTCGGCACCATGCATTGAACCACCAACTTCTCAAACGCGGGCGACCCTGCCCTTGTCCTCATCCCATAGCCTCAGCGGAGGAGAAGCCGGATATAGAACAGCCTGGCAGATCTCTAGAGCCGGGACGAAGAGACGAAACGCCGCCAGAACCGCGGCAGACCATGACTAGAAACGCATGGTCTCAGCGCTGCTTCGATCATCATCCATCCCATCTGTCCCCATCTTGCACGATCCATCGCGGTTACGCTGCCCGCAAAGCTCAGACTAATGTTGTATTCAAGCGAACAGTTCTTTACTTTTTGGGCGAGTTGCATTGACATCAAGTTGGAAACGATTCTGACACTTCTCGGAAAGCCGATCCGACGAGGAATCCTACGTGCGACAAAAATAGGCAGGGGTAATCAGCCAAGAATATCAACAGACAGCCAGCCACTCATTAACCTTGATATGGGCGACTTGCATCTGGATAATCGTCCCGGCAAAGCATATCATGACGCTGGGTTTCGTTAGCTGCATGGACGTCCTAGGTACAAAAAAGAAACTGTTCATCCCAGCCTATCTGCCGCCCGCCATAGCTAAGCGTATCTGGCCTGGCAGCTGCCATTTCTCGTGTTGTTCTTTTCGTCCCTCTTCTGTTTGTTTCCTCTTTTTCGCGCATCTGTTGCAGATCCTCCAATCTCCCACCCTCTCTGTCTGGTGACATTCCGTCTCTGTTTTTAGAAACACCCCTGTCTATCCACCGTTCTGTTGCAGCGCATCCCTCAGACTCTGGATTGGCTTTTTTTTTAGACAAAAAAAATCACTTCTGTTGTATCTTGCACAAATACTGTTCAACTTTGGCAGGCCGGGGAAAACGCCCGGAAGTATGGCTAATGTTGCTCAATGAATAGCGTTCAGAGACATTCTCAACTCAACAGGTCAATCCATTTCGTGATGTTTTGTTATCTACCTAGGTAGCTTGCCAATTGATAAATGACATTTTGGCATCCATAACAATAATCCACTTGCCATCGTTACTTGACCTGCCACTAATGCAGGTCCTACCTTCCACCGTCTTGGGCGTTCCGGCTCCTTGCCCCGGGGGCTCAGCTGCATCGAGTAGACCAAGATAGAATGGAATGAATGATAGAATGCGACTAGACTATGGATGCTTTGCCCTCCAATGCCGACGGGGAAGCCAGGCAGGCTACTTTGCACTTGGTCACAGCGCTAGTTCAGCATCGGCGGACGAGCCTCCTTAACCAAGAGATTGTTTCAGGTCAGTCAATGGAGAGCAACAGCACCGAAGCTTGTTCGGCACATGTTTACTAGTCTAGAAACCGTGCCGCGCTCAAGCTGCGGGACTTTGAGACATGAACCACTTTTCGGGTCTACTAGCCTTCAAGTTCTAAGTTGGTTCTCAATATACCATCCATCCACCGGTAGGATATGCTTCGGATTATGGTCAACGTTGGAGCTATAGGGTACGCAGGTACCGAATGACTTTAAGCATATCTCCCTAATCCATCGTTTCGGGATCCACGCTCTTCGCATCTCAATTGTCTTTTAGGTTTAGTACAACGACATGGTTTGCAGAATCCCTGAACCCAGAGACCTGTTTCATGCGGGGGCTGCTAACAGACATAGAGCCAGAGTGTGTCGCTCGATACCTTGTTATACCACTTTTGTGTCTACCTATGCAACAAAGACCCGAGAGACCACCGAATACCTGGCCCAGTAGGCCATGGGGTAGAGTCACCCGTTGAAAAGAATGGGCTACGGACTCGATATAGGCTATAGAGAACACGCATCGCTATGTTCTTGAATCATATCTAGTATTGCTAGGCAAGGCAAACCAGTCCCCATGTTCTAATACATCCTGATTCATGGCAGATGTAACAGGACACGCTAGAGAGATGAAAGCTTTCTAAGAGGCCACAAGAACACCGTAGGCACTACGAACGACGAGGCGCTCACGGACTGGGCTTGCTTGATGTCCACTACCAATGATGAGGGAAGTTGGAAACCCACTAATTGATTTTGTAATGCTGATCGCTCCTTGGTTCTGAGTTGCGAGTACACAGCTGCGCGGAAGCAAAGAAGCCGAGGTCCATATCTGGAGGAGACGCCAGAACAGCTGAGGAACGAGGCCCCAGCCGTAGACTCTCAAGGAGGGCGACAGACAGAAGTCCCGTGGCTCTGAGACTAGAGAAAAGCCTGACCAGAGAAGTTCCTCGGTGGGTAGATGAAACCGTAGGGTTTGTAGTGCCAGATCAGCACTTCAAAGTTGTGAGCTGTTTCTGTGTCGGTCTGTACCTAGTATTAAGCTGGCCCTTCTATATGTGCCCGTTCGCCTGGCTTGTGCCATCACATTATCTAGTGGCTGTGCTGTATCTCGAAGCCGGCTGAGACTCATGCAATACAGATGTAATACCTAAGTAGCCAAAAATAAAAGAGCCAAGGCTTCTTTCCCCTCAAGAAGAAGAGCGTTGAACAGCTTTTGATCGCCGCCGGGAGTCGTCTCATTATCAGATGCATCTGGTGGGCAGTGCTCGGAGCTTGGGGGTTCCTGGTAAAGAGTGCGCATATTAGTCTATATAGGTTAACACACTGCGTAGCGAGCTTATTCCGGTTACAATACTACGTCTTGTCATCCCATTAACTCCCAGAGAACTAGGAATATCCATCGAGCAAAAAATAAGACTCAACCCCAGTCCTGTATTAGGCGACATGCGAGTTGTGTCGTTATTAACATGGTATGCCAAGAGAACGGAGATTTTCTTCGGATGACAAGAATAACTTGGGTTTCACAGAAGCAATATTCCATCATTCAATTGCGTCTTTGCTTTGATTCAAGTAAGCATATACATACTACTGCTTAACATGGGCGTGAAACTTGTGCCCACTAAATCCCAGTCATTAATACATAAGTTATATAGTTCTAATCGCTAGACATGGCGATCGAAACAATACCCATGGATTCTACCTGTTGTGGCTATGCAGATATATAACCATCTCTAAGTTCGCAGACCCACGCCAAGCAAGATTTTCTCGATTATTAACGAGTAGAAAATCAGACCACTCTCTTGGCCACATCTCTATACAAGATATCGTGTTTCTATTGGGTAGCGTACGTGAATCTGTCACGAGTTAAGTTGGAGAGTAATATCATCAAACTTGGTCAGCTCCAACCAGCCACCAAGGCAGGCAAAGAGCCCGCTTATAGGGTAAATTGAATCAAATAATCTCTACGGTCGGCCTATGTGTTTTCGAATGGTTATTCAGAGATATTCATAGGTTGAGGGTTTCTGACGTAGAATAATAGACCACCTTGGCGGATTGCTTCTATTTCCATCGATTACCTACTACCTACTAACTTGTTAGGTAGATATCTAGGTGGCTATGTAACCAAGTCCCGTACACCAAGGGCACAACTATAATAAAACATCAACAATATGAATAACAGTTAAAAATAAAAGAGAGAAGAAAAAAACATACAACAGCGGGTATTCGCTGGTCGTCACCGACCCAACTACTAATCCACCCCTTGCGAGCTTGACGATGGGAGAGCGGACGGGATCCCGTATTTTCTGGCAGGTATGGTCGTATGTGCTAGAACGAGCGGCTCAATGTGTTTATCAACAGAGCGAATGCCTCTCGTAAATGATGGTGGCAAGAATGAAAGCCATGCTATAGGCGCTCGATACTCTATGTATGTTTAAACACCTGTACTATAGCCTCGGAAGACTCCTTCTACACCAATGAGATATATACTTCATGAAAGAATCTACCCGGTATTAACAACTCCGGAATTCTGATGCCAGTGGTGGTATGCTACTCTTCAAGATACTCTCCAGTCGCATGCCACCGTCCAAACCTCCCCCTTCATCTCAATATCCCACACTGGCTGTCCCACCTCAACGACACTCCCAACACTCATAGGCATCATTTGTCCTAGGCCCGTCAGTCTACCCTCGCCAGCAAGCAAGAACTTCTTTCCTTCGGACGTGCCGGAACAACCTCTAACCAGATACATGCGTTGACCTACTCGAACTTCCTCGACTGTCACGTTGATGCTTGAGGCAGGGGCTGGCACTACACCTTCCCAACCTTTTACCTCAGACAGCCATCCTTGTAGTTCAGCGGCGAGTCCTCCGCCTATGTATTTCGCCCCTCGACGCTGAGGAGAAAATACTGCTGGAACACCGTCCACTGCGGTGTCGAGTTCAACTTGTTTGAAGCGTGGTGGTTCGCGGAATGTTGGTTGATGAAGTGCCTTCGCCTCATCATAGGGAAGAATAGCATCTTGAATACTTTGTGTAGAATCCTGTGTCTCTGTGTGCTCTCTCTCGTTTATATCTTCTGGGTCCTCGTAGGGGTCCTCGTCGACCATATAGTGCTGCTCTTCTACTGGACTCGACTCTTGCATGGGAGAAATTAATACTCTTCGCCGTTTCGACTCCCGCTCTTTTAACGGGGAGGCATCGTGCGATAGGCTTGGTGCGTTGGAAGCCTCCCGATCAACAAAACCTGAGCTTTTGATATCTATGTCGTTGTCCGATACGACTGAACTAGCATCTTGCGAAGCTGTTGCGTCATCGGACTCGACCTCAATAGAATCGTGGAGCGACTCATACTTCCTCGGTGCGATCTGATCGCTCTGGCTGTCTTGAGAACTACCTTTGTGGCGATCTTCGACTTCTTCAACGTCCTCAATGTCAACGCCAGCTCTTGCCTGTGTCGGCCTAGGAACAGAAGATGAGGCGAAACGAGGGGTTGACTGAAACCGCGGAAGTCCGGCAGGAGTTTGAGATGATTGCGTACCCCTCTTTGGAAGAAGGAACCTTCTTGGTGTAGGAGTCTGCGATAGGTTAGCAATGATTCTAAGGTTGAAATCAGAATGAATGAGATCTTACGCTTGGAGGGGGGCTCATGGTATAGGGTGGATGGGCATGGCCGCTAAATGATGCAATATAAAGTCCATGTAGATAACCCTTCCTGCACCGGCTGATCGTTCCGAGCAGGAATTAACTTATGTAAGCCCTTCACAGAAAAACATTTCAAATGTGTCGACAGCGAGTATGTAAGTAGTATGGAACGGGTAGGTGAAGCTCGCCATAGCGTCGTTGAGCGACGGTAAAAGCTCGGGCCGGACGATTAATGCGAGCAACACTCATGCCTTGTCGTACATCATGAACAGCATTGGGATTCAATTTTGACTGATGAAAGCCTCACACCTTGGATTCAACCAAATTGTGCGTAGGGCCATTTGAATGTGACGGGATCAAGGCTTGGCTCAGTAAGCCAAAGCTATACGCGTTGTTCGCCTTCTAGTACATATGCAAAAACAGACACTCCAAACTCCTAGAAACACCCTGTGTGTCTCTCATACCTCCTGCTATCTAACACGGCTTAATGGTGATGTTCCTTTATCAACATATTCTGTAATCTTTCCGCAGCATTCATTAAAAAGATCTCCAGAATCCACAAAGAGAGACACTGGCATCAAGTCATACAGTTGTATTAAACCCGAGCAAAGACACAAGTACCAAGCTTGTTCTGTAGCTTAAGATTAACCGTAGGCCAAGTCGAAGGTGGTTTCGTGGCCATTCTTGGTTGGCTCAGTGTTCTTGACTTGGTGTAGCATAACAGGAGGCAAGCATGGACGTCCATGCTTCTCTTCCCACTTAGGGCCACCAATGCCTGTATCTTGCCAGCCCATCCAGTTGTTGTAAAGTCGATTGGGGGGTATTGCCCGGTAGTACCAGGTTGACCCGATGTATCTGCGCTCTCGGCCCCAGCCCATGGGGCTACCGCGGCCACCACATTCACCGTTCTCGCCAGGGTTGAACCATTTGTTCAGGAATTTTCCATCCCAGTCACGGTCCATGAAAACAGGATGAGGAGCATACACTGCCTTGAGGCCATGCAGAAGGGCCACTGTTTGCGGTGTCATTTCTGAAGCAACATGATTGCCACGGACATTCTCAACATGCATGATGTTGAGTAGCCTCTTTGATACACGAGACTGTGTGACGATGGTGGTACGTCGGGGAATATCCTGAGACTTATGGGTTGAGTCGTTGTAGCCCCAAACTTGGTTGGCGATAACCCAGTTGCTATTAATAGGATTGAACATGGGCGACACGGTGATAACATCAGCATCCTCACCAACTCCCCATTCATAGTTATCTTGACTGGGATTTGCGACAGGAGGCTTGGGTCCGATAGGATTAATAAAGGGGAACTCGGGAGCACCCCAGATGGTATTATCACCATATCTTTTCTCAATGTCCCGACGGAACTCCTCGTCATAGTTGCCATGATAGGTAGGGATATACCATCTCTCATTTCGTTCCCACATGCCCTTTCGAGGCTGTTTCTTCGCAAATTCACCAAGCTTATCCAAGAGGTGGTAGTGGTGACCAGTAAACCGGAAATCCATCTCCCAGTTCCAGATGAAATCGAACTGGGGGAACTCTTGGCTGAACTTTTGGACGGAAAGCCATTGAGCAGTGTGGACGTTCTTTGATTCAGGATCGGTCAGCTTCGGGTAAAGCTGCCAGACTATGTCGTCGTTCCAGAGAATTGTCATGCTGCGAAACTCGGGTGGCACACTCTGCGAAAGAACCGTTTGGTAAACATCCTCGTTTTCAAAAATACGCAAGTTGTTGTCTTTGACCTGGACCAGCAAGAAGACTTCATACTGGCCTCCGGTTCTAAGAGATAACTCAGAAACCAGCGCCCGAATCGTTTGCTTGTCGTTCTCGGTGTAGTCCTTTCCAGTGTATGACCGAAGGAGAATAGCAGTTCGAGGCTCAGAAACGTGGCCCTTTGTAGGAGCTCTGGGATGCTTCGTGTGTTCAACAGGTTGCTTCGGTTGTGGACTGGCTACGGGAGGTAGAGCCTCAACGTTGTTCCGGGCAGCCTGGTCCATACTTTCCGGCTCTGCTGGAATGTCCCGTTTCGACATTTTCTCCTGACCGGGTTCCTCAGGATGTTCAGGCCCGTGAGGCCCGATGACAGTCTCGGGATAATTGTTGAGATACTCGTTGACCCGCTCTCGGTTCATTTCAAAACGCTGGGCATTTTTGTTGACACACATTCGTTGAAGATCACCCCAGTTGACGCTATCAAAGTTGAGGGGTTGTGGTTCACCGCCAACCTTCTTAAACTGACGATGTAATCCGTAGGGACCAAGTCGAGTCTCTCTCTCCCAGCAAAGGTTAGGGTCCATGTTTAAAGCATCATAGCTGCCGAAGCGGGGCAACGGCCATTCGCGAGGTCGACCCTTGAAGACAAGCAGGTCCTCAACAGGTTCTCCAGTGGCACCCTTACATGGGAAGTACTGAGCGTGCCCAGCCTTCTTCCAGGCTTCACTGTTGTAACTGGGGTAAGGATTGTACCGAACAGGCTTTTCAGAGCTGTACTCTACGTCGGCGTCGGGGTCAAATTTAAGATCGGTGCTGAATTCCTCAGGTCGAGCTTCGTGGTTCTCCAGATTGGCCAGAGTCTTTCCGTAGATATGGTTGGAGCTAGGGAAGCTGCGATCATGTTAACAGACATATCACTTTGTAACACCTCAACTGCTTACTTGGACGTAACAGAGTAGGCATGTCGCCATTCTTTTCTCATGTCCTTCTCGTGTTGGAGCTTGCCAAGATCTCCAAAGCCTCTTTCTTTTCCATCAGTCTCAAACCCAGGTTCAATATCCCTGGGGTCCTCGCCATCGGTGGGATCACGCCAGTCCTTGAGATCCTCAGCTGTAAGTTCCCAAAGTTGCCTGTGAATGGATCCATATTGATCCTCGACTTCGCCTTCTCCCTGCGGCTGGGAGTTGCCGCCTTGTTCGACGATAGGTGGCGGTGGTTCTTGAACCGTGCCCGGGGAGTTGGAAGGAACTGGGATAGTTGTAGTGGGCGAAAACAACAAGTAGTAAGCGGCCAGCATCGCAAAGACAATGATAATCATAGATCTAGGCCGTAGCTTGGCGCCGAACAAGCGCCGGCTTTGGGGATGCCATTTCTTCATGATGGGTAGCAATTATGTGAGCCGGCTGATCCAAACAGAAACCGAGTTGTGTCGCAGAGGAAAGTTGAAGCTGGTGTCGCAATTGCAAATGAAGTCGGTTAAGATTAGGGGTGCATGGCTTGTTGGATAGTTGGAACGGAGGTACTCGGTCGGGGAGATGCAAGGGATGTTGTTCGCAGGGAGATGTGGTCTAATGTCAGCTATCTTGAAATTAAATAGCCTCGTTCGATCGGTCGGTCGTAGAATTGAACGCTTCTCGAAAGAGTGGCGCGGCTTCTGTCAAAGACAGCCAAAGAGAAAATAGACTGTTACAAGCAAATGCCAAGGATGCGCAACTAAAAGAGAAAAACAAGTCACAGGCTGCGTCTTTGAAGGACGATGCGAATGATAAACCAGAGGAAAAAGGGAGAGAAAAAGGGTCCTGAAGAAGGGAGAGTTAATGGAATGGGTGTGGATGACGACTACCAATGGTCGTAATTGGGACATGTAACTACCTAAGGTAGGTTTCAATCTAGGGAGGTGGTCCAACGTTGGTGCCCACAGAGGGGAGCTGACCACTAAGCGTCCAGTACATGAATAGTTTTATAGGAGATTGCAAGCGAAATCAAGACATGATTGGAATGTTTACAACAGACGACGCACTATCTTGGACTTTGATAATATGACGTTTCCCTTGAGCTTCGAGTCTTGATACGAATTGGCAATTTACTGTTTTCTGAAGAACTGGCTTGGTACATGGACCGTTACTGCCATAATACTCATAACCTTACCTGGTGATCTGTCCCTCAGCTTCTTCATCCGTTGATGATAGATGGCCATGATTCACAGGCTTTTGAGCCATCTGCGAGAACAAATAGGAGACATTGATCACAACAATTTACTTTTGGCTTCGTCTTTCAAGTGTTTGAACTGTGTTTTGATTTCGAGCAGACTTCCATCAAGGCTCTCACTAATACACTACACTACAGAGACTCATACAAGCACCCGGCCATTGACCAATCCCTAGCCAAGATGCCTCAGATACAGAGTCTTCCGGGACACCATGAAGCTTTGAGGACTACCCAGGCTGACACCGTCATCTTCCAAAATAGCTGCATGATACTTGGCGTATCTACGAACAGTAAGAGGGAAGCTTAAAAACAATGGGGGTATAATAACAAAACAATGATGCTAGCCAACTCCAAGCAAGATAACAGCAAAACCAGGTGGTGTCAAAAGTATTGCGTTCTAGACGCAGACAGGTGATATTACAGAATATAATTATGGTCCATACATCGTCGTCGAGATTCAGGTAAAATAGTTAGGTCGTTACATCATGCCAAGTCGAGTGTGTCGTTTGTTCATTCGTGGCCGAGGACCCTGTTGTCCAGGAGGTCCCGGAGCAAGCCTGTTTCCAGGCGGCGGCATACCGTACGGTGGTCTTGGGAGTCCCATACCGGGACCCATTCGCTGTGCCGGGTGGCCAGGGAGGCCCATCATGGGAGGTCGTGAACCGGGTGGCGCTCGGCCTGGAGGTGGCTTCGCTGGGGGAGGGTAAGACTGCTGCACTCGACGCCAGGCGTCTCGTTCACAGTACGACTTGCCCTCTACCTCAAAGTAGCCATCGGAGAGGGACCGACCGCAATCGAGACATCGGAAACAACCGACATGGTACTTGATTGAGAATTCGTCCTCGAGGTATTGCCCTTCAATTCCCCTCTCACAGCTTCCGCAAAGGCTGCCGTTATGCTTGTGATAATGGTGTTCACAATAGGGCTTGTCGTTCAAGACGTAGAATTCGGCTGATTTGAAGGGTTCGGAGCATGTCGTGCAAACAAAGCAGGCCTTGTGGTATTTGCCTGTCAATCTTCCATCTGCGGATGAGATACTCTTTCCTGTGATAGCAAGACCGCAAGCTTTGCAGTTGCCTCGGGATCGTACGGGGTCTTGTGTCGCTCTCCGAACAGGGGGTGACAGAGCTGGAGGAAGGGTTTGCGCAGGCGTCGATAACGGGCTGGTATTAGAGTAATGATCTTGGGGTGATGGCGCGTAAAGTGGGTTTGGCTGGGGATCGTCCCGTTGGGGAGGTACCTCAGCTCGAGGCTCGTAGCGGTTGGCAGAATCAGGTCGCTCGCGGGATACATCGACTGGTGACTCTGCAAGCGGTGATCGAGCACGTGCAGGCCGCATAGGGGCATCGGCTTGTGTATTCTTGGACCCTAGCGCTTCCATTGAACTCTCGAGATCTTCCATTAGTCCGTCCATAGCTGAGAGGTCCGAGGGATCACGTCGAGGTTGAGATCTTGTTTGGCTAGTCTGAGAACTGCCGTTGCTCTGGCGGCTGAATGTAGAGAACCCAGAAGATGTAGAATCCGAAGGTGTATGGTAAGGGTTGTTGACACCAAACTCAGCAGCAAGATCGACAGATGCCGAGTACTTGCTGGATTTTGACGGGTGTAGAAGACTCTTGCGCGGCGGGGGTGCTCTCGAGGTGTCTGGTCCCATTGATGGTCTTTTGACGTGTCCAAAGCCACTGGAGGCAGTGCGCTCGTGCTTGACACCAGGCGCAGAAGTAGTTCTTAATGGTGCTTCTGACCGAACAGCCAGTTTTGGGAATGTGTCAGAGCGGTTCATAATTCCCAGAGGCTGAGGCTGAAGCAACTCGTCAGCCTCGGAAGGGCGTCCAAAACCCTCGTAGTCATCCCGTGTTGGTCTTCGAGGAGGGCCAGAGACATCGTAGTTGTTATCATTGGCACTTCCTGTGGGGGAGGGCGATCTTTCGTTTCTTTGATTATTGAAGTAGTCTCTTGGTGATGCGCTCAGGAAGCTTTCCGACTTGTCGCGGCTCTCTGTTATCTCCCTGGGAAAGGACATCGCCGAAGGACTACGAATGGGATCGAAGGGACCTGGGGCAATAGTGCCCACTTTCTTGAACAGTGATGAGTTGGCTCCTCCGTTTGGACTCACAGAACGAGGTTGGAAGTCTGGGCCGTGCTTCTTCTCGCCAAACCCTCCATAAGCTCCAGGACGGTCGATGGGGCGCGGTGAAGGCATGATAAGATCGTCTTCATGTGGTGTTGGGACGTCGTCGAAGAAGCATTCCATACCATTGATTGAGGATGTGCTGCGCGGCTCACTATTTGGTGTCAACTGCCCTTTTAGCAAAAAAGGATGATCTGGGAGGTTATTAGTCGGGTTTCTTTTCTTTCTTATTTTATACCTTGGTAGACAGGTAGCCACTTACTGGCAGCATTGACATCTAGTGAAGGTGGTATGTGACCCGGTTTCTCAGGAGATGCTGGGCTGTAAAGACCCGGACTAAAGGGTGCTGGGCTGTATGGAGTGTATGCCTCATACTTTTCTGGTGGAGGAGAAACTATTGGATAATTGATTAGTTCACCTGGTCGATGAGACAATCTGTGGTATTTTCCTTTCTTACGTTCAGGCTCTGGCGGGGCACAAATATGGTCTCCCATCATAGAAATTTCAACTTCCCGGCTACATGACGAGCATTTGATAGTCGGGAGAAACATGGACTCTCGTGGGAGAGCCATGGTGGCGGTGTGAGTTGTGTTGCTAGCACAATAGGAGTCCGGTTTATTAACGCGATGCTGGGAAAAGGAGCAGTGGAAATGCCGTCTTGTACTTTTCTAAAAGGTCTTGAACAATGTGACGTATGAATGCCTTGTTGAGGTTGTTTCAAAAGATGGTGCGTGGTGTAAGACCTTTTTAGATTTCGTACCCCAGGCCCGTTCTGCGACCGGTGTCCCTGGGGTTGATGACGTGAATTTGGAGTGCCAAAAGTCAGTGCGATAGGAATTTTTCTCGATCGCATCCAGAGAGTCTTGATGTTGAGGTGCTTTTCGTCTTGATTTATTGTGGTTTGGAATGTAATCGCCGAAAGGGTTTTATAGTGAGGTCGTGTCCAGTTGAGGCGATTACCCAGGTAGCTCCTTTGTTGCTGGTGATAACGAGAGAGGAGTGAGAGGAGAAAGTCCTTGCTCGTGACGGATTGTGCACACAAATCGTTGCGGTTGTTGGTGGAGAGTTTCCAATCCAAGACTGAAAAGAGCAAAAAGAAGAAATACAGGTCAAAGAGTCGAAACGCGAGACTAAAACGTCTGCGACATGAAAGGACTAGAAAGAAGATCAGGTGTCGACTTTGAAGAAAGGGACGATGCGATGCATATGGTGTCTCAAATGTGGAGGGAGAAGTGGGCGACCTGAGTGCTATAGCGCAGGTAGCGTAGGTAGTAGGTACCAGGGAAAAAGGGACCGGGACCCTGGACTTCACTGCAGGTATCGACGTAAAAACTCCACTGAATCAACCCAGCTAGGCATAGAGTAGGCTAGGCTAAGCTTGAGTTGAGTTGCAGGCTGATCCTTGTGCTTGTGGTTTTGCGCTTTTGCCCTTGTTGTTGGCTAATAAGTTAATAAGTCCGTAGTGCAGAGAATGGCAGAGACCCCTGGTTTGGTTGGTACGGGAATATGAACACGGCTCGCAAAGGGACGAGTTTACGGTGGGCGCGGTGTGGAATAAGTAATAACACGGGGGCACCACTTGAGTCCGGAGCAACTGGAGCGTCTTTTCCCACTCAGAGGCAATTGATTTGCTGATGAGAGCTTTTCTTTGAATGCTCCGTCACATTCGGTACGCAAAGATGGCATCTATCTTTTCCGTCTATAGCGACAGTACTTCTGCTTCCGTCTCCCTGTCATGTCATTGTCTTGCCTTGTATGCCTATTGTCTCCAACTACATGGTAACCCACATTCCAGGAAACTTTGTGTAACTAACTGTCACTAGTAGATTTCCTTCTTCCCTGGAGCTTCTGGGCCACGATGACGTCCAGCTAAAAGGTGAAAGGTGAGACATGGTTTGCACGCGATGAATCCAATTGTCAATATTGAGGGAGACAGAAAACGGGGACTAAGATCGACAGCATTCCTCATCTGACTTTGTCTTCGCTTCCCGATCAGCTTATTCCCAGTCATGTGTAATATGCAGAGAAACAATGTCTTTGTTTGGACTGCCGGCTGCCCAAGTTTGCTTGCATTTAGATGGGACCCGATTTAGAGGATTTCTTTAAAGTCTAATTCTGTAGACGATTGGTCCTTGGTAGATTCAATGTATGACTGACTGCGTTCATCTTGTTTTCTTTTCTAGCCCGTCAGTGTAAGTCTTATGGATGCCGGTGAGTGGCCTCAAGGTTAGGACTTCAAGATCAACTCATTAAACAGTTCCCGCAACGATCTAGAAAGAACAGCCATAGAAACAGGCCAGGTCAGGCCCGGGCTCTTCCGGGTCGGTCATGAGAAGACGCCACAGAAGGTTATAATGTTCTCTAGCTAATTGATGCCATCCATGGTCATGGTTAATACTCCCTCTTGTTCATGGATAAAATGACAAAATAGAAATGATCCACTCCAAATCGTCGACAACCTACCCTACTCGGGTACCTTGCAGCAAGCTCTGTCCAACCAAGGGGTTCATCTGCAAGCACTAGCCCGACTATGGAAAGACCCTTGACCGAAAGGAGATCTGCTTCATTTAACGTGCTTCTTGTGGGTGCTAAGGTCCGCCTCTCAACGTCTGGAACAGTCTTTGGTTATCGCGAGGAAAGAAACGTTAATCAGGTGGTTATCTGGCTCTGCCAGTCAATTGGGTGTCTCATGAATCCCTTCAATGCTACCATCAATATGACATTCTTTCGAAACTGTTCTAGTTGGCTGTTCTGATTAGGTAGTCTGGATTGAGTTCATTTGGAGATAAACCCGCAACCAGACAATTATTTCATGCGGTCAGTGTGACTGGACCATCCATTGGACGCAGTCGTGATAGGTGATAATAGACCCTAGCCTCTGGGTCCTATAGAGTGACATGTACCTTTACTTGCCTGTCCACATTCGGCTGTTACGCCGTGGGGGAGACCATGATAGATCTTCGTGGAACAGCCCAAAAACAGCAGGTTCCATCTTGTATGTGTAGTGCTGTAGAACCGTCAATGCGAGCCATCCTTTACACGCTTATCGAGGGTTCTATACGGCGCATGTCCTTGTTCATCTAGCATCGTGTCTTATGGTCACTTCCTCAATTGCTAAGAAAAGATCTGCGAGTCCAGGTTCGCCAAGCAATAACTGGAGCCGGATACAAACGATCCACTGTCTCAGGTCTCTAGAGGATCGGGAGATCAGAGTCCGTTTTAAGTCAGTCAATCAAGGCAAAGCAGAGAGTCCTACTAACTGAACTCAATGGCATTCATTAAATCGGCTTTGCCGGTGACCAGAAACGCCACAATTCGACAGCATCGTATAGGGGTTAGCTTATTTTTCACTTTGGCTTCCCCTGGCGACCGCAGTTGAAAGAGGGCAAGCTTTCCTTAGGTATTTACCCAGGACGTTGTGTGTCTCCGATGCTAATGATATTGCAGAGACACGGGCAGTACGGATACTGTTATCACCTCTTATTATGCCCAAGGGGTCAATAATTGTTGTTTATCAATTGACACATTTCAAGTACCCACGCGACTCGTGACACAGGTGTGTAGACTTTCCACTCGAAAAGCTAGCGTCAGAAGTTGACATGAGCCTCTCAAGCTACCAGGTCAGTTGGTTCCCCATCAACAGTTTGATGACCTCAGGTTCAATACATGATGCCAGATATAATTTATTGCTAGTGCTCGTACTAGCTAGTCATGATTACCTACCCTGAGAAAGATTTCCCCATGGCTTCGGCGCTGAGGGCACGCCATTCGTCGCGTGGGATATTGCGAATGATTTACCATCTTAACTAGTACAGACATGGTTTGCAACAACTTACCGTATTATACCTACTCTATGATAGCGGTGACTGTATTGCAAGCTGTGATCGACGATCGGCTATCTGGTATACGTGACCAGCGTCGGACACATGGGGTAGTAGATAAGTGCCGTTGACAGTCGACACTTAGACTATGATTGCGGCAATAGCAACGGTTTCGAAGTCTAAACCCTGGGTCTGAGACGCATACCTAAGAATGAAAGATCTGGTATCGACTGGTCTTGGTGATTCAGAAAAGAATGCTCATGGCAGCCGCATTCAAAACCGTGTTTCGCTCAGGTCAGGCTTGAAACTCAAGGCACTGTCAGATGTCAAATCAATGCGTTGTTTGAGTAATGGTTCTTGTTTTTGTCGACCCTGGGGCCAGAGGTTGCTAAACTATTAAGAGAGAATCACTTCGAGTCAAGAATTGAGGCCCCCGTTAAGCGATCATTATGAGATGTTTCGGCTTTTGAAGCAGAACCTCGTGCATTCGACGGTTAGACGGTGAGTGCGGATGTGGTGGACGCCAGGATTCTCTGGCAGATGATCTCAACACATTGTAGGTGGATCTTCGGTTTAACCAATATCCCATACGGCTGAGGTACTTTCCTGTGACACTTCTGGTTACATGTGAATGGGGCTTTTCCCAGAACATTAAACTACAGAGACACAAGTGCAATGAAAGCACTTTTCCCAATGGACCAACTTACCTAACTATATGATAGAACCGACTGGTGCTTGCGCGATATCAAGGTGCTCGGTTAGCGTTGGCTGTAGTTGATCAGCTAGAGACGAAAGCCGGAAGATCAACTGCATCAATAAGACATATAACAGCGGCAAGCTGCAGCGATAAGATGAAAGGCCAGTGGTTTTAGAGACTAAAAATACCCGGTCGATGCAAGAATACGTGTTTGATAAGAGTTTGTCCAGTGAGTTGCTATCAACAGCTAAGATCGTCTACCCGCGTCTTGGTTTTCAGTCACCGCTGTAGGAGAATAATGGGTTCTCTGGTCTCTGACGACGCGGAAACAAACGATCTCAAACGTGGTTGTCCTCTAAATGAGGTTTAACATCGAAACACTCCGTTGAAACAAAACAAAACGTAGAATGTTTGATATCCTAATGTCGAGAAATTGTGTATGCTATTTTTTCGCCAGCGTTTCCTTGTGTCCTTTCCTCTATACTGTAATCAAGTGGTGTAGTATCAAAGCCATCCGCGGCTAAAATCTACAGTAAAGTATTGTACAGGACTTTTTACCCGTCTAGGGTCCTTCCTAGCCTGTTGCTCAAGATTCCAACAAACACAGGGATATATTTGCATGCTCAACAGAGGTTCCGAGCAGGGCTAAGCCAAGCCAATCAAGGAGGTTGGCATCGACAGCGTAGGACATATCAATTGGCTGCTTGCACGGGCTAAATCAACCTAGGGTTTCGGTCGAAGTGACTAAGAGAAGACTGCGGTCATTTTGGATAAACAGTCGGATGTTGACAACGCCAGGGGCTCAAACCAATGGTTCTCACTGCAGCTTCTGTACACGACAGGGGTATCAAGGTGCATGAGGATGTGGTGATCTTTGTTGAACAACCCCAGCAGGATCTACAAATCCAATATAAACAAAGTCATTCATTTTGTTTTTACACTGGAGTTCAGGTCAAGGGTAGGACAATGGACCGACCTGAGGATCCCCCGCCAAAAAGGAAGGAACCCCAGGTAACTTGACAAAACTCATGGGGTCGGTTTGTTAGAAATTGTGGGAGAAAATGCGGGAAAAAAGAGACAGAAAAGCTGGAGGACACGGAAGCTCGCTTGTTCGTCTCCATCCTCAATCAGGTGTCCACAAACATACATGGAAAACCTACAGTAGCTTTACAGTAGCTCACTCTTGATGCTTCCGAGCTGTCCGCCTCCCCAGCCGCTAGAATACTAATGACCCACTAACAACGCGTTGTGGTCCTCACCGCCCGAATGTCTACGACAGCCAAGCTGTGAGTACCTGAAGCCAGGCTCGGCAACCTACCGAAAAGCCATGTACACTGGTGTACCTACGTACGTCTCTTACCCGAGCTGGACAGGTAGGGACGACTCTTCTATATTTGAACCCTCCCCAGCCCCGAAGCAACTCTCTCTCCTCTCTCTCTTCTGCTTCACCCACAATCTTCGTCAACTTACAACCAGCTAAAGAAATCAACAATTTCAAAACCTCTCTTCTTCTTTTAACTAAATCTTCCTCACTTTGACATCTGTCTGCCCCGCTACCCCGCCAAAACCCCTCCATAACTCTATCAATCTTATTATAACGACCAAGGCATAGACCTTTGGTCACTACAGTCGTCAAGACGTTTTCCAATCTCCTTAACTCGTATGTTGATCTAGATAAACCCAGCTTAAAATTACTTGTATAAACAAAATTCTAACTACTCACAGGACGCATCACCCGTTTGCAGGAGCCCGCTGCTCAGCCGATTCCGGAGGCTCAGCGGACTCGACCTTTGAACAGTAAAGGTCTACTCACAGAAAGAAACCCGTCCAACCTCAATAAACCGTAAACTTCCACGTCAAAGCCAATTCAAGCACCATGGCTCCTCACGCGGAAGTCGGCACGGGCTCCTCAAACGGGTCGGTATACAATGGCCAAGGCTCCTCCGCTACCCAGGATCTCTTCACCGTCAACTCACCCAACGTCACCTACACGGATGCGGAAATCCGTTCTCGATACACCTACCGCACCACGAAGGTTGAAGTTGATGCCAGCGGCAAGTATGTTGCTACTCCTAACGAGACTCTCTACGACTTCAAGGTCGACCGCAAGGTTCCCAAGGTCGGTATGATGCTGGTCGGTCTAGGAGGCAACAACGGCACCACCGTTACCGCCGGCATCCTCGCCAACCGCCGTCAGCTCGCCTGGGACACCAAAGAAGGTCCTCGCGAGTCCAACTACTACGGTTCCGTTGTCATGGGCTCAACCCTCAAGCTCGGCCATGACGCCAAGACTCACCAGGAGGTCAACATCCCCTTCCACAACATCCTTCCCATGGTCCACCCCAATGACTTGGTCATCGGCGGTTGGGACATCAGCAAGATGAACCTGGCACAGGCCATGGACCGCGCTCAGGTTCTTGAGCCCACTCTTAAGGCCCAGGTCAAGAAGGAGATGGCGGAGATGGTTCCCCTCCCCTCCATCTACTACCCTGACTTCATTGCTGCCAACCAGGAGGATCGTGCCGACAACGTCCTTGAGGGAACCAAGGCCTGCTGGGAGCATGTTGAGAAGATCCGTCAGGATATTCGTGACTTCAAAGCCAAGAACAGTCTTGACAAGGTCATCATCATGTGGACTGCCAACACTGAGCGATACGCCGACTTGATCGAGGGTGTCAACGATACTGCCGACAACCTTCTCAAGGCCATTGAGCAGGGACATGAGGAGGTTTCCCCTTCTACTGTCTTTGCCGTCGCTTGCATCCTTGAACAGGCCCCTTTCATCAATGGCTCTCCCCAGAACACCTTCGTCCCTGGTGCCATTGAGCTTGCTGAGAAGCACAACGCATTCATTGGTGGCGACGACTTCAAGTCTGGCCAGACTAAGATGAAGTCTGCCCTTGTTGACTTCCTCATCAACGCCGGTATCAAGTTGACTTCAATTGCCAGCTACAACCATCTTGGCAACAACGACGGCAAGAACCTGAGCTCCCAGAAGCAGTTCCGCTCCAAGGAGATCTCCAAGTCTAACGTCGTTGATGACATGGTCGAGGCCAACCATGTCCTTTACAAGAAGGGCGAGCACCCCGACCACTGCGTTGTGATCAAGTACATGCCTGCCGTCGCAGACAACAAGCGTGCCCTTGATGAGTACTACGCAGAGATTTTCATGGGTGGTCACCAGACCATTTCGTAAGTTGATGTGACGTTTCTGAAAATGAGAGTAACAGCTAACAATGCCCAGGCTCTTCAACATCTGTGAGGACTCTCTCCTCGCTTCTCCCCTGATCATTGACTTGGTCATCATTGCCGAGATGATGTCTCGTATCCAGTGGAAGGCCGTGTCTTCCGACGGCACTGCTACCACCGAATACAAGAGTTTCCACAGTGTCCTGAGTGTCCTCAGCTACATGCTCAAGGCCCCCCTGACCCCCCCTGGCACTCCCGTTGTCAACGCTCTTGCCAAGCAGCGCGCTGCCCTGACCAACATCTTCCGGGCTTGCGTCGGTCTTGAGCCTGAGTCTGACATGACTCTTGAGCACAAGCTTTTTTAGGCGCTGAGGTCAGTTCTCAACGTTGCTGAGGGTATTTTGAAAGAGGAGGATACTGTGGACAGTCTTTACCGGATGCTCAAATTAGGTACTTCAAAAATTACAAAATTATAAAAGTAGAGGAGAGACGAAATAGCTTCACACTCATAGCATAACGAATTGAATGTGCCGTTCTTCTCGACAGGAGCCTTTATAATAACGTGTTATAGTGATCTTTCTGGTATTAGATTTGAAATTGATTGACGGACCAATGATGTAAGTTTGTAGTTAAAGTCTAATTGCCCCATCGAGATCGTCACTACAAGGGCCGAGTGTTTAATTGAATTTTACGTGGTGGGTAGCAACTTCACGCGGAACTGATGCGTTGCTACGCGTTTCTCCACGCCAACGCCTACAATGGCCCGCGCGTCGCGTAATTGAAGCTCCCCACTACTAGGTAAGTTACAGATGCCTTTTCCACCCCAGTTCAATGTATTTCCACATTAGCATCCTTTCACTTGATCCAAGTTTTGGTCTTTGAAGCGTCAATAAACTTGTTGTTAATTTATACTCCTTTGATTCGTTACAGCATATAATTCATACAACACCATTGCTCTCGCAATGGCTACTCCCTCCCGAGCCTCTACCCCCGTATCATCGGGCGGATTTCCTGAACAACTCTCACCACTATCAAGAATGCAAGCTGAACTCGCGGCTATCGAGAGTAGCGATGACGAAGAATCACCCTCAAAAAAGACTACAAAAGATGTGTCGCTAAAATGCCTCGACCTACCACAACGGCCAACACAGCATGAAGACGCGTCCGACGAGCCGGAGAAGGAGATGACCAGACCTCGGGGAAAATTTGCGGCCAGAATGCAAGGCATCACTCAACCAGCACAACTGGAAGAAGACAACTCCAACCAAAATACCACCGCTCGAGATCGTGTAAAGAAGAGATTCGAGCAAGACGAGAATGAAGCCAGGCAAGCAGGGGAAGAACACAATGTCGACATGCCTGATGCTTCATCAGAAGACGGCACTCCTGTGGCACGCCGACGACTAACCCGCAAGGCTTCATCACCAGCTGCCAGAAACACTTTTCGAAGCCCCAGTCCAGGATTATTCCTCGTAGAGTCATCGCCTGTTCGCCCTTCACCGTCGAAGTCAACACAGGATAACTCGGATTCTGATGAGGGCTTACCTGCAACCAAATCCGCCAGAATGGCAGCACTTCTTGAGCGCCAAAGACAAAAGAAAAGTGCCGAAGAATCAGCCAAAGAGGCGGAGCGCGCAGAAAAGCGTGCGAAGCAAGAGAAACACCCTCAAGAGATTGAGCAGACGGAATCTGATGACGATGATTCTGGCATAACTGATGATGAAGGCGGAATCCGCCTGACACAAACCGGGCGACCCAGTACCCGGAAAGCAAGCAAGAAAGCCATCGAGGAGATGAACAGAGAGACCCAGAGAATGTCAAGAAACATGCAATTGAAGCATCAGGCAAAGACAAGAAAGAAGATCTCAAAAAATAGCTTGTTTGAACGATTCAACTTCAGACCAGCAGGTGGAATAGATCCCAAAGTTGCCAGCTCCAGTAGGGGACCAACGCCTCACAGCGATGTCGAAATGCAGGATGCGGACACACCACCCAGCTCCCCCCCTATGTCCAAGGAAACTGTTCAGCCCACCGAACCTGTTGCTCAAGACGACGAATTCGATTTGCCAACCATTGACGAACTCGCCAAGACAACCAAATCCAAGCTAAATAAGGGCAAAGGAAAAGCCATCGAGACAACAACCGAACATGCACAGCCGACCCAAAAGCCTAAACGTCAATTTCGGGTCAAACTCCCACCTGTCAGAACCAACGTGACCTTGGTAGACTCCGATGACGAATTGGAAATTACGACAACGACAAAAGATAAAATTCAAGCTGTGTTCGACATAGCGCCCACCAAAAAAGCTCAAGAACCCAACTCGATCCAGACACTGCGCGCCCTTGCACAGGTTAAATCTCCAGGCAAGGAGACCAGAAGAAAGAACGAAAATCATGGTATGACGCCAAGCGAGCTGCAGATGTACCTTCAGCAAAAGGCGCGACAACAGGCCAAGGTGGAGCGTGACCGCAGACTGGATATGCTCAAGGCCCGAGGTGTAGTTATCCAGACCGCTGAAGAGCGCGAGCGCGAGATGCAGCAGGTCGACGACATCGTCGCCAAGCACAGGGAAGAGGCACAGAGGATCATGCAGGAGGAGCGGGCTGCCGCCAAGAAGGAGAAGCGAGAGAACGGCGAAGTTGATCCTCTGGCGTGGGATGACAGCGACGACGAAGAGTATCAGGCTTCTGCTGACGAGGCTGATGCCGAAGCATCTGCGGTCGAATTATCTGGATCAGAGGACGAAGATGACGAAGCAAACGGCAACTCTATGATTGAAGGAGAGGCCGAAGACGGAGAGTCCGAGGCTTCTGCTGAGGAGGAGGAGGAGGATGCAACTCCTGTTGCTAGTCGAGATGTTCATGATGACGCCGATGAACTCCCAGTGGCGAGCAAGCGACGAATCCGCAAACCTATCGTTCTTACTGACGATGAAGAGGAGAGCTCGGTTGAGATGACACCCAAACCGAAGCCACAAACCACCCTGCACACCTCCCCCACAGTCCCAAATACTCAATCCCCTACAGCGCCTAGATCTGTACTACGTTCAGCTAAAAAGAACTTTATCCCTGGCCTCCCTGTACAGGGAGCAGCTGGTCTTGGGCTTACTCAGATCTTTGCTGGTACCATGGACGACAGCCAGGTCGATGCAGAGAACGGTCCAACTCAGTCCATGATGCCTGACTTCGACCACTTTCCCGACTCCAACTTTTCTGCGACCATGGACGAGCCCATGGAAGACATGGTCATGGACAGCCAGAAGGACGACACACAAAAGACAACTCAAGGCGTTCATCTCAACTTTTCTCAGTCTCAAATGCGAAGCCTTGATAGCCTGCTGCGGGAGGAGAGCACACAAATCTCTGACATGATCGACTTCACTCAGGATGAGGGTCTCCAACACCAAACGCCCCTGAAAAACAGATTTGTCGAGGCGCCAGATTCCACCGTGGAGACAATGGTAGTTGATCAAGAGGACCCAATACAAGCCTCGCCGTTAGTCCGTCGTGGTCGCCTTCGTCGCAGAATGGATACGTCTGAGCGAATTGAGGAGACACCTGAGCCCGTGGCTGCAGAGAAGTCTGACACTGCCTTTCATATGTTGAAGGAGGGAGCCAAGCAAGAAAAGAAGAAACAGGCGCAAGCAAAGTTTGATCACAAGAAAAGCAAAGCCAAGGAAATGGTTCAGGATCAGGCCGAGGAATCCGAGGATGAGTACGCTGGCCTGGGTGGTGTAGACGGCGAGGACAGTGATAACGAATCCGTTGCCTCACTTAAAGAGATTATCGACGATGCTGCCGGTAATGATGTTGACGAAGCCAAGCTCGCTGCTTTCTATGCGTAAGTTTTTACCTATTTGCCACTATTGACATAACTCTAATATTTTGTAGCGACCGAGAGCGTGCCGACGATGAGAAGCAGGTTGAGAAACTTTTCAAGGACATCACAACTGGCATGCTTCGTCGCAAGCGCGGCGCGGGATATGATCTCGACGACTCTGACGATGATGGCGAAGCTCGTCGAAGGATGAAGCGTCGACAATTCGCCAAGATGCAGCAGGCTTTATTCGCTGATGAACGGGTTAAAAAGATTGCCGAAAATCCGGGTAACCAAGCTTTCCTCAAAACCATCGAGGACAGAGGGAGCGACGATGAGATGGACTTTTTGGATGCACCTGAAGAAGCCAACGAGCCCTCCCAGTCCCAGTCCCAGGATGATGAAGGCAGCAAGACAAGAACTGTTCCCGATAGTCAACCTCAAAGGATTTTTGGCCCTGCGGATAATCGGGCACCTGCCTATCTGCGTAGAACCAAGGATGGCAAGAAGCCTTCCAACATCGGCGAGGTGCGCGAGACTCTATCGGACTTGCTAGAGGAGCCCCATGACTCTATCATTCCCGCCACAGAAGTAGGATCAGACAGTGAGGGTGAAGAGGAGGCTCACGCACAAGCTCGCAGTGACAAGGAGAACGATGAATCTAACCTTCGCCGTGGCCGTGTTGCAGTTGTTGATCGCATTAGCCTAAAGCGCAACAGCTCTTCCAGCGTCAGCACCAGCCGTCTTGCCTTCGCAACAGCATCGAGCTCCTCTTTCAAGGTGCCCGCGCTTCTACGTCGTGCGACAGCCAACTCATTTGTCTCTGGCACGGCCTCCACATCAAGTTCTGGTACCTCAACGCCAGCCATTGGATTCGGTGAAGAGGCCAAAATCAAGAAGGGAGCCAGCAAGAAGAGCGGCGTGCATGCCTTTGCGCGAGACAGTGAGAGACGAGCGAAGCTCGAACAAAATGAGCGAAAGAGAGAAGAGAGGAAGGTCAAGGGGGCTGAAAAGAGAATTGGAGTCGTGGGTGGTTTGCTGGGTAAGGGGTCGTTTGAGTAAGCTGGTATGGAATGGAGTTTGGGTTTATGTGAATGGAATATCCTGAGGATCAAATATCCCGGCATGGCGTATGGTTTGGACAAAGGGACATAGGCGTTGTACCTGTATCCATTTATCAATGTTATTTCGTTATGTAATGGCACTTACTAGACCCAACATCACTGCGTAGACTATGTTTTCTTCGAGTAACACCTTGAGAGATTCATATATCGTTTGTTTAACTAACTCTGTAGATTGCATATAAAGACATTCTATGGTCATATCTTGGAACGACCACTTCCTATCCACACTGTTACTAAAGGGCAAAAATGTGAACCAAAACATCTCACCATCTTGATATGACCACGATTGAGATAGACAAAAAGGGGCCGAGTTTGTTCTGATAGTATTCATTAGTTATGAAATTGAGATGAAACTATTAGGTAAGACGAGAACTGTCTTTGCGTGTCCACAAGAACCCCCCGAAGAAGTCGGAAATCATTCTCATTCAACGATGAGTCGAAAAACGTCAAGTTTTATCGAAGAGAGATATCTTTGTTGAAAGATCCTTGATCGAGGTCTATGCTGCTCGATAATTACTCAAAGATTTCCCGAGTTCCGGGTTTCCTTCATAAACCGATTAGCCCCTGAAATCACAACTACCTACTGGGAAACCATAAGAGAGAAACATTGGACACGATATAGTAATTTACTTCTATTTTCTTCAATTGCCCAGGCTAGCAGATTATGTACGCTCTATATCAATATGTCTTCTAACTCATTATTATCACTTTTGGAACGCCGCTCCTGAGAACTCTCCACTACCCAGACCCAGCATTCGCTTTGTAAACAACCACAACTCAAAAGCCTCCAGCTTGATTTCTACACGCATGAATCCGACCCATGCAGCGACCACTCGTACAGCGTTAAGAGGCCACAAAAGCGATCCGGTTTGGCTAATCTCTTCAAGCTTCTCATGGAAAACGGTTTTTGTGCAGTATCGTGCTAGAATCATGAAGGAACGGATGGGGCCTTGGCGAGTTTGGAGGTTCTCGTCCAGGCTACGGGTCAAGTCGTTTGTCTTGAGGATCAAAAGAATGATTCGAGGGACACGGCTGAGGAGTTGAACGAGATCGACGATCAGTCCCTCCTGCAGAGCACCACTCATTGTCTTCTGCTCGTCGGCTGTTCGGTTCTCGAGAATAGATCCAGACTTGCTGACGATACTGTAGTCCCGACCAGTAATTGCCGAGGCGAAGAGAGGAAAGTCCTTGTCCTCGATACCAGCAACTTCGTGAGCATACTTCTTCATACGGTCCATATCACCATCGATAACCGCGAGCCACATCTTGGCGTACGATCTTCGCATAGGAAGTTCAATATCACGATACAGTCCATGGTCGTACAGTATGACATCAAAGTTTGGCCCACGACCGAGACCTCGACGACTGGTGTTCTTGCGGATCGCAATGTTGCCACCATGAGGATCGCAGTGTAATGGTGCACCATCGCCAAAAATCATTTCGTTGAAAATGCGGGACAAGGTGGCCGAGACTTCGTCGCGATCGATTCCGTTTTTGTCCAGGTACTCAAGATCGTCAAGCCGACTTCCAGCTTCACAAGCCATAACGATAATCCTTTGCTTGGCCCAGATGACCTCGGGAATAATCAGTGGCAACTGCGGAATATTCGCAAAGTGCTCCTTCATACGACGGGCATTGTTAGCCTCTTCTTGGAAGTCCAACTCCTTAGGAAGGGAAACGTCCATCTCGGAAGAGAGCCATTCGAGGTCGTACTCAGGGAAAAATCGTTTCAAAGTCGAAAAAGTATACCGAGTCAGAGCGAGATCTAAGGGTGCCCAGCCTTGAAGTTCTGGATGCTGCACCTTGACTGCAACCTTTTGGTCTGACCCCTTGATAGTTGCTAAATGTACCTGTGCAAGGGAGGCAGCGCCGATTGGCTCGGGAGAGAAGTCGGAGAAGTAATCCCAAAGCTCCTCTCCAGTATCCTGTCGGAACATGTCTTCAATCGATTCAAGTGAGGACACAGGGCATTTGTCTTGCAGCGGTATAAATGTATTGGTCCACTCAGAAGGTAAAAGGTAGTTCATGGCGCTCTACAAAATTGTTAGCATGTCTAACGCTCTCCGAGTCTTACGTTGAGGTGGATCCTTACGAGATGTTGGCCAAGTTTGATGAAAATGCCTCCATTCTTTTCCAATACGATCAGGGTTCGTTCGGCGCATCGTTGATGACATGCTTTTAGCATGCTTTCTTGTTCGTCATGGTCCTCGGTCGTTTCTCTCGCATTCAAGGTTGTTCGATAACTATTCAGACCGTCAGACTTATTTGCTTTGTGCCAAATAACAGGTGGCAACATACTCGTTGATACAAACAGCGAGTGCAGCCGCAACTCTGCCTGTACGTTCCGCTGCTTCATAACTATTCTTGATGTCGTCGCCTAATGCAAATGCGGTTGCGCCTATAGTCCCAACACCGGCCGAGGCATATAACAAAGGTCGTCTGGGACCTGATTTTTGGCCATTGTTCCCCCTCGAGCCTTTCCCAGAAGCAAAATTTCGAGAAGTGATGTAGCGTAAAGGCTTGCCCCGGAGCAATTGACCTCTACAAGTCGAGCACGTCCATGGTCGAGCGGCGATACGGGTCGCAAAGGCCGAGACAGAAAAGGTGTTCATCTGGCCGCTGAGGGGCTTTAATAAGGTAGAATATTAAGGAGTGAGATATAGCTACTCATTCTAAAACAGAGACGTCCAACGAAAAAAAAAGGAGTGGACAGCGAACATGAATCTGCACTGTAGAGTTAAGACCGGGCTTAATTTTGGATCATGTCGTCAACCAAGATCAAGGCATAGCAATGAATCGACAGTTTTTTTGCTTGGGTGTGCCGATTCCGATAAACCTCCGTCCGTCCACCCAGGCCAATCGCTCGGTTTGGGCCGGGTGCGATATTCGGGGAGGCGAATTGGCCACCCGCCCGATAGCAAAGATTAGGACCCTGCACTCCAAGATCTAGTCTCCGCGTGTCATCACGTGATTGCGCGACCGCGACCTGCGATCGCGTCTATTGTTAAACCTCTTTACACGACCACGCCACTCTACGAATCTTATACCATACAAGCTACCCCCACGACATTTCCTCAATATTGTGTATCCGCAATTCTATGCAACAGACAACTCACAAGAAAACAGCCGAAAACATGCTGTCTTTTGCTTCTACCCCCATCTTCACTGGTAATTGGGACCATCGCCCGGTCATCTCATCGCCTCTGTCTTCATCACCTGTTCGCGCGTCATCGCCAATCGACCGGAACGCGCATTCTCAACGACAAATTCAATCTTCTCCCATTAAACCTCCCAAGTTTAATTTTGCTTCTCGCCCGACGCGGCCCAATCCCCTTAACCGCAAGCGAGAGGAGGTGCAAGACAGCAGGCGAAAACAGTTTCTTCAGAATGTCAAGCAAAGCCGCGAAGACAAGGCTTGGCAACGAAGAGACATTGAGGGACAGGTAAGATAAGAGCTTGCATTTTTCATACCATTGTAGCTGACTGGGGCCACAGTTTTTGAAAACAAATTACCTGGCCGACAGAGGACAGCTATTACATGATGCTCCAGAAGTTACCGAAGCGGATATTGAAGAGGCCATGACCTTTTACCAAGAACACCCTCCAATCCCTGAGGAGGATGAGATGATGATGGACGAGGAAGAGCAGCTTGAGGCTATGTTGGCATCTTATGAAGAACAGCAGATGACTTCTTCTCAGCGACCATTATCACCTACACTATCAGAAGAAGACTATGACGATGTTTTTGCTGAACTTATTGCACAAGAGCAAGCACAGCAGAGCATGCAAATGCAACCACAGGACCAAATGGACACTTCTGGGGATGTTGAGATGCAATAACGAGCTTGCCTTTTGTGTTTTCATTTCTTATTGCTTAACATTTCATCACGCACGGAGTTGGGGTTAATTGGAACTCGAAGAAGGGCATGGCGTTTGGGAAATGCCGTGAACATATCACTGAGCGTGTACAACCATTATTTTGGCAAAGGGTATTTAGATGGCTTGGAAGGGCACCCGGGCTTGGTATCTATTGAGGATTGCAGGCTTCATCTCCTGGGTTGAGGGCATCTTGAGCCGACTGCATGTCTCCAACAAGATCAGGGGGTGGCGATCCTGCTGCTTGCATCTGGTCGAGATGTTAGTATCAATAAAATCATTGAGGAGAAAATCCGAGATGAACATACCTTCTGCATTTTGTCCACGATAAACTCACGATCTGTCGCGTTGGAATCCGAGTATGTCTTCTCTTCGAACTTGGCCACTATCTGACGCACAATGGACTGTTGTTCTTCATACCGCTTCAAATCATCTTTGGGTGTCGCGTCACGGTTCTTGATCAGCCATTCGGGGAACTTCTCATCAAGCTCCTTCATAGGCTCGTAGAGGATTTCCTTGTTAGTGAGCTGCTCCATCATACCCATGAGCATTTTGGAAAACTCCTCTTCGCTGCCCTCACCTCCTAGATCGCCAAGGTCGCCTGAGGATAATTGCTTAAGCATCTCGGACATGAAATCGTCGCCGGACCCCGAGGCAGCAGCAGCCGTGGCCTGATCTCCTGACGCCTGCATCCTCTCCATTGTCCGCTTAATGGTATCTTGGAAAGATGCATCCTCAGGTGGTCCTTGAGATGCTGGCTCCTTTGCAGAGCTTGGAGGTGGCGCATCGCCAGCGCCTTCGGCCGCAGCGATATGCTTAAATATGTCCTCGAATTGAGTTTGCATATCAGGCTGGAAAAGTATTAGCACTTACAATAAGTGATATGTTTATGGTGGATAAAACTTACGGACTGCTCGAGCTCGCCTAAGAGATCGGCCATACCAGCCTGTAACTGTTTGGCAAATTCTTCTTCTGAAAACGCATCCTCAACTTCAGGCTGCTTGCCAGAGGGAGCTGCGTCTTTTGGAACTTCTGCTTTAATAGTAGAAGGAGCTTCGACAGACTTGGTTTGGTCGATCTTGACTGCTGAGAACTCGTCCAACATATCTAGGAACAATTAGCGGATACGCCCATGGTCCTGTTTTCTTGTAACACACCGTCCAGGTCGTCCAGGTCATCTTCGTCTGGGTCTGGGACATCCTCAAAGTCGTCGAGAGGCTTTTTAATTTCGACTGCAGGCGTCGAAAGGCTGACTGCCTTCTCAACCACTGCCTCCGTGGCAGCTGCCGCGGTCACTACCGCTGCGGAAGTGAGCACAGCAGCTTCTTCTTCAGGAGCATCCTCTTGGATAGCGGGTTTCTTCTGATCGCTCTCCTTGGTGACGGCGCTTTGGGGACTGATTTCTTTGGATGCGGGTTCATTGGATCCGGCTTCTTCAGTAGTAGCGTGCTGGGTTGTGATCTCTTTGGAAGAAGTGGCTTGAGAGGCGGTGTCTTGCACAGCAGCTCCAGAGGTCTCTTGAGAAACCGTCTCCTTTTGGGAAGCTTCCTGAGGAACCACCTTGGTTGGCTCTACCTCTGGAGCAGGAGTATGTGCTGATGGAGAAGATATCGGGGGATCAACAACCGGGGCATCGGGCATAGGAGCGCCAGCCGAGGCGGGAGTAGCGACATCCTCAACCTTGAGATTCCTGATGTCCTCATGCTGGTCCTCCTTGGGCTCGTCTTTGATATCCTCCTTGACACCCTCCTGTAGCTCCTCCTTTAGCTCCTCCTTCAAGGCAGCTTCTGCGTCCTTGTCCGCACTCATGATGCTAGTTTGTCTGACTGAATATCCAACACAACTCACTCACACACCCCCACTTGTGTCAACGAACGTCGGTGAAGTGAGACAAATGAGCTGGGTTGTGGAGAGATTTGCGTGGCAGACTTCTTCACATGAAGCTCTGCGCTGTAGAAGCCGAGGGAGTGGTATGTAAAGGAGAATTATCGTTTACTACTCGACGATACGTGGGAAAGGAACTTTGAGGTGAGCGGATGTATGCCCGCTTCTAACTTGACTGTGCCGAGGTGACCTATGATTGTGACCCCAACCGGCGCTAGATCGCAGGTGATTGCTACAGGTACCAGGAGGTAATCGGTCAGGGTCGTGGCACCTAGTGGCACCCAGATAGGTAGGTATTTCTAGCGCACTTATGGGAAGGTTGTTAGGCCTCTTAAACTGGTCAGAATAAAATAAGCAAGCAAGAAACTACCTACCTGTTGATAGAGACAAAAGCTGAAGTTAGGTAATTTCATCCTTTGCACTCTCTGTAAGTTACTGCCCGAATAATTGATAGGTTAGTACCTACCTAGGTAGGTACACCGGGCAGGCTGCCCGACTAACCTATGGATTAGTTAGGGGTTTACCCCACCATACCTACCTAGGTAACAATAACAGCACGGGCTGTCTCTTCCACTGAGAGAGCCTGCCTACTAACTTCCATAACTGCTCGCTCATATAACAGTGGAGGCAACCGACCACTAACTCCAGTAGCGGGGTCTCCCGAAAAAGGATGGACGTGCTTCTCAACCAACGACGATGAGTATTGGCCTGTGCATCGAATCATCAACAAAGACGTCCATCGTTTGGTGAATTGCACTGCACTGCGCAAACAGCACCGGCTTTGGCTTTGGCTTCGATTTCTTTTCCTTTCTCCATCAACCTTCCCTCTCGGATCCTTTCCTTTCTCCCAAAAGTCAAGTCTCCGTACAAAACGAAGGCCTGCGCACCTTGCTACTTACTTACTTGAACTTGCTTGACTTAGCAACCTTTCGTCGCTGTCATAATATTCGCTGCGCCTCAGCTCTTCGACTTCGCGCAGCCCTCGAACCTCGAACCTTGACGATTTTGTGCCCATAGTCACGACCACAACCCCCATCTCGTCGCAGCCAGGATCTTCACAGGAAGAAATCATGACGCTGTGTCAAAACAGATTGCAAGAGGAAAGGTGAGACTGTGCAGCTTGTGTTGACCTCGGACCATACTGAGACCCAAGTAGGAAGCAGTGGCGACGAGACCATCCTTTCGGTTTCTATGCCAAGCCTCAGCGCACCAAAGAAGGTATTCTCGATGTCAAGAACTGGGAATGCGGAATACCTGGAAAGGACAATACGATTTGGTCTGGTGGTCTTTTCAAGCTGACCATGGTTTTTCCTGATGGTGAGACCCAACACAACCACTTGCGATGCTCTTGCAATATGTGCTAATTTGTACTAGAATATCCCACAAAGCCTCCCAAATGTGAGAAGACGAGTTTTAGACATGACCGGAGAGGGAGTTGATGCTGATATAGCCCAGGCAAATTTGTTCCCCCGCTGTTCCACCCGAACGTCTACCCGTCAGGCACTGTGTGTTTGTCCATTCTCAACGAAGAGGAAGCATGGAAGCCTGCCATCACCATCAAGCAAATCCTGCTTGGTATTCAAGACCTCCTCAATGACCCTAATCCCGAGTCTCCTGCCCAGGCGGAGGCGTACAACTTATTCAAGAAGGATCGTGCCGAGTACGAGAAGCGAGTTCGCCGAATAGTCCGCGAAAACCCCACTCCTTGAGCATGCTTTTCGAAGCTTCAGGTACAGAGGCTATTTAGACGAGAATTTTCTTTGCGAGAAACCCCGGGCCACGGCGTTAAAGGAAATACCAGGGCGGGAAGTCACCTGGAACCTGTAAGAGGGAATTCAGGGACCACGGGGGCACACGTATGTGATACAGCATGATACGAGGACAACGAAGGATCGGGTACTTGGCAAAGGGTTTATACTGCACGCTGGGTCGCTGAACAGGGATACAAGCCAGAGCCAACAGGAGCGCATTTCTTTGAAGATTAAACAGAGTCTTTTTCCTTCAATATGTTACATTATACCGGCAGTTTGTCGGTCCATGCATCCTGCGATGTTGGCCGGCGAGTGATTCACTTTGCGGCTGCGTTTGTGGGAACGACCCACAGTTTCGGTTCAGTCCTTCGTCGGAGCGGATATGATCATGTGAGAGAAAGCAACAATCTACAACTATCCATGTTGATTAATCATCGTATGAACGGCGGTTATGGTTCTGTGAAACAGCAGCAACAGCCATGAAGTCTATACCCGCTGTATTTCCCTTATCAAGCACCTATCCCAAAGTTTATGTAATTTGTCCAATAACATCCAAGTTTCGGGGCTCTTGGCTGCCAATGAAGTCTGCCGATTTGCAAGCCGAAGTCGGCCATCTTGTTTACTCACACCTCCCAAAATTTTTTGGCTTGGCCTCGTTCGATAACTCGTTATCTATCAACGGACAGGTTCTTCCATGGATGTAGAGTAAAACAATGGAGGCTTTGACGTGAAGTATAAGAGAATACAATCAGAAATACTGTGGCAATCTGTAGTATTGCTTAGTTGGTTTAGCGACTTACTCAATGGTTGCCAGTCACCATCACAGTGGAGAGAGATATGCCCATCGTTTCCGCAGCGGAGCATCTTGTGGATAACCTTAACGAGAAAAGGTGTCACTGAGTGCATTGGATCTGAGAATAACCGCTAATAACCTTGCGCCTCCCGGGCCGGTACTGTAGATAGTAGGCAGGTACCTTGGGGATGGAACGGGAAGTAGTCACTTATCGCCTGTCGCCTGTGCCGGCGGAAAGAGGGAGGGTGGAGTTTTTGCTATGACTCCTCTTTTTCTCTCTCCTCGGGCTACTGCTAAATATTAATCTTGCTTGTCCCGTTCCTTTCCCTCCCTCATACCATCCTCTATTCAACACTTCTCTATTGCACACTTCTGCAACCGCAATCATGTGTGGAATTTTCGCCTGTCACCGGTACGCTCTCACCCCTTGCGAATGAACATGGATCTTCTCTGGTGGTTTTGGAGGGGCAAGGCATGGGGCATCATGACCCCGCCATGAATTGAATTGAATTGAGATCACCCCGCGGTCGGAGGGGGAAAGTTATCATGGCGCGACTAACATTTTGCCATCTCACAGTCATCCCGACGTGGAAAAGTTCAAGCCTACGGCTCTGAAGCTCGCAAAGCAGTAAGTATGCCAGCCCATGATCGAAACATCGAAACTAACTTATCGGCGCAGAATTCGTCACCGTGGCCCCGACTGGAGTACGTAAAATAATGGCCGGATCGTTACACTCATAGCAAGTATTAAAGTCGCGTTTTTAGGTGGAAGCGTTATTTCCAACCACACCAGTATGTCAATTGGCTTTTAGGGGACTTAAGCTTTCGTCTCTAACCCTTGCATTAGTTCTCTGCCATGAGCGTCTCAGTATTGTTGGTGTTGGTAAGTCGCAAGCTCTTGCTTGACACCTGGAAGCCCTCACAACTGACAATCTTTTCACAGAGTCCGGAGCCCAGCCCCTGACCAACGCCGACGACAGCATCGTTCTCGCCGTCAACGGTGAGATCTACAACCATCGTCATATTCGAAAGCACCTCAAGGAGCGATACCACTTCAAGACCACTTCTGATTGTGAGGTCATCATCCCCTTGGTAAGAGAATGTCCCGTTTATGACTACGGAGGAAGCACCGATCTTACAATAGTTATTTTCTAGTACACCGAATTTGATACCGATGCCCCTAACCACCTCGATGGTATGTTCTCCTTTGTCCTCTACGACAAGAAGCAAGACCGCACAATTGCCGCCCGCGACCCTATCGGTATTACCACCTTTTACCAGGGCTGGTCCTCCACTGAGCCTGGAACCGTCTACTTCGCCTCCGAGTTGAAGTGCTTGCACACCGTTTGCGACAAGATTGTCGCTTTCCCTCCAGGTCATGTCTACGACTCTAAGACTGGTGAGACCACTCGCTACTTCAACCCTTCTTGGTGGGACCCCAAGAAGATTCCCAGCAACCCTGTCGACTACAAGGTCCTTCGACAGGCTCTTGAGAAGTCCGTCCGAAAGCGACTCATGGCCGAGGTGCCCTTCGGTGTTCTGCTTTCCGGTGGCCTTGATTCGAGTTTGACTGCCTCCATCGCCCAGCGTGAGGTGACCCGACTCCGAAAACAGGCTCTCGAAGCCAACGGCAACGTTCTCCCCGTCGAGGACCCTGACACTGGTGAAGGTCTTGTTGGTGTCGACGATGACGACCACCTCGACACTCTTACCTACCTTCCCCAGCTCAACTCTTTCTCTATTGGTCTTCCAGGCTCTCCCGACAACAAGGCCGCTCTCGAGGTCGCCAAGTTCCTCGGAACCAAGCACCACGTCATGACCTTCACCATCGAGGACGGTCTTAATGCCCTTTCTGACGTTATCTTCCACCTTGAGACTTACGATGTCACCACCATCCGAGCCTCTACCCCCATGTACCTCTTGTCGAGAAAGATCAAGGCCATGGGTATTAAGATGGTTCTGAGTGGTGAGGGTAGCGATGAGATCTTTGGCGGTTACCTGTACTTCCACGCTGCACCCGATAAGGAGTCTTTCCACGAGGAAACTGTGCGACGTGTCAAGAACTTGCATCTATCTGATTGTCTGCGAGCTAACAAGTCCACATCTGCTTGGGGTCTTGAGGCTCGTGTTCCTTTCCTTGACAAGGAGGTAAGCTGATTTTTTCAAGGGTGACCAGGTTGAGCGCACAATGCTAACAGTTTAAACAGTTCCTTGAGTACTCCATGAACATTGACCCCCAGGATAAGATGATCACTAAGGAGAAGCTCGAAAAGTACATCGTCCGCAAGGCTTTCGATACTTCAGATGAGCCCGATGAGCAGCCTTACCTTCCCGATAACATCCTCTGGCGACAGAAGGAACAATTCTCTGATGGTGTTGGCTACGGATGGATCGATGCCCTCAAGGACACCGCTGAGAAGCAGGTCACCGACGAGATGATGAAGAACCCCAAGCCTGAGTGGGGTAACGATATCCCTGATACCAAGGAGGCATACTGGTACCGATGCATGTTTGACGAGCACTTCCCCCCTCACTGCGCGTCAACTGTCATGCGCTGGACTCCCACCTGGTCCAAGCAGAGTGACCCTAGCGGCCGGTAAGTCACATCCCTGTAAACGAAAAAAAGAAAGAAAGAAAAGTGGTTACTAATATCGATCGTTATAGAGCCATTGCTACCCACAACGCCAAATATGACAACGCGGCTTAACGACATAGCGAATCGAGTAAAACACCAAGTAGAGAAAACTTGGTCCACTCATTGTAACTTATACTATCTGAGGTATCTGTCATGAACCTGATCTAAGGAGCAACTCTGGGTGTCGTTTCTTGGAGGTAGAGAAAAAGGCGTCTGGGATTTGCTTAGCTACCTACCTTGGAATGCTGATGACTGTAAAAAGGGACGGATGATATGGGCAGGAACATGGGAGAAAGAATAAAGACAAAAGTTCTAGAAAGAAAGAATTGCATGGATTACATGTTAATGCGAGTGTTGGTGAACGTCGAATTTATTGCCAGTTAAATCTAGTGCTTGATGTTGTGCTGTTTGACTTGCTCATGCATGAAGGGTCTTGACGATGAAGCAGCCTATTACAAATGTGTGTAGTGAACTGGCCAATAGGTGGGTGACACTCCTCGACGTGGGTTGGTCGATCAGATTCGTCAATGCAGCGAGGTGTTAATTAACTCTGATACTGAGTTGGGCTAGGTAGACAAGACTCGTTTGGCTTAGGGTAGTGGTCAGTTAATGATGGAGTCAGATGAGTTGTTAGTGTCTGAGCTGTTCATGCGTCGAAGAAATGCAAGCTAAAGGTGGAATCGAGGTCTGTACGGATAACAACTCTTGTTGGGCAGCGAGTCGTAGTAGTAGACGAGATGTTGATACATAGCCCGAGTTTTGAGAGAAAATGATGGATAAATACTATGACAATCAACACATAGCAAACAAGTATTTTCTCAATGCGGCGAGTGTTTCTTACGTCTAAACAGGCGGTTGCTCAAGATGTTGACCAATACCTCGTTTTTGATTTCTCAACTTGACCTAGATGACCAAGTATCCAGGTCGCAAGAATTATCCGTTACCCCTCCACGTGGGCCTTAAGTAGTTTCTGGGGGGCCTATAAAATCATCAAATTAGACTGGTGAATTACATGATCGTCGGCTCTATAGTACAAAAGAATTGTTAGGTGGTGTTTGAGGTCAAGAGTGGTCACCCGCGACTGGCCAAGCGACAAGGTGATACAGTCCCGATATCAGCCGACTTGGGTGATGCATGTGCCAATTCCCTGCTTCGAGGCCTGTCTGGTAGCCGAGTCTGTACAAATCTCAGAGCTTGGGCCCTGTGGAGCTTAGCTACTGTGCCTGGGCAACCCTGGCTACGGCGGGGTCCCCCAACAATTAAACCCTGTGTAGAAGGTTGCCCTGTGTAAATCCATGCCTGGGGAGCCAGAGCCAGAGCTAGAGACAGCCCAAGCATCCATTATTTTCTGCCAGGCTCTTCCCATTGTCTCCCGCTCTCCTCCCCTGTTTCTCTCTCATCCCCATCTTCATCTTCATCAAAGACTCATAATCTTCAAGATACCAAACACCGCAATCATGTCTGTCCCCGCCTTCTCCGACATTGCCAAGCCGGCCAACGATGTATGCCTCTTCTGACCTCCCCACGTCGTCTTTACTTCTGTTTTGGTTCTTCTGGCTGTGACTACACCACGGCTGCGAGAGATGTGTTTTCCCACTCCTTTGGATCACATACCAAGGAGTGGAACTGGCCATACAGCTCTGGGACTTCAATTGCCTCGATATTGGATCCAAACACCTTTGCCATACCTGCAACATGATCATCTATGAGCTCCGCTGACTTTTGCGCCTCGTTTTTGCGCCGTTTTATAGCTCCTCAACAAGGATTTCTACCACCTCTCTGCCACCACCTTCGAGTTCAAGGACACCGCCCCCAACGGCGTTGCCTTCAAGGTCACTGGCAAGTCCAGCCACGAGAAGGCCACCTCTGCTGCTGTGAGTATTCCTTTGTAAACAAACCCAATGGCAGTCCATCCTGTTGTTTTTCGTTCGGGGGTTCGGAGGCTAGTGCTCGGTCAACCGCGGCTTTCGGCGCCGTTGTCAAACTAGCTCTCTACAACTTCAATGAGAAACAAGATGGCCTCCTGTTTTGCAACATGGGACTGACCTAAACCTTACAGATTGAGGGAAAATACACCGACAAGCCTACCGGTACGACACCACCGTCTTTTTCTTCAACACCGTCACTTTCACAATCTCCATCTCCGTCCCCACCACCCATATCTAACCCCCGCCGAAAACAAAATCTCCCCTCTCTCAGCGTCTCGCGAATCCTTGGGCCAAAATCGGGATGGCCGATAGGATTCGCAGCGCTTTTTCAACCTGGCTTCGCTCAACTGCTAATGTTCTACTCCCGTACAGGCCTGACCCTCACCCAGACCTGGAACACCGCCAACGCTCTCGACACCAAGATCGAGGTCGCCGACTCCCTCGCCAAGGGCCTCAAGCTCGAGGGTCTTTTCAACTTCCTCCCTGCCACCGCCGCTAAGGGTGCCAAGTTCAACCTCCACTTCAAGCAGCCCGGTTTCCACGGCCGTGCTTTCTTCGATCTCCTCAAGGGCCCCGTCGCCAACGTCGATGCTGTTGTCGGCCACGAGGGTTTCCTCGCTGGTGCTTCCGCTGGCTACGATGCCAACAAGGCTGCCCTGACCGCTTACAGCGCCGCTGTTGGCTACGCTGCCCCCCAGTACAGCGCTGCTATCACCGCTTCTGACAACCTCAGCGTCTTCGCCGCTTCTTACTACCACAAGGTCAACTCTCAGGTTGAGGCTGGTGCCAAAGCTACCTGGAACTCCAAGACCGGCAACGCTGTCGGTCTTGAGGTTGCCAGCAAGTACCGCATTGACCCCGTCTCTTTCACCAAGGTTCGTACAATCAAGCCTACAAGAATGGAGGCATATGACTGACTCATGATCCGAAATATAGGTCAAGATCAACGACCGCGGTATTGCTGCCCTTGCCTACAACGTCCTCCTCCGTGAGGGTGTCACCCTGGGTCTCGGTGGCTCTTTCGACACCCAGAAGCTTGACCAGGCTACCCACAAGCTCGGTGCCAGCTTCACCTTCGAGGGTTAAACTGATGCTAAAAATTACCTCTATTCAGCTTCTAGCATAAAATCTGCGCTAGAATATTCCGCTCTAGAGTTGTTCCACCCTCAACAACTCATGTACCTTACAGGCTTGCATTGCGGTGGTCCTTAAGGATGTAGATTAACTCAAATAAAAAATCTCGAAGATCTTGATATGTCTTGATGCCCCTTCATGTGTATGAAGCCTCTTATTGGATATTTGTGCAGGGATCCCGTTCTGTCTATCAAGAATCTATCTTGTACATATAGCCGTAAAACTCCAATATGGACGTTAATATATCGTGCATACCGTACGTCCTTACTACACGTGCTCTAAAGAGAGTGATAAGATTCCGACTCTTTCTCCCCTTTCATCTAACCTCTCTCCTTCTTCTGCTGTCCAATGCTCATGAATTGAATATAGATGAGAGGGGCCAATAATGTCGTTGCAAGAATACCCGATATTATGATGAAATGCCCAGTGATGGACGTTTGTGGCTCGAATTCAATATCGTCGTCACCCATAGCCCGCTTCTGCCATCGTTCTTTACGTCGCTCGTCCTCTCGTCGATGTGTTCGCGTATGACCTTCTTTGTCAAAGTGGGGGACATTGTTCTGGTGCCCAAAAGGATCGTCGCCTGGCCCCATGCCTCCATGAGAAGCGGTCTCGTGGGGTTTAAAAGGGTCACCCCATGGGCTCTGATGACGACTGTGTGATGCTCCTTGTTCTTGCGACGATGCGCCGCCGCCACCAGTACTTTCTTCATGCGCCTTGCGACGCTTGTCCACCTGGTCTCCCCAGCCTCCACTCCGGTAGAAACTAGGCGGCGGACCGCGAAAGGTGCCTCTCCTGCGGCTTAGGCCTGAAGGTGCGCGTCCACCAGCCTGGTGGGAATGGTAAGAACCACGCTGAGCAGCTGTTTGCGGTGGATGATGGTGCAGACGCAGGACATCTCGATCGTAGGCTGAGCGGCGAGACTTATCAGACAAGACAGTGTATGACTCGGATATTAGGGAGAACGTAGATGATGCGTTTGGATCTGAACGATTGGCGTCGGGATGGTGTGTCTTGGAAAGCGAATAGAAGGACCTGGGAAATGTCAGTTAGTTGCATATCATCATGGGCGTTGCGGGCAACGGCCATACTTTTTTATTTCTGCCGGTGTGGCGTCATGGCGCACGTTCAGTCGCTCATAATGATTCTTCTTGGCGACCTCATCATGCCGCCCTCTTCGTTGCTGAGCTTGCAGTCCATATAAGTTAATAGCAGGTATCGGACACCGGAGCAGTCTAGCGCTGCAAGCTGGAGGAATTGGCGCAGGGCGCAGGCTACAGAGGAAGGAGGGACGCAGCGGCATGCCGCATTACGGCCGTGGTAGGAAAGAATAAGGACGGGTGAGTTATTTCCAGGATGAAGCGGTGGTATAAGTAAATGTGGAACATGGGTTACTTATGATGATACATTATTTTTGGCGGTGATGTAATCTATGACTGGGGGTGAAGGCATATGCGCGAGGCGGGGCGATGCGATTAGCGGGATCGATAGTATTAACCACATGTAAGGTATACTTAGCAGAATTTATGACATTGATGCTGTATAAATTTCGTTGCGAATAAGTAGTTAGTTTCAAGAGTATTGATACCGTTTCCTACGTTAGCCCGCGCCTTCTTACTTGTGATGCTGTTGCGCATAGGTGTCAGTGTTCATCCAGGTCAAGTTGCCTTTCATACTTTCGTGTATTAACGATTAATGTGGTCTAATCATTCCTATAGGTTCAATCATACATGAGAATTTAATATAACCAAGGCACTATGCTTCCGTGTTGCTAACCCATTCAAAAACCAATTGAAAAAGAAATCGCTGGTAGCTCGTAGCTTAATGGCCAAATTTCCACCAAGATGTCTTCTTCTTAGGAGCCTCAGGCTCCTCGCCCTTGGGACGCTTAAGGGGGTGTGCCTCAGTGTTGAGCACCCATTCGTCCAAGTTGATAATGTTGGGATCCTCAAAGGTGAGGTAGAAGTACTTGATCGTTTCGGACATCCAAAAGGTCTAGCATATTGTCAGCTTTAATCTGATAAGTTGAATGGCTGAGGAACTTACCTCCATGCTATCGCGTTTGTCGCTACCCTTTCTGTTGACATCAGTGATTGTAGCAAAGGCCTCCTGAGTCTCAGTCTGTTTGATGATGTTGTCCCACATACGCCAAGCAGCGCCGCGCCAAACATCGTCGCCTGTGATACGCCACATGTAGAAGACGCTCTCAATAGCCTCAGGGCGCAGTCTGTATTCTGAGTTGCGGACTCGGACAAAACCCTCGGGTAGCTTGTCCTTTTTCTCCACAGGCTTGTCACTCCAGTGGCATTTGCTGGTAATAGACTCGCATGCTTCAAGCTCAGCAATCTCGGGCATGATATTCGTGGGGAAAGCGTCGTATGCCCAGACACAGCCAGCTGTTAGGCGAGAACCGAGTTCGACAAGATCAGTACGTGAAAGAAGCTTACCAGCCAAAGCATAAGTCCCGCCGATAAAGCATGTCAAGTGCTGCATTTCAGCAGTAAGCTTGGGCTTGGCACCATCATCGCCTGGTACTGCGTTGCCTGACATCAGTATATTCAGGTCACTGGGGTTACGAGGTTTGAAGAGCAGATGCTTAGTGGCGGTATCAAGAGCCTTTGTGGTCATCTCAACATATTCAGAATCTAGGCCACCCAACAAAGCGTGCATCTTGGGCAGGTATTCGTATAGTGAATCTGCGCCAGCTCCAAGGGTGAAGCGATCGTCGTCGACGTTTTCCTCTCGGTAGTTCATGACATGTGGCCACAAACCGGGGATTTTAGTATTGTCCTGATTGCGGTAAAAGAACTGCTTAATGCGCTCGGTGGCATCATAGTACTTGGGGTTGCCAGTAATCTGGGACAGACGAGTGAACTCGAGGCACATTGAGCCGCCTGCAGCACCAGACATTTCCTCATCGGCTTGCTGTTCTCCGTTCTTGGCAGACTTGAAGTAGAGCCAGTGGGATGGCAGACGGTTGGGGGTGTCGAAAGCGGCATAGAGCATCTCGCCTAACTCAATGGCCTTACCAAGCAAGACAGCTTCGTCAGAGAGCTCATAGGCAGAGAGGAGGCCACCAAGGTGACGAATAGCTACCTCAAACAGGTTGAGGTAGCTATCACCAGTGCGCGCCCAATCGATCATGGCAACAATCTGGACAGCTTCTTTAAACTCATCCTTCATGTCAAGAATCCAGAGAGTATCGAGAGCATCGACAATCTGGGCGGCCCAGCCAGAAAAGGTGGTCTTGCCCTTAAGGGAGACTGGTGCCAGCTCGTCCCAGCCCCACGCATGCTTCTTATAAGCCTCCCAGCTCTTGGTGAAGGCCTGCTTGATGGCTGCCTTTCTAGCAGTCGTCTCGCCGTCTTCGGTGTAGCCGTTCGGACGTTCCTTTTGAATCTTGGGCAGTAGCTTAAATGTGCCGTTTGGAGGACTCTTAATGTTGTCGACGGGGTGGAAGATCTGCTGCTTGCTCCAATCGTAGCTGCTGGGAAGGTAGTTGTACGTGCCTATTCTAACGGTACGGTAACGTTCATAGGGACGAAAGTTGTGGACAAGAAACCATGTGATGGCGATGAAAAGAAAAAGGCTAATGTAGCGACGACCCGGTCGCCCTTGGAAAGTGGCCAACATTATGATGTTATATGCGCATTGCGCGTCAAAAAAGTGAGAGTCAAAGTGTGGCGAGGTTCACCGAGGGAGATAACAAACAATCGATTGAATCTAAGGAGCGACGTGAAGAGCCAAGCACAAACGAAGATAACGAAAGATGCAAGAAGAGAAGAATCAGCGCTGCACAAGTAGGGAAGGGACAAGCTACTATCTATAAAAGGCAAGCCTGGCAAGGTAATGTGTATGCACATGTGTACCTGCTTTAGTAAGTGTGCGGCGTGGAGATCAGAGACAAAAATCAGGGAGAGACAGTGGCCCAATGGCGGAAGCCAAGCCAAGGAGGGAGGGATTGATATGCAACTTCCAGGGGGAGGCTTGCCCGCGTTAGTACCTAGGTATAGGTACCTAGTACTTGAACACCTAGGTCCATCAAATGTGATAGAAGATACCTCATAGCTACGGCTGCAACAGGTAGAGAGTGCTTAGCTTGTTATGGTAAGGTGGGCCAGAGTACCCTGAATTCTTATGTTGTCTTTTTCCGCTGTACACGGTAAGACCCTTACTTACCTGTCAAGTATGCAGTTTGGATGTTGGATAGTATTCATTCAGCCGCATCATTTCAATCATTTGCATGACGACAACTGCCTACAACATGCCATGTACCTAGGATGGCCCGGGCCATGCCCATAGATATAGGCCTAGGGATGTAACCCATTAACTGACCCCAGTCTAAGAGGCGGGCACGGATACCATAGAACAGTACACTACCTAACTACTCTTTTACACAGGCAAGCCAACTGAGTTCAACATAACCGTTCCATGGCTCATTCATGATCGGGGCTATGAAATAAACTAGCCAACCAGACTTCCACACTAATTCTACAAGATACTGAAACTGCCAGCCCCTGACAGATACATTTCTCCCTTACCTGTGGCCCTGTTGTCTTATATAGGTACCTGCTATCCTGTCTTTCTTGCAAGGGTTTGCGCAATCCATGCTGAGCCAATTAGTTACTATGTAGTCACTTTGTCCATGTTTATATAGGTGCTTTTAAACATTCCTCCGGTTCCCCTTGCTTCGGCCAAAAACTCGCCTTACATGGTCTACCAGGAATTCCCGTATGGGCTATGATCAGTCAAAAGAACGACTTGAGCTTGTTTTCTATCTAGTAATGACTGACTATGGTCAACTCGAAAAATCAAAGTAGGGTGCCAAAGCACCAAACAAGTGAGTGGCCCGCAAATCCTCCAGTATGTTTTGAGCCATCATGTTGTACGAGTTCGCTCCATCATCTTGTCTTGTACGACTATATAGTCAGACTGTATGTCGTTGCCGGCCACTTTTCATTGACTCTTCTCCTCACCTCGTTCCTCATAACTCGACCCCTCCGCTATCGTAATGTTTTCTTTTCAAAGATCAAGACAATCTGCACCTGCCGGGCCTGCTACAACCCTATATGAGGCCGTCGTAAGTCGAGCCGCCGGCAACGCAACTCCCATGTCTCTGTCCTGGCTTGTAATTTAGCCGGGCGTCGTCCAACGGTTAGGACACGGCACGGTTTCCGCAAAGAGAAGCGGGACTTGACCGTATAGGCCTTGCTGAAAGGCTTCCGAAGGGAACGACGATTTGCCCTCCGCTGGTAGCGGCAAAACGTGCAGCAGAGCCCGTGGGATGCAAAATTGGAATCATCTACCCATAGCGCTCATTTATCCCTTCAGTCGTAACCTCCTCCAATTTGGCTGTGGAATGCCGTGCTGACACTCTTCTCGTCGTCATCAAAGCGTCGCCCGTAACCGTTACCGGGAACCATGCGTCCACTGCTTTCGACGTACTGCTTGAGGCGGTCGCTTTGACTGTAGGAAACTGGTCGCATGCCCGTGACGGCGTCATGAAGTCCTGCCCCAAGACTGACACCGCCCTGCCCTACTCCCTTGCCGCCAATCACACTCGAAGATGCATCCGTATACTCGGAGTTGGCCACACTCTCGCCTGCGACGCTTTCCGTGGCACGACCACGGCTCTTGCCTCCTCGGCCAGGAGCAGCTACACCTGGTAGACCAGGCCACTGATCGGGGGTGAAGCTTGAGAACATAGGGGGGAAGGCGCTGTTGAGAGAAGCGCCACCAAACGCAGAACCATGAACGGAAGATACGTCGTCGGGAATATACGACACCACGGAACCTGAATCGAAGTCCCGGCCTGAGGGGGGCGGGTTGAAACGCCCTCCGTTGGAGTAGCTCCCTGCTCCGAACTGCGGCTGTTGGTTCTTCTGTCGGAAACTAACTTTGGGGCGACTGAACTGGAGCAGACATGCCTGGAGGTTGGTCAAGGGACCTTCGACGAAGCACTTGCGATCCTTGAAATGGACAAGCAAGTTATGCCAGAGCTCGTGCTTGGACAGGACCTTGGGGTTGCCAAGAATGACAAGCCCGTATTTGGCTCGAGTCAAGGCCACGTTCAAACGGCGGGGGTCGGACAAGAAACCAATGCCCTGGTTATCGTTGGATCGGACACAGGAGAGGACAATAAAATCCTTCTCACGGCCCTGGAAAGCATCAACCGAAGCGACCTCGACCTCCTTGTAGTACTCCTTCTTATAAGTTCCCGAGTTTTGCATAGTAGTCACGATATAGCTTCGCTGGCCTTCGTATGGGGTAATGACACCAATATCAGCAGGCTTCACCCCGGCCTTGAAGAAGCGAGTGACTGCTTTCTCGACGTTGGATGCTTCCGTGCGGTTGAGATACGATGTTCCCGAGGCAGAAATTTCTTCGTGGCCCAAATTAGACCAGAACATCATGGGCATTTCGCCGACAGGCCAAGGAAAGTCAACATCCTTGCGCAAGCGGTTCTCATGGGTGACACCATTCTGCAGACTACCGTCGTAAAACATATTGGAAGGGAATTCAGAAAGACAAGGGTGCATACGGTACTGAATATTCAGTCGGATAGGAGAAAGCTTCAGATTGACCAAGCGCTCAAAAAGTGACTGGTTAAGACCGGCCTTGGCAGCCTTCTTGTTCATGATGACAGGACCAAGTTGCTTGTGATCACCCACAAGGACAACCTGTTTACATCCGAGAACAAGCGGGATCATGCACTCGGGCTCTGCTGATTGAGTCGACTCGTCGATCAGAACGTTTCTGAACTTCATCTTGGACAGGCGGGGATCACCAGCACCCACACAAGTGCAGCAGACAACGTCGGCATTGTTGAGAATGTCACGCTCGGCAATCTTGGTGAGTTGCTTGTACTTTTTCTCATCCTGACTTGAAAGCTCACCCAGCTCGTTCTTGAGCTGCGAGAGCTTGACGAGCTCGCTGTTGTGCTCCGACATACGGACCTGTTCATGGAGAGCCAAGAAGCTAACAGACGATTCGACATCCTCACGGGATTTGGCTGTGAGACGGACCACCTTGAGCCCAGTGCGGTGGACGCGCTCGCAAAGCTGATCCACGGCGACGTTGGAGGGTGCGCAGACTAGAACCTGGTTTCCACTCATCTTGGCTAGATGGTAGATGATGGTGGCAGAGGTTACGGTCTTGCCAGTTCCGGGAGGTCCTTGGATCAAACTAAGGGGCTTCTGTAGAACTGCTTTGATCGCACCGACTTGGCTAGGGTTGAGGTCAGGAAGGCCAGGAGCGGACCACTTCTTAGGCAGATTCGTCTTCATAACTTGCAGCTGAACCTCATGGCCCAGCAGGGTGTGGAAAATGTAACCAGATACACTCATGTCGTCGACAGCGAACGTTTTCATGGCCAGTTGCATACGATCATAAGATGTTGCTTTCCAGACATAATCGGCCGAAAAGTTGTGAGACAGGTCGGTGGGGACGAGCTTCTCGTTTCCGGTCTTGCGCAACTCAAGCGTAACTTCGTCAGACTGGTTGTTCGGGATCTTGATAACATAGCCGACTCCTTCCCAAGGGGTTCGTAGGTCGCCCTTATATCGTAGGCGCATCTCATCGCCGACAGCAAGCTTGACGTCACCAGATTCAATCTTGTGGAGGTTGAAGCTGACAAGATGCTTGTTGTTCAGACCATAGTCCCAACGAACCAAAAGTCCATCTTCAGACTGCGCTTCCTTTAGTTTCTTGTCGTAGTCGGATTCCATCTTAACTAAGGGGCCGAAGATGTTCTGATAGTGGTAGGGGTCGTCGTAGTTTAGTAGGACAGGCTGGGGATCATCATCAATACTGGCTGCCTTTTCAAGGTCAACAACTGTCGCCTTGGGTTCAATCTTCCACATCTCCTCCAGTTTGGCAATCATGTTTGGCGTAAGGTGACGGGCTCTAAGTTGTTCGGAGTCTGACGGTGTTGCAACTAACCATGGCAAAAAGGCTCGCTCTTCGATCAGTGGTTGCCATCGTGATGTATCCCAGTTCATGTCCTTGTTGGAGGTGTTGGCGGCACATGGCTGTCGACAGAGAAGGACGACAACAGTATCAGACTTTGCTGGGATGAAGCCCAAAAGGAAAGCATTCTTGGTTCCGCAATTGTAGCATTCCAAAACGGTATCGCCGAGGGTAGACTCGGGATGAAGCTGAACTTCTTTGTGGCGAGCTCGAACGAGGTGGTTCACGATGTGGGTCGAAGTACCGTTGCCTCTCGCACTGCAAAACCATTTATTGCATGTGAGACATTTCACGACGCATCCTGGAGAGTGAATGCCGCAATATCTAACTGGACGTTAGTAAATGCTAAGTAATAAGGTGCCGAACAGTCAACCTACGCGCATGCATGAGCCGGAAGTTCCTTCTCCTCGTCTTGGCCCTTGAGCTTGAGTCCATTCAGTCCATCGACTGGGACACTGTTTATACTGTCGTTATCGTCTTCTTCGAATACTTCAGTTTGGTTGTCGTCATCGTCAGCTCGGCGGCGGCCGTTTCGATCTCCGTATTTGGCATAGAGTAAGCTCTCGTCGGGGTCGATCGTAGAAAGATCATCAGCTCCTGCTTTTATAGCAGCAGCGGAGTCGGATATCAGATGATTCCCAACATGGGTGAAGGCGCCCTCCATGTTGGTGTTGTGTGGAGTTTGGTGGTGGCTCGTAGGGTTTTCCTGCAAGGAGACTTATCAATCTAAATCCCCGCGTTGAGTAAGGTAGGGTAGTGGCAACGCAGTGAACGAGGGCAAGGTTCGGACTGTTGAATGACACCAACAGTGAGTGCGACTCACCTACAGCTGTTGTTCTTTCGAAGAGATCGGTCTAGGAGGCTTTAGGGCGGCTCGAGTCGAATTGTGAAAGTGTTTGGGAGTTGTAAGTCGCTGGTATGGCTCACATCATCGCGGGAACAAATGCGCCACCGAAGTATGCAAGGCTGCGAGAAATACTCTCGTAGTCAAGCGGAATCAATGAGTAGTACAGGGCCTCTCAAAAAGTACGTCACAAAATTTGGCTTCAGGAAATTGTGGCTTCTAGTGAACCAGGAATTATATCGTGAACAGCTGGACCCTCTTTGCTCGGTGCAAGTGAGTGGGATATTTTGCGCCCACGTGATAGGCGGTTCTGTTATCGCATCCGTTCGATAAGGAACTTTTTCTATCTAGACTTTCGTAGTGGCGCCCAGGAAATTTCATATCGACGGCCAATTTCTTGAGAAAGGTCCTACTTTTAGAACAAGACTATATTGTTACAATGATTGTAAGCTCAGCTGAAGGTCTTTTTTATATAAGTCATGAATACTGACATTGATTATGCAGCGCAAACAAGCGCGCCAGAGGCGCGACTACCTATACCGACGAGCTCTTCTTCTACGAGACGCCGAGATCAGCGAGAAGCGAGCCAAGCTGAGGTCGTCTCTCGCTTCTGGCAAGCCTTTGGATCCTACAATCGCCAACGATAAGTCTTTGCGCAAGGACTACCAGTACGACGAATCTCGACCTGATCTCACAACCAACGAACAACTCGACCTCGACGACGAGTATGCTCAGCTTTCTGGAATTGTCGACCCCCGTGTGCTTGTGACAACCTCTCGAGATCCCTCCGCCAGGCTAGCAGCTTTCGCCAAGGAGATCAGACTTCTTCTCCCAACGGCTGTTCGCCTCAACCGTGGAAACCTCATCCTGCCTGACCTGGTGCGCTCCGCCCAGTCAGCAGGTCTCTCCGACGTTGTTCTTCTTCATGAACATCGAGGTACACCAACTGCTTTAACACTGTCCCACTTCCCCCATGGCCCAACAGTTTCGTTCTCTTTGCATAACGTCGTTCTCCGCCATGACATCCCTGGAAGCGTGCGTGGAACCGTGAGCGAGTCCTATCCTCATCTCATCTTCGACGGCTTCACTAGCCGTCTTGGAGAGCGCGTGGTTAAGGTCTTGAAGCACGTCTTCCCTCCCAGAGAAGCCATCACGAGCAAGAACAAGGTCGGCAACCGAGTTGTTACATTCAAGAACATTGAGGATAGCATTGAAGTCCGACAACACGTTTTTGTCAGGACTGGATACGACAGCGTTGAATTGGCAGAGGTTGGCCCACGAATGACGATGCGACCATTCGAAATTCGAAGTGGCACCCTCGAGAACAAGGACGGCGACGTCGAGTGGCATCTCACGCAATATACACGAACCGCCAAGAAGAAGAACTATCTGTAAGATCACTACAGGTTGCGAACCAGATCAGATATCCAATCCTTCCATGCATCTGTTCTGCGGTCAACCGTAATTGGACCAGAGCAAGAAATTGGTCACATGTTGGTGTGACAACTTTGATTCTATGTTCTCTTCAAGTTCTTGGGCAAGTTAGCACGTCGTGAGTATGGTTACAATACACGATGGTGCAAAACAGAACTTGAACGGAACACCGGCGTTTGGAGTTTTACAATGCAAAATATCAAACTAGGTGGTGACGACTTTTTAACAACCGGTGGTCATTTCATGATGGAAGTATTGAATAGACTCACAAAAGTAGACGATAGCTATTGGCTAGTGTTGGCCAACATCAGCACTTGAACAAGATTAGTAACGAATGGATTCGTTCAGGCGCAAGCATCAACATGGCTTTGTCAAACTATCTCTGGAGAGCACTTGAGAAGTCAAAGCTTTCGTTTCATCTGGATATTCATACACACATTGGTCCTCGAGTTGCGATCATAGTCTACTCAAGTCATGCAACGTTAATTAAAACCATTAGAACCAAACAAACCCTTGTCTTGGCAGTCTGTGAATAGAATCCTTAACGGCTCAGCCACAGGAACATGTCCGGCGGATAAGGACTAGCCCAGGACTGGCACATGTCAGTATGCATTCTTGTCGATCGGGTCTCAAATCCACGTCTTGACCTCACTAAAATGCTCAGCCTGCATGGCAAGGGGCTTATGGAGCCTCGCATTCGCAGTTAGACGGATTATATTGGATGAGAGATCGGGAAAGCCCTTGACCAGGGTTGCCTTTGGAGGCTGGCCCAGTTCGCTCCCTCAGTATTCCCTGTGCTGAACATTCACGTCTACTAGCCCGTGTTTACGGCAACCCGCCACTTGCGTAGGCAGCGCTCCGAAATTGCCGGGGTAAGGTATTAGAAACCCTCATACATAAGCTGCGCATATTCTCACTCGGTCAGCAATTGACTTTGGATGATTTTAGACCTTCTCTTGCCTCCATTTTCTCTACCAAAGAATCGTCGTCAAACCGTCTTAATTGCCGATCTTAATAAGCGAGTGTTTTGTTTCCTTCTCCTTGTTTTGCTTCTTAATAGTACTGTTATCCCTGCCCGCTCAACCGACGAAGATCAAGCTTTTTTCCGATCCAAGAACCTAGCTTCCCTACGTCACGCTACAGCGGTTGTTTCCAGAGTTCTTCCACTGAAAGACCCGTGCACCTTCCACTAAAAGTCAAGGGTGAAGACTGCCCGGACGCCACTGTGCACTGGCACCGATTGGATACCTGGACATCATCCAATTCCGACCCATACCTAGGTACTATACATATTGGTCCTAGCGACAATCAAAGCTCAGTCGGGTAGCTTCATCTCGTCACTTTTGCCGGTCAGCCTTTTATTAGTCGTTTTTGCTTCTGCCATCATCACATCCTTCCCCCGCCATTGCTATATCCTCCGAGCATAACTGTTCATCATGTCCTACGATCAGTACAACCAGAACCCTTACCAGCAGGGCCCAGCTCAGGAAAGCTCTCATGGTTACAGCCAGGTACGCGCGTTCCCTTGACACTTAAAAACTGACCACAATCGTGCTGACTCGGATGCTGCGATTCAGACCAATCCATATGCGCAAGATGCGCCAGCCCATGGCAACAACCAATATGAGATGCAAGATTACTCGCAACAAGCCCCTGCTGCCAGCTCAAGTCTTTCGCAACAGGAATTCCTAAACCGCGTCCAGAAGCTTCGCGATGAGATTAAGGGTCTGACCACTGACATTGATCACATTGGTGTGCTCCATTCGCGAACTCTCGGCAGCACTGATGGGTCCGCAAACCACGAGCTCGAGCAGTATGTCTCTCAGACTCAGATTCGCAACACTGCCATCAAGGATGGAATCAAGGGACTAGAGCGCGATCTTGCAAAGACCAATGACAGCTCTCGCACCACAAAGAACACCCAGTTGCAATCTCTCAAGACCTTCTTCAAATCTGAGCTCGACAAGTACCAGAGCGTCGAGCGCGATTATCAGCAACGATACCGTGATCAGATTGCTCGTCAGTATCGTATTGTCAACCCCGATGCATCCGAAGAAGAAGTTCAAGAAGCCGCCAATGCCGATTGGGGTAACGAGGGTGTCTTCCAAACTGCTGTAAGCAATCCCCCAAAAGAAAGGCTGAGATAATTCTCGTGGGTTTCGTAACTGACGCATAATCTCCTTCAGCTGCGAACGAATCGCACCGGACATGCCAGCTCCGTGCTTGGTAACGTTCGCGCCCGTCACAGCGAGCTCCAGCGCATCGAGCAGACTCTCTCCGAGCTTGCTATCCTCTATCAGGAGCTTGCCACTATTGTTGAGCAGCAGGAGCCCGTTGTTCAGGCCGCCGAACAAAACGCGATGAACACTAACGAGCACATGATTAAAGGCAACGAGCAAGTCGAAGTTGCCAAGAAGCACGCCCAGAACCGCCGTAAGCTCAAGTGGTGGTGCGCTCTCGTCGTCCTACTTATTATCATCGCCATTGCCGTCGGCGTTGGTGTCGGCGTCAGTGTAGCCAACAACAACAAGTAGGAGACCGGGCCGTTGTCTTCGACGCTTCTAATGTTTTTCGCTACGATGCCGATGTTATGCTTGTTACGTGTTTTTCATCATAGATATCTCGACGACGTTTGGGCCTTGTTTTCTCTTTTCGCTCGCAACATCAGCGTATACGACATCTCTTTTTACCGTATACCGCATCCCGTACTTAATTTATATTCTCTCCTCGAAGCGCCCAAGCGCTGAGGCTCTCGTTTTGGTAGGCGCGTGGAGGAAACGGTCGGGGCTTTGGCCGCCAGACCCGTGGGTTGTTAATGGGTTCTATGGCTGTTTCTCACGGTGGTTTTTATCGTGGTCATTTCTTGGCCTAGTCGTGTTTCCTTATCTTTGCTTGTAGGGTCACCTACCAATTCTGCGCAACGCAGCAAGAGGCGGGCGAACAAATGGAGGGAGTATCGTCGGTATTGTACGTATTTATGTGGAAACATGATCCAGGAAACGTTCTGGGATGCATGAATAAGTGAAGAGATCCTACAAGATTTGATACCAGGCTTAGCATTTAGACCTGAGTCTGTTTTGAGCATAAGTTATTCAGGCACATGACAAGTTACGCATTGACGAAGAAACGACTTGATTTCTTGTTTCCTCCGATACACCATATATTTCCAAGTCTGTTGAGTACCTGCCCTGCGCCCATCCTCACAGATCCCCAATATGCCTAACAAAGAGATGAGAGAAGTGCTATTATATACAGGTACAGTAGGGTTCAGATGTGTGCATTATAGTTCCCAGCTGCAAAGCATTGCATTGGACTTCACTTGTTGGTGAGGCGAGACAGCTTCGTCGCTGAGTGAGCTCTCTCAATGGACAGAGGGTGGTGTGATCGTGTCCCGCATCCCATCCTAATTCAACGCCTTCCTTTTTCTCGTCTGCTCCAAATTCGTACACTTTACACGCCGTTCTGGCCGTTGATCTTTTGTCTCATACGCATTTATTGAGGTCCCATGCGAAGGCCTCCAGGTCCGGCACCACCTGCCAACTTTGCTGCCAGCTTGGGGTACTTCTCCGTAACTTGGACTTGTGTTCGTGTGGCCTCAGCATAGGACAGAGCATTTACAATCTCGCCTTCGGTTCGGGCAAGCTCGGCGGCACGCTCGAAGTACTTGAGGGCAGCAGGAACATTGTTCTGCTGGAGGAGGAGCTGAGCCATAGTAGCAACGGCGATATCGCATTCGGGGTCGACTATTCGGAAATTAGTATCTGTTCACAATTGGTTGGCTCGGACGTTACTCACTAATAAGAGCCTTCTTGCAGAGGGCCTCGGCCTCCTTGAAGTCTTGCTTCCACTGGAAGAGAGCCAAGGCCTTGTTGATGAGGGGCAGGACGTTCATGGACATGGGCTTAGTCTGCTTCTCCATCTCCATGGCGGTATCGAATTTCTCGACGGCTTCGGAGAAGTTGCCTTGGTCGAGGAGCAGCTCTCCGTAGTAGTTGTAAACATCGGGGACCTTGGGGAAGTTCTTGATGCATCGTCGGAAAGTAGCCATTGACGAGGCAATCGAGCCCATCTTGTACTGGGTAACGCCGAGCTGGATGTGAGAGAAGATGAAGTCTTTATCGAGGTCGATGGACTTCTGGTAGTCCTTCTGAGCATCGGCAAGGTCGCCCTTAATGAAATGGGCCTGGGCACGGTGGTAGTAAACATCGGGGTCGTTCTTGTCTTGCTCGAGGGCCTTGGCGAACTCGGCCTCGGCCTTTTCAGGCTCACCAAGCTCCAGACTGATGCTGGCACGCTTGATATAACTTTGCGTCATTGAGGGGTCAAGCTCGATGCTCTTGTCAAAGTCTTGTGTAGCCTCGGCGTGGTTGCCGAGCAGAGTGCGGAAAGTACCCCTCATGTTATAAGCAAGTGCTTCGTACTCACCCAAGTCGCCGAGCTCCAGGGCCTTTTCGAAAGCTTGTCGAGCCTCCTCGTACCCATCACCGGTCTTCTTTTCCAAAGCTTGGAGGCCGATCTGCACCTGTCCCTTGCCAGTATCAGGGTCCAGCTCTTCTGAGTCCTCAAGGCCTTCGGGGCGGGGCTTGGGGCGGAAGCTCTGAAGATAGTTGCCAACGAAGATGGGGCTGGGCAGCTTGGGTGGTCGGGAGGCCATCATCTCCTTGGCCTTTTGCTCGGCGAAGGTCTTAAGAAGGCGCTCGACAGCCTGTGCGGTGGACTCGCTCTTGAAGTTGTCGATGATGCATGAAGCTGTAAAATCGAGGAGAGCCTCGGAGTACTTCTTCTGATGCTCGTACGCAGTAGCGCGGCGGTTGATGGCCTTGACATAATCGGGGTCCATGTTGATGGCGGCGGTAGTATCCTCGATCACCTGATCCCATTCGCTCATGGCACTGTGGCAGGCGGCTCGGTTGGAGTAGAAGACAGGGTCGGCCTTGCAGAGGATGGCCTTGGAGTAAAGCTCGATAGCTTTGTTATACGACTTGTCGCCGTAGGCTTTGTTACCAGCCTGCTTCAGTTTGGCGGCGTAATCTTCACGCTGTTCTTGAGTAAGGCTAGAAACTGACTCCTCGTCGACGTCGGGCAGCTCCGGCTCAGTCTCAGCAGAAGCAGGCTTGGATTGGGAGGGGCCGGTTGAGGGTGCTTCTTTATCAGCTTTGCGATCGGCTTCCTTTCGCTTTCTCCTCTCCTTCTTGCTGATTTTTGGTGTTGTGTCCTTGGCGCTCTATAGATTTAGATAAAAAAAGTTAGCCAACAATTACGGGAGTTTATGGTTTGGCATAGAGCCGCATCATTTGGGCGACATTATCAAGAACGGTGTCATCAAGTGGACGGCGGAGGGACATACGTTGTCATTGAGGTAGTAAATCACACCGGCACCCGTAACAGCAATGCCGACACCAGCAATGGTGTAGACAACAGTCTTGTTCTCTGACGCCCAGTGTGTTAACCGCTCCCAGAGACCAGAGGAAGGGTCGACGGGGACGAGGGTTGGCTGGCCCGGAGCCATTGACGGAGTTGGACCTGACATTGCAAAGCCTATAAATTAATAAAGAGGATCGGCGAGATAGTGAGGGAGGAAGTGAGGCCGTCGATGCGGGATTGAAGGAGCTGAGAGAGAGGAGCCGATGATGTAGAGGCGCAGTATCAATCAAGCAAAACCAAAATTCAGTGCAGTGTAGTAGTGTAATGGTAGGCAGGTGGTAGGTTAGTAGGTAGCTTCGGCGGCGGGCTGGACGGGTTGGCTCAACCTTGGTCCCGTCGCAAGAAAAAGCTGAACGGGATGGCTGTGGTTCGAATTTTGGCGCGCCAGTGGTGGGGGTTTCGCGGGCCGGGTCCACTGAAAGTTTTTCCGATCAGCACCACCTGCAACTTTTAGTTTAACAGTCTACGTAACTACAGTACAGTACCAGGGCAGGTCGCCTAGTACCTTAGTAGGTGCTTAGAAGTCTACAATATGCGTGTGAACTGAACTGGATTCAACATGATGTTCGCAGTGACGCTATGGATTCGATCTTCCCCATCCATGTCACTGCCCGTTGGGTCTGGCCTCGTTCGGTTCGGTCTAATGGCCATGGGTCTGCAGATGACGTCTATGCCTGAGGCACTCGGACGGAGGGGCCAGTATGGAAACCAGATTACGATTCTACCTCTCTCTAACATAAAATAAATACTGGCCCATCCACCCATGCATGCATGGCAACGAACGAGAACATGCGAGGGGTTTGTGATCCTTGATGCTCGCTTCAACTGCTTTGTCCTCTTTGCGGCCCCTGTCACTCATGTCTAGCGGTCTGGTGATTTCTGCGAATAATAAGGTGATGTGTTGCGGGGGTCTTTATCATGATTCAGCACTCTCATACAAACATACGTATGCACATATGTATGTATATGTGCGTACGGATATTATACCAGATCGATCTAGAACTCCATTCATGATAGAAATTATGGGGGGACGCAGCAAGCGAATGCATGTTTAGGCATGAATACATTAGATGCTGTACATACATGTAATCTACCCGCTCTAAAAAAGCATTTCCTTTGATGTTTCCAAGGGTCCATGTAAGACTTAGGCTTGGCAGATGCTCGTCAACAGCATATGTCAGTCAGTCACTCTTCAAAGCTAACATGACATCTCGATTATAAGAAGCTCCAGATACTGTGCCCTCGGTGCATTTCATTTTCGCTCGCCTTTGGGACACTCAATGACTAATTATGCCCCATCGACGAGAAATACCCTGTGACCCTATTTCTTCCTCTTTTCATACTCCCAACAAACTCTCTAAGCCAAGCCAAAAGCAAGTCATTCGGCTGATTGAGGAATCTAAACTAGGGAACATGAGTGAGAGTTTCTCTCTGTTTACTTCTATGAGGTACGACCCGAGACTTGAGCACATAAAAAGCATCGGGCTCGGTGACAAAGGCTGGAACTTTGAGAACAGCTCTCCTCTATATATGCTCGACTTCCACCGCGACCGGCTTCTCAGAGCAGCCACACATTGGAAATGGCAGCCTGCGATCGATAGATTATCGGGCGATAGTGGCCTCTCGTCCCTGGCCCAACTCGTTTTAGACAATATTGAAACATCTCAACAAACGCCGTTGAAGATAAAATTAGTCGTGTCTCGACATGGCGATATCAAGGTTGAGCAACTCAAAATACCCGAAATACCCTTGCAGAATCTATTTCCAGCTCGGCTTCCACCCCCTGCCCGTGCTTCATTTGACGACGAACCTGGGAAAGCTATGGTTTTTAGCCTTCTGGTAGATCGGCCTACGACTACAAGGTCCGAGTATACCCACTTCAAAACTACAAAGAGAGATGTGTACGATGCTGCCCGACAACGCGCTGGTATAACATACGCGGATCTTGCAGAAGTCTTGGTCATCGACCAAGACGATGGATCTATTATGGAAGGTACATTTACTACACCTTATTTCTGGAGGAACAGACAATGGGTCACACCACCCGTTGCGGCCCATTTCAGTTGGAACGAAGGGAGTGGTGGTCAAGATGGGACATCCAGACGTTGGGCATTAGAAAGGTATGTGTAACTGTTGATCGATGGCCAATACGAGGCTGAGTATTAACTCGAAACTAGGGGACTCGCTTTTGAGCGAGTGATCAATGTCAATTCTCTGGTTCATGGCGAGGAGTGTTGGATCAGCAATGGGGTCAGGGGCTTCATTGCGGCAACTGTCCATCTTCAATGATTGATTAATCATTAATACAACACTGACTAAACCCATTGATTGGCATTGGGGGTTATAAGGCCCATATCCATGCCTGGAGCTTTACAGTAGAAACATTAAACCACTTACGAACTCGAAGAGTTTATCGGGAAGTTAATATTTGGCAACACAAGACGAGGAACCGTTAGCTTGGGATAGAGCAGCAACAAGCCTGTATTCCTGTCTTGTTTGTGGCAAGTTAGCAATACGAATAACTCAAGAATTGCGCTTTTCACATACACGACTCTGGAAACAGACATGCTGTCACGATATCATGTGGTAATTTAGGCGTGATGATCACATTTTGAACCTTTATTTGAGATCACAGAGACCACTTAATCCTTCTACTGCCTATCCATCCGTATTAAAATTACACTAGCTATTTATTTAGTTTAAGCAGAAAACAACACCGAATTTGCTGTAGGTGCTAACCTGATGGCCATGGTTGTTGGAGGAGTTGCCGGGTTGAGTCGGAGGTGCAGGGTAACACGCAGTGACCAGTTGCACTTGACAAACATACGCGTTTCTCAGAAACTTCAACACCGTGATTTCATCCGAAAACTCCCACGATAAGAATCGTTCCATAGTAAAAGGACAGCGATATCATTGATCGTAAAAGATCTGCTATTTCAATCCAAGCGCGGGCGTGCCGCGCTTTACCCAGACTGCATAAATCGGCCGTTAGTGGTACGCGAAATACAACAAAGGTCACATAGCATCTAACAGGTGAGACAAATTTAATTACCCCCAATTGTAGCATATCAGACCGGGTCGCTCAAGACTGCTATCTGGGAGCACGAATTGACAGAAAGGCTCTCAGAACAAAGATCAAAGAACGAACTATCTTTGACCTCCCTTCCAGCCATGACTTCTGAGACCCAGGAGGCAGCGATTGCTGAAGGGCGCCGCTTGTATGGCGCCAAACAATTCAAGCCTGCTCTAAAGCAGTTTACCATAGTATGTATCAAGCACGCATATACTTGGAACCATTTCGACTACTGACAACCAAAAGGCGATGCAGCTTTGTGCATGTACTCGACAAGGCAAACGCCCACGCTGCAGCTGCAAGAACTTCGAAAAAGTAGCATCAGGAGGTGGCTCAATCTTCAACGAGGCCATGTATACTTGCGAGTGCACAGTTCGAAGGACGTTCAACAAATGCGACAACAAGCTGCATATACAAGCCCTTGACTATCGTGCTGCAACATTTGAAGATATCAAGGAGCTTGAGCGGGCCCAAAAGGATGCAGAATGGATGCTAGAGCTCGCTCCAAGACTCCCGGATGTAAGAAATGCCTTCCCATACAACCGCAGTATGTTTACCATTATAGGGTTACCTGCGACTTGGTAAGATACTGCGTCTTCAGAAAAAGTACGAGTTTGCCTGGAAAGTGTACAATGCAGGGATAGAGATGGGAAACAACCACCATCAAGCCGAATCGCCCAAGTTCAAGGTAGGTAGCCTTTACTTTGAAGCCTAGAGAAGCAATGTAATTGTACTGAACTGCCTCTAGAAACTCCAAACAGCCAGACAACCATTGCATACTCGGTTTTACCGTTGGGACCCATTGAAGAACCCCCCAGAGATTATCCAGCGCATATTCAATTACCTTGATTTTGCTACTCTTGTGCGATGTACCCGTGTCTCCAAAGGATGGAGACAGTATCTTTCCAGTCGTGGCAACGAACGCCTTTGGCGCGCTCTTCTGTTCACCAACAAAATCCCCATCAACCGCCCTCCTGGCATCAAGTCGGTCAGGAAACTAATTTCCTATTCGGGCAAGGACGTCCGTCAGATCATAATCGATGATATCTCGCGCTTTAGACTCACTCAACAAAAGCTTCTCATCCTTTTGCAGGGGTCAAAAAATCTTGAGCGTCTTGAACTCAAGGGCAGTGTCGAAGAAGATCTAACGATCCCTGATACAAAGGGCATCCTGAAGAAGTTGAACCATATCGTCCTCCAGGATATTCTGATTAGGAAGCCCCAAATATTGAGTCCACTCCTAAAACAAGCCAACGAGAGTTTACAGAGCTTGTATATCAACGGCTTGCCACAGTCTGGCTTATACAGTGACCTCCAGTTCCCTGATTTACGCAACCTACAGTACTTGCGCATTGAGGAGTGTTCCGGACCGAGCCCTTTCAGACTAAGCACAGTGAGTTTTGGTTAAATGACAACTAGTATTTGTGCCTAATTTGATACAGTGGCGGATAGCTCACAAGACACCATACCTGGAGCAACTCTACCTCCAGGATGTGCAACTCTCAGCTGAGATTCCCACAGATACGAAACTTGATAACTACTGGCCAAGATTGAGAGCAGTTACAGTGCATGGGTCTGATGCTTGTGATTTGAATACTACGCAAACCATTCGGCAGCTTACCTCGCTACGAGGTAGGCATATGCTACAATACATGGACTTCGACTTTCGATGGAAGCTCGATCACGAGGGCCCGCTTGGTCTCACAGTCCTTTTGGGGACACTGAACCAAGAGTTGGGAATGCTTACAACAGACGAGCATAATAAGAACTATCAGTATACAGACCTACGATCCCTGCGTCTTCGTCGAGCCATGGTACCTCCACTGAAGCTTCAAAGGGTGCTTCACGATACTCTCGTAGCCCAGAAGCTCCACACCTTGGATATTGCCTTTCCTCTCGACCATCAAGGTGCTCCTGAAGGGTCTGCCAGCACCCAACACATCCAAGATCATTCGTGGCTTCGTGGAGACCACGGCATTAGATGTATTGGCATCTCGGAGTTCAGATTCCGTGCGTACCCTAAAACTGATGACGAGATGTATCTGCCGGGTTTTCTAGCCAGCTTCCCTAACCTTGAGGTCATCGAGATTAATTCGTCGCACTACGACCAGCGCGAATTCTGCACCATGATTGATGCTATCCTCAAGGTTACCCACTTGAAGAGAATATATCAAAAGACTGTTCTTGGTGACTGGAAAGACAAACTCGGTGAGGCAACTACGAAAAAAGGAGTGGAACTAATTTGGGGGGACAGACCTCGAGAGTGGCCACTTGCGCTGGGGGACGATTCTTGAGTCTTTAAGGGGTATTGTGTGTCTTCGAACCTGGCTCCTGAAGATAGCCCAGATTGGATACTGGTGGAGGCTCCATCTCAGTCCAATTCATTCGTCCTTACAGATGGTTACGCCAAACTTTTATAGGGAACAATTTTACATTCAGAAGTACTCTTTTCTACATTCTCAATATCCTCTGCCGCAATATCATGAGTAAACATTTTCCGCACTCGAACTTTGCAAACCTCTACATCTTTAGATATTGATTCCAAGTCTAGGCACACTGATGCCAACACCTCCTGCCATAGTCTATCTAGATCTTTATGGCGAGCAGAATTCCTACCCGCCTAGGCTCTTCCGACCTTAAAAGACAAGACCTGCACATATTTTGTCAGTAGAGAAATTGTAAACAGGGAGTTCGTGACCAACATCATTCTTGCCTACAGCAACGGTATCGTCTTCAGATACTCGGATATTTCCAGCACCTTCAACAAAGGCAATAGGTGCATCACCCATAACTTTGCGGGCCACATCTCCAACCGTGCTCCCTTTCTTAACAAGAACGCAATCTCGGAAAACAAACTTGGACTCTGAGGCGCCAGAGCTGAAGGTGGACGTGTTTCGGACAGGGAAGATAGGAACGAGACCAAGAATCTCAGCGGCTTTCGAAAGCACCTGTACAACGCCTGTAGATCCAAAGCGGTAGAGTACCATGTCCTTGAGGTTCTCAATTCGGGTGCGATTCTTCTCGTCGAGGTCTTTAAGACCACCGCCAGTAGGATCACCCTGCTCTATCAAATCCTCTTTTGTATCAACGAATTCGCTACCTTCAACATAATTGACGTAACCCTGCTTGGCCATCTTTCGCAAGAAAATTTCCGAGATAGCCGAGCACAGTACAATGGTGTTTGGGTCCTGCTGCTTGGCAATTTTGGCGATGTTTTTGTCGGCATCCGGATGATCAATCTTGTTGAGCGCGATAACTGTGGGAAACTTTTCGTCGATGAAGGCATTGACAACCATCTCGACAGTCTCGTTCGACCAATCCTCCAAAGGCTCCTTGACACCGCAACGGTCCAAAGCACGATTCACAGTCGTCGATGTTGATCCGTAACCAGAGAACTGGCCCTGCAAAGTTTCTGTGGCTGTCGCTTTGATAGCTTGGTGTCTTCGTCGGATAGATCCCCATTTCTGCATAAGATTACCGAGAACCCAAGCTACAATCTCGCTGCGCAGCCATGCAATATCCACTGAGGGGTCATAACCTCTTGTCTCCTTACCTTCCGCATCAACAGTACCGGAAACATCAACAACGTGGATAAGGGCATCTGCGTGACGCAAGTCGTCAAGGAACTTGTTGCCCAAGCCACGACCCTCGTGAGCACCAGGAACCAGGCCAGCAACATCAAGAAGTTCGATAGGCACAGAACGACGACCCTCCACACAGGCACCGTAGTTGGGTTTGCATCTGTCTGACACATTGAAACGGGTGCAAGCACACTCGATCTGGAGGTAGCCAATAGCTCGCTGAGGATCAATTGTGGTGAATCTGAATGCACATGTCAGCTTTCGCGACAGATACCAGCTTACAAGAGCGCATATGGTCAAGCATGAAGAGAACTAAGGAGCATAGAACAAGGGCGAAGCATACGGGAAGTTGCCTATGTAACTTGCGATCAGCGCCAAGTTGCAGTAGTTTTGGCCAGGATCTTTCTACCAACCAACTTTGGATGTGGCGTCCGTCAAGCTGTTGAGCGTCGAGCTCTTACCAGCCGAGGGCTTTCCGACAAGGCCAATAAGGGGATCTCGAGGCATGGTGGATGTGTGCTGGTGTACTGATCAAGGGTTTGGTATGAGGCTCAAGTAACAATTGAGTAGCTAAATTGAGCCTTGGATGTGTAAGACCAGGGTTTTGATTCCACAATGAGGGTCGACGGCGATGCCAGGAACAGAACAATACTGGTCCTGCTATTGTTTGGCGACTTTGTGTATACCAGAGTATGTCGTATTTTGTTCCAGTTTCGTGGAAATAAACAGCGCAGAGCTTGATATAGTATGTAAAGAGATAAATTTATGTGACTCCATAGCATCGAATTGAAGCCTCACAGCGTAAAATTGGTTCTCGGCCTAAAGAGGCTGAAGTGGGCCGATTTTTTTTTTACAGTGCTAGATGGCTATAATCCGGATTTGCCGATACCGGATCTTTCCTCTACCCATTCAAAGTTGCTCAAGAGTGTGATATCTGGGGCAAGAACGAATGAACAGTTTATGCCTCTTACTCTTGTTTAAAAGCTCCACTTCCCACTCAACACCACCTTGTCATCTCTCTCTCTTATATCATGTCGCCAAAACCGACTCTCCCCATCGACGTCTTTCCTACTTGGGCACGTTTCAATGACGTGGATCTTGTTAATGCCAAACTACAAGAAACGTATGGAAAGGGAATTGGGCTAGTCGCCGTTAACAGCTACGACTTGACTGAAACAGCAGCTGCAGAGGGTGAAGACAATGCAAAAGACTTGCGGCATGGGGAAGCTCAAACCTTACTGCGCATCTCTCACGATCTGATTCTCTCAGCCTCCACAGTTGAGGATTACGCCAAGGTTGATCAAAACTTCCGCCAACTCATGGAGTCTGTAGGGCATAATGTAAGACTGCGGCCGAGTGCATTGGACTCCTGGACTGCAAGGTTTACGGACCCGTCTAAGCACGAGCTGATCTTGTCATAGTCGACACGGGGTAACATTCTGCTTTACCTCTTGGCGCATCTCGTTCTGTCTGGTCGGGATGCATCGAGCCCGAGAGGCCCTGCGTCAACGCCATGGACAGAGTATCTAAAATTCCTGCCTCGTGACATTCCTGTCCCAACGATGTGGTCGGAAGTTGAGCGAGCTCTTCTCCAAGGCACATCGCTAGAGGTAAGTGCTTCTGCAAATACGCGAGCATGTACGGAGTTGTAGACTCGGTAGTTGCGGAACCGCAGCAATTTTTGACGGACGCTGTGACGGACAGAGAGTTTCCCCGCAACAGAACAAAAGGACCCTGACAATACTATAGGCTGCATTGGAAGCCAAATTCTCATCTCTAAGTAAGGAGTTTGACGATCTGACCGAGAAATCGTCGGTGCTGCCTTTTTGGAATTCCTTGTTTTGGGAGAAGGGAATGTTGACCATCCAAGACTGGATCTTGGTTGATGCATGGTACCGATCACGTTGTTTAGAACTACCTCGAGGGGGAGACGCCATGGTCCCTGGACTTGACATGGCCAATCACTCGCACCATCCGACCGCTTACTACGATGAAGATGACAAGGATGATGTTGTTTTGCTAGTACGACCCGGGACAAAGGTGTCGGCGGGGGAGGAAGTGAGCATTTCGTACGGAGAGAAAACCCCCGCAGAAATGCTCTTTAGTTACGGGTTTATTGACAGCGAGTTTACTGTCGAGGGGCTCAACCTGCCCGTGAAGGTACTTCCTGATGACCCGTTGGGTAAAGCCAAGCTTCATATCTTTGGCAGGTCACCCTCTCTCAAATTGTCTCGGTCAGATGTGGAGATAGATTGGCAATGCCCCTTTGCATACCTAATGTGCCTGAATGAGGAAGATGGCCTCGAGTTCAAAGTCCTTCAGGGAGAGGACGGAGGGAGAGAGCTAAGGCTTTTCTGGCAAGAAGAAGATGTGACGGCTCAGGTAGGCCACTTTGAAGATCTCATCAAAAATCACCCCCTCTGCCAAATCTTTAGGCTTCGAGTGGTTTCTGTCTTGCATGAGATGGTGTCCAACCACCTTGTGGAACTCTCCTCCGAAATCTCCCATGATCAACTTGAGCCATTACGCCGGGATGGGCTCGTGAGGGATAGCCGTCTCCAGGCAGCAGAAAAGCTCAGGGCGATTGAGGCTGGTGTGCTGGAAAGCGCTGCTATGGCCATGGACAAACAGGTACGTTCTACTCGAAGCGATTGGTTTTTATTTTATTTTAAACTACAAACCTGCGGAATGTTTTCTCAGTAAAAGGAAGAAGAAAAAACATCGACAAGTCAAGTGGTCTTGGAGATGGATAGGGTGGTAGGTCTGTTGATGAAGTTTGCATCACTCATAGTTCGTGGACAACCTAAGGTTCATCGCTAGCCGGCAGTTCACAATGCCTTGGCGTTTTCCCCAGATTCTTCTTTGAACCCCGGGATCTCCCTCGAAACGACAAGGGGCCTTCCTCCGCATTTTTAGCCTGCTAGTTCATCAATACCGAAGCCCAAGAGGGACGCTCGGTCAGACACCGAGCTTCCTCCACACAATTCAACGTCTTTGTTGTGCATTTAGAAGAACAAACGACTAACAAAATGCGTCATTGGTACGATATAGAGGACCCATCTTTTTGCGGACGACCACGTGGTAGCTTATCTCGGATCGATGGAAGCTTCTCAAAACAGACAAGCGTCGGGAGATGAAGCCAATGATGAGGACGATTTTAGCTGACCGAAACACACCTTGTCTCGTTTCATCGGCTACTGTTGAACATTGCCGCTTTGGCTGTGCGGGGAATCGGCAATTGTTTAGACTACCAGGTTCTACATACAGGTGCTCGCGTGTCAATTCATTGTCAGGAATACCGGACGCTTGGTAGGTATGACGAGACTCTTGCGGGGCTGTCTTTGTCTTTGTCGTTGTCGCTGGAGTTATGACTTTAGGTACTGTACCCAACTTTAGACATTGACATCCTGGCAGGATGGGGAAAATTGTGCATTCAAATGAAGTCCTGGGAAGCTATCGAATCCTCAAATACTTCGCCTAGGTATTTATTTCCTGGACCATGCTTCTATCAACAAGAAAAACGCTACCTAGTTCGTTGGTTCCATTTTCATGACCCCCCAAATATAAGGACGATCGTACCAACCGGTTCGGCAGGTGTCCATTGCATCGAGGTCTAAGCAAAACCAAGTGAGAAGACTAGTTTTGAGCAGTTGATCTCAAGATAGAAAGCGCGAACCCGAATTTGGAACCTTAGAGGAATATGATACAAGATCTAGGTGGAATACTGTGCAGTTACTCATGATGTTGAGACACATGACCCGATCGGCTGGCCAATTAGACAAACAAGACTCGACTTGCTTGTAGCTTTCTATGAACGGGGGAAAACATCACACCGGAAAGCTCTGGTGTTATGCAAGCTGTCATATAATTTCTACCAAAGCCATCAAATAAAACTACCGAGCGTGTCTGTGCCTACTGTACTCACTGTGCAGCCCGAGAACCCGACAAAGCGTGAGGGAGTTTAGTTCCGGCCACAGCCAAGCCTACAACCAGGGAACATCCCGAGTAGATGCACTACATTCATCAAAAGTCTAACCCCTGGTTTTTATCCTGCATCTGGGTTCTGTTAGACTACGATCTCTATTCTCGGATTGTCGTGGAAAAGCATAATGAAAAGGAGCCAGTTCCGCTTACTACGTTCACGCCTAGACCAATACTAGACATAACCCCTTCCCCAAAGTATGGGATGGGTTCATCTTCCAGTTAATGAGAAATGAATTGCCACAAAGACACAGAAATGGTGATCGAGTACAGATAGGCATTCAAGACCATAATTTGGTCTTGGGTGACGAGAATAGATATGAGCCCTCTTCTCAAAAGGAGTGGTTACTTTAGGATAATAGTCTCCTAGTTGCAAAGGCCAGTGTCGGTGGTTGCAACGAGTGGCATAGGGAGACTGTATACCCGTACTGGTATTCGATACGATTCATGAAGGTGTGGCCTTGAAGGCTACAGGAGAATATTTGGATGGCTATCCGCGGTTGAACTGAATTAAGACTGATGAGACAAACCCCCTTTTCTAGGTTTGATTTCTTTTTGGTTAATGGGTCTTGGTTAATGAGTCGTGTCAACGTGAACCCATCATTACCTACTACCTACGTATCTGTAGTCGAAAAACAATTCACAATTCCAGGGCCCAACTGTACGACAGGTCGGGGCCAGGACTAGGAACAAAGGTAAAGATTGCCTAGCTGCGGATCACCCTTTGATCTGCGTCAGCTAGTGAACGATTGCGGCTCCGATGTGGGTCTCTCGATTGCGGCTCCCCCAGCCCTGGGACATGCAGGCTCGAAACTAAGTCAGTATACTCACGTACATAGGAGACCAGCATTGTTTCCAAGGTTCACATCAATGTTTGATGTGAAAACTAGCAAGCCCAGACGTACTCAACCTCGAGGCGCGACTCAAAGCTTGGACCTGAACCTGGATCTGGGCCGTAGTGACTGGGTGGCCCGAGGACAAAAATGTCTGATCTACATGAACGAATCGGAAAGCAGCAGGGCGACTCTTCTTCACCTTTGTGCCTTATACAATACACCCACTATACTCACAGGCTTCCACCGCGGTGAGCATACCGGTGTCGTGTCTCTGGTTAGTGTCAATCTGTGCTGTACCACCGTAAACTGCATTGGAATTAGGTCAACCCGTCCATTCGATGCCTTCTCCTTGCCTTCCTTGCCTTCTCCTGCGCCACAATTACACAGTTTTATGGCCGATTGTACATAGTATGTGCAATGTAAAACGTCAGGATCTGCGAGGACGGGAGAACAATAGTTGAGTCAGGAACCTCGCAAGAAGAAACGTAAAACTGGCTCAAGTGTTAACTGTCTAGTGTGTGGCCAGTCTTGTTTGATTAGAACCAAGCAACTGGATTCAACAACTGTATGTAATTAAATAAGCAGCGAGGTACTACGCAGTTTTCGGCTTTAACAGTATTGCCAGGATGTTACTTTATGGTCAATCCACCACGATCGAAGCTGGGATTACAACAGATGGCGGGAAGTCAAGGATTCATGCACCACGGTGACATTCTGTCTCTCTTTAGATATGCAGGGCGTCGCGGCTTGTTAGAGAATCCTACAGTTAGGGTCGCCCAGTACGTGACCGAAAGGGGAACCGCTTTGCGGCTCCGTCTGTAATACAGGTGCAAGACGAATCAAGTCATGACAGTTAGTGAGCAAACGCTCCGTCTACACTAGGCCAATGTTGGTACAGTATCATAACCTTGGAGCGGCACGGAAAGAGAAAAGCATTGACCCTAGTAACCATGTGTTCTCAGGAACTAATGTACTGAGGGCTGTGATGTGTGCCTGAATACATACAAGTAGAGTTAAGTAAGCAGCTCTAGTTCAGCGGTAATTTAGAACTTCCAGCTTGAAGGATCAATGGGGGTGGGTACCGAATACATACCAGATGTACATTGTTGCGGTCAAGGTCAAGGCCAAGACCAAGTTTGTTTCTTATTGAGTTTAGTAAGTGAAGCATAAGTCCAACTTTAGGAGATTTACTTGACGATGAAGGTGAAGGAGAACAGCTGGCTATTGCAACCCAAAACATGGTAATACCAGACAGAATATATTTCCCCGCATTCTCATTCTGAGGGCTTACCAGGTACATGGATTGAAAGTGCTTACATCAATAGCATTCTCGAATAATCTGGGGTAAGAAACCCTATGTTTGCCTTTGAAGAAATGGCCTGGCATGGAGGCGGAAAAGGCCGGGAGGGTGTGAAGTAGTGGGCTGTTGTTCACGTTTCGGGGTGTTCTAGAGTCGTGCGAGTCGTGCCACTTCCAGACCTGGAGGTCAAAGGACTTCTGCAGGCTGTAATCAGGAGATGAATGGACATGATAGGATTAATATCGATATCATGATGGCTTTACTTTAGAAAATGAGTTCTGGATTCAACTTACAGAGAGATACATATGCGTATTCATAAAAAGGTCGGGATATGCTACCTCGGGTCAGTTTGACCTCGGTAGGGTTGGCCTTGAGCTAGCATTGGTTGGTAAATACTCGCTGGCGACTCCTTTATGTTTCCAAGACATTCCCATCCTTCCCCAAGGAAACATGGGTATAGTGTAAAGGTCTGAGAGCTCACTTACGTTGAAGCTGAGTTGTAGACAGGTACTGAGTTGAGATGCAACCCAGAGGGGGCAGAGTCGAATAGGTACCTATCCTGAGTATTGATGGTTTTACAATTACAGCCCTGGAGGTGTTTTTTTATGAACACGCCCCCTGAGATGTCCCAACCCACGCTAGGATCATCTTGGACGGCAGCTGCGGCTGTAAGTACTGCATGTACCTGTCCACTAAAGTTGGACGCTTACAGCATATCTCGGTACCTAGTAGGTACCAAGCTGCCCGTCTTCCTTCAACCTACCTAGTGCAACGAATCTTGGGAAACTCAGTGGGAACCGCTCCTCAGTTCACACTGTAGACTTTCTGGGCGCATCCATCAATCGAGCTCGACATCTGCATCGAACAGATGTCTATTGGACATGGCAAGACGTCAACCATGTGCTCTGCAACGTCTCGCACACACTGTACCTTTTCCATCGTCATGGTCAACGCTTGGCCAGGTTGCCCAGACCAAAAGACTGGTATTGGGACGCCAAGAATGCACCCCCATTTGCAGATTGCGCCTGCACCAGAAGATAAGTCTCTTCATCTCATGGACCCATGGAACTTAGCTTAGGTAGAGTAGGTGGTGCCTACCTAGCAGGTAGCAATGCTGCTAAGCATCCATCAAAATACAGGCAAGGATGGCATTGACCCTCCACTTCGTCCCTGCCCTGGTCCTCCCCCAGGATTTCCACTTCTGTCTCCACACCCCAAGGACAAGACTCAACCCATTCCCATTTCCTCATTTCTACTAAATCTTGCTCTTTCCCACCCCAGGAATCCTGAATCTTATCTTTTTTCCTCAATTTACCTTTCGTCTTTACCATTATATTCCTTCCTTCCTCTTGGACTTTTCTTTGTTCAATATCTATATATATATCCACATCATCTTATCTTCTCCCATCCAAGATATCCATACTTCTATACTTTATACCACGATTTTACCTGAACCCCACCAATCAAATCATCCACTCACAACTCACCTTCACTCACTTAGTCTATCACCTAAATTGCTGGCTGTGATTTAAAGACCTCGGCTATTCCATATCTACCTACCCAGCCAGGTACACAATACCGGAAACATTCGAAATCTCCGATTTTCACGATTTAATCGTGAGTGACTCAGTTGGCGACAGGAGAGACACGATATCGCAAAATATAATAATATCTAAGGAATAAAGCAATCCTGGCGACCTGCCATCGCTTTTCTCTCGGCAACCCGGCCGCTTCCCTCATACAACTCCATAATAATACGATACGACACATTCACATTCACATATAATCACCAAAATGCCCGGAATTCTTCCCATGAAGGTCATCAAGGTGGGCACTAGCTCTCAAAGCCGGATTGCCCAGGCTTGTGATCGATGCAGAAGCAAAAAGATCCGCTGTGACGGAATACGCCCAACATGTTCCCAGTGCGCCAATGTCGGCTTTGAATGCCGAACAAGCGATAAACTCAGCCGTCGCGCATTCCCTCGTGGATATACCGAATCTTTAGAGGAACGCGTGCGACAATTAGAAAGTGAACTTCGGGAGCTCAAGGATTTGTTAGACGAGAAGGACGAAAAGATCGATATGCTTTCCAAGATCCACGGCAACCGATCAAGTCTTTCCATGCCTGTTAGCAGCCCTCCTGTCCCAGAACCCCGGAACGAAGCCCAAGTTACAAAGGAGGACACCTTCCGTGTACAAGCAGCGCCTTTATTACTCGGGGTTGAGAATTCTGACTCTTACTTTATGGGCGCATCCAGTGGTCGCATGTTTATAGGTAATTTCCCTTCATAATTTTTCAATCGACCTGAACTAACGTACCCAACAGACGCCTTCAAGCGTAAAATCCAAGAAGCCGGAAAGCCCAGCACCGACTTCAACACGGAAGCGTTCTTGCATGTCCAAGGCTGCAAGCCCCTTGGCCACGAGTCCCCTGCGCAGCCCCTCGTAGCTCCTCCTCGCATCTTCTCGGACCGCTGTGTCAACGTTTACTTCCAAGAGTGGGCACCTCTCTTCCCTATCCTCCACAAACCCACGTTTCTCCATGTCTACGAGGAGTTTGTTGCCGACCCAGAAAAAGTCAAGAGCGGCCACAAGCTTGCACAACTCTACCTTATCTTCAGCATCGCTGGTCTCTCATCAGACAACCCCGATCTCTCCCAACTTGTCGCCTGTGAGCAACAATGGCAGGCCGCTCTTGAAGCTATTTCGATGGAGAATACAATGAATACCCTACAATGCCTTACTCTTGCTCTTCTCTACTGCACAATGCGTGCCGACTACAAGCGACTTCAACACTACAAGGCCATTGCCGTCAGTCTCTCTCATCGTCTGGGCTTGCATCAGAGCCAGAAGAGATTTTCTTTTGGTGCTCTGACAATCGAAACCCGCAAGAAGGTCTTCTGGACTCTCTACACCCTCGACTGTTTCTCTGCTGCTACTCTTGGTCTTCCCAAGCTTCTCAAAGAGGACGAAATCCAGACTGAATACCCATGCGACACCGACGATGAGTATGTGACTGAGAAAGGGTTTCAGCCTACTCTCCCTGGCGAGTACACTCGCTTGTCTAATGCACTGGCCCTGTTTCGTGCGACGCGCATTCTTGCCAAAGTACTAGAGAAGAACTACCCCGCCTCAAGCTCCTATGAGATATCTCTTCAACAAATGGCTTCTCTTGAGAGTGAGCTGGATACTTGGTACCATCAGTTGCCTTCTCATCTGAGACTCAACTTTGTTCAAGACAAGCCGTCAACAGATGTGACTGGCAGTCGCTCGCCTCTATTAGCTCTGGCTTATTACTACATCCGCACGCTCATCTATCGTCCTGCCGTTGGCTCCAGTCTGGGTTCTAAGGCGGCATCAGCCCTGATATCAATCGGATCATCGAGCAAGCATATTGTTCAAATTCTTCAGCTCCTTGAAGAGCGTGGCATGACTTTCTCATTCTGCCTGAACAAGACTGATCTACTGGTGATCTGCGGCATGACGTTGCTCTACCACTCAATTGATCTCAAACAAGACAGTAAGATAATGCGCGATGACGAACGCTTGGTAAATTCTGTGATCCACATCTTGGATAGGGCGGATGCCTCTGGGTCGTTCGACTTCAAGCGTGTGGCCAGTATGCTTGTCACTGTTGACGAATCCGCTGGCTCGCCAATGCACACTTCACGTGAGGTGCCTGCGCCAATCTCTAACCGAGGTTCGCCACCAACCGGAGCCGTCTCGAAGTCCAAGAAGAAGAGAAACACAGCCTATCCTTTCGGTCAGCTCTCGGCCGCTGCATCCAGCGAGAGCAACCTTATCGACCACCAGGAGAGGATGCGTCGCATGACGATGCCATGTGAAACTGAGTCTCGACCCGATGTTTACCGTGCTCGGGCTCGTCAGTCTTTTGACAACCTCCATACCGAGGCTCATGTAACTCGGCGAGGTCATCGTATGTCGGCATCTCCCAGACCTGAGCGCGAGGCTTCACCTCTGTCTCGCAACCTCGACTTCATGCCCTTCACCCACCCCTCGCAGTCACCGCAGCCGCTCTCACCCCACCAGAGCCGCATGCACTCTCATTCTGGAGTGACGCCTCAGACCAACCATATGGTTGTGAATTCTTCTATGGCTGCCGCGAAAATGAATGGAGTTTCGACGACTGAATGGGAGACCCTTCTAGGATCAATGGATGGCGGCATGAACAATGTTTACGATGCCATCTATGGCGGGCAGGGACTCGTTAATGAGAGTGCGATCGCTGTAAGTAACTGCGGCGATTGGCCTCCTGACAACTGGGACCTAGGCGGCTTCAGTATCACCGAGTTTGGAAACAATCCCCAACCTCCTCAAAGCGTCCTCAGCATGAGTGATGAAAGCCTTAGCTCGGGTGAGGAGGTTGGCCCCTCGGAACTTGGATTGAGCGTTGACAGTGTTGACTACCACAACCACATGGTGGCCCAGCAGCACGGCCACGAGGGATATGTGATTTCTGACCGAATGGATACGTTTCCTATTTAGTTATGGCGTTAAAAAAGAATATGATACCTTGGGTTGGTGGTGTTAAAAACTGGGCGTTCAGGCACTTGGTTAACTTGATAGCGTTGACTTTGGTTTATGAAAGTTGAAACGATTTTATGATATTTGAGAGACAGCTGGGGCTTTCCAGTGGGTCTCTGTTATTATTTTTGGTATAAGAGTTTAAATATTTGATCAATTTCACTTCAATATCTAGGACATGGATTCGTCAGGCATTGTCTATTATTATTGACTCCAATTCTCGCCGGTTTAACAGTGAATACAGAGTCCAAGGACAAGCCTCACAATACAACGAGGCTAGGGTACCTAGTTGCAGGCTTGCTGTGTATTACAACAATGAAACAAGCATTGCAATCATCTCGAATTGTCTGAGTGACGTGACACCAGTTATCGCCCCTTGTCAGATCCACTGCCTCGGCATCTTAACGCGGACAACAGAGCTATGTACATTGCGGTACCGCAAGGTTACATTTAAAGTATGTACAATTTGACAAGATGTGGCCAAGGAAAGCTTGACTGAAGTACGGAATCTGCAAACGGTGTCACAATTGTACTGCTCGCAAGCTGAAGAGGCACCTGTGGTCAAATGAGGCTAGTGAAAGTACATTGTGGCCGTGCATGTATTTGCTTGGAATGACGTCTCCAACTACAGCCTGTGCTGTGCTGTACCTACCAACGTAGATCTGTTGCTTTCCCTTCTGGCGGTGGATCTAATTAATGGGGAAAGATCCATTGACCATGACACATGACAGGGCAATAGTGTCCATGTCTATGTCTTGCCGTCTCTAGAATCGATGAATACGGGATACCTTAATCACAAAAGGTGTTTTCGTCGATTCTCTTGGTCACTCCATTGCTGGGGACGTTATTGCGGGAGGGCAGTTGAAGCTGTTTCTCTAATTCTCCCACCGAAGAACCTTTATCAATTTTCACGATCAACGACTACAATGACGACGCAAAGACGAGTTCTTGCTAACAAGGATGCCCAGTCAGCGGCTGTCCCTCAAGGTGAGAGACAAAGCAAGCTTATGCAGCACGCAACACCACTAAATGATATCCGTACCACAGCGCCATGGGCTGTCGCACGTCCATCACTGAGGGATTCCTCCCGTCGACTTCCACAGGCGATTGCTCATCGCGGCGCAAAGGTCGACTGGCCAGAAAACACAATGGCTGCCTTCCGAGGTGCAGTTGCAGCCGGGGCGCATGCTATAGAGACAGACGTGCATCTCTCTTTTGATGGTATAGCCGTTATATCACATGTAAGTCAAACCTCGACACCCATTGGCCGCTACAAAATGCCAATCTACCCTCGCCCTGACCGGCTATACTGGGCTCATCTGATCTGTAGGTAGGATCCATCGCTGAAGCGTTGCTTCGGGGTAAACGCACGTATTGCGGAATGCTCGTGGGAATATCTCAGCACTATGCGTACAGTGGCCGAGCCCCATGAGCCCATGCCGCGGCTTAAAGACTTCCTTGAATGGTTGGCCGAGCCTGAATTAGAAAAGATCTGGGTTGTTCTAGATATCAAGGTATCATGATCAATACCAGCATGCTCTACGAAACAGAAGCTGATCCAAGTTTTTCAGCTCAATGATAACCCTACAGACTTGATGGCGGCTATTGCAAGAACATTTGATAGCGTCCAGGGGTCGGTGCCATGGGATCAGCGTATTGTACTTGGATGTTGGAACGTGAGTTGCTTCTCTACACTTACGCCCACAAGTTGCAACACATTCATTCATGAGTCTGTTCTGGCTTGCAGCTGACATGGCTCAATAGGCTTCATTCCTACAGGCCGCACGTAGCCAACTCCCGACCTATCCTCTAGCTCATATCAGCGCCTCTCTCCTGTACTCACACCACTTCCTTAAAATCCCGAACCTCGGTTTCAATCTCAACCAGAATACCCTCGTTGGTCCTTCGGGCAAGCTATTCTTACGAGGGCTCCAACGGACTGACAAGCTTCTCATGACATGGACCGTTAACCAGCCTCGTCGTATGGAATGGTGCATCCGCCAGAATCTAGGTCACCCGAAACTTCCTACTAGGAACGTACAAGGACCGCCACTTATCGACGGTGTGATCACTGACGATCCACGTTTATACCTTGAGGTATGCCAAAAGTTTGAGGATGAGATGGATGGCAAGCTCGTCAGATCCGACCTAGCATTGGCTCAAAGGGTCAAAAATAAGGCCGAAACCGTCGCCTTTGTGCTAGTCACCCAAGCACTGATGATTGTCTACCATGTTGTGAGGAGAATGCAAGGCAAATTTGATTTTCTTAAAGACCGTCGGACGTTAGATAAGCAGTAGGCAGAGGACGTCATATACAATTGACTTGGTGAGATAAATACGATTAGAGATGACTATCCAAGCTTCTAAAGGTATAGTCGGAGGGAACTGGGAATAGAAACAGAGTGTGATAGAGCGTCAGTCTGATTGGGCTTGAGACACCTTGCCATGGTCATTAGAGCAGGCAGTGCTCACGAATCCTTATGGTTATTGTCAAATTATAATAGTTTATTTGTCAAGTAGTAACACATATCTAGTTATCACCTCCAAGTGAGTTTTCGTTGAAGATGAGATGCAACCCGGCCCTGCCCTACCTTTTTTGCTTTACCCCGCCGAAAAAACAGATCAATAAATAAATATACAACCGAAAATCGCTTCATCATGCTTCTGTGTCTAAACTTTCTCTGTTCCCTCAAATTTCAACATCAATATCTAGGTCCAGTGACCCAATCACGTCGTCGTCCATCAGAGGTTTGTGGATTGTCGGGATGCCCTTCTCCTTATGCTTCTCTTCTTGCAACTTCACCAGATGGGGTAGTAGCTGAGACTTAGCCGCCGGCTTTGATGTGCTGTTTCCAGGAGTACTGGCCCCACTACCATTTGCTGCTGACTTTTGTTCCACCTTTTCGTTAGCATCGTGAACAAACTTGGCTTTGGTCCGTAGTCGCCTCGACATGTCGCCTTGATATGTCTCGCCACGTTTAAGAGCTGCCTCAATCTCTTTCGACTTGGCTTTCTCCTTCAACTGGGCCTTCCGTACTGCCTCCGCGTTCAAACGCCGATTTTCACGGTTACGCTCAGCCAGACGGTCTTGTTCGCTTTGTACCTTGGGTTCGTCCGAATGCTTCGATGACCCCAAGCTCGTCCTAAACGCCAATCGCTGGGAGCCGAGGTTGTCAAGTTCCTCCTGCAACTCCTCAGCTCTGTCATCGTCACCACGTTGTCTTGCTTCGTCGAGTAGTTTGGCAATACGCTCTCGCTCGGCTGGATCAAACCGACGTTTCAAATCACTAATTCGAGCCAGCCGGGTTTTGATCTCCTCGGAAGTCCACGAGTGATTAATCAGTTTGTTAATGTCGTCGACTTTATCAGTCAAATACGCCTTGGTTGGAAGGGTCACGCCCTCGTTATGGCATGTGACCTTGTACCGGTTGAGTTCAGTCTGTTGGTCGAGTCAGTATTAAATAATCTTGATAACAGATTCATGTCAAGCATACATCTGTGAACTTTCCACTCGAGGCGGCGATGAAAGGAAACTCTTTAATTGCCTTGCCATGCGCCGCCTTTACGTACTGATCAGTAACCAGCACACCTTGGGGTCCTTGAATGGCATAAGGTCGGCTGGTCGAGAAGCCTGCGAACGATGTCAGTAATATATATAACATCATCCTCGTCGTTTCTTACCTTTGATCACAGCCATGCGATACTGCTCTATGCCCGTCTCAGGGTGCGGTCCTAGAGCGATGCGGATATAGCATCCGATGATGCCTTGCTCGAACCCAGGGTGGAAGCAGACTTGGGCAAACTCATTTCGCCCCAGTCGAACACGGTCATAGTCACGCAGCTCAGCCGGTGGCTGATCGCGTACCTCGTCAACGTCGGGGGTAGGTGAACGTCCGCGGTTGTAGTCGTCATCACTGTCCTCAGCTCCGGAATCACCTCGGCGCGACGAGTAATTGTCCTTCCGTTTCTCAAGATCCTCTCGTCGGCGTGCCTTTTCAGCCTTGGCTTGACGCAGCGAATCCATTGCAGTTTCCCTCTTTGTCTCCGTGCGCGGTCGTGAAGCCTTTCGATCGCCATCTTCCAACTCGGCAGTTCCAGCGCTCCGCTTCTTCTTAACCTGCTTGCGCTCTTCATTCTCCATGTTGCTAACCATTTGACGAAGTAGACGGTTCTGGCGCTGGCGCTCGATCTCAGTCATTCGATCAGCAATGATCTGCTCGCGCTCGAGTTCTGGTAGGGCCATAATCTCTGCCTTCTCCTTCTGACTCCTGTATCGACCGTCGACTGGGTAGTTCTCATCGTCGTCATCCGCAGCGGCAGCTCGTCCTCGTGATGGCTCAGCGTCAGAATCGGATTCATCCATAGGCGCGGACTCGAGCGAGTTTGGCGTTCCGGGAGCAGAAAACCTAAACAAGAATAGGTCAGCAAAGGGCGGATGAAGGGTAGAAAACGGGATAACTTGAAATCAGGAGAAAGACCGAGCGAGCTACCCAGTACAAAACCCAACCCGTGCACTGCCCAGCGAAAGAGTTGACTTACGCCTCGCCTTCCTCCTCAGAATCATCGGCACCTCCTCGACGCGCCTTGCTTCCGGTTTCCCTCTTAGAACCGCTTCTCTTTAATGGTGGCGGCGACGCTGATCCCCTTCTGCTTCCGTTGTCAGAACCCTCATCATCCGAGGATCTACCCGCAAGATCGAGAAGGTCATCTTCAACGTCAGACATGGTGAGCTCTGTCGTAGGTCAACGAGGACCTGAAGCGCAATAATTCAGGGGATGGCAATCGTGTAAAGGCGTAGTCGCGTAATACGCGTGTCTGGATGAAAAAGAAGGAATTTCGGCGATGAAAGGGGTCCAAAAAGATGCGCAAATGTGCGCACGGGGTGTTGAAACGATGAGAAAGCCAATTGTTGATGGTAGAACAAAAAGTTGTTTGTGCCAAAAGTGAAAGAGCTGAATAGCTTGCTCTTTCTCAGCCTGTTCTGAGTTCCTAGGCAAACCTTATTGGTCAAAGGGTATGTCATGCCGTCGCACGTGTGTGGCTGGTGCACGGTACGGAAAGGTTTTAATCCGGCTAGAGTCGCTGTGCTTGATGAGATATTGGACGGCGTCATAATTATCGTCCGATTCAAGATCCGCGATTAATGGACAACGAAGAAGCAGTTTGAGGACTTTGTAGCAATTACAACCATGGCTTCATCTAGGGCTTTGATGAGACCTATGCGCTCTATTGGGTCACGCTCAACACCAGCACTTTGCAGGCCATACATCCGTACTATTGCGTCGACAGCAAACGCTCAAACTGTTGTATCAAACCAGTCTTCCAAAACTCCTAAAAATCTTAAACCACTCACACAAGAGCAACGTGACTTTCTCGACTCTGCTGTATGCTTTCCAAGTCTATCCTGTATCAATTGACGGCTGACATGCTGCTAGCTTCGTGTCAACCAAGCTGGTGAGCTTGCTGCCGTTCTCATCTATGCCGCCCAGTCGCCCATTCTTGTCTGCTCAAAGCCACACCTCCGCAAGCTGATGGCACACATGTACGACCAGGAAGACGGTCACTTCAAAACGTTCAACAGTCTTATCCACAAACACCGTGTCCGACCTACTGCCATGTACCCCATGTGGTCCGTCATGGCTACTGGTCTAGGTTGGTCAACCGCTATGATGGGCTACGAAGCTGCCATGGCTTGCACGGAGGCTGTTGAAACCGAGATTGGTGGTCATTATAACGAACAGATCCGAACCCTTTTGGAGATGGTTACGCAATGGGAGGCTGAAGGGTATGAAGTCGGCGAGGAATTGTCGAACCTTGTCAAAACCCTTCGAGTGATTCGAGACGAGGAACTGGAGCATCTAGATCACGCGGTTGAGCACGATGCACAAAAGGCCGAGCCACATTGGCTCCTTACCGGCGTCATCCGGGCCGGCTGTCGGGGTGCTATCTGGGTCAGTGAAAGAGTGTAGGTTGAAAATGCTTGTATTAAAATTGTAATATAGACGTGTGGGTGACTCTGGTTATGGAGCGTGTATATATAGGACGAGCGAATAGAAGGAAACCCCGTGTGCTAGAAGACGATCATGCCCATTGAATGCTTTCCTTGCGATAATAATCAAACCACCTAATCGACTCCATGCAATGCTCTAGACTAGTGCACACTCAAATGTTAAAAAACACCGCTCAGATAATGCAGTGTTAGGGACAGTTAAGCTTAGTTGCTGTGGCTAGTTAGCATCGTTGGCGATAATGTTTGCGGGGATAGACTTACTAGATAGCCAGGGGTGCAACGCCATCTACTTGGTAGCCCCAATTTCCATTCTGCTCCTCAGTGAGGAGCCAGTCGTACGGGAATTGGACGATGTTCCCCTGTACCATGTTGAGAAGCTCCTCGGCCTGTCCTCGGCTGGGCATGTCGTCTATACTGAAACCGCGTCGACTGTTCTTAGTGGTTGCGCGACGCCTGCGCTTCACTGAACCTAATTGTCCGGGTGGAGGAGCGTTGGTGTCCCTTGAAGATGGCTTTTCGAGAGTAGAGAAGGTAGTTCGCCTCTCTCGATCCTTGGTGCCTGCTTGAGGCTCTAGGAACCTCCCATTGCTACCTCCATCGAAAGCTGGGAAGGGGGTGTCTCCAGGTGAATATACAGGGGACGGTGCCTCAACGTGATGCTGGGCATCAACAGCACTCTCCGTGTCTAGTCCAGTGTTAGGTCGTGATGAGAGGGCTTCGCCATCTTTCATTATCTTCTTCTCATCGCGACCATCATGGCCCTCATCAGGAATAACAATCTTGATCCTATCCTCTTCATGGTGTCCACTAAGGGGCATTTTCTCGGTTATCTTTCCTAACGCCTTCTCCGCCTCTGTCTCGGCGGCCTTGGCCATCACCTCTGGTCCTGGTGCGCTGACACCTGCCCCGCCAGCTGTGGAGTTGCGGTGCCTTGAGGAAGGGGGGAACTCAGAGTCTTCACCTCTGGATTGACCTGGTTCCATGCTCTTGCGGAACCTGTCTCCATATGCAGTATACGCATTATACTCAGCCCAAGTACTGACCTCCGAATCAGGCATGCAGCGGAATACCCGGCGATAAAGCTTGGTATTATTTTGGGCAGCACGATTCCAGATCTCATCAAAGAAGTTGGGGTTCACCGGATCGATCATGCAATTTTTGTCGATGTGTGCCAGTTGAATATCTGCAGCCATAGGGTGGAATACACCATTGACCGGCTTTCCTGTCTCGGGGTCGATGTGCAACGGAGGGCCACCGATATCAGTATCATCGCTAATTGGTAAAGACGGTAGCTGCGCAGGACGAGGGAGGCCAAGTTGATCTGTGGTACGGCGGTTCAAGGCAGGCATGGGTGGGAGGCCGTCGTTGTGGTTTCCAGGGTCGAGATACCTATTATCAGGTTGAGGGACATGTGGCTGGGCTTCCGCAGGTGACTGTAGTGTCCCCTTGCCTTCGTTGCTGATATTGTTGACGAGGACTTCCCTGCCATTGATGATAACAGAGTCACGGCCAGCATCGAGGCCGGACTTCTCAGCACTCTTCCAGCGATCAGGACCATAGCCAGTCACATCCAACTCATGCTTCACTTTGCTCTCCGGTCCATTTATGGTTGTGCCTTCCGCTTCGGCATCGCTACCTTGGCTGCTGTTGCTGCTGCTACTGCTGCTCTTTTCGATTTCAACGGCAGCATCGAGGTCGTGATTAATGCTGGGAATGCGCGGGGGTTCAGGGCGCTTGGCAGATAGTCTTGAGGGGTCAGAAGGGCCATTGTCCTCCTCTTCGTAGATCTGTTCCATCTCGTTTTCAAAATCTTGACGGTTGAGCTCTTCCTGGCGTTCTTCCTCCAGGATTTCATCAACATCCAGACCCAAGTGCTCTCGCATTAGTCGGAGACGGAGTGTATGGGCGAAACGGCCAACCTTGTAAGGTTTTCCAGCCATGGTCGAGTTGATCATGTCAGTGTCCCGGACAATCGCGGCACACTCAGAATCACGACTGCCCAGCATTGATCGCTCATTGATATTGGCGGAGCCGATAAGAGCCACTCGATCATCGACAATGATTGTTTTGGCATGAATATAGAGTTGCTCAGTGGCAAGGACATCATTGCTCATGATTCCCCACTGGCGAAGCGAGTAGAAGCTAATGTAATCCTCAGGTTCAATATCAGCGGCTCTGAGTCTGCCAAAGATGGACTGCTCGCCTCTGCAGATACTTGCGTATTGACACATGAGGATGAGACGAACACTTGTGCCTTCCTGTTCATCGACTGTGTTTTGGAAGCCAGGCATCAGAGGGATAACAATGGCACAACGCCAGTCTTCGTCGTTCTCGTGGGCCCGGATGATACGTTCAACTAGAGCGTCTCCAATACGGTTCACAATTCGGGTGTTGTATGCTTCAGTGCTTGTAATAAAGAATTGGTTCTCCATGTAGACAAAGTGATCCGACTCCTCGATCATCTTAATATATGCGTTCTGAATGCTGTGTTCGGTCTGTTCGATGCCCAGAGACCATGTGGAGGCGGATCGCAAGATCTGAACTTCGCATGTCCCAGTAAGCCCAAGCTCTTTCAGTTCGTCTATGTTTGCGTCCGGGGGGGGGAGCAGAAAGGGCAAGGGCCGAGTGGGCTTGCGTCCTCGGCGCAAATAGTTCCAACGCTGAACAAAGTGGCGTGTCAAATCTCTTGCAGGCTGGCCAACGACTTGCATGGCTACATCGTGCCAAGGCATTCGAGGTACCTTGGTTCGATCGTACATCTCTTCATATGGCTCGTTGAGTCTGAAAAAGTCCTGTACACGAGGATTCGAGTAGTCTTTACCGGGAAACAGTTGACAGTGCTCTGCGTCTTTGGGCGTCTCGGACATCTCAAAACCAGTTGGCTTATCGTCAACGATTGGATGCTGGGGGCAGTCCCAACGTCCAAAGCACAAATCAATGCCTCCTACAAAGGCTACATCGTGATCCACAATACAGATCTTCTCATGATGAGCAAAGAAGAATTGATTCTTCTTGAACTGGTTAGGAGATCTTTGAACGAAGATGTTAGGGTGGAGGTTCAGCAAGGAGAACTTGGTGTACTCCGAATCGATTGGAATGGCAGCCTCGACGTTTCGGTAAACAATAACAAAGACCTTGACACCTTCTCTAGCCTTCTTCTGTAGAAGTCGATCCAGGCGCCACTTCTGACTAATGGCTGCCGGTCTTCGCATGTACAGTTCAGGGCTCAGCCACCAATCATGGATGTAGATCACATCGCGAGCCATATTGATAGCTCTGGAGACATTCCACATGTAGTCGCGACCGTCGACGAGCCATTGAGCAAATACGTTGGTCCGCACCGGAGCGAAGCTGTCAAAGCGCTTCTCCTGATACCAAGGTGTCTGCTTAAGCATCTGATTGATCGAGTCCTCAAACTGCTTCATAACGGACTGGTTGCGAGAGAAGAGGCGGATCTTGCGCTCAGAAGAACGCAAAGTCATAGTGTGATGCTTGTCAGGGGGTGCCTCCACAGTCAAGTCGATTTCAGCTTTCTTCTCGTTGGAATCAATTGCCTTAACTTTGCCTCTCTTCGAAGAAATGCTGAACTTAGAGTCGACCAGATACACGTCGAAAATGTTCATATTCTCAGGAGATTCCACACACACGATGTAGCTTTGTCGGACGAGGAACCATTTTCGGCTGCGCCGAGAAACGACCTTGGCTGGTGTCAGTGCACGGCGGAAGTCAAGGCCCTTTGAGGGTTGAATATGAAGATAACACTCCTTTCCATGATAGCTGCCCTCGGCAGCAAGTCGAACGCCAAGGGCAGAGAGCTCGAGGAAGCGGCAGAGTCGGTTGCTGTCAGCTCTGAACATGAGCCATCTTATCATCTCAGAGAGATACTTCTCCAAAATACGTCGCTGTTTCTCAACATAGCGCTGTCTCCTCGTTGCCATGTCCATAACAGGCATTCCTGGGCCCTCGGTGTTGGACATTTCACCAGGGTCGGTGATGCCTGTTGACCTGCGTCTTGGGCCCATGCCTAAGAAATTACGTGACTTTCTTCGCGGAATGCCATTCAGTGTTTCGGGATCGCTGAAGACACCATTTCCTGCCGCCTCAGCAGCAGTGCCTTCGCCAGCAGTTTCATCTCCACGAAGACTGGCTTGATCTTCATCGTCGCTCTCCTCGCCCTTCTTTCGAGCACCACGGAGATAAGGAAAGGCCGAGTAGGGAAACTTTGGCTGCTTCGGTCGGCCGCCCAAATCCATTCGTCCAGGCATGTACTTTTCGTTATTGATAGCAAACTTGTACCGTAAATGCAGATTGTAGATATCCCGTAATGTTCGGCTGATAGTCCAGCTCATTCTGCTAGGTCCACTTCCGTATTCGAGTTCAATGGTGAATAGCCAATGGCGATCTTTATCGTCATCCTCCATAGGGGAGCTGTCCTTAATGCGAAGCTTGAGCTGTTCAAGAAGAACCGGGATTCTCTTGTTTCCATGTTCATCCCGCTGGATCATGCTGGCTAGCATAAGCACAGCAGGAGCACCGGCTCGCAGCTCAGCCATTAACTCAGCTGACTTGTAGTAGTCGAAACGGTCTTCCTTCTTCTGCCTCAGTAATTTGAGTGTGTTTTTGACCTGCTTCCATTTTTGAGCACCAAAGGTGGACGCTCGCTCGGATGTGAAGAAGGGGCGTCGGGGGGTCATGGCATCGCCGTCAGAAACACCGCCACCGCCAAACACAGTGATTCGACGAACATGTCCTGATCGTCGCCCAACAGCACCGGGGCTTTCAAGCTCATCGGCCTCCTCGCCAGGAGGCCGCATGGCGGACGTCATCCAGGAATTCCCCCGGCGGAAGGACATTCCCAAGCGATCTCGACCTTCGCCCTCTGAGACGCCATACTCGTGGGCTGCATCGGGCATGCTTGCGCGTCGCTTTACCAATTGGTCAAAGGTATCCAATACATCTGTATCGGCTGCAAATCGCCTTGGAGTTCCTGGAGTCGAAGCGTTTGTTTTCTTCGTGCGACGCATCATCCTCTTCTGCTTCTTCTTTTTCTGCTTCCCATCTTCAGGGTTGCCTTCATCAGCAGTCTCCTCCGCGTCAGCGTCAGCGTCCGTGTCTTCCTCTGTCAAAGTCCCTGGGATACCTCGATTCGGCCGTGTCGGAGAATTGAGATTCGATTGAATACCTTGACTAGAGGGACCGGCAACGGTCGGTGGTTTTGGGGTCGGTAAGCCACTGGTGTTGGTAAGTGCCTTGAGTTTGGACATCAACGAAGCCCCACGAGATTTGCCTGGAGTGTCTGGTTCTTCCCACGAGTTACCTCTGGTAAATGTAGGGGGGGTGTCAAGGCCGTCAGCACCAGTGAGCTGTATGCTTGGTCTGGAAAGTGCCTGGGCATGATCTTGTCCTTCAGGATCAGTTGCAAGGCCAAAATCTCGATCGTTTATGCCATGGTCTTTCAGCGACTTGATTGAAGCCGGAGTCGACTTGGGTACAGCCGATGAAGGTACCGAATCGTGGCCATGTTTCAATATATTTGATGATCGATTTGTTTCTGTGGTAGATTCAAGGGCGTTCGACGAGCCTGAGACTTTGACATCTATAGGAGGCACCAGAGTATCGGGGTTTGCTCTGGACGTAGGAGCGGGTGCGAGTTGAAACTTGGAGCTCGAAGGGGAAACCGTTCGAGGAGTGAGGTCCATAGGAGAGACGTTCTCGTCTCGTCGGTGTTGTGTCATGACGGTTCGTCGCGATCGAGTTTGTTGGCTGCAGTATAGATACTGAGGTAGTGCAGTGATACTCAGCTAGACTAGTTAAAGACAACAAGCAAGCTAAAAGACATTAATGTTTGATCGATTGTCGCAGCCAATGCAAACATGCTGAAAAAAGAAACCAGAATTAATTTAACTCTGTTGAATACAGGTTTTGTCTGCGATTCGTTGTATTTGACAGAAGCGGGCGGATGGTAAAAGGGGGTTCGTTCTTTCCAAGCGTCGCACGTACGTAGTAGGTAGTAGGTCGGTCGCGCGGCGAAAGGTGGTGACGAACTAAAACAAGCGGTCGATGGGTTGTATACCCAGAGGGTGAAGGACAACGGGCCAAGATTGTTTTAGAGACGTATGTGTCTGTGGTGGTTGCAAAAACAAGTTTACGTGGAACGACTTCGTCGTCACGAGACCTGTGATTGACAGTACCTTAGGGGTCAGGATCGAAGGGGAATTTAGAATCCCTTGCTTCGTAACTATTGTCGAGATGAGGTCCCGAACTTTTGGAATAAAGCCAAAGTCACATCCTTGTCACGTCAGTCACGTATTAGACGATCGGACCGGGTTACCTGTTTGTCGAATTTGGGAATGGAGAAAGGACAGGATCCATCATGCAGGCTCATGCCATGGGTTACCCGACTAGAAGCGGCATGGCGGGGTTTGTAGGGGATGTTCATCAACGCTTCAGACTGGACGCTACGTTTCCATAGGCGCTCCCTGAGAATCCTCGCTAGAACCTACCTGACTGGCTAGGCTGGGGGCCCTGAAACGAGTTGGTCCAACGCCCGCAGCGCCTCCCGCGTATCTCGACATTTTTATCCGTACGCACGTACTCGGATACCTCCTCACAGATGCGTTTCAATAAGAAATAGAGATCGACTTGTTGAAGATGACTACTACTACATAAGGAGAGATATCGCGTCAATTTTGATGCCATGGCATCTGGTTGTCTCCATCAATTTCCATTGTCTGGTTACGACCTGTTCTATTATTGACTGACTGTTCCTATAGCCGGGTACTTGCAGGCTCTACAGTAAACACTTCATTTTGGCTCAGGAGGAGGGAAATTACATGCGAACCTATGTTGAATTACTTGGACCACAGTGGCGGCGAGTCCGAGCTCACCCCTCGTTCGAGTAAGCCCACATACCAATTTCTTTGCTAGGTATTATGTTGTTAATCAATTACAGGGTAACGAAACGATTGTTGAAAAGTTACCTAAGAACTTACCCCAGCGAGTAGGTCAGTAGCTTATTAGATAGTTCCCAGATCGTGTTATAAATTATTAATGTGTTCTCCCCATGTAAATACTATGATGTGTCACTCTTGACATATCATCCTGATTAATGTCACTTCGTAACTCGTGACGGTTTCTCATCTGATATTACCTAGGCAACACCGCATTATATGATACGAACAGTAGATATCGTCAAGTACTTATCAGTTCCAAGAGCTTCAGTTGAATGAGATATGGCCAAGTTAAATGGTGTATTCTTCATCCCAGACACTGGCCTATCAGAAATCTTTATAGCCTTAGGCTTGTCCAGTTATGAACTACTGTCTGAACTAAGAGCCAACCCATTGTCCACACTATGATATATGACATATTTGATATCATGGCAAAACCTGAAGAGCTATACTACCTAGCAGCGTGTGACGAAATCCAAGTTCTATTCATGAATGCACTCCGCTATGTGTTACACCATAGGTTCTCTCGCACAGGCAAACAGATACACGATGACCAATATTAACGTGCACCTGCCCGCATAAGGAACATAACGTTGAAAGTGAGCTGCAATCTAGTCTAGTTATCCAACTGAGGCGATTCTATTAAATCTTTTTGAATACACTTTTTATTCTTATATGTCGATGGTAACCCTGCATGTCCATCTGAAGCGTCGTCTGTTACAGCTCCAACCCCGTTTGTTGATCCGCGACACAAGCGCCGATGCAAAGTGGGAATAAAAACAGACCGGCCCCTTTCCATCTCAGCCGATGCCATATCGTTTGTTGACACGTTTTTCTCCCTTTGTTTCCAAATTCGTAAAATTTTGTTTTCAAGAAGCTCTGGTCCCAATTTGAGGGCAGTCTATTCGAGATCTTGAGCTTGATCCGCGGCCCCTGTCACTGATCCAAACCCACATACTTTCAGGGTATATCAAAGAATCATCCGCAGAATGCAGACAGTCCTAGTCCTTGTTGGCACAGCTGTCTTGTACGCTGTGTATAAGTATGTCTCTGGACTGCGAAGCAATATTGAAGCGGCAAAAAAGAGCGGCTTGCCTTACATCACCGCCCGTATATCTCCCGCAGTCTATTTTGACTCAATGTCTCAAAGCTGACATTCAAATAGCTTGGTCACCAATCTTCGGCCCATGGATACTGGCTCATAAAGGATTGGCCCCGATAATTAAACTGCTCCCCAAGCTACTATGGGAAGAATGGCTAGAGTATGCATTGTCACTCTCTAATCGAGCTGTACTAACGTTATCGGCCACAGAGTTTTGACGCCTGGATTCTCATATAATACACGCCATGATGCCTTTGCGCGCCACGGAGATGTGTTTATCGTAGTCTCTCCGAACATGCTCTTTATGATGACCTGCAATGCCGAGGCTATCCGTCAGATTACGTGCCGGAGAGAGCACTTCCCAAAATACGTGGAATCATACGAGATCCTACGAGTGTTTGGCGACAACATTCTGACTTCAGAAGGCGCCATCTGGCGAAACCATAGAAAAGTGACCTCAGCTTCATTCAACGAAAAGAATGCTGCTCTTGTCTTTCAGGAAGCTATACACCAGGCACAAGGTTTAGTCAAGATGTGGATGGGATCAGGTGGTCAAGACAGTGGTACTATCAACACACTCGACCAGGACACGATGAGGCTAGCTCTCAACATTATTGCTTATGTCGGATTTGGCCTCAAATTACTGTGGCCCGGAGAGTCTCTGCCAGCAAAGGCCAATCCAAAAATGGCAAAGTATGGCTCGCCAGAAGCCACTGCAGGACACACGATGAGTTTCGTGACCACAATTGCAACTGCTTTGGAGTGCATCCTGCTCATTTTGCTTGTTCCACGATGGATACTGAGTTAGCTCAACCTCGAGAGGGATTGCTGAAACGCTAGACTAACAACACTGCAGGAATAATGCCTTTTAAGAAGAACCAGCTCGCGGCAGAGTCCCATGACGAGTTTAGTAAATATATGCACGAGTTGATGGACGAGAAGTTTGAGGAAGCTCGGAAAGGCGAGCATGTCGACGGCATGGACCTGATGGGCCAGCTGGTGAGATCCAGTTACGCGAACCGTACGGGCGAAGGCCAGCAGGGTACGCAGTTCAAAAAAGGTGCACTGTCACGAGACGAAATCCAAGGAAATGCCTTCATCATGCTCGTCGCCGGACATGAGACCACCGCTGGGGCGTTGTACTTCATCCTGCTAGAATTGGCAAACAATCCAGCATCGCAGAGGCGATTGCAAAGGGATATCGACGAGATCTTCGGCGGGAGAGAACCAAGCTCATGGGATTATGACACGCTGATCAACCCGATGATGGCTAGCATGCTCGGCGCCTGCATGAATGAGACTCTCAGAATGACCCCCGCAGTCGTGGAAATACCAAAGAAAGTGCCCCCGAAAGAAGAGAAGGTCATCACTATTGATGGTAACAGCTACTTGATCCCAGGGAGTACAATTATTTCCTTGGTAGCCGTATCGATTCACCGAAACCCACGATACTGGCCTGGGAGACCAAGTCAGATCCACGTTGGTGAGGACGACATCAATGACTGGGTACCTGAGAGATGGTACCGATCGAATGAGTTCACGACAAAACCGACAGAGTTAGATGCTACTACCTCTGAGAACGAGGATTTTGGTGGATATAAGGGCCCTGATACAAGTTCGCAGCTCTTTCGACCAGAAAGGGGGTCATATATCCCCTTCAGCGACGGGCCCAGATCATGTCTCGGCCGCCGGATTGCTCAAGTGGAAATAATCGCCGCGCTTGCGGTGCTCTTCCGGGACTACAGCCTGGAGTTGGGGGTGGATAAGTGGGCAAACGATGAGGAGGTCGAGAGGATGAACAAAGAAGAAAGACGCGACGTGTATGCGATAGCCCAATCTGCAAGCAGGGCCAAGATATTAGGTGCGACTTCATTGTTGACGCTTAAGATGAATGATGATTACGTGCCAGTAAGGATGGTTAAGAGGGGAAAGGAGAGATTTGTGAGTTGGCTGTAAATAGAAGCTATCGAGGACAGTAAGCATGTATGAATGAAATATATCTTGTCATTTGCATATACGTTACACCTGTATATATGCACTGTCGCTAGATCCGGCTAGCCAGTGAGCTATGAATTTAATATGCAGTTCATGAAAACCTAGGTCGCTCACATGGCTTGGTTCCATCCATGGTATGTCTAGTCGCCCTATAGAGTAAATCCTGTACACTAGCAGCAGTAGCCCATTAGGTGAAGGTGAAATGAAAGTAAAAGTAAAATAAGGTCATGTAGTCCTTTTATAGTCGAAACATCTAATTAGACTCAATCTTCAATTGTTCACATCAGTTAAAATGTAGTAACAACACTCAAAGAGCAGGTGAAGAAAATAAGTGTCATGTCTTGCGAGTAACGCGTTTGCCTGCTCACAAGAGTGGTCCGTCATGACTAGCTCATGGTTGCGTCTAACAAAAAGAGTTAACTTAGGTTGTGGTCTAAGTTTACATGCATGTTAGATTCCTGGGATGAGGTCATATCATTGCTTCCATCCTTCATCAGTGAATCAGCACCAGCAATTCTAGCGACTGAGCTGCAAGATAGAGCACGCTGATTGGTGCAAGGTTATAGTCATCAACCTAAAATGATCTGCGGGGACCGAAGGCACGGGAGACAAAAACATAAACAACCTGGAAGAGACCCGCTATTAAACGCGAGCCCTTTCTTCTTCAACAGCATCACCCTTCCAACCCGGGACCCCCCCAACACACCACAAGCGAGTTTGTACCTCCGTTCTTCTCATCATCACCAGCTTCATTTTGCGCATCTTCTATCGCCCACCAACAAACTACGACACGTACATATACATCAAGCTCAAATCTACATTTTGGAGTACCTTTTTTAATTCCAATTACACACACACTCTACGCGACTCTTCAACATGTCTACGCATAGATACAACTCATGGTTAAAGACCAAGAAGAAGGGTGAACTAGAGACCCTCGCCGAGTCTGTAGGACTATCAGGGTGAGTCCTCCGCCGTCCGTCCAGGAATCTCCATCATGCTCGCGCGCGCAACCATCGCCAAACACCAGTAGCAGGTCAAATTCTCTTTTTGTTCCTATTGTTTGCGACTAGTTGTATCCAAGCGCAACGCGACGCGCCCACTTTATCATGACCCCTCCATGCGCCCATTAGCCATAATCAGTCGCGCTGACATGAATCAATATAGCCTCGACGGTTTCAAGAAAGACGACCTCGGTGTAGCTCTTGACAGCTATCTTACAGAGAACTCGTCGCGCTTTATCGCTAATCCAGACCTCGCTGGCTACTTCAACAGTCGTTCCAAGGCTCAAGGATCCCCGATCAAGAAGGAAGTCTTCCGCGAAGACAGCGTCAAGGTAGTTCGACGAAGGCCCTCAAAGCCTGTGGAAGAGGAATCACTTGAGTAAGCAGCTCATCATCTTGGTCTTCCTGGCGCCGCTAGCGCTCTTGTCAGTCAAGGCGCGCCAGTGCCCAAGGAATTATGCTTCGCGCGTATCGTGTTATTAGAACCGTTGAGCTAACAAACCCATAGTTCGAGTGACAGGAGTGACATTGCTTCTTCTCCCCTAGCTACATCTACTGCGCTTGTCGAGACTCCTGGCCGTACACTGGCGCAGGTCGCGTCGAGCATTACGCTACCTGCGCTACCTGCGACTCCCGCCGATGTAGCTCTGGCTGTTGATCGCTCAACCAGCATCATGCGCCAGCGCGTCTCGTCAATGTACGAGGAAAGCGGCATCACTGAAGTTAGCCATGCGACACGCGACACACTCAGCACTGTCACAAGCATTCTCTTTTGCGTCGCAGGTTGGGAGTTGTGGAATGTCCGTCGCGAGATTCTAAGCAACGTTTACGCCTTCACAATTCCCGCCATCAGCACTCTTGGCACGCCAGACTACCCTGTCTATGTTCCTGATATGTTCTTGCTTCTCACCTCCAGCTTCTGGTCCCCTGCCCTGACCTGGATTCTTACCAGCGTTGTAATTCCCTCCTTTGTTGGCTACTTTTTCAACCTCAGCGCCACAAGCCCCCCTCCTTCGCGAGTTCGCCCTCGTCCAAGCTACGCCGACTACGTCGTGGACCCCTTGACTTTCAGTATTGTCAAGGCACTCGTTTCATTTGTTGTCTACGGCCAGGGCGTCAACTTCGGCGGTCTTCTGAGCGACCTTTCAATAATGCGCCTTGAAAACGCTGTTTATGGTGGCTACAAGGGCATCTTGACCGGAACTGCCATTACTGGCTTAGTGAGCATTTACGACGCCGTTCTGAGGAAGTGAGATGTTCAAGGGAGGCGGTAGATCATGTGCCAAATAAGTTCAATGAACCTGGCCCTCTCCATAAACTTCAGAAATAACACCACAACGATAGGGGCAGAACCTAAAAGCGCTGTCTGATTTGGTTAACCCAGACCAAGCCACCCGGCGTTTGAGCAAAACGTGTGCTCTTTCTTATTATTTGGGTTGACGGCGTTGTAGGATTCGAGTGTTAATGGCGTCAGAGGCGTTTGATACCTGGCGAATGGATTTTATTTTTCTCGTGCTTCGCCTGATGCATATGCGTTCTTTGCGCCGCTCAAGCGGCTAGGACTCTTCCCTAATTCCCTCTGACCACCGGAACGCTTACCTAAACAGAAAATGGGTGGGATAGGACTAGAGATAGTTGGTCACGGACGGGATTTCATATGCTACTTATGTTGGTCTTACATATCGTTGATCCTGGTATTTGCTTTTTAAAGCTGTAAATATTGCCTTGAAACCCTCCGATTGGACTTTTGAGATCGGCTACTGAATTCGACTTGCATTTGGGATCACGTCTCCAGACATTGAACGTGTTGGTTGGTCCAAAAGAGTTTCTATCAATCGGCACGAATTTTGGGCATTTTGTAATGGCGAACGTGTGTACACTTCTCGATCGTGTACTGTGTTAACAGGTACCTAGGTGTCGCTCTTGCGATCGAACTAAATACCAATTGGTATCTCAGCGATGAGGTGAATTTGTGTACATCTGTCAGCAACTACTTATAATTATGTGCTGCACCGCATTCCTTAAAAGTGTTTGCCTTGCAAGAATAGAACGGAATTACCATAACCCTGTCAATCTTAATAGCAGCCTTGCTTACCAATGTTTTGGTGGTTATGAATGATTTCCAAAGTCTAACACTGACTTCGTCCTCTCGAGACTTGACTTGTTTATCGTACATTGGAGTTAGACCAGCCGGCACGTTAAGGAATACATTTCAGTTATGAACAACTTTGATAGGGAGGGTTGTTTATTTGGCTTGAATCGTTTGTTCACATGAAACGACAAACATCCTTATTTGAGCAACGGCATGCATCACGAACAGCACAAATAGGTACACGACTCAGAATCGGCTTCGAAATTGGTTTCAAACCCAGATGAAATCTCACTCCATACTGCCACCTCTAATACTAGATCGAATCTATACAAGTCGCACCATGTTCGCATTTGTCTTCCCAAAATCCCCCCCAGTCCAAAACGCCCTGTAGCATGGGCGGAGACCCTTTCCGCGCCTAGTCCTGGATGTCTCGTACCCAGAAACGACATGCCACACTGATTGATAAAACGAGAACAGAGAATAAACAGACGAGTTAAAACACAAATTTTTAGTGTTGAATGATGCAGACAACCTCATAACATTCCCAGTTTGGAATGAGAAGAATTGATTAGGACGGCGTTCTGGAAACCCTTGATTGCAGGGAATACCGAGACGGTGGAAGAGAAATAGAAGGTAAGGTTCAAATAATAAAGTGTCTAGGTAAGTCTAGGACGAGTTCGCTGGTTCCGTAAACGGAATGTAGCAGGGCGAAGGAGGGAACTGATAAAAATAGATGCATAGAATTCGCGTCATCACCCTTCTCATCGTAGTGTTGGGAATCGGATGTCTTGCCATTCAGTAATAGTCGTGGGTATATTTGTACAAATGCTCCTGCAAATGCATATGTGCGTGGTGATGTCTGTCGTGTGCGCTGGTCGAGGGTGGACAAGTAGCGTCGCCTTGCTCATGACGGCGACAAGGTTGAGGGACTGTTATTCTGCACCCCTCAACTTAAGGCTTCTCTGAAGGATGCTCAAACTTGATAGGGTGCACCAGCATACCACGCAGACATAACCGGCCGCTGCTGCTGTCCTTCATCTCCTCTGTCTTGCCACCTCGCTCATGTCCTTCGTTAGCACGACCGCCGTGCTTGCCACGACCATCAAGCTGGGCATAGCCCAACCACCTGCGCCACATGAGACCGGCAAATTCGCTGTTAAAATACCAACTGGTGCCCTTATGGTTGTGTTCGTTGAGCTGGTCAAAGGGACTGCCAGGGCCAGATGTGGAGTGATCACGACCAGCGTTGAAAGCAGCGTCAATTTCGCTGAAAGGATACCAGGCCCGGTCGAGGAAGATAGGATGCGGGGCATACACTCCCTTCATACCATGGTGAAACGCAACAGTAGGCGGGAACATCTCCGAAAACATGGTGTGGTGGTATCGCCAGACTTCCTCATGCATCGACATCAAAAGACGACGACTGAGACGAGACGCGGTGATGATGGCGCATCGTCGAGGAGGAGGAGCCTTGTAGCCAGTAGCGTCATCAGAGAAAACCCAACCGGATTGCTCAGTATCGAACAGAGGGTTGAGAGTGATGATGTCAGCTTCCTCACCGACACCGCACTTGGAACGATCAGGAGCATCAGAACTACAAGAAGCAGGCATCATGGATTGACCCCATTCATCATGTCGTAGTTGTTCCTTGCCTTCGAAGGACAGAGGGCCAAAGATGGGAGCGCGACCAGAGGCCAGCGTGTCATGTTGAACAGTTTGAGAAAAATTCTCCCAGGTTCCGTGGTAAGGAGGGATGTAGTAACGAGCGCTACGCTCCCAAAGAAGGGTTCGAGGCTGCTCCTTAGCCCACTTGCCAAGGCGGTCGAAGAACTCGTAGTAACTGCCGAGGTATCTCATATCCATCTCCCAGTTCCAGTAATGCTCATATTCGGGGTGCTGCATGGCGAAAACCTGGAGTGGGAAATGGGCGCTTCGGTAGATACCGTGAATATCGGCACCACTGGGGTTCTCGATCGTCTCTCCAAATCGGCCGGGGTACATGAGTCTCATTTGAGGCTCGCTCCAAAGCGAAACCAGGCCTCGAAACTCGGCGGGAACATTGTCGTTGATGATGCGCTGCACCGTCCACTTGTCTGACCAGATGGGCTCATCGATGTTTCGTACCTGCATCAGGAAATGAACTTGATATTCGCCACCCGATCGTAGCGAAAGCTCGCTGATGAGGGCACGGAAGTTGAGGACAGCAAGCTCAGTCCACTTGAAGCCAGTATATGTACGGACAACGACGGCAATGCGTCCTAACTTGTTGCTGGTCTCCGAGAGCTCGCCGGTGTCGGCGTTGACCTGCTTGAAACGATGCTTGTTGGCTTTGTAGCAATCTTCCTGAGCATCGGCCCAGTTCACGTCGATGTAGTTGATTTTGCCAGTTTCTGCCCAAACTGCCTCATTCCCAGACGCCTCAGTATCCAGGCCGGTATCCAGACCACCCTGAGCTCTGCTATAGCCCAGGCCGTAAGGACCGTATCGACTGAAGCGGTCGAAGCAAACATCGTCCCGAATGCCGAGAAGCTTGTAGGAGCCAATTGCCGGATCAGGCATATGCTGAGGAACACCGTTGAAAGCATACAGATCCGGGGCGGGGACGGTCTTCTTGGCGTCGAGGTAGCACGTCTTGACATCACTACCATGATCATAAGGGATGTACTTTTGAGGCTTGGGCACGTGGTCGTTCATGGCCGGAGAAGGCAGAGGGGCCTTGTCAGTAATGTTGGGATATTCCGAAATCAAGTTGGCCTTGCTAACGATGGTTCGGAGACCGTGAAAATAACCGTCGAGGCTAGAGGCGAAATCAGTAACACAAAACAGGACAACAAAACTTGTGGACATACTGAGGGAATCTCAACCAAGGCATCTTCTCAAGCTGCGCAGCAACTTCCTTCTTTTCGTCAGCAGTAACGTACTCGTTCTCCGGTACGGTTTCGAGCTTTCCGTCACCATCCATGTCACCAGTAAGCATGACAACAGTCTCGCCCTGAGTGTTCACGACAGTAGCTGTCGCTATGGGCTGTTGAGTTTTGGTACCGCTCATCTTTCCGACACTGTAGCCGGAGCTCCTTGACTTGACAAAAATCAAAGTGATGAGGAAGGCTACGCCCAGAAGCCAGGTGAAAATCCGCCGGGCATGGCATGGGCCCAAGAGCGACCGGATCCTGAGTCTTGGCTTCTTGGTCTTTTCAGAGATGATGGAGTAGGGGAGAAGAGGATCAATTTTCCTGCCCGAAGGGCCTCGCGAATTATTGTTGTTGCGGGCGGCCATGGTGACTGAATGGCGCCGCTGCATACTAGGCTGAAGAGTCTGGCACGCTTAGGCCGATGATTTGTCGAGTCGCAGAGGTTTGTGCGGAGAATGCTTGCAATGTATAGATATAGGCGAGACAGGTAGTTTGCGAAAATTATCGTAGATACGGAGCGAAAGTGGTAGTGGAGCCGGCCGACATCGAAGGGTTCGTTGAACAAGTTACAGGTACAGGCGGATCTGGCCGGAAAATCAATTGAAAGTAGCGACTGGCAGTCGTCGAGATATCCCGCAAGGAAGGTCGACGAGAGATGTTGTCCAAGTAGGAGCGTAAGTTAAGTGGACAAACAGTGCTACCTCGTCACGAGACGGAGGCAACTAGATGAAAAGGAGATGAGGCGGCTGAACAGCACGATCGCACAGCGCAACACGCAAGCGCTTGAAGCAACACGGAGGCCCGGTGCTTGACGACTTTGCGATGAGAAACGAAGCAGAGGGCGTCGTCTAGGAGAGCGATGAACAGACCGAGCGAAGAGCGGAAGGCGTTGACGAGGGGGGAAGAGAAAGGAGGGGGAAAATAAGAGAAAAGAAGTTGAACCAAGAAGAGATAGGAGGGAGAAAAAAAGCGAAGACAGACCAAACCAGACAAGGAGAGGAGAGGCCAGCGCAGGGGATTGGGATTATGGACACGGGAGGGACAAGGGGTTGCTACCAACAGGTAAGGTTGGATCCTGGGCTAGGACCTTGCAGAGGTCGATAGGGGGACAAGGGGGAAAGAACAGTGCAGCAAAGGACGAATTTACTTAGGGGGAGGGGCCCGCTACGGAGTCCGCTAACGGGACCAGGAGGGAACGGAAAGTACATTTATGGGACCTACAGTAAGTAGGGGCTAGCAGGTACCTGCCTGTAACTGGGCAATTCACAGAACCTAGCTGTGATAGGTGACTTCAAGTTGAGGTGAAATTCGTCCAATGAAAGGTACCTAGACGAGAACCCGGGCTGGGGATGTACTGTGCGATCCCAAAGCTCAATCAATCCCGCAATAGTAGATATTAGTGTTTTTCTCAAGCTATTCCTCTCTTTTCAGATAATTTGGGTCTGCATTTGGTGGCGGCTTATCACCTAGGCAGCCAGTGGCATTGGCTGTGGCTCGGAGAGTCCGGGAGGCATAGCATAATGCAAAGCACCGCACCGCACAACACCATACCGTAAAGCACGGCGCAGAGTGCGTTATAGTGCCTGATATCTTTAGACGATATGGCGGTGCTTGACATTTTTGTTTTAAGAGATCTGAACAAATCAGTCTGTGGCGGTGTTCTGTACTAAAAAGCATGCTCAGATGTGTATTGCGGACATTGCGTGCTAGCAACAGGTAGAACCTGCCGATAATGGATCTGATTCCAAGGAGCTGGTCGGTGTTTAGTGATGTTCATTCTCGGCACAGTGAAATCCAAGAGAGCAATGTGTCCTTCATCTGCTGTCCGGGACTAAGCTTATGCAGGGAAGGGAAGCATACTTGCAAAGCCAAGTCTTTCGCTAACAAGGGATCTTGGGTCAAGGTCAGGCATTTGGAGAACACCAAAGAATTCAGACTGGAACAGGGACCCATTCAAGCTTTGGGAAATGGGTCCCCTGGTCTTCCCTCTATGTATGGTAAGAAAAGGTTTCTGAACACAACCCTCGTTCTTTTTTGCACCAGAAATTGCCGGGAGAGCCCAACGACTGGGCCTTTCTTCTCAACGTTTGCTGAGACAGCGTTGCTCGGGGGCAGGAAAGGTGGAGGTCAGCTTCCAATTAGAAACGCCATTCGAATCTCATATCCAACCAACGTTCGAACTTGTGAAGCCATCGGGGGTTTCATGAGTTTCAATTGGTCAAGAATTCGAACCTGGCTGAACCCCCGCTGATCTGACATCTCAGTCCATCAATCGATCAGTCAATCAGCAGCCCGCTGTAGGTAGGTCCAAGAACTTGATACCTAAAGGATACCTACCTATATAACTGTCAACAAGAAAGGTTCTGGCGATGCCATCACCACCGTGGTGTTGTTCTTTGCGGCGTTTCTACTACTCTACCGCACAGGCAGTGAGTGCTTCACAAACCGTTGTCGGAACACTAACAAGTCTGTACTGTGCAGTAGATTTGACAAGGACAATGGTGCTGACAATCTTTACCAGCTACTCTGTATAATAAGCCTTGACGCAAGCATTGCCTCCCCTGTCGTTGCGCCATAACCCAGCAAGCAGTTTTATCACTCGCACCCCAATCAAAACGGCCAGAAAGCGCACCAGGGCCTTCAAGGGTGATGGGTCATTGGGCCCGTGCCGTGGGTCTTCGAGCGAGGGTCAGTCCGCCCCTATTGTTAGAGAAGGGAGAGGCTTTGCTACCCGTGGCTCAAGTTTGGCACGCTTCGTGACGGAGCTTGAGGCTTCAAACATTGCCATGCCTACAGCCGGCTGTGGTTGCGCGTCCTGTAACTCCTGATCGACAACGGAGTGTCAAACCCATGGGTTCATTCGCACATCAGTCGTCACGGTACGTAGCAATACAATGCGACATTGCGGCTCTTTCCTGCGACATCAGATGGTGTTGAGTATGAGATTCGTAAGTGTCTGGCGGGCGGTTGCCGCCGTTTCTGCCACTGCTATGACTTTGTTCAAACCATCAGTCTGTTAACCTTTAGCAAACGAGCGACCAAAAGCATGGCCTGGAACTTAATCGACGCTGAGTGTGTGATTGGTAAATAAACCTTCAAAATGGTCCACCTCTTTTTATGCTTGTTCTCATCTCGTCACGACATTTCCGAAAAAAGACGATTTGTGAATCTGCAATTGAGTTGAATTAACATGACAAAATTGTCAGTGAAAAAGCATAGGGGATTAAGCGGATGAAGTGGTCTTTCAAAACTGGCATATCATCTCGAAATCGTCTCCAGAGTCGAGTCCGTCTATCTTGGCCAAGCGAAGCAAAGCAAACCCTGGCCTGAATCCGGCCACGCCCCCCTTCTGTTGGAGGATAAGGGTGAGGGAGAGGGTCTTCCCGCCACGCGTCCTCTTGACCATACCGCCTACTCCAATTATCTCACAGACGGTTCATGATTGTGGGCATTGATGGAGAATTGGTTCGAGATATAGACCAATGCTTTATTCTGTAACCATAGCTGTGGAAGCCCTGCATCCTGATCCGATGGGATGCGAGAAAGGGTATACAATTGTTAACCAAGCTACTATAACAGATTGACTTTGTTAACTTGTCATCAAGAATAGTGACATTGACCCCCACTATCGGCCTTCCCTAGGCCACAGTTGCGAATCAAGCAATTAGCCTAGGTACTATCCGTAGTTAGGTATCTTAATCTAAGTTTAGTATATATAACGTAGCAGCATGTACCTAATACTTACCCATTATGCTTGCGCTGAACCTCTCTCTAAGCCAAGCTTTTCGTCTGATATTATAAAAGAAGAAGAAGAAGAAGAAGAAGAAGGAGAAGAAGAAGAAGAAGAAGAAGAAGAAAGAACAGGCTTCGAACTTCAAGGCCATAGGTAGCACGACGCGAACATCAACGTAAGTGAAGTGATGTTGCCAATAATGCCGCCATGTAAACAACACTTCATTTACCTCAAGCTTCTCACCAAACTTGGACCCATTTTTAACGGCGAGATTGCCAAGGGCTGGTCACCTACTCTGTACTGACACGAACTTGGACGTTCTAGTGCAAGCAAGCCAAGGAAGAAAGCGAGCCAATTCTGCAGCCAGCCCTGTCAGCTCGGGTTTTTTTTCTCTTTTGCGTCTGGCTGAAATGGCTGATTTATGGACCTGGTTATCCTATCTGTTGTTGGTTGTATCTGTCATTTACTGATTTTTTTCTGCTGCCGCATGATGATGGAATTGCTGTGACTTGGATGGGTTTACTATTGTTGGAGATATAGTGTTTGCTCCACGGCAGGGCCCTCTTATTGATAATGGAAAGGACCCTGTTTCTCGTGTTTCGACTGTGCAATGCGTCGTTGAACTGGCAGTGGAGGCTGGCTCAAACCTAGAATAGAACATGGCAGGTCACATCAAACAGATGCTGTTTTTGACCGCACTATGTAGACTCGTTGAGCTGAGTCTATTCGGGGTAACGTACTATAGTTATATATTTTTATTTTGATGGGGGGTCTTCTCAAAGTATGATAGCTCTGATCAGGTCAGTTTTGTCACGAAATATAGCGCTCTTACATGTACTACAGTTATATATAATTGCCGTTCATGTCGTAGCCCGACATTCACCACGATTTGTAAAGTAGATAGTATTCGCAAATAGATCCGCTCGATATACTTGGTAATAAAACAGGATTCGAATTATGTATGCTCAATCCTTCGAGTCTGAGTTTGAGTCTTTAAAGCAAGCCCTCATCCCAATTGATACTAGTTGAGTGCATTATTCTGAAAAAGCAATCTCCAACGAGTCTTGAGGTCATTTCAACAGAAGCGGGTCACTCAGTAATTCAGTCCAATCCAATGCTGACAAAATGAAATGCATGCCTGCCCCCTGCCGAGTGCCAACCCAGCTGCCCAGCCCTGCATTAACTTCTGCAAGTGCATGCCTCCAACTAGATAATACAAACAATTTCATCTTAATTTCGGAGCCTTTTCTCATCTCAATTAATTGTTTGATCTCCGGCCTGGAATCCCTTGGAAGATCCAGAAGTACAACGCAGTGTTACTTTAACTGCTTGGGTAATAAGTTTCGATACGAGTATCTTTAAAGTCGGAGACTGTCCTGGTTTATTGCTGCTCTTTATCGCCATCGTATCGTTCTGACGGCCATCAAACAAACGTTGGAGCTAACGTGTAACCTTGCTAAGCCTAATCCCAAGTCTAATCCTAAGTTAGTGCTACTGAAGTTCCGCTGCGTTATCTCTCAACTGCACACACCCTATTCGAAGACGCCACAAAATATCACACAAGATTTGAGAGTGGAAGATGGATCCAGTAGAATACTCTCTGTACAGTGGCATAATACCAGGATTGGTCTCCGAATTGCTTTATTCGAACCTACCTACACTACTATAGTACAGTAACCATGAGATTTGGTCATGTTGCTTTCCTTTCGCCTTTACCTTATGCATGGAATTATAACGGTTTTTTAATACCTGCGGTTGATCAACTGTCCTTGCTTCCAACTCGCTCGCACAATGTATACCAGATCAATGCCCATACGTCAGTGAAGAGTCTAGCCAGTTGCCTATCGGCACTCTGGCATTCCAAATGTTCGGCAAAACCTGGTTGCTTTGTCTTGTAATAGATCATCACAACGCACTACTTTGACCAATTGTGTGTTCATTATATGTCTCGGGCACAATGTCTCGGCTTCGCTGTTCTGGACAACTCTTCTCAAAATGCTGCACCAGATACGATAACTCAAGCGCCCTTATACCAGCCAGTGGGGAGTATGTACTTGCATGCTGTTACGTCCCACTAAGTTCCTAGGTAGTATTTGCCTATTTCTCCCTTGAATTCTCATGCTTTGCCTCCATTCTTTCTCTCCAGCACTTCCCCCATCGAATCGCAGCCATAGTTGCCAGAGCTGAAACTATCAAGTACGCTGCTGATATGGTGGAGAACCATCCAATGCCGAGTGCCTCAATTGCTGGTAGAACTACCGCTGATGCCACGCATCCGACTAGATATCTTGCGAAGAAGTTTGTTGCGGCCACTTCAGCTCCTTGGCCAGGCATCACATCGAGACAGTACGTGTTGTACGACGGGAAACAAAACAGCTGCGCAACGCCCTGCACAAACATGGCGATGACTGGAACCGGGATGCCGCCAGCCTCTTGGTCCACAGTCCAGCCATAAACCAGCATGCTTCCCGGAATGATTACACCCATAAAAGGCACCGTAGATCGAAGTCGGTCTTCAGGAACACGAACACCACGCTTCTTGATCCATCTCTTCACAGTGTAGTCCGCCCAATGACCCCCCACGAATGTTCCAGCTAGATAGCCGAAGCCTGGCGCCAGATAAAAGAGACCCGAGAGCAGTGGGGATTCGAGGTTGAAGCGTGGGTTCAAAACGTATCGAATCGGTGTTAGAAGGCTGTACATATTCCATGTCAAGGATGCGCTTCCGCCAGCCACCAAGGCAATATTTGGATATTGAAACAGACGCAGTACTCTCATTGGACTGATCATGCTCAGGATTGTGAGTGCCCTCTTCTTACCAGAAAGAGTTTTCAGATCATCAATCTTGAGGTGGTGAGCTGTTTCGGACACAACGAAATAGACGCCCAAAAATCCAGCTGCAGCTAGTGCTGTCTGTAACCAGAAAATGCTCCTCCAGGACGAATACGTTACAATTATACCACCCAAGAACGGCCCAAACGCGGGACCAACAAGGGTTCCGGTCAGAAACCAACCCATGGCTGCACCGCGCTCTGTAGGGCGGTATATATCACTGTCCAGAGTCAGTATCGTATCTTGGACATGACTGCGTATTTATGTGAACAGCAAACTTTTGCTTCAACCATCCGAGTCATGACAGCAGCATATGTTTTGTTCGATTGAGGTATAGGCTTGTGTCAATAGATAAGATAACATGCGGTCTTGCTGGAACAACAACCACTTTGTAAAGACCTTGCAGCTGACAGGAAGAAGAGAAGGCATAGAATTGACCTACCCAATGCATGCTGGACCAATGAGGATAAACGCTGTTCCGCCAAACGCAGAAGCGGCCCGGAAGACAATGAACGACGCGAGGTTAGGAGCCAGTGCGGTTGCCAAACTCAGTACAAAGAACATGGCTGATGAGGATAAAGCTACCTGAACATTGAGTTAGCATGTATTAATACTGTTGGTAATTGAGGACATCAAAAGCTCTATAGCCTTGGCCTATTTTAAACAGCATGGGCAGTGCTTACAATACGCCTTCCATACACTTGACTCATGGGGCCCCAGAACAGAGGAGACAAGGCCATGACGATCATATATGCTGCGTTGCTCACATTGATGATACTTCCGGACGTGTTGTAAGTCGTCGCAACCTCTGGTGTTGCTGCCAACACGGATGTACTTGATATGGGCGACAAGAACGCCCCAAACGACAAGACTGCAACTATAGCTATTTTTCGTCCTCGAGACACCTTGTCAAAGATCTCGTCGCCAGCTTCTCGGTAAGGCTCTTCACCTTCTGGGGCCTCGATTGTGGCAGCTGGCTCGAAAGCATCGTGACCGGATATGTGTGATGTTGCTCGGTTGATGGTTTCTGTAACTGGGTTCGGGTTCGATGCCGCGATCTGTAGTGAGGCTTCTGCATCATCGGTGACTGATGCTATCGAAGATGCTTTGTCATACGGATCCTGTTGCGAGGTCTTCATTGTAGCCGCGATTGGGTTTTGTACATTAATGTTGACGTCTTAGTATATTACCGACCTTCATTTCTGTCTCCTTATAGAGCGAATTGGTCTCTTGTTGGGCAGGGCATGCGTTGGCATGCAGAATATTGACGGCCGAGAGAATGACTTGACGCCTTGAGCAAAGCAACAAGCATATCATCAGTTTGTTTTTGAAAATTTTACAATCACATCCCAGCAAAACGATTACCGATCTTCGGAATTCCCCTCCTCCATTCCTTGACCATATCCTAGCTTGAATTGATCAATCACTCCCGGATCCATTGATCGTAGTGTCTCCAGAACCCACTCCCACTCCCCTAATTCACCAATACCGGCAGTCAGCATCCGTATTTATGCGGATAAACACTTACTCTGGCATTTTCAACTGTCACTTGCCAGAAGCTTGTGTACAAATGATCCAATCCTGACCTGGTTTTGTACGGGAATAGCACGGACAAACATGTTCTTAGGATGCGGTCTGCAGACTCGGAACGGTGCTTCCGATCACCGTCGCCGGAATCCACTCTTTTCGGGTCAACGGCCGAGCCATCGGGGGCCATCAAGATCTGATTAGTTGACCTCTCAGACCTCTTCATCATTTCACAGGTACTTATAAAACACGAAAAAGTCCCAGGGTTTATTTGAATTTGTTGATCTTATTATTTTTGCGTTTCTATGGACAAATATGAATGTTCAGCGCCCAGTTGGCTGTCCGTTCCTGCAACACCAGCTCCTTCTAATGCTTGTGCAGATGCGTATTCTGACATCAAAAAAAAAGACGAACTTTCCTACAAAGGGTATTCTTAGACCTCGATAATAATGCAAAACTCCTTTCCTCGGCCATCCTTCTCATCCAAGTAGCTTATGTACACGGTCTTGTAGTACTCGGTCAACAGGTTGGTTGTTGCGCTGAACAACTACATTTTCTCTGCCTCCGATAGTGACAACACGCAGCCACTCCGGCGCGACTTCGCTTGCAATCAGCCGCACACAAGCTGCGCCCTCCTCCTTGGATACTGGCATTCGGAGAGAATCCTTGAGTTTCTCGAGAATCACTGCCATCGTAAAGGCTTGTCGTGGTAGTGACATTGGGTTAGACAGTGTCAACATGGAAATAGTGGCCGCGACGTCGCAAACACGGTTGAGGGCTGCACGGCGCTGGAGCTCAGGTCCTGACGGAGGGAGTGGCTCATTGGCTTTGACCAGCTGCTTTAGCCGGAGCCTGTCCAAAAGGCTCATCTTGGTTCCGTCTGGATTAAGAAGAGGGTTGTTGGACATGGCGGTTTGTTTGGATGCCTTCTCATGCTGCTTCGTCGCGACACTGTTCTTGAGCTCCGAAAGAGCACGTTGTCCTCTATCGAGAAGAGGGTTTGCATTTATCCCGTTACCCATATTCTTTATGTCAACCTGGGGGAGCTCGTCTAATGAAAGAGCATTCAATGGCAGATCGATATCTATATCTGCAGCAAAGCGTTCGGTGCCCAATGCTTGTAGGTTGAGGCCAAACTGCCTCAATAATCGTTCTTCGTTGATAGGTGCCATATCGGCGGAAGAGCGTTCGACGCAGATCTTTCCCCGCCCATAGTCTGTAATCATGAATGGCGAATGGGCATCGTACTTGGCTGAGCTTTGAATGGCGATACAGCGACGAATGTCTTCGATAGTGACCTGGCGTTTCCCCCAGGACTGTGAGATGTGGGGAGCGAGCGCGCGTATGTCGATAGGGGAGTTGTTTCCGTTATGGGCAAGTTGGATCATGATAGTCTTGACAAATGCTTTGTGTATGTCGATGAGCTCAGCGAGATGTGCAGGCAAAGCATCCTTATCTGTCGTGGGTTTGTTCAGCTTCTTAAAAATACCGTCCAGTTTGGTCTGTACTGTTTTCCCTTGTCTCCTGCTTTCGGACAGGGGTGTAGAGCCAATAGGTTTATGTGCAGTTTTGGTCCTTGAGGGGGTTGTCTTGGCTGTTCGTTTGCCTTTTGACACTGGCGTCGTTTTTGTAACTGAGCTGGTCACTGACTCCTTGCCTCGAAGTAGGCGTTTGACTGGCGTAGAAATTTCATCTTCGCTACTAGGAGCGAATGAGGAGGTTCGAGGTTTTGTCCTGGGATGATCATCTTGTTCGTCTGCAGCCGCTTTTCGTTTCCTGGTGGTTCCTGTTGGTTGGATTTCGGCGATGACTTTCTTGGCACCATCGGTGGGAGTATGGATTTTTGATACACGAGTAAAGCTGGTGATAGATTGGTTGGCAGCAGGTGCAGCCTGGGTGCGCTTGGTTGCTCGAGGCATCTTAGACCAATGTCTTTCTGTTCAGAGCAGGAGCGTCGGGGTATGGGGAATAGAAGGCGCGAGTGAGGAAACTTGGACCGTGAAAATCGTGTTGCAAAAGCGAGGAAGTCGCGAGGCTGTTAATTAGATAGGGAAGTACTAAGCGCGGAAGTTGCAATGAAGAATTGTTAAAATCGCCAGGAAGGTGTCAAACATGTCTGAGAAGGAGAGACCCATCCCCCCGAAAAAAAGAAGGTATGTGTTCGTCGTCAAGGGAAACGCGAGAATATGCGACGCGGCCAGGCGCGTGTCGGCGCGTCTAATCCGCGTAAAGGGGTGCCCACGTTCGCGGCTTAAAGTGAAAGTGGTACTCCGTACACGAGCCCACTACCTGGAGGTACCACACAACCTACTACCTACCGGCGCACCCCCCCCCCCCTTTATAGACATGGATTGTGCAATAGTCTTAGGGTTATATAAGCTTGTAGAAGGTCTTGTCAAGGGGATTAATAGTCTATTAACTAGATTACTATATTAAAGACTATTATTTTAATATTATTATAATAGGCTATATTAAATATTAAAAATAACCTTAATATTATAATTTTTCCTACTTAATATAGTTATTATAGTTAATAACTTATATAGGGTTAATAAGGTTAATAGGGTTAATAGCTTATAATATTAACCTAGCTGCAGTTAGCCTAGCTAAAACCTTCTCTTATAACTGCTTTTTATATACTAATATAGTAGATATTCTTTTAATAGCAGTAAGATTATCTAGCTAGTAGTTTAATAGCTTATTTAATTAATTAATTTAATTAATTAATAACTTAGCTTAAGGCTATAGATTTAATTATAGCCTTAACTTCTTAAAAAAGAAAAATAAAAAAGAGGCTCTTATAATACCTCTTTTTTTAACCTTTTTAGCACTTATTGCAAGGGCCTTTAATACCCTTGCAAGCCTCTTTTAAGTCATTTTAAGGGTTATTTTTTTAACTATTATAGCTAGCCTAGGATATTAATAGGACAAGGCTTATAGCTTTCTAATAGGTTATAGACTAGACAGTCTAATAGATTAATATTATATTATATAGCTATAAGGCTTATTAAATTAATACTATATTATTAAACAATTAGTCGCAGCACTAAATTATATATAATACCGTATTAAGCCCTATTATTATTGTCCAGATTATATCCCTGACCCCGTGGCGCCTAAAGGTACCTAGCCTACTCCTAGGTACCTAGGTAGGTACCTACTGGCCGGGTATAGTACCCTCAGGGCACCAGAAAAATTAACCGTTAGAAGTATACGAGATGAAATCAGTAGGTCACTTTATGCTCCTCAAGCTATAGTTCTTAGACTAAGTAGTAGGTACTTATTTTTATACCCTAAGGCTTAGGAGGCTAACTTTCTGCTACAACCTACACTTTGATTGCGATAGTTAGCTTTATCAAATTGATTTATCCTGATGTCACTCTGTCATTGCCATTCTTTTAGCAACGTCGTAATGTGGCTTGTTTACTCTCAAAGTCCATGCAATTATCTTTCTTCGTGTATCTCGTGTACCTCCCTATTGGCTTCTCAGATATAGCTTGCGGGGTCATCAATATTGAAGACTACAAATGCTAGGCATGCTTTGGTTCTCGGATGTTATACCTCTTCTCTACTAACACAGGATCTACAGAAAAGTAGGCTCTGAGAAAAGCGATTGATCATTCCACGTCTTTTCTCGTTTTAACCAAGAACTGCTTATGATGATTTAGCAATATGAAAACCTTAGTTGAGCGCTGATAGAATACAGCGGGCTGAACGATAACTTACACGCAACGATGGTGGGTTTCCACGTTACACAAGACTCTCCTCGGCTCCCGTTGCCTGAATCTAGTAGAATACACGTTTGCTTTGTGGCCCTTGATAAAGCAGGAAATGCGCACCCCGTACGGAGTAGCCAATCACTCTTTCTAGGGACAAGGATATTCATTTTCGTGGCGACACTCCACGAAACCCTATAAGGATGCATGGTGAGCTTCCCCTCAGGCCCTCTAAGACATGGAATGGCGGTCTGGCTGCCTACCTCCCAATTGGCGATTTCCTCTTTGCCTACGCCCTCGGTGTAAGACGAAATTGCTGCCATCCGTGCCCCCGAATGACAAATACTTGCTTTGGGTATTACGAAAGAGGGTTTGTACTTGTTTCTAGGTACCGATGCAAGGTCGACTTGATCGATACAGAGCATTATCGCAGAGTGAGCTCAGGACTGGTATCTCAACTGGTCAAGGGTTCAAAATACACCTGCCAGCTGGCGAAGGTCTAGCAACAGCCATCACTAACTTACCACACATAGGTACTTGACGATTATGGGTCGAAGCACCTTCAAGCTTCTCATTTATAGAAACTGGCAAATCATCAAATGGTAGCCCAGCCTCAAGTAAAGGATCTTGATGTCTTGCTTGCTCAAGTGCTTATTTGACGATGCCTCACAAAGACTAGCCGGTTTTTTCCCAGTATACTAGACAGTATAGCGTGTTCATCCTGATGCTGGTCTGAGGTTTTATAAAGAATTTTAGCAAGTACTATACAATAGTGTCGGCAATCTGTTGCCACAGACTTCCAACAAAAAAACATACCAACTGCAAATACCCACGATCGCCTAACCGAAACTCGAACAAAAACATGACAATAAGCTCTTGCCAGTCCCCGTGTCAACCCTGTGCGCCCTTGACATCCATTACTTGATTTGCCCTCATAGTTGGCCCAGACTCCATAGCGCTCGACTGTGATATTGCAATAACGCCAAAAGAAAAAACAGAAAGAGGGAAAATAAGAGGAAAATATTATAGATCAACGTTGCTCTTATCCAGCCCGCCGCATATATGAGTTGTGAGGGCTGGGTAACGAGTTGTGTCTGGTGCCTTGTAGCAAGCATCTTTGTCGCCAAAGCTTGCATCTCAGCGGCGGTTCGACGTGGCCCAGTGCTCGGGTCTAAAACTGACAGGACTGGGAGGAGGAGGTGCCGGAACAGCATAGTCGTCTTCTTGAATGTGATGCACTGGAGTTGAAGGGCGGTCCGTCTTTGTCGAGAGAGTTGCGTTTATGCTGGTGTGGAGGAGATCCTGTGAGGTGACTAGCCTCATGTGGCGAGGCGAAGCCTGGATCGATGAAGAGTGAGAAGTGGGCATTTTTCTTCTGTTTATGGAAACTGGAGGTCAATAAACTGTTGCTCGAGAGACCGAAAAGACATATAGGCTGAGGTGAAGCCATTATATAAGTAGAGATTCAATACGTACAAGAATAGTAACAGAGAGAGGCTTGCGTGTAAACTGTGGGGACAGAATGGAGACAACCGTTGTACGAATCCAAAGTCGTAGATGCGAAGACGCGGCAGTGGAGAGAAGAACTTGAGTATATTATTCGGGCCGAGTTGATAAAGTGAGTTCGATGTGAAAAGGATAGTTCAGCAGCCAGGGTGATCTCAAGTCGACTCTCTGACGGGCGAATGGATAAGAAGTTATACACGTTTACAACCGCGGTCAGAGATAAGGTGAATAGGTAGGGATGAAGAAGAAAGGCGTGGGTACAAGCTAATAAATTCCGGGGAAATGGGAGAAAGGGATGGTCCTGATAAAGGGAGGAGGATATCATGTTAGGTATTTAAAGTAGGGAGATGAGATGAGCCGCCATCCATTCTTGCCTGCGGCTCAGACCAGCCAGCCCAGCCCAACCGGAACATGGATTGGACTGGCCTGAGTTGGACTGAGCAACTCAAGTCCATCCTAAAGATAGGGCAAGCAAGGGCTTTGCAGCACGATGCGCCGGTACCAACGGCATTGTCAAGGCGAGCCTGCTCAAGCGGAGGCAGCGGTAGCGGCCTGCAAGGTGAGACGATAAAAGATAGGAAAACCTGGGGAACAGGGCGGGAGACATATCTTGGCGTCAGTGCTAGTAAAGCAGGTACAGTACTTGACCTCCTAGTACCTTCGTACCTACTATACTACTATTCTGGGCGTGTACATTTATCACCAGGTACCCCGGTTCTGGAAAAAAAGACTGATAGACTTTTGGACATCAATCTATTCGTGGTCAAGTCATCCTAATTAAAAGAAGCATGCTGAGGTGTGCATAGAATAGAGGCCTCACTATCTTAGTATGTAGTCTAGCTACCTAGGTCTAGATTAACCAATAAGTTTGCCTACAAACTTACCACATCACTCGAATATCATTGGAAGGATTTCAACCTGAACATGTATCTATAATGTACTCCTTCACTCCCTGCAAGGGTATGGTATCTTCTGACACGCCTCCATTCAGGTCAACATAAAGAAAATAGCATAAAAGAGCAAACAGGGACGAGGGGAAGAAAGAAAGGAGCATAAAAGAAGCTACAGCCCAAGTATGTAGTTCTGTGCGGGCTAATACAGAAAATCATTTCGCGGCATACGGAAATCACATCAAGCTTGGGCCTGTATGAGCTCCGGGAAATACTCTCAACAGAGAGCGCAGCAAGCACCTTGTACCGGTCATGAATCGGACATTGCGGGCTCGATACAGAATATGTAGTTACAGTCGTGATGGGGTGAAACGTCAGTCTGACTCGCATGCTCTGTATCTTCTAGAAATTCGCTTGTTTCGCGAGGACTCGCCAATACATACATTCAATCCATGCAACGAACCTTGAGTTTGAGCCCGATGCAGACATGAAGCGAAAGTTTATTTCCCGTGCAGGGGAGGTCTCGTCCCCATACCAACATGAAACGATAAGATAGTCGAGCTTGTGTTCTTTTTTCCCTGGGGGATTGTTATCATATTAAAGCACCCCTGACAAGGTATGTCTCGCGGAATGACTGGCACTGGGGAATGCTGGTACAGATACACATGTACGACAAATAAACCACCTATTATTAGCCCGCCAGGCTGGGGAGACGTGAACAGATGAATGGCAAAACAGGGTAACTAAACAATATTCCTAACACAGATTAAGTAAAGTAAATTGTCCTTCGGTCTCCAGTGACAGGTGAGATGAGACGGTGTGTGAAACCAATATCATCCTTTTTTTTCTTATCAGGATGTATGTATTGCATGTCAGGAAGGGAAACCAAAACATCAAAGACCGAGCCTTGATCCTTGGGGCATGTGGCTGACATTTGCTCGTTGTACGTAGTTCAGGCTACGGATACTTACACCACCTTGTCGCGCCCATTGCTGTCAGTAGCGCTCATAATGAATTGGAATCCTTTTATCTGTGACACCAGCCAGCCCTCATTCCTTCGGGTTTTAAACAACAACCTGGTCTCTGATGTCATCTTATACTTCTGCTAGGATCCATGATCCGGCGACAGGCCACAATAAGTGGCTTGGCTCTTATCTCTTATAAATTTGTCATGATCCTCATCCTTTCTCTCTCTTCGTCTGATTTCAACAAGTATCTGATACCTGGGTGGGACATTGAGAGACACATTGCAATCAAGTAATTACCAGCATATCTGCCTGCACAGTTATTGTGGTTGCAGTACTGGCTTTTAACGGATAGGAACAACGGGTTTGATGAACCGTTACTTTTGTGATCATGCTATGCAAACCTGGACACTGAAGACCAGCTCAGTTGCTCATCATAACTCACGACGATTAAGTATCAGAGTTACCACGTAGCACAAAACGATAGCTCTTGCATCCATGCGCTTCCTCACCGGATGGCCGCCAGACACCCTATCAATATCCGCAAACTGAGGCGGATCTTCATGAGTTGCTTCCGAGTCAACTGGCGCCACACCAGGTTTGTGTGGTCAAACGATAAATATATCACAACACGAAGAATTCATAACTAACAAAGACCAAGTATTCAAAATGAATTTTGTTAAATACACTGAATGAGACTAAGAAACATTACATCTTCACCATGGAATTTTGAATCCTTCACTTCTTGCCGGGAATAAAGTATCGATCGCATGGTCTTGTACATTGCGAGTCTCACTGCCATAGCTTGGAGGATACAATTCGGTAGTCAAACATAGCGAAATGCAAAGTCTCAGTTGCTACCAGTGCCCATGCTTTTTGCTTCCAAGAAGTCGGACTGTAATATGATAAACAGTTTCTCCAGGGTAGGCTGCACAGCAGAAAAATGTTCTGTACTTGTCCATGGTCCATGAAGTAGTATGTTATACTGGCTGTGTAGACAATGTTCGGCATGCATTATCTATAATTTGTTACAGTCATTTAAGTCTAGATAGGAGGACTCCATGTGGTATAATAATGACAGTATACCAACTTTGTGGAAGGGGGCTTAGTTCAAACATTCATGCCCAAAGGCACAAAAACACTGGCATAAACCGGAAGGAAGAAACATTTGTATTGGCCTCTGTCCTCATAGACAAACATGGTCTATTACGCTATACGCACAGCATGTATGTAAGCTTCTATAAGCCACGCCCAGCGCTAGTAATACACTATTTAACCCCTATTCGTTGAAGCACTTCTTGTCGTTGCAGCTGTGCCCGGGGCTGCCTTGGGTTTTCTTCGTGTTGGCTGATAAACATCGTTGAAGTTCATTGCTACTCCCAGGAATCGCATGTCAACATCAGGTTGATACGCCAGATCGCCAAGGAGAATCTGAACGCGTGTCCGGAACGATGCACCTAGGTGTCGTAGGCGTTCTTGAAGAACCGGGAACTCGGATGTGACAGCACCAGAACCTGCTGTTGGGGTATCGAGGCCATCATGATCGTCCGTATGCCGTGTAGTGCTTCGCACATCAGCCTCTTGGCGCTGTGTGAAATCCGACACACTCCAGCTATAAAGTCCATCGACCGAGTCTCGGTAGTTGAGCATAAATCGAAGAATCTCGCCGAGCTGCATCATGTATGTTGTGCGGTCATCTTCGTCCGAGCTATGGGTACGTCGCTTGGCCCCGAGGAGGCCTTTGTGAGTGATGTCGTTGAGGTACCGTGTGTGTGCCTTGATGAGGTCGTCCAGCGTACAGTCTTCCTTGTGGATCCGCTTCTGAAGTTCTCCCCACGAAGACTCAATAACCTCGAATAGAATGTAGTACTGCAGCTGGCCCACGAAGTGAATCATCTCTGCGAGAACGCCTCGCGTGGATTTCCACGTCTGGGAGACTGCAGGATCCGAATTCTGTAGGACACCACGAGCACCCGTCATGCACTTCCGCCAGGTCGATAGCACAGCAAATTCAACTCGCTTAATACGCCAGAGGAAATTGAATACTTTGAGATATTGCCTGTTGCCCCATTCGGTCACGACGACATCAACGGGCGCATCAATTTTGTATTCAAGAGTGAAACAGTCCCAGCCAATGTCACCATGTGATAGCTGCAGCATACGGGCATCGAGCCGGCGTAAAACTTCAGGAGAATCGTATTGTGCGTTTGATCCTCGGATAGCATGTTCCAGTTGGGCCGTCAAGGTATGTCTGTACTGCGCACCAGCGGGGCGATCGAGATTAGCAGCCAGAGATTCCATCAAGAGGGCGATAAAATCTCCCTGGCCTAAGAGGATATAGTTCTTCAACGCCTGGAGATGCTTGAATAGGTGGAATTTGTTGGCCATCAAGTCGATCAGGCGTTTCATAGTGGTCTTGTGTGCCTCGTCGATCCAAGCTTCTAGGGTGGCCGTATCACCGTACCTCAACTCCTTGGAAGCAGCCTTGGAATAGTCCTCCACCCACATAGCATCACCGCAGCTATGCCTGATAAAGTTGAGAGATTTTCCGATCAAGAAAACCTTCTGGGCAAAGTCCTGGGTGATAATGCTGGGAATCATGTCTATGTCGATTTCATACTTGTCTTCCCAAACATTGCCTGCGCCCTTAGCTTTAGATGTGTCCTTGTTGGGAGATTGCTCTCTGACGAAGAACTCCTGAAAGGGATCAGATAATTCACCATCGTATATCCAGTGTCGTAAAATGTCATAAAAGGGCCGCGTAAAGCTTGACAGTAGCCTTTCAGCAAAAGCAGCAACAACAGGATCCCCGTGGGAAGATGAGAAGCTGTGAATAAGAGACACAAGCTGCCCGCCTCTTTTCTTTTCCGATTCTTCAGCTATCAGACTCATGAGCCTGAGGCCCATTGTTGCCTCGCGAGTCCATACTACGCATCGCTTGAGCGTGACCCCGGCTTTTCCAATACCTTCTCTTGGTGCATCGTCATCAAGCGATGCAAGGGCTCTTCGAATTTGACTTTCGAGTGTCGCAATCAAACTCAAGTAAGATTTGAGTTCCCCGTGAATGGCTGCTCTCAGGCTTTGGCCAAGTAGTCCTTTAGCAGGAGTCTTACAAAAGCCATCAAGACCGCGATAGAGTAATGACGGCTCTGCTAGAGTATGGAGTAGGGAGACAATTGGTAATGGAAGTGTTGGTGGTAATTTGATGATGTCTGATTTCGAGAAGGGGAGTGTAGTAGATGAGAGTCCTTGCAAAGTGAATGGCAAATCTCTAAGAATGACGGACTCTGGAGGTTCTATTTCTGAATAATTATTCGCCAACAGTGTCGATTTCAAAGAGACATCTCTTTTTGGCGGTTCGGGGCGCGGTTCCCCTTCTTTACTCGGCTGTTTGCCCTCTTTTGGTGGAAATTTCTTGAGCCCATCTGGTTGAAACGCCTCTTTGAACTGTTCCTCCTCGAACTTAGACGTCTTGGTGGCACGCTCTCGGCCTTGCCGTTTTATAGCGTCACGATTGATGGCATCTCTGTAGTTGGGCGCCGACGGCTTTACAGGGCTCAACGGAAGGGGTTCGTTGGGGTCTGGAGAATCAGCGAGCTGGTAGAGAAGGTATAGTATTGCCCATTTGTGCTCTAACACTGGCAGTGATAGCAGTCGCGTGTAAAGGTTAGAGAAGCGAAGGGCTTGCGTAGGGTTGCTCTGGATAAGCTTTCGTTTTATAAGATCGGAGGCATGGTTGACATCGGAAGAAATAGCGGGGGAGGCTGGACTGAGCCGCGAATAGTTAATTTTGATGTATCAACCGACAGGTCTTTGATAGGCGGAGACGCGTACCTGTCTATTATAGACTTGACAATTTCAAAGCAGGTATCATGGCGCTCTTGTGCAACGTCATCAGGATCATTGGGATCACTGGGCACAATGTGGGTTATCAAACTGTCAATAGCGTTGGTGATGCGGTCGGGGGCCATGACGGCATCGTCGCAAACGGTTTGCGACTATGGGAGTAGGAACTGCCGCGGAGAGAGAAATTGGGTGTTAATTCACTGTCGCGGCTTAGTCAATAATTGACTATGTGAAGGGTAACTTTTGGTTATAGATGGTCAGTCTTGGGTTGATTAGATGTAGATACCCAGACTCAGACGCGCCAGACGCGACTGTAGTAGTTGGTGGTGGGTGGTGTTGCTGCTGCAGGGCGGATTGTTTTAGTGCCCTCAGAAGCCTAAAAAGTGGTGGGTACCTTCAAAGCCCAGCACAGCATGAGGGTTTAGTAGGTAGATAGTACTTAAGCATTGCGCTCAAGTTCTCCATAACCGGGCAGGCATGCTTCGCGGCAAAACCCAACTACACTCGAAACCCTTCATTCACCTTGAACCTTACGTCCACAGCGGCACAAGTCAACCATCAATTTAAACGCCGCAATATGCCTTTCTCATCAATTTAATACATATACCGTGATCGCGTTAAAGCACCCATTCGTTTTATACAACTCATGCGTCTTTTCCTCTCGTCGCGCCGCGCTAATCTGCCGCACGCGACGCTGTCGCCCATTCGACTCCTATCAAGATGCCAGACATCGACCCCGCGGCTTTGAGCCGTCCATCCGTCAGCCTCTCGACTCCTATTCTATCCAACAAGACTCTTGCAGGCTCTGTGCCCGGTGCGCTAAAGATCGCAAAGTCCAGCCAAATCATTCCCGCCCGAATCGATTTGGAACCGCTATATACTGCACTTAAAGTCGCTATTGGCAATGAGAATTGGGCAATATATAAGGAATCAACAAGCGAGTTCCTAACAGGTATACATCATCACATATACTAGAAATCCTCGCGCATGCTCATGTGTCATCAGGACGCCTCAATCAAGCTGAATACTCGGAGAGAGTAGACCCCATTCTCGCTGGCCCAGGCGACAAAGAGCACTTGCATAATAACCTCATCGCTGCGATCTATGGAAATGTCACTCGAGAAATGCCCGACCAAGGGCTGGCGCCTTGGGTTAGCGCAAACGATAAGCCTGCGGTGACGACAGGAACCAAGCCAGTGTCAGGCGATGCAGCAGAACGGAGGTTGAAGGGAGATGTTATGCAATTACCAACAAGGGATCGAAGGCGCATCAAGGATCTGGTACAAAACGATGTTGGTATTTCAAAATTGCCTCTGTTTCGATCGCTGACAGGTAGCAAGTGGGATCCGCACGAGAGCATATCGAATGTGTTTGCAGACAGTCACCGCAAGCCTTCCACAGTCACAGTTTCAGATGCCACCCCTACAGTAGGAGGCATCAACAACATGAGTATGTATTACAGTGAAGTATATGTATTACGTGGAGGTCCTAACACAAGAGCCAGACTTCGACCTAGAGATTCGAAAACGATATGCACAACCACTGGCGATCGAATCTGGCGAATTCCCCGACATCAATATGATCTCTGGCCGAATGCTTCCCTCTTGTTATGAGGCAGGTCTTGTTAATGGCCACACTGCCGATGCTCCACAATTCATGTCGGTGGCTGTGGAAACTTTCATCAAAGAAGTCCTTACCCAAGTGTTCAGCCGTACGAGGAGCAATGGCCCTGGTGATACTGGCAGCGCAGGGTTTGGTGTTGGAACCACTTGGATTCAGACACACAAGTACAAGCGTCAGTTAGAATACGAAGAAGAAGCTGCGATGCGAGGTGAGATCACACGGGATAAGGGCGGGCTTCTACCAATCGAGTCACGGGCGGCCAGCGAAAGAGGCCCTCTGAGCGTGTCTGATCTTCGCCTCTCGCTAGAAATGGCCGATTCAGGGATGGCACAATTCCCCGTATTAATGACTCAAGTTGTTTATAGCTATCGGGAAGGCGAGCTGGAAAATTGGGACGACTACACCTGGGTCTATGGCCAAGCACCTCAGGATTATGCCCACGAGAAACATGGCTTAGACGTAAACGGAGGACGTGTCTACGAACTTCAAAATGGACACCCTGACTCTATGGATATCGACACAGAAACCTGGTGGGAAGGCGCAGACAGTCAGGATACCGATATGCTGGACAACGTCTTGGATTCATGCCTCGCTGCATCCTAACATGTATCTTGATCAGCTTCAAGATTATAATTTTTGCAGTATTGAAGCTAAGAATGGTTATCTTGGCCGTCACAGAACAGACTTGGAATGCACCAAGTCTGAGCCAAAGGAGGTAGTCTGCTGCTTACTCGAGTTAGATGAAGTTACCCGTTAGCGAAAATACCGTTATGGTATCGCGAGGAGTGGAGATGATGGACAGAATACCAGGCAAGTACGATTGGGATAAGCAAGGCGTGCAAGGAGCCGGCGTTGGACAAACACAGCCACGATACAAGACAGCAGTTCGCATTGACGACGCGCGACTCGAATCTGAGGATCCAGACGGATGCATATCAGTCGGACGGCTTTATCTTTGGCGCAATGGTTTGGATTGTTTTTGTTTTTACTCTGTTTTGCTTTTTGGTCGTGGCATTGTCATGGGCTTCTATGCCTTTTATATGTATTTCTATTGCTGTTTAGGGATAAGCATTATTCCCTCTTGGCGTGCTTGGGATGAGGAATGAGAACCTTGCCGTGCACAAGAGGGAATGGAACGGGGAGGATGATGATTTTTGTTGTACTTTGTCATTGCAGAACGATACCCGTGCAGCTCTGAGGGCAGAAGTTGCTCAGTACCAGTGATGGGGGGTTTTGGGTGGACATGTTGACTATATAGTTGCTCAAAAAGACCTAAATTTGAATAATGCTTGTTGTCATGATAGTAAGTTAAGAAGTTAAGTGACTGTTTCCTGAACTTGCCTCTGCTAGAATACTCCAAAGATCATGAACGCAGACACGTATTGGCAGATCGGTTATGGTGTGTCATGAAACAAACTTCATGTTAGGCCTTGCAAGTTAAGGCATCGGAATGAAAGCTATGGAACAAGGCGGTTGAGGAGGAAATGGGCTTGGAGAGCCAGCTATTGAACCATCTGCAAGCCTTCTGTACTGTACCCAAGTTCCCAAGTCAGTAATCGCCTTCCGGAGTAGAAGCTATGATCAAAAGACAGGCTTTGCGCTCTCTCGTTTGCATAAGGTTAAGTAAAGCAAAACAGTATCGCCAAGCCTTTGTCCTGTTCCATCCATCCACAAACCGATGCTGAAAATACTGTCTCAACTGGAAGTCGGCAAGCGGCAGAGAAGAACCAATGTCTTCGCGATATTGCAGTAATTCGGCGTACATACCAGAGAGTAGAAAGACGAGCAGAGTGGAGTCCCAAGTTCCTTTGCGCATCTGTGTTGCTTTGGGTGATTCTGCTTCCGGGAATTAGAGGCGTCCGCTAGTAGCTTAAGAGTCCTGACTAACACCACCAAAACCAGTTTGGAGCTGATAGATCAACTGGCCACTAACTCATCTTGTACATGCGCAGATGAATTGCAGTCCATCAGGCTGTCCATGCGAGGAATAGGTCAAAAAGAGAAATGCTGATTTGTCCTAAGAAGAGGGATGTTGTGCTAAATCATAGATAGCTCTGGAACAATGCACAATACAGTATAATCTACACAGTACCTTCAGAAAGCTTCGATTCCCAGTCCGGGAGCTGCACCGAAGAGCAGCGGAAGTGTCTGTGGAACAAGCGCCCGAGTAGCTCGTGCCTTTTGATGGCCCGTGCACATCTTTCTAGAAAGCTTCCCTGACGGCAACCACCTCACAGCTCCCTTCCCCCCACTTCTCTCCATTCCGTTGGCCAGTCTTCAGTCAAGAAAGCAAGAGCTGCTTTCCTCTCTCGCCCTACCCAAGGTACCAACGCCGCCAGGCAAGAAACATCATCTTTCCTTCCGTCCCATCTTCCTCTTTACCTGCATTACCCATTACTCCCTCGCCTTTTGTACTTTAGCCCTCTCTTTATACATACAGACTCAACATCCACATATATTACACCCTCAACTTACCTATTCATCTTCAGCTGCTCTTCATCGTCTTCCTTGTCTTTGACTAGGAGGCGGGGATCAGAACACCAGAACCCCACTCGCCTGGTTACTCCTCTCTATTTGTCTCCTTCATTTCTTTCAGCACTACGGCAAGCCGAGCTCTTGGAACTGTTTGGCATCCGTCGTCGTCTATCGTTCTCGTTGTTTACTATCCCTTGGTTCTTTGACTCAACCCTGCGTCAGACCCCTCCTCACACTTCAAACCCTTGATCTGAGGAGCTGCACAGGATATCATCACCCTCCCTGATCACATCTCAGGCGGCAGGGTCCAGTTTATCAGGATTGTGTGAGTTGACCTGTTTTCTTCCTATTCTGCATTCTTTTGTCTACAATGTAAACTCTATCGTCTGAACTGCTTAGCTCTCCAGCCATGCGAGCCCTTGTTGCGACAGTACACTCAATACCATGTTATGTATTTGTGCGCCATCTATAGATTGGCCGCTGTTTCTCCCTGCAAGGCTCGATTTTCTGGAAGTTTTGCGTTTCCCCTTTTATCCTGTCCAAGCAGCTTTTGTTCCTTTGACCTGTGCATGGGCTATGTACCAGGGTCTTGATCTAGGCCCCGCCACAACACGTCACTTTCAAGCGTGGATTGCAGCCCACGTCCAGCTTCATCTTTAGTGCACGCCCCGGAACTTTTCCTGCACGCAACATCCCTTGTCGTTTCATTGTTCATTGATCTTTGTCCCTAGCTTTCTGCAGCTCAGACTGACATACTTTCAAGATTATCTGCTTTGCTTTCATCCACAAGACCGCTGCAGCAGCTGTAAGTCAAGCTCTCTCATTTATGTGACGGCATCACGTTGCCACTAGTCGCTACATTTATATTTTACATTCATTTCTCTCTCCGTCCCAGATTCTCGACATAATCATAGCAACGACTTCACGTCAGCCGCTGCGTCTTTGCCACATGAAAGCTTATCAGAACCATATACAGACCATTGCCAACGAATAAGTGCTCTCCACTCGCCCCGCGATACCCCTCACACGACGGCAGGTATTGATTCTGTACCTGTTCGACGACATAATATCGGATATTTCAAACCACGCCAATTACACCTAACCTTACACCATGTCCGGCCCTTTCTCCAGCCCTTTTGGGGAGAATAGCAACCCCTTTGGAACAGACAGGGGCAAGAGGACGAACAATGCCATCCATCGTGTTGTCGAGGAAGAGGATGAAAACGACACCATCACATCGCCTACAAACGCTCGTTTTGGAGCATCACCAAACTCTGCCTCTATGTTTTCGGGCCCCTTCGGCGGGGGGTTTGGTGGCGACTCTTCTGCTGAAGCACCTTCTGCGTCGCGAAACGTCCCGAACCCTGATAGCTACCCGGCCCAGTATAACTTCGGTCGCCGGACTTCAGTATCTGCCGAATCTTTGAAACCCAGTGCCGATTCCTACGATAATTGGTCACCTCCTTTCCATGAGAAGACCCCGGATCAGATCGAGCGTCTCAAGCACGCCATCGAAGGCAATTTCCTTTTCAGCCATCTGGAGGATGAACAGAGCGCTCAGATTTTGGGTGCCCTTGTCGAAAAGCCGATACCAGCAAGGGGCATAAAGGTAAGTTCGTTCAGTGCAGATTCAGGATAGGCACTGACAAAACATGATAGGTAATCAGTCAGGGAGATGCTGGCGACTACTTCTATGTAGTCGAGAAGGGATCTTTTGACGTCTATGTCAACCCTAGCGGCTCGTTACAACCCGGTCCCGATGGTATGGGCAACCAAGTTGGCAACATCCAGGCTGGTGGCTCATTTGGTGAACTGGCGTTGATGTACAATGCACCTCGAGCTGCGACTGTCGTTTCTGCTGAGCCTGGCTGCACTGTGTGGGCACTCGATCGTGTTACTTTCCGCCGCATCTTGATGGAGTCGACCTTTGCTCGGAGACGTATGTATGAGAGCTTCCTCGAAGAAGTGCCTCTCCTTTCGACTCTCAACCCGTACGAGCGCTCCAAGATTGCGGATGCGTTGGAAACAAAGAAATTTGCTCCAGGAGAGATCATCATCAACGAGGGAGATCCTGGCCATGCGTTTTATCTGCTGGAAAGCGGCGAAGCGGATGCATACATTGGCCAGCCTGACAACAAGGTCCGTCACTACAAGAAGGGTGACTACTTTGGTGAGCTCGCCTTACTCAACGACGCCCCGCGAGCAGCTAGTATCGTTGCTGCGTCAACAGTCAAGGTTGGAAGCTTGGGAAAGAACGCTTTCCAGCGACTACTGGGACCTGTAGAAGGTATTCTACGAAGGACCAAGTATCAAGGTGTTGCAACTGGCGTTGAAGAGATGGATCCACTTCATACCAGCTAGGTTGAAGAGCAGAGCACCAAGGTATGACTGCATCCATCATACCTATGGAGAAGCAGCAAAGTTTATCAATGAGATTGAGTGGTGTTCAGGTTGCCTCTTGTCGTTTGGGTGTATGTATATGGTACGCAGTTGGGGCACGTTGGATTCAGAAATGATTGGCAGAGGAATTCACTTGTGATTGGCGTTTTGAGAGGCTCTCTCCCACCTTCGCTTTCCTGAAATAAGCATGGCTAGTGATCAGATACCTTGGTTGATATCATTATTATCACGATGCAGCTCTCCATTCAATGATATGGAGGTATTTGCGACATTCAATGTGAATATCTACTAAGTGATGAGAGCAGATTACACAGCTTGAGAAAGATGTATTGTCAATTACCATTCCCCCATGAAACCAAACGTGAAACATGTTGATATCAAGACGCCAAATGTGAAAAGCTCCCCATACGTACACCTATTGGTTGTTAATCATCGTCTTCGCGTTGCATCTCGGTGTGTTATTCCTCATGACTCTATGTAGCCCGTCTTGCCAGCTCCTCTCGAATCTTTCTCCTCAACTCCTCGACAGCAACTTCAGTTTCCAGCACTCGACCAACACCAGCGCGCCAAGTATCGTCTAATGTCTTGATCTCAGCACCCACCGCGGTCTGTCTCTTTTGCCTCTCTAGATTCACTATGTCGACTTCGCGTTTGGTAGCTGCCAACTGACGCTCAAGAGCCTGAAGCTCTGCTTCGAGCCCGTGGTTTCCCAACAACCACGCATTCTTCCCCCACTTCTCGAGAAGCTCTAGGTTTGTGAGGCGCGAGGAGAGATAGCTATGGGCGACAGCAGCAGCAGGCAGGGCAGTCGCGGGAGGAGCGCTCGGGGATGGGGCCTCGTATCGGCTCAAGTCCAGAGGCGCAAGTGGTGTGGATTTGGAAACGCGCTCGAGTTCAGCTGTTATCGCGAGAGAGAAAGAAGGCTCTGTGTTAGAGGAGGGTTGGGGCGCTTGAGAGGACGCTTCAGCGATGATCAGGGCGCGGGCGGCGGCAAGGGCTTCTGGAGTTGGTTCCTGGTCAACATCTGTAGAGAGTATTAGTAAGAGAGGACCCAGGTAGTTAAAGCGACCTATTTGAGCTTACATGGAAGAGACTCGTGATAAGCCGGAGCGATGGGCATGGTGATGATTTGTTCTGCGATAGCGACGCGTGAAGCTTAATTGAATGCAATTTTAGTTTAATAATTTATCAAACCCGGGTTTGAAGCTCTACAGATATGTGGAGTGGGGATAGCGAGTTTATGAATCAAAGAGTATCGTAAAAGATGTCGCGAAATCGTGCAAACAATTCAATGTGTATTTGCCAGCCTCGCAACCACGAAATTTCGACGACACCTCGAAGCGTGGCAACGCACGGATCATTTCTCAGCCTCCTCAGCCTTGGTGGCTTGACTGAAAGCACAGGCTTACATTGAAGCTTCAATTGAGGCAGTTAAGAAGAATCGGTACACATTAAAAGTGTATGGTACTTCTACTCATGACTAGAGCGCATTAGACAAGTCAATACAGTTGTATATTTCTAAATGGAAATGATTGATGAAACTGGAATATGTTATTGGCGAACCTCACTTTTCTCGATACTCTTGGGGGTTAGCCGCTCGACAGCGAAACCCCCTGCAGTCTTAGCGGCACTGTAGCGGGCTTTCTGCATGGAGATGGAGTAGTGCTCCACCGAGGAGCATGGCATTCTATTGTTAATAGAGATAAGGGAAACGACATCTATTTGATAGTACCTGCGAGTGTTTATGGTAATCTAACAAAATAGGCACATGCCTACTAAGTATGTAGCAAATATTTTTTATCCTTGTGTCTACTGAGAATAGTGCTGGAAGCGACACCAAGTCCAAATATGCTTTGCAAGCACATCATTTTGGCATAGTGACAACTGTATTGCTATTTACTACACTTTACCTTAAGCACCGTATAGTAAGACTTTTGAAGTCAGACTCAGAAACGAGTAATGACACAACACAAGCTTGAGCCTATAGGAGACACCGTTTATAATAGCTGTTCATTGCCCGGATCGCTGTGGCACCCGATAGATCAGCACTGATACCTACCGGCTTGTCTGCCATTTCAAAGAGAGCGGGGCCAGAAAACAAGAGATGGATAGAACATTCATGTAGAGGATATCATATGAAATCAAGTTCATTTTCACGTAATCTTATAAATGGAGCGTATTTGTCTGATGTTTGTCAGCTGTGCCCAGCTATATTGCCCGCTTTGACGTTAAAGCTAATTAAGATAGTGATACAAGTGATACAAGTGATACATCGTTCCGCTTAGAAGACAACTTCGCAGCTCGTCGTAAAAGCCATGATCTGCATAGAGATCGGTAAGTTATAAGAGCCTTTCTTCCCCATCCATAATCGCTGCCATATCCTCCAAACTGTTTGATCCGTAGTTATCGCCATGATGGCGTTGTTTTCCGGTTTCCATCCATTTCATCGCACCTCGTTTCGTAGTTGTAAATGAAAGATCAAACGTCCCTCGCAATTTCAGTACATGTCATCCACCTAATGTGCTGCTGTCACTATTCAGAGTAACAAGCAGCAACTACCGATCCCTTAATGAGAATGGAATATATCGATCAAGACGAAGATCGACCGCTCTCGGAAGAGTCGGTCTTGGTGAGGTCTTCATGGTCTTCCTCCTCAGGGCCGTGGAGCGACTCCTCGAACACGGGCTCGGGCTCGTTGACCTCAAACTTGGTCTTAAAATCGGTAACATGAGAAAAGCTGCTACTGTTGGAGCGGCGGCGGGTATTGGTGAAGGTGAACTGCTCGCCAGCGATGTCATCGTTGACAGTTCCCCTGCAAGTAGTGTAAGTGCACTGTGGGGCAAGTGGACAAGGGGTGAGTTGGGTAACATACCAGTTGCCTCGACCAGAGCCGTCCTTCTTCACCTTCTTAGGGTCGACATCGGCAAAGCCGTTCTTACCAAAGAAGCGAGGGGCAGTTTCCGTGGGGAGAACAGTCCCCTCGGCAATGCCCTTGTGGTCACGGTCGTTGGCCTTGTGAGATCGGGTCACTGTGAGAAGCGTTGTCAGTATAGTACTGGATGTTGGGTGAGCGGCATCAAGCTGACTCGTGAGGGTATGTGAGAGCCGGGTGCGGTATGGAGGAAAGTTAGAGAAATATTGTTGTTGTGATGATGAAACAGTACGGTAGATAGGATATTGATGAGGGAAAGAGGGGCCAGGAGATGCAAAGATCCAAGGGGGAGTTTGATGGCCTTTTATAGGATTGGATGCCGCGCCAAACGTCACCAAAAAGCGATCGCCAGTGAACAAGAGCAAAGGATCCCTCCGGGTGAAGAGAGTCTAGGGAAGTGCGGGGTGTTGAAGTACTCCGTGTATAAAGGCAGGTATACGGAGGACGGGGGAAACAAGCGGACAAGGTGGATGTGACGACTAAATTGTGAGGGAAACTTACTTTTTGCTGGATGGAAAGGGTGCAGTGTTAGCGTGAGGCGGTTTGAGAGTGTGGTAATTGAGGATATGTATGGGATGCGTGAGTCGATGTGTTGTTGCTTCAAGTTTGGTCAAGCCGGTGGTTTGCCCTTGCAGTGAGAGATTGTCAACCAGACGCTTCTTGACGCAGGACTTGTATTGATAGAAAGACAATGCTATAGCGCCAATTCGTCAAATTATTTGTCAGGAGTGGGCGGATAGTGGACAGTATTTAACTGGTTGGCAAGTCGATATGGTAGATAAGTGTAAGAGGAAAGTTCGCGAATGGTTTGGAATGACGAGAAGTGAAGATGTAGAGAGTTTGATGATTCAGAAGACATATGAGGAACAATTTGATTTATGTGCAAGACAATGTTCAAACCTGAGAAGGATAGAGCTTGCCTTTATATCCTGAGAGTCACGCGAGGAACGATGCGTGATGGCATCACACTGTGTCCAATCAGGTCATTACAGGCGGATGTTTCCTTCCCACCTACTGCTTAGTTACAATCCAGCCTCTTCCTTTAGAATAGCTACTATGTACCTCTACTAAGGACGCTGACGAAGCTCCCCCAACAGACGGGAGCTTCTTCATTGGACAATTGCGAATTACGGGATGGAAAGGCGGAAGGAGTCAGCTCATAGATGTTCCACCATGATGGCTTCCCAAGGCAAGTGCGACAGCGTCCAGGGTGGAGCTAGGTTAGCAGGTGGTACCTACCCCGGTTAAAGCGGGTCTCGCATGTCCCATCCCGTCCGTCTATCGCGTGACCTGGCGCAACCAGCCGGTGACCGAACTCTGTGGTCCAATTCAACTTATTGAGCCAACGATCTGGTACATGCTTCAGAGTGAGCACATTACAATTGCGGGGAAGCGTATTTGTGATATTCCAGTAAGGAGTTCGCTGGGAACTCGTAGGTTAGATCAGGAGGCAATTCAGATACAAAAGTGACCACAATTTATGATGCCGATTGTGTAAGGGGAATCTCATGCCATCTACCACGATCAATGCCGATGTCATGCAAATTGACCCAGATTGTGGGCTCTGAGGGGATAGATGGGTATACCAAGTTACAGTACAACCATGTGCCCAGTGTTTAATCTCCATACCTCAGTAGATTACTCCCACTCCCACCAAGTTTACATCATGTGCCAAAAGGTACGGCCTTTCAGCGTTCTTGGGAGCGGACTGATTCGCGTTAAACACTCCAGGGTCCTAAAATCAAAAATTGTCAGTTTCTATAGTAATAACATCATGGTATTTGCTCAACAATTAATCGCAAGGTAACTGATTGGTCTCATGCTGAACATCTATATCTAGCATCCCATGTAGCAACGGTAGCAAAAACAAGCACTGACGTCGACATGCTTGTACTCCAGGGTCTTAGTCTGTGGCTTGGCTGGAGCTGTTTTGGGCGGATAAACGACACGAATACCCCGCTTTAGGCTCACGGGGATCTGGGGTAACCGTCCAGGTACCGGCATTGCGGCATAACCTCAGTACGTGCTAGGTTGCTAGGCACGTTTGATGTTGGATAGCGATATGACTTTGATACAGAAAACTTGGCTGCTGTCATCAGATAGTTACACCAAGCATCTTATTTTATAAAGTATATAACTGGACACCAATTCGTTTACACTTCTCAGCTCGTTCATAGACAACCTCTAAAAGTACTTGAAATTTTATATCTGCCGGCCTCAACCACTCAAAGACAAAAAGGCTCCACGCCTCCAGACCAAACTACAAGGTGGGTTGGAACTCTAGAATGTGGAAAAGGAGGCAATTGCCAAGTTCTACTCCGCCATTCGCAGCTCAATTCTGGCTTCAAAGCAAGTCCGATACCGCTCCCCGACTCAATCGTTCGTGGGGCTCAGCAAAACTGACTCGGCGCCCACATACGGTGCACATGACTCTTCTCATCGACCCATCTTGCACGTCACTACGATCTCACCAATTATAAACATCATTTCACGTACGAGCCTCAATCTAGTTGGCTTGGTCTTGTTCTCAGGAGTCTCAAGAGGATCTGACCTTGAATTGGTAGGTAGATAGATTCGCGTTTGCCACTGATCACTTCGCTTTTCGTCTATCCCAACAGAAAACCGAGCCCGCCCCGTTCTCGAAACACCGATAAGGAACCAGTCGGAGGTCTCATGACCATCGGCCAAACTCCATTATAGGGTCGAGGTCGTGAGTGGCCTCCAATGCCTGTTCCTCTACAAATGACAAGTGCCTTTCACTTCCAGTGATCATACAACACCATGCCACGAAGCACGAATTCTGTTGGCATCTTGGGGTCAACGAAAGTCCACCGCTATGAGTTGACTACGTACAACTGTCTGTCTATATTGGGAACTATATGGCAATCATCAGAGTCAAAATCCAGCTTACACCGCCAAATAGTCCAATGTGGCATGAAAAGAGCATAGGCCCAGATTGGTCGTTCGCGGCGAAAGATCGAAAAGCGAGGCGTTTCCTCTGCATTGCCGTAATCACAATGTTGCTGCAAACCTTCAACGGCCTTCATGCCAATACTTACTCCTCTTAGTAGGTCATGGTAAAACTGACGTGATAAATGTCTCGTTTCAACTTATGCAGTCAAGAATGAAGAACGACCGATCACGAATCCACGTCAAATTAGTTGATTTAACTGCTGTTCCTTTTTCTCTCTTTCTCCTTGTCGTTTAAATGTGACTTCTAATACACCTCCCTTGCTCTTTTGAGAATGAAAAAAGTTCATCAACCTGCGCCTGAATAATACAATTGCAGCTTCATCTCCCTACCAAAAAAAATACACATTCTGCGTAATAAAAGATATGCTGGTCTTCCTCTAAATCCACCCACCCACTACCGTAATTATGATGAATTTCCAACTTTCTAGCGATGGCCCATTTTCGAGAATTCATTCTGATAACGTAGCTTGAACCCGTTGCAGAGCGCTCGCATGTCAGGATATTGATAGCCCTTAAGCTCAAAGCCTTGCGGGATTGCGCGCACTGGCAGCGCAATTACCTTGGCTGCCCTGCTAGCCTTGAAGCACAGCCAGAAGTATCCAGGGTGTTTGGTGTCGATGCAGAAAGCGTACGTCGATCGGTTGGGGTTGGCATCGATGTAAGTCGTTAGCCATTTTTCTACGAATACAGTTAGTATCATACATTATGGATAATTTAGTATGGTATAGGGACTTACCCGTCTCTCCCCGAGATCGGTTCTGGTACTTATCGTGCCGCATCAACTCCTCTACCTTGCGTGCCATAGCCTTGACGTGCTCGACGATCAGTTCGTCCAGGTCGGTGTATGTGTACTTGCCGCCTACGCGCAACAGCTTGCCCACTGCGAACTCCGTTTCTTTCTGCATCTCGAGAACATCAATGTGCTGAAACACACCATCCGCAACCTTCCAAGTAACTGCCAGATGATCGTTACCCTTGGACGAAGGTCGAATTATAACCTCGCCGTTGGGCTGAGATCCCAGATATTCTTCGGCCTGCAGACCATTGAAAGGCTTGAAATTAGGATGTTTGACAACACGCTGTGTCCGTCCGGTTGTCTTGTCCTTTTCTCGCAGCTCCTCCTTGTCAGCGGCTTCCAGGACATAGTCCCATCCATCCCGGCCAAGGTTAATAGGTCGCTTGTAGGGAACACGCAGAGCATCGTCCCGCATGGAAAGCTTCGCCATAAAGTCTTTGTAGTTGATGTCTAGGATCTTGGCTTGGGCTGTTTGTCCAGAGCTCAGCACTTCTTTGATGGATGATCGGTGGCTGACTTCATGGCCCTCGACCCGGCCCTCGATCCCGCAGTCAAGTTTAACGATGGCAAAGTCATCCTTGACAACCCGCACGTTAACGGGGACAATCATACCCTCGCAAAGGGTGTGCTTGGTTTCACCAGTGAACATGGTGAAGATTTCTGATGGTGACAGGAGAGCAAAGTTCCTTCGAAGTTCTTCGTAGGGGGCTTGGAGTTCGGCACGGATCGTTTCCAAAGTGGCTCGCTTGCGCTGGCTGTAGTTCCTCTCCAACTGTTCTGCATACTCCTCGAGTACCAGTTCGTTGACCTTGTCCTGCTCGTCCTGTTTGAAAAGCTTACGGACAATGGCTCCAGGTCCGTTCTCGTCCGTTTCAGCCTTGACATCTTCCTCATCGAGCTCAAGAGCATCGGCGGCCATCTTTCGGCCCAGCTCATAGTCCTCAGGATGAACACGTGTGTTGTCTAGTGGATCAGACGATGGGTTTGTTGCCTCGTACTCGATGAAAAGAAAGCTCGCGCAGTTGTTCCAAACTCTAGGACCAACAACGGGCAGCTTTCCGCTATCAGGGTCGCCCACGAGCTCGTCTCTTGTGCCCACAGCACCACCGTTGGCATTGATGGCTTTGATAACACTTGTGGCCTTTCGGGGTCCCAGTCCGGAAACAAAAGGCAGAAGATTGGCAGTGTAAGTATCGTTCATGGCCTCGTTGATGTCCACGCCACAGAGGTTCACCATATCTACCATAGCCGAATCCAGGTACTTGGCCAGCTTGTCTGCTGGAAGGAGGTTCTGGCAAGGGTGGTAAGAAAGAGAAGCAACATCCTTGCCAAGAGCTGCATATTCCTTCATGGGGTTCTGCATGTAACGCGCCAGGGCGACGCAGTACCTTGTGATAGGGTTGAGACTTGGATGCTCAGCAAGGGCGCGAGGGCTATCCTTGTACAAGCGAGCAACCTCGTCATTCACCACCACGACCTCCAGTGGTTCCGTTCTATAGTCACTGGTGTCAGGGTCCTCGAACTCAGGCCCCATGAGACCCTTCTCGTTTACCAGGTTCTCCAGGTCACGCACCAACTTGGTTGTTTCAGCAGACCAGCCACTGACACCAATCACATCGGGTCGACGGCGCTTCACGAGTTCTTCAAACTCTTCGCGCTGGCGCTCATCTCGAGCAAGGTTTCCCAGTTTTCCTTGCTCGATCACTCGTCCATCTTCCTCTACCCATGCCCAGCAAACAGGATCACGGGCGGGATCGGACATGCCATTGGAGAGAACTAAGACACGTGGTGTGGTGCCCAGGATCATGCCCTTGGGCTTGTATGGCGCTTGATCAAGTCTCTTGGCGTATTCCTCCCGGCACATCTTGAGTACTTCATCTTGGCAGAAAGTACGGATGACCTCTTTAACATTCTTTGCGATGATCTTCTCTAGCTTGGGATAAGCAAGGTCTAGCACCTTCTTGCGCTCCTCTCGCCACTGCTCAGCTCGATCACTGAAGTTCTCGGACTCGAACTCCTGGTAAAGGTGTTGTCGGAAATCATACCGAGCAGGCATATCGAGCTTGATAGTGACAAGGCCTTCCTCTTCAGCCTTCATCATCTTCAAGAAAAGCTCTGGCTGATGAACCAAGTCGGCAATAGCTTGGTTCTGCAAGTACTTGATCTCATAATATGGGTGAGAGTCGTCGATTCTACGCAATCCCTTTTCAGTTCGCCGACAGCTGATCTCAGCGGCCTGGTAGTATGAGTTTCGGAAATGTTTGCGCATTCTCGGACTAGCGAACAACTCCTCCGAGTACATCTGCCGGGCTGCGCTGATAACTTGGTCGCCTGTGCTGAAAACATCATCAATCAAGCTATCCGCCAAATCCATAGGATACTGTGCATCATCATCGGGGGTGACCTTCTTTCCATGTCGCAGGGCATTTTTTGCAAGTTGGTCAGCTGAGATGCCGTAGGCACGAACAAAACCATACGCCTTGCCTTGGCGGACTCTCTCGAGTAAGTTGGATTTTGAACCCGGCCGCTTTGTCAAGGAGAGATTACCGGCCATGGCAGCAAGGTCCTTCAATTGTGGGCCATATTGGAAATGCAGGTAATCTTGCAGGTCTTGAAGTTCCTCCATAGTCGTCGCATCAGGAATCATTTCGTCCACCATAGTGTCGTGAATTTCCATTCCTTTCAGGTTATCGACCGTCTTCTCAAGGGCGTTCCTCTTATCCACGAAAGATCGGAACTTGATGTCTAGTTCTAGGATTTTCCACAAATCGTCCTGGTTCAGCAACTTGTCCGCGCTAATGACATATTCGGGCGCATCGGGGTCATCGCGATTCGGATTCCGGGTCTTTCTGGTATGGAGCAGGTAGTCTTTGCGGTGCTGGAACACATAAGGCACCTCAACCTCGTCGACAATGAAGAATTCAAGGACCTTGCCGACTGCCTTGCCAAATGGGCTCTGCAGGTCGGAGGCCAGACCCTTCTTCGGCCACAGTTGGTTGGTGATCCAGCGTGCCTCCTCTTTGAACTGCTCTGCCGTAAGTTGTAAGCTCTTGAAGGTCTTTCGGTCGATTTGGAATCGCTCGGGCTCGTCCGTAAAACGAATCTCGTTATCTTCGTCGGTCAAGAGCTTCTCCTTCAGCTGTGAAGGCTCGAACACGTCCTTCAACTCTATCGCCTGTTCTTCTCTTTCACGGTCCTCCTCCTCCTCCTCCATCTGCAGTGCCCAATCGTAGTCTTCACCATTACCAAAGATGGCCTCCATGTCATCCAAGGCATCCTTGTCCAAATTGGCGGTGTCGGCGATATTTCCGATGACACGATCTCTGGGGCGGGCAACCTCGGCGTCTTCTCGCTGTTGTTCCAATTCTTCAGGATCATCGGGGAAGTCCTCTTCAATAAAATCGTCAAACTCGTCGGCCTGGCGGTACGATGATCGGTTGTTGTATGCCCGCTGTTCGCCCGCGTCATCTTCTTCATCGGAAAAGATGTCATCGAGGCCACGGCGCTGGTTACCTCGGTCTTCGTCACGAGTGCCGCGCTTCAGGCGCTTGAACTTGGACTGAATCCGCGGAAGTTAGGGATACTGGCGGGCTAGGCGAATCGATTGACGTCGGGGGCGACTTACCTGTATTTGGGGCTTAGGTCGCTCGCCAAACTGTTCACCGATCAAATCCAAATCGTCCTCATCTAATTGTGCCTCTTCTTCGCGGTCGCGGTGCTCTCGTTTTCGTTTGTGTAAGGGCCGCACGTCGGGATCGGAATCGCCGCCTTCGTCCTCGTCTTCATCTTCGTCAACGATAAAGCCTTCGCGAACCTAGAACGAAGAAAAAAAATCAGGGGTTATTCAATTGTCAATGTTTTCCAAGCTAACCTTGCGAGCTTCCTCCTCATCGTCATCGTCTTCCTCCTCCTCACTAGAGTCTTCTACAGCGTTTTTGCGTCTGCGCTGTCCACCACGCTCATCAAAAGACTCGTCCTCTTCCTCGTCGTCGAGTTCGGCCTCGCCTGAGATCAAGTCGCGCATGCTGTTGCTCATCTTGGCGACTTGCGATGCTGCCGCGCAGGCAACAAAGCTTTATTTATCTGCTTTAGTTGTATATGGTTCCGATGTGGCGACCGGAGATAGAGAATAGGAACCTTGGCTCTCAGATGTCGTGATTGTAGTGAAAGACAATGAAGTAGAGGGATCAGAAGTGCACGCCTTTCTTTGGAAGCTTAGATCTTTGGGAATTTTTGTCTTTGCGCTGTAGAGCGTGCTACACGTGCAGCCTTGTCGCGCCTGGCAAGGATACCGAGCGGAGCGAGATATTCCGCTTCCGACCTCGCGTGCAAGTTACATAATCACGATTCGTGAGCTTCACTTTTTGACAAAACGTCGTTGACGAACCTACAGTAATCATATCATTTTTCTTCAGTACTACCTAGTCATGAATGGCTCTGAAAATGTAGAAGCTAGGTACCCTTTCAAAGCAGCACACTGCTCGTATGATTCGTACCGTTGATCCACGAAAACTCGCGCTCTTAATCAGCAAGTACAACTGTCAACCTGGATGGTGGTCCAAGTGTTAACTTACAGTCGTCTGAATCGCCCAGCGTCTGATCCCTCGTCTGTTGTCATGCTGTTTGTAGCTTTTGACCCATACGGCTGTACAGCCCCCTATCCCAATCAAGTCTTTGCAGTGCCTCGCGCATTTCATACAAAGCAATCATTGTGATGGCGACAATTGGTGGGAAGTTAATTGACAGGCTAACAGGTAGGGTAGAGCCGAGTACTGGTTTTGGCATGTCGCATCAAGTAATATGTTTGGACTAATGAATTATTATCCCTACCACTTCATTATCTTATCACAGCTCTGAATCGGTTGATGTACGAATTCCGAAGCATGAATCGTCTCAAATGTATAGCATATGGCCAGTCAGCCAGCCATGGCATTGTCCCCCGGGCTTGGACCTCTTAGGAGGTTACGGTACAGTGTGTAGATAGACCAGAGGTAGGTATAATGTTATACTCGGGCAGTCATGGATGAGAATGTTTGCCTCCATGTTACCAAAGCATCTACTATACTCCATGACCTCCCTGGGCTCCCCTTATGGCGAATAAGTGGCCCACTGGATTTCAGGTACGGATGGACGGATACATAATTTCAGAATCTGCTGGGCGGGCAGGCTCTTCAGGGCTATAAAAGAGGTCTCAGTTCTATCGCAAATGTCCCCTTCTACCCCCTTTTCCTCTCCTGGTTTGCCGCTCAGTGTCATCGTCCTTTTGTTATTTGTTTGCGCCTGCAACTCCCCCATAGCGCAAGTCCAGCCACTCTCGTCACGTTGTCACCGGCTAGACCCCGCCCTCCATCCACTGTACACTGTCCATGCCTAACCAGCCAAAAGTCGTCAAAGAGACCAGGACAAATCCCCCACTCATCATCTTCGGCAGCGCTCAGCCTTAGTACTCCTGACAAATTCGCGACCTGATTACATCTGGTTGAGAAGGAGTATTTCGGGCTCTTCTCTCTCCATTTCATCGATCGCCTCAAAGACCCTCACTTCTTGGCAACGGAATATAGGCTTCCCACTACGGCCCGAGAACAACGCACGCCCGGCTTCTAGCCCCATCTCAACTCCAGACAGGATAAGATAGCGATCGACTCCTTTTCGATCCGCTCGACCACGACGATAGCTTTGTGCCGCAGTTGTATTCCAACTCAACACTTGGGATCTTTCTTCCGTCCTCGATTATTGCCCACGAAGAAGATCGAGCAGCGCCTAACTCACCTGAGCCTGATCAAACCTTACGGCTTCACCACCTCACCTCCGGCCTCGCTCCAACAGTAGCGTCTGTTCATTCAACAAGCTCTGTTGCTTATTCTCTCCGGTCCTCTCAAAATATGTCCGATCCTTTCGCTCCGCGCTCTATGAAGCGCAAGAACGTCAAAGGTCTTGCCCTCAAAGCAGCTGCTCCTCGACCTCCGCCAACCGCCGAGACCAGTAATCATGAATACAGTGGAAGTCAAGACGCTGGCAGGGACGAGCAGCTAGAAATTGGTATTGAATACAAGCTGGATCTGCGACCCGAGGATCTTGAAATCCTCAAGGAATTAGGATCCGGTAACGGTGGAACTGTCAGCAAAGTCAAGCATCTTACAACTGGGACTGTCATGGCTCGCAAGGTATGTTTCTTGTTTCGGAAATGAACCTTTTACTAACCGGTCACCTAGGTAATCCATGTGGAAGCTAAGCGAGAGATACGGAAGCGAATCGTTCGGGAGCTTCAAATCATGCACGGGTGCCATTCAGACTACATCGTGACATTCTACGGCGCCTTCCTAACCCCCAACAACGATGTGATCATGTGTATGGAGTATATGGATGTTGGGTTAGTAAAACTAGACAATGGCGAAGCCAAGATGGTGGCTAATCATTTGTTAGGGCTCTCGACCGAGTCTCTAGGGTCTTCGGTCCCGTTCGAGTTGATGTCTTGGGCAAGATTGCTGAAGCCACTTTGGGCGGTTTGACATATCTTTATACGAAGCATCACATCATGCATCGTGATATCAAGCCCTCCAACATCCTGGTAAACTCAAGGGGTGGGATTAAGCTTTGTGACTTCGGTGTCTCGGGCGAGCTTGTCAATTCCATTGCTGACACTTTCGTCGGAACTTCGACCTACATGGCCCCTGAAAGAATCCAAGGTGAGAAGTACACGGTCAAGTCAGACGTCTGGAGTTTTGGTCTCAGCATCATGGAGCTTGCTATTGGCAAGTTTCCTTTTGCAGCTAGCGAGCAGGTATCGGATGGCGACTTTGCCCCCGCGGGTATCCTAGACTTGTTGCAGCAGATCGTTCACGAACCAGCCCCGAAGCTTCCTAAGAGCGATGCTTTCCCTAGTATCCTCGACGACATGATCCAGAAGTGTCTCTACAAGGAGCCCGAGCGTCGACCAACTCCTCAAGAGTTGTTTGTGAGAAATACCTTTTACCCCATCCCTTGTGCTATATGCTAATCTGTTCAGGACCGCGATCACTTCGTACAGGCCGCCAAGCGCACACCAGTTGATCTCAGAGAATGGGCTGTTGGCATGATGGAACGCGACAACCGGAAATCGCATTTAGCACCCCAGCTATCTCCTTCAACGCAGGACCTCCTTCGATCAAGTGATTCTCCTACCCAATCTCAGCAGGCTCAAGCTCAGGCACAGGCCCAAGCCCAACCCGAAGAGCGTTCTCACACTCCCACTTCGGGCGAGATTCCCATTGGTGGTGCCGGTATCACTTCCCCTCGCGATCAATACGGCTCAAACCAGAGCCGATCACCACCTCGAAACGGACATGCATCTTCCCGAACACCGGCTTCCGCACATCCTGGGCTGGGATCTAGGGTTGTTACCACAAATTCTATCCCTAAGGTTTCGGGCTACCCCGATAACGTCGGTCCAGTGAGTGCAAACGCTGCAACTTTCAGTCTGCCCGTCCGGCCGGCACCCCCAGGCGGCCCTTTGCCGCCACCTCCACCCCGAAAAGAAACTCCTGATGAGTTGCGAAGGGAGAATAGGAGACAAGCCACTTTTGGGCTGCCACCCAACCCCAGCTACGGCATACAGTGAACGGCCTGTATTGGAGTCGTTCCCAGAAGCTTCACCGCCCCGCAGTTGCCTTTCTGAACATATTGGAACAGTAGCCCAACCTTGAAAGTCATTTAGCATGCCTCGGCGCACTGTTTTGAAATCTTTGTCGTGGTCTCTGGCCAGATCACTATACTTGAATCGTTACATATTCCGCCTAAAGCCTAGGCATTGTCTATTTCATCTGTTGAGAAGACTAGCTTCGTTGATCTCGATTCTAGAGGGTCTGTCAAATGTCTAGCTCTAAGGAATGGCTACGTACAGAGGCAGAAACTAGGCTCATGTAGAAAACCCAAATAAAATGAAACCGTGTTTGAGTAATTATTATGGGAGTTACTTTGCCGGCCTGACTTGCTAAGAGGCTACTAAAATACAGAGTCAACCCTTCAAAAGCTTGTAGGTGGCCCATTCTCATGGCACCTTACTCTGGGCTGATTTCTCTGCCCACGAAACCATCGTCGAGAACAGCAACAAGCTCATCCAACGTATTGATGACCAAGTCAGTATGCGCATGCTCCGCCAAAGGTCGATTCACGTCGTTTACGAGCAGTACTGTAGCCGCGCCCGCCTTCCTGCCCGCTGTCATATCGTCGATAGAGTCGCCCACCATGATAAGTCCACTGGCATCTCCCTCGCCAGCCTTATTTGTCAAGCCCCAGTCCTTGGCAATATGCAAAATGCCGGCAGGATCGGGTTTGGGTGGGCGGAAATCTCGTGTGACAATTGGATGAAAACGAGAGCCCTTAACAAATTTGTCCATCAGATTTTGAACAGGAACGTCAAAGTTGCGAGTACAGATCGCTTTGGGGATGGTGTTGGTGTCGAGGTACGCCATAAGGGTCATGAGGCCTGGCTGAGGGGTTTGAGTCTTCATGGCTTTTCGTTCAATGTCGCGGATAGACTCCAGGGCTTCTGACTGCTCCGATGTTGGGAGTGTTTCGATGTGTTCCAAAATGTCCGTTGTTTTGTTGATCCCCAGTATGTCTCTCATTTCCTTGAACATGTAAGTTTGAGGCTCACTGTAAGAGCATTAGCAATGAGTTCGGCGTCCTTAATGGGATCCTTCGTATTCTAATAGCACAAGTCTCCTTTGTCCTCGTGAAGCCTTAGCATCAGATTGGATGATTCAGAGTACATCTTCTCCTGTGCAGGGTAGGTTGGGGAAAGCAGATCCTACCAGAGTGTGCCATCCATATCAAAGACCACACCTCGAAGGCTGGGAGTGCCGGCTGGGAGATTATGGTTTCTCTTCTTTAACGGTATGAAACGTTTCGGGGATGACGATGTCATGATAGAAACGACACGGCGTAACATGAGGTTGAGCCGGGGGAGGGGAGTTTAGGAAGATGCAACAAAGCAATGAGTATAGCTTGGATTCGATGTTTTCTTCCCGAAACCACCAAAAGCCTCTGTTGAGTATAAGAAGCCTTTCAACTTTGATTTCTTCAAACATCAAATGGGCAGCAGTTGACAAGGACGATGAGTGCTTTGATTCAGAGATGACGCTCTCACTTGAGAGGTGGAGACAAGCAGAATCGGGAGTAGCATTTAGCCAGCCATGATCTAACGTTAGTTGCGTTGTGTTACCCTACATACTATTTAGATAGTGTAAACAGTCAGGTTCCATGATTGACTTGTATCGGCACTGTCATTCCTGACTCCGGCCACTCATATCCTATCCCTAACCTGAAGTATTAATGAGGCAATTTATTATCTAGGTAACTTCTCTACCACGGCCATCATCTCGTACTCGTTTAGCCCAGCGTCTGCTCCTTGCCTTTTCTTAGTGACTGCAAACTGCCCACTCTCATGCCCTGCATCAAAGCAGGACTCGAACACCTCCCAGTCAGCCATTGGCCCCAACCAAACGATAACCTGCACATTCAACCCTCTTCGCGTGATGGCCTTCGTGTATTCAATAATCAGGGCTGGTTGACGTGGATAAACAAACAAGAGAGATGTAACGTCTGGATCCTGCAACCTCGAGACAACGTCCCAGCTACCACGAACGGTATAAATGGCTTGTTCTGGAAGATATTTGTTGACGGCGTCTTTCTCACTCTGCTGCTGAACTTCTACCCCCTCCACGTTGAAAGAAGGATAGTCGTGGTGGGTGCTATCTTGACGATCGAGCAGAAAAGCTTCGAGCAAGCCAGAGCCGCTTCCGATGGAAAGGACGGTTGGATGATCTTCTGAGACTGTAGTTTTGGAAAAAATATCTGATAAGAGCTGAAGTAATTTTGTTGATATAGAGAGACAACAATCCGGAAATCGGATCGGTGCTGCCTTTGCATTGAGCTGAGGAAGATCCATTATCCAGAGATTGGATGTAAGAACATTTCTTTACTTTTTTAGACAAATAGAGCTTATTTCCAAGATGATAGTCTACAATTTCCCATATTCCAACTGTGGATATTGAGGTTGTCTACTAAGTTGTCAAATGTGGGCTTGCTACCAGATCTAGCGCTAGTGACAGCCATGTAAGTTCAATTGAGTTGGTACAAAGCTTTCCTATACCCAGTACTTGATAAAGCTAAATCTTTAAGAAATATGGTCGCACACATGATTTGGAGAAGAACAAAATGAAGACCATGAATCTCGTCCAAGTCGACTACAAGGAAGTTGAAAAAGACTGTCGGAATGTGCGCCCCATCAAGTTCAATACCTGCTTTCACTCGATCGATGAAATTCCAGTCCACTGGAGAGGCCAACATCGTTCACGCCCTTCAGAGGCTCCTTATTCGTACGAGAGATGGCTATCGTTGATATTGAGAACACGCAATCTTGATCAAAGAGAAGTGCAGACCATCAAACTAACATCAACACAAGCCAAGCTCCTCATCGCAGCCTCTGGTAGTTCCATCATCACAGGTGTACCAAATCGAGCATACCAAGAAGATATCGAGGATGAGATACTGCCACAGTTATCAGCTCTCCAATTCCCACCCCAGGGGTTGTTCATGCGTTTGGATGGATGCTCGCCCAAGGATGGTCGCCAAACTGTACCGGGAAGATTGTCGCTGCACTCACCAAACGATATCATTGTTCGATTGACTACCTACGTCACAACGAGTACGCAGCGAAATAATGAAAAGTCTCGAGGAAGGAATGACTACTGTCAAACTTTTCTTTCTTCCTTTTATTGATCGTATGGGGAGCAAAAGAGAATACCGAGTGTACTGTGCACCAGTGACAGGGACCATTACGGCAGTTAGTCAATATTGCTGGCATCAACCTTGGCTTTTCGCGACTCAAGACCCGGAGAACAGCCGCAAGGTGGCATCAAACATCTGGAACAGCTTCCAGAAGATTCACCAATATATCATGGAAGATCTAGATCTAGGAAATCGGATGGATCAGCTCCTGTTGGAACAAGGATATTCTTTTGACGCGTTCTACGATGAGAGAGAAGAGAGCTCGAGCCTTGTCGAACTGAATGTGTTCGGAGCAAGGAGCGGATGCGGATCTTGCCTGTTTCATTGGATCGATGACCTGAACAAACTGTATGGTGAAGGGGAGCATGTTGAGTTTCGGATCACACGATGAAGATGATGGAGAGGATATACAACGATACAGTTGATTCTCCCAACGTAGGTATATAATCTACCTACAAATATCCTTGGTCGTATGATACCTAGGTACCTAGAGTAAGTAGGATACCTCTTAAGTTTCTGTTCCTGTTGATCTTGTGACTAGCCACGGGCTAGTGTGACTGGTTGAGAATATCTGGAGTGAATTCTACTAACCACAATGACTGATATGAAAAGGTTGAGATTGTAAATCAAGGATGAGGCTGGGATACATTTGAGATTGGGCCGTAAAATCTTAGAAATCTGTAGGATTACCTTCAAAGTCAAGACGCCTCGTTTCGAGGCACGTTTCTTAATAGGTATCCTTGATAGTTGATACCAAGACAAATTATGACATATTGCACTCCTTTGCATATATGTACTATTGTAGGTGCGGGCGCAACCGTCAAGGTACATATATGGATGGGGCTCACTTATTAGTAGATAGAACTTGCCCCGAACCTTGTAGTTAAAGAGCTCTCTACATTAGTAACCAATAATAGATTGTATTGATGCTATAGCTAGCATAGGGGGCCCACTCTAGCTGGGGTGCATGCTCAGTGTCATCCTGATCCTTGTAATAAATTGTTTTCTGTCTAGTATTTGCTCCCCCAAACCATCCATCCATCCATCAACCTCTCTCTGTGACAATCGTCAGCCCGCCTTTTCCCCAACTGCCACTGTTTAACAAGGAGACTTCCATAAAATCATATCAAAGACCTGCTGCCATCGTCTCTCGCTATGAAGCCCTAAGACCCAGGAGAATGAAGCGCGCCGGATTATCACAGCACGACTCTCAAGACGAGCACAGTACTATCCGGCAAAGCAGCCATGAGCGCCGCTACGAGCTCTTCCAATTCGGCATGGCCACCTAAGAAACGCCATTCTCAGCGGACGGTATGCATCCCGCGCGTAAACTCATAGTGATGCTCGAAGTCAAAGATCTGATGTGTTGAGCAGAAACTGAGAAACGGAACCTTTATTATCCCCAGCACTGGCGAACGATCGAGACAAGAGTTCTCCCTACGCACCTCTACCAATTCAGCCTCCACCAACAACAACGACAATAACCTGAAGTTCCACTCTCTCGACGACGCCGAGTCGATTAGAGACCGTCTACAAATCATTACACAAAACGTCAAAATCGCTTTCGTCTTAGTATGGCTATGGCTGCACACTGATGAGGGACACGGCGTTCTAAAGTGCGTCGTTGCCTATGTGCTCGGTAGTCTGGGCACCTTTTTCCCGCCTTTAACAGCCTTTCTTGGCAACAGAGATGGAAAACATGTATCGGCAACTATTACTGTTTATTTCCACCCAGCACGAACCGTCGGATCCATGCTTGAGGCGTCTGTGATAGCGTTCGTTGCTGTGCTTTATGCTGAGACGATATCGGTACTCTCAATGGGAATCGCTATTGCTATGCGATCTCAGTTTGGGCTGACTGGTGCTGCTCATGCTCTCATTCTCATTGTTTGCATTGGCGGAGGCCTGGGTTTCGTGGGCTGGGTCAAGCAGAGGCTTAATAGCCCTCTCGTCAATGTTGGCTCTACCTTGGCTTCTATTGCAATTATTTCCGTAATCACAAAAGAGGAAAGCGTCCAAGGAGGATATTTTGACGATGACAAGATTGTTCAGGTTTTGAAACTGCTTCTTGTTGGCATCACTTGCACTTTCGCTGCCAATCTACTGCTATGGAGAGTCTCAGCAAGACAAGTCCTTCGAAGGTCCATAATGACCGCCAACAGCTCTCTGGGCGACAAGCTATCGTCTATCACAAAAGGTTTCCTCAGTGGTACTGAAGATGAGCTATGGACAAATGAGTACAGCCGTGTCTCTGCTCGGTACAATGCTGCATACGCAACCATGAATTCAACCCTCCGTGAGGCTAAATTTGAGTACTACTTTCTTGGCCGAGAATCATTCTACCCTCTAGACAAGCGTCTGTCAAGGTCAGTTGAAGGACTCTCACAGGCTCTGGGAGGATTGCGCAGCGCTCTGGAAACCCAATTCACTCTTCTCAGAGAGGTTCCCAGTTTTGAAGATCCTTTCCCTTCGCCTAGGAGCACTGGACTTACACCGCCTCTAGCAAGGGCTATCAGTGCCTACCTAGAGTGTGGGGGTCAAAGGCTGTCTGACATTGACGAGTCGGGTGAAAGTGAGGAAGAGCGGCAGGCCACGAGGAACAAGTCCGATTCTGCGTTGATGGCAGCTCCCGCCTTCCAAGAGCCTTCGGACATATTTGCCCTCTTCATTGACATGCTTGGTCCATCAATCAAGTCACTGGCTCATACTCTCTCCGAGATTCTACGTGAGCCTGCCTTTGGCAAAGACCCAAACAAAGATGTCACTGTTAATGAACAACTGAGAGAAAGTCTTCGCGACGCCCTCAATCTCTACAACAATGCTAGATCAGGATCTTTGGAAGAACTTTATCGTACTATCGAATTTGGGCGAACTCGTTCTGAAAAAATTCAAGCTGACATTGAAGAAGTTGCTGCCGCCTGTGGGCACTTTTCTTTCAGCTTGCAGGCTGTTGCTGAGGAAACTGATGCATATTTGGACGTGCTGGAAGATGTTAAATATACTACCGAGACTGCGTCGAGGTCTTGGAGCTGGCTCAAATTTTGGAGGCGCTTTAACTGGACTAAACTGCCTGATAAAAACATGATCGGGGATCCAGAACGCGAGGCCTTGATACAGAAACCGCCTGTTCCCAGACTTCGAAAATCGCAAATACCCAAGGGTATACCAGACACGATGGTAGCACGACGAGATACCTTCAATTGGGATGCTGCGCCTCAGGCCAGTAAAATCAAGAGGAGATTCGCACAGAAAATGCTACAGATATCCCGGTTTGTCGTCCGGGAGGATATCCTTTTTGGCATCAAAGTTGGTATTGGTGCCCTTCTTTGGGCGATGCTAGCGTTCATACCAGGGACAAGGCCTATTTACCAGAAATGGAGAGGTGAATGGGGTCTTCTCTCCTTCATGATCGTTGCTGCGATGACAACAGGATCGGCCAACACTACCGGTACAGCTAGATTCAAAGGTACCATTATTGGTGCAACGTTTGCTGTAATTTGTTGGACAGTCAGCCAGGGCAACGCCATTGTCCTTGTGTGTTTGGGCGGCCTTGTGGCTTTGTTCAATTTCTACGTGATTTTGGTCATCAAAAAGGCACCCCTGGGTAGAATTGCCCTTCTAGCATACAACGTGAGCACATTGTATGCCTACAGTCTCTCACAGGATGTCGATGACGATGACGATGACGAGGGAGGTGCCAACCCCCTCATCTTTGACATCGTATGGCATCGAGTCATTGCCGTGACCTTGGGTATCATATGGGGTATTGTCGTTTGCCGGCTACTCTGGCCTATTTCTGGCCGGAAGAAATTTCGAGAGGGACTTTCCGTCCTTTATCTCCAGATGGGGCTCATCTGGAAGCGCGGGCCCCTTACGGTATCGCTGCAGAAGGATAACACACACAACACCCTCGACTATATGCGGGAGGGCGAGCAAGCTGCCCTCCAGCGATATGGTATGTTGAGAATTTGCTGTTGATGCTTATATACTAACTCTACAACAGCCTTTAAGCTTGCGAGTCTTCGAACTGCGGCGAAATCCGAATTTGAGCTTCGGGGTCCTTTCCCAGACGCAGCATATGGACGCATTTTGCGTTCTACTAAAAACATGCTCAATGGGTTCTATGCCATGCGACTTATTGCATCGAAACGGAATGAGTTAACAGATGGCGAGCGAGCATTACTAGAGTATACCAGTGCAGAAAGAGCTCTCCTCTGCCAACGCATTTGCCATGTGTTCCAGGTAGTTGCATCGTGCCTGATGCTGGAATACCCCTTGACAGATGCGATTCCTACTGTCGAGAACAACAAGGACAGGCTTTTAGGCAAAATTTATCAATTTCGAAAGGAACACATGAGCGCAGATCTTCTAGGCGATGAATCTCCTCTTGCTATTCAGGAGAGCGACTATGCGCTGCTATATGCATACACACTCGTGACATTGCAAGTGGCGGCGGAATTGAACAAGGTGAGGGCTGAGATTGAGAGCCTTTATGGAGTCTTGCACGATGAGGCGTTGTTGTTACAGTGAACACAGAGAGGTGCTCAATAGGGGGCTGTCGGTCGTTATGATATACCTAGTCATGATATCTGATTTGAAACGCCACTGATGTAATGGACCGGCGCATTATACGTCCACGTCTAATTGTTCGTTACATATAATATACGAATGGCGTGCTTGATTATGGGATTAAATTCCGATGTCTATATCGATGTGCTGTGGTACTATATCTCGTTCATGTTATGAATTATCTACAATATGCATCATTATAAATACACTATAACCCTTATTCCTTGACGCCCCTTTTCTTTATAACGGCCACAAATCATGGCAAGCGTGGTTGTTTTCTAAATAGTACATTGTCTCAGTTTACCTTGACGGCCAACCTCATATTCGGCCCACCGAGCCACGCCCTTACGCCCTGGTACAAGGACACTGCCAGGATTCATAACGTGACAACCTTCATAGGTGATGCAGAATGGTGGCGCGGTGGTATCAAGCAGCACCATGGCAGTGGGTAACGGGTATATGTGCAACGATGAGGCATAGTCCCAGTGAACAGGGCGGATGGCCTGACGGAAAGGCGCAAGGTAACCTTGATCGAGGACAGTTTTCACCAACTTCTGGGCGGCATGGATGTCATGAGGAACAAGGGGACTGGCAGGTGACGCAGCAGCAGTAGCAGTCGGTTCATCATGATGAGCAGCATCAATATCCATGGACTGAACGTCGTCGGGAGGGTTAGGATTCGAACTTTGCGTCTCATCTGTACTAGCATCGTTGGCTTTGGGCTTGAGGCGGACCGAGGCTCGGCGCAGACGAGCAGACACATCATCTCTGAAAAGAACAAGCTCGTGGTTAGGCCCGAAAAGACTTATTCGGCTTGGATTCGAGGTCCAAACTGCCGCACCATCTGTCTTTCCTCCAGCTTCGGCATTAGCTGTCGCAAAAGCACGACGAATTCTAGATGTAAACATGTCTGGCACTTGCTTTCGGGGCAATGGTACGGAAGCACCCGCTGTAAAGGAAGAGACCCAGCCATCGTTGTCGCCAGGGACAAAAACAAACGTAGACGACTGAAGTAGTGTTGGGAAGTCGCTGAGAGCCGAAGCCAGGGAATCAAAGTATTCCTTGTATTCGATACTTCCACCACTGCCTCCGCGTGCAAGCACAGCATGCTGAGTAAAGTTACCCATCAGCACAAATGTCAAGGGCGCGGATCCATCGGGTTCGGCGGCATATGTCGAAAGAATTTTGCGCAAGGCTTGAAGAGTTCGGGGCTGGTCGAGGTTCAGCTCGCCTATAATAATTGCACGCCCACGAGATGGCGCATCGTCTTCCGCTCTGGGTCGAAGAAGGCGGCTCTCTAGCCTACGCATCTTGGTACCCAAGGCGCGTTCACTGCCGACGCCTAAGAAATCGATCCAGCCAAAGCCACCTCCTATGGTTTGCTCCTGGCCCCCATCAGGCCCGCTGATACCAAGAGTAGCCTTGCGTCGTTCACACGGAGGTTGACCGATAAAGAAGCCCTGGAAGCGACCACCCAGAGTACCTCCAACACCACTGCTGCCACTGAGACCCTTGCCCACAGATTCATCTTCCTCTTCGTATACACCATCTACTAGCACTATCATGCCAGGGCAAAACCATGCCGAGTCTTCAGGTATAGCAACAGCCTGAGAGAGATCCAGGGCAATAGTACCGGTTAAGTCGCTGATGGCGAGATCGCCGGTGGGAAGAACAACTAGAAGCCCCAACAACATGTGACTACTGCCGTGACGACCTAACAGATTGGCTATTGGTGTAAGTTTGAGTGACTGTTTGTTGGATAGGGAAGGATCGAGAGTGCGTTTGCGAGAAGAGGAGACAGCGGAAGACTGGAAGGATTCGTTGCGAAGGAGACGTTGGTGGATGACATTGTACCGGTTGCGGAAGACTGTCGTTTTATGCGAAGCTGGTGGTAGTAATGAGGGCGGCGAAGGATCCCTGAAAAATGTTAGCTGGGTACTGGATCAATGTTTTCAGAAATGACTGACTTTTCAAAATGCTTTTTAGTCACGTTGTATACAAATCTAGGTTGATCGTAAGCATTCACGATCTTGAGCCAGGCCTGAGGGTCGTTCGTCTCAGCCTCTTCATGCTCCTCGTGGACGCCCAATCCCGATATTCCAAAACTTGAGTTGCTATCCTCTCTCCTCACTTCTGCTGGTCGGAGTCCCAGGCGTGTGTTCAAAGCATCGTTGTCTTTTATATCAAGCATGCTGTCTCCTCGCGGTAGTCCTCTCGTTGGTCCCGTAATCCTGCCGCCGCTCATGTTGCCCTCGAGAGTCTTGAGAGTTTCCTGCAGCTCTTTACTCGACCCTTCAACAATAAGACCCCCATTGCGATTCTTCCAGCTTCGTGCGACTTCCTCGAGCACCCTCTCAGCTAGGCCCTCTTCGCGCCATCCTGAGCCGCAATGCCTGCCAATGAAGGCAGCGAGTTCTTGCAGAGCTGAAGATGTGAGTGTGAGTGAATGCTTTTTTGTGAATGTGCGGAAAGCAAGGGGTCGGAGAGTCGGCGGAGGCAGAATTATAGGTAGTATCGCGGCTTTGGGGGCGTTGAGGGCGAATGGCTTAAGAGGGTGGACAGGAGTGCCAAAGGCGGGAGAAGAAGAAGGTATCGCCGAGGACGGAGGTGCAGCACCTCGCTGCTTTCGAAATATGGGAGCTGGCGTTTTATCCATGATTCAGGTCAATATTGTCAATTAAACATGATATGTGTGAAAGCAAATTTGTAGCTTGACGCAGGTTGTCGTGACAATTTGGAACCTACACTTCCCAATAATTTGGTCTGGGCCCTCGAGGGGTCGTGCAGGCTCGACTCGACCTGACCGCGTCGACGCGTTTAATTGAAAGCGCATTACTGCATAGACCCTATAAGTGCATATCTCGCGTTGACGTTGGTGACCTCATCCACCTCGAACATGGGTGAAGCTTTATAGCATACTCTGTATAATCCGATCTATAACATATCCAACTCAAGTCTTTAATTGACTGTAATGCTGGGCGCAACATTTCGTTTCATTGCTCGTGAGAGAGCTGTATCTTCTCGAGCAATTTCTAGTCTTTCAAGCAACCCAAATATTGTTAGTTTATACAAATCTCCGAGCATTCTACCGTCTACAGACCGGAGTTGCTGACTATATCCAAGAAAGTCGTGAAAGGTCCCAAGACACCCTTTACAAACTATCTAAGCTACCTTGATAAGGAACCACCCAACGAGCGCCTAGTGATCGGAACAACTAGCCAGCTTCCCCCAACACCCCAGTCCTTCAGTGAAAACCGTGAGTTTGTCAAGATTCTCAATGAGGTTGTATCCGAGTACGGCCACCAGGATGAGGACCTCGTCAATCAAGCTCGGGCATTTGCTAGTCCCGGGGGGTTTAACCTGGGGTCGGGAGGGGTCTTTTTTCCTCAAAAGCGACCTGATAGAAGTGGATCTCGCAAGCAAGGAGCTCGAGGTGGTGCGGGAGGTGACGGCGCAGGCGGCGCAAGCGCCCAGGGAGGGGCGGGAGGCGGTGGACGAGGAGGATATGTGCATCTCAGCGACCGAAGGAACCCTCCAGACTTTGGACGGATAGCATGGCCTGAGGACATCTTGGGCAGTGTTGAAGTGGACGACGCAGGGACCATCATTGGTAAGGTACAGCCGAGCGGAACATATCGTATCCTTACGAACGAGGGAATGTAAGTTCGAGATGATCACCTGAATGATGCTTGTTGCTAACCTCTCATAGCTTGGGACTCAGCCCGTTTCTACAAGGAAAACTAGTCGAAAGGCTAAAGCAAGAGGCAGCGAAGCAAAAGTGAACAGGAGCAGTACGGCCAGTACGTATTATGGGCAACGCTGAAAGGATCAGCCATCCTGCCCGGCAACTACCAGTGCTGCGTTGAGTGTGTAAGAATGGGATCGAAACCCTACATGTTGTATTATGACTGTAAATTTTACTGTAACAAGAAATGTATGGTAATCTGACTTGGGACTGAAACGACCAATTAGGTAAACGTGCTGTGTAAGACAAAATTTGCATAACCTCATATGAATACCAGTTCCATGAACTTGAAATGAGAACTACCTACTTCAGAATGATGTTGAGCACGGTGGTTCCATATTGAAACCTTTCAGGTCATGTAAAGACGAGTGTCAGGTGACTTTGACGATATCAGGAGAGAGTTGCCTTGCCTCGCGACTGAGTTGTTGAGAATTCAATGTCAAGCTTATGAAATTGTTGATGCATGGATATAACTAACACGGTGTACATAGGTTAGTAGCTTTGCTTTCAATGCTGTGAGCTGATTCACCCAGTTGGTTATTACCAGCAAGACATGAAAGAAAATCCCCTGGGTGATGAACAGTTTAGATAGAGACAGGAATTGACTCAATAAACACAATCGGAGGATACTAGAAATCGGAAGAAATGTACATCATGAATGCCTTCTAGATACATACAATTAATGATACTGCAATCCAGATATCCATGGTTGATGACAATCACAACACGATACCTGCTTCAACGGAGAGTTCAGGTGGGCTGAGTGGGTAGGTACGTCCAGGACCTACAAGCTTAGTAGCCAGGATGGATCTATTGGTTGACCCCTCCCTACCTATAATTTAGCCAACAACCTACCTACCAATTGAAGTTCCGTCGCTAGGTCGGTAGGTATTATATTAGCAGGTATATTGTCGGTGCCATGACACGCTGAACTACCACCACCTGCTAACGTCGATAGAACTACCCACCAATTCTCTTGAATCATCGTCTCATATTCGTTTATTTTCTTCTCGTCCACACCATTTCTTTTGCACCTTTTCAAAAGGTACCGTCGTAGTTCCTCTTGCGACAAACCTCCGATATTCGCTTCCAACATTCGATCATCTATACGGGTATCGAGATCAAAGCTCTTCAACACTGGAAACCCCGCCGTCCGTTCTCTTTTCGACCCGACCCGCCCGTCTCGCCTTGGCCTTTGGTCAAGGCATCGTACCTATCACCATGGCTCCCCGAGGCTTTGAGGACGAGGAGCTCACCATATCCCTATCCTCCTCCCACGTTCGTCGCCCGCAACAGACGCAGTCCCAGTCTCAGTCGCAGCAGCAAGACGATTCCCACGATGCCCCTCAAGCCACTTCCCGTCCCGCCGATGCGCCGCTCAAGGAAAGGATGAAAACCGAACAGCGCATCGGCGCCTACAAGGTTCTTCGCACTCTGGGCGAGGGTTCTTTTGGCAAGGTCAAGCTTGCTATTCACAACGGTACCGGCCAGCAAGTAGCTCTCAAGATTATCGCCAGGAAAAAGCTCATCAGCCGCGATATGGCCGGCCGTGTTGAGCGCGAAATCGAATATCTCCAATTACTACGCCATCCTCACATTATTAAGCTGTATGATCCATGGAGTGTCAACCTCGTTGCTGGTATTGTGGAAAGCTAATATCAACGCTCTAGCTTCACTGTCATTAAGACGCCCAATGAAATCATCATGGTTCTCGAATACGCGGGCGGCGAACTCTTCGACTACATTGTTCAGCACGGCCGAATGAAGGAGCCCGAAGCCCGTCGATTCTTCCAGCAGATGCTCTGTGCTGTCGAATATTGTCACCGTCACAAGATTGTTCATCGTGACTTGAAGCCCGAAAACTTGCTGCTTGATGAGAACCTCAATGTTAAAATCGCCGATTTCGGACTAAGCAATATTATGACCGATGGCAATTTCCTCAAGACAAGTTGTGGCAGTCCAAATTATGCTGCTCCTGAGGTTATTGGCGGTAAGCTATATGCCGGACCTGAAGTAGATGTATGGAGTTGTGGAGTAATCCTCTATGTTCTTCTGGTCGGCCGACTTCCTTTTGACGACGAACACATCCCCAGTCTATTTGCCAAGATTGCGAAGGGTACATACAGCATACCCCAGTGGATGCCCACTGGTGCCGCCAACCTGATTAAAAAGATGCTGGTAGTCAACCCTGTGCATCGTGCTACAATCGAGGATATCCGGGCAGATCCTTGGTTCACAACCGACCTCCCCGTCTACCTCCAACTCCCTGTCGAAGAATTCTTCAACACTGGCGTGGACCCTAATAAGGCAATCAAGAAGAATGACATCGCTCCGAATGCCTCAGAGAAGGTCCAAGAACGCCTACACAATGAAGTCACAGAGAAGATCAGCAAGACCATGGGTTATGGCAAGAGTGATGTCGAGGAGGCGCTGCAGGCTGCCGAGCCGTCCGCCATCAAGGATGCCTACATGATTGTGAGAGAGAACAAGATGATGCAAGTGAACCGTGAGTTTTCCGTTCTCTTTGTTGCCGACTTCCTGGCGTATTGAAACTGATCTAGATAACTCCGAAGCCCTGCTAGCAGAGCCAGAAGGGTCAAGTCCCATGCTCAGCATGTCTTCAGCTCGTTCAACGACCTCGCAGGCCACCACTACCCCCCGCCCTTATGTGAGCAAGGTTGGCATCCTGCCTTCTAGCTTGCCGGCTTACCATAAGGACTATATGGAGCGCGAGAAAGCTGGCAGTGTCGAAAACTCGCCGCCCAAAGTCCTTATCAATGATGAGCCTCAACTCAACAGGACAGATGCGGAGAAGGAAGAGACAGCACGTCGCCTGCGACCTCATTCGAGGAGCCAGCTGCGTATAGACGAAGCCAACAACAGGCCCCAAGGCATGACACCTATCAATCCGCCAAAGAAGACCAAGCCAGTGCGTTGGCAATTTGGCATTCGATCACGTAACTCTCCCTGGGAAGCCCTCCTCTGTATCCACAAGGCGTTGTACAAATTAGGGGCCACATATATTCCCGACGAAGATTATGAGTCGAGGACAGCAGAAGAGCGAGCTGAAGCTTCCGGCGACAGCAGTTTCGTGGACTCTCATGACGGTTACCGTGGTTCCACTTCAAGTATTGATCCTAAGAAGCGTTACAATCTTCCTGCCGACCCTTGGCACATCAACGTGCGCTGGGATACTTCTGGTACGCTATTGCTCACTCCTCCTTTATCATCGACACTGACAAGTTCACAGCTATTAAAAGGAAGGCTGGAAACACGCCCAGCGCACCCAGTACTCCCAGTTCGCCTAGTACACCAGATGGTCATCATCCTAAGGAACCATTTGTTGCGCTGCACCTGGACATACAGATCTACGAAATGGAGCATGGCGTATACCTCGTCGATTTCAAATGCTCAGGATACGAGACAGCCCACGGACGACTACTTGAGGAGAAGGACGTTACCAGCCCCTTCCCGTTTCTAGACATGGCTGCCAAGTTGATTATGCAACTTGCAGAGGCCGATTAAGACAGAGTTTTGTTGGGTGGAAAAAGAACATAATCTATGTCAAATTAAGTGTGCGCAATGATTGTTTACCATTTGTTGAATTCCTGATGTACTAAGTGAGCAGAGGAAAACATGCACAGCCAGAACTTCTATTTGCAAAAGATCCTGGGCATGGCAGCTTTTCAGATCAGAACCTAGATCCAATAGCCAGTGCCATGCCAGCCAAACTGTCTTTTAATGAAGCCCTCGGTAAAGTTACCAAGGAGCTAAGAAGCTATAGAAAATGGGGGAGTTGGTTTGGGTTACTCCATCTTCGAAATCGATTTCCTTTTGTTAAAGAAGCGCTTTCCGTCACATTTAACGCTTTGTAAACATAGACCATTTTTACGAATTTTGACGGACGAAGTGGTGGACGAAGTGGTGGCCAGGTAGGGGTTATAGGATGCAACGAACGTATTGTACTGCACCAGACGTTATGAAGTGTCAACGCTGTATTGTACATATGTACGATCATCGTACGAATCGTCAAGGTTTCAACATTTAAGATCATGCTAATGCTCAAGAGTGTCTGAACTATATTCCAATGATCACCTCGCAATAGATGACTATAACCAATATGACGGAAGTGCCAAGTCAGAAATTTGCAGAAGTGCATGATATCAAATGCTCAAAAGATTATAAAAGCTTCGCCGCTTGTCTTTTTATTTTCCCACATCCCGTTTTCCCACGAGACATCGCGTCTCGCTCCCTCGCCTCCGTAATCATCCTATCAATCCCTCGGTGATATCTATTTGAACTGATCTTCAGTCACGCCGGCGCCCATAGCAGCCGTGGAGCTAATGCCACCAGTGACCATCTTCTGCAACTCGTCGACGTAGGTAGCACCACTCCACTTTTGGTGCTTGACAACGTCGACTTTTTGGTCCATCTCAGGCTCTTGGACAAGCTCACCGTATGCACGCATACCGACGGTGCTGTAAGCCTTTGCGAACTGGTCACTGATCAAGGCTGTTGTGTGCAAGCCTGCAAGAGTAATGAACTGCCAGCAGTAGCCGAGCTTGGCCAGGCGTCGGATGTAAGTCTCCTGTTCGTCACGAGGCATTGCCGCTTTCCAGTTGAAGGATGGAGATAGGTTGTAGGCGAGTCTGGCAGGAATTGGTTAGTCCGGTGTTTTCTTGGATATTATACGGAAACTTACTTCTTCTCTGGCCACACAGCGTGGACACCTTCGGCGAACTGCTGGGCTTGAGCGTAATCGGGCAGCTTGGACTCCATCCAGATGGCGTCGCAGTAAGGTGCATATGCTATGGCGCGGTTCACTGCGCAATCACATCCACCTTTGAGGCGGAAGTAGCCTTCGCGTGTTCGGGGAGCATCCCAGTCAAAGAAGATATCCCTGCCGATCAGCTGGCGGGCGACAGCCCTGGCCTCAAAGTTGCTCTTCCCCTTTGCCTTGGAAATATATTCTTTCTTGAGGCCAGCCTTATCAGAGAAGGAACCCGCCTCAATGGCGGCATCGACAGCATCGTCGAAGCTGCTAAGATTGGCCTTGGCAAGCCACTCGTCCTCAATACGCTGCAGCTCAACACCAGACTTACCACTAGCCTCAGCGGCGATCATAAGATCGTTGAGAGGCTTAAGTGTAGGGTTCGTGGAGCCGAGGATGAAGGCATGATCGCGGGGGTCAATGTTGGTGGAAAGGAGTGTGGCGGCCTCGGCGTCAGTACGGGCAATGGCGAGAAGGTCAGAGCCTTTCACATGTTAGTCCGCTTTCTTGGATTGAGCTAACCCTATAACACATGTGAAGTTGGGGAAGTTTGAGAAAGTTGAAACTTACCCATGATGTCAGCCTGCGCTCGAATTGCAACGAGGCGGTTGATGTGCTCCTGGATGGGGACAAGGACTTTGCCAGCCATATGACCACACTTCTTTGTACCGGGAGCTTGGTCTTCAATGTGAATCCCAGCCGCACCCTTTTCAATAAAGAGCTTAGTGAGTTTCATGACAGCGGTGAGACCGCCATGACCAGTATCTGCGTCGGCGACAATGGGGCGAAGATAGTCAATATTGAGGAGGTTGGCGCGCTTCTCCTTAGGAACACTGAGACGCTCTTGACGCTGCTTTCGATCGTGGAATAGTTGGGCCATGAAGAGATGACCAACTTTATTAGGAACGGTAGTCTATTTACTTGTTAGACAAATGCATATGACGGCAAGAGTGTGCTCTACACTCACGTAAGGGTAGTCAGCCAGATCGGGACCAGGCTCGTCGGAAGCAGAGGCCGTTGACGACGATTGCCAGCCGGAAACGTATACTGTATCGAGGTATTTGGCCATCTGAGTTACCATTGTGGGTTCTAAGCAGCCGTAGGTATAACTGGCATCGCGGTTCTGTAACAGCAGTGAATATTGGGCTCTTGGTTACATGCAAGAAACGATGGCGACTCACCTCGAAACGGTGCTCAAGAATCTTCCATAACTTCTTGGCCTGGGCGTTGCTGGCATAGTCAACAGGGAGGTATCCGCGCTTTGAAACGATCTGTTCAGCGGTAAAGGGTCGCTTGGTGTGTCTCCATCTTGAGTCGGACCACCACGTCTTGACGGCCTCAACCTCCTTTTGGAAGAGCTCGTCTTCAATGTCAGGGTTAACAGAAGGGTTCGTCATATTCTGTGACGCCATTGTGACTGTATTGTGAATTTTGTTGAAGGCTGTGGGCGAGTATCGAGGAATTGGATCGCGTGTAAGTGATAAGAGTCTGATGGAGGAAATCAACGACACAACAGTTAATGTTAGAGAGAAAGGATGAACAACAATGAATTGAAGCTTTGGAACAGAAGACAGGAAGGGAAGGGCGAAGAAGATAATAAATATTATCCTGAACGGGACTTGTAAGTCACATTGAGTCACTCTTGGCCTCCCGTGCCCCGACGGTCCATTGCCCAAGGATGGGCGGGAGGGAGGACTCCATTGATTCTGCTCGCTAACTCTCCGTGCCAGTCGACCTAGAGCGTTAACGGCCGGGGCTGTTCGGTGGAGACTTCTACACACCGGCGTTCTTGTATTGATTGGAGAAACAATTGAACCAATCAGACTCGAATTCTGGTTATTGGAAAGTAAAGCTGGGGGGGTGAAAGTCGGCTGTAAGTGGAGGAGAGGAAGAGTCAAGGTGAAGTCACCAAGTATGGATGTTTCAGAGCCTCATATATATTTTTATTGCTGTATTGATAGGTAGTAATATTATAACATGTAAAGACTGGTGAGTCGTTACAGTATACATCATCACCATCTGCTCACGAGTATCAATTAACCTTGACAACGGTTATGGATAGGAGATAGATAGGTAGATAATATGTTAGTAGTTGGTATCAACTTCAAAGTATGACATCGCGAGCATTCTACTCTATTCTCTAACTCGGCCTTCCACCGAGCACAAGCCAAATCTTGGCCTGAAATTACCTCTTACTTGTGTCGTTTCACCTCGGCCATGAATTATGTGAGATCAGCCTCTTCCATCCGCTGTCACGAGCCGCAACAGAGAACAGGTCCGTAGGTACGTACCTCCGGACAGTCACCGAGTGCCTCAATGGGTCACCTACAGTCGTCAGAATACCTACTAGACTAGTAACCGTCAATCTTTGTCTAGGTAACATTTTTCTTCAGATGGAATCAGAGCCTCTAATCTGTTATATGATCGCGATGGGTATTTGATCTTGTAGAGGTAGTATCCGCTATCAGGACCTCACTTGCTATGACGTCTTTGTAGCCAATCAATTCGCTTTTTTTTGTACTAATGTCTTCGGCTCAAAGGGCTGGTTTTGGAAATATAGGCTCTCTTACTACTCCGTACTAAACCGAATGCCGAATGCCGTAGAGTTTCTTTTTCTGCTTTTCCATCCATATCTTTACTGGTGATAGTAAGTTTCTTTTAGGGTACTAAAACCTGGGGAAATGACTTACTCCAAACTTTACCCAACTGCCTGATACCTAAACCTAATTTACCTAGGTTAGTATTCAAGTTGAAATCATCTTTTCTTTATTGCTTTTCATACTACAGTACCATCATTCTCACCACAAAGCTCCTTTCAGCTATTGATGTATTATCTGTACCTAATGGTTACGAGTATAATTATCCTATGGAAGCGTACAATCAGACATGGACCTACTTATTTGATCTCGGCCTTCCCCCGTCCACCGGTACCCGCCCGCCCCGGAACGACGGAACTTGGCCGAATTATGGACCCCCTCCAGCTCCGGAGCAGCGGAAAGTTCTGGCATGTGAAGCCGCATTACAGTAGTCATACATATCATAGCTCGGCTTTCTTTGTCCTCATGACATGTCTTGCCATGGATTTCAATGTCCTGTTCTGCGCACCCCTCCTCGGGCTTGACGTCTCCAAAATCACAGAATGGTTGCTTTGCCTCGGTCGTTCTCTTACCGAGACTCTCATGGCTCTCAGCTCCGGCATTGTCATTCAACTCCTATCGTCTACCAGTTGTATAGTTCTCGGCTACTTCCCGAGGCCAACAACGCTATGCGATGTCTCTCCGTACTAACTTATCTCGTCTTTCTCAACTGTTCAATAAATATTTTATTGACACCAATTACGGTTCTGTTCTGTCCCAGATCATTCGTAATACTTTACTTATACCTCTACTGCCCTAGCTTAATGCATGACAAATCGCTTGCCCTTACGATTATAATAGTACCTATGTATCTGATTCAGACATCATTACTACAAAATTCGCATGATCACAAACATTCACAGATACAGCAACGGCACAGACACGCTGGAGTACATTGATCGTGTATCATAACATTCTTGTCCTATGGATATCGATAGCTACAACAACATCTTTCTTTTGCTGAGCGCTTCCAAGTCTGCAATAACATTACCCTATGAACTAAGCAGACCAGCCAGCGTTTTCTCCTCGTTCTGCTCAATAGCCTTCATCAATGTGTCGTAGGGTGTCAACGCACCAAGTGCTCTGCGCATGTGCGCATTGATGATTTGCAGTCCATAGATATAGCTGGCGTTGACCCACGCAAATCTAAGTTGATGTTAGCAATCTCTTTTTTCCATAAATAAGGCAGGGTTGCAACATACCCTTCCTTGTTGACACCTCTGAAACCGAGACCTTGGTTTCCGTACTCTGCATCTACTCGGTGAGGATCGGCTGGCCGTGTCACGTCATACTTCTCAACTACAACACCATGGAAATCAACAAAGGCTTTGGTGACCATGAAGAGCCACTTATAGGCAATTCGCTCCGCCTCTTCAGTGAAGCTGTAGCGAATCAGGCCGGTCCATGCCAGCATTTGCTGTGGAGGCCAGCCATATGGGTAATCCCACTGTCTGTTAGGTCGATCCAGGCCGACGGCTCCACGCGATTCTTCCGTTCCTGAAACAAGACCACCGTAAGCCTCAAATTTGGGGAGAGCCTTACGGACCATCTCAGCCGCCTGTTTAGGCGTGGCAATGCCTGCCCAGAGAGCCCACAGAGTTGTGCAACTCTCGTATGTACATCGTTCGCGCTTCACAGTGTCATAATCAAAGAACATGCCCTCTTTCTCATCCCACATCAGCTTGTCCACGGTAAGCTTACGTCGCTTGGCTCGTCGGTCCCAGGCAGCCGACGAGAGAACCTCGCCAGGCTGATAAGGCGTGCCGGCGCAGAATTCTTCGGGCATGGTCAGCTTATCATTAAAAACGCTGCGGATAGTTCGGGCAATATCAGTCTCATATTTGAAGAGGAGACTGTTGAGATCAATGGTGGCTAGGTTGGCACAGACTCCCTCCAGGCGGTATGAGGTGTCGTGGCCTGACTCACGCACGGCACGGTCGTGCATGAAGTACTCGTCGAGTTCAGGCTCTTCGATGTCGCCATGGTTGTACTTTCGTACAAAGTCTTCAAATGTTGTGTTGTGCTTCTTGATGTAAGGATCAAGAATGTGTACGAAATGGGTGGCCTCCGTCTCAGGGGGCACTCCACGACCTTCTGGTCGATATCTCGACAGACCCGTGGTAGGATCCAATCGAGGCTCCGAAACCCAAACACTGTGATACTCCTTGATGGCGGCTAGGATAGATCGTCGAAGGAACTCCTTGGCATCAGGTTCGTGCTTGATCTTTTCATAGACACGAAGAGCCATGTCGGTCAAGAATGGAGGCTGTGATCGACAGAGATAGTAAGATCGGGTTGCATTTAGGATCTTGCCATAGTGTTCGATGCAGAAACAGAAGTTGACGACCATTGACTTGGCCAGATCGACCCGGTCATTGATGAGAAGGCCCAGGGAAGCCATGTAGCTGTCCCAACCGTAAAGCTCGTTGAAACGACCGCCAGGGACTACAAAGGGCATACCCTTGAGCGTCCATCCTGAAGGGTGCTCTGGCTCTGGCACTTCTTGCACATCCACAGCCAAAAGACCAGGTGCATCGTTCATGTCGCGGACCAGGTCAGTGGTGATTTTCTCGGGCAGCATCTGAACATCCAGTCGCATCTCAGGTCTCTCTTCGGCGACTCTCTTGTAAAACTCGTATTGTCTAGGGCATCGAAAGGGGATGTAGATGCGCGGGCGTGGGTCGGCTGTCCAGTCCTTGGGATCTCTAGCCGCAATGTCGACTGTCGACGCATCAATACGTCTTGTCAGGTTTTCCCAGAAATGATCACGAATCATACGAGACAAGCGATCAACTGGGTTTTCGTTGAGACGGCCTTCATCAAGAACAATCTGTTTTCGCCCGTACTCTTTGGCCAGGGTCAACTCCTGCAAAAGGTTGGACAGCATATAAGTTCCTCGCACATCGAAACGGTTGTGACCAGCTGAAGCGGCGGTGCGTAGAGAAATAACCTTGGGTCCGTTGTCCTCGATCGTAATCTGCATGTTTCCATTGGGGTCTTCTTGGAGTGAAAGACTTTCCAATGTCGAATCAACTTGGATCAAGAAGCGACGGTTCTGTTGTGAGTTCTCGTCTGATTGGACAAAGGTGTTAGCACAGCGAACAAATGCGTCCATCCGTAAGACTAGAATAACTTACCATGACTGCCACGTCTGAAGGGCTCTCGAAGATTGACTCGCTCAAAGCGTGACATCAGACTGTTCTGTTTCCAATGTCAATTCAGGTAACTAGACGACGACGGTAACACTAACCTGGGAGTAAGTTCGGGTGCGAGGACCAGCACGGTTCTGATGACGCTCTGCAGTATAGTAGCTTTTGGCGTCATCAAAGACGCCCAGATCATCAGAACCGCGAGAGCGGTGACCAGAGGGCGCGGCCATGGTGTCAGAGTTGAATTAGACCTCTTAACAGGAGACGAAGCGGGGTTAGAACAATGTCGAAAGTAAAGTATGAGGAGAGAGGCTCGTTTCGATCTATGACAATGTCCAACTACGTCGACTGCTAGTACCTAGTGATAGTAGGGAGTGAGGTAAAGCTGGATGAAGGGATAGGAACAGGATAGGGCACGGACGTGGAATTGGACCAGTCTCAAGAAGAAGAAGAATAGGCAAAGGTAAAAGACGTGTAAGGATGGGCGAGCACGTAGGTTAGGTTGGTAGGTATGACGGCAGATTATTATGGGGTGCCCGTTAAGAGAGGGAGGAGGAGACAATAACAAGGTAGAAGTGGAGAGGAGCAAGATAGAAAAGTGGCGGATAGAAAGCTTGGGTGGAGGAATGGAGCCCGTGGTTCTGGGGTGACGACAGTGACAACTAAAGAAGTGGTCCTCTCTTACCCGGGTAGCAGGTAGCTTCCTGCTAACTATTCTCTGATCGAGAAATCGAGAAATCGAAAACAAATGAAATATTCCCTACGGCGTCGCTCCCCTGAGACAAAAAAAAGTTGCTGTAGTATAGTAAGGGATCAAACAAATAGAGCGGTGAGAGGGGCGTGGGGGTTACACACCTCAGACGATTGCAATGCGAGATCAAATGCAGGATTATTCGGTGAAGAAGCACAAACATATTGCTGTACCTGACCTGAACAGAACTGAGACGACGTGAGCTGCAGGCGGGCATGTAGCTGGTAGGCTGTCTGTTCGGAAATCCATGGATGGCAAGATGCCCCTCACCCCTCTCATAGCTCGTTGTCCACTGTGACGATATCTCGCCGCAGGGGTGTTCCACTTTCAGGGGATCTGCCCCACGCGTTGCCGTCAACTTAGTACCTAGTAGGTACTCAGTTACTAACTTCCATAAGAACCATCAGAGTATATATCTACTAGATGTTATTCTACGACGGTATGGACTGTAGAGGTATGCATCGAAGAGATTTATTGTCAAGTAATCTAAAACCTGTCTATATCCAGCTTGTCCTTTGTCAAGAACTGTCCTTCATCTCTCCCAAACATGTATATATACTTTAATTCCTATTTTCTCCATCCCCCACCACAACCCCACCCTGCACATCCCACCTCTCCCAAACCTTCCTCAAGCTTACACATATTACAGGTTTAATCCAATCTTCTTTATATTTGATTGGTGAAGCCGGTAAACTATAGATCGTGGGCGACCAGATCACGATGTTATGATACCGCTGCTGTGTGAAATGCATATACTACTAAGCTTGTTGGGGCGCATCCAGATCTTTCCTTCTTCTGGTGGGTAGCATAAAAGTTAAGCTCCCAGTTTTGGAGTATAAAAACAAATAACCTCAAGGCCCAGCCTAATAGGATGAAGTGACTTACCAATTCGTCTCTCATAATTCCAGCGGCTACCTTTACCAATGCTCCGAAGGTTAAGTCTGAAGAACATTAAATCACAATAGCCGTAACCTCCTACTTATCTAACCATATCAAATCATTATACGCTGTCATATGACCTTCTATCGGCGCATATATCGATCTCATGATCGTCTAGAAATCTAAATATGTGAGCTACTGTCTTCATCGGACCGCGATCGTGGCTGTGGGTGAATTGTCCTGAGTGACGAGAACCCATAATAAATATATCACAACACGAAGCATGTCTCATAATGTACGCTCACATATGTCGGTTGCCCTGAGATTATCAGGCAACTTCATTTGTCATATGAACCAGGCGACAAGTCTAGAATATCTGATCACCCAAACCACCAAGACAGCAGCGCCGCTTTTCGAAATGATGTGAGACATGAATCTAATTCATAACAATTTCTAAATTCTACGGGATAAATCAATCTATCGACTGACGCTGTTGCCCTTGCACCCAGCCTCCTCTTGGGTATTTGTCCTTTCCCATATCATATTCAATATTCATCCCTTGACGCCATCCTAATGCATAACTCAAATCCAGTTCATCACTTCGAGACAACACCGCAGCAACGATGACTACTCGTCACTCTCGGCTTGACTTCGACGTGCCATCATTCTCCTTCGCCTCCCTTCCACAACTTCAGGATCCCAAGTGCCAGCAAAAATATCCTCACATTCGTCATCATCGTCAGAATCAAACTCAACCTCCTCATCACTACCCTTCCTGGGGGTCGCGGGATTCTCCTCTTCATGTTCATCGATGGCGTCTTCCCAGCTTCGATATATCACGACCCGCTCCATTTCCAGGATAAACTTGCCGACTTTGTACTTCTGGCCATGCTCCTTCGCATCCACATATTTCCAACCAAGTTTGCTCGAGCATGCCCCACAGTTGATATCTGCAACAACATGCCAACCTGTTACAAGTTGTCGATTCTCACTTTTACCAATCCGAATGTTACTCAGAGTCTGAGGGGCAGGGAGAGCGGGTGGCGCGACAAGAAACGCCCGACCGTATCGGCCAGTGAAGCCCTTCGAGATTACTTGAGAGGCAAAGGCGATATCTGCGGAGCATGTTGAGCAACGCAACGTGTTTGGTGAGGTACGAATAAGTCGACCTCGGCCAGTCTTAGCTAAAAGACCATCGTTCGGGGGTGAACTTGCTGGCGTTGTCACTGCTGATGATGCGGCAGATTCTGCGGAGCTCGAGGAGGTCGAGTGACGACGGGAGAAAGGAAGCTTGATGCTTGGTAGCAAGAAATTAGGGAAAACAGGCTTTGTGGCCGAGATGCCACTCTCGCGAACCATCTCGGCGGTCGTAATATTGGCGATCCAGTGGGATCCTCGAGTTTGTCGTCTTTTGAAGGAAGTAGAATCAACGTTTTTGGAACCTTCTAACTATATGGAAAGGCTAAGGTCCGTCCGATAAGGTGTGGGGGGAACGTTTCACTGAAAGCGCCAGAAACTCCACAAGTGGCGTACAGTAAAGTCCTTGCAGATGAATGCTGGTGCTGCTTAAATTTTTGTTCTGTGGCAGCTCAAGACTGGGTTGTTTGAGTTAAAACTGAAGACGGCTGTAGTCAGTGCAAAAGTGATCTGGCACTTCGACGCAGCATCTGGGGTAAGGAGAAATTAATACCAATAGATCTGATCATTTGGTCGCTCTGACCGACTCAGCCGGACAGCGATCACCGGACTCACGACCAGTGATGGAAGAGAACCTCCACAGAGACTGGGAGGGGCAAAAACAACACCCCAGGTCTCCCCCCTGTCCTCCTATCAAGTACCAACGGCACCTAGCGCGGGGGAACGACAGTGGACAGGCGACAAGAGAAGGGTGAAAAAAGAGGGGTCCAGCCACCCGAGCAGAACACAGACTGCCCGGTGTTGACGAGAGACGAAAATTGTCGATCAGCTTATGCTACTGTGACTAGACTTCTTAGACTAGTTGTTTTTGTATCTTAAGACTTATTATGACGCCAACGTTTCTGCTACCAGGCTGGGCAGCTGAGATGAAGCCGCCAGGTACGTACCTACCATCTTGTCGAGCATGTAGTCTTGAGATCGCGTTAACTTTGCAGGTTGGGCACGGTGAGCTGACTGATCAATAACCATGAAGAAGCGAAATTGCTGGCTAACCCAAATGCCTATACGATATCAAGTGGTTCATGGATAGCAGAGATATACGAAATGACCTTGTTCTTGTTTCAAGGAGCATCCATAATCCCAGTTCGTATTCTTCATACGGTACGTTAAACTTGTATTATTTCCCGATAGCTTCTAAGTTTGAGGCTCCTCAGCAACATAGTGCAAGTAGGCTCCCAACAGTTTAATGCCCTCGATATAGTTGCGCTTGTCGAGCTTCTCGTTGATAGAATGAGCACCATCTGTAGAGCTGCCCATAGGTAGCAGGAGCACGTTCTTGCCTGTGGCCTCCTCGAAAGTCAGAGTGACAGGGATACTAGTAGTTGTGTTAGCGGTGACAACAGCAAGCGCAGCTCATTTGACTTACCTTCCACCCTCACGAGTGTAATCAGGCTCAACACCCCATACACGCTCGACAGCCTTGGCAGCGGCTGAGAAGTTCCAGTGCTTTGGCGAAGCAACCCACCACTTACCGGTGTGCTGAGCATAAACCTTGAGAGTATTCTTGCTGCCGAGTTTGGCAAACTGGTCCTCAACGTATTTGTACACAGCTTCGTTGGTCTTATCAATGTCCATGTCGGGAACAGTTCGGATAGAAAACTTTCCAATCACCTTGGCAGGAATGACGGTCTTGGCTCCGGGAGCAGAGAAAGCGCCCTCCACACCATGGATGGACAGTGAAGGATATCGCCAACGGCCCATAAGAGTGCGCTTCTTATCATCAAAGATGGTTGTCTTGCTACCCAAAGACTCATGGATGTTGTCCATGGTGAAAGAAATACCATCGTAAAGACCCTCCTCATCAGCAGTGATTGGAGCAACCTGCTCCTTGATACCAGGGATCTGAATCTCGCCGCCAGTGTTGACGAGCGATCCGAGAACCCTGACAAGATCGGTCATGGGCTCCTGAGCGGTGCCACCGAAGACGCCACTGTGGAGGTCGGCACCAGGGCCGGAAATCTCGACTGAGTAGTAGTTACAACCGCGAAGGCCGTAGGTCAAGCAAGGCTTCTCGGTACCAAGCCAGTAGTTGTCCGAGATACAAACGGCCTCAGCATCGGCAAAGTACTTTTTGGCTTCCTCTTTGATCAGGTCGTCAAGGCCTTCAGAACCATATTCCTCCATACCTTCGAAGCACATGAGCAGGTTGACAGGGAAATCGACGCCAGCCTTCTGGTGAGCCTCAATAGCATTCAACCAGCCCAAGACGGGACCCTTGTCGTCTGTAGATCCACGTCCAAACATGCGACCCTTGTCGTCAACAGTAAGGTCAAAGGGCTCGGTGGCCCAGCCGTCGCTCTTCTCAGCAGGCTGAACATCGTAATGGCCATAGACTAGGATAGTGCGCTTGTTCTTATCGTTTCCATATCGTGCAAGGACAACAGGAGGAAGGTCGAGATACTCCTTGTGGGGCTGCTTTCCAAGAGGTCGAAGCTCTACAGAAGCTCCAAGAGCCTTGAGCTCGTCGCCGAGCCACTCTCCCATGCGGACGACATCAGGTCGGCGAGCATCTTCGGCAGAAATGGAGGGAATAGCAACAGCCTTACGCAGACGCTCAATGAAGTGGTCGGCGGAGCTGTCGACTTGCTTGAAGAAACCGTCGAGCTGGGGAGCCATTTTCTTTTCTTGGTGGACACGAATAGAGTCTGTGAGATATGTGCGATAAGTGAGGTTTGGCTTTTGAGAAAAACTCTGTGAGATGGGTACTCGTAATGATAAAAAGGGCCTTTTGGGGAGCGCAGTTACCACTTGAGCACAACAGACAGCTGCCCTATTGAGGCGGAAGGTGCGGGGCATTACACCAGGCTTGATCTCGGACCTGCTCTATCGGGCGGGCAGCGATATAACAGCTCCGTTCTCACCTACTTAGTAGGTATGTATGTACCTATGGCGGGGTTGACAGCGATAATACAGTACAGTAGACAAAAGATCCGGTTACTTGCGGTAACCAATGGTAAACTACCCGCCCTTGTAATAATGGCACAATAATGATTGGTTACCTGGAACAAGGACTCTAGTTCGGACTCATTATGTACGAACAGCAGAAATACCTTTCTTCGTAAACAGCAGTCACCCACTCACATGTCGCGAGGTTCTCTGAGCGGGGTGCTTAGTCATTCGGAATAACCTTTATGCGCTAAGACAACATCGCCGATTAGTCATGCTTTAGGGGCAGGTCGGCCGCCTATCTCTCCTCTCCGGCGCCCTGATGTCGGAAGACTCTTCCTCTCCCCACCCTTCCATCACCCGTAACCATTCCGAGTTGTCGACATTCTCCCTCACCATCAATAACTCGACTTGCCGCATCAACGAGGTCGCTTGGCTGTGCCCTATTTTCTTTTTTTGTGCCGTTTTTCTTCGGCGCCTGCAAGCAAGCCCGTAACTCGTGTGACTGACCACCTCCGATTAATTCGATCTCATCACTTTCACGCGACCGCCGACCAACCGTCATTTCGCCCGTCGGTCAAGATTGTTCTGTCCCGAATAACGTGTCGCTGGTGTGCTCTTGTCAGGACGTTAACGCCGGGACGTCTAGCTAACAAAAAAGGTTGCTGGTTCAGTGGTTTGACGAGCGTGGTGTCTGGAAAGTGAGGTGGAGCTTGAGGGTTGTTTCTCTTCTGGCTTGTTTTTGCCAGCTGTACTCCTTATTCGTTGCACCCATTTCTTTTTTTGACCCTATTGCCACTATTGTTCCCTCAAAGTACAATCAAAATTGATTATTTCCATTCACCTTGACAGTTGAAAGAGGCACGGCAGTGCAAGAAAGAAGACGAACAAAGAAAACAAACGCTGCCTTGTTTACAAACACAAGATCAATCAATCAATACTTACATAGTGCTTTGTGCGACCCAAACGACCTAACCTTTGGACTTTTGCGGACTTACGATATTTGAATCTCAACAAACTTCTGTTGTTTTTTGTGCTGTGCTTTTCCCGTTCCTGTAGGAAACATCTTAGCACATCTCGACCAAAATGACATCCTCCGTCTTTTTCAAGTTCAAATCCCAAAGGGAACCTACTAGAGTCGAGTTTGATGGTACCGGTATCTCGGTCTTCGAACTGAAGCGTGAGATCATTACCAAAAGTGGCCTCGGAGATGGCACCGACTTTGATCTGCACATCTACACCGACGATAACAGCGAAGGTGAGTTGACACAACGATTTCTGGACGAAAAGCACTGACATGTTCCTAGAATATGACGACGACACGACTATCATTCCCAGGTCAACGACTGTCATCGCCAGACGCCAGCCTGCGCTCAAGCCTGGCGCAGGGCGTGCTGCTCGCTATGTATCTGGTAAAATGCCCGTGACAGCTAAGAATGCTGGTCGCAAAGAGCAAACGGCCAAGGCATCGGTTTCCAAACCAAGTTCCGATGCAATTAGCCAGATGAACAATGCCATGACGGAAGAGGAGAAAATGGCGGCTATGTTTGCAGCCCAAACAGAGCAGTGGTCCGCCCAGCAGGAGGAGATGTCTCAGTAAGTTTCAACAATGCTCGAGGTGCCTTGTTCATAGCTAACAACATTACAACAGCCAAACGCCGGTTTTCAAAGCTGGTGCAAAGAGACCTGCGAATGTTCCTGACCATGACCCACCCAACGGATACATCTGCTACCGATGTGGCAACAAGGGTCATTGGATTCAATTATGCCCGACCAACGACGATCCTGAGTTCGATAACCGCCCACGTGTCAAGCGAACAACTGGTATTCCTCGTTCGTTCCTACAGAAGGTCGATAAGTCCGTTGTCCTTGCACAGACTGATGGCGACGAAACCAAGCGTCCTTCGGGTATCATGGTCAATGCTGAAGGAGATTTTGTTATTGCCGAGCCTGATAAGGCATCATGGGAACAGTTCCAGGCCAAGGCCAAGTCTTCAGCAGTAACCAATGCACCGGCTGAGGACAAGGAAATTCAAGAACAGGGCTTGGAGTGTTCAATTGACAAGAAGATGTTCATAGAGCCAATGAAGACTCCTTGCTGTCAAAAGACCTTTTGTAATGATTGCATAACCAATGCTCTCATCGAAAGCGACTTTGTCTGCCCTGCATGCCAGTCAGAAGGTGTATTGATTGATGACCTTCAACCCGATGAGGATACCTCGAAGAAGATTCAAGAGTACTTGAAGGAGAAGGAAGCAGCCAAAAGCCCACCTCCTCCGTCACCCAAAGCTTCGGAAGGTGTTAAGGCAGACGGCGAAAACCAGGATAAGCCTCACAATGAGGACGTTGCCAGCACAGAGCAGAAGACTGAGAATGAACCCAATGATAAATCTATGGTTTCAGCCAAGGAAAAGTCGAACTCGCCAGTATCTCAAGCTGCAACTATCAAGACCCCTCCTACTGGCCCCAAAAGCCTTGTATCTGTCCCGCATGAAGCGAACAAACAAGTAGATGGTGCCAAGACATCAGATGCCAATTCAAAGAAGCGGCCAGCAGACGATATTCTAGACAACCCTCGAATTCCCAAGGGCCCCAAAGCCATGCAAAATCAGCAAAATCAGCAAAACGTGATGAATGGCATGGGTATGAACGGCATGGGCATGAACATGGGCATGAATCATATGATGTTCAACGGAATGCCTATGATGCCCAACATGATGGGTATGCCAAACATGGGTAACATGAACATGGGAATGCCTAACATGAACATGATGGGAATGCCTGGCATGATGGGCATGCCCGGGTTCCCTGGGATGAACGGTGGGTTCGGCGGGATGAATGGCTGGGATATGGGGATGAACGGTATGAATGGCAATATGGGCAACATGAACGGCGGGATGAATGGCTTCCAGAACGGCAACTTTGGACAAGGTGTTGGCCCTGACGAGGATGCGTACTTTCGCAAGCCAGTCAACCCTCACCGACACCAGAACAAGCAGCGAAGAGTACGACCCAGCGACTACCGAGAACTCTAGGCTATGACTCGACCCACATGCACGACTCGGCATTATTTCCGCTAGCGATTGTTTTTGTCTATTTTAACCATCATTCCGGCTGCCGTGGCTAACTGCACCACACATACACATAGATATTTGAGTGCCCTGTACCATGGTGCAGGGCTGGCATGACATGCTTTGGATCGGGACGTAGGGCCATGATTTGCTTTTTTAATCAGCATAGCTTACCGGCAGACTGGACGGACTGGCGTTGAGGGAACAAGGATTGGGGTTTTCTTTTTCTGCCATGACAGGTTTTCATGGCCATGTATGGCTGGGGTCTAGGAGACGAGGCTTTACAGCTCCATCAAACTTTGAATCAGTCAAAGTCAACAATAAACAAGCAAAAAAATTTCTAACAACTGGGCATATCTGTTCTGTGACTTGATTCATGTTAAAACGTATATTTTATAAACCTTCAATTGCGCTATAGCAACTCCTTCAGGCAACTGGGCTTCTTCTATATGCACTAAGGGAACCCCTTTGTCTTTTTTAGTCATTTTGACCCAAACTTATTTCTATTCTGTTCGCGTAATTCACATAATACTCTCGTTTGCCTACTCGGGGGGGACATAAGGCGTGACAAGCATTTCGCTGAACTTCTCAAGCTTCTCCTTTCCTCGGACCTCTTCAACAAGAAGAGGCATCTTGACGACATTGAAATCCTCAGCGTAAAGCTCTTCATATTGGTCAAGATACTTGCGCTGCATCTTGCGGCGAGCGTTGCATTGGTCGCAGTCGCTGGCCTTCTTCGGGAAGAGCAGCTGGTTAACGACGATGGAGTGGGTATCAATGCCATATCCAGCAAGCTCCTGGATCATGCGCTCAGTCTCATAGAGACTGAGGAATTCTGCGATACAGACACAAACAAAGGTGGTGAGCTCGGCATCCTGGAACTGTGTGTTGACCTCTCCGATGGTCTCGCGTAGAGACTCTAGTTTGGCAATCATGTCGTTGAGGTTCTGGCCATTGGGGAGCTGACCGCCGGAACCAAGGAAACCGTTCAGTAGTGGACCGTACTGAGACGACAGCTGTGACACCTTGGCGAGAGCCTTCTCAAGAACGGTGGGGAATTGGAGGAAGCGCAGGGTGTGGCCTGTGGGCGCAGTGTCAAAGACAATGGTCTCGTAAGAAAGAGACTTGACTTGCTTGAGGACTTCAGCAAATGACATGGCCTCGTCGATACCGGGAATCTGGTAGGAATTAGTATACGCGACGTTGCATGGAATCCGAGTTGGCATACCGCAAAAGCGAGGTCCTGCATCATGCCTCCTAGAGGGCCGCCAGCAGCAGCATTAACGTCATCGGCCTCGTTCTGACCGGCCAGCATATCCTGTATACTGCCGTTGGGGTCGATCTCCATGGCGCTCAGGTTGTCGAATCCATTTACAAGGCGGGCCTCCTTGCCAAACTTCTGGGAAAAGGCATCTGACAGGTTGTGGGCAGGATCGGTCGAGATGAGAAGTACAGATCGGCGGACCTTTGCGAGCTGAATGGCGAGAGAGCAAGAAGTGGTGGTCTTTCCGACACCACCTTTTCCGCCAACAAAGATCCAGCGGAGGCTACGCTGGTCGAGGAGTGACTGGAGAGAGGGCTCGAGGGCGTCCTCGGTGGAGATAAGGGCGGTGGACATTTTCGCGGAAGGGTAACGATGAGATTACAGACGGTTTCTAACTTTTTGGTTAGGTAGGTACGTAAATGGAAGACGAATAACATGAAGCTGTTCACTTACTATGAGGTAAAGCTTGTCCGGGGTAGAATCAGGATTTGGGTAACTTTTAGATAGTCTAGAAGCTCTTAGATGGTGGATGGCTTGGATGGAGGGGTAAATTTCGACATAATAGTGCCTGCAGTACCTGGGTGCAACTGAGCGAGTCCTGACTGTGTTATTCTGTCATAAAGCCGCCACATGATTGTTACCCACTCGCCACATGTGCAGCAATAGTCGGCTCAAATACAGCTTGATTGTTGTAACATTAATTCGTCTTGAAACTATTCTGGGCTCTAATAATAACTCCGGATCTGAATAGTAAACCCTATTATGCTGTCAGCGACCTCAGTTTTTGTTGGATCGGCCCCGTCCATGAGATAGCATATTTCGAGTACCGGCGAACGGCGTCAAGCGTCCGGAGCTGCGCGTAGATATCCATATGGCTTCTTGTTAATCCTAATACGGTTTCATCTAGTAATAAATTTCAAGAATCACCGCTTATCTATACAGTCAACGCTCTTTCTGAGCATTGTTTCATGATTGGGCCTTAGGTCTACCCCAAAACCAAAAACTCACTGATTATCTGCTGTAAGCAGGGTACTAAGGTAGGTAGGCTGTGCGCCGCAGTCTCCCACTACCTCACTTCACCTCACTTCACCTCAAACCCCTCTCTTCCTGGTAGTTCTTCTTCTTCTTTCTTTCTTTACTCACCGATAGTCAGATAGGAGCTGACACAGAAAAACACCAAAAAAAATCAGTTGTTTCAACTTGTTTCGACATCGTCTCTCGCTCACGCAGGCGCATAAATCGGAGCTCAACTCACAGTCAAGACCTCCAAATACCGAATTGCCGTACTGATCCCACCACCACAACCAACCACTTCACACACCAAATACCACCTTCGCGATGACTTCGCCCACCAAAGACCCCATCACATGTCACGTCCTTGACACACAGGCCGGTCGACCCGCACGCGGCATCCGCGTCCGCCTTGAAGGCCCCATCCCCCCTTCTGCCAATCCACACTCGGCTGCCCAGCCTCGGGCCAACACCTTCGAGTCCATCACGGATGAGGACGGTCGAGTTACTTCATGGTTGCCCTACCTTTCCGAAGATTCTGCTGGCGAGCCTCCTCTCCAAACGCTTGTTGAAATCCTCGAGGACCGCAAGGGACGGGGCTCATCACGCTGGACGTTGCGCTTTGATACTGGAGCTTACTTTGGCGAGGAAAACACCTTTTTCCCAGAGGTCACGGTTACCTTCCGTATGGAGGAGAGACAGACGTATCACGTACCTCTCCTGCTGAGCCCCTACAGCTACACTAGCTATCGTGGAAGCTAGATGGGGAGCATTATTCTCTTGTAGTTGTGGAGGAAATGGGCCAGAATGATGATACCATATTCTGTACGGCAAGAAACACCTGTGCGCCAAGCATGGCGACGCGGCTAAGACAGTACATATGAGTTATTTGCACCATGAGAGCACAAGAGACAATGACCATCATGAGAATAGCGATGAAGCTACTGGTAAAACTATTAATTTTTAACGAGTGTCTTTGTCGGTTACTACAATACTACTACAAGGTGAGCCGACTACTGTATATGGGTGACATTGCTGTCTCTGCCCTGCCAGAGGGACTATAGTACATATCCAAGCTTTTGCCTCTGTTACAGACAAAACTCCGTCCCACTCCAAAGTCCGATCCTTAATTCAACATAAACGCCACGCTGTCCAAGCACACAAATGAAAGGGGAGAAAGAGAGTGATCTTTTTTGACGGAAATGCATTTTGCGAATGCGGTCGTTGCAGGTCATAATATTCGGCCGTGTACGTCGTTGCAGCAGTCATGTTCATATCGAAGCCAGGTGTACACCACACCGTTGTGAGGCCAGACTTTTAGCTCAAGCATTCCTAGTTTCTTCGCCATTTGCTCAAGAATCCTTTCTTAGAACGATGTGACGGGACGTCAGGCGAAGTCGGTGGCGTGTCTTCGTCTTCCCTCCTCGTGGTTCTTGATGCGAGACTATCGGTTTCGTCCCTGGAGACTCGAATGCTGGGTGTAGTTGGGCGAACGCTAATGAGTGATGGGTTGGTGTTGGTGCTGGTTCTAAGACTATCGTGGTCGCCGACGTCGGATTGTACCAGAGAATAGGCGCTGTAGAGGGCCTCTGAGGCCGGAGTGATACGTCCATGGTTCAGAGTTCGTCGCTTTTTCCTGAGGAAAGATCGCCGGGTTCGCATAAGAGCCCGATCGGGGTCAATATCCTCTTGGGTAAGGCATGCGTTTGGTGAAAGATCCGCATCAGGATGTGGGAGAGTTGTGTTGCGAACTATAAGAAGTTAGTGAATGATTCAGAATGTCTGTTCAAGACGGAGTGCTGACGGTTGTTGAGAGGCTCAGGAAATCCTGTGTCTCTGGGTTCTCTTCGAGGCTTGATAGAGCCAGAGTTAGCGATGGAACTCGACATTGTTTCGGTATGGAGAGCAGATTCCAAGTGTGGAATCATGCAACAGTTGGTTGAGAATGTGATATTTTAAGAATAGTGGGAGAGTTTAAAAAGCGAGCAAAGTTTCAAGGCTTTGCCGAGTCTTGAACTACATCGACTCTTGCTCAAAGGTTGATTGCCAGATAGGGTAAGTTGTGAACGTGTAAGCGCGATGCCGTTTTCGTCTCCCGCAAGAGCAAAGCCTCAGCGGTTGCACGCAATCTCTCTCTGATGCGAAAGAGAGTGCGATGCGAGTGAGAGACGGATTCTGTATGAGTCCAAGCCGTGTATTCTTATAAAAGGAAAAAGGGAAAAGGGGATTCCACTTTCGCTTCAATGAGTAGAGAGGTCGGAAGATTTTTGGTCAAATTAAACCAGAGCTTTGGATGGGCGATTAGCAATGGGGGGTTGACAGGGTTATAATACTGCCCGTGGTAGCAGTAGAATGATGAGCAACATGCATGTGTGTGTATGCATTAGCAGTTTTGTTTTTCTTGGTCTCTGCTTGGCTTATCCGTATGGAGGTTCTGTTTGATCGGATCTTCGGCGCCTGTAATGTCAAGTTGGATTCTGTGGCTTGGCTCTCGCTATTCGGCACCTGGCCAAGAGCTACTCAAGCTGCTAAGTGTACGGTACATACAGCACAGCATCAAAGAGACCACTTGCACTAATACTGCAGATGGCGAAGTGATCTGTGCCGCCCCGGAGAAAGTGAAAGACTGTCCAAGCAAGGGTTGGGTGTGTTAAGGCCAAGCAAGTGCGTAACTGACAGGGGTTGGAGTGGTTCCAGAGCAAGTCAATACCTAGCTCGAAAGCCAGTGAATCTGTGTCTCTAAATTGAACAAAAGACAAGACAAGACAAGACAAGTCAGTATTTGACTTGGCATTTAGGATCCCTTCCCAAGACAATCTGTGATGAACAATATTACATACTTGGTATTCAGAAGATGAACAAGAAAAGGCAAAGAAGAAAAATTAAACAGGCTGAAACGTTGATGGAGTTAGACCCTTCTTCCTTCTTCCTCTCGGGCAGAGAGTTTTCCAGAGCGTCTGGGGTGCGCAAGTGGCTTTGAGGCTCGGCTCAGCGCTTCTCCAGTGGAGCTGGAGGTTCGTCAGCCGAGAACAGTTAGCGCCATGGCATTCTCTTGGCGACTGATCTGTTGAGGTGGGCGCTACAAAGTACAGTACAGTATAGTTATCCGTAGGTGGTAGATAGAGGCTCAGTTGACTGTCAGATCGTATTCCAACGTAATCGAGTGGCTGAAACGACACATATAATGTGTCGACTTTACTTTCAATCCCAAGTGCCGCTTTGTTCTGGCATGGGCTTGGCTGGGCTTGCCTGTTTTATTTATAACTCGATGAACCTACCTCACTTTTCGTCAGCGTCACAAGACGATGCAACACCATCAACTTGATTTGTTCCAATGTCTCTAATCCTGCATCGCCATTCATCAGTCCCTGTGCCGAACAAGCGGTTCAGTTCATTCTGCTGCCCCCCAACGACCCAGGATATGCCCAGTCCAACCACCCCTGGTCTCATGACGACAAAGCCGGACCGTGCAGATGGCAACAGTTCATTCCGCCAGTGGCTTGTCAAGCGTTTCCGCTGTCAAGCTTCACTATTACAGTGATCCAAAACGTGCACTTTTCCTATTGTTCAGGTTTTGGATGATTCGTAAGTCCATGTCGATTCAACGCGGGGTCACCGACTACCTCCTTCTCGGCGCATAATCACGTGCATTCTTCATTCTCTTGGCCTGTTTCTCTAACCGCTTGTTTCCCTTGTTTTCTCTTTCAATCCAAAATCAGAGCGACTAAGCTCCATCCACCCTGTACCTGGTGTTGTTGGGTCAGCTAGGTTCTTTAATCTCATTTCAATAGGTAATATTCATCGGCCGCTAATACATTAGCACCAGCTCCATAGGTAGTCTCAGGTCTTGTATGAGCTCATTAACATTCACCGACATGGGAGAGAATTGGCTCCCTCCCAATTTTATTTCAGCTCCTACCACCCAATATAGGGGCGTAACTATCAGATTCAGTGTCCGCTGGGCTTAGAAAGATCTACAAGAATAACAGGCAAACTTCCTAGCTGTTATGCATGTTGCTAGGACAAATACACTCTTCAAATACAATTTATCGTGGAACCATCTCCATCGAATATCTAGCCGCCAACACAGTCAGATAGTACATCTTGGCGCTGTAAGCGACAAGAACCCCGCTATCGAAGCGGCGTGCCTATTCCAGAAGGTCAAGCAAATGCCTCTTTGCTTGTTTATCCATCACCTCCTGACTGGCCCCTCAATCCTTGACCGTTCATCAACCGAAAAGCTACCAACGTTATGTTTCAATCTTTCTCGACACTATTTACCCTACCTAACCTTTAGGTGCCTGCTACTACGGATCAAGGTACCTACCTACCTAGGTAACCTACCTAGGTACTAATGCTTCGTCGTGAAAACATGAAAAGCCCCACAGCATCGCTAAACAGAGCTCGGTTTCCATTTTAATAGGGTAGTCCGTAATTATGAAATACCCGCAGACTCAGGTTTTAACTGGTTTTAACTCAGACCTACGGATATATAACACATCGTTCAACGGTATCACGGTCCGATTAGCCGAAGTCGTAAAAAGAGTTACAATTTACATGTACAGAGGAATTTACTTGTGGCGATGACCTGTAGGTACGTACCGATATCGGCTTCTGGGTTTACATATCGACATCGGCATTCCCGTGTCTAGTCACCTTTGTGGAGAGATGCCCCAGTAACTATGACGACGTTGTGTTGTAGTCTGCTGTGCTGATCGAATATCAATCATTAAGTCCCGCCCAAGTGCCGTGATAGCGTTCTCAAGTTGAGTTTCATGTCGCATTTGAAGTTTCGATCGACATTGAGAGCAGATCTCAGCACCGTAGCACGCGAGCCACACCAAGGTACTACTATACGGTGAAAGCCTCCGAGTTTACTGTACCACATGCATAATCTCCTCGTTGGGCACGATGCTACATAATGCACATATGCATCTCTTCACATTGGAAAGGGCTGATCAACTATATGCTCCTTGAGCCAGTAACTCGAAAATGTGATTTGGTATCTACATCACCTCAAATAAGGTTCATCTCGGTGATCATCATGACCGAAATGTTAAAATCAAGGCGGCATTTTACTTTATATCTTTGAATGGGGCTTGTTGAAGGCTGGATCAGAATTAACCGTACAGACAATTAACAAGCATAATTCCCATTCTTGCTCGTCTCCGGTTATTCAAAGTTGTGTTGTTCTGAAAATTCTATGCAGTTGCTGACAACTCTACTCCATCTCTTTACCTTGAAGACTAATAGTACGGACCGACTATGCCACGCCGGGGAGAACCTAAGAAAAAAAAGAAAAGAATCTTCAACCTAAAGACAGGGACGATAGACCTAGTTACCTCTCCGACCCCCGGTGCTCATGAGCGTGATTTTCTGTTTCTTTTTCTTCTTGCCGCCGCCACCATTGCCGCCACCACTGCTGCTTGGCCCTGCTCCACCAACACTATCCGGGCGAACGCTGCTCTCGGCCGCTTCAATGGCCTGTATTTGCATCGCAATATCGGCCGTGTCGAACAGGTCCTCATCTCTAAGCCACCCGTCATGAACGTCTAAAGGCTGGGCAGCTGCCATCTCAGGTGACCCATTGATCACTTTCGTGCCCCAAACGGTCTTCTGGTTTGATGGGCTGGTCGACATCTCAGCCAATGTCTCGAATCCTGGCCGAGGATCTGGAGGCGTGCTGCCAGAGTGACCACTCAATGGCAGGAACTCTTCAAGATCCATGCGGGGGATGTTATCCTCCTCTGGCGGCTCGGGAAGCCTCTGATAACCTGTGGTCTTACGTATGTTCGCAGCTTCAAGGCGCTCGGCCTGGAGTCGCTCGCGTTCCTCCTGCGTCTCCTTGTCGCGGTTACGTCTCCGTCTCCGCTCGATATCAGCCGAGAATGATGCCAGCGTTTCTTCTGGCACAATATCAGTCCAATCGCATTCCAGAAAATTTACAACACATCCGCGAGGAAGATGCCCCAGATATTTCGCCCTTCGGCGCATTGCATCGTCAACCACATGCCCAGTAGAGATGTGCTCCACGCGAGGTAGAAGTGTAGAAGGAAAAGACGAAAAAGATCCGTACTTCGTTTTCAGGATACGGATATCCAGCGGCGAGAGGTACAGATGCGGCGGGGAGCTGTAAAAATGAAAGTCGGCGTCTGCAGAGAGCTTTGCCGACATTGCTGGGCTATCCACAACCTCGAGCTCCGCAAGCTTTTCCTTAGCGGCCGTGATAGACCGGATCGCCTTCTGGGACCATTCATCGTTCTGCCCAAAGAGCGTCTCATCTTCCTTTGCTTGTTGGGTCAGTGCGGCAATCTCCTCATAGTACTGAGCAGCCATGTAGTCTGTGGTGCCTTTCATCATGCGAGCATAGTCCAGGACGTTCGCAGCAAAATGCCAAGGAATGTCGTCCACAGAATATAGGGCTTCAGAACCGCTCTCTCGTGGAAGCGCCATCGTAGAGCTTGCGTTACGTGCCATCAATCGTAGCACAACGTCGTCACCAGTTCGAGGAAAGGGGCTTTCTTGTCCTGCGTAGAACCTGACAGGCCGTACGTCTTGCATATAGATCGAGTCTTCGCAAATAGGACACTTCTTCCATTTAGGACCTCGGCCCCTCGCATCGTCATCGCTCGACGCTGAGTTCATGAACCGGATAAGACAGGGCAAGCAAAAGATATGCCCGCATTTCGCCATTCGTGGTGCCACTGGTTCAGAAAGACAAATCGGGCATGATGAGCCCTGCGATTCGCTTGAAGCAATAATCTGCATCACAAGAGACCAGTCCAGGTGTGTGTCGGCATCCGTGGCTTGTTTATTATATGTACCCTCTGGAGAAAGGATGAAGCGGTAGTTGGCATGGACGTATCGAGCCTTGTCGCTTGCGTGATATCCTGATCCAGGTCCCCATGTTGGAGTTCTTCTATAAGATCTTGAGTGTGAATGATGATCCTGGACTGGGCGTGGCATGGAGTAATTGAGAAGGTGGGTGATTGAGGTTTGACCACGCCTGCTATTGGGATTTCTGAAAGCTCTGAGGTCATCCATGACATCTTCGTCGTCGGGACCAGTATTTGATCTGTCGCCAAGTCCAGGCCTACGCTGACTCCGATGTTGTTTGCGGGAGCCTTGAACTTTTCGAGGCATCGACTGCGAGTATGAGGAACCAGCCTGTGATGGCCGACGGAATGATTCGAAGCTTGAGGTCGCTGGGCCAGCTGGAATAGCTGTAGAATTCGATGGAGCAGCGACAGACTTTCCCACATTTGATGTGGAGGGGTTCATGTTTCGTGCAGGCTACTTTTTGATAAGTCTCAATTGCGATGAGATAAATGATCGGCCCAACTGTTCGATCGTTCGCGCTTTGTCCCGGTGGCGGGGGCAAGAGACAGGTCCAAGTGATCGCCTAGTAAGATGCGAAGGCAGGCAGTGGGCACGCCCGAAATAATTAGGAAAAGGCAGATATTGAGCCTCTAGGCACTTTGATGGAAAATGATCAGATTGAGGTTCACGAGGGGGTCCAGCTGGGACGGACCCCGTTGATGGATGAAAGATGCAGGTGGATCGAGCGAGTCACTGGCGGGGCAAATCGTGACGGAGTTGACAAGCTCGGCGCAGAGTAATGGCGTTACCAGCTTCTGCTCGATTAATGCTCGATTTGGCTTACATAAAGTTGACAAAATTAGTCATTTGCTGAGGCGCATCCATCACATGATCAAAATACTTCCAGTGGTTACAAGATATCATCGTGGCTTCATCAAATATGTATCCTAAAGCAGATATTTTTTTTCTTTTGACTTAGCACACAATCTACAGTACATAAAGTCCGGCTTCAATCAAAAGTATGCGCGTAAAAACTGAATATGAATTAGGTATATGACGGAGATCCACGCCCTCAGTAACCACTCTCTCTTGCTCATGGATCCAGGGGAATCATTGATAAACGAAGACACCAACCGCAAGAAAACAAAAAACCGCGAGGCATTTCCGATACCTCACTCATCATTGCGACATTAGCTTAGTTGTCTCGTCCTCTCATCTATTTGTCAGACAGCTTGTGCTTGATCTTGCTGAAGATTGAACTCAGTCGGTTCTTCTTCTTGTCCTTACCACTTGCTGCAGAGGCGCTGCCGTTGCGCGAGGCCTCAGTGGGCTTGGTTTCTGTTGTTGAGGCACCGTTGCCGGTCGCTGTGGTGCCGTTGCCGACCATCGAGCTGCCATTGCCGACCGCAGGGGTCTCGTTCTTATTGACGGGCTTGGTCTCCTTAGCCTCTAGCGCTTCTGTCTTGGGCTCTTCGGCCTTGCTCTCTGTGGGAAGAACAACGGCGGGAACGGCAGATACGGGCTCTTGAGTCTTGTTTTCCTGAGGCTTGACAGCAGAGTCAGGGCTAGCCTCAACGGTAGGCTTTGCGTCCCCGACAGCAGGGACAAGCTCGGCCTCCTTGAGGAGTTGAGCTTCAACCTCCTTCTTGTTCTCGACAGCTTCGGTGCTGGCTGCAGCCTCAGGGCGCTCACCGGCCTCGGCAATAGAGTCCTTGACTTCGGTAGGCACCTCAGGAGCAACCTGAGGAGTCTCATCAATTGTGGCCGCGGGCTTGACTTCCTTAAGGAGCTCAGCTTCAACTAGCTTCTTTTCCTCGACAGCCTCAGTGTTGGCGGCAGCTTCAGGAGCCTTGCCAGCCTCCGCAATAGAATCCTTGACCTCGACGGGAACCTCAGGAGAGACCTGCTTGGATTCGTCCTTGGGCTGCTCTTGCTCAACAACAGAATCGTAAATGCCAGTAACAGGCTTCACTTCCTTCAAAAGCTCGCTCTCGACAGCCTTCTTGTCCTCGACGGCAGAAGTGTTGGCAGCAGCCTCGGGAGCCTTTCCAGCCTCGATCAGGGACTCCTTAACCTCGGCAGGAACCTCGGGAGAAACTTGCTCTCGGATCTGCTCCTCGTTCTTGGCAGCAAGGGTCTCCTGAGCGGCGACAGGAAGCTGCTCCTTGACTGAGTCGGGCAGGTTCTTGTTGGCGGAATCGGCGATGGCGTCGGTAGCGTTGTTGAGAGCAGGGATAGCCTTCTCCTCCACTGTCTCCTTGGCAGCGAGGCCAGCGGCAATGACAGCACCTCCGGCAGTGGCGGCCAAAGCGGCGAGGCTAGTGTCGGGAGTGTTCTCCGATTTCTCAGTACCAACACCAGCTGTGCCTACTGAGGTTGCGGGGGCCTCGGGAACAGTGCCCTTGAGCTCCTCCTCGACCATTGTCTTCTCCTTGACCTCTGCGGGGTCTGTGCTAGCCTCGGTAACAGCATTGGCCTTCTCCTGGCTCTCTCTCACGACCTCAGGAACGAAAGCGCCATTAGACTCCAGAGGAACATCAGCAGCAAGACCGGCTGTAGTGGCTGTAGGTGCAGCAGAGTTGAAGGCGATGACATCCGCACCAATAATGGGAAGGCTGGACTCAGGAATGGTGTTAGAGGAGACAGGAGGAAGCTCGGTCTCAATACCAGGGTAAGCATCACTCTTCTCATAAGAGTCCTTGTCCAGCTTCACATGAGAATCGGTGCTTTGAGCGGTGATGGACTCGGGAATTTTCTCGCCGGGTTCAAGCTTGATGGGGTTTCCTGCACCCTCGAAGGCGGGAAGAGGGTTAATACCAATAGTTTTGTCAAGCTCGTTCGCAGGGGTAGTGGGGAAACCACCAGGGATGTCAGAAGGGGTTTCGAGAGGCAGCTTATCCTCTTGGGTAGGCTGCTAAAAAGTCAGCACTGGTAATCTTGTCCTCAACAATCATCTCTTCAGCTACCTTATCGGCCAGAGTCGTCGACTCAGTGGGCTTGTTTTCCAAGGGTTGTTCACTGGCCATGGTTGCAGTCGTGGATGTAGGCGTCACGGTATTAATAATAGCGGCGGCCGGAGTTTCGCGGATAAGTTGATCGGGAGTGACGAAGTTGTTCACGTTGCCCTCAAGATCAGGCTCGTTAGGTGCTGATTGATTGATAATCCAGTTACCGTCGACGATGAACTAGATCAAACGGTGAGCGACGGACTTTGTAATGGTTGCGACAAGTGTGTGAGTGCAGGAATAGCAATTGGCTTCGAAAGAGGGGACAAAGTGAGTTTAATGAACTGGTGCGATGACGAAGAGGAAGCTGAGAGCAAGTGCGGGTATATGCAGGCACACTAGGGTGCAAGCAAATCAAGTGCAATTAAAGACGCCTTGGCAGCACCGAAGAACTTTGGTTCTGCGCAACGCAATGGTCGGCTGGCGCCACAGAATTCTACCGGCGTGACCAAGAAAAAGCTCTGATATGGGTTGGTTATAGCGCTCTCCGCTCACTAACGCATTCCAGAACTGTCGCGATCGTGGTCGTCTTGCGTCATACCCAACCGCGGGGGATTTTGGTTGGGGATGGTGCGAGGTGCCAAATGGGCCTGAGAACCCATGACATGACAGCCAGGGAAATGAACCAGGGGCCCAGCCCCCCGATCCTGGTAGCGTAGGAGACTTTGCAAGAAAAAAATCCTTGGACAGGGGCCTGAGATTACGGCAGCCACCAACATTGCACCTCCAAGCTTTTTAGGCTTAAAAGAGGTCTGAAGATAGCGATGACCACAAAGCACAGATTGCTGGGCGGCGCGGGCATCGCTGCTATTTCCCATCTTGCTTTGGCAAAACCAACCACGCAGAAGTCCGGCTAGTAGCAATGGATGACCGTGTTCTTGTCTTTGTATGACTCCGGCAATAGTGAGAGTATTGATTCGGCGCTGACGGTCATAGCAAAAGGGTATAGGAGTTTTCAAATGGGGTCAAATGCAAAGTGAATATTGGGAGGGGGAAAAGGAGAGTAATTTGTTGGCATTGCGGGTCGTTGCTCGCTGATGCTGACGCACCTTGTAGTAAATCTTGCCCTCAGGCTCCTTCAGGTCGACAGTCTTAGAGAAAACGTCACCCTCCTTCTCTAGCTTTACGCTCTTGGTCCAGTTGTCGAAAGTGCCGGTCACGTAAACCTCTTCGGCGGGATGTTCCCTATGGAAAGTTTTGTGTCAGTCTTAACTGTCTCAGACATGGACAAAATTGAGACAATTGGCAACCACAACGCGGAGCAACACTGAGAGAGGCGCATGTATGGAAGTAAGCTGGTTCTCATACAAAGTCCCATAGCACTGTTGTGCGCAGAGGTTAAGCGAAGCAGCGCCGTACAGCGAAGTGACGCGCAGCGCAGCGCAACAAAGTAGTTTGCGACTTACCACTTAAAGGTGAAGCTACCCATGACTGAAATGTGTTTTGTAAACTGCAATGGAGACTTCGTGTGGGAATCGAGGGAACGTAGAAATGATTTGAGGTAAGGTGACTGTGACTGCGACGATCGTCTGTTGCGTCTCGAGTTCGAGTGAGATTTTGTTTTGTTTGTGGGAGAGTTGTTGGGCTGGGAGAAGAACCAGTTCGTTGACGAGACGGGGAGGCACCAGGACAAGACCGGTTTGGCGTTGGTCAACAAGGCTGGGGGGGACTGGAGCGAAATTAAAGATGGTCGGCGGCGGCGGCTGCTGCTACGGGGCAGTAGTAACGACACAAGAAAAAGGTACAGCCGGTACAAATCAAGGGTGCTGCGACCGCATCGACCGGAACGATTGATACAGGGATTGATTCTAGGCCGTTTGAGAAGATGGTTTTGCCTTCGCCGGATGCAGAACAGGGTGATTATTGCAGCGATACGTAAAGTCGATACCGTGAGGAGATAGGTTTTGATCTGAGGAACTTGAGAGAAGGTCATAGAAGAAGTTTTGAAAGCGGAAAGTAGAGAAACAAGGTGCAAAGATAAAGGTACAGATAGGTAACAGTAGTAGGTACCAGCCCAAAGATGGTGATGATGATATTGATGTAAGAAGCAATTGGAGGGTATGTGGGGTTTATTCGACTTCGATTTTGTGCAGAATCAGTGATGATGTGCAGCGTCGGCAGGAGCAGGAGCTGAAGCAGCAACAACTGAAGAAAGAGGATGTGAGTCGCGGCCCAGATTGAGATGATTGAAGTTGTTATCAGGTATCGAAAACAACGCTTGTGATGCGAGCGAGGCCATGCATGCGATGCGATGCGATGCGATGCAATGCAATGCAACGCCCTGGGTACGAGTACGTCTCGATGGATCAGCCAAGCTTGGGTCTCGTCGCTTGTACTGTACAACGCATCTCAGAAAAAAGGTACCTCGTTTGACTGTTCTCGTTACCCCCAGCCTCCAAGCTGGATATTTCACCGAAATTATTCAACGTTTCCAATCACTGCTGCACAGGTGGTAACAGCTTGACCTGTTGGCGATAATATTTTATCGACTTGACACTTCCTTAAAGCTCTCATGATGCTCTATTCCTCTGTCTGCTGGGAAGACCCATGAGTTCCATCTGCAGTGTCAAATCTGCAACAGGTGGACTCGCAGATGCAGTTCGAGAGCTGTGGGACCCCTTTCTGACGACATGGAGGTCCTGGCGTTTGCTCGCTGGCGGTCGGGTTGATTGGCGAAAGTTGGGCTGTTAGTCTAGTAGACTAGTAGGAAGCAGACAGTTACTAGGTTAGTTTTCCTTGCCATCCATCCAGCTCTTCTGCAATAGACCGCATCCGGGACATTAATAAGCTGTCATGCCTCAATCCGTGAGGTACTACGAATTAGAATGTTTTCGACATGACCAGCTGCAGGTCTGAATATCTCTTTCCGTCATTGCCATTGGGAATCACATCGTATGTAAAGATAAGCGCAATCGGTGAATTGCACGGACGCGGTCCTGATCTGTCTGGAGAACATCATCGCCCACCGGAGGCTATTGGATGTGATACTGGGGTTCTTTAGTAGCGTCGTATTGCTTCGAGTGCCTGAGCTAACCTTGCACGTCTACAAACGGGACACTTAGCGGTGGTGGGTTAGCTGCTAACTTAACCTAGGGAAAGGAAGAAAACTCGAGACCGAACTGAACTCAGGATGAAGAAAATAAACAGCCCAAGAACACTAGTGTTAAGATAGTATTGTATAGGTAGGGTGGTTAAATTATTTTTATCTTTGAAGCATGCAGTATTATTTCTGCAATTCTGAGACCTGAGCAAGTAGGTAGGTACTACCTTCCTATACCTACTAGATAAAGTAGTCGTACGCAATGGACGTTTCTTCATGCGAAGAGGTTGGCCAATGGACTTTGACAAAGCCTCACATTTAATCAATGGCCTCTGTTGGACCTAAACAACGGTAAGGCTCGCCTACATGCATGCTTTCTTGCTGACTTGCTTGACTTGGACAGCATCTTCACATGCTTTTTTTGTCCTTCATCATACGATGGCCACCGCATCTTGCTGCACTAGCTAGGTAGGTACAGTACAGTAAATGACTCTTCATGACATCCAGACCCATATCATGACAACTCAAACCCGCACCGTGAAGCTGGCGTCGATCTGATGCATCATACCCGAAGGCGGTGTGTGCGCAAGTACAGTACTTATAGTGTAGGATAGATGCCCGGCCCAACGAACCGGACTGGGGTCTTTTAGCCCTGCAATAGGTTATGATCCGAACTCTAGAACAGCGGTCAAAAACATGAGGGGGAAATGTTTATATTCAATGTTTACCTGCGAGGTTGGAAAAGGGTCCGAGGTCAGTTCAGATCGCGATGGCTGGGACTACATTCGCATTGCCACCCATCTAGGCTATGGATGCAAGGAATCTTCACCTCTAAGGCAGGAACAAACGAACCTTAACGCCAACCGCCCAAAAAAAATTGCTTTCTTTCTTTTTCTTACTCGACCAATCAAGTCGGAATGTGTAGGGGAAAACCCTTTGTGCATTGTGTTTCCTGGTGTACCTCACCAAGGTTAGTAGGCACCAAGAGAGAGGCATGGGAGATCATAAGAAAGAAAACCCCATGTTGTGTCGGTTTAACTATCAGCTATACAACTAGAACTCAATGGATTTGAACGCTACCTTGATACTTAGGAAATGCAGTTATATAAACATCAATCTTACAACTCTTCCCTTGATGCCGTCTTTGCCTGGCCTTGCTCTTGACCGCTCTTGACTTCTTTTTCCTTAAGTGCCTGAACTCTGATGTCAACCTTGGTCTTTTGATCAGGCTGGCGCTCCGAATGTAGAACCCAAGCAACAACTCCGCCGTCGACAGGCTTTGGGCTGTACTTGGACAAGTCGACAAATTGGTCTGCGATTTGGTTATAAGCCATTGCACACCAGACACAGGACCAGACTGGGTATCTCATCTTACCTTTACATTCACTTGTTCCCGCTGCCCAGAGAGGGAGGATACCGTACAAAGCACCAGGTGCAAAAACGGCAACCTTGTTTTTATCCTTCTCCCGGTCGATCTGGTCGGCTTCGGGAAACCTGACGACCTCTTCAATCTCATCTTCGTCGTTCTTTGGTCTCTCGAGCACGGCGAAAAGCGCCTTGCCCTCGCCGTCGGTTCGCTCCTGCTGTTCAATCCATTCACGAACCACCAGAGGAATCTGATCATAGTTCATCAGCAGTACGCTGCGACCACCAGCGTGAGGGTCCAGGCCGAGCCATCCTCCGGGGTATTCCCTGTTGGCAAAGACTGCTTTGAGACCCTTGGCCCAAGGTTTCAGCCCCTTTGGGGGAGGTTCCATCAACTCTGCGAGTGTGTACTCGAAAACCTCGAACTGTTTCTTTTCGTCACATTTTGGCTGGAACGCCGCCATGGAACTGAGCGTGAATGGGTCTGCCCAGTCGAATCCTTTGACAAGCTCGACTGGTGGGGGTCGCCTCATCTCAAACGATTGGGAAAGCCCTGCCAGCAAAGCTGACACGGCCATGGCTTGAGTTGAGAACGTCTTCATGGTCGGGTGTGTGGTATGGATATGAGACTGACACTGGTATCGGTGCTTACGAAACAGCAGCCCACGACATCAACAAGAGAAGCGATTGCTACTTCGATAACATATTTACTTGTCTTCAAGTATGATATTTATGCTCAACATCGTCACATATTTAATTCCGTGTTGCTGTCCTTTTCGGAGTCTTGATCGCCGAGTTTCCTATTCAGGGCTCGATCTCGGACAACATCGACCTGAAATGGTTACAGATGGACTGGAAGAGGGTTCTTAGGCTAAATTACCCATGGGCATATGGCATCATGCTAGATTCGATGGAGCTTGCGAATTCGCATTCAATGAACCTGCGACACCATAGAGCGCTTTGAGCCTATACGATGCTGTGTATCTAAGTTATGGGTCATTGTATTTTGTTGGTTGTTGAACAGCCGTCCGCAAATATCGTCACTCTACACGTCATTCAGCTATCGAAGCTGGGACTAGAGTCAGGGGAATTCTGAACGCTCCAGTTCATACAATCAATATGCTGTCGGAATGTGGCAGATAAAACTATATCTCCTATTCCCAAGGCATTCGTTCCAGGCTGGGTACGATCGTCGTCGAAATACTGTGATATCTTGGTCAAATCCAAGCAAACTATGGTATTTTACACAGTCGAATTAAAGGCATTTGACAAGAATACATTTATTCAATTGATTTTTTAGTTGCGATGCCTATGTGTTTTGTTCGATTTGGGCGACGTCACAATAATCGTCGTGATATTGAGCACATTTCTGTCTATAGGGTATGACAGAGGGTAAGACTGTTTGAGCTATCTAGGTATGAAACTGTCCTTGTGTAATTTACTTCTATCAAGAGCTTGGACAGTGTGAGAATACGTGTCAGTTCTGGACCCTGATAGAAAGCATTGACAGCCAAGAAGAGACGGAATGTTTCAAATGCGGCGATTTGCAACACATCAAACAAGACACTGATCTCTGCAACTCAAAGCTTTGGATGTCTCTAATCAATTCGGATGCTCCCGAAGCCCTATGACTACATAGTACCTAGCACTGGCATTCATCAAACAATGAGATTAAGGGACCTTGATCCTGTGTGGGCTGCCCACTGAATCCTCAGCTCGTTCTAGATCTCAAGCTAAGGGCATAGTGCTGACGGCAACTCAGCCTACTGGATCCCAAGGAGATTCCCTCATTGGGCTTGGGCTTTCTTCCACAGGCAAAAACGCCACTTCTTGCCAGCTCATTAACCAACCAAGAGTACAGAATATTGCTAGCGGTATTATGTACTGGGCTCTCCCTACCGAATTTCACGAGCTGGTACAGTCTGACCATCGAATCCATGCACAACTGCTCCGCCCTCAACCTGCCCACGGGCCGGATGGGGATTAGAGCTCGAACGTCTGGCATGCTCATGTAATTCCTTTTCCTTAATATCCTCTTCTTTTCTCTATAAGGAGCACATTGAGAGCCACAAACGGGTAGCCAGCCGCCATACTCACTTGTTCCTGGACTTGCACTACAATCACGACCATGGTCACAAAACCAGCCACGGAGGTCGTCACCTCGGAGAAAAAGGAAGCGGGAAACACGAGGAAATCGTTGCCGCTATGGAAGAAGCTCACTGCAATCGGTGTGACCCTTGCAGTGATAATTGCTCTGTCGGTTGGCCTAGGAGTTGGTCTCACTCGAGGAAAGGAAGGAAACGACGGCCATGATACCTCCAACACGGAGAGTGATGACTCGACAGAACCCTATCTAAAGGCCCGTGGCAGCCTATGGCAACCAAAGGTCGGCGTTACCTGGCAGATCATTCTTCTCAAGCCCCTCAAGCTCAACAAGGATAGAACCGCCAAGAACCTTAAGCCCAATGTCGGCGTATATGATCTGGACCTCTACGACAACGATGGTGAGACATTTAAGGCGCTGCACAAGGCTGGGAAGAAGGTCATCTGTTACTTCAGTGCTGGATCTTGGGAGGACTGGCGTGATGACAAGAACCAGTTCAAGAAGGCCGATCTGGGCAAGACGATGGACGGGTGGCCCGACGAGAAATGGATTAACCTTAGGAGCAAAAACGTTCGAAATATCATGAAGAAGCGCATCAAGTATGCTGCTGAGAAGGGTTGCGATGCTATCGATCCTGATAATGTCGATGGTTATGTAGGTCACCACTATCATCAATTGAAGTACCGAATCTAACATGACCGCAGCAAAACGACAATGGCCTTGGCTTGACTCAGAAGGATTCCATCGACTACGTCAAGTTCCTTGCCGCCGAAGCCGCCAAGTATAACATGTCGACTGGGCTTAAGAACGCTGGCGATATCATTAAGTCTGTTCTGCCCTACGTTCAGTTCTCAGTTAATGAGCAGTGTGTCGAATACTCCGAGTGCGAGATATTTGCCGCCTTCATCAAGGCCAAGAAGCCAGTATTTAACATCGAGTATCCTAAGGGTGCACCAAAGGTCAAGGAGGCCGACCGGAAGGTGATTTGCTCGAAGAAAGGCAAAGCCAAGGGCACCAACGGTTTCAGTACCGTCATCAAAAAGATGAACCTTGACGGCTGGGTCCAGTACTGCACTGGTAATATTTACAATACTCCCGTAGAGAATTAGATACCCAGGCATGTATGCTGTTTTCCTTGATAAGGAGGAGCAACTTCCTCTGTCTCGTTTCTCATTCGTCCAAGCTTGGGGGAAATAATCGAGATGTTATATCGGCACGTAAATTCTTATTAGATCAAGCAAAAACTTGTGGAACCCCTTGACTTAATAAGACTTTCGTGTGACATGACTGATTAATACTGCTGTGAATGATTTTGGTGTCATGAACCCGTTATTCATCCCTGGGCTCAAAATCAACCAGGTCTTCAATTTTGATACCATTATGACTCCAACCCACCAGCACATCCAAACAAGTAACAAGTATCATCCTTGTATCTTCATCAATAAATCCCGAACATGCAAAAAGGGGGTATCGATAATTAAATTCATCCAGAACTCAAGCCAATTTCCAACAAACATAGCAATAACCCGTCCGACTCCGGGACGCAGCTTATGTAGCTGCCATGTACTTAGGACCGCCTTCTTGCTTGAAAAGCCAGTCACTGTTAGCATCGACCATAAAATTGGTAATGTTGAACTCGTTCGATGCTCCCAAACCGGTACCGTTGTCGTTGGACGCGTCCATGTCTGAACCTGGTGGTACTGGGGCGCTGTTGACACCAGATATATTCTCACCACCGAAAGGAAGACGAGGCACGTTGAAGAAATCAAATACATCGAGATATTCAAGTTCATTAGGCGCTGGGGTCCTCGCTGGTGTAACGCTTGGTAGTCTGCTGAGAGCTGAACCACCCGGCTGCTTCGGCTGGCGGGAAATGAGGAAATCCAAGTCGAATGCCGTACGCCGCATGTCAGACAAGATTTTGACCGAACTAGGAGTAATACCATCCCCTTGCCGTTCACTGTCGTGATGCTCATCGAGGACCCTCTGTAAAAGTTGGGAGTATCGGGCTGCGACAGGCCAATACCGCCCCATTTCGCGTAGACTCTCGACGAAAAATGGAAGCTGGGGTGATAGCTTACGCTCAACCGTCGAGCCATGAACAAGAAGCAGGCGCGCTGAAACCCAGAGGGTGAAAGCAAAAGGAGGCCCCAACTTTGCTAGCATTCCATTATTCACGACAAACTCTCCAAGTGCGGCGACATTCTCGACTGCACCATGGCACCGCTGTGATGCGCTGTATGATGGTGTGAAAATGGGAGATCTCGTTGTAGGATAGGCTGCGGACGAGTGAAGACGAATGACAGCGGTGTGGTACGTAGCATGAAGCATTACCCAAGCACAATTGATGTTCTTACTACCAGGGTGAAACAGTTTGGCCATGTTGCCAAACTCCCCAGGAAGGCTAAACTTCCAAGATGTCAACATGTTATCCAGTTCCTTGTATCTCATCTGCCACTGTTCCACGTCACTCAAAGCACTAATGTCAACCGGCTGCTTGAGAAACTTGTGTATCTTCGAGAGAATGCCGAGTATCTCGATATAATAAGCAAATGCGCCAAGGTTCTCAGGCTGGTCGATGTCATGCCCCGGAGAACCGGAGTGCAGGTCGGTGGTAAACCATCGTGTATCGACCTTTTGATTCTTTATCCATAGGTCATCGCGGCACGGTAATGTCCTGTCGATCTCTTTGTCATCCAGAGCGAATTCGAAGGCAGTCGCAAGTGTTGCATATCTGTCTAGCAAATATATCATCCAGAACAAACGACGTCTTGATTCTTCCTCAATGAAATCCTTGGGTTCTGATAGTGTCATGGCCCGAAGCGTATAAATTGACAGGTAATGAGGCGACACAGTCGACGAGGTGACCTCGACAGCTAGACCAAGTTGCACAACAGATCTGGTAATGAGGGCCATAATGTTCCATCCCGGTGGGCCGTTGCTGCTTCCGCAAAGATCAAGCGCCAGTATAACGAGGGCTTGCAAAGCCTTGACTGAAGAGTTCTCCATGCCATAGAGGAGGACACGTTCTTTGGAGACCCTGTGGTAGTGTTCTCGCCGCTCCTCAGTTAATCTTGCATCTGCCGAGAAGCGCATAGTTGTTGCCACGATTGCATGCAGCAGAACTCGATCTGTTTCATCGAGCGCAGATGGCCCGAAAAGGCTATCCAGAGTTGTTTTGCGATGGAGAATAGGGCACCACGTGTTGATGTGCTTAAAGTAGAGGTCTACTAGTGCGTAGAGAAGATCGTATGGCGGCATATCACGGTCAGGGGTTGAGGCTCCTGGTGCCGAGGATAACGGTGCTGTAGGTGAATGGATATTTGGCTGTACTGAAGTATAATATTCTTGAGCAGCGTTGTTATGCTGCATAGGCGATAACTGAGATGGTGCCGCGGCACCTGAAAATGACGATCTGTTCTGACCATGGTACCCATCGTTCATCTTGGGTGTATGAGCGATGCTAAAATCAAGGCTCTGGGTACTTGGCGCAAAATTCGAGCCATGAGCTTTCTGTCCAAACAAGGCTGAGTCGGGTTGAGGTGTGCGGATTGGTTCAGATGGTCGGAAGAGGTTGTGATGAGTATCCCGTGGTGTTCCTTGTTCACTAGAAAGGCTTGGGTTGCTTCGTCGAATACTGGTAGCAAACACTGGGTTTGTATTGGATACTAAAGAACCGTGAATAATCTCAGCATGAGAGCGCAGAATCTCTTCGAGTTTGTCGAGGCGCTGCTCAAGCTCGCGCCCATAGCCCGCCCTTAAGCCAGGCTTTTTGCGCTCTTTGTACTCGCATACAGCACCATTGCGGCTACACCACCCACATGACGGCTGGCCACGATCGCACTTGACCTGAAAGATGAATTAGGTCAGCATGTTCAAGGTAGAAAATAAGGGACACAATTGTGTGTACTTTTCTTTGCTTGCACAGCTCACATCTGGGTACGGCAACGTTAGCTTCAGTGTCGGCAAAATCTTGTGTAGTTGTAGACAAAGCAGATTGAATCTGCAATCTGGTGTAATGTTCAAGATTTGCAGGGAGTGGGGAGGTCGAGTGATGGGGCGATGGAGTGGCCTCGGATGGCATGGTGTTGATAAGAGAGTATAGGAAATGCAGATAAGACTCCAGCATGATTATCGAATTGGAGATCTGCCAAGAGGACAAGACAAATCCTTAACTTGAGACATGGACTCGGCCAGAGTCTGAGGCGGTTGTTTGTGTGGTTGGGAAAAGTGTGTAGGTAACAAGCAGAGACGGGAGCTGGACTTACGAGACTGAGACAGGACGTTTCCTCTTCCCATTACGACAGAGAGTTTCATGGTCGCCGTGGTCTTCGTCCTCACTATGGAATTGGTTGGCTTCATCACTATCTGCCTCTGTGGAAGGCGGGCGATTCTCTACCGAGACGTCGCCCGATATTTTGCTGGCCCCGTTCTGCATGGTTAAATGTGAGATGGATGTTGGGCGTAAGGGTGATTCTCCCAGAGCCCTTGTAACTGGTCTCGTGTGTCGGCACGATGTAAGAACGAACGAGCTCCCCAACAGTCGCGCGAGCAACGTGAATAGAGCCCAAAAACAGGGGTGGTCCAAGGCACAGCAAGAAGCGACGAAATGGTGAACAGCATATACGCGCGCGAAAGACCAGTCGTGTTTGACCTCGCGGTCCGGGATAATGTCAAGCGGGAGCAGGAGTACGATCGCCCGAGGATAAATAGGCCTGTACAGCACTAAATAGGTAGCAGAGGAATGGATAAGTAACCTAACATCAGGGTAGGTACCTGACGTAGGAATTTCTACCAATACCGTGAATTGCCGATGCGCATGAATATTTTCATGAATCCTATTTATGAACTGATATCTCCTCTTTGCCTGGCACCTGTCTTCTCACTATTCCCTTCGCTTTCTGCTGGCTTTGTGCCTCGGACGGATGGGAAGTGGCGCCGTGATGACCGGGCCAATTTGAGGTGGGCCGAGGTGGACTCGGGAGCTACCTCAGCAGGTGGGCAGACTGCCAGTGCTTGGTCTTGTCAGTCGGTTAACCGGAGCTGCAAGAGTTGCTTGAATGAAGACTGTTGTGAGATCTTGGGTTTCGATCAAGTTGTTGTGGAACTGTAGGAAAAAGAGATCAATTTCGAGGGAAAGAAAAGAAGCAGTTGGCTTCACATGCTTCATGGGTGGACTTTCCCAGTCCGGTTCAACTACGATGGATCTATAATGCGGAGAAAAATGACGGGACCTTCACGCCGCACGCGTCCTGTAGGCTGTACCTGCTCAAACCTTCTTACCTCCTAACCTCACCCTCCCAGGCTCTTTCCTCGGGGACCTACCTAAAGCGGGGAATGGGAGAAGCGGTATAATCTGATTTGTGGAAAGTGATATTCAAGTGGATATCGTAAAGTTCTTTGCCCCGGACCTGGTGAAGGTACATTGCATCCTGCAACAGTATTAGTCCCATTTGGGTCTTCAATTCAGCCTCAAAAGGGCTGCTGCCTCTGTCTTTAAAACATGTTGACGGACAAGGTTATTCAATGGCTATTACATAGTGGATTATGACACAGGGATTAAACATCGAAATGTTTATATGTATATCAAGTTCACCGTTATTGAACTTATTTTTTATGTTAGTAAATAGTTTTCAGAATCTCCCCAAAACTTCGAGCTTAGGTAGGCTACATGTAGAATCTCTCCACACATTGCCTTTCCCTCCCCTGTCACCCCGCAATTGCACACTTGGCCCCGAATGTTTGTGGCAGAAACAGAAATGGCTGAATGCATGGTAACGGAGACGAAGCCAAGGCCGGTGGCTGTACGAAATCGACGTAGATTATGAAGTCTGAAGGCGGGAAGCAAGTAACCAAAAGACAGTACCCTCAGTATCATTGCAAAGCTAGAAGAATTATACCTAGACAAAAAAGGGCAAGTAAGAAAAGATGGAGGGGGAAAAACGAAAAAAGAAAAACGAAAAAAAAAAAAAACCCCCCCGGGAACTCATGAGCCGCCGCTAAGCTGAAGCTGCTCCCGATTTTGTTCTTACGCTCTGAACCCCGACAAGGACCGAGAAATTGTGGAGAAGGTCTTGTAATTGGAGATGACTCCATGTTCAACACCAAGTTCGGTGCATCTTGTCCCGATATCTGTGCGCCAGAGGGGAATCCGAGGCAATGCATTATCCCTACGGGACATTGCTTTGCCGGACTGTACCATCACGAGACTCACTGACCAGTCAGTTATGAGTTTCGATGCGGTACTGTTGCAGCCCAAATATGTTCAACCCACCTTCGTAGTACCAGCACATCCTTTGTAAAGAGAGGCTCATCCCCAGCTCGCGACAATTCTTCTTCTTCCTTTCAAACCTCTCATTATAAATAATTTCGCTTTTGGCGAATTGTTAAGCTCAGAAACTTCACTTCATCGGCTCCTGCATGGTTCAATTGACTCTCTGCCTCTAAAATGTCATCTGTCAAGGACTTCCCCAAGATCAAGGCCATTAGGTCCTTCATAATCGGCGGTGTTGGATCAGGTATGTCGTGCTGATTTACGTCTCCGTGAATCAAAATGCAAAAACGCCCACAACTACCAATTTGTGCTAATAATTCTTGGTGTATAGGCGGTGATTATCATAACGTCAAGGGTGGTCACTGGTATGCTGGCACAATCCCATATCATCCCGTCTCGGAACCATCGCTCACAATCAAACTCTAGGCTCATCGATAGCGATATTTCAACACCTGCTTCAAAATGGGAACAGTACAAAAAGTCAAGAACCAGCTGGGGCATCAACGTTTTGGGCTCATTTCTGGTCGAGATTGAGGCTACAGATGGAACAGTAGGCTTCGCCACTGGCTTTGGAGGTAAGTTCGATTACTTAAAGAGATTCGGATGATAGGCTTGCGAATTGGGAGCCTCAAGAACGGCTAGAAATGGTTTACTGACAGATTGATAGGACCTCCCGCTTGCTGGCTTGTTCACCAGCACTTCGAGCGCTTCCTCATCGGCGCAGACCCTCGCAACACCAACCTCCTCTTCGAGCAGATGTACCGAGCCTCCATGTTCTACGGCCGCAAGGGACTCCCCATCGCCGTAATTTCGGTCATCGACCTCGCCCTCTGGGATCTTCTAGGAAAGGTTCGCAACGAGCCTGTCTACCGTCTCATCGGTGGCGCTACCAAGGAGCGCCTCGATTTTTACTGCACAGGCCCTGAGCCCACAGCTGCCAAGGCAATGGGATTTTGGGGAGGCAAGGTCCCTCTACCTTTTTGCCCTGATGATGGCCACGAGGGTCTCCGTAAGAATGTTGAGTTTCTGCGAAAGCATCGTGAGGCTGTTGGTCCCGATTTCCCCATCATGGTCGATTGCTATATGAGTTTGAACGTCAGCTACACAATCGAGCTCGTCAAGGCTTGTCTCGACCTAAACATCAATTGGTGGGAGGAGTGCTTGTCGCCCGATGATACTGACGGATTTGCGCTCATCAAGCGTGCCCACCCCACTGTCAAGTTCACCACTGGTGAGCACGAGTACTCTCGATATGGCTTTCGCAAGCTTGTTGAGGGCCGGAATCTCGATATTATTCAGCCCGACGTCATGTGGCTCGGTGGTTTGACTGAGCTTCTCAAGGTCGCTGCATTGGCTGCTGCGTACGATGTGCCGGTTGTTCCTCACGCCAGTGGTCCTTACAGCTACCACTTTCAAATCTCCCAGCCCAACACTCCTTTCCAAGAGTATTTGGCCAACTCCCCCGACGGCAAGAGTGTTTTACCCGTATTCGGAGACCTCTTCATCGATGAGCCTATTCCTACTAAGGGGTATCTCACAACTACCGACCTGGATAAGCCTGGATTCGGGTTGACCATTAACCCTGCCGCTCGGGCTAAGCTTATCCCCAGTGACTATCTATTCAAGGTTCCCGAGATACCTCAAAATCCCCAAACTGATAAGGAAATCAAGTCAAATGAACAATCTGAGAAGCCCAACGGCACTATTGACTCCCTTGCGGCCAAGGTAGAAAGTCTCACAACCTCGACGAGTTCTTAAAAATCGACTGCTCTGTAATAAGTGCTATCATGGACGTTGCAGTGTTCTAGTTTTAGGTTTAGTTAGGGTTTTGATTTTATGGCTACGTTTTGTAATCTACATACCTAGTACATACTCAGTCAAGAAAGACTTTTCGTGCATTCAGTGGTGTCGATTGACATCGTGAAAAGATAGAACCAGGTACTTGAAAAAACTTATGATTGAATTAAGACATATTCAGATTCACTTACACAGAGTTGTCAGAGTGTCTGGTTGCAATTGTACCCCCTAAAAAGAAAATCATTTATCAACAGCCAGAGTTGAGGAGCTCCTCCAAGAAATAGAGGTGTATCGACACAGCCGATCTCTATTCGATATAGATATGGAGTTGAAAATATACCAAATATGGTATGTGAATTATTGATGTTATTGAAAGACAGTGCAACCTGAGAATTGAGTACTTAATAATACAAAGACGAAAATACAATCTTGATAATGCGACCCACAACGTTCAGTGAGTCTCGTGAGCAAACGGACGCGACGTTGAATGCATGCATCGTGAGACCCTTTTTCTGGGGTCAAACGGTGACCGTCTACTACGCCGCTTTATGAAAGACGGTGGCAGTTAAGAACGTCAGTGGCAAGTTCATTCTCACGATCCAATGCACAACCCCAGTAAAGAGCAGTTGGCTTGAGCTTCCGGGTCCAGAGTTTAGGCTTTTGTGGGAACTGACCGAGTTTGTTTTGCGGGGAGGTTTATCGAGATTTGCTAGATCTGAGATACAATACTCGAGGTTCACGATCATTTGGCGTGTTTATCTGGTATTCCTGTTCCGACTCTACGTTGATTTATGAAAGGAATTACCATCAGACCGGAGTCTGCCAAGATCCACATTATCACTCCAGTTTTCGTCTTAAAAAGGTTTCGGCCAAAACTCACTCTTGTTAGTACTAACCTTAGTAATTCACATTTCCCCGCCGGTGTCTCGCGTCAAAGCACACCGAGATAACATCAACATTGTAAATTTAATTTGCCCCAAAATATCTCGCAGGTTGGTGCACCGAGGCTTTTTCTGTCATCAGCGTCACAACAAGGTCTAGAAGAGGCACGTTCCTCTTTTTTCCTGCCTTGTCCCACCATTTGCGCGGGTCGTGATGGATGCTCACCTCCAAGAGGAGGGTCAGTTCGGGTTCACTAAGAGCCATTTACCGGAAATGAGGGGAAAGACATAGAAATGGGCGTCTCACAGTTCTTCGAATCTTCACCTTGAATCATTTTTACAAAGAAACCCGCCTCAAAGTCTCAGTAATAATCTTAATACGAGACTCTCTGCGAAGGCCTTTCCTTTTGTGCAACGACACCTCATTCTTGGCATCGTTTTAACCAGTCTCCTCGGGGTTTGCCATATTGGAACAGCAAATTGAAACAAGCACTTACAGTCAGTTGCGCATTTACGTTCGTAACTATGTTGATGCCAGCAGGTCTTCTCGCCAATAAGACTGCCATCATTACCGGCGGAACAACAGGCATTGGCCGTGCTATCTGCCTCGAGTTTCTGCGGCAAGGCGCTAATGTCGTGGTGAACCACCTGGGCCTTGAAAAAGACCAGGCTCACCTCGAGTCACTCATCGCCGAGGCTGACGAAATCCGAAAAGCATCACCCACTGCCGGGCACCTCGATCACCAAGCGGGCGACGTTCGTGACCCAGCGACAGCAACAGAATTGGTTAAGAAGGCCGTCGAACACTCCCCCAAGAAGCGACTTGACGTTTGCGTGTCTAATGCCGGCATCTGCACATTTGCTGATTTCCTTACGCTCGAGCCGGATTTGCTTCACTCAACGGTGCGAACGAATCTGGATGGTGCCTTTTACGTGACCCAGGCTGCTGCACGGCAGATGGCTCTTCACCAAGAGCCCAAGGGAGGAAGCATCATCGGCGTCTCTTCCATTTCAGCCCTTGTCGGCGGTGGCCAACAGACACACTATACACCCACCAAGGCAGGCGTATTGAGCTTGATGCAGAGCACAGCGTGCGCCCTGGGACAACACGGCATTCGGTGCAATGCGCTTCTCCCAGGCACGATTCGTACGCAGCTCAACGACGCAGACCTAGCTGATGATGCAAAGAGGACTTATATGGAAGGCCGTATCCCTCTGGGACGTACTGGTTCCCCATCAGATATGGCTGGCCCGGCCGTCTTTCTGGCGTGTCCAGAGCTGAGCGGATATGTGACGGGTGCGCAGCTTCTCGTCGACGGTGGTCTGTTCGTCAATCTTCAGTGAAGGAGAGAAGATTAAGCTCGTGGGGAGAAATGGAGATATGGAGATGTGGGTATGTGGAGGCGAAGCGCTATGGATATCGAAGCAAAACTAAAACCTGGAGAATTATGGAAACGAATAACTGCCACCGATGTTGTTCCCTGTTTGTGGAGATGAGTCAATTCTAGTTATGTGGGTGATTATCTGTCCGAGCCGCAAAGATTCTGACTCGTGGAGCATGGCGGTGCTTTATCACGAATGTATTGGACATCAAAACCACTCTCACCTTGGTACATGGCCATTTCTGCGACGGATCATCCAGGTAATCGGAGACCCGGGGCGGCGCTATCAGGTCCGGGGTCGCGGCGCCGGGCTTCGACGGCGTTGGCCGGCTGCTTCAGTCTTCGTTCTCATGCAATTAGCGTAGATCGATGCCCAATCCAGGAATGCCAATGACTGTGCTGTTAGGCAAGATTGAGGGGGAAAGAAAGCGAGCGACTGGAGGCCTGTTTGTTGGTTTGTAGGAAGATGATGAGCAATCCGCATAACGCGGCTTTTTTTCATCAAGACAAATCGGAGCTCAAAGAGTATGTACTGCGTCTTACAAACTACAGTATACAACCGTAAATCTCTGCACAATATCTGGCTCTGTCACACCCATTCCACCCCTGTCTCTTTTGAGGCTACCGTGCCGTTGTGTTTACCCTCCATTACAAGCCAAAGAAAACAAGAATTATCCCGTTTGATTCATAAGGGTCTCGGACGGTGACAGAACATTCAAACGTAACGAGGAAATGATAAGCAGGAGGTGACTAGGATCTTGTGCGGGAGTCGACCGAGGCTGTCTGACAATATACTTTGGCCAAGACATCCCCTCGCTATAGGTAGACACTGGTTATCGTTATCTACCTAGGTAGGTACCAATCGATCCCCTGGAACAAAGGCGAAATATTGTTCTCCTGAAAAGTCTGAACTCTATTTGCCGAAGGCATTGGTTTCTAGAAATTCTCTGCAGGATGAGTGGTAGTGAGTGACATCACGGACTGCCAAAGTCAAAACAACCACCGAAAATAAAGTTCCCTTTACTTCTGTACAAGAACCCCTGCCGTCCAGACCCTTCAGCCCACCGTAACGCGATACACGGGTTCATGAAAACAGCCAGAAATCATCCTTTATTGCTTTCCCCAGTGTTTCCCCCTCATGTTTGTTTTCGTCCGACTCCTGCGCTCCATCGACTACAGGGATTCTGCGAGGAACAGTGATGTTAATCGCGCGCGTACCCCGCGAAAGACAACGTTAAGGCCAAGCGTACTGAACCATGATCCTAGTATTAGCAAAAACTCTGAAGGTCAACTCAGGAGGCCGCTGCTGCCAAGAGAAATATGGCCCAGATGGTTACGTTTATCTAGGACGTGAATAGACGAGCAGATAGATAACAAGGCATTTCAAGAGAATCGAACAATGTGCAAGCTTAGCTTATCGATGGTATATACTCTCATGTAAGGCAAGACGGGAAAACGGTACGGTGACGATGACGATAATGACTACCGTATCAAGACAACGTCGACACGACAGGCAGAGGCACCAAATGCTGAGCTGAGCCAAGCCAAGCCAAGCTCGGTTGGACTGAAGTGGCAGGCCGGCCAGTGACATGCAAGCAGCCCACTGACTGACCGTTCATAGACGAACGTCTTTCTGGTCTTTCTTTCTGGTGTGCACACACAGAAGGACCCTGTGTTCTTGTACCAGGCTGACTATCGCATGCAGATCTAATCCCGATCAAGCTGATAACGGCTATCTTTTGACCGCGTTTCACATGCTTTCAGGGACAGATCTCGTTGAGCTGGATAATTTGTGTTACAGCAGCCACGTTGTACAACCATATTTTCCCTGCTCTTTTTCGTCCTCCATCATGATGACTATGAGTATATTTATTGCGGGTTCATTATATCTTGTTTCTTGCCAATGTTAAGATCACATAAACAATCGCCGATTGTTGTGTAATGTAACTCTTTTCTGGTATGAATAATGTTTTATTGATAGTGCCAGCCGAAAGTGCCCGTCAAAGACTGCAGTGGATGACCCAAGCCCACCGATGGGGCCGTTCCGCATGGCTGATAGGGCTTCGGGTCGGACTGGTGGGGTTTTGGCGGACCCTGGGCGGAGCCAGTTTGACGTCACTTGAACAACGGACCGAAACTGTACGCCGAAATATACGAAACGGGTACCAGATTGGCATAGAATAACGAACCGAGTCTTGATTCCGCGGGAGATAGTGGAGGCGGCAGGAAGCTACTTGCATGCATTACTACCGTCAACAATGCCTCTTTCTCTGACGGTGACCGTATTGGCGTCATGGATGTTGTGCTTGACGGTGGATACTCTTTGATACATTGGGTGTTGAATCCGGTTTCTCTCAGGATCTCGTGCTTGATGGCGTCGGTCTTGCATTAATTCTGACGCCGAGAGCTGAGTGCATGAGCCCCTGAGCCCCTGGAAGTCGTTAACTTGTCCTTAGGGGACTTACAAAGAGATGCTGCTTTCACTGGCTGTAAATGGCCGATGCAGAGTCCCTGATTGGTGGTGCGTACCCAAGGAGCCTCAGGGTCCACACCACAATTGAAATTCCTCTAGTACCCAGTATGTACAGGTACGGTAGAATGTAGAGCATATCGTTGCCGTTCGAAAACGCCACAGTTCTACACCGTTTTTTCTTGTGTCTAATACGATTCAAGAAGCCCTGATAACCCGATTAGAAGACGACAATCAATTGGCGATCACAGCACGTTCCACCTGCTTGCGTCTGTCTGACAGACAAGAGATATAATGTGGCAGGCAGATACGTTCCCATCTCCAGTTGCGTTATTTACGACCTGTTGGTTGGCAAATGATAACAAGGGTCTGAACAGGCATGTTTCGTATTTCTCTATTTGGTCATGACGTCCAATCTGTGCGAGGTGAGGTTGAGGATGGGGTTGTCAGGTTGTCTCTAGTGCGGCGACGGCGTCAAGAACCCAGCGCACAGCAAAATCGTGATGGCCCGCCCCAGCCGCGAGGGGAACAGCAGGTTGCCAGAAGCTAGTGTAGTCAATACACCGGGTCTTGAGCATTGCAGCAGGGAATTGCATGTATACAGTACCCACCCACCCACCCGGCTCTGACAGGTACCTTTGTCGACCAGAACTAGAAGATGGAAGGAAGCACGCCGTCATCAACATCCCTTACCTCATACTGTAAAGTTTTTTTCTGTTGCACTATGGCCAAAACCTAAACTAACCTCACCTCACATCACCATCACCAAGCTGTGGAACCCTTAGTGTGGGTATAGGGGAATCATCCTTGGGCTTGCTACGCTATAGTTTCGATAGATGTGAAATGACTCGGTTATTGGACCCCGACCTACGTATCGACGGGCGTCTACCGAGAATGCCATGCCCATACCTTGCTTGCCATGGATGCCTGTTGTCGTCGATTCGATATCGATCACAGGCTATGGCCAAGATGGCGTCTTGCTTGATGTTTGCTTTCTGAGGCATCTTACGTACCTTCCTGTTGCTCTCCGCTTGATATCTAAATCTATAAAGCTCCATTTCTCCCACCGTTCTTGACGGTAGAAATCATCATTCTCCATCATTCCCCAGATTCCATATCCACCATCATCATTTACACAAATAGCTCAACACTCCCCAGTCATCATCCGGCTACTTCAGACAGACACTTTGTTCGATCCCACTCAAAACCTTCTCAACTCCACGTGTCTAAATCGATACGCGTGCGCCTGAACAGGACTGCTTTTGTTCCTACACAATACGAATCACCACCACCATGTCTTCACAACAGACCGAGTTCTTCAAGGACATTCTCCCTGACCAGGGCGAGGTCACCACCCCCGACTCTGTACCTAGCTCTCCTGAGCTTGGAAGCTCCAGCTCCAGTGACAGCATTGCCAGTCTTGGATCTCCCGCCTCTCCTCTCTCCCCTGCTGTTTCCCAGCCTGTGGCTGACTCCTTTGTCTTTGCTTTTGACATTGACGGTGTCCTTGTCCGCGGCGGACGAGCCATTCCTGAGGCCCTTCAGGCCATGAAGGTTCTCAATGGTGACAATGAATATGGCATTCAAGTGTAAGTCGAACCATGTACCATATGCAGTCGCGATCCACCATCCCCGGACTTTTTCTGGGGAGGTCCACATAATAAAGGGCATCGTGACTTTAGCTTGGACCATAATACTAATGCACCACATAATAGGCCTCATATCTTCCTTACCAACGGTGGTGGTAAGACAGAAGAGGAGCGATGCAATGATCTCTCTGGTCAGCTCCAATGTGACATTAAGCCTGGTCAATTTATCTGCGGTCACACCCCCATGAGGGAGATGGCTGAGAAGTATGGCACCGTTCTTGTCGTCGGTGGCGAGGGTGAGAAGTGTCGACACGTTGCTGAGGGCTATGGCTTCAAAGATGTTGTAACTCCTGGCGATATCATCAAGCACAACGCTGCCACAACTCCTTTTCGCAAGCTTACTCCTGAGGAGCACCGCAACTCACGTGAACGAGACTTCACCGACGTTGTAATTGACGCTGTCTTTGTCTTCGCCGACTCTCGCGACTGGGCCGGCGACATCCAGATCATGCTCGATGTCGCCATGTCAAAGGGCGGTCGTCTCGGCACCCGCAGCGAGACTAACGACGAGGGTCCTCCTTTCTACTTCTCCCACAATGACGTTGTCTGGTCTGCTGCCCATGAACATGTTCGTCTCGGCATGGGCGCCCTTCGCCGTATGTTCGAGGTTACCTTTGAGGACCTTACTGGCGGGAATGGTGTTCTACATACCCATGCATTCGGCAAGCCCCAGGTCTCTACTTTCGAGTTTGCTTCCCGTTTGATGGGTCAGTGGCGCCAGACTGAGCATGGTCTCGTCGCTCCTCCTGACACTGTCTACTTCGTTGGCGACACCCCTGAGAGTGACATCCGTGGTACCAATGCTGTCAACAAGGTCGCCGACAATGATTGGTACAGCATTCTTGTCAAGACCGGTGTATACCAGGACGGCACTGAACCTGCCCACAAGCCTCGTGTTACTGTCGAAAACGTCCTCGATGCTGTCAACCATGGTATTAAGCGCGAAATGGACAAGAAGGCTGCCAAGGGCCAAATGGTCAAGCATGCCCTCATTCCTGACTCCGGTATCACCGAGATCGCTGTTGATATGGATGGTATAACCATCTAATCCGACTTACCTCCCATCTGTTCATATACTCTACTTTGGGATACCATCTTTTTTCATGGAGTTACGGAATTTCCTTTATTATAGCAAAGCCACGCGAAACGAACTTTTCTTTACACCGCATCTGCATCACGGCTCTTTGCAGGTGCCACGAGCACATTACGGATACAGATCCTGAAGATTTGATAGAGCATCCATCGTCTAGGTAGATGGACGAACTCTAGATCCCGGGTTTTTCATTTTATCTAGCTAGTTTCTTACCCACCACCCTTGATGCACCACCCACCTATACCCTGATGAGCATCACATCAACCCTATAGAATAGCATAAAGATAGAAAAATCAAAGACTCTTGCAACATTCATTATACGTCACTCCTATGCCGTGATTTAAAAACAACAAGGTCGATAAGAAAAAGTTGGGTTTAATTGTGTTGATCGGGTATATCGTCATCAATGAGCACCAAGAACAAGTCAGTTTGTATGTTGATTCACTCGCACGACTAGTTGATATGTGTTAATTGCCGATCCACTTAACTGCCATGCCGAACATCGAGAACAAGCAGATTATCCGTCCTAACCTCACCAGACTTTTTTTTTGTAGTCCAGTCTCTATCTTGAAAGATGAGTACTCAAGATAGAGGTTGGCGAGGCTCAATTGTGATTCAAAATCCTGCTCAGAAAGTGGTCCGGCTGACATCGCAACTAGGCCTTCTTAAGTGTTCGTGCAGACGGACCGTTGTTTTCTAACGAATCCACCTTGGTACTCTATTTGACCGTGGATCAACACCAAATACTGGGGGTTACGAGCGAGGCTCACGGTGACGACGGGGCAAGTTTGTGTCGCAAAACGCATAACAGTCCACATGCCCCTTCATTAGTCTCTCCCTACACGATCGACTTGCCCATGGCGTCCGCTATGACGCTCCTACCAGCTTTGAAGTTTGTGGGTCATGTACGAGTCCTATGAACCAGTCTGGAGTAGGCCTATATCGTTACAGAATGATATATTCGGTCACATAAGATCTTATTGATTCATTCCCGGTTGACATCGACTCGTTCTATATTGTCAACACCGTCCCCTTTTCTCGTATCCTCCTCAGAAACGTCTTCACCACCGTCTTTGAACGTATATCCTCCCCACTGCGAGGTGACTGCCCACCCAGCCATGTCCACAACATCCTGTCTCTGCTCCTTCTGATCTAGAGCCTCATCTGCACTGATACCTAATGCAAAGCCACGCACGCCCTCGCGATCGACCCGTAGCCATCCTTTCCAGTTCGCCGAGATATCACCAGATCCCAAACCGCCTACGACGATAGTCCCCCACCACTCACGCCCAGCGCTTGCGCGAGCTACGTCGCCGTAAAGAAGGATCCCTTCTGCTTCGGCTACGAGGGTACGTGTATGTTCTGGATCGTTTCGAGCGGGCCTTTGAACGTAAACGTGTCGCATATGAGATGGCGAACAATGCAACCGGGTGGCATCGAAGCGACCTTCTATGTCGATGATGAGAATAGTATAGAGATGAGGTGGGCTGACGAGATTCGATACGACTTTATAAAGAAGCGGGAGTTGACGTCCAGATATTCCAATACTCGCAGTTTTTGTCGTATGAAAATGAGCCGCTGCTATTTCATCAAGCGGCGATATATGTGTGAGTTTTCTTGGTTGAATTTGAGGTTGTTGAAACTGAGTCCTGAGGCCGAGTACGTTCGGATCCGACGTGAGCGATGAACGTAAACCTCGAAGCATCTGTACTTGCAGCTTAGCATCGTATTGGTACAATCATATATATGTATATATATAAATGTAACGGAATAAGAGAGTCATTTTGCAGCTTGGAAAATCTAAACAAGGGCTCATGCGTGTGTACTTGGTGGTGGAGAAGTGTCCTCCAAGTCAGAGAATTTTAAGCAGAAATGACCGAGAAAAACTCGTAAATATGAGTAAAACCGAGGGAGACAGTATTCAAGTAGTATTTCTTGCTTGGTCCATAGTCATGATAATCCTCAAGCTTGGCCGATAATGAGGTGATAATGTGGGATAGGCAATGATCAAAAGCGGCAAAAGCCTCATTTCCGAGATATTGAACTCACCTCTTCTAAACTCATCTCCTCAATCTCTCCCAACAATCGACTCCCAGTCGCCGCCTCCATCGTTAAAACGAGAGGAAAATCACCTTCCGGATAAATCACGGTATCTAGTAACACTTTCTAGTTGCGATCACGATTGCCCTTGGAGATGGGCTACCCGTGTCAAGTTTTCCACGCTTCGGAGCTTCCTGACCGTATCCAAACCAATCTCAGCGGTCGCAAGCGCAAGCTAGATCAGGGAGCCAAGAATGTTGACCTGAAAGGCTGTGAGCTCCTTGAGATGCTGCAGTATAAATGCGAGATCAAAGAGCCTGTCAAATGGGATAGCCCCGTGCAGTGCTTTGCCGTTGAACGGCTATTCCGAAAGTGAGTTCTCTATTTGCACGCAATATTGCACTGTATATATACCGCAGCCTTGATGGCGGATGGTGAAAGGTTTTGACGATTAATCCGTTTGTGTAGATGTCAAGACAAGAAGGGTTCATTCATGGTCGAGACAACAGCGTGGGAGGGTAAAGAATATCCTATAGAGGGGCAGAAGAGTAATGATGTAAAAGACGGCAAAAATAAGGCGCCTCCTCAGCACTACCACTGGTCCTCAAGCTGGCACTCACCAGACACCGCAAGATAAAAAGACAGCAATTAATTTGATTCTTATTTCTTTGTTTTCCCTCTTTCGAAAAGTGTTGCCGTCACAATATGGGCTAGCATCATCCGCGATTGTTTTTTTTTTGCAACATGGGGGAGCTCCATCTCGAACAGATAGTTTTTATTCACACATAAAACTTATTGCTTGCACACCTCACGCGGGCCATTCATGTCAGTAAACGTACGCGCGTCAAGCGATATCAGCGTAGTGATAAAACACTACGGGGTAGGTAGTTTATATGCCTTGATGTTGGTTCATTGAATTACATGCGAGGCTGCAACAACTTGATGACGGCATTGCTGGAATGGGCAGAACAGGCATATATCTCTATCGGACCATGGATTTGTATAATAATTGCTGCTTACAACCAAAAAACATTCATCGAGTCGCTCTGTGAAATCTCATCCATAACTTCACAACTAGTACTGAGTACTGAGATCGTACCATTGTGGCTCATGCTCGCAGCTCGTAGGGTCGCCAACTGAACACTAGTCGCATTTTATCACATTTCATTCTAAAAGCATCTCAGGAATGATCAAAGCACATAGACTCGGTTGCCCTTGCCTACAGGACAGATTACCCAGCGATTGATGTGGTTGAAGCCGTGGTGGTATTTTGCTTTTTACCCAGCTACACGACAAACGAAACATTGGCTAGTGGCCTCTATGTGCACTTTCCACCTTCCCCTATACCCTTGCTTTAGGCCATGCGACTTCGGCTCGGCATATCTTTGCTTTACTCGTTCTTCTGAGCAGCTCGCTCCTCCTCGAGCTTGATGTAGTAGTTGTCGCGGGCGTTGGTTCGGGGCATGTGGAAGCCGTACCTGTGTCGGAATGGTGAGTCTTCTAGTCTCGCTATCGTGTCATTATTTCGGCGATATCCCTTACCAGAAGAAGTTGGCCATGACGAAGCCGGAGCCTGCGATGTTACCAGTCAGTCAGTTTGATGCTCTCCAACCAACCACATCATGCGAATTGTCAGCTCTCGCGATAGTCCTTCCCTTCACGTTGACAAATTCCAATTGATGCAGTTCGAATCGTTTGTAGTAGAGGTCGACGTACCGAGAGCGATGCTGAGATCCAGGACGAGGTTTCGTCGGAGCATCTAGCACAATTGTCAGTCCACGAAAAGCTCTGGTACCGGGTTTATTTGAGGCTCCTCTGGCCCGAGTGAAGCGAAGGCCAAGCCATTGGGTCGGGGAGACGTACACCGGTGATGGGTCGGACGGCCATTATGACTGATTTATTTGTGCAAAGCTGTTCGGGCGAAGAGGCGGAGCGTTCGAGGGTGGCAGAGGTGCTTGGGATTTCAATGTGGTCAAGCAGTTCCAAGTTGATTCCCGAGATGGGCTGATGTTAATCGCGCTAGAGCGCTCGAGTCACGTGCGCTACCATAGCAGCAGCTGGGCTGTTCCGACCCTGCTACAGTGGGTGGTGCTAGTGATAGCCACGGCTGAACAGCGGTAAAATACGATACGGAAAAGAATCTCGCCCATTGAAACGACCTTCAGCTGCAAGACATCTTGTGAGAGCGACTCTGAAGAGATTGGTTGGTTTGCAGAGCCCGACGACGTCTGCAACCATGAGTCTCCGATTAGCTGCCCAGAGGCTGGCAGTGTCAGGTACGGCGATATTCTTCTCACCCTGTCTGCCGCTCAATTGGCGTTGAATCCCGTATAAACTGACCAAGAGCTTCGCTCTACAGCAAGGACTGTGCATCCAGTATCCAGCACACCAATTCCCGTTCTCTCTGCAACCATCGGACCTACAGTTCAGCGACGACACAAATGGGCCTCCAATCTTTTCAAGGGATGGGGCAAGCCCCGAAATAAGAATGCCGAGACGGTGGCTTCCCTGGATCCTACATCCCAGCTCGACAACCCAAAGAGCCGCGAGGAATATCTTCAAAAGAGCATGTACAGTGGCGTAGAGGACAACATTTTCCAAGAAGAAATCGAGACCGCGAGTCCGGAAGCCGCCGCTCCTGGCACCCCCGAAGTCGAGCAAAAGACAAAGGAGAACATGGCTATGGTAGTGGACCCTGACCCTCGAAGCCGAGTCCGTTGGCAGCGAAAGAAGGTTATTCAACTGGTCCGTCGTAACGGTCGCTTGACCAAAGACGAGCGTATTCAAATGACAGAGCGACAACTCTTGCACAAGAGCGAGTTCATGCCAACAAGTGTCAAGAAGCTTGTCATGTTGGCCCGCCAGATCGCTGGCAAGCCCGTCGATGATGCTATCCTGCAGATGAAGTGGTCCAAGAAGAAGATGGCAGCTGAGATCGGATACTACCTTGAAGAGGCTCGCGATCTGGCTGTTGCTCAACGTGGTATGGGACTTGGAAAGTTCAATGACGAGATCTTAAAAACCCCGAAAAAAATCCAGACTATCGATGGGAAATGGCTCGAGATTGAGGACCCTACACGCATGTATATCGCTCAATCGTGGGTTGGAAGGGGTCCCTGGCGGGGAAAGAGGATTGATTACAAGGGCCGAGGACGCATGGGCATCATCAGACACCCCAGCACAAGTAGGTTTTTATGGCTGTTATATCTATGCTTGGTTTTAGAGACTGACTAATTTCTTTAGGCCTAACTGTCTTACTCAAGGAAGAAAAGTCAAGAATACGAGAGTACGATGAGCGCGTGGCCAAGAAGAACAAGAAGGGACCATGGGTACATCTGCCCAACCGACCTGTATATGGACAAAGACCATACTATTCGTGGTAAACAAGATGTTGGCTGATGCAATCTGCATCGTTGGAACCATGAAAAAAAGCGGGATTCAAACGCAGTAGAAGACCACAGCGTAATATCCCATAGGGACTTGTAAGATATGTACAATGAATAGGATGTACACTTGATGAAAGTTAATGTAGATGCTAAAATATGCTAAGTTCCCTCACTGACTTGGCTTTTTTCAACTATTGCCCCCCCCCCTCCCCCCAATATCATTTTATGGTATCTTGTCCGTCGAGGAACCTCTTAACGCCGCCCAGATCAAAGCCTGGTTTGATATAAATTTCATTTCCACTCGTCGTAACTCGCAGAACCTGTCAGTGTTTTTCTTTTCGCTGTGGACCGCCACGCTTGATGACCACTCGTGAGCTGGGCAACCAGTCCTGAATCATAAAGAGGCCTTGCTCAGCAAGCAATGATGCGAATGAGAATGATGTTTGCACTGTATTGGTTCTGCTTGTGCCCCTATTTTAAAACGCCAGGCTTTCTCCAAAGTGACCTTAAACCATGTGTCGTGGTTCCTCCCGGGGAAGCATATCCTCATACCGATGGGACATGAGTTCAAGATCATACCCGTGCTTCTCGCCGATTGATCCTTGATCAGGCGCAGGATAACTGCGATCCCTAGAAGCCATAGGTGGTGACATATCGTCCATGTTTCTGCGTGGAAGGTCCTGCTGGTTTTGACGTTTCTTCCAGAAGAAGAAACCGGCAGCACCAAGGAGAGCAAGGACACCAATGGTGACACCAATACCGACACCAGCTTTGGCACCACCAGACATTCCACCTCCAGCAGTTTCGTCCTCCTGTTCATCTTCCGCCGAATCAGATGTGGCGGCAGCACCGGCTGCTTCAGTGGTTGCAGATGAGTTGTTGGTATCAGTGGAAGAAGCTGAAGCTTCCTCGGTAACCTGTTAGGTGTATTAATAAATAGATATACAGAGTCAAAGGAATGTTTGTCGGTTCTTACACTAGATTCGGCTGATTCAACAGAATCAGTGGGAGTAGTCTCAGGAGCTTCTGTAGTAGCCGCAGCCTCCGATGTTACGGATGACTCTGAGGATTCCGGGAGCGCTGCAGGAGTCGTTTCAGCGGCAGTGGTTTCAGGTGCAGCAGGGGCTTCGGATGTTGCTGCCACTGCTTCAGACGTCGCTACACTCTCAACTGGGGTCGTAGCAGCGCCTGGGAAAGCAGGCACCTGTTGGCCTTGGGGGAGTTAGCCTTGACCATGGAGTAACAAGGAGTGCGCAGCTCTTGGCGAGAAAGACGTACCGACACAAAATCCGTTGCTTATGCCATTTGTGATGGCATCGTCTGCAGCCGCGCATTCAGGTGCTCTTGCGCATTCGGCAACGCCTTTGACAAAGTCATTGGAAACGCAAACGCAACTGGCATCAGCAGGATCTGCGCAGCCAACAGTGGGTTTGACATTCTCGATGCAGGTGTTCTAGAGATTATCAGGACCTGCTTGGAAATGGATTGCGTGGACGATTGAGCGCTAGTCACTTACAATACAGTCCTGAGCGTAGACACCAAAAGTGTGGAGGGCGCCCAGCGCCAAAACAGTTGAGAAAGAAAAGTGCATTTCGAAATTGTTTATGTAACGAGAACTAATCCCGTTACCTTGAGTGAATGATAAGTTGCCAGATCCGAACTTGGTGATAGGCTCCGGTTGACCGTTGGAACAGAAGTAGAGGGTGAGTCGAGCCAACAGGTAGTCGAGTGCGTGAATCGTTGGCAGCCGCGGTCGCAAGGAGAGTGGCTAGACCTTGTCCAAGTTGATGAGGATATCGATAAATGCCTCAGGTTGACCTGGGTGAGGTAGGTTGTGCGCCCAGTAATGTCGCGAAAGAAACCCTCAAGCAGGAAGGAAAGACGAGAGTCGGACAACCAAGTGTACTATGCAGTGTAATGCCATGTAACAGAGGTGAGTGACTTGGTTCAACGTGGTACTCAATGCAGCAGCGGATGCAAGCCTTCGTCAAGAATACGAATGAGTGAGGAAGCGAATGAGGGTTATTGTCGTCTGCCAAGCCCGAACGGGAATAAAAAGAAAGCAAAAAGATATAGGGAAAGAAGATGATGGAGAAGGAATTGACCCAAAGGAATGACTGGATGGAGAGGCAATGACGCGGAGCACTTGAAAGAGTGAAAAGAGCCCGGTGCAGTGAGGTCGTCCGTCGTGAGAGATGTCGATGTCGAGAGAAGAAGAGAAGCCGTCTGAGAACGCGATAGAATAGTGGAAAAGAGAGAAAAAGGTGGGTTAGGTTGAGCACAGAGAAACAGCCAAGGGAGAAATGAAATGAAATGAGATGAGATGAGATGAGATCAAGTGAGTGAGATACCCCGGCGTAGAACTGTGAGGGAGGAATGGAAAACAAACTGGGGGACCTGGTCAAATTGCACTGATGTTAGAAAGAATGCAGGATAATGCAAAGAGGAAGCTCGTCTTATGAACATCTAACAGCTACCTACTAGGTAGGTAGGCATGAATCTGATACGATTACTTATTTATGATGGACAAGGGCGACCCAGCTTGATGGGTACAATATCACACCCTTTTTAGGGACAGACTTTGTTTCTATTGGGCAAGATGAGGTGAGATGCTTGCTTGTCTGATTCCTTCTTCTCGTTCTTTGTTCAAAATGCCTTATTTGCGTGCCCCTGTCTGGCTTGGCTTTTGGTTCCTCTGTAGCAACAAATCCATAAAACCAGGCCCGATCCAACGTCGCGAAACTGTCAGCACCCGCCGCCATCAACGTAGGCCAACCCGACCCCAAAAAAGGGGGCCAATCACCACCCATTCAGGGCTTGAATAGCGTCAAGTGGTAAGGATTTACTGGAGAAGCTCCTGGCGCCAGGTACTAGCGTCCACGGGCTGTTTACTGCGGGTCCAATAACCGTCCCCTCACTTGTTTCATCTGGCAAGACTTGTGTGTACCTGCAGACACCATTAAAAGATGATCCTTTCTAGATCTTTTCCACCAAACGGTCATGTTGACTGTATGCTCTTTTCTCTTTGTTCCTTATTTTTTCTTCCCTTTTTTAAATCACAAAGTCCCTACCTACGTCTTACCAAAGGTTAGTACTTTAGTAGAGAATAGACTGGCCAAAGTCTTGGTCTAATCTATCCTAAACCTCTATGTGTCCTGATACACCGCTGTTGTCAAATACTGACCATGGTTGTCCTCTAACACATTTGAGACGAACACATGGACCAAAAATGCACCCAGTTCAACAGACAGAACTACAAAACAACTGCCGTCAAAGAAATGCGCCCATCTCTTCAGAGCGAGCGCTATTTTATGCAACTTTTGCACACCGAGCCTTGGCGACTTTTATTAGGATGTGCAGGCTGCATCCCAGCAAGCCCACCCTTCTCGCGAGTCTGGCTTGAATGTGTGCATCAGCCAACGAGCTAGTTATCCGTAGGCCTTGGGAAAATGGGTCAATGTGTGAGGGGACGAACGCCAACCATCATGGAACGTGAAAACCTCAATCCTTTGTCAATACAGACTACAGTACTCTGAAGCTAGCAGACACTAACTACTGCATTAATGCAAAGTATAGACTGGACGATACGTGACTACAATCAATTAGGCACGCCTGTGCCCAAGACGTTTCACGGACTCAGCTTTGAGACATCCATTGATAGAATATAAAATCAGGGTGTCGCAATGATCTTGTGGATCAACCTAGGCAAGTCGGTTGGCAGCATCAGCTCGTATTCCTCAGTGCCTCAGATGATTGGTTCTATTCTCTTCCCCTTGGTCCAGAAAATGGTTGCTTCTCGTGTCACTACTGCTTTGATACCACCTCATAAGAATAATAGACATATTGACTCATTAGCTCATGTAGGCTAGGCCCAGTATTAGTCTAAGTAACTGAACTGCCTGATCACCCTGTTCCGAAACCCAACACTACCGAGGAGCCGGAAAGATAGCCCAAAAAGCCAATGATGCTTTCAAAGCGCAATCCAATCAAAACATCACATAGACACATCAATTAATGCTGGCGAAGCGTGTAGTGTTGACTTCCGGATGATCGACAAGAGGCCTCATAGTTAGGTATGTTGTGCCTAGTACCTTGGCGGTTGACATATTTCTTTGTTTGCTGGCGCCTTTTTCAGCCGCCGCTTCATCGGCCTTTACACTCCATTCATCTGGATTGCGACTACTAACTATTGGTTCTGACGGCTGTAAACAGTGCGCTCTAGGCCATCTTGTATGCCGCCAATTTGATAACGATAACTCGAACAACCCGTGATGAAAGTCGATTTCTCTCTTCTTTCAAATAAGTGACGCTCTCGATTTGAAACTGTCCGAGTACTGAGTTCTGACTTGCAATGGGACTGGGGCTTATCACGATGAGTGATGTCTGCATGGGGATCGAAACAGATGAAGTCCTGAAGGGCACGGCTATGTTGTGCGTTGCAATTCATTCAGATGGGATGAAGACGATTCATTTGCGGTTAAATAATTGAACCCTCATAACTCCGTACTGAGTCTTCATTTAAACAATCCGCCTTTGATAGGTGACGTGGTCCTATTGAAGGAAGAAGTAGTGGTAGCTATTTGTTGAGCAGTGGTTTTGTATTCATCAGAAGAAGGCTGCTACATGAACTTTAACTATCTACTATAACACTAAGCTATTCGGTGACTCTAAGCTAAGTAGTGGAGGCGAAGCCAGTATCAGCTTTCCAAATTCATGTAGAGTCATACAGAGTGAAGGATGAAGTCAGTATTGGGCTTTGAAACCCATATAGAACCGCTGAATGGTTGCGTGACCAGCCAGGGTCCAAAAGTCATTGTCGTCATTCTAACTCCCTACCCTCCACAGCCTGCCTGTGTCTGTCAACTTCCATTCTAACCAACAGGTACAGCACAATACGTCAGAACGCAAATTCAACCTGCGTGGCAGGTAAGTATGTAGCGCCAGTGGTCTTCGGGTCCATGCACCCGAGATACTTGATAATCAACTGATTCAAATTAGTTGTTCGTAATAATACATGAAGTGACGCTCTGACTTGGATGCCAGAAGAGCCATTGCCACCTCTAGACCTCTCAACGGTAGAAGGATTTGGGCAATAGGTGCTACGACGACAATGAACCCTCTTAATTTGTATTCTGCACATCCACTAATATTTCCATCTTCCACTTGTCAGACTGCTTGAGTGGCCTGGCACACCTGCGAGGTGTTTAGAGCCGGGAACAATATTAGGTCTAAAACAAATGGCTGTGATACTTTCAGCATGGGTACTAGGTTTCCATCATACTTTGAGGAACACGAGACAATTCCCCATGCTTTCAAGGTCGACAAGTCTTCATAGATGGTTTCGATCACATGCATACCTGGCTGTTGTCCGAAAAAGAAAGAAAAAAAGACATTAATTACTCTTGATTCATCGAGTCGGGGATTTTGTCAGCTGGCAGCCCGACTCAGCCAGTTGTTGAACCATATGCCGGGAATAAAGGATCGGACGTTGAATTGCCAAGACCTTGTTGCAGTAAACTGAGTCGAATCGCGGTCTAGACTCTCTCGGCTTGTGCATTTTGGGTAATAGATCAGCTCAGAGCCAACAAGCCCATACAGTTGTAACGAGTACCGATTGTTGGGATCCATTACGTACCTACGGCAGGTACCTTGAGAGCCGGGCCTATTGTTTTCATTTATCGTAGACATTGAGAGGAGGCAGTCTGTGATGCACTTTGGACAACAGGCGAAAACCTGAACCCTGTACTCAGATCGTCAATGGTAATATCTCTATCCCGATAGTCGGGTTTTAAATAAGGGTTGTATCAAAAGTAGCTAAAACAATTCATCGGTTAGGCAGTAGACAAGCCATTACATCATTCGGACGACCCTCCAGCTCGCTTCCCGTTCTTCAGGGAAAGTACCTACGTAAAACCCCTGCTCCGTCGATGCTGTGCTAACTCAACGCTGCCTAGGCTGCCTAGCTGGTCCCGTCCCGAGCCCAAGCTGTTGATTTATTGGGAGGAGCTTTTTTCCCTTGCTCCACACGCAATCTTCCTAAGTCCAGACATCCATTCCCAGGGCACATCACAACTTACTGTAGTTGCTGGGCTGACCTCAGGGTATCAGAAATATTGACCGCTGGAAGCATAAGAGACGAAATTAGTAGATCACTTTATGTTCCTTAGACTATAGTTCTTAGACTACTTATTTTTATACCCTAAAACTTAGGAGGCTATTGTTTCTGCCCACTAAGCTGATTAATCTTAGTTTGGATGAGTCTTAGCCACGTTCTCGCGTGATCGCCTTACTTTCCCTCCAAACTCTCGAAACCAAAAACCAAAAACCAAAAAAAATAATCTCCCTCCCGAGCCACTCCGCGGCAGCGTCGACCAACAAACCCTCATTATTCAACATCTCATGCGCCAGAACCGATATTGCCCAAACCTCTCTGTGATGCACTCTCTGTTCTAATCCATCCAGCGCGATAACCATGGCGAACCCAGTGGGCGAGGAAAACTGGCTTGCCTACCTCGAAGAGATCGTCCGAAACGCCTCCGACCTCGACCAGCGAGTCAATGCTGTTGAACACTACAAACGCGCCGTCGGCTGTGAGCCTGGCAGCCTACGCATTTGGCTCGCCTACTGCAATTACTTTTGGTCTCTGTGGGAAGCTACCCAGATCTCTACTGGAGAAGGATGGACTGACGAGGAGCGCATGCTCGGCCGCGAACTGTTCTCGTTGAGCGCTGCTCTCGAACTATGGAAGCAAGGATACGAAGCTATTTGCTATCGTCTTGGCGACAGCCACTTGCTTTGGGATCGCTGGATATCACTCGAGATGGAGTTGCTAGCCAAGACTAGAACGCCCGATGGCATCAAGCGCATCAGTCATCTCTACCGCAATCGACTGCTACTAACGCCGCACCTCACCTGGGACGAGACTTCCCAAAAGTTTTCCACTTTCCTCACCGAATACAATCCCTCTGCCTATGAAGATTCCATGAAGGACATCGTCACTAACGCCCAGGAGACGAAACGGTTGATTGCAGCGCGTGACCCATACGAGGCTGATCTGAAAAAAGCAGTAGAAACCAGCGACATCGAAGCCCAAAAGGCTGCCTTCAACACGTATCTCGAATGGGAAATGCTTCAGAGTAAGCGCAGCAACGATAGCCCTGAAATTGGAATCGACCTATGCCGCGGACTTTATGCTCGTGCTCTCACCGGGGCCCTCGCTACCGACCAAAACACCTGGTACGAATACGTTGTCTTCCTTTCTTCGTCCAACACCGAGCTCCAGGAGCCAAGCAGCCTCCTTGACGTGCTCCAAAGATCCGTTCAACATTGTCCATGGTCTGGTCTTCTTTGGAACCGTTACATCATGTGCGCCGAAGAGGCCAGGCTTCCTTTTGGCGAGGTCGAATCTATCAAACATGCTGCGACAAGTGAAGATCAGTTGCTCAAGGATGGAATGGAGGGCATGATCGAAATGTACGTGGCATGGTGCGGTTTCTTGAAACGCAATGCCATGGATGCTACTGCATCTGACGAAGCTGTTGATGTTGCCGATGTTGGTCTCGGCGCGGCCCTCGAGGACGTGTCAGTCGTCGGGCAGCGACTTTACGGCAAAGACTTCCAAGGCGACCCTAAATTTCGACTGGAGCGTATATACATCCAATACCTCACTGAGAAGAAGGGCAAGGTAGATGAGGCCAGAGCCCAGTGGAACAAGCTGGCCTCAATGCAAATTCACGCTGACAACCACGACTTCTGGTTCCGCTTTTACATGTGGGAAATGCTCATTTTTTCATCCACTGGAGGACAGGACAACAGAAGTCCCACGCCGTCGTCTGGAGGTGGCACATACCGAATACCAACATTGGCGACAGCAGTTCTTGCCCGTGCCGTTGCTCGTAGAACAATTGACTGGCCCGAGAAGGTGTTGGAGGTCTATATGCAACATTGCAACGATTATGAAATGCCGCTGCCTTTGCGAAAGGCTGCTGATCGAGTGCACAAGACTGGAAAAGAAGTTAAAAGACGCAGGGAGCGCGAAGAACAAGAGAAAGCGGCGGCCTATGCTGCCTACTACACTGTTCCTGAACCTGAAGAGCAGGTCCCGTCATCGCCAGGTGGCTCCAAGAGGAAAAGGGACGCCGAACCGGAATCTACCGATGTAATTGAGAGCAGCAGCAAACGCCAAAAGAATGGTCCCAATGGGGTAGGACCTGATCCTACTCCGGCAGCACAACCTCCGAAAAGGGATAGGGAAAATGCCACCATAATTGTCTCTGGTCTTCCTGCCGACGTTTCGCAAACTAAGGTCCGGCAATACTTCAAGGACTACGGCCATATTAACAATGTTACGGCATTGGTGCGCGATGAGACAAACGATTCCTCAACAGCACTCATTGAATTCAGCTCACCGGAAGAAGCCCAGTCCGCCATGCTAAAAGACGGCAAATATATGAACCGGTCACAGCTGACCGTCAAATCAGGTCACGATCTGACTGTATATGTCACAAATTACCCCCCTGCTGCGGATCAAAACTACATCCGTGATCTCTTCAGGGATTGCGGTGAGATCCTCAGCATACGCTGGCCGAGCCTGAAGGTCAACGCCCACCGACGGTTCTGTTACGTTTCGTTCCGAGACCAAGAAGCATCAGCAAAGGCCGTTGAGCTGGATGGTACGCTCCTTGAAAAGAGTTTCAAACTCGTTGCCAAGTATTCCGACCCAGGACACAAAAAAGCTCGAGAGGGCGCTCTTGCAGAAGGTCGAGAAATTCACATTAGCAATCTGGATCGATCGACAAGTGAGACAGAGCTGAAAGATGTTTTTTCCAAGTATGGCAATATCACACGGGTCAACATCCCTACAACTCTGGCTGGAAAAAACAAGGGGTTTGCCTTCATTGACTTTGCAACTACAGAAGAGGCTGCGAAAACTGTGACAGAAATGAACAATACCAAGTTCAGAAGCCAAATTCTCGCAGTCGCTCTCTCTAAAGAGTCCAGGATCAAGCCAGCAGCCAAGACTATTGTTACTAACAATGCCAGAGGTTCACCAGCACCTTCGTCTCATGATGTCGACGGCGACCAAGCTATGCAAGATGTTGAAGTTCAGACCAAACCAACTGCAGCGGAAATCTCGGCAAAAACCATCGCTCTGATGGGTCTTCCTGATACTGTAAACGATGCGCGAATCCGGTCGCTCGTCGAACCTTTCGGTGCGATAGTCAAAATGACGGCGAAGCCCGGGAATGGCGGAGCCGAGATCGAGTTTGCCGACGCAGCCATGGCAGGCAAGGCCAGTCTACAACTAAACAGCATGGAGTTTGAAGGCCACAAGCTCCGCACAGGCACGCCTGATGAACTCCGAAAATCGAAAGCAGAGTTCATCCCCGACCGTATTATCACAGGCAGAAAGAACAAGGATCAGGAGCATAAGTCAAATGTTCCTGGTGCCTCATCCACCATGTTCATACCCTCCGCAACTGCCGTACGTCGCCCAGTACTGGGGAAGCCTGGCCCGCGTCGTGGTCTTGGTTTCAAGGCCGGTAGTAAGCCTACACAAAACGACGAATCTGACACACCAGCCAAAAAGAGCAATGCTGACTTCAAGGCTATGTTCCTTGCCAGTGGAGGGGGTAAAGAAATCAAGGGAGACAAGGGGGAGGCTAAGGAGAACTAAGCCGCAAGTTCGGTTCAATGCTGACTTCGAGTGCTTATCATGAAGCACAATGTAATTTACTACTAGCTTCCTAAGTCTTAGGGTATAAATAAGTAGTCTAAGAACTATAGTCTAAGGAACATAAAGTGATCTCTAATTTCGTCTCTTCTGCTTCCAGCGGTCAATATTTCTGATACCCTGAGGACAGCATAAGCTGCTGGAGCTGTGGTTTCTTTCTGAGTAGTCTTTTCCCCTGGAGCATAGAGACAAATTGCCTCTGCGGACTGACTGAGGGGCCATTTCTGAAAACACATAACCAAAATATTTCGGCTGCGGTCGCAAAACAGTACATCGAAATACATGTCCAATCATGCCTTAATCGTCATTCCCGTAGTAGTTCTATCTTGTCCAAAATCTTGTGTGAAGATCCTCTGCCATACATCAAGCCACCTCTCTTGTTGGGCGGTAGGCAACTTGCCTGGTTGTTTGAAAGACCGTGTCAACAGTTCACGTAGACGTGTTCGGAGGACTTTCATAACCAACATCGTCTTCCAATCTGGAACTACGAAACGTCCCCGATTTCCATCGAGGATAATTACTCCAGAATACATCTGTAATTTCACAAGTCAGTACTCCCTCTATCGACGATGGCAAGAAAGAAAATCTTACGTCACATCTTACATCGCCGCACAAAAGAGCGATGGCAAATGCTTCCACAGCCGTGGCCTCGTGGGCATGATACACTCTGGGATATATATTAGTACGAACATAGAAGCAGGCGGCCGTAGAAAAAACATACGCTCTGGATTGCATGATATGATAGTACGATAGCCATCGAAGATCAAGACGTCCTCGATTGACAGATGACGGATGGAGGCTAATCGATTGGTTTGTACCAATGTTCCTCAGGCCCTTTGATCCCGGCGCATCTCTTACTAGAATCTTGGGATAGAAGCTCCAAGCTATCACTGATGCGGAAACAACATCGTTGTCACTATTGAGGTTGACTCTTCGGGGAATGTCGTAGAACTGCTGCTGCCTTCTTCCTCGTCCACCAGAAAAGCGGGCGCGGGATAGCGCTCGCCTTTCTTCTTCGGTCAGAGAAAGGAATCCCGAGTCTGCCAAGGAAGTGAGGAGCTGTCCCTTGAGATCCTCAATATTGGTAAGAGTTTGCTGACTCAAGAAATTCTTGCGACAAAATTGGAATTCTTTCCCGCCACCGCCTGTAGACTGACATACCCTTTTCCATGCTAGGTAAGCGTTGTATATAGTAAGAATATCGGAGTCACCACGACGGAAAGCCATACGCGCATTATCTGCTTGGGTACGTTGGCCAAAAGGTGCGGAGAAAGGCGACTTGGAAGACAGAATGGCAGCAGCAGTGATGGCCATGTCCAAACATTTGAAAATCACACCATACAAGATCAACTTGCCGAGGAACACATCCAAGGGCAGCCTGGCGAGTTGATGTCCAAGTGGTGTCAGTTCCTCTGCCTGAGTAAGTGCACGAACGTCTACGAGCGCGTCAACCGCTCGCCGAATATTCTTGGCCGAGGGCGGATCGAGGGCGTCGCCCAAGGTCTCCTCGATTCCTCCAATTTTGCAGATCTTGACACGAATGGCCAAATCTTGCAGTGAAAGACGGAGCATCTCAGGCGTCTGCTGATCGCTCATCAGTTGATCATGGCGGAACTTAGTGAACATATGAAAGCATAGACCTTCTTGAACACGGCCGGCTCGGCCTCGCCTTTGCTTTGCATTCGCTCGAGAGATAAATGTGTCGATTAGTCTCGAAAGCTGGCGTCTTTCATCAAATCGCATCTCCCGATGCTTACCAGTGTCAATGACACAAGTAACATCAGGGATAGTAATTCCAGTCTCGGCGATGTTGGTAGCGAGGACAATCTTGCGGACTCCTGACGGCGGGACCAAGAATGCTGACTCTTGATCCTCGGTTGCAATTGTGGAATGCAAAGGATAGACAAGCCAGTCCTTAGCGAATCTTGGGTCTCCAAGAAGCATGTCATTCAGCGTCCGGATTTCAGCAATACCTGGCAGGAAGACAAGAATGGCTTTGCTGAAATCTTGGAGTTGGTCGTTTGTGGCGATTTGAGCTATGAGCTGGACAATTAAGTCGAACTCGATCCGATACTCATCAATCTGAGACAGCGTCGATTTAGTCCTTGGTGAATAACTTGCTAGACTCTTTGAGATATCACTCTTCGTGTTCTCTCCCTCACTTTCGACAGGGTCGTCATCCAGATCCACCATTTTATCAGGCTCTGAGTCCGCAGGCGTATATCCAGTAAGCTCGATGGCATCCTCCAGATATTTGACTTGAACAGGAAACGTCCGTCCAGGAACGTTGAGGACTGGTGCACCACCAAGGTAAGTGGAGAAACGATCTGCATCGACTGTGGCAGACATGAGAACGACTCTCAAGTCTTTGCGTCTGACAAGTAGCTTTTTCAGGACGATGAGGAGAAAATCGCTATCAATTGTCCGTTCGTGCACTTCATCGAGTACCAAATGTGTCACTTCTTGGAGATCGTTGGACCCTTCGAGCATCCGCATGACGATACCGGTGGTCGCATACACCAGCCTTGACTCTCTTGACGTGTTGGCTTCTAATCGGATAGAGTAACCCACCAACGATCTGTTAGTTCCAAGATCATTTCTGTTCTCGCCAAGCTCCTCGCTGACGCGACGAGCAAGAGAGATGGCAGAGATTCGTCGAGGTTCTGTGCAGTAAACCTTGCAAGGTCTTCCTTGAGAGAGCTGCTGCTCTAGTAGGAAAGAGGGAACTTGGGTACTCTTGCCGCTGTGCGATGGTCAGTCAAGGATTTCGGAACCTGGAAAAGTGAAGCGTCGCACCATCCAGTCTCACCGCAAACAATTACAACCTGATTTCCATCAACAGCTTCCAATACTTGCTCTCTGAAGTGCCACATGGGCAATTGCATTCGGGATTGCTGCACCGTGTAAGTCTTACTGAGAACGATTGATCCATATTTTTGCTTACCAGCATCGTTTGGAATTTGCGGGTGCTAGATTTGTCTGCCCAGATCTTCTGATAGTAATCGCCATTTGTGGTATTTTGCCTCGAGCGATCGTGGTTGCCATCATCGCCTGAGTCAGTGACATGTTTGTTACCCCGTCCTCGGAATGCCCCTTGAATTATGACACCGTCTTCGAGCTCTTGGTCGTGACGTTCACGGACTAGGGCTCTTAAGCCCCTCATCACCTCTCTATCTTGTTCGTCGATTTGTGCCTTCCTAGCTTCTGCAAGCTCTGCCCAAACATCTTTCCATACATGGGGAAGTCTGATAGCGACCTTCTCGTCCTTAGTGTTACCACTGAATGTGTAAAATAAGGCTGCGGTAGAGATATAGGATTCTGACTGCTTCGAATCTGGTGTGGCGATGCTGGTCATGGTGAACGTGAATCGAAAATGGTCCGCTACAACTTCAACTTCTGATGAAGCTGCTGGCGGTGGTAATTCTTGAGGTTTCGTCCAAATGATATCCACAGAATGGCGGTTCGCAAACGAGGCATCTGACACGATAGTATATAAAATTTTTGCCATTGAATCCCTGATTTTTTTTATGATTAGTATCATTATTTTCCAATTTCATGATCATCTTCGTTTACCTTGAGCGACACGCTTCTTCAAGAGCTCGTCGGGGACTGATACCTGTTGATTTGCCAAAGTCACGAATCACGATTTGATTGCCGTCAGCTGAATTAACAATAGTACGACTTTCGCCTGTACGTGCGTCGACTTCGTTTTGTGGCAGAGATGCGAACAGCCCTCCAATGTCATTATCTTCATCGCTAACTTCAGCCAATATTTCGGCAGCGATCCGTTCGGCCTCGTTACTGATGTCGCCGACATCAGTCTTTTCGAGTACGGGCTCCCCTTCAATGGTTAAGTTCTCCCCAGCCTGATCTTGCCTATCATGTTTTGCAGCAGCTAACTGCCTTTCTAGATCAACTCTCTGGACCTTCCATTGCTGGTCTGCCTCGTACTTGTCGAAGAGCACATCCAATTCGATCTTTTTAATCTTGGCCTCAAGCTTGGCAACAGCAAGCTGCTCGTCATGTTCGTTAATTGGCAAGTCCCTGGGTTGCCCACGCTCATACTCCAATAGCTTCGCTTTGCTCTCCAAGTATTTCGAAACAAGCTCGTCGGGTTCTATATCGCTATCACAAGCTACCACCATCTTTTTGTCGGGCACTGAGTTTTTGACTTGCCGGCTTTTGGCCCCAGAAGATTTGTTCTTGCGGCCGTTTCGCGGATCAGCATGGCGAGGGGTACTTGAGCGACTTGGTACTGGACTGTCCTGGGGAGTATCTACAGAAGAATCATGGTCAGGACGGAGGAGAACTTAAATACCAAGGAAACAAACCGGTGGTGCTTTTGAGCATGGGCTTTGATTTGGGTTCGTAGCTGGGTAGCTCCTCAATTCTGCATTCTCGGGCCAGCCAGTCGAGTGCTTCTTCGAGTCCCCAGATTGATTCTCTGCTCGTGGTCGAGACATTTGGGGCTATATCCAAGATATAGCGTATGACGGCGGCGACACGCTCAATTGGAAACTCGGCCGTAGTCAAGGTTTGCTGTAAGGTCCAGAGGCGAATGATCATTTCTTCCTCGGGGAGCATCTTACCAGCGCCAGTGCTGTCGGACGAAGACAAACTCGAAGCTGTGAACCGATTTTCAGCTTGAATTAAATCAAGTATATGATCCATCAGATCCTGAGGCAGCCATTTGAAGCTATTGATAGAGTCGGCTTGACTGCGAAAGAGCCGACGATCAGTATCGAGCCGGTTCCGTTGGCGTAAGGCATCCTTCTTCGTTTTCGCGGCATGCTTTTCGACAAGGATTTGCAACTCAGATTCCTCCAAGTGTTTCTCGAATTCTTCGGGGCTCAGAGTCACCTCCTGACTGTTGGTGGTGGCAGTCGCATTGTTAGACGATGATGGAGGGGCATCTTTCTGTGTTGATGGAGGGGCATCTTGGCCTTTGGCAACTGCAGGTTTTGGTTCGGGCTCGGTGACTTCTGGCCTGGGCTTGGAAGCGACCGAAGTAGTAGCGAAGCCCCGAGCTGGGTTGGCAGCGGGCTTCTTTTTCTTCTTTGCGCCGCCAGCCATGATAGTCAGCGACCAAGCGAGGAAAAAAGGATGGATCGGTGGTAAGTTTGGAGACCCAATAGAAGGAGGGAGATGCGTTTTCAGGTTGAGACAATCATGAGGGAATAGTTAGTGTATTCGGTAATCTCTTGTTCCTTGTCAAACTAAAGACAGCGGGATCAATGTTTATGTCAAAAGATCCCAATCAACGAGAGAAGGGTGTAGGAGCGAAGTGATCGGGTGGAGGTTGTGACGCAAGGGCTTTTGGTCCAGTTGTGGATCATGTCGATGAGAGAGATGAAGAGTCGATAAAAATGCTCGACAGTAGTCTACAGTGCCAATGGTTCAAAATCAGAATGATGTTGTCAAGATTCGTGCGATGGATGGATTGAAAACCTCGATTATATAATTTGGTCATGATTTGGTATCAAGTCCGACCAATTTCTTCGGACCTGCAAGGAACTTCTGGTTACATATGCATTCACAGGCGTAGTCCGTTAAATGTTTCCCGTCCCATCAAGCTCAGCTTGTGCTCGTAGCAGCCTTTATTAGTGCTAATGATAGCATCGAATTACTCGAGCGTTTCTGAACCGATCCACCTTGGTAGTCTAGGAGGTAGTAGCCTCAGGGTATCAGAAGAGTTGGCCGCTTGGGTTATAAGAGACGAAATTAGCAGGTCACTCACTTTATGCTATTCAGACCATGCATGACCTTGGGTTACTTGGTTTCCTACCCTAAAGTTTGGAGGTTACCTACCTGACTTTTCTACTTACCAGTACCTAGGTAGGTAGGTACCTACCTGACGAGAAACATAAAAGCTGCGCACGCCTTTTGCCTTATCTATCCCCGATGCGTCATACCGATGCGAAGTTCCAATGACCTATCTGGCTTGGGCGTAGGGGCTTTCAGGGCTCTTAACCCCACCAACTTGGCTATTCGCTGTGGTCTAAGTGCTTGGAGGGGCAGCCTCGAGCCCAACCTACAGCTCCACGGAAAAAACAGTGTTAGGTTAGTAAGTTGCTACCTGTTGCTTCGACGTGGGGTCGAGTCCGCGGGTTAGTGTAGATATAACGGATTTGGTGCACGAAAAATCCAAAACACCACCAACCACTCATCACCAAACTCCTTCGACTTAGCCTTTCCCCCGCCACGACAGAAGACACGCCTCAGAACCGGCGTTTGTGAGCTCTGGTAGCCCCAGATGAGTTCATCAAACCAAACGCTCACTTTCATTTCCGAACTCCAGAATGTCTAACGGCGACTCATCCGAACCTGGCGGCATAGCCAGCCTCGACTTTACAGCCATTAAACACGCCCTGGCCTCGTCTTCGACCAATGTTAGAATCAGTCAGCTACGCTCAATCGAGGAGAAGCTTACTCAAAAATGTGCGCAAGTCCCTGTAGTCCACCAAGGCCCATCAGCCCACTGACTCTTCATTCCACAGCCGTCGACAACACCTCAATCGCACGTCTTCTTCAGCTCTTCTTTGGTACATACGCCTTCTACACTGATCGACAGTCCCGACTATCCGTCCAGAAGTGCCTTGTTGCCTTGATCTCAGCTGGTATCGACTCCAAGACCATTGCCCCGCTCATCGCCGCTCTGCGTAAGGAAAGCCAGAAACATGGCATCGCTCCGACCAACGCGTTTGTACTCGTCGAATGGTGTAGCTTGTTCATGCAGTATCTTGATGCCTCATTGTGGGACCAATTCGCTTCCGATATCATCTTAACGGACGCCGATGCTTTAGATAAATGCCACCAGTCCTCTGCCAGGAAGTCTGTAGCCCACTCTGCTATCATTGTTACCAGGAGGGGCCTACGAAAGCTTTTCTCATCACTTGACTCAAGCGAGAAGAGACTCTCTTCTTCTGTCAATACCTTAGCTACGAAGAGCGCTCAATCGACCCCCAGAAATGCTGTCTTGCTTGGTGTTATCGCTGGCGTATCTGCCAGGAAGGATCACCTGCGACCGGTTCTTGATACCATCAAACCCAAGTACTACGAATTCTTTACAAGAGAAATAATTGGCTCCCGCACCGCTGTTCCGGAGCACGTTGTGCTGGGACTTAGTGACTTCTTTACTTCTTTCGCAACCCCTGAGGAACTCTCGAAGGAGCTGATCCCTGCTCTTGAGAAAGGCCTTCTGCGTGCGCCCGAGGTCATACTTGGGGGCGTTGTTACGCCTCTTGTCCGCTCTCTACCCGAAGATTTCGACCTTTCAAAGGTTCTCGAACAGAATCTCCTCAAACCTTTGTTGTCAAACGCCAAGTCAACAAATGCAGCAATTCGTGCTGGTGCCTTGGATGCTTTCCGTGCACTAGTTCTCAGATCGAAGGATACCGCCTCGTTGGAGAAGGTCATTAATGAGGTCGCAACCCCTCTCAAAGCAGGCAAACTCGCATCTCCTGATCATCGCATATTGCATGCGCAGATGCTCGAAGCTACCCCTCTTTCAACTTCAAGTGCCGAACAGGTCGCCAGTGCGGTGGCCACTGTAGCTGTCAAGGAAGGAAATGAGGGTGCTTTGGCCGCAGAGACATCAGCATTGGCAAATGCTATAACCTTTCTTCTGGCGCAAGATGTTGAAGTGCCCAAATCTGTCCTGGACTCAGTTACCAAGGGACTTACCGAAAAGAAGATCCCATCTCGCAAGTGCTGGCTGCTCAGGGTAGGAGTTATCCTGCAATCCCTTGCTGAAGTGCAATCAGTGTCCCCGGGTATGGCCACTTTTGTCGAGGCTGTTGTGCCTAAAATGGTCACAACCCTCACAGAGGTGGCAGCCAATGCCGCCTCTGCTGCTCAAAGCGGTCTCGTCGTTGGTGCTTATATCCTGACGGCTGTGAGCCCCCAAATATATCGCTTACTTCCCGGCTCCTCAGCGGAATCTAGTTTAACAAAAGCGTCAGTCACAAAGCAATCGTTGTCTCTGGATCCCAAGTCATCCTTTCTTCTGAGCCATCGAATTTATTCCAAAGTGACAGCAAACGAAGATCTTGGATGGTTTGCGCGTGCTTTGGGTTCTGTTTTCCAGAGCCTTGATGAGAATGTGGACAAGCAGGTGGCCCTTGCTTGGTCTGAAGCTTTTATCCATCTTGTCGCCGCCCATAGCGTACCCGCTACTATTCAGCAGGAGTCATCCAAACTCCTTTCTGGTCTCTATGTCCATAATTCAAGATTGGTGTCCGCTTTCATCATAAGTGGCTTATGGGATCATGTCGAGCGTTCTGGGTCCAGTGATAGGGAACACTCAGCGAGTACTCATAACTTGATTCAGGTTGTGAAGTCAATTTGTCTCACCCCCAACGAGATAAGCAAGTCTGGCAAATCTATTGCCAAGGAAGACCTCGAGTCTCAGGCAAACAGCCTTCTTGTTCTGGCACGGTCGGAGTTGATACCAAGAGCAAACTGGATCGACATGTGTCTCAGAATGGAGTTGGATCCTGGCAATCTTGTGACAAAATATCAAGACGAACTTATGGCCGAAATAGAAGCCAGGACGTCTTTTGATCAGAAGGTTTGTAGCCATCTTCCCACAGGGTTTAACAACATCTTTACTGACAAATTGCTAGGTCGGGGTTGTTAAGACAGCTGCATACAACGCAGCTGCCGATCTGGCCTTTGTCGCCCCCGAAACTATTATCCCACGCTTGCTGGAGGCACTGCGCCGAGACCTCAATGCGGGACAATTACAAGACATTGGTCCTGTCGAGGCGGCTATCTATAGAACTGCCGAAGGCACCGCATTTGTTGATGTCCTCGCAAAGAAATCTCAGCAAGTTTTGGACAAGAACAAGAAGGACTACGATATTCTTAAATGGGAGGAAGAACTCAGGAGTCAACTTGAAAAGAAGAAAGGCCAACAAAAGAAACTGACCCCTGAAGAGAACGCAAAGGTCAACGCTCAACTCAAGAAAGAGAGTCAAATCAGACAATCAATTACCGCGACCGTGGCGAGGCTCTTGCGAGGTATTGGCATTATCCGCAGCCTTGCCACTGGTCCGCCAACCGATGCCACTCAATGGATTGGCACTGCAGTATCCCTCCTGGTTGGCATCATGGACGCCGGTGCCACGTTGATCACAGGAGACGAAGCACCTCTAGCTTATCTCACTTGCGCTGAAAAGGTGACTGACCGCCTGGGTTCAATGAGGCCTTTCATCGGAATCGCAGCCTTAAGATTGCGTGGCGTGTCTTTATCGGAAAATTACCAGGAAGAGGCTGTCGAGGATCTGATTACGAGAGTTCTTTATCGATTGCGATTCGCAGGCGAACAACGACCTTTCGACTCAGTGTCACTCATTTATGCTCTGCCACTCGTGCTGGACCTTCTCCGTAAGGGTGGAGTTGGCAGTTCAGCAGATGACGCCGATGCTCAACTAGTGTTGGCTATTGAGTTCCTTTCATACCATACAGATGTCTGTGTCGACGAGGCCGTACCCCGAGCTGAGCTCCTCTCAGTCCTCATCAGTTCTATGCAGGCATATGCTCAGCATTATAAGCTTCTCAAGGACTGTTTTGCTGACATGTGTCGCTGTATCGCTCCTAACATGGACCGAGACGAGATGATCGTCTTAGCAAAGGGTACCTTGGTGCCCGAAACGAGGGTTAGATCCACAGTGTTGCAGTCGATCAGTGCCGAAGTTGACATGAGCGAAATGGGCTACTCTGATGAAATCTGGGTTGCTGCTCACGATGATGAGGAGGAACATCAAGATCTCGGTCGAGAAATCTGGGAGGAAAGTGGTTTTGAAGTTACGACAGAGATGCCGCTGAGGTTGCTACCTTTCTTTGAGAGTAAAGATGGGCAGTTACGTCGTGGCGCTGCTCGTTCTTTGGCTGAAGCAGTCAACATACATCACGAGACCTTGGAAGCTGTGCTCGAGCAGCTCAAGTCTACCTACATTGAGCTAGCAAAACCCAGGGTTCAGCAATTAGATGAATTTGGAATGCCCAAGAAGATGGATCTGTCCGATCCCTGGGAGGGTCGGCAAGGTATCGCGACTGCCTTCAAAGAACTCGCTTCAGTTATCAAGACCGATCAGCTGGATCCATTGTTCGATTTTCTTATCAGCGCCGGACCCCTTGGCGATAAAAACGACGCGGTACGGAGTGAAATGCTGGATGCCTCAATCAAGGCGGTCGAGATCCACGGCAAGACAATCCTCGACAAACTTATGTCGAAGTTTGAGCAGACTTTGGAGCAGCCAGACACAAACAGTGATGCGGCTGATCGTGTAAACGAAGCCGTCATCATCATGTATGGTGCCTTGGCTCGTCACCTCAGCCCTGGTGACCCTAAGATCCCCATTGTCATTGATCGCCTGGTGGCTACTCTAAGTACCCCTTCCGAAACAGTACAGTATGCTATTGCCGAATGCTTGCCTCCCCTGATTCAGGCCTGTCCAGATCAGTCTTCTAAGTATTTCGGTCAGATTCTGGAGCAGCTTCTTAGTTCGAAGAAGTATGCTGTCCAACGTGGGTCTGCATATGGTCTGGCTGGACTTGTCATGGGTCGTGGCATTGCATCAATCCGAGAATACCGCATACTCTCAACTCTCAATGATGCTGTGGAGAACAAGAAGGAAGCAAACCAACGTGAGGCCGCTCTACTCGCGTACGAGCTCCTGGCCACCATGCTTGGGCGCATCTTTGAGCCCTATGTGATTCAGATCGTGCCTCAATTGCTGACGGGCTTTGGTGACGCCAATGCAAACGTTCGGGATGCTTGTTTGGCAGCGGCAAAGGCATGTTTTGCCAGGTTGAGCTCCTATGGTGTCAAGAAGATTATGCCAACCCTTCTTAACGGCCTGGAGGAGCAACAGTGGAGAAGTAAAAAGGGTGCCTGTGACCTTCTCGGTGCAATGGCATACCTCGATCCCCAGCAGCTTGCCAACAGTCTACCCGACATCATTCCTCCTCTCACTGGCGTGCTCAACGACAGTCACAAAGAAGTCAGAGCTGCTGCGAACCGAAGCTTGAAGAGATTTGGCGAAGTCATCAACAACCCAGAGATCAAGTCCTTGGTTGACATCATTCTCAAGGCCCTCAGCGACCCTACGAAATACACAGATGAGGCTCTGGACTCGCTTATCAAAGTTCAATTCGTCCATTACCTTGATGCTCCCTCTCTGGCATTGGTCACTCGCATTCTTCAACGCGGTTTGGCCGATCGTTCTAACACCAAGCGCAAGGCTGCACAGGTCATTGGCAGCTTGGCTCACCTGACGGAGAAGAAGGACGTTATCATGCACCTGCCTGTGCTTGTGGCTGGCCTCAAGCTTGCCATCGTCGATCCAGTACCGACCACCCGAGCTACTGCTTCTAGGGCTCTAGGTTCTTTGGTGGAGAAGCTTGGAGAAGATACGCTTCCCGACCTTATTCCTGGCCTTATGCAAACCCTCAAGTCAGACACTGGTGCTGGTGACCGTCTGGGATCTGCTCAAGCCCTCAGCGAAGTTCTTGCTGGACTGGGAACAACAAGACTGGAGGAGACCCTCCCGACCATTCTCCAGAACGTCGAATCTTCAAAACCCGCCGTTCGCGAGGGTTTTATGTCGCTTTTCATCTTTCTTCCCGTCTGTTTTGGCAACAGCTTCTCCAACTACTTGGGCCGAATTGTTCCACCTATTCTCGCAGGCCTCGCCGACGATATCGAGTCTATTCGTGAAACTGCACTACGCGCAGGTAGATTGTTGGTTAAGAACTTCGCAGCTCGAGCTGTCGATCTTCTACTTCCGGAACTCGAGCGTGGTCTCGCCGATGATAGCTACAGAATCCGGCTCAGCTCCGTCGAACTCGTTGGAGATCTTCTATTTAACCTTACAGGTATCAAGGCTGGCACTGACGCCGAAGATATTGAAGACGACGAGAACATCAAGGAAGCAGGCGCGTCTCTCAAAGAAACCCTTGGCGAAGACAAGCGCAACAAGATTCTGTCAGCCCTATATGTATGCAGATGTGATACAGCTGGTGCTGTTCGATCAGCCGCCATTGCTGTCTGGAAGGTTCTCGTTCATAGCCCGAGAACCCTCAAAGAGCTTGTGCCCACCCTTACTCAACTTCTCATCAGACGATTGGGAAGCTCCAACATGGAACACAAGGTCATCGCCAGCAATGCTCTTGGAGAGCTTATTCGAAAGGCCGGAGATGGTGTTCTGTCGAGTCTTCTTCCTACTTTGGAAGAGGGTCTCCAGACATCTGTCGATGTCGATGCTAAGCAAGGTATCTGTCTTGCGTTGAGGGAACTTATTTCGTCTGCTTCTCCCGAGGCTCTCGAAGACCACGAGAAGACCCTCATCTCAGTTGTTCGTACCGCGCTTACTGATTCCGACGAGGATGTTCGAGAAGCTGCTGCAGAAGCCTTTGATTCGCTTCAGCAGATTTTTGGCAAGCGAGCAGTCGATCAGGTCCTTCCCTTCCTTCTCAACCTTTTGCGTTCTGAGGACGAGGCAGATAACGCTCTGCAGGCTCTTCTTACGCTGCTTACTGAGACAACCCGATCCAACATTATTTTGCCAAACCTCATCCCAACACTTACAACACCTCCTATTTCATCCTTCGATGCTAAGGCTCTTGCCTCTCTATCCAAGGTTGCTGGTCCTGCCATGAATCGTCGCTTGCCCAACATCATCAACTCGCTTATGGATAACGAGATCAACTGCAAGGAGGATGGCCTTCGTGAAGAGCTGGCGACGTCTTTCGACACTGTCATCCAGTCTATTGATGAATACGATGGTCTGAATACGGTCATGAACGTCCTATTGCAGCTTCTCAAGCATGAGGACCACCGTCGCCGATCAGCCACTGCACACCACATGGCCAACTTCTTCGCAGCTGCTAGCGTAGATTACTCTAGATACAGCCAAGATATCATCCGCTCCCTTCTCAATTCATTCGACGACAGAGACGCCGATGTTGTCAAGGCTGCGTGGGCAGCTCTCAGCGCCTTCACCAAGAAGCTGCGAAAGGAGGAAATGGAGTCGCTTGTTATCTCAACACGACAAACTCTTCAGCGTGTTGGTGTCGCAGGAGCGAACCTGCGCGGTTTCGAGTTGCCAAAGGGCATCAACGCTATTCTGCCTATCTTCTTACAGGGTCTCATGAACGGCACCGCTGATCAGCGAGTACAGGCCGCCCTGGGTATATCGGATATTGTTGACAGAACAAGTGAGGCTTCTCTCAAGCCATTTGTGACCCAGATTACTGGTCCCCTGATCCGAGTCGTTTCAGAGCGTGCCACCGAAGTCAAGTCGGCCATTCTCCTGACCCTCAATAACCTGCTGGATAAAATGCCCACCGCGTTAAAGCCTTTTCTTCCCCAGCTTCAGCGCACATTCGCTAAATCTCTGGCGGACTCATCCAGCGAGACGCTGAGAACCCGAGCTGCCAAGGCACTCGGAACTTTGATCAAGTACACGCCACGCATTGATCCCCTCATCGCCGAGCTCGTTACTGGATCCAAGACAGCGGACCCCGGCGTCAAGACCGCTATGCTCAAGGCGCTATACGAGGTTATCAGCAAAGCTGGCGCTAACATGGGAGAGGCTTCTCGAGCTTCTGTCTTGTCACTTATCGACATGGATACAGATGAGAGAGATGAGACCATGACCATCACTAATGCCAAGCTACTGGGCGCGCTCATCAAGAACGTTCCTGAAGATGCCGCTCTGAGTTTGTTAAAGAACCGCGTGGCCACCCCACATTTTACCCATTCTTCTGTTCTTGCTCTGAACTCCGTCCTGGCGGAGTCCCCAGATGTTCTGCTTCAAAGCTCCTTAGTCGACGACTTGCCCGACCTCTTGTGCCAGGGTGTCACTAACAAGAGCGTAAGTTACTCTTAATCTTGTGAGATGTTATACTAGTCAACTAACAATTTTTTAGGTCTTTGTCGCGGACAACTGTATTCTTGCTACTGGAAAGTACCTGCTCTCGGATTCTGCAAAGACGTTTGAGACAACAAAGGGTATCTTCGAGGCCTTGGCTTCTGTTATCCAGCCTGGCAATGCGACCGATTCGCGTCGACTTGCTCTGGTCGTCGTTCGTACCGTCAGCCGCAACGACATGGAGATGGTTCGGCCCCATGTTGCTCTGTTAGCACAGCCTATATTTGCCAGCGTTCGAGATCCTGTCATCCCTGTCAAGCTTGCTGCCGAAGCGGCATTTGTAGAGTTGTTCAATGTGGCGGACGAGGAGAGCCGCATCTTTGACAAGTTCATGGCTGGTGCCGGGGCTGACCTTGCTCCTAACACCAAGAGAAGCATGGGTGACTACTTCAAACGTGTTGCTACGAGGCTGGGTTCTCAAGCTCGCGAGAGGCGCGAAGCTGAGGGTGGGCAAGGAGGACTCGGATTATCGAACGATGAAGCCGAAGACGAAAAAGAGATATGGAGCGTGGGCAAGGTTGATGTGGGTAGCGAAGCATTCACATAAATGTATAGATTCGATCCTGAGTTTATGTCTGCCATTGCTATTATAGCAGGTTGAATGAATACAAGTACAAACGATCCAATCGCAGTATATCGCAGCATCTAATTAGGGAATCATGGTTGCCTGTAAGAATTAAGAGGATGGTGTATATTTTCTTCTTCCCCTTTTGAACTTGTTAAGTTTCAACGTGATGGGTAGTTGGTAAGCAGTTTATTTATTTTCAGTACCATTTGAAAAGTGTTGCGTTAACTATTATTAAAACTTGGCGAGAAAAAGAATAGAACAGAAAAGGCAGTTGTACCAACGAGTCAATGAGAATTTGCAGCCTCCACCTGTCAATTGAGCCATAGTAAGCTCTGTGGCACCCCACCAGAACAAATAACTACCTACTTACCTTAGTACCTAATGCCAAAAGAACGACTGAAAACAAGCCGGACCCTAAGTGGCGCGAGTCACGTGCAATCGGCGGTGACTCATGACTCTATCAGAGCCCTCGCTTAGTGCATCGAATGAGGCATAGCGCACTGAAACCCACAAACCATTCCAACAGGTGAGGTGCAACGCAGAGAAATTCTGGCCTTGCAAACCCCTCTCAGTCTTCATCCAACATCCATCGAGGACCCGGCCGTCACCACTAACGACAATCAAGATGTAAGTATATCGAATCGATCACGACACTCGAGAAGGCGATGCAGGAGGAGCTTTGGAGACAGTACGAGCTGGAAACAAATGCTCTTGATGGCGTCGTCACGGACTCGGTGCTCGGGAAAATCTTGAACACGGTTATCATATTATCAGAGGGGACTGGTGGCTAATCGATAATTTTCTTTTCTCGACTACAGGGTCAACCTGCGAACTCAGAAGCGCCTGGCCTCATCGGTCATCGGCTGTGGCAAGCGCAAGATCTGGCTCGACCCCAACGAGCAGAGCGAGATCTCCAACGCCAACTCTCGTCAGACCATCCGAAAGCTCATCTCCGATGGCCTCATCATCCGAAAGCCCGTCACCCAGCACTCGCGATCGCGCGCCCGCGAGCTGAACCTCGCCCGACGAGAGGGCCGACACCGTGGCTACGGTAAGCGTAAGGGTACCGCCGATGCCCGTATGCCCAGCCAGGTCCTCTGGATGCGCCGCCTCCGAGTCCTCCGCCGTCTTTTGGTCAAGTACCGTGCCAGCGGAAAGATCGACAAGCACCTCTACCACGAGCTGTACCACAGCAGCAAGGGTAACGCCTTCAAGCACAAGCGTGCCCTCGTAGAGCACGTATGTCTTATCCATCATGTTGCCCTATCATTAGGGCTACGTCGAGGGATGCCTACTGACATGGAGATTTACAGATTCACCGTGCCAAGGCTGAGAAGGCCCGCGAGACTGCCCTTCAGGAGGAGATGGATGCCAAGCGTGCGAAGAACAAGGCTGCCCGTGAGCGCAAGCAGGAGCGTGCGGTGGCGAAGCGAAATGCCCTCCTTGCCGAGGAATAAATGTAAGCCTAGTGGACAACGACAACATTTCGGTCTTAAGAGGAGGCTGCATACGGAGTCTACGGGTTGGGTCTTTTTTTATGCCCTTCTGGTTTCTACACTTGTACCGGCGGGGTTCAGGCATGTAGCATTGAAAATGGAATCGATGATGCTCGGATGCTTGGATGTTTTCCCATTTACGATCTTGTCGTGAGCATTTGCTTTGCTCACTCCCACAACAAACCGCTTCAATCAGTGACGAAAATGATGTTTGCCTATGTCTTTATCTGCGGTCGTATGTGATGTTCGATCTATACTGCCAACTGGGGTGACCAAGAGGATCCAGACCCACACTTGAGCCGCAACTTGACAATTCTTAACTGTGGGAGCGTCATTAAATAGCACATGCAATCTGTTTCACCAGCGATGAATCACATAGCAGGCGTCTCACAATTGGTTAAGCCATAAACACAAAGTAATTATGAACATGGATGTCAACCAGTATCCGGAAAACAACGGTGCCATCAAGAGACGAATTAAATCCATGGAATCTTGACTGCCTGACTTGAATGAAACCGAGAAACGACTAGACAAGATGCATGGGGTCATTATCAAATAACATTAGATCAGACTGTTATACTGGCTCCATTCATATCTTGCAAGTAGTGACTTTCTGGAGTTGGATGTTGCGATAGGTCTCCCCAGTTACATCATACCCACAGACTCATGGTTTATTATTGATCCGCCACAATAAGTCTGTGTGACTAAGTGTTGATGGATATCACAAAGGTTGGACCAGTCCCATTTTATTATAGAGGAACTCGCGTCCACAAACTGCGCTGCAGGGGGTGCCTACATATTGCTAATCCCATCCATTGGAACTGACGCAAACAGCAGCCCGCATTAACTACAAATGATGCACTAGACGCAACAGCTTCAAAGAATCTCAACCCATGATGCCAGCCGCAACAGTGATAAGTATTACATGCAAAATATATACTACCAGTAGCTTCAAGACATATAATAATTACATAGGTACCTATGTTTATCAATAGATCTTGAAGATTAACTGCAGAAGGTACGCGCTAAAGGTGATGTTTAGGTATTGCCTACTATCTAGATAGGAGGTAGGTACCTACAGGTCTGTATGGCCCACCGAGCAAGGTTAGTACCTTAGTATTCTTTGAGGTACCTGTTGCGGTTGGCAGCTTTTCGTTTAGACCAATGCAACATGAGATCCATGCTTAACATTCGAGTCTCGGTCCTGCCCGGGCTTCCTCCACCTCCACCTCCACCTCCTCCACCTCGCCCACGCTCACGCTTTCTGCACTAAATAAGTCCATCGTCTCAGTCGATGACGTTCTGAGCGATCGCGCCGTTAGACAATCACAACCACATTGCGAAGTCGTGTGGTTTTCTGTGAAGAACTATAGCAGGACAGCCACTTTCTTTCTTCTGCCAATCGTACTCCTATTGCCCGATTTCTGCACCCGTCTACCAGCTCTACGCCCCGCCATGTCCCTCACAGGCGTGAGAGGCACCTCCCGTGTCTTGCGTAGCATTGCGAAGCCAGTCGCCATATCAGCGACATGCACTCGCCCAGCTTCTTCGTTAGCCGTTGAGGATCAGCAGCAGGTGCGCTCTTGTTCAATTGGATCTTTAGGATAAGTCTAGCAGCTAACAAATCTCAATTCCCCTACTACAGGCTCTCTCGGCTCACCTGAACAAAGCTGACCCCGCCGTCTTTGACATTATCGAGAAGGTCGGTTGCCTCGCTGAATAGGGGCCCTCATGCCTTTTCCCGTTTACTTATCGGCTGGATAGGAGAAGAATCGTCAGAAACACTTCATAAATCTGATCCCTTCCGAGAATTTCACGTCACAAGCCGTGCTCGATGCTCTGGGCAGTGTGATGCAAAGTGAGCTTTATTCAAGGCCGGCCGCAGCAAGTGCTAACAGCAGGCGTCACAGATAAATACTCAGAAGGGTATCCAGGTGCCCGGTACTACGGCGGTAACGAATTCATCGATCAGTCCGAAAGACTTTGTCAACAACGCGCTCTAGAATCATTTGGCCTCGATCCGAAGCAATGGGGGGTGAACGTTCAAGGTTGGTCAATACAGACATCATTTAAACTACTCTATATCTCCCCAGTTTGATGCTGATTGTATTGTTAAGCTCTGTCCGGCGCACCCGCCAATCTCTACGTTTATTCCGCTTTGCTCAATACACACGACCGGCTAATGGGTCTGGACCTACCACATGGTGGCCATCTATCACACGGTTACCAAACACCAACCAAGAAGATCTCTGCCATCTCAAAGTACTTCGAAACTTTACCATACCGGTTAAATGAGACGACTGGATACATTGATTATGACAAACTGGAGGAGATTGCGAGCGTGTATAGACCAAAGATTATCGTTGCTGGTGCAAGTGCATACAGTCGACTTATTGACTACCAACGCATGCGAGAGATCTGTGACAAAGTCAACGCCTATCTTCTTGCCGATATCGCTCATATTTCTGGTCTAATTGCAGCCAAGGTCATACCTGGACCGTTCGCACACGCAGATATTGTAACTACTACCAGTCATAAAAGCTTACGGGGGCCCCGTGGTGCCATGATCTTTTACAGAAAGGGCACTCGAAGGCAGCACCCGAAAACTAAGGAGGATATCCTTTATGACCTTGAAGGTCCAATCAACAATTCCGTCTTCCCCGGTCACCAAGGCGGCCCCCACAACCACACCATCACAGCCCTCGCCGTGGCTCTCAAGCAGGCTCAAACTCCTGGGTTCCACGCATATCAGTCTCAAGTGTTAAAGAACGCGAAAGCGTTCGCGAAACGGTTGAGTGAGCCCAAGGGCAAAGGCGGCTTAGGTTACAAGCTTGTCAGCGGGGGGACAGACAATCACTTGGTCCTGGCCGACCTAAAACCACACGGCATTGATGGTGGTCGAGTTGAACGCGTGCTCGAACTAGTTGGCGTCGCAGCCAACAAAAACACAGTCCCAGGGGACCGTTCTGCTTTGGTTCCCGGTGGTCTTCGCATGGGTACACCTGCCATGACCACTCGCGGCTTTAATGAGGATGACTTCATCCGCGTCGCTGATGTTGTTGATCGCGCTGTCACTATCGCTTCTCGCATTGACAAGGCTGCTCGGAAGGCGGCGGAGGAGAAAGGTGATAAGACTCCTGGTAAAATAAAGGTTTTCCTAGAGCATCTCGGCGATGGTGAGACACAATCCGAAATCGTTCAGCTGCGAAGTGAAGTCGAGGATTGGGTAGGCACATACCCTGTACCATGGGGCACGTCGCAATAACATTCTACTGGCGAATCGTTTAGTCAAGAACTTATGAATTGATACACCAAACCCTTCTCTACTCGTGGTGAGGGAACAACAACAAGGTTCTCACGTTATCTTGGGTTGGCACAAAACATGCAACTCGGCTCGACAGGTCTATAGTGCATATCATGATCCATAATCGTTCGGTTCCTGACTCCATCGGCCCATTATTTACGCAATGAACTTTGGTACAACACGACTTGAGGCTCGAGGAGACTCAGCTTGAAAACACCAAGTAGGACATAAGAATTTCATCTGACTGTGTTTATTATGCGAATTTTTTTTTTTAATTTAACGGCAATCCCGAAACATCGTTACAACGCTAAGTAATTAATTATTACACCTAAACAACTAATGAATATACAAGTTTTGGTTGATCATAAAATATATATCCCCTAGCCTCTGCCAAGTACTTTTTTCGTACTCGGCCTCTCCCTCACCTTCTCATAATACACCTTGAGGTTTTTCAACCCATCAAAAGTTTTCAGGCCCACTTCGTCTACCATGCTGTAAAGAACTGGCCAAATTGCGAAGTCAGGCAGCGACATCTCTGCGCCAGCAATAAAGGGCTGTGCGTCCCCTTCTACGAAACCGTCCCAGACCTCAAGTTCTTGTTTGAGAGACTTGATATCTCGTGTGCCACTGTCGCCGACCTTGGGCTGGTTTCGCCAAATATCCAAAAAGACCATGGCACGCTGGAAACGAGTGAGTCGAGTTGCAAGTGCCGACGGAGCTTGCAGAGCACTACCAGGGTTGCTAATGCTATAACGAGCATCCAGATACAACATGACAGCAAGATCACCTTGCACGATGGACTTATCCTTATCCGCAAACTTGACGACAAGTTTATCGGAGCTTAACGGCTCGGATCCTGTTGTTATGCTTCCTTTTGCATGGTTTACGCCAAACTCGGCCAACATCAAAGCAATGCGCATATTGGCAATTGGGTCGCGGCAAGCAAAGAAACGAGGCGCATTGCTCATATGCAGCACGTCAAATCCTTTTCCATAATACGCATCCCAGTCAAATTCTGAGGTATGGTTTTCGGTTCCGAAAGCCTTCAGCATCTCGATAGCTTCGGAAGATTGGCCGTTGATGACGGGATGAGACTCGTCACGGGTCTTGCCTTTGGCTCCTTGGCCCCAAATAAGAGTCTCCTCCCGGTTCAAGAACGTACCGATATGTCGAAATGTTAGAGATATTCGGCCCCCCTCGAAAGCAAGTTCCGCCTCGGACTTTTCTTTTCTGGGTCGTTTATCCTGGCGAATAGCGTGCAACCACTTCATATTGCTACGTAGACCTAACCGACATAGTGAATTGTGTGGGAGTCTGGCGCGCTGGATCGTTCTCTTCGCGTCTGCCGGTGATGAGGCTCCGTCTTGAGCAGCGTCCTTGTCTTTTTTCTTCGTCCTGAACGTGAAGATTCGTTCAGCACCCAGGCTCACGTTGGCGATATAAGATCCTTTGACAATATCCAAGGTTTTGTCGCTGTGTTCGGAGATGTAGTCGGTACCATCTCGGTAGTACTGAATGAGCACGTGGTTTAAGGGATGCCCCAGGTGCTTCTCTGTTTCGGTCCTGATGGTCTGAACGGTCGGGGAAAATGGCAGCAGTGGTGGCGATTCATCAGAAGGGTGTCGATAAACTGGGAGGCTTCCGTCTGAACCAACTTCACCCTGCACTGCGACAAGTCGTGGGACTTGTCCGCCTTGGTGGGACATATGCTGCCAATGGACCTCCTCGCGTAGCTTGTCGAATATGCCGTCGACTAGAGAATCAGGGAGAGCATTCTCGATAATATCGGTATCTCCTTCGCAAAGCTCCCTCTTTCGAAAGTTATCATCACGCCTTGCCATTGTTTTCTTGTCCTTCGGAGTTTCTGACTCCTTGGTCTTTTGATCAAGATGCTTGTCGTCCGGGGTAGGGATCGCTTGGATGAGTTTTGGTTCGCTCTGTGTTTTGTTTGCCGAGACTGATGACTGAGTATACTTGTCTTTATCTTTGGGGGAGCTCTTTGAACGGTCTGGATCAATGGTAGATGTTTCTTCAGCACTTTGCAGTGGGGATGCTTGATGTGCCTTGTCTCCTATTGCATCCACAATCTTACTTTTGATAGATGAATCTGCGATCTGTGCAACGTCGGGCTCTCCACTCGTTATAGGCTGGTTCATGTCAAGGGTCTTTTCAGTCTTTGGCAATTTGGTTATTGAGCCATGGCCTTCAACTGCATCTGTTGACGAGGCCTTTGGTGGGGTCTGAAGTGATGAGCGTGCCGGGCTTGGTGAATCTGAAGCCAGCCGAAGGCTTGTCATGTCTTTGACAAAATCCGGGGTGGTGCTCTTCTCGCGGCCTTTCGTCTCTTTGGAACCTGACTTGAAGGTCTGTGACTGTTCCGAGCCTTGTGATGAGGTGGGTGACTGGGTCCTTCGTGACTTTGGGAGTTTCTCCTTGGGCTGTATTACCTCCATCACCTCATCGTATGAAGCGATCTCACACCCGGTGAGTTCTATCAGAGAGGCTATTGCTTCGCTCTTCCTTGACTCGGTGCGATAACCACAGCAGTCATCGACAATGGTGATGGCCATGCCATGTCCGGCAGCATCCAGGGCTGTCGCGTACACACCAACATTAGTCAATGACCCGCAGATGAAAAGCTCCATGACCATCTTGGCTCGCAAAACGCGCAGTAGATGAGTCGACCGAAAAGCCGAGTAGTGGGATTTAGAAAGCTTTGCGTCTGTCTTGTGCATTGAGTCTTGGATGACGGAGGCGATCTGGCAGCCAGGCGTGTCGGTTTTAACACATACAGCATCCTCATGACTGAGGAAAGCCTCCTTGTCTGGCGGACCACTAGCCTCGATTATCTTATCTGGAGGACTTGGACGACCCCTTGAAGAATATTGTACTGATCTAGGCGCCTTGTCGGTGATAACAATATCTTCCTCCGGTGCATGTCGCGTTTCGTTAAACTGAGACTGGACCCAGACAACATCACCTACATTTCGGAACGCCTCTGAAAGTTTGACAGTACGCTCTACAAAGCCGTCTGGTTCGTGGACAGGTAGAGCACCATCCTTGGATATGAAGTCCTCTTGAAAATCCACTCCGATGAGGGCTTTGCGTGTTGTGATTTGCGGCAAAGAGGCCTGGTCGAAAGGAAACATTGTGGATGGTACAGCGTAAGAGTAGAATAGATGTCTGATAGGGAATTCGTGCAGATGCATAAAAAATATCTCGGAATGGCAAGCCGTGAAAGTCCAGCTTCCAGCCTATGTATAGAAAATAATACAAAGCATACGATGCCGTCCTTACACGGTAGGTGGGACTGTAACTTTGATATTGAGGGTTTTAGTTAGGGCAGGGGTGTTAGACAATCAGGGTCCTAGGAAAAATCCAATTATAATGTCACTAGGCCTGGGTTCTGTCTGAACGTGCAGGTAGATATACAACGTGGCATTTATTGGTAGTTGTACACGAAATGTAATAAGCTTTTCTTTTTCGCATTGTCTAAGAATAGCCTGTGTTGTGACGCCACTTACTCTTATGTCTATGGATTTTTACTTGGGTAGAGGCAATTAATGTACAGATATATATAGTAACATTAAAAAAAGAAAACCTGATCTCTTTATATGAACTACGCTCGCGTTAACATCTCCATTGCCAAACACATAATTGAGGGCTGCTCAAAAAAGATCAGCTTCGTCAGGCAGCATGTGACACGCTTTGACTTAAAGGGTGCTTGCTAGGTAGTTTGAGTGATATGTGGTGATAAACTGACTCGCTTGTCACCTGGAAACCATGCAAGTGGTTTTCGTAACTGCCCCTCTGATGTTGAGCGAGAAGTGTACTGGCATATTTCCAAGTGTCGGTCAAAAGATCCATTGAGTAGTAGGTACTACCTCTGTACAGTAGGTACTACAGTAAGTGGATGATGAGAATCGTTACTTGCATGGATCAGTGCAATAGGTTGTATTGGGAGCTTCAAGGGACTTGAGCGGTAAGGCCAGACCGTTGTCGATCTGTTGGTCTAGAACTTTGTCATACCACTGGCATTAATACTGCACACAAGTTGCACATTATCTAAAGGCAGCATAGAGGACCGCGACGTAATCTGGCGTGTCAGGATGACTTGTTTATTTGTCTCTGCATCTGTATTATAACTTTATTTCATCATTGAATAGATAGATGCCTTTCCCTTAGCACGCACCTACCTTTTTACACAGAAATAGGCTTTCCAGGTTGTAATGGAAAGGCGACATTTACTCCATACAAGTGCCGGCATTTACCAACATGCCTTCGTAGGTACTTAAAAGCTGGAAACTACTTACAACCCAAACCTCACGACCAACCGTCAGCTCCTTCATGAATATATTTAGATTTGATTATTTTAATTTAGTGCCAGCTTTAGAAGCTGGATTCCAGCTGGATATTACCTACGTGGTAGGCCGTGCTGACAGTATTCCATGTAGCTATAAGCGTTAGTGATTCAGGCACAAGAAGTTGGGTCGAGTGGGGCTCATCCAATATTAGCGAATGGGCCGGGGTTTCTCCAGACACCACCAGCGAAGCTTAGCAGCTCCTTGTTTAAGCTCTTACTGATACATAAACATCTATCGCGAACGTGCATTCAGCCTCACAAACGACAAATTCACTATCGACTTATCTAATACTTATACCTGCTGTATGCAACACAACCAGATATCAACACATTATCGCTAGGACTCTCAAAGCAACGATTATCAATGGGAAATTAGCGAGTCGACATTGCATCGCGTCGCGAAACCTCCGACTGCGAAATCGGTCGCAATGACACCCAAGCGAAGTCTATCGCCCGTCGACGGGCAACAGCCTGATCCAAAACGCGCTCGACTGGACGAATCCGAAAACGAGGTGATACAACTAGACGACGACGAGATTAGTTCGATCGCTTCTTTGGTACCGAATCCTCATTACCAAGCTAGAACAGGCCTTCAGCGTTCTATCGCAATGGTTCTCAATCATGATGGGTTTGAAGGAGCAAGCCCCGAGGCAATGGAAAGTTTCACGGGAATAGTAGAGACCTGTGAGTTACGATTTGGTCATGGGCAACCAAGACCGGGTTATTGACATATACCAGATTTGGAGGGCATGATTGAAGCTGCAAAAACTCTCGCTTTGGCTGCTCGCCGCGAACATCCCATACCCACTGACTTCGAGCATGCGCTACGACGGCACAACGTCAGTGTCTCATCACTAAAACCACACTTGAAGCCGCCCGTTCCCAAAACACAAGTGTTTCCTGGCTACGTTGATGTTTTGCCTGAAGATCTTGACGCATACACGACACTGCCACTTCTGGGCGAGGAACTCAGTGGTCAGCCCGACAAGGACGAGAAAGACTATGTCCCGACTTCGTTCCCTGACTTTCCAAGCAAACACACCTATAAGTTCACTCCTCAAGAAGATACCAGCATTCGTGATTCTAAGAAAATACGCGAAGAGGCGGCAAGAACAGCTCAGCAGGGGGAGGATGCTCTTAGACGACTCGTACGAGCATCCAAGATGCGAAAACAGAAAGAAGTAAAAAACCTGGTTGAACGCGATACGCACGGGAAAGAGAGATTCCGGCTCTGGGAATCCACAATGAAACGGTTCATGGCGACTGAAGGCAGAGGGGAAAATACTGATCAAATGGAGATTGCGGACCACAGCATGATTGTCAACGGTGAAGCGCTTTTCGCACGAAAGGAAGTACCAAGAGCTGGCAAACGTTCAACCGCTTTAGCAAGCAAAAAGGTGACATAAGGATACATGAACAAGATCACCAACATGATATCCAATATGCATATAATGGTGTTGGTTGGATGATGGCGTCAGGTGTTTCGGGGTTTGCTTTGTATTTCTCCTCTCTTTGATTTGATGTTTCCTGCGAGGGTAAACATGGAGACAGATCAGTTACTGATGTAGAGTTGCGGCTAAGAACGAATCGAACAAAGACCAAGGCCATCGTTCCTTACTTACATGCACGGAACAACTTGGTTATTGATACAATATGACTGAATCGTATTATGTGCGTTTACCCATTTCTCCCATACGAAGACCACTGACATTGATATTCAACCTTTAGGCCGCATCGATCAAATATGCGAGGACGAGCTACACGGCGATCAAGAAGCATTCTCCTTCCCACAACAGTCTGGTCTGGTCTACCGCACATTTTACTCTGCTCCGTGATCAAACTATAGCTTCCCTTCAATTGGCTTGAGGACTGCGTAGTATAGCTCCAAGGCTTTGTTAGGACATTTGACCGAGATCGCAGCCCGTTCAGCATCATATCTCATAATGAGCTCATCTTATCAGCCACATTGGGGCATGTGTGCCACGATCAACAGCGCCACGCAACTGGAAAAAAAAACCACACCCTAGAGCAAGTGCCAGAGAAAATAAATACGTACCTCGCCTGCCGCTCGCACACCCCGCTAATTTCAAAGCGGAGTTCAAGGCCCTAACTTTCCTTAATTTTTAACCCACACAAAAAAAAGGGCAGGTACGATTCGCAACCGCCTTCCCATCCGACTCGGCCTAGGTTTTGCAGAGCAGCCTTTGATTTCTCTCTTTCTTCCCCTTCACGCACCTTGATCCTCTGCATCGCCTCGTCACCGCAAAAATGGCCGAACAATTGATCTTGAAGGGAACCCTCGAGGGCCACGTACGTCGAACCCCATCAGCCCTGCTTCTATCGATGCCAACTGCTGTGTCGCGAATGTCGCCGGTCACGGCCCGCTTCATAACGAAATGCTGAGTCGGCATCATGGAAGGAGATAATATTTGAGGAAGGAAAGACTGAAGGCTGACTGTTCACAGAATGGCTGGGTCACTAGCCTGGCTACCTCCATGGAGAAGTATGTGCAGCATTGCAAACACGCAGTTGATCCAAGTCACCTAACTAACCGTTCGACAGCCCCAACATGCTCCTGTCTGCTTCCCGAGACAAGACCCTGATCATCTGGAACCTCACCCGCGATGAGACCCAGTACGGCTACCCCAAGCGATCTCTCCACGGCCACTCTCACATCGTTTCCGACTGTGTACGTTTACCCAGTGCCCCGCCTTGAACAACAGCGCTTCGGCGGGCAGAAGAAATGAAGAATTCGACTGATTGTTGGAAATAGGTTATCTCTTCTGACGGTGCCTACGCTCTGTCTGCCTCTTGGGACAAGACTCTGCGTCTCTGGGAGCTTGCTACCGGTACCACCACTCGACGATTCGTCGGCCACACCAACGACGTCCTCTCCGTCAGCTTCTCTGCCGACAACCGCCAGATCGTTTCCGGTTCTCGTGACCGAACCATTAAGCTCTGGAACACCCTTGGTGACTGCAAGTACACCATCACCGATAAGGGCCACACCGAGTGGGCCTCTTGCGTTCGCTTCAGCCCCAACCCCCAGAACCCTGTCATCGTTTCCGCTGGTTGGGACAAGCTTGTCAAGGTCAGTACAACAAGCCATATTTTCCTTGCCGCTTTTTACATGATGTTTGCAACCCAAGTATTTGCTACTTCAGAGCCTGTTCACGCAGGCCATGAGACCACTTTTCACCATTGCCCTGATCTTAACTTGCCACAATTCTTTATATACACGCCCAGATTCATGCATTTGACAAGGTTCTGACATCTGGTATAGGTTTGGGAGCTCTCTACCTGCAAGCTCCAGACTGACCACATTGGTCACACCGGCTACATCAACACCGTCACCATCTCCCCCGACGGTTCCCTGTGCGCCTCTGGTGGCAAGGACGGTACCACCATGCTCTGGGATCTTAACGAGTCCAAGCACCTCTACTCCCTCAACGCCAACGACGAGATCCACGCTCTTGTCTTCTCCCCTAACCGATACTGGCTGTGCGCTGCCACCGCCAGCAGCATCATCATCTTCGACCTCGAGAAGAAGAGCAAGGTTGATGAGCTCAAGCCCGAGTTCCCCGCTGTCGGCAAGAAGAGCCGAGAGCCTGAGTGTATCAGCTTGGCTTGGTCTGCTGATGGCCAGACTCTGTTCGCTGGTTACACTGACAACATCATCCGTGCCTGGGGTGTCATGTCGAGGGCATAAATTGCTCTACCCTGTAAAAAAGAGGCGTGGTGACGAAGGCGAGCGGAAGAAGGTAGATCATTGGTGGGGCGTCAATTGGTTGGCTTCCTCGTTTGGTCTTTATTGATGCAAAGGAAGGGGGGCGACTACAAATCTGACGAGGGCATAACGCATTTGATGGTTATAGGCAGCCCCTGAAATTACCGGGATTCATCCTTTTGTTCTCCAATAAAGAACTCGAGTTTTCAAAATATGTCACGACTTCCTTTCGGTGATTGTATGTATATGTGCCTATCTAAGCTATCATGTAATGTCGCCGGTCGTACAGTCAAAACGTGCCTATGTGATCAACACGGATACAACTGTCTCCTTATTCTGGCACATCAAGAAACGTTCGGTGACCGTTAACCAACAAAAGAAGGACTATTCTGCCAACCACAGGCTCAGGGTTTAACGAAGATAATGTATCATATAGCACTAAACACCTTTTTAACCAAGCATTGATTAGAATGTAAATGCTTTTATGAAGTATTGGCATAGTGCTTGCATGGGTACCGATGAAAATTGCCAGATAAATAAGTGTGTTCCAGATACTATGGACCAGCTTTGGCACATGGTCATTTCATTTTCCTAGGACTCCCTATCTGGCACAATGCTTGTTTTCTCAGTCCACCTTGACCTAAAAACCGTCGTCTGGATGATGACATTATAGGGTGAACGCCGGTGTGCGGCACAAGAGTTATCCACCCGTTATCCCAATCGCTAGTCCCTGCTCTAAAGCCTCTCTACATGAAAGGTGGCAGAGAAAATGGATATCCGCCGTTCTTGACACGGAACACGCTCAACAAGAAGCTGTACACGAGGAAGAGAAGACCACCAAAACCGATGACAGCGACTTGCTGAGTCTTGGCATCGGCAATTCGCGGAACCTTGATGGTGAGAGTGATGACGCAGAATGACAGAACACCATCTTGGACATAGAGGTTAGCATGAGTAGACAAGTTGAAAAGGAAAAGGTACAACATACAAAGTGCCGCCACAATCTGGGTCTCTAAGCCAAGTTGCTGCTGGAAACCTGGGACAATATAGTTGATCCCGCCGCGTCCATCGCCAGTAACATAAGGAACCTTGCGGATGTGGTTGAACATATGGCCACTGATGAACAACAGGATAACCATCAGGGAGATAGCAGCCCAGAGATTACGGCTTTGGAAAATTGGAGCGAGGTAGGGCCAAGCAACCATGACCGCAGTGAGGACTCCGATTATAGCAGTGATGGAGACTATCCAACCTGTGTAGTTGATAGGCCGCTTAACGCTAGGGTGAGGTCGGTCAGGAAGAGAGCGAGCGAGCCATGACTGAACTCGTTCGGCGGATGCAGGTCTGAATGATGTCAGTTCATTGCCATTCCTGTGTTTACGAGATTGCGGTACTCACCCAGTGTTGAAGTCATAGCGATCGGGCTCCTTCTTGGCTGATGCATGGGGACCAACCGTAGGATGGAATAGAAGCAACACAGGAGCAGTTGAGAGACCAAGCTGTTATACAAGTCAGCAACCAAACTACCACAGTTTTTTTGTATTGCTGTCTTCCAAGGGTACATACCGACATGAAGGTATCTCTACCGTCAACGAAATCTAGCGTGCCAAAAACCAGTCGCGATTCGGCTGCCTTGTCGCCTTTGTTCCAACTCTTGCCTAGCAGTTCCCATTCAGGCTGAAACTCTCGGCATAACTGACAAGAGAATCGCGCATCGGCAGCGGTAAGCAGTACAGCAACACTGTAGTCTCGAGGTGTGGATGTCAAGGACTTGTAGGTGGAATCCTTGAGCTTGAGAGGCGTCGAGATTTGTTTGGCGTGGAATTCGTTGAATCGCTCGGCGGAGGACTTCTTCGCAGCCACAACGCCTGTCGCAAGCAAGGCGAAGGAGAGAAGCGAATTGAGAAAACGCATGGCGGCTAGAACAACAATTCGGGGATGAGGAAAAGAGGAAAAGGAAGAGGCCAATTGGCCAAGTATTTCGTAGAAGAAGAGTGAAGCTACTGACCTAGTTCACCTTGTTACTTACACCTTGTACACAAGAAGCTGGAGCTAATGAACTGAAGCTGAGGTGGCCTCTGATTCTAGCTGCGGTACGTACCTAAATACCTTACCTTAGTAAGCTCTCATAGACAAACAGGGAATTGGTGGGGGGGCAGGCGCATCGCATAAAAACTGGTACTGATTTAGTGGTTGATGGAAATATCAAATCAGCTTTAGTGGTTAGATAACCTGAGAAAGCACTTACAATTTCGTCTAGTTGTTTTCCAGTCCCCTATTTTTTGCAGCCCGTCGTGGTTTCACGCGTCATTGGGCAGGATCTCTTTGCCTTTCATTCATCACGTGCCTGCGTCCGTGCAGCGTGCCAGTATCTACACTAGTCTAGATGTAGCATCTTGTTTATTGCTACTGGGAATAGCCTAGTTACCAAAACACAGACTTTGGCTGGCTTCTGATATCCGTTAATTCATCCCACTTCGTTGTTCAAACCGTTCGCATGAGACACGCTTTGCATATACACAAGCATCATACTTATCTGCCGCATTTAGCCCCATTGTTATAATTGACCTGCACTTTCCATCTAGGATAATGAAGGTCAGGTCCAGCGAGGTAGCTATGCACGTTACGACATGCTTGACATTAACACAATACTGACTGCAACCTCACAGCGCGTAGCTCGGATCAACGAGCTCGAACTGAAGCACCAGAGTAATGTCAATCAGATGGAATTGACGGGTCGTGACGAAGAAGCTCGTTTACTGAAGCTTCGACTGTTGACACTACGCGATGAAAATGCTTCGTTGAAGGACAGGCTGGTTCAGAGAGATGCTCTCGTGAAGAAACTCTCCAAACAAAGCAGCGACACACAGGCCGAGCTCAAAACATCCAAATCGAAGCTCAAAGCCCAGGATACACAAATCCGAAAACAGAGTAATGCATTGGAAGATCTCAAGGTGAGTGGCAGGCGGCGAAACCCATCAGGTATTTAATTAACGGTAGAGCAGGCTGAGATCGACTCGTTAAACGAATTTAGACAAGACTCAAACAAAGTCTTGCAGGAGAAACTTGCCCTGAGTCGTAAGCTTGACCAGATTCAACCCGAACTCGAACATCTCCAGTCACAACTCGAAAATCATCGCGCTATTGTCGCCCAGAAGCAGGATCTCGAACGCCAACTCAGTTCGGTCGAAGTCGAGCTTGAAAATGAGAAAAGAACTAACCAACGCATGCAATCAAAAAACCAAAACAGCGATGAGTGGAAGGGGCAGTTCGACGAAGCTAAGGAAGAAATGGAAAGACTCAACAAAGAACATAGCAGAGAGCTACGGGAAGTCCGCGGTGAATACGAGATGTTGGAAGGCCGCATGGAAGACACAAAAAGCAAGTTGAAGAAGACACAGACAGACTTGAAGGATGCGCGAGCCGAGCTTACATCTTGCCGTGCCGAACTAGAGGAAGCACGTAAGATGATGGCCAACAACAAGTTGAGCAAGAAGAATGCCGTCACAAAGGAACAACTGGCCGGAAAGAGGCGAGCTCATGATATAAGCATGGAAGATATCAGCATCGGAACGCCAGGACCGGATGAAAACACTCTTCGGCGCCCGTTCAAGAAGCGAGGCGCTGAACAGGCATTAGTAGGCGAGAAATCGACCTTTTCGATTACACCATTCTTGAATCGCAGCAAGAATATATCCGACAGCCTGTCGGAGGAGCCAAGTGAAGTCCATTCACCGACGGGTAAAGCTGCTGATGACCCGGAACCTGTGGCACCTGTTGAGGATGAAGTTGCGGAAGCTGGTGATTCACTCTCCATTGAAGCTATAGATGAAACCTCTGGTTCAGATGGCCAGTCAGATGGTCATGTTAGTGCTGAAGAGATCGAAGAACCGAAGGCTCAGAAGGGACGGGGTAGACCAAGAAAGGCTCTCGATGAGGCACCAACAACAAAGAAGAACATGCCTGTACAGGCAAAGAAAAAGGCAAACACAACAAAGGCTCCCGGCAAGCTTGCAGCGGTGAGTGAGGAAGTCGAGATTGGTGAGACAGAGGCTGAGCCTCAGGCAAGGCCCAAAAAGATGCTTGGGTTATTGAAGTCTAACCCTGCTGCGGCGTTGTCGAGGCATGGTGCTGATGACGCAGATGGGCGAAAGAAGAAGCGCAAGGTGCTCGGTGGTGGCAACAAGACTCTGTTTGATGATGATGAAGAAGCCGAACCAGCGCCAAATCCAGCGAAGATACAGATGGGGGCTGGCCGTAGGGCGAAAGCGCCATTGGGAGGCCCTCGTAATGCATTTGCCGGGGCGACCTTCTCTCCCTTGAAGAAGGATAGAAGAGGAGCCGGTGCTAGTTTCCTTCATTGAAAAGGACTGTTCAGTTGTTTCGTTCGTCTAACAGGACAAATATGGCATGGGACGGCGTGGTTTACTGGCGTTTACTGGTTCATTGGGCTGGATCAGCGGTGCTATTGGGTCGGGAGTTTGGCATAGGCGCAAGGATTTTGAACTGGAATTAGACATTGCCTCTTAGTAGGCGCAAAAGATGAAGTGTACATTTGTAACCAGGATTTCATCCAAAGTGTGTCGAGGCTTTGTACATTCCCAGCATGCATGTCAGTATAGGTTAGCAAGGCCGTCAGGCACAGTCAGACAGTTCAACTACTTTCAACTAATAATCTCGTATCTTCCACATTCTATGTGCCCCCAGACACTTCAGGGGATTTGGTGATTGAACGAGCTACTGAATTGTCTATTGTGTTTATGATAGCGTTGCTGGAGTTGATTCTGCGATTCCATGATTCTCGACGGATGACTCCGCTAGGCACTTGCAAAAGAAAGCCTACCTAGCTAACACAGGGTTGTGAAAAGTTTTGTCGCTACTAATATCATTATTCTTGCCACCTGCAATCTTCAAAATGATCTCTCGATTGGCACCATGCCTTACAGGCCAATGTGTTTCCTCAGTGTTATCATTGCAGAAATCGATCGCACCTTTTGTCCGATGGTCGTCATCGGGATCTCGCTGGAAACAGCGCCAGGGTCGTGATTCCTATGCCCGTGGTGCAAAGGTCCAGGGACTCAAAAGTCGGGCAGCTTTCAAGCTACTCGAGGTTCGTCATTTTTCTTTCTTATCGTGACATGTCCAGAGTCATGAGTGGGCTAATGTCTCCGTTAGATGGACTCGAAATACAGACTTTTCAAGGGAAGCGGACAGACAGTGGTCGATCTTGTGAGTTTGGTTTACACTCGATATTCCCAGTACCAAGAGCTAGCTCCTCTACTTACCTCATTATCAGGGATACGCACCAGGTAGTTGGTCACAGGTAAGGTCCATATGTCTCTTGGCTCTACAGATCATTGATGATATAAGGTCGCTGTAGAAAGAACCAGGCCCAATGGTCGGGTCATTGGTATCGACCTTATCCCAGCCCAACCGCCGCGTGGTGTTGCAACCTTCCAGGGCGACTTCCTTTCATCAGACGTACAGGAAATGGTCAAAAACTTCATTCTTGAAAGCCATCGACGCCCACCTCCCCTACAAGATAATAGTGAAGCCGAACAGTCTAGTCCCGATGAGGCTGCTGCGCTTGATCGGCCGAGTTATCTTGATATGGAACGTCATGCTGCCCAGGATGAGGTACAGTTGTTGGAATCAGAGGCGTCAAAAAAGCGCATCGTAGATGTTCGTTCAGCTATCTCTGTATAACCTGTACGCTAATGCCTGTCTAGGTTGTTCTTAGTGACATGTCAGCACCCTGGGACCAAACCACTGGCTTTAACGTGAACACGTTGAGTAACCCGTATCATAGGTTGATGAACACGAGCGGGAACGCCTTTCGCGACCATGCCGGGAGTATGGTGAGAATAGTCTTACTCTACAACTGTGAAAAGCGTCCAAACTCATCGACTTAGGATCTTTGTGCCGCCGCGCTACAATTTGCCAGTGATACACTGAGATCTGGTGGACACTTTGTCTGCAAGTTTTATCAGGGATCTGAGGATAAGGATTTTGAGAAGAAGTTGAAGATGCTCTTCAGCAAAGTATTTAGAGAAAAGCCGGATTCTTCAAGAAAGGCAAGTCTAACTCTGGCTGGGTACACCCATACGAGGGCGCGTAAGTATACTAATTCCTTCAACAGGAAAGCCGCGAGGCATACTTCATTGGGTTGCGAAGGAAGCCTAACATTACAATACAATCATCGACGGGCACACAGGACGAGACTGCCAAGGCTGGAGCCGGCGTATAGAAGTGCACCAATAGGGGCCAGGCTGTGTTGAAATGCACTCATCTTTTCACCATGTATATAATTTTGGGCCAGCGATTTTCGATCAATTGGAAAATGGCATCATGACGGCAGCAATGCGCGAGAAGTTCATTGTAGAATTTTGTGATACCTAGGCACGCCAATTCCATGCAAGACCCATTTGCAAGCCGATGTTCGGCATCATTTGCCCCATAAACTGGCCCCAACTCCACCCAAGGCCAATAATTTTCACCATAAACCGCTTAGACCTTGAAACCACGAGAACGTCTTCGGCCACGGGCACGCTCGAACTTGCGACCCTTGGACTCGACATAAGGCTTCTGTAATGGGGGTTAGACGTTGTCGTTTGTGAGCAAGTAACGATTGATCTTACCTTGTGGCTGTGGGGACCGAAGCCGAAGTGCTTGACAGCCTCACGGGCGTTCTTGGGACCACGGAGGATCAGGGTGTTGCTTCCGGTAGGAGCACGGAGAGCAAGCTGGTCCAGGGTGATAGCCTCACCACCAGCAGCGAGGATGCGGGCACGGGCAGTGGCGGTGAATCGCAGAGCAGCGACGGTCACCTTGGGGCACTCGAGCAGACGGTTGTCATCGGTGATGGTACCGACAACAACAACGGTTCGCTTCTCGCCCTCCTTGTTGATGTTGGCGACAATGCGGGACAAGGAGACGGGAGGTCGGTTGATCTTGGAAGTAAACAGACGTCGAAGAACAACCTTGTTGAAAGAGGCATCGGTTCGGCCTGTAAAATTGTGATTCGGGTTAGTCCGCATATTCAACTTTACGGAGTCGTTGACGGAGGGTTGGACGTACGAGCCAGGAAGCGGTAAAGCTTCACCAAGAGCTTGAGGTAGACATTGTCGCTCTTGGGGGCAGTGCGGTGAGTGCCCTTAACGTGGTGGCGGTCGAGATCGATACCTGTAGGGTGAAGCCATCGTCAGCCTTTTTGTTCAAGCATGCTCAAAAAATAGCAACTCTGTCTTGCGCTTTCGCGAACAAGATGGTGCATTGGTCGCAGAGAAGGAGGCACAGAAGCGCACACCTTCTCTACTCGCATACAGAGGCTGAACTTCAATATCTTCACGTACCCATGGCGGCGGTTGTCGCTGTGAAATTTGGCGGTGCTGGGTATGGAGGTGGATGCGTCGAACAACACTTTCTTTCACTTTTCGAAGCCTTTGCACTGGTGGGTCTTCCAGATTGGTGTGGCCGTCTGAAGGGCGGTGATTGACGGCAGTTAGGGTTTTCTTAGTCACCCCACCGTAGTTGCTCACCGAACTCACCGAGGTGTGTTCCATGGGCCAAAAATGAGCGACCGAGTCTGGTGGTCCTACTAATTCCGTCTGTCATGCTCCAACTGTGACTAACATACGTTGAAGGCCTCGATTACATTGCGTTATCGAGGCCGTCACGCGCTAGCAACTGTGATTATGCTTTCATAGCCAATTTTTTGTCCATTCAGTCAAATGTCATTATAGTATCCAACTAGGTACTGATTCTTTCCTATAATGCCTAATCCTCTATGCATACACCAAATACGTACAGTAGCCCTTGCCCCATGTGTTTTGTTACTGTTCCAATCATCCCATGAATATACAAATCTACCGATGTCTCCCATAACCGCACCATTCTTCCATCCACTATTCCATCCCCTGCTGCCAAACAATCTATGCTTCAGAAATCCGAATGGGCATACGGACTATCTTGACAAACAGATTTAAAATCATAATGATTGAGGCTCAGGGTCAGGCCTGAGATCGACTAGGAAATCACGCGTCATCTCGAAACTTAGCCAGCTCGATGCCATGCTGGGGGCGACTTTCAAAAGATTAGGCACGATACCCTTGTAAAGGCCCTTGATTCCCTCTTGCATGACGATAACTCGAATCGCGTCCGTAATGCCCTTGTACTGGTAACCCATGCCTGACATTGTGTTGATCTGGAATCGCCGCCGTAGAACATCGCTGCAACCATGTGAGTGATGATTCTTATACGTGGTGATGGACAGTGAGACTACTTACAAGGGGTATGTGCAAGTTTGTGCTACGGCTCCAGAAATAGCACCAGCAAGCAGTTTCCGCGTTGCGCTGGGATTTTGTTCTCCCTCCGGCGTCAGATATGTACGAACAGATTCATAAACCATAAAGTTGAGGCCGACCTGAGTAGATTTTTTATCAGTATTCAAGACCATGGTCGAGCATTGGTAATAGGACTTACGTATGGTGCTACGCCAGCAACAGTAGGGACAATGCCTCGATACAATGCAGACATACCGCCCTCGGTTTTGTACATTTGGGTCAAAGTAGTCCACATGCCAGGCAACTTTTCTGGTTTGGCGCCCAGCTCGGCGAAACTTGCAGACTGGATAGATAGTCGTGTTCGAACAATATCAAGAGGGTACGTAAGAAAAACGGACGTTATGCCCGCTATGCCACCACAGACAAGCCGAGTGAGTGGTGATAGATCAGCTCCTGGATGGCTTTCAAATATACTCTGCGGCCCTGTTAGCCTTTGAAGCATGAGCTCAAGCCGGTTATTCAAACATCACGCACCCGCTTGTAAAAGTTGTAGCTGCTGAATTGAACAGCAGAGTAAGGAACAATGCGAATACAATTGGTGCCATTGCCTCGCATGAACCCTCTCCAGCCTTCTTCCTTCCACATCTTGACCAAAGCTTTTCCAACCGACAGCTTGTACGCATCTCTTCCGACGCTTTGCACCTGCATAAGAATCTTGAGTCGTTCTAAAGGGGATACGACCGTTCGGGACACGGCACCGGCGACACCTCCAGCGCAAAATGCGGCGATAACTGGCTGGGAAATGGATTCTCGAAACTGTATAGACCTGTCAGAGGCCACGGGCGCTGCCGAATTCACCAAGCCAGGCTGTGACTAAACTGCCAGATTAGCGACGCTTCTATAGAACAGTAACCGTGTACCAATTGTCTCGAAGAGGCATTGGCGCATGTCTCACGTACAGTAGACATCGTGATGTATTGATGTATTACGCTGTGCGGTGCGATATTGTATTTTCCTTCAAGCCAAGGCTTCGTCTCTGTTTGAAGCGCTGTGTTATTTGTGGTGGCAGTGGTCGATATGTTCTAGCTGTGGATTGCGACAATGGTAGGCAGCTTTCGGGGCTTGGGAGTGCGAGATTGGGCCGTTGAGATCTCCGATGGAATGATGATTCCAATTGTTACTGTCGACTGAAAGATAGTAATGGCATGCTGAGAGGTCGAATCAGGTATAAGCTGTCGGTAACCATCGGAGAAGAAGGAAGAGACTCATGCGCTGAGACCAATACACAGCAAGGCGAGGAGGCGGGTTATTGGCGAACCGGGCAGCGATCCACAGCTCGACAAGTATTGTATATATGTATATATATGTGGTTGGATTGTAATAAGAGAAGTATGTTCGACAGACGGGATACGGGATCGGTGCCGTCAACGAGCGGATGGGGGCGCGTGAGCCGGCGATGCGGATGACTTCGGGGGCGCGCGCGTGGTGCCCCGGTTGCCGTTCGGGAGAATCATTAGTAGGACCTGAAAGGTTTAGAATTGTGGGTATAGTACTTGACAGCCAAAGTAACAGCTACAGGGTAATCCGGAGACGAAACGAGACAAACTTGAATTCTTGTATTATTTTGTGGCTTAAACCAAAGCGAAAGTAGTCAACCTCCATGAGATTACATTTACACAAAGATAACCCAACGCAGGTCTTCATTTTCAATATCCCTGCAGTTGTTTCGTTACAAGACTTTAAACTCTGAAGGTCGAGATTTCTGATGGCTCGGGCTGGCATAATCAAGGGAAGGTACATTTCAGCTACTACGACTTACTACTACAACACGGTCATCGTTCAACTCATTCTAGTCAAGCCCAGGGGAAATGGGCTGTAACAAGAAAAATCAGACCTTGGAGGGTTAATCATTCACTGAAGCGCCACCGCATACATGGAACAAGTCACAACTTTGTGTTACACAACGTCGTGGCTATACATATATTCAGCTGACAACGAGGAGTTGGAAGCGAGGAAAACAGATCATTGACCCGTTGCGTCGAATCATGGTACAGAACAATCTAAACTAACTACGAAATGAGAAGCCTCCAAACAAAACGCGCCGTGGCAAAAGCCTTCAGTCTCGGAAAACGGGATAACCCACCCAACTCAACATGGCGTCCGTAGATTCTTATACGTTGCCATTTAGCTGGGTTATTCAAACAATATTACACATTGCACCTGTCCTAGCAGGGAATGAAGCCAGCCTCGACTAGAAAGCCAGAAACTTTTGCTTGAGCTTGACAAGCCCAGACAACATTGCGAGCGCTTTTAGCACTGCGTGTGAAATGCTCACTCGGCGACGTCGAGATCCTCGTTAGCAGGGGGAGGACTGTCGAGAGCTGTGACTATTGTGAGCAAGAATCAACCAAAGCAGGGTTACAAGACATACGCTTTCGGTCATCACCGTTGGTGCCGTTCTCTCGGCGGTCACGGTCCTCGCGATCATCCTTTGAGTCCCGCTCACGGTCCCTGCGGTGGCAATGTTAGTACGAGCAACAGACAAGGCAAGAGACGAACTTACCGGTGGTCAGGACTGCGGGAGCGATCCCTATCACGTCGGCTCTCGCGATCATAGTCTCGGTCACGGTCCCTGCGGTCGTCCTTGCGAGGAGAATAATCACGAGTGCTGCGACGAGGAGAAGGCGAACGTCCACGTCTAGGAGAGCGGGCACCACCACGTCGATCACGATCGCGGCCTGACTCGAAGCGCCAAGACGCAGAAGGAGGAGTGCGAGCCCACTGGAAGATAAGTCAGCAAGCATTTCTAGATGCCATGCATTGTTAATGGGCAGAGTTGAATGACGAACCTCGATCTTTAGAATGTCATCACGACCAATACGTTTGTTGTGCATCTCATGATAAGCATCATCAGCATCACGTCGGTCCTCATACTCAACAAAGGCGAAGCTATTGTCCATGTCAGCTCAGTCGCAAGTTACCATAGTCGATCACACTCACAGACGGCTGGACGTAGACCTGGGTGCAGGAATGTCACAGCGAACCAGTCGGCCATAGCTATTGAAGGGTTGGTCAGTATACTATGAAGCACGGTGTAACGCAGCAAAACGCCGACAGAGGCCCCCCTTTGGATACGAATGCGTACGGCATTCATGCGTTTGCTCGAGCAGAAGAGCGACTGCGCGATAGACGAGCAGTCCCATCGAAGAAAGTGGAAAGACAGGGGAGGAGGGAGTGCTGGGGCGTGGGCGCGAGCGAGAACGGAAACGGGAGGACGAGGACGAGGACGTAAGGACGACGATGGACGGCGAGGCATCATGGCCAAGCAGGAGACCTTTGCATTGCATCGAAAGAGTCTCTAGGCTATGGCACAGACACAGACGAAGGCGAGCGCGAAAACGATAGGACGCGGACGTGGACGAGAGCGTGGGCGTGAGCGTGGGCGAGGTTGACATACCGTTCGAACTCGTAGGCGAGGTCGCGAGCGCGGGTACCGTGGCTGAAGCCGGTCACGTAAAGGGTGGTGCCGCCGCGAGACATTGTCGTGTTGCGAAAGACGTGCTTCTGGAAGATTATAACAAGAGAAACCGATGGAGAAGTTTTAAAAGTGTGCTGAGAGGATAGGAATCGATGGAAACCGATTGATGATGGTGTAACCTTTGACTACCTTTCGAGGTTGTACGATACGATGCAATGCAGTCACGAGTGTTGGCAGGTGCGGAAAATTTAGCGGCGTCGCTGACATAATACGACCAACTTGCGCACCCAATTAAAACGCGTTACACTTACAAGGTGATGGAGCTTTTTTTCCTCTATGGGACTACCAGACGTATATACATTAGTAGTGCTGCCTTGTTTTGTAGTCTAAATGTCTACAGATACTCATTCAATTGAATGGATTGACTCGATAGTTCAAATGATAGGGATCTTCTCATGCTCGTTCAATTGTAATCGGCCTCGGGGCCGAGCAAGGTCGACTGGCGAGCGCGCAGCCCGTTTCAGGGAAAACCCATGTAATTGTAGTGTAGAAGAGTGCAACTGACTGCATATGAGGTCATCATAACTCACTCGCCTTGTAATTACTCGCCTGGCTTGGTCTTGATAAGATACCTACCTAGGCAGAGTGATAAAATTTCTTTTCACAACATCGAGTCGCCTTTAATTAGGCTTCAATAAAAAAAGTTATAACACATACCAACCATGTTCAAAATGGTTGGTACCTTCTTCACCAGTGCCTGATTGAGGAGGAAGGTAGGAAGGGTGGACTTTACTATACCCGGCGTTCGCTGGTCCCGTCCGAGCCTCCCGACCGTGTGTGAGTTGGGTACTTTCAATAAGTGTGGAGGGCGAGGACCTGCCCGAAGGCCGACAGAATGACGTCTGATCAAACTTCCCGGAACTAAACGTCTGGGCAAAGCAGGCATATTTGTTGTCCGTACCCAGGCAAGTAACTTAGGAGGCACCTTAGTACTAAGGTAGGTAGGTAGTCTTTTCCCTTTGTCGCACGGCAACTTCGGACTCATCAGCAGATACAGTTGTGACTACAGCTGGCACTGTTGGATCGTGAGCCGCTGCATCCGTTCAGATATCAAGTTCATTATCCATGTTCGTTGTCTTTTTGGATTGTTCTTAAAAAGGCCTTGCCGCTTACTACGGTTATGATATGGGAACTTCAACCTTTTCTGCCTACATCTTTTTTTTTTTTTGGAGCATCTATCGCTTGTCATACCATCTGTTCCATACTTCTGAAGAAGAAAGCCTCCTTTGCTTGATTCTTCATAGAATTGTGTGGCTATCGCTAAATAACCTACACCCTCTACTGCCAAAACCATGAAATCCTCAGTGGCTCCGGTAGGTTCTCCACATTCCGACCGGAGCTCCGGACATGCGGTGTCGGAAACTCGACGGCCAATGCCGAGATCGCTCGGCGAAGCTCTGCGGTCTGTCGGTACAACGCTTGATATGCCTGGCTCCGAGACTCCTAGTGAGGAGGACTACGAAGAAAACGTCCGCCCAACTTTGACAGAGCCATCCACTGTCAGGAATCGTTACCCGTATGGCAGTCGTGATCATCTACTGCCGAAAACATTATCAGCATCCCCAAAAACTGCAGAACCCGAGTCCCGTTTTAGCCACCGTGACTCAGGCGTCTATATCGTCTCAGATGAGGACAACAGCCTTCAGCAATTACTCATGACCAGCTCGCAGTGGTCTGAAGAACCTTCTGGCCCAAAGATCCGACGACGCAAGTTTGCTGATTTAGTCTTCACTCGCCAGTTCTCTGCCTTTGACCGCCACAACCCGTCAGCATTCAACAGCCCGTTCCATGGATTCTACACGTTGTTCTGGCTTGCCGTGTCTCTTTTCGTCTTGAAGATTTCCATCCGTAACTGGCAAGCTTACGGAAACCCTTTGGGAACTAGCGATATCATGAAGACCATGTTCCATCGGGATGGTATGACTCCCCTCTTGTCTCGTATTCGCTGAGATCTATAAGACTGACTGGATCGAAGTGGTCGTTCTACTTCTATCAGACGGCATCATGTGTGCCCTTACAGCAGTCACTTGGTTGAACCAATGGTTTGTATCTGCCAACTACCTCAACTGGGATGGTGCAGGATGGTTGCTTCAGCATGTAGGTGGAAGATATATCCCGAATCGTCAGGTCTTGGGCTAACTAACTCTCTTTAGATTTGGCAAACAACCTTTCTGGCCGGAGTTATTGGCTTGACTCTGTGGCGTGACTGGCCGTGGACTCATACCGTGTTTTTCGTTTTGCATGGCATTGTTATGTTGATGAAACAACATTCGTATGCCTTCTATAATGGCCATCTCTCTACAGTCTACAAGCAACGCGCTACCATCACGAAAAAGTTGAAACAACTCGACCTCGTTGATCCAGCAATGACCCCTTCTCAGACTGAACCCCCTGCATCCGCTATCTCAACCCACCACCTAAGCGTTGTTCCCTCCGCTGAAGAGCGTCGAAAGTCCATCTCAGCGCAGCCAGAACAAGAAGAGAGCGATATTGAGAAGATTTCACGAGCAATTGCCTCACATGAACCTCTGGACGACCAACAAATCGCTTTATTTGAGCGCATCATGAAATGGGAGATTGATGCAATGTCGGATGAACTCAAGGGTACGGCTCTTACCGCCGACAAAGCATATCCGAACAATCTGTCTTTCATTGACCATTACAAATGGATCCCGTTACCAACGTTGGTCTACGAGATAGAATATCCACGATCGGACTCCATCGACTGGTCATATGTATTGGAGAAATCTGTAGCAATGGTCGGCATATTGTTTGTCATGGTACAAGTCTCGCAGTACTCTATATGTAAGTTAATTTCTACTGAGAACCTATCAGTTACATGTTTAACAGAAAACGGCAGATCCCATGGTCATGAAAACAGTTGAAATGAAGAACAATGATGTTCCGCTTGTTGAAAGACTTCAGGAGTTCCCGGGATTACTTCTTGACCTCCTCTTCCCTTTCATGATGGAATATTTGGTAAGCGAGAACCTCCTTCAAATCGGAAGGGATGTGCTAATCGTTAGCTTGTCTGGTATCTTATATGGGAGACTATCCTTAACATCTTAGCCGAGTTGACATACTTTGCCGATCGTAGTTTTTATGACGCATGGTGGAACAGTGGTAAGTCGGACACCATTTGCACGCTGAAGTTACGTGAACTGATAAATATTTGCTCATCAGTCTCCTGGGATCAATTCGCCCGTGATTGGAACCGACCAGTACACGTCTTTTTATTACGACATGTCTACCATAGCTCTATTTCATCCTTGAAGGTCAACAAACACACGGCCACCCTCATCACATTCTTTCTCTCAGCTTGCATTCATGAGTTGGTAATGTGGTGTTTATTCAAAAAATTGAGAGGCTATCTACTATTCCTCCAAATGTGTCAACTACCGGTAAGTTCCGTGATTGGCTCACCGGCTTGGTTACTGACAGTCTGTATTGAAGCTGGTGAGATTGAGTCGCACCAAATGGCTGCGGGGGCGTAAAACATTGGGAAACCTGATATTCTGGTTGGGTATCTTCACGGGACCGAGCCTTCTGTGCAGTCTGTATTTAATCCTTTGAACTAATCTGACGGATCATGCTTTGGTGACGGGGGAACTTACGTCTTAGGATAGACCCAGGCATGAATAAACGAGAGTTGACGCTGTGTTTGCAGACCACTGAGCATACAATACCACCACGGATGGTTCATGACGTTGTGAAGTAGTATATAAGTTATTCTAATGAGACCACACAGCCGAGGCTTTCCTTGGCATTGAGGACGAGACAGGCTCCGATAGCAGAATTAAGATGGATGGAACAAAAGCTTTTATAAAACTATATAAATATTCCAGCACGTGAAAACAGCATCTCCGAAACGCACTATCGCCAAACATGTTCCAGACTATCTACATTCTTTCATGGGTAGCCATAAGGGAACCTATCGATCAAGTTAGCGAATTGGGTTGAATACAAATATGAAACGTAGGAATTACTTACCAATGAATGTAGTAATCAGACGGCTGCGGACTTGGCAGATGTCTTCGGGGACTAGCCAGATGGTTGCACCAAGCTTTCGAGCGATGCTAATGCTTAGCTTAGCATTCAAGTAAGCGTCCTCGTCGGTCTGACCAGCTGTCACAAGGTCGTAATCGACGTAACTGCTCTTCATTCCGTTCAAGACATCCAGAAGGAAGATACCCGAGCCAATTGAAGGGTCCTTCAAAGAACGAATGGCAGAGTTCCTGCCGCCCTTTTGCGACATATCGTTTGCCCATCGCACCATCTCGGCGTCGGTAATTTCCCTCTTACCCAGCTTCTGAGCCAGTGACGATAGGGTAACTGTAATATTCTTGCGCATAAGCTGCCACACGAGACCAAGAGTCAAAGTCCTCTGCCCATCAGTGATGTCGGCTCCCTGAATACCGACAAGCGAGAAGCCATTCTGTTTGCCTAGTTCAATCGCATAGTTGGTATTCTCAACGGCCTTGAATCTTGACATCTCTCCACCGTGAGCTGGACGTTTGTTTACGTGACGAGGGTTGACAGAGTTAGGGATAACCTTCTCATAAGCCTGAAGGAGGACACCGCCGTCCCGAAGATCATCGAAGAAAGATACAACTGCAGGCTGGACATCCAAGCTGTTAAGCCACAAAGTGAAAACTCGAGCCTCACGCTCTCCCTCCGCATCGAAGTCCTCGACTTCGAGTTTCTCTTCCTCTGTAATAGGGTCAAGGGCGGGATGGTTGTTAAAGAGGTTGGCCACGAAAGCCAAGTTAAGCTTTGGATTTCCTGCAACAAGGGACTTTGGCGTCAAGAACTTGCGGCAGCCGAGCTTGTCCGCTTCTTGGAGGACAGCCTCGGCCCGGTCATGTAGGTCTTGCTTCTGCAAAGGCGCACGGGTAACGCCATATTCAGGACCAATTTGGGCAAGCAGAACCGCATAATTTTCGCCATCCTTGACATCGGAAGAGAAGTTGTTGACACTAGGAATAGTCAGTTTGGAAAAAAGAAGAAAAACATGAACAAAAGGCGCGAACTTACGTGCGAGACCAATTAGCAGCTTTCAGATGGTAGTTGAACCAGCGAAGGAGAATTTGCTCCGGAGGTAGTCTGAGGAACTGCTCAAGGGTTTCGTCCTCGTCAAGCAGTCGGTAAAGCTCAGGGTGGAGCTTAATATCGATTTTGCCTAGGAGTCCTCGTCGAATAATCTGCCAAATCAGACCCAGGATAAGATGCTCTCTGACCTCAATGATGTCACCCGCACCAATGTTGACGACAGAGCAGCCTATGCCTTTGGCAGATTCGATAACAATGTTGTTGTTCTCGCTCATGTGGAACGCATTGAGATTCTTGATTTTCCTGCCAGGTATGTTAAGAACACGTTCGTCGATGGTGTCGGGAACGCTGTCGTTGATGAGTTTGGCCAGGACCAGTCCATCCTTGCATTCGTCGAACATTTCGAACGTATCTGTGGGGAAGGGCAGACGACTGTCGATATCGGCATCACCAGCCAGAACAGCATTGATGTGGCGGGTGAACTCAGTGCGCTCATCCTCATTGATAGTGTGAGTAATGTTGGCATTGGAGCCTTGGACCTGAATCTTGCCGCTTAAGCTGCCTTTGGAGGCATGACCACCAGTTCGCTGTGCAACGACGCCTCCTCCACCCCCTGAGGATGAAGTAGGCCCCGTGGACATGCGCTTTTGAGCAGGTGAGGAATCGCGGAGCTTGGCAACGAGCTGGTAGCAGGAGAGTCAGTTTCAATCACGAAGTTGGGCAGTTTAGCGGGAATACGCACGCTGACATAATCTTCCAGCTCAACACGTCGTGATGAATCGAGCTCGACTTCCTTTAGCGCTTGGCGCACGACGTCGTAGGGCTGGTTCTCGCTCTGTTGCGTGGCCTTGATGGCGGTAGCTTCGTCAAGGTATCCCTTGTCGTCAACATCAAGTCGCTGGAAGGCATCGGACAATGTGAATATCTCGTTTTGTTGGAATTGAGGAAACTTCCTATTGCCTCACTGTCAGTTGAGCAATGCATCCCGCAAGATCCGGCGCAACCGACCTCTGAAGCTTCAAAACGTTCATGGCGGGGGAATGAGGGGCGCTCGCGTCGGGCGCTTTTGCAGAAAGAGACTGCCAGGCCAAGGGATCGCGAAGCAATTAGGAGAATAGAGAAACGACCTATTGCGCAACGAGAGGCTGATCACTGTTGCGAGTTGAAGGAGATGATGCGAGAATTGGGCATCTGAAAGGAGACGAACGGTCGGTCTTCAGGCGGCACCCATAGCATGAGTGGGGAGGCTTTGGGAGCACCTTTTCCAGATTGAGCAGTACCTGGACAAGGCGGTCGATTAAGTACCTTCTAACGACAACTTGGGTATTTCAGGTGGGCGAGACTGTGGTTGGTGTACCTATCCGCTTGCGCCACAGTACTTGGCTGCCACGTCACTGCGGGGAGCTTTCCGGCCGAGAGCATCCTGGAGGCCTGTATCAGCAATGATGTAATGAGGGCGCTTGCAAGATGACAGTGCAGCTTTTTTTCTGTCCCCCGTACCAGGGTCTCCTCTGCCCGGTACGTACTGATGTACCTACGTCGCGCCCCACTCGACTTGGCAGCGTCTACTAAGTACCTACCAACTAATAGAGGTGTGGGAGGTAGGCTACAGTATTGTGCAGAAATGGAGGTGGAGAAGAGAAAAAAGCACAGCAAAAGTTATCTGTGCCCCTACTAGACCTCGCAGTCTTGTTCATTTGTATCTATCTGCCTGCCTCAGCCACCTCGAATTGCGCATCTTTCAGGGTTTTAGAATTCTTACAAGTACCCTTGCTGCTTCGGTACTGTCGACATGTCGCTTTGTAAGGTTTGCGAGGAGGCGTTGGTGTTGCGATTGGAAATAGACGATGATGAAATCGAGGCTTCTGGTACCGCTGGCCCCTGTATTGCCTCGAATTCACTGGTCCCTGACGATCTCGAATTGTCCTGCGGTTGCCATTTCCATTGGTGAGTTCATTTGATGTCTCTTTCTTCACCGCCGCTCGGAATGTAAACTGAATATTGTTAGGCAATGCTTGTTGGATCAATCCACTGACATAGCCCTGTCTCTTAAGTGTCCCAGCTGCAGCGCCCTCCTTCCTATCAATAACGCGGGACCTTCTGTGACCAACCCATTTCTCTCTGCACCATCGGGCGCGGCAATTATCACAACATATACAAACGAGGGTGGTGTCCAAGAAGGACTAGACATTCTGCCGTCAATTACAGAGGAAGCATATCTTGAGAGTTACCCTGAAGCACGCCCGGCTCGTGCGCTACATGTGATGTGTGCAGAGGGTGACATTGGAGGTATTGTTGAACTGCTTCGGGATGCCAGCGATGACATCGAGGACATGGCACCCTTTGTGACATATCAGGATCCTCTCGCAGACATGAAGAGTGGGCTTCACCTGGCCATTGAGTGCAAACAAGAGGAGACCCTCTGGCTTCTGCTTTGGCTATGTTCAACGATCCCGACCTCCTCTTTTCCCGAAAACGCCCGCTCTGTGGCCGAAGCTCTAGATATTGGCCGGTTATCGGTAAACAGCGAAAAGGACGTTCGTGGTTTACGAGACAGCTATGGCAGGACAGCAGCAGATATTGCTCAGCAGCAGCAGGGCCAGTGGGGGTCGATTCTACAGACAGGTCTGCTGTCGTTGTAAGTCGGAGTGATAACTTCATATACCTGAATTTAATGTGAAGGAGTATGATCTTGGGTGTGGACGAGGCAAAAGTCATTAAATCAAGGGCACGGCGCTGAGGAAGGAAAACAAAAGGTAAAAATGGGTTGCAAGAGCATGAGCTGCAACGCGGTGGCGATTATCTATTCAATTATATTGAACAAGTTATCTATTCTTGCCAATGCCCCCTTTCAGTACCAAATGACTTTGTTTGAAAAGAAACGTAAGGAGGATAGGAAGTGAACCTTGGAAATGAAGCTTTATCTATGATATACCTTAGTAGGTAGATCAGACGATGATATACCTACCTAGTATCGTACCGGGTAAGTTACATGGAAGTGCTAAAAGCGGCTAGGCTAACAATCACCGCACTAACGTACCTACCTAGGTAGTGTGTTCATTGGAGCCATGGGACGTCATATGGACTTTCACATGAAACATGCAATCCTTATTAACTCTCAACTTCTCGATGCCTCTTGATGCTTGGTGATCTTTTTTGTCATATTTCGTGGAAACCTCAAACTTGCCTGTTGTGCCTTCGATTCAAAACGCTCTGTTCAACTAAAATCACATACCTTTGCTAGGGCTGATAACGTTGACTATTAAACCGAGTTCTGACTCTCCAGGGACAACGGTGAGATTCGTGTCGCTCTAGCGTTACTACAGCTCTAAACACGCACAATTACCTCTTCGCTCTTTCTGAGACGGTCTACGCTGTTGATCTTCTGCAAAAAAGGCCCAAGTGTATGGTCAAGAAGATTCAGTAAAACAATGGCCCCAGTGGCTGCTGAAAAAAAGACTGAGAGGTCGTACTTGAGTTCTGCAGTTGATTCTATTAACCCTTGGGCCGCCAGTCGCAGTACAACTCCGACTCAAAGGCCCAAAGCAGAACCGGACAGTCTTCTGACCGCGGCGCCTGCGAATCCAGACGACCATAGCACGACGCACCTATATGGCCAGAGTCTCCGGACATATCCTTCAGGATGCCCTCCACTGAAGGTTCAGTGGTTTCACGCCGTGGATGTCCCTAAGCGAAAGCCCAAACTAAGTCGTTCGGCGGAACCTGAGCAGGTTTCTACGACGCCCAAGAAATACAATGCGTTTTCGGCCTCGGACTCCAGGGCTCTTGAAGCTGAGTATCAGAAGCTGCTCGAGAAAACCGAAAGTACTCGGAGCCAAGCCCCCAGAAACACACACGCGGCCACAAGAAAGCGTAAGGCAGAAGTTACAGGCGACACCACTGATGATATCCCGGATCAGGCTGCCGGGATCTTGTGTTCATATTCGACTGGCATCCGTGTCCCGGTGAACGAGGACTTTCTGTTTGACGTGGATATTGAATCCCGCGAACTGGCCCCTGTCTATTGGCTTGGGCCAGTTTATAGTGGTATGTTGCGGCATCATCTACCTCTCCCCGTTTCTGATCATTATTAGTTCGACGCGGAACATGGTTCTATCAAGAAGGCTCGAACTTGCGCCCTTGCGAGGAGAATCTTGCTGCCCAGCTCGAGGAGGTCAGTACCAAGAGACATATGTTCAAACTCTCATTTAACTCGACCTACTGTTCAGGGTTATCTTAAGATGAAGCCATGGTTATATCCCAGTAAGACAAACAGAACTTGATTCACTTATCCAGCTAAATCATTGTACAGCAAGGGATCGTAGTCCATCGGGTACGAGACGAAACATGACACCAAAGGCGTCACAAGAGAACCTGAGGTCAGCGCTCAAGGGACCAGTAGAGAACACCGCCGCACCGCAAGTTGGTGATGCTTCACCAACAGAACCACCTTCCCGTGGCCAGAGTGAACCCCAGTCGTACCGCTTGTTTGGAACACATATGAACAGTATGGCCACTTATCATGATACAAATACTGCTTATCTGAACACAGAGGGCATGCTTTCGTGGGTGGCTTCCTCTATGTACCAGAGATTCTCTGGCGGGAGTTATATGAGTGGAGTGAAACTGGCTCGCGGTTACTCAGAGCCTTCTAAGAGCAAAGAAAAAGACGCAGAAAAGGAAAAAAGTGACGAAAATAAGCCTGAAACTGGTGAGGATGTGTTACCACTAGATGAAAAACAACAAAAGCTGTTGAAGCGAAGATCCGCACCGCCTTCGACTCGAGCCTCACAGGAAGAACCGATTCAAGAAGGCGTGAACAACCCAAGTCGAGACCCTCGGCAATCAACGCTCCAGCGACAGCTATCTTCTCTTCTTGAAAGCGAAGGTAAGACTAAGGCTGAAAAGGAAGAAGAAATACGCCGGCGGCAAGAACAAGAAATTCAAGACGACTACAACGCGCAGGCCGGCGAGACTCAAGGACGTGAAATAGAGCACCTGGTGCTTGTCACCCACGGCATAGGCCAGCTTCTCAGCTTACGGTAAGGCTTGACTAAGGAGTGCTCTGATAGTTATGTGACTGACCATCTTAGAATGGAGAGTGTCAACTTTGTCCATGATGTCAACGTCCTCCGCAAGACAATCAAGTCCGTTTATGCCAACTCGGCAGACTTGAAGGCATTGAACTCAGAGCTGGGAGCAGGACCGGGCAATAGCAGAGTGCAGGTGCTCCCCGTGTGTTGGAGACACTTGTTAGACTTTCCCAAGAAGCGCGAGAAAAAAGGCGAGCGTGATCTGGGGGATCTAGACGGTGATGAGGACGAGTGTAAGTGCATGTTCCCATACTTGTTGACTGACATGAAGCTGACTTGAACGACTCGTCAGACCCATCTTTAGAGGATATCACTATTGAAGGTGTGGCTTTCGCCCGTTCTCTGATTTCAGATCTTGCGTTGGATGTTTTACTGTATCAAAGTTCGTACCGAGCTCAGATTTCGAAGATTGTTCTCAACGAATGCAACAGAATTTTCAAACTGTTCAGAGAACGGAACCCGGACTTTCGGGGGAAAGTGCATCTGATGGGTCACTCTTTAGGTTCGGCTATCCTTTTCGATCTGCTTTGCCAACAGAGACGGGACCAAGTTCCCGGCTCGAGATCAATTATGAGGCTATGGCCCGCTCAGAATGTTTCCGAAAAGCCCAGCAAAGACTCCGATCTCACCCTAGAATTTAAGGTTGATGACTTCTTTTGTATCGGCTCTCCGATAGGCCTCTTTCAAATGCTCAAGGGGCAGTACGTCTTACCGCACTTTATATAGAGAAATCCACCAGCTAATATGCTTCCAGGACAATAGCAGCGAGACATCATATTTCATCAGGGAAAGTCAACGCCACAGGGGGGAAAAGCACTTCAGATGATATTCTGCGCCCTTCAACCCTTCCTTCAGGGACAGAGCAGATTTCCTCGGTAACTGGTCTTCCTACGTCTGTCGCATCACCAAAGGTTCAGCAGATTTTCAACATCTTCCATCCTTCAGACCCTATTAGTTACCGCCTAGAACCTCTGATATCACCCTCTATGTCGGTACTGAAGCCCCAGTTGCTACCTTACACGAAGAGAGGGATATTTGGCAATGTTGCACCGCAGGGATTGACAGGAATTGGAGCCAAAGTTGGCCAGAGCGTCAGTGGACTGTGGTCAAGCCTGAGTGCTGGTATTGCCAGCAATCTACTCAATCGTTCTCTCGGGTTAAGTAGTGAAGAAGTCGCGCGGCTGACGGCCAACGTAAGTCAAGGAGAGGTTGCCAGCACTGATGCCACAGGGACCAAGGTGGCAACGAACCAGGACGTCTCCAGTGCTGCTGAAAAGTTGGAGGTAACAGACGCACGGATAAGAAAGCTCGCGGACTCTGCAACTGGCAACTCTGGGCTTGACTCGAGAACCGGAGATCATAACCCGACATTGATCGACGATGAGATTGAAACTTTGTATACCAGTTTTCAGAAAAGCCGTCTTCGACCGACAAAGGACGATGATGGTGCAACGACCACAGCAGCGGATGAAGATAAGAAGGCGCGTAAGATGCGTAATGAGGAGGCCAAAGTTCGAGCACTTAACCGTAACGGCAGAGTTGATTACAGTATCCAAGAGTAAGTGTACACTGAACCACAGTGTAACCTAATGAAGAGATGGGCATTGACAGCAGATATAGAAGTGTCCTCGACTTCAACCCGATCAATACGATTGCATCTCATATGGCATACTGGGGCGACGAAGACGTGAATCATTTTGTTCTGTCGCAGTTGTTGTCGAACCGGTCGAGCTTCAAAAGTGATCCCGAGGACTCGTCCAAGAAAGAGTTAGCATGATCGCAGTAGAGAAAGAATTGCGGATGAGAAAGCCCTCTATGAATGAAGAGAGAACGCCAAGGCGTGTGAAGACTGAGTTGCATTTGCGACAATGCTCCAGTAACCTTGGCCTAGAATCTCGCAAAACAGATAATAAACGGTTTATAATTTTTATGTATCTAGAATTAGAAGCTCGTACCAACCTAATACGTAGTTTGTATCGTAAGGGTTGTACTGAACCAAGTCAACTTGGTGTCCGTCGTGACTACCCGTCGTCGGATGCGTGGCCCCGCATGTCGGCAGCATGGTGGGGCACGACTATCTAAGTGCGCGCCGAGTCCCTCTTCGTAGGCGATGGAAATTTTGCGACCTTCAATCTTCAACTTGATGTTAAACGCTACAGCACTACCAACAAGCTTGCGCCTTCGCAATCTCTATCAAAGTCCACTGGCGCCTGGACCTAAAGATCTCCTGCGACGGCTACGGTGACCTGGAACTATCTTACGCATTCAAAATGGCGGTTTCCGGTTCTGTGGACAGTCCCGTCAAGCAGCAGCTTGTGGACAAGCTGCCAAAGCGATTCAAGGGTATTAAATTTGGTATCCAGTCAGTATTCCAATTTTCTTATTGACTGGCTGCACAACACTGACTCCTCGCGTTTAGATCTAACCAAGATATTGCCAACCAAGCTGTTCTCGAGGTTTCCGATCGCCTACTGTATGACATCGAGAACAATCGCGCTCCATATCGCCACGGCCCTTTGGACTCTCGACTGGTGAGTGATTCATGCGAAATAAAAACATCCTGGCCATAAGTTTATATCGTCTTAGGGTACCTCCAGTAAGCAAGGAAGATGTTCGACCTGCCAAGAGTCTCTCAAAGACTGCAATGGCCATTTTGGTCATGTTCGCCTGCCGCTGCCTGCGTTCCATGTTGGATATCTTCGTTTCATCATGTCGATTCTGCAAGAAATATGCAAGGTATAGTCATAAACCGAACGTGTGGCATGGGTATTAAGGTTCTAATGCCGTCTTAGGACTGTGGTCGAGTTTTACTTGAGGAGCCCGAACGACAACAGTTCCTGAAGGAGCTACGACGACCATTCCTAGACAATTTACGACGGACCCAAATATGCAAGAGGATCAACGAACAATGCCGAAAAGTCAAGACTTGTCCTTATTGCGGCTCTCTCAATGGCCAAATCAGAAAGATTGGTGTCCTCAAGCTAGCTCATGACAAGTTTGTTGCCTACAACAAGTCAACCTCTGTCAAGAAAACTCCGCCAGAAAGTAAGATCAAGTTTGACAACTCGTTCAATGAGGCGAAACGCGAAAATCCTGAGCTTGATAAGCATCTACGCAAAGCGATGGAGGATTTGAATCCGCTCAGAGTCCTCAACCTCTTCAAAATGATTAGCCCCACAGACTGTGAGCTTCTGGGACTTGACCCTGCTGAGGGACGACCGGAGATGTTTATCTGGCAATTCCTGCCTGCCCCACCTGTCTGTATCAGGCCATCTGTTGCCCAAGATAATGCCAGTAATGAGGACGACATTACCACAAAATTGGCTGATATTGTTTGGGTCAGTGGCATGATCCGCTCCGCTTTGCAAAAAGGATCCCCGGTCCAGACCATCATGGAGCAATGGGAATACTTACAGACCCAGATAGCCATGTATGTCAACAGCGACGTTCCTGGCCTCCAGCAGCCTGGGTTTGGCAAAACCACAAGAGGTTTCTGTCAACGTCTGAAAGGCAAGCAGGGCCGTTTCCGTGGAAATCTCTCCGGTAAAAGAGTCGACTTTTCTGGAAGAACAGTTATTTCCCCAGATCCTAACCTGGGTATTGATCAGGTCGCTGTTCCTGAGTTGGTTGCAAAGAACTTGACCTATCCTGAAAGGGTGCAAAGACACAACATCGAAAAACTGCGTCAATGTGTTAAAAATGGACCAGACGTCTGGCCTGGAGCCCAGCGAGTCATCAAGTCAGACGAAGGTGGCTATCTACAATCTCTCAAGTTTGGCAACAGGGAGTATATAGCTCGTGATCTGAAGTTTGGTGACATTGTTGAGCGACATCTTGAAGACAACGACATTGTCCTTTTCAACCGCCAACCTTCCCTCCACAAACTCAGTATCATGAGCCATCTTGCCAAAGTCCGTCCTTGGAGGACCTTCAGGCTGAATGAGTGTGTCTGTGGCCCTTACAATGCCGATTTTGACGGAGATGAGATGAATCTTCACGTTCCACAAACTGAGGAGGCTCGTGCTGAGGCCATCAATCTGATGGGTATCAAGCACAACCTTGCCACCCCCAAGAACGGTGAACCTGTCATTGCTGCGACACAAGATTTTATCACCGCCGCGTATCTGTTAAGCGGCAAAGATCGATTTTTCGATCGAAAGACATTCACTTATCTCTGCATGCACATGATGGATGGTAAAACGCACCTAGACTTGCCACCTCCGGCCATCATTGCACCACAGTCCCTCTGGACAGGTAAGCAGCTGTTCGGTATGTTAATGCGGCCCAATAAAGATTCGCCAGTCAAGGTGAATCTTGATGCCAAGTGCAAAACATACAAGGCCAGGCCTGGTCAATGTCCCGACATGGACCCTAATGATGGTTGGCTGGTGGTTCGTAACTCAGAAGTGATGTGCGGTCGCATGGATAAGTCTACCGTGGGAGACGGCAAGAAAGACTCGATCTTCTATGTCATACTGCGAGATTTTGGACCAGACGAGGCTGTGACAGCCATGAACAGGCTAGCCAAACTTTGTGCACGGCAGCTAACAAATCATGGCTTCTCTATTGGTATCGGAGACGTATTTCCTCCCGAATCGCTCATCCAGGAGAAGGAAAGGCTTGCTGCAGCCGCTTACAAGCAATGTGATGACTTGATTGAAACCTTCAAGGCCGGAAAACTTGAGAAGGCTGCCGGTTGCAATCAGGAACAGTCCCTGGAGAACTTCATGTCGGGTATTCTCAGCAAGGTTCGACAACAGGCAGGATCTTATTGTGTCGAAACCTTGAGCCGCAACAACGCTCCGCTTGTCATGGCTAAATCTGGATCGAAGGGTTCGGACCTCAACGTGGCTCAGATGGTGGCCCTAGTCGGACAGCAGATCATCGGCGGTGCTCGTGTGGCAGATGGGTTCCAGGACCGAACGCTCCCCCATTTCCATAAGAACGCTCGACAACCCCCCTCCAAAGGCTTTGTCAAGAACAGCTTCTACAGTGGCCTTTCCCCAACCGAATTTATATTCCACGCCATGTCAGGTCGTGAAGGTTTAGTCGATACTGCTGTCAAAACCGCCGAGACCGGCTATATGTCTCGGCGACTCATGAAGTCACTTGAGGATTTGTCAACCCAATATGACGACACGGTCCGGACCTCTGGTGGTGGTATTGTCCAGTTCCAATTTGGCGCGGATAAACTCGATCCTGTCGATATGGAAGGTTCAGCAGCACCGGTCCATTTTGAACGAACCTGGACCCATGCACAAAGTTTGACGATCGATAACACCGAGACCTCTATGACACCAGACGAAATCAGATCGTTTTGCGACTCGAAACTAGAGCATGAGCGACGGCGTTATGTCCGAAAGGGACTTCTGGATGGCGAGGTCTTGGACTACGAAGATACTAGTGATTATGGTATTGACGAGCACGAGGGTGCAAGAGGATTCCTCAAAGCCATCGAGCGTCATGTTGAAGCTCTAGCATCAAAATTGGAAAGAGTAAGAAAACTTGCTGGGTTTGAGGGCGACACAATGGTCAAGCCGACTGCTCAAGACCACGCCGACCGAACCGCCAAAGTCACGCTGTCAACACTCCAACTTTTCATTAAACTGTGCCTAGAGAAGTACAAAAAGGCACATGTTGAACCTGGACATGCTGTTGGGGCAGTGGGAGCTCACTCTATTGGCGAACCGGGTACTCAGATGACGCTGAAGACTTTCCATTTTGCTGGTGTTGCTGGTATGAGTATTACACAAGGTGTTCCCCGAATCAAGGAAATTATAAACGCGTCGAAGGCTATTAGCACACCGGTCATCACATGCCCCTTGGAGAACCATGAGCAGATTGAAGCCGCAAGGGTAGTCAAAGGGCGGATCGAGAAGACGTACATTTCAGATATCCTGCGGTTTGTGGAGGACGAATGGCGAACAACAGAAGGCAATGTTGTCTTACAGATTGATCCAACTGCGCTTTCGGACATGCATCTTGGTATCGGTCCCTACGATATTGCGGAGGCTATATGCAAACAACGCAAGCTCAAGGTGCAAAGAGATGATCTTTCAATCGATGGCGACCGAATAGTCGTTCGAGTGCGTGATATTAGCGACCCGGCAGCGAAGAGGACAACTGCCCGAAGCAAGACTGCTGCTGCGGAAAGTGGCGACATGTTACTGAGGGCCAATTTCCTTCGCCGAGCACTGCCTAACGTGCCCATATCCGGTTACTCCGAAGCGACTCGCGCAATCATTCAGACTTCAGAACAAAATACCCACACTGTTCTCGTTGAAGGCTATGGTCTTCGTGAATGTATGACTACGGAGGGTGTGATTGGCACCAAGGCAAGCACCAACAACGTCATGGAATGCAGGGACGTGCTTGGTATCGAAGCTGCAAGAACAACAATCGCGGTCGAAATTGGCTCTGTCATGGGTGATATGAATATTGATCCCCGCCACATGCAACTTCTTGCCGACGTGATGACCTACAAGGGCGAGGTTCTTGGCATCACACGTTTCGGTTTGTCCAAAATGCGCGATAGCGTACTGCAATTGGCTTCGTTTGAAAAGACCCCAGATCATCTTTTCGAGGCTGCAGCTGGAATGAAGACGGACCAGATTGAAGGCGTTAGTGAGTGCATTATCATGGGACAGACAATGTCTGTTGGTACCGGGGCGTTCCAAGTCGTTCGCCGTTTAGGTATTCGAAATAGCGATGTTAAGAAGAAGCCAACGATTTTCGAGGATTCTTGGGCAGAAGAGATTGCCTTAAAGCGCAAGGCCTATAGTAAGGTATAAAGATAGTTTTAAGTTAATTAGAATTAGTAAGTTAAGCTAAGGAGTAAAATTAAAATTAGTATAATAATATTAAAAGAGGTTTTATTTTATTTTATTTTAAATTAATTATTTTCTTTATAATAGCTAATACTTTAAAAGAAGCTATATATTTAATAGTAAATATAAAGTAATAGTAATTTAATAATAATAATATAATAATACTATAAGGCTTAATAGTAATTTAATAGTAATAGTATAATAGTATTATAAGGCTAAATATTAAATTAAACCTTATATTAAAATATAAGCTTTAAATAAATAATAAAAAATCTTCTCTTTTTTATAATATAATAATAAAAATAAAAGAATTATTAATATTAATATTTTAAGTAATATAATATATAAGTTATTTTATTTTATTATTTATATAATAAAAAATATTAATTAATAATAATTTATATAATAATATATTATATTAAATAGGCTTTAACCTTATAAATATTAGCCTTAAGGCTTTAGCTTATAATAATAATAATTAATATAATAATAAAAAGAAATTAATAATTATATTAAATAATAATAATAAATATATTAAATATTTATATTAATTAACCTTTAAGTAATATAGACTTTATAATATTAAAATTAATAATATATATAAGGAAAAATCTATATATAGTAATTAGCTTAATATTATATTAATATAATTTAATTATCTAATTTTAATCTTTTTATATTTTATTAAATTAAATTATATTAAATAAGTCTTTAAAGAAGAAAAATATTTTAATATTTTATATTAAAAGCTAAATTAAAGTATTATATTATTAATAAAAAAGAAGATATTCTTAAAGGAGATATAATTAAATAGATATAAGCTTTAAATTATAAACTTTAAAGTTATAATATATTTTATTTTATTTTTTACTTTATATTTTATAGAGCTTAAGTCTTTTTAAGGTTTTTATTATAAATTTAAAACTAAAGGATCTATATAAATTAAAAACTTAATATATTAAACCTAAATATCTCTTAATAATTAACTTTCTTAATAAGATAATATAATTTAAATTCTATAATAAAAAGGTAATAAAAAAAGCTTTTATATATATAATAGCTTCTTTCTCTTATAATCTATTAAATATCTTTAAACCTAGTAATTAATTAATCTTTAATATATTTACTATTAGCTATATTATATAGCTAATTAATCTATAGGATTTATATAATATTATACCTCTTAAAAGAAAAAGCCTTTATAGTAATATCTATAATTATTTTAATAGCTATTTTAATAGCTATTTTTTTAATAAAAAGGATATTATTAATACTATTTTACTTAATAATAATAATAAAGGCTTAAAGTAATTAAAATATAAAGCTAAATATTTTTAAAAAACCTAATATAATAATAATAATTATAACCTTATTAAATTAATTACCTTTAGCTATAAGCTTTTTTTACTTTTTATAATATATTTTTAAATCTATAAGCTAGGCTAAATAATAATAAGGCTTAAATAAAAGCTTAAATATTTAAAAGATTTTAAAAAAAGGCTTATAAAAGGTTTTAATATTTATAATAATAAAATTACTTTCTTTAAGAAAGTTAAATTTAACTATAAGTATAAAGATTAATATTAATACTTTAAGTTATAAATAGCCTAAGCTAATAAAATCTTTAATAATTTTATTAAATTAATTAAAAATAAGATTATAAAGAATATTATTAAGATAATTAAAATAATAAAGGTATTTATATTAAAGGCCTTATAAGGGAAGCTATATATAGGGTTAATAAGGTTAATAAGGCTAATTAAAGGTTAATCTAGGGGAATTATATTAAAAATAAAAAAAATTAAAATATAGGCTAATCTAAAGGTAAAAGTTAACTTTATAGGAATTAATATAATTATATAATATATTATCTTAAAATTTTATTATTAAACTTATATTAAGATATTAAAATTTTAAATTATATTTTAAATTAAAGATAAGTTATTATTATATATAATCTTAGTTATATTAACTAATACTTATTTATATATTTATTTACTTTTAGCTATATTAACTTTTAATAATTTAAATATTCTTAAAAATATAAGGAAAATAAAGTAAGCCTATCTTAAGTTAATATTAAGCTTTTATCTCTATAATTATTAAATTAAAGATTAAACTATTTATTACCTTTATTTATAAAATCTTAATTAAAAATAAAAATAATTAATATTTAAACCTAATAATATTATTTATTAATCTTTATATAGCTAAAAAAGAATTAATCTTATTTTATATTATAGCTAATAGTAAAATAAAAAAGAAAAGATTTATTAATAAGAGCTAGGCTAAATCCTAGAATTTAAAGCTTAAATCCTTAAAGAGAATTTTTAAAATTAAAGTATTTAATAGCTAATTTATTAAAAGTAAAAAAGTTATTTATTATATTTATATAAGGCTTTATATTATTAATTATAAATATAAAAGTATAGTCTTTTATATAATTTAATTACTTAATTACTTTATTATCTTAAGGATATTTTAACTAAAATAATATAATCTGCAGATAAGCTATATAGCCTATATACTTATATTTAATAGCCTATATTACTAGAGATTCTATAATATTTTAATTAAGCCTATAAAGATTAAGGCTTTATAGATTATTTTAAAGAAATTTATATATTAAATAAAAAGAAATATATTAATAGCCTTAAAAGGAATAAATATCTTTTTAATTTCCCTATAAATTGCCTAAATATATAGCTAAAAGGATTAATATTACCTCTTTACTATTACCTTAAAGTAACTAAACTATTTACTTAAGCTAAAGCTAAAAGTATTTATATTATTAAAAGAATTTTAAGAGTTTTAAGATATATTTTTACTTAAAAAGGTAAAAAAGCTATTATTATATTAATCTAGTAATTATTATATTAAGTTAACTTTAAGAAATAAACTACTATTTATATCTATATATAAAATATCCTAGAATAAACTAATAGCCTTATAAAAATAGCTAAGTAAAAATCTATATAAAGAATTTATTTATTTAAGCTTATTACCTATAGCCTCCCTAGTATTATTTATTAAAAAACTTAATAATAATTTATATTTCTATATAGACTATTAAGCCTTAAATAATATTATAATTAAAGATTATTATTTATTGCCTTTAATTAAGAAATCCTTAAATAACCTATTTAATATAAAATACTTCTTTTATATTAATATTATATTAGCCTTTAATAATTTATATATTAAGAAAAGCTAAAAATATTTAATAGTATTTTAATTTATTTTATTTTTTACTTTATATTCTATAGAGCTTAAGTCTTTTTAATATTTTTTTATAAATTTAAAACTAAAGGATTTATATAAATTAAAAACTTAATATATTAAACTTAAATATCTCTTAATAATTAACTTTCTTAATAAAATAACTAATATAACTTAAATTTTATAATAAGAAAGTAATAAAAGAAGCTTTTATATATATAATAGCTTCTTCTTCCTATAACCTATTAAATACCTCTAAACTTATTTAAATACTAAGGCAGTTAATTAATCCCTAGTTTATCTATTACTAGCTATATTATATAGCTAATTGATCTATAGAACTTAATAGTATTTTATATTTAATTTAAACTATATAAGTTATTAATTACAATCTTTAGCTTAATAAAAGCCTCTATAACCTTCTAGTAATATATTAATAATATATTAAAGAAATACTTAAATATATTTTATATTATATATTTAAATAATATTTTAATCTATAGCTAGATATAAGAAAAGTATATTAAATAATTAAAGATAATATTTAAAAAGCTAAGGATTATTAGGCTATTTATAAACCTAGTAAAATATAAATTTATAATTATAAAGACTAAGTTCTTAGGCCTTATTATTAAATAAAATAGTATTTAAATAGACCTTATTAAAATTAAAATTATTAAAAACTAATAAACTTTAATTTACTTAATTAATATATAAGCTTTTATAAGATTTATAAACTTTTATAAGAGGTTTATTTATAAATTCTTTAAGCTAATAGCCTTATTAAATTGCTAAATAAGGAAATATATACTATTTATTTAAAATAAAACTTATAAAAAGGCTTTTTAAGATTTAAAAACAGCCTTTATATTAATATTAATCTTAGGTCCCTTTAATTAAATAAAGAATAAAATCCTTAAAACTAATATCTCTAATTATATATCTGCTAATATATTATTATAATATAATAATAAAGAAAGACTATATTTATTAGCCTTTTTCTCTAAGAAATATATAGTTATTAAATATAATTATAAGATTTATAATAAGGAATTTATAATTATTATTTATTATTTTATAAAATAAAGATTTAAATTAAAGAGAATATTCTTATTAATAAAAATAATTATAAATTATAAAAACCTAAAATACTTTATAATAATAAAGCTATTTAATTAATAATAAGCTTAATAGTCTAAGTTCTTATTTTAATTTAACTTTTAAATTATATATTAACCTAGGAAATAAGGAATTAAACTTAATACTTTAACTAAGAGATTAAAAGATTTCTTTAAAGAGAGGAATAAGTACTTAATATATTAAAGCTAGGTAATATTAAAGAAAAAGAATTAGTAATTTTTATTATTATAAGTTTAAAAAGCCTTTATCTATTATTTATTATAATAAAGCTAGCTTATATTAATACCTAAGGAATTATTACTTTTTATAAAGCTATTAAAAGAAATTAATTATCTATTAAATAAAGAATATTAAATTAATAATAATCTGTAATTAATACTATAAGCCTTAAAATCTAATATATTATAATACTTAAAGATTATATTTTTAAAATATAAGATTATCTAGGAATAATTATTATATTAAGATTATTCTTAGTTTAAAATATAGTTTAAAATTTTAATATCTTAATATAAGTTTAATAATAGAATTTTAAGGCAATATATTATATAATTATATTAATTTCTATAAAGTTAGCTTTTACCTTTAGAATAGCCTATATTTTAACTTTCTTTATTTTTAATATAATTAATCCCTTTAAATTAACCTTTAATTAGCCTTATTAACCTTATTAACCTTATATATAGCTTTTATTACTTATAAGGCCTTTAATATAAATATCTTTATTACTTTAGCTATTTTAATAATATTCTTTATAATTTTATTTTTAATTAATTTAATAAGATTATTAAAAACTTTAATAGCTTAAGCTACTTATAACTTAAGGTATTAATATTAATATTTATATTTATAATTAGATTTAATTTTTTTAAAGAAAATAGCTTTATTATTATAAATATTAAGACTTTTTATAAATTTCTTTTTAAGATTTTTTAAATATTTAAGCTTTTATTTAAGCCTTATTATTATTTAGCCTAGCTTATAGGTTTAAAAATATATTATAAAGAATAAAAAGAGCTTATAATAAAAAATAATTAACTTAATAAAGCTATAATTATTATTATTATATTAAGTTTCTTAGAAATATCTAGTTTTATATTTTAATTATTTTAAGCCTTTATTATTATTATTAAATAAAATAATATTAATAATATCCTTTGTACTAAGAAAATAGCTATTAAAATAGTTATAAATATTATTATAAAGGCTTTTTCTTTTAAGAAATATAATATCATATAAATCCTATAGATTAATTAGCTATATAATATAGCTAATAGTAAATAGACTAGGGATTAATTAATTATATTTAGAGATATTTAATAGGTTATAGGAAAAAGAAGCTATTATATATATAAAAGCTTTATTTATTATTTTATTAGGAAAGTTAATTATTAAGAGATATTTAGGTTTAATATATTAGGTTTTTAATCTATATAAATCCTTTAGTTTTAAATTTATAAGAAAAACCTTAAAAAGACTTAAGCTTTATAGAGTATAAAGTAAAAAATAAAAATAAAAAAGATAAATATAATTATCCTCTTTTAAAGTAATAAAGTAATATTTCTTATTATAATTCTTTTTTCCCTTTATTATAATAAAGTTAAATACTAGCTAAGTATCCTTATAAATAGTTTCTTAGAGAAATAAGAGATTAAAGGTATTATTTTTATTATTTAAAAGCTAAAGGGTATTATTAAATTTAAATTTATAGATATATTCCTATATAGATATTTTAATCCTAGAGTTAAATATATTATTAAGGTTAAACTATAAATTTAAAAGTCCCTAGTTAAAGATATAGTTAAAGATACTTTATTACTCTCTAGTAAATTAAGATAATAGGTCTATATATAATCTAGATTAATTATATAAATTTAGCCTTTAAATTTAGGCCTACTTTAATTTAATATTATAATTTACTTTAATAAAACCTTTAATTAACTTTTAATTCTATCCAATTTTTTTTTAAGTAAAAGAATTTAATAAGTAAAGGCAGCTAGCTTAATAATATTATTATAATTAAAAAGGTTAAAATCCTAGCCTATTTAAAAGGCCTTTTTTATAAAATTAAAATCCTTTAATAATAATACTATAATAGCCTTAATAGCCTTAGGCTTAAGGTTATAATTATTATTATAATAAAAGTCTATTTTTTTATTAAGCTTTAATAATATATATAATTTAACTAAATAATTAGTGAATAAATATATTATATCTATAATATAATTAATACTATAGATTAAAAGGAAAACAGATTATAATTAATTAATTTCTTAGCTCTATTATTGCAAGGTTATATAGATCTTAGAATCGGGCTAAGCTAATATGCAATGCCTTAATAATCTTACTATATATATAGTAAAATCGCCTTATATATTGCCTAGCTATAAGGCTTTAGTTATAGGGTTAGATAGTATAGTAATATAGTATTAATATTATAATTATAATCTAGGTTAGCTTAATATATTAAATATTAGGGGTAAAATAACTTACTTTTTTACTATTATTTTTACCTTTCTTTACTAATAGTTTTATTATATATAAAAAAAGAAAGTATTTACTATTATCTTATTATTTTATATAGCTTTATTTTAATATAGAGTTTTATTAAAAGCTTATTTAAAAGTATAGCCTTATAGCCTTATAATATTATTAAATTATTAGATATTTACTATTTAGGCTATCTTATTTCTTTATAAAATAATTAAAAGTCTTAAAGATATAAATAATTAATTAATTATATAATATATTAGTATTAGTATAATTTTAGTAAATTAATAGTTATTAGAGGAAGAAATAGCTATTATATATATAGCTTAGAAGCTTTTTTTATATAATCCTCATTATAGAGTTTAATTATTGCTTTAATAATTATAGTATATATTCTTAGTAGGAAATTTAATTATTAAAAGAACCTTATTTTAAAATAATAAGTTTTTAATTTATATAAATATTTTATTAAATATTAGAGTTATTAAGTTATTAAGAGGCTCAGACTTATATTTATTTATATTTACTAGTAAAGTATAGAAATTAATAAATAAATTTAAAAGTAAATAACTCTAGTTAACTTTTAAGTTTTTAATATAGTAAAAGTATAATATAATCTTAACTATTTAATTTTTTTTTTTAAAAAGACTATTTATTTTAAAGTAATAAGTAGTAATTATAATTAACTTATAATTAAAATATTTCTAAAGTGCTTATTAAAAAGGACTTATAAACTTTCTATTTTAATTTAAAATAATTACTTTTTATAGTCCTTAGTTAATTAATAAAAATATTCTTAATAATATAATAACTTAGTCTTTAGCTATATATATAGTATAGCTAGATATTAATAAGCTTCTTTTATTAATAGTATAGGTTATTATTATAAGCTAATTAAATAACTTAAAACCTTCTATAGCTTATAGTAATTTAACTAATATTATAAAGGGCAATTTAATAATATAATTATATAAGGATTAAGATAATTATATAATATAATAAGAGGTCTAGTTATATAATTTAGTTTAATTAACTATAGTATTAGGTTTTGCTTTAGTATTTTAACTTTATATTAAACTCTTAACTATATATATAAATTTCTTCCTTTAACTTTAATTTAAATAGAGTTTCCTATTTAGGCTATTATAGCTAGATATATAGGAAAGCTATTACTTAGAATACTTATATTTATTTTTAATAATCTAAATAAATATCCCTAGTTTTATTAATTATAGCTTATATTAACCTATTATATTATAGAATATAATCTCTCTTATTATAAAGGTATTTATTTTCCTAATTTTATAATATAAAATATAAAGCTATTACTTTTCTTATTAAATTTACTATAAATCCCTTTAAAGGATAAAAATACTAAGGAATTATAAGACCTTATAGTTAAATATAGCTAATATCATATTATTTTTAATTAAAAGTCTTTAGCCTATAAAGATATATTTTAGCTTTATTATTATAAGGTTATATAGATCTTAATATAAGGCTAGGCTAATATATAATATTCTAATAATCTTACTATATATATAATATAATTACCTTATATATTGCCTAGCTATAAGGCTATAGTTATAAGGTTAAATAGTATAGTAATATAGTATTAATATTATAATTATAATCTAGGTTAGCTTAGTATATTAAATAGATAATTAAAGGCAGGATAATTTACTTTTTTATTATTATTCTTGCCTTTCTTTACTAATAGTTTTATTATATAAAGAAAAAGAAAGTATTTATTATTATCTTATTATTTTATATAGCTTTATTCTAATATAAAGTTTTATTAAAAGCTTATTTAAAAGTATAGCCTTATAGCCTTATAATATTATTAAATTATTAGAAATTTATTATTTAAGCTATTTTATTTCTTTATAAAATAATTAAAAGTCTTAAAGATATAAATAATAATATATATTAGGAGTATAAGTAGTTAAATAGGTATATAGTTTTTAATTCTCTTTTATTAGTTTATTTATTTAAGATAATAGGTTTTATATCTATAGATATACTTCTTAATATATCTAGATAAGTTATATATAAATATTCTTAATAGCTCTTATATTATTTATTTAATTTTAAAGTAATATTTATTATTATAAGCTATACTTAAAATATTTAAAACTATATTATATAAAATATAAAGGCAGTAAATTCCTTTATTATTATAGTTATTTTTATTTTTTTTTACTTTATACTTTATAGAGCCTAAGTCTTTTTAAGGTTTTTCTTATAAATTTAAAACTAAAAGATCTATATAGATAAAGAACCTAATATATTAAACCTAAATATCTCTTAATAATTAACTTTTCTAATAAGACTATAATATAACCTAAACTCTATAATAAGAAGGCAATAAAAGAAGCTTCTATATGCATAATAGCTTCTTCCTCCTATAACCCACTGAGCACCTCTAAACTTATCTAAATACTAAGGCAGTTAGTTAATCCCTAGTCTATCTATAGCTATATTATATAGTTAACTAATCTGCAGGACTTATATAGCATTATACCTCCTAGAAAAAAAACCTCTATAGTAATATTTATAACTATTCTAATAGCTATTCTTTTAATAAAAAGAATATTATTAATATTATTTTACTTAGTAATAATAATAAAAGCCTAAAGTAGCTAAAATATAAGGCTAAATGCCTCTAAAAAACCTAGTATAATAATAATAATTATAGCCTTATTAAATTAATTGCCTTTAGCTATAAGCTCTTTTTACTTTTTATAATATATTTTTAGACTTATAAGCTAGGTTAAATAATAATAAGGCTTAAGCAGGAGCTTAAATACCTAAGGGATTTTAAGAAAAGGCTTATAAGAGGTCTTAATATCTATATTAATAAGGCTACTTTCTTTAAGAAAATTAAGTCTAATTATAGGTATAAAGACTAGTATTAATACCTTAGGTTATAAATAGCCTAGGCTAATAAAGTCTTTAATAATCCTATTAAGTTAATTAAAGATAAGATTATAAAGAATACTGCTAAAGTAGCTAAAGTAATAAAGGTATTTATATTAAAGGCCTTATAAGGGAAGCTATATGCAGGGTTAATAGGGTTGATAGGGCTAATTAAAGGTTAATCTAAGGGGATTATATTAGGGATAAAGAAAGTTAAAATGCAGGCTAACCTGGAGGCAAAAGCTCTATAGGAATTAATATAGTTATATAATATATTGCCTTAAAATTCTATTATTAAACTTATACTAAGATATTAAAATTTTAAATTATATTTTAAACTAAGGATTTTTATAATTATATAATAAGCCTTGCTATATAATAAATAAAATCCTTAGTTTAAAATATAGTTTAAAATTTTAATATCTTAATATAAATTTAATAATAGAATTTTAAATTAATATATTATATAATTATATTAATTCCTATAAAGCTTTAACCTTTAAGTTAGCTTATATTTTAATTTTCTTTATCCTTAATATAATCCCTTATTAACCTTTAATTAGCCTTATTAACCTTATTAACTTTATATATAGTTTTTATTATTTATATAGCCTTTAATATAAATACTTTTATTACTTTAATTACTTTAATAATATTCTTTATAATCTTATTTTTAATTAATTTAATAAGATTATTAAAGACTTTATTAGCCTAGGCTATTTATAACCTAAGATATTAATATTAGTCTTTATACTTATAATTAAATTTAACTTTCTTAAGGAAAATAGCCTTATTATTATAAATATTAAGATCTTTTATAAACCTTTTTTTAAGATCTTTTAAGTATTTAAGCTCTTATTTAAGCCTTATTATTATTTAGCTTAGCTTATAAGTCTAGAAATATATTATAAAAAGTAAAAAAAGCTTATAATTAAAGGTAATTAATTTAATAAGATTATAATTATTATTATTATATTAAGTTTTTTAAAAATATTTAGCCTTATATTTTAATTATATTAAGCTTTTATTATTATTATTAAATAAGATAATATTAATAATATCTTTTTTATTAAAGAAATAGCTATTAAAATAATTATAAATATTACTATAAAGGCTTTTTCTTTTAAAAGGTATAATATTTTATTTTTTATTTTATACTCTATAATGCCTAAGTCTTTTTAAAGTTTTTCTTATAAATTTAAAACTAAAGGATTTATATAGATTAAAAACCTAATATATTAAACTTAAATATCTCTTAATAATTAACTTTTTTAATAAGATAATTAATATAACTTAAACTCTATAATAAAAAGGTAATAAAAAAAGCTTTTATATATATAATAGCTTCTTTCTCTTATAATTTATTAAGTACCTTTAAACCTATTATTTAAATACTAAGGTAATTAATTAATCCCTAGTCTATTTACTATTAGCTATATTATATATCTAATTAATCTATAGGATTTATAAAATATTATACCTTTTATTCTTAAAAGAAAAAGCCTTTATAATAATATTTATAACTATTCTAATAATTATATTTTTAATAAAAAGAATATTATTAATACTATTTTACTTAATAATAATAATAAAGGCCTAAAGTAATTAAAATATAAGGCTAGATATCTCTAAGAAATTTAATATAATAATAATAATTATAGCCTTATTAAATTAATTATTTTTAGCTATAAGCTTTTTTTACTTTTTATAATATATTTTTAAACCTATAAGCTAAGCTAAATAATAATAAAGTTTAAATAAAAGCTTAAATATTTAAAGGATTTTAAAAAAAGGCTTATAAAAAGTCTTAATATTTATAATAATAAAGCTATTTTCCTTAAGAAAATTAAATTTAATTATAAGTATAAGGATTAATATTAATACTTTAAGTTATAAATAGCCTAGGCTAATAAGGTTTTTAATAATCTTATTAAATTAATTAAAAATAAAATTATAAAAAATATTATTAAAATAGCTAAAGTAATAAAGGTATTTATATTAAAGGCCTTATAAGTAATAAAAGCTATATATAGGGTTAATAGGGTTAATAAGGCTAATTAAAGGTTAATAAGGGATTATATTAAGGATAAAGAAAATTAAAATATAGGCTAATCTAAAGATAAAAGCTTTATAGAAATTAATATAATTATATAATATATTACTTTAAAATTCTATTATTAAACTTATATTAAGATATTAAAATTTTAAACTATATTTTAAACTAAGGAAAAGGTATAATATTATATAAGTCCTATAGATTAATTAGCTATATAATATAGCTAATAGTAAATAAACTAGGGATTAATTAATTGCCTTAGTATTTAAATAAATAAATATTTAAAAATATTTAATAGGTTATAAGAGATAAAAGTTATTATATATATAAAAGCTTTTTTTATTACCTTTTTATTATAGAGTTTAAGTTATATTATCTAATTAAGAAAGTTAATTATTAAGGGATACTTAGATTTAATATATTAGGTTTTTAATCTATATAAACCCTTTAGTTTTAAATTTATAAGAAAAACCTTAAGAAGAGTTAGGCTTTATAAAGTATAAAGTAAAAAAAAAAATTAATAATAATAATAAATAAAATACTAGGCTTTAAAGTATTTATAATATCTTTACTATTTAATTTATTAATAGTAATTAGCTTAATATTTAATAGAAATATTTTAATAATTACTATAAGAATATTAGTAAATAGGGTTTTAGTAACTAATAAATAAGAAGTTATTAATAAATTATTAGTCGATTTTTACTTAAAACTAGATTCTATTAAACCTAATTCTTAGATTTAATAAGTTAAAGTTTAATAATATAATTAGACTTAACTATTATTTAAATTACCTTAACTTAACCCTTAAAATCTTATAATTCTTTAATTTCTATACCTAGGAAATTAATATAATTAAAATAATAAATAAATAAGAAATTTTAATTAAAAATAACTCTATTAAGCAGAAATATATTACTAAAGGGGATATATTATATAACTTAATTATCCCCTTAGATAGCCCTTAGTTTACCTTATTAGGTAAGTAGAATAGTAATAATACTATTTAGCAGCTAATTAAAGAAGTATAAGGGAATACCTTATATATTAAACCTAGGGGAAAATTGCCTACTATAGACTACTTATTAAATAGTTACTATAATAGTCTAGATAATTAAAAGGATAATTTATAGGCCTATATAGGGTATTACCTTTCTCTAGATTTTAAAGAAGGAAGTTATTAATTAAACTTACTATTAGTAAAACATAAGGAAAATAGAACCTTTAAATCCTTTATTATAATAATAAAATCCTTATTAGACTAAAACTATATATAAATATAATTATTTATTAAATAATTTATATAATAAGTAAAAATAAATTAACTATTATTTACTTAATTAGCAGATTATCTTATAATAGCCCCTTATAAAAAGTATAAAAAAGCCTTAAATTATAATTATAAAACTTTAAATAAGGATATAATATTAATTTAAGTAAATAATTAAATTAAGGCTATAAAAGCTATAAATAGTCTCTAATTAATTAATATAGTCTAATAAAGAATTAAATAGTCTTTTTTTAAACTTAAATTTAAAAGGTAAATTAAATAGTAATATTATATTATTAGCCTAGAAAAAGGTATACTTAAATAAAAAACTTTATTAATTTTATTAAATAAAAGTATATTAATTCTATATTATAAGAAAAATATACTTAGAACTAAATTATAAAGATTTAATTAAACTATAAAGAGTTATTATTTTACTATTATACTATATAAAAGGCATTTTATAACTCTTTAAATACTATTAATATTAATAATAATATTACTTTAGGCTATCAATATTAGTATAAATTACTTATATATATTAAGAAAGAGCTTAATAAGATAACTATAGACTTTAAGAATATAAAAGATATTATATATAAGGCAGAGTATATTAGCCTATACTTTAGTAATAAGTAAAGTCTATAGAAAAGGAAATAAGATCTATAACTAGAAGACTAGGCCTATAAGTATAGCTTTAGCTTATAGAAATATACTTATAAGGGAGGATATAATACTTAAAACCCTTTGAGACTAAGGAAAATATATTCCTTTTACCCTTATTAAAATAAGAAATTAAATAAATAATTATTAAATACTCTATAGAATAATATTATATTAACTGCTAGTAATAAATATTATAATTATAGATAAATAGAATATTATTTTATATTATACTTAAGGAAAAGTATACCTTAATAAGGCAATTTATACCTTATAGGATTAATTTAATTAATTATTTATATCTTTAAGACTTTTAATTATTTTATAAAGAAATAAAATAGCCTAAATAGTAAATATCTAATAATTTAATAATATTATAAGGCTATAAGGCTATACTTTTAAATAAGCTTTTAATAAAACTTTATATTAAAATAAAGCTATATAAAATAATAAAATAATAATAAATACTTTCTTTTTCCTTATATAATAAAACTATTAGTAAAAAAAGGTAAAAATAATAATAAAAAAGTAAGTTATTTTACTTTTAATATTTAATATATTAAATTAACCTAGATTATAATTATAATATTAATACTATAATACTATATTATTTAACCTTATAATTATAGCCTTATAGCTAGGTAATATATAAGGCAATTTTACTATATATATAATAAAATTATTAAAATATTATATAATAGCCTAGCCTTATTTTAAGATTTATATAACCTTATAATAATAAAGCTAAAATATATTTTTATAAATTAAAGACCTTTAATTAAAAATAATATAATGCTAGCTATATTTAGCTATAAGGTCTTATAATTCCCTAGTATTCCTATTCTTTAGAGGGATTTATAATAAATTTAATAGGAAAGGCAATAGTTTTATATACTATATTATAAAATTAAGAAAGAAAATACCCTTATAATAAGAGAGATTATATTCTATAATATAATAGGTTAATATAAGCTATAGTTAATAAAACTAGGGATATTTATTTAAATTATTAAAGATAAGTATAAGTATTCTAAGTAATAGCTTTCTTATATATCTAGCTATAATAGCTTAAATAGGAAACTCTATTTAAGTTAAAGTTAAAGAAAGAAATTTATATATATAGTTAAGAGTTTAATATAAAGTTAAAATACTAAAGTAAAACCTAATACTATAGTTAATTAAACTAAGTTATATAACTAAATCTCTTACTATATTATATAATTATCTTAATCCTTATATAATTATACTATTAATAATTTTAATAAAGATTTAATTAACTATAAAGATCTAAGAAGTTATTATTTCTATATAAAGTAATACTAAGTATTTAATTAAAGAGTTTATTTATTTAGAAAACTAGTAAATATAATACTAAAAGTTAATAATATTATACTAGATTTATTACTATAGACTTAGAAAATTAGAATTATATCTATTAGGGATTATATTATTATATATATATTTATCCTCTAAAGAGGTATTAAAGAATTATTAAAAGTACTTTTAAATATAGGAATATAAACAAATATTATTAGTTAAGCTATAGTTTAATAGCTTAGGTTATAACCTATTATAAACTATTAACTTATTGCTTTAGAAAGGTTTTAAGGCAAGGTTTAAAAACCTAAGAGGGTATATTAATTAATAATTTTAGTTTTTAATTATTATAGGTTTTTATAAAAGATTTAATAAATATTCTTTAAAGCTTAAATAAGGGCTAGAGAACTAGATATTATATTTTTAAGACTCCCTATAGGTATAAAAGGGATTATTATTAATATTACTATAAATACCTTTTATTATAATAAAGTTATTAAAATAAATCTTAAGTCCTTTTTATAAGATTTTTTTTTTTTTACTTTATACTCTATAAAGCCTAAGTCTTTTTAAGGTTTTTCTTATAAATTTAAAATTAAAGGATCTATATAAATTAAAAAATAGCTAAATAGAAAAAATATATTAAATACTAGAGAAATACTTATATATATATATTAATAATACCTTAATATTTATAATAATAAGGCTATTTTCCTTAAGAAAGTTAAGTCTAATTATAGATATAAGGACTAATATTAATGCCTTAGGTTATAGATAGCCTAGGCTAATAAGGTCTTTAATAATCATATTAAATTAATTAAAAATAAGATTATAAAAGATATTACTAAAGTAATTAAAGTAATAAAGGTATTTATATTAAAGGCCTTATAAGTAATAAAAGCTATATATAGGGTTAATAAGGTTAATAGGGCTAATTAAAGTTTAATAATAAAGAAAGTTAAAATATAGGCTAACCTAAAGGTAAAAGCTAACTCTATAGGAATTAATATAGTTATATAATATATTGCCTTTAAAAACCCCTGTTGCTAAACTTATATTGAGATATTAAAATTTTAAACTATATTTTAAACTGAGGACTATTATTATATATAAATATAGCTTTATTTAATTAAGCTGCTTAGCGCTCTACCTTTTATAAGCCTCTTTTTAAGATCTTTTAGGTATTTAAGCTCCTATTTAAGCCTTATTATTATTTAGCTTAGCTTATAGGTTTAGAAATATATTATAAAGAGTAAAAAGAGCTTATAGCTAAAGGCAATTAATTTAATAAGGCTATAATTATTATTATTATATTAGGTTTCTTAGAAATATCTAGCCTTATATTTTAATTACTTTAAGCCTTTATTATTATTATTAAGTAAAATAGTATTAATAATATCCTTTTTATTAAAGAAATAGCTATTAGAATAGTTATAAATATTACTATAAAGGCTTTTTCTTCTAGGAAGTATAATACTATATAAGTCCTATAGATTAGTTAGCTATATAATATAGCTAATAGTAAATAAACTAGGGATTAATTAATTGCTAGATTTAAAGGTATTTAATAGGCTATAGGAGGAAGAAGCTATTATATATATAAAAGCTTTTTTTATTGCCTTTTTATTATAGAGTTTAGGTTATATTATCTTATTAAGAAAGTTAATTATTAATAGATATTTAAGTTTAATATATTAAATTCTTAATTTATATAGATCTTTTAGTTTTAAATTTATAAGAAAAACCTTAAGAAGACTTAGGCTTTATAAAGTATAAAGTAAAAAAATAAAAACAAAATAATAAATATTTTATTATTAGAGTCTTATTTATAAAAATATTATATAGATATAATCTATATTATATAGAATATATCCTTTTTATAATAAAAATAAAATTATAAAGTATATATAAAAGGATTATAATACTTAGCTATATATAGGAAATAGCTAAATATTACTAATAAAAAGTAATAAAAGCCTAAGCTAAGTATTATAATATAAAATATATATTATAAGAATATAAAGTAATATAAACTATTAATATATTAATATAAAATTAGTATTTTAAAAATTATAAACTTATATCTTATTTTATTAAAGTAATAATTATAAAATATATTAGGAAATAAATATATAAAGTAAAACTCCTTAAGAAATATAAGAGAATTTATAATATATTCTATATATTACTACTAGAACTATAAAATATAAATAGTATAAGTAATAACTATTTACTAATTATAAAGCTTAAGGATAAGCTAAATAAGTAAAAAATAAAAGAAGTAATTATATATAAAGATAAAGGAAAAAATAGATTTTACTTTATTAAATAGGCTAGATAGCTAATAAAATATAATATATAAAAACTAGAATATTACTTAGAAAATATAAAGAAGATTATATTAAAATATTTAAAAATTATAAAGAAATAATATAAAAAATAAGATAATTAAATAATATTAAAGGAATATAAATCTATTTAATAAGTATTCTAATTAAAAATATAAAGATAGAAAAACTAATTAAACCTAGACTATAGAATTAGCAGAGACTATATAGTAATAAAAATATAATTAATTAGAATTATAAAATAAAGAAAATATAAAAAGCTTAAAAGTCTTAAAATTAGAATTATTATTATTATTAATAACTGCAGTTAACCTATTACTACTAGGAATAATTTAATTAGTATTATAATAAATAAGACTTTAACTAAGAGTATAAATATAAATATTTAATATAAAAATCTTATTAAAAATAGCTATAATAATAGTATTAATAAGGGGTTATTTAAAACCCTAAGGAAAAGTATAGTATTAGCTTATAGACTTCTTGCCTTTACTTAAACTATTAATATATTCCTTAAAGCTAATAAAAAGATTAATAAGAATATTAGCCTTAGGATAAGAGAGACTATATATAGGTATAATTAATATAAAGTTAATAGTTATTTCTATAGGGTAATAAATCTTATTAGCCTAGGAAAAAAGAAAATATTAGCAGTAATATAATAAAGAAATAAAAGAATTTACTATATAATACTTTTAATATTAATTAATATAGCTAAGATATTAGCTCGGCTTATTAGGTAAGTTAATATAGATATAGTAAATATTATAATAAAGAGAAAAAATATAATAATAGTAAGGCTTCTTACTAGCCTTTTAGTAAATAAATCCTTTAGTAGGATTAAAAGGGAATTTTACTAAAGTATTAATAATAGCTTACTTTATAGATATAGCAGTAAACTAGGTAAATAAGTATAAAAGGATTAAAGTAAATAAAGTAAAGAAGATAGGTAAATAGATATAAAAAGAGCAGTAAAAAATAAGTTAATTTAAGTAGTAAAAGAGTATAGAAAGATTAGTATAATATAAGTAGGAAAACAATATAAAACTATAATAAAGAAAGATATTATAATTAATAAAGAAAGAAGGAAAAAAGAAAAAGAGAAATTAAAGTAAATAATAAAAAAATACTTATCTAATAGCCTAAGTAAATATATATTTAAAATAATTTATAGTCTAGCAGCTAGCTATTAGTATTATAATTAATTTTGGATATTCTATAGTAATATATTACTGAAGTAATATAAATTTAGGAAATATATATAATAGAATTTAAGTAACTTCTTTAATTAACTATAGAATAGAAATTAAAGTTATTATAAGTAATTCTAGAGACTAGAATTATAGAGAGGGAGGCAATTATAAGAGTATTAGTAAATAGGGTTTTAATAACTAATAAATAAGAGGTAACTAGTAAATTATTAGTAGATTTCTACTTAAAACTAGATTCTATTAAACCTAGTTCTTAGATTTAGCAAGTTAAAGTTTAATAATATAATTAAACTTAATTATTATTTAAATCACCTTGACTTAACCCTTATAATCTTATAATTACCTTATACTTTATATTTTTCTACTATTAAAACTACTATTAAGATTACTGCTTATTATAAGGTATTTTTTTTTTTATATTTACTTAAGTAATTATTATATAATCTATTCTTTTATAATACTTATTAATCTATAAAAAAGCCTTTACTTTAACTTAAAGCTTCTTATTAAATCTAGTATAGCTATATAAAAATTCTCTATATAAAAATTCTCTATTAACCTTATTATCTTAATTAAATTTATCTTAATTATTATAGTTAATTAAAATGCTAATTATTAATTATATTCTCTAAAATAATTTAAACTTTTCTATTATAATTACTATTAATACTAAATCTATAACTTAAAGTATATATCTGCTTAAATATATTACTAATAGAAATACCCCCTTTTTTATTATTAGCTTAATATCTTAATTTAGTTTCTAATATAAGGTATTAAGATATTCTTTTTCCTAGATTACCTATTTAATATAATCTATTTTAATAAAATATAAAAGAATTAAGACCTTATAGTTAAATTATATTAATATAATATTAAGCTTATTATTATATATAAATATAGAGTTTCTATATATATTATTAATTCTTATATTTTAAAGCTTTTTTTACTAAGAAGTTAATTAATATAATTTCTTAGTATATTCTTTATTACTAATTAATATAATAAATAGCTATTTTCTATTATTATATAGGTTATTATTCCTATAGGTTAAGGTATTAAGGCTATTATCTCTAGGGTCTAGATTTACCTAATATAATATATTATTAAGACTATTATTAATTAGCTTTTTCTATTATATAAGTAATTAAATAGAAAGACTTATATATTATATTACTTTAATTATTAATATTAATAACTTCCTTCTTTTTATTATTATATTATAAAAGAGAGAGGATTTTTTATAATCTATTTAAAGCTTTTATTTTAATATAAGGTTTTAATCTAATATTAAGCCTTATAGTATTACTATATTACTACTATTAATTTATTATTACCCTATATTTACTATTAAGTATATAACTCCTTTTAGAGTATTAGCTGCTATAAGGAAATACTTTATATTTTTAATATATTTTACTAGAAACTTAGACTTAATCTCTAAGGCTATAAAGGCTTTAATTCCTATTAGGATATTATATAAGGCTATATAATTAAGATAAAGCTAGTTAATATTAATATTAATCTCTATAGCCTCTAGATAACTTAATATATTAAGAATAAAGTTCTTTTTTCCTAGGATATAAAATATATATAAATTATATTTTTAAAGGTAAATTAATATATTAATTAAGTATTAATTAATTTAATTAAAACTAAAGGTTTTTAATATTATTTTCTTAATAATAAGCTTAATAGTAAAATAATTAATAAAAATTATTAAAACACCTTCTATTAATTTAATTTAAGGCTTAAGGTAATATATAGCCTATATTAAGTAGGCTATTTTTAACTTAATTAATCTATTTTATTTTTTTACTTAATACTCTATAGAGCTTAAGTCTTTTTAAGGTTTTTCTTATAAATTTAAAACTAAAGAATTTATATAGATTAAAAACCTAATATATTAAACTTAAATATCTCTTAATAATTAACTTTCCTAATAAAATAATATAACTTAAACTCTATAATAAAAAGGCAATAAAAGAAGCTTTTATATATATAGTAGCTTCTTTTTCCTATAACCTATTAAATACCTTTAAATAATTACTTATTTAAATACTAAGCTAGTAATTAATTAATCCCTAGTCTATTTACTACTAGCTATATTATATAGCTAATTAATCTATAGTACTTATATAGTATTATACCTTTTATTCCTAGAAGAAAAAGCCTTTATAGTAATATTTATAATTATTCTAATACCTATTTCCTTAATAAAAAGAATATTATTAATACTATTTTACTTAATAATAATAATAAAGGCTTAAAGTAATTAAAATATAAAGCTAAATACCTCTAAAAAACCTAATATAATAATAATAACTATAGCTTTATTAAATTAATTATCTTTAGCTATAAGCTCCTTTTACTTTTTATAATATATTTTTAAATCTATAAGCTAGGCTAGATAATAATAAGGCTTAAGTAAAAGCTTAAGTACTTAAGGGATTTTAAAAAGAGGCTTATAAAAGGTTTTAATATTTATAATAATAAGGCTATTTTCCTTAAGAAAGTTAAGTTTAATTATAAGTATAAGGACTAGTATTAATACCTTAGGTTATTTATTAATTTATTAATTTTTATATTTTACTAGTAAATATAAGTAAATATAAGTCTAAGCCTCTTAATAATTTTAATATTTAATAAAATATCTATATAAATTAAAAACTTATTATTTTAAAATAAGATTCTTTTAATAATTAAATTTCTTACTAAGAATATATATATTAAGGTAATAACTAAACTTTATAATAAAGGTTATATAGAAAAAGCTTTTAAGCTATATATATAATAGCTATTTTTTCCTCTTATAATTATTAATCTATTAAATTTTATATAATTAATTAATTATAGTCTTTTTTCTTTTTAATCTATAGTATTAATTATATTATAAATATAATATATTTACCCTCTAGTTATTTAGTTAAATTATATATATTATTAAAGCTTAATAGATAAAATAGACTTTTATTATAATAATAATTATAACCTTAAGCCTAAACCTATTAAGGCTATTATAGTATTATTATTAAGAGATTCTAGTTTTATAAAAGAGGCCTTTTTAATAGGCTAGGACTTTAACCTTTTTAATTATAATAATACTATTAAGCTAGCTGCCTTTAATTATTAAATCTTTTTACTTTTATTAGAGGAAAAAAAGGCTAAGAGATATTATTTCTATAAAGAGCTAGGCATTTTAATAAGGCTATATAAGAAGCTAGACTTAAATAAGGAACTAGGGGCTAAAGAGGAAGATTTCCTTATTGCTATAGATATAGAGTATATCTAATAGTAGCTAATTTACCTAGTAAGGCAGATTACTTATATTATTAATATTTTTAATTAAAAGGTTAAGGTTATTAATATAAGACTATAATATATAGACTATATTAGTTATAGCCTAAGACTATAAGTATATAACTATTAAAGATAATTAAGTCTATAGTAGGCTCTTGAGAGTAATAGATAATAAGATAGAGGGATAGGCTTACTAATAGGTACTATATATAGAGATAACTGGAAAATAGGATAGAACTGAAGGTTAATCTAGGGTTCTATTAGGGTAACTTATAATATTAAATTGAAGCAGGGCTAAATCTAGAGGATTTATATAATTAATCTGGATTATATGCAGACCTATTATCTTAATTTACCCTACCCTCTAGAGAGTAATAAAGTATCTTTAACTATATCTTTAACTAGGGAACTATAGCTTATATTAACCTATTATATTATAGAATATAATCTCTTTTATTATAATAATATCCTTTTTCTTAATTTTATAATATAATATATAAAGCTATTACTTTTTTTATTAAATTTACTATAAGTCTCTTTAAAGGATAAAAATATTAAGGAATTATAGAATTTTATAGCTAAATATAATTAATATTATATTATCTTTAATTAAAAGTCTTTAGCCTATAAAGATATATCTTAGCTTTATTATTATAAGGTTATATAAATCTTAAAATAAGGCTAGGCTAATATATAATATTTTAATAATTTTACTATATATATAATAAAATTGCCTTATATATTACCTAATTATAAGGCTATAGTTATAAGGTTAAATAGTATAATAATATAGTATTAATATTATAATTATAATTTAAATTAGCTTAATATATTAAATATTAAAAATAAAATAATTTATTTTTTTATTATTATTTTTACTTTTTTTTATTAATAATTTTATTATATAAAGAAAAAGAAAGTATTTATTATTATTTTATTATTTTATATAGTTTTATTTTAATATAAAATTTTATTAAAAGCTTATTTAAAAGTATAGCCTTATAGCTTTATAATATTATTAAATTATTAAATATTTATTATTTAAGCTATTTTATTTCTTTATAAAATAATTAAAAGTCTTAAAGATATAAATAAATATCTATTTATAATCCTTAAATAGATTCCTTATTAAAGCTATTTAAATACCTAGTTATATTAGCTATAATAAAGGATATAAATATTACTTTCTAGTTAATTATTAAATATAACTATTAAAACTTATATTTTTCTAGGTTATTTAATTTCTATTTCTAGGAAATATAAATATCCTTATTAATATTATTAATAATTATTTATATCTTTAAGACTTTTAATTATTTTATAGAAAAATAAAATAGCTTAAATAATAAATATCTAATAATTTAATAATATTATAAAGCTATAAAGCTATACTTTTAAATAAGCTTTTAATAAAGCTCTATATTAAAATAAAACTATATAAAATAATAAAATAATAATAAATACTTTCTTTTTCTTTATATAATAAAACTATTAATAAATAAAAGTAAAAATAATAATAAAAAAGTAAATTATTTTATCTTTAATATTTAATATATTAAGCTAATCTAGATTATAATTATAATATTAATATTATATTATTATACTATTTAACCTTATAATTATAGCCTTATAATTAGGCAATATATAAGGCAATTTTATTATATATATAGTAAAATTATTAGAATATTATATATTAGCTTAGCCTTATTTTAAGATTTATATAATCTTATAATAATAAAGCTAAAATATATCTCTATAGGCTAAAGACTTTTAATTAAAGATAATATAATATTAACTATATTTAGCTATAAAATTCTATAATTCCTTAATATTTTTATTCTTTAAAAGGAATTATAATAAATTTAATAAAAAAGGCAATAGCTTTATATACTATATTATAAAATTAAGAAAAAGAATACCCTTATAATAAAAAAGACTATATTCTATAATATAATAAGTTAATATAAGCTATAGTTAATAGAATTAAAGGTATTTATTTAGACTATTAAAGATAAGTATAAGTATTCTAAGTAATAGCTTTTTTATATATCTAGCTATAGTGGCCTAAATTATAGGAAACTTTATTTAAATTATAGTCTATAGAGAAAGAAATTTATATATATAGTTAAGAGTTTAATATAAAGTTAAAATACTAAAGTAAAATAAATTTACTTAATACTATAATTAATTAAACTAAGTTATATAACTAGACCTCTTATTATATTATATAATTATCTTAATCCTTATATAATTATACTATTAATAATTTTAATAAAGATTAAAGTAATATATACCTAGTTATTTATTAAGTTTATACTATTTTATTATTATTTTATAGCAATAGAATTATATTTTAATATATATATTAATAAAGCTTATTATAAGATAGGAAATCTTAATAATAATAAATATATTATTTAATCTTTATAAATATATTCTTATTTAATAGCTATTTCTTTAAGATATATCCCTTAAATTATAAGTATTCCTATAGTAAGCTTTATATTATAAAGGTTTATTTATAAGTCTTATATTTATATATTTTTATAATATTAAGTATAAGGAAAGTATTATTATAAGTATTATTTAATAGTAGGCTTTTTATAATTATAAAATTTAAATAGGCTTCCTGGGAGGCTTTAAAGCTAGTAAAAGGGCTATTATTTATAAAGTAACTATTATCTTTAAGGGTATTATTATCTAGACTGGGTATAATATTAGTTAATATTAAATATATCTTCTTAAAATATACTTTCTTTTTCTCTTAAATATAGTCTTTTTCCTATAATTAATTATTTTAATTATCTTATATATAGTTATTTATATTTTAGTTTTCTTAAAAGCTTTTATTTATTAATTTCTATACTTTACTAGTAAATATAAGTAAATATAAATCTAAGCTTTTTAATAACTCTAATATTTAATACAATATTTATATAAATTAAAAACTTATTATTTTAAAATAAGATTCTCTTAATAATAAAATTTCTTACTAAGAATATATATATTAAAGTAATAACTAAACTCTATAATAAGAATTATATAGAAAAAGCTTTTAAGCTATATATATAATAGCTATTTTTTCCTCTTATAATTATTAATCTATTAAATTTTATATAATTAATTAATTATAGTCTTTTTTCTTTTTAATCTATAGTATTAATTATATTATAAATATAATATATTTACCCTCTAGTTATTTAGCTAGATTATATATACTATTAAAGCTTAATAGAAAAAATAGATTTTTATTATAATAATAATTATAACCTTAAGCCTAAGGCTATTAAGGCTATTATAGTATTATTATTAAAGGATTTTAGTCTTATAAAAGAGGCCTTTTTAATAGGCTAGGATTTTAACCTTTTTAATTATAATAATACTATTAGGCTAGCTGCCTTTAATTATTAAATTTCTCTACTTAAGGAAAAAAAGGCTAAAAGATATTATTTCTATAAAAAGTTAAATGCCTTAATAAGGCTATATAAAAAGCTAAAATTAAGTAAAAAACTAAAGGCTAAGAAAAAAGATTTTCTTATAGCTATAAATATAGGGTATATTTAATAGTAATTAATCTGCCTAATAAGGTAAGTTATTTATATTATTAATATCTTTAATTAAAGGGTTAAGGTTATTAATATAAGACTATAAAGGTATTATATATAGAGGTAATTAAAAAATAAGGTAAAACTAAAGGTTAATAGGTTTTATTAAGGTAATTTATAATATTAAATTAAAGCAGGGCTAAATCTAGAGGCTAAATTTATATAATTAATCTAGATTATATATAGACCTATTATCTTAATCTACTAGAGAGTAATAAAGTATCTTTAACTATATCTTTAACTAGGGTTAAAAGCTTTTATACTTATATTAATTATTATAATTCTAATCTTTAGTTCTATTATCTTATTATTAGCTATTATAATATTTATTAAAGTAATAAAAATCTCTCTAATAATTATCTTTACTTTATTTATTATTATATTATTTATTTCTATAGGAATTATTTTTTTACTATTAATTATAATTAAAGCTAGACTTCAAAGTATTTTAATTAATAGTCTTTTTAATAGCTTCTCTTTAATTCTTATAATTATAAATAAAATCTATTAACTTAGTATTCCTATCTAGGTAAAGAAAAAAGTATATAACTTTAGGATTAATTATAGAAAAGATTATAGAGAAAATAAAAGTCTTATTAATATATCCTAGTTATTTTATTAGGTTCACTTTATACTAGGTTTATTATATTAATATAATTTTCTTATAGGCAAGTTATAGAGTATATAGGTTAAAATATAAAGTATTTTATAACTTATTATTAAGTTATTTAAATTAATATATAATTATTTAAATAAATTTAATAATAAATGCATTTAGGAATTATTCTCTTTTAATACTATTTATTTTAGATATTAGCTAAGTATAAGCTTTACTAGTAAAGATTAAAAAGTAATAGTTAATAAAATAGTCTTCTCTATAGTATTTAAATATTAATAGGTATTTTTTAAATATAAAAATATTTATATAAATATATTTACCTCTTAATATAATACTAAAACCTTAGTTATATTTATTATTAAAGTAATCTAGGTTAAAGATTAATAGGGTTTCCTTTTTAATCTTTTTAAAGATATTACTTATAGTTATATTACTTACTATAATTATTTTATAAATACCTTAATATATAAGGGGCTAACTATTTTAATATATTTTAAAAATATAGCTTTATTTTTAAAATAGTTAGATATTCTAGGTAAAGCTTAATCTATAGCTTATCTCTTATATTATTTATAATCTATAGGAATTTAACTTATTTAAACTAGAAGAATTAAGTTATTTAGGTTAAATAGGCTATTAAATAATTCTAGGATTAAGTTTAAGATTAATATAATATATAGTCTTTAATATAGCTTAATTACTTTATATTATAAAGTATAATTTAAAAGATTTTATAATTTCTCTATATTATTATAATAAATACTTTAAATAAAATAGTTAAGCTTATTTAAGTAATATTAGTAAAAGAATTAATAAGCTTATATTAATATTTTATAAAATTATCTATTAACTATATACTATGATATTATAATCTTATATAGTTATAATTTCTATAATTATATTATTATAATATTTATTTATTAAATAATAAAACTAGATTTTTTAGCCTATTATCTCTTATTTTTCTTATAAAATAAACTTAATAACCTTAAGATTTTTATTTAAATTATATAAGGAAAATTATTATTAATTAATTTATTTGTAATTATATATAGGAGATATAATATCTTCTCCTTTAGAGTATATTAACCTAGGTAATATTAATTAAGTTTTATTTATTAAGGAATTATCTAAGAATTATACTATTAGATATAATAATAATAAAGTAAAAGTATTAAAATATAGACTCTAGTATATATTTCCTTAAAGAGTTTTAAAGTATTTTCCTCTAGTAATAATATTATTATTAATTAAGAAGTTTAATAAGTTTAATAATTAAAGGTAAAATCCTAAGAGTAGATTAATAGCTATAGCTTATTAAGTTATAGCAGGTATATTAAATATATCCTTATTAAAATAATAAGAGTCTTATTAGGTTTTATAGCTAGATGTTTTAATTAAAAGATAAAGGCTTAAGCAGTTAAATTATAAGGGAAAGCTATATTCTTTAAGTTAAATAATATTCTTTTTTCTTTAAGCAGAAGTTAAATAAAAAGAATCTTTATTATATAATTTTACTATTTTAAAAGTTAAGCCTAATTAAAGCTTTATAAATAATAATTATATTTAATATTCCTATTAAAATAAGTATTTATAGTTTTTTAATATAGCTAAGAGGTTAAAGGCTATAGCCCCTTAGTTTATATATCTAAAGAGTAAAAATACTATTATTAGTTATAATTACTCTATAGATAATTTCTCTTTAACCCTAATAATATTTAGCTATTTTTCTTAATTAATATATAAGCTTATACTTAAATTATAAGATAATATTAAATACCTTAATTCTTTAAAATTAAAATTAAGGCTATATTACTATTTATCTTTAAAAAGTAAAGCTAAATTAAAAGGCCTTTTCTTTTATTAATTATATATAAAAGGTTAATTATAAGGTAAAGTTCTTAGTAATTAAAGGTATATTATAATAATATAAAAAGATTGTATTAACGTAAATCTATATTAGTATATAGGAATATATAATAATTAATTACTTAATTAAGCTAAGGCTTAGATTTATAAAGTTAATATTTAATTCCTTAAAATTAGTTTTTTAATTTTTTCTTCGAGATTACTAGAAATAAGATATATTAATGCAGATAATTAAGTATAAAATAAAGATTAATAGCTTTTAATATCTTTTATAGCTATAGCTATTACTATATATTATAAATTATAAATAATAACTATAACTATAATAGTAAAAAAGAAGATATTCTTTTAATTAATATAAAAGCAAGTCTTAAATTAAAGGGCTTAAGACCTATAAGCTAGTATATATGCCTATATATAATAGCCTCTAGTATCTTTATTAACGCTAGTATATATTAAGGAAGAAGCTATTATATATATAGAAGCTTTTTTTATTGCCTTCTTATTATAAAGTTTAGGTTATATTAATTATAGTCTTATTAGGAAAGTTAATTATTAAGAGATATTTAAGTTTAATATATTAGGTTTTTAATCTATATAGATCCTTTAGTTTTAAATTTATAAGAAAAACCTTAAGAAGACTTAAGCTCTATAGAGTATAAAGTAAAAAATAAAATAAAGCCTAAGTAAAATAATATAAATAATTTACTTAATAATATTAAATAAAAGACTTAATATAGTTAAATATTTAAAATATTAAGACCTTGAGGCTATAAAAAAAACTAAATTAAAAGAATATTAGCCTATTAAAGATTAATAAAGTAATTTTCTTATATACTTATTAATTAGAATTGCCTATTAATATAAAAATATACTTTATATTTTATATAAGCCTATTAAAACTAGCTACTATTAATCTATTATTTAATTAGAATTTAAAGCTATTATTATTAATAAAGGCTAAAGGAATAAAAAGTAAAAAGTTAAAAATATTATAGACTTTTATTAAAATTAATATAATTAAAAAGGCTATTTAAAATTAAAGTATATTATTAAATAGGCTAGATATATAAATTTAATTAAAGTATTTATTGCCTATATATATAATTTTATTTTATTTTTATTTATTTATTTTTTTTATTCTTTACTTTATACTCTATAAAGCCTAAGTCTTTTTAAGGTTTTTCTTATAAATTTAAAACTAAAGGATCTATATAGATTAAAAACCTAATATATTAAATTTAAATATCTCTTAATAATTAATTTTCTTAATAAGATAATATAACCTAAACTCTATAATAAAAAGGCAATAAAAAAAGCTTTTATATATATAATAGCTTCTTTCTCCTATAACTTATTAAATACCTCTAAATGCAGTTAATTAATCCATAGTCTATCTATAGCTATATTATATAGCTAATTAATCTATAGGACCTATATAGTATTATATCTCCTAGAAAAAGAAGCCTTTATAGTAATATCTATAACTATTCTAATAGCTATTTCCTTAATAAAAAGGATATTATTAATATTATTTTATTTAATAATAATAATAAAAGCCTAAAATAGCTAAAATATAAAGCTAAATATCTCTAAGAAACCTAATATAATAATAATAATTATAGCCTTATTAAATTAATTGCCTTTAGCTATAAGCTCTTTTTACTTTTTATAATATATTTTTAGACTTATAAGCTTAGCTAAATAATAATAAGGCTTAAATAAAAGCTTAAGTATTTAAAGGATTTTAAGAAAAGGCTTATAAAAAGTCTTAATATTTATAATAATAAGGCTATTTTCCTTAAGAAAGTTAAATTTAACTATAAATATAGGGATTAATATTAATACCTTAGGTTATAAATAGCCTAGACTAATAAGGTTTTTAATAATCTTATTAAATTAATTAAAAATAAAATTATAAAGAATACTATTAAAATAGCTAAAGTAATAAAGGTATTTATATTAAAGGCCTTATAAATAATAAAAGCTATATATAGGGTTAATAAGGTTAATAAGGCTAATTAAAGGTTAATCTAAGGGGATTATATTAAGGATAAAGAAAATTAAAATATAGGCTAATCTAAAGGTAAAAGCTTTATAGGAATTAATATAATTATATAATATATTGCCTTAGAATTCTATTATTAAACTTATATTAAGATATTAAATTTTAAACTATATTTTAAACTAAGGTTATATAGTTATATATATAATAGGTATAGCTTTAATATAGGCCTAGACTAGGCCTATAATATATATATAATTAACCTAGGAAATAATATAGTCTTTAATATTATTTATATATTTATTATATATAATTATAATCTCGTTTTATTCTTTTCAATTTAAAATTCTATATTATTGTTTTTTAAGAATATTTTTTTATTATTTACTTTAATATTTTCTATTATTTTTAAACTTAGCTAAATATAAGATATAATACTTTATAATGATTTCCTTATTAATATTAATTATCTTTACCTATAAGTTATATTTAAGTCTTTATTCTTTTTATTATATTATAAATCCTTTAAATAGCTTATTATTTTACTTAAGGTTATATATTTCCTATTATATTAAGAACTTAATTTTATATTAATTTTCTTTATTAAGATTCTATTTAATAAGGTTAAGTCTAGCTTTAGTATAATTATAAATATAAGCTAGAATAAAGTATTAAATTAAAACTTTTATTCTTCTTTTTTTTCTTTTTTATACTTTATAAAGCCTAAGTCTTTTTAAGGTTTTTCTTATAAGTTTAAAACTAAAGGATTTATATAAATTAAAAATCTAATATATTAAACTTAAATATCTCTTAATAATTAACTTTCCTAATAAAATAATATAACTTAAACTCTATAATAAAAAGGTAATAAAAGAAGCTTTTATATATATAATAGCTTCTTTTTCTTATAACTTATTAAATACCTTTAAACTTATTTAAATATTAAAGCAGTTAATTAATCCTTAGTCTATTTACTATTAGCTATATTATATAGGTAATTAATCTATAGGATTTATATAGTATTATATTTCTTATTTATAAAAAAAGAAGCTATTATAATAATAATTATAATTATTTTAATAGCTATTTCTTTAATAAAAAGGATATTATTAATACTATTTTATTTAATAATAATAATAAAAGCCTAAAGTAATTAAAATATAAAGCTAAATATCTTTAAGAGATTTAATATAATAATAATAATTATAGCCTTATTAAATTAATTATTTTTAGCTATTAGCTTTTTTTACTTTTTATAATATACTTTTAATTCTATAAGTTAAGCTAAATAATAATAAGGCTTAAATAAAAGCTTAAATATTTAAAAGATTTTAAAAAAAGGCTTATAAAAGGTTTTAATATTTATAATAATAAGGCTATTTTCTTTAAGAAAGTTAAATTTAATTATAAATATAAAAATTAATATTAATACTTTAGGTTATAAATAGCTTAAGCTAATAAAGTCTTTAATAATTTTATTAAATTAATTTAAAATAAGATTATAAAGAATACTATTAAAATAATTAAAATAATAAAAGTATTTATATTAAAGGCCTTATAAATAATAAATACTATATATAAGGTTAATAAGGTTAATAGGATTAATAAGGCTAATTAAAGGTTAATAAGGGATTATTTTAAAGATAAAGAAAATTAAAATATAGGCTAATTTACAGGTAAAAGCTTTATAGGAATTAATATAATTATATAAAATATTACTTTAAAATTCTATTATTAAACTTATATTAAGATATTAAAATTTTAAACTATATTTTAAACTAAGGTTATATTATTAATTATATTATTAAAGAAGAAATATATTACTTAAAAAAAAAGGCTATACTTATTAAAGAATTCTAAGTATAATAAAAAGAATAAAGTATATAATATAATTAATAAGTAAAAGCTTTTAATATATTAAATAACTTTATTAAAAACTTTAAAAAATAATATCTTAAGTAATTAAAAGAATTAGCTATTTAATAAAATAGCTATAAAAAGGCAATAATAATATAAAATATAAATAATTTAAAATAAATATAAAATAAATATAATTCTATTTTAATTTATATATAAATATTTCCTTAGTTTAAAATATAATTTAAATTTTTAATATTTTAGTATAAATTTAACTATAGAATTTTAAGGTAATATATTATATAATTATATTAATTTCTATAGACCTTTTACCTTTAAATTAGCCTATATTTTAACTTTCTTTATCTTTAATATAATCCCCTATTAACCTTTAATTAGCCTTATTAACCTTATATATAGCTTTTATAACTTATAAAGCCTTTAATATAAATACCTTTATTACTTTAATTATTTTAATAATATTCTTTATAATCTTATTTTTAATTAATTTAATAAGATTATTAAAGACCTTATTAGCCTAGGCTATTTATAACCTAAAATATTAATATTAATATTTATATTTATAATTAGATTTAATTTTCTTAAAAAAAGTAGCCTTATTATTATAAATATTAAGACTTTTTATAAGCCTTTTTTTAAAATCTTTTAAATACTTAAGCTTTTATTTAAGCTTTATTATTATTTAGTTTAGCTTATAGATTTAAAAATATATTATAAAGAATAAAAAAAGCTTATAATTAAAGGTAATTAATTTAATAAGGCTATAATTATTATTATTATATTAAATCTCTTAGAGGAATTTAATTTTATATTTTAATTACTTTAAGCCTTTATTATTATTATTAAATAAGATAATATTAATAATATCCTTTTTACTAAAGAAATAGCTATTAAAATAATTATAGATATTACTATAAAGGCTTTATTTTCTAGGAATAAAAGGTATAATGCTATATAAGTCCTGTAGATTAATTAGCTATATAATATAGCTATAGATAAACCAGGGATTAATTAACTGCATAAGTATTTTCTCTGTATTTTTATTTTATCTTACTTATATTAACTCTCTGCTAAAGTAACTTAGTATTTAAATAAGCTTAAAGGTATTTAATAGGTTATAGGAGAAAGAAGCTATTATATATATAGAAGCTTCTTTTATTACCTTTTTATTATAAAGTTTAAATTATTTAATTATCTTATTAAGAAAGTTAATTATTAAGAGATATTTAAGTTTAATATACTAGGTTTTTAATCTATATAGATCCTTTAGTTTTAAATTTATAAGAAAAACCTTAAAAAGACTTAAGCTCTATAAAGTATAAAATAAAAGAAAGAAAAAAAGTATTTAATTTAATTTATTTAAATTAATAAAAGCCTCTTTTTAAGGCTAGTATTTAATATATAAAGGTATTAAGAAATTAATTTAAATATTAAATTTAAAGTTTATTTAAATTCTTTCTATTAAATTAATAAGTTTATACCTTAAAAGTATAAATATTAATAAGGCTTTAATATATATATAATATACTATATATAGTAAATTTCCTTTAAAGAGGTTAAATTTATTAGTATATAATAGTAATTATTTACTATTAAAACTACTATTAAGATTATTATTTATTAGAAAGTAATTTTTCTTTTATATTTACTTAAGTAATTATTATATAATTTATTTTTCTATAATACTTATTAATCTATAAAGAAGCCTTTACTTTAACTTAACGCTTTTTATTAAACTTAATATAGCTATATAAAAAGTCTTTATATATAAATTCTCTATATAAAAATTCTCTATATAAAAATTCTCTATTAACCTTATTATTATAATTAAATTTATCTTAATTATTATTTTATTTACTTTTTACTTTATACTCTATAGAGCCTAAGTCTTCTTATAGTTTTTCTTATAAATTTAACTATATAGATTAAGAACTTAATATATTAAACTTAAATATCTCTTAATAATTAACTTTCCTAATAAGACTGCAATAAAAAAAGCTTCTATATATATAATAGCTTCTTTCTCCTATAACCTACTAAGCACCTCTAAATAATTACTTATTTAAATATTAAGCTAATAGTTAATTAATCCCTAGTCTATCTGCTACTAGCTATATTATATAGCTAACTAATCTGCAGGACTTATATAGTATTATATCTCTTAGAAGAAAAAGCCTCTATAGTAATATTTATAATTATTTTAATAGCTATTTCCTTAATAAAAAGGATATTATTAATATTATTTTATTTAATAATAATAGTAAAAGCCTAAAGTAATTAAGATATAAAGCTAAATACCTCTAAGAAACCTAATATAATAATAATAACTATAGCTTTATTAAGTTAATTACCTTTAGCTATAAGCTTTTCTTGCTTTTTATAATATATATTTTAAACCTATAAGCTAGGCTAGATAATAATAAGGCTTAAGTAAAAGCTTAAATGCCTAAGGGATTTTAAAAAGAGGCTTATAAAAGGTCTTAATATCTATAATAATAAGGCTATTTTCCTTAAGAAAATTAAGCCTAATTATAAGTATAAGGACTAATACTAATACTTTAAGTTATAAATAGCCTAGGCTAATAAGGTCTTTAATAATCCTATTAAATTATTTAAAGATAAGATTATAAAGGATATTATTAAGGTAATTAAAGTAATAAAGGTATTTATATTAAAGGCCTTATAAGTAATAAAAGCTATATATAGGGTTAATAAGGTTAATAAGGCTAATTAAAGGTTAATAGGGGATTATATTAGGGATAAAGAAAGTTAAAATATAGGCTAATCTAAAGGTAAAAGCTAACTCTATAGGAATTTATATAGTTATATAATATACTGCCTTAAAATTCTATTATTAAACTTATACTAAGATATTAAAGTTTTAAACTATATTTTAAACTAAGGCTTAATTATTATAATTAAATAAAATATTAATTATTAATTATATTCCTTAAAATAATTTAAACTTTTTTATTCTAATTATTATTAATATTAAATCTATAACCTAGAGTATATATTTACCTAAGTATATTATTAATAAAAATACCTTTTTTTTTATTATTAGCTTAATATTTTAATTTAGTTTTTAATATAAAGTATTAAAATATTTTTCTTCCTAGATTATTTATTTAATATAATCTATTTTAATAAAATATAATAAAATTAAAACCTTATAATTAAATTATATTAATATAATATTAAGCTTATTATTATATATAAATATAGAGTTTCTATATATATTATTAATTTTTATATTTTAAAGCTTTTTTTATTAAAAAGTTAATTAATATAATTTCTTAATATATTCTTTATTATTAGCTAATATAATAATTAGCTACTCTTTATTATTATATAAGTTATTATTCTTATAAATTAAAGCGCTAAGGCTATTATCTCTAGGATTTAAATTTATTTAATTAATATATTATTAAGATTATTATTAATTAGCTTTTTTTAATATATTTTTTTTTTTTTTTTACTTTATATTCTATAAAGCCTAAGTCTTTTTAAGGTTTTTTTTATAAATTTAAAAATAAATAATCTATATAGATTAAGAACTTAATATATTAAACTTAAATACCTCTTAATAATTAACTTTCTTAATAAAATAATTAATATAACTTAAACTCTATAATAAGAAGGTAATAAAAGAAGCTTCTATATATATAATAGCTTCTTCCTCCTATAACCTACTAAGCACCTCTAAATGCAGTTAATTAATCCCTAGTCTATCTATAGCTGTATTATATAGCTAACTAATCTGCAGGACTTATATAGCATTATACCTCCTATTCTTAAAAGAAGAAGCCTCTATAGCTTTTTTTATTATATAAGTAATTAAATAGAAAGACTTATATTTATTAATTTCTATACTTTACTAGTAAATATAAGTAAATATAAATCTAAGCCTCTTAATAACTCTAATATTTAATAAAATATCTATATAAATTAAAAACTTATTATTTTAAAATAAGATTCTCTTAATAATTAAATTTCTTATTAAAAATATATATAACTATTAAGGTAATAATTAAACTTTATAATAAGGTTTATATAGAAAAAGCTTTTAAGCTATATATATAATAGCTATTTCTTTTTCTTATAATTATTAATTTATTAAAATTATACTAATATTAATATATTATATAGTTAATTAATTATAATCCCTTTTCCTTTTAATTTATAATATTAATTATATTATAAATATAGTATATTTACCCCCTAGTTATTTAGCTAGATTATATATACTATTAAAGCTTAAGAGAAAGAATAAACTTTTATTATAATAATAATTATAACCTTAAGCCTAAGGCTATTAAGGCTATTATAGTATTATTATTAAGGGATTCTAGTCTTATAAAAGAGGCCTTTTTAATAGGCTAGGATTTTAACCTTTTTAATTATAATAATACTATTAGGCTAGCTGCCTTTAATTATTAAATTTTTTTACTTAAAGAAAAAGAGGCTAAGAGATATTATTTTTATAAAGAGTTAAATACTTTAATAAGGCTATATAAAAAGCTAAAATTAAATAAAAAACTAGAGGCTAAAAAGGAAAAATTCTTTATAGCTATAGATATAAGGTATATTTAATAATAGCTAATTTACCTAATAAAGCAGGTTATTTATATTATTATTATCTTTAATTAAAGGGTTAAGGTTATTAATATAAGACTATAAAGGTATTATATATAGAGATAACTAGAAAATAGAATAGAATTAAAGGTTAATCTAGGGTTCTATTAAGGTAATTTATAATATTAAATTAAAGCAGGGCTAAATCTAAAGGATTTATATAATTAATCTAGATTATATATAGACCTATTATCTTAATCTACTAGAGAGTAATAAAGTGTCTTTAACTATATAGAAAGACTTATATATTATATTATTTTAATTATTAATATTAATAACTTTCTTATTTTTATTATTATATTATAAAAAAGAGAGGATTCTTTACTATTTATTTAAAGCTTTTATTTTAATATAAGGTTTTAATCTAATATTAAGCCTTATAATACTATTATATTACTATTATTAGCTTATTATTACCTTATATTTACTATTTAATATATAGCTTCTTTTAATATATTAACTACTATAAGGAAATAATAGTAATTATTACTATTTAATAATATATTTTACCTTTTTAAAGGAAATATATTATATATAATATATAATATTTACTATTAAAATTACTATTAAGATTATTACTTATTATAAAATATTTTATTATTTTTATATTTATTTAAATAGTTATTATATAATTTATTCTTTTATAATACTTACTAATTTATAAAGAAGTCTTTACTTTAACTTAAAGCTTTCTATTAAAATTAATATAGCTATATAATAAATATTAACCTATTTTATTTTAATTATTATAATTAATTTAAAAAGCTAATTATTCTTTATATATTATTAAATTATTTAAATATCTTAATTAAATATATTATTACTTTAAGGGTAATAGCAGATTTTACCCTTTTAAAGGAAATCTACTATATATAGTATATAATATATATATTAAAGCCTTATTATTATTTATACCTCTAAGGCATAGACTTATTAATTTAATAGAAAGAATTTAAATAAACTCTAGTAATTATATTTAAAGGTACTTAATAAGTTATAAGAGGAAAAAGCTACTATATATATAGAAGCTTTTTTTATTGCCTTTATATTATAGAGTTTAGGTTATACTATCTTATTAAGAAAGTTAGTTATTAAGAGATATTTAGGTTTAATATATTAAGTTCTTAATCTATATAAATCCTTTAGTTTTAAATTTATAAGAAAAACCTGTTTAGAGGTACTTAGTAGATTATAAGAGGAAGAAGCTACTATATATATAGAAGCTTCTTTTATTACCTTTTTATTATAGAGTTTAGAATATATTAGTTATTTTATTTAGAAAGTTAATTATTAATAGATATTTAAGTTTAATATATTAGATTCTTAATCTATATAAATCTTTTAGTTTTAAATTTATAAGAAAAACCTTATTTAGAGGTACTTAGTAGATTATAAGAGGAAGAAGCTACTATATATATAGAAGCTTCTTTTATTACCTTTTTATTATAAAGTTTAGATTATATTAGTTATTTTATTTAGAAACTTAATTATTAATAGATATTTAAGTTTAATATATTAGATTCTTAATCTATATAAATCTTTTAGTTTTAAATTTATAAGAAAAACCTTAAAAAGACTTAGGCTTTATAAAATATAAAGTAAAAAAAATAAAAATAAGAAAAACCTTAAAAAGACTTAGGCTCTATAGAGTATAAAGTAGAAAATAAAATAAAATTAAATAAACTCTAGATTTAATATTTAAATTAGTCTTTTAATGCCTTTAAATATTAAATACTAGCCTTAAAAGAAAGCTTTTTTTAATCTTAATAGCTTAAATATAATTCTATTTTAATTTATATATAAATATTTATTATATATCTATTTATATTTATTTTATATTCTTTATATTTTATTTCTTTATTATTTTTTTATAGCTACTTTATTAAATAGTTAATTCTTTAAATTACATAAGATATTACTTTTAAAAGTCTTTAATAAGGTAAATAGATATATTAAAAGCCTTTACCTATTAATTATATTATATACTTTATCTTTTATATTATACCTAGAATCCTTTAATAAGTATAGCCTTTTTTCTAAAATAATATATTTCCTATTTAATAGTATAATTAATAATATAGCTATTTTTATTATTTAATTTTCTTTTTATTAATTTAAGTTTATTTTTCTTGAAGTTATTAATATATATTAAAATAAGCTATTAAATAGAGATAATAAGATAAATCTTTATATTAATAAAAAGCGTTAGCTTATAAACTAGATCTTTTACTATATAAATAATCTTATAAAGGCTATTTCTTTATTAAAATTACTTTTTTAATAAGCTATTAAGAAAGTAATAGCTATTATAAAGATATAAATAAATATAATTATTAACCTTTAAGATATTTAACTTATAATCCTTATTATAGGCTTATTTATTTTATATAGCAGTAAAATTTATAGTAAATTATATTTCCTTTTAAATAGCTTTTTATATAAATAGAATATTAAAAGTAAAATTAATAGATATTAAGGCATTAAATATACTTTAAGGTTTAAACCTACAGATATATTTATATATTAATATCTTTATATTTATATTTAAAATACTATTAAATAATTATTAAAGGCTTAATAGAAAATATATTTAATTTAAATATAGATATTTAATATAATAAAAGTAAATTATAATTTTAATAGTTTAATTTTTCCTTTTTAAAAGCCTATTAGCTTATAAATAGTAAATAATAATTATAATAAGGTATATTTTAAACTTAGCCTATAGTTACTTTTAAAAGGGGAAAATAAGCTTATAATTATAATTTAAGATAATTACTTTTAATATATTTTAATTAGCTAATAGTAATTACTAAGCTAATATAATTATTTAATTAATTATTAAATATATTATATAACCTAGGATAAGTAATATTCTTTTATTTACTAAGTAAAATATAATAAAAAGCTAGTTAAAGTTATTAAATCCTTTTAAGCCTTAAGAAGTACCTTTACTATTTATTAAAGATATATTTATAATAAAGTTAATAGTAATAATATATATTAGAAATATTAGCAGTTAAATTAATATATAATTATTAATTTACTGCTATTAGCTTATTTATCCTAGGTAATATATTTTATAGCCTTATATATATTTCTTTATTAAATATATTAAATTAAAGATTATAAAATTAAATAACTCTTTTTTTATTTAATTAATATTAAAGTAATACTAATTATTATAAGCTATTTTTAAGACTTTTTTTATTATAGCTTTTAAAATATATAGTTTTATAAAGCTATTTATTACTTTATAATATAATAAACCTTATTATAATATAAGTAATTTCCTTATAGTAGCTAATACTTTAAAAGGAGCTATATACTTAATAGTAGGTATAGGGTAATAATAAGTTAATAGTAATAATATATTAGCGCTATAAGGCTTAATATTAAATTAAAACCTTATATTAAAATAAAAGCTTTAAATAAATAATAAAAAATCCTCTCTTTTTTATAATATAATAATAAAAATAAGGAAATTATTAATATTAATAATTAAAGTAATATATTATATAAATCTATTTATTTAATTACTTATATAATAGAGAAAATTAATTAATACTAATTTTAATAATATATTATATTAAGTAAATCTAAACCCTAGAGATAATAGCCTTAATAGTTTAATCTATAGGAATAATAACCTATATAATAATAAAGAATAGCTAATTATTATATTAGCTAATAATAAAGAATATATTAAGAAATTATATTAATTAACTTTTTAATAAAAAAAGCTTTAAAATATAAGAATTAATAATATATATAAAAACTCTATATTTATATATAATAATAAGCTTAATATTATATTAATATAATTTAATTATAAGGTTTTAATTTTTTTATACTTTATTAAAATAGATTATATTAAATAAGTAATTTAAGAAAAAGAATATCTTAATACTTTATATTAAAAATTAAATTAAAATATTAAATTAAATATAGAAAAGGGAATATTTTTATTAATAATATACTTAGGCAGATATATACTCTAGGTTATAGATTTAATATTAATAATAATTATAATAGAAAAGTTTAAATTATTCTAGGGAATATAATTAATAATTAGTATTTTAATTAATTTCTTTTTTTTTTTACTTTATTCTCTATAAAGCCTAAGTCTTCTTAAGGTTTTTCTTATAAATTTAAAACTAAAAGATCTATATAGATTAAAAACCTAATATATTAAACTAAAATATCTCTTAATAATTAACTTTCTTAATAAAATAATATAACCTAAACTCTATAATAAGAAGGTAATAAAAGAAGCTTTTATATATATAATAGCTTCTTTCTCTTATAATCTACTAAGTACCTCTAAATAATTACTTATTTAAATATTAAGGCAATTGATTAATCCCTAGTCTATCTGCTATTAGCTTTATTATATAGTTAACTAATCTATAGGACTTATATAGTATTATATCTCTTAAAAGAAAAAGCCTTTATAGTAATATCTATAACTATTTTAATAGCTATTTCTTTAGTAAAAAGGATATTATTAATATTATCTTATTTAATAATAATAATTAAGGCCTAAAATAGCTAAAATATAAGGCTAGATATTTCTAAGAAACTTAATATAATAATAATAACTATAGCCTTATTAGGTTAATTGCCTTTAGCTATAAGCTTCTTTTACTTTTTATAATATATTTCTAGATTTATAAGCTAAGGTAAATAATAATAAAGCTTAAATAGGAGCTTAAATACTTAAAGGATTTTAAAAAGAGATTTATAAGAGGTCTTAATATTTATAATAATAAGGCTATTTTCCTTAAGAAAATTAGGTTTAATTATAAGTATAAAGACTAATATTAATACCTTAGGTTATAAATAGCCTAGGCTAATAAGGTCTTTAATAATGTTATTAAGTTAATTAAAAATAAGATTATAAAGAATATTATTAAGGTAGCTAAAGTAATAAAGGTATTTATATTAAAGGCCTTATAAGTAAAGCTATATATAGGGTTAATAGGGTTAATAGGGCTAATTAAAGGTTAATAGGGGATTATATTAGGGATAAAGAAAGTTAAAATATAAGCTAACTTAAAGGTAAAAGCTAACTCTATAGGAATTAATATAGTTATATAATATACTGCTTTAAAATTCTATTACTAAACTTATATTAAGATATTAAAATTTTAAACTATATTTTAAACTAAGGATTTTAATTAATTATAGTAATTAAAATAAATTTAATTAAAATAATAAGGTTAATAGAGACTTTTTATATAAAGAATTTTTATATAGCTATATTAAGTTTAATAGGAAGCTTTAAGTTAAAGTAAAGGCTTTTTTATAAATTAATAAGTATTATAAAAGAATAGATTATATAATAATTATCTAAGTAAATATAAAAAAAAAATACCTTATAATAAGCAGTAATCTTAATAGTAGTTTTAATAGTAAAAGATAATTAATATAACTTAAACTCTATAATAAGAAGGCAATAAAAGAAGCTTTTATATATATAATAGCTTTTTCCTCTTATAATCTATTAAATACCTTTAAACTTATTTAAATACTAAGGTAATTAATTAATCCCTAGTCTATTTATAGCTATATTATATAGCTAATCTTTTTTTTTATAGTTAAAGTATTTTATTTTATTTTTTACTAAGGACTTATTTAATATAATTTAATTTAATAAAATATAAAAATATTAATATTAAATAATTAAATTATATTAATATAATATTAAGCTAATTACTATATATAGATTATTCCTTATATATACTATTAACTTTAATATTATAAAGTATATTTTACTTAAAGGTTAATTAAAATAAAATTTTAATATATTTACTATTACTATTTAATATAATTATTAATTTCTTTTTATTATTATATTAATAACTATTACTATAGGCTAAAGCCTTAAGGCTAATATTTATAAAATTAAAGCTTATTTAATATAATATATTATTATATAAACTATTATTAATTAGCTTTCCTTATTATATAAATAATAAAATAAAATAATTTATATATTATATTATTTAAAATATTAATATTAATAATTTCCTTATTTTTATTATTATATTATAAAAAAAAGAAAAATTTTTATTATCTATTTAAAGCTTATATTTTAATATAAGGTTTAATTTAATATTAAGCCTTATAGTAATATTATATTATTATTATTAAATTACCATTATTTTATATTTATTATTAAGTATATAGCTCTTTTTAAAGTATTAGCTATTATAAAGAAAATAATATATTTATATCTTTAAAACTTTTAATTATTTTATAAAGAAATAAAATAGCTTAAATAGTAAATATTTAATAATTTAATAATATTATAAGGCTATAAGGCTATATTTTTAAATAAGCTTTTAATAAAACTCTATATTAAAATAAAGCTATATAAAATAATAAGATAATAGCAGATACTTTTTTCTTCTTTATATAATAAAACTACTAGTAAAGAAAGGTAAGAGCAATAATAAAAAAGCAAGTTATCCTACCTTTAATATTTAATATACTAAGTTAACCTAGATTAAGGAAATAATATATAATATATATATTAAAGCCTTATTAGTATTTATACCTCTGAGGCATAGACTTATTAATTTAGTAAAAGTAATCTAGGTAAACTCTAGATAACCTAGGTAAACTCTAGATCTAATATCTAGATTAGTTTCCTAATGCCTTTATGCATTAATTATATAGTAATTTACTGCCCTATTAAGCTTGCAATTAAACTAAAATAACTACATCGATCCTGTAATGTCCTTGTTACATTTGCCAGTATTGTCCTCCCTCCTACTGTAAATACCATCCGTTGCTTTTGGGCCTCCGAATACGCCTGCCATATTGAGGCATTAGCATACTGATGCGTATTGGGGTTATAAGATCGTATAAAACTGCTCCAATATCCTTGAACAACCACTGTAGTGTTCATGTTAATGCCCCCGTTTAGGAAACTTAATAATGTCCCGCTACTTGCCCTCCCCGTTCCCCATATGGCATGCATTTCAGCGCAATGAGGCACACCCTTTCCTGGAGCATCCTCCACATTATACCAATAACTCCATGTTTTGCCAGGCATCCAGAACGACATTGCCCTCGTGAAAGAAAGACCTGAGCACATAAATCGCATGTCGCCGTATGCGTCCTTTAACTGCTTTGTAAAGCAACGAGCGTTGTCGCAACTGGCAGTCAGGTCGGAGTACAAAGCATTGATACTAGCCACGTGAGTCGAGTTCATCTTCGGGTACTCGGCCTGCCAGAAATCGGTGGCCTCTGATTGAGACGATACACTTGGGGAGAAGCCGCTGCCCTCGTTGGTTGTCGCACCGATTATGGTAGGTACTCTGACAAAGTTGCCTTGGTTGAAAGCGTCCCACAGCCCACTCCTCACCACCTCTCCATCAACGACAGGCATCCACATACTAATAGGAGTCTTTGTACTTCCTGGAGCCAGATAGTTTGTGTTGACGGCCGATATCTCGTAAACTGTCGTGTTCCGCATACATGCCATTGCATCCCCATCAGTACAGCCCAGTTTGGTCATAATGCTGTTTGCTCTGTAGGCAGCTTCATACATAGTCACAATGGGCGATGATGAGATAGACTCAGCCGAAGCGGCATGAAACAGCTTGTCATCCCTACCACCATACATGGTCATGTGGAAAGCTACACTGGCAGCGCCAGATGAGTTACCGCCCAGGACGACGTGTTTTGGGTTTCCTCCAAACCTTGAGATATATCTCTGCACCCACTGCAACGCCTTTCTTTGGTCAAGAAGGCCGATGTTGGGCTGCACCTTATCGCCGTAGGACAAGAAGCCAAAGACAGACACTCGATAGTTGAGTGTCACGACAATCATTTTCATGCCAGATGCTTGGATGAGTCCAGTACCGTCAACAGTTGGCTTTGAGTTGCCGTTGAATCCGCCTCCTTGAATAAAGACATAGACTGGAAGCCTGGCCTTTCTGGCAGCACCTGTGGGTGCAAATACGTTGATGAACAGACAATCTTCCGATTGAGATTTGCCGATCAAACTCGGTCTTGCTGCCAAGCCGACACACTTGAGCCTGAACTGCGAGGGGTGGTCAATTCTGAGTTTCTAGTGATGTTAAGTCTACTGACCTTGCTTGCGTTTTTGACTTGTCGCGATCTTATGGGATCTTGAGGAGGCATGAACCTCAGATCACCGATAGGCGGTGCCGCATATCTCATACCGAGCCAGCTCGTGACTCCATTCCCGTTGTCCTTTCCTCTGTACTTGCTGTATGAGACATCGACAATGGGAGCTACTGCACTGGCTAGTGTAAGGAGCAATGCTAATATCACTAATGAAAAGAAGGTGAATGGAGAAGCCATGGCGAGCAGACTTGATACAAGTGCATGTATGAACAGCAAGACATTCATGGGGATGCCATGCTTCTTTTATTAACAAACAATCGGGGGTTTCCTCCTGAACCAAGTTTAACTTTGCCGTAGGATAAGCCAAGAATCATTGCCAAGATTATAAGTGCTTGCTGACATCCAAAGTGACCGACGTTCCATCATAGGCCATACACAGCGGTCGGTTTGAAGACCTGGCTGCAAAGTTTGCCGAGCGTTGCTATCTCCGAATTCCATGACTAGATCAAACGGAATTCGCCTCATAGTCCAACTTGCAATCCCAAGTAATCCTTGTCAAAGGACCAGACCAATCTATCGGATTCTAGACATTGGTCTAGACTTTGGCATCAGTTCGTTTTCTCCTTTGTGGTGCTTTTGATCTTGATAGGGGTGGGTTAGGTGAGACGTTCCATTGATGAAAAGCCACATGACCCAAACCAAAGTCAGGTCGACATCCTCACAAGGCGGAGGCAGATTTATTTCTGACAGGGCGCTAAGCTACATACCCAGCCTGCCAGCGAACATACTCAAGCCACAAACCCGAGACCGGCCGGTAGGGCCAGTTGTTTGTTCCTCGCTATACCCGAGATGATCGGCCCACTATGGAAATAGTAGTAGTACTTACTTTAGTATACTAACTGCTCAGCAGAGCCATTCAAGCCATGAGGACGAAATGAATCCATTTGTCCTTGAAATCTGGTTTGGCAAAACAGTGGGATCGATCGGACTATGTGGATCTTTCGTGCCATTTTGAATTGGACAAGTGGGAAACAGTAGCATATTTGGTAGATACGGACGAGTTCAAACTAAGCTTGTGTTCTCCGTGATAAGAGACATAGTCTAATGACCTGTAAGCCACTTGGTTGTTGGTGGACAGACATATGTCCGCATTGAGTGAAGGTACCAACAAGACAAGATATGAATACTTGAAGCAGTGTTCTTGGCAATTCCAATTCCAGGGTTCTTTGACCGTTCTGGGACCAGAGGGTTTCCATTTCAGGCATTCTTCAAGTGCTGGATGGAACAATCTCGTGCAGATCCTTATCACTATATGGAAGCGAGATAAGTCGATAGAAATTATGACATAGATGTCGGCTACGTTACTGTGGTTCATGGTAAAATATGAAAATTGTCTGTACTCATAACTTACTATCCAAATCACTAACCCCAGGTATAGGTTAGGTAGTAGGCACTAACAGTAACATCTTCCAGTAACTAGTCGTTTTGTGTGAGAATGACCCACTCTCCCTGTACCCACTTCCTAAGCATTTTCCCTTATCTTATCTGTCGCAAAAAAAAAAAAGTCAACTCTGTTTAACAAGCGTGAGTCCAGACCTGCCTTTGTCAAACTTTTGATGATCATTATTGACATAATATCCAATGGCGCCAATATTGCCTTCTCGAAAGCGAAAGGTTCTCGCGGAGCCTGCTCCTGTCGACGATGAGCTCGCTGGCGTGGAACTTGATGGTATTCTATCCCAGAGCGAGGACGGCTCAGACTTTGAAGAAAGCGACGCCGAAGGTGGATTAGAAGGCGACTCTTCCGAGAATGATCTAGATGGCCACGACCAAGACGCCGAGGAAGACGATGATGACGACGATGCATATAGTGAAGACGCTTCTTCGGACGCCGGCGACAGCTTCGGAGCGCCCCCTGCTCTCGACGCTGATAACTCGGAACCGAACTATCGCGTTGTAAAGGATGCCAATGGAGGCGAGCGTTACGAATACGCAGAGGTTGATCCTGTCTACGACAGTGATGACTCTGACGCTCAAGGTCCCGTGAACACGATTGGAGATATTCCTCTTTCGTTTTACGATTCTTACCCCCATATTGGCTACGATATCAATGGCAAGAAGATTATGCGCCCAGCTACCGGGGAAGCGCTAGATGCCCTTCTTGACAGCATCGAGATCCCCAAGGGCTGGACTGGCCTGACAGATCCCGAAACTGGAAAGCCGCTTGACCTTACTCAGGAGCAACTCGAGCTTCTCAAGCGACTACAGATGAACGAGGTCCCAAATGAAGAATATGACCCTTATCCCGTATGGCTTTTCCCCTACTCTTAACACTTGGAGTTGTCATTGCTAACTTCCTTAGGACATGGTCCCATATTTCACAAGCATCGAGGAGAAAATGCCCCTCAGTGCTGCGCCAGAGCCGAAACGACGATTTGTTCCCTCCAAGCACGAGGCAAAACGAGTGGCCAAGCTCGTTCGAGCTATCAAGGAGGGGCGGATTCTGCCTTACAAGCCCCAGGAGGAGCGTCAAAGAGAGGAAGAAGAGAAGGAGGAGTCCTACTATGATGTGTGGGCAAACGAGGAGCCTCAGGATCCTCATGTCATGAATATCCCGGCCCCCAAACTCGCCCCTCCTGGATACGATCTCAGCTACAACCCCCCACCCGAATACTTGCCAACTGAAGAGGAGAGGGAAGCTTGGAATAAACAAGATCCCGAAGAGCGAGAAAAGGAGTACCTTCCAGCCAAGTTCGACTCGCTACGCAAGGTTCCAGGCTACGGCGAGTTTGTCAAGGAGCGATTCGATCGCTGCTTGGATCTCTACCTTGCACCACGAATTAGGAAGAACAGGCTCAACATCGATCCTAACTCTCTTCTGCCGAAGCTCCCTCGGCCGGAGGACCTCAAGCCTTTCCCCACTCTCAACCAGACGATCTTCCGTGGACATGATGGGCGGGTTCGTTCTGTGGCATTTAGCCCTGACGGTGAATTTGTTGCCTCCGGTGGCGATGATGGTACTGTCCGTGTCTGGGCTTTGAACGGTCATCAGGAATGGATGGCCAAGCTCAGTAGCGAGGAGCCCGTTAACATGGTGCGATGGCGGCCCAACAAGGAGACCCTCATCCTGGCAGCAGCAGCAGGAGAGGATCTGTTTTTCATGATCCCGTCAGTTGCCAGTGACGCCGTGGAGAAGGCGAGTCGTGAAGTCCTTGATGTTGGTTTCGGTTACGCCACCAACGGTGCACAGTCTAGTGCAATCAACGGCATAAAGAAAGAACCCCCAGCCAAGTGGTCACGGCCTGGCGCTAAGTTGGAGTCTGCCGGTGTGCTCCTTATGGCTACTGTTAGGTCGACGATCAAGGTTATCAATTGGCACAAGCGAGGTGAATATATCTGTACGGTTTCTCCAACCGGACAAAGAAGCTCAGTCGCCATCCATGCTATCTCCAAGCACCTGAGTCAACTACCCTTCAGAAAGCTTCCTGGCCTTGCACAGACAGCCCAATTCCACCCGTCGAGGCCACTCTTTTTCGTCGCCACGCAGCGTATGATCCGATGCTACGATCTCCAGCGTGAAGAGCTTGTCAAGGTTGTTCAACCCGGTGCCCGATGGATCTCCTCTTTTGATGTGCACCCTGGTGGAGATAACCTTGTTGTTGGGTCTTATGATCGCAGACTCTTATGGCATGATCTTGATCTATCCGCTCGTCCCTACAAGACGATGCGATTTCATCCCGAGGCTATCCGGGCTGTTAAATTCCACCGCAGTCTTCCTCTCTTTGCCGATGCTAGTGATGATGGCACACTTCAAATCTTCCACGGCAAGGTTGTCAGCGACCTCATGGAAAACGCTACGATTGTGCCTGTCAAGATGCTTCGAGGTCACAAAGTGATCAGCAAACTGGGTGTCTTGGACGTGGATTGGCACCCCAAACACCCGTGGTGCCTCAGTGCAGGTGCTGATGGAACATGCAGGCTGTGGACATAATTGTATGTTTGTAGAGGGGCTCCATTCTTTAACAATGTTGTACTATGGTCGCGGTAGGCTTTCTTCCAGCGATGGCGTTAGGACAAAAAATAATATATCAGTTCCCACATTTAATTGGCAGTTCTGCACAACATTATCAGTTTTCATTGTACATAGTAGTTGTCTTATTACTGATCAATTACTGATAGTTAAACTAGAGATAATCGGGTTGTGATATACCCTTACAACTACGCCACGGCCAATTCTCATAAATCGTGGCGCTGGAATACAAATGATGTGCGATTAATAGAGTAGGATTCGTAATACATAACTAATTGCCACAAACAAACGACCCGAAGTGCCAGGCTCCGCACTATTCTGCGGCGAAACCATCACCGCCCATCGCCATTTCTCCCCACCCTTTCGTTGGGATGGCCAACTGCCAAGCAATTCTTTCTTCATTGAGACAGCACGTATTCATCGTCACTGCGATAGTCTTTTATCCCAAAAAACAAACCTTACAGTTCCTCTCGAATTTTGGCCTTGGCCTCTGCCTCCGCCTCGGCAGCCTTCTGTTTCGCGACTTGCCCGCCGAGTTGGAGCTGGCTTGCAACCCAGTTGTAGGTGTCACGAGCAGTGTCTCCGAGCTTAGCGAAGAGTGTTCCGGATGGTGAGCTGGTACCATACTTAAAGTAGGTGGCTTGCTTTCGAGCCTCGGCTTTCAAATCCTCTAGCTTGGAACCCTGTGGGACTGGGACGCCATAACTGTCGAGGTAAGCCTTGAGGTCGGTCTCAGTCCACTCATCGAAGGCAGACTGCTTAGCAGAGTTGGTAGCGGAAGTCAGATAACTGGTGGCAGAAGCCCAGGTTGATCCGCCTGCCGATGAGGCGGAAGAGTAGGCGGACTGAGCAGCGTCGTAAAGTTCATCACGAGTGGCATCCTTCTTCTCGGCAACCTGCTTAGCAGCGGCGTCTCCATTGCGGTCAAGGTACTTCTTCAAGTTATCGTAGCTAAAGTCATCAAATGTCCAAGCATTTCCACCATGGGCAGCGATATGTGCGTTCTTGCGGACAAGGGCTTCGAGCTCGTTCTTCTTTGAACCCTGGGGAACTGGAACACCTCGAGCGTCCAGGTAGGACTTGAGGCGGGTGTCAGACCAAGTGCTCAAAGCCTGGTTAAAAGCATCCCGAGCAGCGAGTGATGCACTGTCGGTAGCCTTTGCGTACTGGTTCTGAGCGTTGGAGGTGGCAGCACCGTAGGCAGAGGCAGCACTCGCAGAAAGGTTGTCGCCAAGGATATCAGCTCTGTTCTTGCGGACGAGGGCACGGAGTTCGTTGGCCTTGGTTCCTTGGGGAACAGCGATACCATTCTTGTCACAAAACTCCTTGAGCTGCGATTCACTCCAGGCATCAATAATCATGTCGGTAAGGGTAGCATAGGCGCCTTGAGCACTGGCAGTCGCACTGGCGGCCTGGTCCTGAGCCTTGAGGTACGCAAGACGAGAGTTGCGTCGAACGGAGGCGATGAGCTTGTCTCGGGTCATGGGCTGGGGAGCAGGGAAGCCGTGGGTGTCAAGCCACTCTTTGAGGTCAGATTCAGACCATGTCTCGTAGAGCCAGTTGCCAGGGTAGGATGAAGCCTGGTTAGCCTTCTTGGCAATAGCCTCATAGTTGGAGCGAGCCTTCTGGAGAAGAGTGTCACGCTGGCGAGGCTGGGGAGCTGTACACCATAAAAAGTAAGTATTAAGAAAACATAGAGCACAATGACGCATCATCAACTACACTTACCAGGAATTCCATGCTTGTCGGCAAACGCCTTGAGCTGACTTTCGGTCCAAGTGTCAAGAATCCAGTCTTTGACGCTGAACCAGGCGGAGTGGGCATTGTTCTCAGTCTCGTACCAGTTGGCCTTCACCTGTGACAGTAAACTGTCTTTGGAAGCAGCAGCTTCGTTCTTCGTCTCTTGGCCCTTAGACTGCAAGTAAGCACTCAGCTGGTTGGTGTCCCAGCTATTGTAGGGTGATACGACGTAAGCATCCCAGTTCTTCTCAATCAAGGACTCGAGATCCTTGCGATCGGCCGGGGTTGGGTAAGGAACATCGTGATCAGAAAGCCAACGTTCCAGCTCCGTTTCGTGCCACTTATTGTATACTGTCTAGAGTTAGGTTGTAATTCTTCAAAATAATCCCAAGCTTACCTGGCTTCGATCCAGGGAACCACGTGCTGGCGGCGACACCGTTGATGGCCACAGCGGCCAGAATGGCGTTCACAAATCTCATTTCGGCTTCAGACGAGGTATTGCTTGGCAAGACAAGTCGAGAGGTGATGGAAGAAACGAGATAGATTAGGATGAGGTATCACAATAGAGATCAATCACCTCGACTGATGTAGCTGGTTTGAGTGTGAAGGGAAAAGAAAGCAGATGCGAAGCTTGGGCGCGGTGAAGATGGGAAAAGGCAGCTCAGAGGGCAAGCCACCGAAGGGGAAATCTATCACGTCACTGTGCGGTCGTCGTGGGTGGCTGGAATTTGGCCGTTTGCACAGGCAAGCAAGCAAGCAGGCAGGCAGTCAGGTTGCAGTAGCTGGAGGCACAACAGGTACTGGATACTTACGAAACGGCTCAGAAATGCTTGGGAAAAAAGCCAGGCACACAGAACAGTTCCACAGCGGTTTGTAGCACAATACCTGATCACTCGCTGTCAAAGGGGGCACGTCGTCACTATCAGCATCATCATCATCATCCCATCGTTCATTTCGATGAGATTTACGCAAACAAGCCTTGGATGAGTCCCCCTCCCCAGGCGCCACCATGACGTATCTTATAGACATGGCCCCGCACAAGCTCCTGTCCCAAATCGGCTTTGATGCGACATGACTAAGGTCAACTGCCAATCGGCACGTTCCGCTGCCAAACACTCCCACTATTAAGCTGTGCTAAACTGCCTGTTCGACTGAAGCACATGTTTAATTTCGACAGTGATTCAAACATGACAGCTGGAGGGCGATCTCGATTCACGCATGGAACAAAAGCTCCGCCGTGTTACTTCACTACGTCTGCGTCCTGGCTGTACACTGTCAACTGTCGGGGCCCTTCATAATTCTAATAAACCCTCTTTGACAAAATTGAATTTTTATCAAATCCTTTATTAGAGCCTTACTCATTGTAGGTGTGATTGATGCATGTCAAAGTGGAATGGCTGCATGGCTTGCCAAAGTGAACATGAAGCATACAAGAAATAAAAGAGGCGGGCATAGGTGGAGATAATGTTACATTGATCTATGAACGACCCCGTCGCATCTAAACCCCAGCGCCCAGGTTTGTGTAACCTGTAACCCAATTCGTGATATCTACTACAATCACAACTAAGCGTAGAAGTTGACAGTCTGTTTGACTTTGTTAGCAGGCCGCCGTTGCAAAATAACCCGAGAGCTTCAATACTTACGTCCTTCTTCTTGGCCTGCACCTCTGCAATGGCATCGACATAATGCTCGTGGCCAATCTTGTTCTTCCCAGATCGCAAAGCAATCATTCCAGCCTCTACGCACACAGCCTTCAGCATTGCACCTCCGAACTCGTCCGTGCTTCGTGCCAGTTCACCCCAGTTGACCCCAGGATCGACTCTCATTTTGCGGGAATGAATCTTCAAAATCTGAGCACGAGCCTCCTCGTTAGGTAGAGGAAATTCGATCTTGCGGTCGAGTCGACCAGAACGGAGCAGCGCAGGATCGAGAACATCCACACGGTTTGTCGCAGCCAGCACCTTGATCCGATCATCCGAGGCAAAACCGTCAAGTTGGTTCAGTAGTTCCAGCATAGTTCGCTGCACTTCTCGATCACCGCTCTTTTCGCTGTCAAAACGTTTGGTACCAACGGCATCCAACTCATCAATGAAGATGATAGCGGGGGCCTTCTCCTTGGCCAGTGCAAAGCAATCCCGGACAAGCTTGGCACCGTCGCCGATAAACATTTGGACTAGTTGAGGTCCTGCCAGCTTCAAAAACGTAGCATCTGTTTGGGCTGCACAGGCTCGTGCTAGTAGCGTTTTACCAGTACCAGGTGGGCCATACATGAGTGCACCTGGATGGGTTAGCTGTGTGACCATATCTGAACGCCATACACAATGGACTCTACCTTTAGGGGCCTTGATGCCAATCTTTTTAAACCTCTCGGCTTCCTTCATCGGCCATACAATAGCCTCCACTAACTCTTCGATCTGCTTGTCTAGTCCACCAACATCAGTGTATTGTTCTGTTGGCTTCTCGTCAACTTCCATAGCCTTGACTCGGCTGTCGTATTCAGCGGGGAGTGTGTCAAGAATGAGATAGGAATCTTTGTTCACTCCAATGAGGTCACCAGGCTTCAGCGTGTCGGCGTCCACGAGACCAATCAAAGGGAGGAAGATTGTTTGGCGGGTCGATGTCTTGATAACAGCAGACTTTCCAACTCGGGTCGCGTCCAAGTCAATGTTGGCACCCTCCTCTGATGATTCGGCAGTTGGATCGAGATCGAGCAACTCAACAACGTTACCAACGAGGTATGGGAGTTGTCTACAGAGTACGATTAGCAACGACGCCAAGAATTGATGGTCTTGGGAAAACACACCTGTTATTGGCGATCTTGTCCAGGTTTTCCTTTATCTTTTCACCCATGGCAGCCTTCTCATGCGATAACCGGGAGAGCTCGCTCTTCATGATTCGGGAGTCGTTCTCAAGCAGACGCTTGCGAGTCTGAATGTCTTGTGTGCTAAGCCCGAGGATCTCTTCGTCAAGGATATCATCATCTTCTTCTTCAGCATCTTTCATGTCGGCGTCGCCATCAGTATGCTTCTTCTGGTTCTTGTCGTCGCCTTCTCTCTTCTTGTCCTCCTTGTCTCGGCGGTCGAGATCATCGAGCTCCTCGAGAGTCGACATGATGGGAAGATGACGTTAATTAATTAATAGGCAGGTTGCGTATATAATAGGTCGTCGAGAGTGTTGATGTTGTGCTGTAATTTTAATATCGTACGGTGGGTAGCAGATTGGAAGAGGTGAAAGCTATCAGTGCTTTAACAACATCAAAAGATGAAGCCGTAAGGTGGGTAGGCAGTCAGGTCGCGCGTAATCAGCCTCCTAGTTACCTGTCCACCAGCAGTAAGGTTACAGATCGGTATTGGCTTCAGTGGCCTTGTACCCTGCAGTGCCGGGTGTCGGGTATGTGTTGATCCGGTGCACGGACCGTCATCGTGAGTCCTGCAATCGGATTCAGTCTAATACGAGCGTGGGTGGAATTTTCGATGGGCAGAGCCAGCAACGGGACATTCAGGTACGCTACGCACATTGAATCCTGGGTTTCAGGAACTTCTACTAACCAGTAAACGCTACAGTCACAAATAATGGCTTCCCGAATATCACGGGCTGTATCGCCCTGCCTTCGTCAATTGCGCAGGGAATCCCACTGTACCCAAACGACGTTGAGCACGGCATTTCGTAGCATCTCGACGTCGCCCAATTGCTCTGCTGCTGTGAGCGACATCCGAAAGCCAATCGATCAAGTACCTGCGACCAAACCCCCGAGCGCTCGTCCTGTCGAGACAAGAAAGAGCCAGTTGATCCGAACCTACACCTCACTACTCCGAACGACACCCCTGATCTTGTTCTTTCAGCACAGTAACTTGACAGCCGTTGAGTGGGCGGCGGTACGACGAGAGTTAAAGAAGGCTCTCTCTTCAGTGCCTCAGCCGAATTCAATTCCAGGGAAAGAGTCTTTTGACATTACCCCGTTGGTTCAGTTGCAGGTGGTGCGGACCAATATGCTACGCGTGGCCCTTAAACTCGTTGAATTCTACGACCCTGAGGCTGCCGCTGCATCCGATAAGACGACGCGAACAGCTCGAGGTCCCCTTGTCCACGATTTGTCCGCAGCCGCTCATGATGCTATCAAGAACGCCGAAGTGCCTGAAGACTCCAACTACGCTCAGATTGAACCAGTGATGGTTGGTCCTCTGGCTGCTTTAGTTCTTCCAGCGGTATCTCCAGCTCACGTTTCTGCGGCCTTGAGTGTTCTGGCACCCGTTCCGGGTAAATTCCCTGCTCCTTTGAGGAAGAAGAACCCCGGGTATCACGATCCTACGTGTCAAAGCGGCCTTGCGAAGCTGCTTCTTGTTGGTGGCCGTGTGGAAGGCAAAATCTTTGATCAGTCCGGCATCAACTGGGTTGGTGGTATCGAGGGTGGTTTGGATGGACTGCGTGCCCAATTGGTGGCTATGCTCCAAGGTGCAGGCTTAGGTATCACCAGCACGCTGGAGGGTGGAAGTCGAAGCTTGTGGTTAGCCCTGGAGGGTCGAAAAGGTCAACTGGAAGACGAGGCCAAGGGCGACCAAAAGAATGGAGATCAAAACTAGAGTTGGATATTGACGACAACGATGTACAAACAAAGGACCAAACAAAGGTTGTGTATGTGTAGATGTACGAACAGCATATTGAATCATTCAAAAAGCTCGACATGATTGTATCGGGAAAGCAGCAATCATTGGTCACGAAGTCTTGTTGATCTTTCCATAAAAGGGGAGACTTTTCCCTTCCCAAGCGAAAACGGGTAAGGATTTTGATAAAGGGTCCATTCGTACAATACAAAGAAGGATAAGGTCTTCAGATAAGTATTTTGCTGGGCTTGAAGTGCTGCACAGGTATGTCAGGAGAATGTCGTTCTACCAAGATCCTTGATCGTATCAATAGCACAGTAAATCCAGTTGGAAGATAAAGTGTGGCTGAATCGTGTGGCTAGAGCTATCAGAAATGCAGGCACATTTCCAACACTGATGAAGCTCAAGCAACCTTGACCTTCTTCTACCACACCCCGCCTCTAAACAGCTCCATTGACAGACCTCGTTCTGTCTTAGATCCAGCACAACAGTCAAAGCCTCATCGCTAACAGTTGAATTGAACGACGTCAAGTGCTTCAACACGCTGTGCGCCAATTCACTGTCACAGCACTGTTTGTTCTTCGGGCTTTCGGATCGGTGACTCATTTGGACTCGATCATTTCACAATGATAGTTGTTGAAGCTTTCTGAACCATCGTAGCGCTCTCAAGACTGCCATCTGAACCATGGACTTCGCTCCTTATCAATCCTCTCCGCCGGAGCACTCACGGGTAACTTCACCTGACTATGCCTCACCGCGACCTTCATACGATGCTCGACGATCGTTCTCTCCTGTCGCTTCTCCTCCCCCGCTGCAGCATCCGCAACCTCAACGAGGATGGGGCGGTTTCGATGGCGAGTCAGCTGGCTGGGCGGCACTAAGTCCCGACAACCGAGCTTTTGGAGCGTCGAGTACAATGCCTGGTGCGTTTCCTGCTGCAGAAGTCAGCGAATTCGATACAAGTCTTGGCATGCGTCTAGATTATGAGGCTTGTCTAGCATATGTCGCGTTCCCACCTCTAGGAGCGATTATACTTCTTATTCTGGAGAGAAATAGTGACTACGTGAGGTAGGGCTGACCCCCATGGCTGCATCAGAGGCTGGTAACATGTCTGTTGCGTGCAAATCTAACATTAATCAGGTTTCATGCATGGCAATCAGCACTGCTGTTCACAGCAATCATGGTCTTTCATCTCCTTTTTTCATGGTCAACATTTCTTAGCTGGCTTTTTTTCCTTTGCGACGTTGCTCTAATTGCAGTTCTTACGCTGAGGGCCTATAAAGACGCCGAAATACTTGACAGGTATGTTGTACGCCTTCGTCTTGCTCAGACTTGATTGTTAATATCTCTCAAGGTTTGAGGTACCTTTTTTCGGTGTCTTAGCCAGTCGGTTTCTTGATGATGAGTGAGCAATAACTTCGCGTCGCGGTCATACCCGCAGTAGTCTGGTTTCACACACTTGAGTCTTCTCGCAATACCCCTTTCTGGATGCTGGGCATATTCCACCCCTCGTATCATTAGATGTGCTCGTACTCAATCAGGACTTTTAGTGGTCCCAACGTTAGCAAGAAACAAACTGCAGATCGAGTCGTCGCTGTGCGGAAATGGATTGTATTTTCTTCTGCTTTTACGATACTTTAAGCGTCTTCATGACTAGGCGTCTAACATTGAGCGCGCAAGCACCGATACTCTTGAAATTATTGCCCATGCCTGAAGAACCCATACCACAATTCTGCATCTCAAAATCTGCTCAAAACCGGCATCACTGTTCCTTTCACTGTCGGCTTCCCCGCAAACACAACCTCGCTAATCTTGGTCTCGGGAGAGCTACCCGCTTCCAACCACCTGGCTAGGAGATCATTGCTCTCTTTAGGCTTCACCGTATTATCTCGGGTTCCGACTGTGATGTGTGCAACACGGTTCACACACTGCCACTGATTATCTTGATCTGCCAGACGAACAACAATGGCCATGATCCGATCGTCGAACACGACCTGTAACGAGTTAGCGACATCAAATCAATCAACTCGAGACCAGATATCTCACCCTTTCAAGCATTACTTCACATTCGCCGACCTGTCCTTCAGGGCTACCAGCAGCCTCTGCCTCCTTGTGGAGAGCGCTGTATTTTCCCCAAAGCTCGGGATGATTGACGCTAGCAGCCTTGTGAATCAAGGTGACATGGAATTTTGACTGTACACGCCTTGTTTGCTTGAGTTGTGTATACAATCGAGAGGTTGACGACGGTGTGTTTTTGAACACTTTATCGAGAGCGCTGTTAATATCTTGGGTTGGAATGCTGACGGACATGTACTCCATCTTCCTTTGTTTTGACATCTTCGCTTGTTGTTGTTGCTGCTGGCTGTTCTTCTTACCCCGATCAGGTATATTATGTCTAAATTCTGGCTTGTATCCGAGAGCATAATCAATGGCGGCATCAAGCGCCCCTGAAGATGGAATCTCCCCCACGAGGTTAGGGAACAGCTTGTGCAACTGCGTTACAACAACCTCGAGATTTTGTCGGCTACCAGCTGTAGGGTCAAGGTCTATGAACGCATCGAAGCCGTCGTCAGGTTGCCCATATGGGTTGCAGGGTTCAAATCGATTGATGAACCCCTCCATCACACCAATGAATTTGTCTTTATCGCTTGCTGCATGAATCGTCTGGTGGTTATCCCCACGCTCAATGATTCGTTGCTGAGTAACTCGTCGAATCTCATCAATCGCTCCTTCGTCATGTTTGAAGTTAAGGCACACAAGTTTAACAGTAGAGTGCTGGAGCTTAGCATCCGTAATGATCTGCTTTCGCTCGTGTCTTTGCGCATTGTTTCGGTCTGCAACTACGGCAGGATGCTCTTTAAGCTCGTCCAATACCATCTTTGTAAACCGCGGAGGGCGGCCTTTGCCAGAAATGTTGTCATTCTGAACATGGCCCCAGCCAAAAAGCCGCGAGAGACCCATAGCAATTGTCGTCTTGCCACAACCGATAGTGGCGATAGGGCACAAGATCACATCACGAGTAACCTCCGTCATGACCGGGCAATCCACATCTCCTAGGTTGGCCGCATCTGCTCCTTTCAGGTTCTTAAAATCCAAGAAGTCGTTGCGAAGAGCAATAATGCCGTGATTGCCGTTGTACTCCTTCGCGAGCTTTGGATCTGCGACAAGTCGTCGCCGGGCGTAAAGAAGATACTCTTCCGTGATCTTGGTGTGTTTCTTAAACTTCGGCTGCTTGCCAGCAATAAGAGCTTTGGTGCACTCCCTCCACTGGCGGTACATCAGATATGGCTCCTCAAACTTGTACTTGAAAAACCAATCCTGAAAGGGCTGCGTTGCTGGATCGTGTGTCATCTTGCAACGAATGACAAAGCCCTCAACATCCCGTCCATCGTGGGCTCCAGTTTCAGCTACTTCTTCGAGAAAGGTCTTGACCTGGCGGATATCTTCCATTACAATAAGACCAGTCTTTCGGAACGCCCATTCATCAGCAAACTCTTGGACATACTGACTTGGGTAAGTGGCAAACTGCGGCAAGTTGAGGTTGATGCCATGAAGATACAGGCCAGCTTTGTCAGGGCCATATTCCAAAATGTGCTCTTCAAATTGGTCATCGCAGAGCTCTGCAACCGCAGTGGCGTTTCTCTTGCGAAGCTCTCGGGCGAGATCTGCCTTTGTCTTCCCAACAGCAGCCAGCTGCTGTTCCAGACGTTGTTCTCCAGCACTTGCGTGACTGACCTGAATGTCGTCTCTGTCTCCTGTCGAATGCTTGCTGCAAACAACCAAGGTATCGTCTTCCAGTCCAGCAATAAAGATGATACAACCGTTCTCTTTAAGGGTGAGTTCGTAAGGGCCTTGTGTTCGTGTGAATATATTATCCCACTTGGTCTCGGGGACCTCATCGACGTTAAAGAACTTGTCATAGCCTCTGACGGCTATTTCTGGTTCGTTTCTTCGTGTCCTTGTTGTGAAGAGTCCACGAGCGTAGGTTGGCAGATTAGGCCGTTTGTAGTCCCAGTCTTGTAGGCGCCATGACTCGACTTGGATGCCATCAGCCGATCCCTTTACGTCGAAACTGGTCTTTTTGACCGAGAACCCGTTCTTTTTCTTGTCCTTTCGAGCATTATCTAGAGCACGCACGACAGCCGCTACGGCTTGCACGTCCTGTGGCGTATATGGCGCCGACATTTGTTCTGGCCTTGATGAGAAAGCTTGAGATAAATGTTGGTCTATGGCTGATCTGTTGAATGATGTGAGTCGAGAGTAAAGAAGATTGCGATAACAAAACATGAAGTGGTACCTCTCGCAAGTCTGGGAGTTTCTCTTTCGAGACGGTTATGTCGAATCTACCGCTATATCATTATTGGCTAAGTAGTCTTAAGTGAAATTGGCATGAAGAGACTCACATTTTTCAAGACTTCAGAGATAAAAGGTTGAGTGACCAAACCCGGAGTGTTATTGCCCTAAGGAAGAAGATAATGGGTTTCGAATACATACACTGCAGTATCTGTCTATAAGGTGTATGGGTTAGTCAACGACCCCTTGAGGATGCCAACGAGTATACGCTGAAGCTTTTATATGAAGGTGCGAAGTTGATTCTGTGGATGCTCACTGAGGCTGTGGTGGTTGGTGCGGGCCAGGAACAGCGAGAAAACTGCCTTGGTGCACCGCCTCAAAAATGATTTAGAGCCTTGAAAATGAGTCAGACCGCAGACACAGAAAATAGTCACACGAGGCGTGATGGGCGTTGGTATTCAGTCCAGAAAATTGTAGGAACAAACAAGAGTATCCTGAGTCATCTTTAAAGATCAGGCAGGAACATCGTGGAGGGCATAGTGCCACCTTACCCTGGAGAGCTTACAAGTGGTTACCGCGCGTCACGCCGACTTCGATAAAATTCATGTCATAGGATTCACTACCGCAACGGACGAACAATAATTGTGTAATTAGCTTTACTTATGGTATTAAAATGGAACCTCGAGTATCTGTAGCTGCATGATCTCCACCGAAAGCAAGGTCGAGCGTATGATCAATTCGTCTTCAGGGTTTTGCTAATGGGAGATGTAGGTTCCACATCGAAATTACCCCGCCAAAAATATTCTAGCGACAACAACTTCGCATCTTGATTAAAGACATTAACAACCTAAGGAACTCGAACGCCAGTGAGCTAATCGGAGAATTGAATCGTACGAACATTGCTGCCGGTCGTCGACTACTGCACCTTTCATCCACCATGACAACTCCCAACCCGTTCCTTCTTGCAGCCGACAACAACCCCACGTTGCTGCCCCTCCTCAGAGAGAAGCCAGCACTGGCGTCATCGCAAGATGAACACGGCTATTCTCTAGTTCACGCCGCTGCCAGTTACAACCACCTTGATCTTCTGCGAACCCTTATACGCGAGTTTAGCGTGGATGTGGACCTAAAAGACGAAGACAACGAGACCGCTTTGTTTGTTGTCGAAACCGAGGATGCTGCTCAAGTTCTTGTCGAAGAACTTGGTGCGAACATCGGTCACCGAGGATTGGAAGGGTTGACAGCTAGAGAAAAAATTGAAGCGGAAGGTGACTTTCCTGCGGTTGCGCAATACCTACTGAAGATTGAAGTTAAGCAAGCCGACGATCCTGCTTCGACTGCAGCGGCTGTTATGCCTGAAGTTATCCCCCCGCCTCCAGAGGGTATGAAGGTTACAGTTGGTACGATGGATGAAGTGACGGATATTCCCGAAGAAATCGACCAAGATTTCCGAAGGAGAATTGAGGATCTGGCCCAGCGCGACGATTTCAATTCACCTCGAGGCCAAGCTGAGCTACGAAGGTTGATTGAAGACGCTGTCCTAGGCGAGGGCGGCGTCGGTGACGAACGCAATGTACGATCAAAGCAGGACTAGTGATCCTATGCTTTTATCTCCCACATGAGGTACCTACCAGCTGCATTGGGCGGTCTGAGAATTGTGAGTTCATCACTTATTCCTGGTACACCCTTCGAGAAGCATGTGGCGCCGAGAGAAAACCATGCCCCGGAAGGACAAGCGACCAACACATCCATGAGTAGACTATGGAGCCACCGTGTCGGCAAGAAACCTTCCCAAGTTATCCTGCAGACAGTGGATTCCTTAGCAGTATCGCCGGGGACGCAATACCGTGACAGATAGGGATCAATATTATCCTGAGGTCCTACGCGTGGACTAGTTAAGCGAATGAGCGAGAGCCACTCATACCTCTCCGTTGCAAAATACTCAAGAGCCTCACGGTTATTCTCTGCAAGAATCTCCGGGTCGACATCGAGACTAGGTTGGACGACCGCAAGATTTTGAGATGTGATGGGTGTTGAGGTGAAGGTTGTGGGAAAGAACTGCTGTAACGGGTCTGGGTTGGGAACTTCCAAGAGTCAGCAAAAAGTCGAAAACAAATAAAAAAGCCATGTTCGGGCCTCTTGCACCTACTTTGGGTCGTCTTGTCACAAAATAGCCATGTCATAGGTTGATTAAAGACATTTTTACAGGCATAGATCAATCTATCGAAACCCTTCTTTCCCCTGAGCATCGATGGGTCTCTGAGGTTATATGTTATAGCTTGGTTGTTAGATCAATAGACGTTCAGGATAGTTGCCCTTTGTACTTACTCCAACGAGGTTTGGATCCTCTTCCACCCTTCGGCCCATAAGGTTTTCCTGGAAGACCTGCGCGTTCATGTGTCTCTTTATCCACATACATTGTAAGAACACCTAAATGAGGTCAATAATTGAACAAGTACAGGTTCCACCATATATACCTTCACATAAAGTGAATAGAGTGCCGACAGTCGATTGTCCCTCTGAAAGCATGGCGATATCACCTATCATCGGGTATAAGCGTTAGTCAACACCAGCAGCATGGACAACTAGGCGCACCCTTTTTGATGTACTCTGTAAAGAAATCACCTTGCAGGATATCTCCAAGAGACATTACCACCCTTGAATGGCGTGGAGGCCCCTCAGTCTTAGCAAGCTGTTCACTGACTGCATCATGTACCCCTGCAGGCAGAATCAGATCGACCTGGCATTGTAAGTATGCACTCAATTCCAGCCACACACAAGCAATCCTAACCTTATGAATAAAATCAAGCGACGTAATTGCGGCCCACGGCTTGCCTTTACGAGGAGTTTGCTTGGCATCAACATGGCCCATCGTGCCGTGTGTCACGAAACATTTTGGTGATTGATAGACCGATGGCGCACCAGCAGGAAACATGCCGAAAGATCCAGGAAATGAGAGGAAGAGAAAGAGTGGTAGAGAGAAAAGCGGCGCCTTAGTAGGGGTTGTTGAAATGAGTCGCTGAATAGTGTAAGTCGGGAACGGACAACGTTTGGGCGATACCAAGGAGTCAGTTTGGATTTTAGCCGGGGTTTTTTCGGTGAATTTTTTCACAACATACCTACCTACCTATGCTAGGTACTAAAGAGCAACTTTGCACTTCGCAATTTGCTATGACATAGAATTCACGCTTGGGGCAGGTTTCGGAACCTTTACAATTCTATTCGTGGAGACGCAATTCTGGATATTATGTGGTAGTAGTTCTGCTGCAAAAAGTGGTATCTCAACGAGGAAGTTTCAACAGTAGTTTGCCCTCCTCCACCTTTGCATCTTTACCACAAAGCCGGCCAAGTCAGCTTCTTTTCAGACTTGACGACATTTCGAGACTCAAGATCCAACATGGAGTTCTTGATCAAATTCGCGCAGGCGCATGAGACTTTTCGAGTCCCCGAAATTGAGGCACTGGCCCTGATTGAGGGACTGGAAATGGAAATAATCGACTATAGTCAAGATGTCTGTTATCCCACTCAATACATGCTTGTCAGAGACTTACTAGAAATAGTCCCCCTTTTGTGTCGTACAACTGGCTTCAGTCGAAGCCGCTCAGCGCCTGGCCAAGAGATCCATCCTTATCCAGTCTATACATGAGCTCTGGGGCAAAGGAAGCACCCTGGAAGAACTTCACGGATCTGTCAGGACAAACACATCCCACATATGGGACAGTTATCTCGGAAAATCATTCAAGTTTGATGTTGATCCCTACCAAGGGACTCGCTCTGCGGAAAAGCGCATTGAACTCATTAACTCCTTCAGGTTTCTTGGATGGACTGGGCCTGTAAAAATGTCTAACCCCGACAACTTGTTCACCATATTCGAGATGTGGCCTTACGACAGCGTACCCCTAAACATTCCAGATCCCACGACCATGTATCTCGCCCGCCATGTTGGTAACTCCTCCCGGGACATTCTGGTTCGGTTTGACTTGAAGAAGAGAGGGTACATCTCAACAACAAGTATGGATTCGGAGCTCGCACTAGTCACGGCCAACATCGCCCTGGCTGCTCCTGGTAAGCTATTCTACGACCCATTCGTTGGAACAGGCTCCTTTCCCATTGCATGTGCTCACTTCGGCGCTCTTGCCTTTGGAAGTGATATTGATGGCCGTAGCATCCGTGGGGAGGGTGGAAAGAAGAGTCTCAGAGGGAATTTCGACCAATATGGCATAGGCTCTTGCTTAGGCGATGTGTTCTCTGCTGACTTGACTAACACCCCCATTAGGCGGCATCGTAGGACATGGGACGGAATCGTTTGCGATCCGCCCTACGGTGTACGCGAAGGATTGAGGGTACTTGGTCTTCGCGATCCCGAAAAGACGCCATGGCTGCTGGAGCAAGGCAAGCAACATGGAATGTTCGTTATACACTGGCCGATTGTGCCGAATTCTTACGCTGACCATGGCAGGAAACCAACCTACGTGCCACCCAAAAAGCCCTATAGTTTTATGGTAATGCTCGATGATATTCTCGACTTCGCAGCCAATACTCTCGTTGACGATGGACGCCTGTCGTTCTGGATGCCAACTGCCAACGATGAAAACCAGGAAATCTCAGTGCCCTCGCATCCTTACATGGAGGTGGTTGTGGTCTGTACTCAATCCTTCAACAAGTGTGAGTTATTCTCGGAACATTGTTTTCTCATTTTACCCCCACTAACATCTGCCAGGGTCAAGGAGACTCATCACTTATCGTCGAATTCCCGACTCAAAGGTGTCACAATCAACCCTCGAGACCTATGCAAACCGACAAAAGCTCAAGTTGGAGGGGACATCAGCAGACGAGCTCAACCCATTTCGACGTGGATATTTCAAAAAGTTTGAGGCAGACGAATAAAACCTCATTCAAAAGACTTCGCTCTACTCCAATCAAAGATTTCCTCCAGATTCGTATGTGAGATGCTGTTCCAAAAACAGATTCCAAACACTGTTGTGGCTCGCGATGGACTTCGTGCATGTTCGTCAAGTTGCCGTAATACCACATTCTTAGTCCTCCCTATATCCACATCTATGTGTTGTAATAGTGCCAGAAACCCCTATACGGTTACAGGAACGGTATTGTTAAGTTGTCCATATACATGTGGCAATGTCACGCTCCAATTTGTGCCACAAGCATTCCCAAAAATACAACGTGCTTAGCGGAACTCGGTTGCGGCAAAACATCCTCGATCGGGAACATGCTTCAATTCCAGCTGTTGGAACCTATGACCAGTGAGTGGGGGAGTTAACAAGTGAGGGGTGTGACAGACTGACTTTTCGCTTTTAGAGTGAAAATATATGCCGCTTACTTCGCCTTTGACCTGGTTGAAACAGATATAATAGAAACCCTCGAAACTGGCGCCAGATATTGTACGGACGCGGTGGTCTGGCACCAAAAAATGCTCTTTCCACCGCATGAAGATAGTTTCTCGTTGGGCGGCATCGCGAATGATAACGGGTCCCTTACGGGCTTGCTTCTGAAATGGACGAAAGGCTGTAAATTTGGCCCAGTGGCTTAAGTCAACCTTGCTATTTGCGCCCCAGTTCTCGTGCTGGGTATAGAAGCTGTATTTGGAACCGATGATTTCTCCCTCGAAATATGTTGTAAGAGTGGGATGATCCTCAGTCAGGCCTTGGACGGTAGAGTCAGCTTTTTATTTGCACAAAGTGATATGTGCCTAGCACCAACCTTGAATCCGGAGATAGCCGCAAAGAAAAGACTCCCGCATATCGACATGTTTGATCTCGACTTGCACGTCGTAAACCTGGCGTTCTGACTGTTGTGTACCGTGGAACTTACTACCTGGACGAAGGTAGGATGATGGAGCCGATGGAATAGTCTTCGTTTTGTCAGGAAATTACATCATGCCAACAGAACCTTCGAGGTTGACTCACTCGTATACATGAGTAGTCAGGGCCCATGGATGGGGACCAGAGCTCATCTTCTTGCGCATCACAATCAATGCATTCTGACACCTGATTTGGTGATTCCCTTTGCCTGGATGATTCGCAAGGAGCTGGTTGAGGCTCACTAGCCCGCTGTGTAGTGTCGGAAATATCTCGACTCAGCTGGCTGCCTGTTTCGGTGTCCCTTCCCTTCGTTTCGGGTCCAGATTCTTCATGCAAAGGGGTTGTTACGGTAGTTGTGGCGGTTTGGGGGCGTGGGGACATGGTGGTAGATCTTGAAGATAGGTCGTTTGATGGGCGACCATCGTACATGATGGTATCGTCATTCGGGCATCCAGGTGCAGTTGGCGCGTCGACGGTGCCGGACTGGATACTGACATCATCAACACGGGCTTGATCTTCGTTGCGTGCTTGCCAGGCAGGGTGTGGTTGGCTTTGGGCTTCGTCAGGACATGTTGAGAAACTATAGGAACGCGGCGAAGGTGCCTCGACAGGCTGGTTCGATGATGGCGTTGGCATTGTATGCGGCGTGTGATGGAGTACAGTACAATTAAGCAGGGAGTGTATCGACGCAGTGTTGGTAACAGTCTGGAACGCGAATCAAACAAAATTGAGGGTATCAAGTCGGCCTGGTGGATGATGCAAGTTGAAAGTCTTGTCCTGGCGTGGAGCGCTATTCGATGCCAAAGGGGAGAAGCAAGTTAATGTTAATCATCAAACGTGTAGCGATCTCGGGGCTAGAGAGTTTGGTATTGCTGATAAAGCTCTTTCTCAAGGACCATACGACAAAGAGATAGGGTAGCAAGCAGTAGATACAGTAGTAATACAAGAAAGTCTTAGGTCATAAGCGAAAAATATGAGGAAGCAAGCCAGTAATGTAGGTAGGTAGGTATGCCAGATCGCGAATGGGACGATGGCAAAGAAATGGGGATCGTGTCGGTCGGTGATGCTGGCCGCCTTGGCTGGCATAGGCTAGCATCCCGTTCTCTTGTTCTGGGGTTGTAGCGGATATGTGGGGGGCATCAACCTCCACTCGGCAAGACGGAAAGTCTTCCAATTCTTAGTCCACATTAGATCATGGCACTCTACCTACAACCTGGTCTGTATCTATATCGTGCCTTAGTAGGTGTTGTGTGTTGGACTGATGGCTGGATGGTAGGTGCCGTGTAACATTGACTCGAGAACATTGGAGGGTGGCTTGAAAGAACCTAGATTGCCACTGTAAACGGTGGAAGCACCCGGGAGACCTACAGTTAATACGTTCCGACTGCCTCCAATGGGTGAAGTTGAACAGACGACACCAATTAAATCAGAGACCTACCTAAGAAACCAAATGTAGCACTATGTTCAATTGGTATTCATCACAGTCCGATGCCAATCACAGCCATACTGGAATCTCATATATGAAAGTAACTTCGTATTCGACAATTTGTATCAACATGAAGCGCACCTAGACTATACATTGAGCTCCTTTCTCCATAACCCTACTTTTTATCTTTGAGGCTGGACTAGGGATCAGTTCCATCTTAGCGGGCCAGGCTGAACCTTAACAAGACTACCACAACAAAAGAAAGCGAAAGTTTAACAAAACGATCTGCCGGCGATGGGATCGTACTAACTATACTGAGAGCATAGGCTGTTTCATTTATCCTGGTAGTAATTCACCATGTTCTTTCCCTAGACCTTCAATTCGTCATTGGGATCAGATGCTTTTTCTTTTTTGTCGCATCAAGATTCGTCGGGCTGCTTCCGCGCTGTGTGCCCCAGGGATACAGGACCGGCATCAGGCAGCCCCAACATTCCCCACTGTACCTATTGCAGCAGGTGCATTGCGTATGGGGTGATGAGCTTCGTGGAGGTCGTAACATGGAAGCCCAAACATACAGGTATGTACTTACTATACTACAATACCATTTGCTATGTTACTGGCATAATTGACATCCAATTTGTTGCAACACCAGAAAATGTTTTTGTTATGGCGACTTCCCCTAGCATGATGTTCTTGACCGGATGCCTTGTAACTTAACAGCACGCATCAGAGTTGGCTGTTTATCGGTCGTTTCCAACCTGCTGCCTCAGCTATTGTGTGTAAACCTTTCTGTTTAGTTCCAAGACTCTCGCTCGACCTAACGTGGGCCTATCACAGGGATCAAACATTGCTGGAGCTGCACGGAATTGTATAATTATAGCTAGACACGAAATATGGCATAATCCTACACTACGTCGTCAACCATAATTGAGGGTTGCGCAACGCTGTCAAATTATCTTCCCATACTATCCGGTCTCTCAGGTTCTTGTCGGAGATTCTTCACCTGCGGTATCCGACTTAGGGTTCTCCTTCGTTATTGCGTGGAACATAAAAGACGATGGAGTTTCCTTCTGAGATGTTCATTGTTACGTATCGTTCCCTTTGCGAGTACGCTTCCTTATTTCGTAATATGTATAGTACACGCTCAGTGTTGGGGATAGCGTTCCGCGCCAGTCTTCGACAGCTGGGTATCGTTCATAAACACCAGGTGCGTCATTATCGCCATTATCAGTCTTGCTGCTGTGTGCTTGACCGTTTCGAGCAGGCAATGCCACGACTCATTTCTTGTTACCTTGTCGTTTAGATAGGCTTGATCTTGAAGTGCAACGCGATGAGACTGAAAACCAGGGCCTTCAAATCCTGGACGAGGTAGTAAAATACTCGCAACCCTTCAGGATCAGCGGACTCTGTGACATCGACTAGAGATCCAATCTTGGCGGTCTACTCTGTTGTTAATAGTGCCCTCTAGAAGACCACTGTCTCGAAACTGACCTCAAACGCAATGTGATCGTTACCAATGCGGATTTCCAGCTCCTGGCGTCCGTCTTTGTTTTTCTGCGGCCATTTTGAATCATCTTCTCTGTTTATAGTCAGGGTCGTTCAATGAAGGTTCCGGCGCAACAGGACTGACATACTTCGTGATTTCGCTTGTTTTGATAATGCGCTTGATTTCATCGACAATAACGGAGCTTACACACACTAAATACTTGTTAGAAAAAAGGTGCTGTACGGGTTTGAGGGCGATACTGACTCTCTTTTCGAATCAAGCTATCGTTTCGGTAATTGGAGTTGTTGGCGTATCTGGCTACCGCGCTACGGCCATCTCCAACAACCCGGAAGTCGAACTCTGATCACCATTCCATCAAAACCAATATCTTCAAAAGTTCAATCTCGAGGTTATTCGTACCTAAGAATTCGTGACCAAAACGGCCCATGTGGCCAGAGCTGTTTGTAGAGACTTCATTAGCACCGCTCGCAGAAATGTTTGAGCCAGCGTAAGTACGTACTAGTACCGCAGATAGAATGGTTCGTTTGACGACGACATGGCTGCGTATGTGAGGGATAGTGTCGGAAGCGTTGACTTTTGTGGTCGAGAAATAAATCCAACAATCAGGATCGCAAGGCTGAGAAAGAATCCAGGTGGGACCTAAGGTGTAGAGTAGATATGTATATGTGCACGGACCCATTGGATTGGCGGGGCAGACAGCTTTACCACCTAGGTAGGTACCTACCTCTAACTAAGGTATACCTCCTACACCACCCTACTGGTATAGGTAGGTAGGTGCCTCTGTCAATACCAAATCGTTAACGCTCTGTATTGAAGTCTGATCATCTGTCCCAGCCTTGAATATTGGATCAAAACTATTCCTTAATTATCTAGAACGATCAATTTCCATGAGCCTTTTCTAAAGTACCTACCCAGACCGAGGACATAAAGAAAGCATGACCAATTGGCTCGAGGCTCGAAGCTTCTGATGGATTCAAGTACATCCCTGATGAAATCACGTGACCGCATCCCTCTCATCTAGTCGGCTTAGTGCCACCTGTTCTACATCGCTGGCAGGACAGATCTTCTTGAAGTCGACGCTGTCCAAAGTTGGTCAAACTACCACAGGGGATTATAGTAAAATACTGACGGCGATTGCGCGCTGGAACAACTCAACGAATGGCCCAAGCGTATCTTGCTATTTGTCCCGACAATTGAAACTTGAGAGCAACCCCTGAGCCTCCCCACCGCCGAAGTCGAAAACACCCATACTGGTACCTCCAATCCACCTCCCACCGTCCCCCTAAGAGCCACGTCCCATCTACAACAAACACATTCAGCAACTTTCTCGGCCAGGTTCTGGCGACACCCTTCAAGATGTCTGGCTTTCTTGAAAATGCGTACAGTTTAGTTCACCAAGACAATGCGGCCGATGTCCCCACCGTTTCCGACCTACGCATGCAGTTGGAGAAAGGCACCGACGAGAGCAAGGTTGAGACCATGAAGCGCATCTTGACCATCATGCTCAATGGCGATCCTATGCCCAGTTTGCTAATGCACATCATCCGTTTTGTCATGCCTTCAAAGTACAAGCCTCTCAAGAAGCTCCTCTACTTTTACTATGAGATCTGCCCCAAGCTTGACAGCAGCGGCAAGCTTAAGCAAGAAATGATTCTGGTCTGGTACGAATACGCCCTCCTTTGCCTATACTGATAGCCTCAACAGTGGCTGCCACCGAATATCACTGACAGCAACTTCGTAGTAACGGTATCCGAAACGATCTCCAACATCCCAATGAATACATCCGAGGAAACACTCTTCGCTTCCTTTGCAAGCTGAGGGAAGCTGAGCTTATTGAGCCCCTCCTCTCTTCAGCGAGATCTTGCCTTGAACACCGACATGCTTACGTCCGAAAGAATGCTGTCTTCGCCATCTCCTCTATTTACACACACTCGCCTTCTCTGATCCCCGACGCTTCAGAACTTATTTCCACCTTCCTCGAGGGAGAGAGTGACGGTGTCTGTCGACGGAATGGCTTTGCCGCCCTTGCTAGTATCGACCATGATGCTGCCCTGCTGTATCTAAGTTCTGTTTTCGAAGGAATTCCCAACGCAGAAGAGCTTCTTCAACTCGTCGAACTCGAGTTCATTCGAAAGGATGCTGTCCAGAACTCACAGAACAAGGTTGGTCGGGTATTTGCCTATAGGAGTACAGCCACTAACTATTACAACAGGCTCGGTACTTGAGATTGATTTTTGACCTGTTGGAAGCCGGCGCCTCGACTGTCGTATACGAAGCCGCCTCGTCCCTAACCGCCCTTACGAACAACCCGGTTGCTGTGAAGGCCGCCGCCGCCAAGTTCATCGAGTTGAGCATCAAGGAGGCAGACAACAACGTTAAGCTTATCGTACTTGATCGGGTTGACCAATTGCGGAAGAAGAACGAAGGTGTCCTCGATGACCTTACCATGGAGATCCTCCGAGTTCTGTCCAGTACCGATATCGACGTTCGAAGAAAGGCTCTCGGCCTTGCCCTTGAGATGGTGTCTAGCAAGAATGTCGAAGAGGTTGTTCTCCTGCTCAAGAAGGAGCTCTCCAAGACCGTCGATCAAGAATACGAGAAGAACACCGAATATCGATCACTCCTCATCCACTCGATTCATCAGTGCGCCATCAAGTTCTCCGAGGTTGCTGCAAGCGTCGTCGAACTTCTCATGGATTTCATCGCTGACTTTAATAACATTTCGGCTGTCGATGTCATCAATTTTGTGAAAGAGGTGGTCGAGAAATTCCCTAACCTGCGAACTACTATTATCGAGCGTCTTGTCTCTACGTTGGGCGAGGTCCGAGCTGGCAAGGTCTATCGGGGCATCATGTGGATCATTGGTGAATACTCCCTTGAAGAGAAGGATATCCGAGAGGCTTGGAAGAGGATACGCGCGAGCCTGGGCGAAATGCCAATTCTCGCCTCTGAGCAACGGCTCCTTGATTCTCACGACGGCGATGAGAAGACTGAGGATCATATCAATGGCACATCAAAGCCAGCTGCACCATCTGGCTCACGCAAGGTTCTTGCCGATGGCACTTATGCTACTGAGACTGCTCTTACCAGTCAATCCTCAGCTGCCGCTAGGTTGGAGGCTGTCAAAACTGCACAAAAGCCCCCTCTGCGTCAACTCATCCTCGATGGGGACTACTATTTGGCGACTGTCCTGTCGTCCACTCTGGTCAAGCTTGTTATGCGACACCATGAGATTTCTTCCGACAACGCTCGCACCAACGCTCTCCGGGCTGAGGCTATGCTCATCATGATTTCCATTATCCGCGTTGGCCAGTCTCAATTTGTCAAGGCCCCCATTGACGAGGATTCTGTAGATCGAATCATGTCCTGCGTGCGCTCTTTGGCCGAGTTTGAAGAGAAAAAGGAACTTGAGACTGTCTGGTTGGATGACACCCGAAAGGCTTTCCGGGCAATGGTCCAGGTCGAAGAGAAGAAGCGCGCCGCCAAGGAAGCTTTTGAGAAGGCAAAGACAGCTGTGCAAGTTGATGATGTTGTCCCCATTCGACAACTCGCCAAGAAAAACACTACTGACGGTCTCGATGAGATTGAGGTGGATTTGGAGAGGGCAACAGGTGGTGAGGGCACTGCTGAGGACCTCTCTTCCAAGCTTAGCCGTGTGGTCCAGTTGACCGGTTTCTCTGACCCCGTCTATGCCGAAGCATATGTCAAGGTCCACCAATTCGATATCGTTCTTGACGTCCTTCTGGTCAATCAGACCACCGAAACCCTGCAGAACCTTTCAGTTGAGTTTGCCACCCTTGGTGACTTGAAGGTGGTCGAGAGACCTACCACACAAAACCTGGGTCCTCATGACTTCCATAACGTCCAATGCACGATCAAGGTCTCATCAACAGATACCGGTGTCATATTTGGTAACGTTGTCTATGACGGTGCTCACTCCACCGACACCAATGTCGTCATTCTCAATGACCTGCATGTCGACATTATGGATTACATACAGCCTGCCACTTGCACTGAGACCCAGTTCCGCACCATGTGGACTGAGTTTGAATGGGAGAACAAGGTCAACATCAATTCCAAGGCCAAGACACTCCGCGACTTCCTCGATCAGTTAATGGCTTGCACAAATATGAACTGCCTGACACCAGAGGCTAGCCTTAAGGGCGACTGCCAATTCCTGAGTGCCAACTTATACGCAAGAAGCGTTTTTGGTAAGTTGAATTTATTCAAGTACGCGCCGCACTCTGCTAACCAGTATACTAGGCGAGGATGCTCTCGCCAACCTGAGCATTGAGAAGGAGGGTGAGGACGGACCTATTACTGGGTTTGTAAGAATAAGGAGTCGATCACAAGGCCTAGCCCTGAGCCTGGGCTCGTTGAAGGGTCTCAATAAGATTGGCTCAACGTCTTAGACCAACTGATGATCCGTAAAGGTACCTGAATCCGATCGCACGAAAGCAGGCTGCCGAAGCATTTCAAGATTCATGACGATGGTAGGAGCGGAGTCAGGGGCGGAGCACGTTAATGGGTGTTTTCCCACCAAAAGGCTAGCGATGGGTCCCTGGTAGAGTTCATTGTAAGCAGGTTTAAGTAGATGTTGATTATAAAGGCACATGGTTTCAAAAACAAAAAAAAACAAAAAAAAAAAGAGAGAGAGAGAGAGAGAGAGAGACTTTTCAAGACATAGGTCAACCATAAAAATGGCCGGTTGTCTTCTCGTTTTGAATGGCAATGAAAAGTAAAATTATTATGAATGTTTGTCATGCACGTTGGGTGTGCGTTCGGTCTATCGACACCATATGTGCGTTGAGTGAGTGGGACAATGTGTATGATGCCAGATATCGACAGATTAGACAACAGAGTAATACAAATTGCTAAAAACAAACCGCTGGACCATTATCCTCCAACTCCAATAGAAATACATGTAGTAGATAGGATAAGCAAGATGGGGGTATTGTCCAAATATAGTCGGCATTGATGAATGAGTGAGAGCAGGGTAGCCATGAGGGGGCGTATGATAAGGTGGGCGATTAATATATTGGCTGCGAAGAGTGTTCACGACGGACGGATGTCGAGCTTAGGAATTAACATGGTCGCGTGAGAGACGGTTAGGCACAATAACTAAACGACGTCAAAGATAAGAGCATTCACGACATGCCCTGTCTTCCAGTTTTGAGCGGATAGAGACAGGTTGTCCTTAAGGATCTTGCCCATGTATGCTATCCTGATCTTCTTTGTAGAAGCAAGCTGAGAAGCACGTTAACATTCTACTCATTTACACCCCGCCGAACGAGGAAATGGTTAGGGTAGGAGAGTACTCACATTAGCCTCAAGGGCAATCTTTTTGGCTACTCTTCGTACGGTTTCCGACTCCGATATGTTGACGTTAATGTCCTGCCCATTTTCGCTGAGCCTAGCTCGTAACTTGACCAGTTTGTGCACCTCGTCTGCCTCCTTGCCCTTTTCTTGCTTTTTGCCATCAAGCTCGTCGTCGCTTAATTCTTCGTCCGCTGCTGTGTCGTCGCCCACGGTGGGAATGTCGCCTTTAGCACCGATTTCCCGGTCCTCCCCAATGTTCTGCGGGTCGGAAACAGCCCATTCAGGTAGTTGATAATAGTTTCCAAGAGCATCATACACGCCGTTGGCGAGGTCGCCGGTAGGCAACGAAATCTCAGCGGCCGAGAGAATCATTTGAGCTGTCGCAAGCCCATTTGATCCATCGTCCTGAGCGTCTTGACTTGTGGGGTCCCATAGAACCTGCAACGCTGCATGAATAGTCTGCCATATCTCGGGTCGCCCGGTGACTCGTGTATCGAAGAATGCGGCTCGTTCCTTTGCCAATTCGCTTTTGATCCAGGTCCGATCGCGAGAGGTCCATTCGTGTCGCCGCAAGGGCTTGTCGATGTGCTGGTCCAAGGGACGGTCGTTGCGACGACGCTGACGATTTCTTTCGGCAGGGATTTGTGGTTGAGCGGCTTCAGGGAGGGACAGCGGGGGAGGATTGATAGCACGCGATGAAGCATTGGGTGCGCCATCCGGGTAAGGCGAGTTGGGCCCCGAAGAACGAGAAAGACAGCAACCCTAGCATTGCAAGTTAGAGATAGTGGAATTCTGGCGGGTGATTTGAAGAAGGGCTGTACCATTCTGGCTACAGTGAGGTAGTCTATGAGGGCAGCGGCGATCGGCGTTGAGCTTGTGGATTGAACGGTTGAGTAAAGGAATGATGATCCCAACTTTAGCGACTAGCCATCATTGGTAGGGTTGGCCAGATAGAGTCACGATTGATCGCGAGTAAGGGGAATAGGAACAATAAGTAAGATGTCGAAAAGAGGAGATTTAGAGGAGGAGGAGAAGAAGAATGGCGCGGCGCACGCAGGCAAGAGGCGCAGAGCAATAGAAGCAAAGGCAGAACAAGAGGAGATAATGAATCAAGCAAGACGGGAGCCGAGCTTCGGTCTGATCCTGTCTAGCCTAGAGTCGCCGAACCTAAGTACTACCTAGTATTGACGCTTTTCCAACAGGTCACAACCAGGGGAGGCAGTACAAAAGCGGGACTCGGTTAGTTAAGTTCTTAGAGCTTAAAATAAGTAGGTACATGAAGGGTCCTAGACTATCGAGATAGTAATTAAATCAATCTTCATCGGCTTCATTAGTGGAAAGCTCAGCAAGCGTCCCAGGCACTGATTAACGACTTTCTCTCTCTCTCTCTCTCTCACACACACACACACATATACAGAGAGAGAGAGAGAGATACAACGAAAAGGCTCTTTGATTTCTCAAAAGAGACGGTTAATCTATGAGGCGGTCTAAAGTGACAAAGATTAAGAGTTCGTGATGTATCACTGTAGGAGTGACAGTCAAAGAACGGGGGAAACGCGGCCTTTCATGTAGAATGATGCAGACGCTGAGTGAGTACATGTAGAGCTGTCGACGCAATTCCACACTAATTCCATTAGTCCAGTCATGGAAGGTAAAAGCGAGTATAGTAACTAAAGGGACAGTTAATGGTTGTTCCTGTTGCATCGTGCTGGCAATGCGATTACTTGATTTTGCTTAATCTAGAGTAACTAAAACCTTATATAACCTATAAAACCTTCCTTTAACCCAGAACCTATAAAATTACCTAACCGACCCTTTCCTATAGCTTAATCCTTTTTAACCTATAGTCTTAGCTTATAATAAGGCTATTATCTTAGCTTATTAACTAATAAGGCCTGCTCTTATAGTTCTAGGAACTATCTATTATATACCGGGTTATTTAATATATCTAGAAATGCCTTCTGATCTTAATTTTAAGGCTTTTTATTCTTAAAGCTAGTATCTAGCTCTTATAGTAGCCTTTTTCCTATTATTAGCTAGTTAATATATTTCTGGCTAAATCTCTTATCTTTCTGGCTATATAAGAGTAAGAGACTATAGCTAAAGAAGGCTACCTTAATCCTTTAAATATTACTTAATATATTAAATATATCTATTATAGCCTTTACCTTATTAAAGATATCTTAATTATTATTACTGGCTTATAAAGCTAATATAATATCTTTTAGCTTAATATATAGCTAATAGTAATAAGAGCTATAAAGCCTTTATAGGCTTAGCCTTTTAACTATATTATTCTTATAGCTAAGATAGGGGTTAGTATAGGGATTAGGGTTTAGGTAAGTTAATTAATAGCTTAGTCTTTTTATAGTTAATAGATTAAAGACTTATCTTATCTTTATATTAAAGGAAGAATAAGTAGGCTATTAAGTAGTGCTTTTATATTATATAAGAATAAGGTTACTCTTAGAGCCCTATGTTTTATAATATACCGTCTTATTGCATTAATTAGACTTTGCGAAGCCCCCCCATCAAAGTTGCATCATGCTGGGGTCGTATTGTCAAATGTTGGTCATTGTTGGTGGGGTTTGTGGAAGCATTATGCATAGTACGTACTTACCTACCGCGGATTAACAAGCAATTATGTTCTTGAAGATTAGGTCTCCAGAGGCAATTAATTTATACTGAACATTGGCAAGCACGGGCAATGATTGATTCACGGTTCTCCCTACCTCCCCAGCGACTCAATCAGTAAAAGATACCTTCATAGGTGCCGATCTTCACTCACAGGGTATCAACCAATCAGAAACCGATATATGCCCAGCTAGCACCCACCAAGTCCGCTATTTTCAGTGCCTCACCTTGAGTTTGACCATCTGCTGGGTAGCAGAATAAATGGCCTCTCAAGTCTTAGGGTATAAAAATAAGTAGTCTAAGAGCCGGTACCTAAGTAGCTTAAAGTGACCTACTATTTTTGTCTCTTATGATTCCGGCGGTCAATTTTTCTGGTATCCTGATGATTGTCCATGCTTCCAGTATCGACAGCCTTCTGTAACCGATCCAACTTGAGTGTATCTGATTTAAATCGTGCCGTATAGTGGGTAGCTATCACCTGGAATCGTTGGCTGGAACCAATCTGACCCTTTACCTATTTTCCCCAAGCCATCCAAGCAACAAATCATTCTCTTCATAATCGCTCTCCTTAGTAGTTTACCACTAAAGAAATATGTCCAGAATGCAAAAGGCAACGGAACGTCATTTTTATTATCACGGCAAAGAGGTACGCTCTCACAGGTTTTTGTTTCATGCGCACTAACTGATTTTGAAATAAGGGTTACCAAGAAGAATGCGACAACTGTCACTGGTGTCAAATACGCTCTTTTCCTACCCACTCGACTCTACCAGTTACGGTAGTTAACGACCAGGACCCTGAAGTTCTTCCCGATGATTTTCGCTTCATAAAAAACGTGGTACTTGGTGATGGAGTTAAACAAGCTGAGGATAGCTTCCACAGCGGCTGCTCCTGTGATAACGACGCCGAATGCCAGTTCACGGGCTGTCATTGCCTAGCTGATCTAGATGAAGAAGACTCCAGTCAAGATGAAGATGATCCCTTTGGGGATAACATCGACGGCATGGATGTTGACCGGCCGCGCAGGAAAGCGTATGCCTACCACGCCCATGGCGCAAAAGCTGGCCTCTTGCGATCCAAGTTCTACAACTCAAAAATGCCTATATATGAGTGTCATCAGAGCTGTGCCTGTAGTATAAACTGCCCCAACCGCGTTGTCGAGCGTGGCAGGACTATACCTTTGGAAATCTTTCGCACTGAAGATCGAGGATGGGGTAAGCGTATACTCTCTCCAAGAACATGTGTGCCGTTCAGTTTACTGATTTTATCTTTCGCAGGAGTAAGATCACCTGTACCTATCAAGAAGGGACAGTTTGTTGATCGGTATCTGGGTGAGATCATCACATCAACGGAAGCAGACCGCCGTCGCAGTCAGTCTGCCATCTCGCAGCGTAAGGATGTTTACCTTTTCGCGCTGGATAAATTCACCGATCCAGACTCGCTCGACACCCGGCTCAAAGGGCCTTCTCTCGAAGTTGACGGCGAATTCATGTCTGGCCCAACGCGCTTTGTCAACCACTCTTGCGAGCCCAACATGCGAATCTTTGCACGCGTGGGCGATCATGCTGATAAACATATACATGATCTTGCCTTGTTCGCGATCAAGGATATACCGAAAGGGGAGGAGCTTACATTTGACTATGTTGATGGAGTTTCGCATGAGGGAGAGGAGCCAGGAGAAAAAAGCCACATGACACCATGTCTGTGTGGGAGCAAGAATTGTAGAAAGTTTCTATGGTAATAGATTCGTAAAAGGGGGTGGAAAGAATTGGTCCTTTGTGGCAGAGGTATCTGTGTGGCTCAAACAAGGTACCATGTCACCCTTTGAGCTATGTGTAGGAATTGTATGTATGTCATGTTGATTGCGGTATTAATTGCCAAGGTGACATCTGTTTCTTTGGAGTCGACAAAGCTCGGAATGAAAGAAATATTTAATTGTTTCCTCCAGTGTTCTTTGAGCATACCTAGTAGCACAAAGCGTGTATAGAACGATGGCAATCTAGACCTTTCTTCTTTACTTCTTGTGCTCAGGTATAAGCAGCGTGTCCAGGGCAGTTTTTGGGGAATCACACCTTTATAAGTAATATTCCACCTTCCAAGGGGACTGGGGGTTCCTCACTATGACCATCGACTTCAACCCTCGAATTCCACATCATGGGAAACACCGATAGTACTTTGAACTCAGGTCATTCTAAGACTTCCCTTTATGGCGGTCGCTTTAAGGCACCAGGGTATCGCACGTTGCGACGCTCTCAACTTATCCGCAGAGCCCTGATCCTCCGCCAAGTTTCTCAGGGGAGAGCGAACCCGTCAGAGGTCTGGTGCAATGACAAGAACTGCAACGAGGAGCTTGGAATATTTTCAAATCCACTCCTACATTTGACCGACTTGCCGAAAAGCCTCGAGGGGCTTCCCGTGGCGGTTTACTCTCAAGACTTCGCCGATGCAGTGATCGCGAAATTCTTCAACATCCAGGACACCAACACAAAGGAACACAAAGTTCGAGGTCTCTTATCCTTTATAGATTCACCACCCGTGCGAACTGCGTTTTGGCACTTTATTGCAGAATACAATCGACGCATGTACCGACTCTCTGATGAGGACTTCCATAAGGCTCTCGTGAAAGCTCAACCGGTCTTTCTGGACATCATGTTCGGCATCAAAACAGCGGCAAGGGCTCAGCTGGCTCACAGCTATATCCGTCCCGAACCCGAGGTTAAAGACAAATGGGATCTTCAGCAGTTGATTTTGCGTTTTCTTGTATGTTCTGAAATTTGGCGTCAGCAAAAGACACCGCGCTCAGAGAGTTGGAAGATTGGTTCTCGGGAAGGGGTGGGACATTTCATGACAGCCATGCTGTTTCACTACAAATTGATGTGGCAACAGAACTGTTTCGATACTGATTTCATACGCACGAACCATGTGTGGGATCGAGTATGGGATCTTTGGCTACACAAGTATCCTCTTGGGGACCCTGACGAAGTTATCGATGGTGATGTCTTTCAGTTGCGGGATCATATTGAGAATACGGAGCAGGAGGTTCTCGACGACGTGGGATATCTGGGTGGCATTGGACAAAACAACGATACTTATAACCCCGTACAGTGGTACCTGGGCAAGGGAGAGTATTTGGTTAAGTGACGGAAGGGTTCTCATTGAGGAGTCAATCATTGACGGCAGTTTGAGCGTATTCTTTTCTTTTTCTTAGGTACTGAACATTGGCAATCCTCCGTGACAGTGTAACATTTCTTGCTAGTGATTGGCGAATCGTTCCAGATTGAGAAAAGACGTCAGTCTAGGACCTGACCTTTTAATAAGTAGGTGGTGAGCGTAGTTCTCAGAGCAAAACAATGTGCGACCCCAATAGTAAGTCGTTTCGGAGATGTCTTGTTGTAAAGATGAACACAGTCACATGTCCCACTGTAGATGGATGGATGGTTGTCCCAATGGACATAAAAAACATACAACAGCGGGGATTCGCTGGTCGTCACCGACCCAACTACTAATCCGCCGGTTAGTGGCTTGACTATGGGAGAGCGGACGGGATCCCGTATTTTCCACTACCTTTGGTCGTATGTGCTGATGTGTAGCTGTTAGGATAACTATAACTGATAGTTTTCCAATCCTAGCAGACTTGCATTCTATAGTTGATCGCTTCCTTAACTCTGTGCACCTAGATTGTTTAATCAAGGATATCTCCTCAGTATCGGCAAGATACAAATGATCCTCAGCTTTGTTAATAGACTTCGAATCGTGATGCTGCTCGTTTTGGGATACAGCGCTGGAAGTCACTGCGCAGTAACCGGGCCATCTTTCCTCATCGATGTTCGGAATGTCTAGTGGACTCGATATATGTACATCATCTGCCGGTCCGGATCCGCGCCCCCAAGACCCTGGCTTCAAACGGTGATGCTCTAAAAGTGGTCCTGGACATTGTGAGACCAGTTTTTCTACCAGTGGCATAAAAAATAGACCGAGAACGGACATTTTACTTGAAACAAGCCTGATCAAGACCGAGATACGACATCAATATGGATGAGGTTAATTGGCAGTGTTTCTTACTGGTACAGAGTGATGTCTGAAAGATTCCTGATATACCTACAGGACAGAACAAACTCTTGGTCTTGTCTACGTAGATTAAACTACATAGTATGCTGTTGCAGCCAAGAAGACCTATCTATGCCATGAGATATCGAGCTCGGTATTTAGTACTAAAAAGATAAGGTCGTGGAGCTTATACCCTGGAATTCTCCATAACTACTGCAGAGCCGATTGAGGTTCGAGACGGCTGTTGAACAAAGTACGTTTTATTGCCTGTAACACATTATAGATAAATGAGAATATAGCACAAGGGCAGGCAGGGAATCTTTCCTTTGTGATGAGCTTGTTTTCATTGGCCTTGTATTATAGCGGTCAAAACAACGGGACGTGTCGACGACAAACAGAAAGGGAAGCAGATCATTGAGGGGATACAAGTCTAATGATTGGCGGGCTGATCTTCTTCCCCTTCGTGAAAACAGTTAAAGCTGACTGTGCAGGGCGTGTGAGGAAAGTGCAAACACCACAATATTGCACTTTTTACTCAAAAGGATAGGTCGAGCTCGTCCGAGACACGACTGTTACAACATATATTATTGACCAAAGGTATAGTAGAATGCGGGGGGGGGGGGGACGAAAAGCCGCCGAAAGGGCTGCAAAAGACAATGCAACAAAGTGTTTGCGAGACAAGATATCTCTATATTTACTTGATAATTTCTCAGCTACAGCAGTTATAGTCGGATAGGTGATTGAGTAGTGGTGCCACAAGAGTCGGAGCTTTCCTAGCTGTAGTATCCTAGGAAGAAAACGAAAGCTCCTTTAGAAGCTGGATGGACAGGCCACGGTGAGGTCATGGTGGTGAGATTAGAGCGGATGCCCCCACTACTGGCCGCACATGATAATTCTGCTTGGTGGGAGCTTCTTTTGGTCGAATGTTTGCGGGTTCCTGCGGATTGCCTTCGGAATAAAGACATAAATTGAACCAACATATTTGACACCTAGCTTCAAACTGGAGAAATTGTTTGATTAAATTGCTGTGAATTATCTCTAACCACGAACCTTTTTGTTTGTTATTTACCCTTTTGAGGCCTGCCTAGACTAGAACATATCAATGTTCGTTTTGGACTAACTTGATTGACCTTGGACTGCAAGTGAAAATCCAAATGTCCAATCCGATTCTTCCCAACCCCGCCATTTGAAGCTCATCCCGCATATCGTACCACGCTCCATTCCCGCACCGTTCACAGCTTTCCCCACTTCACCCTCTACGGGGGGCCTGTCTGCCTGTCTACTGTAGATTGTCGTTGTAGAGGCAACTCCTACCGGTCACTAGACGCTAGGCACCTGATCCAGGTGATCGGCTTCAGTGCCGCTCCGCACAATCTGGGGCGCACTCACACCCCCGCCCCACTTCACAATCAAGACGGCCATCCCCATGCCCTTAGAGGCATGTTGTCGTTCGATCATGGGCATCAGCCAGGCCAGGGCTCTCTTTACCTAGTCTGAGATGATGCAGTTGGTGTGTTCTTTTCATGTATATACCTGGCCATATAAAAATTAAATCAGGAGAGACTTATATCAATACTCCTCCCCTCCTTTCCCCCAACGGTTTTTTTCATAATTGAGTTTCCTCCTATCGATATAGACTACCTACTTATCTGGTTCAAGTACGGATTACCATTACCGAGTTACATTTACTTATAGTACCTACCTACCTACCTCTTGTGCTGTTAGACTACGGCACCCCCTTGCCAAGTCAAGTCCTTGGAGAACCTTTCGTACCTTTCCTTTCCTTCCTTCCCTCTCCTCACGTCTCCCCTCGTCTCCTCTTCCTTCCTCACAATGATGCGTGTTCCTCGACAAGCATTTTCCACTGCCGCCCGTATTCACCCCAATATTGTTCCTCACCTTCGTCCCCAGAAGAGAATGTCTTTTGGAAGATTGTAAGTATACTATGTATGCCACACGACTTCACTCCACACGCTGACCACTCCAAAGGGCTAAGCCCGTCGCGGCTATTGTAGCTGTTGGCTACGGGGCAAAGCTCTCTCTTGACATGGTGGCGAAACGACGCATCGCTCAGATGGAAGCCACAGAGCGCGAGAATGCCGCCTACCGAGAGCGAAATGAAGCCTTGATGAACATGTATGGCGATCGATCAAGCCTCGACGAGCTCGAAAAGGCTGTGCAATTCTACGAAAAACGATAAATAAGATCCACGTCAAAACGAAAAGAAAAAAAGAAAGAAACACAAACCAAGCCGAGCCGAGCCGAGTAACCCTTGTCCTACACTTCTTTCGTTTTTATACATCTGAAGCGACGGCGATCACTCACTCCCATGGGAATGGAATATATCGGAGTTTATTGGCACGGATACTACTACGATCTGAACCCTCGAAATTGCATGGAACGGCGTTAAAAGGAATACCATTTGTTTGCCATGTTGCTTGAAAGAAACCGATTATCCGACTTGTTGATTTAACCCCAACATTTACTCTGCCTGGGCGTCTCATCATCAACAAAACAACATCGGTAATGAAGTGTTTACGAAGTCGATCGATCCCCTGTGTCGAATAACACCTGGTCTGGTCTTCTTGATGAATGGTGCCGGTGTAGTGAATTCAATAGATTATTACACTGGGTTTATAAATATCTACAATTACACTGATCACATTTATTCATTCATTCACTCCCTCACCCACTCACTGTCACTAATGAGTTCACATGTCATCAGCTCTATACTCTTAACATATCTGTGTTCCCTGCTTTCTATATCTATCATTTTCCACATGCTCAGCTAGACGATGATCTCGACTTGGACCCTTACCTTGCCTTGCCTTGCCTTGAAAATTTACCCTCCAGCGTCATGAGCCTCGCTGGATCACAGGCCGAGGTTTCCCGCCGGCTAACCTAGTATGTCCGAGCAGAAGGTCGGGGCCCACCTCCGAGGACTCAACTTAGCCGGCTCTCCCTATGTCCCTATCCGGCCAGTCCTAAGGACTTGAATCTGACGTTACCATGCCGCGGTGATTGATATCCATTACGTCCTGGCTTGCTCCGGTGGTCATATTCCGCGATTTCATACGATAGCGACACCAAAAATTTATCAAAGTTTTTGCTGTCTAGCCAAGGTTGTTGAATCTGAGCCGGGAGATTCCTTGATGCGATTGGGTAACAAAATCAGAACGTTGGTGGGAGATAGATTACCGATTAATCCTTCAGGGTGAGTGATCTTGTATACACAGGTTCTTATAGAAATAACCGAGATATACGGTCAAAGAAACAAGTAAATATTGCTGCATCAGCATGCAATCAACATGCAATCAACAGTGGTGACATTCGTGAAGATCAAGGCACACCAATCATCTTGCTTGCCGTTTCGGCAACTATTTTGTCGTAGCTCAGAGTCTATTCCTCTACTTACCTAACCGTGAGATCTGAGATCTGAGATCTATATCTCAACAACCTTGCTGCTGGAGACAGTATTACAAACGCATAGGCGTGTCTTTTCATGACAAAGGTTGAACGCAAGTGTCCACAGTTATATGTCTGGGTGTCACGACACCGGAAAGATTGGCCGTTAAAAGCCCAAGGGACGAAATTAGTAAGTCTTATGCTACTTCGACCAGGTTTCTTAGGCTGTTTATTTTTTGTACCATAAAATTTTGCTAGCTTCTCTTTACGCTCAGGTTTAGCTACTGTGTTGTGGGCTTCTCAAACGCTTCTCAGCGTCATTCTTGGGGTATATATTGAACAATCATCATTTCCTCCATATGGTCTTGATTATCCTTCCAAAAAGTGTCCATCGACTTCCATTTTCAGCCTTGTGATCAATAGATCTAGACAGGTCCAGGCCCGACCATCTCCCGGCGCTTAATACTTTTCAGCCGGATCTGCAGCTCTCGAAGTTTGGTTGCAAAGCCACGGGAAACGGCAGCTACAAACTTGGGGCGATCCATCAGCTCTTCCATGGTGTCGATCCATGCACGATAGCTGACACCTTCGCAAAAGTAGGTGATCATTCGCTCACCCATCTCGACCTGCGCGTTCTGCTGCATGTTCAGTACCTCGTATCCGTCGGCGAAGTCTCGCATAATGAGTTTCTGTATCCCTTCGTCGCCCTCAGTCCGGTAGAGGGCGCGATGGCCGTTGCCGATTGCGACATCCGTACATCGCATAATGAACTCACCCATGTCTGGGCTGATAAAGCGGTCGCAAAGCTTGTAGACCTCAATATAGTCACGCATAGGAGTCTTCGCGGCCATAGTCTCAGGATTCTGGGCCGGACGAGGAGGCGTGTGAGGGACGATGGAAGAGTGGCTGTATGCAAGCCCGATGTAAAGGCCGAGATACCTCGGCTCAATCTCGTCATCTTGGAATTCCACGACCCCTTTCTTAGCCTCGACGAAGCGTCCAGCTAGGCATCCTTCGAAGTACTCTGAGTTCTTGGTGAGTACACTTCTGGCGACATGAAAAGTCTCCGTTTTCACTCTGAGCTCTACCATCTGCTCGTCACCCCTACATAAACAACCATGTCAGCAAATCATTCACTATAGAACATTCGATAAAGGTAAATTCAAGAGTCCGGAACTGAGGCAAGTAAATGTACGCACTTAACGAGCCAAGATGTGCGGCGGTCCGTGAAGACGGTGGATTGTTGTTCCTCAGCTGCATCCTCCTTGGGAGCAGCCCTGGTACGCGCCCTTTTGCGAGTTGGTTGCGGCATCGCACGGTCGAAAGCCTTAGGAGAGGAAGTTCAAATGGTATGTGTCGGGCGGGATATAGCAAGTTCAACTTGCAGCTGAGCCTGTGCCAGGTTGTGAAGAGGGAATGTTGGTAAAAAAGACTCCTGGGATGAGTTGAGTTGAGTTGTATCCTGACACCAGGCATCGCCTGAAACGCCTTTTCGGGTTGGTAGCGACTGTACCTGAAGAGGGCTCGCACGCTTCGATTTCAGGCCTAAAAGTTGAAGGCTTAATTCTTAGAGTGCATTGTTTGATGTACGCTCAAGCGCAAGGCAGCCGCCGTCATCAGTGTTGTGAACGAGCCCCGTTGGGGGCGAGTCACTAAAGCACTGTGTCCCTCAAGCGAAAGAACCACAAAACATAACGGCTGTACAACAGCCTCAATACATTTGAAGGAGTAATAAGCAAAACCTCCTAAGTTAACACTTCTTGTCTGATAACTCGTTCTGGTACCACGGCACTAGCAAACGAACCTCATCTTGCTCTTAGTCTTTTAATAGTGACCTTCTCGTCTTCCAGTTCCCACCCGACATTGTCCTTCTCTTTCAACTCATTCCACTTGCGACCGGCGGAAAATTCCAAGTAAGGTAAGTCGACGTGAAGATACGATTTCCCAAAGCATTTCAGAGTGTGAAGTCTCATGTCATCATCTGCCCACTCCGTCAACTTGAGGCAATGGCGGTCGACTTGTTGCTTTGCAGCTTGCCACGAGACGTAGTTGTCATGCGCCAGTGCTTTAAGGATGTGATCCAGCTTCTTGTTTCTGATGTTGAAGTCTTGCCTGATAAAGTACGCCTCCGTCAAGTCCCTACGCCGACACGCGGCATCTAGCATGAAGTAGCCAGCAATTTCTTCAATTTCGCTTTGGACCATCGGAGTCCACACAGCCATGTATCGAAGAAGGTGCAGAATCGCTGGGTGATATGACTCAGGATGCTTGGCAAGAATAGACAGGCGAATGGAGAAGATGTAGGCTTGGATGGAAAAGAGATCAGCTCGCTTGGTCGCCACCAATCCTTCTCGAAGCTTTCTCAGTGCCATTAGGACATCTTGTAAGGATTTTGTGTTGTCGGGATCCTCAATGGCAGCCAGCATAGCAGTGGTTGGGCCACTTGAAGGAATGATTGACCGGAGAGCCTTCAATGGGCCTGCCAGCGAAGATGTGAGCGAAGCGACAAGATCGTCTGATGACAAATCAGCAACCTTGCAAACGCCCATAGCATCTGCAGCTGACGTCGAAGAGGGTTTTGATGACACTACAGCCGTGGATGTTGCTGCTGATGCTGGTACATATCCAGGTGGAGGTTTAGTATATCGCGTGGCAGGGGTTGAATCGACTGCTCTTATGTCAAGAGCTTCAAAACTGCGTATGATTGAGTCCTTATCACCCGCTTCGGTGCAAAATGCAAGGAAGCGTGAAATGATTTGGTTGTAGTACCATTCCTGGGTTTTGTGGTTAAGCAACCTGGGTATCCTAGTCAGCCTGCCATTGATAAGCCAGCATGATCGTATTATTAGTAGATACCTATCGTCTCCTTTAGAGGGAAGTCCCATATCCAGCAACGGGTCTTGCTCGACGGGCTTCAATCTTCCCCAAGGCCCTGAGGGCATCCTATCACCTCGGCCTCGACGGGGCATAGTGGGAATTTCTAGAGTGTGTTTAGTACCAAGAATTGTGAGATGTGAAAACAGAAGTCCCTTGATGCGATATCACAAGGAATGGCGTGCTACGATGTGTTAGTTCACGTAGCCTAGCTACGTGTTGTTAAGCCTTTAATAATGAATGAATGAGGTTGCTGTGAGAGGTCCGATGGTGGGGTAGCTGTTTCCAGCCTGACCCCGACCTACTAATCCACTGTTGGTTTCTACGCCCATTATCATGATAACCCTAGTGGTACCTACCTAGGTAGGTAGGCATCTACCATGGAAGGTGCCATTTACCTTGATTTGATGAGGGATGCTGTTCAAATAAGAGAGTGCCTATAATACATCTTGTAAGAGGCTCACTGGTTTAGTCGACACACTCAAAGCAAGAAGCAGCCTGGGCAGTGTGCTAGTAGTAGGTATTGTCATCAGATATATAGCATATAGCTTAACAGAATTTCATTGATTACCGCATTGATTACCGAATTATTAAACCTGCTCCCATTAATGGATTTACATCTTAAAAAAAAAAAAAAAGGATCTTCTCGTGGGTATCATCAGTCGTTGAGAAGCTCTTCTTCTTAACCGCTGCTTTAATTGTCATCACCAAAAGGTTCGTCTCCCAAATCCAAAGGTCAAAAATGCTGGCCTTAGCCGTGGATACGATCAGCCAATGTTACCCTATCCCACCCGTTTGGCCCTGAGGCTTCATACTTGCCAGACTTTGAGATGACTCTTCCAAGACCCTGGTGGATCTCAGCCTGGAACGGCCCAAATGGACACTTCTCGCCATCAATGCTGATGTATCCATCATCTTGATCACGAGGAATGATGCGATATGCCGAGATCTTCTTGTATGTGGCGTGCGGGTTGTCGAATAGTCGCTCAGCTTCGACGTCAAGAAGAACCTTGATCGCAGTGAGAAAGGGCAGATCACCATCAATAGTGACGAGATCCATCAAGCCATCGGAGATCAGAGAAGCAGCGAAAAAGGGAGCATCGGGTGACATATATGCCATCTAGAACTGTCAGTACCATCCTGTGTAAGTCCTGGTTGGGTTACTTACATTACCAGCATAGAAAGTGCCAACTTTATCGTACGGGATCAACTCCCAGCCTTCAGGAAGCTCGTCTTTGATTGTGCCATACTTCAGTTCTGGCAGGCCAGCACCGTCAGTTGCAGATTCTGCCTGAGTGCTCTTCACCAACTGGGCGAGGCTTGCAGTACTCGCATGGTGCTTATAGTGTGCCTTAACACCCTCTTTTTCCTCAATCTCAACCTTGACCGCCAGATCGAACGGATAGCATTTTTTCTTGTACATGCGTTGCACAACACCCACTTCAAATCGCGCACTCCCCATCCATCGCATGTTTTCTGTGCCGAGATCGCATTCAGCAATGAGACCCAGCGTCTGGGAAAGAAACGAAATGATGCGGTTGTTACCGGATGTAACTGATACCAGATCCAACGGGGTCACGATGCCTTTGACGATAGCCAGAGCGGCAAAAGAGGGCCGATGGGAACCGTAGAGGTTGCACGAAAATGCATTGCCTGAGCCGCAAGGGATGTGACTGATGGCCATCGTAGACAGCGCCTGAGCAGCATCAGGCCGCTTAGCAAGGCCGTTGAAAATCTCGTGCGGCGTGCCATCTCCGGAACACGCCATAATGGTATCGTACCTAGACAGGTCGGCGTTTTGCGCCAGCTCGACGGCCTCGCCGCCACGCTTGAGGATGACGACGTCAAGTTGCATTTTGGCTGCATCGAAGAGCGGCTTTACCTCGCTTTCCCACTGCTTGATCGCCTTCCCAGGACCAGAGTTCGGGTTGACCAAGACATAAGCGCGTTTACGAGACGGCGCATCACCGTATGAGCGTGACAACAGGGTCTTGACAAAAGTCTCGGTCGGCGTTGCGCCGTTCCCCTCACCATCGCCATCCTCCTCCTCAGCAGCAAGTTCAAATTCCCATTTCCCAGGTTTGATTAGCTTTTTCGAAGCGTGGATAGCATAGTCGATCGTGATGTGGTTGTCGGCGAATTCGGCCCATAGCACATTATAGAAGGGGATAATGTCCTTGGAAGATCCAGCTGGAAAGTAAACAATAAGCGGTTAGCGACTCGTTCTATACCAGCCAATCTCGTTATCATTATTCTTACTACTTGTAAGAGGAGCACAAGAAGAGCGGCCAGTTTTCTTGGCAATCGGGCCTGTTCATGATGATCAGTCAAAATATTGGGCTAATGCTGTCCACGTACCATTAAACTCCAATCCATCGGCTCCAATAGTCAGTCTCTTTTTGCCCTCCAATAAGAGCCGCATTCCAACGCCATCTTCCATTTTTCGGTCGGTTTCTGTGATCATCGGAGCGAAGGAGCTCAATAGGCTCGTTAGAGTGGTGTTGTCGATCGCCTTGAATCGTTTGGTATCTCTGGTCGTTATATTGAAGACGGGTGCGCAGCCTTACATTCGAAGAAGACAACTAGAGTAAAGAAACGACTTAGGGTAGTAACCTGTATAAAGGAATGAGTGAGATTAAAATTGATTAAAGAATGACTGTTTACAACTTGATCGACCGGCTTACGCGGAAGCCGTCTGACTTCTGAGCTGGGGTGTGATGGTGTAGGATTCGCGATCCGCGGGGCGTGGAGATTAATTGCTTAAGCACCTCGGTACCTTGTAACCCGTCCGAGCCCCTGAAGCTTACCTATGTACAGCTGGGGCCAGCTGTCAACACCTATATACAGTTGTAAAGGCACTGCCGCGATAATTCAGTATGAGCAACAACTCAATCAAGGGAATCTGAGACTTACCACGTCCACATCTGACACCCTTCGCCCCCTTCAACCCCCCTCTCACATGTAATGAATTTAAAGCTTGTTCTAGACAGTACATTTGACCAAGACTAATGGCGCATGTTTATTCTACAGGATTTTACGTTGACGTTGACTTTTCCGCATGTTCCCAAAACTCCTTGTCCCATCATCCTCTGAGCCGTTCCGTGCGCCAGTCTGCCTATCATCATCGCCATCCCCACATGTGCCCTTTGAGCTTACCTAAATCAAAGGCACCTAGGAAGACAACCATCGGTCCCATGCGTCTCTATACGTCCTGACAAAGCCAATATCTTCCACTAACAGGCATGTCGTATGCATGTCGAACCCCCTTAACTTTTGAGTATCATGAAATATTGGCAACTTATGCTAGTCTTGTTACGTTGGGGAATTTCTGTTGAGCAGCCTTCTTGTAAGACTCCTGGGAGCTCCTCCAGCTCTTGAGCACCTCAAGGCCCTCGATGGCATCCTCATAAGTGGCACTAGGGATATCCAGGATGCTACAAACACCTTCCTCGCTCTTGGTCTTGTCTTGGCCCAGTAGCTTCTGTACCTTGACAGCGGAAAGAACGTGCCTAGGGCTGTCCTTGTTGACCGTCAAGAACTCGTCGTTAAACTTGACCAAGTCCGTAGATGGGTCCACGATGTTGAACTCAGCTTTCAACACGTCAAAAACCTTGGGTTCGATATCAGTTGCTGTCTTCAGCAGCTGAGCAAATGCCACAGTATGTTCATGCACTCGGGGTGATTTGGGATCAAGTGCCGATGCAGCTGTGAGGCAACGGAGGGCAAGAACGTATTTCTCTGCGGGCCCAGCGTGTCAGTGGATACGGGATCGTTGTTCTGATGATATTAAACTTACTGCGGCGCATGTAGACCTCGAAGCCAGCAAACTGAGCGTTGATGTTCTTGGGGCTAAACTGAAGCAGAGGGTTGATATACTTCATGGTATCGCCGAGAGGATCGGTAGTTTCGGCCAACTTCAATCCGAAAGGATCATCGTCTTGTTTCTTTACCTCGCCCTCCTTGCTGGCCTTATTAGGATCTTGCTTGGCCTGTTGCTCGGCCGCCTCCTTCTCAAGGCGCTGCTGCTCCTTCCTTGCCTTCTTAGCAGCCTTCTTTTTGGCCAAAGAATCCTCAGCGTCTTCAGCATCAGTCCCGTTGACGCCATTTGCTGACGGCTTATCAGCAAGCTTGAGATAGATCTCAACCGCATCCAGAGCAGCACGGGAAAAGAAAGGGTGGTCGCGAATGTGATCTTCCCATCGCATCATGTCGATGTAGGCGCGAATCTGTCCCTTGCGCAGAGAGAAGCTGTGGAAGTCAAACTGATCCTCTTGCCACACCTCAAAGATGGTAAAAATTTGCTTGAATCTCTTGAGAGCCAGTGCGATGTTGCCCTGGCGCGCGTATGCTTCACCGTCTTCTGTCAAGAACCAAACACTCTGCATATCCAAGAGATCTGCTAAAGGGCCACCCACAGTCTCTGCACGAGTGAAAAGTCCAACCGTCTTGAGAGCCTTTTCGTTCTCGTCGTTGCGAAGTTGGTATTTAGCAGCCTTTGTGTTGATGTATCTATCCTTGAGGTCAAGCTTCCTGGCTCGGTCCATCGCCTTGGAGGCTTCCTGCAGATCACCACCGTGCTTAATAATTCGGGCTTTGGTCATGGCGTAATCGACGCTCTTGGGGTCTTTCTCGATTGTCTTGTCGACATACTCCATGGCTTTCGCCAAGTCGCGACTAAGATAGTAATTGTAGTGCTGTGCAAGATAGTAAAGCGCCGCCGCCTCTCCCTTGTCTTTGCTCTCGGAATCCGCGTCCTGGGAGTTCAGGTAGTTTTCAGCCAGTTCGCGAAGGGTTTCCTTCTTGAAAGAGTCGGAATACAGGTGCTTGAGGTTTGCAAACGTGGATGGAACTCCTTTGTTAAGCATCAAGGTCAGATAGGCCTCGGCAGCTTGTTTGAAGTCGACACCTGTTTGAAGTCAGTATGTGCCTCTGATTGGGATATTCATTACTTACCGGAAAGAAAATCCAACGGGAGTCGGCGTGCAGCATCACACCTAGGTAAGTTCTTAGCATAATCATCATAAACAGCCTTGCGAGCCTTGGCATCGTCCTCTGGAACTTCCAGAACCTCGAGAAGTTTCTCATAGTAGATGGGATGCTCTGAGTTACGGTCGAGTAAAGCGCGGTAAGCTTTTGCAGCCTCTTCCTTCCTGCCTAGCTTGTGAAGATACTCAGCACGAGCCTCCATGACAGCCAACCGGTCGAGGTTTTGCTTAGCGGCAGTATTCAAATGCTCAAGAGCTCGTTCGTAATCCCCTTGCTCGGCAATCAAAGAATTTTTATACATGATTGCTTCCGAATGCTCGTTATCGAATTTAGAGGGCTTCGTCTTCAGTGTTTCCTCGTAGGTGTTCATGACCTTTTCGGCTTCGGCGGGGCTACCGGAAAGATGGTGAGCAATAGCCAAAGCGGTCCAGCTTTGGCGTGCTTGGGGTCGGGCCTGGAGCATGGCAGTTCGACTCTGAATGTAGCCCTGGTAATCGCGACATTGAATTTGTAGGATGGCCAGGTCACGCTGGATCTGTGCTGAGTCGGGTTCCAGTCGGAGAGCAAATTTGTATGCCTTGATAGCCTCTTCGAAGTTCTTGTTTGCCCGGTGCAGCAGACCGTAGACGTGCCAGCAGATGTGCGACTTCATGTCCATAGTCAAAGCTTCTTTCCCCAATGCGAAAGCCTCTTCTGTCTTGCCTTGCGCATTCAAAATCAAAGCCTTCATAGCAGTGGTGTCCCCATGTTTGGGATGCTTCTTGAGAATAAGCTCGGCGGACTTGATTCCACGCTTGTATTGCTTGTCTTCATAGTATCGGATGACGGAACGGAAAAGCGAGGCCTCCTTGGAGGCAAGAGGTTGCGGCATCGTGTAGTCGCAATGAGATCCCAATCGCCGGTCAATTCGGTACGTAGCTGTGAACGTAAAAGCTTTGTATGTAGTAGTTATTCAACTCTACTACCTATCGACGATTCGAGCTGCTTAGGGCTGGATGAGGGGTGTGCGAGCGAGGGTGACCAGGAAGCTTTGGCGGGGTATGGTGACGATACTTCTCGAATAGAGAGAAGATGGAAAGCAATTGATGAAGGACGAAAATGCGGCTTCCCTGGCCGGAGAGTTCAGATCGGTGCAGTTCACAGCTAGTGATGCCGTAACATGCGACCTTATGAAATGATGTGGACAGGAATTGCTACGGTTGGCCGGTAATTTCTCGGAGCTGTGGTGGGCTACATGAGACGATTTTGGCGGGGCAATACCAATACCGAATCCATGACAGCAAACGCCTCATCACTCATGAGAGTTGGAAAAAGAAAAAAGAGAAGAAAAGTGGCATATGCTGCTAATAATAATAAGTTTATATAAGTCAACTGGTTATAGATAGTTATATTTCGGGGCGATTTAGGTAAAAACTGAAATGTTTTCCGACTAAGCGGATCTTAAACTGCCAGACAATATATGAGTAGCAGAAATCCCTAAGCGTAGGTAATATACACCTTCTATAGTACCTAAGTAGGGTAACAGCATACAAAGAGTTATGCTAAATCACCAACAGAAGCAATACCTAACTCACGCTTAGTGGGTTATTTGTCATTTAATTATTATTAGCACAAGGGGTGATGGTGTTGTACACGTATAGTACCTAATCATACAGTTCGCCTCTCATTCCCTAGGTAGGGAACAAAGTCATGCCATGTCGTTGTTATACAGATGGTTTCGAATTTTGTGCCTTCTTCCATCTGCTGATGTTGTCTTCCCAGCTTTCGAAAGGGTCGCCGCCACATCTTTGCTGCACCACCTCCCATGTTCTATGCCGCACGATACTCTCGATACCTTGCTCTTGTCTGACAAGCGAGGCCAACCTCTCAGTGCGGGCTTCGCGGGGGAAGAATCTACCAGAATATGGATCCAATCGTTCGTCCACAATTCTGTCTCGGTCTTGCTCTCTTTCAAGTTCCCTGATTGTACGGTCCGGATCATCGGGGTCCGGACTTGCCGCTACCAAAGCACAATAATTCAGGACTTGAGTCCGAGCTTCCCAGGAAGGGAACAACACCTTCTCCTTAAATTCCGAACATGACCGAGAGTCGATCTGCTTCGAAGCCGGACGGGAAGTACGTTGGAAGGTAGAAGATGGGTCGAATCCGGATCGTGACGGCGTCAACAGTGCATTGAGATTCTGGGTGATTGAATCATCTATCGATGATCTTGACATTCGTAGAAAGTCTCAACCATGGGTCAGTCAACTATAGATTATGCAATTGCACGATTTAATTTGTCTTACCTCGTAACGTCCCATATGAAAAGCAAAATTGTGGCGTAAGACGAGGTTGTGCTGATGGTTGAGTCATGATATTACTTGGTCGCAAGGACTTCTCTTTCTGAGTGCCCGGCGAGCCCTTCCAGAGTACTCCAGCCAGAGTGGGCGGCTGTATTGGATCCAATATGTAAAAATAAATTTGGTAAACTGGAACTGCTAGCGTGTTGATATCAATGTGGCTCGTAAGGAAGCTGAAACAGGGCCTTGTCTTGTCTTGCTGACCGTTTGACCGTCGATAGTAAAATAAATGCCCGTGTCAACCAGTGATTGTTGGTTCTGTCTTATTAATTTCTGTGACGCAACGAAAAGGCTAAGCTAAAACTTAGTACTAATGCGGTTGTGTGAACTCGAACGCTACGGATAAACCTCGACTCCGCTGACCCCTGATCCCTGCACAGATCCCCCAGCTTGATCCTGGTAGTCCCGATCAGTCACTGCAAGTCAGAAACCTGACTTGCCTGTCTAAACAAGACGAAGTGAAATGTATACGTACGATATGTATGAAGTCCATCAACATGATGAATCAGCACGAGACGTACTCCCAAAACCCATGCCAAAAACAAAGCAAAGCCAGTCCAGCAAAACGCCTGGGGGCAAGTTCAAAATGAGGCACGGTTTTCTTTGCTTTTCGGTTTCAGGGTCTGCATCCTGAATCGCCGTAGCACATGAGAAATCTTCCAATGTTTTTTTGTCCAATGAATCAAGTGGCCACGATCGATTCGTGGAGCTACGCTACTCTCGCAGCCGCCCCAGTGGGTGGCACGTACTACGTATGATAGGGATATACCGCCCTGCTGCTAGGGTAGGTATTTCAAGCATTGATACTCTATTTCCACCAACGCCTCACGTCTGAGAGCTCGGTATATTGCTCTACTAGGGTATACCTGGTCGAGCGGTTTAAGTATGGTCAAGACCAGATGACAGGATCTCAACACCTACAATCAGAGATGCATTCTTTATCCCAGAGTCAGTAATTGAGTTTAACAGGCGCAATACCCTATTAGGCTAGAATTCACTTGAGACTCCGAAACTTCCATTTTAGATAAAAGACGCAACAAAAAACGACTCGCGAAAGCAGATGCAGACGCCACCGTTGGGACCCGTCTGTCGGCGCAGCCTCCAGGCCACTCATTCGACGCCCATTCCGTGTCCCAAGCAGCTGGACACAATAATTGATCCTTGGCCGGCTACGCTAAGTTCAACGCCCGGGATCCCATCTACCACAAACCAACGCTAAGAACCTGACGCTAAGAACCACCAAGTTTGTTGGCTAACAGCATGTACAGTACAGTCTGATTTTGGGCCAGAAGCCCTCTATCTGAGTGTTCTGTGATCTGTGGATTACCTGGTCTTGATATGTGACGACGGTGCGCAGCATGTAGAGCGCGGGCCATCCTCAGCCTGTTGCGTTGCGTTGCGTTGCGTTGCGTCGAGCCTTCATCCGTTTTCTGTTGACGAATTTGGACACGGGGAAAGCGAAAGCACGGGCTGGATCCAGTCATGCTGCATGTTCTTGGTGACATACGTGCAGCCGCCGAATTGTACATTTACCCCCCAAGCCTTCCTACGCGAGTCCAGTCTTGTACAGCCTTTATCACAACTTTGGCTTTTCCAGCAAAATTGATTGCCTACGTTTTTTTCCCTCCCCAAGGATGGATCTCAAAAGTCGGATCAAGAAGGCAAACCTCCAAGACCTCATCGATATTTGCGAGCAACTCTCCAAGGAGTGCAGGGGTTTCTCAAACTGTCTCAACACTAGCCCAGTCGTTTTGGCTGCGCTCGCCAAGGAGTGTCGTGCGATCACCGATGCGCTTGACAGGTTACACGAACTCAGCCGGACAATTGAAGGTGGCACAGAAGGCGTGCAAGCGTCGAATAACGGATTTGTTTATTCTGTTTCCAAGGACGTGTATGAGCTCAGAGCAGCACTGAAACGGATAAGAGGACCAGACAGAGACAGTGGCATCCATCTTAACGAACCACAACTCATAATTGTCTGGAACGAAGCGACTCTGAAGGAGTATCTCGGACGATTGCGCACTCACCAAGCATCCCTTCATACTCTCCTCAACACTGCAACTCGGTGAGCAGACTTCCGTAGCCACCGATATGTCTCTAACATTTGCCAGGGCTAGCTATAGCTTTGGGGAAAGCGATCTGAATAGGCGTCGCGTTATTGAACCCGACATTGAAGTAGACGAAGCCCTCCGAAGCCTCGGTCGAAAGTTCACAGCACCAAATCAACGGTCGATCGTTTTGCCTCGAGTCAGCGATTCTACAGAGATACAAATACTTTTAGATACACTTGTGCCACCTCCTGGGGTCAACTATGTACAAACCAAAGATGTCGCACATGAGCTGCACCACGCCATCGAACAGACGGATGAATCTGCCGTATTCAATATCCTCCTCGAACGTGCAGACCCCAACATAACGCTGGCGGGATCAATGCTGTCTCCCCTGCACCGCGCTTTCAACAAGAACCACATGTTGATCGCTGCATTTCTGATCGTTGCTGGCGCAGACGTTGACGAGCCTACAACTGACGGTGATACAGCATTGATGAGAAGTATCAAATGTAGGTTTTCAGAACAGTTTGCGAGGCTTGTTGTTCACATGAAGGCTCGCATTAATTCAATTGATAATAACGGACGATCGGCACTTCACTTTTCCGCCGCCTCAGATGTTCTCGAGGACGAGACGCTGCCAACTCTCATAAATGCCGGCGCAGATATCAACCTTGTCGATTACGAGGGGCACACACCGCTGCATGTCGCAATACAACATGCCCACTGGTCTGCAGCGACGAAATTGGTGCAGGCTGGAGCAGACCTCGAGGTCCGATTGCCCGATGGGAAAACAGCACTGCACCTGACGATAGCAATGCGCAACCAAGAGTTTACCCAAGTGCTAATATCCCGTGGGGCGAACGTTGACCGCAAGCTTCGTGAGCATACACCTCTGACAATGGCCATCAGTACTCGCTGCACTCCTATCACAGCTGCACTCCTAGATATGGGTGCAAATCCGAATTTACCAAGTCGAAACGGGAACACCCCTCTTCTCGCAGCGGCAGCTACCGGGCATGATGAGACGGTAAGATATCTCATTGCCCATGGTGCAGATCCAACAGAGACCCATGGACAGTCTGGATACACACCCATGCACATGGCGGCGCACAAAGACAACCCTCATATCCTTCAACTCCTAGCTGAATCAGAGGCGCCTATCGACGTTTTAGATAGAAACGGCGAAACTCCTCTCTTGATAGCTGCCAAACTCGGCAATAGTCAGAGTGTTCTTCGCTTGATCAACCTGGGTGCCGATATCGAACGAGTGGGGCCGGATGGCATGAGTGTGCTTTCCCATGCAGTCAAGATGGGCGACGTTGACCTTGTTACTGCCCTCCTAGAGCTAGGAGCTGGGATGCAAATGACGTCTATGTTCCTTTCTAGAGGTAGCAGGGAATATCTGGTCCCCGAGCCGCAGACGACTCCGATCCATGTGGCCGCCCAACACGCTCGAGACGAGATTTTGCTACGACTTGTATCATATGGGGCGTCTCTCGAGAGCACCATCTTCCCTGGTCGGACTCCTTTATCAGTTGCGGCATCTCATGGTCATGTTTCCACAGTTCGGCTTCTACTTCGACTAGGTGCGAATACACAAGCTTTGACTACACATGGCGATACACTTCTTTTTGAAGCATCAGCAAACCTGGCAACACTCAAGATCTTACTACAACAGGGAATTAATGTAAATCACCAAAACGACCGAGGCGCGACCGCTCTTCATTATGCGGCTCTTCGTGGGCACATAGGTGGTGTTCGAATGTTACTCGAGAAGGGAGCTCGACAATACCATGCAAATGCTGTATGGGATGTGTGGGAAGATAGAGATGGCGCAGGAGGCTATCGGCAAGGAACGCCGGCTGGTATGGCTATGCAAAGAGGTTTGGACAACATCGCGGAGTTAATTGAGGGATGGAAATACAACTGACTACCTAGTCGGAACAATATTTGGCGACAAGGTTGTTTTCATGGGTAGGCGGAGTAATGATTGGATGATAAACTGTAATATCCCATATATATGCTCTGTATATACTTGCACTTACTAAGATACCATAAACGTTTTTTTTTTACGATTGTATTTTTAAAATAGTAGTTTATATGTGAATTATTTCTTACTCTCTTTAAACCCGGGACCTTGATGTGGTACTATAGACTACTAAAATAGAGTAGTAGAACATGTAAGCTTTCCACCCTAGCACTGAAGATCGCCAATATCGATGATGCTGGGGATGGTTGTGTGTCCAAGGTAATAATAATAGGTACTAAGGTAAGCAACCCGTCACGAAGTCACGGATATGAGCATCAAGGTACTAAGGTAGGTAGCTAAGACTGAGTTGCAAGAATATTTGCAGAACGGCGCATAGGAAGACCTTCAGAAGCGCAGACGGATATTTTCGGGTGACGTGATTTTAAAAATAATTTATTAATCAATCCTAACAGTAAAGGCAAGATGTCCCACCATTCAACCTCTATGATTTACGAATACGAGACGTCATGACGGTGTTCCAGTGTTGACGTAATGGCTCGAGCGATGGGTGTGGTAGTCCGAGTGTGTACTCAGAAATGTCCATGATGGGCGTATTCAATTTCCTTTACGGTCGCTTTGCTTTCAACGTGTTCTGTTGAATAAAGTAGGAGACTAGGTACTTTCTAGATATGCAGTCTCGTGATTAAGGAGCTAAAAAGAGTAACGCCTAATAAATCGAATTTATTTTACTCGACTCAGGTGGTTTATTCTTCATATCTCGTCATCTCATCACTTCTCTGCGCTTTTTCTTCATATTGTCCGTGGTTACGTCTACGAAGTGTATCATCGATATACAATCTACCCCCCCTTTTTCATCTAACAGGCTACCTAGTCACCTGTAAATTGATACTAAGCACTCCTAAACTGAGCAAACTATAAACAAAACGGTTCTTGAGGGGTTACCTTTCAAACATCTACATACGTTTCCTTTATTCCTCGAAATCTATCCAGTCCCGGGGCAACAAACGACCAAACCCCTAATCAATACCATTACAGTGAAGCACTGGAGTTTTATCACCACGGGCTGTCCTCACCAGCTGTCTCCCCCCTGCCTTAGTACTCTACAACCCCGCAATCCGCAGTTGGCCCCTCGTTACTGTAACTACCGTATCTACTACCTGATACAGTACACGAGACCGCTTCTCAAAATCTACCTACTGTCGCAAACACTACAACTTCACCTCCTAACTTTTCTATATCCGGCGCAAAATCGTAATCATGTCGTCCGCAGCCAACGCTTCCGCCCAAGCGAACAGCAGCAGCTGGACCGCCTTCCTCAAGGTAAATATTTAACCTCGTGTTCTACCTACCCCAGATTTGGGCGACTCGTAGATGATCGCGGCAGCTGACCCTCGTCTTGCGACGTGCTCTATAGTCCATTGCCTCATTCAATGGCGACCTCTCTTCGCTCACTGCGCCACCCTTTATCCTCTCTTCTCAGTCTCTTACCGAGTTCTCTGCCTACTGGGCCACGCACCCTCCTGTCCTGACCGCCCCTGCTGCCGAGTCTGATCCCGCGAAGCGTGCCATGCTCGTCCTCAAGTGGTTCCTCTCGACTCTCAAACACCAATACGCTAGCCGAAGTGAGCAGTTTGGAAACGAAAAGAAGCCTCTGAACCCTTTTCTAGGCGAACTTTTCCTCGGCACCTGGTCCGATGAAGCTGGCGAGACCACCCTTGTCTCAGAGCAGGTCAGCCACCATCCTCCTGCCACCGCATACTGCATTCGCAACAACAAAACTGGTGTTGAGCTCGAGGGTTATAACGCCCAGAAAGCCACCTTCAAGAGCACCATCATCGTCAAACAAATTGGCCATGCCGTCCTACGAGTCCCTCTTGCCTCGGGTGAGATCGAATCCTACCTGATCACCCTTCCTGGCCTGCACATTGAGGGTCTGATCTTCGGTGCTCCCTTTGTCGAGCTTGATGGCTCGAGTCACATCACTAGCTCCAGTGGTTTCACTTGTAAGATCGACTACAGCGGCAAAGGATGGCTTTCTGGCAAAAAGAACACCATTGTTGCCAGTGTCTATCCTACAGGCAAGGAAAAGGAGGTTCTCTACAACGTCACCGGCCAGTGGAACAAGTCTTTCGAGGTCTACTCGGGCCCCGCCAAATCCAACTCCAAGTCTACACTTGTGAGCACATACGACGCCGTTAACACCGCTCAAACTGAGCTCCGCGTCGCTCCTGTCGATCAGCAGCATCCTCTCGAGTCTCGTCGTGCCTGGTCTCGTGTGGCCGAGGCCATCCAGAAGGGTGACATGGACACAACTGGCGCTGAAAAGGGCAAGATTGAGCATGCCCAGCGCAACATGCGCACCAAGGAGCGCTCCGAGTGCCGTACTTGGGATCGACAATACTTCACGGCCGTCGAGGGACAAGATCCCGTCCTTCAGCAACTCGGCAAGGTCGTTGGCGTGCCTACCGATGGCGAGGCCGATAAGACTGGTGGCCTCTGGCGATTCGATAAGATCAAGGCCGATGCTCGTGCTGCTAAACAGCTCACCCAGGACGATATTGCTCAGATGGAGAAGGAGCTCCTTGGATGGTAGTCACAACTAAGAAGGTCTTTAAGCAATGCCAAGTGGCTTGAACCCGGTTATAATACATCGTAGCGGAATAGGAGTAGCGAGAGGAACAAAGCGGGATCAAAAGAGGTTGTTACAAGTTAGAATAAACGGCGCTGGCACATGTTCTCCGATACAAGATAGGGACGATTCGTAAAGAACCGACAGGCTGGAAGGTGTTGGTTTGTATAATACTCAACAGTTTATGTATGCTCGACGATTAATGACATGTTTTTCATGTACTTCGGTCCTTTATTAGCAGCTAAAACGTTTTCACGAAAGGCTACTTGTACTTGGCATTTGTACCTACACATGGTTGTTGCAATAGCATATTTATTCATTTAACATTGGACATATTTAATGCTGGATCGTGGCTTGAACGCCACATAGGCGAGAGGGTTTGTTCATACTTCATCAATTTTTTTTTCATTAGTTTACTACTTTCATCACCTCATAACGTCCCTTGCAACTATGAACTGCAACGTCGTATCTGAACCAAGGGGAGGGCCTATTTATTCGGTCCCTCATTTTTCCAAACGATATTTCATGAATTTTGTCGCGCTATTGGGATATCATTAAAGCCATTGAGTGTCTTCGGGGACATTTATAGCTGGTTGGCGGTGTTGAAGTCCTCGAGAGCCTCAGCAACACGCTTAGACATGGTCTTCTCACCCTCACGGACCCAGACACGGGGCTAGACGAAGTGTTAGTAAACAGGCATACAGGCATGGCTACGTTGATAACTTACGTCGAAGTACTTCTTGTTGGGCTTGTCCTCGCCATCTGGGTTGCCGACGGTGGTGTTGACGTACTCGCGCTTGTTGACCATGTAGTCTCGGATACCAGAGCAGTAGGCGAACTGCATGTCAGTGTCGACGTTAACCTTGACAACACCGTAGCCGATGGCGTCGAGGTATTCCTTCTTGGAGGAGCCGGAGCCACCGTGGAAGACAAAGAAGACAGGCTTGTCGTTGTCGGACTTGAGAGCCTCCTTGACATGAGCCTGGTGCTTGCCGAGAAGCTCGGGGTGGAGCTTGACGTTGCCAGGCTTGTAAACACCGTGGACGTTGCCAAAGCCAGCGGCGATGGAGAAGTAGGGGGAGATGGGAGAGAGTGTGTTGTAGATGTTGAGAATGTCCTCGGGCTGAGTGTAGAGAGAGTTGTTGTCAACATCCTCGTTGTTGACGCCGTCCTCCTCGCCACCAGTGATACCAATCTCCATCTCGAGCCACTGCTTCATGGGGGCAGCGCGCTTGAGGTACTTGGCGGTAGTCTCAATGTTCCATTCAACGGGCTCCTCAGAAAGATCAATCATGTGAGAGGAGAAGAGGGGCTCGCCCTTCTCCTTGAAATAAGCCTCGTCAGCATCGAGCATACCATCGAGCCAAGGGAGGAGCTTCTTGGCGCAGTGGTCGGTGTGAAGGACAACGGGGATGCCGTATGTGGGAGCAAGAGAGCGGACGTAGTGGGCAGCGGCGACAGAGCCGGCAATGGAAGCAGCTTGGTCACCGTTGCTGACACCCTTTCAGATTGTTAGTTTGATATTAATAGTGAAAAGATTTTGTTGGGCGGCATACCTTGCCAGCGAAGTAGGCGGCACCACCCTGAGAGAACTGAAGGATGACGGGAGCCTTAGCATCGCGAGCAGCCTCAAGGGCAGCGACGACGGTAGAGGATGAGGTAACGTTCTATAATATCTAGTCTTAGCAATAGGTTTCGCGTGTTGTCCCGGGTTTCTTGACTTACAATGGCAGGAATAGCGAACTTGTGCTCGCGAGCGTACTCGAAGAGACGGAGGACATCGTCACCGACGATGACACCGGTCTTGCGGCTGAGGACTTCTTGGGCACCCATGATTGCTGTTTTTGATGCTTAGGATTGATGAATTGTAGGTTGAGATGAGAAAGATGAAGAAGAGGAAAAGTCTAATGAGCAAGAAAGTTGTTAGTTATGAATGAAGCAGGCAATGACGAAGAGGGGCGTAGCGGGGTTTTGAATCCAATTTGGTTTGGGTCTTATCGATAATGCATGCAAGCTGTTGCGTAGTAGTGATGAGAACCTAGGAAGGGGCAGAGAATTTTGGAGGGGCAGACAGGGCAGGATAGGAGGGGCTCTTCTGGCGCTCTTGCCGAGAGTTTCTCTATGCGGGTCGACATGAGCTCATCAGTTTTGAGGCCATGAGCTGTTTACACCATCCAGCAGCGCCATTTCGATGAGGCATAAACCGACAACATGATAAGACAGCGGAGTTTTTCATCTCACAATAAATGCCCGTCTAATTCATCTTGCAGCATTCTGCGTCTCGATTGGCGAGAACCGACGTCCGTTACGAATCGGCTGAGAATCACGGCCCGTATACAGAATTCCACGGACCTCCAGGACTGTTGAATGGGCTGAGACTGTTGAACGATGCGCCGCACCATCCAGTGAGATGATAGGGATCATCCCATGCAGAAACGGACGTTCACCGCACACCTCAGCCCGATTCAAGTTCCCAGGAGCTCCGTTGCCCGGTGGCTCTCCGGTGGCTCCGCGGCCGTATGTCTTCTCTGACCTTCTCTCGGTCTCTGCGCTACTCTCTCTTCCTCTCATAACTCTGCTCTCTATCATGTTGTCCACCCTGTCTCCGCTATAGACCAGCCTGGCTCGAGTATCCTCGTCGGACCAAGACTTTGTCCAGAAAATCGCTCCCCCAGCAAGCTCACTCGAGGTGGCTAGTGAGAGCTTACTGACGTTGTTGAGCAAATCCTCGGTGGTAAAGTGGGGTCGCCAACACAGCGGCGTCGTTGCAGAGCAAATGCAATGGATGGGATTGGACTCGGTATGTAACAGTGGGGAGTGATGCGACTTACACACTTTTTGGCAGTTAAATAGGAGACCCAGCTATGATGTCGGCAATGACGATAAGTGGAGGAATTGTCAAGATCTGAAAATGAAGATATCACCAAGGAGGGAGGGGCGGCCGATTTATATGATTTCCTCCTCTGTGCCGAGAGCTTTTCCTACCACATCCGACACTTCGAGGTAGTGGACGGAAACATGCGGGACGGACTGGCCATTGGAGGACCATTCATCGGATTGTTGCTTGTCGTTGTTAGCAAAACATTGACTATGATTCTCGTGTGACCCCGTTTTCCCCGCATACTTAATCATCGTGAGCATCACGGTTGGCTGGAAACCCGCCATGGCTGTGGACACCTATGGGCTGGCTTACGCTGATGCTGCTTGCCCGGACCTCTCAATCCCAATATCGCAGTTGTAAAGCCAATTAGAGTGGTCACTGCATGACGCGGTTGTATCCGGAAGCAATTTCTCGATAATTCTCGCAAAACATAAGCCTTGCCTTGCCTTGCGTTGAGCGTGTTTCTCCATTGGGATCATTCAGTTTGAACTCAATTTTCCTTACTTGAGATGAGAAATCATGATCGCAATTAGATTGGTGGAGCTCTGACATAATTCTTGTGGGGGTGGTCTTTAGTTGCCGTTGTGCATCGTCTCGGTCATCTAATACCGAACAACAGCATCATGACAATGACGAGATAAACTCGGATCAGCAACTTGGGCAATGCTATTTTTATTTCGAATGTTAACTCGGCTGATACCGGCATACTGGTTGAAGATGCCGCACACATGAGGATTTTCTCGGCCGACGACCAGGGTTACGAGTCGTGGTCAGTCAAATGCGTTGAGCACTACATACGTCTTTCAATTTGCAACAACTTTGGAAATTACTCAATCGCATTTCTAGATACACTGTCAGCCTGCCCAACTTAGCGGTTTCAGGCATTTGGGTCGATTTCTCGAACCTCGACGGGACTGGATTGGGTTACAAAGGAAGCATATCGTAATCTGAAGCTCAATCTCCACCACTGCTTTCGGCTCGTCCCTTGACCCCGTCTGGTCAAGAGGTTCTAGAGCCTCTCGACAGTTCTCACAGTTGATGAGCCTAATGCGAGGCTTTTCTTGTACCAACAGTTGGTTAGAGCGTCGTACTAATACTTCAACCTGAATATTCAGTGAGACTAGTAGCTGATTGCAGTCTGTTTGGGAAGTCATATCACCCTAGAGATGTCATCAAGTGACCATTCGTTAACAAACCATATAGATAGTTTCAAGGCCGGTTCTGCGAATGAATGAATATATTTGGGTTGTACTTTTTATTTTTCTATGTCTAGATGTATTCATGCCTAACCAGTTTGTTTTAATACAGATTGTCGGTTGATTTAACGGAGCCAGACGAGTTGTTGATAGCATGCTCAAACCTCGAGCGGATTTATCGCAGTCAGGATACATAATATCGATGTTTTTATGTACCAATATTTTACTTGTATTTAAAACTACATTCAACTTGACCATAGCTTAATCTCTTTAGGCAGTGCAGCTTGAGGAGATCTCTATATGAATAGACATGTTTCACGTGCATGACGTTTAATAAATAGTTAAAAAAAAAAAAAGAGGGCCATTCAGAAACCCTAGCTCCAGCATATCGCCATCTAGACACCCGAACATCACATTGTTCAATCATTCGACCTGATGATATCGCGTTAGCTGTACCGGCTGGAGCCAATGTGAAAACATACGGCATCTTCTGTTTGACCACCTGCCTATCCATTCGGCACCATTCCCTGCCGAGCATGGACGAAGAAACACTAAAGGAAGCCCTCAAAAGCTTCCCAAACGCCGAAAAGTCGGCGGCACCTCCAGCGGCAGTATCGGGGCTCAATATCAATGCACTGTTCGACAACCCACTTTTTGCAGGCGGAATAGGTCTTGCATCTTTGGGAGCAGTTGCAGCCTTCGCACGCAAAGGCGCGGTATCCGCACTCGGAGCAGCTCGCCGTCGCCTGCTGGTCAATCTGGAAATCAGCAAGCAGGATCCAGCCTACCCATGGATTTTAGCTTGGCTGTCGCAACCTCGCGAAACACCGGGCTTCATTGCTTCTCGACTTACACGGATACATAATGTTTCAATCACTACGACAAATGCATCTCGGACTGCGGGGTCTAACGGACCTCAGCATGCGCAATTCTTCGTCCAGCCCGGTTACGGACGACACATAGTCAAGACCGGCAATGTTTACATTGCCGTAAATCGAGAGAAGCACAACACAGCGAATATGAATACGGGCGAGCCGCACGAGATTGTACAGTTGACGACCCTTTGGGCGCACCGACACGTCTTTGAGGAAGTGTTCAAGGAGGCGCGCGCATTGGCGGCAAAGGCGAACGAGGGAAAGACAATAGTATACTCGGCCCGAGGAATGGATTGGCTGCCGCTCGGTGATCCCCGCAAGAAGCGTCCATTGGATTCAGTGATATTGGACAATGGTGTCAAGGAAAACATCGTTAACGATGTGCAAGACTTTTTAAATCGGCACCAATGGTACGTGGATAGAGGTATCCCGTATCGAAGAGGGTATCTGCTATTTGGTCCACCGGGCAGCGGAAAGACTTCGTTCATCCAGGCACTCGCGGGGGAGCTGGACTTCAGTGTGGCCATGATAAACCTTAGCGAGATGGGCATGACAGATGACAAATTGGCATATCTCCTCACGAAACTGCCCAAGAGGAGTTTGCTATTACTCGAGGATGCCGACGCAGCATTCGTCAACCGACGACAGCGGGATGCTGATGGTTACAATGGCGCGACTGTGACATTCTCCGGCCTTCTTAATGCTCTCGACGGTGTTGCCGCAGGTGAAGAGCGCATTGCGTTTCTGACAACCAACCATGCCGACCGCCTTGACCCTGCTCTCATTCGACCTGGCCGGGTGGACTTGATGCTTCGCATTGGAGAAGCAACGCGTTACCAGGCTGAAAAGATGTGGGATCGATTTTACGGCGACATTGACAAGGACCATTCCGGCCGAGAACGGTTCCTTAACCGATTGGAAGAGTTGGGTCTATTTGGTGTTGGACCGAATGGAAAACCATCCAATCGACACACAAGCACTGCCGCGATTCAAGGCCTGTTCTTGTTCAATAAGAACGACATGCGGGGTGCTATCGACATGGCCGAGGGACTTATCCCGAGGAAGTTCGAGGCTTCAGACGAGATCCCAGAGGGAGCGATCAAGACACCTGCTTGATTGCTTCCTGTTTGTATTTTGAGTATGTATGATTACTATGTACTATATGACCAGCCATTTTTTATACCCGTGCTGGAACTGGAACAAAAACATTGTATAGTAGATTTAATGATGTGCAGGATAAACATGACAAAGCACATAGGACTTGTGTATCAGATGACACATGATTTCGTTCTTGTAATTGTGCCCAAGCCTGACAAACAGTATCCCGGCGGTGATTCAATTAGCACCCTCCCTACGTAGGTAGGTAGGATAAGTCGCACAAGTTGCTCGACATTTCTAGAGCCTCAATGAAAAGAAAAAACCTCCCCCGGGACTTCTTCTTATTGGGGGAGAGTCTTATGAAAAGCGTTTCCGGTTGCAGGGGAGGTAACTTTGTGGTTTGATCAACCTTAGTAGGGAGGTAGGTACTTACTAGATAAATCGTGAGCTGTGAATCACTGTTGCCTAATTTGGCATTTTGACTTGCTCACATCCTTCTACAAATATGAACCAACCAACATAACCTGAACCTTCTCAACACTCTACACCCGTCTACAACCCTTAACTATCTAGGTGTTTATTGAAAGTGGTTGCAAAACAAAAGAAAACAGGTTATTCTCAAAGGTCAAAAGCAACTACAATTCACCGCCCATCATTTTTCAACAGTCGTCGCTCTGTATGTCGAGCAACTCGAACCAACGGCATCGCCAAGGAACGCTGGAAGCATGGCTCTCGAAAGGAGCATCATCGAAACGTAGCTCCCCAAGACCTAGATACCGCAGCGGTCAGAGGGACCCGTTTAGACAGGGCGCAGCGCTGGCAGCCGTAGCACAAGAGACACGAACAGTGCTCCCCAGCATCTTGGACCAGTTGCCGCATATCGATGCCAGAAAGGCCGAGCGGCATTTTTATACAACCTTACCTCCTCTCAGTGCAGTCGATCGCCCACGGAAAACACACTCAAAACAAACGACTATCAGAGTTGTGAACGATGACAGTTTTAATGCTGCTATTGCTCTCAACACCGCCAAGGGACCTGCCTCAGGTCGTGTTGCCGTGCTGAATATGGCTAGCCATGTCAGCCCTGGTGGAGGATGGCTGAAGGGAGCACGAGCTCAAGAGGAGGCCTTATGTTATCGAAGCTCGCTGTATCTTTCACTCCATCGACGGTACTATCCTTGGAAACAGCGCATGGGTATCTACACCCCTGACGTCGTCATTATTCGCTCAGACCAAGATTCAGGAAACAACCTCCTGACGCCCAGCGTACCAGCCGCAAAGCTCCCAGTTGTCAGTGTTATCAGCATTGCTGCATTGCGCACACCCCCTACCGCCGAAGTTGTTAAGTATGTACGGGGAGATTCTGTTACCGAGACTGTTTTTGCGGAACAATCCGATCGGGAGCTCACCAAGCTCAAAATGAGGCTTTGTCTCAGAATTGCGGCACATCGAAATCATAGATTGCTTGTGCTCGGTGCTTTGGGATGTGGTGCGTTTTATAACCCGCCAAAGGAGGTAGCTCACTGCTGGCTAGAGGTGTTGAAGGAGGCCGAGTTTCAAGGTGGCTGGTGGGAGGAGGTGTGGTTCGCCGTGTTCGATAAAAAAGGGGAGGGCAACCTGGAGATATTTGAGGAGGTGCTTCATAACGTTTCTGTGTAAGACTGCACGCGGGGGGTGATAGAGGGACGTACTTCAGTATTATTGCCTAGGAAGATGAAAAAGAGACACACCTCTTGTTGCTGAACATTCTGCTGCCGCGGTACTCGTTATTGCCTAAAGAGTTACCAAGAGATCTGCTGCTTTTGCAACTATAACTCCAGCTCAAATAACGATATTGAATTGGCCCCACCAATATATATGCTATGATGTGGAGCAGAAACAGTACCGATGATCTAGCCCAGACCTCACCTGCATGAACGGGCAACTGCCGCTACGTGTTATAGTCCATTGACTTCAGCTGCCGGCTGGCCAGCTGAGCACTCGGGCTATTGTCTTGAAAAAGCTTGCCATATGAACGGTCATGAATGAGACATGGAAGGGACATGGTTCATGATTGGATGCTAGACATTTAAATGCTGGCATTGTCTTTGATAATGTATCGCCATATTGCGCCAATATGATACCATCAATGTTTGTCGATTTCGTATGTCAAGCTATTGGAATATATTGACTAATAGAATCTGGGCTTTAACTATAAGTTTAAGCTGAAGGGCAGAACCGTTCATCTCACCGGTCGTGGATATCTCAGAGTGAGACGCTAGCAAACTCCACTGCACCACTTTTATGACACTTTTGCAAACTCTTTATAGTCTTTTTCATGTCGTGATCGGCGATATCTATGGCGTTCTAGGACGGCCCCGAGATTTCGACGCCACAAATACCACTTGAAATACACGATACATCTGACACCGCTATCTTTACTTGGTATTTTGCACGAGGGTTCAACTTACAAGGCATTAGATAGATAGATAGCAGTATATCAAAACCCAGTAGAGAATGGACTGAACAAGGCTGTCTTGTACAGCCAGAACGGGGATATAGCAGTAGACGGATCAAGTTACTATAACACTTTGAGCGTTATATCCGAATACCCAGCTACACTTATTACTTAACTTGCTACCACCAGACAGGACCCGAGAACCTAATGAGGATAGCTTCTCGAGAACCCATCAACAAGCGGGTCGATCCCTACTCTGAATGCAGAGCCTTACCCTCGCCTGCATTAGCCCAGTGGGCTTTTAATGATGGCAAAATGGTAAGTAAGTCAGTACTACTACAGCCGCCTCACAACTCTATATCGACTTTTATTTGCATTTCTTGCCGCAGAAATTTCATTGCCTGTCTATATCTTGGTCGCTGGTCCGGTACTTTTTTAAACTCTGCATTTCAACGGTTCATCTCTTGGTACTGCCACTTAACTTCAGTCTTCTTTTAGTTCACCCTCTTTAAAGAGGTTGAGATAGCCTGTTGCAACGACATGGCCTTTCGCAACAACAAAGATGAGGATGTCGTCGCTGGCGATGGCCCGTCTGCCTACGACACCTACGACTCTACACGTCTCAACGATACATCTGAGTCTGACTCGATCGACCCGGATTCTGGTGTCAAGCGCGGCCTCAAGAACCGACATTTGTCGATGATGGCTTTGGCTGGTATTATTGGGCCTGGACTACTTGTTGGCGCAGGCGGCGCTTTGAACGTTGGAGGACCAGCTGCGCTGTTGATCGGCTTTGGTGTTGTTGGTAAGTTGGTCATCTTGCCATATAGTGATCGCGTCAAGATATCGTCTTGAGGCTAACCCTTGAATTCTCGCTGGCTTTCACAGGTATCATCGCTTTCTGTATCATGCAGTCTCTTGGCGAAGTGACGACGTTGTATCCTGGTGGAGGCTCTTTCATTTCTCTCGCTGAGCGCATGGTAGACAAGTCCTTCTCTGTCGCTGTAGGCTGGAATTATTTCGTCATCTGGGCCGCCGTTCTCGCCAATGAGTACAATGTTATCTGCAGTATTCTTACATATTGGGGACCTGTCGTTCCCCTCTGGGGCTACTTCCTTATCTTCTGGACCGTCTTCATGGCATTCCAATTGCTTGGTGTCGAAGCCTTTGGCGAGGCAGAGTTTTGGCTTGCGCTCATGAAACTGCTAGGGTTAACGGCATACTTCATCTTCGCTATTGTCTATGCAGCCGGTGGCCTGGTCGGCCAAGATGAGCCTTTAGGTTTCAGATACTGGAGTGACCCAGGAGCTTTCAACGGAAATGGCTTCCGAGGCGTTGCCGCCGTCTTTGTGTTTTGCGCCACGTTTTACTCTGGTGTTGAGTCTATTGCCGTAGCTGCAACTGAGACTAGAAACCCTGGTGTAGCTGTTCCTCAAGCTATCCGCCAGGTTTTTTGGCGGATCATCTTCGTCTACATGGGATCCGCTCTCTTTTTTGGTATCACTTGTCCTGCTAACGCAAGTGGACTCATTAATGGAGGTTCCAAGGCTCTGCAGAGTCCCATGACTATTGCTATTGAGAATGCTGGCTGGGAAGGAGGTCAGTACACTGCAATTTTCTTTTCCTCATGTTTATTGGTGCTAACCTACTGCAGGCGTTCACCTTATCAATGCCTTTATTCTTCTCACTTGTTTATCTGCCATCAACTCATCCATCTACTTTGGCTCTCGCACTGTTTTCTACATGGCTCAGTCTGGCAAAGCTCCCAAGGTATTTGCCTGGACTAACAAACGAGGTGTCCCTGTGTGGGCTATCCTCATTACTAATGCTGTTGGTGCCATCTCCATGATGAACGTCTCCACTGGCGCATCCAAAGCTTACAGCTATATCGTCAACCTATCTGGCGTCAGTGCATTTCTTGTTTGGGGCAGCATCTGCTTCATCCATATTCGCTTCCGTCGGGCCTGGGTTGCTCAAGGCCGAAGTCTCGACGAGCTTCCCTACAAGGCGTTGGGATTTCCCTATCTTGCTTGGTTTGGACTGGCGGCTTGCATTTTTCTAGCGTTAGTCCAGGGCTGGACTACGCTGTCACCGTTCGATGCTGGTAACTTTGTAGATGCTTATATCCTGGTGCCCTTGTTTGGTATCATCTATGTATTCTGCAAGATCTTGTGGCATGGAAGCGATCCACTGAAGCGAAGCTGGAGCATTGATCTTGACAGTGGAAGGAGGACGGACCTGGATCACAATAGCGGTCCGACGTCAAGAGATCTGCCAGGTCAGCTGACTTGGTGGAAGAAGGTATGGGCTTGGTTTTAATCCCAGGCTCAATGCTATATTTCGCTTTTGATGACAGGACCATCTTACACATCACTTGTATACGATTCGAGTATAGGCACACGCATATATATGTTCCACTTTGATTCTGTGTTCAGTCAGTTTCATTTCTTATTCACTCCGTTCCCTGATTTCTATGTATAATAGTGTTCAAGGGAACAACGGTGACGAAATCTCTACGGCGCTGGACTGAGGGTGACAGGCATCTCTTGCCATTCTATCATCGCGATCTCGGCGAGTTCACCGCCGGGATTTTCGGGCGTTCTTTGGAACCTTGCCTTTGCGATCGCAACAACATATGGATGCCTGCCTTTGCAATCAGGCGGTATAGCGTTGGCGATGTGTGATGGGCAGCATTGAAAGGGTATGCTGACCATGGCCACTTCAATATGATACTTCGGGTCTGTGGGCCAAGCTATTCTTTTGTCGACGATGGCGTTCATCGCAGCACTGACAAGATCGTGGGTGACGTAGAGTGGATGAGTCTGGGGTGACCAGGGCCCAAAGGGAATGGTTTGCGTCTAAGAACGGAGCGAATCTTGCTGCGAAGTGAAAATTTTGGCATTTTCAGTTTTGGAATCCCGAGATGGGGCCTACCGAGTGTCCGTAAGAAAAATTCAAGACAGGATTTGGTCTGTAATTAGACAACCATGTTGGATTTTATAGCAACTCGTGAGCAAAGTTTGAGATAACTCATTATTTTCAAACATGCCTTCGGTATTTAACTACTGACACATGAGTAGAACTCTGTGTTTAAGCGATCATTGTCAAGAATAAAATGGTTCTTGCATGTTTTTTTGCAGAATAAGCTATAACTTGGGGGCTAGGTAAACATGGACTATATGAAGTACCTATCTACGGATAAGGCTCTATGGAAACTGTTTTATACCAATCCGTATGACCATGGGTCACCTGAACAGAATTATCAGAGAAAAGCAGATTCAATACAATTCCCTTATTGCTTTCTTTGCTTCTTGTCTCGAGTCTGTGGGATTCATTAGCGAATAAGTGAGAGTTGATATATGTGTGTTTCGAAACATCGTTAGTCGCGCTAATATGGTATCACACACCATCCTCTCATGATTTAAAACAGTGCACGATCACTCACCGTTGACCTCCACGTCTTTTATTGATATTCCATCAAAACAATGAAGCTATTCGCAGTAACATGTGATAATACCCTACCGACTACTGCTTATGACCCGGACTTATTGATTCCCCGACCTTCAGGGGCATTGCAGGGGTCCGTGCGGGGAGCTATCGGGAGCAGGCTGGTGCACAAACAAGCAAGACATACAGTTCCTGTACAAATTGTTCGAAGTTTATGCATGATGACAGCACTATAAACTGTCTTGCTCCAAGTACCGGTACTTTGAGGCCTCTCGACGATCTTATCAAAGTGGTCAAGGTTTAGTAGTCTAGACTTCTTGAAGCTGCCTTCTCAACAATCATCATCACGATCGACATCGACTTATTAGCCAAGCCCCTCGCTACACCATCCCAGTGAATGATTACCGACCCGACCGTCCAGGATAACCCATCCATCACCCGTCTTTCCTCTCCAACCTCACACACGTCATACGCATACGCTCTCCTCATCAAGAGCTTATTTGTGCCAATCGGTTGACTGTCGCTATCGCTATCGTTATCGAATGCCTCAACCTATACCATGAAAATTGGTCCGACTACTGCGCCTTAAGCATATACTTCCTTTTATTCTGTCACGATTAGTACCTACAGCATTTATTTCGCATGTGTAGGCGATCCGTTCGGTCCGATCACGATATCCTCGGCCCCCAAACTCGATTCAACTCACACATCGTCCCTTAAGTTGCGACCTTGGGAGGTCGAGTGAGCTCCGACACGGCCGGTCGCAAGTCGAATGAATGCAACCTCTAAACCCCTTCCTGGCCGCCTTCTTCAAGAGCTCCCTCCCCAGCCAGTGTACACCAGTTCATCACCATATCCTGCTGGTTCCATCGACGGATGTTCTCCTCACATTCCGCGAGACCGAGAGCGGGACTGCTCCTGCTGAGGTCATCGCCTCAGAGGACTTCCTCGCCAGCCATGTCCTTCGCGTGCCAGCACCGAATGGCGCGGCGGGAAGCAAGGATGGGAGCCAGAATCTGCGAGAGGTGAGGGGCAAGGCAAAACAATTTACGACTCTGAACGGGAAGAGTGTGGTAATCAAGGATGCGTTCATATACAGCAACAAAGGTGCGTAACTAAAATTCCCTGCATGCTATAGTACTTACCAAATCCAGGCTTTAAAACTCTTGCGCAAGCACAGCTCCTTAACGACATTGTTTTCTACCCAGACGTCTTTGAGCCGCGACAATGGCTCCTCTACTACATCTCAAGACCTCTTGTGGGTATTTGGGAAGAAATCAAGATCGTTCCTGCGGTCCTCGTTCCTGGCGTACGGAAGCGCAGGATTCCCGACCAGAAACAGATACCAAACGCCGAGTCGACTGAAACTGCTGCGCCTCGGAAGAAGGATATTAGGAGTTTTCACGACCTTTTGAATAACTTTCCCATGATCGCGCGCCAAATGCAGCCTGGCCTCGAGAAACTCTTCATCGAGTTCAACAATATCTTCCGAAGCCCGCTACCTCCTCCGCCCTCAGCCGAGCACATTCCTGACCCCCCGCCGAATGGGTCTGCAAGACGAGCTCGGTCAAATAGTGCATCGGCCAACATGCGTGATGAGAGTAGGCTGCCAGTGACCGAGAACTTTTACGCCGAGGACGATGAAGATATCATGAGGGCGTCCCTTGAAACCGCTGTTACAGCTGCTATTGATCTCTTCCAGGGAGTAGACAAGCAGCAGCTGTCTCTTCTAGGCGCAACCACCGATCTAACAGGACCTCTTGTAGAGAAGTTGATCGAGCGCTATGTTACAGAAAATGTTCATAATCAGCTGTGGCCGAGACTCAATGCTCTCAAAAGGCCTTATGATTTGGAGCTGGAGGCAAAGATCAGAAAGATGCAGTTCATCGATATTTCTCAGCTTGGTATTGCCATCGATGGCGGCTCGAAAGCGAAGCATGACCTCATTATTCAACTGGGTCCGGCTGTTGAAGAGTTTAAGAAGATCTCCGTTGCCAGTTGCCCACAAGTCATGCTCGATCTTTTACTATCAACGATGAAGATTGTATCGCAGCTCACAGACTCATCAAAAGGGCAAACAACCGCTTCAGATGCATCGTCAGAAAAGCCCATCATGACCGTTAACGCAGACACCTTGGTTTCGTTCTTGCTTTATGTCGTCATCCGATCACAGGTCAAGCAGCTGCAGGCTCGGTTGATCTATGTCAGGAATTTCATATTCATTGATGATGTAGACAGTGGCGAGCTAGGCTATGCTCTGAGTACATTCGAAGCAGTCCTAGCGTATCTTGTCCTAGACTCGGCCGGTTTGCGACGGGCCAGCAGGAGAAACAAGGCTCTTTGGGATGCAGCAAAAACAGGCACTTTGGACGACCTCAAAAAGATTATGGAACCTAGCTCGGGCGCCGCTGAGGACGATGAGTCATCAGAATCTCCTTCGTCAAGTCGCCGTCCATCGATGGCATTGAGTCTTCAAAATGACACCCGATCGAGGTCGGCAGGTCCTTCAAGATCGAGAAGATCGTCATTACGTCTTTCGTTTGACGACCAATCTCCATACGAACATTATTCTCATGGTTCGGGCCTAGGTCACGTATTTCCTTTCCAGGCGGAGGATGAACACGAAACACATTTGCACGACTTCACGATACCCATCCGAAGAGTGAAGAAGGTCGCAATGGACACCCGGAGTATATCGGGTGATTCCGAGATCTCATTCCACTCTCGTACTGGAAGTATTGGGACCATCGGCAGCGCGTTGGAGGGGGACATCTCAGTGGCTCGATTGTCGCAAACGAACAACTCGTTCGGAGAATCGGTTCTAATGATGGCCATCCAAGCCGAACGAGGAGAAACATTAAAGTACCTACTCTCTCTGGCAGACTATTTTTCTCCAGCCTTTGTTCTCGATGATATGAACAACGAAGACACTACCCTGTTGAGTGCCGCTATTCAAATAGGGAATGCGCAAATCATCGATATGACTCTTGACTTTGTCATAGCCTCGACAACTCCAGAGCAATTAATCTCATACCTAGCACAGCAAGACATCTGGGGACGGAGCTGCGCTCACTATCTCTTCAACGCTCCTGCACTAATCAGTCGGATCGGACACTTAATACCTTGGCGTCGGCGAGATAAGAATGGGCAAACACCGCTGTTTGCTCTTTGTCGCTCTTACGATCACAAAAACTATCTAGACATGGTTGAAGCAGGGCTCAATGCGGCGGCATTGGCTCAGCATGACGGTCTGCCTTTACATGTTGACGAACATGTGGACAACAAAGGGAACACGTTATTGCACATTGTCAGCAACGCGAGTCTTGCCATGAGGATACTCCAATACTGTGATGTTGATGTCAATGCAACGAATGATAAGAGGTTCACGGCGTTGATGGTGGCCAGCAAATATGGCAGATACGACATGGTTCGTTCTCTGTTTGCCGACCCAAGAGTAGATGTGGGAGCCAAGGAGATCAGAGGCCTCACCGCGGTCGAACTGGCTAAGGATGATGATGTACGAAACAAAATTGATGATCTTGCCCTGTTCAGTATGCCACCCGGGCCGGATGCACGCATCACTGGTGTAGTCAGAGCTTTTTTTGTGGAAGACGCGACTGTGCGATTGGTGTTGAAATCCGCCGCACCAACAGACCATGACAGTTATACGGTAACGACAAGCCGTCGTTCGCTCTCGGATTTCGAACATCTACCGAGCCTTCTCGCGCTCGAAAATCCAGCCTCGTGGATACCGTCTCTCACCGATGTGCGATCTCCGTTTCAAATACCATCAAAGCCATCGCGGGCTATCCTTCGAGACATGCAAGCTCGAGCGGACTGGTTTTTAAAAATAATGCTGATGCATTCGACATTTGCCACCCATGAAATGTTGTGGGAGTTTTTCTTGGTGCCAGAACTGCAACTGGATATGATGGAGCAACGGACGCTTCTCAAGACAGAGACACGAGCAGAGAAAGTACGAGACGAGTACGAGCCTGTGGAGGACGTGAGAGAGGTGGAACAGTTCGTTAACCATGCGCGAGAGATGATTAGAAGCGTGAACTACTCGACTAAGAGTGCAACGAGACGCGCCAATAATCTCGGACTTGTTGCAGCAGGTACGTATACTGAATGAACGATGCGATCCAATGAAGTTTTGTGAACTAACCAGCTGTCAGACATGTACGATTCGTCAGTACTGCTTCACCGAGCCGTCTCGACTCTTCAATTCCTTCCTCCCAGTCATATTGAGGCGTTTGAGACATATGTGCGGGCTATTGTCCCTACCCAGTCAAACCCGCAGGCGAACCTTCACTCATCATTTCTGGCTTTACAATCTACCGTCCAGGCACTACTGGCGTCCTTGTCTCGACCACCATCTATCATTTCCGAAATGAGGGCGGCCAAGCGTGAGGCGGATAGAAACTTTAATTCTCTCAACAAATCCAGGTGGCCGCTTGGCCTCCTGGATGACACTAGACAGCGGCTCTATGATGAGAAGGAAGAGCGGGCGCGGAAGTCAAGGGAGGAAGCCGCAAACCTTGCAAGGGAACTTCGATACACACAACAGACAGTGGCTGGGGAACTGGCAGGGTGGCAAGACCTACATGAAAAGATGGGTCGCCAGGCTATCCGGGAGTTTGTCCGTGGGATGGTGGTGCAAGAAAGAATGAAGTTAGATGGCATGTTGAGGGCACTCAGGAAGGTAAGATTCGATGGTCAGGGTCCAGAGTTGGCTGGAATGAGTAACGGGACAAGGTCACTAGTCCCTCGACAGGTGGCGGAGCCCGAAGCTGTCATGATGGACGATACTGGAGGCCGTGGTGATGCTTCATAATGGCGAGTAGTACCAATTGTGGATACAGATTTCGTGGGATAAGAATCGAGCATATAACACCATAGAGACGCGTGATATTCAGATAGCTGGAAGAGACGCGTGAAGCGTTAGTAGGGCACAGACTGGTTGGTTCGCGCTAAGCTAAAACTGATGTGCATTTACTTTAGAACAGACTCTTTAAGCAGGATGGGCGAGTGGATACCTAGACGAATACCCAGTTGGCGAGAAGAATTGCAAAGACGGTTCCTATATCGCACCTGTTTGATTATCTACATGTTATATTATATAAGCAAGCAGTCCTCCGGAGAATGTCAGCAAGGAGTTGAGATTAATTGGAGGTTAAGTTGATGGCTATAGAGACTAAGATCAATCACAACGCGACGGATGGCATGGCTTATTTGAGTGACGGTAATGAAGCAGCAGAAGGTAATCGCAAGACTCAGGAGAGTCAAGGCTGACATGAGTCTGCGATGCTGTTGCGAGACAGAAGGTACTTGAGCACAAGTGGCCCACTTTGAGGTGAGAAGTACACTACGGAGAGACACAAGACGCAATGTTGCACGCAACTCCAGTGATCAGAGTGGACCGAGGACAGAGGCTCCAGGGATGAGAGCGAGAGCGTGTGACATGGGTGGACGCGTTGAGCGAGAGTCAAGCCCAGAAGAGAGAAGACAAGGATTGGAGATGGAGACTTGTAAAATGAAACATGAAACACGAAGCGGGAAGAGGCAGAAGAGATGCACAAAGGATCCACATCCACGTTGCCATAGCTTAGTAGTCTATGCATGCATAGTCTTTCTCCATATTCCAGAGCCACTTATTCTCTCGAAGCCATCGGATTTTCGCGATTCTCGACTGAACTCGATGCTGATTGGCCCAGGGCGCGTGGGATCCTGGCGCGTGTCTGATAGCGAATGAGAGGAGAGATCCAGGATCGCGAGAGTATCTGGGGTTGATACTTTTTGGAGTTGAGGCTGTGTAAGTCAGAATGAGTTGAATTGCCATGATGAACAGACAAAAGAGAAGAACAGGTGATTTGGTGGATGGAGAACAAATTTCCGTAGCCGCGGAGTCATGGTGCGACGGTGGGCATTTTAATACCAAAATATTCATCATATATACCTCTACTGTTTTAAGCGCCCGCTGTTGTATGTGTGTTTTAATGTTAGACGCCGGGCGGTTAACAGTTCAATTACGGTTTTCGCTTGGCCGAGGCCACTGAAACCCGGTAAGAGAAATCCGCTTCTATTCTGAGACTGAGACTGAGTCTGAGTGAATGAGGCTCATGTCATGTCATGTCAGCATATTTAGCTGTGTGGGAATGGACGACAGATGAAGGAGGGGGCTGCTGACCTTGACCTGAGCCATGGTTGTCCCTGGAGATAACAAACTGGTATAGAACGCGATAGTAAATAAAGGCGATTGTACGACACGGTCTTTCTATAAAGAACCGCGTCCTCTTTCAAGAATTCCAGTCTTTCGCGTTCTGGTGTTTCCATGCTAAAATATGCCGAGTCCAGGATCTAAAAATGAGTCACAAGCGCTGGGCCATTCAGCGGCCAGGCTTGTGCATCGACAGCATCAAGCCGAAAAGCACTATCCTTGGCGAGGATCACTGGGGTAGTGATGTGTTGCACAGTCTAAGGTCTTTTTCGCACTTATACATCTGCTGTCAAGCATTAGAGCGCTTACAGTGTCAATACGACCTGACCAATCATGTCCTCTACAACTTACACCTCGCAAGTTCAAGCGCGTCTGCGATAATTCCCATACTCTCTCTTTACGTGTTTCAGAATCTTCTCTTGCGTGTTCCCAATGAAAATGTTTCTTGTTTCGTGCGTGGCAATCGTGGGATCGGATGGGTCCTATGCCGGGGAGCCCAAGCTAACCATGCTCCGGCTGCAGCTCGAGTTCCAACTCAGCCGCCCATCACCAACCATTACTTGCCTTGGTTCATTGACAACATAAGAAGACGGCCTCTCCCTGGGTCTCTTGTCTGTCTTTTCTTCTTCATTATCATCATCAGACTGTCTTTTACCAATCATCCCCGTCTCCTCTCCTCCCTATTTGCATTTGTTATTGTTGTTTGTGATCTGGCATCACTCACTCCCAACCCGTAATCATCAGAACAAAAAGGCTTCACAGCTATATTCCTGACGCAAAGTCTTGCCGGCTTGAGACCTTGCTCTAACGAAACTAATATTTCCTGTTTCATCATCGATCCCACGGAGCTGGTCTCCCTGACCCCTGTCGATATACCAATAGACATACAAACTAATACAGCCAACATCATGTCTTCGTGAGTCAACCATATACCAATACTATCATACTATACAATGTCTCTAACATCATCTCAAGTCTATCAGTCGACATGCCTTTTGACTTCACATTCCCCTCGGCCTCCATTGAGCGCCCAAGTCCCCCTCCTGCCATGTCATCACTGCCCTTTGACCAAGCTTTCCTAGACATGGCGTATGCTTCAGCCTCGGCCTCTGCTGCTGGACATGTCTCTGGCCACTCTCGCTCATCATCAAAGGCCTCAGTCTACTCCAATGTATCTGTCGACTCGGACCATGGCTCTCTCTGCTCTCGTCTGACAACGCCTCCTCGAGCTTCTCCTGCTGTTCGTCAGCATGGTCCTCTTTTGCTCCCCAAGATCCGCTCTCAGGACCAGGATATCGATGCCACTCCTACTCACACCCCCTGTGGTCACTACCGCATGATGACCCCTCCTGCTCCCAACCCTTCCCGGCACTCGCGTAGCTACACAAACCCAGAGTCTCTCAGCATCAACTTTGACACTCCTGGCTCTATCGCCTCAGTCAACACATCTTTCTCTAGTCATCCTGACGACTCTCTGTCTGCATCTCTACTTGCATCTCCTGCCAATTTTGTCACTCACATCTCTGGCTCCTCCCACTCACGTCGTGCTACCAGTCTTGATGCCACCGCAATCGACCGCTATGGTTACCCAACCTACCGTCAGATGCCCTCATTCGCCTCTGCAGTCCCCCAGCAGCAATCCGACTATAGCTTTGCTTCTTATAGCTATAGCCCTAGAGCCCAGTCCCCTTTGAGCCTCACTGCTACTCCGGATCCCACACCCAACACCAACATTTTGAGTTTTCTCACCACAACAAACCCCGCTGCTTCGCTTGTCCGCCACATCTCATTCCCCATGCGAGATGCCGCCACCAAGCACTTCTGGTGGGATGTTCGCAACATTCGCTCTTGGTCATCTTTCAACGCTTCTGTCATTCTCTCCCTCCCTGGTGCCTCGGCCCTTCTTACCAACCCTGTTCCCGCGCCGCTGCTTCCTCAACCTACCTTTACTTCTCGTTACCCTGAGACCGAGGCTCAACTCCACTCCATCTATGCTTCATACTACCTACCCAAGCTGAGCTCAGCCCTAGCCATGTCTTCTACTCATCCCCTGCACCTTTCGGTGCCTCCTAAGACTAATGGCATGAACGATCTTCTCTTCGTTGCCAACGCCTCTGGGGAATCTGCCACTGCGGCTGCTATGTTTGGTGGCAAGCCCACTGCCCGTGTCGTCGGTCTGGTTCGCAGCTTCGATCGCTTCAACACTGGTATGCGAGTTGAGGGCAATATCAAGCGTGTTGAGTACCTCCGCGGCCTCTCAGCCATCCATCATGCTATGCGCGAGCATGGGTGCCGCTACGGCTTCATCCTTACAGAGATTGAGCTCGTCCTTGTTCGAAACGGCACTGCAAACACCCCCTTCTTCGGAGATCTTGAAGTTACCTCTGTTCAACTTGCCGCTTCTGCTCCTGAAGGTGACGCCTCAACTCTGCCCCAGGAAACTCCTCTCACAGCATGCCTCGCTCTCTGGGGTCTGTGCCAGCTTGCTTCTGACGATACTCCTGTCGGACACGCCCACTGGCGAGCTGAAATTGGCGCACCGGCCGAAGGAACCCGTCGCAAGGCCCATTCTCGAGACTCGTGGATGCCTCAGCCCCAGCTGGCTGAGAAGCGTGAGGCCAAGCGAAGCCGTGGATGGGTATGGCCCGAGGATGCAATCGGTCGTAAGGAGCTTGGAAAGAGGGGAGTTCGTTATGGTGGTGTCTAAGGGCCTGGTGCCTTGTAGCAGCATGATAATGATTATGATCACGCGAGATGAATGGATGATTGGAAAGAAAAGACATGATGATAATGAGAAGACAGCCTTTTTGGGTTCGTAATTCGTCTAGTATTTAATAAACAAAAACACTCCAAAATAATTAAATATCAGTGCACATCAGTGACCACAGGCTACCCTGATTATAGGAACAATTATGAGAAATTGCATCAAGTTGTACATGATACCCTCATTGCGAGCAACCCTCCACTTCGACACAGCAGCAAAAGATCATACATTCCATTGACTTCTGGGATGTATTGGAGGTATGCAAAACCAAAATGAAGCTACATAAATCATCTCTCAGCTGTGTCTGACGTTGAGCTTTCCCATTCGTGGCTTGATCATGCATATATACTAACCTACAAGAACAGTTTTCAACAACCTCACAAGCCGTCATCGTATAGGGGTCAGTACATCAGTTTGTGGCTCTTCGAAGCACTGAAAACGCAAGTTCGAGTCTTGCTGACGGCAAATCAATAATTCGAATTATTCTTTTGTCTTTTTTTGGTTTTCTTTTGTGCAGGGTTTAAGTGCCCCTCCAACCCCACCATGGTGGGTGGGAGTAACGATTATGTGGAGGGGTCAATTGAAATTGAAATGTGTTATTATACACATATCTTTATTCGTTTTATTGCGCACTGTCCGTCGTCTATCTAGATATTCAATATGATAGACGATGTATTATAGAAGACGAATAACCATTATGCATTATCTATCTACCATACAAAATATTGATCGACTTGATTAGGCAATATTGAAATACTGGGTTCTGTCCATAGGGTAGGTTTGTTATGTTGTAATCTCTGAGCCTTGTAGGTTCCAAGGCCAAGCGCTGCAACCAGATGAAGTTGAATGAACGCAAGTGCCCCAGCATTCATCCATCGAAGCGCAACAGTTGCGAATGTTTGAATGAGGCTAGTGACTGAGATGATAGCTTCACTGTAGTAATGGTTCCTTTCCATCGTGAAAGGCATTGAGGCAGAACAAGGTGCAATATGACATAGAACATCTGGAATTTTACACGAGCACGAGATAAAACTGAATAATCTTCATCACATCATTGCATTTAACTTTTTTTCTATAGAATTAAATACCGCAGGTGATGTTGTAGGCTTAGCCCTTGGCAGCACCAGCCTTAAAGTGGACAATATCGCCGTCCTCCATGACATACTCCTTACCCTTGGTCATGATCTTGCCCTTGGCCTTGACCTCGGACTCATCACCGAGTTCCTTAAGGGTATTGTAGTTGAAGACGAGAGCCTGGATGAAGGTCTTCTCGAAATCGTTGTGAATGACACCGGCGGCCTGAGGCGCCTTGGTGCCATTGCGGATGGTCCACTGTCGGACCTCATCAGGTCCAACTGTGAAGAAGCTGCCAAGCTGCAGGGTCTTTCGCATCTGAAGAATGACCTTGGGCAGAACAGAGTCGGCACCGGCATTCTTCTGCTCCTCCTTAGCCTCAGCCTCGGTCTCGCACAAAGTGAGACGAGACTCGTAAGAAACGGAGACAGGAATGAGAGGGTCGCCCTTGGCATTCTCGTTGATCCACTCGACAATCTTGGGAAGATGCTTGTTCTTCTTGCGGATGAAGTCCTTTTCAGACAAGTTGACAAGGTAGACAACGGGCTTGGCAGTCAGAAGGAAGAGAGGGTTAATGACCTCAATCTAAATGAGCGAGTCAGCAAAGGCTCAGTCAAAACGTCTCAAACATGAATGAATGAAAGGGTTTGCAATCAGAGTAAAGTTTATCTCACTATGCCTCTAAGCGTTATAGGTGAGGCATTCGACGAGCTGGGTTAGATCAGGCCTTCTGGCCTTTTGTCATCAGGAAAGCAGGATGTGGTAAAAGCAAAGCGAAAAAAAAAGGGTTCTTACCTCCTTGGGGCCCCAGGTGCCCTTCCGGACATCCTTGCCATCGTTGAGCCAGGCTAAAACCTTCTCAAGCGTGGCTTGATCTTGCACAGCCTTCTTCTGCTCCAGACTCTGACCACCCATACGGGTCTTCTTCTTCTGGTTCTCGAGAGCCTTTTCAGTAAACTCGATATCCTTGAGTCGGAGCTCTTCGCTGATGATGTCAAGATCACGGGTGGGGTTCACGTCACCCTCAATGTGGATGATCTCGGCATCGTCGAAGCAACGAACAACCTGGAAGATGGCATCAACGGCGCGAATGTGGGACAGGAAAGAGTTTCCAAGACCAGCACCAGTGGATGAACCGCGAGTCAGACCGGCGATATCATAGACGGTCAAGTTGGCTGGAACAACCGACTTGGGCTTGTACTTCTCGACGAGCCAGTCGAACCGGTCATCGGGAACGACGACACGAGCTTCCTCAGGGTCGATAGTGGCATAGGGGAAGTTCTTGATGCTGTCAGCACCCCGATACTAAAGACGGCGGATGGCGAGGGGGCTTCATACAGCTGGGTTACCGAGGTTAGACTTGGTAATGGCCTGGAAGAGGGTAGATTTGCCGACGTTTGCTAGACCGACCTAGAGGTTCGGTTAGTACATGGCTTGTATGTCATGGCTTAACCCCAAGGGTAGTCAGGGAGGTAGTGACGTACAATACCACTCTTCAAGTTGTTTCCAGGCCTGCCCAGGGGGATCTTCTCCTCAACGACTTGCTTCTTGGGAGGCATCTTTCTTGACTTGGCGTAGTTACGATGTTGAACAAAGAAAACTAGACCGGAACGCGTGAATGGAACGTTTCCAAGAGCTGCAGAGCTGGCTGCGCGGGGTGCAAGAGGAGAGGAAGAAGCGAAGAAGAGAGATGATCTGAATGACTTCGTGTTGAAGTATTTAGGTTGGCAGCTAGCCAACCTCGGACGGCTTCGAGAGCGAGAGCGACGACGAAGTAAAGGGAAGAGAAGAGGGTTTGAGGAAGAGAGAAAAGATTTCACTTTTTATTTTGCGACGGAGCTTGGGAAAATAAGATGAGAATTTGTTCGTGACCCCACCTTGCTGGGTTTAGAGAGGTTGGGCCGTGCCAAGAATTCGGTTCTTCGGTAAATGTGTTAGTCCGAAGAAATTATGACCATAACGTCATTGGCTGACGAAAACAGCTTGGCAGGCAGGTACAATCCACTGACTGCGACCCGTGCGCGTGCAGCAAGACCCTGGATCCAGTGGACAGGCACAGTATGTTTTAGTATGGATGTGTCGGAATGTCACAGAACGAACGCTGTCGTTTTAGGCGTCCGTCTTTGGAAATATCTGACCCCAGAGGATTTTTGGCTGGCTTCTGATCTCACAGGAATAGTCTGAACGCGGCCCGAACTCTCCGCCTCCTTCTCTGTCATTGTCATTGCGTTTCCCTTAGCTTTTGTTCTATTCATCAACCTTCCAAGTTAGACAACACCATCACTTCTTTGTTCATCAAAAACGTTTGCTGTGACAAGGCGCTTGCCTGCAATACCTGAGACCTACCTGAAATAGCGCCTACCTATATATCAGCATAGCCCGGTCGTTCGCCTACCAGCCCCGCTCAACTCATTAGCTACGAACCTCAAGCTTCGAGCCACCTTCGACGTCCCCGAAAATTATAGTCTCAGTCAGAATGCCTCGTCCCAAGAAGAGCTCTTCGGTGAGCAGATCTCACCGTTCGACATTATCTTTATCCAAGACCGAAATCACCATTCACGTTTATGATCTATTGCCGGTAGGTATACGTCACCTACTCCTTCTTGTTGACTTCAACGACAAGATGCTGATACGTGCGGCATTGATAGCCCGGCCGATTGTCGTCAGTATTGTGGACAGTAGGCGCTTCACTTCTCCATTCAGGCGTCGTCATCAACGGGAAGGAATACGCATATGGTGGACATGACAAGCGGGGCCTCACTGGTGTGTACTGGACAAAACCGAAGACCGAACCGCCTGGAGGCACATTCCGATGCGAGATCCTCCACGGATTCACCCTTGCAACCGAGCAAGAGATTGAAGCAACTCTCCGGACTGCTTCTGACGAGTTTCTCGGCACGTCGTACAACCTTCTTACAAAGAACTGCAACCATTTCACCTCATATCTGTGCAAGCGGCTTACAGGACAATCCGGTCCAGGATGGTTGAATCGTGCTGCTAGTATCGGTGTCGCATTGCCTTGTGTCGTCCCTCGAGACTGGATCGAGCCACCCGAATATGACACGAGCGAAGGCGCACTGCTAGATGATTATGACAATTCGAATGAGACCACGGGCATGCTAAAATCAACAAATCCCCATTTGTTAACGGATAGTAACGATGACAGTGGGGACGACGATTGGAACTCCGAGGATGAGAGGAGACGCGGTGGTAGTGGAAAGGGCAAACAAGCGCTCCGCGACACTGCCGGACGCCGCCTACCTCCAGCTGAGAGGGCACTGCGATGATCGAGTATAAATCAGGCTGCATGCTTTTCAATCGGAGTTTGGAGTTTCGAGGCACTTTGTTTATGGGTTAGCACGATACCAATGGTTTGGTAGTTCGGGAGCAGATCGTTCTTTTGGGACTTGCAGACCTAAGCAAGCTGGTTTTGTTCATTTGTATAGTACATGTCGTACAAAGTATAGTACATTCACTTTCATGACCTGCGCGGCGAAGTGATATCCTGGCATGAGCATGTTCCCAAAAAGTGTCCAAATTCCAACGCACACCCCATGCCATCTGGCTTACAGACGTCTGGGCTTCTCACTCCTGGTACCTCCGAACTTGATCCTTGTCGAATCGGCAACACGCACAATCTTGTCTCGTAGGACCTTGCCCTCGGGGCTCATCAAGACCTTGAGAGCAGCCTCTCGTCCCTGACCGAAACCTCGCAGCACAACTTCCAACCGGTTCATCTTTACGGGCCATCCGGTGTGGATCAATCGCTCCAGGACGTACTTGGTAAGGGAGTAGGCGGAATCGAAGGTACCACGGCGAGACTTGCGGAATCCAATATTGCCAGCCGATAGGGAAATGATAGGCTCGCGATTGGGCTTGGTGCAGGTAATGTGAGTGTTGTGCTTGTGAGAGTAGATGTGAAAGTGGTAGGGTTCGAGATCGTCCTCTTTGGCCTGGGCCTTGCGATGGGATCTTTTGCCCAAGGCACTCGTATCGATGTTGGTCTTGTCAAGAGTCTTGAATACAAGGCTTTGAGAGAGGTTGGCCATGGCGCTGTTGCTGGGTGTAGACTGGGCCTGGGCCGTATCTTGTGGACCGTAGATGCTCTCTAGGATTGAGGCTGTACTGGGTCGGCTCTTGGGCTTATCATCGCGGAGGGGAGTCGTTTGTGAGATTGATCGGACGGTGTGGACTGTAGCTCGGGTAGTTTGGAAAAGCGACTTCGCCGCGAGGCGACTCGATAATGAGCGACTCATCTTGTGCGCATTGCCTGTCGTGGACTTGGAATTAGACTGGGTTGAATCAAACGATCTACGGTTAATTTTTACTCGCGGTCGGTAGCTCCCCCACGCACCGGGACCCGATTGAAATTTCTACCGAGGCTTTGCCGTCTCGGTGCTCATGTTCCTTGACTTTCCGCCCCGGACCGAGATCGCAAACCAAAATTTCCTCGGGGAATTCCACCACCTTCCACCGTCCATATTCTATATCCACGCTCCGTTCTTCTTTGGAGGGTTTCTTATCTGCATCTACTTGTGTTGTTGCAATAATGAACTCCCTCGCAAGAAAGACGGCCTCCTCGGAGCTTGCCTTGTCACGGGCTTCTGCTCATGTCTCATCCGCTGGTAGATCACCCGCATATTGCAGATTAGCATCCCAGCTCTCTCAGAATGCCTCACGTAACGGTGTCACGCAACAATGCCAAATGCTTCCTGGGTCCATTCGATCTCCCTTGAGGTCTTCCTTCGTGCCCGCCGAGCTTCGCTGCACCCCCACTTATACAGCACAGTCCCGTCTCTTCCACCTCTCCAGCCGTTTACACCAAGAGAAGCCTCAATCTGAGCAGAAGGCCTCGCCTTCCCCCCCTGCCGACGCAAAAGAACAAAAGCCAACAGGCGCCAAGTCCGACGCCAAGTCTGAGGAGCCTGAGGCGGAGCAGTCTAAGAAGACGGATGAGAGTGAGAATGGTGAAAAGGAAGGAAAGGAAAAGGAAGACGGAGAGGGTGAGGGTGAGGGCAAGGACAAGAAGAAGGAAGATGCCCCTCCCCCACCTCCACATGGTGACAAGACACCTTGGCAGGTCTTCATGGAGACTATGAACACCGAGTTCCAAAAGTCCCAGGAGTGGAACGAGTCAACGAAACAAATTGCGGCCTCCGCAAACCAATTTGCGGAGAGCGAGGGTGTGCGACGTGCTCGTGAAGCCTATGAGAAGTCTACAGGTGCTGTGTCCTCGACCCTCGGAAAGGGCGCCAAGGCAACTGCGGGTGCCATTGGCAAGGGTGCCTCTTGGACTTGGGATACTTCAGTTGTCAAGGGTGTTCGAAAGGCCGCCAACGTCACTGGAGATGCTGTGGACAAGGCCACTCAGCCTATTCGAAACACAGAGGCTTACAAGAACGTCAAGGATGTTATTGATGACGGCAGCTCTTCCCGGTATGGTGGTTGGGTTGAAAAAGAGGAGCGACGGAAACGCCGAGAGGCTCTCGACAAACAGCGGGGTTACAAGGCTCCTGAAGCCATGGAAGAGGACATAAAGTGAGTATCTTTTGTATTGATTGTTGGAACTGCCCTAACAAAAAAGCAGCGCTGGTACTAGCGTAACCGTTCATAAAGATGCTGCTTGGAAGGAGGCCTGGAGAGATTTCCGCGACCAGAACAAGTACGTCCAGGGACTTTTCAGCTTAAGAGGCAAGTATGACGAGTCTGAGAACCCTCTGGTGTCGACCGCTCGAAGCATCACCGACCGCATTGGAGGTTTCTTTGCCGAGAATGAGACTGCCATGGTTATCAAGAAGTTCCGATCTATGGACCCCAGCTTCCAGACGGAGCCTTTCCTTCAGGAACTTCGCGAGTACATCCTTCCCGAAGTGCTTGATGCCTATGTCAAGGGCGAGACCGAGACACTGAAGCTGTGGCTTTCCGCTGCTCAGTACTCCGTGTACGAAGCTTTGACCAAGCAGTACCTCCAGGCTGGTATGAAATCTGATGGAAAGATTCTGGATATCCGAAATGTCGACATTCTGCGGGCGCGCATGCTTGACCCTGGCGAGGTTCCTGTCTTTATCGTCACCTGCCGCACGCAAGAAGTCCACGTCTACCGCAATGCCAAGACAAACGAGCTTGCCGCTGGTATGGAGGACAAAGTCCAGCTCGTCACTTACGCAATTGGTATCACACGAGTACCTGAAGACGTCAACAACCCTGAGACACGGGGCTGGCGTCTGATTGAAATGCAGAAGAGTGGGCGAGACTGGTACTAAAAAGCACGATCATTTCAATGCGGCGTCAGGGGTTGGGATCTGCATTTGTTGGATACTTGCAAGATGAGAGGAAGGGCGAACAAAGGAGCATCGCCGAATGTGTTTTAATAACTGTACAATATGTTCTATCATGTGAAAATACCAGGGCGGGCTCTCGAAACGAAACCAACATCAATACCATACAACACATCAACACAAAACATGCATTTCTGGGAGAATGGATCTGGGGCTGATTATCAGCAAAACAAAATGACTACCACGCCGCTCTGCTTGCCTCTGAAGGAGGCTTTTGTATGTATGATTACTGAGGAGAATAGGGCTATTGGGCTCGGCATTATCAGCGGCGGGAGGAGCATGGACTATAGACAGGTTCAAAAGTCGCCTTTATATGAGAGGCCATTTCAATCCATTAAAGCGTGTAGGCGCATCGCCTCAAAGTACTCTTGTGTCTGCACCGAGTAAAGTGAACTGCCCAGTCCTGAGAAAGAGAACGTTCTACAGCTGTCCTTGATCTCTTTTTTCTCTCAGAATACTTCTGGCCGCCATCAACTCCTTCCCTAGCAGATTCTCGCCCCATGAACTCCTCGCAGCCTCTGCGTCGGCGGCTTTGAACCCAATACCCCAAATAGGATCAAACGGACTCGCCTCGACAAGTTCTCTGTCACCTGTACATAGCAACGTATCGAGTAATGATCCCTCGAGATGCTTACCACTGGGTGAGCCCTTTCTGCACTCCTTTTCTGAAATAGCACGAGTGAATTTGAGAATGTTGCCGTGTCGTACAATGCCGCGGCGATGCTCGAGCCATGTTGCTTCGTCGAAGTTTTTGACCTTGCGTCCAAGGGATTTTACTTTGCGAGGTGTTGCTGCTCTGAGCACCTCGATGGCTGTGTCTTCGTCTTTAAAAAGCTTGGCCTTTTGGAACATCATGTAGCTTAACACGGTTAGTTCCCATCTACAGTCGTACTCGGAACACTTACTGTTCAGCGGTCTTGTACATTATCCTCTCATCTTTGTCATCGCGAAAAGGACAGTAATACCACTGTGAAAGATATCCAACCTCTGGATCAGACTCTTTCCAGAAGTAGACCGGACCCAGGTCGGAAGAGGATGCCATCTTTTGTGAACTTGAAATGTACCTTGACCTTGTGTGGCGTCTCGAGCTTCTATCACGTCTTGTTCTTGTATGATGTCTTGCCCTGGTATTGTATTGTGATTAATTGCGGGAACAAAAAAATGTCGATACTCTGAAACATGTTGTATTTATATATTTACAGGTGGTCAATTATACCAGGGTTGAGGATGACTCTTCGCCGTTGAGTCACGGGGTAACCAAGATATTAGGTTGTTGCAGATGAAGGAAGAAAGTTTGAGAAGGAAGTAGAAAATAGGTATGGGGTGTTTGTGAGGTCGCACCTCCTTGCTTTGGGTAATCCATTTCTTTGCCTTCATATAAGTGTGCGTTGCCTGGTGACTTACACGGTAGCTGCTTGAACTCTATGATGTTGGTCATAAAAGAAGCTACTGTCGAGTCGTACGGATAGCAGCAACTTCTTCCTCTTCCAACCTCGATCAACTACCAAATTAATCTTCAAAGAAACCTACTAACTTGTTACCCATCAACCAGCCGTAGGTAGGTACATAGGTGCTGCCGCCTTGACTTGCACAATGATGGTAAATAACGGCCAAAATGTGCCTCCCATTGCACATTACAATATGAAAAACCTGAGTTGATTGCTCCAAATCAGGACCCATCAGCATAGACTTCGATCGAGTGCTCTGTAGTAACTGCGAACTTTGAGGTTGTTCTGTAAACAAAGACGTCTTTTGTGTTAAACCGTGGACGTCTATTTATCTTCATCTGGAACTTGATATTCAGCTGTGCCAGATAGGGATCGGATCACTCGATATGATGCAACATAAAGATACCAGTGAGGCTTTAAACCGAGTAAATCTATTGACGGATTATCTGGCGTGGTTGCATCCTCTTTGGGATAACTGCGTATATGTTCAGCGCGGGAATTATCAACTATCTTTTGCACCTCAAAAGTCAAGAAAACGGGGGCTTGGTGTAGGGGTATCACGTTCGCTTTGCATTGTTTCAAATGCTTGCGAAAGGCCGGGGGTTCAAATCCCTCAGCCTCCATTTCCTTTTACATTTTTGCTGCTTGTTTATTTCTTTTCGTTTTCGTCGACCATAGGTGAGGCAAAGTCGGTCATGAAGAATGGCGGGTTAAACGTTACGGATAGGCTGCCTCATGCTGTGCTGTCAGTAACGTGGCATGCCATTAGCTGCCCCAGGAGATGCGTTAAGGGTTCCCACTAGTTAGAGTTCACTTACACAAGGTCGATGTTCTTTCTGTCCCGAGTACAGAGCGCAGAGGTAAGGGATTGTCACTATCCAAAGATCGAGGGGTTGGAAATATTAATACAAGACACGGCAATAACCCCCAAGCTTCAGACAGAGATCTAGTAAGTACATCTCTCATGATCAACCTTGTATGCCCAGTCTTTCTGAATAAAGGTTTGTGAAACCCGAAAAAACGTCGTTGTCTCTAAACGACCTAGGCCTTAAGCTCCGAGGGTGCCTGTCATTTACCCATGTTTGGAACGTAATGTTATTAGAGCTGCCAACTGCCGTTCTTCAGTATTAGGTACCTACTAGGCAATCAACATAGCTCTAACCATGTATTCTCTTGTTATATCAACAAGGACAAAAGCAAGTAAAGCGTCAAGTTTACCTCCGTTGAAGCATAGGTAAGGATAGTATAGTACATACTATACATAGTAGCTGGCAAGCAGTAACAAATTATACAAGGTTTAAACGGAAACCTGAGCGGCTACTCCCTAACTCCCGAGACAACACGAAGCTGAGACGGCTCGGAACATAAAGTGGGGGAGGAAGCTCAAAGAACCACCGGAAGCTCGGAATCCATCAATCGAACACTTTCTTACAGGGCCTCGCTTTCGACAATCCCCAACCAACCAACACCTTTAAATTACCATCACAGAAGTAACTCGTCATTGTAGCTTCTGTACCAGATACCGAACTTCTTTGCAACCTCTCTCTAGACATACTATCTGTCAAAACCATGGATCACGTCGACAGTCACTTGGCTCACCAAGCCAGCCAAGAAACGTACGCTGTTCATCAATCCGTCTCTAGATATACTCACTAATTCTCTCAGCGCATCATTCTTCACTCCTCTCAATTTCGTCCTAATCTGCGCCGTCCTCTACACAACACACGCCCTCATGCGCTCCTCGCCACCACCCTCGCTCCCCCGCGACACCCCATCAACCGTGTTCCGAACATACACTCCTCACACACTCCTCCCCTTCAATGGTGAGGAGGGCCGCCCTGTCTATCTCGCTGTTCGCGGGCGTATTTTCGATGTCTCACCTGGCCGTAACTTCTATGGTCCTGGTGGCCCGTACAGCAACTTTGCTGGCAGGGATGCGAGCCGAGGTCTTGCGTGCGGCAGCTTCGATGAAGATATGCTGACCAAGGATCTGGATGCTCCGCTCGATAAGCTCGAGGGATTGGATGCGGAGCAGATGGATGCGCTGCAGGGCTGGGAGGAGAGATTTTTGGAGAAGTACACTGTTGTTGGAAAGCTAGTTTCTGTGCAAGACTACGAGGCGCAGAAGGCTTGAGTGATGAAAGGATATAATCACGAAGAGACAAGGTTCTAAGACACAGGCTTACTACGATAAGAGTATCCGCTTTATGAGTTTTCTATGATGGGACATATCAGGGCACATATGTGACTCGCATTCCTTCATTATGATAACTATAACAAAGAAGAATCCCGTATAGTCGCCAGATAAACCTTCACTCTATCCCGACCAGGTGCTTCAACAAGTCCTACCCAAGAAAACAATATAGCAAGCAGGATCCACGCAACCAAACTCCGTGCAATGCCTCCTGTACACTTTTTGCGTTAAGTGTTGCCACGCAGCTCACAAACCAGAAGCCAGACAACTATGTATATCCTGTAGAGAAAAGAAGAACAAGGGCGGGCTCGCTAAGACTCAGATTGCGCAATCGAGAAATAGGAAGGGGAAAAAAGGAAATAAATGAAGAGCTTTTGCCCAGTTGAAATCATACAGGTACTTTATTGCTGCATCTCTAGAATTGATGCTGCTTTGCGCAAGAGTGCTGCTGTCTTGGCAACGATGGGCTTAGCGGTCTTCCAATCCTCCTCTTCTATGCTGTCTCGGATTGAAGGAAAGATAGCTCCGTCGTTGGACCACGCTTCTGGCCCAAAGACGACGCTCTTGAATTGTGTGCGGTTGGGGATCTATGAATGGTCAGCTTGATTTCTGCTGTCAAATGGGGTGATGAGACTTACTCCACCACCGATTTCAAGATCCAGCATCGCCGTCTCAAAGTATGCCATCTTGTTATTGTATGCTAATCGAGACGCGCCAATGTCGGTGGCTTCCCATCCTCCATTACCCAAGACATCGCGGTCCCAGTCCATCTCCCACTTTTCGAATGTGGCGACGTTATGCTGAATGAGCTGTACAGCTTCCTTGAGCTCTTTAAAAGCGTCTGTCTCACCTTTGGGTTGACCCTCCAAGTGCTTGATAGCCCATTTTTCGAGGTCTTTCACCCATTGAACCAATCTTTGCGCATACCACCCCATGTCAAAGGGCATAATGGGCCGATCTGCCATGTCAAGAATGAGAAGAGCAATTACCTGTCCCATGGCGCCATGATACTTGAAGTCGGGGTCAATAAAGTTATCCACCAAATCAATCTTGTCGTAGCTTGAATGATGAGGAACTTGGCTTCCCTTGAACGCCAGGTCGAGGGAGCTAGTCCCAGCGATATCTTGGAACGGAATATGGTTACCCCTTCCTTCGGGCTGTTTGAGCTCGGCATGACTCTGGTCCCAGAGTTCCTTTAAGGTAGAATTGGTACTGGGATCGATGACTCGGCCCATAGCGTGCAGAAGAGATTTTCTAAACACGGGCGAGCCAGAGGCATGCAATTCGTTGCCCACAACGGCTGCATCAAGATTGATATAGGCAAAGGCGTTGTCGCGCAACGCGTCAGAGTTATGCTCAACATACTCTGTTGAACCGATTAGGTTGTATGCGGAAGCGTCCCAGGACATGAACTCGATAGTCCTCAAGGGTCTCCAGCCTCGCTGCACAAGGTCCCCGAAGATTCTGGCCATCTCGATCATGACGGCAGTGCCTGAATGCGGGTCTGTCGCACCAAAAGCCCAAGAGTCACGCTGATTACCGATGATGATAGACTTGGATGTTTGCTCCATGCCATTGATTCGGCCATAGACGTTCCAGATAGTATGCATTGACTCCTCATCCTGCTCGTTCTTCAATCGTACGATCGGAGACTTATCATCACCGGTCCACCAGTCGACATCTGGAACGCCACCTTCCCACTTGTTTGGTACTTTCTCCCCATAACCCTTGAGGTGTTGTAGTAGGACCTTGGCATCTCTCCATGCCAGCGGAAGACTGGGAATACCAACAAGTCCGTTTGCCTTGTCAAGAGTGATTCTTTGGTCACCCTTACTACCATAACCAGGCGACAAAGGATCTCCGATGCCCCAGTTTGTGAGTGCTACAGAATCTCTTTGAACGCCGTCTGCGGGCATGTATAGTCCTTCTGGCGCCACAGCACCCTTCTTGAAGCCGTCATCTGCAGGGTCGGAGTAGATAAGGCATCCAGAAAAACCTGCAAGTTCCGCGGCCTTGACCTTGAGACCTTGGTTATCCAGGGATCCGCCATTCCTGACGAGCGCAATAGCGCCTGTGACATTGACCCCCTTGTTTGCAAGATGCTCGAAGTCCTTTCGCGAACCGTAGTTGGCATAAATGAGGGGTCCTTTGACATCGCCAGACTTGGAGTATCCGTGAAAGGCGTATGTTTGCCGACCTGCAGTTTCGCCGCCAACTTCTTCCTCCTCCAATTTGGCTGTCCATACGACTTTTTTCAAATCCTTGTCATCCATTATTTGCACCGCACGACCATCCTTGCGGGGATAGTTGATATAAACTTGATACTCGTCCATCATCACCTCGTCCAGCAGTGCTCGACTAAACATGGCTTGAACATCCAGAGCAGTCGCATAGTCGCCTTCGGTACCGGCAATGTGAGCGTAGTTTGAAAAGTGTTGTACGGAGGCGCGCATCCTCATAGGATCAACGGTTCGTAGCAGGTGAGCCCTGAGGTCCTCGGGATTGAAGCGGAAACCGCCTCCCAAACGATCTGATAGACCACCAAACATATCACTAGCGAAGAGCAAATAGAAGAAACCCAGTATAATCGTGAGCGCCAGAATGCGCACGCAGAACAGAATGACGACTGTCTTGTCGAACTTGGGTATACTCCACCTCCTCGTTGTTTGGCTTGGCGTCTCCTCATTCTCACCCGTAGCAGTCTCGGCATTTTCGGCCGCTGGCGCATCAGCTCGTTGAGGTAGACGTATGCGTAATCGTGGTAACCTTGGACGCCAGGACCATTTCCATCGTGGTAGAGTTAGATACGAGCCTATTCGCTTCCCCCACTGTGAGCCTGTGGATCGGTCGGGTTCTTCGATCTCCATCTCCTGCATCTCACGCCGGACCTGCGCGGCCTCGTCATCGCTGTCGCTGTCGCTAGCCCACAAACTATCCTCATCATCGGTTTCTACTGTTGGTGGCCGATACCCGTCGGGCCTGCGTGAAGAGCTGGCAGCACTCGAGTGCTGCAGGAGACCTTGGGATTCAGATTCAGTTGCATTTCGCTCGTTGGTCGGAGACCTCGGGGCTGGAGCCCAGTCATCAGGATCGTAACGACTACCGCTGGCTAGGGCCTGGTCGTAAGTAGGAGGTATGGGATCGTAGAAAGGAGTCTTTTCGGAAGGCATGTTGAAGATGTATGAGCGCTAACCGCGCCCTCGGTTGTCGTATATTCAATCCGATTGGAGTTGCTTTTGGGAATTTATGATCAAGTCGAAATAAAAAGTGACATTCGCTTTCGCTGAAAGGTCGAGATAAAGGAGTGGGTGACCTGGGCCGATCGATCGATACAATACGAAGCAATTAAGATGGATGGGTACCTAGACTAGATAGTACGAAAGGAACGTTAAGAAGGAAAGACAAGAGACAGAGTCGGACGCCAGAAGCGCATTGCCAAACAAAAGCTCAGACTCGGCAGGTTGATGGAGTTGATTGGAAGGAAAGAAAAATGGAAGCGTATAGGTTGAGATGATTAGAGTCAAGACGCTTATTACCTATGAACGATCGCGACGGGGGGATGATGGCGTACGGAGTGTCCACGTAAGGGACCGGAGCCCACTATAACCCGCCGGCAAGTACAGACCTGAACATAGGTAGGTGAGCATGAGCCTGAGACTGAGGGCGTCGGTCGAGTCTCAAGTGGCTGAGTTTGATTCGGCGATACTTGGCATCAAGCCTTGGCCGCTATGGAATTTTTTGTTGAGAGCATGGAACTTTCTGTATTGGCCGTTATCCTGTCTGGCTTGACCTTTCAATATCATTCTGATTTCTTTGATCAAGTTCTGACATGGAACATGTTCTAACACTGGACACATCCTTTTTGAGAGGCATCCAAAGGAGCTCACTTTCAATCTCCTGAATTTGCCCATGCACGCCACCAGGATTACCCCACAAAAGCTGGGATAAGGGGACAGCCTAACTGGGAGAGGGAGGTGATGAACCTTAGGTTTCTGGATCTTGACAAGCAATATAGTCGCAATCAAACGGACGGGCCACAAAATAATCCGCACACTGCGTACCGTGGGGGAGATAGAATAATTCAGGGTACCTGTAGGTAGACTGGCATCTTTTTCACCGTTTTTGTCGATGACAAAATTGTGTGCGGACTGTATTCTGACCAACTTATGATTCTATGATTAATTGAATTCCTGATAAACAGTGATGGCCTATCTATTCACACTCGTTATAATAACTCCTAACCAAGACTTGAGTGACTGATTGGCTTTGGTAGTCGTAACCCCTGAACTCAACCTGAGATTGTCACATAAAGGCCAAACCTAACAGATGGCTTCACCACGCCTGTTATCAATCTTTGGGCAAAGTTTAGAGATATATACAACTACCTGCTCCTTCATTGATACGTGCAGGCCAAACATTATCTATCGACATGCTGCTCAATCGCCTTCTCTTACTCCCTTGCGCCGCCAACTAGACCTCAGTTTGGTGTCAGCACAATACCCTCGTACTGTCGACTACGAATATTTTCCAGTGTCTGATTGAAGTGCCGACGACTATTCTCAACTGAAGCAGAGTCCTGCTGGTTGCCTGCCAGATTAGAATGAATGAGTTCGATAAGTCCATTAAGATACTTGGTTGTGACCTATACGAGTTAGCAATTGCTTTCCGAGCTCCATCAATAAAACTCACTGATTCGTTCTGCTGATCAAAGTAATACACGTAACGATCCAGGATCTCAACGAAAAGCTCAATCGATGTGGCCGTCTCCATACAAGAATCAGCCACCCGAAGGGCTCGCTGAAGGCATTCGAGCACTCGCTTGCCATCCCGGTAAAGCTGTTCTTGTTAGTCAAGCATTTCGATGTGGAGATTCAACATACCTCTGTCTCTTCAGATTCGCCATTGGACACGATGGGAGTTGCCCACCACAGGTGACTAGCCAGGTAGACAGCGCGACATTGATCGGGCTTGCGCAGCAACTTGCTTCCATGCTGTGCACATTTGGTAATAAGTGTGTCGTAGTTCTCCTTGCCAAAATTACGGGTTTGGTGGAGAGCAGTGGCGATTACGCAGACTGCCTGAAATTGAGCTTTTGAATCCGTTACCGCCTCCTCGTACACAGTAAAGGCCTGCGCAAAGAACTCATATGCAACTTCTTCAAAGCCAACCAGGTCGGCGGTTTGTCCAGCGGATGCAAAGAGACGCAGTGCCATCTCGGCAGCCCCAGAGCTGTTGACACGCGTGTATAGCGTACTGAGTGCAGAGTGCATGAACTTGAACAGGGCGTTACTTTGTGTCTCCCAGTTGTCGTCGAAATGCTCTCGCTGCTTGAATTTTCTCGCCAGCTTCATACATGCCGTCAGAAGAGGGGGTGTAGTCGTGCGAATACGCTCGTTTCCTTCCGAGTATGCCTTTCTCGTCATTTGAAGCAGCTTGAACTGGGTGTCATTATCCTCAGACTGCAGCAAATGAACGATTCTTGCGAGCCATCCCTGCTCCTCCATTGTCTCGTCTGTCTCCACGGGGCGCCTTTGGCTAACACCAGGGTAGCCTTGAGGTGCCTGTGATCCTTCCTTAATGAGAACTTTCAGCACCTCCAAAACGTTCTCAAGCTGTTCTGCAGTCGAGATCTTGGTTTGGTTTTTGAGCAGAGTGCGAACAACATCACCAGCAACGGCGCGGCGAGTAGGGTATGATTGCGACTGGAAAAGAGGAACGTAGGTGGGAAGAGACAAAGCAGTAAATGTGGAAGCATAATGATTAAGGGGTGCTTGCAACAGAGCAAGTAAGCTCTGCTGAGCGGGAGGCGAGTGCAGATCGGCATTGTTCATGTTTTCTCGAACCTTGGTAGTCGCGTACGCTAGAATCTGGTCGACATAGTCCAGTCTATCGGGATAGATGTTTAGAGCAAGGTTGCAAAGTGACACCAGAAGAGCAATGATGTCAGGCACAGGTAGATGCTGTGCCTCAACCAGGTTCTTGACCTGAGCAAAGAACACCTCATAGAGCTGTACCTTTTCTGTGATTGAGCCTTGGCCGTTGACAGCAGTTGTTTCCGTATCGGCAACTGAAGGCATGGACTCAGCGGGTGTGCTGGAGTCATCGGTGCTGTTCTCGCCCGCAGTTTCGTTGGCAGGCTCCTCTGCCTTGGCTGCTGTCTCATCATCGCTCTCGGTAGTCTTGGTGTCATCAGGAGACTCGGAAGATTCAGCAGAGTCGCTCAACTTGCCATTATCAGGAGATTTGGAATCTGAAGGAGGGGTTGCAGGTGTTTCCTTCAGGAGATTGACTTTCTCCAGCAGTTTTGCCAGTGCATCAGCCTCCATCTGGGCCTTGTCCTCGGATTTGTCCTCCGGTCCATCGCGTTCAGCATACTCGGATAATCGATCCATTAAGCCAATCACAATAGCCTTTACGTTGACGTGAGGGTTGAGCCGGGAGACAGCTCCAAGGAACTGGTCCAACGTGTGCAGGTGGAATTCGTCCGGGAAAACTTGCGTAATCACCTCAAGGAGATACTCTTGGGCAAGAACGTCCCTACATTGAACCACCTGCTCTAGTAGAGGCGCTAGAATGCTGGACTTGTAAGTTTCAAGATCAACGAGCTGGCTTAGGCGCACGATGTTGCTGCCAACAAGTAGCTGCAGCTCCTTTCGCTCTCGAATCCTCTGTTCACGCTCCCTTGAATGACCTTGGTGCTGCAGCCGAACCCATAGTTTGTTCATTTCCACAAAGTTCGTAAGCACAAAGTTGATGGAATCGCTGATGTTGCCCTCGGGACCATCGCTTTCAGTTGTCGGCAAGAAGTCTCTCGCTTGGCCGGAAAGGTAATAACGGAGAAAAAGTCCACGGATAGGATGCTGAACACCTCGACTCATGTCCATCATGTCTTTCATAAGCTCCTTGACGGGCGCATCCTCAATGGCCATGTAAGCGGTTCCCACGGTAATCATGAGATATAACCGCGGAACGATGTTGCCTGCATACTGGACAAGCTCGTAGAGGTCGGCTAGGTGATTGACAGGATGGTTTTCGCGAAGGTGAACGGACAAGTATCGCAGGGCATCGAAAACAGACATGTACAGCTCGTAGTATTGCTTGGGACCAAGGCTGCTGGTACGGAGCTCAGAAACAAGGGTCGAGCTGTCGAGAGTTAGTGATACCGTTCAGGGGATTGAACCACCATATTGCGCTGCGCAGCGCAGCAATCAACATACCAGCACTTAAGCGCATCCATTAGTTTGCCCGGTGTGTCGAGACATTTGCGCATGAGCGAAGTCTGCTGACGCACCGCAACCAAGGCATCTTCAAGCAGACGAGCTTGGTCCTCGGGGGGGGCTGGTGTGGCCATCTTGACGTTGGCGAATATGACAGCGGGGTAGCTTGGAGCAGGTCGGAACAAGCCAAACTCCTAGCAATTCAAAAGAATGCGACAACTATAGAAGCAGTCGTGGAGGCGATGGCAACGAGATCGAACGTTGGACGGAGGTGCCGGGTTGTCGTGAGGTTGCGCCGCATTCAAGGCGCAGAACGGGAACGGGTGCGATGACGATACGGGGGAGGCTGAGATAATGGGTGGGCCCTTGTTGTATCAGTACACCGTAGGCACTGTATGTAGGTTCCATTGGTAGGTAGGTAGCTTACTTGCCCGGGGACAGTGGATGAGGGTGCTGTATCCGTACCTGCACTTTCCATCTTTTAGGCTTTAATAGGTACCTACCTTAGTAGCCTGCAGGGGACTGCAATGTCCATCCCAGCCACCCTGGATGGACCTTCCCCAAGGAGCGGACGGATCACGTGAGGTCTGGGCGCTGGCTCCCTAGGCTCTAGTTAAGTCATGGAGAGAGGAGAATCTCACAGAAAGATGGTAAGAATGGACCTAATTATCACTTAGGCATTCATGAATTACTATTCGAAGGCGTGCTGCTCACACCTCCATGGCTACTAATCGATCCGCTTAATGCCATGACAATCTCTTAGTTCACTAATCTCAGTTGTAGGCCATGGCTGAAACACCCAAACTCCTCGCATTCTATCCATCATTGTCTCTTAATACTTCTCATACGTTTAGGACTCATAATCCTTATTCAGGTTTCTTAACTTGGCAGACATCCGTTCCGTTGACATTTCTTGGATCGGCCAAATACTCCCACACCACAATACTGTGGCTGTCCAACACAGGCTGGAATACCCAAATCATCGCGGAGGAAATCCACTAATGATGTTTCAATTGAGGATGAAAATGCGGCAAGGACCAGCATCATATTCGACTCGGGACTCGGCAAATTGTGAATATCTGCAACAATCACAACCTCTTTGACCGTTCTGATTGAGGCCAGTTCCCGAGCCCACCGCAAACTCTCGTGACGGGTGGAATACAACAGCCGAAAGTCAGATACTGTCAAGCTCTGCGGGCCGTCCCACGATTCTCGTGGCCGAGCGCCTTCGATGACGAGCGTTAACTTGTCCAAGCTCTGCAAACTCTGTAACGAGCGACAGACGGAAGACCAGTCATAAGAATCTGGCTCAATGGCATTTGTCGGACTGCACTTGTAAAGGCTGATCTCGCGAACTAGGTCTCTAGTGCGTGGCGTCTTGTCGGCGAAGAAAGGCACCATTGCCTCAAGATCATCCCCAAAGTGGAAGGCATGTTTTGTGTACAGGAAATGGGACGCTTCCTCTCGTATTTTGCGGTTGATATGCATGATAACTGTGTGCATTGCTCGGTGTGGTTCGGGATCGGCGCAATACGTTGTTTCGTACGACCTCTTTACGATACTTCGCTCCATTATGTTGTATGTTGAACGTTGCGTTGTCGAGCGGCACGCATCATACTCGGACCTCGATTGGTTACGGATTGAAATGTCCTTTGTTCCGCCATTGTCGAGAAGATAGTCGTATATCAGCATACGGATCTCTGGGGGGATTCGCATGAGCATCGGTTCTTCGGCCATGGTGATTGAAGTTGAGCAAACAACGATTGAGATAAGAGTGATGAAGTACGGCGATACAAGGGGGAAGAAGGACAAGATATCTGGAGATATTCGTCTTGAGCAGATGACTCGGTGATGTCAGGCTCTAGCGACTGAGCTAGCTAGATAGTTGATGGTGTCGACGGGTTACTAACACAATGTTGGACAATGACGGGCAATGCGAGGGATCTCGCGTCAGCCGCTATTTCGAACTCAAACTACGGAACAAAGACAATTCATTACGGCACAACCAGTTTGCAGCGCAGTGGTGAATATTTATGTTATTTCTGTGCCTCAAACTGATCCGCAAGTCGAAAGGGTCCGTCCGTCCATCAAGGTGCCCACTCCCCGGGTCCTCCCAAATAACGCTGGTCCGTTGAAACAGTACAGATTCAAGTCATAACCAAACCCCAACACAAGTTCTAAGCGACTCAAGTTTAATATTTCTTTCTTTCGGTTTGGATGGTAGCCCCTGCTGTTGGCAACCATTGGATCAACTATTGTCATCTTTGCTACTGGTTTCGTTTCCGTGGGGTAACGACCCTGGATGCGCCACGTCGAACAACCAAGTGTTTGCCCTACTTCACCTCTCAAGTTCATCCGGAGTCCAAATGTTTCTGCATTGACTTCTTTTTCTTCTTACTTTTCTTTTGCGTTACGCTGTCGCCGATCGCCAGCTTGAAAAAGATTTTACTGCGCTTGCAGCGACTCGATTGTTCACTAACATCAGGTGTGGACCTACAGACCAGAATTGTCCGTATCTTTGCGGACCGCGACCCTACTATTAATCAAGAACCCACAACTAAGACGCTTTCAAGCCATGCTGCCGGGCTCTTGAGATGCGAGCTTGGACTGAGATGTTTTCTCTTCCTCTTCTAGGGATTTGATCACGGCTCCTACCGTGCTATGCGCATAAGAAGGGGGGCGCTAGAAAAATATAGGTACCCAACTTGAGCACTAGAGCACGCATTCCTACGCTGTGTTTGAAGTATCTTTCTTTGTCTTTGAGTTGATCTTTTTGGTTGTCGGCCCATCCGTATCGGAAATGGGCATGATTAGTGCCAAGAATGCTCGGGAAGATGAGTGAATGGCCCATTCCTCTACGCCAGACTCCCTATATAGTCATGGTTACTTCAACAATTACAATTGTGCCTGTCTGTAGCCACTTCTTCTTTGAAGTAGATGTCATCTGGGAAGTTTTGTGGCAGTGTACTGACGAGCTTTTTGGTTTCAGGTTGTGACGACAATCATCCCAGTTCCTTGGATCATGGACTACGATGATAATTTGCGATTCTTAAAAGAACTCACAATATTTTGACTCCACTGGTGTCGCATCGCGATACCGTAGCTTATCATGTAGATAGCATCCACTGAGTCATGCTGCTTAGGCCGAAGGCGCCAGTAAATGCGTTACCGACGCAGCCAGAACTTGTGGAAGGTGACCAACTTTGCCATTTCATCCTTGCCGTGTCCCAACAGAGTACAAATAGGTAAAAATATAGGGACTCATAACTATATCTCCCGATTAAACGATGGTTTGTGTTGGTGCATTTACCAAGTCAAGTGAGACAGAAGGAGTTCTGCGCTTGCTTCCAGGTGTCACGAGCTAGCAATTATAATAGGGATTCCTTTTCTTGCTGGAGTTAATTGTCTTTCCTATGTGGCCTTGATAGCGCCTTGACGCACCCCAACTATCTGCAGCAAACTTTGAAGCACAGGTCTAACCAAAATAGCCCCAGATCAACTGTAGCACCGAGGGTCTATTAGTGTTGGCAATGATACGATGCTGGTAAGTTTATGGGGAAAGGGCTCCAGACTCCCGCATCCGCAAAAGTCTAGGGTGGATAATGATCGACTCCGTACGCCTGTATGCTTCTCGAAACTGATATGGAATATTCACGGACAATAACCCCTGCTATAATGATAAGTAATAAGTCTGCCCCCACTTCCCTTAACACCAAGACCTTCATTTTAATCACATTACTTCAATAACATAATTCTTAATTAAATTAAGTTTAATAAATATAATAAATATATTATTTAATTCTCCTAAACCAGGGAATTAATATTTTATATATTAACCGTAGGCGCAATAATATATATATAATCTTTTCTCTATTGAATTTATTAGCTTTAAAATTATAGTCTAGGGTATTCTATCCTATGCAATCTTTATATAATATGCAAATTCGGCCCAGTTATAATAGTTATCCTTTAGATCCTTAAGATAAGGGAATCTCTTTTTTAATTCTACTTTTAAGATATACTAAAGGTTCTTAATAAGGCTTAAATCAAGGGAATTTAAAGGCTATTTAATCTATTTAATAGTATAATCTAATAGGAATTCTTTAACTTCCTTAGAGATATAAATACTAGCATTATCCTATTAAAAAATCCTAGTGCTATTATATAAGGGAAAGAGGCTATTATAAAGGGCTATTTAATAACTCTAATTACTATAACTATTCTTTTTTAATAATAAATTATACTTTATTAAGATTATTAGCATTTATCCTATTAATTATATTCCTGCTTAAAATATTATAGAAATAACTGATTTAATATAAACCTATAGATTTATAAGGTTTAGATTATACTTCTTATAAAGTATTTAGAAAGCCTTAAGGTTAAGGTTATAAGGGGAGTTATTAATAGAAGATTTATCTAAATAAATTATCTAATCTAGTAATTAGCCTAACTTAAGTATAAACTTTAAATAGATATACTGTAACTAATTCTTTAACTCTTAGTAACTACTTTCTTATAAATTAATATCTAAGAAAAGTATATTTAAATAATATATAGGGTCTCTCTATTGCTTTCTATTTATACTAATAGTAAAAAGATATAGTATTTTTCAGTATTAAAAGGCATACTAATTCCCCGGATTATAATAAGAAATCCTCCTACTTAATAAAAGGATCCCAGTAAATAATATATATAATATATTATCTTTAGGTATAATTAAGCTTCTTAGGAGTACTATTTTAAGACTTATTTTATATAGTTACTATCTAGGTAAATCTCTTTTTAATAGCCTTAATGCATTTATAATCTATCCTTAACTTTAATGCAACTATATACTATAATATACCTGCAATTTACATACTAATTATCGCGCCTTTTATACTAATACTCTATTCTATATTTTTCCTATAATTTTTAATAAGAATATTATAAAGCTCGTTAAAATTAGACCCTATTTAGATATAATATTACTGTTTTATCATATAAGGGTATTAATATTATATCGAGGAGACGGGCAGGGTATATCAGAAGTGGGGGCAGACTTATTACTTATCATTATAGCGCAACTTGTACTTTCTGTTTTTTTTTTTTTTTTTTTTTTTTTTAAGAATACTGCTGACATATCCTCAAGCCGCGAACTTAACGTCTCACAGTGCTATGCCTATTCCTCGGTATTAAGTGCTACTCCGAAAAGCTCCCCTGATTCCCGTCTCTCAGCTTGATATACACAGATACATAATCAGAAACATGCCAAGGCAGTTCTATATCCGGGACGCTGATGCGTTGTTCAACGATGCTCAGTTTATAATAGACGCATTCGACTCAACGTTACCTCACCTGGCGGCTACTGGGAACTCTGAGCAATGGGGAACAGAACCCCTCTCGAAGAAGAAAGGACACATTCAACGTATGCATGATACGGTGGCGAAATCGGACAGTTACCGTAAGACAAGAACGGGTGAGCCTTTAAGGGTTTTCATTGCCGAGATTGAGGACGATTATGGCAGTTCAGGACCGCCGGCAAACGACAGCCTGGCCCGACGTACGGATGGAAACGGAAATTCCTTCGTGTCGGTCGGGTTCGTTGAAGTTCTTGATGAACAGTTCGTAAGTTATTTGAAGGCTTCAGGTGACTTAAAGGACCATGTCGGACCGGCGTTGGAGAAGGGCAATTTTGTCTTTCTACAGTACCTCGTGACGGATCACAGAGTGGGTGACAAACGCCGAGGCGCCGGTGCTGCACTTCTTCAAAAGGTGAAGGATTATGCTGCTGAGAAAGGCTGGAAGACAATTTGGCTCGACTGCTGGGATGGGGGTAATGGGCAATTGGTACAGTATGTCGCGAAATACTTCTCGTAAGCGGGCATTATGATCAAGACACTTTACTGATTGACGACAGATACTACGTCGACCGAGGCTTCCGAATTATGGGAAGCTTTCGGAATACCCATGACAAGGACGAAGCACCATGGAAGGGCAAGCTTCTTCGTATGGATTTGGCGTAAGGGCTGCTTCTTATTCATTTTATCTGTAGCTCACTTCTCCAGAGGAGGCGTGTCCATGTAATTACCAAAGAAAGCATCTCGGCCACCTGCAACCTCCGCGTCTTCAACCAATCGTCGCAATTCCTGATCCTCTTCCTTACTCAATGTTACCTTTGCCGCTCCTACATTCTCCTCCAAATATTTTATCTTCTTGGTGCCCGGAATCACAAAGACATTTGGACTTTGATCTAGAAGCCACGCCAATGTCATCTGCGAGGAAGTGTATCCCTTGCTCTTTGCCATCTCGTCGAACTTATCCACGATCTCCAGATTCTTCTTGAAATTATCCCCTTGGAAACGAGCCAATCCTCGTCGACTGTCACCCTCTTCGAAGTCGTCGACAGAACGGAATCGGCCGGTAAGAATACCCCGACCAAGGGGGGAGTAAGCGAACACAGCGATGTCAAGCTCTCTGCATGTTTTGAGGATGTGTGTTCCTGAAGGGCCCTCAATATCGAGTGTCCAAGGATTATACTCGACTTGTACTGCTGCGATAGGATGGATAGCGTGGGCACGACGAACGGTTGAGGAGGACACCTCTGACAAACCCAAATACTTGACTTTTCCTTCGCTGTTTAATCGTCAGAACCCTTTGTTGATTTGTTTACGAGGCAGAGAGGCTTCAACCACTTACTCAACGAGCTGCTTCATAGCCTCAACGGTCTTCTCAATAGGCACATCCTCCCTGGCGCGATGCATATAGTACAAATCAACATGATCCACGCCAAGTCTCTTCAGACTCTTCTCAATACTCTCCCTCACATGTTCAGGAGTCGAGTCAGTAACAATGCCCTTATCGGACATCTTGATTCCAAACTTGGTCGCGAGAAAGATGTCCTGACGACGCTCGGGGTGGAGCTTGAACCACTTCCCAACAAGGTCCTCGCTATCGCCATAGATGTTAGCTGTGTCCCAATTGGTACAGCCGAGCTCCCAGGCACGATCAAGGACCTTGAGACGTTCTTCATCGGGCCTAGATGTGTTAGCCTGAAGGACATTGGGATGAGTGAAATCTTTGGGCATACTCAGCTGCTCCATATGCGATGCTCAGACCCATGAGACCGAAGCCAATGGCTGGGATCTTGGTCCCATTCTTTGTAAGTTGACGAAGGGGCAGTTGAGCGGGAGGGGCCATGATGGATTATAGATGCGTGTAGTAGGTCTGACTGTTCAGGTTAGTAGTGTACAAGCAGAGTTGAGTCTAGTGTTGTGTAAAAGGCAACTGAGGCTTGATACTCTGGAAACATCTTTCTTGATAGCTGAGAGAACACAGTCTTTATATACTTGTTTAGAACCCCGGTTCCTTTTCCATGGACTATCCACTGAGACAATACAGCCTAACTTTCCTGCACGACAGGCTTAGCACCACAACAATAGCTACAAGAAATCCCCACTGGCGGACCGAAGTTAAGCTTGTCTCCGAAGCCCCCATCATCATGCATGAATGACTAAGCCAGCTAAACTGAAATTGTATCGTGCACTTATACGATACTACAATATTCATAGTTGGGTTTGTACAACGAAACCACAGTGACGCGTGCATCGGTGCTTGATGGACATGAGGTCGGTGTTGTCGGCGATAAGGCCAACCGTCAAGGTCCAGGGCTCAGTTTAAGACACAAGAACACCAATGTCAGGAACAAATAGATGGTCTTAAACCAAGCTCAAGGTATCAAAAAACTGTAGAATCGCTATATTACGCTACTCATCCGTCTATTTTGTCTTGCGCCTCGCCTTAAATGTCTTGAGGGGATCTCGCTTCCTTGAGCCGACCTTGAATCCTCGACCCTTTTTACCCTTGCCCTTTTTGTCTTTTCGCATGGCCACGAAACCAACGTCTCCTGTCAGAGCCTGCTTGCCGTCCTTTGGCATGAGGTACTCGGGTATGTGTTTCAAATGAGCCTGTTGTCTGGCAGTTCGGAGTTCGCCATCATGACGAAGGTGAGAAAGTTCAGTTGGGTTCTCCTCGAAGTATCTGAGACTTATTAGTACAATCCCTGCACAATGGCAGTGTGGCGTGTTCTTACCGCTTAAGCTTCTCACTCTTCAATAGTTCTTGTCGCAGCTCTCGTGTTCGGGCTTCTCGGATAGCAACCTTGGTAACGGCACGCAGGGCATCGTTCATACGGTACCGGAAAGGATCCACTTGCTTCATGTTGAAGTTGTATGGCTTCACCTCCTTATCGCGCTTGGCTTGTTGCCTAACGATCCTAGCCATAATCTTCTCGTCGTTTTCACAGGCCGGTGTAGATGTAGGCATGTGTTTTCGGTACAGGTCCTTAGGAACCACAAAGGACAGAGCCATGCCAGTCTGGCCAGCTCGCGCTGTGCGTCCTATTCTATGTGTATAGGCTGATGCTGTGGAGGGAAGATCGAAGTTGATGACTGCGGAAACCTTCTTGAAATCAACACCTGTGAATGTATTGTTAGCATTCTCATCATAGGTAGGATTGTTGCCTCAAGCGCTGGGCATGACATACCTCTTGATACGCCATATTCCTTATCACCACTCTTGGACTTCCTGGCTTTCTTCTTTGGTCGCTTCGCTTCTGTCTCTGCGTCGTCGCCTTCGTTACTCTTCTTGGAGTCGTCCTCGGCCTCGGCAGTTTCGGCAGGCTCGTCATCTCCGAGCATCTCGTTCTTCTCATCGGCGGCGATAATGATATCGTAAACATGTCGATTGAACTCCTCGACAACATGAACTCGCGAGTTCAGGGGCAGCTCTGAGTTCAAGATACAGCTGCGAATGCCAAACTGCTCAAAGAAGAGCTTAAGACGGTAGCATCGGTCGATATCGCTAACAAAAATGATGCACTTGCCCTTGATCAACTTCAGCTTGAAGATGACATAAGCAAGCAAGAACTTCTCGTCTTCACCACACCTAGAGATTTGTTAGCAACCATTCCTTTATATACTGCAGTTCATATGGCTTACTTGGCGACAAACTGAGTAATACCCTCGCCTTCGACCTCCTTCTCCTTCAGATCCAACAAGGTAGGGTCACGTCGGAAGATTCCCTTGAGTGTGTCGACCTCATCGGAAAGAGTAGCGCTCATCATCATAACCTGCACACCCTTGGGAACTAATCGTGATAAGTTCTCAAGATCCTCGCTATAACCGTAAGAAAGAACGAGATCCGCCTCGTCAAGAATAAGATGGGTGAGCCTGTCAATTGATAGTGCGGAAGAGTTGACATTTTGCCAGGCAGTCGACGGGGTCGAGATGACGATGTCGGGGGAGACGGAGAGAAGGGCGCGCTGGACTTTGCTAGAGACCTTATCGGTTAACTTGGCGGTGCTAATATCCTTTGCGCAGAACGAAGCAAACTGTTCAATCGCCTTCGAAACCTGATCTGCAAGCTCACGGGTCGGGACGAGGATAAGAGCGGTCGTGAAAGCAGTGGAATCAGTCTAGAGACACATTGAGTTAGCAAGGGCCTTCATCTTGAGTAGCAGGTAAAGCATACAGCTTTGCGCTTCAGAATGCTCGACAACAGAGGAAGAACATATGCGGCGGTCTTTCCGGAACCACAGTCTGCTTTGGCGAGAACATCCTGTCCGTTGAGAGCCAGAGGAATCGCCTTGCGCTGCACGAGAGTAGGCTTGGCGAACTTTTGCTGGGCGATGGCCTGTAGCAATCTAGGATCAAGGCCGAGATCGACAAAAGAAGTCTCTTCAGCCTGTTTTTGCTCAGGCTTTGTAGACTTTTCAACCTCGGTGCTTGTAGAGTTTTCGGCTGGTACAGGCCCCTCTGCTTGGTCGCGCTTTCTCTTTGTAGAGGCGCTCATTGTGAAAGCTGGTTGTGGTGTCGTGATGGGCTGTTGATGTATGTCGAAGAAAGATGGCGATGACCCAAGATAATCTTTCTGCTTCAGTGCTTTCCTCCAAATTTCTAGCGGGCCTGAGGGGCAGTTTGGTGGTACTCATGCGTCTGATTGGCCATAAGATTTAAGCGCTAGCATCCTTCGGTCTAGCTTGCTAAAGTTTCGAAAATCGTTCAGAACTTTTTTTCTTCTTATCGTGCTTATCAATACATGAAGATCCATCCATCCACACGTGTGCATCTGTCGCAGGACTTTTTATTTGACCGGGAATAGCTTCAAGTGTCAATTACGATGAGTATTTGCGAACCAATGGCATATATTTGACAAGATGCCACAAATTCAAGCTCAGAAATTTCATTTTAAAACTATACGCGCACACGATTCAGGCATTTATAAACCACTAACCCCTCCTTTCACGAGTCTAAGTTGCGCTCTTTGCTAGGCACACGTCTTATAATAAAACCCATAGCATATCACGGAAACAAAGTAGTAATCAACTTTTCCCATCATAGGTAATCAAAAATTTATTAATTCGTTTGTACAATCCAATTTTATCCCTTTAACTCCCAGTCATTAACCCTTGCTGACAAAAACTTGCAAAACTAAACCATTGTCTACGCGTTTGTATCTATCATTTCGTTTCTTTTTCCTTCCTTTTTTTTTCGTCCCTTACCACTTGATGACAGGGTTAGGGAAGTACTCGGCAATGAGATCCATGTAGTAAGGCTTGAGCTTCTCAGCATCGGGGACGCCGTCACTCTTGGAGTACAAGTCATAGGGGTTGAAGGCGTTGACAGCCTTGAGCATCTCCCAGTCCTTGTCACACATGAGGTGCTGGTACGCACCCTCTCGGTGCCATGGGTAGAACGAGTGGTAGCGGATCATAGCAAGAGCCTCATCGGGGAGGGTAGACTGGTCCTTGACGACGTGATAGAGATACTCGTCATGACCCCAAGAGAGCATGATGTTGTCAAGACCACAGTTGGGAGAGTAGATACCGAACTTGGTGTTGAAGTCAGGGTTGACAGCATCAGGGTTCCCCTCAGTAAATGTATCAGGGTAGATGATCTTGTCAGAGAAAGCACAGCCAACGGGGAAAGTGTCGCCAACAACGTCCCATTGTCCCTGAGTCTCGAGCTCGGGGAAAAAAAGCATCAGCTTGCCAAGGTCGTGGATGAGACCAGTGAGCTGCATCCATCGAGGCTTGCCATCGCGGCGAATAGCTTCAGCGGACTGGAGAAGATGCTGGATCTGGGAGAGGGAGGTGTCGGGGTCGGACTCGTCAACGAGCGTGTTGAGCTTCTCCATGGCCTCCCAAATGGTCATCTCAGGGCGAGGACGAGAAGAATTGTAGAAGCGGTTACGGGCAGCAAGGTTGTAAGCGACAGTCTGCTTGTGGTGTTGTTCGCGGTAGAAGTTCTTGACGCGGTCGGTGGCATCGGCGTATTGGCGGAAGGTGTTCTTGTCCTTCTCCTTGTCGAACTTGGAGGATTCGTCGTACTTGGAGGATTCGTCGTACTTGATCACGTTGACATTGTCAATCTTATCAGAGAGAGCCTCGAGAGCTTGGCCATCATGGCTGGAGAAGTCGTCAATGACAGCACTGGGGGCCATTGTGAAGTTTGTAAAACGTGTAAGTGAAAGTGAAAGTGGCAAGGGTAGTAGAGACTATTGTATAGAAGAGGTTCGATATCTTGAAGATGGTTGGAGTTGTTGGTCAAGTATGAAATAGGGAGAATGAGAGAACGGTGAGCTTGAGGAATTGGATCTGGAAGTGGTGACAAGGCCGGTCTTATGTAGGATGTCGTTGATGTCAAATTCGTCTCTATCAGGTATGGAACCTGATCTCATCCAATATCGAAGTTTTCACTTTGCCCGCACACCATTGCTCTTTCCCGCTCGCTTTCCTCTATTCTTTCTTATCTTCCCCGCATTATTGAAGGTACAAACTTGGGTCATGACCAATATGTGTCACCCGAGTGGGTGTTTTGCTTTGCAACTCTCGTAGACTTGGTCTCAATGTGGTTCAGACTTGGTCGAGATCTGGAGAATGATGGATCTCGGCGGGCAAGATTTCCCAGTTGAGTTGCACGTATCGAGTTAGACCCGCCGATGTATCGCCACTAGCAACCATGTAAGGTCCTGTTCTTCTCTGTCTACAGTTAGCTTCGCCGGAGATAGCTATTTATGGCAATTGACGTTACCCCGGAATAGCATCATAGCTTGAGCAGTGGAGATTTCACAGATATTTACCTCAAAATCCCACGTTTACTCCATGTTGTTAATTTCCTTCTACGTCACGCGGGGGCTGACCGGTAAGACTTCCTGTTCTCCTGCCTTGAGGTTACAGAATATTCGCTTAGATCTTTGTCTGAGGTCCCCTGAGCCTACCCTGTCGACGATAGCATCACCTGACGAATGTCAGCTGCTCTTGGAAGAGATCCAAGCTTGTGCTAGACAAGACAAGACAAGGCAAGACAAGGCAAGGTTTAGCGGTGAAAATGCGTCTACCTGTTGGAAGAAGATTCGAAGAAGTCTTAATTTAGAGGCTCTCATGCTTAAAATTTTGAGCATCCTGTATCCTCATCTGTCAGAATCTAGCTAGATACATCAGATGTTGTCTCGCTTGCCGTCTTTTTCCCCAAACGTGCGTCCACGTCAACGAGTCGCGATCTGGGGAAGTTTGACTACTCGTATGTCCTTTTTCTTGATTTTAGATTCGTCCCATAATCTTTTCGGTTCCCCGATGCTGTATTAGAGCTCACAGTTCTTCAACATCGCCTCCTCGATAAGGTTTTAGTCTCAAAGGACCGGCACCAAAACGAACATCTCGCTGCTAAAGCCTCGCTCTCGTGGTAATTCTGCCCGAGTGGATCGGCTTGGGAACTTTGGCGTCACGAAGCATCGGAAAAAGTTTCGCTCTTGGGTTTTTGTAGCTAGTCCCGGAGAGGTGAATGTTAGTGAAGTACCGTTCTTGGTAAGATTCCCCGGTTATTGAATCGTTATGCAACATGCACACAATCCTATTATCCACCTCACCTTTCACTCTTGCCATAATTGAATAATCGAAAGAAGAAAACTCTTGGGCAGTTGCAGTAGACATATAACATGTAGCTCTACTTCCTAATCAATTGTGAAGAAACCATCCTGATTGCCTGCCCACCTAACCTATACCACCATCAATGCCAGTGGTTTAAACATTACCAACTGCCCTGCATATAATCTGCTCAGTAGCGTTGCAGACATTTTCATTATATACACTTGTTTATTTATTAAGGGGGCATACTAACTCTGAAGCGCTGCTCTATTGTGCTGTGAGGATATGTCTACTCAACCCTACAACTCATCCATACAGGGGGCTTTTTATCCTCACAACGACAGTCCATTTGGTGAGTAATTTACAGTGACGAAAGCCATCAGATGTTTTTAATTAACAATGGATTACACCGTAAGCTTCTAGCCAGGCCGTTTTACTTACAAATGCTCTACCCGTTCAATAGATGGATGATGGAGAAACTAAGATTAAGTGTAACACCACGGCCAAACAAGCCACTCTTGTACAGCATTCCATCATCGAGAGTAAAATCTGAACGTTGTAAATATATTCAGTCTTGATGAAGATATTACCGTGCCAAAGAGAAACTTGATAATGCCAATTGATCGATATTGATGGCGTCATTCATTTCAAACTATATGCTGTATTGTTATAGAAACCGTAAACAAAGTCCCAGCCTATGAAGACGATATCGTCCTACTCTAATGATAAGCCATACAGTGCTAGTACGGCTCAAGAGAAAGCATGTAATAACAAGAATGAATAACAGGAGAAAATGTCGGAGATGACGGGACGGTGATTGTATGGACCTAGTGTTATGAATATTACCGGGCCTCTTTATACCGCCTTGATCTCGATATTTCTTATATCACAAACATTTCGAGAATGGTTTAATATCACGTTACTGCAAGACTCTTAACGACTGGCCCGAAATCAAGTGGTTTTTAGTTATTGACAAGGAGTGACAAGTGAGCCCCAGAGCGAATGTTTTTTGATAATGTTCTGCCACTGTCGCTGCCGATGACCTCTCCCAAAACATCATGATCAAACGTTAGATGCGGCCGCTCAAAAGGATCATCACGATCTCTCTAAACCTTGTCTTTAGTATCTTAGGCATCGATTGGGCTACATGTGGCTAGGATTCGAGTGTGAAATCAATATCCTAAGAGACAAGAACCCGAGGTTTTCTTTTCAAGGTAAATAGGAGCGAAATCGTAGTGATATTCAGGGCTGGCATGCTTAAAGAGTCGTCTGTTTTGACCACATTGGCTCAAATGAGTCGAGTTTGGCCAATACATAATTCTACTTGACAAGTTGAATATCAACTGAAGCGGAGATTTTAGTCTATGCGCTCTCACCAACGTGAAAACCCTGATTCTAATCTAGAGTTAGAATTACTACTGGGTTCCCTGTTAACTCAAAGTCCAACCTTTAGTCTCGAAATTCCGGACAAAGCGTTTCCGCGGGCGTAGAGTGACTGTATATTGGCTGAAGCCCATGAAAGTGATCCTTGAGGAAATCAAAACACAGGGCAGTCTAACCCATTTCTATTGTCCGAGCGTGGGGAATGGCTTGTTTTGTGGTCAAAGCCATTTTTGCAACACCAAAATTAGAATCAATAAAACGTGCCGGTTGAAGAAGTGGCTGTATGCCTGCAACAACGTCCAAGCCACCCATGTCGGTGATGGCGGCACTATCCTTGTGTGAACGATAACTGAATTTCGGGTTCTTACTGTACTGGATCGTACGTAATTCGGAGGCATTTTGTTACCTCCCGACCCTACTGTAGATCGTCAAAGCTAAACTTCCCCTCTTACTCCCGGCCTCCTCGGAAAAAAAGAGCATGATGGAATCAACGGCAGTTAACCCCGCCGTTTCATTCTCCTCCTAGTCCGGGCGATCTGTTGCTGATCTCTAGTTGATACAACCTTTCATCTGCTTGAGGTTGAGGATTCGCCGGGTACTGTTCCCGTCGCTTTGGACTTGTGGCCCAGCTCATGATTGGTGGGAGGGTTCCGAATAGTTTTATTAGAGATCGGTTGGCAATACAAACCGATGTTGCTTGGTTCAACGTGTGCCAGCCAGCCAGCCACGTCAAGTCTGGATTGAGCTATAAAGGTAAAGACAGCGGCAGTGGCAACTCCCTCGGCCCGGCTATCATTATCGCGAGAAACCTCTTTTCTCACCTCGAAGCGCACCGTAATATGAATGGAGGCATGCCAGTTGGGCTTATTTCCTTGATATGGATGGATGGATTTTAATAACAATAAAGTATTGTTCGTTAGCTGTTAGTGCAACCACTAAAATGAAACCGGCTTTTCTATCAAATGTCTCCGATCAGACCATTTGTGACCTGACACGGCACTACACCTCAGACTATCTACCTAACTAACGTTAGTTCATGTTGTCCTCCTCGTCTGACCTTGGGAAAACCCCGTCTGGCAGTCCTTTGGCATGCACCTCAGCCAACGGCCACAAGTTTGTTGCCGCGGAACCATTAAATCGGTCAGATCTAGACCTGAATCTCTCTTCAGAATTACCCAATTAGGTAAGACCTGCCACAGAGGTATGTCAGTCAACATTTACCATGTGAAGACGTCAAACTAAAAGGCCATGACTAAAAAAGAATAACTCCTAAAAAAAACTCTATTGTCACCATTTTGTGATCGTGATGAGTATCTACTAGGGGAAAGGTAGTATGTGTCTTGTTGTGAGATCACAGACGATATGCAAGGCATCGAATCAATCACCAAAGCTAAGTCATGCATATATGAAGCATCACATGGGCATTAATTGGCTGATTAACTCCGTAACCAAGCCAACTCGGATGGATAACTCCACAAGGGACCGATAACGGGTAGCCAAGATCAATGAGCAATTCAAGAGGCAGGTACAGCATTATCTAAAGGCACTTTTGTGTGCACCAGAGAAATACTTCCCTTCCTTCAAGCGTTGCAGTTGCAAGAGATGATTCCAGCTCAACCGTTCCCTAGAGTTGACATGTCTCATCAGTTGGCCAATCTGCTGGTATAATGGGATCCTGCACAATGATAACCTGGCCCATGTCAGAGCGAGCGGCGCCGAGGCCGAGACCAAGACACGTTTCGCAATCAGATCAAACTGTCATGTCACAGATTACTTCAACCCCTTAGTTCGAACCATGACGCGACCTGTACTGTATGTGCGTCCTGTAGTGAATATTCTCAAAAGGAAACGGTTTCATCAAGCTGATAAGAGAAAAGAGACAAGAGACAAGAGAGAGACCGTTGATACCATTCCATATTGGTGAGAGGCCTTTGGTGTAGCAGCCCTGCTAGCCCATCAAATCATGTCGTAGAGAGGGGTTCGTTATTATACCAAATCCCGTCTTTGCAGAGACAATGAGGAGCCACCCTCCAGGAACACCGTTGGGGAATGCAGATACCAAAGCTAATCTCCCCGGGACGCGAACCGTGCGCTTCAAGGTGTTTAGCGGTTGAGTCCTTTCGTCTTGTTAGCGTATGTAGTCTCTTGACGCCTCGCTTCAAATTTGCAGATTCGGATATGTTATGTTTGCTTTCTGAAGTGGCCTAAAACATCCTCTGAGATGAGATGGGATCTTGCAAGAAGACTGTTGGTCTTGGTCTGAGCAAAAAGACATATTCCTTTTTGGGCAAAGGCAGACTCATCGATGCGTTACGTAGGGCTGCGATGAAACCGACAACGGGCAGCACAGTGACAGGTCGTTTTTGTTTACAGAACAAACAGCAGGAGAAAGTGACACAGACATTGGCTAGACCTCCAACGGTTATCTCGAAGGCCTGGTGAGTAATGCTAACAGCTTGTGGTCTTCATGTCTCATCTTGCTCAGTCGTGCATACATGATATCGCGATCTACTCGGGAAATTTGGACCTGCCTAACAATGCGTGTTTGCCTTAACGGAGAATATTAAAGCGATACATGTCGATCTTAGACGAGTAGTGATAGGAACGGTCTTGGCGTTGCGCCCGATCCTAATCTAGTCGGCGTAATCTAGGGTCAAGTATTGAAGAGCCACACATCGTGATTCTGGACTACCAGGTTAGCTTTGCTTTCAAATCGAAACTATTATTTAGGAATGCAGCTGTCGACTTGTCTCCGATGTATTGCGGAGCTTATCATGTTGTTGCGTCCTGAGGCGGCGTTCAACGAACTTGCATTTGAGAATTGGCAATGATCATGTTGGTGGACATCTGGAGGAGACGGAGGAGACGGAGGAGGCGGAGGAGGCGGAGGGGATCACTGGAACGGTATGGCGAAGCCGTGTGCGGAGATGTCAACCTTGATCGACAGCGATACTGTATTTGCACTTTGTTAGTACGTAGTGAAGTCTCATGTTCAGCTGCTATTGGCGGCTTCGTGAACTTGGGCTTCATCGGAGCTCCCCGCCAGCTGCATGCTTTGAAGAGTAGTTCCTCTCCGTCTGCAAAACAAAGAAAACCATAATCTCCAATCTCATCATTCTAGTCCCAAACAAGTATAACCACGGGATCTGACGCTAGAGGGTCCGGGAACACGAAGTGGGCTTGGACCCAAGAGGCTGGCTAGCTAGGCTAGCTTAACTGCTGTCAACCTCAGAGCCAAGTGACTGTAGTACATGTCTAGCAAGGGTACTGTATCTACCTAGCGGCTGAAGTAGAGCTGCAGCCCGCAAGCGAGCAGACCTGGCTCAACGAAGCAAAACCCGAAAGTTGCATCGGAGATGGCTGCAGGCTGACCATCGAAGCTTGTGGCTACCTGAGATGCAAGAGTTGAGGGCCAGCGCAAGAGAGCGAACCGGCTGGCTTGACCTTGTGTTGGAGGTTTCTTCGTCTTCTTTACGCTCTTGTAAGCCTCGACCCTTGGGTCATCAAACTAGACCCGAGCGATACGTTCGCAGTACGAACAAAGCCGCGTCAGGAGTCAACCTGCCTGCCATAAATCAGCCATGGCAGTCACTCGAGGGAAGATTCCAGTCTAATAATTGGGGCGTTAGAGGCACGTTGTGGATGGGGAAAAAAACGGCCGCCCAGAACCAGGAACTCAGCAAATGTTCACTCTTGTGGCTCGCCGGCGGAGCAAGGTCTCAACCAACTGCGTCCGAAGCGTCATCGCTAAAGAGTAGCCTCGATACACCCTATGTAAGCATGCACCGTGTTGCTGGACGGTGGCGCCACTGAGGTACAATACTGAACCGACCAGAAACGCACATTCATCTCGATCACTTGGTTGTGATCGAGCGAACGTCAATCGCCATTTGGATGTTATGTTTTCGTCGGATAGTCCACCGATATTCCATGCCCGTAGTATTATATTAACCCAAGGGGAGGCCTTGACGAGCGCAAGAAGTACCTATTGCCCATTCCTCCAATCCAACTTTTGTGCGTATGGAACTGAGCCACATAAACGCCTGCGCTATGCCGTACGGAGTTGAGAGGTTCACTACTCCTCTTTAATGTACCTTTGCCGTTGGGAAAGCTTGCTGATCCTCTAGTCCTGGTTAGCAAGTCTTTAGCACTGCACAGTACTACCAGCCAAGAAAGACGTTGATGTTTTGCTAGCCCTTCTGGCCCTTGTCCTGGGTTCGAGTTTTGAAGTTCCTGGTCAATGGGGCCCGAGCTTAGTCTCTGGCTTAGCTCCAATGTCCATCCATCTCGGATGCAGGAAGAGATGAGCCGGACCTGGGGCCCTTGCAATTGTCGTTCAGGGTCAAGCTTTTCTTACGGTTGTGCACATTTCTCGACATCTTGTCTCTTCGGCCGAGTTGTGCTTACCAACTTCAGATGCGCTTGAGCTCGGCCGCTGTCGGCTTGCTGCGCATCGCATACACAATGCAACCTACTTCGTGCGTTGCAGTAAAAAGTGTAGCCTTAGCTCTAATCAGTTTGCGCAGCTCGTTTTGATGCTGTCCAAAAACTCTGGACTCTTGGCCTGTATCGATGCCGAAGCTTCCAATGTCACATCGGCTCCATTGAAGCTGTTCTGCCGCGCCCTTTTGGAAATGCCGATGTAAATATCTGTTGGGGACGTATCCTGGGCTCGAAAAGCCCAGGATATGCAGATCAACGTGGTCTTTGATGGTGGCCAGGGCAGTTGGGATCTAGCCGAGTCTTGCCTCGTGAGCAACATCAACATCCCCTTTGCCAGATGCAGGATAATTCAGACGCCACCATATGTTTCCAGGTACAACATTGTGCAAACGCCAATATGGTGTTAAGTGCGCCTATAGTAATAAACCAAGGAGATGGAATGTAGTCCTGAGCATCTCAAACACTCCCTCGTTGGCCGCCTTCCGCGTTCGTAGGCATCAAGGCGTGCAAAAGCCACTGCATGAAACTGTTGCAAGGTTGGGCACCTTCGAGAGAGACCGAGCTAAGAGCAATATGCGAAAGGAGCCTGGACCAGTAAGACTCAAGGTATCTCATGTTCCAAGGATTTGAGGGAGTGGTTATGGTGGGCAATTGCTTGAGTGATCCCACCTGGTCGAAAGTCTATTTCCCCTCATGTTCTGGCCTAGACTGTGCCTTCTCCGCTTATCGAGTCTGGCCCTGGTCTAATTGTTCCGATGTCATATTGTGGTAGAGCTGCACTGGGCTGAAGACTGTCGTGCGTATTTGGGGTGGGATAAGGTACTGCTTCGTTCTGGTCTGAACTAGCTGCCAGCAGGTCAAAGCGAGCCCGTCATATATTCAGCAGGAACCCCCATTTCCGAATCGCCAACTGTGTCGAAACTTTACATTCTGCCTTGCCTCATAGCAATCGTGTCCAACAACAACCCTGCTCCTCCTCTTGGCTGTATCAGCGGCTACTTATACCAACTGCACTCTAATTGGCAAAGATCCCATTACAACTGTGCCAAGTCCAAGACACACCCAAGCAATCCGCCATAAGTAACAGCTGTATTCTGTTCGATTGAGCAGACGAACGTTTCTTTCCATGGCTGCCTTCGTCCACTCTTATCCTCACACATTGGACATTCCATTTGGCAACCCAATGAATATCATGCCCACAACCCCATCATCCGGGTATACGATGGCATCCTCTTCTTATTTCAACAGAACACCATCACCAACGAGTCGAGGAAATATCGGATTTCAACCCTATCCCGGTCAGGCTCAGGGTCCGTCCTTCTTTGAGGAGGCCATAGGTGGCTCTCCCTTTCCGCAAGAAATACCTTTCGCTCTCATGCAACCTCCCCATTATAACTCCACACCAAGTATGGTCAACGGCTTTCCACCCTCAGCTGCTATAGTGCCAAGCTGCGAGGCCGAACAAAAGTCCGCTTGCCAACCCCGGTCCCGAGACACGCACCAGCTGAGCATAAACACTTCCGATGAAGCAAGCGGTCAAGCTATCATAGTAAGATCTCCCAAGCCGAAGAGACGCGGCCGTAAGCCCAAGGGAGCATCCAAAGATTCAGTCAAATCTCGGCACGACATAGAGCTCGATGAAGACGACCTCCCCAGGGACCCCCGGCGTCGGCGCATTCTTGAGCGCAACAGAATAGCTGCTACCAAATGTCGCCTCCGAAAGCGGGATGAAGCATCTGCTCTTGCTTCTCAGGAACAGGCCATGGAAGACCAGAACAGATATCTCTCATCGTGTTTTGACTCCCTGACTGCTGAAATATATCATCTCAAAACTCAGTTGTTGCAGCATACAGATTGCAACTGCATTCTTATCCAGAAGTATATCTCCAACGAAGCTAAGAAGACAGTCGATGGTCTACTCGCCTGTCCCTCTAACTTTCAACCTGACAACGACACTATAAGCCCATATCGTCGCGGCTCGTGTCATAGTGGCACGAGTCCCACAGAGTCGTTGGGTGTGCCTACACCCGAGTTCGAGGGAGCTTCCCCAGGCTGGCCACAACCCTTCCACTCCGGACATGGATCTTCACCAGATGGGACAGAGGAGATGTTGAATCCTTATCTCAAAGCATCAGTCCAAATGCACAGCCAGTCGTTCGCCAGTATGTCACCGCTGCAGCATCATGGGCCCGAGGTATTTGCCGGCATGGGTCACCAGCCCCAACAATTTGATGTAGTCAACGGGATCCCTTCCTGGGCGTTCTGATAACAATATTATGGCCTTTTGATTCCGTTCATGGAACGGTATAGCGACCCCAGCTAGCTTGGAAGAGTATAGTTTGAGACTTGAAGACGAAAAAAAAAGGGTCTCCTGGATAAAGGAGCACGGACGAGGGACTTCTTTTGAGGTCAAACGAGGGCTGTGAGCGTTCTATATATGGTGTGGTTTAGCCAGTGTCATACTTTCATATCCAGAAATGTAAAAGTCTAGAGCAAATCGTTTAATAAGAAGCGTACGACAATTCGTCTATCAACGTCCATGCTATAGTCGGTCGTGACTCGGTCCCCATACTAACGAGGCTCTGAGTTGAACGTCTAGAAACCCGTTACCTGTACCGGGCGGATAGAATATTTCTGTACGCTGATAGACACCGTGTTGATGTCGACTAGCCACTGGCACGCCAGCAGTCGATGTTACCCTTGGTACAATAGTTCGGATTATTTAAATGCGATTCCTGGTAGCATGTGAATAGGGTAAGACAGTATGAAATATCTGGATGCAATGTGGATCTCTGCACCTGTCACCTAAGATCGTAGAGTGTGGAGTGATTCCAGATCTCATGTTGCCCCTGCAGCTAATCGGGTCTGCATGTCGATGGAACGTACGGATGTCCAATATAACGCGAGCATAGGAGACCCACCAGAGCGACTGACCACTTCAAACACCATGATCAATCCAAGATATCCTTATAAACCAAGTCAATATTGGCGCAACTAGTTGACGGTACGGTTGTGCCCGCTGTTAACAATCAGGCTGTATGGCTTGGAGTATCGAACGCGTTGTGAACCAAGCCCGATAAGCAGTAAAATAGAATAACTTATATATTATATTACTTAGAATATTAATATTAATAATTTCCTTATTTTTATTATTATATTATAAAAAAAGGAAGATTTTTTACTATTTATTTAAAGCTTATATTTTAATATAAGATTTATTTTAATATAAGATTTAATTTAATATTAAGCCTTATAATGCTATTATATTATTACTATTAAATTACTATTACTTTATATTTACTATTAAATATATAGCTCTTTTTAAAGTATTAATTACTATAAAGAAAATATATACTATTAATTTTAATTTCCTTATAATAGCTAATACTTTAAAAAAAGCTATATATTTAATAGTAAATATAAAGTAATAATAAATTAATAGTAATAATATAGTAATATTATAAGGCTTAATATTAAATTAAAACCTTATATTAAAATAAAAGCTTTAAATAAATAGTAAAAAATCCTTTTTTTTATAATATAATAATAAAAATAAGAAAATTATTAATACTAATAATTAAAATAATATAATATATAAGTCTTTTTATTTAATTGCTTATATAATATAAAAAGCTAATTAATAATAGTCTTAATAATATATTATATTAAGTAAATTTAAACCCTAGAGATAATAGCTTTAATACTTTAACCTATAGAAATAATAATCTATATAATAATAAAAAATAGCTAATTATTATATTAGCTAATAATAAAGAATATATTAAAAAGTTATATTAATTAACTTCTTAATAGAAAAAGCTTTAAAATATAAGAATTAATAATATATGTAAAAACTCTATATTTATATATAATAATAAGCTTAATATTATATTAATATAATTTAGCTATAAGGTTTTAATTCTTTTATATTTTATTAAAATAAATTATATTAAATAAATAATCTAGGAAAAAGAATATTTTAATACTTTATATTAAAAACTAAATTAAAATATTAAGCTAATAATAAAAAAGAAAGTATTTTTATTAATAATATATTTAAATAAATATATACTTTAGGTTATAAATTTAATATTAATAGTAATTATAATAGAAAAGTTTAAATTATTCTAAGGAATATAATTAATAATTAGTATTTTAATTAATTATAGCAATTAAAATAAATTTAATTAAGATAATAAGGTTAATAAAGAATTTTTATATAGAGAATTTTTATATAAAGAATTTTTATATAGCTATATTAAATTTAATAAGAAGCTTTAAGTTAAAGTAAAGGCTTTCCTATAGATTAATAAATATTATAAAAGAATAGATTATATAATAATTACTTAAGTAAATATATAAAAAAAAATACTTTATAATAAATAGTAATCTTAATAGTAGTTTTAATAGTAAATTTTATACTTTATAAAGCCTAAGTCTTTTTAAGGTTTTTCTTATAAATTTAAAACTAAAGGATTTATATAAATTAAAAACCTAATATATTAAACTTAAATATCTCTTAATAATTAACTTTCTTAATAAAATTATTAATAAAAAAAGCTTTTATATATATAATAGCTTCTTTTTCTTATAACTTATTAAATACCTTTAAATATAGTTAATTAATCCTTAGTCTATTTACTACTAGCTATATTATATAGCTAATTAATCTATAGGACTTATATAATATTATACCTTTTATTCTTAAAAGAAAAAGCCTTTATAATAATATTTATAACTATTTTAATAGCTATTTCCTTAGTAAAAAGGATATTATTAATATTATTTTACTTAATAATAATAATAAAGGCTTAAAATAGCTAAAATATAAGGTTAAATACCTTTAAGAAACTTAATATAATAATAATAATTATAGCCTTATTAAATTAATTGCCTTTAGCTATAAGCTCTTTTTATTCTTTATAATATATTTTTAAACTTATAAGTTAAGCTAGATAATAATAAGGCTTAAGTAAAAGCTTAAATATTTAAGGGATTTTAAGAAAAGGCTTATAAAAAGTCTTAATATTTATAATAATAAAGTTACTTTCTTTAAGAAAATTAAGTTTAACTATAAGTATAAAGACTAATATTAATACCTTAGGTTATAAATAGCTTAAGTTAATAAGGTCTTTAATAATTTTATTAAGTTAATTAAAAATAAGATTATAAAAAATACTATTAAAATAGCTAAAGTAATAAATATATTTATATTAAAGGCCTTATAAATAATAAAAGCTATATATAGGGTTAATAAGGTTAATAAGGCTAATTAAAGGTTAATAAGGAATTATATTAAGGATAAAGAAAGTTAAAATATAGGTTAACCTAGAGGTAAAAGCTCTATAGAAATTAATATAATTATATAATATATTACTTTAAAATTCTATTATTAAACTTATATTAAAATATTAAAATTTTAAACTATATTTTAAACTGAGGAAAAGTATTTATATTAAAGGCCTTATAAGGGAAGCTATATATAGGGTTAATAAGGCTAATAGAGCTAAGTAAAGGTTAATTTAAAGGGATTATATTAAAAATAAAGAAAATTAAACTATAAGTTAACTTAGAGGTAAAACTTAATTCTATAGAAATTAATATAATTATATAATATATTACTTTAAAATTCTATTATTAAACTTAAATTAATTAGCTATATAATATAGCTATAGATAGACTAGGGATTAATTAACTGCTAGCTTAATATTTAAATAAGTTTAAAGGTACTTAATAGGTTATAAGAGGAAAAAGCTACTATATATATAAAAGCTTCTTTTATTACCCTCTTATTATAAAGTTTAAGTTATATTAGTTATCTTATTAGAAAAGTTAATTATTAAGAGATATTTAGGTTTAATATATTAGGTTTTTAATCTATATAAATCCTTTAATTTTAAATTTATAAGAAAAACCTTAAGAAGACTTAAGCTTTATAAAGTATAAAGTAAAAAAAATAAACTTATTAAACTTATATTAAAATATTAAAATTTTAAATTATATTTTAAATTTAAGTTTTTTTATTATATAAATAGTAAAATAAAATAATTTATATATTTTTCCTTTTACTATTAAAATTACTATTAAGATTACTGCTTATTATAAGGTATTTGTTTTTTATATTTATTTAAGTAATTATTATATAATCTATTCTTTTATAATACTTATTAATTTATAAGAAAGCCTTTACTTTAACCTAAAGCTTCTTATTAAACTTAATATAGCTATATAAAAATTCTTTATATAAAAATTCTTTATATAAAAATTCTTTATATAAAAATTCTTTATATAAAAATTCTCTATTAATCTTATTATTTTAATTAAATTTATTTTAATTATTATAATTAATTAAAATACTAATTATTAATTATATTCCTTAAAATAATTTAAATTTTTCTATTATAATTACTATTAATATTAAATTTATAACTTAAAGTATATATTTACTTAAATATATTATTAATAGAAATACCTTTATCTTTATTATTAGCTTAATATCTTAATTTAGTTTTTAATATAAGGTATTAAGATATTTTTCTTTTTAAATTACTTATTTAATATAATCTATTTTAATAAGGTATTTCCTTTATAGTAGCTAATACTTTAAAAGGAGCTATATACTTAATAGTAGATATAGGGTAATAGTAGTTTAATAGTAGTAATATAGTAATACTATAGGGCTTAATATTAAACTAAACCTTATATTAGAATATAAGCTTTAAATAAATAGTAAAAAATCCTCCCTCTTTTATAATATAATAATAAAAATAAGGAAATTATTAATATTAATATTTTAAGTAATATAATATATATATTATTCTATTCTATTGCTTATATAATAAGGAAAGCTAGTTAATAATAGTTTATATAATAATATATTATACTAGGCAGGCTTTAACCTTATAGATATTAGCCCTAGGGCCCTGGCCTATAGTAATAGTAATTAGTATAATAATAAGGAGAAGTTAATAATTATATTAAATAGTAATAATAAATATATTAAATATTTATATTAATTAACCTTTAAGTAAAATATACTTTATAATACTAAGGTTAATAGTATATATAAGGAAAAATCTATATATAGTAATTAGCTTATTATTATATTAATGCAATTTAATTATTTAATTTTAGTCTTTTTATACTTTATTAAATTAGATTATATTAAATAGGTCCTTAAGGAAGAAAAATATCTTAATACCTTATATTAAAAGCTAGATTAAGGTATTATACTATTAATAGAGGAAAAGGTATTCCTAGAGGAAATATAATTAGGTAAGTATAAGCTTTAAATTATAAACCTTAAAGTAATAATATATTTAATTAAGATATTTAAATAATTTAATAATATATAAAGAATAATTAGCTTTTTAATTAACTATAGTAATTAAGATAAATTTAAGTAGAATAGGTTAGTATTTATTATATAGTTATACTAGGTTTAATAGAAAGCTTTAAATGAAAATAAAGGCTTCCTTATAAATTAGTAAGTATTATAGAAAAATAGATTATATAATAACTATCTAAGTAAATATAAAAAACAAATACCTTATAATAAGCAGTAATTTTAATAGTAGTTTTAATAGTAGATTTTAATAAGATATAAAAGGATTAAGACCTTATAGCTAAATTATATTAATATAATATTAAGCTTATTATTATATATAGATATAGAGTTTCTATATATATTATTAATTATATTTTAAAGCTCTTTTTATTAAGAAGTTAATTAATATAACTTTTTATTATATTCTTTATTATAAGCTAATATAATAATTAACTATTCTTTATTATTATATAGGTTATTATTCCTATAGATTAAGGTATTAAGGCTATTATATTTAAGGTCTAGACGTACTTAATATAATATATTATTAAGACTATTATTAATTAGCTTTCTTTATTATATAAATAATTAAATAAAAAGACTTATATATTATATTGCTTTAATTATTAATATTAATAATTTCCTTATTTATATTATTATATTATAAAATAAAAAGGATATTTTATTATTTATTTAAAGCTTTTATTTTAATATAAGGTTTTAATTTAATATTAAACCTTATAATATTACTATATTATTATTATTAACTTATTATTATTTTATATTTATTATTAAGTATATAGCTCTTTTTAAAGTATTAGCTATTATAAGGAAATATATTTTTCCTTTATAGTAGCTAATACTTTAAAAAGAGCTATATATTTAATAATAAATATAAAGTAATAATAATTTAATAGTAATAATATAATAGCACTATAAGGCTTAATATTAAATTAAACCTTATATTAAAATATAAGCTTTAAATAAATAATAAAAAATCTTCCTTTTTTTATAATATAATAATAAAAATATGGAAATTATTAATATTAATATTTTAAGCAGTATAATATATAAATTATTTTATTCTACTGCTTATATAATAAGGGAAGCTAATTAATAATAGTTTATATAATAATATATTATATAAGGTTTTAGTTTAATATTAAGCCCTATAGCGCTACTATACTATTACTATTAACTTATTATTACCCTATACCTACTATTAAGCATGTAGCTCCTTTCGGAGTATTAGCTGCTATAAGGAAATAATAATATATTATATTAAATAGGCCTTAACCCTATAGATATTAGCCCTAAGGCCTTAGCCTATAGTAATAGTAATTAGTATAATAATAAGGAGAAGTTAATAATTATATTAAATAGTAATAATAAATATATTAAATATCTATATTAATTAACCTTTAAATAGAATATATTTTATAATATTAAGGTTAATAGTATATATAAAGAAAAATCTATATATAATAATTAGCTTAATATTATATTAATATAATTTAATTATTTAATTTTAGTCTTTTTATATTTTATTAAATTAGATTATATTAAATAGGTCTTTAAGGAAGAAAAATATCTTAATGCTTTATATTAAAAGCTAGATTAAAATATTATATTATTAATAAGGGAAAAGGTATTCCTAAAGGAAATATAATTAGGCAGATATAGGCTTTAGATTATAGACCTTAAAGTAATAATATATTTAATTAAAATATTTAAATAATTTAATAATATATAAAGAATAATTAGCTTTTTAATTAACTATAGTAATTAAAATAAATTTAAATAGGATAAATTAATATTTATTATATAGTATTAGTTTTAATAGAAAGCTTTAAGTTAAAGTAAAGGCTTCCTTATAAATTAATAAGTATTATAGAAGAATAAATTATATAATAATTATTTAAGTAAATATAAAAAAAAAATACCTTATAATAAGTAGTAATTTTAATAGTAGTTTTAATAGTAGATAATTTATATATTATATTACTTAGAATATTAATATTAATAATTTTCTTATTTTTATTATTATATTATAAAAAAAAGAGATTTTTTTATTATTTATTTAAAGCTTAAGTTTTAATATAAGGTTTAATTTAATATTAAGCCTTATAGTACTATTATATTATTACTATTAAATTACTATTACTTTATATTTATTATTAAGTATATAGCTCTTTTTAAAGTATTAGTTATTATAAAGAAAATAAGCTTTAATTTAATAGTAAAAAAAATAGCTTTAATAGCCTTAGCTATAGCCTTATAATAAGGTATAATTTTATTAATATTTAAATATAGTTATAGGCTAAATAAGGGATATAGGAAAAACAGGGATTTAAGCAGGGGTTATCCTATAGAAGTTATTTTTTATATAATACTAATTTGTAGTAGCGGCGGGCCTATAGGGGCCCTATAGGCATTATATAGCCTTAGGAGATAGACACGTAGGGCAGATATGTCCATGTGTCGAAAATTGCCAGTTATAAGCTTGAGTCGATGCTGCCGGCAGTAATGTTGCTGAGTTGATGTTGGCTATGTTTGTCCTGATCTGCCACGTCTCGCACAAAACAGGGTCTTGCCTCTGTTTGGTTTGTTTTATGACTCATGTGTTGTCCTTCAAGACACGTTGAATGGAACAGGGGACGCGTGAGTCGAAGGCTTTAAGACAGGGCTTGGTATTTTGAAGCGGTAAGAGGTGAAGAGGAGCTGTTGAACACGAGACTGGGTGTCTCATTGGGGGCGGGTTGAGCCTCAACTAGGCTTCTCCCATCAGTTGGTTCCTCAGTGGTGACGGCATAATTGCCCTGTAACTTCTCTTCCGGTCATGATTTCAAGGGGTTTGGTTTTACGAGGCGACCCAAGAAACCGGAAGCCAGCCATACACCAATCAGGCATTACAAGGCGCGTGAGCTGGCGAGTATGACCAGATTTGAGTGGATACGGTCAGTTTGGATGGCTTTGTAACGACTCAGACACCCTTGTCGCGTGTTAGAGAAGTGTCCCCCTCAAGAAATTGAAGTAGTGAAGTCTGTTCCGGATGTAATTCATGCTGTGTCTTCTGCCAATAGCTCGTTATTTTTTCCGTTGCCTTCTTCCCCTCTACTTCCTTGTGCTCCCGTTGGACGCCAAGAGGAAAGCATCTGTGGGTGGATTGGGTGAACCATTCGCGAAATGGAAAGAAAGGGAGGCAGGAGCCTATCAAACGAGTCGCTGTTGGCTTGGCCCGATCCATCACGAGCAAGGATTGAGGATGAGAATCTCACTGCACGCTATCCGAAGCAATTGATTAAAACTTGTTTAAAGTTCGAACGACCTAAAAGGCAGGTTATTATATTGTTAACGGTCACCTATAGTAGGCAGATAGTACCTACTCGGTATCCCAGTTAAATTAGAAGTGCGTTGGGTGATTAAAGATCAACAACAGATGTACTGGCCCGCACCTTCCCGCATACCGTCCAACACACCGCAAGCAGCTGAGCAGGTACCTTAGCTGAGCTGAGTGAGCTGAGCTTCCTTCCCAAAAACAGACGGGAGGAAATGCTTTGACCGAGGAAAGAGGCATCTCAGAAGCAAATCAGCGCAACGAACGCAAAAGTGCAGGCGAGACCCTGTTAGTCACGTTCCACCGCATTTTTGTGATCGTCAGGCCTGGGCCTTGTCGGACTGGACTTGGATTTTTCATCTTCGCTCAACTCACCTTCAACGTCCGCTCCCGCCATCACCATCGCACATCGGGTTACGACCGGTGAGTGAGTACAGTTTTCGCTACCCAGATCGAGAGAAAACATTCCTTTTCTTGCTTTCCTTGGCGTCTTGTTTCCTTTCAAGGTGGAGCACCGCTCTTTTTCGACTTTCGATTACTTTTGGTCCTCTTGCATTCCCCTATCACCATCGTTCAAGTCGGATCGAATCCCCCCCATCATCTCACCCCTTGCAACATCAGCTGTGAAAATCACCCTCTCGCTCTCGCTCTCACATCGCCATAGATGATCAATTCACATTCTCAAACCATGGCGGCAACCTCACCGGCAGAAAACGCCTTGGTGATTCTGTATTACTTGTACCCAGTTCTGGTTTTTACCTACTTTTTCTCCGCCTCCCTTGTCTCGGCTTGTACAGCCCACTCCTCTCAAAAGGATGAACACAAGAGAAAACGCCCAAATGGCACATATATACTCACCCTTTACCTTCTGTGCATTCTAACATACGCCGCTCAACTTTTGCTGCTTGGTATACAGGCTGCCCTTATTCGAGAATGGCCAACTGAAGATCACATCATCATTGGGCATTTGGCATGCATCCTGGCGTTCGGGATTCAGCTCACCCGTTGCCTTGACGCTGAACATGGGCCCTTTTATCCTTTCATTGGTTCATGGGCGCTTGGTTTGTCTTTTGATGCTCTCATCGCGTCATTGTCTGCAACAATGGGATTGCTCTCCCCGTTCAGCATCTTCAGTATTCTAAACATCGTTAGTATCATCGTTCGATGTTTTTCTTTCGTGTCTCTTGCAGGCCTGTTCACTCTTGGTACATCATCTCGGGCGGCATTAGACGAAGAACGGGAACCATTGTTACCCAAAGCTACAACCACCTCACCCAGTACTCCAACTAGTCAGGAGTCTGGGTATGGTTCAACGCTTCAGGCCGAGGAAGAAGAAGACGAGGCCCCGGAGTATAGCTGGGAACGTCGCGAGAGAGAGGCCAAAGAGGCTATGAAAAAGAGGCTTGAGGAAGGTGGCAACTGGTTTGAGTATGCGAAAGGCTTCAAGGTATGGAATTGATGCTTGCACGATTTCACATCCTATACCTCCATAACACAAGAACGATCAATTATTCCTTTGGAACTGCTGTAGGAACATGTTACTAACCTCTATAAAGATTCTCTTCCCATATGTGTGGCCTGTTGGCAACGTCGGCCTACAGCTTCGTGCAGCAGCCGTGTGCCTGTGCCTATTCGCATCCAACGCTCTCCACCTTCTGATTCCCCGTCAGACCGGCATCATCATGGACAGTTTGAATGGCTCTGGTAGTCACAACCCTTGGATCGCAGTCATCATATTCGCCGCACTCCGTTTGGCTGCTTCTGAATCCGGTATCGAGCTTATTCGGCAGTGGCTATGGGTTCCTGTCAAGTACTACTCCCATGACGCACTAACACGAGCAGCCTACTCCCATATGATGCACCTCTCAGCAGATTTCCACGATTCGAAGAGTTCGTCGGACATGATGATGGCTATCTACGGAGGCAGTGCGGTGTCCAACGTCGTCGAGAATGTTTTGCTTTATGCTGTTCCTATGCTCATCGACATGGGTGTCGCCATTGTCTATCTCTCTATTACCTTTGGCCCATATGAAGGCCTTATTACAGTGGCCACCGGCGTCTTCTTTCTTCTCATCGCTAGTAGACTCGTGGCCAACTCCAAGGCGGCCAGCCGGAATCGGGTCAATGCACTATACGAGGAACACTATGTGCGCCAGTCCGGTTTTCTTGGGTGGCAGACTGTCAGTGCATTCAACCAGATTGGTTATGAAGATAACCGACATGCCAATGCAGTTACCAATCGTTGGCTTAGAGAACAGCAATACGTGTTGGGATGGTATGTCTCTATTGGCTTTCAAACTCTGGTCCTCACATCTGGTCTTCTTGCCAGTGCATTCCTCGCTGTTTACCGTATCAAAGCTGGCCATGCAACTTCTGGGCAGTTCGCGATGCTCTTGATGTATTGGGCACAGTTGACGTCGCCGCTTCAATTTTTCGCAAAGCTGGGTAAAAATGTAAGTGACGACTTCATTGATGCTGAACGGCTACTGGACATCATGAGAACCCAGCCTTCGGTTGAGAACCAAAAAGGAGCCAGGCCGTTGAAATTTGTCGCTGGCGAGGTGGATTTTGAACAAGTTTCTTTCAGTTATGACAAAAAGAAGGAAATCATCAAAGATGTCAGCTTTCATGTCCCTGCCGGACAAACCGTTGCTTTCGTTGGGGCTACAGGAGCGGGAAAATCAACCCTCATCAAACTGCTGGACCGGTTTTACGACGTGGGCGAGGGCCGTATCTGTATCGATGGTCAGGACATCAGAGACGTTGACCTGTTCAGGTAAGTCATGCTTATATCACACCAAAACACTAATTCTTGTTGACACTTCTCAGTCTTCGGGATCGCATTGGGGTCGTTCCCCAAAGCCCAATTCTGTTCGACGATACAATCATGAACAACGTACGATATGGGAGAATCACAGCAACCGATGAGGAAGTATACGATGCATGTAAAGCCGCATGTATCCATGATAAGATCAAAGGTTTCACCCATGGTAAGATCACATCTGAAAGCCATCCGCAATGATATCTAACTCTCGGCAGGGTACAAGACACGTGTTGGAGAGCGTGGCGTGTGAGTCAAGATTGACCTGAGTAGAGAATAGTACACTGACTTAATAGGAAATTATCTGGTGGCGAACTTCAGCGCATTGCCATAGCCAGGGCAATGCTCAAGAAGCCGGACATTGTTCTTCTCGACGAAGCTACCAGCGCGGTAGACACAGACACCGAGCAACAAATTCAGGTCTCTTTTAAAAGATTATGCGAGGGCCGGACTACTTTCATCGTTGCGTAAGCTGTTACCTTTCACTTCTGCTGAATATTATGCTGACACGTGCAGCCACCGTCTTTCTACAATTATGAACGCAGACCGAATTATTGTGGTCGAGAATGGCGAAATTCTCGAGCAAGGCAATCACGACGAACTTATTGTTGCTGGAGGAAGATATGCGGATCTTTGGTCCAAGCAAGTTTTTGTGCGATCCAAGGATGAAGACAAGAACACCTCATCTGATCAAGCAGGATTTGTTAATGACCTATCCTCGGAGCAGACCAAGGCTGAACTGTCGAAGGTTAAGAAGCCGGCAACAGCAGCTGGCGAACAAGGGAAATCGTCCAAGGCACAAGGCAGTGAGGAACAAGTCACCGGTACCCCAACGCAAAAGCAAGAGGTAGTTTCAGCCGAAGAGAACTAGTCTTTGGTGATTCTAACCACTTGTTTGCAGGGAAACCGATTGAATCCTGTCGCCGCTACGTTTACCCCCAGAACGCTGGCCAAGGCTAGGCAACTAATGGTGACTGAGACCTCCGAGGCATCGACCATATCTACTGTAGGAAATGAGCCGATGAACGTAAGTTCACAAACTAGCCGGCAGTGGTCTGATGAGGTTGCCGAGCAGGAGGAAGAGGCCAAGAAGCAGTCGCTCATTACTAGCCGGCCCTAGGGGAGTCGAGCTTCTCAAGACAGCGATCATATGGCACCACGGGATACAGGTTCCAACAAAAAGAAGAAAGCTTTTATTGCAGCGGTCGGTCGCGCTCTCAAGAATAAATGTGCAAATCTTGTTGATGCTGGTGAAAACATGCAGTGTGAGTTTACGAGTTCGATATCTGGAGTTTTACTGATCTTTGAAGCCACTGCCACAGTTGCAAATGAATCCAACGCCACCAAAAAGCAGCAAGATGCTACAGAGGACCAACGCGTCGAATACAAGCTTCCATATTATTCCCGACGCAACCAATCCAAGAGTGAGCCGTCGCAGGGGTCACACGGTTCGGACGAACCTGACACGGATGGTGCAGTCTTGACTTCTGCCATTGAGGGGCCAGTGTCTCCAGTAAGCTCGCTGCTCACATATCAACCAGTACTAGCTCATTTGTCTAATGTTAATAGATGCGTCGCCGTGTTACACTGCCTCCTATGAAGATCGCTACTGGATCTCAGATTCCACTACCCACTGAGGTTAAGCAAGAGAAATTAATGAATTCACAGAAGCCGACTGATCACTGCAAGAACCTACCCCAAGGATCGTCTGCAAAAAGCTCGGATCGATCAACACAACATAACTTGCGAACCATCGAACCAAGCACATCGGCACAACCTAAGGTTTCGCAAGAGAATGACGAATTGCCTGCACAAAGCACTATTGATAACAGCGTCAAATCCAACCACGCCGAGTTGCCAGAACAAGGCAAGGACACAATTACTTCCGGACCACGTCGGGGTGGGCGTGGAGGCCGAAGAGGGCGTGCCTCTTGGTCTCGTGGCCGACGTGGCCGAGGCAACTATCGGGGAGGCTCGCCAAACAGACAGGCGGCCTGAAGTGAGCTACTTTTATCCTCACACGCTACAAAACAATCGCGTAACATTGAATTCAGCTCATACACAAATGGCTGTGTAAGAATATTGCCCGAAGGAGACTAATGTATTAGTATTATGAGCCCACGATATCCACTTACTAAGTGCAAAGACAATGACTCCCCGAAAAGTTATATCATATAGAAAAATTACAAGCTGTGTAGTATTAGCCATAGACAAAAGCTCTTAGACTATCGACAAAGACCCCAAGAACTTTTACAAAGCATAAACAGCCTGGAGAATAACGTGCGATTACCACAAGTGAAATATAGACTCATGGTGACGACTGCTGCTACGATATGAAGGATGCTGGTACTTTGACCGTCTTGACATGGAAACAAGCAAAGGATAGCGTATGCTACAATGATCTTCACCGATAGCGCTATTCGATGCCTTTAGATCCTGGGAGTATAGTAAGCAACATGCTGTGTTGTAGTACAATTTGATTTATATCTAACCTAGAAATGCATCGTTCATGTTTTTCCAAACAATGGTTGCACACCATGCCCTTGCTTTCTCACCAAAGCTCGCAAACGGGACCCTTCTTTTGGCAACTGAAAGCCTTGTTAAACTCAGCCGAGTTCTTCAAAGGCAGTAAGGCTCTGGCAGCGCTGGGAGCGTGTACGTCCGTGGTAAGCAGTTGTAAAGAGTACTTAGGCTGAATCCTCGAACACCAGGTTTGACCCCATTTTAGGAAGAATAATTGCTCGTGCGAGAACTTCTCTAAACCTGGAAGGTTTTTGCCCACTCCTCTATCCTTGTCTCGCTTCTTCCAGGCCGCAAAACTTGACACTACACCGCCGGCATCGGCGATGTTTTCGGGAAGAGTCAGGCTTCCATTGACGGGGAGAGCTGTACCATCGGTTGTCTTTATAGTGAAGTTGCTGTACTGCTTGACGAAGCATTTCGTTTGGCTCACAAAGGCTTCTTCCGACTTCCTGTCCCACCATGACGTTTTGTTTCCCGTCTTGTCGTACATGTACCCCTGACTATCGAAGCCGTGTGTGATCTCATGACCAACGATACTACCTGCACCTCCGTAGTTGATGTAGTCGGGGTACCCCGGGTCAAAAAGGGGAGCTTGGAGGTATCCTGCGAGCAGGCCGATCTCGTTCCGCGTCTGGGCGTAGTATGCATTGGTCTTCAGAGTGCTCATGATGAGTTGGCCTCTACTGTATGGCTCCGCAAGGCTCTTCCACTGCTTCGCGATCCTGGACTTTGCAAATGCGAGGGCGTTTAGGATAAGAGATGGCTTGATTTGGATGTCGGAGTAGTATTTCTCGATAGCGATGGGATCCATAGGATTGGGGTCTGTAGGAAGTCCAATTATCTTTTGCATAGCCTCGATCTTCTCAAGGGCAGCTTTCTTGACATTTTCAGTTGCCCATTCACGCGTCTTGATTCGATCCGAGAAGGCCTCCTTGATATAGTCGACCATTTCCGAGGCTATCTTGATTTTTTCCGGGCCGAAGTTCTTGTCCACAAAAAAGCGAGTGAGGATCCAGGTGAGACCATGAGGACCTACAGCTACCTCAGCGATGGGAATGTTGACAATCCAGTCGACTCCCTGGTCCAACAGTGTAACGCATTTATTCCAGCGAGGTCTAAGGCTTTCTGGATCCTTTCCTTCAAGTTTGTTTTGGAAGTCGTTGTATTTGTTGGTCAAGTCATGCTCGATATAGGATGACAAAGAAGATATCATCTTCCATACAAAGTACGCCTGGACTGTCTCAGTCGGGGCTCGAGAGATAATTTCAGACATGTTCTTGAAGTATGAGGGGTAACGAGTGCTGACTGTCCCTGTCCAGCTCTTGGGGGCAAGGTGCTTTATCACACCCTCATAGTCAAAGGTGGGAGCCAGCTTCTTCAAATTCCCTGCTGGAACGATATCAGAAACTTCGTTTGTCAGGCTCCATGTCCAAGCCAGTACGAGCTTTGTTTGAAGTGAATAAAGAGATTCTGCAAGATCGGTTGCAGTTACGTTGCTGAGTTGAGAAGGGTACGTCGCACTGAGCAGGGCAGAGGTTATTTCCACCAACTCTGCCTCGTCTTCTTTTGTATCCGGCAATCGCAATCCTTGGAATAGAGGTGGAGAGATTCCCAGAATAACTTCTTCCGGGTCGTACTCATTCTGTGAGATGAACATCTGTTGAAAAGTTCCAATCCCGAAGCTTTCGAAGGTCGCTAACGTCTCTGTAAAAGCAGAAGAATCCGTGGTCATGTTGGACGCATCAGCAGGGTATAAATCTACGATCGTTTTGACGATTCCTGACAGGTTATCGAGGCCTTCTTCCTCAAGAGCAGTGTAATTCTGACAGACCTGATAAGCTTCTTGGATCTTGGCAAGATTCCTTTTATCCGCCTTGGTCTGGTCCTTGGTCAAGTTGACAGTGATATAGCCAGCATCTTCACCTGTAGGATACGGGTCTTCAAGGATTCTTCTCGCGAGTATGTATGTTTGTTCTTGGGAAGCCGATATGCCGTAGATAGATTCTGCACCTTGAGGGATGTCGTGATATTCAGCCCAGTTGCCACAGGCATCTAGGGTCGTTAGGGCTGGGCTTATATGATGATTGCGGCGACTTACACTGTTCAAAGTCTTCACATGGATCAATTCTGGTGTAGTTCAATGCCATGCTTTGCTTCATGTCTGCGGCGAGTTGAAGACATGCTGTCGATGTGCAGAGATTGCTGGCTGGATTGGGTGCCATGGTGACTGGCAGACAGGTTCTTGACGTTCTCAGATGAATGGAAGTACCAAGGAGTTGGAATTGGAAGAAACATAAATAGCCTGTACAATATTGAAGACAATTTATGCAACAATCGTGAGGTACGATCTATATAAACAAAAGACCGGCTCCCTCCTCTCGTGCATCTCGTCTCTACCATACACCCAAAGTATCAAGGCGATGCTGTAAGCACTAAATCTTCCAGGCTGTTCTTAGGGTATAGATGCATGGCCCCCAAGAAAACCCATCGGCAACCTATCTTATTCGCCCTTGCCATGCATGAATCTTTGATAGTCTAGCTTTAAAGTTAGCAGAAGTTCCTCTCGAGAAGGCAAGGCACCTATGTATAAGATCAAATGCGACGTCAAATCTGACTGTGCATTAAACCCGTCCCAAGCCTTTAGACTGCATGGGAAATTCTATACGGGATGCACCAAGGTTAGAGGATCGTCGGTGTATGTCCAACGGAGTTTGTTGGCGTTTCTAAGCCATAGCTGAGCCTTGTTTGACAGCCACCAGTGTCAGCTTGTACATATTTCCCGATTGGTCGCCTTAGCTTACTTTCAAACGTCTTTGCTTACTCGAAAATAAGGTTGCCATAAATAGGTCATATCAGCAAGATCCTTGGCTGTTTTGTTCTTTGGCTTAAGAACGTATGGGATTTATCACTTGACCTCTCAATTAGTCACGCGACCTCTCTCGTACATGTATGATACGATACGTAACAGAACTTCGGTACAGTGATTTAAAAGGGATATATGATTCTGTGACCTATGGGCTATTGCATGGCCCCCAACCTCCATGGTGAAGATCCAAGGTCCTACAGGACTCGACGAGTGGCTGTGTATAAAGCAGGTCTTGAGATGGATTCGTCTCGGTGTCTGATAGATGGTTCCCCGTCATAATACCCAGGTAGGGTATTCACCCCATGGAGTGATCATCGAGTAAGCAGCTTTCTGCAGCACGTCAGCAGTCCTTGATCTATCAAGGCCTTGAGAAGCGCTGAGATTGGAAACCGTGCAGAGCGCTTTTTGCCCGAGGACATATAGCAACATGTCACAGCACTCTATGAATCTACCGAAATATATCATCTGATTTGGAGACATCATGCCCTTCAATTAACATTAACAACCGATCAAGCTGAATCTCAAAGCGGCACGCCATTGACGACAATGGCTGTTTCGCCTTAAAGATCTACCAGAGATACACGTAGGTTTATGGAATTCGTTCGTTTGTTTCATTTCGCTAATTACCGTATTGTTGTTCCGTGATATCCAATACCCAAATCTGCTATTCGCTTACATGCAAAACAAATACAAGTAAAAAACCCTGCGCCAGAATTTAGACCATGACTGGTTCGACAGACGGAACAGGCATATTCGACATGTTCATCGGTATCATGTAAGGGCCCAATGCTGAGGATAAAATGCTGGCGATGTTGCGAGCCATGTCTGACTTCTTACCTAAGCACCAAAGTGCTTTCGTACAATCCTCGCACCTGCGCACCACATGAATGACACTAGGCGTCTCTAGAGGCATGTGTTCGTGTCGAACCTTCTCTTCCGCCTCAGTAAGAAGTAGAATGGCGGCTTTGGTAAACGCCCTGATGAGGATCATAGTCCATGGTTCCGTCAAGATGGACCCCTCAACAACTGCGAAGTGAAGGTCTGAGATACCAGTTCCGGGTACATCACCGGCTCGAGGGCGTGTGGAGACACGAGCGAGGTCCGAGAGAATAGCTGCACTGTCTCGTCGGAGGCTGGCCACTACGTTGGCTGCTTGACGAACTTGGGTCGAATAATCTAACCCTAGTTTATTCTCGTCGACAAGCTCAATCAGATCTGCCATTAAAAGAGCAGCACAGTGGAAATGGGCCACCACACATACAAACCAGCTCTGGATGAGTGTTGGAACAGAGTCATATTGTTCGACCAGATCTCTGAAGAATGCGCCGTAGCTTACGTTCCAATGCTTATAAACAGCCATTGCGTTTGAGATGACCTTCTCGACTGGTTCGCCACGGTATCGACTCCTGATCGTGTTTTGAAGATACGAGACATGTCGAAACAGGATAACCTTGATAGGTGCGGCAGTGACAACACCCTTGGAGGCGGCATCATACGAACAAGGCCAGCGGAGGACACCGTCTTTGTTTTCGCGACCGAAGAGTTCCGCCCACCACCGGGCGTCCTGTGGTCGATACTCGATGTTGTAAGATTCATGCTCTGGATGATCAGGGTACGTCGGGTCATGGTGGCACTCCTCATCCGAGACAACTACAGGCCGGCCGTTCATGGAGGACGAAACAGTGTCGAACATGACTGTCATCCAGTAAACCAGGCCAATGGTACCCTTGTCTTCCTCGCTCAGAGCATCTGCGGCAGTCGCCTTCTCCAATCCCAGAGAGCTTCCAGACACATCGAGAACCCCTGTCTCCCGTGCCTCATACTGGAATTTCAGAGCATGCATCTTTCTTGCAGCACGTTCCATGAAGACAGGCGGGCCTTCAGCAGCAATGATTTCACTAAGCTGGGAAGCAATTGATCCCTCTCCTGAAGCAATAGGGCTTTCGCCATCAAAGTTACTCGTGCTGTAAGGCCCATCGTTGTTATCTTCATCGTCCCTTGGTTTCTGCGCCAATCCCATTATCAGATCCGCGCAGACCACACGAAAGCACTCCATATCGGAACAGTCCTGCAGTGCTCTTTTGGCTTGAGCCCAAAACGTCTTTTGAAGCGTCCGGTCAAAATCTTCGTTGATGTCGTCGAATTCTGATCGCATACTATCCATTTGTGTCAGGCTATGCGGGAACCTGTCTCGCTCACGCTGACTACCTTGAGCCCACTGCGTCGCAAAAGCCATAATGGCCAAATGCAACGCCTTTGAAGCAGCTCTGTCATCTGATTTACTTAATCGAATCAACTTCGTCGCTTGTGCCTGCTTGTCAAGCTGGATGACTCGTCGATATATCCTGTTGTCTTGCTGTTTCGGTTGGCCGACACTCAGTCCCTCAAAGTGAGATGCTAGCCAACTAACACCGTTATTTGATGGTCGAGTGATGGTATTAGGTTTATAAGGGCATGTTTCTTCCGACAGCCAGCAAGAGAGGGCATGCTCCAGAACGTCATGGTATATTCTCATCAAGTTGTCTGAAATCATGTTGTTGTTCGTCTTTGTCATCATATTGTGTGTTACTGAGAAGGGTGAGATAGAAGTGCTATAACTCCTTGCCAAACTTTCCGGATAACGTCGTACACTTAAAGATCTGGATGAGATGTCGCTTTCGTATGAATTGGAGGCTGAAGGAGAAGGCTGAAAGGGAACGTCACTGCCAACAGACTGAGTCTGAAATAGAGGCCATCCGTTGTCAGCATTCTCATCCTCTGTCGTTTGATGTCGCGAGTGTAAAGCTTGGCTGGTGAGCTCTGTGGAGGGCGCCAAATCCATGTGATGTGGGTGCCCCGATGTCGAATTAGGCTCGAAGCTCTGGAAAACACTGTTGTGAAGGCTAGCATCAAATGCGGTCGGGTCGAAGACGCCATTGACGGGCATGGCATCGAAGGTAGTATGAGGGAAAGCAGGGAAGTTGCCGAAGCCGGTTGTGTCCATTGGTCCCCAGCAACTCAAGTCATGCGTCGTCGGAGGCGCCTGTAGCATATCGAGCAAGGCAGTTGCGTTAACATCAAGCGACTGGGTCGGAAGAGGCGCCTGAACCGGCGCAGGTCCAGGTTGCTGTTGAGGGCGCGGTCGTTGACGCTTGGCCTTTGTGCGCGATTGATCGGGTACCCGGCGAGGGTTGGCAGCATTCTGAGAGGCAGCATCAGGGTTGGCAATGGTGTTGGCGGCGGCCGGGCCAGTCTGTAGTTGAGCGCGAACCCAATGAAATGTACATTGTTTGCGAGTGCGAAGGCAGTATGAACATCGTAAAGCTCTGGAATCAATCTCATCTGTGAGGTTCCACGGGTCCCCCGGTTAGCATCGTCAACGTTATAAAAAGACGATGAGGGGGGGGGAGAAGGGGAAACAGGAGCCCGACAAAGGTAAAACCTACCAAGATGTTCTTCAGCAAGAGAAGCTCCGCTAACGCTCTCGGTGCCGTTGCGAAGCCTCTGCGAGTTACGCTGAATGTCCCATAATGACGGCGCATCGCATGCCCGTTTGGCTTTGCGACACTGGTCGCACGAACGATTCTGGCGTCTCATTGTAAAGGCGAATCAAAATGCAATGAACGACCGCAGAAGCCAGGGTATGAGTGTATGTCACGCTGTGTAGCGTCGCGTCGAGAGTAGACCGGCAACAATGACGCCCAGATAAGGAAGAGGCGGAACAAATGTAATACGAATGAAGTTTTTATTTATAAATATATGTTGACGAAGAGGTTATAGGTAGGATCAAGATTGAGATGAGACTAAAAGAAACGAACGAAAACGAAGCTTGGGGAAGGGGCCCAAAAATGGATGAATGAATGAGACTGGATTTGCCGCACCTTCAAACTCAGCCCCGCGCTGGTGAAGCCCCCGGCCAGCCAATGGGGTAGGAATGAGCAGGCAAAGAATGGAATTTTAGGGTCCTTTACAACGGGCCAGATGCACCCTGGGGAGCCACTAAAGTGCTGACCCAGTAGCACATCGCACATCCTCCAGGGCCAACAGGCGCCATCGGCCAACCCTGAAGCCCGCTGCTCACGTTCTCCCATGCTCTCAGAGGGCTGTAGCGGGCAGGCTCCGCTTTTCCGAACGGAGTTTGACTCTCCCCGCACCGGGCTAAACTGTTCAGGTACTAGAAGGAGCCTATTGGAAGTGAATATTCATCTCATGGAAGGAACCTGACCTAATTAATACCTTGGTTAAGTCTGTAGGATCACCTTGCGAAAATGGCACGGCACCTGCATCTGAAGAATATTTCCCAGGACCCAGGCTGCCAAGCATCAAGTCTTGGAAGTTCAAGGTTCCCTGGCGAAGATCCTTTGGGCACATCAAGTAAGGATGAATATGCAGCCTGTCTTGTCTTTTACTGCATGCTATACCCCAACAACTCTACAGCTGCAGATATATCTACAGCGGCTCGACTTTTTGGCCCAACCTCCTGTTCCCTACATGTCATGACTATGACCCGGAATCGTCGGAATAGGATCCGTCGTTTGCCTCTCTCAACACCCTGATTCCATAACTGCTGCACTGTCTTGCCGACTCCGCTGGAGGATCTTCCAACCCGTAAGGCGGTTTATTCCTCATTAGGCTCTAGTTGATGGTCTTTGTCCTGGTGGCCAAGGCTCCTCGGCCCAGTGGACTTAGCTAGACTCGATGAAAGGGGGGCAGCCTAGACCTGCTAACTATGAGTTATGCCAAGGACAACTGATAGCACCACCGAGTCAATCCAAGAAGAGAAATGTAGTTGAAGATTAATTAAGGAAAGGCTGGCTTCAAAATCTCATTATCTCAGCAGCGCCTATGCCGACAATACCAGTTCGGTAGCTCCCTCCAGGCAGATGACATTGTGCTTACCCGGATATACCTTAATTTGAGGGACATTTTTCTTCATCTTACTTTACAAGGTTCTTCAACAGAAGAAACGAGAAAAAGAAACAACTCAAGGTTCCTTAGCACATCCCCTCCACAAGGGGATTTGCTGCACGTCGCGTGCACATTCATAACCAATCGCAAAACACCTCGACAACCCTGTCATGACCTGAACATTCGATAAGCCCTAATTTAACAGGGATAGCGTTTGCGAAATCGGCTATTGCAACCTACGTTTCCGGTCACTAACTTCTCGACACTATATGATGCCAGAGGCCGAGATGTTATTCTCAAGCTTCGACCCGACCCAACAGTCCGGTATTCGGTATCCACGATGGCTCGCCTATCTCGCAACCCAGCTTCGTTGTCGATCTATGGTTTTCTGACCTGGCTGAAACCCGCAATCTGCTCAATTTTGTGCCGTTTGTTGTTGAGTCTCAGCCGTGAATTTCCGCAGAAGTGGTTGTTTTAGCGCCCTTGCTCCACTGACCTTGTCTTGCATATCTAGTGTGAGCCTCACCTATATGTGATGTGTTAGAATCCCCGACACATTACGGATTGATGAAAGGTAACTATATTTCTATCTGCTGGTAATTGGCCAAAGTGGACTGAGAGGTTTTATCCTGCGCATATCTCGACGGCTCTATGAACAACCTCAACTGAATACGCGGTAACATAAAAGCCTTGATCGATATGCAATAAAGCAGGGCAGAGGAGGAGTACCTCTTCCTTAAACCTCCCCGTCGAGATCCAAGCTTTATAGTAATCCTAGGTAGCTAAGTTTTTCTAGGCTGAACCCTTCAATGGTACTGTATTAACGGTTTAACGTTTTCACCCGCATACTTATCCAACTCAAGCCGAGTCAAGTCAATCACAAGACTAGGGTCGCCTCAGCAATATGAATATCGCCAATCATCCATAAACAGGCTACCAATCATAATTATTACCAAATTTGATATCATTTTATGTTAAAAGCCTTTAATTCACAAGCTGATAACCTCTTGTGAACCTCTTCTCCACAAGAAGCATGGAGCTAATAACCTCAACCGACTTCGATATCTGAGGCTGATTGTCAATACAACCAACGCACAATACAATCGCTAGATAAATAATAACGGAAATGGCTCGAAAGGCTTACTCTAGCTCTGAGTCGGCTTTTTGATAGCAATGCGCCGCGCAATCCAATATTCATGAATCACAGCTAGCCGACAAGCCATGTTGGACTCTTCTACAGTGGCTCCACACTCCACCGAGTTGTGGGGAATGAAAATCCGGGGTGCATATTTATTGCTAAGGAATTCCCATAGGGCATATCAGCCATGTTTGCAATGCCAGAGATGATGTATCATCGCGATATTAACACGTCATTCGCGATGTAAGTAGAAATTGAAGTCATCATCATAATCAATCCCTCACCGATAAGAAAACAGAATGGTCCTCGTAGATGGTGGAAGACCGTTAGATCAAATTCCGCGTCCAGGGTCCAGGCTCTCCAGCTACAATGTCACGCAGCTCAATTGGGGGGGCATGGCGCTTATTTAGTTGTGTTCTAGACAAACCACGCCGTCTGGTTACGGGGTATCTGTATGTGATGCTTCTCTTCTAGACTGCCCTCCTTTCCGAAGGCTATAGATCCATCATACCATCGATCCTGTTCGGGCTATGTCTGGTCCAATGGGACGCTTCAAGATTCTCTCTATTCATTCGGTGTGGTTTGCACCGGTGTGTAGTTTCTTCTGTAGTGTTGCTGAGGCATACCGTGTACATTGACAGTGACCGACGTTGATGTTGCCGTTTAGGGTTGCGAATCGTGATCGTGGTTGAGATGCGAAGGTGCTTCGATCGTAAAGACATCAAACAATCTTGACATACTTCTACTTCTGTTAATAACCACGTCATCAACTCAGTTTGTGTTAAACGTGCAATTGCATCTTCAATACTTCATGGTTCCTTATAGGTATAAGAATATTGGTTATCCAAGCCAACCTAGGTACTAAAAGCAAAAACGAATATACCGAAAAATCCTGTAGGTAGAACAGACTGGCGATCATTTTTATCTATTGTTATATTACCAGTCATATTCTGATGTCCTGGGGCGACTATAGCCTTTCGTCAAGTACATATCAGACCAGTCTTTAAGCATATAACTCCGATACAGCTTACATGTAGATACTTCGGCTTAGATCACAAAAACATCATCCCATCAGTCATCCCACCATACGACGCTCCAATACAACATGGGACAGCAGAAGTTAAACATCACAAGTACTTTCAAGTGACACTATCACGTAAACACAAACTCCAGTTAAAGCACAAGCAAGATAATAAACAGAAGCGTGCATGTGTTTATTGGTTCGTAAATGTCTCCCAAAAGCAGACACAAAGATACATGATCAGGTCAATTTTAGTCTTCGCCCTCGACGCTTTTCTACACCCATCTGCGGCTTGACGGACTTCTTACAACCTGAGAGATACTGAGCGCCGTGACAACATTGGAAGTGCCTCGTAAGCCATTGATTGGCCCGGGCGGTTTTGGGTATCCCTTCATGCTTCCACTCCACTCCATTGTCCGTCTATTTCACAAATCCACGCGATCGGTTTCGTTGCCGTCTCTTCAGCTTGCGGCGCTCTGGATCAGCGATACATTGTCTCCCTTCAGCAGGATTTGACCTTTTGTCATGTCAGTATATAGCAAAGACATGGGGTTTTAGGTTCCAACGCACCGAGAGGTCTCCTGGACTCCTTATCGTTGGTCTTGGTAATCTGCTTAACCTCTACGGCATCGTCGATGACCAGATTCATGAACTCATCGAAGCCCTATGATACGTTAGAGTTTGTTGTCTGCGAATGATTCTGCGTGTACTGACTCTGATCTTGCCCTCAATACGAATGGAGAGCTGCTCGTACAGCCAGACACTGACCGTAGCGTGCTGCAACAGTTAGCAAGAATTCTCATTATCGACCATCACCATCCGCTCCCGTCTTATGGACCTCAATAGCATAATATGATACAATCTCTCAGCAGAATTGGGAGATGCATCACCAGTGTAGCACTATAGGGATGAAGATCGGTATCCATTGCAGTCGTTCAGTCCTGGCCCAGTCGATTCAGAACAAAACAGTCCCAGAGATCGAGCCGCATTGAACCACCACCTCATACCATTCAAGCCCTCGTTCGCATTCATCTTTGACACCGAAAGGCGCAGAATCCGGGACAGTATTGCGTTTTCGAGATCCATCGGCGGTCAAGCGTTTCGGCGATCGACGGCGTAGAAAAGGATCGGTAAAAACTTACTGATTGGAGAAGCTTGAAGATGAAGTTACTAAGATTACGTCAGTACACCGTCTCCAAGATTCAGCGAACAAACAATCGCGTCGCGAGGGAAGCATCAAAGGCTTACATGGGAGGAACGAGAACACGACGACCACCGCCACCGCCGCGACCAGTCATTTTGATGTGAATAAGCGCAAAGAACCGTGGATATCAAAAAGGGGGGAGCTTTCGCTATGCTTAGCGTCGGGATCGAAGTTATGAGATAGCGAGGTTTCGACTGTTTGATCACCGCGATTCTGGCTGTCGCAAGATTCCGATGTGGAAGCTCTGAACACCAACCCAAAATATTGACGGATGTGGGGCAATATTTATCCGAATAAATTTCACTTACGGGTAGGTAGGTTAGTAGGTTAGTACCTAAAACAATAGACCAAGACCACACTCTCGAGATGAGGGAGGATCTATCTCAAAGGTAAATCATTGCTGTTGCAATACTATCTATATTCTCTGACTTTTTAGTGAAAACATATTTGCAAGCCATGTCACAAAATGGGTCAAGATGCAGTGCTTCTTTGTATTTTTGCATCCCCAATGTCACAAACATAATACATTCTCAGGATGATACAAAACAGGTAAGCTGATCGGACCAATAAGTCGCGATTTCTTAGCCCTACATCGCTACAATTATACAAAGAAAAACACAGTTTGTGAGAACAAAACGCTTGGGTTTTACAATTCTCATAACCTCTCGCAATACATTAATGTTCATTCCGCCCGAATTCTGCGTCCGAGCCAAAATAGCAAAGCAAGAGTTTTCTCCGGACTTGATTCCAACATGATCTTCTCGCGCCCTGAGAATATCCTGAAGTATTGCCATCTGAATCATTGACGCTTGGAGATATAGAACCGCAATTTTGAAAAAAGCGCTTGATCTTTTCGAAGGTTGGTTCTTCATTCTCGATGGTGCTAGCTCGTAACCACAATTTCTTGTGATATTGATATATTTCCTCACGCGATGCATTGCCGTTCAAATCCTGGAGCATAGCCTCAGAGAGAATTTTAGGGCGTATCTTGGTCCTTGAATCGATGAAGACCAACGCCAACCTGCGAACCGATGTTGGGGTCAGATACTCGCCGTCGCTGTCGGTGGGAACGATATCTATCTTGGATTTGAGGAACTTCCAAGGTTCGTCATCAATTTCGTATGGAAAGCCAGTCAGATCGCCCTCCTTAAGTCGCGTGTGATTTGCAGCAAGATCTTTGAATAGACCAATCGGGATCTCATATGCGTCTTCGCAGAACAATGTCTTGGCGTATGACACTGGGGGCATCGCGTCGCAGACTGCATGAAATCTCAAGATGGCAATTTTCAAGGCTGTCAAGTGAGAAAATAGTGTCCAAAAGGGCACGAGAGCTTGCAGATGGTATGGGTGATCATTGTAGACTTCGATGTCGAGGACAGTTAGGTGCTTGGTACGGAGTCCGTAGAATGGGACGAAAGTAGGTATAGGACAGGTCAACGCATACTATGCTTTGGTCGGGACATCGCATCCAGCTTGTAGATGTGTTCTTTCGCTAAGCGACAGAAAGAAAAAATACACCGCTCGCTGAGATAAGAATCGAGCGACATCTGGGTAGGAGGTTTGGAACATGGACTTGATGTAGAGTTCAAGAAACAGCCCAGAAAATCTGATCATTCGAGCGTGCAAAAGCTGTGCAGGACACTCCATCTTGTTCGTTTTGGTCTTCAAAGATTTAAGATGATGATTATGATGATACTGGGTGTGTTATGTTGCTCGGGATGATTTTAGTTATGAGTTTGGGCGCTCATGTTAAGGACCGAGGGATTATACCTACTTAACCGTGGGTGCTCAGGCTTGTCGTGCTTCCTTCTGTTTCTTTGCTATATGGTTTGATGGAAAAGGCAAGTCCGAGTGGGTAGCTTAGTATGCATTCGACACACTTGCTACCTTCTAACAGAGGAAACGAACGAAATTCGACAAGGTAATCGTTACGAATCTATACCTAGGTCGGCGATATCTTACCTTCCCTACCGTTCACTTTATTGGGAAACACTTCCAAGTTCCGCCTCTCTATGCTTAATAAAGTAACAGAAGTGGTATATAGAAAGGCCGTAACACATGAGAAATCTATAGTATATACCAAGAAACTGTCAAGACGTAGCCAACATAGCTCATGTTTAGCATAAATCCCATCATCCATCGTAAACCCATGCGCCTACCCAATACCAGACATAAACATCTCTATTTATAAAAAGACAACAATGTACCCAAGGAAAACGATCAAGGCCAATCCGACACCAGGTTTCGTCGTGAATGCACCACCTTCCTCCTTGATAACCTCATCTTCAAACTGTCCCTCCACATTGCCCCTGGGCCAGTACTCACAGACAAGATACCACCCCTTCTTGCCGCACAGCTTCCTTCCACAGCCCACAGTGGTGGTATCCTTCCAGACAAGCTGGGTGAAGTGGCCCGTCTCCTCGTCAAACTCGGCATCGTCAAAGTTATACTTGTCCCGCTCATCACCCCATGCTTCGATGCTAGCTGTAACGTTGGGATAACCTATAGCAAGGTTTTCGCCATATGGACCGCCTGAGTGCTCAAACTCGCAGTCGTCGAGATCATCGAGGTAGTCTGATGCAAACCCCTCGAGTGTCTTGTTCCACTTTAGAACTGTGGCGTTGTGCTCTTCCCGGTAGAAATTTGTGCTGTTAAGGACAGCTGATGTGAATGTGTCTTTGTCCTTCCATTCTGGCTCGTTGGATGGGATTGATACTGGCGCCGTGATTGTAACGACATCTGCAGCAAGGCTGGAGGCAATGAGTAGAGATACAAGAGGAAATAAAGTATGCCTCATGGTGATAAATGTGTGTTTGAGAGTACCAGGTGTTTGTGTAAGTGGTTTCACAACGTGGGTAGCTGCCTTGGGAGGTGGCTATATAAACACAAGGTAGAGCGCCAATTGAAGCAAAATCAGAAGTGCAGCTGTTGGTTTTTCTTGTGGGAAGGCTTTTTCACGATAAATCACAAAAACTACAGAATATAACTAACGACTCTTTGTCTTCTCAGCCTGGTTTTTCTTCATCTTGGCCTTGGAATGGGCCTCTATGACGTATGCTTCTTTCGGCCAATAGCTGTACAGCACATAGCTCAACTAAGCTGGACTGGCTGGTGACGAAGGACAAGGCTGGGCATTTTTGTTATCTATCGTTAACATCTCCACGATTCAAGATTTCGAGTTGGGATGGAAGATAGACAGACAATAAATAAAGTGAAACATTTAGTGGAGGGTAGTCAGTCAGTACTTTTAGTACTCCAAACTTATGCACAACAAATGTTAGCCAGTTCAGTTGACAACTGAGACGGCGGCGAACTGGCGGGGTGGGCATTTCTTGATCACCCACTATAACAATAGGGTAAATGTTCTAAAATAAACAGCGCAAAGCCGGGTCTATACAGACGAAATCTGTCACGATAATTTCGTTTTTTTTTGTCTCGCACCAGTCATACTTTCTGATACATGATTACTGCGATACTAGGTAGACAGTATCATATCAAGCTCGAAACAGGTCCGATAGTAGGCAGAACGAGTGTGACTCACCAGCTGGTTAGTACCGTTTCTCTTGTACCGTACGTGCATGTTTCTTTTGCTTGCCTGCTTGTTTCTAATTATGTTTGCTGTTCTCTCGACCTATCTCTCATCCAATCCCAGTCCCACCTGTGCGCGTAAGTCGTCGACTAATAACGCACTCGTGCGGATTCTAGTGGTCCCTTTTCCCTCTTATTATCACAGCCGAGTTCTAGACTAACCAAGATCCCACCCTGAAAGTGGGCAGCGTCAGAAACGTCCTTTCTCAAACGTTGTATGGCCGAGGACCGGTGATTAATTGAGCGATTATTCGACAGCAGGTAGCATCTGTGCGACCAACAGCCTCTCGATTGACGAGTGGCTGAAAGAACAAAGATGCTCCGATCTAAGCATAAGCATGTTGTAAGCATTCTATCAGTCAGAATGTCTTACAGTAACTAACAAGTGCCGGTATTCTTCCCGTGAGTAAGCAGCCAACATTGTATGCTGCAACCCACAGCACACATTCTCGCTTGTTCGTTAAGTCGCATCGCATCGCAGATCTTTAGCTTTTGGGCATTGAATCAAGAAAACTAACAGGCGAGAGGCGACAAAGCTCCGAGCCGCGGCAGTTACAGTGCCATTATACCATTCAATGTTTCCCAAACTCGACTGCATTGCATCTGTTTCCAAGTAAACCAACATGTCATGCTTCATACCACACCAAAAGTTCAGGGCCATCCACACCTCCAAAGAAAACTGTAGAAGCAAAACAGAAAGAGAGAAAAAAAACCAGAGAGATGATCGCGACGACAACGGTTGGTGATTCGCCCAGAGTCTTGGAGACCCTGCTGATCATCTCAACGTAAGTGGTAGATCTCTTAGGCTTGGAGAGAACAACGACAGGACGCCTAAAGGACTTTACCCGAGTTTGGTATCCATCGATCGGACTTTCTTGGTCTGGTTTGCATGGTAGAAACCAAGTTTTTCCTCTCGTCGTCCTTATAGTAACCTTTTCCGTGAACGCCACCTTCTCGCACTCTCGCCACTTTGGAACTGCTCAGCCCATCAGTCGATACTGTTTGCAGGCTGTACGACTTCGCAGTGGATACTCCTTCGACTGAACAAGAAAGCCGAAGCTCCCTTGTAGTTGTATTCTTGTCCTCCTGCAGGGCGAGCATCACACCTCCAAAAGAGCAAGAAGAGGCATCCCGTCGACATGACATTACGTACGTTCCTTGTTGAAGCATTGCCGAATGTGATAAGCTTCGTTTCTGTAAGATTGGCTCCCCCGGTCCGAAGATTAGCCATATTTCTATTTCACTCGATGCCGGGGTAATCATTGGCCTGCTGATTGGACTCTTTGTTCGAACACGATTGCTTCTCAACGGCCGTTTCTAACCACTACGGAATATCTTCCGCTGGTCAGACGAGACACCAACCAGCTAACCTCAGCTTATAATTTATAGTTCCTAGCACAGGCAAGGTGGTCGCCATGTGTTGATAATGACCTGTCGTTAAATTATTCTACAAATCTCGACCCGTCCTCATGGCGCAAAAGCAAAGAGGTCCTTAGAACTAGCCAGGATGACAAGTCCTGTACTATGTATTTAATCACAATACGGCACAGTGCTGTAAAAATAACTCACCACAGGGACCTCTTGATCACCGTTCAACTTCCTGGACAGGAAAACGCCACAAGGCCCGCCGTTCATGAGCAAACTCAAAATCTCTCGTGGGTGTGGCAGCCCCTGCAGGGTCCCGAGGTTCTGTAGCAGGAACAAAATATCACATCTTATTATCCTGTACGTACTCCTGCTTCATGACTTGGTGATGTTTCAATATCGCAGAGGTAATGAATCATACCGAACTCTGCTCCACATACCTTGGTGCAGTTTGTGTTTGCTGCAGTGCTGTGCAGCTTCTTTTCCTGGTCTGTTTGTTGAAATGGTGTAACAAATTGATTAGTAGAATGTCTGTTAGCTTACCGAACCCGTGGCTCTAGTTAGTTGAAGTTTCTAGTGCAGGCTTCGTGGTCTTGGCTTCTTTCTTGACCACCTCCATCAGAGATCCGAGCAAACAGCAAGTCTGGCCTTGAAGATGCCGACAAGAACATCTCGATATTATCCAGGCCTAGATTTTCGGACAAGTACGGACGCCATGGCGAAACTACCCACTAGAGAATCCTTTCATCGTCAATGAAACCATCCTCCCCTAACGCAAGCAATTCTGCTTTTCGATTAGCCAAAGGCTAGCTTCATTCGTGGGGCTTCCCCGAGAGCCTCAATTACGGTAATAAGAGAATAACTACTTTGTCCGTCAACTGCGTAGCATTCTAGTTCCAAGTTTGCTCTGTTTGCGAGCCAGCTGGTGGACTCCATGTATTGATTAGTTTGTGATCTGAACTGGGGCATCCAAGCAGTCTTCTCCCAGTCCCAGTTCTAGCCACCAATGAGAAGGTTGGCCTGCGTAATCAATCCTCTGGAGCTTACAATTTGTGGCCGCCAAGCTTACTCGTAACGTGCACTAAAGTTGAGGGAACAGGCAATGAATATGAGAAGAGAAGAAAAGACCGCCGCAGCATCCGAGGACGTGTCGAGGCGGGCGTAGGAGGGAGCGCTGATCGAGGTGCTGCTGGCTAAGGCTGTCTTGGTTAGCTAGCCTTTGTTGAATCAGCCATATTGCTGTCTCGTCTCGGGCCTTCATCTCCAGGTCCTGTCAAGTCCAGTACGACGCCGCAAACAGCAAAATCTGGGGAAGTCAGGGATGAGCTGCTGGTGGATGGTGTGTGCGCCGTCAATAACAAGGGGCCCGGCCCTGCTAACGCACCAGTCCGACTCTCCCCAGACCGGGGGTTACAGTAGCCAGCGGTCCCCCCCTCCCCAGATTTCATTTCTCTAGGTCAGGTCTTGGTTAGATTCGTTCTTGTGGGAGCCAGACTCCGCTAAACGGAATTTGGGGTAGCTACTGAGGCATGTACTGCAGGCATCTTTGCTCTGGAAGTACAGTGCGAAGGCGAGATCAGCCAATTATCCAAGTGATGAAGAAGTCGACAAGTGGCGTGCAGGGATTGAGATAGACGAGGATCAGAGGAATGGGCGTAGAGAAGGGAGGGAAAAACGTGGAAGAAATGGTCAAACTCCTCGTTGGTCAATCCCAACAGCTGGTCTCACACGCATAAGCGCGTGGTGTGGCAGGCCTTTCCTGTTGTTTCGCAAATGTGAAGGAAATAATATCTAAAAGGCTGACTGTCTTTTAAAAAGGGTGAATTATTTGCCGGTACTAAGCGTTTATTGAGCAACGGCTCTCTCAACCATCGATATAGCCAGCCGAGGGTTAGCGGATAATGTCATGGTGATTCAATTCTAGCTTGAGGACAAACTAACATTGCTCTCTCTCATTTCATGAGTGTAGCCAATCGTAAATCTCCAAATAGACAAGCATCAATCCCAAAGGGGTTGCAGGAGCCTCGAGCTGTGGGCCGACGCTGCACCTGACCTTTTTTTGTTCTTGGATCAATGGAGATATGCCTCTTTTTGGACCTAACATTCTGGGGTTTGAGGGATCTCAAGATGAATGCTTGACGTGCTGGTCGTGCTGTATAGTGGCGACAGATGCTTACCAGAAGCAAGTATCAAAGAAGGACGCGGCACAGGATCTATGCTTGGATCTCTTTCCTAAATCCCTAGGGCTGATACTGTGTTGAACTAGATTTCAACAAAGTAAAAGTCTCCGATCGTAGACGGATTGTAGTGGACTGAATTGGAGATTTCTTGGAGAGCTCTCCCAGGGACCAAACACACCCATCAGCATTAGAATGGGGTACTGTATCATCCACCAAAGGTTCCTGCTTTGTTGATACTTGGCCAGTGCTCTCCAACATATTCCTTAGATGTTGATTCCCCTGCCGCGGAGGGTTACATGTTGGATTAGCAATCCTCATTTGTTGAACGATGGCCTTGGCCTTTGTTCTCTTCTGTTAGATAGTGGATCGCATCTGTAATGCATTGATATTTGTTCCGATTAGTTGATTCCACTCCGAGGTTGCTAAGCTGGGCTAGCAGCTCATCGATAGGAGAGAAGAAACAACTGAGACATGAAAAGAAGCCGTGCTAGTTCATAATAGAGGGTGCTTGTCATAATACCTTAGTCCCTGTGGGACGCTGGACGGAGACTCAGCCTGTAGCGAGTGTCTTTCCACGTCCAATCTTCAGTACAGTGCACCGCGTGCAGTAGAGAGTACGTCCTTGTCAGGCTTCTCCACCATGGATGATTCTTGGCACACCTCGGGGGCTGTGCAGCGGGAAGACAGGGACAAGGATCGCTCTGCTAGCAGAGGCGTCAATGCGTTGAAGCGCAGAGAGATAGCGATTTGGGGAAGCTTTGTAGTGCGTGAATGACGTCTCTATCTCACCACGAACCGACCAAGAGCCTCTAGCGAAAGCTGCCGACCGTTGACAGCTCAAGTGCTTATGGTGCAAAGCCGTTTACTGTAGCGAGTGACATGTACATGATTTCATCAATGTTAGGTTGAACTGGAATTCTGTATCCTCGAAAGATATGTCGGCGGATCGACATTGGTTGATTGTTGATTTCAGGTCAATTCGAGGCTGAGAAACAATTTCTGATAAACTGCATGATACCGCACCTCGATCATTGTGCTTCTCTAGGTTTACAGTGATACACTGTACCCTCCATAAAGAATCAGTCCTACTTACGGACATATATGTCCCCGAAGCCCATCGCGTATGGTGGTTGTGTTCCTGGATTCTCGGTGAACTAGCTGATCAATTGGAGTAAAGATGACTTGAGAGTATGTGCCATGCCGTTCAACATTGAACGAACAAGGGACGGGCAGGGCCACCATTCTCTTGTGTTCGGCGTGGCAAGAAGGTCCTGTGACTGCAGTAGTAGTAGCGGGTATGGTGGCATGGGATGGCATGGCTTGTGGTGTGTTGGACAGGGATCAAGGGCCCTCTGCAATTGAAACCCCATTCGTGCTTGCATGAGAAAGAATGCCATGCCATGCCCTGTCCATGCCAGCATTATTATGTGCCAAAACCATGTCCAGTCAGGGCGAGCAATTCGCGGCCATAGACAGCCGCGGCGACGGGCGTTTGATGTTCATCAATTCCATCAGGCTGTCAGTGTCAGTCAAGTCAGCCAGTCAGTCAGTCAATCTGGCGGTGAGCAATTAATAGTAAAGTATAGTTAGTACAAAACTCGGATAGTTTGCAGCCGATCGAGAGTTCCGTCGACGGCAGCGGATACAAGGCCACTTATCAGTAAAGATTGATGGACCAAGCGAGCACTAACTTATTGTTAGCCATTAGATTAGAGTCCGGTCGAGAAAGTGAGTACCAAGCCTCATTCATCACTCTCCCCAGGTATGGGTATGGGCGTTGGCAATGACCCTGGCTACAGTACAACTCGACCCCTGAGATGACGCTGCAACTCGATTCGCTGCTTTTCTGGTCCCTTTGGCTTGCGTACAGGTGGATCGGGGGCGTAGCTTTGGCAAGCATTGAGTATTGGTTCGTTCTGGCGCTCACTCTATCTGATGAGACAAATAAACTTATTACTAAACTACCTAGGTAGAAAATGGGCAAGTTGTCCCTCGATATATTTTGAAGGGGAGGATGCAGCAGGAGCAAAGCGAGTCGAGTCGAGTACCAATATCAACATTGTGTGACAAACTGTTGGATGATTTGTTGAAACTGGTTGAAAATATTGAAACATACTGACGAGACTCAGACTCAGACTCAGACTCAGACTCAGACTAGGACTGAGGGATGCCTTGTCCATGTGTGACACAACAACGTGCGGTCCCATGCCCTAACGAGACATCCAACTAAACAGACCAGAGACAGTAGGGATCAAGGGCTTGCGCACGGTCCCTTCCCTTCGTTTCCATTGACGATTCTGATTCTGATTTTGATTCGGATCTGAATCCAAGTCAACTTAGACTGGGGCCATTATCCAGACCTGTAACATTACTAATCTGCCATCCGTCCAATACAAGAAACGAATGATGCTGCGATGGGAGAATTGCATTTCTGTGATGGGCTTTCTTATGAAACAGACTAGACAGTGGGTTCGTGGATCACGGCAACTTCCTCTCGGTGGTAATCAATTCATCTTTTTACGGTGTATGTACGAATGTACGACCAAAACATTAGTTGCACAAAGACGAGTGCGCGCTGCAGGTTTCCTGGCTTCTGGTCTAATCTGGTCCAAATCCAGAATCCAACTAGAAGGTGGCAAATAAATTGTTCTGGACGGAATGAAGAACCCTCATGAGGCTGAACCAAACAAGGTCTATCTGTCACCGCCTGATTTCCACAAAGAAGGTTCCGTACAAGCACTTACATCGAAGGGATTGCAGTGGTTGGCTATCTGATAGAACCTGGCTAGGGCTTGGCCACGAACACGCTCTCAAGCTAGGTGAAACGCACGTTGGACTTTCCATTGGCTCTGATAGATGCGAAATCCCCTTGCCCTTATGATAGGATGTCTGCTTATGAGATTATGTAGCTGCGAAACTTTTAATCCTCGTTACTCGATCCCTCTGTCTCTGGACAACATACATATCAACACTCCATCTAATAGCAAGCCGATCTAAACCAACAGTCTTACATGCCATGCCACTATTATACTAGGTACACTATATACCTGTGTTGGCCGAGCCGTGAGCGGTATTTACATCCGCACAGTGGCAGGTCCAAGCCCAAGCAAGCCCAGCAGAGCCCAAATCAACGCAGGACCCTAGAGGTATCGACGCTAAAAAGCGAGGACAAATCAAATGAGATGGACCCGCCCAGTTCAACGACTGGAGGCAACCAGCTAGCAGTTTCTCATTCAGAGGCAATTGATCGACTGATTATGGCCAAATACCTTCCAACCTGACTATCGTGCGGGTACAGTGCAGTTCAACAATTCATGTTCCGAGATTATTACCGAGGCCGAATCGTATACATACATAAAACAAGAAACTGTACTGCAAGATTGAATCATACAGGTACGTTACGTACATAGTAGATAGCGATAGGTAGTAGTCTCTCAACTTGGCCAAAGAAACTCTAGTGAGTCCTTGCTCCAAAAGTTAAGTCGGGTGCGAAAAAAAGCCAAGACAAGGGTCAAATGAGCAGAGCCGCTGAGCGATCATTCCATCGTCTGCGACTGTTTGTCAAAAAACCAGACTACGTATTGTTCTGACAAGCGTCACATACACGCCATGCCATCATCCTCAAACATCACGCAGTCTCGGGTTAATAATTGCCGCAGACAGACAGATCCAGAGCGATGCATGCTTGCTCAAGAGAGAAGAGAGCAAGACAAACTGTAGCGGGCGCTTGATATTGACATGGAACAGCTGCACGTCATCCCATCGTTAAGTTGTTAACGACATGTATGTACTGTACTGTACGGGAAGCGGAAGCTCCATATTTGAGTGATTCAGTTGTATAATTGTGCGTCACGGTCCCTATCTCTTGACGCAGAGTCGCAGACCCTGTGGGCGGCGTCTGGCGATGGACAATGGCCTGGTAGAACGGGTTCCCGATTGGGATATCTGCAGACCGGCGAGCGACTAAACTACTCCATAACTGTCTGAGCCGATCCTACGCTGTTGTTTCCAGACATAGTCTATCGTTATGTTGGGAGTAGAACAAAGCGCTTGTGTAGGAACGATGAGAATGATACGAAGAGTCCAATACCGGAAATGGTCCTTGATAAATACCTAGGTAGGTAGGTTTTTGACTGTATTTTGTGGTCTAAATCAAAGTTACCTAGGCCGTGCGTGCTCAAGAGGCTAAACTACTAAACATCCATGTTGGATGCCAAGCTTAGCTACGTTTACGTCTACCTAAGCTAGCAGCTAATGTCCAAGCGATCTAAGCCTCGACCACTCGTATCTTAGACTTCAGAAACAGCCCGAGAGACCGTTCAAGGGTCTTTTCTCCCTTGGGTTTCCGCCTACATTCTGCTCTACCGCACTGCTCTGCTTTGTTCTGCGTATTCCATGAATGAATTGTCTTCAAAGGTTACATGCAGGCGTTGTTCTGCATCTCGAGACGCCGCAAATGCATCGTCATTCATCCCACCCCAGTAGCTATTTCGAGGCGCCTAATTCGCAGTTCCTACAGCTGGGAGCTTGCACAGTGTGTGCGTACGGCCAGTTCAGTTTCAGCCCGCAGCCCAGTTCAGTCCAGCCATCGGCCGAGGGATCGTACTTGTACGGTACTATACTGTACTGCCTTGCCCTGTAAATGTTGAAGCGTTGAATGCCGTGGCAAACGGCGGTTGCGCGGAGTATCTACTGGGGGCTTCATGTCCAATGGGTTCTTTAATAGCGATACACAAGAAGAGAGATTTGAAGTTCTAGATGGACATGTTCGTACCACAATGATGAGCTTAGTTGGCAAGGGCCAATGCGTTGACCTAGCCAAGCACAGTTAACCGTGATAGCCTCCCTCAAAAGACCCTGTAATATCTGACACCGAAAAGCCCCCTGTAAATCATGATAATCACACAGGAAGCTAACTTTTTAATTCAGCCATGCCTCGGAAAGTCCTGTATGCATTTGCCGCGTGATGTAATCACAAACCGAGTTGCTGTGCCGTATTTGCTGTCCAGGCTCGCTCCCAGAAGCATTTTGGCTTTTGCGGCAGAAGTTGCTGGGATAGGTCGGCCTTTTTGTTAATCAAGGGTATCCATTGCCATGCTTCTCCGGTCTAGGCGTGATCCATCCCACCACTACAAACCCAACTTAAAGACGCACGAAGGGTTAGGGATCCAAAAGTAACGTCGTACTCCCGACCGCTCCAAGAGTATCCACACATCCATGATTGGGAGAGAGGGAAGGAGGGAGTGATCTGTGAGCCGTGAGCCTCAAACCAGGACAGGACAGACCAGGCCCCAAGAAAACATAACATGCTTTTTGATGACTTGACGATATGACGCAGGTGAGGCAACTGACGACAGCCTTCGGGGGCAACAGACCCGAATTGAACTGAGATGATTGATTGATCAAGTTGAAAATGACGAATGTGGACCGAGATACTGACTTTTGTAGAGATGCTGCAGCGAATAACGCAAACAAACAAACAACCACATTTTACAGCCTGCTTCTGCCCAACCTCATCAATTGCAGCTCAATTACAACTTCCATGTCAATTCTCAAGTCCTTATTAATCCGATAATCGTAGCTATCTATGAAAAGGAGCAAGGAAATACCCTCCACTACCTGTCTTTCCTTATCCTTTGCCAGTTCGATCCTTGGCTTTCTTTTACTGCTCTGAGTAAACTACATATGGGAACTTGATGCGCCTCAGAGAAACAAAACTACAGCTGGAACCACACCCCCAAAGTCCCCAAGTCGGGCAGGTTGCCATTGAAAATCGGATGTACAGTGCCACGCACCGTGCCATCCAGCGGCTTCCCTTGCCATCCTATCCTTGCTTGCCTGGGTCCCCCGTCCGTTCTATTCGGCACCAACCTAACCTACCTTCCTCCTTCTGCTGCACCTGCCACCACTGCCTCAAACTCTCTTTCTCTCTCACTTTCTCCAAGCAGTTGCTTCACTTGCCATTCTTCTTTCTCAACGACGATCTCTGAATCTGAATTGCTTCATACTCTTCCTCGCCAATACAACATTTCTTCCTACACACCGAGGAATATGATATTGTCGCCTACAGAATACATTTTCCTTTTACTCTGATTGCCTTATTTCGTTTATACCTATACACTCTATCTACCTCCCCTCCCCCACCAAAAGTGACGAACCGCGCCCGCTGCTCGCCAAAAGACTCCCCGCCATTCTATCATTGCTTCTCAGTCGCCCAATTTTGTGCCCCACGACGAGCCGTTGCGAGCACGACAGCGAAAACCTCACTTTTTCGACCCTCGCGAATGCGAATTTGATCGATCCGGTCTGCGATGGTTATTAACGACTCCGGCGTTAGAGTCTCGCGTCCCAACCTTGCCATGTCCGCTACAGCCCCGACAAACGCCGCCGCTGCCGGCACTGCACCCTCCACCACCGACGACTCTGGTGAGCTATCCCGCCTTCGCCGGCGCTGCCCCTCGTACTTCTTAGAGTTCGACTCGACTCGCGCGCCGCTGCCGACCAAAACTCCCGATTTTACATGCTGACATTTATAGCCTCAACCATCACTGTCAATACAAAGACGCCCAATTTCCCTCCCCCAAAGACGGACAAACCCCGACCTCACGTCTGCGGTACTTGCACTCGTTCGTTCGCCCGATTGGAACATCTCAAGCGACACGAACGCTCCCACACAAAGGAGAAGCCTTTTGAGTGCCCCGAGTGTTCAAGATGCTTTGCTCGCCGTGACTTGTTGCTGCGTCACCAGCAAAAGCTGCACCAGAGCTCGACGCCAGCTTCCCGCCCTCGTAATCGTCGTGAGTCCACAACTGGCGTCGCTCCTGGCCAGAGCCGTGCTAGAAAGAACAGCGTCGCTGGTAATGTAGCAGCGGCTACCGCCGCTGCTGTTGCTCCAGCTTCAAATGCCGTATCAAACACAATGCGTCCGCGAGCCAATACCATCAGCCATATTGACATTTCGGCTTTGCAGATGACCTCTGCCAACCCTTCTGTGGCTCGTGGTATCCCTCACGGTCACACTCACAGCAGACACCCAAGTCTCGCCGGTTTGCCAATCCACAACATGGATCATTTCTTTGGTGGCATGTCCAATGCTATGGGCCAGCGGTCTATGCAACCCGGCATCCCCAAGCTTGATACAGGAGCCTTCAATAGCCTGGACTTTGTTAACCCTCTCAGAACAGCGCCCCCATTGTCTGCATTCAGTACCGAGTTCGAGTTTGAGAACATGCTTTTTGGGGGAACGACAGTCAACCCCAACGCCCTCCATTACAGCGATTCACCACAGGCGATGAACGTGGAACAGGCGTCGCCTTTCGGAAATGGGATTGATGGGATGCACACGAATCAAAACTTCGACGATAGCATTGACTGGTTGACTGGGTTTGAACACCAAATGTCATTCGCGAACGAAAATGTGATTGATGGATCTAGTCCGTCCGCAATCAGCACGACGAGTCAGAGTGGGATTAGCGATGTTATGTTGGATGGGTCGAATCATCCCGCGCCGGCTGGGACAAGTGCCATGTGGCAACAGCCTGTGATGGCACCTCCGCAGATGCCAACGAACCCTTTTGCGATGGATCTAAATGGTTCAGTCTTTCCGGATCTCCTCAACGGAGCACCGTTATCACCTCAGCCAGCTACTCAAAAGATCAATGACCCTTACTTCTCTACGCCTCCACCCTCGCTGAGTTCGTTGAGTCCCTCTGTCGTGACGGGACTCAACACCCAGAACATTAACCAGACTCTTGGCTTCAACGCCGGCCCGGAGACGCCATCCTCCCTAAATGGCGGCAACCACGGCGCTTCGCCCGTGACCACCATTACAGATGCCACCCGGCATGCCATAGTGAACATTCTGTCCCAGTGCCTGCCCTTTGGGGGTCGTAAATATTCCTTTACTTCTCAAGGCTCACCACAATCTCCTCTTTCACAGACTGCCCCTCCTCAAGCAGCCAACTTGCCCAGTACTCAGGACCTCCAGCGATATGTCGGTGCCTATCTAGCTTATTTCCACCCTCATTTGCCTTTCTTGCATCTTCCAACATTGTCTTTCGATATGCCTCTTTCCAATAGTCGCCCAGGTGTAGGTGGTAGTGGTTGCCTTATTTTGTCCATGGCCGCCATCGGCGCGCTCTACGAGATGGAGGTCGCTGTATCCCGAGAGCTGTTTGAAATGGCTAAGAAAATGATTTTCTTCTATCTTGAGGAACGGCGAAAAGCCGACGTACGAAAAGCAGATATTCGTCGAAGTACTCCAACTGACCACAGCAACGATGGGGGGGTTCATACTCCAGTGTGGCTTGTCCAGGCGATGCTCCTCAACGTGGTCTACGGCCACAACTGTGGCGACAAGACTGCAAGTGATATCGCTTCCACCCACTGCGCCGCTCTGGTCAGCCTCGCTCAGGCAGCTGATCTCCTTCGGCCTGGTCGTCTCAACGCCTCTGAAGGCCACGACGTTCAAATGACTGAAGATGGGAACTGGAACCCAAATATGGAGACTGATCAAACAGAGTGGCTACGATGGAAGTCGGGAGAAGAGAGGAAGCGAACTCTATACGCAGTCTTTATACTTTCCAGCCTCTTAGTCTCCGCCTACAACCACACGCCCGCGTTAACCAACTCGGAAATCTTCCTGGACCTCCCTTGTGACGAGGAGTTTTTCTCGGCCGAGTCGAGCGCTGTGTTCCATGCCAGAGGCGGAACAGAGGCTGCGGATCACAACAGAATGACATTTCACGATGCCCTGGGCGATCTTCTTCATGCTAACGATAAGCCACATCAATTTTCTACGAACGGACAATTCGATCCCTCAGTGGACGGCAGAGATCTCATGGCATCGCCACTTCGCACCAGCACATTTGGTTCACTGATCCTTATCAATGCGCTCCACAACTACATTTGGGAGACACGGCAGCGACACCACAACAAATCCTGGACAAACGAGGAGACGGAAAAAATGCACAGGCACATTGAACCTGCTCTTAAGGCATGGCAGGCAGCTTGGGCAAGCAATCCTCATCACAGTGTTGAGCGCCCGAACCCTTATGGTCAGGGTCCTTTGTCAGCCGATGCGATTCCTCTGCTTGATTTGGCATATATCCGACTCTTCGTGAACCTCGGGCGCTCAAAAGAGAAGTTTTGGCAGCGAGACTGGGACGGAATGGCCGAAGAGCTCTCTCGTGGCAACGAGATTGTTCAGCATGCGGAACAATCACCCATCCCAAACTCTGAATCTGGTAGCACCGAGCCCTCAGACAACTCCAACAGCTCCGGATTCGTGGAATCGCCTGCGACTCAGATGTCATTAATAGACTTTTCAAACGCCAAGCATCCTTCTCTCCAGCCGGGATCCTCCATGTCAGGCCATGCCACTTCCCGGCGTGAGAAGCATCTACGAAAGGCTGCCTTCTATGCCGCGGATTCGCTCGCCATGTCTGATAAGCTCGGGGTCACCTTTGCTGACTTCACAAGTAGGGAGCTTCCGCTTCAATCCGCCCTCTGCACCTTTGACTGCGCTCAGGTTCTCGCGGAATGGATCGCCACACTGCAGGATCGGGTTGGTTGCTACCTAGGCATTCTCGGCAAGGACACAGTCGATCTTACAGATGTGCATGCCATCATGCTTTTGGAGGAGGAAGATGTCAAGCTACTTGGCAAGGTCCAGGAGGTCTTGTCCTCTGCAGAGATCAAGATGAACATGCTGAGTGGACAGGAAGCCAATATGGACATGGATGGTTACAGTGGCTATGCTGCGAAGTTACTTCGAATCACTGCCATGATGCTGGACAAGGCAGCGGTCTGGCCAGTGACACGTCTCAAGGCTCGATGCCTGGAGGCACACGCAAACTTCATGCGAACTCGTGCTGAGAGATCGATTATTCCTCAGCATGACTCACGACTGTAATCATCGATACGTTTGGGGTGATGATCTTACGACACTTCTGGCTTCATGTTCGAGAAGTATTTACGAAGAGCAAGCGTTATGCCGAGATACATACAGGATTCGAGGATGTTCTTTTTTTCGTATCAAATAACGGCACTAGCATGACGCAACATGGAAATTCTTATGAACTTCTTACACAAAAGTCAACGCCTTTTTTGCGAATTACTGGTTTTTCTTTTCTTCGGGGCATGATTACAGTAGCCCGATGTGTGTATGTTTAGCGTCGGGGCGTTTAGCGGCTGCTTTGTCAAAAGAGGATGCGAGTAAATAGGGACATGTCGACTCTCAACAAGTTTGACCGCCATATTTCGCATATGTACAAGTTGCTGGTCATCTGTTATGTACTCAATACATGGTCCGGGCTAGGATTCTGAAGATGTTAGAATAAATACGAAGTGTGTATAAGCAGAAGCGTATCTTTAAAAATGAGTGCCGTGAAATGCGGCAAGACATCAGATGTGATGTGAAGAAACAGGACGTAAATGCCAATAATCGCAAACAATTACAAAAACAATGTGATCCTAGTAGGTAGCAGAAAACATGACCTCTTAAGTCTTAGGGTATAAGAATAAATAGTCTTAGAACTATAATCGAAGGAGCATAAAGTGACCTACTATTTTCGTCTCTTATGCTTCCGGCGGTCGATTTTTCTGATACCCCAAGGCCATCTTCTCTGATTCTAAGGCTCTTCTTGTTGCCTACGGATTAATCTAGGCAGAAGTTGAAACACCATAAACAGTGTTCAGCTGTGGGTTAAAAGCGGCCTATTAGCGTTAATCACAGCTGGGGTTATTCACAGCATGTTCTTAGACTTCACATACAAGAGTCGGCACCAAAATGACAGAACAAAACTCAATAGAAATGACTCCTCCAGATTTCAAATTTGCTTTTGATGAGACTGTCTCAGAATGGAACGTCAACCACCGCGAATGGCTCAAGACGCACGACAAAACGTGGGATTCCTTAGCGACAGGCGCCCTCGTCTTTGACGCCTCCAACCGTATTCTCCTCCTGCAGCGCGCACCCGATGACAGCATGCCCAACAAGTGGGAAATTCCTGGAGGAGCATGCGACGACGAGGACGAGAGTGTCCTATATGGTTGTGCGCGCGAGCTCTGGGAGGAAACTGGTCTAGAAGCCACGCACATCCGTCACGTTATACCTGACAACCCAAACGGGAAGCCCGGGGCGGTGTTTACGAATCGCACGGGCAAGAGATTCTTTTGCAAGTTTAGCTTTGAGGTGGATGTTGCTTTGGCGGATGTGAAGCTGGACCCGAAGGAGCATCAGGATTACGTGTGGGCGACAGAGGAAGAGGCTAGACAGCAGTGCATGGGGGAGAGGGAGATTCCTTTAACGAATGCGATTATGGTGAGGATAGTTGAGATGGGGTTTGCTTTGAGGAAAGCTAGTCAGGGGGGCAGGGTTTGATCCTTTTGAAGGTTGAGGAATGAAGATGTTCTTATTAATAGTTAAAGATGTTCTACTTGTATGTCCGTCGTGCCTGTGTATCATTGTCATGCGCCACATGAAATATCTCGATCCACCAACCTCATACCTAAACATTTTTGTATCTCATTTATCCACAAGTATTATCTCTGAACATAACTTTCCTCAGGACTATATTACGGTCTTGGGAGAAAGCCATTCCCCAATGAGGAGAGCTCGGGCAGCAAAATTGCAAGCTCCTCCCACAGCCGTCAAGGCAGTGAACAAACCAGCCAGAGCTTGAGGGCCCATGTTTTCAAGCATGGCGCCACTGCTGGGAAGTGCAATGAGTAATGCGAAAGCGGTGACAAAGTTCATCATGCCTGTGATGTGGTTAGCCGAGGCAGTCGCTGGCTAGGTATACTAGAGACCAATGCTTACCGTAGTATCGTCCATAGTCCTTGGCCTCGCAGGTCTTTCCCATGCACACTATTCTTTGTAAGCCATACTGCAGAGAACAAGGGATAATAAATCAACACTTACCAGGCGTGATGGAGAGAAATGAGCCAGACCCAAAACCCCAGAGAGCAGACCAGGCATACAGAGCAGTGGCTGACCTTGTGCCAAAGGGAACCAGCAGGGCGCCCATAAAGATAACGGTAAATACAACCGTCACCAGAAGAATATTGAAATGCCCATACTTGTCACCAATAATCCCCGGGATGATTCTACCAAACGTAGAGGCTGCGCCCACAATGGCAAGCAAAGTGTAGCCATTCTCGGGAGTGAAGCCGATGCGCGTTGCAATAGACGGTAAAAGACCCGATATACTGAAAATGACAAACTCAAACATGAAGATGCCGCCTGTAACAAAACAAAACGCAGGAGACTTAAAGGCTGTGAAGTTGAGCGTCGAGCTCTTGGGACTCGCCTGTCCTCCTCCTGTCGACTTCTTGTAGATGTTGTTAAAGGGGATGAAACAGATCATGCTGGGAACTAGCAAAACAGCTGATATAAAAGCCATGATCCGCATGGACCACTGCCAGCCAAGATTGGGATATGTAGAGCGTAGAATGATAGGAAATATGACAGCTCCAATGGATGATCCTGCAAGTGTAATGCCCATAGCCAAACCGCGATTGCGGACAAAGAGTTTACCCACGATGGCAATGGCAACGACCATTGTCGTTGCAGCACCGAAACTGCCAAAGACGCCTAAGCAAAGCATAAAATGCCAGTAGTTACGACATTCGGCCATGAGGAGGAACATGGCGACATACAAGACTGCTCCCACTGGGCCGATTATCATGGGGCCATGAACGTCAACCATGGGGCCGACTTGGACGTTGAGAATCAGGGAGAGGAAGAGAAACATGCCGCTAATCCACCCGACCTCGCCTTCACTGTAGTCGTGAAGCTGGTTCATACTAAGATATGTCTGCACTGTTCCGAGCGAGTTCATGAATCCTGAGAGTTGTAAGTGTTTGTCATTTTGTGGTGGACGGAATCATTACCAAACGTGGGTATCAAAGTGAGAAACGCTCCCAGAACACAAATCCATGCGCCGAATGATTTTTCGACGTCTTGACCTGTCGTCTCTTGTTCTGTTTGTGTTTGTGCTTCGGCATCTGGGTTGATGCTGGACATGGTAGCAGTTATGGGATCAAGCCCGAGAGCAACCCAGTTAGCATTCTCCTGGATGCTGTTCCGCCGGGCATCTTCGTCTTGAGATATTGAGTTAATCATGCTTGTAATTTTGGATTCCAATAAAAATGCAGAGTTCACAAAATAGAAATATCATGGTGTTAGGTCAAATATATATGCATCGATCGGGAGTATTCCCGCGCCCACCTTTTCCATCAACCCTTTTTTTCGTCTATTTTCCCCCAGTCTACTATACTAACTAATCTAGATATCTTGAACCAATCAACTGAGAGCGACGTATCAAAAAAGGTCTGGTTCTAGACTCTAGAGTCGCAAATTCCAGCGTCTCAAACCCACGCCCTACGAGTCACTAATTCCTCCTTTACCGGACCGGAAGCAGAGACCGATGGATGGTGGGAAGACGGAGAGAAGCGAGTCGGTGTAAGCGAAGCGATACTGCCCAAGTATCGCAGAAACCAATCGGGCAATTATTATGAGAGCTTGGCAAATTCAGTGGCGCTGCGGGGACATAGTTGACTCATTGGTTATGGGACTGTTTCTCTTGTCAGGGATAGGACAAGTTTTACATAAGATAAGAGCATGTTTATTGAACTGGTGTCAGTGATTAATAGAGCGATTATATTGGTTATATACTAAATACCCTCTGAGTGGTTTCTGGACGCTAGATCGTTGAAATTTGTCAGTTGAACGTGAGATCAACAAGTTATGATTATATTCATCGTATATTCAAGGTAAACCCATATCTCCTCTTACTTACTTCACGACTGCTCTTTTCATCCCTCAGTAATATGTGTGCTGGCGGTAGTCAACTATTGTGAGTGATGGACTATACCGAGAGGGCCTCAAGCTGCTAGCAATTTTAGTGACATGGTCACACAAAAAATGGTAACACCATGAGGAAAGTTTTCTCGCCCTGTCTCCAAGTGAATTAGAATAGCCTCGAGTATTGTGACAGCATCACTTCATTTCCCATGTCCATATAAAAGCACCGGGTCTCAAGATCGGGCAGGCTATCTGCTACCTGACCTTGAAACCATCAACTTTACAAATCTCAATAACCATGACCCGTGACACAGACTCCCCTGATATCTTTACATCTTTCTCAAAATGCATTGTCTACTTGGACGTACTTGGACGCGAAACAAAGCACCCGGCGTATAATTTGAAAGACTTTCCACCAGAACAAGACATCCGGGATATTCGCCAGGACCTTAACCAGTGGGGCGTAACATACGGGGCAAACCGTAGTATATCTTCTACCTTGTCACTCGATTACAAGTTTCGAAAACATGACTATACCAGATCTACGATACAGTCGCAGCTTGGGCACTTGGTAGAGGATTTGGAGGGTCGTGAGTCAAGTTGTTCTTAGGGCCAGAGGATGGATTGCGAATGCTGACTTTGGGTACAGTCCAGAAGCTATATAAAGGAGAAAGCTACCAAGGCGAGGCAAAAGTAATATTTGGTAGAGTTGAAAGTGTGGTCAATGAGTTAATACGTTTCTTGGGGCATCTTCCAAAGGAGCTATGGCTTGAGCTGGACAGGCGAGGCGAGATGTCAATGTAAATAGGCTGGGTTTGGTCAAAAGAAATATAGCACATTGGACCGAAATCCATGACATGTAATTGCTTTAAGATTTCTTTAAAAAAACCTAACTATAGTAGTAAATGTTCATATGCAATAGTCTCGGTCATATCTTGGGAAGGGCAACTCTGAGCTATTTTCGAGTTCCAACTCAAGCATTTCCTGGGGCTCCCTACCAAATCACAAGTGAATTTCCGAGTACTGGCCGTACGTTCTACACAAAGTCAGTGTAAAGCAATGGTATACAGCTTGACTAGCTAAATAGCGGAAGCGCCATTGGACAGCTTCAGCATAGCATTCACTCACTACCTTAAACCTGCACTCTTTGTTGGAGTGCATTCTTCTTGTGTTCATATTGATCAGTTATGAATCACCGTCTCTTGGGATATGGATTACATAGAGGCAGTAATAATCAGTACAATCCACAGTCAAGTTTCACGATGTGTGCTAGGCTCTAAAATTGCGAGTGTCCATGCTGTGCTCTATCAACTATGAATCAAGCGTGCCTCTTGGATATATCACCTATCATTGTCTCCCATGATACCAAACATGCAAAACCACACTCACACCGCAGCCCAAAACCTACTCTTCACAACACCAATGACTGCTAAATATGCCATCATAAAGCGTACGAGAATACAGTAACAGTGTCGCCCAAAAAGTAGAAGAGACCCGCGCAAGCTTCCGCCAACTCATCCACGAGGCAGAAACAAACAAGGCGTAACATGAAGGAATGTCCAACAAGGTCCATGGTATTATTTCTTGGAACTTCAACGATTGGGTGAGGCTCTCTAGAGCTGACAGCAGACAGCCGTCCGTATGCCGTAGTTCCAAGGTCGCGCATGATATTGACTGTCATAGTTCTCATGGACTTTCTTCAGGAGCCGTATAACGTAGAGGGGTCGCAAGCAGTTGATGCTGCCGAGGCTGTTGAGAGTAACTTGAGATCTTTCAAGCGCTTGACGGATCCCGATAGATACCGCTGAGGGCATCACGATAGTGGGTCGCGCCGGCTCCAGTAGTTCATGTCTTTTTGTCTCTAGTCTAGTCATTTTCATGTTAATAATGCAAATAGTACTGTCTATTTTGACGCGAGGCTCTACTTCCATATCATTTTGTACCATGTCACAATTTTGAACTAAACTATCGTCAATAAAACATGTTTAATCCTTGCAGGTAATTGAAGCATGTCTGAGACTTCACTACTGTACTCAACGACAAAGGGCTTCCACTTTCAAAACCATACGAGTCCAAGACGTACTACATACGTTCTAAAGAGCCGATTCTTCTTGAAAAGCTACTTCTCCAAGTCTTCTAGGTCTCAAGTGTTTAGTTAGGAGGATGCTAGGTTGACGTCCCTCAAGTGCACGATGCTCTTGAACTTAATCCACCAGCCGTAAGAGTTTCCAGATTATCAAATTAATTGTCTGGTTGTTTGTTCGTATTTTTATTACAGTATTGTATTTGAGTCACCATTGTCTCACCGCGCAACAAACATACTTATCAGGGGTGGTTGCTTGGCTGGACTTATGGCAGGAGAATTGTTCAGGGCATCTGGGTCTTGAAATCATTGTGTAAGTATATATACTACTGAACTCAGAAAAACAATTACATAGTTGTTAAATCGACATGTTTTGGTAATTATACATAGTGAACAGCGTGCGGCTCCTTTCAGAGTGTTGGCTGCTACAAAACAAATACATAGTGAACAGAGTAGACAAGAACTCTGTATGAAGGTATAGGGTAGACGTCGTGCGACGACAACCTTCTTGTGCACGGCAGATGGTGAATTCTATTAAAAACGATGAACGGATATGTGGCGATGCTGGAGAAACTTCAATCAGAGTCTTGACTCTTGGAATTCCAGGCAACACAGCCCATTGTGTTAGGGAGTTATTTTGTAAATCATCTTGGCGATAGTGCTGAGCCACCATTTTAATACGTGGACTTTAGCCAACACACCACTGCACAACACTGGACTCATGACTTTTCGCCGAATTGGTTTCCTCGGCAATTCAACATTACAATCTGTTGAATTCACGGGGCCTGGCATGTCACTCTAACCAGCCTAACGAAAGCTTGGGCAAGTCTTTAACGCTACAACTCCCGCTAATCTCGAGTTTTCAATACTTTGCAGACAGAGAAGCCTGACATGCTAAGTGGTTTGTCTTGGCAATTCCGAGGCGACGGAATGCAACCAAGAACCCTTCTTGGCGTTGGACACTACCTTTAATTGATGCTGACCGCAATTGGTATTAGAGTGCCCCGCGTTTTGCGGTATTGCAGAGTAGTCATGCGCAATGGTCATGTAGAGAACTGATTCATGTCGTAGCCCAGAGCATTGGTGGTTTTGTATATCACTTACTGTGTTTGATACCGCCATCTCGAAAACTCTTTAAGAAGCTTGTAAATCATGGGGTCTGATTTGACTGGTACAACTAGTTATCGATGATCTACTACAGTACATACTCGCTGATAGTACTCTGTACGCCGGAGTGAAAACGAACCAGTCATGGTGGCTGATCAGCGTGACATGACTTCATCAAGAGTATAAGCAGCTAGCGAACCAATGATCACACAGTACTTGATCACTCAGGCATCGACTTAGTTGAAGATTTGGGGATAACTCGGAGTCGGGAATATCGCGGCTTTGTGTTGGTCGGTTGAGACGGTTAAGTCGGTTGTTCGGTACAGCGAGTGTCTATTGTAACCAAAAGATGTCAGATTGACAACCAAGGTCTAGATTCTGAGGTGTGACATGTGATGGTGGTAGGATGTAAGACATGAGATCTTCATGGGAACTGCTCTTGTTCAGTCAACATGGATAACCTCAATTGGGTTTGGTCTGTATCCCGGCAGTTGGCCTGATAGCTCATTGCAACCCGGAATCTGGAAATCATGAACTGTTGCAGATTCTTCCTGTAAATCGGGAAAACCTTGATTATAAGTGAAGATCTATACTTTCTCTCTTGTGATTTCTTAGTGATTCCTTGATCAGATACGACTGAGTCAGGATGTAACTGGGAGAGTCCAAACCTTAAAATGAGGATAATAACAAGAAAACGGTTCTAAGAGAATGACCTCACACGAGTACTAATCATGTTAGACCCCTGTCGACAAAGTAACAAGGGACCCCTGTTGCAATAATTAAGGCTGGATGGATTCAAAGGAAATTGGCGGCCTCGTCCGATGAATACTTGACAACGAGATGAGCGCGGACCGACGCTAGAAGCTCATTTTCCTTCTGCCAACCTTCTATTTTCTACTCACCAGCAGAAAAGCACAGAGCAAGTTCAAGGATACTAATCAAGGCCCTTTGTGTTGGTTTCTGTAGGGGGTATACTTACAGACTTGGATAGTTGAGAGACACATAATTGTTGCTGACGTTGATGTTTACTTTTTAACGTCGTATCCAAAGATTTTTAAAATTGGTGATAAGTGATGAGCTGGCAGAGCATGTCTACTGGGTGGTAGGAACCGTTACAACCAATAGCTTGCAACAAGCCTTGAATCGCAAGAGATTCTCGATTTAGTCTCAGGTTACCAGGGTTGTATCTGCCTCACCATGACAAAGCACGAGCCTCACGGAGCCAAGCAGGGGTTTCTTTTTTATTACTGGCAGGGGATACTAGTTAGAAGCCGGTAACTTTTAAAATTTGATATGAAACAATAACAACCAACAAATTGAAGCTGGCTAGTTAATGCTGAAGCTGAATCTATTTGAGCGCTGAAACGAGCGCAGGCGAGGGTGGATTGACGGGTTGATGCAGGCCATTAATGGCTTAGATATGAATATATTTGATTTTATGGAGATGTGGATACATGATAAAGTATTCGGGAATATAATGGATATAAGGGAGTTTACATTGGCATAAAAACTCATCCAAGACATGGCCTGACTATGAGTGAATTGTTGAGTGTGTGATGGTAAGACAATCATGGGTCAACCTGGCTGCTTGGGCATCTTGACCAACCCAAGAAGAAAAAAGAAGAAGAAGAAAAAGGCCAAACCCTGTGTATCCATCACCACTCCACATAATTCCACCTATTTGTCCAGATCCAGTGATCATCACGAAAAAAGGATGATCATGACCCTGGCCATAGGGAATATACCCTGAAAAAAGCAATGCAAAATGAGCCTTTTTTCTCTCTCTCTCACTCTTTGCAATTTTTTATTCTTTGGATAGGATAAAGTATTTGCCATACCGATAAGCATCTCCTCGGGATATCATCATCTCGTTCTGGAGATCGGTCATTATTTATCATATCAAGTTTCTGTAAGTGGATTTTTGTTGCCGTTATCCGCAGATTCGGTACAAAAGTGAATGCATAATTATAGAACAAATCGAAGTAGTAAAAGAGATTGCCGAGTAAAATAAATGCGCTTGTCTTTTGTCATTTCGCCTAGCATGTTACATCCCCTAGAGATGGATAAACCCTTGGAGATTTTGACTCTTTTATTTGCTCGGGTGTAGGTAGGTACCTGGCTTTGGGTTCTGATGCAAAATAGCATCTTGATCGGATGGTAATACTCTGTAATATACAGAGTAGCCTTGGCTGGATTGCGTGTAATAGTCGAGGCGAGGACCCCTAACACTGAAGCTGAATAGCAGACTTTACTGCATCTGGTTGGTCGAGCCGCGTCACCGAAAGAAGCGAGTGCTCCTCCGTAGCCTCCGGGGTTTACCTTCAGTCTCTTGAGTGATGAATGAAGATGATGATCGGGAGTGACGGATAGAAAACCTCGGGGCGTATTCTGGCGTTTTCTCTGTCGTTTCCTCGGAGAGTGAGCCAGTGGGCAGATACATTTACTCCAAGACATCCCACTCCAGATAGAGAAAAAGATGATCCCTGTTCTTCATTCCTATTCCTCTCTATGACAGCATCATAATCACCGCCAGAAAACTGTTAGAGCGCTACAACAAACCCTGTCTGGGAAGAATACTGACCCGTTCAGGTCACCTTAGCTTTTCTCATTCTTGGTACATGGTTGGCGTTTTCTTTGTCTGACTCTAACTCTTCCTCTTGACTCTGACGTTACATACCTGATTTGTTGTATGTATTAACTTGATTTATTCCTTGGATTCCTGCTTTTTCTCGGTCTCGTCTGTCTTCATTCCCTCCTCAACCTCGCCTTCATTTCCTCTCCCGTCGTCCTGTCGCAGACTGGGTTAAACTAAACCTTTACCAGCCCAAACCCAGCCTTGTCTGGGTAATTATTATCGTCTGTCACCGACCGTGTTCAGTCTCGCTCTGGCCGGTCTCAAAATTCAGCCCACCAGCCTCGGACAAGTGAACCGTGCTTAATTGGACTGAACCTGAACGAACTGCCCTGGACAGGTCAACGGTTGATACCTAACATAAATAATATTATTTATCATTCTCATCCGCCCCAACCGCCTATAACATTCTATCGTTTGAGCAAAGAAAGTGTTTGAAACCCATCGATCAATCAGACGAAATACAACGGGAGAGCGACCGATTAAATCGACAAGGGTTGCTGGGGCCTCAATCTCAGTTCTCACTCACTGATTTCTTTTTCGTCGCGTCAGAGGTTACAGTTGGCACTAGCCACAAGCGAATCCCTTGAATTTGATGTTTCGGATTTCCATGTTTTAGTATCAAAGGTACGTATTTCTCATTTCTTGTCTCTCGCTTTGGCTTGAATATTCGCATCCAGTTGGAGAATGTTTACTTTCCTTGTTTTTGGAGTTGAAGATGACATTGTTTTCTTGATCAAGACCCCTTCGTTGCCTGTCCATCGCTCCACCATTCCTGCTCCATCACCGCTATTCAATATGCATATCACTTTCTATCCATTTATAATTCACAATAAGAAAGAAAGGAAAACAAAACACCCCTGTCCTTTTGACCCCGGGTCCATAACCCACTCTGCCCTGTTTCTCCACCAAGTTACCTATCCCCCACTGTGTTTTTACTACGCCTAACCAAACCGGCCGCCAAAACGAACAAGGCATGACCCTTACTAGCTCAAAGACCCGGCTTTGTCCTTGTACTTGCTTGTTTGTTTTAGAAGGCTTCTCCATCTCATCTCCAAAAGGATGAATGTCATGGATGCCAGCGCATAATCCATTAGGGAATTGATGAGCACTGCTGTTGTTCTGTCCTGTGCCTAGACTTAAGACCCATACCAAACACAGACACAGACACAGACCCCTAGGACATCACCGCCGCGGCACTGCAACACACCGTCTCGTTTGTATTTGCTCGTCTATGCTTTTTTTTTACTAGCCCCTCCCTTCACATCTGTTCTAATCCCTTGGGTATCCAATATAACGCCTTTTCTTTGCCCTGGGGTCGGTCAGTCACTCCAGTCACGCTCACGCGGGTCAAGTCAACCTCGAAAAGAGCTCTCTCTCATCTATAACCAACCCCATCACCCTCCTCGCTTCACCTTCCCTTCCTTCTTCACTGCTGCTGTTTTGTTTTGAGAGCATTCCAGCACGCACCTTTTTAGACTTACATCATCTTGCACACCCACTCACTGGGTTTTCAACGTTGCATTCTAAATTAATACTCGCTTTCACGGCTGGACCACACTTGCGCTTCCTTTCTCTTGGCTTTATTGGCCTCGTCATCTTTCACAGCCATTAACCGTCATGGCAACAGAACAAGACCGTCGTCCCGCTTGGGTTCCTACTCACGACAACATCTACTACCGACCTCGTCTCACAAAAAAAAAGTCCGTTTCTGGACGATTTCCTGCTCCATTGATCGGTCCTCGAAGATCTCGTCCGCAAGCGATCCACATCGTTAGCTACCCGTCTGGTTACGTCCCTAAAGAGCTGCGACCAGAAAACCAAAACAGAAGCAGACCTCACAGCCCTACGCTCGTTGACGACTCTCGACCTGCGCCTTCACTGCAGCCTCATCCCTCGACAACTGACAACAACAAAAGGCAGACCAAATCTCGCATAGCAACTCGCCGCAGGGACAAGTTTCTGAGCTCTTTTACTTTGTCCAACACTGAACCTGAATCTATTTCGGGTCCTACAGCTGCCGAAGCGCTATCTAATACTGACCGCTCAACTGGGCAAGGCGCGACTGCCAACACCAATACGACCCAGGCAATTGGCCAGTCTTGCTCGCCAGAATCGGACTTGGCCTGCGAAGCGCCTTCCGCGGTTGGCTCGAGATTTAGATTTACTGGGGCAGGTCCATCCGCATCCCCGCCAGCTTATGACGACATAATTTCACGCCCTGTCTCCGGTTCCAGTACTACTGCGCCCGATACTACATTAGGCTTTGTCGCTACACCCGCTTCAACGCCTTTGATCAGTTCCAATCCTGCCGATTGCAACTCCAACTGCAATAGCAATTCCTCTCAATCAGCCGCGAATATGGCGACTGCACGAACTTCGCATCCTTCCCTCCCTCTCTCCAATTCAAATCGCAACAGCTTCATGTCTGCCCGTTCATCAAAATCTGCCGTTACTTCAGTCTCAGAGGTCCCCAAGCCCGTCGCTTCCGGCAGTGGCGTGTCTTGCTCAATTCTACTAGCTGAACCGAACATTTTCCTCTCAGGTTTTGACCATGATGGTCATGGCCACCGTGAAGGCCAGAGTGGTACTGCGTTGTTGCGTGGCAAGCTTCAGTTGCGCGTTACAAAAAATGTAAAGATCAAGGCTGTTCAGCTTAAACTACTTGGTCGCGCCCGTACAGAGTGGCCCGAAGGCATTCCTCCTCTCAAGCAAGAAGTGTTCGAGGAGGAGAGTCTGCGCACTCAAGTACTGACTTTCTTCAATGCCATGAACGATGGCTGGGAATCTGACTATGGCAACCAATGCACTTATCGTCTCAAGAGTGGCTCTCCCAATGGCAGCTCTACAAATCTTGTTCGACCCAATGCATCGTCCTCTTTGACCCCGCAACAAAACAACCTTTCTGCTAAAGATATGAAGCGTTTATCTCTCCAGAGTGTCCAGTCCCGAAGTTTCCAGAAGGGCGACAGCCCGATCGCCTCGGCTACACAAGCCAAGGGTTACAAAGTCTTTTACCCTGGTACATATGATTACACCTTTGAATTACCCATCGATCACCACCAGCTGGAAACAACCAAGCTACAGTATGGATCTGTCAAGTGGGAATTGCAAGCGACTGTTGACCGAGCTGGTGCATTCAAGCCTAACCTGCACGGTACCAAGGAGGTGTCTATCGTTCGCGTGCCTGACCAACTGTCCCTGGAAATGACAGAGCCAATCTCAATCAGCCGTCAGTGGGAAGACCAATTACATTATGACATTGTCATCTCTGGCAAGAGCTTCCCCATTGGTAGCAAGATTCCCATCGCCTTCAAGCTTACACCACTGGCCAAGGTTCAGGTGCACAAGCTCAAGGTTTATGTAACAGAATCCATCGAGTACTGGACAAACGATAAGCGTGTGACCCGCAAGGATCCGGGCCGCAAAATCTTGCTGCTCGAAAAGTCTGCTGGCAAGCCCCTTGATTCTTCCTACTCTTCATCCGATATCCGAACACTCCGCGGCGGAGAGCTCGACCCTGAACAGCGACGACAGGCCCGTGAGGCAGCTGCCAGAAGACGGACACAGGAAGCTGCCAGACGGCAAACTACCGCTGAGCCACTGCCCGAACCATCCGCCAACCTTCTTGGTGACCTGGACTTGGGGCTTGAGACCATCTGGGGCTCAACGGAAATTGAAGCCAATGTGCAGATCCCGACCTGCGAGATGATGGCCAAGAACAAGGAGCTGCGACTCAACCCCGACTGCAGCTGGAAGAACGTCAATGTGTTCCACTGGATCAAGGTACGACCTCTCGATTGATTGGCGTGAAACAGCAACTAACATTTTCCAGGTCGTTATGCGAATTAGCCGAATTGATCTTGATGATCCCAGTGGTACAAAGCGCCGGCATTTCGAGATCAGCATCGATTCACCTTTCACAGTGCTTAACTGCCGTGCCACCCACGCCAACACTAACCTTCCTGCTTATTCAGGTGCAAACTGCAATGGAGCCACATTCCAGTCCTCTTGCGGGTGCCCTGATGCTTTCACCGTTCCTACCGATGCTTCTCCCAGCTCTTCAGAGGGTACACTGCCGGGTGTTAACCCCAACAGCACTGACAACCTCCCTGCGCCACCTCAGGCTGCCCATTTGGCCAACGCTGTCAGCGGGCAACAGGAACCTCGACCAATCCATCTCCTCCGAGTTCCTAGCTTCAACCCCCCTGCGTTCGAAGACGATATCGCTCCACCTCCTGCTGCTGAACTCGTTCATAACGCACCCGGGCCTGTGATGACACCTCCACCGCAGTATGATGTCGTGGTCGGAACTCCCAGTGTAGACGGTATGGCCGACTACTTTGCACGACTGGCCGACGCTGGATATGAGGGCCAAGATGACTCAGAATCGGACCCGGATGATTCACCCCCAAGGATTCTGGATAGAACTGGACGTGTTAACGTCGCTAACCCTCGAACTCCTGGTGGCCGGAGAATGCCGAGTCGAAGCTTGGAAATCTCCAGACCCAGCATTCAACTGGACATGAATGCACTCCGTAACCGAGCTGGGCGTGCAGTGTGAAGAGCACTACCTGTCTGTGTTTGGTTATGACCGGATATACTATACCCCACATTAAGACATGCTCGCACGAGCTCATCAGCGCATACCGACGTCTACGCTGATTACGATGTTTACGTCTATTTCTTTATTTTCATTTGTCAAAAGGTTGCAACAATCAAGCATATGGGCTGCATCTGGCATGGCTGCAATGGACTAGGTCTTGACGGCGTTTTAATTTGCTATTCGATTTCTCAATGATGGCCAGGCGTTTACAAAGAGGGAAAGGATGGCAAAGCAGGTCATTTACTTGGGTTCCATATGGAAGGAGGAAGGGAGGATATACCTTGATTTTGGGGGGACATAAATCATGCGCTGGAAGAACGCATACTCACGTATCGATACCACATCGTTTTCTTAACACTACAATGCATGCCACCCGCTATGGGTATATGGGTATATCAGTTTGGACCATTTGTATTCGACAGTGAAATACACATGACTATGATCATATCAGGGTCCAGGCATAATATAATGTTCAGGGTCTTCTTATGTGTTAGTGATGGCATGATGACCTGGGGCCGTAAGCACTAGTCGAATATGTGCTAAACCGAGCGGTAAGAATCTATTGTCATCATCTTGGCAGCCCGAGTTGGCTGTATTCTACAGATTCAGCGATTCGCGTCACATCATCCCAAAGCCTTGGAGTTAGTCGCTTTCCCTTTTCAAGATACTGGATGCCCTTTCCGGACATTCCGGTGAAGTATAGCTTGGCGCAACACTCTTGACACAGGATCAACCATGGCTGTAAGAGAAGGGGATAATGGAGATAATGAGGTTCCAATTAGACAGCGCAAGGCTCATAAGAAGTCTCGTCTTGGATGCAAGAACTGCAAACTGAGGAGCGTAAAGGTGAGTAGGTAGTTACACACGTCCCATAACCACCCAAATCAACACTCGCTAATTCAACTCATCCCAGTGCGATGAATCCAAACCATCTTGCAAACGATGTAAAACCTCTGGTTTCATCTGCTCGTTCACGCAAACACGCCCGTCATCCTTTCAACTCGCCCACTTCAACGCAGGACCTGTCTTCTCCGTCATAGACAGGTCTCTTGGGCCCATTAATCCTGGCTTCAAAGTTCCCGTCGTGCAGCCTGTGAAGGGAGGCAGGGGCGAGATTGTTCTTAACGATTTTGCTCTCAGGGCACTCGAGAGGTTTCGAAAACGAACGGTTTTCTCTGTTGGCACCAAGAGAACAAGAAAAGTTTATAGCGAGGGCGCATTCATGTTGGGATTGGAGGTGAGATGCTACCGAGTCAATGAAGTGCGTGACTGATTTACGACAGCATCCTTTTCTTATGCATGTCTTCATCGCCCTTGCATACCTCCACGACGAACATCTTAACCCAAACTCAACGGGATCTCACCGCACACCTCTCGCTTTCCACTGGTACCAAGCTACAGCGCTCTTCCATCACCGTCTCGCAACCGTCAGCTCGGTCCATGACCCTTCAACGCTTCCCGGTTCTGAGCGCGACGCTCTCTGGACGGCAGGGGCACTCCTCGGCGCTGCTTCGTTCGCTCTTCTCAATGTCCAGAGTGTCGATAATGTCTGGCCTCTCAAGGAGTCTGATCCGTTGGACCTGGACTGGCTAAAGATGAGCGATGGGAAGAAAGTCGTATGGAACCTAGCTGATCCGACCAGACAAGACAGTATCTTCTACGAACTACTCGCAGAGAGAAATTCCATGCCTGATGGAACCAGGAAAATTCCTCCCGATGTCCTCCCTGGTGTATTCTACAGTGTGTTCAACCTCGACGCTTCGTCATCCGCCTCGACTAACCCCTATCACACCGCCGCATCTCTCCTCGTGCAACTCCTCCCTCGAGAGATAACCGATAACACAGTGGTGCAGTTCCTCAGCTTCCTCACGCAACTTGACCCGCGCTATCGGAAGTTACTAGAGGAGAAGGATCCCAGGGCCATGGCTCTACTAGCGTGGTGGTATACCAAGGCAGCGGCGCATAGTTCGTGGTGGATGCAGAGACGGTCGTTAGTCGAGGGGCAGGCGATTTGTATCTACCTTGAAAGGTATTGTACACACTTCGAGGGGGTTTGTGAGTTGGTTGAGTTTCCGAAGAGAGTTTTTGAGATCTGTCGAAGAAATGGGGGTATGGCTGCAGAGGAAAGGAGTGCTTTAATACTTGGGGGTTGGGTATACTAGAAGGGGATTCTTGCCAGCTGGAGGGCCTGGAGGATACAGGGCAAGTCGATCATCTTGAATTCGCCGTGCAACATAGCAAAAGTCATGAATGATGTTTCTACAACTTTAGATGAAGCTTTACTGATATCACAAGATCATTTCGCTTTTTGTATCGGACTTTAATCACCAACACTTTCTTTAGATGCAGTAATTACTAAGACCGTCACTGTATTAAAAAGTCTTTAGCCGCGTGTTTGTACAAACTATGGTATACAGCGCTACTAAACCCAACGAGAGACCTCTAAATACACCACGAAACAAACAATGCTAGACTAGTCGATAGTCAATAGTCATAAGTCAAACATAAAACTCCATCCTATCCCTGATATCGTAACTGCAAGCATAAAGCCTGGAGCACAGCATAGCCCCCTGAGCATTAGGCTCCGACCCTAACCTCAGAGCTAACAGGCTGCTTCTTGTCCTTGTCGCCATCCTTGCTGGGCATCAACGGGTGCTCAGGGTCGTAACCAACAGACTTGACTATACCGAGGCCTTTGGTGCGGCCTTCGCGGAAGAGTAGTCTATCGCCTGGAGCAAGATACTCAGGACGTTGAACAAAGCGGAATGCAACTGTTGCACGATCTCCTGTGCGAATGAGTTCTCGGTCAATGTCGATTATGGCGCAAGTCTGAGAAACAGGTCCAACATGGAGCATGGCCTGATATTTGGTCTTGATGGTAGTGGCATGAGAGAGAATAAGGACTGGAAGAATGTTAGTGCCAATCATCTGTCGGGTTTGCATTAGATATTCTTGTCTTGTTACTTACCCTCTGCGATGAATTCACGATGCACCTTGGGCGTCACCTGACCTTCAACTCTGGGAAGTACCACCATACCCTTCCTCACATCCTTACGCTTAACCTTCTTGAGAGCAAAAGAGGCAGACTGGCCCGCTGATGCGGCGGGTACTCTTATCCTCTTGCGTTCAATCGACTTAACACCTGTAGGGATGAACTGCCCCAATGAGTCAGGTCCAATAAGGACGTTGTCGCCTTCGTGGATCACGCCGGATTTGATGATGCCAGACACGACGGTTCCCGTGAAAGGCACAGAGAAAGTGTCATTGACATGGAATTCGAACGGGGCATCTGAGTTGTAACGTCCGTGGTGAGGGAGAATATTCAAGAATGTCCTGACCAGATCAAGATTCTCTCCTGTAACATTGGAAACAAGGAACACTGGACATATTCTCTGACTGACAAACTGTGTGGCTGTGTTGATACACTCCTCGCGCGTCTTGATGAAGGTTGGGATCTTGCGGGCACCGGGACTCTTCATGATCTTTGTGATCTGTGTCAACGTCTGCTCCAAGATGTTTGGTGGACAGATATCAATCTTGGTAACAACAACCATTACGGGGACGTTGAGAGCCAGGGCAATACCGAGGTGTTCCTTGCTCATACCGATAAGACCATTATTGGCGGCAACCATAAGTAGACAATAATTAGGGCTGCTGGAGAGCAAACCGAACACGGTTGTTCTTAGGTACTTCTCGTGACCAGCCAAGTCAGTAAAAGTGATGACCTTTGCGCTGCGCTTGCCGATTTCTTCCCAAGAAAGTTTGCCTATGAAGAATCAGTAAAGCTGTGCCTTGTAAGTTCCAGTGAAACATACGCCCTGGAGTATCTGAGGTAATAACATGGCCTGTTGTGTCAAAACCCATGATCTCCATACCAACAGAACTAGTTCGACCAGTCTCAATCTCATGCTTGTGCCGAAAGAGATTAACTCGCGCCTTTCCTCGCCCATCATCAAGATCCCCCTTGACGAGCACGCCTAACATAGAACTCTTGCCAGCATCGACTATAAGAGCGTCAGTAAGAGTCTCTGGCATGCTGATTATCGATGTCGCACAACTATGGCGTCAAGGATGTTTCTTGGGGCATCAGAAAAGTTGGCCGCCAGAAGCACAAGAGACGAAAGTAGTAGGTCAGTTTATGCTACTTGGACCATACTTCTTATTTCTGTACCCTAGAACTTAGGGGGCCAATGTTTCTGCTATCCACCAGGTGTTGTAAGGCGGTACCTCGAGGGGGGTAACTTACCATTCCCTACTACTGCTATTCTTGTTTCAATAACATCCTCTATTGTGGAAGGGGTTTGCCGTATGAGAACTTTGCCGCTACAACTCTTGTCCTTGACCGGACCGGCGCTGGTGCTCGCGGCTTCAACATCGTCACCGACATTCTTGGTCAACAAGAGATCGCAATCAGCGCGCACTCTCTTCGCTGCTCTTTGTAGTGTCTTGTTCGCATGGCTCCATTGATCGAGTGTCAAATTCATTGAGTCGCCATGATTCTCGTATCCGATCTCGAAGACACATTCACCAAATCCTTCTTCCAACCGGTCGGACACGAGGTTCTCCAATTGCTTTAGATTCTCATCATCCTCGTCCTCGCCCGACTCAAGAAGAAGTTGCTTGAGAGGAACTCGAGGTGCTGAATCAGCAAGATCGAGATTATCGAACAGTTCGTCGAGCTCTTCGTGATGTTCGGCATTTGCGTCGGTGGTTTCGGTAGTTGCGACAGTTGTTGTCTTTGCTGTAGGGTACCGTAGGTTCTGCTGCTGCTCTACGTATTCGGCGAAGTCGCTAAGAGCCTATTTTCCTATTATGAGCTTCTGGTTCCCATTATATTCTTTTGCTGAAGGTGTACTGACAGATTCACCCTTGCGCTTCTCATGCGCCAACGGCTTCGTTGTTGACATGTTAACGGCTATGAGGTCATGCGACTGTACGAGTATTTGTCAAAGTCGCAAGTATGAGCTTGACGGGCCAGAAGATATATTAACGATGCCTAACACGTTAGATTTAACAGTCAGTTAGTCATACGGCGAGAAGTGGCGCAGCCTTTCTTTGGATTACAATGGGTTTTTTTTTTTTTAAAGGAAGAGTCATAGACAAAGTTGTAGTATGGTTCGCGGGGTGGTTACTCACGACTCCGGGACAGGACAAGGACAGGCAGGCACTTACGCTGCGGCGACTTCCTTATCGATAAAAGCTCCAGCTACCTACCTACTTAGGGAGGTACTATTTACCTACCTATAGAGGAGGTAGGTACCTTCGCGCACGGATCTCTTGAGCAGGTACGAATACTAACATATAGCAAGACCATCTCATCCTATCTTCAAGACACGAGTTCTATGCCTGGTTTCCTGATGAAACATTTTTTTTATCCCACTGCCGATTGCAACGAGAAATCACAAGACTTAATTTCTGTCAAGACTTGACACATGTTACTTCTAGGTATAAAGCCGTGTGCCGCATTTCAGCGGGGTGATTGCATCTGGGCGTTTCAAGCCACATTCATCTATCGGGGCTATCCAAACAGAACCAGGCTCAGAGTTACCAGGGGATACATTCTTTCATCCGTCAGTGTTTCTTGAACACGATACCCAGTTTTGATTCGCCAGACCATCTTTATTCAGGCAAGGAGCACTGTTTATTGGCATCAATAATCTTTTTTTGTTATTAATGGCTTATATAACCCTATGGCGCGACATGTTCCCTTATCTGTTCTAAAAGGGAACTCCAGGTGAGATCAAGACAACACTGTCACCTAACTCAGTCAGAACTTAGGTCATAGATCATCGTAGCTAAAACTTACCTCTCACAAATAGCATCTCGGATTTCCGGCTGATGGTCTAAGTTTTGGTCAGACACGATGAATTCTGATGGAGACGTTCCACATACCTTGAGCTCATCGTCATCATCATCCTCATCCACAGTGTAGATAGTCTCCTCGACCTCTCCTAGCACCAGATTGCAATGGCTGTCGTAAGCCTGTCTCGAAGTTAGCATCAATTGATCTCCATAGATCAAAGTTTCAACTAACATGTAGCTTTCCCTTGAGTTCTCGGTCTCCTCGAAGCTTGACAAAGACAACCTCGTTGAGAAGAAGTCGGACAAGGTCGAGAGGCTCCGACACATGATGAGGTTCTTCTCCGGCGTCGGCCATCTTTGTGTATGAAAGTAGTCGTTTAAGTGAGGTCGGGCTCGGTGAGTGAGTGAGTGTGATGGTGAGCTGAGCTGGATGCCGAATCTGAGCACCAGGTTTCAGTGGGAAAATGCGGGTTGGCAAGCTTGGGAAATCTTCGGGGAAACTATTATTATTATGCAACAAGCCATGTCAGAGAGGAGGATGCATCTATCCCGTACTTTACCCCGTACTTTGGTGTACTTATCCAGAGCGGCTCTGGCTGAGCCTTCCCAAATTGGGGTTACACGGCAGCAAAACGCCCCTCGCGTGAGTGAGGAGGTGTTGGGTTACTTCCGAGGCCTTTTCATTTCCCGTCATCCTTAGACATTCCTTTTCTTTTTTCTTCCATGTTATAGCGTTTGCTGCTTCCAATTACTGATTCAGCGCCATGCTCTGGCGACAATCCCTCCGAAGAACAGGGCCCTGTCTCGTTCGTCCATCGACAACTCCACTCGCTATCGCGCTACCGATCTACGGCCCACCGCTAGGAGCTGTACGGCCCGCTGCTGTGGGTCGACAGCGATGGTTAGCATCAGTATCATCTGTAGAACCAACTACAACTCTGAATCCGGTCGCTGATTCCTATACACCGTCGGATAGGCATCTGGACGGGCTTCTACGAGCTATACGATGTAAAGAACCCGAAAATGTCTTCCCAGCATTTCACGCATGGGTCATGTTGTTGGCCAACAACGACTCGGCCGCTCATCAACAGATGCGCACAATCCCCGTGAACGTCCTTTCTGCGGTTATCCGAGCGCTAGATCCCATTCGAAATCCACAAATTGATATTGCTCATGGTCTCAACATTTCTCTCGGTCAGATTCAGTTCACCAATGCTTGTCATCTGGTAGACGAATTCGGTGTGCGTCGTCATCATGTCTTTGTCCTCGAGGCCATGAAGCTCCTGCTAAAAGCTCGTCGCGATGCAGGACGTGAGCTTGTTCTGGCTGACTACGAAGTGTTTCTTCGCTGTGCCGGTGCTGCTAGCGATATCGCAGCTGCCTTCTTCTTTTTTGGTGCCATTAGAGAACATGGTTTAGTTCCCAAGCGCACAACGACAACTTGGATCGAGTTTCTCAAGGCTCGCTACCAGATGAACCCCGCATATTACCAGTTCGATCGCCAGCGAGTTCTTCTAAAAGCTCGCGATTCATACAGAGTCACTTTCAGGACAAGTCTAAGAAACGTCAGGCGCGTCGAGTCTCTGCGACACAGTATGAATGCCCTCAAAGAACTTCCCTTCAACCGCCAAAAGCACCGGCTGTGGGCAGATAACTTCTTGTGGCAGAGACAGAAGATGGGTTTCCAAAGCTATTTTGCGCATTTCCGCCGCTCCAGAGCTATGGGTGTCTTGTTAAACGAGGAGTTGTTGTGTAATATTCTTATTGGCCTCGGCCGCAGTGGTTCACTCACACATATACGGAGTATTGTCCTAAAGAAGGGACTGGGAATCGGCCTTCTTGAGGACAAAGAGACAGGCGTTTTCTCCATAATCGGCCGAAAGAGATACCGGCCTGGTAACCCGAGAGCTCCTACCGAGCGCTTCCTCAACGCCATGGTCGAAGCGTTCGGGTGCATGTCTCGTATTCGTCTTTGTCTCGATCTGATCATACATACATCAGATGTCTACCACATCCCAATACCGCATGAGACGTGGAACAATCTCTTCAACTGGGCCTATGTTTGCTCGACCAAGTCAAATCAAGCTCAACGAAGGATGCTGGAAAGCTTTCCCCGTTCTGCGTTGGTAGATGCCCAGCTTGTTACTGAAGTCTGGGAGACCATGACCTCTAAGCCTTACAATGTCATACCTACTTTTGAGAGTTATATCGCTCGTATCAAAGTGCTTATATTTCAAGGCAGGTTTGGCGCAGCGAGGGAGATGATTCGCGACCATGCCATAAAGCATTATCGCCATCTTGAGAAAGAGCATCAGCAAGTTGTATTCGATGAGGTTCTCCAAGAAGTTGCTCATGTAAGCCATCGACGCCTTACAATCGAAACGCAGAAGGAACATGCCTGGTACGCGATTCAAGAGTGTGTTCACCGTTTCCTCAGCGACGTTACGGACAATGCCAAGCGACGTAAAAAGAGATACTCACAGACCGTCATACCCAACATCATCTTGGAGTTCAGTGAGTTCATCAACGAACAGATACGCTATCGCACCGCTCAAGGATATGTGTGTCTCGAGCGCAGTGTACAGCCATGTCGATTCGAGTGGGTCAAGAAGAAACGCCAGACGCTGCCTCAGCTCAAGGGCGGCTTGGAAACTCAGATGCTGGTAATAAATGGCAAGATTGACGACGCGGAAACATTCGAGGATCGCCTTGAGAACTGGCCCAGGGACGCGACCATCAATGTGCGACAGTGGAAACGTGTACCCACCCCCAGGCCTCGCGTCAAGGGTGCACCGCCTGAGTCGACAGATGTGAATGCGAGAGAGTGGTGGAAAACCTTGGCGAGTGAGTTAGTGAGGTAGAAGTTGTGGCTTATGGATCTAGACTAGACCATAATCTAGTGTTTTGTTTCACACATACAGAGTGCAGAGTTCAGCGTGTATCTTAAGAAGCAGATAGTTCATCACAAATAATTCCAAATAGAGATTCTTCTTCTTTTGTAACCATTGCATACCTAACACCTTTCAAGCTGCCATTCATAGCGGGTATCTAAATTTCACCATCCTTCTCCATGACCCTTGTCCCGGCCGCGGTTTAACTAACGTACATCAAAGGGTACAATACAATGTATACAAAACTGACTCAGCTCTTCCTCGCCTTTTTCCCGTTACCCTTCTTGTGCTGTGATCCATTCCATTTTGAGGTTTGTTTTGTTACATGTTTCCAGTGAAAAGGTAGGTATTCAAACGATTAATTCGAAAAAAGGAACAGCAAAGAAACTGTATAAGTGATGTACCGAAACCAGTCCGCCTAAATCACGACGCAGCTTCAGCGAGGACGCTCAAAAGACTCACTGCTGCACCTCCAATGCCGACTGCACCAAGAGCTTCACCCCATTTCTTTCTCCCTTGAGGGCGATCTTCTCTCCTTGTACTTCTTCTATCACGCTCACGGTCTCGCTCACGATCTCTATCTCTTTCTCTGTCGCGATCACGCTCACGCTCACGGTCGCGATCTCTTTCACGATGATAGCGCTTGCCACCATCGTAGTAGTAGTCGCCGTGCTTGTCGCTACGTGAGTGTCGATCTCCACCATCAGAATACCTTCGCGAGCGTCGGGACGACCTAGACGGGCTCGGTCGTCGGCGATCACGGTGATCATCGCGGTGGTCGTGATTGCGATCGCGGTGTCGGTCATCTCTATAAGAGCGGGGACTTCGGCTATCTACCTCGTAAGGCTCTGGATCGAAATGAACGCGGTTTTCATTCTTGTTCTTCAAGATTGGCTTCGGGAGAGTAGTGCTGGAAGGGGATGTTTTGCTCTTTGTGGGGGGATTGACGATGACTGGGTAGCTTTTTGTGCCTTTCTCTGAAGGCTTGTCGTCTTCATAGTCTGTGACATCGCTTTCTTCAAAGACCCCGCTGTCATCATCGTCATCCTCTCGGCTGCTCTTCGAGTCTCTACGCTCAGAGTAGCGATCATACCTACGAGGCGGTGGACCACGTGCTAACCGTGCAGCACGACATGCTGCACTTTGACGGGCATACTCCTCAATCTGCTCTCGAGTCAAAATACCCAAGACTGCAACATAGTCAGGACGTGCCTCATACCGCACACCAGCCCGCTCGAGTACCTCAGGGCTGACACGCTCTCGTCTGATTCTAGTCCACTGAGCATCAGGTGGGATCTCGTTGCCCCATCGGTCTGGAGCCAGCCGAGGAGCGCTGCTCCGTGGGCTGCTACCATAAGATGGTGGGCCGCTATTCAAATGATGGGGCATAGGGGGCATAGAGCGTGGAGAGGCCCCATAGTGATGAGTAGTTGGCGAACTAGACATCTCTGGAGCACCCGGCAGGCTGTTGGGTGGAAGATATTTGGGCTCAGGAGCCAGACTGTACTGGTTATTTGGCTGGGCATTCAAGTTTGCCATTCGAGAATTGAGTTTGTCCATGCTGAGCAAGTCCTGGGTTGATACGAGTGCCATAGAATAGTCAGACTCGCTGTCGCCATCTTTTGGCGATTGCGACATAATGTCTCGAGGGGGGTCACTGTTTGATCTGCGTCGACCGCCAGTGAGGATAACAGGCGGGTATTTCTCGTAAGGGTTACCATTGTCTTCTCTCGGCGAAGAAGGCTGGGATTGTGCTTCTTGCTCTAGGAGACCTCGGACTGAAGGGTAGTTTCCGCCGTTCTGATTCTGAACGGACTCGAGCTCACGAATGTATGCTCGTAAAACATCCTGATACTGTGTTAATCGTAACGATCTACAAACAATCATTGTAGACGACTCCTCGTACCTTGTGTTTACGTAGCACTTGATGTGAAAACCCTCGGTCCTCGAGCTCGATCTTAAACTCGCGCCACAAACCATCCTCGTCTTCGGTAAAACTACCTTCGTTGCGATTCCGGAATAGTTTGGTGGCGATTTCGTCAACGACATCCTTGATTCTCTCTAGACCCTCTTGGCCTTCGACAACTCTAGTGGGTCTATTCTCGGCATGCAGTTGAACAGCGTCCAGAAACAAGTCAACGCTATATTTTTCATCGTCAAGTTTCTGTTTCATTTCAAACAGTTTGTTATCGCGTAGGCGTTCGTCCTCGGCCATGATAGCGCGGCCGTCTCCGTATCTGTCCAGGAGCGTTTCAAGTTCAGCGAGGGCAAAGTCACAATTTTCAATGTGAATCGAGAGTTTGCGGGCGTAAAGTGACGTAGATGAGGCATCGGCGTTGTTCAAAAGGGAGTCTTGGTCAGCAGCTTCGATACGCAGATGTCGAAGGACTCGATGAAGGTTGCGAACGGCATCAGCGACACCGGTAAATGGAAGTCCTGATTGTTTGGCGCGGAGATAGAGATTTCGAGCAAGGGTATCGACAGCGTCGATGTGTTGGACGGTTGAGCCGCCGCTCATAGCTGGTGTTCTTAGGCCCAGAAGAGCCTCGATATTGTTGTTAAGCTAGATGTATAAGTTGGTTGTAGTATAGTTTGTAGGACACTGGTAAGATGCGAGTGGTCGTTCCTTATAAGTGTTCGATTATAAGCAAGGTCGGTCGGTATAGACTAGTGACTTTGCTGGCGTTCGTTTCTATAGAACGAACGTCGGGGTTATAAGTTGGGTGCCAAGTGGAGAGGTCGTAAACAAATTCAAAATTGATTTATGACAAGAAGAGAAGGGCAAGAAAAGTGGAAGGGTTGGGCGGGTAGAAGGGAGGGATCTGGTTATCAAGTGCAGTCCAGTCAAAGAAAGGTTGGGGAGGTACGAAGATGTATGGGAAGGAACAGGCACGCGGACGAGGCAGAGGAAAGAACGAACACCATCAGTCATGGATGGAAGGAAATGGGTGTGTAGATTTAATTTAGGTAGAACGCGGTTGGGTAGGTACTGCCGGTACTGTACCTTAGGCCTAAGGGTATGTGGTTAAAATGTTTCTTTCCATCGATGCCCGGAGGGGGTCACCATACCATACCGAACTCGGGCATGCTTATATTGGAGAGTACATGACAGTGGGTGGACAACTATTGCTTGTACATGTCACTCGACACTTTTACTCGGTTGATGATGATTTCACTTTTCTCGTGCCTCAGATCCCATGCGTTGTCGGTCTCGAAAAGAAAAGCATTGCCAAAAGAAAAGGCTCAGGGTTCTTTTGTTGCTGTACGTCCTATTTCCGGGGACGAACTCAGTACCCTGTGGGGAAACGTTAGATTCCTTGTCTTGTCTTGGGTCCTGGGTCTAGTGACGTAGGTAACCGCTGTTAACTAGCAGCCTTACATCATCGCTTATCCCTGTCAGGGATCTCTGTTGCATGGTTCGCAACTGGAATTTGATAGTTGCTGCAATTGCTCATGATCGTCCTCTTTTAATTTGCGTCTCTCCGGGCTTCAACTCTTTCTTCCGGGCCTGGGTTGATTGGTCTTTGCGTACAGAGTACGGCAATACGAAAGAAAACCGTTTCTTTCTGGCGTATTCCACTCTTAGCTTCTCGCTGCGCCACCCGCTCGGCAACGGGGCGCTGCGTGGGGCATTCTTTAATTTAGCGGCATCAAGAAAAGGCGTCCCTTGTCAGAAGGGAAAAAAAGAACAAAATCAGGATGACGATTTTTAGTCTATTCCAGGGGTCCTTTATCCGGAGGAGGAGGAATTTCGAAGTTTCAGCTTTTATCTACTCCTGTCTATCATTTCATCACCAGCTGCCATATTGAGGCACAGCTTGGTTGATTGCGTTGCCGTTGCTCACTCACAGATCGAGAACCAGCCTCTTGGGGTGAGAAGGCAAACAAATACTTGGTTTACTCGATACATAGCTTGTCTCCTCTTCTCTCCCCTCGCGCTCGTGCTCGGCCTCGTGTTACTAGTGTCCAAGTTAAAAGAAGTCCTGACTTGGCTCGGCTTGAGTCGCTTCGCTGGTGCTCTATTTGTCATCTTCTCAATCGTCTTCTAGAACATGACTACTGAGGTTAACTTTCGCAATGGGCTCCTCATTTGCCTCTAGTCTATAGCTCACCAAAACGCCGTTTTTCTCTTTTCAATAAGTACAGTACATGTACATTCTTTCTTGTATTGTATCCACTCCCGTGCCTTTTACACTATACCAGCCGAGCAAACCGAAACTGATCTGCAATGCAGGGCTTTATACTGTCACGGTCACTTTCCATGTCTTCTTCTGTCCCCTGTATTTTGTTTTTGTTTATGTACAGCATCCTTGCTTGCATATTCTCCTCTCCACTGCCCTTGAACCTAACCTCGGGTTACTGCAGCCCCCGTCTCTCAAGCCTCGTTGTTTTGTCTGGAAGCTCGGCTTCGTGCATTAGCTATCAGCACTTGCATACCGGCAAGTCTTCCGCGACAGCTTTGACCATCAGATAGGCTGTGCTCGTAAAGAAAGAAAAAACATATCAGAGAACAGTCTCAAGTAGCGCACGAGGCAGCAGGTCAATGCTCCTCCGCCCCGACACTAAGTCATACTTTGTTCACTGTCATTGAGGCTCTGCACTGTGCAGCCTATGCTTTCGGGATTTGATAGTGAGTCACCTTCATAAGATATCAATACGTCACTATGCGATGAGACCAATAGAAGATTATGCAACAACTACCACGTATGTGTAGACTTGGCTACCTGGGTAGACATTTACTATACGGGCTGCATATAACCGCAGCACAGGCCAGAATAGCGGGCAGATTGCTTCCTCTACTGCACTGTTACTCGGTGTACCATGATAGAGTATCTGGCAGCGTGGCTTGTCGCAATGTTCCGAGACCTTGAGACGGATCCGTCTGTCGTGTATCAAATCTGCGGTTGCCTTTTATCTCTGCTTCCAACGAATTACAATCGCATTATATGTCACGCAGAAGCAGTCCTCTGCAAGCTCAGTCGCACAGTTATCTGTGACGTCTTAGGCCATCCATTCTTTTGAAACGCCTTTATTTTTCTTTGTAACATAACATAACATAACATTTGATGATGAGTCGACATTATCGCTGTAAACAAACGACATCTTTGATAAACCAAATGTTCATCGACATGTGATCTTGATTAACACGCCCGCGCCCCCCTCTTCTCTGGCATGCACCGTGTGTAGCCGATCTCTCTCGCTTTTGATCCTGCCCTACGTCCTTTGGAAGCTTCACCACCACTGCCGGGCGTTAGTTCGCCTCCATTCTTCCAATCACCTCAATTGCCAAGCCAAATGACTAGTCTCGCTGGTGCTAAATCAAATACCACAACTTTCAGCCGCATGCCATGTGGTGTTGCAGGCCAGCAACGTGCTTACATACAGGCTCCGGGTAGCGCAAGTCTTCCGGTTGCCTTATGGGAAAACTCTGTTTTCCCCGAGTTTCAAATTGCCAATTTTTCTAGTGAGTATGCCTCCACCTTCTGACTGATCAGGTGTCCTGTCTCTCGGGTGCTGCGCTGCACCACTTCTCCGCCCGACACCACCTTGCTCTTGGTTGGAAGCTGCTTCGTCTTGAGTCCCAGTGGGAGCAATCGAGACTCTGGGCCCTCTAGCTGCATGGAGAATGGTTTGCCCGTGTTCCATTTGGGTCGGCCTGTGCCGCCCTTCTGGGCAGCTTGTCCATACCGGACTGCCTCGCTAAGGTAACCATTGATAGTCACAACCTCTTCGATACCTTCGAGGGCAACACCCACCTCATTATGCAACGACGTCAGTAGATCGCCAGCCTCGGAATTGTCGCCTGAGATGGTGTCGTTCAGCAGCCATCCTCCGGCGCCAACAGCGTCAATGCACCGACCGAGGAGGTCTGAGATCAAAGCGATGACACCATCCGGAGGCGGGTCGTTGCCGTCCAGATCAAAGCTGCTTGAGTCGAGATACAGCGATGTCCACGCGCCTCGAACGAGTTCCACTCTGAGTGTGTGGATGAGGGACAAAATATCATGCGTCTTGAGCGTAGCTCGCATTGCTTTAATCGTTGTCAGTGCCGGTAGCCGCCATAGTTTAGCGAAAGCCAATGTGAGTCCTCGCGAGCGGCTACTGCTGTCGTCTCCGAGGTAGTACTCAGTGATGGCAATGTCCCGTTCGAGATCGTCGAGGTCCATGTCGTAATTTTCAGCACCATCGTGTGCCTCGTTCGTCAAAAGCTTGCTGCTAGCTGGCTTCTTGGAATCAATGATGAGATCAAGGCTAACCATCAAAGCTCGGATGGCAAGCAGCAGCTCCAGCTCGCCGAGTGGTGTAGCCTGAAGGTAGTTCAGCATCAACGTCGTTGATGGGTCAGCATCGGCCAAGCTTGTCAAAAGATCCTCAACGAGAGCTTTGTTGTCTAGAGCTTCTACGTCAAGCTCGTCTCGGAAAGCAGCCTTCAAGTTCGAAAGGGTCAGGTGTCCAGCAACAACGAGGTAGGATGTAACATTTGTGTCAGGTAGAATGAGTTGCAGCTTTGGTCGTGACTCGGGGGTTTCAGTCATAGAGAGGGAAAAGGTACGTCCGATGGCATACAATACCCAACGCCTATCAACGACAGCGTATGACGATCCTCCCGTAAGCCACTCCCACTCGGGAAGTTCTTGAGAGTCCTTGTCTTCCTTGCCGTCTGCGATAGATCGAAGGCCGACATGGAAGCGGCTTCGTAGCAATTGTTCCCATTCTCCAAGGTCACCCTTTGAGAGATGTCTATCGGCCGTCTCGAGTTCTTTGCGGAGTTTGGCCATGTACTTTTCAGTCATTGAGCCAGGAACGTACTTGGAGAACTCTGCTGCAAGCTTGTCAGATTTGACCTTCTTCGCAGGGATCTCGGTGGCAGTTCCGCGACCGATAGAGTCGATCAGAAGACCCTGCTTCCGTCGTTTCCCGTGGCTCTTGGGGGGTTCGATCTGGATTGACACAAGTACGTTGTCTACGAGAGCGACCATCAATTCCTGGCTTCTCAAATAACTAATGAATTGACATGACTGAGGTTTTTCTCCCTCGGAGAGTACCTCGGACAAATCAAGGGGTGCATTAGCATGAATCGAGCGGTACTGATGGTTGTAAAGGCTGATAGACTCAAGCGAACAGGATAGAACGAAAGGTCGGGACAGGCGAGCAAACGAGACTGCATTCTCTGTCTGGACCACCGACTTCAACTTTGGGACAGGTGTGGTCAAATCGTAAATGCTTAGGGAACCCTCTTGTAACTGCATCAACAAAGCTGCTTGCACATCAACTTCGTACGTAGACTTGTCGGTGCCACGAGGCGAGGGGGTACCGATGGGGGCAATTTCGAGGGGGGACAGCTTCTGGATATCCAGAGTAGTTGAGGGAGCGCCCGAGGATACGGCAAGAACGACTGAGTGTCGGCTCTCCTGACCTTGGCTCAGAGTTCTCAACACAAGTGCCACCAACTCAGGCTCGGAACTGGGTGTCTTGGGCAGCGCGCTGAAAACTTCAGGCTTGTCCTTGAAAATTCCTTCGCGGAACTCAGCAAGTGTGCCTGATGTGATGTAATCCACTTCGAAGCTTTCGATCTGGGTTGCGACGGCGTCCTGCACGGCTGATTTCGAAGATGAAGTCCACTGGATCGCGAGAGTCTCGGAGGAGAGCGAAACAAACTCCCCAGTTTGGCTTACGGCAATCACGTCGCCGACATTTGCAGATTCGGATACACTTGAAGCGCAAGCGAGGTATTGAATAGGCGAGGTCTTAAGAATGGGAGAGGCAATCGTGGTAGAGGTAGTCTTGCCATCTTGGCTAACGACATCCTTGAAAAGTGTGATCTTCTGACCAGTAGAGTCGCGGGTAGAAATATATGTGTACCGTGAAACATCGTTGGTGCCCGATCGTCGGATTCTAACAGAGTAAGGAGCGCAGGTAAATGATTCTTGAGGTGGGATAGGATACGAAGTGATCAGGCTGGATGCTGGAACCTATACAATGTTAGTGATATTGTATACCGACTATCAGTACATGAACTTACATCGTAAATGCTGGCAGTTTCTCCGTCCACGCCAACAACCAGTTCAGTCCTCTTTTTCTTCTTCTGGCTATCGCGCAAGCCATAGACCTCTCGCGCAACAATGCGACCCTCGGTATGATCCAAGGGTCGAGGAAGAGTCGCCAGCACAAAAGGCTTGTGTATTCTGTATTCGGAAGCCATGGCGACTGCGGTATTGCGATGCTGAGTTATACCGTGGGCTCCAAGAAGTACAATTCAGTAAGTCGAATACTTCGACCTGCAATTTTCCTACAAAGATCGATAAGACGAAGCTTCACAAAAAAAAAAGTTGGAGCGGACCGAAACAAATTCCGATGGTGGGGCGACCTTCGACAGGGATCCACCCACCAGAAAATGATCCCTGACGTACCTACTGGATGGACCTTGAGCCAGGGCAACGGGAGGCACGTAGTCTACAGAGGTAGTAGGTACTTTAGCGCGTCAATCGACGCGTTCAGTGGTGACCACTCTAAACGCGAACTGCCCAGCGACCCTTGGCCAACCTCTTTAACATCCAAATATCCACGGGCAACGCTTTCGGTTCCTCTTTACCAAGACAGAGCATATTCGAATTCATTCATTTTTATCCCTTTAAATCCCTGCCACCTCTTCGTCCTATTCTTTTTCGTGTTTTTAGAATTACATTTGTGAAATGGTGGTTTGACTTTAAACATAAGGTACATACATAAGCCCTTAAACTTCCTATGACCGTTACCTTTTATCCTTACACGCATACTCCAGCAATCTGTTGCGCATCTATGGGATCCATCTTAGTCGAAAGGATGGCCCAAGAAGCCACTAGGGAACCAGAGGTTAAGAAAGTTCATCCCTTCTTTACAAAAGGCCCTGCCTCCGAAATAGTCGTTCCCTCCATTTCATCTGCGAAGACTGCAAGCAACGAACCTCCTCACAATGACGTTGAAACTGGAACGGAAGTACAGAACGGCAAGAAACGACGAAAGACCGAGACATCTCTGCCACAGGATATATCTGGGCCCAAGAAACAACGGCGAGCGCGCCAGGGCGAAGGACTCGCAACTTCAGGCAACGCGACAATCGAGCAGAGCCTTGGAATCAAACCTGTTGGGACTACTATTACCGATACTACAACACCCTCGATTATTGGCGTCCCCGCCGAACCCCAAGATAATTCAACCTCGACTGTCGCTCATCCTCCGAGCCTCTCTAATACCGATACCAATGTGACCACAGGAAAGATGCTCAAACTGAACCTTAGGACTGGTACACTAAGGTCCCCGCCAAGAACTAGACCAAAATATGCTCCCTCGCGCATTGTGTGCATGAAATACGGACACAATGATGCCAGTCGAAAGGAGCTGGGCGATAAGATCTCTGAGATCATGGATGGAAAGATCATAATTCCTCCAACCCCGCCTAAGAAACGAGGAAGGAAAACGAAGGAGAGTTCTACCACACAGAATGCTTCAAGTTCCAAAGCTACGCATCCGCTTTTCACCGCAAAAACAAAGCAGGTCGTGAAGGTTGAAGAGAGTGCTGTCGACAAACGCTCTCCTTCTCTGTCGCGCCACACTGTCTTCATGTCCACTCCGATGTCTCCAAAAAAGGCCAGGAATCCGTTCGCAGTGAACAAACAGGCGCCACGGTTTGGAGTCAGGACAGGTGCAACGAAAGTCCCCGGTGCTATGCAGCCTCTATGGCCTGCTAAGGGGATGGCCCACGTCCGTGGATTTGATGTTCAATTTGATCTAACAACACCTGTATCTGAGGCGCGCACAAACAAAAAATCCAAGGGTTCTGCTATAACCATAACTCCTGAAGAATCTGTGCTGGAACGGTTCTGCGCCACTATGGATTTTGCTGCTATTCAGGATTCTCTTCCCAAGAACGACGACCATTTTGAACCAGCCCCTGAGGAGTTGCGTAAACCTTCCCCCCACTTTGAAAGTGGCCGGAAGCTCCAGAAACGCATTCGCTCAGAATTACGAACACTAAAATCAACTGCCAGTCAAGACGATGGCCAGCTTGTTGACAATACCACCGATCATTCAAACACTATACATCCCGCAATCAATCACCTATATCAGTCACTTGAGACAAGTCTCTCAGCTTATGACAAATCGACATGCGAACCACTAGCCTGGACACACAAATACGCTCCCACCGCAGCACCAGAGATCTTGCAAAGCGGAAAGGAAGCTCTTCTACTCAGAGATTGGCTGCAGGCACTCAAAGTTGACTCAGTGATTTCGACTGGGCAGGGTAACCCCACAACGAAGAAGAAGGCGAAGCCAAAAGCAGCACCAAAAAAGAAGAGAAAGCAGGATGAGCTAAGTGACTTCATTGTCAGTAGCGAAGAGGAAGCAAACGAAATGGAAGAGATTTCTGAAAATGAGGCTGATTGGGCACCTGCTGGCCCTGGATTGCTGAAAAAAACAGTTGTTCGAAATGGCGACGTAACAAAGGGTACCAAGGACCAAGAACGACTAATGAATGCCGTGGTCATCAGTGGTCCTCATGGAAGTGGAAAGACAGCGACTGTCTTCGCCATAGCCAAAGAACTAGGATTTGAAATCTTTGAAATTCACCCGGGAAGTAGACGAAGCGGCAAAGATATTCTCGAGAAGGTTGGCGATATGACGCGCAATCATCTCGTTCAGCAACATCAAACGCAGAGCGCTTCTGGGGCCACAGAAGAGGATGAGGTGGCTCGCGACTTGAAGGCTGGAAAACAGGGCATGATGACAAGCTTTTTCCAGAAGAAGTCAACTTCACGGCCACCACTCAAGAAGCCCATGGACGAAAAGCCGACCGAGACGACGAAACCCAGCTCAACTAAGAGTCAGAAACAGTCACTGATTCTATTGGAAGAGGTGGATATTCTATACGAAGAAGACAAGCAATTTTGGGCAACACTAACAGGAATGATGGCACAATCAAAACGGCCGTTCATCATGACTTGCAACGACGAAAAGATGGTGCCGCTCCAGACCCTCAATCTTCATGGCATCTTCCGTTTCTCGCCTCCGCCTATTGATCTTGCCGTCGACCTTTGCCTTCTCACAGCAGCTAATGAAGGCCACATACTACAACGCACAGCTGTGGAAGCATTGTACAAGTCTCGCAGAAACGATCTCAGGGCTGCACTAACGGAGCTCAACTACTGGTGTCAGATTGGGGTTGGGGATCGCAAGGGAGGATCCGATTGGTTCTACCTGCGATGGCCCAAAGGGTCTGACCTGGATGAGAACAGAGATGTGGTACGAGTGTTGAGCGAAGGAACATATTGCAAGGGTTTGGGCTGGTTCGGCCGTGATCTGATAGCCACCTGCCCTGATCCAATGAAGTCTGAGGAAGAAGTCTTGAAGCAGTCGTGGGACTCTTGGATGCTAGACATGGGTGACTGGGGCAACACGTTAAATCTGCAGTCATGGGCAGATGGTATGTCGCATAACGCCTTGGAGCAAAATAAGAGGCTCGAGGTCCTGGAGGTCACGGATAAGTTCTACTCTTCCATGGGCGATGCAGATTTGTTATCAAGCGGCACATTAGGCATCGATCTCCAGGAAATCATAGATTCAGGGCTGCCTGAAATGCCAGCCAAGATGCGAGACGATTTCATCCTTGGCCGCCGACTTCTCGAGGCGGACCCCAAAATCTTGCATTCCTCGCTAAGTGTCGACCTGTCCCTAGCTCTCAAATCACTGGCAAGGCAAACACTTCTCAACACTTCACTCAAAACCGACACGGCAACTGGTCCTCTTCTCAAACCGTTAACGGAGAAGCGTGTCATACAATCTCTTGAACACTCGTTTGAGCCTCAGACCCCACCTCTAAACCGCATGGGCCTTGCTTATGCATTCGATCCCATTGCTGTAAGCGAAAAGACAGTATACGCCAGTTATCTTGACCCGTCTGTGTTTGACCGGACCACAAACCTCATCGTTTTGGACGTGGCGCCATGGGTCCGCGGGATCGTGGAGTTTGACAGCACTCTGATGCAAGAGCGACTCAAGTTGAGTAACCTCCTAAGCGAAGGCGGCACGCGGAAGAGAATGCGCACTACACGCAGTGCCTACTCAGCTATGGAAGGGGGCGAAAGGAGAACGGTTCGCCGCGAGAGGTACTTTGCAGATACCCTTAACACAGTCTTTGTAAGACGTACCGCTGGTGAGGGCTGGAGGGACGCTGTAGAGAGCGTAACACTAAAGGAGATGACAGGGGATTCACCCAGCACTACCCCATTGTCGCCAGTAGCAAGCGAGGTATAAAGGATTATGCAGTATATACGGAATGCGTATTTGCCTTAAAGATTCACATGATGAACATGCACATAGGACGGTAATTGTGGGTTTGAACCGGAGTTCGGGCACAGTGGATAGCATAGAACCAACGAGTAAATACTCATAACAAAACATATATATTAAAGAACCGCTTGTGTGTTTGTCTGCGTATATGCTTCTAGTCGCGCGGGTGTCTGTGAATCAACAGGTAAAATATAACAAGTTGCCAATCCGCCCCAGTGTCAATGCAATTCGCCATCATAAAAACAAGATAAATCAGTCCATCTCCCATTCGACATCTACATAAATCATATCAGTACCAATACCTAGTATCGTCTCATCACCACTGGTGTATATCACCACTCGGGAGGATAAGGAGCAGGTTGAGCAACAGGTCTTCTGCGCTCAGCAGGATAGAAAGGCTGCTCATGAACATAATAATCATCAGGAGCATATGGCAGCCGTTCAGCATGATGCCGCACCCTCACATGCTCCTGCGGCATCCTCTCATAGTTCTGAGGCCATCTACGGCTGATCTCTTCGTGATAAACAACGTCGCCGTGTCGTTTAGTGGTGCGCTCGTGCACACGCTCAGCGTTTCCAGGAGAGCGATGTCGATGTTGTTTCCGGCTATGTTTGGGGGGAGGGTGCTCCCAATCTTCATGATCACCATGAAGAACGCCCTTTGGCCAGACCTTGTGGGCTATGACGGTCGCAACGCCAATCCCCGCCAATAGACCAGCCGTGGTTTTGAAAAGGCCATTGTAGTCATGGTCGTCGCTGCGCTTCTTGCGACGAGAAAGCGAGCGCGAACTTGATCGTGAAGAAGACCTTCCTCGAGATCTCGAGCGTGAAATTGGTCGTGAAGAAGAGGGTTTGTTACTACCTCGGAATGATTGAGGTCGTCCACGATAAGGTGAGGGTGTTCGGGTTCTGGATGATGGCGTGGGGATTGGTGAAGGGCTTAGCGATGGTCTCTGATTAACAGAGCTGCGTCGCTCGAACGAGCCAGAGCGCTGCATCTTGGAAGCCAAGACTCACTTTACTAGGATTGGACACTAGTGTATCGAATAGAAATGCAGTTGTGACTTTCTTGTCTCACGGTTCGTGCAGGTTCAGTTATATGGGATATAAGTCGTGGACTCGTGGCCCAATTCTTCCGTTTTCTATTAATGCCCGATTAGGTTTCGTCTTCAGGCCTTGGGCAATCTGAGGGCAGGAAGAAAAAAATACTTGTTTGAACAAGGACCAGCACTGCAAAGGAAAAATGAGGGTCAGTCAGCTTTTACTTAACTAGAGTGGTTCCTCTTCGTAACGAGCATCCCGAGTGACTAACCAGAAGCAAGGGGGTGTCCAATAGCAGTTAAACAAGAAACTAAGTATTGGTTTTTCTTCTTCCACAAAGGTCTGGTTTAAGAGAATGCTCTCAGTGTAGTGATCTGACAGGGATGTCCTTGTTGAAAGAGACGTGGTTAGGCTATGACGTAGAAGTAAGCGGGAACACGGCGGAGATATCACGATGATGAAGATTTGGTGTTGAGAGTCAAATTCAAACTCACTAAGAATGGTGTTAGAAGGGATGACTGGTAGGAGTAAATATACTGGGAAAGGTGAGCGGTTTCTGGACGTATTGGTAGGTGGTAGGTCAGTGGCTTGGACAACTCAAGTCGATCTCTGAGAGTTGCTAACTTGGGAACAACTAACTCATGCGGGGATAATACGGGGAGCCGAATCAAGTCCCATCAAAACAGAATACGTATGTAGGTTCTGCGCCGGTCCTTTCGGATCCCATCTCCTCCCAATCCAACAGGGAGAGAAAGACTCATCATACGGCTAAATCGGAACAAGAGGCCTGTTCCCCATCTCTGTATAGCTTCAAAACCAATGCAAAGAAAAGAAAACCCTTGTAAGAACCTAGACACAAAACCCTTGCCATGTATCAAAGTTCGCAGACGTCACACACCAAGTTCCCACTCAATTGGAGTGCCATGCCGAAGACCCGACAGGAACGTTAAACTGTATGGATATATGCTCATATGTGACATTCGTCCAATCTTATGATTTGCTGGCCCCAAGATGATGCGATTGGGGGGTAGGGACACAAGTACAGGGACGGAGATGATGGGCACAGTAGCTGGCAGGGCGGTAATATACAGATTGATGAGTCGGCAGTAAGTAATAAATACAACATTTCACTCTTACTTGAAGCAATTGTCTTGGAGAGTGCATATCAAGTAGATTAGTTGTCGATTTGAGGCTGTTGTAAGGCGGACATGTAACACGCGCTACGGGTTCCTACATATCACCAGACCATGAATCGCCTAGCTTCCATCTCTGATATATCGCAAGAAATAAATTGTCTAGCTTGCCGGTTCAGATTACCCTGCGTCCTGATTCACTTAATGTTCACTTAGCTGCAGCAATGGCGTTGAACCCTGTAGCACTGATGGGTGTCTGTACATTTACTCTTCAGTTGCACTCGTTCAGAACTCATGTGCATCCAGGTTTATGCGTTTTTGCTGCATAGGTAATGGTACACAGCGGTGGGTATGGTAGTTGTATCGGCAACTCATTAGAGAGCTATGATGATGCCCATCCTTCGAGATACATATGTTCGATGACTGGGTATCAGACTTTGAATAATCAGGCAAGATTGTCTGGGGAATATATGCCTCCTCAGATGTGTCGAGTATGGAAAGCTAGGAAGAGGATGATTAACTCTGGCTGTTGCTATTGTCCATCGTCTACACCGTGTCGTATTCCCACTCGAGTTGCGAACATCTTTCTTGGTATATATCAAGTGCCTTCTCCATATCAACCATCCAAGGAGCTCCCTTTGCCCTGATTTTGTTACTACCTAGTGATCAGCATCGCTCAGTCATATATATCTCCATTTTGACAGTCAGAAATGTTAGTAGAATAAGCCCTTGTAGTTTTTCTGCCCTTGCTGCTCTAGAAGATATCTCGCCGTAGTTAGGCTTAAGCGGCTCAGCTTAATACGAATTAAAATTGTTCGTGTAGTCTTGGTACTATCATGTCGAAATCGTTCATATTTTCTTTCGCATACCCTTGCAGGTAGAGTACCAAACGATGGAGTTCCAGTTCGCCATTGGCCTTAACTGTCTCCTGAAGGGTGTATTGGTGTTTTGTACTCTGCGGGCTGTCAACAATAGGCAGCTCCTAGTCTCTGCCACCTCGAGGCTGGGGTGATTGGCGATATTTCTTTCTATCAGCATGCTTCTGCAACCAAGTTTTGAGACACTGATTGTTATCGAAGTTATACGAGTGGGTCGAGGGCATGACAGGAGTCCTCCGGGTCCATCGGCCAAACGAGGATGACGTCTGATCTGGACTGAAAAGCATTGATCAAAAGTACCACGGCCATGAGTATCCAAATGTCGCTCCGTCTTAACGCCGACGTCTGCAAGTTGGCGTCTGCTTAAGTCAAAAGCTGCCAAAGCTTCAACACAGCCATCTCTCTGCAAGCCACTTGGCTAAGTCAACAAACCGGTCAGAGCCAGGAAAGGCCGAGACAGATGCACAAGGTAACGGTTGGTTGGCATAGCTGCCAAAAGGAAAAAAGGTCAAGTTGATGATGTCCGGCTTGGTGTTGTGAGTTCTTAGACATGGTCATGCACTCATCCGGCACCAGACCGGTTAGGAGCCCTGTACAACATGTGGCAATTCCAATGATAGGGTTCAAGTGGTGATGAGATTGGGATGGTCACCTTGAAATGAGCACGTTCCGATATGGCGAGTCGTGCGTTGCATGCACCTGTTGTTTTAGAAACGCGCACACGAGACAACAAGGGCAATCCTGCTTCCGTAACAGACTTGGCTTAGCCTGATCCTGAGCCTGATCTCAGCTCAGCTTGGTATGAGACATGGCTACCTACTGAGTGTGAGTGCAGTACGAGCCCCACAAACAGAACAAATCAAAAGCAAAGAATATGTAGAACGAGATGAATGCTGACGCCGTCCAAACATGGTTCAAATGGGGGCGTAAACCGGAAGGTGATCAGATCAGATCAGCGATAGAAAAGGGAGGTATGTACATATGTACATACTATATACAGCACAGCACATGTGGTTAGGCATTGGGCCTCGGATCATGGCGTCAGTCTCCCCGTCTGACGCCGGTTGGTCGTGCCGCGCGTTAAGTGCTTGCATGGGCCCCCTTGGTTGCAGACTCCTTTACGGATATGGTCTTGCCATTTTCATTTTCTCTCCCTCTCCTTGGTTGAGTTTGCCTTTTGTTTCAAGTCCGCCTGCAGGCACCAACTGCGTTTAACTCTAGGAGTTCGCCAATCTTTGTCAATTAGGTTATGAAGAGGGGCTGGAGGGATTAGCATGGCTTTCATCGCCCTTGTTCAACCTTGATGATGACTACATGTGGGATTGACATGGGCTGTTGTGGTTTCGCTGATTGCCACTTATTTATTCCCTCCTTGGGAAGAGCATGGACTTGAAACTCAAAGGACAAAATCGTGTTGAGGGTAGAAGCATCATGCCTCAAGGCCATCCGATTGGTCTACTGACAACTAAGTTGCCTACCCTGTGGTATCATGCATGATATTCTACCACCAGGCTGAACCACTGCATGTTTCCATGTTGTTCCAGCTGTGATAGAACCTGTTCACTTTTTTCAGGGAAATGACCATGTGATATGGAAAAGGTGATAGACGCCGCCAAGATTGTACAGTCGAAATTCTTCTGTTGAGTCTTCCGATAAAAATTCCAGGCTATCTTCTTCGAATCCGTTATGTAGTGTAAACATTTAAACGACAATCTGAGACTGAGGCTTCGTCTAAAGGTTGGTATGCCTTGGGTCCGGAACTCTGAACCCATATGATATTGAGAGAATGTCGTTGTGCTTTTGGCATCCAGCAATATACAGGATGGTTACGTACAGTAGAGTTGTCAATTCATCCCAATCTTCCAAATGAGTCAAAGGACACATCAGAAGCCACTGGAGCAGACAGGGGATGAATCACCCTGGACATCTTATCTCGGTCACGCAGGACTGAACAACTTACAGCCCGTACAGGACTTTGATGGGGCTGTATGTAAGCGTGGGATTTCATCTAGGTCTGGACATCCCTGCATCACAAATTCCTTGAATCAGTATCACGCATGTCGAGGGGCGTGGACTTGGAATGATATGGCTACCGGCCCTGATTCAGCAAGTGGACTGCAATCAAGAAACCACCAAGTGGATCAGACCTGTCTCTCCTCGCCCAACATAAACCTCGCATCGGGACATGATGATGGCTTTGATCTGGCCTCGTTACTTGGCTGAATAAGCTGGGACAAAACCTTGTTGCGTTTGAGCCACTTGTTGATAGGCAAAGCGCCATGGCTGGTCAATGTAGTTTTTATACTTCTTTAGGAGCTATGATGGTCCTCCCTCCTCCGTGTTATGCTACCTACTTTGATACAGGCAAACCTCCAGACCGGTGTTCAGTATTGATCAAAGCCTCGACTGTTAGGAGAGAATGTGCGTCTCCATCTCAAACGGCCGCAATCTGACTCGGTAGGTTTCGATCGACCAGCCGGCGCATCATCATCATTCATCGATATTTGGCCATCACCGATGGGTCGGGATGCAGAAAGAGAAGGGAACTAGACCAGCCAGGTCAAAAGCGTCTATTGGCGACTCTCATCTGAGGCCCAGCCGTTGGTTTTGATGGCGGCCGAATTAAGCACAACATCACACCTTGGGGCCGTGAAGCTGTACTGGTAAACCTAAGGAGGAGACAACGAACCAATTAAAGCGCGATATGAGCTCGACGCTACCAGCCGGTTGGTGCACCATGAAACGACCTGTATTGTATATTGGATAAGTGACCTTCAAAGCATACAACGAGACCAGGATACTGGGGCATTGGGAGGCAATGTAGAACGCTCAAAACTGGGTCTCGTTTGTGTACTGACGAGCCACCAAGTAAGTACATACTGCGGGTGCGACCTGCGGGTGTCATCATTTCATGAGTGCCCGGCAAGTTGAATTGCCGTATCTTAACAACGGTGTGATTGAATGCCGCAGACGTGTGGATGCATATTCGGGGCGAATATTGTAGCCATGGGCCGACGGATTACGTGCCTAATGAAGTGATATGGTTTGGGAGATTTCTTCCTGCAATAAAGCTTGAGGTGTCACAAAGCGTGGTGGTTCATTTCAAATTCGGGTAGCAAGGTTTTCGGTGGTGGAAGAGCCAGGATGGCACCTGGACTACTGACGTCTAGTTTTGAGGGGCGGTAGCAGTCCTTGAATAGTTCCCAGATCGTTAATATTGTCTGATGACGGCGCCTCAATCCGGTGTTTGACTTTGACAGTAAATATGCGGCTGTGCGAGAATGGATAAACCAAGTCAAGCAGATGTTGATCAAGCTCAATCAAAGGCTAGTAGGACGTATGTACGTGGAGGCTTTGGAAATCTCCAGCAGCCAACAGTGAGATCAGTCGACGCTTGGGCGACACACAGACAAGTGTTGTAATCAGTTAGCAACAGCCCTTTGGGTTTCCTGTCTCAGAGCATGATCGATTGTTGTGATGAGGTTACGCTGTGCGACTCAACAGAAGGGCCGTGTGGTGAAGTCTTCAGCATCCACATCATTCGCCTTGTCGACTGCATTGCTGATGGCGGAGCACATGAGGCTTTGGCGTATATCAGAATGTGTATCCGGAGGATGCTGGCTCAACTTTGGTTGCAGTTGGGGTTTAGTTAGAATGGCATGTCGTCAACCCCACCCCTCCAACACGAAAAGCTGCTCAACAAGGCCGGGGAACCAAACATGTCGTCAAGGCCTCCGGTCAGCGACAACCATGGCGGAAGCAGCGGGAGGATGGAGCAGCATTTCAGCCAAGCCCGGCATAGACACTAGGGAGCGAGCGCCCTTGTCTATCTTCCATCTTCTGGAGTACAGGCACAGGCACAGGCGAAGCAAGCAAAGCAAATGCACCGTGACAAAGCAAAACAGACCAAACCCAAGTCAGACACTGCCCGAAACCCCACTGCATGTATGCGTCTGTGTACTGGGTTTGCCACCAGCGCTTTGCAAGCTTTCCAAAGTTGATATGGCCGTCGCATGTGATTGGCTTCCACATGCAGCATTGAACCAGGAGGCTCTCTCATGATTCGGTCTTATTCCTTTGATGTGGTGAAGTTGGCTGAAAGATTCCTTGTACATGTGACAACCAACAAAATGCTTCACACCGCGAGAGTTGATGCAAGTATGAGGTTAGAAATGACGATGTTGAGACTATCATCTTGAGAGCATTTGTAATGAAATTCACAAGTGGACATGAGATACTTCCCTGCCATAGTGGGTCATTGGTTCGGGGTATTGATTCGAAAGTGAAAAAGAAGAAGAGAAAAAAAAGAGTGATGGGCAAACAGACTGGGGGTTCAATACAAGATGGAATGTCCAGGTTTAGTACGGACTACGGAGTAGACTGCAACTGTTGCTGGGCCTAGGGGTGGTTAGAAGCAAACCAACGACATAAGCGGGAAAGTGCCAGTGTCTTGGATTTGATGTTTCCTGCCATGTCCGTGTTGAGAACTGCAATTACAAATGTTTTGACCAATGGTAACAATCTCAATCCAGATGAGATGAGATGAGATGAGTGAGTTCCGTTCCTTCCAGTTTCTATACCTGCACAGCCAGGGGATTGCAGGCTTTTCCAGGGAAGGTAGCAGCACCGTCCGCTTTCCATCATACATAAATGTATTGTATGCCGATCTCTGAAGGGCTGACGCAGGCCATAATTTAGCAATTATTAACGTTAGGTATTCTTACACCGACTACCATCCATCCGTACATGCGGACAGTGAGTGATGCATCAAATGTTGTTACAGAACTCGAGGGGTAGGATCGACCAATTCTGACCACTGGTCCCCTTGCTACCTTCTCTAGGTAGTTGCTTGGCTCAGCGGTCCCATGCTCACCTTTCTTCCCTTTATTAGCCCCGTAGTTCAAGGAAAAGACCCAAACTTTGGATATATGTGATTGATGAATCACGAAACTGATCGAATGGGGGGAGGGGGGGACCTCAATACCGGATTTACTTTTTATATACACTACAATATAACTTGTGGAAACCATAATTACTTGGACATTAATCGTCAGTAATAGTATCCGTACACGATTCTATTTTCGTTGCCTCCCAGGATTTTGTGTTGCGCCCCGGAGCTTACCTGCCTACCTAGGTACCTAGGCAGGGTGCAATAAAGACAACCGGACTGGGGTTATTGTTGCCGTACATGAAGGAAGGAACTTGCGACATTCTCTCTTTTCTCTTTCCTTCCCTGTGGCACTGCGCTTTCAGCTATAAATGTGACAGAGGTAGCAAGTGTCTTTAACCCTGCCTGTACTTTTCTCTGTCTCATGATGTATGTATCCATTACATTGCATCCACATGGATCAATTCACTCCTTTAAACAAATAACCAATCACCCCTGCGTTTGAGTTCCTGCTGAGCGCCAAAGCCAAAGCGAGAAAATTGGAAAGCAAGGGTCAGTCACCTCCAAGGTTAAGTCAGGTTAGGTTAGGTTAAGTTATGTTGGGTTCCTTGCCGAGAGTAACTTGTTGTGGTTGGCTGGCTGACTTTGCCGTACTGATTCGTTCACGTTTTCGAGATTGAATACCCGCACTCAAGTGGTCATCAATGCGCCCACTTCCCCATCCTTTTTGCGAGTTTTACGCTCACGCACATACGAGAGAAGCAGGCTGCGGCGGCATGGTTTTGGGCTGTACATACGAGACGACCACAAGAGACAGGCACGGGAGACAACCAACTTTCTGTACCAAGCCTAAATGCGTACGTATTCGATCTCGCCAATGACTGCTGATCACAGGCCAGCCAGCCAGCCAGCCTGGTTCAGACTTTCTGCATTGTGCAAGTTGCCCGAGTGGCCGGAGATGTTGTTTGGGCCTATACTAGTTAGGTATGTATGTAGTAGAAGGAAAAGAAAAAGAAAGGAGACAAGACGAGACAAACAAGCTATTCCCTTATCGTATACTGGCTCTCATTGGCGGTGAGTGCATGGAAAGTTCCTTCTGTACGAGAAAGCGCTGCAATTGCTGCTTGCTTGCATCTTAACTCATTCGTTAGATCGGTGCCTGAGTTGAAGGATACGATGTAATTATTGAACGCCATCATAGCATTGCTAATAAATGCCTCGAGACGACAGTGCATCGCTTACATGCTACGTCGATCATCATGGCAAAACTCTCAGGTTCCAGTTTGCTAAACCCAGATACAAGTACCCGTACGTAGAGATTAACCGGGCTGGTTGGCTACCGTGGTAGAATATCTTTCTTTCTTGGTCTCCATACGAAATTACAATAGACAAGCCGTATTTGTTCTTCTAGCCTGTAACCAAGGTTTGTCCATGTCTCTTTGGTGCTTGTCGGGCACGGCACGCCTGATGTTGTTGGCTAAGCAAGGTTACAGCCAACGGAATGCAGTGACAGGTTTCGTGCTCGACTGACTGACTGGCTTGCTTTTCAACGGTAGCAAGCCTCTTACCCATCACGAGTGTTAAAAGACTTTTCCCTCCCTCACGGACAGAGAGTCCGGGTACTTATGGTTTCGGCGAAATCAACAAACATACATCATTACATCTACTTCCACCAAGCCGACAAGGGCTTTGTCATATGGCAACCAACCAACCCGTCTTGGAGCATGTGTTTAATTACTGGTGCTACGACTTGAGGCTCGACTACTGTACTTGGCGCGGACGTACCGGTATTGTCTTGGGCTGGCTGACACAAGTCGTGGTTGCGAGATACAGATTTGCTGTCGTCAACCGGCCAGGCCCTGGGTCGCCCCGGTTAAGTTTTTGGATCATCGCTTCTAGCCTCTTTGTTGGAAGTGTGATGACGGCCGGGGCTCCGTACTGGTACCATGGCGTTGCACCTCAGGGCGAGGGGAGATGCCCGTAGCGGCAGGGATTCCCACCGTTCAGTGCCAGGTTATCGGATGGGGCCAGACGGTGGCTTCCAGACTACGTACGTGCTATTTTCTTCAATTGTTGATAAGTAGAATTGAGCGTCCTTGTTCCACTTGGAAAGAATCCAGATCTGGTGGGCAGGCACGGTGAAAAAGGAATTACGACTCGGCGCTATAGAGCCAAGGATCCGGAAGAGCTAATAAGTGAGCCGAAGAGACGCTGGCTCTCAGTGAGCTCTATTAGCTACGTGCGTGTAGGTAGGTCCAGTACTACACTACACTACAGCATCATGCCCATTGCCTTGTCTCAAAAGATTGTCATGAGGGCTCAAAAACGATACAAAAAGGGAAGGATATTGAAAATATGGTCCTTGCATGGTGGGTGACAAAGTTGATCTCAGTCGGTTTAGCCGTGAATACATACATGCCTTAGTACCTAGTAGTTCGACGAGCGGCACGGATTTACAGCGCCTCCCAAACGAATGGGTCTTGCTTCCGGTTGGAGGGTAGCTGGGGTGGCAGAAATATTGACTACTGATAGTACGAGAAACGATATAACTCAGTCAGCTCACTCTTTCAAACCCCCCATACTTGCTTCTTTATTTTATGAGCCTCTAATTTAGATCTCAAGTTTTCTGATATCCTCTTGAGGGGAGTGGGCGGCTTGTTGGTACGTGTGGGGGGACATGACAGCTTTGCTTGATTCAGTCACATATTTATTCATTCTTCCATTCGTTGCTGTTCAAAGCTGGGGCCTTGTTTTTCCCGGTAAGTTTTCATACCAGAGGTTCTGGTGCATCTCTCGACATTATTGTCCTAAACACAGTCAGAGGTGGTTATGTCTGGTAGCGAAACAATAGTTGCCACCTCAATCTATCAGGAACAAGGCCCAGGCCGTTCGGAGCCAGCCAGAATCAAGAGCAGGCATAGCATAGGCTGCACAGCATAACGCAAGGATGCAAAGCAAAGACAGCATCGACAGTAGACAGGGCAGAAGAAACGACCTGGTGATTTCTTACACGCGGCCGATACTTACACTTAGGCTTGCACGTTCCTAGCAAGGAACGACAGTGGAGTAAGTGCCGCATTATGGCTCATGGCTCCTCATGGATTCGGACTCATGGTTGATGGATGCCTCATGAGAGGCATACTTACATCCAAGGTAGAGTTACGCCGCTTATTCGGGAATGGTAAATAATTGAAGGTTCCAGCACACCACCACCACGACTTGTTGGACAACAAGCGAGCATGCGACACGGCGGATAAAGATAGGCTGTGTTGAATTCAGTTCGAGTTTGACAGCTTCAAGGCTTTATGCTTTAATCAGACAAATAATCGCAGCTGCAACTTACTGTATCCGTCCACAGCCGATGAATGGGAAGTTCTGTGCCAATCCTGAACCGACATGCCCAATCAAGTTTCATTAATGATCGGTACTCCACAATGATTGTGTTTGTGAAAACCTCCTCTTACACTGTACCGAACGACACCTCCAGGGATCTTTCATACAAGCCCCAGCTTCGTGGATGGCTTGGAAGGAATCCAATTGTGCATAAGGGTGTGCAAGTCGAACTCGGATGTAGTCTCAGGGACAGATCGCTCATCAGCCGCCTGCGTTGATGTTGCGCTTGAACAGATCCAACTGCCATCATTTCGTTTTCCATCCACCTTCATATCTCCGTCTCACCAGCAATTCAATATCTACCCGTTCGTAGTCTAGGGATCCCTTCACAAGTTCCGCCGCCCTCGGTCCCATGAGCCCCGTCAAGCCCGCTCACAGCCCGGCGTCGAGCACGGCAGCGACCGGGCGACCCCTAGGGCGTTCCAGGGGCGACTTTGAACGCATTTGATGCTCCATAAAGTTACCTGAGGGGGCTTAAGTTGTAGTGGGTGAATGGTAGGTTCCAGCACCCAAGACTCCGCTGTCTAGCGGGCCTGGTCCCCATTGAAGCTTGCTTGGGGATGAGTGGAGGAAACTTGAGAGTTTTAGCGGCAAGTGAGAGGGGGTAGCCATTGCAATTAAATCCTGGCCTGGTTGGGGGTGTACGGTAATCATAATAATAGCAGCTAACACAGGGCAGAGAAAGGCAAAGCACCTCACCTCACCTCACGGAAACCGGGGTTGTCGCTGGGTGAGGTGTCAGCTGGAGAGCGCCACGATGGCCCTGGTCTAGTCAGTAAGAGCAGGTCTAGCAAAGGCTGGCGACATGATGGGCTGAGAATTGTCATGCCGGTAGTACCAAGCTTTGTATGGAATTGTCTGGGAGAAAGCAGGTATCGCGATACATGTTCGGCCAGTACCACAGGGACGGCCGGGTGTGCGTGTGCAATGTCTTGTCTGAGACTGAGAGCGAGTGCGTGAGTGAAAGAGACTCTCTACCATGGATGTGTCCATTAAAGGCAGCCCAGCCCTTGAAAGTCCGATCCAGGCTGTCTGTCAGGGCACAGTAGGTAAGTACTTGTAGGCAGGAGACGCTCAAGCCATGAGATCAAGTACCTACCTTAGTACATTGGAGAACTTATGAGCAGGGCTATTTGTGGGACTAGGCCCGACGGACACCCCTACTCCTCCCCTTACCCTTACTCCCTACGCTACGCAACGCTATGCTATGCTGCGTCTAGGAGAGAACCACACTTGACGAACAACGACACTACCAAGTCCAAGTGAATGAAAGTAAAGGACTTTGTACATGCACACACAACCACCAGCCATGGACTGAGTGACTGAACCCATTTGTTGTTGCTTCTTTTAACTCTTTCTTTCCTTATTACTCCACCTACCTTTCTCTCCTGGTCAAGCCGCCTCCACTCTTAAAAGATACATACATCCTCAACCACCACCACCACCTCCACCTCCTCCAGCCTCGACGAATTTACGACTCTACGAATACCTTCGCTTGCAGCCGGTCTACTGCGAATACAATACACATCGATAATGGCACTGGAGTTCGAGGCCCATTGAACAACTGTTGCGCCTACAAAAACAAGCGAACCTCCCAAAATCCCATTCACGCAAGCTTTCTTTTCTAGCTCCAGCTTGCCCTCAGTGTATCAGAAAAATTGACCGTTGGAAGCATAAGAGACAAAATCAAGGTCACTTTATGCTCCTTATACCACAGTTCTTCTATCACTTATTTTTCTACCCTAAGACTTAGGAGTTGCTACCCCACTGGCTTGCCTCTGTTGCCTGCGCTCTGAAGCTTTTACAGTGAAGCTTCACAGTTGCGCTGCGCTGCGCAGTCGGGAATTGTCTTTTGTTTTTCCCTTTTCTTTTCGATTTAACAAAATACTCATTCTGGGAGACGAATTTGGGACTATCCCTACCAACGAACGATATGAGCGCTGTCTTTCAACCACCACCGGCTTCGTGGGAAGGTCATGCCATTCACAACTACACTGCTCGAGCTCCAGCTACCATGAACGAAAAATCCCAGTACTACCGATACCCTGTGAAACAACCCGAGCAACAGCATCAACCACAGACAACATACAATCATTATTACCAACAGGAACAAGCGACACATGAACTACATCCCACTCAAATTCCTCAACACCGAAATGGATCGATCGCGACAGCGTCACATGTTCAGGTCGCCGGACAGCCTGTCCGACCTTCAACGCCCTCAACATCTACTGTGACCAAAAATGACACCGAGTCGCTAGTCTACCACAGCCTTGTAATTCCCAAGTGCATAAGCCCTGCAGGCGGAAATCTTGCCGATTTCGCTGCTCAAGTGCGTACATACTCTGAAGATGGAAATTGTCAGGCAACTAATGTTCTCTAGATGACTTGCTTGTTCTGGTTTGAGTCGATTGACGAGCTTAAGCAGGCAGGGTCAGTTCGTGCAGTGGGTTCCAACGCCCTCGTTCAGCGTTTACCACCTCTCGCCAAACCCCTAGAACAATTTCGGAAGTGGGTGTACAGCGTTCTCTCCACGACACAAGTGACCCAAAATGTCATCTTGCTGGCTCTGCTATTTATCTACCGACTGAAGATGTCGACGCCTCAAATCAAGGGTCGTGCTGGCAGCGAGTATAGATTGCTAACAGTAGCACTGATGCTCGGGAACAAATGTAAGTGAAATGCATTCACACACTAGACAACCAACTGACCATGCTACAGTCTTGGATGATAACACCTACACGAACAAGACTTGGGCCGAGGTGTCATGCTTCAATGTGCAGGAGATTCATGTCATGGAAGTGGAGTTTCTGTCTAACATGCGATACAACTTGGTGGCGACGAAGGAGCAGTGGGATGACTGGTTAGACAAGCTGACCTGCTTCCACGAGTACTACGAGCGAGCTGTGCGATTGCCAGCGTCGCCGCTTCACATTCCCACGCCAGCAAACAACACGCGCCACTCGCCTGTCGCTTCACCAACAGGTGCTATGCAACCCGCCGTCAGCCTACCCCCTACTCCGGCTATCACAGCGAACTACTCACCTACGTCGAGTCACTCGCAAAACTGGTCCGCGTACCAAACTAACACCATCTCTCCGCTCTCTACCAAACCCAATCTCCAGTTCCCTCCTGTGTCACGGAAGCGAAGTCCCGAGGGAGATATCATGGAACACCCCGCCAAACGACGTGCTCCTCCTCAACGAGGTCCGGCTCCCGTTATGGCTCAAGTCCCGCGATCAAACGGCATTGTTGAGCCGGGCAGGCTGCCTGCTCCTCACCCCACTGTCATGACTGGACAACCTCAGACCCAACCTACGTTAACGCCCTTCGACAACATTGGGGTCAATGGGTATCCTCCACCTGTGCAGCAGGTAACTCAGTCTAGTCACGTCTCGCTTCCTCCGCTGCAAACTGGTATGCGCGCCATGTCGACAGTCTACTCTTCAGTCCCAGCGGCCATGGTGCCGAAGCAATCACTTCCCGCGACGACGGGTGTCACGATGGCGCAAACCAGTTTCCCTGCTCAGGCGCCTGCAAATTACGGCACCCCCAGCAAACAGCTCAGCCCTGGCCGTTTGGGGCCATTCAACTCATCGCCCTTGGCAGAGGCGTACGGCCAGTCATCGGTTATTCATACTCCTATGACGCATACTCCGATCTCCAACTCGCCGAGCGTCTATCTACAGCAGAGACCCAGCCCGTACAAGCCTGTACGCCACGTGAACACGCTCTTGCACCCTCCGCCTTCAGCATCGTTGGAGCAATACCATCTTTCTGTACCTGTTCCTCCAACCCAGATGCACTATCAGCCCATCGGGCGACGGAACGATCTTCGAACTGGTATCGTGCCTGACTTTGTCGTTTACAACCGCGTTCACCCTCAACATCAGGCCCTTCAGGGACATTACCCGTCTTAGGAATGGCGGGGTTATCCTTCGGTCAACCATGGTTCTTACCCTCGCGTTCGACGTGAGCATTATCTCTAGGAACACATCCAAGGTTTTTATCCGCATGTTTTCTCGGAATTGTTCTTATTGTGTTGGATTTTTTTTGTTTCATTTTTAGCGTCGGATATGCCTTTCAAGGCACGCATGGTACAGGCGTTTGGAACGGAATTTGGAACGGAAAGAAATAGGCCAGGGTTCAACAGTCTCCCGGACAGGACTATGGTGCGCATGGCTCGGAGTTACTTAGGCTTCCTTTCTACGATGGACGCTATGGAGCCACACACGATAGGCTAGCGATGAATGACTGCATCGACACCGACTGTATATAGACAGATGCAGCGAAATGTCAGTTATGACTACTAGAATAGAGCAAAAATACAGCGAGGTTCTGCCCTCAGGGTATCAGAAAATTGGCTGCGAGACGTATAAGGGAATGTAGGTCAGCTTATGCTACTTAGACTAGGCTGCTTAGGCTGCTTACCTTTGTTCTCTATCTAAGACTGGGGAGGTCAACTTTTCTGCTCCATTGGGTAAAGCTAGAGTATTATCGGCGTCAGAAAACACAAACTATGTTTATCATGGGACAAAATGACTCAAACTATTTATGTCACTTGAAACTCACTATCAGTTCATTTTCTATGCCCTGCCTCCGTTGAGACATCTTCCTGTTACCTCCTGGGGCGTCTATATTTGGGTTATTATTTGCTGAGGTCTTTGTAGGTTGTGAAAAAGTTTATTCGTGATAACTGTCAGTCAATGCAGTTTCTATTTAGTAAAAGTAATGGTCAGTATGTAGACCAACAACGTGGCATTGTAATCTTTATAAAGAACTTCGTTACAACTACAGTAGGTACATCATGTCACATTAACTTTTGGTGCCCTTGATGTTGAGTTTACAGTTCAGTTATAGGGTATGTCGATCGGTGGTGAACAAGGTTATTGTTAATGTACTGATGAAAGCTTACTCTGTCTGTCTTTTCGTTTCCTTTAACAACTTTTACGGAAGTTTTTTTATAATCTTTGGTTGTGAAAATTCGCTCTCTCTCGACATACACATTCTCTTTTCCAAGTCGTTTTGTTTAGTATGAAGCTTGTGAGTTAGATTTGTAGATGCCTTGTTAGCTGTCTGAAAAGGTAAAGCAATTCCCACAAACCATTGAGATCTCAAAAGTCAAATGCTACTCCATACTAACTACTTATACAAGTTATTACAAATGGGCCACATCTTGTAAACTGAACTCATCTCATTCTCTCGTCTCAAATTGTTGGACTTGGTCGTCGTCATGTAACAAGACTTTACTGTTGCAGGGGTCGACCTCCATTAAACAGGGTTGTTTGCACTTCCCACGGCAACCATTTAAGAGTAGCCAATTACATACTCTATCAGCTACTTTACCAAGCATTGTCTCTCCACCTCTGCCACTTTGCCTTGCACCTGCTCACAACATCGGCACAGCAACCAGATCCCTCCGCTCCGCTGCACTCCACTTTGTCTCTTCTGACCTTCACTCATCTCTTTCGTTGAGCCCAAGCCCCAAAGCTTAGAGTCTAGCAGAGGCTTGCAAGACATTCGCTTTTTGTACCTCGAATTAATCATCGCCTTCGCTGAACGACAATCGCTAGTTGTTGTGTTTCTCATTCTGGTCTGGGCCCTTCTTCCTATCCTCTCGTTCGTTTGGATTTTAGCCGCTGGGCTGAAGAAAGGGGCGCTGCTGAGCTATCGGTCAAGAACGAGACATTTGACACCGACCGACCGACCGACCGACACAGTCTACTCCCTTGGAAGCGTAACAAGGGACGAGATTGCATTCCGATCAAATTTAAACCCCTTGTAATTGGCGATTCCCCAGGCCTCGCCCTTTCAAGTGGTGACGACGATTGTAACTCGCGACGAGGGTTGGACGATTCGACGATTCGACGACGTTAGCGACACCGATACGTCTTCTCGACGACAATCGATCAATCGCTTGCTGACGACATTTTCGACCTGTCGCCCACTGTACGCTCGTTTCGTCACGATACGATCCCGCTCAGAGTCATTCGACGACAATTGACCTGTGATCTCAAACCGCCATCATGTCTGGCTTCGGCGACTTCACTACGATCTGCGAGACCGCACCTCTACCACTATGCGCTGCTGTCGGACCTATCTTGGAGGCGTCCGGTCGTACCGGTATCGAGCCAGAATGTTATGCTCGCAATATCGAACTTGCCAACACCATCATCTTTGAGGGTGCTACGGCCGTGATGCACATCGTTGCACTCGTTATGACTGTCATCATGATTCTCCACGTCCGCAGCAAATTCACCGCTGTTGGCCGCAAAGAGATTCTGAGCTTTTTCTACCTCTACATGCTGCTCTCTGCTATGTCTCTCGTTATTGATGCCGGTGTAGCACCGCCTGGGAGTGATCCATACCCTTACCTAGTCAGTGTGCAGAACGGTCTCAGCAGCGCGGTCATCACTTGTCTTCTCATCAACGGCTTTGTCGGATTTCAATTATACGAGGATGGAACGCCTCTTTCAGTATGGATGCTGCGAATCAGTACCCTGGCTGCTTTCACCATTAGCTTCCTTGTATCGCTCGCTACTTTCAAGAGCTGGGCTGGACTTGGCCCCACCAACACTGTTGGATTGTTTGTTGTTCTTTACCTTTTGAATGCGATCCAGCTCTTCATCTACGTGGGCATGCAAATATTGCTTGTGACAAGAACGCTGCAGGACCGCTGGCCCCTTGGAGACATCGCATTTGGTATCTTCTTCTTTGTCGCCGGCCAGGTGTTCCTTTACGCTTTCAGCTCAAAGATCTGTAACGCTATTAGCCATTATCTTGATGGCCTGTTCCTCGCAACCGTCTGCAACTTGTTGGGCGTCATGATGGTTTACAAGGTATGCTGTTCTATTTCATTAATTATTGGTTTCCGGGCATCACTAACCTGTGGCAGTACTGGGATTCAATCACTAAGGAGGATCTCGAATTCTCTGTTGGCACTAGGATGAACAACTGGGAGGTCAAGGAGCTGCTGCCAGAAGAGGAGCGAAGGGCCACTGTCTTCTCAGAAGACCCCTACGGTCAACCCAGCTCATACGATCTGCCTTACTCGCCAGGCGCAGCACGGTACTCGGCCAAGTACTAAACCCTGGCTCAAGGTTGACTTCGACGCCTTTCACGAGATTTGTTTTCTTCTGATTTAATACCACACCCCAACGTGATATATGCGACCCTGAAGCGGAGATAGGGAATATCGGACTGTTTTTCTTGATTGTTTACATTGCGAGGCGTTTTTAATGTATTGTAGCTGGGCCACTTGTCTAGATGGACGCAACTGGCGATCACGAAAAATGACGGGCAAATGGAAGGCGTAGGAGAAGGGAGAGATGTATGTTAACAGGTGGACCTTGTTGGTGGCCAGGATGTAGAATGGATAATGGCGACATGTCGTTGTTTGCATATATACTTGCATAGGTAGTTATTATATATTATGTCTGATACATGGAATTCGGGTATAGTTGTGATGTACATATGGTGTAACTGTTATTATAGTGTGCGGCAAACGAATAAGGAGTCTCGGCCTGAATTGCTAATAGGAACTGCGTTATGGAACTGTATTGGGATTAGTAAGATGGAGTCTCGTGCTGGTAAGAAACTTTGGCTTGAACTTTTGAATAGCTTGGCAAAAGATCAGTGGACAGATTCTGCCACTGAATCAACTGTACATACTATCAGCCCCATTATATGCCTCGGGCGTCTCCGAATTCTATCGGTGATAATGCGATAATAAAGCGAACAAAATGATATTATAGTGCAGATACATGAAACCCAACACATAGACTGGGCCCGGGTAGTATATTACTGCCAAGCATAGGAGGACGACACGTATTACTGGGCACCATGTGCCGCACGCGGGACAGGCAACCGTCGTGAATGGAGTGGTATTGGCAAGGAGCTGTCATGCATAGACAAACCGTCAAGTTGTCGTAGGCTGAGGGTCCCCGTCAAATACTGTTTTTGACATCCATGACTACTATCGTGTCAGCATCGCACCCGACGCCATGGTGCAGGGGGGCGTGATATGTAATGATACTGCAGATCTCGCAAGAAGCTACCTAATTAATGGTGTCACCGTCAATGTCATCTTTGCGCATAAAAGACTTGCCGAAGATTGGATGCGAGGGATAGGGAACCGAAGAAAAAGGGTGGGGGACCATGTTGTAGGCTTGTAGCCAACCAACCAGGACTTGTTGGTTTAGATATTGTGAGGGCCTCTGCTCGTATATTGTCCATTCCTCAAGTGTGGTGCAATACACCGTGGTCTAAATCGCAGGGAATAAACAAGCCTGGATCGCGTATTTCATATTACCGTACCCATATATCTGTTTTGGGCCAACACTATGTGTAATTTGGCGTAAACTCAATGGTGGCTGTACTGCACTGTACCCGTCGGTCCTAATCAATTATCTAACCCTCATGTCACCAGGTAGTTGTATATGTGTTGGTGCTAAGACTGCGGGTAAAATGCCTGTGTAACTTTGACAGGGTCGCGTATGCGTGTTGCTGAGAACGGATGTCCTCTTTTGTACTCATCAATCTCGGATCTACTCAGGGGACCACAAAAACTGAGTGTGAGGTCTGTGAGAGCGATGGATCATGAATGGAAGTAAGGAAGCTGTTGGTTAATGACTGGACCGAACCTTGGACAGTTCGCCTGTGATTGCCATTGCACAATCTCTTGACAGTCTCCTTCCTCGTTTGCACAAGCAATACTTGTAGTTTCCTCGCACGTGATGAAGCACTAGAGCTAATGAGGGTGTCTCGAGCAAGGATATCCCTGTTGAGTTTTACGTTTTGCTCGCTTCCTGCATGGTTCGGTACCAGACTCTGGGTAGGGTATGGATAGGTACCTTTTATGACGGAGAATCCAGATAGCTAGTGGAGAACTGAAGGAAGGAAGTCCTGGGATTTTGCGTAGCAGCATAATCGAGTTGAACTGAACTGAAGTGAACTGGTCAGATCAGATCAGATGATGTACGTGTTGGGTGTGAGTAATAAAATGGATATGCAAGGTTAATTTTGATAGGAGAAAAAATCTAGTGCTCGAATTAGTAGGCGGATTACCTATCAGAATCTACGACACTGAGTAGTTAGACGTAGTAGCTTTAGGTGAAACTCAATTAAAATACTGGCTTGATTGAATAAGAATTATGTCTAGTACATGGTCGGAACCAGACAAGCTATGACTAGGCACTTGTTCAGCCTCTCTGAGTGGTCGATCGGAGCAAGGGTCCACGAGGATCTAGCGGAAACAAAGCGCGCAAAAGCAGCTGAGTGAGACCAGGGGAATAAATTACGTAGCGAAAGAAAATAAATAACGATGGAAAAAAAGGATACATTCATCTGATAGTAGATGCATGGAACTGCCTGATGTTACTCGTACCAGAATAAGACTTTAGTACTAGCTTAATACTTTCTCTTTGCGCCTTCACACCTTATTCGTTGTCGTTCTTTCATTTGCCCCAGTCTTGGTTTCGGTTGGTCGTTAGTTTTAGCACCGTACCTAAAGAGCTTCCTCCTATGTCACCTCCTCACCTCATTCAAGCTGCTAATGCCATGCCATGCCTGTGAGATAGTTGGGAGGTGGAAGGTACGGTAGGTACAGTAGCACTTTCCCATCCGTTTGTCCCCTTCAGAGAAATAATAAACTTACCTAAACTTTCTTTCCTGCCCGCCCCTTCTATTTTCATTCCCCTTCCATTTGTCTCATTCCCTTTATTTCCTCCCACACCTGGGCATTCACATCACTTCTACCTCTACCTCTGCCCACCTACTGTAGGCATTTTTATTTCCCTATCTGATGTGATCCGAGCTTAGGTACCTTTTGTTCGATCTCACATACCTACCTTTTTTATACTTAATCTAGTCGACACCTACTTCTGCATTGGCACCTTGTCCACCCAACTCAAATCTGACCCCCCCAAATTGACTTGGGCCTATCGCCGAGAAATCTCTATCTTTCACTCCTGCACATTGCCTATAACCACTGTGCAACGCACGCATGGACACTCTCCCTTTTTCTTCACTTCAGAATAATACACAAACGTTCGTACCCTGTCTGATCGCGTCCTCTCGCCCTTTATGGATTCCATTTAAGCACGCTTTGTTAACGAGGCTGTACTTTTTAGCAGGGATAGTGGTCAACAGCTCGAGACCGTGGGCTCATTTGCGCGACTACTACTGCAACTGCCACTGCGACTAGGGTGGTGGAAGTAAATTCGAAGCAACTCTTCCAAGCCCGCTTCTTTTTCGAGGCAGCCCATCAACAGCGTCACGAGAAAAGGAAAGCAATTTCGGCCATTGATGAACTTTGAGTGACAGGGCCCTGCTACTTTCATGCTTTGCATTAGAGGAATCGCATCCTCTAATATTCCCACCTTGACCAATACACGCTGGTCACAACACCATCAATCTGACTTTCGAGACAATTTTTTATTTCACGCGTTTCCCGCCTACCTATTTACCCAGGTACTCATTTCCCACTCTTAACTAGTCTATTACCTCAGATTGTCTCTTGGGTTGTTTTAGTTCGAGTTCAACCCGCTTTCAATACGCGCCCCACGACTCTATTTCGGCCCTCGGACCATCGGATTGGAGCCACTGGGATCTGTCAATTCCTCATCCGATCTGGTCATCACTGCCTATTTTTCTGCAATTGGTATTGGAACACGATCACTTATTGACGGGTTGATTCTCATTTACCTTCACCAAACGCGGTCACGTGTAATACAGTAGCGAGGTTTATGCATCCTATTGTCCAGTTTTCTCTAACCAAACTCTCTTCTGACTTATATCCGTCGTTCCTTCCAAGCCCTTGCTGTTATCATATATTTGTGTCGAGCAGCCACTTGGACGAACTGGTCCATCATGGCCGCAGGGGAAGAAGTCTGGGATGCTCTCCCAGTAGGGGAAGCAAAGTCTGTTTGGTTTGAGACAGAAAACAATTTCTGGAAGGACCTCCGCGGCAGGAAAGAAGTAGAAAACACCAAGATCGAAAAAGAGTTCCAGCATTCACTTAATGAAGTACGGCTGAAACTTAGTGATCTCAAGGGACAGCGAAGTCAATTAAAGGAATCTCAAGGTCGTTTAGCCAGGGAGCTTGCCAAAGTCGAGGCCGAGTTGGCACGTACCACGGACGAGTGTGACGAGAAGGCAGAACGACTTGTCCGTATCGAGCAAGACTACTACGAGTCGCGTAGAAAGCGAATGGAAGCTCAAAACGACATCTGGGTCAAAATGCGTCGCTTCTTTCGGGAAAAGAGAGGAGAGAACACAAATACCCCCGACAACAGGGGGCCCGAATCAGAGGGACTCGTTCTGCCCGATATATTACCAGAGTTGTCTTTGGCTTCCAACGGGCCAGTGCCACAGAGAGAGCCCATCAATGGCTCTGCCGCCGAAGAAACCAATTATGCAGACTATGATGACCACATGGAGGGCGTTGAGCAGCATGGTCATGAAACTGCCGAGTCCCTTGTTAACGTCGTTGATGCTGATGGCAATGTGATTGGACCTGTGGAACACATCGAACCTTGGAATCAGTGGGTGGAAGGTATCCAAGAGCTCGAGATCCGAAGATCAGTCAAGATTCGAAAAGGCCGACGTTTCAACGCAACGCATCTTGCAACCATTTACGAGCGAACTGAGGCAAAAGGGGTCAAATGGCTATCCTGTATGATTCAAGCTACCGGAGAAATACAGTCCAAACGATGTCAATCATGCGACAAGAACCAAGGCGCCTTTGACGATTGTATTATTGTTGGAGGAGACTTGTACCAGAAATGCGGTAATTGCGAGTGGAATCGTCAAGGATGCCACGGTGCTTCGGGCGAAACAATCGACATAATCGCCTCAAGGGACAGAGCGCGACAAAATAAAGAACGCCAGGGGGAAGAAGACGAGTTACCCGTAGAGGAGCCTCAGGATAAGGAGTCTCCAACAGTTGAAGTTCAGGCAATAGATCGACCGGATTCTCAACACACCCGGCGGGTTGAGGAACAAGTTTCTGTTCATTCTCGGCCCCATTCGCCGCAGCCTGTTTTGCAGGGTACGGCTGAGCGACTACTTGAGCGGCAACCAGAGAGACAACCTGAACCACAGTCTGAACAAGTCATTGCCTGCCAACCTGACCGAACAGTTCAACATCAATTAGAACGACAATCAGAGCAAATTTCCGACAATACCCCAGTGAGGCTTCATGATGTAATCTCTGCAAAGGCCCCAGAACGAACTGTTGAGGTAGCACCTATGGCGACCATGCGAATCGACGAACCTCATGAGATAGCCCATAGGCCAATCTACGACCCTTCCCACAGTCGCCCTAGCACTGCCCCCAGGACGGACTATGCTCCAGAGCGCATGATAGATCCCGTGGATACGCCTCCTGTTCAAAGTCAGGCCAGGCCTGTACAGGAGGCGCCTCGACCTACACTTCCTTCAAGTGCGCCGCGGCATACTCCTCAGGATATACTTCGCCCGTCATCCGAGCGCGATACCCCTATAAAAAACTCTCGTGGATCCGAAAGCATACGAACACCGCGTGAGCTGGACCAGGTGCCTACCCCGAAGGAGTACCGAGTAACCTCCGGCTTCACACCAGCCAATGTGAGAAGTCGACCCCCGTCGAGTGAGAGAGGCCGACCAACTCCACCTCTGTTGCCAGCCGGTGACCCTTCTTCACAACCCCCAGAATCACCCCCTGCTGTCGCCGAAGAAGAGATCACTCGTGAAAACATGATTCTCAAGCATGACGGAGTAGTCTACACTTATCCTGAGTGCGTAGAAGGAGTGCCTTTAGTGAAGATCAACGAGAGCCATCCCTATTGGGAGCGCAACTGGCAAAATGTCAAGGACCTCATCGAGCCGCAACTTGCTCGATGGCGCGAGAAGCATCAAGTCGCCGTCGATGCTGGTCCGAAGCAGGAGAAGGGTGGCTCTTCCAAGTACCAAATTGGCAGGCAGGTTAATCGCGGGATTAAAATCCTTGACTTCCACGAAAAAGGCCCCATCAGTCCTTATCAGTTGCTCGGCAAGAAATACATCCAGTCGGGAAAAGGTGGCATTACTTCGTACGACACTCTGTTCCGTCTTTCAGAGACAATATCAGAACTTGAGAAATTCAACCTTGATGTCTCGCCGGTCGACTGGCTACGACAACGTCTTCACGAGCTGATGCAAGCCGGGGGTGCCAATTTTAATCTGCCAAAGATAATCCATGACTTCTACCATGACTCAAAGTTAACCGCTCTTCGCTACAAACATGGCTTCAAGAATATCGGACGTCCTTCTGGAGTTATGAAATCGCGAATAAGCCATGGTAGCCCCAGCACTACGCCGAAGCCTCTCCAGAAGAGGAAGTCCATGCATTCAGGTCCCAGCACGCCTCGAGAGGATTCTTTTATCGAACAGTCCCCAATACCTAGTCAGCTACCTTTAACGCTCCCAGCAGTCGTCCCAAGTCCTCAGCCAGCCTTCAGTACCCATCTGAACAAGCGACCCAAATATCTACCACCTATATCGGGTCCGGTTCATGACGAATTTCACTTTGAGGCTTGGTCGGATACAGATTCGTGCAGTGGTGGTCAAATCACCAAGTATGATTGGCGCTTAGCCAAAGTCAAGAGTCGTCTGTATACAAGTCACAGCAGCGTCACGCAATACTGGACTTGGATAGATCAGATACAATGCTTCCAGCACCAGGTGCTCAGAGACATGCATCCTGCCAAGTGGGGACTATTTAAAGATGAGATCGATTTTCATGTCTACCTGGATGAGATTCAGGAGATGGTATGGAACATCGAGGCGCTTCGTGTCCACATCATCGTGAAAGAGTCAGAGAGCGTTAATGCTCCGGATGGTAAGCCCCGAGGAGATGTGATGGCAGCTTTCTCGCGAGCACGCACAATGCGTCGATTTTTGTTCTTTTGCAGAGAGAAAGGGGTTCAGATGACCAAACACTCTATGTAAGCGAACTCCTATGACCGATACTAGGGATAAAGCGCTAACGGGATATTTACAGTGAGGATCTTGAACGTCGTTGGCAAAGCATGGTCTCAGAACAATTGCCAGGCCGAGGTGACTCAAATCAAAGATTGGTGGAATCAGCCTGAATAGACGCAAGAGAAACGCCAAAAGAAAATGATGCCGATACCCCCTTTAATCATAATTTCCTGTACTTTTTTTTTCTTTTCTTTGTTCTTAGTTTAGAGGGAACCGCAGTACGCAAGCCAACACTGGAAGTTGCGTACTCACATGGGAAGAATGTTTTGTTGTCGTTTTTCACCTTGTTTTCGCTTGGGATCTGGGACGGAAAAGCGCCATTGGTCGAAGGATGGGAAAAGTGATACTAGAAAGGAGTTCTCTTAAAATCCAGCAGATCGCTTTCGTCGTTCAGCGCTGAAAAGATAGTTATCAGACATAACAGTATTTTCTGTTTTAATGTACAAGAAGGCGAATTACGATGGGAATTATCTTGTTCTTATGTGAAGTTCCATTAAAACCTGTCCCAGATTAGAGACCCTATTATCATCTATAGTGTTACCGCTTTCCTATCCGCAGAGCCAAACCGATTTTCAAACCACTCCAGCAAGGTACATTGTTGTATATAAATTACATAAATCCAAACACATGCTGCTCGCTCTTCTCTCGTTTTCGTAGCGTTCGCGTTGCTCCAGATATCATGCTCAGTGTTGGAGCTGCAGGCATGGGCACAGGCTTGAACTCGCCGCTACCACCCATCATGCGATTCATCAATGCAGCTCGACATTCTTTTGCTTTTTCGTCGCGATACTCTAATTGGGTTGCTGGCGGTTCAGATCCATTGCCCGCTTCCTTGTCGTCGTCGTTAAACACATCGGGGGGCTCAGCAGCGGAACGTGAAGCGACACTGCTGGCATTGGAGGCGTTGCTAATTGCGCGCCCAAAGAGCTGACGTTTACGAGGTCGCGAGGGAACGTGATCGGTATCATCGGAGGCGAAAGAGGGGATGTTTGGTGTTGTCGTCTCGATGAGTGATGTTAGTTTCGAGGAGAGAGCCTGACGTTCGGCATCTTTAGCACGAACGTGTGCTTGCTCGGTGTTTTGTTGTTGCTTTGTCTCTTGGACGTCGTCTTGTAGATCTGAAGGGGGACTTCCCGTTTCTTCATCATGGGGGTTTGTGGTAATGGGGTCGGATCGGGTACGAAGTAGTGCCTTTTGCTGTTTGGTAGGTGACGGAGACCCATTCATACGTACCTGAGGGACCTTTGAAAGGGGAATATCACCGAGAGGAGCATCAAAATCTTTATCTTTAGGCAGACTATTTACAGTCGTAGGGTGCGTGCGAGCTGTGACAAACTCTGCTGATATAGTAGAGTCTGATACGGGAGCAGCTTTCGTAATGGACTTGCGTACGGACCTCCCCTTTTCTGGTGACTCGTGAGCAAAGGCTGTGGTGTCAACTCTAGCGGCAGGCGGAGGCTTGGGCGTGTTGCCCTTTGTTGGCTTGGGAGCAGGTTCTGAAACAGTGCGTTGCATTGGTTTGCTTTGTGTTCGGGCTTCAGGGACAGTCTTTGGCGCTGCCTTGGAAGGTGGTTGGGACGTTTCTGAATATCTGCTTTTTATCTCGGGAAAGATGTAGTCGTCGAGGGGTACCTTGAATCCAGTAGATATACATTCCCAAAACCAATCTGCCGATACTACGGGCACACCCCATCTAAGAGCCATGCGAAGCTTCTCCTTACGCATGGAAGCAAGGTTCTTACATATTAGAACACTTGTGGTCTTGCGAAACTCTCCTTCGTATTTGGCTCCCAGCTGAGCGGCAGCACGGGCGACCTGGTTGAGCTCTATACCAGTGAAAGCGGCACTGCATATAACGAGGTCGGCGAATGCCGGTATGGGAAAGAAAGGGAATGGCCGACCAAGGACGTGCTCCGTAGGGTCAAAGTAATGCTTGTTATGTAGACATTTTTCGATGTAGTATTCCGTTACAACGTAAAGATTATCGTAGGATTGTTGAGGATGGGTATCTGGCTGGGATATTTGAGGGACAATGAGAAAGCGGCTCCGAGGCGGTTGTTGAGTCTTGCCCACACCAGCTTCATTGAGTGATTTGCAAACAATGGCTCCGAGAGTGGTAAGCGTTTGCTCAAGTACAGAAGTCCTTGACGCGGTAAAGCCGTGTATGTAAAAGCGACAGTTTGCAAAGATGCCCTCATCTTCTAGGACGGGTGGAATGGGCGGTTGAGGCTGAGGTTGGGCTTCTTCGTGTTGGGGTTGCTGCTGCTGGTTTTGATATGCACCTTCTGCCTTGTTCTCTTGCGCAAAGGAATAATCTCTTGACGTTGATCGTCCAAGGATATCACCCCACATGCTGTTTCGCTGTGAACTCAATTTCATACTGGCAGTTTTCCTGAGCTTCCTAGGGCCCTCCTCGGCGCCCATCCCCATGGCAGACTTGGATCTTTTGCTCAGCGAACGCTTGAGTTCTCTAGTAACCCAGGCACCCTTCCCTTGCTCGTCTGGAGGTAATGTAGGGTCGAATTTGGATTCTTCGAGAATCATTCCCCGCGCAATGGTTTGGTCGAGCCAAGCGAGCGTGACAGGGTAGATGTCCCATGCTCTGGCCGCAGTATATTTCCTACCCTCGGGTTTGTGGACTATGAGGTGGGTGCATTTTTTTGTTAGGTCGCCGGTAAATACTCCTCCGTTTGATATGATCTTTTTTGCAATGTCGCCTCTTTGGTCGCCGAATCCTGTTAAACATATGCGCAATGGTTCTCGTACTGGCTCCCCCTCGTCTGGTTGAATGGCAGGGTCAATGCCTCGTTTTTCTAGAGGCTTGAGCTGGTACTTGTTCTCGAGTTGTCGGTAGTTGATCTCGTCGTCGTTCTTCCATAGCTCGCTAAGAGCCTCGATCCAGGCGGCGTCCATGGCCTTTATATCGGGGCGTTCGCGGGCAACATGGCGATATTTGGGGGTGTTGTAGTCTCCAACAATAAGATGAGTGACGTCTGGAGTAAGATCGTATTTATGAACACCTCCCAGCTCGGAGACTTTGGCGGCGATGGTGGTCTGGATCAGGGATAACACATTAGTACACAGAAGAGACATGATGAGGATGGGACAGGATGGAACGGCAACTAACACGATGTTCAGCAGGAATACTTGTACAGCAGACAACGATGCCCTTGAGAGGTTCCGCTGGATCAATTTGTATATCTTCCTCTTCGGGCGCTTGTAATGAAGCCATCTTCAATTTCTCTCCTTTAATGGTTGCCGTGGAGTTGCAACTTGGACATCAGGGCCGGTGCTTTTATTGATATCAATCTTTTTTTAGGACGCGTCGTGAACCGCGTCAAGTGCTTTAGTGAGACGTCATGACACCAGGCGGGGCTGCTATGGCCAATTGCACTGTACAGATCACCCATCGCATATGGACTGCAAATTGCGCTAGCCCATACCACATACAGTGGTGGTAGTGATCGGGAATCGACTTTGACGGGATGAATTTCATCTGGAAATGCATTTTGTCGATGGTATTAGTGGCCACATACTAATAGTGAACTTTTTAACATTCTACGTGCCTGGATTTAAGGTATCACGCGAGCGCAGAATCACTTCTTTGAGCCATAAACAGTGGACTCTCCAAGTGCATTAAAGCTGCCTACAGGTGAGGCCAAGCCCCGCCCATCACCTAAAGTCTAACCCCACCATCAGCTCCATAGTACCCAAGTTCGTAGCCTTGTCGCAACCGAAAGTAAAGCTCAACCCCTCCACCTTACTTGCTTGGTCTTAAACTTCTTCTGTCTTGATATTCATTCATTCGAGCTCACTTTGCAGTCTCTTGGCCTTCTACCGCTCCCAACCATCAGCCATTATTCGTACGCAACGGATATACCCGGGAAGGATTACGCAGTGCATCACCACGCGATCACGACTGGCTAGACCCCAAGCCCAACCACAAACATCGTCGGTATTGCATGTCCATCATACCGGCCGGCGCTTGACTACCCCGACTGCCAGTACACGTAGACCGGCTCCGATAGACGTGCAGCGCTTCGACGATCCCTCTCGGATCAAGTTGCCCAAGATGCCTCCACCATCTGCAAACCAGCAGAAGGTCCTCATCGCCCAGTTCGTATCTCTGACTGGCCAAACAGAGCGACAAGCCACTCGAGTACGTCTTCCTCACGACTGCCTTTCTTCTCTCCAGGTCACAATGGCGATCCGGCCCTGGCTACGCATGAACCTCATAGCAATCCAACACTCTGCACAATACGCCCCGGCCACAAGGCGCAGCGGTTCGGGTTTCAGCGGTGACACGGCTTAGCCAGAAACAGTCGGACCATGATGCTGTATGAGGATGGCTGTGCTAACGTTGGATCGACAGTACCTCAAGAATGCTGGTTTTAAGCTTAACGAAGCAGTCGATGCGTAAGTCCTTTCTTCCTCTTTGTGTACCTGTCATGATATGCATATGTCTTCTCGGCCACTGGCATGATTCTTCCACTGCAACCCAATACGGAAGTATCTGTATCGAGCATCCTCCGGCCGTTGTTTGCAAGTGTATCCCGTCACGGTGGCCTGGCCCACTATTGCCCGGATACACTGCAGAGTATGACCGACAAAGACGCCGAACATTGCGACAAGGTTACTTGGGGCATCTTGTGTTAGTGAGGGGTCTTGAAAACGTTACCTCGAAGGCATGTTGTGCCTATGCCTATATCGAATCTGCGACTGCTATCATCGGGGCCACGGGGAGCCTGGCATCCATGACCGGATTTGTACAAATTCCTTGTCTCCTGTTCTTGTGACGAACTTGACCCTGCGAATTTGCTTGCACCCATTCGATATCTTGGAGCCTACATACTATTACAAGCTTCAAAATGGGATGGAAGGGTGTGAAGAACCGCATTGCGACCCGGGTCCCCATCTGGTCTGCATCAAAAAAGACCAATACTGATGAACCTGCATCCTTCTACCCAGAGCCACCTGCGAAGCCACCCAAGAATTCAACTTCTCGGTACATTGTCTCCATATGTCAAGCAGTTGTGCCATACTATATAGTGGTCGAGTCGGCCGTTGCTGGCTCGTATACTATCAAGCACCATACTGATATCCTGCTCATCTTTCCTTCTTTACATCTCGTCCGTTATGCATCAGCATCGCTAACGTAATTCGAATAGATACTTTGCCTCCAGCGGAGATAACAAAGGACCATCACCATTGGAGACGAAGCTCGATGCGTTGTTTGACCAATTGCAAGGTGCATAGTTTTCTAATAATACGCCAGGTTCCTGAGCTAACATTCCCAACCAGATACCAACGATGAAAAGGACAAATTGGAACTCGAATCCACAATGTCCTATCTCACCGATAAGCTGAAAGTCAGTATTGAAAACGCTGAGTTGCTTGTCGCCCTTGAACTTCTTCAGGCTCCCGCGGTTGGGATAATCACCAGAAGAGGCTACGTTGATGGCTGGAAAGTTACCGGGTAAGTGTCATCATTTGGGTTACCAGCATTTCAAAGACTTGGCCCAGCTTCTTGCAGGAGATTCAAAACTAATTTTGTTGTAGAGCTGGGGCAACACATCAGGAGCATGCTGCCCACCTTCGCAAACTAATCAAGTCTCTTTCTTCCGATCAAGCACTTTTCAAGAAGGTTTACAGGCATGCCTTCGTTGCTGGCCGCGAGACCGATCAGAAAGCCCTCAGCCTCGAAAACGCTTTCGTGTATTGGGAGATTCTGTTCACACCCCCAGGCATGGAATGGAAGACGTCGAACCACGACTGGCTTCAACTGTGGAAGGATTTTCTCAAAGCCAAATGGACCCGTTCAGTCAACAAGGACATGTGGAACATGACTCTTGAATTTGCTCTCAAATCAATGTCTGATGAGTCGCTATCATTCTGGAACGAGGATGGCGCCTGGCCCAGTGTCATTGACGACTTCGTGGAATGGTGTCGCGAGAAGGGCATCGCTAAGGCCGATGGCATGGACGTCGACCAATAGGTGTTGGTTGATTTGGACCGACTTGACCTGTACGACCCACAGGACAAAAGTATATAAAGGCTTGGGTTGAGGCATCAGGCGTGGTTCTTACATACCATCGCGCAAAGGCACATTTTTCAGGCGCCGACCAGAAACATGGGTAGTGGGTTACGTTTCTAGACGAGACGGCGTTTACCAAGGGCACTCGAACCATTGGTGTGGCAGCGATTGATGACTTATGATAGACATGTAGCAACAAAAGAAAGCGTATCCAGTTGTTGCGGATTCTTGCTCCTTGTCTCGGCTTCAATTTCACCAACACCAGGCGATACTATGAAATGCGGGTTTTGGACTTCTATAGTACCTATTCATGTAACCGTGATTGCTGCTGTTCTTTAATGCAGCATACCTGTTGTACACGGCATTGTGCGATGCCTGAGCTGGGAACTAGACTCTCCTCCAAGCCATGAAGCCCATACTCTTCGTTGAGGTTTCCTTTGTATCATACAGCATGATGTTTCTCCCTCTCCTTGCCATTAAAGTTGTGTCCCCTCCATTTGTGACGCCTGAATTCATTGCCCCTCCTTACGCCTCGCTGCCTGTCGTCTTCCACTTGGGCGGGCCAAATCTGGCAAGGGAATCAAGCTTTCCGTCACCGAGCTTGACATGTGCGGCGCGAATCATACGTGGCTCGAGGCGTAGTGTATTGCGAACATCATGGTGAACCTTTGCGGCGGCGTCATATCGCATGACGAAGTAGTGGCCGTGGGTGTGCTTCATCTGATGCACTGAGATGGGCTTGGGTAGCGAGAAGACACCCCAGTTGGCGAGACCGCGGACGACTCCACCATTCTTGAGGACGAGGGAACCGACGGTTTGGGCGATTCTGCGATAGTTAGTTTAAGGCTCGGTATCGGTAGGTGAGTCGATGCTGGAAACGTACTCCTTCACCTCTGAGAGGCTGCCAGGTCGGACCTGATTTTAGTCAGTTCGTGCTCAGTTGCAGATCAGAGATGAGTCAGTAGACGTACAATGGCAATCAATTCGTAGAGCATTTTGGTGACGGCATCTGCGATCAGGATAGTAATGTCGCAGATTCGATGTAGAAATCGCTGGATAAAGAGCCGATGAATTTCTGGTGGATCTTGAATTTTGGACCCCGAGGATTAGCCATTCTATCTTGGTGGCGGAAGCTTCATTACAAGTGGGGCAGGCAGTTGGTCACTTTAATTGAGACACAGTCTTCAGCGCATGACATTTCCATGTCTTGGTTACTGATAATTCACCATGTCATGTGTATTATTGTTTTCTATAGTACAAGGTTTTAATACATTGAGAGTATATCTAAAATATGTTGTAATTTTAAAAAGTTCAGATTTGTTCCTTTGACAATGCCTGCCAAATACTCCATGGCACTTTCCAACCTGCTGTCTTGACAGCAAATGGGTTGAAGTCAGCTTGTTCTAGGCGCTGTAGGTACTGGGTAGAGGGAATGGCTTCGAGTAGCACACTAAAGCCTTGGCGAATTTCGTTTATTGTATCGCTTCCCTCGCCGTAGAAGTGTTCGCCTTCGCCCTGATGCTCAAACTCATGACCAGGGTCCTCTCCTGCTTTCAGTCTTTTGAGCATTTCTCGGGCTGTGATGAGATGGTCGTTGGCCCGAGTCGCAACCTGAAAAACAGCATCTTGTAGGCCAGGTGCGTTGGGACCCTGTCTAAAAACCTCCTCCTCCTTCACTCCAGCCTCAGCCATGGCGTCTAGCGGAAGCAGGATTGCAGGCTCCCGTACGGGAGGAGCCTGACCAGAAGGTGTGTTGACAGGAGGCGGCGGCGCTGCCAACACTGGAATTCCGCGTAGAACTGCAGTGATACCGCAGGCCTTTCCAATGTGACTCGCGAGATGATCCACATGCATCGACCTAAGAGGTAGAGACGCCAATGTCGCATACATAAGAGTCGAATATGTATTCTCGGCGTATTCCTCCAAACTCGACAAGGTTGCAAAAGGTCGATTCGACATGTGCTTTTCTCTTGTCTTTATCAGTCTGGAAATCCAAAATTTTATTGACTTCTTGGCTGAACTGCCATCGCGTGCCTCAAGATCTTGCAAACATTTGTGTAGGAGAATACAGATGGGTTCGCGAGGGGGGCGGCCCGCGAAGGTGTTGTCGATAGACTCCTGCCAGAACTTCATGCGGAAGGCTCCAATAGTAGGGTTAGAAACGAGCTCAGGGAGACGAACAAGCTCAAGGTTGAGGGTGCGAAGAACGGCGTAAGTATCTTGCACTGGAGAGGGGACGAAGCGGCGGATGAGATGAGCATCATAGTCGCTATTTCTGAGGAAGGTTAGGATTGTTTTCTTTTGATTAAAAAAATTTACTCAACTCACTGTAATTGTGTAAGGCAGTATCGTCGTGCGGATTCAACATCAGCATCAGTGATATATGTTCGACGACATGTTCGAGCATGAGTAAAGCCCCGGAGCCCTTGGCCCAGAATTCTTGGGCGATACATTAGGACTTTACCCTCAAGCGCTGTAGATTATGTATAGACTTTTGTGAGCTATTGTCAACTCAAATCGATCCAATTGATCGTTGTATAACGAACAGTGTTCCCTGACGACGACTTATACACGACCACCCATAGACATCGGATTTCCAATCGCTATAGGGAATTTTTTTCATGACGTCGAGCGCTCCAAACCCAACGCCACGGCAGGCATTAGCCACATCTTTCATTAACAATGACGAGACGGAAGGAACCACTTAAACACGGGATCAGGTGATTGTCACATACGCGGGTCGCGCTTGCAGGGGGTTCGTCGCGTTTCCCAGGACCATTCATTGGGCTACAAGATCCCGACCAAATCGATTTGAAGAACATTTTCCGACCATGAAGCAGCCACTTGGAGATATGATTCCTTGGCATCCAGACAATCAAATGGATTCTGAACCTCCCACCAAAAGACGGAGGTTTTTCGTCGACCCCGAAGAAGCTTCCTCAGACCCAGTTGCTCATGACAGCTCCCCGCTACCGCCGCCAAAACGCTTCTTCAAAGACGAAGATGAGATAGCTCTAGAAACCGAACAATTGGAAACAATAGCCGAGAACTCAAATGATGAACCACGGAAATTATCCCTCACGGAGCCTCCAGCTTCTCAGCAGGAGTCATCTGTATCCTTCGACCAGGAGACATTTGAGGCTTTCATTGGCGACAAGGTCTCAGGGGATGTTCTCTCTGCAATCAGAAGTAATTGCGAAAATAACCTTGAGCGAGCTGTGAATATGTATTTTGATGGAACATATAAAAAGTTTGTGAAGAAATCATCACAGCCAGCAAAACAGACCGCCAGTTCGAGCCACACCTCCAATGTCCCCAGCGAACGAAAACTCCCCATTCAAACATCTAAAAGAATGCCAAACGAACGATACATAGGAGCTTTCGGAGTTGAAGGGTGGGCGACACGAAGTGGGACAAATCTCCTTAAACATGGCGACATTGTCAAGATCGAGCGGCAAAAGCGAGCACCTCCACCTACAAAAGCCAAAGGAAAAGCTGGACCTGTCACTCCATTGAAAGGCTTTGGGGGCGCTGCGAAGCGACAAGACGTTGTTGTGCGCTTTACTACTCAAAGTGGCACGGAAGTTGGACGACTGGCAAGAGAGGCAGCGAACTGGGTCTCAGCTCTGATTGACGAGAAAATATGCAAATTCGAGGGAACTGTCGTATATACCCCCGATCGACTTCGAACAAACGATACGATATTTCTCCAGTTGCGCTGTTCGTTGCTTAGCTCTGCTTTCTTCAGCCGATCGTTTCAGCTTGCGGACGATCGGTCGGCTGTTTTCTTCGATCAAAACGAAACAAATGATGAGAAAACACTTAGGATGCGACAAGTGGCTTTGGTGAAGTTATTCCAGGAGATCAACCTTCATCCTACCTTGACGAATTCTGCTACAAAAGATGGCCGTAAGGGGCTGCTCCGGGCTGCCGAGCAAGACGAGGAGAGGCAAAAGGAAAGTAAAATGTCGAGCGGGAACGGAAACAGCAACGCCAAGGAGGTCAACTCGTCTCAATCGTCCGATACAGAAGAGGGAGAGGAGTTGGAACAGGATCAGCTCGATACGCTTTACAAAAAGGCTCAATCGTTCGACTTCAGCACCCCAGAAGCGGAACCAGCAGACACATTTGCTATGACACTTCGTAAATATCAGAAGCAAGCGCTACACTGGATGATGGCCAAAGAGAAGGACGAAAAGAGTCACCGAGAGCCATCAATGCACCCACTTTGGGAACAGTACGATTGGCCATTGAAGGATGTTGACGAGAACGACCTGCCGCAAATTGAGGGACAGTCTAAGTTCTACGTCAACCCCTACTCTGGTGACCTGTCGCTTGATTTCCCAGTACAGGAACAGCACTGCCTCGGCGGTATACTTGCCGATGAAATGGGTCTCGGTAAAACAATTCAGATGCTGAGCTTGGTTCATACGCATAGATCCAAAGTTGCTCTCGAAGCTCGCCGATCAGCTCTCGCACGCTCAAACGTGAACCAACTTACAAGATTAGGCAAGAACTCAGAGTCGGTTCTTGACGCGCCATGTACAACATTGGTGGTTGCACCCATGTCGCTACTGTCCCAATGGCAAAGCGAAGCGGAAAAGGCTTCCAAGGATGGAACGATGAAAACTGAGTTATACTATGGTAACGAAAAGTCAAGCAATCTGCAAGCACTCTGCTGTGCATCCAACGCGGCTAATGCTCCGGACCTGGTTATCACTAGTTACGGTGTTGTTCTGTCCGAGTTCAGTAGCTTGGCTGCTAGGAAGGGGGACAAGAGTTTTCACAACGGACTCTTCTCACTGAGGTTCTTCCGCATTATCATCGACGAAGCACATCATATCAAGAATAGGTCGTCCAAGACAGCAAAAGCGTGCTACGAGATATCAGCCACCCATCGATGGGCCCTGACTGGAACTCCCATCGTAAACAAGTTGGAAGATTTGTTCAGCCTTGTCAGGTTCTTGGGTGTGGAACCTTGGAACAACTTTTCTTTCTGGCGAACATTCATTACTGTACCTTTTGAATCTGGAGACTTCATGCGAGCTTTGGATGTCGTACAGACGGTTTTAGAGCCTCTTGTGCTCCGACGTACAAAGGACATGAAAACGCCCGACGGCGAACCGCTTGTGCTCCTGCCACCAAAGCAAATTGAGATCGTTGATGTGGAACTCTCGGAGACGGAGCGAGACGTCTATAATTACATCTTCAATAAGGCGAAACGAACATTCTCTCAGAACGTCGAGGCGGGGACTGTGATGAAGGCTTTCACTACCATCTTTGCCCAAATTCTGCGTCTTCGACAGTCATGCTGCCATCCTGTTCTTGTTCGCAACCGTGACATTGTGGCGGATGAAGTAGAAGCCGGAGCGGCTGCTGATGCAGCGGCGGGACTTGCAGATGATATGGACCTTGAGTCGCTCATCACTTCATTCACAGCAGTAACAGACAAGGCATCAAAAGAGTCCAACCAGGCCTTTGGAGCCCATGCATTGGAGCAAATTCGTGATGAAGCCGAGAATGAGTGTCCCTTGTGTTTCGAGGAGCCAATGAAAGATCAGACCGTGACTGGTTGTTGGCATTCGGCGTGCAAGAAGTGTTTGCTTGATTATATCAAACATCAGACTAGTAAGGCAGAAGTACCTCGCTGCTTCAGCTGTCGCGAGCCGATAAGCAAACGAGATCTGTTTGAGGTTGTCCGCCACGATGATGATCCTGGTATGATGTCGAAGAAGCCCAAGATCAGCCTACAGCGAGTTGGTGTCAATGCGTCCTCTGCAAAGGTGGTTGCGCTAATGTCTGAGCTACGAACTCTGAGGCGGGAACATCCCAAAATGAAGTCTGTGGTATTTTCCCAGTTCACGTCTTTCCTCAGCCTTATTGAGCCTGCGCTCACACGTGCAAACATCAAGTTTCTTCGGCTAGATGGATCGACGGCCCAGAAAGCTCGAGCCGCGGTACTTGATGAGTTCACGGAAAGAAAAGGGTTCACAATACTTTTGCTCAGCTTACGCGCTGGTGGTGTCGGGCTGAACTTGACGAGCGCTGGACGAGTATTTATGATGGATCCCTGGTGGAGCTTCGCCGTCGAGGCTCAAGCCATCGATCGAGTGCACAGAATGGGCCAAGAGTCGGAAGTACAGGTAAAGAGATTTGTGGTTAAGGAAAGTGTAGAGGAGCGGATGTTGAAGGTCCAAGAGCGAAAGAAGTTTATGTGAGTTTGACATGGGACAAAACAGACGGTGCGCAGCTAACAACGAAACAGTGCAACTTCCTTGGGCATGATGAACGATGAAGAGAAGAAGCTCCAGCGTATCGAAGACATCAAGGAGCTGTTGAGCTAAGTGCGGGTCGCATGTTTACTATTACAAGGTCTGCTGCTGCATGAGAAACGAGGAAATGCATTCACGGCGTTTGGGGACTTGAACGAGACACAAAAAGTGGTATATACGGTATGCTGTGAGGCAGCCTGGTTACAATAATAGAAGACATGGCATAGCATGATGGCGTCTAGTTAGTCAGGCTTGATATGAGATCAGAAAACATCAGCATCTGATGGGCAAGCCTGGTGGAGAGTTCAATCACGACAGTTGAAACATTGCAAAATACAATAAAATCCAGTCATACTGGCTGGTCAGATCCTTATGTGAAGAGAAACATGGCGATCATTAGGTGCAATTTTTGGGCATCGCCGTGTCTCAGCGCGGTCATGTTCCTGCGTGGCCAGCAAAGGCGCGTGACCATGAACCTAATAAAAGTATCAGCTACAGTCTCAACCATCACGAACCTGACGCGACTCACCTGACTTGGTTCCTCATGAGTTGAGTAAGGACTGTTTTGACTTATCCATTCAATCAATTAACCTTGGCGTATTTAATAGAAGAAGGGCCGTCGGGTGGCTGCTTTTACTATGTTGATCTTGTGTCACAAAATATCCCAAGATAGGCGACTGCATATTTGCGACACAAGCTTGTTTGTCCGATTTACTAGTCCATTCATTGTATTTTATTCTGCCCTCTTTTCGTTGGCAATTTTTGTATAGTTACATTTACACCCTGGATCATCCTTTGTTCAAGTCTGGAGAAGAAGCCGAGGGATCAAGCAACAACGTTGCTGCAACTCACGGCTTGTTCTCTCGAAACGACTCAGAGATCAAAAAAGATCCCCAGAACGAATCTGCAGAAACTCCACTCGAAGACGTTGAAGAAGAAGTAGTAACGTCTGCAATCAAAGACAAACTCGAAGACGACTACGACAGTGACGACGAGCATCATCTTTGCTCATTACTTCTTTACTTTATCTCAAAGACTCTTCTGAACCATCTTGGAGACGAACCGAAGGAACCCCCCATGGATCGCTTTACCGAACAACTCTTTGGTAAGCAGAACCAGTCTGCGAGGTCACGACTCCCAGAGGAACCCAGTTTCATGGAAACATTTGCCAAGAATCTGGCCAAATCTGCTGCAAAATCCGCTGCCAAACGAGCCATGGGCCAGTCCTCCTCCGAGAAGCGTACCCGCGATTGGGCTCGGGGTACTAGCAGTAACCAGATCAACCCTGAGGACTTTCGCGGCGTTGCGGAGTTTGTTATTGGTATGCTGAGTAGTAACAGCAAGTCCGAACAGCCCAGAAAGGGTGAGGATGATCGAAAGAAGGATAGGAAGAGGAAGAGGGACAAGGATAAGGACCGGAGCAGAGAAGTTCCAAGGAGTAGGGATGTAGAGGATGAGGGTGAGAAGTATGGATCGGATAAGGAGAGGCGCAAGAGGAGACGCCATCGTGTTACCTTTGCAGAGCCGTACTATGAAGCTCGTCCTCAGGAGGAAACTTACTATCCACCACCCTACGAGCCTCGCCGTCGTCGCGGCCGACAATATGAAGAGGATCCAAGTCAAACCCAGGGACAGGAACAGGGCCAAGAACAGGAGCAAAGACATAGCCGAGGCGAATACGACGAGATGGAAGATCGAGAAGAACGAAGGCGTCGTCGTCGCCAACGCCGCTACAAGCGAGATCTAGACCTCAAGACTCTCAAGACAGAGCTAGAAACCATGTCGAGCACCATAATCTCTCTGAATGCGCGCGGCGCTAGTCACCGCGACTGCGAGTTCTACGATCGCTTTGTTCGAAAGGGCGGGAGACTGCAGGACGTGATCGGAAGCACACTGGGCCAGATCAGGGGATTGCAGGATGGTGATACAGAAGCGGAGGAGAGGCGACGGAAGAGGGATAGAAGGAGAAGGGAGAAGAGATAATGGGCATGTTTTCCTTGAGTTTCTATAGAGTATACCTTGTACGGTTTGTTAGATTGTTTGTGGTTATGATATAGTGGGTAATCTTCTAGAATACATTTTGTGTTACAACAAAGAACATCCGTCCACAGGTTAGGTTCCTCTCTTGACGTGCATACCGATGGTTTGGTATTGTGCAGATGTTTGACCAAACACCCGCTCGTAACGAAGTGGGAACAAAGGCGATATGCCGGTGTTTGTGATGATTGTCAAAGAGTGATGCGAGGTTATGATTGCGGGTGTATCATAATGGAGACCCCTAGTTATAAGGTATATACACACCTCCCTCTATGTAGTACTGTTTCCTCCTACTCAGTATCTAGTCAAAGGAAATCCCATACAGTAACCTATCAGTATATTCAAGATGCCTTTCATCAACATCACCCACAACGAACTAGCATCCTACACATTGAACTTAGCCAATACCAGCAAAATGGTTCAAATTCCGTCTTTGTCTCTATCGCACATATTTCTCGACAGCGCCAACCCTCTCCTCCCGAGAAATCTTCATAGGCTTCACCGCCGAGATGCAAGTCCTGGAATTATTGGAATAGTAGTCGGTCTAGCTATCTTAATCACCATTCTAGGAGCCATCATGTTCAGATGGAACTGGAATCACTTCAAACAAGCAAAGTCTCAAAGGGACCAGAAGCAGCATAAGAAACAACACCACGCTCACTCCCACACTCATCCTCATCACCACCACCACTCCCACAGGCGACATCGAGCAGTGCCTCATCACGATGCCGATCTTGAAGAGAACCAACAAGGTTACGGATCCGAACAAGAGGAACAAGATGACTCTCTCAGACACCGTCCCGACTGTCGGCATTTTAGACTTCATCACAGACAGGATCCTGCTCACGATTGGACTCCGCAACAGCCTGAACCTGCCTTTCATCCTTGGGGTCGACATCAACAGCAAGTTCGTATACCGAATGAGATGGATGCACCTCAGATACATAGAGGGTGGGAGAGGCCCAGCTTCTTTGGGCAGAGAAGTGATAGGCGGGATAGAGTGCCGTGTGCTTGACTTGTATGTATATAATTTAGAGAAGTCGCGAGAATTATACTTGGGAATTCAGCAATGTGAAGTCATGGAACTGGATGGACTTTGGTAGATTTTACAAATGGGTTGATAGGGTACATTGATATATGAAGGATTTTGACACTACTACTTTGCCAAAGGGAAGAATACAACACTAATACGCTGAAATATATATACATGGTACGGGAAACTGTGATACAGTATTAGCCTTTACTTCTATTGTAACGGGTAGGTCCTAAGTAGAGACTAACTAACCGAGTAGATAAAATTTTATTCCTCCATCTTTGTTACCCATCTGCTGGTTTATCCTTAGGCGGAGGAGTGTCATCTGCAGGGGGAGCAGGAGGAGCAGCACTGTTATCAGAATGTCTTGATCCTCCACTACTAAGTGACTTATGCCTCCTATGATGGTGATGGTGGTGCTGGCGGTGATGATGGGGTCGGTGATGTTTCTTTTTCTTCCTAAAAGTAAACCTCGCAGAGCCGTAGTAAAAGTACAAGAAGGTAATGACGATGGCCAAGAAGGCAGCAAGAGTGAAGCCAACGATGAGTCCAATCTTGATGTCGTTATTTTTAGAAGGATTATCAGAGAACTGTCTCTTAATATGCCCAGTTGAGTATCGGCCAGTACAACTGCATGAACTGTACAGAAGATTCATGAGTGGTTGGAAAGCGAAGAATATGGTCTGAAGGAATCCATGGTCTTGGGTATCAGCCACGGAACCGTGAAGATGAGGCGAAGATAGTGGAATATACATCCCATACAAGCCAATAGTTCGCGAACAAGAAAACGAATTTAAACATTAAAGTGCACAAAGGGGTCCAACGACACCAAAGTTATACAGTTATTCATTGTGCAAAAACAAAGAGATACTCATCCGCTCGGATGAGGCCTGAAGACGGATAAATAAGTTTATCTCGATGAACAAACGTCAGGCAGAAACCTTGAGTTCAGTGTTGTGTTGGTGTGTGTAAGAGAGGATAAAATGGAAGAGGCCGTTATTGAGCAACAATAGATTGGAAGAGGGGATGGTAGTAATGCATATGCCGCTACAGCCCGACGACATGTAGTGGCTCCCAAGTACAGAGTAAGACGTAAAGACTTGTTCCAATCATTGCAATCTGAGGCGAGGGTTTGTGTATGGGTGAGACTGTTGTGTAATGTGAGTTTTGAGATGATGTTTACGAGGGTCCAAGGTAGGAAGGACATCATGGGGATAAGAGGCTAGTTGAGGGTAGCATAGCCGTAAGAAACAATCTGATAAATGATGCAAGAGTTAGTGTAGAGAACGAATTGCACCTCCAGCTTCCTAAAGTGAATACATGAACGATTGAAGCATCTGTTGTGGCTCACTTTAGTTGACAACGCATCAGCCAGCCATTGAGGCATTTGAGCAACGTCTGGTTACCAATCGTACGACACCATTCACATATACATAGTAAGACGTGATTGGATGGTGAGATTCCATGTAGAGTATGTACTAACATGAAGATCACTTTGCTTTTGTGAGCCTCAACTCAACAATGTCTCTCGTATATTGACTCTAACAGTTAGCGAATAGACAACGCCATACCCAACTAACTACTATTGGTAATTAACTAAACAACCCCCTGACTCTTGACAGGGGATGGAACCGAACCGCCTCACTTACACAGACACGACAGGGCCATGACTCGGCTCGACCAAAGTTCATCGCTACAGTTGCATCATTACTACAGTATCCATATCACCTGCTGCAGGGTCAGTTCCCACTCGGAAGTTGGCGAGATTCATTCCGCATCCACAGTCTTGGCAAAGTTACCACGTACTGACTAACTGCCCATAACTAGTACGGATCCGCCCTATGTTTAGCTTAACTAGCTGATCAGCAGTGGATGAACTCAACGTCCAGCTGGCTGTCGGAGTGTCAGGATGACTGATGCAACAGAAATATATATACGAATATGTATACGAATAAAGTACATACAATCATGAGAAAAACTTCCAATTCAACTGGTGACAAATTGTCATCAGACTAACTACCCCAGCTATAGACTGACACTACGTAGCTCACTTTCAGTGTCGGGGGCACTATAGCCTTGTCCCGTCTCTACCAGTCAAAGCGCAATTACATACAGATTACCGAGACCTACCATCACTACAGTATAGTACATACAGTGAGCCCCTCACTCTTTACCCAGGGGTTACAACCACAACTTAAAGACTGATCTTGCTCTTTCTCCTCCCTCTTTCTCTCTTTTTTATTCTCTGTACTTAACCAATCACTTCTAGATTATTATTATTTTATGTTGCACTGTCTCCGATCGTTACTTCACTCACTCTGTGGCCACTCTCACCCCCATCTGTTTACGATATAATCCAGCTACGGGACTCACTCCTACTGAGTCCCTCATCTTTTAAAAACTCATAATGAAGCACAACAACAACGTCAGATTACTTGCCGTCCTCACAGACGCAGAAACAGACGAAAAGAGCGAATACCGCTTCCTCGTCGACGGCGCTCACGTAAGATACGTTACTCTAGACGGCGGTCTCATCCCCCCGGAAGACCGCACATACGAGCCCATCCTCCTCCCTCAACTCCCCGTCTTTCCCCCAGGAGACTGGAACGAAGGCCGCGTTGGGAAAGATGGCCATACAGGAAAGCCCTTCTTCTGCGAGACCAGGAGAAGTAGTCTCCCAGGCATCGGAAATGTTTGGCATGACACCATGATAAATCACCTTGAACTCAAACAGCTTGACCGCGTCCGCCAGACCGTTTTTCGCGTAACGCACCCCAGCTTTAAGAAGCCCGTCTTGGCAAAGTTTGCCCAGTTTCCTTGGGAGATTCCCTACTTCGCAGCCGAGACGACCTCGTATGAGTGGATCCACGGCCGAGGAATCGGCCCCGTGTTTCTCGGACACATCCACGAAAATGGGAGGGTCATCGGTTTCCTGGTTGAGGAGATACGCGGTGCGAGGACCGCTGAGCCCGAAGACCTGGTTGCATGCCAGCACAGTCTACGCAAGCTACACGAGCTAGGAATCTTGCATGGGGACATCAACAAACACAACTTCCTTATCGGGCCTGACGGTGAAGCTGTCCTGGTAGACTTTGAGACGGCACACAAGTGCTCAGACCCAGAACTACTGGACGAGGAGTATAGTCATATCAAGGACAGATTAGAGGATACATCAGGGCGCGGAGGGGCAGGAATGGCAAGTGATTCAAGTTCGGATTGAGCTTGATGATGAGTGACAGACCGAAAGAGTACGGAGTTAAGGATCACTAACAGCATTACTTACATGCCTCTCATTCACGAATCGTTTCACGAGGCGTTTTCTTTTTTGATACCAGGATATAGAAGATTTTTCAATTGACGAGATAGAATGCTAAAAAAATGTTTTGGAAAATAGTCGTGCCCTTTTCACTTTCCAAGGGCAGAACCAGGATATATCCTACCAGCCCAAGAAACACCAAAAGCGCCATTTAAACAGGAAGAAGAAGTTTTATTTGTTGACGTTGGCTTGCAGATCAACTATTAGACGATCTGCTGAACGTACTGGGGTCCGAATTGAGGCTCGCCAAACACAGAGCCAGAGAGGCTGCCGACGGGCTTCTCAACAAGCTTGCCGTCAGAGCCACGCTTCAGAGCGGCAAGACCATTAGGGCCATCCTGGTTACCAACAAAGATGTGCTTAGCGGTCAAGCTGAAGCTCATCATGCGGGGCAGGAGACCACCGGAAGAAACGGTCTCAGCATAAGTCAGAGTTCCGCACTCGGCAATGGTGAAGTGAGCAATAGAGTCGGTCTTTTGTCCAGAGACACGGTTGGAGATGTAGACATCCTTGTTGTTGGGAGCAAGGATGATCTCACCAACAGCAGCCTTCTTGATATCCTTGGCAGGAGCATCCTTGCCGTAGGTAGAAATGGACTGGTAGTGCTTGAGGGCTATGGTGTTGGCCTTGTAGGTAACTGAGTAGACGAGAGCCTGGTTGCTCAGTTCACAGGCGATGATGTAATGTGTGGCCTTGTCTTGGCCGCGAGGGTAGAAGACGCCGTGACGAGGACCACAGCCAGCCTCGATGGGAATGTTCTTCTCTGTGAATGCGTCGTTCTTGGAGTCGATAAGGACGACAGAGTCGGTGCCGAGATCGTTGACGGCGAAGTAGCGGCCTGAAGGATCGAGGTTGGCCTGATGAGGATAAGGAGCATCCTGACGCTCCTTGTTGGGGCCGAGCTTGCCAGGAGACTTGATAGTCTTGATGAGCTCCAGGGCACCATCCTTTGTGTTCCAAACATCAATGGTACCGTTTCCATACGCAGCACCAACCATGCGACTCTTGTCAGAGTTGAACTCGAGGTGGACAACACCAGTGCTGCCAGTCTTCTTAGTCGTAAGATTGAGTTGGTTGGTCTTGAGGTCCAGGTTAAAGAGGCGCAGCTCATTCGAGTTCTCATCGACAGCATAGAGCAAGTTGGGCTCGGCGAAGGCCATCCACGAGTTTCCACCCTCAATCTCCTCGTTGATGGTGATCTCGAACTTGCCCGTCTTAGGGGTAAAGTCGGCAACGTAGATGTGACCAGAGTTTCCGAGGAGGATGCGGGCAGGAGAAGCGGCAGATGCCGAAGGGGCAGGGTATGAACTGCGAGCGAATTGGGGAAGGGCTGAAGCTGAAGCTGAAGCAGCGAGGGAGGCCATGAGGCCAGCAGAAGTGAACTTCATGATGACGTTATGTATCGTTAGGATGTATTTGATCTTTTGTACAGATGATATACAGCAATTGACAATCGATGTCGGGGTGGGTATCAAGTAAACGAAAGTTGATAGAGAACCAAGATCAGGAACCAGTCCAATCTTTAAAGTAAACAAGAATAGGAACGACGGGGATAAGATGCGTTTAAAATGAAGGGAGGCTGAATGCGGTCAAAGGATTTTGTTGCTGGGGAGGCTGTGAGAGGAAGGGGGGGGGGAATGAAGTATATATAAAATAAAAGCTTTGAGAAAGTAAGCCTCAGCCTCAACGAGGGGGCCAGCAAGTGAACCAGACCAGAGAATAAAAAGGAAGGACCTTAATCCATGTAAATCCATTCATTCTGTCAAGCAGATCCTTGCTTAACTTTCTTTTTCAAAAGGGATATTCGGTGGAGGCGCATCGTCGTGATTGGAACGAGACAAAGAATAGATGACTTTTGGCTGATCCTTTGGATGATCCAGGGGTAAAGAAAAGATGCCCGCTATGGCTACCCGATCAAAGAGGCTGTGCAACTTGCACTTCAGGCAGTCTTGTAGGGCCATGGCCACTGAACGAAAGCCCTGAAAGCCCCAAAAGCAAAGCAGCCCAGAGTGCAACATGAAACGAAACAAACCCGCGGTACTGCAAGCCAAGAAAGGTCTATCCACCAATGAAATGCCTCAAGTTTCACCAAAGTTCCCCCTTCTCCAGGGGTCATAAGCGCTTAACGGACTGGCGTTTACAGAAAGACTGCCAAGATGCAAAAGGATTGGATTAGAACTTTGGCAAACGCACCTGAACCCATGTCTTTGAGGCTTTTTTATTGATTTTTGTATGACTGATAGTCTATCTGCTGATGATATGTTCTGGATAGGAAGGACAGTAGATACACAGTAGATAGGGCTGAAATACTTGCCCGCCTGCAAAAGGCCGACGATTGAACTGGTTTGTACACTGACCATAGCTTTTCTCGAGTCAAGACAAAGAAACGACAAGGACGGGCCTTCATGTAAACAACGATCCTTCTGGTCCCACCACATGACAAACGTGAGATTTGAGTCACCTGTCATCTCAACACGGATGCTCTCATCATGCCATGACGGCCAACAAAGTCTGACCGAGTACTCAATCACAAACATAGATCCATAGCTGACACATAACCAACAACATCCAAGACCACATGATTCACCATGTATAGCAAACCATCCTCCCATCACATATGCATTTCATACAAAACCACCCAGTTTTTTTTTTCTTTTTTCTTTTTTTTTTGAAAAAAAAAATTTAAGAGAACAAGATTCATTTCCATGCAAAACCCATTCACCATTATCATCCCTCTACTATCGAAAATATACACTCGAGAAAGAAGAAGAGAAAGAGATTACATACAAAAAGTCTCAAACAGCCAACCACCATGAACAAATGTGCTAGACAGAAGGGAAAGCGCAGTGAGATGATATATAATAAAGAGCGGTGAGAGAGGACTCGATGGAAAGGAATCGCAGGACGGAACACTCAGACGAATATGTTGATTACAGCCAGAACAGGGCTCCGCCTGCAATGATGATGGCCAACGCACTCGCGCCATTCCTTGACCCAGCGTTGGAACCGCCATCCTCGGAGCTGCTCTTACTAGAGCCTGACTTGCCGCATTCTTGGTTGAAGCTGCTAGTATCACAGTTGGTGGTGTCAGCGGGCTCAGTGTCATCTGTGCCCTCAGGGTTACCCTTGGGGGCGCTGCCTGAGCTTGAGCCTGAGCCACTGCTGCTATCGTCTCCGTCGCTATGGTCATTCGTGGGGGCACCGTTAGAGCCACCAGGAATTGTAGCAGGCTCGTCGTCGTCGTCTTCATTATCGTCCTTGTCCTTGTCCTTGTCCTTATCATCCTTGTCTTTGTCGTCGTCCTTACTCTTATCTTCCTTCTTCTTCTCTTCTTTCTTCTTTCCCTTGTCCATATCCTCACCAGTGGCCATCAGAGAAGCAATAGTGTGTCTCTTATCACCATCGACAATTGTGTCGTTGGTAGCGACCTCGTTGTTGTACCAGTAACTCTTTCCAGAGTTGGTACCAGGAGCAGACTTGGCGTTGAAGCACTCAATCTCGACGTCAGAGAACGCGGAATAGTAGTAGCCGCTCTTCTGAATATCAGGATGGTCCCAATCGATAGGTCCACCCGCCCAGGACACGGTACCCTCTGCGTTACCCTCCTTGCCACCGGGCCAGAGGGAGAGCTGGACTCGAGAAGGAGTCTGGGGGAACATGAAGTTCTTGGAGGTGTCGTTCCAGGTATCTTTCTTGTCCAGGCTTCGACCCATCTTGCCATCGACCCACCACTCGATCTTGTCGGGAGTCCATCGGATTTCGTAGTCATGGTAGTTGGCAAAGGTGTCAGAGAGCGTAATGTTTTCTGAGTTCTCGTCTAACAATTGTTAGCCATGCATTTCAAACAAATCGATCACGTGAGTATTTCACGCTGTACCACAAACAAGGGGCTACCTTGTTGTGCAACCTTGAAAGCGACTTACAGTTGGTGATTCCCTGAAAATAGTAATTTGTCTGTGCATCGCCGAGCTCAGTACCGACAAATTCGTAGTCGATCTCGTCCTTTACATCAGAGAAAAGAATGAAGGCAGTAATGACACCAGCGCCACGACTAGTCTTGAAGCGAGCCTTGACATTGCCATACCACATGTAGACAGTGGAAGACAGGAGAGTGCCGACACTGTCCTTGGGCATGGTAAGAAGAACGTTGTCCTTGAAGACAACAGGCTCACCCTGCGCAACCCAGTCGGCCTTGTCAGAGTCGCCCAGATATTTGCCGATATCGACAATCCTATCAAGAGAGTTCATCTTCATCTTCCGATCCTGGCAGACGGGAGCAGGGACACAAGAGTCAAGAGAGAAGGACATTGTTGGATCGCAACCACCAAGGCAGTAGGCACCAACACCGCATTCACCGTAGGCTGTGACATGTTAGATATATAGAGACGTGAGAGCCTGCAGAGGCGACATACTGGAGCAGCAAGGAGAATCCTCAGGACAGTGACTGTCGCGCGTGCACTTGACAGCAGCGACAGAGCTAGCGCCCAAAAGGGCAGCGACAACGAGCGATCGCAACATTATGAATAAGAAGTAAATAGTCGACTAGAAACAGGTATGCTGATGTAGTTCGGTCGAAGAGGCGTTGATACGAAAGCGCCTCCCAATTAAAGATTCGGTATTGATCGACAGGTCGGGTTGAGGTGTTGAATTAAAGTTGTTATTGTAATGACTGCTATTTCGACAGAGAAAACGACAGTCAAAACAAACCCAGCAAGCGAACGACTTGGGTTTATTTTGTTGATTAAGGTGCGTGCTTTGACGAAGCTCGAATTTGCTGATATTCTATCGATCGGGAAAAAAGGATGCTGGAATGCGGGCCGCCGAGTGATTTGCGCGTCCTTATCCCCTGAACACAACACTTTCTTTTTCCTCCCTTGAATTCTTTCCAACGTCCTTCTCAACGAGAGCAGAAGGAATACGGAAAACGATTGTTGGGTTGAAGAAATTGTCGCGCGCTTCTCGGGATCTGTGATGGATCGATAGTGGAACTAAACTCGTTTTCTGTGTGACAACGAATGAATATGATTGAAAAAAAAACGATTGATGAATGCCACCGATACTATATTTTTCTCCAAGCAGAAAAAGATGGTAAAGGATGGGATGGGATTAGGTAGCAGACAGAACAGCAAGAAAGAAAAGACGAGTCGAGTCGTATCTACACACGCACACAGACGGAGACGTAAGAGAGAGAAATCCGGGGAAGGAGGAGTAGGTAGGAGGGATTAAAGAAAGAAACGAACCGCACTTTTCAGGTCGGCTCTAACACTGGCAATGCGGACCTCGTCTTCTCGTGCCGAGACTCCAGACACAGACACAAGACACAAGCAACACCATTTTCGTTTAGATGCACTAACACACTAAACCATTCTAGAGATAAGACACTATACCCGACCAATCATGACTCACTAATACCCAAATTTGGTGATCGGTTCCTTCTGCCATCACGCGCCTGAGACCCTCGACCTAGCCTAGCCTGGCCTAACTCCCCAACATGGCCCCTGATTTCCTCCATGTCAACAGGCGATGTTACCTTCTAGGTCACCTCCCCCGATGCCCTGTAGATGCACTTCGTGTTGAGATACAGGTGAACAAACAGACTTAATCGAAGCAGATTCATGCAATTGAGGATATGCTATGCTTTAAATCTTTCATTTAAGAGCCGACACAGCACACAGCACACAGCATTCTCCCTTGCCTCGCGCTGGTTCTCAGCATGCAAAATCCGTACCTTACATTCTCTCTCGTCAACAAAGTTCAACCAAAACGATTGAGTTTGACCTGATCGCCCGTTTACCGCCGTACTACGATACCACTCTATCGACTCTAGAGAACAGTTCAACAACAGTAAATGTGAAAACGAACCATCGCCCCAGACTTCAGGTCAGAAAACACATCCCTGCTCATCACAATACGTACCGCGCCCCCTTCATTCCGGTCCAGTTTTCCTCACATTGCTGGATACAGCACTACGTTGTACCCATGTATAATACTGCCTGTAGGTACGTTGGCTTGCATTGTAGGTACTGTCACTAGTAAAACTGTAATAAATCGACGTCTTATAATCTTCCATTGATCTTCGACGCCATCATGCATCGCCGTTTTTGCTTCTACCTCTCACATCTCGTCCTTCTGTTACACAGCACTGCCTCTCCCGCCGCCACAAACTACACCTGACAGGTACCCAATAACCCATCCCATGCAACACCCTGGCAGGGAAGAGTAAAGACATGTCATGTCATGGATATCATGAATCCTGGTCGAACCTGCAGGCCTGCCAAACACACATCACCAGGATCCAGCAGCTATTGACCTTCCTCGTTTGTCTATCTACTTGGTGATCAAGATTGATTGCCACCGATACAGAGACTACGTAGAGGAATTGACCAACCAAGCTGATCGGGCAATAGACATGTCCCTCACCAGTAAAAAACCGAATCTCACACACACATCACTCCAAAGACAAACTTTGTGCGCAAGGAATCAACTCCAGGCATTGGGGTATAAGTAATCAGACCTAAAACGAACAGTCTCCTCCTCTCACCAGGATAAGAAAGAAAAAGAGGAAAAGAGAAGAGAAGAGAAAACAACCAGAAAGCCGTCATCTTCACCACTCCCCGTCTAGAAACGGCTTCATCTTCCTCAGACATCCTTCATCTATCACCATTACACCAATGCAGCTTCATATCCTTCTGCACCTGTTCTTCCATTTTCCCCTCCTTTCCGCGCCATATCCTGATCCTAACCATATCCAGTCCGAAAGAGTGGTAACAAAGCTCTCTGCCATGTCTCATGAATGGTTGAGAAAGAAGTCCATAATTAACAAACATTAAACAGTTTCCCGGGTGTATCCTATGCAGGCGCCACTGCTGATTTTTATCAAAGTTTTGTTGTTTTCCTTTTCCCTTTGCTACAGGTGTTGCATCGGGTCACGAATCAGTTGCAGCGTTGTGGGGTTGTGAATCTTGTGCCCGACAACGCTTTGGGCGGTTCTACCTTTTGGAACTGTTAAACAGATCTGTTTATGTCAGCCTAAATGAGTCCCTCAAATCACAGACGAAACTTTGTAGCCATACCCGGGAAATGTTCCTTGGCGTACTGCTCGCAAGCCTGTTTTGACTATTAGCTTTCCATGTCTCATGCTGCTTTTGGGGTCAGTGTTCATACCTTGGCAGGCTTTCCGACTTTCTGCCCAATCACCTTCCACTTGTTGTTCTCGTACTCCTTGATTGCGTTCAACAACGCTTGACTCTGATGAGGGGGAGGTCAGCTTGGTTGCTCAGTATTCGGGGCGAACGGTGGTTACCTCGTCCTCTGCAAACTCTGCATAATGCATGTCCTGATCTCGGTTAGCTACTTGAACTTATTTACATAAACAGTACGATAGAACATACCTTGTACCAATGTTTCTTGACGGATCCTTCCGTGCGGGTGGGGAAAGTCTAATCGTAAGTTAGTATACAACTCATATGAATCAGTATACAATACTCACTTTGGCGATTTCTGCCCAGCTGTTGCCAGCATCTCGCATCTGCTTCAGGCGAAGCTCTTCTTGTGGTGTCCAGGGGGTGTTAGTCCGGCTCTTCTTTGCCGGTGGAGGTGCAATAGCTTGTGCATTCGCATCATCTGTAGGAGCTTGAGGCGGAGGTTGGGAGATCACTGCCTGAGGTGCAGGCGGAGCTGCCACAGTTGGCTGAACTTGGGAGGGAGTGACAGGTGCAGGGGCGGCAACTGTGGCCGGAGGAGGAGCAGCGGAAGGTGCTGGCCGCTTTCGCTGCCGACCTGCCGGAGCCGGTGTAGGCGTAGGCGTTTGCTGAGGCGGCGCTGTACCATTAGGGGGTTGCTGAGGGACATTCATGGGAGGTTGAACAGGTGCTGGGTGATGTTGTTGCTGCTGGGGGGGCTGCTGTTGCTGCGGTGCCATATTAGGCTGAGGAGCGTACTGCTGAAATTGATGCTGGTCATTACGACGGGCCATGTCTGTTTGGTACTGGTGAGGGTTGCTATCGAGGCGTGCTGGTTAGCAGTGTTGCCTCATTATGGGACCCTACTAGCGATATGACTGGGTGTGCTATTGAATACTTCCACAAAACTGCAAGCGTTCACGTCATTTCCGTGTGAGCAAGAAGCCTGTGTGTAGCTGCAGTTTGGCGGGTGAACAATTATAGGTGTTTGGAAGGGTATTAAGTGAGGTCGCAAGACACCATTGAAGACGAAAGCCATGGGCCGTGCCAGGACAATGATGCTCGAGCGACACAGAATGCGAAGAGTTTCGCCGTGTGGCAGGTAAAGGGAGCCCAAAGATCATAGGTACAAAGCAAGTCATTCAAGGGCAAATACTTACTGCATCTCATTTGGTTGATGAGTTGAGTTGGAGTAAACATACTCCGGGACGGGCCCGACTTGCCACTGCTGCATGATCTAATGCGACACTAGTATTAGCACTCAAGATTCTTAATAAAGAAAGCAACATTATATCCAAGTCGTGAGACGCTGACGCGACAGTATTGCAATACAATAAGACTTTTGATAATGCTGACTGGTAAGTCGACAGTACCAAGGTGGGTCTGCAATACGCGCAAGCTGAGGGCGACGCGACCAGGGTCTGAGCTGAGCTGAGATGAGTTGTATCATTATCAACATCAGGACCTCAAAAACCATGAGCAAACAACTCCGGCCTTGCACAGATGGTGCGATGTACCATACTAAGATCTGCCCGTACAGTATCGGCTTTCTAGTCTGTTGCGGAACGGTAGTAGTTCGTGGGCACTAAGGCGCAAGACGAGACGCGACGGCGCAAGACGCGAGAGGTTCTCCAGAGACTGAAGCTTGGACTTTGCAAATCCAATAATAATGATGTAAAAAAAATGAAATGGCATTTACTCACGGGCAAGAATTTGACAATGGCTGTAGGCAGAGTAGGTGCTGATGACAGAGAGGTGGAACAGCAACAAGTACCGTTTCGCGTAACAAACTGCTACAAGACAAATACACACAAGAGATGTGTGAGTGTGTCTGGAAGTATTCGAGATGTTCTCTGCTGGGGAGGGGAGCTAGGGCGTAGGGGAAACCCAACCTCGTGTTCTGGTTGGTAAATTTTCAGGATAAGATAGGGTGAAATGCCGTCTTTTTTTTTCAGTCTCCACGTAAGTACCAAGTAGTCGCGGTGCTTCTACTTTGGATCTTTATTCTTATTCTTATTCTTTTTCTTATCTGGTCGTTAACTTTCGTGGTTAGTAGGGCTTGATAGACGAAAAGAAAGAGAAAAAATTGAAGTCTCAGTAAACGTCATGCCTTTCGAGGTCTCTGTACCAACGTGCAAGTCATATGCATTACAGCGTTGGTGTAGCGGCCGAGGCAAATACAGTGAATATTTAGGTTCCCCGTTCTTTTTCGGGTGGCTGGAGAGACTTTGATGTGAAAAGGGATTGGTGCTGGGGTTATGACAAGCCAGACAAAGGGCAATTAACCAGACAAAGTGTATACGCGTAGCGTGTATGTGTGATAAGGCGCGGCCGCGTGTAAGAGGTAGCAAAGTTTTAGATAGATCATGTAAGGCTGTAATGGTATAAAACAACAGAACGACGGATATAATGATGCGTGGATGAGTGATTGAGTTTGTTGAAACTTGGGTACCTTATCTCAACTCGGCAACGACGGAACGTACGAGGCGCACACCCAAAAACATGGCAAAAGAAACCGTACCGGTAAATTGAAGAGGGGGATCATGAAGTGAAGACGAAATGCAGGTAATAAATGCAAATTGCTCTGAATATGAAGTATAGAATAAGATACTTACTCCAGTCAATAAGAGATCCGCAGGGGGAGTATGCAAATGCGCGTCTCGTCTGGTAGGCGACAGTGACGACACAAGCTGGTGCGTGGACGAAGCTCTTGGTAACTGCCTTTTTTTTTTTTTTGCTTGTCGTAGTCGATCACAGTTGAACAAGGTCAGATCCGGATGAATGAGATGCAGATGCAGATACACAGTGGATCCACTGCTAGACAAGTTTGAGGACGAAGGGGTGATTGTAACTGAATCTGGAGCTGTAGTCCTTGTAAGAGGGATGTACAATAGATACCTCACTCGAATCCGTTCCCGTCAGATCGAAAGGGTTGAAGGTGGATTGGCAAAAGAGGAAGGGAAGGTCTGGGGAAGAGCGACGATGGATGGTACCTCGAGACAAAGTAACTCGGACAGGACCTTGGAAGTCGCTGGGACCTGAGGAGGGGAAAGGTGGTCGTAGTTACCCTTTTTTTTTTCTGTGGTGGAAAGGGGAGAATGGAATGGGCGAGAGGAGATGGGCAGGCGCGACTGAAAGCTACCAACCCATGTTGTTAAAAGCGGGGGGCTGCGTGTCCGCCATGGTAGTGGGTTCTTGAGAACAAGCCATCTCATACTGTAGCCTGTCACGCAATAGATATGCGAAGTTACAGTGCGCATATCGTCGTATGATGTACATATTTGGCGAGGAAACAATGAGAAAACAAGTACTAAAGAGGTACGTGCTCCAAGTCCCCGCTCGTTAATGATGAGATGGAGCTTTGTTTGGTCGACGAGCTGGTTGCCAAGCCACCCTCTGATCAAACATCAAGCCTCGTTTACCAAGGTTTATCAGAGGATCAGTCATTCAACACAAGAATTACCATATCTCGTTGATATCATGAGATCTCGATTCCTCCCTCAGCTCTCATCTCTCTCAGCTTTGCCAGGTCTCAGCCACTCCAGCCCCCCATGTCTTCTTTTTGATGAGTCATTTCTTTCGGCTCGACCTTGCTGAACAGAACAATATCGCTTATTCGCACAATCTCACGATATGTATTTAAAGACGTCAGGCAATGGATGAATCCTTGTCTGTTCGATCTTCCATCCTGTGGACTTATCTGATATCTGGCAATCGTTTGTGGTTTGGGTATACTTTTTATGCAAGGTCTTTATCATAGTTTGATAACTTGCCACGACGTGTTGTTGCATGGCATGCTTATTATTGACGTTTACCGGCAGGGCAATACGATCAACATTGGCTCCCTCTTGGGCCTACAGTCGCGGTGTGGGATATTCCGTTCATCTTCCTATCAATTTTATCGCCTCGAAACGTTTATTCCGGTCATTCGGCGTATTCATACACCGGAAAATGGCAAAGTTGTCCCCGCTTCTGAGAGTTCCCTCATAAACTCCCAACGTCACATCACATGTAGGAGACCATGAAAACCTACTACATACATGATAGGTGAATTTGACAGACAAGCTTAACGACAGTACATTTGTATGCAACGTTAGTTACGACGCTGTCCTCTATCTTGCGGTACGTGCCTTTTTTTTTTCCCGCATGGCTGGCCTCAGAGCCGCATCGCTCATTGTGATGGATCTCCCCAATTCTCCACTCTACCACCGTGAAGTACTGTACTGTACACAATGGGGTATCCGTACACCCGGCAATCTGGTCGCGGTCTCGAGCTAAGATCGTGACATTTGACCGGTGTACCTCGTAAGTCCCTCCCTCGTCGGATCCGGGGTCGGATGGTCGATTTCTCGTACGGAAGGCAAATGTTTTGGATATGGTCCAATATATGAGTGGCATAGTATTCCTGGGATGTAGTACGAAACTTTTCACTTGTTTGCGTATCAAATCTGAAAATACCACTCTAACACTATTCAACGCCCACCTCCACCAAATTGCAAAAGTGGTACATAGTTCCCCTACACGGCTAAATTTCCGAGAATATATATATTTTGTACAGTTTATGGAACAGGATAGAAGATTATATAATCACTACAAAGCCAAACTCAACACTTCCTTTTGACAAGAATACATCCACTCCTATCTTGAAGAACCTTTCTGTGAATAGAGTAGTATAGGGTAACTTGCTGACCACCATCAGACCTTGTTCAACGGCTAAATGCTGTCCACATACCTAGGCATAAACTAGTCTACCATGGGACGAATCAGGAAACTTCATATTGGCGTAGGTGTGCAGCGGTTAAACCTCGTTCTGATCATGGTAGCGAAGATCCGGCACTGTAGGAACCTCGATAAAAGAGTCCAATCCTGACTGACTGAACCTTGTCTTAGCCTACTATCAAAATGGTGCATTGCCGATCCCCACTACGAAACACGCTTGTCATCCGCATGGTCTGACAGCCCACGTCAATAAGCACAAAGCACGGGGCACTCTCCCCCATCGGAACGAAACATGACAAGTCCACAAGCCTTAATATACCGGGGAAATAGATTCCGAAGTCCAGAGCATCAGGTTGGAAATTGTCAGTCACTCGCTCACTATACGATACGGAGAGTTGCATGCGGCCAAGATACAGACTATACTGTTCTCACCGAGAACTGGACTGGACTGCACTTACATATCCCATCGGTGCTTTAACCACTTCCAACATACTACTACATCGTTTCGAAACCTCGACCCCTTGTAGGCCGCTCATGAAACCACGCCGGTTGCAAAGAGCGCTGCTTAAAGACTCGGACGTCTCTCGAGCCGTAGGGCCAAGCGATTGTCTACCCTTGTTGACACAGCCATGGGCGGCTGGGTAGGGCAGAGCAGCGCAACTTTGGGAAACTTGGTGATGCGAAAATCCCAAACATTGCGGTCACGTTTCAAGCTACAACCTTATATAACGGTGAATATTGAAACGAGAGCACAGCCCTGCCCTGTCTGCAGGTCATGAGCTGTAAACATACTGAGGCATTAACGGAGTATTACAGACATGAGATGAACATGTCGGTGAGGAAGTCAATCGCTCACTTACAACACCATCACTTGGCTTCGGGAAGTTTGACTTTTTTACGCCAACACCATTAATGAATGTAAAACCCGAACGAAATTATCACTAGAAAAAGAACCCTGTACAAGTACAAGGCTGCGTACATACGTACTACCGCTACGGAATTTATATCCCCGGCCGTCTTGCCCGTGCTGTGTCCTCTGGAAAACTGGAGAGGCTCACGATAGCTGCACTTTACTCACCACATTCGCACACCCCCTGCCAGAACAGCAATGTTCGAGAACATGTTTCTCCCACCTGAAGCCCTAGCCCCCATGACGGGATACTAATAAACAGCTTGGACCAGCAAGATGCACAGACTGGTGAAACGATGCCGAGGTAAGTTCCACATCTGAAAATGTTGCGACTGGGCAACGCATCTGACGCTCAGACAAGTGCTTAAATAGAGAGATGTAATCTAGGCAATGCTTAATATGGTGACATAAACTAGACAAAGAAAGGTAGTTGATCATGAGACATATAAAACATATAATATTAAAGCTATAAATGTAGAGTGTCAAGCTTAAGCAAAGTTTTGAAACTGAGCCTATCGAAAAACACATCTTGGAAATCTGAGATCTTGGAGTTTCGGATCTGTACAGTGTTTGATCGCTGCTTCAGAGCACACCTCACACAGGAACCACCACCATCCGGCTTCATAAGGGTTCTCCTGTCAGGCTCGGCAGAGTGTCAGAGTAGCAGCCGGTTACCGGAAATGTTTCGATCCGAGCTGTCGAAAGTGTTTCTCTCTCGATGCCAACATGTCAGACGTATGCATCATATCAGAAGAGGAAAAACCTGAAGGCATTCAGAACAAGACTGAGGTTTTGGCACTTAGCGCACCACACATGTTTAGACGAATCTGATGAGAGATATGTACGTGTGTCAGATCTTTATACTACTGTGCTTATTATCCAATGCTACCGTGCAACGCATTATGCATCGGGCTCTAGTCAGTTCGTGGTGCACACTTTCATTAATCAGGATTGTCAATATGCATGGGGCGATGGAGGCGGAGGATCTTTTAGGGTTGACAAGGGAAGATCGACTGCTACAACAACACCACCTCGCTCGCTACGCAGGGCCGGTTCACCGCTCGAGGTAGTGATCATGTTCTCATGTAACTATGATAGGCAATAGTTGTACATCTGACTGGACTGGGGTTCCCGAGTGACTAAGAATAGGCAGATGAAGAACCTTTAGATCCCGCAGTAGTAATCCGTATTGCAACCGTAACTGCAGAATTCCCGCAGCTGTGGAGGAGAAAGCGACGATCAAAGAATGGGTACGAGAAAAAGAACTGTGGGATACCGACTTTCATCTTCCGGCCGAGTGTTTCCTGGTCTAGTTGATGGCAGCTCTTCGTCCCTGACCTGGCCTGAGGAATAAATGTTTCTGTTATGAGGCAAAACTCAGCTTGTTTCTTTCCCTGGGCTGGGATCCGACACGGGAAGTTCTGTTCCCATTTAAGAACAACCTTGTTCATGTTTTGAACAGATTTGTTAGACTGAGAAGAGATCGAGTTACGTAGGGGAAAAAACATTTTGTGTCAAAATCCATGTTTTAGAAAGGTGAGGTTAACTTGACTGACCAATCACGAGATGGCGCTCCACGGATTTCGCAAACGTCTATCTTTTTTGGACTAAAGTCCCTGATACTGAGTCTTGGTCCGGGTTGAAATTACGCCAGTACACTAGCAGGTTTCAAGGGGGATCCCTGAACCCTGGCATGTACAGTATCTTGGAGCTGGAGCCGACCTACTGTAGGGCCTGGCCTGGGGCACGGCGGCAGCTAAGGAAATCGGCGAGGTTTAGTTAGTATGATAGAGTATTTTGAAACCGACGGGTGGTTAATACGTAGTTAATAAGAATGTTTTGTTATAGGCAGTTATGGATGTTGTTATAGGTTTGAGTTGTTTTGGGGTAAACAGTAACAACAACATCAGCCACAACAGTTTCAGACATTGCAACATCATTGTACAGCATCATTTTTCACTAGTAGATGAGATGAAAAGGCAAAGTCTAATTAATATGTAAGAAAGTGCAAAACAATCACTGCAGATTGAAATTACGGCCCGCAAATTTGTAAATCGAGGCGTCGATGGTACGTATGTGCACTTCGTCTAAGCGGACGGCATATCTTGCACCCACCTATCACGAAACGATAGACGACAGGGTTTCCACCCGTCAATGACATTCATTCCCTGTCCTCCCACCAAACACCGTGCAAGCCGAGTAGAGACAGTAAGTATTATCCCACTGATGAACTGTCTAATTACACTACTGTACCTGTTTCGGTGGGCATGGACGAAACTATCTTTCAGCTGTTGTTCAAACTACCTAATAAACATTTTTTTTTTATCTGATGGACTGTAGCATTAGAGAGTATGATCCTTCGGCCAGCACAGTCCAACTGCAATCATCATCATAAATGACCTACGTTAGTTGAGTGATCCGATCGCCTTGCTGGCCAGCGCCCGGGCCAGATTTGGCTCTCGGACTTAAGGGAAGCCAACAGCTTGGGACCTAACCACGGTCCACGAGAAGATCATAGACATGTACCCAGTCTAGTTTCTTAGTCTAGAAGCCACTACTGTACTCTTAATGTTAGGCGGATTATCAAAACAAGGGACCGACCGTCCCGTCAGTGAATCAAGCAATATATCAGCCCCTTGCTATTAATCAGGGATGCTTGCTTTGTAGACAGCAGCCAAGGCAAAGAGTGCAAGTTATTACTTGCAGCATCGCACCTGAAGCTGAGGTCAATGTAACGCAACGTGACCCCGCCGTTCAAAAAGGAAGACAACGAGAGGAACAGGTTGCCAGCTGTCAGGAACAGAAATAGGAAAAAAGGCACAGTTACCACAACGGGAAGCCAGTACAGGGACAAGCCCGCCACAGCAATACAACTATGTACGTAACGCGAAGCTTGTATAACTATCCATTCAGTCTCCAACGGTCGGCCTATTTCCCTAGAGAGCTTGAAAGATGGGATGCCAAGACTCGTAAAAGCTAACAAAACTTCGCACAGGCCCTTCCAATGTCCGTTGTACGGGGTTCGATGGATGTTTGAATGCCTTCCTTGGAGCACGCTACTTGCGGTGGTGACCGTTTTACCAGGCAAGGGTGAGTTGAGCCACAGCATACTAGAGTAGAGTAGAGTAGACACCTTTATCAACTAATCATGTGTGTGATCGCTTTGAGGCTCCTGCTAGCCTGCCTACCTGAATGGCCTGGCCTGGGCTTCCTGTCAACGAAAGAGGCGGGCGTTCTTTGCAGCGGAAGAGTTCGCTCCATATGCCTATTTTGTCACTTTAGTTGGGGACATACTCTAGATATCACCGAGATGGGGCTCAAAAATCATACTGTATGTAGTACGTACATAGTAGTAGGTGTAGGTGTGGCGTTTCTTGTAATAAGGCAAAGATGATTGTTTTTTTGTTTCTCTTTTCTTCTGGGGTTCAGACAAAAAAAAACCAATATGTGTCAACTCTTGTCTTGAGTTAGTCTCGTCTTGCGCCCAGCGTCCGGTTAAGCAGTAGTAGCATTTGTTTTGAGTTTGAAACAACAAATGCTGGATGAATCATCTTCTACGACCGGCTCCGTCTGCGATGTTCTGGAGGAGGAGTTTATTGTTTTGTTCCTGTTGCAACACTCAACATAGCCAAGACATCAATCAACCCGACCCTTGTCATGTAGGTCTGGAACGCCTCCTCCTCCATCTCAAACCCCCCGTGGAAGATGCCCCTGTTCCTGTTCCTGTGCGGTAAAGTAAAGTAAGGTAAGGTACCCCTACACTCTACCCTGTTCCATCCCTCCCCTCCCCCATGCATGGCCCCGAACCATCATCACCACCGTCGTGGCCGTTGTAATCTGCCCCGTTACGCGGGTGCTCTACCGTCCCTACGCAGCTGTATCCCACTGTAGCTAAACCTCTGTCCGCCCTGTAGCCTACCCAGGCAGGTACTAAGGAAAGAACGACACCTACTGGATTGAAATATCTACTGCCCCTCCCCTACTAAAACTACTTCTTTCCCTCCTTCCCTCTTCCATCTTTTGGATTCACAATCTTCAAACATATCATCTTATCTTTTCTTTTCTTTTCTTCTTTACAACATTCAAGAAACGCTGTCGCGTCTTGTGTTGTCTTCACTTCTCGAGCTACTCTTTCTCCATCACAGTTAGCTCTAACACTCATTACTGTTACAGTACCAACTTGGACCAACTGGTTTGGCTGCTAACACTCCTTGACCTTGTTCACCAACAAAAACCGACACTCGGTTTTCACTTCTATTCTTTGGATTCAATATCCCACCATCTTTCAACTTCTGAGGACTTGTCCCATCCGGTGTCTGTATTTTCGAGTTTAATTATCTCGCTGGCTTAAAACAGTACCTTTCCAACCATCTCGATCGGTTTCAGCTTCACGCTTGGACTTTACCCAAAAGACCACCATATACGACGACTTTCGATTTATCGAAATAAACGACTCTCTTTTCTCTCTTCGATCTGACTTTACGACAACCCATTGTGGACTTTCCAGGAACGAGACCACTCATGACTACCTTGACAATGAGCTCAGCCATTCCTTCTCACCAGATGGCTCAGGCCCCTACGCCTTATATCCCATCAAGGGATTCCATGGACCGCCACGATTATGGCATCACTAAGAACCGCAAGGCTTCATCAACTGGCGGTGGACGTGCTTGGAGTGACGAGGAGGTGAGTCTATGACACAGTTCAAGGTTGCTGCTTGACCATATAACTAACACTAAACGCAGGAGTCATATCTCATCCAGACTCGACTCCAGAAGATGCCTTACAAGTACATTGCTGCCCACCTCAAGAAGACCGAGCTAGCGTGCCGTCTTCATTACCACCAGCTTTCTCATGGCAGTAACCGACGCAACAAGCGTGCTGCCTCGGTCTCATCGGGTGCCTCCATGGAAATCTCTCAGACTCACAACGTGAACATCCCAAGCCCAGCACGCGAGACTGTCTCTCGCTCTGCCTCGCCCGGTGGAAGCATGCGAAGCTACAGCCCTCCTCCCTACAGCACCAGCAACAACTCCAGCCACATCCAACTCCCCAGCATTGTTGGCCCCAGTGACGTGCCCAGATTACCATCAATCCTCCCCAAGCCTACTGGCATGCCTCTCCCTCCTCCTGCTTCCCACCAGTCATACAACACGCCCGCCGTCGACGTCCCAGTGCAGATGCCTCATGCTTCTTTCCACCGAGCGGCATCCTATCCTAGGACAACACCTCCTCTGCGCCTTGATTGTTCAGTTGCTCCCACACCTGCAGTTGTGCCTTCGCCTCCCGCTCACAACGCCTCGCATGTCGATCTTTCCCGCCTCCACTCCATCTACTCTTCGCACCGCTCCTCTTTCTGGTCCACCATCGCCAATGAGTATGGCCCCTCGGCGTCTCCCATTGCCCTTGAGCAGGCTTGGAAGACTGGCACTTGCTGCAGCCCCTCGTCTTTGACACCCATCACGCCCACTTCCAGCCCAGGACAGGCCGAGAAGGACGCACAAAACCAGACCTATCAAAAGGGACATGACAAGACACGGATCTCATCAATCCTTGGCATTGATGCTGACCCTCGCACCGCTCGCGATCGGGATATTGTGAGACGGCTGGAAGAGGAGCGTTTCGGTATGATGCAGACCGCTCACTGAATGTGGACTTCTCGGGTAATTCAACTCTGTCTTGATCCTCACCCCGTGGCCAAGTAATTAGGGGATGAGGATGGCGTGAGACTACGGCATATCCATTCTACAATACTCTTTGCTTTCTACAATTCACTTCATCCAACGACCTTGGTGCTCTCCTGCCCTGCGGGAGGCACACGACACGGCATCTCTGCCATGGGCATTATACTTGCGCCCGCACTCGTTTTCACGATACATATCACTTTCATTCACTTCAGGTCGCGCATTTACCGTTCTAGCTTTACCTATTACGAACCTAGTATTGTTTAGTGGGTAGGACTTACCATCCTGTGCGGAGGAAAAAAGGAGGTAGATGCACGGCATTTGCTACACGACATGAAGAGCACTTGTCGCAGATGGGGAAGGACACTTTACTATACTATAGGCTGATTTTTGTCTTTTGCTTGGGGTTACAGACCAGCTCAGTGTGTTGAGCTCAGAGTCTCTTTGGATTTGGCTTGGTTTGCTTTTGTCGTCTTTTTTTTTATCCTACGTTTTTTCTTATTCGTTTTTGGCTTGCTTCGGCAATTTTCCTTATATTTTACAGCCCAACTCTTTTGACGTTGAGGACTGATGAAATTACGGTGATGAAGAAAAGAGAGCCAAAGCTCAGGATGGACGCCCAGCCTCTGCCACTGCTTAAGTGGACATTTGGAAGGCTGCGGGGAGGAGGATAATACCTATTGGATATAGCCTGTCGGCGGTAAAAGTTGGCGGGTATCAATTGATAATCTTCTTCACGTTGAATCATTTACTGTTTCAATAACACAATGCAATGTGACATGACGCGAGTGACGTGAGAGGAGAGCATAAAGTCAGGGTGATACGTGCGAACTTTGTCTGTGCGAGGTGGGTTGAAGATCATTTCGCAGCAAAAGCCCGAATTGTAATGGTATAGTCGGTAGACTAGTTTTGAGGAAGAGTAGGTATGTGTACATGTCTTGGCTGAGTATCCGTACCTTGTTAGGTTTCAAAACGTTTCCGAGTCTCTGTTTCACAATGATGAGTATCTGTACGTGCGTGGCTGTATCCTGACCATAGTAGGACTGTTTAAAGCATGGACCGTTTATTAAGGCTTGTATGAAGTGGCAGATGAATTGATCAATCTTGATCATGTGTGGCTGTGGTCAGTTGTTATTCCCATTGACATGTTTCTGTTACCGGCATTGTATATAGTTGAAAGAAACATGTCAAAACCACTAGTCTACTTTGTCGGTGAATGTATAATCTCTACGGCCGAGAGACTACTCTGTCAGCTTCGGATCGGGCACAACCGAAACTCGCAAAGATATCCGATCCGAGGTTCGGGGCCTCCGGTGGAGAGAACGGAGTTGGACCCGGGGCTGAAGGTGCATTGAGTGAATGGGTCTGCTTAGGTCTGTCTGTGGAGCTGATGAAATGTAAATTACCGAGTCAAAAAGGTGTTGATGGATAAATTGTTGTTTCTGGCCTTGCCTTTTTAGCCGGACACTGTTTGGGGTGACAGTTGACCCGATGCTTGACAATGAAGTTATCGTGAGAATTACCTTGTCCAAGTCATGGTTGTACCTATAACATTACTCTGCACTCAAGATGACGTCTTTTGATCCAAAGACCATTTGATTGTCTGCTTTCTCTTGTCATTAAGCAGTCACTTTATTATAACAGCGTAATTCTTGAACTACTTTATAGTACTCTCCAGACCCGTAATTGCTTGCTAAACCAAGAGCTGGTATTGGTATATTCGGCCAAGCTTGAATGTGCGGGGTTATAGTTAGGTTTCATCAGCTTTGTACTAACTAGGTAATCGGGAAGTGGACTCCTCCTCGACAGCTACCGCAGCTTTTGTTATGTACATACTATGATGATCAACTTGCTTTGATGAGGGGTTGAATGGATATCAAGTATAGAAAAAGAGAGGATGTTCTCGTGACATTATTACCGAGTTTACTTGCTCGGTCCGGAAAAGACTGGAGCGAAGGATGAGATGAACAAGATGAATAATGACCTTAAAAAGGCAGCTTCTCTCGGTTCAGATTAGCAATTGATTTACTTATTCCTGTAATAATACCTATTCAACTTGCTGTCAGTGATCCACAGCTGCCAGTTGCCGTCACTGCCACTGCTGCTACTATTGCCTGTGCAATAATCATCGTCTCGCCTTTTTGTTCACTCCTCGCCACTTTCTTCCTCCACTCTCCAAGGGCAACAAGAATCTCGACCTCTTTCCTAACAATTTTTCGGAGTACCTTGAGAGCCCTTCACTGCTACAGAGAGATTTCGCTTACACTTATCGTCCCCCTCATATCAACACTAAAAAAGAGGCTTCTCCGCTCTTCGGCATCTGCATCTGCAACTGCAACTCGCACCACAATTCTTGTCTAATCCGACGCTTGTCTTTGGTCAATTTCTCTCTCTTGGCCCTGGCCTGACTCTCACCTTGAGATACCCCCAAAGGTTAGTAAAGTCACTTTGCTCGTGGGGTTGGAATCCTTACTTGGTTATGATTCTCGTCTCATGTTTCGTGCAACTCAACTTCAACTTCATCTCCTCATCTTCCTTTCTCTCCGTCATCGCTTTTGTGTTATGCAACAGTTGTGCTCTTAACTGACTCAGCTCTTTAGGCCACTGAATACCTGGATAGTACCCATACTATAGCTACTTCTACAGACTGGAGATATCCTCTCTTGATCAAACATCATCATGGCGGACCAAGTCACCCACGATCCCAAGCAATCAAGCGACTACATTCCCTTCCCTTGCCTTCCTCCCGGAGGAGCTCTCAACCGTTGGTCTACAAAGATTACCCGCGAGCATGACTACCCCGGAGCTCAGGTGCGTTATATCTCCCAAATTCACTGCTCGTTACTGACATGGCTTGGTGTATAGGCCATGCTCTACGGAGCTGGTGTCAAGGACCAGCACACAATGAAGAATGCGCCCCAGGTCGGTGTTGCTACCGTTTGGTGGCAAGGAAACCCTTGCAAGTGAGTCTTAATGTCAAGTGAATCTATACATCGAGTTGAGATGCTAACAAGCATGTACAGTACCCATCGTGAGTAACACATATAAAGAATTCATGGAAAACGTACTTATGAATAATAGTCCTTGATCTTGGCCAGATCGTCAAGAACTCCATTGAGAAGGAGGGCATGATCGGCTGGCAGTTCAACACCGTCGGTGTTTCTGACGCCATCACCATGGGCGGCGAGGGTAAGCAAAAACTCACCACACATAACAATCTCACTCACTCACTGATCCAACAGGCATGCGATTCTCTCTTCAGACTCGAGAAATCATTGCTGACTCCATCGAGTCCGTCACCTGCGCCCAACACCATGACGCCAACATCTCCATTCCTGGTTGCGACAAGAACATGCCCGGCACAGTTATGGCCGCTGCTCGCCACAACCGTCCCTTCATCATGATTTACGGCGGCACAATCCGCAAGGGTCACTCCAATCTCCTTGAGAAGCCTATCAACATCAGCACCTGCTACGAGGCCTCAGGTGCTTTCAACTACGGCCGTCTGCACGCCAAGACGAACCCTGGTGAACCTGGTCGCGAGAGCTCCGACGTCATGGACGATATCGAGAAGCATGCTTGTCCCGGTGCTGGAGCATGTGGTGGTATGTACACAGCCAACACCATGGCTACTGCCATCGAGGCCATGGGTCTTACTCTTCCTGGTTCATCATCGTATCCTGCCGAATCTCCTGAGAAGCGTCGCGAGTGTGAGCGTGCTGCCCAGGTCATTCGCACTACCATGGAGAAGGACCTTCGTCCTCGCGATATCATGACCCGTGCTTCCTTTGAGAACGCCCTCGTTCTGACCATGATTCTTGGTGGTTCGACAAACGGTGTTCTTCACTTCCTCGCCATGGCTAACACCGCCGATGTTCCCCTGACCATTGACGACATTCAGCGCGCCAGTGACCGCACCCCTTTCCTCGCCGATCTCGCCCCCAGTGGAAAGTACTACATGGAGGATCTTTACAAGGTTGGTGGTACCCCTTCCGTCATCAAGATGCTTGTTGCCCGTGGTCTTCTTGACGGTAGCATTATGACCATCACCGGCAAGACTCTCGCTGAGAATGTTGCGGACTGGCCTAGTCTGGACCCCGGCCAGGACATCATCCGTCCTCTTGAGAACCCCATCAAGGACTCTGGCCACATCCGCATCCTGAAGGGCAACTTTGCCCCTGGCGGCGCTGTCGCCAAGATCACCGGAAAGGAGGGTCTGTCCTTCACCGGCAAGGCTCGCGTCTTCAACACGGAGAAGGAGCTCAACAACGCCCTGAACAGAAGCGAGATCAAGCAGTCTGACGGCAACCTCGTCGTCATCGTCCGCTACGAGGGTCCCAAGGGTGGACCCGGCATGCCCGAGCAGCTCAAGGCCTCCGCAGCCATCATGGGAGCTGGTCTCTCTAACCTCGCGCTTGTCACCGACGGACGATACAGTGGTGCTTCTCACGGCTTCATCGTGGGTCACGTTGTGCCTGAGGCTATGGTTGGAGGTCCCATCGCTCTGGTCAAGGATGGAGATGAGATCACTATTGATGCGATTAACAACCGAATCGATGTCGACATTACTGACGAGGAGATGGAGAAGCGACGAAGCGAGTGGAAGCCCCCTGCGCCCCGTGTCACGAGGGGTGTGTTGGCCAAGTATGCCCGCTTGGTCGGCGATGCTTCACACGGCGCTGTTACAGATCAGTGGTAGATGGATGATTAGTTGGGATACCTTGGTAGATGACAGGATAAGACAAAAAAGTGAAATGATAATAGAAGATTTGATGACAAGCGGTCATTTGGCCATTATATTTCCACTATGCGTAGAGTGTAACGCCCTTATTGAGTAAAGGCCTTTATATACACAACAGCCATGATATCTATTATGAAATAATGTTCAAAACTAAAATGAATGAAGGGTATCGAGCACATATCTTCATGCTTCTTTCTCCCTACCACCGACTCCCATCTTCCTCCTAACCTATACACACCTGTCTTGATACAAAAGCGACACATTTTAAACGCAAACAGTAACTTCAAAAAAAGACAAAACCACAACCATCGCTTCTTCTTCTCTCAAATATTCAATTACCACCTGACATCTCTCCAATGCAGTTCGTCCCATACTTCAGACGCATCAATCGCTGTTTCAAATGAACTTCGGTGGCTCTCTGGCACATTCTAGTCACCCAGCGGCATGCCCTCGAGTTCATCGAGCAACCGTCGCCAGTTGTCTGCAAGCATCTCGGCATATTTGACTCGCTCGCCAGCCCAGTCCTGGTTCCATCGGCTCACGAGGTACTGTGTTGACTGGAAAGTGCTGAGTTCGTCGCGAATACACTCCTTGACGAAAATCGAGCGGTTGTGTTGTTGAACAATAGATTCCTTGTCCTGTTTCTTGTTAACAATCTGCCCAGAATGGGTTGGAAAGAGGTAATTTACCTTGATGATGTTTTCAGCTATACGGTCGATTTCACCAGCCTTGACCATACCTTCTGGCTTGGCTCTCAGGCTGGTAAGTTTGCTCTCGTTGGTTTGAATTCTTCGCTCCAAGTAAGGGATATTGTCCTTATCAAGTCTTTCCCGTCGTTCAAACAACTCTCGTACGCTTACAAGAGCATCTCGTTGGCGCTTGAGATCTTCCAGCACACCCTCGTCCCAACCACGGCTCTCGTCTTCCATCAAAGCCTGGCACGTTCTCAGGTGCTTGCTCATGGCGACGAGTCCATCGTTAAGCAAGGGAACTTCGTTGGTGTCTGTCGAGTATGTATCCTCAGACGTTTCGGTAAGCGAAGCCAGAGACATGGCGATACGAGCATGGTCAGCAGCCACACCCTCGGTTCGTTTGACAAGACGATCCATGATGTTGCAGACGTTAATGTAAAGCTCGGCGGAACGCTTGACGCCACTGCGTGTTCGGGAGAATAGATCTTCGAGTTCAGCTGGCAAAGAATCCTCTAGACCAGGTGGTAGTGCTCGATCGGTAAATTCATCCTGGACAGAAATAGTAGCTTGCTTGCGCCACACAGACAGTTCCTGATGCTGACATTAGCTTCAGCAGTTGGCTTATACGCCGAGACATGAAAAACTTACTGTGGGAACGGTCAAGAACATGACAACAAGCTGTTCTTGGTTAAGAACTGGATGCCTAATGAGGGCGTTCAGGAATCGTGCTAGACCCCTTCTTCGCTTCTCGATGAAAGCGCCATCGTTGGACAGATGACTGCCATTTACGCCTACACGCTTGGGTGGAAGTAGCGGCAAGATGCGGAATGGATATCTCTTGTGCAGACAGTCCAACAACCAGACAAAGTCGCTATATCTGCGAATAACTTTACTACCACGCCTCACGCTTGAGATTTCGTAGTTATGGTGCTGGAACATAAAGACTCCCTCCTTTTCGGGCATAAGAGTAACAATGACTTTCTCTTCAGCGCCACGGCTGACTCTACCGCTACTCGGATGATGGGGGAGACCCGGAGGAGGCTGCATGTTTGGGGTTGCTGTAGGGCCGGTGGCGAAGGGATTCTGAACAGCAGCAGTAGTTGGGGATTCGCCAAAGCCGCCTACGGTGGGATTGGCTCCATCGAAGTATCCCCATCCAGCAGGTCCCGTTACTGAGTTGGTGCTGGGCTGTCTGCGACGATTCGGCGAAGTTGTAGGAGGCGACGCGACATGAGTCAGAGGAGGAGTATCGATTACTGTTGTTGGGGGTGTTTGGCTGAAGGCGGCATGGCCATTCGTGTTATGGCGCTGGGCACCATTGGATTTGGCTGGACCGTGATCGTGGGTCTTGTGCATATCGGGGCTGCCCCATGGGTCGTCTTCGGGGTCTTCCATAGCTGGACGGAATTGCTTAGGCTGCGGCTGTGGCTGCGGCTGCGCGGGCGGAGTTTGCTGTTGCTGAGGAGGATTATCTTTGGGAGGCGTCTGAGGAGGTTTCGCAGAAAGTTCAGCAACTGGAGGTAGAATGGGCTCTGCAGTGAGACCTGCGAGCTTGGGTTGCGGAAGGCCTGTGATGGAAATGAGTTATTAGCTGCATCGAGTAGTAGTGTCCCCACCAACCACCGGGGGGATATGCCAGCACTGATGTGACATGGTATCGCATGGACCAGATGATAACGCAGCTTGTAAGTCTTGGCAAGCAAAAGTCATTTGCATGACGCGAATTCTTTCATGCGAAGTGGAAATCGAAGAAATATGAATCAATACTTACGTTTTCGTCGCTCATCAACACCATCAAGACTTATGATTTCACCTTCCTGCGCCAGGCCGACCAGGGCCAGCAGCACATTGAACTCGTTTCGACCTAGCTTGATATCCCCGCCACCTGGAGCGACCAAGGACATGATGCGAGCTTGAGCGTCGGCTCCGAGCCTGGCTGTAGCAAAGAGCTTTGCGATACCTCCAGAGGTGACCTGACCCCCGCTTCCATCTTCGCGCACTACTGTATCGAAGATCTCGATATAACTGTCGGGCACGTCGCTACCGGCGAGGAGGCTGCGGATGAGGTCGGCACGACTCTGCTGCTTGCGCGGCGTAGGCATATCCCAAGGTGAATCTTGGGAGTCGTCGTCGGCAAAGAGACTGTTTGATGGTTTGGATGCGGACTCTTCATCAAAGAGCCCAGCACCACCACGTCGAGCAGGACCAGTCGGGCTCAAGGCCGGACTCTCCTCAGTCGGCGACGAACCAAATAGCGACATTGTGATTTTGTATGTCGTGTATTTTGTTGTAAAGCTATCTTGCGGCGCGTACCAGTCTTGTTGATGTCGATCAGCTGAGTCGCGATAACTCTTGGAGCGATTGTATGTAGATCCGTCGTCTCGTCTAACGTAGTATAGGTAGGCGACTCGTAATTGAGGCCGTGAAAGAGAGAGGCTATTCAGCGCAATGGTCTGGGATGCGCGATAGCGAGCCAGCGATGTAACAAATAGCTACTGAAAGAGCTGAAGCAAAACCAGTAAGCCGTACAGCAACCTTAGCGACGAAATACACGCGAATTGAGAGGCAACCGGGAGGTTGGTGAAGTCATTCCAGGTGGAGAAGACTTGGGTCTGGGTCTGCGACATGACCTTTAACCCGGCGTCCGGACAGAGCTGTTGTGGAGCGTCATTGGTACGTACCTCGCTCCCACTTCCCACTTCTCCATGTGCATCTCCATCAAAGTCATGTCCTGTAACAGCTAAAATGGATGTTCCTGGCAACGCCACAAACTGTCAGTCAAGCTGTGGCTGACTGATCTCGAATATCGATGCATTCATCAGATTGAATCAACGTCTTCAGTCTAAGAGTTTCAATTGGTTGTACATTGCTTGTTTTCACATCCAAGTCTCTATACTCGGTCATTATAATACAGTTCATCAACATGCCATACCCCACACAGCTCTTAGAAAAGAGTCTCCTCGGTGGCCGCCTTCTCCTTCTTAACCTCGCTCTTAATCTTGTGCACACCAGGAACCCTGAAGTACAAACTGGGCGACTCGCCTGGCGCAAGTTGGTGGCTCAAGTATCCTCGGTGCGCAGGGTCACGATAGTATTCGATATCCTCACGGCCGGTGGGGTCGGGTAGTCGGTATCGGAACGGTGCGTCGCGGGCTGCGGCCAGCACAGTGTCAACGTGCTCCGCACCTTGGGGCAGAGGCTTGTCTGTGTTAACCGACTCGCCAGTCAAGAGTCGTCTTATGGCGAGCTTTGTGTAGTATCGGGTGATGACCTTGCCGCCGGCGCCTTCGATAGCGGCAATTGCTGAGGCAGAAACACGAGAGACCATAACATTGATGGGCTGCTTGAGAGTGTCTGCACCACGGGACAGAACCTTGACACCGTCCTTAAGAGTTCCGATAATCCCACACTCGATCAATTCCTTGGGAGTAATCTGTTTCGCGGGGTCGAGTCGTCCTTGGTCGATCCAGGCCTGGATTTGGTCAATGTTGACTTCCGACATTTGAGGGGCTCGGCTGCGGACTTGTTAGTCAATTGAACATTTTATCCCCCAAAACCTTCAATTTCGTGTCGGGGGATAATCGTAGGTGCCTCACTAGTTGCTGAAACCCTTTCGACCGTGCTTGACGATCAAAGGTGTCTGACCACCCTGGAACCATGGCTTGACTTTTCCGTGCTGCTTCTGGCCCTTGTGACCGCGACCAGATGTCTTTCCATGTCCGGATGAAGGACCACGACCAACCCGCTTCTTCTGGTGCATGGCACCTGGGGTGTTGGCGAGGCTGCCGAGGATGGACGCATTTCTGGTCTGGAGCGAGAGACCAGCGAGGTAGGCAGTCAGCGACGAGACAGGGGCATTTGCGGCCGTCCTGCAGCACAGTGGTGTGCTGAAGGGAGAGATTCGAGGTGGCATCGTCTTGGAAAGGGCGCCGTGGCCGTGAGTTTGGAAGTTGATGCTGGCGATCTCCAAGTCGACAGTAACCAATTTTTTGGAGGTTCCAGCCTTAGCGCATCAACGCCAATCCTGGGGCGGTAGATGCCTCAGGCCACCAATTAATTCCCACCTTGTATACACTTATAACAAGTTTAAAATGAATACATCAGAAAAGTATAATAATATTCCTTAATTAAATGAAATATAGAATCTTACTACTTCATACATGTATTAATGCTCAACGCTTAACAATTGTTCTTGATCATCTGAGAACTTGTAGTAAATCGGCTAGTGTAAGAGCTTCTTGACTTACACGAAGCATATTCTCAAAAGACTATAGCATCCTTTTCACAAATAACGTTGAGGGGGTTGCTCAAAGTCATAAAATATGAGACTGTTGGTAGTAGTTCTTCCGTTGAAAAATTCTGGGCTTGTCTGTGTCCGCTGGTGCCTTTTCATTACCATTGCATCAAGTTGTGCCCTTTTAGTTCTCCCGACATACGAATTAATATGTTCCTAAGTACTGATAAATAGGTACCCAGAGTAGGTTGAAATGATGCATTATTATAGATATATAGTAATTGATATATAATTGACCTTGTTACCCAGACTCCAAACTCAGTAAACACCAACACCCTTCCTTAGTCCGAGAGAACCACCTATATATCACAACTCAACAACCCTCTCATCACTAAACCCCTTTGTATCCTCCAACGTAGGCCCTTTGTACCCCAGAACATATCCCCTCTGATTCGCAACAACCCTCACACCACCCTTCTTAAACTCTGTCGTGTAATGCGTATGCCCAAACATCCACACCGCAACGCCCCTCGCAAACTCCCTCGCTTGAATGACATCCGTCGAAAAAGCAGTCTTGAACGGAGCGTTCGAATGCTCGGGCTTCGAAGACCCTGCCACGCAGGGTGCATGATGCGTCACCACCAGAACGGTCCGCTGGGATTCTGTAGGGAGATTACCAAGGCATGTGACGGTTTCGCTGAGATACGCGAGATCGCGGGCGTGACACTCGTTATGCTTGGCAACGGACCAGCCCGAAATCTTCTTGTAGTCCGAGACACGGAGAGTGATAGTTTCGGCTGCCGAGGGATGGATCTTGGACCATAACGTTGCGCCGACGATGGTGAGCTTCGAATCAGGGTCATCCCAGCGGTTTCGATCTAGAATCACAAGTTTTCCTTCCAGAGTCTCCTCCTTCTCCAATTCTTTGGCCTTTGATATGCCATCTTCGTAGCCCATTTCGTAGAACTCATGGTTACCAAGAACTAAAAAGACCTTTTCGAAGCGGGCTGTTTGGCGAGCAAGGAAGGGGAGGAACATGCCATAGTCGACCATGCGGCCTATATCACCGCCCAGAATGAGAAAGGGCGCTTTGACGGGAAAGTCGAAAGTCGCGTATTGGCGATTGAGCTCTAGATGAAGGTCTGACATGATCTGCACTTTTCTCCCGCATGGTTCCCGGGGAGGAATCGCAGGACCGAAGAGATACTCGGAGACACGATGCAATGTATCCATTGTGAAATAGAGTGATCAAGAGGCTTCTTCAGAGGATATCTGATATAGCAGAAGTGTAAGTTTGTTGATGTTAGAACCGGTCACCCATCAAGACATCCAAGACTATATACCTATCTAGGTAGGACTCAGTCCTTGTAAGGCAGATCATGAACAGTGGGTCTGGCTGGAATTGTGGTGTTCAGCTGAAGGCAGTGCTGTTAGTCAAGGGCCTCCAACGCCACGACCTGCCAGCTTCTGATTGCCTACGCTACCTCTGAATCAACACAATCGAAACCTGGCTGCAAGGTGTTTGGCTTGAAGCTAGTAATGCGAATGCTGAAGTAACAGCTGGGGCTATGGTCTTCATGTATATAGACAGTTCAAAACGTATGAGACAAAATTCAAGCAGACGTTAAATCTAGGAATGAGCGATCTCTCATCCTGAATGTATCATTAATACCTTGCAGGTACTCTCAGAATCTCTTGAGTACAAAACACATCATCTATCCGAACATGCAAAGACCTCCGAAACCGTATATGGAGCAGATTCCACACAATGCATCTGCCATGTCCTGTACTGTAATACAGCAGCGAACGAGCATTCTGAACGAAATATACAGGCGAAAGCCTTGTAACAGCAACGACCAGATCCTCTTGTTAAAGCAAAACGCCGCACCCGTCTTTTTTTATCCTATCCCCAAATGTGTAAGAATCCCCGTGACTTGGTCAAATCGAAGTAGCTCATGCCCCTGAAGCGCCGTTGATAATCGAAATGCTCGAATATGGTGTCATCTATCGGTCCATAGTGTACAAATACTGAAGCAAGCTTGAGTATTCGAGCGCCTTAATATGGATGAGCCCAGCCGCCAGCAACGTCGACCCATTCAGCCAGACAAGATCCTTCCTTGCCCTCAACATCGACGACATCTGTATCACACCTACAGCGGCAGCCAATGCCGCCCTCTTGCACGTCGTCCCATTGCTCCCAGTAGTCATCTTCCTCGAATCGCTTGTATTCCGGGAATGTCGTCTTTTCTAGGTAAGGCTCACGAGGGAGCTGCTTGTTGGGTGCATTAGCAGGGCAATGCTGGATTGTCGTGTGTCGATACCCAAAGTCTCGGAAGTAATGGATGTCCTGGGGTCCAAGCAGAGCGCCAGCGGCAAGGGAGTGGATGGGAGCATCGCCCCACTAAGGAATGTTAGCATTGTTATAAAAGGGAGGTTAGGCTTGCATACTCGTTCCATCCAAAAGCCACCACTTCGGTCCATCATTTCAAAGAAATCCTGATACTCCTTGCTGCGGAACCAGCTGAGCTTGGCGATCTCGAAATTAGACCAAAAATGGCACATGTTGTAGGCCTCTCCCTCCATTGACTCGGGGTCAATCGTATTCTTCTTCTTCCCTGTGAGGGTATCCCAGAAACTGTTATCGTTTGGAGAAGTATCGCTTTCCTTGGTCGAGTCTTCCTCATCGTCCTCAGGTGGTTCGACAAACATTTCCCATAGGCCCTTGGATTTAATGTTGTTGAGTCGCTTGTATGCAGAGGCGTATCGAAAGATGTTGGGGACAGTCTCGCGAAGCTCTTTGACGGCAATTGTAAAGCCATATGTTTTGTTTTGTTCAATCATCTTTTGGAATGGGTCGCTGTTGCATGTTAGCAATGCATAAACCTTGTGGGAAGAACAAACATACTATGTGATGTCGCAGAAGTAGCTGATCTCAGGCTCAACTCGCCAATACCACTCATACTTTAGCAGTAACGGATGGTTAAAGAAGAAGCTACATGCGCTGTTAGTTACGCTGCTGAAGGGCAAAGTTGCCTCAACTTACCCAGAGTAGAATCTACACATCTTGTGGTAACTCTCAAGACCTCCGTACATGACGGCAGCATCACCCTGTTTAGCAATGCCTTCTTTAACAACCTTGGGATCGATCCAATCCGGGAACCCCCACATGTCAGGTCCAACCTTTCCAAACTCAACTTCGCCCGAAGTGTGGTTTCGAATGGCCTCTTTAAAATTGTCGTCGAAATCGCCGTCATTGAGGAACACATAGGGGTAATGGTACCATCTGTTGAAGTGTCTCTCGACCGACTTGATGGATTGTAATACACCATCAAGCTCCTTATTTCTCGCTAATATCACAAAAGCAGCATTGGCTCTGGGCTGGCTGGTGTCGGGCTGGGCACAGCCCTCGACGAACACCTTGTCGTACTTTTCGCTAATTTTCCTTTTCCTCTTGTTAGCTAGGGCCATGCCGAAACCGGGGATATCAAACATACCGCATTTTAGGGGCAGCACCTCCTGGTATAAGGAAACCCCTGCCTGGGGAACTGGGATGGCTGACGAAAAGAATAAAAATAAGAATTAAAACAAGCATAGGGAAAAAGATAACCACGCCCAGAGGTACAGAAATCGTCGAGTTCCCCTTTAATCGCAGCGGTCTACGGAAGAAGGCCATGCGATTGTCGACAGCCTTGTTGTGTTTGGAGTCCCTCTTCTCATCGAGGGGTAGTTGTAGAGAAGGTTTGCTGGGAGCCACCCTGGTGGCCCTTCTGATCAGGTCCATGGTGAGGAAGAGCCTACCGCGGCGGCAGGTTGTGCGATTGATGGCAATTGTAGTCGGGCGGACATGAATTGCGCCGTATCGTGGCGCCTGCGACGGCCGTCGAGGACGAAGAAATAGGAGGTCGAGAGTAAGGAGGAAGATGGGTGTTGGCGGACGGGGCTCTCGTAACTACCGTACGTATTCGTAGGCCGATCGATCTGGGGGTAGGGTGGGACCAAATGGTTGGGAGAATTAGGTAGACGCAATCGCAGTTTGGTTCAGTCGCTGAAAGAATAAACAGTCGTGGTATCGTTTGTCGTGGCTCGTCGTTCGGATCGTGTAGTCCAAGCAGGTGATCACCTTAACTTAGAAGATGGAAGCAAAGAGAGTGGCCGCAGCGCCTCGAGATCTTGAAGGATTCTGGATCTAAGAAAAGATGTACAGTGCAGATGGACAAGGGAACGGAATTAAGTAATGAGCGGCAGGGACCGACCACGTTCCCACGCCAAAGTCAAAGCTACTAAGGTAACTAGAGAGTAAAAGCCAAATCTTGGACCCAGCAAAGCAGGAAACCCAACTCACTGACGCGTCGACCGGCATAGATGGGACAGTGGGGCACATACATGGAACTCCTTGGCGGTTGATAACGAGGGACAAGAATACAGCAGTAGTTATATGGATACTGTAAATCACCAATGAAGAAGGGAGTGTTTGTCTGACAGTACAACAAAGCAAGGGCGATTAATCATACCTAGGGAAATGGAAGCGATTAGATAAGACTGACTCTGATAAATGAGGGCAAGTCTTGGTTTAGGAAGGGATAACAGAAAAGAGGCAGAAGAAAGGGAGGGAAAAAAGCACAGGTAACGCATAAAGACAGGAGACAATCAGGAGAATTCATCATGGGTTGAGATGGGGCAACCATGATGTGCTAGACTCAAGAGATTGGAGTAGTTGCAGTTGTAGCACAGTGACTGATATTGGCAGTTTATTTCATGCACCTATCCCCGTCCGCATTCAACTAAAATCCCGGGCCCGGCTGCCCTGGCCCAGCAGGTAACTGCTATTATCCCAGGTCATGATTACAGGGGGGCCACGGGCTCGTCCGTACCCAATAGGCCGCCCTGCTTTTTTTTTTTTTTTTTTTGGCTCAATCCAATCAGACACCGCAACTTCATCTAAATGAAAAGGGCGGAATATCCATCATGATCTCCCGGTCCGCGTCTTCATATTGGCCAAAAGTTTCCCCTGTCAGGAGAAGCAGAAAAGAAGAAAAAGAAGCCAAGGATTCGGTTATAATTAGGTTCTCACCACTTGTCACTCACCGTAGATACTAAGTTTCCATCGATCTGCCTTAGTTTATAGTGGACCTGATAAAAGCAAGAAATTCAGTTTCATCTCAATCTTGTCTTTTGGCCAGAAAAGTAGGTTTGGCACAAGAGCCCCACTTGCATTGCGCTTGCATGCAGATAAACCATTCTTTGCCTAGAATAGTCTAGACTGACATTTTGCTCGTTTGTGTTTCTGGATCCAGGTTTTATGGAGGATCAAAAGACGGTATCGAAAAGCTGACAAAGAGCTGTAAACCAATCGTTGACAGCTTGTGAGAGAACCAACCACATCAAACCTCCAGCTCACTCACTCACTCACTCTATTTCATCCAAACTTTTCAATCATGGCTTCTACTCCCAAGATCAACTCAAAAAATCTGTCGTACGACAACGCAGCACCACCATTCCTTGCGGCTCTGCGCGCCCAAGCTGCTGGCGCAACTGGTCCCGATCCACTACTCGCTGCGCAACGTAGATCAGCCAAGAAGCGCTCCAGCAGTGAGGAAGCCGAAGATGTACCGCTTGTCGTGGACGAAGACGGGAACGTTGTGAATCTTGAGGTCGACAAGGACGGCGTTGTCAAGGACACTGGAGATCACGATGCGGAGCCGACGGTTGTGAAAGAAGCTACCAAAGAGTCTGAAAGCAAAGCTGCTATCGGGGGAAGAAAGCGCAAGGTTGGAAAAGTCGTTGGCAATGATTCTGATGAGGCCAAAGCTGAAGGTGACGGGGCGAATAAGAAGAAACAGGACGTTTCTAATAAAGACGCCGCCAAGAATCGCAAGCCAAAGAAGAAGACCAAGAAGATTAAGTTGAGCTTTGATGAAGACGAAGGCTAAACGACAACGGCGAGCATAACAGCATCACCCTTACTCAAGCATGCAACAGTCGTTCATCTGAGACGGTCTTCATGATCACTAATCGAGACGATGTCATTACACCAACTCGACATCCCAGGAACTAGACATCGGGGAATTCACAATAAGAACAACAGGTATATGAAGGCATACCGGAGCTTGTTCTCTTATTTGGAAAGGATATACATATCCCATCCCATTTCTCATGTCACACCATTTCGATTCGTGGCCATGATACTCCGTGTGAGAGCTGCCATTTGCAGACTGTTTCACCTCAACCAACGAAATGACATCACAACCCAACTATATACTGTGAAATATCCTGAAGCTCGAGAACTACTCGGCCACAAGTTTAATTAAAATTAAATTAGTTTCACATCTTGGAGAATCTGTTATATAGTCAACATCAACTTCTGCAAGCTAACTTAGTAAATTGACACAGGGAACAAGGCACCCTAATCTACACAAAATGGATCCTCTCCCCGGGGCAGCATCACACCCGTCTAGTTTTCACTTGATACTGCAGCCCAATCTCCTCAATGTCTCTCGGCGCAATGCATTTATTTGTATCGGTACTCAGGCTTGATGTAATCGGCAAAAGTCTTGGGCTCCTCAAACTCAGGAGGGTGGTGGTGGTGGTGATCGTCCTCAGGACCGACGTAGTCCATCTTGTAGACGCTGCCGCACTCGGGGCATCGCTCGATAGGGCGCTCGCGGGTGATCTTTAAGTTACAATGTCAGCAATTCACTTCCATCTGTCCGGGGGTCGAAAAAGGGTCAGGACTCACGCCGAGCCAGGTAACACTGTGAGAGTCGACAGGGAAACCAGTGCAACCAGCAAACTGCTCCTCACCAGCAGATCGGACCATGATGGGGTCCTTCATCGTTCCGAGGCGGGTGGCCTCGAGAGGGCGCATGTCGAAGATGTCGACACCCTCCATCTTACCGAGAATCTCCAGACGCTCGAGACCGGTGGCCTGCTCGAGATCGGTAGGGACGGTACCGGGGGCGGCACCAGGACCGAAGAGATCCTCCTCAGTCTGGATCTCTGTAATAGTGGAAGCTTTCGTCAGCGAGTGTTGCATATCACGTCACGGTGCATCGACCGAGGTTACGGGGCGCGCCATTGAGGCTGTCGACGGCGTTGTTATCAATTGACGTACCCTTCAGGACCTTGTAGGATCCAACCTTCTTCTCGGCAGTGCCAGCAAGAGCAGCAGCCTGCTCGCTGGGGGTGGTAGGGCGGGTGGCATCACCTGTAGTCGGAGCAAAAACACTAGTCAGCCATCATACGACGGATACCATTGGCTGTGGGGAAAGAAAGAAATGCGTACGGCGAGCGACGGAGGTGACAAAGGTGCGAGCGACAGCAGGTCGGGCGGCGACGCGGCGAGCCGCAGTGATGGCGGAGCGTTGCAGGAACATTGTTGTAGTTCTTATCGGATCGGGTTTGCGCCTGGCAATGAGGATGACTCGGGGATGCGAGGTAGAGGGTGTTGTCGAGGGATTTGTGAGGGATGGGCTGATTTGGGTCGAAGTTGGAACCTGGACCCATCCGGGCAAGTCAATTGTCCAATTGAAGTTGCTGTATTCTCAGCCACGTGACCTTCAAAGCTCTTGTTGTAGTCGCTAAGCAAGGCGGATCACGGAATCGTCATCTAAAGCTTTGAGCTCCAAAATCCATCACATCTATCTTGGCAACATGATTATATAGCTCGAATGGAATGAGAAATATCTGGTTGACCATGTTCTATCATTTGAATTTGCAAATATCACCTTCAGATCTCACACGCTTAGTCATAACATCTGTTATCTATTCCATCTTAACTCACTACCGAGGCTCACTGACGAAGATTCATCAACTCATGGATTTTATTAATGTCTAATACTGTTACGAACGAAGTAGCAAGCTGCAGATCAAACCTGAGGACAAAAGAACATATTCACGTTAATAAAGTAATGAAAGATAAATCTGTAGTATATACTATCATAACCTACCTACCTAGGTACCAAGGGCGTGTAAGTGACGAACGAACCATAATCCAAATACACCAAATACGGTCATCTCATCGGGTTTATATGTACTTGTGCTATCATGGCAGTATAAAGATACTGTTTAAATCATTTTAATAACGAATACTGGCTTGCGAAGCTTATAAAAAATCAAAACAGGGTACATACTTACTACTCATTAATTTCATAAACACATGTAGCAAATACGCCGATCACAGTAAAAACATCTTCGACTTGTGACTATAAAACCTCCTCAATCTTTATTCTATAGCATAGTTGTAAGCGCATCGTCTAAAAGATGATATATAGTAGCTCTCACAGCTCCCCACTCACTGTTCCTGTAGAATTATAATAACTACCTACCTAGAAAATAAACCAACAAAACTGTTTTACATAGGTACTATGTTAATTCGCCTCTCCCATAAGAGCGATTTAAGGATCGCATTTACTTATGGGAATTGCATGCTGCATAGCATCCCTTGCCGATTCTGCCATGATCTCTTTGGCTTCACTCTGCATACGCCTCACGACCAAACCAGCATCCTGTACATCATGTATAAGCCCAACAGCCGCACCCGCATACGTAGCTAGTCTCCCCTCTGGTCCCCAGCCCTTATCGCCAGACTTGACAGCTTCGTCGTGCCGCTTCTTCAGCTCCTCGAAATCAACACCAGCCTGGTGATCGTGGAAGCTTTGGTTGACGATCCCACGCGGGCTGTACTGCTCCGGCCAACCCATCGTGCCGCGAAGATGATTGTAGAGCATGGTTCGAGTAGTGCATCGCGCTCCGTCCGTGGCTCTTACGACTTCTTGCTGGTAGCCTTTACTGATGCGCGCTTCCGTGGTTGCTAGGAAGCGGGTGCCCATCACTGCGCCAGTGGCTCCGAGTGAGAGTACCGCTGCGACTCCGCGACCGTCTGCAATGCCTCCTGCTGCGAACATAGCCATGTCAAAGTCTTGACACTGGTCTGCGATTTCAGGAAAGAGGGCCATTAAACCCAGGCCGTCAGTGGCTCGACCATGGCCGCCTGCTTCAGCACCTTGGATAATAAGAGCATCGGGGCGATGGTCACTCATGGCGATTTGGATACTCTCCTGTACGGTACCAATCTGAATCCAGACTTGGATATCGGGGAAAGCTTCACGTATCCGGACCGTCCACTCATTCAGCTCCTCTTGACCTCGACGTGGCGCAAAGAGCCACGCTGCGCAAGGCTTATGCTCTTGGACAGCTTGGACAGCCGACTTCAAATCTCCATTCCAAAGCTGAAAGCCAACACCAACTGGGAGATGATCGGAGTAAAAAGCGGATGGCAGTGTTTTGGGAGGCGAATTGTGTAGCAACTCCTGCACAGTAGCTAGGTCCTTGGATGTGTCTTCAGGCTTTGCTCCAGGACCAATGAAGCCCAATCCTCCGGCTTTTGAGATTTCTAGAGCGAGTTGCGGTCCTGACATGACGCGCATTGGTGCGCCGATGATTGCAGGTGAAGTTGTCCATGGGAACTGGCTTGCAAAGCGAGCTCGACTGGCTTTGACAGCTGCTTGACGCAAACTCATACCTGGCTAGTTTAGTACAAGTTAAATATGGCCGATATTATCTGAACGTTGATTCACTTTACCTGTGTGTTTGATGGTGTAAGTTCAGAGTTGAGATGCAGGAACCAATTGAGCTAAAAGTCTCGACTGCACGTGGTTAGTGGTAGACGGAACAGTTATCTCTTTATGATCTCAAGTCAGAAGCATTCGATCAGGTAGCTAAACAGTATTTAGAGGGTGGTTTCAGTGAGGATAAAACTACATGGACAAGTTACCCTTACATCGTCAAGACTTCAGACTCATCCCGGCATAACCGACATACCCAGTATACCCGATCATATAGCTGTAAAGCTTACAGAAGCAACAAATTCGGGATCAAATGAGGACATACAGTTATTAGATAAATCATCGAGACTTTCTAATTATTATAGTTTGCCAAGTCGTTTTACAAGCTACAAGACTATAGTGTCAAAATGATACCACAATGCCATTCACTGTGATACAAACAAAATCAGCATTGCAATATTATCGGCATCAGGTGGACGTTGAAAGTATTACGAGAGTTTCAATTGCAATAGAGCCCATATTTCGATAAGGCCTAGAGTCCCTAGTGTGTACTGAACCCTCCTTAGAGATACAGGCTTATGGAAGAACTATGCGGATGATCATCTCAGTTGCGATCAAATAGTGGGAGGGAACAGACGTTGTACAAAAATTTGCCAGACAATGCAGAGTAAAACTGGCCGATGTGAACCGGTATCCGTGTGCCATGAATAAAGCTTCCAAAATCCTGATAGCTATCCCCCATTGCCAGCTTGTCACCTCAATGCGAATGATATACGAGATAGAAGGCGTATGTACCGAATAGTTTCATTGAGCTCAATTGGCACAAGGAAACGAGCCTTGGACTTCATAACAAAAAAACTGAGTCGAGATGGATTAGCTAACAAATAAGGGGATTGTTCTTAAACTACTCACATCTGATCACCGTATGCTCATTACTTGGGGTTATATTGCGATCCCTGACGAGTTTGTTGCTGGGCTCGGAAGGCGTTGACGCCATGGTAGGTGCTGGGTTGAGAAGATATCTTTTGACGTTTCTCAACTCGAGAAGGATTGACTGGCCTCTGTGCCAAAGGCGATAAGGGCCTGGCTTTGACACGAGAAGTGGTCGTAGAAGGTCTTTTAACCACCTTGTGCTTATCGCTGGGCTTGCCGTAGCTGTTCAGGCGGCCCTGATAACCAGCTGATCGAATGATGGCTGCGCGAAGTAAGGGATCATGATACGGGCGAGGGAAAGAAACCGTTCCAGGTCCTTCGAAGACTTGAGAGATGATGGTTCGAATATACTCGCGACCACTCTGCGCTGCAAACAAAAGTTTCGGCTGAAGTTTCAGCGCGACTCGCCATCGGATGAAATCCCATGGATCCATAGTAAGCTCCTTTCGATCTTGGAGATATTTCAGATCCGATACCTTGCAGGCAAGCTTGTACATGATGTCCATGTGACAAAGCCCGTCCGCAGGTAGATGGTGCTTGGAAACCAACTGGTTAGGATGATAGTTCGTCTCTTTTCCGAATATCTCTTTGATCTTCTTGTGCTTGCAGACATTGTCCGAATGGATCTTGTGCTCTTTTGCGGCGCGCTTGTCTGAAGGATCGAGTTGCCGTCGCACGCCCGCTTCAGCTTTAGCCTTCTTCTCGTTTTCCTCCTGTGCAAAGAACGATTGAAGAGAGAGCCATCCCGACTTCCAGTAGTCGTCATTTTCAGTGATCTTGCGCACTGGAGTACCGATGAGACACCTTGGCGCAGTGTATGTCTTCCCATCGGAGCTCACTGCAAAGACCTCATCTGCACGCTTCTGTAGCATCCGATTAACATCTTCAGTTATTACCGGACCAGGTTGAGACTGGGACCCGATACAATCGGTCATCTTGAATAGTCTTGCTTGCGTAGTAGTATAATAAGTCCTGGATTTGCAGTTAGCATATATTCTAAGATTATAGAAGGGCTGCTTACAGGGAAAGCGTCTTTCGATCTGTGGTTGGAAAGGCAATGTAGCTTTTGGATAGTAGGAGCCTATCCTATGACTTCAGTAAAGGGGAAGTAAGGTAGATAAGTGCCAGAACTGCCGGGTCAAAAAGAGTAATTAGTATAGGCCAATGTATAGAGCACGGCAAGAGGATAGAAATACAGTGCTAGAGAAAATGAAGCAAACTTATCAAGAGTTTCGTTTCTTAGCCGGCATAGGGGAGCCACGCGCAACAACGAGTATCTTGATAATTTAAAAGAGGATTGTCATGTGCCTTGTAAAGTAGAAGGGATTAGCAATAAGTTTGTATAAAAGAAAATGATGTTTGGGGAAGATAGGCAATAATCCGTTTAAGGTGAAAAGTAAGGAAAGATGGAAAATTTTGGTGGTACACCTTGTAAATATTATGATTTGGTGTTAAGGATTAGTAGTGCAAGATGGCTAATGCGTTAGGTAGGCAGACCAAACACTTACCAGCAGTGAATCAGTCTGCGGCATGCTCTAGCGAAATGGCAATGAATAGAACAGGAGAAGTGTCCTTCTTAATAGCTGCCTCGTTTCTCTGTTTGTTTATTTGATGGTTAGTAGTGATAATAAGAGGAGATAGGCAATAGGCTTACCCCTTTTTAATCCGATGTGGTATTTAAAGAAGGTTATTTAGTAAACAGAGATAAGATATAATGCGCTGCTATGCAAGATCTGTGTTAAATGTCTGTAGGTGACATATACCCGGGGAAGCCACCAAGCAAGCAAGTGCAGAAAGGGAAGGGTGCGTTTATTCATGTACTGACCAGCTCTAGAGGTATGCTCAAAGGTTGCCCGAGTGTGAATATTTGAATGCGAAGATCTATCCGGACCTGTGTCACTGCTGTGTTTGCTGAATGTAAAGTTGAAGGCTTGCAGGAAGATGGGCATGACTTCTTGGAAGTTCAGCTTTTCTTGGAGTCTGGATGGCGTTGGTCAATAGAGCTCGTGCCTAACAATGTATTATCCAGGGACATACTCAGTCGGTTAGATCTTACTGCTCTCAACTCTCACTTTGACTCGCGAGGGAACGAAGTGACGTACTGGAGCAGCTTTTGTTGGGATAAACAATTATTCCTGGAGCCAACGAATGTCAGTCTTTATGCTGCAAGGAAATGTTGTTCAGTGGGTTAGGCGTTTCCCAAATCGAATTACGCAATCCCGAAGAGAACGAGGGGGTGACTGGAGCCTGAAAAGAAAATCTTTGTGAGGAAGAGCTCTCCTCTTCTCGTGAATCACAAATGGAAGGCACGATCAGAAGGGATAGAAAAATATATAACACCCACTTTCCAACTGTTTTAGTCCAGATAAGTCTTTATATTATTGACTGTTCAGGGTAATGTGTCATCACTGGTTGTATAGACAATATTTTACTTACTGGACGCAATCAACTTCTGGTCGCAAGGCCGATGCGAAACTAAGCTAGCATCATCTTTACAATTTTGTCTCTCGCTCTGGCTTCGTTGCCATCGGCAGTACGATACCATCCTGATAGCCAGTCGCGACATGCTTCCTCTCTGGACTCCATATCAAGCTCTCCATTGCGCCTCTGCCTGCGCTGAAGCGTGGCCAAGAAGCTTCTTGTATCCACCACTCACTACCTTCCATGACTGCTTCTTCGGCATTGACGTGAACGTAAAAAGAATAACTCAGACTTGCTGCAATGCCCAGATCGTGACCATAGCCCAGGTGGTTGCCGAGCATGAATAGACTATTACGGTCTGCCTCGAAAGCATGGCACAGAATATGTGCGTTAATATCTTGTCTAGAAAGAGGCTTGAGCAATCGATAGTAGATCAATTCTCTCCGCTCGGGTATTTCCTTATTGGCATTGAATACAGACATGTCGACTTTGTACATGTCCAGAATAGGGAATGCCCCATGGCCTTCATTCGGAAACTTTGCTTTCAGGGCATCAACGTCTGCCTGTGGACATGGATCCCATTCGTCGGGATTCCTTGAGGAAAGAATGTCTTTGAACCTCTCCTGAGGTGGGATCCCTTGGATTTGAGCAGTACTAGGAACTGGTCGTTTGAAAGTGATGATACTCGTCAAGCAAGCGTTGCCTAGGGGCACTTCAGAGTCTGATTCGGGAAAGGGCCCTGATGGGTTTGTCGAAGGATGCGTTGGTTGACGAGCGTGGACAAGGCGTGTAGAAAATGAACGACTCGAATGGACCTCTGATACATCGAGGATGAAAGGGCGATCTGAAAGTCCGGGGTTTGTAAAGACAGCATGAATGGACTAAATAAATACTGTGAGTTCTTTGATCGGACGGACTATAAGGGGGTTCGACGCACATGTATGCCTCTCCTGTTTCCTATCCGTTCACTCTTATCTTCTTGTTCAACTACACGGGCTGCTGCAAGAGAGGCTTGTGTATATACCACAGCGCCATAAGCTCCTCTTGTAATTTTAGGCGGCGGAATACCGACAGAGCCCCATGGAAGCTCTTGGCCTGGAGTCCAAGCTGGTTGGCGACTCATAAATCTTTGAGTGGCCTGTCCCCTGGAAGCGTCGTCTGTAAGTCTGGATAGCTCCATGGCTTCTTGAAAGGATAACCGCTCCCATTCTTTTGGCGTTGTCATCAAGACTCAAATTTTGTTGATTGAAATTATACAATCAGAATAAATGATTCAAGTATTACTCGTGTTCGCTGTTCAGTCTATTCTGGACTCCTTGTTTGCGCTCCTTTGGTTTCCCACCCAGCTGACGATGCCGAGGTCCACCGACCATAGTCCGTGGTTAGTAACCGCGGGCCGTTCTGTTGATGATGAATCGCCGAAAAGTAACAACATCCATATCATCCTTAACGTTGACTGCAATTGTCACGAGAAAGACGTCAAGACGATTGAAATAACATTGCGACTCCTTCTACATCGCCCAAAAACGCTCCTGATCTCAGGATTTGCTGCTAAAGTGAGTGTCCATACCAAGCAAATGGAATGGGATAAACGGAGAGGATGGCTTCTTCTCACTCTCAATTGTTAAGAGCGGCAGTGGCAATTCATTAGGTATTTTTTCTCAATATACCCATCGCTCATCAGCATGCTTCATGATGCGATTTGGACGAATTCGTTGTAGGCGCATTCCCATCATAAGCCCACTCATCATCACTACAAAATAAGACATCATGAATGCGAAATAATGAATTCCCATTTGACCAATCATCAAGATCGTGGCTGTTTCCTTTAGCGTTTCACAGGGGGTTTGTGGTTGCCTCAAGCCTAAAGCTAGAGGTGCAGCCAGGATCAGAAGCTCCGATTAAGTCATGACGTCGTTATTATCGTCACTGTCAAAAGATGGATATGAGTCTCTCTTTCTCACTTTTCTCGTCTGTCGTAGCAACCACTCCCAAGAAAATACTCACCAAGTCATTAAAACCAATAAATTCAACACAGGCGATCAAATCCTGAAGTTTTCAAATATGTTGTCATGTTTCGGCTGCGGTAAAGACCGTGAAGAGGCAGAGCGTGAACCTCTGCTGCCGCGTTACAATGACGACACTAGCTTGCAGACGCGACTGCATGAGAAGCTACATACATATCAAATGCTACGCGCCATATCAAAGGGTTATATGCCAAGCAATGAGCAGCTCATCATCCATCTGCGAACTCTTCTCTCCGCCCAAATCTTGAACCCAGAGCGACAGGAATTGAGCCCTTCAGGACGAGCTCTCATCAGAAGCATCAAGCTGTGGATCACCCAGTTCATCCAAGTACTACAGCACAAAAACAGCCAGGACCAGATCCAGGACTTTATCTGGTACCTCACCAAGGCACGTCTGGATGTCGATGTCGCCCATATCGAACAGAGGGCTGCCAGAGCAAAGGTTCGAGCTGATGCTGTGGCTACTTACAAGAGCTTGCAGACTGTCGGGTCTCTCCTCTTGACCAATTCCGACTTCCGAATCTTTTTATCCGATCTCAGTACCGTAGGAAGAGAGGTACTGCGAGATACTGCCTTCACCTTGTCCGACGTCTCCAAACAAGCTGGCGAGGCCATCAAGCCTTCCAAGGAGGAAGAAGAAGCCCTTAAGAATGCAAATGGCCATGAAAAGTCAACCGCACCCCCTTCAGACCAAGACCTCAAGAATGAAGTTGCAGATGTCGGCGAAACTGTCAAGGATAGTGCCCTTGAGGTAGCCGATGGGGCAGCACAGAGCATCAAGGAGCACGTTAAAGGCGACGAAGGCGATGCACTTGTCAAGCGCCTCAAAAACACTGTCTTGAACCTTCGCAAGCGAACAGACTACAAGGAATCCGTGTCGACACTGTCGCTCCTGATTCGGCGTTACCTTCTTGCCTACTCGCACGCGGCTGCTGCGACAGTGGAAGCAGTTGAGGAGGATACCAAGCCTAACCCAGAGGCTGACAAGGCAGTCCACAACTTCTGGTTGTTCATCACTTCTTTGGGCAAGCGTGAGCATTGGGACAATGTTCAAAAATCCTTCGAGGCTGTCGTCGACGACGGAAAGACCGATCCCAACTTTGATGAACTTGTGAAGCAAATTGGAAACATGGTGCAAGATATGTTTAGTGACCCTGACTTTTTTGACAACATCGAGGAGAGGTTTCAAACCCTGCGCAAAAAGTCCAACGAATTGACTGCCAAGTCTTCAATCCGGGATGATCTCGACGCATTGCTGTCTAGTCTGTATGCTGCTTTTCGATCAATCTTGGATGACCAAGACATTAAGCAGCTCATCCACACAACTGAGAGAGTTGCACTGTTACTTTCCCCTACCGGAGAGTACGCCAATAGCGATCTGGTTACCGACACTATCAACATCTTTGTTCCTCTTCTCATCCAAGCTATCCAGTATATTCCCATTCCACGTATCGAAGTATCTGCTCCAGCAATCGACCTCCTGCTAGAGAATCTTGTCCTCGAGCCTGGCCGTACAGTTAATTCCAGCTCATTCTTACCCTTCCAGCTCAACATTTCAAACTACAATGACGTTCAGGTGAAGAAGGCACTTCATGGAACACAGTCTACTATGACCTCCATGATGAAGGTTACTGTTTCTGGCCTTTCTATCGCTGCTGACGACTTGGGCTACTGGTTCCGTCTGCACTCTGGTCTTCTCCGCATGGTCGACCAAGGTATTGCTGGATTTCACCTGGACAAACGTGGCGTTGACATTACCCTCGATCTGGAAATCGGCAAGGACCGCCTGGAACAAATTGTCTCTCTGCGCAACGTCAATGTTAAAATCCACCACCTCAACTACACACTGAGCAAGTCCAAGTTTGCATGTCTGGCTTGGCTTTTGAAGCCATTTATTCGACCTATCGTGCGAAAAGCCCTCGAGCTCAAGGTTGCTGCGGCCATCGCTGAAGGTTTGCATTTCTTGAATAGAGAAATGCTCTACGCACGGGAACGCCTCCGAGCTACCCGCATTGCGGACCCCAAGGACATCTGGACATTCACTCGAGCTGTTGCTGCACGTCTTGTTCCAGCGCCTGATCCTAATATTGACGCCCGCGTTGGTGTTCAGGCAGGTCAAGGTGTATTCCAAGGACGGTATGCTCCTGGAAGTCTTGTCAAGCTGTGGGAAGAGGAAGGTAGGGATGCGGAACAAAAGCTTTTCGAGTATGAGCAAGGAGGATGGAAGAATGATATTTTTGATGTTAGCACAAGGCAAGTTTGATTACGATTTATGATACACCGTGTACGCTAGTATGGTACGGTATGATACGCTCATTAGCTAGTTTATGCAGGCAGGACATGTTGGAGTTGCTGGAGTTAGTCTTGAGGATGCCATGGAGTTCAAGCAAAAGGCAGTGGACCGGATGGCGTCGGGTTAAGCAAATTATTTCTTACCAGTCGATGGTTCAGTTCAGGTGACTGTATTGGTACAAACTTTTAGTTTTGGAATGTAGCGTTCAATAAACACCATGAAACAGCCAACTGGTTCACTGCTGTATCGGTGGCGGAATCAGGCAACGTAGCATATGAGATCGACATGTACATAATTATGCTCCGATCGTCTCAGCATGAACGAAACACACGGATGCTACGGTACAAACATGTACGGGTGTGCATTTGGCATTACTGGATGTGATGTCTCATAATAACCCTAGAAATAGCGACCGCCTTTTGGTAGGTCTTGAGGCTGAATACCCGGACTCACAGAGTCGAGATAGGCGGGGAAGCAATAAGTAGGGATGGTCCTGGATCTGCAGTTGCTAATGGAGCGGTTTCAGCAAGACATGATGGTAGTCTAGACTTGTTGTCTGAGCATCACCGTTGTTGGGATAGGCTATCCATTGAGTGGCATACAAATTACAACGCATGGGGGATGTGATGAGTTTTCTGGTGGCTTGAGCTTGTCACGAGGGTTGATGCAGTCACGAAATGTTATTCTGTAGAAGTGGTAACAGTCATACGGAATCTATTCAATGCATAATGGAGAGAAAACTCAGCCGACTGTTTTAAGCAGGTCGTGAAAGTCAGAGTATATGTATGATGTGACCAGGGTTCATCATTCGTTTCATTGAGGATTCCATCTATCCATGCATGCATCACGTCCAAGACGTTCCTCTATGATACTAATAGTAAACAACTAAGTCCAATTAGATAGTACATAGTAGTATTATGTATGATCAAATCTCTCGGATTGCCTCCCTTGGTTAATAACTGGTGGTGGCCCCCCCTTTCCTGTCCGACCATCCGAGTCTCAGCCAACGAAAAAGCAAAATTCTCCCTGTACTCGATGATCCATGAACGCTTCAATTCAACCGCCTGACTGCACCCAGCGGGGATCCCCGGCCTCTGCCCTTGACCTATAAAATGCTGTGCAACCACTGGAAGCTCCCCGGTTGGCTTACCCCGGATGTTCATGGATCATGGTTTATTCTTTCTTCCCCGGTGATGTTTGGGCTTTTCCATTTGTGAGAGTGCAGATCTAGTTTAGACCACGCTTTGTCTATGTCTCTCTTGTGCTCGGTCTACAGAAAGGTATAGTCTTGTACAGACTGAAACCATTGCATGTTGTAGCTGCTGAATGATGGTCATGCTTTAGTGTGCAAGGTACGTGTTAGTCTAGTTGGGTTGTTTCGCCCCGGATTTTCCATCGAATTGGTTCAGCGTGATCCTTGCTGCAGGAGACTAGACTACCTAGTCTAGACTACTGTGCATAGTAACTGAAATGTCATGATTTACGCTACCTGATTTACGCTATTGCTTGACCTGAAAGAATCTCCTGGTCAAAACGATAGGACCCTTTCCCCTCTTCTTCTTTACTAGCCATTCTTATTCTGGTTTTCTCTTTCTTCTTATCGTATTGAACTTTCTTTATCTTCTGTTTTTTTTTTAAATGAGATGCCCAGAGATATTGCCTAAACAAAAAAAGACTTCCCCTCTGGTCTCATCTCATCTTACCTCTTTCCCGACGGGGATCTCGCCTAGCTTCGGTCGCGGCTTTAGGCCCTCCCTCTTCCCCCACCTTCGCTTGTCAAGCATCACGCCAGTTACTCCCAGCTTTTGAAGCTCTATTTTTCTTGGAGAGGAGGAGCTTTTTGAGTAAAAGACGGGGCTTGAGGAGAATTGATTTAGACGAATGGCATTGGCCTGTTGTGAACCTGCTGCCAAGTTGTGGTCGAGCGAGTTGCTAGTTCGGTGAACTTACAACAGGCATTACGCATCCCATCTACCTACTTGGAGATATTATTACCAACTCGGAGCATTCTTGATCAACTGGTTCGAAATCTGAACTCTGGACTCTTATAGGTACAAGTCCATTATTCTCAACCAGACACTCAACTCTTCTCCCATCGACGTGGAACTGTACACAGGCAGACTGGTTCAGGCGGATGGATAGAACGACGCGACTTTGACAGCAACTGGAGTTTTCTCCTCCCCACCAGACGAAGCGAAAGGTGTGGTGATGGAGGTAGAGGCAAATGCACAGAGCTCAATCAACTTGCTTGAGCCGTGGCGCTGCCATGTCAAAGGCGGTTGCCATGATGACCTTCCTATCTCTCCGCTCGATCTATCATCCGATGACTTGAATCAAGTACCCCGTTGTCCTGGTCCGGATCCTCTATTCGAGGCATTAATGGGAGATGCAGCACATCGTACCACCAACAAGTTAGGGAGTAGTGGTGCTACTCAGAAGAAGAAGGTAACAGGGTCCAAGACGTGGGCATCACAGTTGAGACCTGAAACCTCAACGGGCTTCTCATTTCCTTCTTCAGACGAAGCAAATACGATATTCGGCCCTCTCAGTATTCAAATTCGGCCGACATCAACAGTTTCCCAAGGAATTAAAAGACGACGCTGTGCATCCGACGTTGATGGCTTCAACACAGGCGATCTAAGTGTCAAAAAGCGTCGACTTCGTGCCGACCTCATCACTAGCCGCCTTTCACAACCATATTCACAACCCGCAACGCACATCCTGAACAGAGAGGGCCAAGAGGCTGGTGACAAACGGTTCTTGAAGATGGCCACCTCGGTAGACTTGACACGAAGGATCGCACATCTTCATGCAACATCATTTCTACGCTTCTCTGTGATGAATTGTCTAAGGCAGAGGCTAAGCCAAGGACAGCCAGCACGGAAGCATGAGCAGGAAATCGCGGCTATAATATCGAGAGTTACAAACAAATCTAGCTTGAAACCTCCGATACTACAAGATTCGGCGTCGAGCAGATCCCTCAGGATAGCTCTGACCGGCACCGGACTTGCTGGGCCGCCTCAAAGTTTCATCTCGTCGACGAATCCACAACCGAACCAACAAGCTTTCAAGCCGTTCCAGCATTCCAAACCTACATCATGCCGACTATCAAAACCGGCAGCACTGCCTCTTCCAGTCGGTGACGTAGCCGCGACCAAGAAGCGCACATCACCACGACTCTTTCCCATCCGGTCTCCAGAGCTGCGACCAACAGTACATTTACCTCCGCTGGATGACCTCGAGGAAGATAGTTTCGCATATATGCACCCGCCAGATGATGACTGGGATGACATTGGTGACGATCAGGATAGTGTATACTCTGACTTTAGCGTTGTGTTTGGGCAGAATGGCGAAAATGGTAACGAAGAAGACGACAGATCGTACGAGGAATATTTGGATGAACTTGACGGCATATGCTGGATGTCTAGGTAGTGGCGCGATTTATCAGATTTATCAGATTTATCAGATTTACTTCTGAAATCATGTAACAGGAATATGTAATCTTTACAAGTATGGCATCGGGCGGCGAGTTGTTCTATTCACATTTACACATAGCGACATCAGAAGCGCTCTCCAGCTTTTAGGCCCGGAGCATTATAAAACACATCATGACTGACTTGCATTACCAGAGTCGACTGTTAAAGGCTTAAAATTAAGAGACCATCAGTGGGAAGCAGATTGTTGATGATAGTACTGGCTGCATTTACAGCTTCGCATCTAGCTTCGAGGCTCTATCTTTTGCAATATTGCACATTGCCTGGCATAAGAAGTCAGTAAGAGCAACCCAATGCGCGAATCATTCATACCTGCAACGCCTCATCAATCTCCTTGGAAAAGTCACCTCTTGAGATTCTGAACTTCATGTTCTCCATGATCTCTGGTCTTCCTCGCCCATTTACAAAGACGACGTAACGCAGTCCCGGGAACTTTTTCTCATATTCTTCATTCAGTCTATTCAACTCCTCGCCTTGACCTTGCAAGTTGGTCTGTTCGGCTGCTGACTGTGCAGACTCAACCTTTTTGGCTCCTAAGCGAGGGTGAGATCCGAGGATGGAGAGGAGAGTCTCATCTGGGTTGGTTAGAGAGCTGGAGGTTGCGAGCGAGACAAGACGGGATCTGCAGGCGTCAATGAGTTCGGGGTAAGATGTGTACTCTGAATTTCTCAGAACTGGAATGAGAGTTGAGTGAATTGCCGGACTCGGTTCGAACAGGAGGTCCAAAGTCTTGATTTGTTCAGCCTCGTCTGCTATACGAAGCTCTTTGGGTGGTGGGAGAACCATGATGGGTATTGAAGTTGGTGGGATAACAGCCAATTATCACCAGGTGTTCACTTAATTTAAATAGACATGTGCCAGGTAACTACATCACCGAAATATCATTATTGACACTACACCACTTTATATCGGATTCCGGAGACATGCGAAACCACTATTACCGGTCCTCCCCGGGTTAAGACATGCATGAAGATGATGGCTGATAAGATACGGATATGACGAGCCATGTTCTTATCTTATCACCCCGTGATTCCAAAAGCTCTGGTCAGTGCACCGGCAAAATCTCGACTAGGCGATTGTCGTCGCAACAGAGCTTCGAGACGACGAATTGCGCTTTACCTGACGACAAGCAATTGAAAGCTCCACGAGCTCAAAATCGCAGTCGCCATGCTTTGTGGAAGTATGTTGCCCACGCTCGCCATCAGAAGCTAACAACGCGCTAATATCTTGACAGTTTCTGGAGAGGCTCCTCAAGAGCCTGTCGTGTCTAAGAAGTCCGGTATGTTGTATCATCAATAACATCAACACGGCAACTAACCTGTCGCAGGTGTTGTCTACGAGAAGCGCCTTATCGAGCAATACATCAATGAACACGCCACAGAGCCCGATTCTGGAGAGGCCCTGACCGCCGAGGATCTCCTCCCTATCCATTCGTCGCGTATTGTCCGACCGCGTCCTCCTACCCTCACATCCATCCCAGCCCTCCTCGCGACCTTCCAGAACGAATGGGACGCGCTCGCCCTCGAGACATATAACCTCAAGGAGCAGCTCGCGCGCACCAGGGAGGAGCTTGCCACAGCACTGTACCAACATGATGCCGCCGTACGAGTTGTTGCACGACTTACGAGGGAGCGAGACGAGGCCAGAGATGCTCTGAGCAAGGTCACTGTGACTGGAGGTGCCGTTGATGGTGATCAGATGCAGGTTGACAGTGTGGAGAAGCTGGCACAAGAACTAATCGAGAAGGTGGATGAGACTCATCAGACGTATGTGATAAGTCGACAAATACGAAGACACTGCGGAAAGCTAACATTGGATTCAGATTATCAAAGGGTCGCAAGAAGCGCCCTGTCCCCGAGGGCTGGGCCACCGGCGAAGATATCTCAGCTTTCGAGAGCGCGGTTACCCACTCACTCCCCGTTCCTGATGCTACAGCTCTCAGCGTAGGAGGAGTTAACGCAGCCATCGGAGGCTTGAAGGGCCAGGCCGTTATCTACTCTACTACTGAGGACAAGGTCGAGCTATCAATCTCCGTGGAGGAACCCATTACAGATGCTGCCTGGGCCGAGACCCGTGTTATCTTTGCGACTGGCCAAGGAAGCGTCAAGGTCTTCGAGGAGGGTAACCAGGTTGCTTCGCTGAGCGAGCATGCCGGTGCTGCTACCGCATTAAGCCTTCACCCCAGCGGTGAGATTCTGGCTTCCGTCGGTACGGATAAGAGCATTGTCTTTTACGACTTGGTTGCACAGAAGCGCGCTGCCCGTGCTTACACTGATGCCGGTAAGTTGCATAACCCCTGGCACATTGAATGTTTGCTAACATGATTTCCAGCTCTTACCGCTTGCGCATTCCACCCCGATGGTCACCTCTTTGCTGCCGGTACCACTTCTGGTGAGATTAAGCTCTTCATGACCAACACCCTCGAGCAGGCTGCTTCCTTCAGCCTTGGTGCCCCTATTCAGGCTCTCAGTTTCTCTGAGAACGGCTACTGGTTCGCTGCTATAGCTAAGGGACAAACTATGGTCACCATCTTCGATCTACGAAAGGAAGGAGACGCCGCCGTGGCCAAGGTTCTCGAGACCGGCGGACCGGTGCAGTCTCTGGCCTGGGACTACAGTGGTCAGTTCCTTGCCACCGGCGGCGCTGCTGGAGTGACTGTGCAACAATTCACCAAGTCTACCAAGAAGTGGAGCGAGCCCGTGAAGAGCTCCACACCTTCCGTCTCGGTTCGATGGGGAGAGTCTGCGAAGCAGCTAGTGACAATTAACGGAGAGGGTGTGGTCAGCATACTTGGTACAAAGGAATAGACAATGGTGGATTTAGACGAAACTATGCACTGAAAGGAGATGGCTGGATGATTCCCTGGAATTCCTGTATTTATAAAGGCCTGCAACAATGGGTCAAAGCAAAGCACAGAAGGTGTTTGAAAATTGATAATTAAGGATTTTGTTTATTTAGCATCATTGTTTACTTTCTAAATTTGAAGTCAACAAACAAACGCAGTTCGGAATTTCAGCCTCAAAGCGTGAATGGAAGCCCATAGTGGAGCTCGGGCAGGTAAGCGTCCATCATGTATCCCCCTGTAAGGCAACCTTGACGCCTGTTGTTAGCGGTCCCTAGTGGGGTAATCGTAGGTTGTCAGCATAGGCTGCAGGGTCGCTGCGCGCTAGATAGGTAGGTGTTAGGCTTATCGCTAGGTTTTGTCACATGGGCCTGGACGAGTCTTGCATCGAGTGTCAAACGAGCGACAATTCAATTTCAACTTTCTTTCTACTCACAGCCCATTCAACTTGATGCTTACCAACTTATCGCCCCGGGCTCCTTTCAAACGCCTCTTCTCGATACAATACAGATGCTTACGAATAGTTTGCACATGAATTTATACCACAGATGATACATTCTGAACCTGCCAGAATAGGGCACCGGGACGACTCAACCCTTGAGCTAATCGCCACTGCTCCTCCTTTGCTTCACATTTCGCGCCGCACTTTACTCACGATACACTGTGCACTCAACAACTTATCACGCGCATGTTCTGTGAACTCAACATAGTGGGCTATTCACCGCACATCAAAACTCGACAAACTTCGAAATATCCCATACGAAATCCTCCTCCATCCTCCAACATGGCCGAAAACAGCGACGACTTCCTCGAGATGCTGGAGGATCACCAGTTGGTAGAGCTCGGGCTCGGGTTCGCCTCGCAAGTGCCTCAAAACAACCCTGAGCCGTCTCTGTTTCTTCCCAGCCCTTCGGCACCTCCTGCAACATTCGCTCCACGCCTACGCCCACGCCAAATCCCTCGCCCCAGCCCAGGAAACACAATCGAACAGTCGGGTCGCCCGGTCAGAGTTCGCCGAAGCCGTGCTCCTCAACCTCAACTACATCCCGATCCCCATCTGCGCAACATACTAGCCCCGGAGCCAGCTCAGCCAGCACCCGTCATTGACCTTACGGAAGAGCCTGATTCTCCAGACCTATCACGGCTGAGGGGCCTGCCAGCACAGAGTGCAAGGAATCCACGCCGAACGAATTCACAACGTATATCGCCCCCTCAACTGGCAAGGACGGATGGGACATTTGTTGGTCGATCGGCAAACGTAATTGATCTTACTGTAGACTCTCCCGAAGAACAACGACCTTCCCGGCATTATCCACATGCTGGGCGCATGATTCCGAGACCAGATGATCTGATTGAGGTTGAAATAATAAGTCAACGACAACGACCAGCTTTGTCTGCGGGATCGAGCTTTGCATTTGGGTCGTTTCGAGGGCTGGTCATTGGTACCGACATTGACATCACTGCTGTATTCAACCCGCCCCATCTCGACATTTCACGCAATGCATATGCTCGCCAGCCGAGCCCCAAACCACGCATGTCTACGCCTCCGCCAGCCCAAGAAGGCTTCACCCGAAATACCTGTACCGATCCCGAGAAAGAGTCAGAAAGCGTCGTCATTTGCCCAGCGTGTGATGAGGAACTGGCCTACGACCCTACGGGCTCTGTCACACAGAGCTCAGTTGGGACTGCAAAAGGAAAGCGCAAGCGCGCCCCCGGAGAGCACCATTTTTGGGCTTTGAAGAAATGCGGCCATGTAAGCTGCCTAGCTACCTACTGGTCACATTTTTAACCGTAACTAACAAGATCATAGGTTTATTGTGCCGATTGCTTCGAAAACAGGAAGCCTACAAAGACGAATCGCGACGGTGTGGGCTTCCGATCTCCAGATGCAAGGCCACCACATCTCGTGGGAAACGATCTCCGATGTGCTGTAAATGACTGCGATACAAAGGTGTCTGCAAAGACAGAGTGGGTCGGGATTTTCCTTTGATCAGTCGATGCTGATTTTCTCCTTTCGGGTTGGCGGATTTGGGGGCAACGAAGTCATGAATGACGAAAGAGACACTATTAAGCATAGCATTGGCGTTTGGGACAGTATACCATCAATCACTTCTTTTTTTATCCCTTCCCCCTCTTTCCAAATCTAATTATTAGCAGAATTGGACTTCTCTGTACAACATTGGTGGTAAAACTTCGTGCTTTAACTGTTGATAGACAGTAAATTGGTCATGAATAGAACAGCTAATCAGACAGTTGAGATATCACTTATCAATCAGCGATTAAATTCTAAACTCCGTCGCTATATGACATAAAAACACGTTTGCCACCCGCACCCAAGCAAAAGGGTGATATGCCAAATAACAAAGTAATCCTCCCTTCTATTGTCCTAAACACCAAAAAAAAAATCATGTAGCATCCCGCACCATGACCGTCATCCCATATCATACTCTTGTCCTTCCCATTTCTTCCGATATCGATACTAATCATCCAAGACGTGTCGTTAAATCATGAGTTCTAGCGCAATGTCGTCTACCCAATCTCCGCCGTATGACTCTTGCGAAGCACTGAGCGCAAAAGGCTCTTGTGACGGCCTCTGGTTCTCCTTGGTTTCTTGTGATGGCTGCCGTGCAGGGGGCGTTTGTTTCGGTGGTTCAACTCGCCTGGGAGTGTTCACGTTGTTGTTATGCGGTGCGAGTGATGTTCTAGGGGGCTGCTGGTAGTGTTGCTTTGGCGTTTCCGTACGCTTTGGTGGAGAGGGTTTTTTGATGCGAGGCTTCTGTTCAACTACGGGCGGTCCCGGTGTTTTGGGGGGGGGTTGTCGAGGCAGATTGCGTTGAATATGTTGTGGTGGGGGTTTGGCAAAAACTTGTGGCTTTTTGGCAGATTGGTCGGTTTTGACGACTTGGCGATTCTCAGTCTGAGCACGCTGAACTATACCAGCCCGGATTCGCGTTCTTTCACGCTGTTGAATCTGTTCCAATGCTGCTGTACGGCGACTTCGCTGGAGAGCAAGACACATTCTTTCATGAGATCCAGAGGATGTGAAGAAGCGCCTAGGTGGCGGAGGTGGTGATTCAGGGGCCGGGTTGAGTACCGGTAAACGAAGTTGGTCTGGAGATTTTTCAAGTTTCTCAAACTCGAACTCTTCTTCCTCTTCTGCTATCGGTGCAAGATGTAGGGGCGCCGATGGCATCAAGTTGTCGTCGTCGTCCAAGTCTTCCTCGAGTTCGCGTGCTTGTTGAGAGGAAGAGGGGAAGAAGTCGTCCAAATTGTACAGAATGGCTTGAGTACTCATTGGCGGTTCCTGTCTTGGTGGTGATGAAGACGATGCTTCCAAGTTTCGTGGTGAACGCTGGGGAAGAGGCGGTTTGATGAAAGTTGGGGAAGACGGACGGTGTAAGCCCAGATCCTTGGCGTAGCGATCGGATGCTGGCTTTTTGATGGTATCAACTGGCGGCTGCGTTACTGCCGAGTTTGATTTGATAGAGCATCTTGGGACAGCATCGACAGCATGGCTTGTATTAAGGGCTGGCTTGTCCATGGCTGCTTCGATGTCTTCCAGCATACCAAGTGCCAAGTCCTCCTCAAAATCCTCGTCCAGCTCGTCTTCCATGCCTTCAAGCTCGATTTCTGGTATTGGTAGCCTCGGTACTGGCATTTGAGTATCAGCTTGTAGTGGCGCCTCCTCTACAGGTTCGGTGGCGTCGTCTTCCTTTGTTTCTTTCAAAGGTCCTTCGATTCTTTGTTGTTCTGGGGAGGGACTCGATGGTTGTTCTTGGGTTTTTGTTCTTATCCTGGTATCTCCAGTATCGGACACCTCCTCATCGTCTTCCAGTATATTATCCAACTTCCGTGTCTTCATAGCAGGTTGCTCTGTTTCATCATCGTTTGCGCTCGTAGTTTCTTCCATGTTATCATTGTTCTCTTTCGTCGTCGCATTAATCTTCTCGACTTCCTTTCCCTGAATATCCCTCTTTTTGGTAGACCCATTACCTCTCACAAACCACGAAATAGTCTCCTGGCTCGGTCGAACATTGATAAGTGGCATTCTCTTCTTCCGCTTTTCTTCCTTCTCGGCCAATTCCTTCTCCTTCTTCTTGTCCCGTACGACTTTAGCCTTGGCTGCCGCCTTTTCACGTTCGAATTCCTTTCTTATCCTCTCCTGTTCAGCTTTCTCTTGTTTCCATTGCTCAGCTCGAGTGAGCTTCGGTCCTTTGTTTGCGGCTTTGTATGCATTCCGAACTTGTTTCGACGTCATGGGTCGCGGGGGCGGCTTGTCGGTAGTTTCATCGCGACCCGGGAATTTCGGGATGAGCGTAAAGGTTCTTTGGACCATTTTGGCCTTGGAGACGACATTTGGCCAAATTTGCGCGATTGACCAGGGTGATGAGGGGACTGACGGTGGTGGCCGATGTGTAACAGTGGTATGGGACGCGCGGGGAATGGACTGACGCGAAGTGGAAACGAGATCACGTGGGTTCCGTCAACAATAACAGTCAAATGACTACTTCTGATAACGTCAACAAGTTGGTGAGAGATTCAATTAGGTCTATTATCTCATGCCGAAATAATCCTTGTATTATGGATTACTCATGTTAGGTCAATTGGCTTTACTTCTCAAGAGGCTCGACGGTTGGGTCCCAAGCGCAAGGACTGTAGTCTGTGGTAGCCAAATCTTCCACTTCTTCCTCCGTCAGCTCAAAGTCGTACAGCTGAGTATTCTCCAGAATCCTCGAAGGCGTGACACTCTTCACCAGAGGTACATATCCCCTCTGCAAGCTCCATCGAAGCAGAACCTGCGCGGGTGACTTGCCATACTTATCTGCAAGACCCTTGACCTTGGGATCGTCAAAACGCTCGCCACGCACAATGGGGCAATACGCTTCAACTGCGATGTTACGATCTTGACACCACTTGACAATGTCGGGTCGTGTCAGCCATGGGTGTACCTCCCATTGTCCGACAGATATGACACCTCCCTTGCCCGCTCCTCCACGTTCCGTCTCGAGCTCCTTTATGTAGGCCTCCAGCTCGTCCAGGTGGTGAACTCCGTAGTTGGAAACGCCCAGTGAGCGTACCTTTCCGGCCTCGACGCACTCTACAAGGGCTTTCCAGGCACCCTTTCGGGCATCAGATCCACCATATGGGGCATGGATGAGGACAAGATCAAGGTAATCGAGCTTCGTCTCGTCAAGAGCAATGTCTACCTGCTTGTGGGCATTCTCGTAGTTCAGAGGAAACTGCCTGGTGAAAATCTTTGTTGTGAAGAAGACTTCTGAACGCGGAAGTCCAGCTGCTTGGATTCCTGCTGCACTAGGGCCTTGGTTGTAATATCCTGATGCAGAGTCGATCTGAGAATGTCAGTCAAGACCGCATTGAGATTAGATTTGAGAATTCTTACATGGCGGTAACCTATCTCGAGAGCTTTCTTGCAGACATCGGATGCCTGGTCCTTCGGACTGTATCGCGTGGTCAGTGCATGGTTTTGTTGAAGCATTACGCGGACTTACACCTGGTAGACCTAAGCACTAGTGTTAGCATAGCTTTGCGATGAGTGATAGAGTGGGTAACTTACTCCATAGCCAAGAAGAGGAATCTGGTAACCTGAATTGAGCTTCCTGGTAGAGCTGAGGGCGAGTTTGGAAGTCATTCTGAAGGTCATACGCGGGTTCTATGTGATGTTGAGTTGATGTTGATGTTGGCGGTGGGTTCGGTAGTGAGGGGAAGGTGTGACAATGATGATTCACTTATACGGCTGTTCGTTGATGAGAGCCAACGACGTTATATCTACAAAATAACCAAAGTGATCTCGGACTTCGGAATTAAGAGGTGAGTTACGTATCTTCGATTAATAAAAGTAAGCAGACTAAGTCTAAATTGTGAATTTGTCGCGATGATCATGGATTGATTTGGATTTGATTCGGAATCCGGGATTCAGCACGGACGTGGAGATGATCGAATTCCATTCGGTACCGACGTCGGCTTTCAACAATAACTATATATGCCATAATAATCAATCGCTATATGTAAAACTTGTAGAAAATTAATTGAAAGTAACAGTAGTAGCTTGTATAGATAGATTAACACAAAGTACCCGCGGACAAAGCAACTAACTATAAGGTGAGAGATTACAAGATTACCAGGGGTGCAGGGTAACTTCTGAACTTGATTTTCATCAATTCATATCTCATTTTTATTTTCTTTCTAGGTTACCCTAAATGACATTGTCAGCCATGCTGGGTAACTGGATATCTTTTTCCTCTTCCTCTTCCTCGCTCTCTTCTTCATCCTCGTCAAGATCCAACATAGGATAGTTGAGGATGGCAGCGATATCACCCAGCATGCTCAAGCGTTGACCACTCTCATGATCACTGCTAAGAATCCTTGCCTCACCGCCATCGCTTCGGACTTTTTCGACCAAAGCGACGTATTTCTTGCGAGTGGCAAGATCTTCACTTCGGAAAAGCGAGTTGTTGACCAGCAAAACACCGCCGCCGGGTCCCACAGCGCCGTCGTTGACAGCCTTTTCAACGACAGAAGTACCGTACCATGCGCGCCCATCATCCAACTTTAGCCTATCGAATAGTTGATCGACATACTGGGTTTCACGAGCAAACTTCATGTTCTTCATACTCGACAGAACCTCGGGGCTCTTGAGAATTTCGTTAAGACTGTGGACATGTCCAGAGTTGGAGTGAATCACGGTGGCTTGCTTTGCCAGAGCTGTAAGAACCTTGTCTGCCCTGTCTCGCCCTTGGTTGGCGATGTACTGCTTGAAGTCGCCAGCCACAAAGCCCGGACTTGCCAGTAACAACGGCCGTGACTGAGAAAAGTCCATGGTTCGTAGAAGAGTTTGCAGTGTCTTCTCGTAGAAGCGGCGCATACCTGCGTCTTGGTCGGATGCTAGATCACGCTTTTTGGGGATCACACTCTCGACTCGGACCTTGAGGACAGTTCTGAACGCTGTGATAAGACAGATGTTGGCAAGACCTTCTTGCATAACTACAGCTGCCACGGCGCCATCCTTGTCATCGGACAGAGTCTCCTGGAGGGTGGCCCTTGCGACAGAGTCCCATCCTTCTGGTTTTATAATAGTAAAAGGACGGCTGACCTCGAGGTCAAGCGTGTGATGAGAGCCTAGGTTGACATATGGGTTCTCTGCAACAACGGTGCCAGAGACACGAAGTGATGAGATGACAGGGTCAAAGAAGGTGGATTTGACTTTGATAGCCAACTCAGTGTGAACACGCTCAGAAGCCGTACTGCCCGTGTTTGAAGTTGTGGTTACTTTACGGATGGCATGGGCGTGAATGATGTCGCTAGGCAGAATGAGGTTGTATGCATGCCACTATCGACAATGTTAGCGTTCTGACAAGCGGTGAAGATGGATCGAATCCGAATAGATAGGGCCTCTGGAGGTAAAAGTATGCTTTACAAGGGTAGTGATGTAGTTGATTATCTCGTGAGCCGAGATGAGAGATGAGGGTGTGACAATGATGGTGGGGGGGAGGGGTAACGATAGAGACGATAGTAACATGTGGTAAAGTTTGAGAGTAGCAAGGAACAGGGGCTACTGACCATATCTTCGGGATCCTCGGGGAGAAGAGAGACGGTCTCATCTTCAAGGGTCTTTGGGACCTTGCGCGAGACCAACTTCATTTTGGTGGTTGCTTCTGTGGCTGAAAGCTGAAATGTGAAGATGGATCTCGAGCCTCGGACCTCGGTGGGATTGTTACTGCGACAAACAAGAGCTGGCCCGTGCCTGTGCAGAGATGCAGATGACGGTTTGTTTCTGAGGTTGTGTCTCACTTGATAGAAGTGCGGTAGTTAATATGTAATGGTGGTGATGACGATAGTGATACTCTGATAGGTACCCAAAAGTCAGCGAGCCTAAGACGATGGATGTGGTGCGGCTAAGACCAGTAAGGCTGGACTGGTTTCGGCTGACAATCTCGAAAAAAGAGCCAAGACAGACGTTGAGAACTTGAGGCTCAACAGGTTGGACGTGATCGAGGTTTGTGTAGTGTGTAGGGCGTTTACGGTAGTTGACGGCAGTTGTTCGAATACCGTTACTAGGTAGGCAGCTCTTCTTTGCGGCTGTCAGTCAATATCAGTCGATCCATTAAACAAGGATAAATTGACGATGATGTCGTTGTCGGTATCGGTGATTGAGTGTGACCGGTCCGACGGGGTTTTCAAGCAGTCCGCTCAAATAAGGAGCACAAGATTGGTTAGAAGTCCCGAGTGGGACAAGTTAGACGATGACTCCACAGATGCAGATGTCGGATGCATAGCATTAAATCCTTGGACGTTCGAGAACTCGGTCTCGAAGTTGATGTTGTGGAGTAAAATCGCATAATCAATACTGGGTATCCATAGATTCAGACACTAGAATAGGCACCTACTATTACTACTGTTTGCCCGCGGAGTGCGGAATTTGATTCAACTCCATGGCTTTTTACCAAACTTAATCTTTAGCGGAATTCAAGTTGAGGTGTTTATTCTACCTACAAACAGATGAAAATTGGAACGATTTCTTGGCTTCGATTGGATTCAGACCCAGTGCTAAGCAGAGCCTTGGCATAGCACAATATAAACCTCTTCTGGAAGACCGGCACAATATGATCCACGCAACTACGTACATGAACCTCTTGGCGATTCGTACACATACCGACGTATGCATGCGACGTACGTCGGATTCTTCTTCATGCCTTGCCTTGCCTCGGGCACGAGGGAATAACGACTTCCCTGCACGCAATGCAATGCAAGCATCAAAAGCGAGACAATTGTGCGAGACGGAACCACCAGCGAAGCGACACAGACTCACTTGTACATTTTATACTCTGGGCATACGTCGTTGACTTTACCATATTGACCAGGGTTTTCCAAAGCCTAATTAGGCATTCACGGCGGTTAAACTATCGAGCAGTGCGACGTCAGATCATTTATGATTATCTTCGTTTATTTAAACGAATGCTGTTCTTGATATTATGACAGGTAATATATGGCATAATGACGAGGGTGCTTTTTGGTCCAGTAACCTAGCCTCTCTGTCATGGCCAATCCAGGAAAGACGTGAAAAGATGACAACATATTTTAGTAGATATTGATCGATAATACTAAGTTTGATATGCTAAAAGTTAGAATGTCCATTTATCCATGTAGCACGTGTTGGTGAGTGCATTAGTTAGGTAGTTGATATGAGATAGTGTAGACTTTTATTTTAATTGATTCTTTTTAAATTACCTATCCCGAATACGCGGATGCACCCCAAAATAGTCCATGACTTTGCATGCCATGAGAACAATAAACGAGATATCAACAAGTCGTTTAATCTGAGACATTTCACGATAAGCTTCTGAAACACGCCACAGGTTGATTATTATCTTGCATACGTATTGCGGTCTGGATGTACATCTCACTGCAGTGGATTGTGGCAGTGTCTGTTCATCATTCAGCCTTACTGTAATGGTATGCGATTGAATTACCACTTTGTTACGTAGAAACACTACCGTAAAATGCGGCCCCTCGTCAACTAATTCTCATACAGTAAGTGCCCAGCCACTAAAGAGTTGTCCTGGTGAAAGCCATCGACCTGCCAAATCGGCTGTCTGCCCTATGAAGGAGCCTAGAAGAACTTGGTTTGATGCACTCAGTTCCCAGATCTTCGCGCTTGAGGCTTGTCTTACCTCATTTGGGCCCATCCCATCCCCTTGCTTACTCCCATCTGAAAGCCGACAGCCGGGAAAGGTGTGATACATACCGTCGCGTTCATGTCCTCCTTGACTGTTTCGCTCTCTCAATTTACATTGGCAGTGACATGACAGCACAGCCCAGACCAGATTCGGTGCTTACCTGTTTCTTCTACACCCGAACTAGGTTGTGCTGACAGCCATCCTTACAACGCATCAGCTGCTCATCCTTCCATCTGTCCAGTCACAAACTCGACTTGGTTCTCTTTTTTGCCATTCAATTTTCAGCTCTACTCTAGCATAAGGCTCCCCTTTTCTCATTCGTAGCTTCTATTCTTATGCCCCCTTTCTGCTCCTCTTATTCTTATACTACGCACCAAAAGGAGAGCCTCTAGACATTTAACACTATTACCGTCCTGGTTAAGCTTACCTAGCCATTTCTGACGGCCCACTACGCTGTCACTTGCTGTAAGTCGCCTAGGTACCTCCTCAGGGAACTCTGGTTGCTGTGCAGCGCTGTTCCCAGCGCACTACAGCGCCAGTCGCATCCACCATCCACTACCAACCCCGCCAAGGCGACTTCCTTCGTTTTCGCTTAAGTTGGTTTCAAGAGAGAAAGCCAAATGCGAGAATAATTTCTGTCTTGCCGCCCTGCTGCACTTTAAACACCTGCCTCTTAATTAATTTTTATTTTAGTTCTTTTATCTTTATCTACGTTCAAAAAGGACACGAAGAGAATACGCGCATTCCTCTAACGAGCATCGCCTCTTCTCTGTCGCTGTCTCCCTTGAATTGTTGTCCTGTCATCGTCCACCACTACTTGTCTGACACCTGGAATTGGACCCTCACTCTGTCGGATACAAACTAACATCGTTTGCATATTAGTCCACCACATGCGAATAGGAGATAGGAGACAAATATCCACCAAAGGGCCTCATAACAGCACACCAAATCCTTACCGGTACTGCTACTGTATCTCTCAGTGCCCATCCGAGAACTAGATCTGCCTCGAAGCAAGCCATCCCAGCCTCATTGCTCGCTCTTCCCTCTTCTCGTACGCAGTACCTCGCTCTCGGACCTTTCGGATTGGATTTGAGAGCTTGTGAACCCCGGTCTCCGCCACGCCCACTCCTCGCTCACACCCCCACGAGTCTCCTCAAGTCCGTCAGTCAGTCAGCCAAGACCAGACCACACAGTCCAATTCTTGCATTTTGCTCGGGGTCGGGGACGGACTGGACTCCTTCCACAACCTGCGCGTGGCCGACCGCCCGCGCGATCCGGTCTATCTTTCTTCAAAGAAGATTTTTTTTTTAGGGATTGGTTACCCACGCAGTATGGAAGATGTCGGCATTTAAGTCATTTCCAACTGTCCGGGGCGAAGGTGGTCTGTCTAGACGACGCGACTCTTCAGCCCTTTCCACCCTTCCCGAATCTGAGCCTCAAGTGCGTCGCCAGAGCCTCGCTGCCCGTTCCGATTCCCAAGGTACGTCTTTTATATATGTCTTCATACCCATGCCCCTCCATCTGGTCCTGTGGCCAAGTCACAATACCCTACTGTTGAAACACCGAGGCGCATGTCTGCTCTAGTCCAGCTTATGCAGGGACTTGTTGTTACTGGAGCTTCATATGCACCTCAGGTTCTAATTTATTGGCCAATATCAAGTTGCCTATACATGCTACTATATTACTCTGTAAGCTTACGATTAGTCAAAGGTGCTGGTACTTCCCTGGACCTCCCATCGAGCAGGCTCTCGACTACACAACCATCTTTGTCCGGTTCTCAGAATGCAAAAGAAGCAAAGGACAAGAGACCTTCATTTAAATCCATTTCACCAACTCCCCCTCCCAATGCTGGGCTTGACCCTCTAAGTACGGTTAGTATTTGTAACCGGTTGAGAGTGTGGCAAGACCGCAACTAACACGGACGCTTAGCAAATATACCTGCGAACCAACAGCAATACCGCAGAGCCTACTATTGCACAACGGCTTCGAAGCCAGGGTCGATCTGAAAGTGATAATATCCAGAGGCAAAGCTCAGAAGTCAGTAATTCTGCTGGGAACCCCCAGGATTCTAGCAAGGATCGGAGGAAAGGAGTGTCTTTCCTTAGCCGACTGGGAATGCGCGGAAGTTGGAGGAAAGATGATGACGTGTTGGACTCTGATTCCGAGTTAGGTGAACTACGGACCGACGGTGCGTATGCTCGAGCTCTCACGTCCGTCATGGGCGCAGGCGGTGGTTACATACCACTACACAAGGAACCTCCACGATATATCCGAGTCAAGGCGCACAACAAGAAAGAAAGAGAGTATAACCACTTGTTCCTCGCGCAAGAACTTACCGCATCTGAACATAAACCACAAAATACTCATGGTCGAGCGGTAGCAACAGCAGTTGGGAGCAAAATCCTCCGAGGTGGTGATGCCATTTGGGCGGCCGAATTTAGCTTGGATGGACGATACCTAGCCGTTGCGGGAAAGGACCAGATCGTGCGCGTGTTTGCAGTCATTTCAACCCCTGAGGAACGCAAGGAACACGAGGAAGAAGAGGCGCAACATGGTACTCATGGCGAGAAGCTCAGTGCCCCGGTTTTCCGCACCAAGCCTGTGCGAGAATTCAGGGAACATACAGGCGAGGTACTTGCGTTAAGTTGGAGCAAGAACAACTTTTTGCTTTCTTCCTCAATGGACAAGACTGTCAAGCTGTGGCATACGAGCAGGAATGATTGCCTATGCACCTTTGTTCACAAGGATTTGGTTACATCCATCGCCTTCCACCCTACGGATGATCGGTTCTTTCTTGCGGGATCGTTGGATGCGCAACTGCGATTATGGAGTATCCCAGACAAGAACGTGGCTTTCCAAGCGCCGGTGGGTGAGTTCATCACCGCTGTGGCGTTCTCCCCTGATGGTAGCATAGCCATCTGCGGTGTACTGAGTGGCTTGTGCACTTTCTATACTACCGAAGGCCTGAAGCTCAAGTATCAAATCCATGTGCGGTCCTCGCGAGGTAAGAATGCCAAAGGAAGCAAGATTACGGGCATTCGAACCATGATTATCCCAGAGGGACCTGAAGCCGGGCAAGTCAAGGTTCTTGTTACTTCCAATGATTCTCGAGTTCGAATTTACAACCTAAACGACAAGGTGATCCAGGCCAAGTATAAAGGGTTGGAGAACCAATCAAGTCAGATCAATGCACGCTTCAGCGACGACGCCAACTACATCATCTGTGGAAGTGAGGATCGCAAAGCATATATCTGGAAGGTTGGTTCCCAGGATGACATCAAGGATAAGCAACCATACGAATCGTTCGATGCCCACCCTGAAGTTGTCACTACAGCCTTGATGGCACCCATGAAGAGTCGGCAGCTGCTGAGTGCCTCGGGCGATCCCATCTACGACCTCTGCAACCCACCACCTGTGACCTTAAGAAGTCTCGAGGAGAGTACGCCGAGCCAGTCAGCTCCGTCCGAGGAAGAGAACGGCGATTCCCTTCATAGCAACAAGCGCCCGGAAGAAACACCCGCATATGTCGAGCGTTCCAGGCACCTTGACGGAAACATTATCATCACTACTGACAGAACGGGCAAGATCAAAGTATTCCGACAGGACTGCGCCCATAAGAAGAGGCAGCAGGGATTGTGGGAGTCAGGCTCTAGATTGTCCAATCGCCTGTCTGGCGTTGGTAGAAGTGGAAGTGTCATGACCAGAACGAGTGCTAGCAGTCGTGTACAGTCTAGGCGTGGATCGCTCACTATTCCTGGTCCCAACCCTATTCAACTTCAGCATGCTTCCGACAGAATCAACAGTTGGCGACAAGATATCGATGGAGGGCGACCCAGTCTGGCCCCCGCCCCAGCACGAAGCGAACGGTCCATGTCACCAAGCAAGCAGGCTCAGTCACCTGTCAATTCGGTTGCAAAGCTGGCGGCAGAGTCTCGAAAACAGCCTTACGCATCGAGCCCAATTACTCGTCCTGCCCCAACAAGTCCCGCTGGCAGTGGCTTGTCGCACCGTACCACGATTAGAGCTTCGAATGACCGGGATAGAAGTAACAGTATCACAAGTCCACCAACACCGAGTTTCAGTCTTATCAGCGCGTCTGACTCGGACGGCCTGAATGATCGAGAAGGCAGTTTCTGGAATCTAAGCAGATGGAGAAGTACCCGTCAGAGCAACCGTCACTCTTCCGTGATGTCGAGTCCCAACGGATCTCCGAACCCGGGCCAAAGTCGTCCGGGGAGCGACTTCCTTAGCATCAAGGACCGGTCATCCTTAAGGATGAGTCTGGGTATGAATGACTCAAAGCCTAGTCGCGAGGAGGTAACCAACCGACGGAGATCAGCAGGGCCTCGGTTGACATCGAGATTGTCGGTGCAGGGCGATAGCAAAAGTTTGGTTGAAGAGGAAGTCGGTACACCCGAGCAGATCACCCCGACTAAGAAGCGGGTGGATTCTGGCGTCGGACGTATAAGTGACGAGTCGGCGACTTCTGTTCAGCCATAATATTGAATGATGGTTTGGAGTTGATATTAACAGTATACAAAGGGGTTGGCGTTTTTGGTTGTTAGTCTATTTTAGGCTCAGGCCGTATACCATTTGGAGAGGCGTCTGATGGAGTATCCGTGCGCAACACATGTACCATAGCACACTTGGTTTTCTTATTTCGAAGAGGAGCAACAGAAATCTGGTTAGGAGGAGGACTGAAAAAGGTGGTTGATAAGAGGACTCTCGAGAAGAGAGAAGAGTATGATGACGGTATGAGATCCGAGATTACAGCAAACAGATACGTTCTCGGATTACACTGCGCTTAGCAAGCCACAGCGAACATTTATTTACTTGATTTATCTGTATATACAACTGGAAATACTTAGCAAAAGGACCAAGACTACAACTAAATTTCACAACTACATCATGCGGTAAAGTAAAATGTGATCTATTCTTAGCTAACCGGCGCGGGCCATCCTACTTAAAACTATGCTTTTCGCATGGCTAAAGTCGTATTCCTAGCACATGGTGGTCTGTGGAATTGTGGTGATATATGCTGCCCGTCTGGCTGCCTGTCTGGTGCGCCTCGTTTCTAGGGGTATCCTTGCGAACCTGCGCTTCTAGAGCCGTTGCTTTGTAATGTTTTTGTTCTTTGAGAAAGTTCTCGTTTAGAAGTTCTCGTCGGTCTTGAGGGTGTTGTCTTCAGCAGGCTTCTCCTCATCACCACCCTTGGCCTTCTTGGCGTAACCACCGATAGCGGCAGTCAGCTTGGGAGGGACGGCACCCAACAGGTCGCTGTCCTTGTTGCCGTTCTCGAAGAAGAAGAAGGCGGGGATGGATCGGATGCCCATCTCAAAGGCGAGGTCGGGGACATCGTCGGTGTCGAACTTGGCGAAAGCGAACTTTTCCGAGGTGTGCTCGGCGGCCTGCTTCTTGAAGATGGGGGAGATGGCCTTGCAGGGACCACACCACGAGGCGGAGGCCTGGAGGGCGACGTAAGGGGTCTTCTTGACAAGCTCGTCGAATTGAGCCTTGGAGGTAATCTCCACGACGACAGAATCAGAAGGGGCGGCCATTTTGGATGAGGTTGTGTGAGGTTTAGGTTGGTGTTTTGGTGGTGATGGAAGTTTGAGGGGTTTTGGTGGGGGAGTAGAGGGGGAATTGATTTATTTAAATATTTTGATGGAGGGGTACCTAGTTTTGGAAGTAGAAGGAAAACAATGCGAGTTTGGATCTAAAGTTAAGTGGATACTACGTTTTATATATGAGTGAGCAAGGTGTAGAATTTCTAGAAGCTCCAGCCAAGGTTTCAGGCGATTGACTACATTGATTTGATTAGTGTACAGTCAACGAATCTCCGGGAGTCGGTGGGTGATGAACAAGCCAGGCTATATGACACAATCAATCCGTTACTGTGTTAATCGCGAAATTTCGGAGGGCGTAAATGACGTGGGAAGTTCGCTGCCCCGAGTGCCGGGAACCATCAACAGTAAGTGGATGCTGACAAAAGCAGGATTAAAAATGACCCAATCCAAAAGCATGTTGGAGCCGAGGCAAGGGTATATACATCATGTACATGTTCAATGCTTGTCAAACCATTTGGAATCAATAGTTCCGGATCTGCGAATACGACCGAACGGGTGATGATGGGGCTATACATGAATTTATCAGCAGCTGTACTCTTGTACTCACTCTACAGGGTATCATTGATCAAGGCTAGATGAATGAGATTGCATTGTGTGACACTTCATGTAATCCAAACCAGACACGTAACAGTTTAGTGGTTAATCTTGAATACTCAATCTGCGACTGAAAATGTCTTGTCAGTATCATCATTCTCTTATTTCATCTAATTGATATTTCGCATTCATTTATGGTTTGATTCTGCGCCGGTAAATCTTCGGTTATAGCCCCGCGTCATGGCGGGGTTCCTTTTAGTCTCTAATTTATTTTTTCTGCCATTCTTGGAGGGGCACCAAAAAAAGACGGCGATAACAAAAATTCAGTCTTTTTTGTAGATCACCACAAACAATTCCAACAACCAACCACATTAATCCGAAATTATGGCAAAGCGAACAGCTGAGGCCGATCACGGCGATGCTCTCAAGGGCGGCGACCGTCCTGAGCAGATGGACATTGACGACAACAACAAGGAGATGGGCGAGTTCGAAGATGAGTTCGAGGACGAGTTCGAAAGCGAGGATGAGATTCTCGAGGCTGGTGTTGATGGACGCCCTGATGCCGAGCGAGAGGCTGAGGAGAAGGGTAAGCTATCCATTTGACACGAAAACGAGTAGCATGGTTTCTAACAATACAATTGCAGACGCTATGGAAGTCGACCAAGACCAAGGAACCTTTATCGTCGGACGAAGCAAACTCGAGCCTGGCCAGACCCTTGCTCCCGATCTGACCACCTACGAGATGCTGCACAACCTCAGCACCCCCTGGCCATGCCTCTCCTTCGACATTCTCCGCGACAACCTCGGCGACAACCGCAAGGCTTACCCTGCCACCATGTACACCGTCTCTGGAACCCAGGCTGAGACCGGAAAGGACTCGGACAACCAGATCATGGTTATGAAGTTCAGTGGTCTTAGCAAGATGGACCGCGGCGATGAGGGTTCTGACTCGGAAGACGATGATGACGAAGATGCTGATCCTATCCTGGAGAGCAAGTCGATTCCTCTCAACTCTACCACCAACCGTATCCGCGCCCACCAGATTCCTGGCCAGGAGGCTGGACGACCTGGAACGACTCTCACTGCCACCATGACCGAGTCTAGTAATGTCTTCATCCACGACATTACTCCTCACCTTGCCTCATTCGATAACCCTGGTACTACCATTTCCGCTCAGCAGAACAAGCCTATTTCTACCATCCGCGCACACAAGACTGAGGGTTACGCTCTTGACTGGTCCCCCCTTGCCCCCAACGGCAAGCTCCTCACCGGTGACAACGATGGTCTCATCTACGTGACAACACACACCGACGGAGGTGGCTGGGTCACTGACAACCGACCTTTCCAGGGCCACCAGAGCAGTGTTGAGGAGTTGCAGTGGTCGCCGTCCGAGGCTTCTGTCTTTGCCTCTGCCTCAAGTGACGGCACCGTTCGCATCTGGGACGTGCGATCCAAGTCCCGCAAGGCTGCCATCACTATGCAGGTGTCAAATGTTGATGTCAACGTCATGTCTTGGTCGCGCCAGCAAACTCACCTCCTCGCCTCCGGTGACGACAACGGTACCTGGGCCGTGTGGGATCTCCGACAGTGGAAGGCCAGCTCTGATAAGCCCCAACCCATCGCCAGCTTCAACTTTAACAAGGAGCAGATCACCAGTGTCGAATGGCATCCCACCGACGACTCTATCGTTGCCGTTGCCGCCGCCGACAACACTGTTACCCTTTGGGATCTGGCCGTCGAGCTGGATGATGAGGAGAGCAAGGACACAGCCGGCGTCAAGGATGTGCCGCCTCAGCTCCTGTTCGTGCACTACCTCAAGGACGTTAAGGAGGTACACTGGCACCCTCATATCACGGGAAGCTTGGTCGCCACGGGAGAGGAGTTTAGCGTCTTCAGGACGATCAGCGTATAGAGCGCTTTTGCGCACAGGAGTTTGTTGTGCGGGATGATCGACTAGGATGGAAAAGTTTAGACAGGTTCCAAGGAGGAATCTGCTATTGATTGAACGGCATGGCACGGCGTATAATGAGATCTACGTTTTTGATTTGATAGATGAAAATAAGAACGTTTTTGGGTTTTGATTAACTCACTGTCCAAAGAGTTGTATGATTCTACGAGACTTTGTATCCTTTTCGTGAGCCAGAGATGTTAGTGCTGCTGTTTTACCAAGCTGAAAACCTATTGAGACCGTTGACATCTCCTGTGCCTCTATTTGACGGTCCTACTATGGGTATGTTACTCTGAACCAAAGATCAAACAAACATCCGGAACCCACTCAACTTGATGAATGAAAAGATCCGATGGCGTTCTTCTAGCTTGCTTCATCTTTTCAACTGAACTACTGGGTAGCAGAAAAAATGGCCTCCTAAGTCTCAGGGTATAAAAATAAGTAGTCTAAGAACTATACCCTAAGAAGCATAAGGTGTCTCATTATTTTCATCTCTTATGCTTCCAGCGGTCAATTTTTCTGATACCCTGAGGCTGGAGTCCTAATCCCGCACTATATTAGCCCCACCACTGTATCCATTGACTACCTAAGGAGATAAGTGAAGAAACCAGCAGAATTATGGGAAAAAAGACCGAAATTGCATTTCCTCGCCATGGATGATTTCTATCTGATATCCCCATCTCAGGGTCCAGCCGCTAAATAAGTCAGCACTAAGTCAGGACGAAATTTCCTAGTAGCCCCTGGATAGTATCGCCTCCTGGCTAAGTCACCTGTAGTGGGCGGATCTCCTTTTGTTATTTCCGCCCTGGAAAGTGCGTGGAAGCCCCGGTTCGAAACGGGCATTTGCTTTTTATTCTGCTAGTAGGCTTGCGCCATGCTGGCTGTACTTTTGGAAAGGGGGTGTAAAGAATGAAGCTGTGCCTCCACAAGTGCACAATGTCAGATATACACAGGAGATTGTGGCTGTTCATATGCTTTAATCGGGGTTGAGAGTGAAAGATGACGGTTTTCAGCTGAAGGTAACTTGAGGCTCTGGCACAAGAGGGTGATTGTTATGAAAATAGATATGGATTCGATGTGTCTCGAGCTAGGGTGTTTAGATGATTTCAGATGGTTACTGGTGAAAGGCAATCCGTTGGCTCGGGACTGCGTAAGTTATGGGTTATGGGGATCGGAGTACACGACTGTTGAAGAAACTATGCATGAGATGTAACGTTGGTTATGCAGCTATCTTTTGTGCAACATGCCATGCTATGTGAGATTAGGCCAAGGACACGAACCACGCCTTCAAACGTTGGCTAGTCGCTATTGTATACGACAGGGCTGAAAATATCTTCTGCTGATAACGACGTCATGGACCTCAGTTGTGCCTATCACCTAACTCCCATAGTCTGTGTCATGAAGAATAAGTCAAGTCAAAGATAGTGAATACCAGGCAATGCAAGGATTAAGAGACTTTGTATTGAATCAGGTCTATAAACGCTTTTAAATGACACCATAAACCCCATCAAAATTTGAGCTATTGCTCCAGACGTTATACAAAAAAATGTCTACATTACGTTTGTCGTTCAATTACCATGGATAGGTACATAATTGTCGTTTGCTGGTATCACCAGACTATGAGTAAAGATTGGCCAGAATTGTGGCTGGATGGCTAAGTAGCTTTCGGTGTATGATTGAAGTAACCTCAATTGACCGTTGCGATTCACTTCGGTGCCGAGTTTACTTTGACGAATCTCGGTTCTCGGTGGTGGGAAGAGCGTTCTTCTTGGCCTCGTTCTCCTTGACCTTGGCCCACGCATAAACGATACCGGAGACGAAACCAATAAAGATAGCTGAAACGGATCCGAAGGTGACGGGGGCGGCGAAGAAGATGAGACCGGAGACAGCAATGGGCAGCTTGTTGAGGGCACCGACCATAGAGTAGGTAGTGGAAGAGGTAACTCGGATGCACCAAGCAGAGCAGTAGGAAATGAAGATAGCAGCAAGACCAGAGTAGATAATGCCGATCATCATGCGGTTACGGGTATCTTCAGGGAAGTTCTTGGCCAAGTTGGCGCTGGACCAGTCCTCAGTGACAAGCGAGCAGAAGACGAGGACCGGAATGGTGAGCAGGTTGTTGTAGTACATAGCTGGCAAAATGTTAGCGATTTTCTATCGAGTCAAGACTTTCCGAGATGGTGCCGTCTCATAGAGGGTACTTACTATCCCAATCCTTGAAGTTCATCTTGTGAATGACCTTGCGCATGCCCAGAACATAAGATGCCGAGCAGATAACGTTCATAGCCATCCAGAAGTAACCAGCGTTCAATGTGGCAAGCGCATCGGCATCACCAGTGGTAGCACTGTAGTCACCAGAGATAGCGCTCTTAATATCAGCCCAAGCAGCAACGACGGAGCTGAGAACCATGAGACTGAACGAGGCGAGAGCGGTGGATGTAACGGAACCTCCGAACCAGAGAACCTCACCATAAGCGATGGCAATGATGGTCAAGTTCTTGAAGATGGTGTAGACAGGCACGGAGAGGTACTGAAGAGCCTTGGTACTGGTGTAGATCATACCAACAAGGACGAGCGAAATAGGATACCCTGATCATGATCGCATTAGCCATTGCCCATGCAAGGCACATCTGGATTAGAACTTACACTTCTTAATGCGGTCCATCTCCAGAGGAGCAAGGGACTTAATCATGCCGAACTGCTTGCATGCTGTGATGGCAACAATGCATACAATTGACTAGAAATTCAGACGCCAAATTAGACTGCATTCCTAAAACGCGGGGCACAACGAAAGCTTACCTGAACTGCAAGATAGAAAAAAGTCAGGTTCCATGAAGTGCCAGAAACGACATACTTGTTGACAACAGTCATGGAAATGGAGGAAAGACAGTAGGCAAGGATAGAGAAAGGTCCGCTGTTCTCAATCTTGGCCGTGAAGCCTCCAGGCTGCGCAGGGAGGGCGTCAGTGCCAGGGCCACGACCAACAAGAGAGTCGTTCTCCTTCTCGCCGTCACCAATGTTGTTCTCGTTGGCGACCTCGGGCGTCTTGGCCACGAAGTCGTCGTTCTTCTTATTCTGGTCGGCCATGGTTGTGTCGAGACGTCGATCGCAAACGGTGAGGTCTTGTAAAAGAGTGGACGAACGGCAGGGAGTCGTTCAGATTTGATTCAACGCGCGATAAGAAAAGTGACAAATTCAAGAAGAGAAGAGGATAAGCGATGCACGGGACAGGACAAGACACGACAAGAAATGAGAGCCGGTTGTGATGTGGTCTCCAAATTAAATCGATCCGGTCAATTGGCAGAAGGCCAGCGTGGAGATGCCAAGTCTAGTGGATAGGGATAAAATAGAAGATTGGAAAAAAAGAAGGAAGGGTGTGCAACTGTAACTGAGCGGTGCAAGCCAAGGCAATCGATGCAATGGAGAATGAGCAAAAAAGGGGGCTTCTGGCTTGGTTACATGTCACACACATCCTGGTAGAGTACTTGCCCACTGTTTTTCTTGCGCCGCGTAAGAGTCAATAAGTGCAACTATCGGTTATGATCATATGCATGCTGACGATGCAGCGCCGGAGATAACGAGGCGCGTTTTGCCTGGATGTGATGTATAATTGCATAATTGGTTAGTGGAGTGGAAAGGGGTTACAGCGATCAGACACACAGTTTAGGCTCAGGCACAGACAGAGTTGGCATCCTTGCTAAGAGGGTCATGGGTGTGGTGGCGCACTTTGAATGCATCCATCGAATCGCCCGAGTGGAGGACTGTAACCAGGAGATGGGACTAGGATGGGATGGGATGGGATGGGATGGGGGGTCACATCCGCTTCTTTTTTATTCGAAAGACGTTTCGAGATGTTGACTTAATAATCTGATCGGTTTCCTTTCCTTCTTCCATTTCATCATCGTTCTGTCTTCTTTCTAACCTTATTTCTGCTCTTTCCTCACCCACCAACCCGCGATAGAGATATCCGGGTGTTACGCTCCTTAATCCCCAACCTTAACCTTAACCTACATTCTATGAGTCCATCATCATGCTTCCAGCGATGAACCGCTTCGCACGCATCGCGCTAGCCGTGGTTGCTGTGCTCTTCGTGTTCGCCATCTTGGTATCTTACCAAGGTCCTGAGAGCTTCAAGGAACATCTACCAAGCACAGATTGGCACTGGCCTTCGAAAGGCGAGAATGCTACTATCGACGAACCTCCAAAGCCCACAGACGTTGCTGGCGCCGTTGGTGCTGGTGAGGAGGACGCCGAGGATGCAAAGGATCCAAACACAGATATCTCCTACGATTTAACGAGACCACCCACCGCAGGCTGCGAGAACATTGTCAACGACCTCCAGCAGCGCCTCATCCACGCTTACCAAGAGCGTTTCAAGGGAATCCGTTACGCCAACATCTGGGGTTATCTCGAGACGGAGAACAAGGGCGACGCTGCCATCTGGTCCGCCCAGCAGATTCTGCTCAGCATTCTTGGAATTGAAACCATGGAAGCCTGCCGGTAAGATATATCTGTCACGTTCAACAATGTCAGTGATACTGATGTGATACAGCTTTATGTACAAGGATTGCGACATCAAAAAGTTCCGCCAGAAGCTTGAGGAGCACCGTCCCCACTCTGGTATCATCATGGCTGGTGGTGGTAACTTTAATGATTACTACTGGGAGGACCAACCTTCGCGAATGAACATGATTGAAAACTTCCAGAACATCTCCATCCGAGCTTTCCCCCAGAGTATCTACATGCAAAACCCCGAGAGGATTGAGAAGACACGCAAGTCTTTTAACAAGCACCACGATCTGCAATTGGCTGCCCGTGACAAGCCCAGCTACGATTGGCTTATGGACAACTTTGGCAACTCCGAGGGCATCCAGAGCGACCTTGTTCCTGATATTGCTTTCATGTGGGGCAACCGATCTGATTTTAGACACAACACCAAGAAGACGTAAGTTGTTATTTATTTGCCTTTTGAATATGAAAGCTGACTCTCTCTAGTCATGATATTCTGATTCTCGCCCGAAAGGACGCCGAGATTTCTGACGGTGACTCTGGCAATATTGAGTTTGGCGAGGGTAAGGTCGATCTTGGCGGCAGCATCGGCAACGTAACCTACAACAAGGTGGACTGGAAGTTCACCAAGACCCCCTCCATCGATGACGAGGGCGTTCGTGAGCAGGGCAAGAACCAGCGTGCTTGGGCCAAGTCGATGGCTGGCTTCGACCTCCTTGGTTCAGCTCACTTTGTCATTACCGATCGTCTTCACGGTCACATTCTCTCCACCGTCATCGGCGTTCCTCATGTGTTGATGGACAGCAAGTTGGGTAAGAACCTCAACTTCCACAACACCTGGACGCGCGATTGCGCTTGTACCAAGATCACAAAGAGCATCGACTCTGCATTTGATGTCGCTCGCATGTTCTTCGAGCAGGAGGTCAAGGATGGTGTCAGGGCTGTTGATGATATCACACCCGCGCCCACGCCTATGGCTGAGGCTTCTACAGAAGGCGAGGCTGTCCCAAACAGCTCATAACGACGGACTGGTTTCTAAAACTAGAATTCATGTTTCACTAGCTGGCATTGGGGTGTTTTCGTTATTGTTACTATTGGTGTTTTTGTTTCGCATTGAGAGATTGTCATAACCTGGCTGATGGAATATTATCTGTTATCTTGAAGAGGACAACCATTGCCTCATCTTTTCTCGTCATGATGGAACATGGCCATGGCACGGCTTGGCTCTGGACAGGGCTTTGAATGGGGAACAGGGCAGGGGATACCATGCACAGCGGGCGCTACTATTTGTCTTAATTTCGTCACCGCATCTTAGATTTTTCGTCTCATCACCATCATGTTTATCTACCAAATTGGGAAGATTGATGACAGGACAAAAAAGCAACATAGGATATCATGCATACAAGCGTACAATACAAATAAGAACAACATCAAAAATAGCACAAAACGTTTATCACGTCACTTTGGAGGCTGTTCAAGTCTCATGTTTTTACTTTAACGGCCACATCCGGACCCAATATTCGCAAACACGATTGAGACAACTACGTACCTCTATTTACTACCAAGCTTCTACCATCTTTGGATCAAATGTCCTTACTCAGGTTTCACATAATCAGCATTAGCGGAGACGATTGCCCATCTTCATCAAAGCGTTGTCCACTTTTCCTCCGACTCCGCGCTTTGCACTCTACTCAAGATGGCTGGGTTTAATCGGGGCTGCAGTATTATAGCAATGTAACACAACGCGATAGCGTAACCCTGACTGGTGGCCTGACCGTTTCGCCTCTCACTATTCGAAAAGTACAGAGAAGAGAGAAAAGGGAAGCACGGAGGGAACAAGTACCGCAAGCTAAGACCTTGCTTGGATCGTCCCTTTACGCTGAAACACTCCTGGTGATCCTGACTCGAATGCTTAGCCATTGAGGCGACTCTATGGTATTATCACGTGGAGAACGTTCTACGTTAGGAGGATGAGCATAGGATGGGAAATTGAACACAAAGATGAGGGGGGGAGAGATGGTTCTCCGTGGCTGGATTGAAAACTTGATTGTTAACCTTGGCCTTGCACTCGCTTGCAACAACGTTCTTGGCTTTACCTGCAAGTAGTTACTTTCTGTATGTAACGACTACGAAGCGAAGAGAACCGAGAAGAGTAATGATACCTGCCTATAGATAGGTATTGTACATAGGTAGGTAGTCAACCACATCGAAAGATCCCCGGTGGTTGAAGCGGTAATAAAACAAATCACACTACTTTGTACTCTATAGATACACATAGACTTAAAAATTGGCTTATTTGTTTGAGTTTTAGTAAGGGGGTGTTTTCTAGCGAATGGACTATCATTACAGGGAAGGCAGCCGCTACAGGAGGCAGGAGCGGTAGTTTGATCAACAGTTGTATTTCCCAGCGTGTGGAGGATAAAGATACTACATACGTCATTTTAGAGCTGTACCCTCTAATTGCATATTTATGCACCGGGCCATGCCCTTATAGATGCACACCCTTACTGTAGAATTAAGCGCTAGGTTTGCTAAAACCCATCAAAATCTACCTACATAGGTACGTACAGCACCTATTTCCTCTCCCACTCCGCCTTGTTACAGCCGCCATGCTTTAAACCGCGATACTGAACGCTCCCAACCCCAAACCCAAACCCAAACCTCGAAGCTCAGCGCAGTGATCAGGGCCCTCCGATCCGATGGCGGTACTTCGGTTGTGCTTCAGACCAAGGCCGGCAAACTGGGGTCCTGGGAGCATATGGGGAATTGGCGACAGGGAAGGATATGACCCTCGAGGATTATCACTGGGCAGACGCCGATGAGAGCCAAGATTGAAGTAGCAGTGAACCAAGGCTAAATGGTGTGGCGCCAGATTTCGGGTCTCCAGTCTCCTCAGGTTCCCTGCCATGCTAACGCGTCCGATCCATAGTGAGCCCCCTTTTCACTTTACACCTACGACCAATTGGCCGCCCACTTGCCTTTTTCCCACCATCCCGTGCCTTGTCCTGCATTGTATGTATTATTGCGTCTGCAGCCTGGGGGGAAACCTGTCTCGTGTTAGCTCGGGAAATAGACTTGACATCCGTCAGCGGGATCGATCAACAAAACCTCCGGGCAACCCATCCAACACACAAACTCCCCTCTTACAAGAGTTTATTTTCTTGTTCTTTGCATGTTTTCCTTGTCCGAATAGAGACAACCGAGAGACCCTTGGAAGCTTCGCCTAAAGCAGCTTCAGACATTCGTTTACCCGCTTTTGAACTTGTTGTTTATTTCTCATAACCTCTTCAACCCTTTTCTCTTTCCTTGTCTCTTCGTATTCTATTCATCACATCTTGTCGACATAAACATAATACATTGTCACAATGGCAGCCGCCGAACAACAGCAGGTCGAGAACCGACCCCCGCCTTCACGAATGAGAGTCGCCCTGGTGGTACTCTTCCATTCATCATGTGCTATCTGGAGCACTATTCTTTCCAAGTCTGCCCTCAATGGTGTTGAAGCACCAGTCACATTGCTTGCGCTGCAGACTACGATACAGGTCTTGCTACTCACTGTTATCGGATTGGCTACAGGATGGATCAAGCTATACCGACCTCTTAACGTATGTGACTACACAATACCCGATACGAAGGACATTTTGCTAACATATTCAAGGCTTGGATTGCCTTACTACCTCTTACGGTCGCGCGTCTCATCGGTATCCTAGCCAAGACATACTGTCTCGCTTCAGTCAACGCCTCCGTCTACCAAATCGCCCGTGGTCTGCTCTTGCCGTTCACTCTCTTCCTGTCGCTGTTGGTTCTCCGACCTCGTCCTTACTACCCTCCCATCTCCCTCGTCGGCTGCGCCATGGTCATGGCTGGTTTCGGAACCGGCATGATGGCCGACTACAGCCAGATGCTCACTTCAGGCAAGGGTGTCCTGCTCGGTGTCGGATCCAGTTTCACCACCGCTGTCGAGTCAGTCGTTGTCAAGCGCTTCCTCGGTAAGAGCCAGGAGGGTATGTGGCAGATGGTTTGGATGTCCAACTGCATGGCCGTCCTCTTCTACATCCCTCTCTTCCCTCTCTCGGGTGAGATGAACACCATGAGCAGCCTCTTTACTGTCGAGTCTATGGATGTCGCCCGCCAGTTCCTCAGCTCCGCCTGCTTGACTGGTGTCTCGGCTTTCCTCCTCACCATCGCCACCTTTATGCAGATCGAGGTTACCAGCCCCACGACTCACATGATTGTCACCGCCGCTCGAGGTGTCGCTCAGAGCTCTCTCGCCGTTGTGCTCCTTGGCGAACTTCTCACTGCCGACCGCGCCGGCAGTATGGCTCTCATCCTTGCCGGAAGTGCCCTCTACGGTTGGGCCCGCGACCGATACCAGCAGGCCAAGAAGGCTGCTGGCAGCTACCAATTACTTCCTCGCGAAGAGGAAGGTCGCGCCGAGATGGCCGACAACAAGGAAGCTAAGGATGTCAAATCATAAGACTTTCCTATCTCCCATATATAACACAAACACATATATACCATCTCCTTAATTTCCTTTCTCATTCTTGGGTATGGCGGATTTATCATGACAGGTGTTTGGATGACAAGATTCTTTTTGGCATACTTCTTTCAGCTTCTACATACCTTAGACATAGAGACGTTTTACTATGCAATCTGGGGTGTATTTAGTCGACTATATCTTCTCCCTCCGCAGTGCGCAACGAGGGAGATGTTTCAAAATAAAATATACAGATAAATGTATAACTGGTTTGGTGCAGTGATCATGTCCATGTCATATCTGGTGATAGGTTATCAAGCTTTCGATAAGAAAGAGCAATGACCGTAGTATTATCACCCTAGAAACGGTGGGTGTAAAAACGTTGAAGATTTGCTTTGCATTGACCACCGACACGGGTTCCATTTAGACTTTATTTTTGGTTCAATGCCAGATCTCGATTCTATATTGGCGCCGCAGTTCTAGAATATAACCCCGCTACCCAATGATTCACTATTTCTGCCTCTTAACAACCAAACTGCCGGATTCGATCTCACGCAAGGGAGAAGTAGGAATGCGGCCTGTGGGAGCATGGCTTTTGAGACTACCGCCAGCCACCCGCTGCACTATCAAATCAGGACATGGGGAAACTGACATCACTGGAATGCGGAAGAATTTGGGGTTTAAGTGGTTTTTCATGGTTGTAATTTTTTTTCTTTTGCTTATTGCTTCTTGCTTTCTTTTTGTCTTTCAATGTACTGAGAAACCGTATATTAAGAATGTTTTGTTCATGCGTGGGTAGTAGTAAAATAAAAACTCTCGAATCATAGAGCCGCTCATCCTTGATTCCCGATCATGTAAAATGGTGCCGCGTAATTGTACAGTTAAAAGCAAAATAGCAAAAATCCCAATAAATCATATCTAATTGCGCGTTTCTCCATGCTTAGTTATTGTTGTATCTCTCGAAAGCCTCCTCGATCCAAGCCTTGGTGTTGGCGTGGTTGTCCTCGAGGAGCTTCTTTGTCAGATCCCTCACGGCTTGTCTTCGCTTAAGGAAGCCGTCTCGGTCGTCAATTACTCGCTCGATGACATCCATCTCGCCCTCACCTGGTCGAGCCAACCAAGTAGCCTCGCGAGGCATGTAAGAGTAAGCCTTGAGCAGCTCCTCTGTCGCAACGATGGGGGCTCCGGCGATCAGGGATGCGGGAATAGTCGAGGAAGCCTTGCGGTCGAAGTATGTATCAGAGGCGAACGCAGGAAGGAGAGCGAACGACTTGGACAGCAGAGTGTAGAAGTCGGGGTATGAAAGACCCTGATCGAAGTGGACGTGGTCCTTAACATGGTCAGGGACCTCAGGAGGAGTACCGTGCCCGATAACATGGAGGCTGACGTTCTTGGGGCTGTGGCCCTCGGCCTCCTCGCCAGCCTTTCGAACAACGCTGCCGAGATGGTTGAAAATACCGTTGTAGTCACGTCGGCCGGAAGAGTAATCACCCTGGAGAGACAGAGAGATGCCGGGCTGGAGATCAGGGTCGGGGATCTGGACGGGGAAGACGGGGGGAATAACTCGGGTGGTGAGGTTGGCAGCGGTGTGCCACTTGGGAATGGTATCGTTGAGGAAGAAGTCGACAGTATGCTGGCTCAGACCGACGAAGTCGACGCGCTGGTGCTCAGCAAAGCTTCGGACAGCCTGGACGTACTTGCCCTGAGCCCATCGATCGGCGTGGTGGATGGTGCAGAAGAGATGAGTGCTGGCGGTCTTGAGGAGCTTGACGATAGGGTCGGCGCCACGGTCAAGATCAAACTCGCAGGTGGTGGACACGAGGATGTGAGGGGGGTTCTCGGTGACAGCGCTGGCGAACTTGTCCCACTTGTTGATGGTGATGTTGGCGGGGAGGCTGAAGTTGCCCATGATGTCCTGCATTTGGAAGCGCTGGTTGGCGAAGTAAACGTCGAGCTGAGAGCCTTCCTGGCCACCGAAAGCGTGCATCAAGGCAGCAGCGACTTCGTCGTGAGTACCGGAGGACTCTGTGAGAACGATGCGCAGAGGCTCATTGGGGTCCTTGGCGGGAGCCTTTTTGCTGTTACCCATCCAAGATGAGAGGACGCCATCGTCGGTGGTGAAAGGAATCTTCCAGCCGTTGGGAGGTCGAGGAATGGATGACCAGGTATCTTCACGGAGGAAGACGAAGAAGACGACGAGCGCAAGGAGGATTGCGACCCAGAGCAGCGAATAGAATCGCCGAGGAAGAGCGACGGCCATTTTGTTTGTGAGGTCTTTTTGAAACCTTTTCTTTATCTGTATGAACGAACGAAAGATTTAAAGGTCGATTGATGGATGTTGAAGGAGAGAAATATCAAAGCATCACAAACCCTCGACCGGCGGGAAAGGATGGGGGGAAGAAGATTAGAAGAGTTCAAGTTCGGTTCGAGCAGGGACAAAAAAAGAAGCCAAGAGATATTTTTTTTGTACCTGCGAGGCGAGGGGGAAGAATGGTAAGGTTGGACGACAAGGACCAAGAGGGGGGAAGGGAAATATGATAGAAGAATAACGAGGAATAAGGTAGGATAAGAATGGGTAATAGGGGGTCACAGTACTAAAAAGGTGATGGATGGGACTGGACGCGCAAGCGGGTCTCCAGTTGGCTCTCTGTAAGTAAGCACCTCAACACCTAACTTTGGTGCTAGGCAAAGAGATGTTTAAAGAAGCAGGTACCCAAAAAGCTTAGTTTCTCGTATGCAAGAGCGGGAATTGAGTTGAGAAAAGGAAATGATTGCATTTGAAAATACGCCTCGACCAATCCCTTGTGCTTATTTTCTTTCTCTTTACAGTCAATGCTAATCTTTGCTATCATCTTATCCCCACCACTAACTTTTGTAGACGCAGGTGGCTTTCAATAGTCGCGATCCGTTTAAACCAAATGCGATATACAGTCTTGCCGACAATAGAAAAGGATCAAAGCAGGTGATGGGATTGATTTGTTGACAGAGGTTCCGTTCTGACGCGAAAAGCGTCAAAGGGCTAGGGGCATTGAGACAAAACTTACGGGGGTTCCGTCGCGAACGCTCCAGGGGTTGGGGTTGACAATCGTAAGAGGCGGGCTGCCGCAGAAACATCCATTGTATAAAATAAAAAAAAGCTTGGTACCTATTTAGCCTGCAGCAGAGTTTAGACCTGTCAAACTTAAGGTGAGCGCTTTACAGGGGAGATGCCAGTTGTTCACATACCAGTAGTAGGCGATTAATATATATCTACAGTGCTTTCTTTCGCTCGCCTCAACTCGATACCGCCTTGAATCTGTTTCTCATTCTTGAAACTGTTTCCTCCCACACGCACTTCAAAATGACACAAAACATTTCGGGTAGGCAGGTTTGAGACAGAATCTACAGAAGGGTGGCTGCCTTTCTTCCCGATACGCCACACTGGAGCCAACAAGGTTCGAGATCTAGCATCTCTTGCCAAGCTTTCTTAGTCGAAATCCGGACACTGGAGACTGGAGAGACTTGTCATTCAAGAGAGTGAGGCTCGTTTCTTGGAAGTGATGCAATAATAGACGTTGAGCTTGGACTGTTTCGTGATATATACTTGTTGACCCATGGACGTTGCTGCTGCGTTTTTTTAGGATGCATCATCATCTTCCTAGTCTTTGGGCTAGTCTTTACCACCAAACTACAGTATCAACATAGAGTCATGGGCTAGTCTTGGACAACAAAGGGGTTGAGAAGCAGGAAAACGGGTCACTTTATTGACTGGCTTACAATACTCGAGCGATCCTGCGAATCCTTCCATTTTGCTCAGTGATATTCAGGAGACCGACCCAGTATTGTGATGAGCTTATCAGCCAAGGTTGTTTATGAGCTTAAAAGTGTCGAGGTGTGTGTTTGGGCCTTGACGTTCTTTGTCGCAGAGTGTCTCGGCACAAGTCCAGTCGTTTTTGCAAGCTGAGACTTTCTTTCTCTCTATTTGGTGAAGATTGACGGTTTGAAGGTAGTTGACGCTAATTCATCTCGGTCCCTGTTCATTAAACAACGGTCCGCCCCCCAATTTACCCGTCACCCCCTATTTTAATTGCATCCAATCTTATGAAACACGCAGCCTTATCATTATGAATCCTCCTTATTCGCGCTTATTCTATAAAAACTCGGTGTGATTGCGAGGGATAGTCTTGTTACTGTAGCATAGAAGCTACTGCAGTCCTTGAGGAACTAGCAAGGGGGATCCTAAATGACAGCCGTTGTTGTGAAACTTATTCAGTGCTTGTCCTCTTTTTTCCTTTTATCTTCTCTTCCCCTGTCAGAACGAAGCATTTAATCTAATCTGCATCTGCAGACTTGGCACACCCTCCCGATCGCGCTACACCCTATGCGGCTTATAGTGGTTTATGAAGAATAAGTGAATATGCAGTTATGCATTATTCATACAATCACTCTTCCCCGCTAAGACGATATGGAGAATAAACTCGTGTGGCAGTTCTGCTTCGCCCTGGCAACTCGTGTGGCTTGCATACACTTTGACCAGTGGCATTGATCCCTGACCCTCTATTAAAAGTCTTCGTGTCTTTATTTGGTTCATGTCGCCACCGTTTGCGGCTTCCAGAAATATCTCCAGATTCTCATTGGAGGATGATCAAGATCTGGCGCACCCACTAACGGCGGAAGCGAAGGGTGTTAGCGTGCATGACATGACATTCAACACAAGGGAAACATTGTACGTATCAGATTGTGTCTGCGGGAATACCGCCCAGAATCCTCATTCTATTGACGTCCACTGGGTGACCGGAAGAGGCGTATGCAGCATTCCAGGATTGCAATCATCATACGCGTGGTGTCTTGGCTTATTCGTCATGATTGATCATGTCAGTCGGAGGACTGATTTCTCCTCCGCTAGTCAACCGCACCAACCGAATCTATTCAGCAGCTAAGTGGCCGCTTATTCTCGTATTACAAGACCATCTCGGCCGAGTTTGAGGGTTCCATTTCGTTATACGACATTCGCCCACTACTCCTCATACCAGTCCCGCAGCTCCATCCCGTTCTTCTCGGGTAGCATGCCATGTACTATCCCAACAAGAATACTCGTCAGCAGGTCGCATGCGGGTATGATGTGATGTACGTCCTGATGTTCACATCCGGGGATAAACCGGCATAAGGATTCGTATACGCTCCACAAGCAAGTACATGCGGTACGAGGAACCACATGGCCTCTACCCGTACGCCACGTTACCTGGGTTCTGCGCTACATTGACGATGCCCTCATTTCCACTCCACTGGGTCATCTCGCGGCTGAGCATCCAGTTGATAGCCTTGTACATAGCGTACTTGGGCACGCGATCTGAGGAACCCGTATCCAGCATTCCGGGATCTATACCGTTAGTGGGGACCCCTGATCCGTCATGATGTCCAAACGACCCTTGTTGGAGTGTTGGAGCTAGTCGGTTCTTCGGCAGCTGTAATACGAAGCTGGGGTATGAGCAGCGTTGTGAACAGGAGTGGCTACGAAGTGCACTAAAACAGAATACACCACTATGTATTCCTTTAGCGAATATCATCGATTAGTCTATAATCAAGATCTTGTGATCAAGTCAGCTTTGTTCTAGAAGACGTGGAGCTTTGGTTCCCGGGATCCCACGGTGGATGCTACGATCTTGACAGTTGAGATCGTCGAGGTCCGGGTTGAAGAACTGGGGAGAGGGGTGTTGCACTAGCAATAGCTCTGATTGTTTCCATTGCACGTTTCTGCACTTCTTATAAGTGACTGTAGATAGTGCTGGTATGTTGTGTAAGTCTTGCTTGTGGCCGCCAAGTCAAGTACACTGCAGCACATGTTGTGTATAGGATCTTGCAAAGCTCAAAACATACACCTGACGATGCACGCTCTCTCGTGTTGTGTAGAAGAATTCTTCTACCTTGTGTGTTACGATTGGGATATTTCGCGCATAAGACCTTAAAGTCATGGCCGCCTCATTGTTTGGTTCTCTAAAGGAAACACCATCGACAATCCAAGTCAGACAGGATGGGCTGCCCAAGTCTTCAGTGATCGAGTGTTATTCACTGCATATATTATAATAGAACACTTCTTGTATATTCCATCTGCTCTTCATGGTGGCAATGCCAGTTGTTCGTCGTTGGTCCGAATTGTGCCAACCTCTATCAAAACGAATTCTATACTGATATCTGAGGAGCATACACAAGCCTGTGTATGATGTACCCCTGTAGCATGAAGCAGTCTGGTCTACAAGAAATCCCAGTTCCAAGTCTCATCTAGGTCCATTAAAGCGTCCCAGTCCACTTCATCGCCTTCCCCATTCAAAGCTACACTGCCAAACAAATCACCTTGGCCAAGATCCATACCACCTCCAGCCTGTGTCCAAGAAGGTAGGTCGTCAGATGCGGCACCCAAGGCAGTCGACAGTCGTTCCACGGATAGAGAGCCGTTGTCCGCCGGAGGAGAAATATGAAGTGACGAGTTGAATGTCGAGGTGTCGATAAGGGGATGGTTGACTGGGATCTCAAACGACTCGTTGGCTGCATTGTCAAGCATCTGCTGTACATCCGAGTTGACGCGGTTTCCATGCTGTAATGTATGTTCAGCTTTGTCACCCTGCCGCTTGAGTTCCTCTTCACGATGCTTTTCTGCTTCTACATATAGCTTCATGAGAGATTTCCACATATACCCCGTCTTCATATCCTTGGTTGCTCTCTCTTTCAATGCTGCGGTTGCGCTCCACGCATCTTCAAGCTCGTGAGTCCAGGAATGTTGGGATACCTGACGCAAGAAGACACCCATTGCATGCCACGGCATCTGTCCCTGTAACTGCCAACGCCATTTTCCCCATGAAGGCTCCGACTTGAGGAGTTGGACGCAACGGATGACTTCGATGGATGGGCGAAGCAGTTCATCCGTTGGCGGCTGGTCCCTTGATCGACGCCGGATGACAAGCTCGACTTTGGCGAAGAAAAGTTTTGCCATTGTTCTGATGAAGGAATCCAATGGTTTACTTGGCTGGAGGTGCTGGAAGTATGTGTTTTCGACTTTTTGTTTCAGGGCGTTGAACAAGCCGAGCCGTGTTTCAAGGGACTTTGTTCTGTCGGCCCGTATGGCTTGAGTGAGGTACCATAGCTCACAGCGGATGAGACAAAGAGTTACACCTGTTGAGTCTTGGTTTGGATTGGGTAGTTGAGATGTTGAGCTGTCCAGATCAATGTCATTCGTGTTTGTCGGGAGTCCTGTGCTAAAGGATGCTGGCGTAATGGACAAGTCTGAAGCATCGGGACGTCGACTGGCAGAGTCGACGAAGCAGATCTGCCACCATAAGCGACGTCTAATTTCCCTTTGAAGCTGGTTTCGCTGATCTGAATTGTCTTCTCGATGAAGCCCCGCTCCCTTTGACAATCGTAGGACTAACCCCGTCAATGGAAATACTTTATCTTGAGCGCCGATGTTTGGTAGCAGAGATAGGTATATAACCAATGCTTGCAGAACAGTAATGTCTTTTGATGATAAAAAGTTGACACGAGCAAGAGCCTGTTCCGTGCCGAATTGGTATCGTTGCAGAAGCTGTTCTTTGGGTGTGTTGAAGTTGTAAGCGACTGTCTCATCGTCTAGAGACGTGATGGCAGCAAGTGAGATGGCAAACAACAAGGCTTCTGTAGTAGATTCGCATGAACTAAAATTCCCTTTTAGGTCTTTGATGATCTTCTCAACCGTTGGGACGTGAAGAATCTTGATGAAGGAATCTACATTCTCAACATAGGTCTGCCAGATGAATAGCATCTGAGAGGGCATGGGGTTCAGGCCATCGAGAGCTTTTGAGAAGTCTGCGCTTCCAAAGACAAAGCCCAGATGGCTCAGAGGCGACGGATTTCCATTGGTAGTTGGTTCCGACATGATTGAGGTGTTTGATGGATCAGAGTAGTCAGCTACGTCGTGAACTGCTTGAAGGATGTTGTCAACCTGTGATTGTTAGCTGGGTACTGCAAGCTGTCCGTGACTGTTGTACTTACTTCGGAGCAAAATACAGACCAGAACCTATTCCCAACGTGTAGTCCACCGTCTTTGTCAACGACAAGGCGACCGAAATCTTCACCTTCATCTGTCGAGTCAGCAACAGCAGATGACGTAGCCCAGGACGAGTTTGTTGCAGAAGCATCCACTGTTATCTGCTTCTGATGCGATACTCCGATATTGGCCCCATTTTCATCCTCAACCTGCGCCGCGAGCTCCGTGACGACTGACTCCAGACGACGCAGACGACCGAGTAATTCGGATTGTTTCTGCGCTGGTGTTTTGGATGTAGAAGGACCGCGGTTGCGACGGGGGATACGGCCTGTCACAGGGAAGTGACAATCGATCTTGTTCTTTACACAATTGGAGCAAGGGTCTTTTCTGTCACAGCGAATCTTGCGACGACGGCAGATTACACAGCTCCAGATTTTAAGAGTGGTTTCATCTTGGGGTGATGATGATGATGATGGTCGGTCCATCGGTGGTTATAAGCCCCGACTATAGGGATAGGGAAGTATGTGTTGATTGCGGTGATGAGGGATATAGCTATCAATTGAAGCAAATTTACAGTGAATTAATTGATTAGATGTTAGTTCTGTCTTTTGTCGGCTTATCCAATATCCAAATCATCCTGCAAAAAAGGAAAGGTACTGATCGGGGATCGACTTCGGACACGGCGTTCGGCCATGATCCCTGTCACCGGAGGATACTCGACCACTCAACCGAGTGCGGATAACACTAACAGCGAATACATATCATCACACCTATAGCTATATGACGTTGATTGTACCTTTGATAGATGACCTGGGTGAGAGCACAAGCCCAGCACCGACACCGAGCATCATGGTTCATGTATAAAGAAGATAAACATAAATGAAAGATATTCGTAACCGTATCAACATTCTCAATTATCACAACTAAATCCAACAAACACACAACAGTAATCACCCACACGACTTAACATGGCCGAGACTGTTGTAATCCTCGGAGCAGGCTGGGCAGGTCTACCACTTACACACAAGCTCCTCAAATACACTCTCCCCAAGATCCCAAACCTCAAAGTCGTCCTAGTCTCACCAAACACTCACTTTTTCTGGAATGTCGCCGCCACTCGTGGCATCATCCCAGGCGCTATTCCCGATCAGCAGCTCTTCTTACCCATCAAACCTGCATTTGACCAATATCCTCAAGCGAACTTTGAGTTCGTTCTTGGGAAAGCAGATAAGATTGTCGCAGAGCTGGGTCGTGTTCAGGTGGCCTGCAGTGACGGATCTATGAGGGAGATTAACTATGATGAACTCATCATCGCGACTGGCTCTTCCATGGCTAGTGGTCTCCCACTGAAGCCTGTTGGGACACATGAGCAAACAATGTCTGCTTGGACACAACTGAAGAGTCAGGTTGGACATGCAAAGTCAATCATAGTATCTGGGGCTGGTGCGACAGGGATTGAGGTCGCGGGAGAATTGGCAGCGAGATATGGCTCTTCAAAGGACACCACACTCATCATCAGTGGTGATCAACCTTTGCAAGGGGCTCTCGAGTCTGTTCGAACTTCTGTTACAAGAGACCTAATAACTCTTGGAGTGAAGCTTATTTATAACGCGCGTGTAAACGAAGCGAAGAAGAGCCAAGACGGTCGAGAGACTGAACTACTCTTGTCAAATGGAACTGTACTCAAGACAGACCTTTACTTGGCACTCCACGGCATCAAACTCAACACATCCTTTGTACCACCCAAATTCCTGGATGACAAAGGGAACATCCAAATCGACCAAAATATGCGTGTCGTCGGGTCAAAGAACATCTGGGCCATCGGCGACGTAGGCGATATCGATCCCAAGCAATTGACAGTCACGGACAACCAGATCATCCACTTGGCAGCGGCTCTGGACGCAGTTCTGACGGGAGAAACAAAACTTAAACCATATAAACCTTCGACGAAAAAGATGATATTTGTGTCGCTGGGGAAGAAGTATGCGACTGGGCAGATTGGAAACTGGAAGTTGTTCTCATTTATGGTGTCGTGGGTTAAAGGGAGGAAGCTGTTTGTCGACACAGCGGAGGGGTATGTTGGTGGGAAACATTTGAGACATGAATCTATGTAGTTCTTTATTCTGTCTTGTCTCTTCTTTTTTAGATTAGCCTTTGAGTCTGGTTCCATTGTATAGAGAGTCTTTCGATCGTCGGCGGTCAAGTCTTAGTGACAGCGTTCATCAAGTTGAACTTCGCAGCCTATCCATGTATTGTTAATTTGTAATAGACAATTGATTGTAAACAATAATTGTTATTCCTTGTTTTTGCTATTATGCGGTGGCTTACATGTCTGTTGATGCGACCAAGTGAATACGCCCCAATACGCCGGAATACGCTATATCATCAAAATGAATACGCCAATTGACCCCACTGAAGATTTGAAGAAGCTACCGTACTGGGGAAATTTAATTTTAATACTTACGCCAAGATATTATGCTTATTTCACCTACAAAGATTGAGTTGTAGTACGCTCGGGATGCTGCGTATAGGGCTGAGGCAGGACAGCTTGACTTATACGCAATGATGGATGGATACTGAGGCGTTGAATAGAAGTAAGAGTGTCTCATATGTTCAAGATTAAGTATATAAGTCAGTCTATGTCTAGTAGTTTTTGTCCAAATCAGCAAGTCATCACACAACAGTCTGCACACAACTACCACTACCACAACCACTTTCGCACTCTTACAACTTACATTATGTTCTCCAACGTTAAGCTCTCCATTATCACTGCCTTTTTGGCTTATTCGCCTCTTGCAACTGCTGCCCCTCAGAGTAAAGGCATGAGCACTGAGACCAGTTTAGTCACCAAGCTGCGACTGGCCGACAGGTATGTTTTTCTCTCAAGCTCTCACTCTTGGTGGTACTGACATATAGATAGTGTCGTTGATCGCTACAATCTCCTACCCGAGGACAAGGACTTCCACTTTAGCTTCAACAGTACCCCGGCCCGTTTCGCCAATGGCAAGACGTTCCCTGCTCTTACTGGAACTGGAATTAGTCTGGCTGCTGCTGAAATTCCAGGTATGCATTCTGTACTCCATACGTATTGTAGAATTTTACTGACTGAGTCAGGATGCTCCATGATTGCAGTCCACACCCACCCTCGAGCAGCAGAGCTCTTTGCTGTTATATCCGGCCACCTCTACACCGAAGCCGTACCAGAAGGCGGCGTCCTCGATGCTGAAGGCAAGCCTCGTGTCATCAGGAACGAGATCAGTGCTGGTGAAGCAACTGTCTTTTACCAAGGAGCGATGCATTACCAAATCAACACCGAGTGCGATGCCGCTTTTGCGCTGGCTGCTTTCCCGTCTGAGGATGCTGGTGCTGCTGGTGTTGCGGCTGGACTCTTCTCTGTCAAGAACGAGGCTTTGGTCAACACTTTTGGGGAGGTTATCAAGGGTGGGGATATTGATAAGATTAGGGATGGTATCTCCAAGGATGCTGGTTTCAAGATTGATCAATGCCTTTCCAAGTGTGGTAAGCAGAAGCGTCAGGCTTAGGGGGTTTAAGTTACTGGATGATCTCTCTTTCTTTCTTTCTTTCTTTCTTTGCTATGTTCCACTTGTGGAACATATAAACTAGCTTAGCTTTTTGTTGTATGGATCAGATAGACGTCGATGTGGTAGTGTTATAGACTCTCATTGAACATTGTTGAGAAATCAATGTTGTTTTCTGCCTTGCTACCGGGATTCGAATCCTTCAAGGACCCTTAACGTCATTAAGGCTGACAGGTGATGTGCAATAACCGGGAATCTGCATAGCCACCATTTGTACTTAAAAGCTTAATCGTGCCCAAGCTTTTGACTGACTACCTTGGCTTTGATTCGCATCTGATATCGTTGTTTCATTTACCTAGAAAAATACTCGGTGGGCCTTGGTACATGATATCTTGGCTTTGCAGTACTAACACGCATGACAGATCATGGCAAACAAACAAGGCAACGGAGCCGGATATTTACGACAGCAACAAATGGCTAATAAACCACCCGAGCGAGATCACAAATCGCGAAAAGCAATGGGCAGTACAGCTCATTGGTGGAGTGCATTCGCGACGTGTCTTTGCTTCCCTTGTGCATCAGGAGGAGGCATGTAGGGAGTTTGGGTCAATATACAGTCTACTGGATGATTTCTTCAACATTTAATAATGCCCTTATTTCTGTTTCCATAAACGGAGCGACTCAAATATCCGCATCACAATAGTGGCTTGTTCTCGGACGAATTCTGCACCGACTCCAACCGAAGGTATTCCCAAATAGCATTCCCGGGTGGAACCGGATTCAGCCGCAGTCAGCTGGTTCAATACTTTAACCAGGAATAACATGATATGATGACTCAAGGTCTTGGGTATTTAAATACAGTAAATAGCCTCAATCTCTCCATTGTAGCATATTGAATACAAAAATGTCATTCCGTAGCCTCTCTCAGAAAATACTCGCTACATCTTTTGCAGCTGCAGTTACCGCAGGCGGCGTCTACAGCTTCACAGTCTCAAAACGCGTTTCCTTGGTCGACAAGAATCTCATCACTCGTTCTCAGGATATACCAGAGTCCTTTATCACGTCCAAGTCTGCTGGTCAGATGCTCAATGCTAAAAAGCACGTGTATCACTCTGACTGGCGCTTCATCACACTCGATATACCAACTGAATATGGAAACGTCTCCGACCAAGTTTTGCTGGCCAAATTTGTCAAGGGCTTCTTTGCAGGGGCTGTAATAAGGCCTGAGAGAGTTGCTTTGCAAACAGTTGGGATAAATCTCGTTCATTTTTCAAGTAAGCTCTCTTGAATTCCTCTTAAAGTCAAAATGTTAATCTCGAAACAGAACAAGCACCAGTTCCAAGAACGAATCTCTGGTCTCTTCAAGATATACCAGAAACGAACTTACTCCCAATCAACTCTGTGCTGTTCGGTGTTTTCCAAGTCCTTGACTCACGAGTTGTTGACTTGGAAATCACTAAAAACTCGACAAAACAAACTGAGAGCTATGTCGATTTCGGATTTGGCGATGACAGCACCGCATTCGCTGGTGTTCACAGGTTCACCGTTGTGAGACCAAGAGCAGACGATAACAGTAAAGGGCAAAAGGTTCAGATTCATTTCCAAAACATGACGTGTAATCCAACCGTCAACAAGCATCTGGGTCCCCAGTGGCTGATGGACTTACATGAAATTTATGCGGATTACTTATTTAGGGACGGTGTTGCAGAGATAAAAAGGTGGATGGGCCAGAGATAGTATCTAGACGACGAAACAAATCCTCTCTCCTCATATATTAATAAATGTTTACGCAGCTTCTGCTAAGACTGGACCTTCAGGCAACTTGCTACCAGCAATGTTACATTGTCTAAACAGACGAACCTCATCCTCCGCAAAAGCCCCAACGACCGAATGGATCAACCCTCTGTTGTGGAAAAGAACAAGGTCTCCTTGCTCCCAGTCGTGAGGGTACACCTTTTCAGGGGCAATACCAGGACGTTGAAGATCATGCACCCGCTCGCGAACCTCGGCGAGATCATCAACCACCGTACCGTCAGCAAGATGCAGCTTTCGGACGGCAGAGGGGTGCACCTGAAGAGCTAAGCGGCCCGTAACGGGGTTACGCCAGCACATGGGAAGAACCTGGATCTTGTCTTCCTCGACGGGAGGCAACTTGTCGAGAGGAATCTCTTTTCCTTCAGAGACAAGGCCTAGACCATCGGAGCGGGACTTTGCACTGCTCATCCACACATACGGATGCGGGGCATATTCAACCTTCGTGGTGCGCACAAGCTCCTGATTCTCAGGCGAGAGTTGGTCGTACATGGCGTAACCCGACACGAAGGCGGTCGTGCCGAGTGGCACCGTCATCTCCTCATCCGAACCGTCCTCATAGACAAGAGTCTGCTTACGACCGCCCGGAACACGAACGGCCAGGAGAGACGTGACAACAGGGGGAGCAAGGCCGTACAAAGCAGCGTCAATATGCCATCTGTAGAACCTGGTGAAATCAAGGTCCTTCTCATCGGGAATAGTAGTTGCGTGGAATGTGCGATGGTGAGGATGTCTGAGCTGGATATTCTTCAGACCCTCGTACTCTTCAACGAAGCCGTTGCCAATGACTTGGACTTGGGGTTGATGAGGAATGGTTTTAAGATCAGGATGCAGGATTGATCGCTTTGCATCGATCGTTTTTCCATGACCGTATGAACCTGCAGCTTCAGGGTCGAAGCGACGAGTGATTTCAAACTGAGCTTTGGGCGAGACGTGGCTTTGGTTCTTGAAGACGAGAACTTGATGGGTGAAGAGAGCTTGACGGATCACATCAAAGTCGGCATCTGGGAGAAAAGTCAGCGGCTGATGGCTTTGACTTCGGTGATGCCTTTTCTTACCAGAGGAGGTTACCGATTTTACGGGTATTCTCCCATTTATTTGATTATTCACGATGTATATCTGACCTTACCAGTCATATTTTCAATATCGACGTTTGATACGATTGCGCCAAAGTCGATGCTTGACTTGGCTGAAGGAGAAATGGGTGTGATTGTGATTTGAGTTGACATTTTGCTTTGATTCTGTGATTGTTTGTATAGATGAAATATCGATGACTGGCAAAAGACCTCATCGGTCTTTTATATATATCTCTATACGCGATTACGCCTATCGGGTCGCGGCGGTCGCCTATCTTTTGTTATCTTGTAGACTAGATCCTTATCTTGTGGTTGAGTAATCTCTTATCAACAATCATGACTTGTTAAATACATTATATAATATAGCACAGTATTTGTTTTGTCCTTCTCATTTGATGGAATCTGTGCCTGGAAGTTTACAATGTTTCACAGAAAAGGATAACGAAATACTACAGACGCCTGCTTAACTAGACTAGGAACAACCATGCAAGCAGCAGCATTATGGTACGACTGTTGATCATTTGGTGTGATGGTGCAATCGAAGTGTCAATCCTATTTGAGAAATACCTCGGAAAATCAATTACGTCTCAAAGAAACTGATTCTCCAGAAATAGACTCGGCGTCTTGTCAACTTCGTTTTAAGAGATGTCGCCATCTTCCATTTGTGACTCTAATTGGACAAGTCGAGTTAGCCTATTTGGTCAAGGTGTACTTCGTGATATCACTCCTCGAGCACGCAATTCGATCCATTCCCCAGATCGACTAAGCCACGTCTTTACACGTTGAATAATAAGGCGTCATGTTTTATTTTATTGCGGGGGAAAGTGTATGACAAAGCTGTAGAAATATTATATATAAAGAAGACAATTGCTCGTTTATCGATGCAGTTAGTTCCTTAATTCATCGTTGATTATAGCATCTCTTTATTGTCTGTTCCTCTTATATCAAATCACCTCCAAAATGGCTCCAGGTGCTCTCATCGACGAGGCCTCTCACATCACTCTTCCCCAAGCTAAGAACGCCGAAGCCCCTCGTTCCATCTTCCCTGATGGTATCCGTACATCAGGCCAACATCCTCCTCTCTACAATGTCCTAAAACCCTACTCTGAATTCCCAACCGAGATCACAGGCCCTACACTATGGAAGAAGGAAGACTATGAGAACAAACCTGAAAGATGGACTCATCCCTTCACAGACGAAGAGGTTCAAGAGTTGAGTGATACCGCTGATGCTTTCATCGCCAGCGGCACACCTCTTACTGGTATCTCCAAGGTATGACAACAAAACCTTTACTTCTACCGTTCCCTCTCACTCATACATTCTAGTCCAACTTTCCTCTACCAAAGCTTGGAAAAGTCCTTGAAACTCTCAGAGAAGACCTCCTCAACGGCAAAGGCTTCATTCTATTCAAACGCTTCCCAGCAGACGTATGGGGTCCTCTCAAAAATGCAGTAGCATACATGGGTCTTGGCACATATATCGGCTACTTCGTCTCACAAAACGGCCTGGGCCATGTCCTTGGCCACGTCAAGGACGTAGGAGACGACGCTACACAGATTGACAAAGTCCGCATCTACCGCACAGCAGCCCGCCAGTTCTTCCACGCCGACGATTCTGATGTCGTCGGTCTCCTGTGCGTGCACCGCGCAAGGGAGGGCGGCGAGAGTGACATTGTCAGCATCCATAACGTCTGGAATGACCTGCAGAAGAACAACCCTGATGTAGCAGAGTTGCTTACAAAGCCTGTCTGGTACTTTGACCGCAAGGGCGAAACGTCTGTTGGCGAGGAGGAGTGGATTCGCACTTCGATTTTCTATCTTGAGAATGGAGGCCAGGGACGTGTTTACTGCAAGTGGGATCCGTACTTTGTGCGATCTCTTACACGCTTCTCTGACAAGGGGATTATTCCTGCCTTGAGTGAGGAGCAGAAGCGTGCCATAACTATTTTGGAGGAGACTTGCCAAAAGTTGGCGCTGCACATGGTTTTGGAGGTCGGTGATATTCAGTTTGTGAGCAACACGCATCTCCTCCATGCTAGAACAGCATACACAGGTAAGACACATTCTCTTCCCAACTTCGATACAAGTGAATGCTAACTAATACTTTCCAGACCACAACCCTCCCACACCTCGTAGACATCTTCTTAGACTATGGCTGTCTACACCAGAGACAGAAGGCGGATGGGCTCTTCCATTCCATGATAGCAAGGAAAAGAAGCGAGGAGGAATTCAAGTCAACAACAACGCGCCTAGATGTCCTTTGGATGCAGAGTAAAAAGTATTGTTTCATGAACTAGTTGCAGAAAACATGGCTTTGCGAGGATTGTATTCCCTGATCCATCGCTGAGCTTCTATATATAATGACTATAATGAGAGATGATTATTATTTAAACACTTGTTTGCACAGCAGACGACACCAATTCAAAAATTTGGTCCTAAAAAGACACTTGTATAGTACCCAATTCTATTCAAAACTGTGCAAATACCTCTTAAATATCCAACCTTTATATTCTATTCTGTCTTTCTAGATATAGCGAGTAATAATCCAGATTCATCCTATGAAAAGTACAAAAAGAAATCGTGCAAGAATAGCAACCAAGATAGCTGCGACAACAGGCCAACAATTCATTGCAACAGACCAATCAATATCATCCAAGGCATCCTCCGTAGCAGCAGAAACGAGGTTTAGCGGGAATCTAGGGGGGTATAGCTGTCTTCGTCGAATAGCTCTGTCAAGAACACGCTGTGCTTCGTTCTCAATGGAAACAACAATGCTGTGCTCGCCATGTGAGGGGCTACGTACGTACAGCGTCTGACGGGGCTTGTCATATGTCCACTCCACATTGGTTCCCTGGATGTGTACCTTGTGGCTGTCATAGTGATACGACGGGATGAAAATCTCCGTGAGGTGAGCCTTTTCGTCTGTGGACTCTTTTGTAGCCACGCTGGTCCACGAGTATCCGAAACGCAGCGTCTTGTGGTTCCAGCCGGACGTTTTGGGAATACCGGCTGTCTTGACGGCGTACGGTCGGATGATGACGTCGAGAATACGACCTCCCTTGTAAAGCTCGTCGTTTTCATGCATGAAGTTCCGGTAGTCGGGTTTGATGGGACCATTCTCGACGATGTCGTCGCCGTTAATGACGGAGAAATCCTCCTTGTTCCACCCGTCGCCGTACTCAACCCTGTTGGCAGGGTTGTAGTTCCACAGGGTGTAGTTGAGCTTGTTGTCTTCCATGGCGGTAATGAGACCGTTCATGAGATCACGTTGCTTGTCGTAGCATCCTGTGCGATAGGCTTCTGCCTTATTGATGTCATATGAGATACCAATCTCTCCAATGACCATGGGAATTTCGCCTAGCGATTTCTTTCCATACCTGACGATTTCACCAAGTTGTCTCTTGTAGTTTTTCTTTAATCCCTTCGCACCGAAATAAAGCGCGTTGAGAGGGATCATGCCTCGTGAAAGACCTTGCACGTTGACGCTCATCCACGAATGGCACTTGTTGAAGAGAACATTGAGGTCGTAAAAGTGCGGCGCATACACAAGGTTGGTTGGACGCGGTGACACGATAACTGTCTTCTCGGCGTACTTTTGTTGACGCCATTTCTTGTTGTCGACATCCTCCGTGGGCCAGGGTGGGATGAATTCATTGGGAATGGCTTCAATGAAGCTCATGGTCCTAGCCGTCTTGCGCGACATGCGCTCCGAGAACTTCTGGAGAAAAGGCGCATAGCAGTCGTTGTACCACTCAATCGGCTTCCCCTCACGACCAGGTCGATGATCGACTTCAAAGTAATCGTCATCGCGAATACGAGCAATATTCTTCTTATCATCCCACTCCCAAACGCCGTGGGCATGCCAGACGCACTTGCCAAGGCCTCGCCCGTTACCGGTCGACTTTGAGTCTAGCGACAGCCATGCGGAGCGACCCTTGGGATCGATACGAGACTTGTGGGAAGCACGAGTTGGCCATGGCCACGACTTGACCCAGTAATCGACATCCTGCGCATAGCCACTTCCGAGGGCAAGTGACTGGGCAAGAGAGGGACAGTGGCCAATGTGTAGATCTGTGTCGTAGTTCCATGAGTGGAAGTGATGTAGGTTAACTAGACCGCGATGAGGTTCGTTCATAGGTTCAAAGCCCATGCATGCTTCGAGATGACCTACTTCGTCGGCGAGACGTCCAAATGCTTCGACACAGGCGTCTTGGAGTAGCGTTTGCACAGAGATTTCCTCAGCGTCACTTGGTTTGCGATAGCATTTAAGGTTGGGGGCCAAAGCATCACCTGCCCAGAAGATGGTAGCCATTGTAGACGCCGCAAGCTTTTGATATCCTGACGGCCAAAGGAAAGGACCTCCAGGCTCTTTGGGATTGACTGGTTCGCTTGCGCGTTTCTTTTCATCCTGGCTGTGAACGTAGGCAGCACCTGTGTCGGTGAAAGCTTCAATGTCTAGGCCGGCCACCTCAAACGTCCAGCCAGGTGCACCGCTACCACCACTATACCGACTCCAAACATCCTGATGTGCGCAAATGAAGCACTTAATACCATACTGAGGCATCATCTCAATCAATTGGCGCAGGTAGGCGATGTACGCGAGGTCCAGATCCTCTGGATCAGGCCCCGCATGACCAAGGGACTCCCATGTAACGAGCAACCTCACAAAGGGTGTACCCCAAGCCTGAAGCCGTCTGAAATGTAGAGGAGCATCTTCCAGAGGAAAAGGTCTGCCTACAAAGGTCACAATACGGTGGCTCTCGTAAAAGCCGTGGTCAAGGTGAGACAAGCTATTCGGTTCAGTGGGCAGTTTAGAGGCGCCTGAGAGGTTGAGACCACGGAGGAAGATGACGCGTCCGTAGGCGTCGATGAAGTGGTCGTCTTTTATTCGAATTGAACCACCCAGAGCTGCATCTGAGAGATCGACTGCTGCGTGGGCAGACATAATGGGCGTAATTGAATCTGAGAATCGGACACGTTGAGTTGCGCAAGCCTACAAGCTCAAGACAGGAGTCAAGCTGCGCTGAACTCGTCTACCTAAGTAGGTAGCTTAGCTCCACCAAACACTTGGCCTTAATTAGCGAGTACGGTATCGGAGTTATCACCAAGCTCCTCCAGTGTTTCGCCCCATTAGCAATGCGCTTGAGCTTTTAATATGCGAATCATATCTTCATGAATTAAATATGAGTACATGTTTCAGTAAATCAACAAACGCTACGCTCATGATGCCCGCCAATACTCCGACACTTATACTTCCACCCTAATCTTCGGGTCTGTCCCTTTTGTTCAACATGGCGTAACTCATTCTGCGCGCTGCCCTGTCGCCCCAATTCATCACCGAGATGCCCGGCGAGCGCCCTGTAGCCACCGCGGCCACTTTTTCCTGACTGACGTCCCCCTCTACGCCGAAAGAGTATGTTCTCTCACCAGTCGGATCTGCCACGACTCCGAATCCAATCTTTCGACTCTTGAGTTCGGCCTCTTGCTCCCATCGTAGTTTATCGAGACTGGAAGCTCTCGATGCGGCAAGAATGGCGGAGAAGCTTAAGCTTCGCATGATGGCGTTCTCCTCCATTGCCGCCACACCTGATGCGACCGCAAGGATTGTGATACCTATGGAGATCGCATATACTGCCCACAATTGCGCATAGTTGTAAAAGAAAGAGTTCCTTTCTTGCCATTTTACACAAGGATAATCTAGCCCTTTCCCGCTCTTGAATTTGCCAGAGTAGTTAGATGGCTTGGCAGCCCATGAGACGGCAGACATCTGCGGATCCGACAGAAACGATATTAAAATCTCCTCGTAAAACTTTTGCACTTCGAGGGGAAAGTTCTTGACGGGGAGGTAATTTAGGCGATCAACAAGCCTCGTCTGGAGGATCTTGCTATTGACGATGAAATGCGGCATCGTCGTGGTTCCGTTCAGAATTGTTCGCAGCTGGGATCCCACAGCATGGTACGCGGCCGTCAGTCGGTAATCCGTAATGTTTTGAGGATATACATAATTCTCCTCGGGTTCTGCCACAGTCCGATCCTTAAGTCTTTTGTCCGGGTCCTTTTTGCCGGGTACAAAGGTTGTGTCGATCACCTTTTTGACAAACTTGCGGCTCGTCACATTATGAGACTGAACACCACCAGTGTAGTTTAATTGAACGTTGTACTCGGTTTGGTAGTGCTCGCACCCAAAGATGGTCGGGGTGTAAGCTTTGTACCAGTCGCCTTTACCCGGGTCTGATGGCTGGGACTTCTCTCTGTCGTCCACCTCAGCATAGCCAAACCACAGGATGGGCTCGGTCCGAAATGCCCCCAGATTTTTCGGATATGGCGGTTTCTGCTTGGGTCTTCCGCCGATGTCTGCCGGGATTTGCGGGTTCTCGTAATCGCCTCGGTCGAGCATTGCATAGTATGTGTAGTTTCCCAAGGGCGCAAGGGCGTTTGTGTCGAACGGACACTTTGCGTTACCAAGCTTCTTGACATCCGCCCTAACTCCCGAGGCTAAGTTTGTGCATTTATATCCTGGACCAGTAAATTCGATGGTGTAAGAGCAATTCCAGCCTGCACCGCAAATCTCTTCCGGCGCATTGGGTCGCATGATTGCTTGCTGGGCGTATGCCGTCTTGAGGGCAATAGACTCGAACTGTTGACTGTTGCTGGTGAAATAGTCAAACTCGTTGGGATTGGTTTTGTTGATACTGTCGCCAGCTGCGGTCGTGTTCCATACGGATACAGAGGTCTCGAAGTAATTATCGACCTTGACTGGATCTCTCCAGTAAACCGCCTCTTCGTGCTCAAAGTTCAGGGTGCGAGCGTTTGGACATTGCGTCATCTCATCCTTTCGCTGAGGCCTGACGGTCAGGGTGTAAGATGTGAAGATGACAATCAGAGGCGACATCCAAATAAATATTGTCAGGGCCATGGCGAACTTGGCATTTACCCAGGCCTCCCAGTTGAGCAAAGCTGTCAGGTCTTCAGACGCTGCAAAAAGCGAGTCAAGAGTAGCCAGTGTAAGCATCTTGCGACGAATCATCATTAATACTCTCTGGCGGAAAGCTAGGACGACGGCGTTGAGGAAACATGCTTTTGACAAGAAGGCCAGAAGGGCGCCATATCGAAGCTTGCCCTGCTGATCGTTTGCGACTTTACCGTGAAGGGCGTCGTAGTAGAAATGATGGCCTATGGCGAAAGCAATTCCCGACAAGACGAGAATGTACATGCTCCAAGATGGCCTCCAATTATGATGCCACCAGTCCCAAAACTTATTGTTGTGCGGGGGAGTCGGCGGAGGGGGACCTTGACTGGCCTGGGGCATATGAGGAGGAGGATTTCTTGGACCGTCGCCGCTCATCAAGAGCGAAGCTTGACTATCCTCTCTATAAGGTTGCGGTCGTCCGGAACCTGGCGCATGAGGGGTTGAGGGTTCCCATATTCCCAGTGGTGTTGAAGCGCCGTAGTAGGTTGTGTCGGTTGTATCTTGTCGCGGTAGGAAGGGTTGTTGACCTGCGCGCTGGGAAAAGGAGGTCGTGGCGTAATCGGGGGAGGTATATGGCGAGGGAGATAGTTTGCTGGTGCCTATAGGCTTCCTGGCAATCGAAGGACTCGTTGGTTCCCAATCCTCGGGCGGTGATGTTGGATCGCGACGGCTGTAATCCCTCAATTCCATGGTGGCAGGAAGGACTGGATAGCTAGGTGCTATAGATAGAGGCCCTAGCGGTCTGTTCGGTAGGTAGGTACCGTAGGAGGCGAGTTCCCCGCAGTGCCCTGTGCTTAAACAGCTAGGACCCTGATGTTATAGGTAGCGTTGGGGGAGGACAGCTGCTGAATCATGGAAGTATTGTATCGCTGGTCGTCGGGTAGCGACAGATGCAGGGAAAAGTAAAGAGGAAGAGCGAAAAAAAAAAAAGTAATAAAAAAAAAAGACCCTTGACCTTTAGAGATTACCCCCATGGGCATCACGGAGCCTGTTACTGTGGCATTTAGCACTAAACCCATCTCTGCCATCGCACCACCAGGGCTGAGTTGTGGTTCTGGGTAGCATCGCCGGTTCCTGTAGGGCTGGTGTCTCCTTGATTGGATCATGTGGAGGGGAAGCTGAGGAAACGCAAAAAGCCACTCAATCCAATAGCCAGACGCCAGCGCGGTCTAGACTCTTGAAGTCTTGGATAGAGGCTAGCTACCGAGCCTAGTCTAGGCTGTTGACTACCTATGTATGGGAACCTTTTTTCGTCTTGCTATTGCTGGCTGCTGACTGTGTAATGAAGAGAGACGGTGGACCTAAGCCTCCATCCCTGCCTCCGCCACTTTAATTAGTAGGTACCACCTGCCAAACTGTAGGTGCTAAATTACCACGCGTCAGTAAAGCTTGGCCAAGGCCGATGCCGATGCATGTTTTGCTGATGCTGACGCTGATGGCATGTGAGAGAAGAAGGATGCTTACACTGACTACAGGTTACGTATACAGGCGACATCATGATGGTAGCCGCCAGCATCGGAAAAATGCCATGTCATGATCCCAAGTCTAACCGAAGCTCTTCCATGGCGGACCGACGAACCGCCTTGTTCCTGTGCATCTATTCCGTTTTTGGTTATACTCTCAACTTCTATCCATCACGAATCGTTACTAAACGATTATCCGGCCTGAGATCATAGATCCACAGTATCTCGTGAATTGCCAGGTTTAAAACATGGGCATCCGTCAGTTTTCCGTAACTTCTTCCTTCTCTATTGTTCAATACCGTCGTTGTCTAGTTTATACAGCGCTCTGTTCCTGGTACCGCTCCGGTCAGCATTCACCATATCCACTATGACTGCATCCTCTACAGCCACCATTCGCTCGTATGAGCTGACGTCTCGCACAATCAACGAACCCCCTGTCGCTGCATCTCGAGAATCCCTCAGAGGCTCAGAATATTTTGACGAATCTCGGAGGCTTGGGTCTCATCCCGACCGAGGGTTTTCAGATGGTAGCGGGAATGGCCTCGAAAGTGTCCCGGCCCAGAATGTCCCAGAAGCCATTGAGAGTTGGAAATATCCCCGCGAAAATGTGTTCAAAACTGGCGCTTCCTTTTGGAGTCTTTTGACTTCGGGTGCTAATGATGCTGCATATGGTGTAAGTCACACCGAAAGTTTCATTTTTAATCGCTAACATGATCGCAGGCTTTGATCCCATACGTATGTGCACCCAACTTCTCTACTAAACTATACTAACAATTCAACAGCTAGAGAAATACTATAATTTGAGCTATATTGTGGTTTCCCTTGTTTTTCTCTCTCCCTTTGTAGGGTACATCCTCGCTGCAGTTCTGAACAACACTCTGCATCGACGCATAGGGCAGAGAGGAATTGGCATCACTTGCGGTCTCTGCCATATAGCCGCTTATATCATCATCGCCCTTCATCCACCATACCCTGTTTTAGTCGTCGCATATTCCATTGCTGGATTTGGCAACGGCATCAGCGATGCGGCATGGAACGCTTGGGTTGGTAACCTTGACAAAGCAAATGAGACTCTTGGCTTCCTCCACGCTTTCTATGGTATCGGTGGTGTCATTAGTCCTTTGATCGCTACAAACATGATAGCAAAAGCTGACCTTCCTTGGTACACGTTCTACTACGTTATGGTAAGTCCAAGGGCTGCTTCTCTTGTAACAGAACTCAAATGCTGACTCCCATTCTCAGATCGGATTGGCTGTGATTGAGCTTGTCACTTGCTCATGGGCTTTCTGGCCCAATGGACCAGAGGTCTATCGTCAGACCATGGATGCGAGTAATGAAGATAATCAAGGCATGAAAGAAGCACTTTTTAAGCTTCCATTTGCTCGCGTCACCTGGCTTTGCGCCGCATTTCTTCTTTGCTACGTTGGTGTCGAAGTTTCTGTCGGTGGCTGGATCGTTCAATTTATGATCCGTGTACGGAAGGCCGAGAACTATCCAGCAGGCATGACCTCAATGGGTTTTTGGTTAGGTCTTGCAGTTGGTCGAGCTATCCTGGGTTTCGTCACGCCTCGACTTGGTGTCAAAGTTGCAGTATCTCTTTATCTGCCTGCTGCCATGGCTATGCAGTTAATCTTCTGGCTGGTGCCGAGTTTCTATGTTTCTGCTATCACAGTGGCTTTCCAAGGGTTCTTCCTTGGGCCTCTGTTCCCTGCTGTTGTGGTTGCTACTACCAAGATGCTGCCCAAACACTTGCACGTTAGTACAATCGGCTTTGCTGCAGCATTTGGAGGCAGTGGAGCTGCGATTCTGCCTTTTGCTGTTGGTGCTATTGCCCAGGCGAAAGGAGTCAAGACTCTTCAACCTATTATACTTGCGTTTTTGACTGCTCTGTTGGGTCTATGGTTATGCTTGCCCAAGATCGGAAAGAAGAAGGATTAAGAAGATACGGAGCCGAATGTGTTCTAATCAAGGTCAAGGGCAGACCATCGTCCAACTTGCTGTATCTGAGAGATAGATTAGAGATTGGTATATACGTTAGTGGCGACTATAGTTTGAAATGATCCAAGTTACGATGTCACACACAATCACAGTATATCATATAATGTTAGAATTGAATATTCGTGAAGTTATGAGTATATAGACCTCACTTCTTAGACATAATGTTGCCTTGAAGATCTAGCATCTAGCACAGTGGATATGTTCACAAACTGTTGGGTTTATGTTTCAACATGTGAAATTATCAGGTATCGTGTTCCTCGGTCTTTGAATGAAACCGTTACCTGTAGTATCTAGCTTGATCACATCATGATAAAGGGCCATGTCCAGGCTCAGACATCCGTGAGCCCAAGACTATATAGGTATCACCTTTTGGCGGAAACCTCACTTAAGGATCTAGGATCTGGCCTGATGGTCTAGCGGTATGATTCTTGCTTCGGGAGTGACATCTCAGTCTTGTTTAATGAGACTATAGTTTGCGAGAGGTCCCGGGTTCAATCCCCGGTCAGGCCCTTCTTTTGCCTGTCAGACTGTTATGTCTTTTTGTTTGTCACTCTTCTGCACTTATCCACTGTTGCTGTTCTGTATGCGAGAAGAGTCCATGTGGGACGTCCTATAACAGCGTTGATACGTCTTAGTGATATGAGATTGTGTTAACTACCTACAAGTCACCTTCTTCTTTGTAACTGTAGACCAACTTCCGTCAACACTGAACCGTTGATAAGCCAATTCCTTGACATAATCACAACCAAAAGACAGAACAAAATACCCAGTACGCTTCTCAGTCTTTACAGAAGTAGCCACGATGTTTCCAGGCAGAGCCACAACTCTGTTCGTTCCCTCAAGAATATCAAAAGACGCTCCAGGCTTAGATATCACTTTAACATGAAACTGACACGCATCCTTTTTCTTGGAGCACCAAACATTCATACGGATGGGATACGTGTTCTTGGGCAGCGGCTGGTCAAGAGATGTAAGGTCCATACTCATGGCATCATCAGAGCCAAAGTAAACGGCTGACTCTTCAAGAGTCATGCGAGTCGTGTAGATGGATCTATCGCGCTCTGTACTGTTACGCGCATGGTGGACATAGAAAAGCTCTGAGCCTGGTGGTGTTCGGAGAGTGACGTCTTGAGTACCAACTTTCTTGTTGTTCTTGGCAGGCGAAGCTACTATACTACCATGACCAGTTGAGTAGATTGGAATCTTGGCATCGGGCTTCTGTGAAAGAATAGGGTTGTTCGATGATTTGCGGAATGGTCCAAAGGGAGACTTGGAGGTTGCGAAGCCTACGCCGTAGTTGGATGCCTCATAGTTGTTGGCGCTATAGGTAAGCAAGTAAACAGGCTTGCCGTTCTTTCCAGGCCGTCTGATGAGAGTGCTACCTTCAGCCCAGCGACGGTCTTTCTTGGTACCATTATTCTTTTCGTAGTCGTCGACGTGGTAATTCTCCCAGTCTTGACGATCGGCGCCGTAGGAGATGACAGTCTTCCAGCCATCCTTACGTAGAGGTGAACCAATCTCACCAGTGCCGTTGTAGGATGTGATGTTGTGAGGGAGGTTTGGTGCATCCTTGGCGTGGATATTCTTTTGTGAAGCAATGATCTCAGGCATCGTCATGGCTTTGGGGTCATCCCACCAGTCTCGCTCCATCTCGACGACGATAATGTTGGATTCCTCAATGTACTTGCCCAGCTTCTTATCCCAATTCCAGTTGCGGTAGGCATTTCGAGAGAGATAAAGATAAATCTTTCCATCCTTGTCGAAAAAGATGTTGACGTCAATGGTAGGAATGTAAGTGCCCTTTGGTGCTGTCTTGCCTTTTTTGAGGGTTTGCGGAGGACGCATCTGCTTCTCGTCCATAATGAGATTGACATCGTAGTAATCAGGATCAAACGGATAATAATCAATGGGCTTTGATTTAATTTCCCTGAATGGCCCAGTAGGTGATCTTGAAACAGCCACTCCAATCTTGGACGGCTCTTCAAAGTCTGAGTAGCGAAAATAATCCTTGGCCAAATCCTCTCGCAAGCGCCCAGCGAAGAAGAAAAAGTACCAGCCGGTCTTTTCGTTGTAGTAGGTCTCTGGAGCCCAATACCAGTCACGGGCCCAGCAGGCCTGACCACCTTTGACGCGGTTCATATCGTCGTCGTAGCAGGCTTTCAGGACGCCGCCTGGATGCTTGTGCCATGCCGACAGGTCGGGGCTGCTGTAGACGGCAAAGAGACTGCCTGGGTCTGCACCTTCAGTAGAGTATGCGAAATACTGGCCGGTTTTGGAGTCATAAATTACGTGAGGATCTGCTCCTGGGTGGTTCGCCGAGTTGTGAAACTGGGGAAGTTTGGAGTCATGTTTTGAAGCCAATGACGATGCGCAAAGGCATACAAGGCCTGCGACGATGCTGGATAATTGCATTTTCACAATTACTCGAACATGTTGCCAAAGACATAAGAAGTTAGGGATGTTTACAGGCTGTTTTGATCTCAATGACATATTCTTTCCCCTCATTCAGGCCTCGGTCCGAGAAAGTGCGGGTAGGATTACCATCCTTGATCTCGTCGGTATAATTCAAAGCGAGGCGTATACTAACACAAGATTCGATGAAGTCATCGTCAACTTTTAACTTGCACTTTAAACGAATTTCCAGCCGTTGAAGATCGTCAATCTTTGAATGATTATATTTGGCCCGAAAGATGAGGTTGATCGAGCAATTAATCTGCATTCCAGCAGTTGTCCTACCGGAGCTTAGAATAGCCTAAATAGAGCAAAGCCTGGTAGAGCAAAGTTGATTAGCTTCTAAGTTTATGTTTCCGATAGTCTATATTCATCCTATACCTAACAACTATGGTGTGTCTGTGGCTTGCTGGGGACTTATTCCCGCCGTTATGCCTCGTGGCTGTTGCCGTGCCTCTGTCAGTTGAACTTTAACCATCACATTCCTATCATCAGAAAATCGAATCATGACGGAGGTTGTACTCGGATGGCCGGGAAACCAGCTGAGTTTCTTCCCGTCAGGCTGACTAGCTTGCCAAATTGTTGGAAGATCTGCTGTAATCATATTATGGCTTTTTAATGAATCATGGAAGTACCTTGTGATACACGAATGAGCTAGCTTGGCTGAATTCACGGAATCTCTTCTATCTTTGAATCATTATCCAGACGAATTAGGGATTCATATACCAAGTAACTTAAAAGTTTCAGCTAAGTTGGTGCCTTCGACAATAGGATACAAAATGTCTTGGTCATCAAGCTAACCATCCTATTTCTAGCATCTAACATGGGAAAGGTGTAAGCTTCCAACTAAGTACTTTCCTTGACATAATCTCTGGAATGGCGCACGAGTAATAAACGTTTCAACTCTTTTGTGGCTATGGCATCTCACTCAGCCATGTACACAAATCCCGTCACCCGATCAACCATCCAATGTCTACTGTACCTGCAGTCCCTCGGGTGCTTCCGCATTCTAGTAACGTGGTTTGCCCTCTTAAACAGGACAATAAAGTGCAGAAATGCTTGTCTGTCGGTCATCAAAGTGACATGATAGAAATAAGCCCGAAACTAAACGGCGTGCTGACAGGCTCAACGAAAACGATCAACGAATAAAACGACTTGTGGACCTGCGTATAGCCTGAAGACAAGTGGTTGGTATGGATCGGCAAAAGTATCACAGTCTTTCGCCAGAAAATAGTCCGCATTCGGTATCGTGTCAGTTGTCGTTTGCAAACTCTCAACTACCCAAGACATTGTCTGATTGGTCTCAGATACGCTTTCAGATCGTAGCTGACGTATTACGGCCGAAATCTCGAGTTCGATTGGGTCATTTCTATGTCTTGTCTTGGCTGTTTTTGAGTTTTGTATCAGTTTGCCTTTTTTTCCCATGATGCTTGGTAGTAGCAAGCGGTTGACTCGTAACACTTTGATGAAATCCCTCGTTGCCATACGGTCAGGGGCTGTGTTTGGGAAAGTTATAAAGAAAGCAGTCATAACTCCAGAAGTCGAAATATACCGCACAACTTCAACAGGAACACTTAGCCCCATTGAAGCATAAACAATGAGTTCACTTCAACTTTTCGTGCTTCTTACATCAGCCACTTCTGTGTTGGCTCTTGCTGGAACACCAAATGTGTACGCCAACGGCCGTCGAGTTTCATGCTACGATAAAGCTTCTGTCGGCGATACTTGCTGCTATCTTTCTCCAGCAAGACTGTTACAAACACAAGTTTGGGATACAAGACCCGTCTCTGGACCTCTTGGTAAGTTTACACCCTGCCATAACTCATATATCCACTGCTAATACACCTAGATTCATGGACCATTCACGGACTCTGGCCCATTCACAATGACGGTTCCATCCCAAGCAACTGCGACACCAATCGTACATACACAAATATTACGCAGATATTGTACCATGCTGGTGCTGAAGATACTGTCGACGAGATGAATAACCTATGGGAATCTGCAGAGGGAGACAACGAAGATTTCTGGCAAGACCAATGGGTCGCCCATGGAACATGCTTCAGTAGTTTGAACCGAGAATGCTACGGTCGCAATTACGAGGAAGCCGAAGAAGCAGTTCCCTATTTCCAAAAGACAGTTTCACTGTTCAAACGTCTCCCAACATATGAGTGGCTACGTGATGCTGGCATCGTTCCTTCATATTCCATGTTTTACCAATTGTCAGATATCCAAGACGCACTGGAGCAGCAGCACGGTTCACGCGTGTCACTTCGCTGTACTGGCCAACGACTCCATGAAATCGGTTATCACTTCAACGTTACGGGTACGCTGCAAGATGGTTACTTTACCAATTCGGGTGCCATTGGCAAATGGGATGACTGTCCTGAGCTGCTGCTGTATGAGCCCAAGGGAGAGACCAGAAAGGCAATTTTTAAGTTTGAGACGTTTCATTCGCATACCGCTACGGACGTGGAGGATTTGTAGGTTCATTCGGGAGGGCATTCTTGTTTAAATAGCTTAGTTTAGTTTATAACCTTTTAATATATTCCATATCTAGTCGCATACCTATTATCAAGTTTGCCAGTTATAAAGGGATATCCGATCTGACTGATTTCCAAAGTGCCTACTCACTACTTCAAGTTCACCGCCGGGAAGTGGATATAAAGAATAGCCTTCAAACAAAAATCCGGAATATATATCCACCAGTCGTAACCTTGAAAAACGCGTTGTTTGTTGTTTCATTCAAATGATGCGTCGTATATCCCTGCTATAATTACTCAAGGAGAGAGAGCTCCACCTCAAGAATCATGGAAGATTCCCCACAGTGACAAGTTTCGGAAACATTACTTCAATTTCCTTGAAACATGGGTATTCGTGTAGTTGGCTATAAAGACAAGAGGATCCTCAGAGCTGATGATCTTATCCATTCCACTAAACTATCGCGCCAATACCTTCAATATCCTGTACCAATAACTCTTCAATATGTATCCTCTCGCTACTTTTACTTCTCTCCTTGCCATCGCTGGCGCCGTCAGTGCTACACTTGAGCCTGCGAAGAGTAACACCAAAGGCCAATATCCCAAGAGCCCATCATGCTCTCGTGAGCTTACCTCTTCAATAATAACCTCATAAAGATTTGGAACTGACCAGCTCGGTATAGCTTCCAAGACATCCAACGCTATTCAGGCTGCTGAGTGCGCATACAACACCCGCGTGTCAGGCAAGCAGACCTTTGCCATTTTCAAGGTTGATCATCAGTATGACAAGAACAACGGTGCTCCTTATGGTACTTGTGAGGCTTATGAGTGCGACGCTCCTACTTCTGGCGACATGATTGCCGATCAAGACTACTGGACTTTCTTCTGGAAGTAAGTATATCATGATAAGGAAACGGTGACTTGACTGACCCGCTTAGCAACAATGGAGAGTCTTCTGGTGTCGGTACTACATGTATCAAGGATCCCAACGATGGTACTTGCGGTTGCGAGAACTCGGATGGTACTTTTATTCCTGGTGGAAGCAACTGTGTTTAAGAGATGGAATACGAGGCAGGGAGATAGAACTTGGTACAATGAGTGAGATGTGAGATGAGCTTCTGGAATATCATCCACTTCGTCAGCGGAAAACCCAATTTGCGAAAATAGTTCCAAAATGAACTAGTATAGTCAATAACATGTCAACGGAAGACGGATAGAAGCAGTGTGTTCTTTGCCTCACCCTTATAGACTGATCGACGAGACGAGACGAGAAGGATACCTGATTGGGGTCCTAATTCTATGTTGGGTGGATGGTTTTACGGTCACTGTTAACCAGACGTTGGACTTCCACCAGTTATCTAGTTAGTTGTTGCGCCCCCTGTCTTAGTTTAAGCCACGACAGCGTCGTTTCCTCAGTAGTCTGTTGCACCGGCTTCAGCTAAGGCGTAGATCATCCCCCTAGAGCATGCGGGGAAGCAATGTTGTTGAGAAGCATTTGAGTATATGTTTCCAAGGCTGTTATTGCTGAGTCTCGATCGAGAGGAAACTAGCGGATGAGATTGTCTCAGTAAGGAAAACAGCACATAAATACATGTCATGCCCTTTCGTCCATGTCTCTGACCCTTTAAAGATCTGTATAGTACGGTATGGATGATCCCCATAGGGCTAGATCAAATCGAGCCGCTTGGTCTGTGTCACTTATCAATGAAGATCTACAACTAATGCTAAAATTGACAGTCTGGATAAGGTCCCGTGGAACTCGATCTGCAGTCGAGACGCTGTTAGTCCGTCTCTTGATAGAAATATTGCCGCGGAGATTGACGTCTGCAGTTGACTGGTTATGGAGACATTACTCACGGCACGAGCCGTAGCTGAAATGGGGATGGATTAGTTTATTGGGCTATCCGATTCAACTAGTTCAGGCTGAAATCGTATCTAATTGTTGGGAATGAGGGGAGAAATGCAGGTAGATGTTGACATAATTCACTTCGGCAATGGACCGTCTGTGCATCCACCACACTGGTAGGGGATCTAGAGACATATCATGTAGAAGAATTAGAATGTTCTATTGTCCTTTCAGGGTCTCGTGATTGAGAAATATGGCGGTGTATAAGCAGAAACGTGAGTGGCTTTGCGTGAAAAGAAAGAGGCCACCAACACACAGCTCAAGACAAAATCAAGTTCACTTGTACAAACTTAGTTGAAATTGTAAAATGTCACTGAAAACTCTCCCTTGAGTCATTCTCAAGTCAAGGGTCTCAGCCTCACGAAATGCCAAGACGAATTGGCTACCAGTTCAAGCCCATGATCAACCATCCAGTAGATCAAACAGGGCACAGAGCGGTACCAATTGGCTCCTCGCATGTTTTTAGTGGTGTAGATCTCATGTGATTGATGAAAGGGGCAAATGGTTGCAAAGGAAACGCTACGTACTGTTTAGTCTGTAACGGTTGAGCGGTAGTTAGAGGTTGCCAGCGCGGGGAAGGGGTCCGAGAACCAGGGCTTTAGAGTTTGATAACTTCACAGTAGCATATACCTGTTGACTGCTATATTAGTCTCATTTCTTGGTGTACTAAATACCTCCACAGTCTAGGCATTGGTGCACCAGGCATGAGATGGCTTTCTTTAGTATCTCGACTACTTCCAATCATCAACCATGCGTTACATTTCCATGTCCACACGTTACTCTACAGTAGGGAATCTACAATCCTTACTCTGCTATGACGCCCTGTATTCATTTCCCCATATGCACCTCGACCTCCCCCTCAATACCTGAATCCATGACATGGAAAACATCACCCGGAATTTCTCTATTCATCACAGCCAGATGATAGCAGCACAAAAACGCCCCTCGACATGTCGGAATGATAACCCTCCTTTCTCCCCACTACAAGGCTCAGGAAGTTACTAGAGGTGATCTGGTCATCGCCTCTATTGCACTGGGCTTTACCGTCGGCTTCGGATGGCTCACCACTTGGAAGGCTTGCAGGCAGACGTTCCAGATATACCAGCGCCATGGGAGGCGCGTGTTTCGAAATACATACATTATAATGGTCTGGTTGGAGTTATTGGTTTGTACGATATTTGCTATTATTTGCATTTTGCATCTACTTGACGTTATACCCTCTAGGTAAGCTGATTCGAGACCAACTCCGACCACATATACTGATTTATATCCTTCAGCTTTGCGTTTTACTTCACTATTCGTAAGTATTATCATTACCCAATCTTGAACTGAACTGCTGCTAACTTCTCTCAGTTACCACATGGGCCCTTCAAGTACGAATATCATAGTGACTCCCACAATTCCTCGACTAACCCTCGACAGGTCCAATTCCTCCTCCAAATTATCGTCAACCGATGTGGCATACTCCTCACCCATACAAAGAAAGCCTACCATCTCAAAATCGTTGTTGCAGTTCTTATCACCGCCGTCAACATTTCTGTCTATTGCATATGGATTCCTGCCCGACTACAGGTATCACAGCGATATATCCACATTAACGAGTGGTGGGATCGATGCGAGAAAGTCATATACCTCATCGTCGACGCGTGCCTCAATCTTTACTTTATACACATAGTTCGCGCCAATCTCATCATTCATGGTCTCACAAAGTACAAGAGGTTGACGCATTTCAACATGTTTATCATTGGGTTTTCGTTGAGCATGGATGTGCTCATTATTGCCATGATGAGCTTAAGAAATACTTTTGTGTATGAATTCAGGCCACTATCACCAACGAAGATACTAACCTGGTTCCTTAGATATATGCAATTTCACCCTTTGGCATATACTGTAAAACTACATATCGAAATGTCCATGGCCGACCTCATCGGCAAAATCGCCCGCGACAAGCACTGCGGCATCATAGCAGAGGGTACGTTCTCGAGCACTGTTACCGACGGAACGTATCATCTTGAACAACGCTTCACCGAAGATAGCCAAACGGCACTTACGAATCAACAAGACGTCGGCAATATTTCAAAACCCAGACGGATGTTTCGGTCATATTCGATACGTGCTGGGGAATATCAAAGGGAACTGCCAGAACCTTGAACTTGTCACAACATGTATACACGCATGTTGATCAAAGATCAATAGGTTATAATCAAGTTAGATGAATTATTCTGGTATTGATGAATAGGTATCAGTGAAAAAAGAATATATATATATATATATCTATATATAGCTGATGCAATCAACCAACTCCGTGCTCTGATGTACAGCATGCAAAACTCCTTCCAATAGGAACTCTACGATTCCTCTACATTTACCAAACATTAATTAAGGCGCCTCATGAAGACCACCAGGTCCTTGACTATAGCCTTGTTGAGGAGGGTGAACCCATGGCTGTCCAGCCATCTCAGCTGGCGCATGCTGCCCAGGAGTCTTGTAGTATTCCTGCGCGGGCTGATGCTGAGGTCCAGTAGGCATTTCACTGGGAGGCGCATATCCTCCGGCCGCAGCACCAGGACCCTTACGGAAGTGTTTCCAGAGAAGGAAGCCAACACCAGCGAGGACTGCGATACCTCCAATGGTGGCACCAACTGCGATACCAGCGACAGCTCCGGTAGAAAGACCCTTGTCCTCCGAATCAGAAGCAGCTTCTGTTGTCAACTCGGTGGCAGCGTCTGTTGTTGTTTCGGTAGCGTCGCGGGTGGGCGTGGGGCTAGGCTCGACGGTGGAAGAGGCCGCGCTTGTTGTTGCATCGCGAGGAACTGTAACGTTGAAGGCTTGGCTGTTGGCGTAGATATCGTTGGTGCCAGACTTGAAGAGGGAGAAGTGGAAGACGGCGTCTTCACCGTCTTTGACTTCAGTAGAGAAGCCGTTGAAGCTGACTTGCCATATGAAGCTGGTCGATGTTGAGTTTTCTTAACATGCAGGGTTAGTCACTGCCGTTGCAGATGGAAGTACAGATATCGCGCATACCTTTCAGACTCATAAAGAACTGTGTGCCACCGCCAGCAGCAGGGTAGTCCTGCCAGAGGAGAAGGTTTGTCTCGTCGAGGTCGGTCTGCCACTCTACATTCATGCTCTCATCGGCATCGTAAGACGGGTTGTTCTTCCATCCCGTAGTTCCAGATCCTCCAGGGGTGATGAAGGAGGTAGCAGCAGCAGCCCTGGTGGCAAGGCTGCTCAGTATAAGGGTGAGCGGCAACAGAGCGTGCATTTTGTGCGTCAATATGTTGATCAGATACTGTAGAGGGTATGTGATTGTCGAGCCTCAAGATCAGGTACCAGCAACTCCAAGGCCGTCTGTTTATCACAAGCTGACCCGAAAGATAGACAAAAGCAGAAGAGAAGGAAATCTCGGGCTATTGGGGGAATAGCCAAACTGTTTCATCTGGCGCAACAAAACACTCAGCCTCGGTGGACGAAGATCCTTGTTAATCTCAGTGTTAGCGTTGAAGCGGATGTCTTGAGGGCCGGGGAATGAGAGAGCTTCACCCAGTGAGACATCGGTGAAATGGCCATTGGGTCCGCTTTCTTACATGCTGGACCTACTAGCTCGGATCCTTGTGGCATTATTAATATCTCTCGTGGGTCATAGAGTCTGAATTGTCTGAGATGACCGATGATCAAGTGTCGCGCTATCGTGAGTAGGGAAATTGAAGCTAGAGATGGTGGCTGTGATACTAGTTTGTCATTGTTGAGAACAGGGATATAATGAGACGAACAACAAGTGCTTACTTTTTGTCTATGCTGGAGGCTGAAAAGGTCTCAGGTCTTGCGAGAGGCGAAATTCTCACAGCTTAAACCGAGCAGCAATTGTTTGCTGCGAGTGAGAATAAATAGATCAATTGCCACTTTATTGTCTGCTAGCTACTAATTAGTCCTCCCTCAAAGACTCCATGTCCCAGCCATGCCTAAGCCACCCAAATGTTTAGGCGCCGACAGTGTCTTTCACTCAGCCTTAGCCAGGTCAGGGGTTCATGTTGCAGTGGATCTCAGCGGTGCCCACTCCTGCAGGCTTGGCTACGGGTAAGGCGTTCTACCAGTTCCGATCTTGATTTCATTCCTACCCTGAAGTTTGTTAATTGTATAATCGTGAACAATGAATGGGGTGTAGATTTGACGCAGGTCTTGGTAATTGAAATACTGGATACGTCATAGCAAGTTGAAGACATTCTCATACGGTCACCTAACAGCCATCATGCTTATTCATTCCAACCGCACGTGAACAACCCAAAGCATTCACTATGTACGTTGCTTGCTAAATTCATCTCTAAATACAACAAACTGCACCAATCAAACAGAACAACCACGTTCTCAAAGCCGAGAATTGACAGGCTTTGTACTTGCCCCATCCCCATAGACATCCTCTCCCAAGATCTCACGAACAAGTGCTCTGCCAGCAGCTCGTCCTGAAAAGATGCAACCGCCTACAAATGTTCCCTCGAGCGAACTATACCCATGAACACCACCTCCTCCAAACCCAGCTACTTCACCAGCGGCATACAGCCCAGGGAATGGGGTACCATCGGCCCTCATAACGTTACTATCCAAGTTTGTCTCGATGCCACCGAGCGTCTTTCTTGTGAGAAGGTTCATCTGCACAGCAATCAACGGTCCGTGAGCCTTGTCCAGAAGACGATGTGGCGGTGCAACACGACTACGGCGATCGGGCCAGTATGTCCTCGCGTTGTGGATGAGCATGGCCTGGGCGTCTTTGGCGTAGGGGTTGTCCATTTGACTGTCTCTCGCTTCGACGACTTCCTTAACGTCGTCGTATTCCAGTAAGGGGCCATTGCGTGCTTTGGCAAGCTCATTCATGCCAACGACCAGATCTTCCAGATTATCGCGGACGACAAAGTCTTTACCATGTTTTTGAAAATTTTGAACAGGAACCGTGCCTTTCTTGCCGAAGACGCGGGTGAGAAGCATCCATATACTCTTTCCAGTCACATCTGGGTTCTGTTCCGAGCCAGATAGGGCGAATTCGCGAGCTATGATGCTCTGGTCGAGGATGAACCAGGTGTAGTCGTACCCTGTACTGCAAATATACTTGAGCGTTGCCAGAGTATCCGAGCCTGGGTAGAGGAACGGTGGTAGTCGCTTGCCAGTCGCATCAAGCCAAAGCGACGAAGGAGCTGGGAGGACTCGGATACCGTGTCCAGGCCAGATTGGGTTCCAGTTCTGAAGGCCTTCAGTGTAATGCCACATACGATCGCGGTTGATAACGTGTGCGCCAGCGGTTTCTGAGATACCAATCATTCGTCCGTCGACATGTGCAGGGACACCGACGACAAAGTTATCTGGTACCTTGGGACCCAGTCTGTCAACAGGCCATGCTGCTTTGACAGCATCAACGTTGCCTCCAATACCACCTGAAGAAACAACAACAGCTGAGCCATAAATTTCAAACTTGTCCTTTTCAATGCGCGACGACTTGATGCCGCGTCCAGCATCGTCGTCTTCCAGAATGCGACCTCTGACTCCCACAGCTCGACCGGCATCGTCGACAATTAACTCATCAACAGCATGTCTGAATTTGAATGTTACGATGCCCTTCTCGGCAGCTTTCTTGACAGGATCCGCAAAGACCCTGACAACCTCTGGCCCTGTACCCCAGCTGACGTGGAACCGAGGCACAGAATTTCCGTGGCCGGTAGCAGAACCGTCTCCCCTCTCGGCCCAGCCAACGTTATACAGAAAGCCCAGTCCTCGAGCTTTGACATAATCTTCCATCTCGTCTGCTGCAAAGTCGACAAAAGCTTTGGCCCACTTCCTTGGCCAGTAATCTTCTTCTTCGCGATCGAACCTTGCTGAACCGAACCAGTCTCTCATGGCCAGCTCTCGAGAGTCTTTGATTCCCATTCTGCGTTGGTAAGACGAGTCGACCATAAAAACGCCACCAAGTGACCAAAAGGCCTGACCACCTAGGTTTTGCTCATTTTCTTGATCCAGGAGAAGGACTGGGATGTTTTTTTCTGACAACTCAAAGGCTGCGACAAGGCCAGCCAAGCCAGCGCCGACAATAATAACTGGTTTCTGCTCTGGAGAAGACATGTTATAAACTATGAGATATTATGGTGAGTAAAAAATGTAAGAGTAAAAACGGGACAGAATAAGCCGAGGATGTGAGAATATATTATGATGCGTGAGACGCGGGGTTGGTTTCTAAATAAGTGATCAAGCTGAATTGGTCAAAGTTTGCCTCTCGGTGCCGCGGTCCGCGGATCACGCCAAGACCAGTTGTCCGGGAACATCGGTTGATCAATTGATGAGAATATCAACTTAAACGTTTGGAATGATTCTTGCTCAAAGATAATTAAGTTTCGGTAGTTAACGATAGTAGACCCATTCATAATCACATTCAAGTGGAAATGAATTAACTAAGTATTCATATTCACCAACTCATTACCAGGATATCTAATTTCAAAAAACCAAACGCCAACCAGACAACTTCTAATTCAAATATGGTATTCGTATATGTCTCATTCAGATCCCGATATCAGGCTTCTTAGCCTGCTCTATCTTGGCCTGCTTCTCCTCCTCGGACAACGTCTCGTATTCAGCAACATTCTCATCCCATAATCTGACACACTCAGCATTCCAGTTGCAGTCTTCGACTTGTCCATATGCAGGGTGACTGTAACGGGGATGCTTGCTCGGCCAGTTGGATGCGTGGTAGTGGTGCTTGACTAAAGCACCGCGGGAATCATGGTTGCCAGAGTCTGAGTGGCCTTGTCCCGCACAGAAGGCTTCAACATTGAGGACGAGAACTCTACCGACAACTTTGGACTCGTCTATGCTGTGGAACAGGTCCCATGTCACTTTGCCACCTTTATGGTGGTGGTTCATCTGCTCCAGAAGGGCTCCTGTGAAAGCAGAAGGGCCGGTGCCGCTAATGACTTGATCGAATGTAAGCTCAATATCTCCCAAAGAAACCTTTTGCTTCTTGGACTCGTCCTTGAGCCAGGCCATGATGTGCTCAATGAGATTCAGCATGACAGGCTGGTGAGGCTTTGCGATGATTGTCCATTGACAAAACGACTTTGACTTTTTTCCCAGGATGGGATGGTCGCTGAACTCGGGCTGATCAATCTCGACGCCGACGATCAAGTCAATATCTCGTTCATCATAGCGCTCTGGGATAAATCGATGCACCGGCCTCAACGCTTCGACGTCAATGTCTGCGTAGACACCACCTTGTGCATACATGATCATGTATCGCAGCAAATCAGCCTTGATAATGTGCAAGTTGATGCTTTTATAAAACTTGACGATATCAGGTCGATTTATCTGACTCCCCTCACCAAAGTGCTCTTCTACAAAGGCAAGCTCGTTATCATCCGTGAGGACCTCGTACCGCATTCCAGGGTTCTTGTTAACCCATGTCCGCGAGGTGAGGAGGTCACGGTCCTCAAAGTTGAGGGGATCGACCTTCCATGTCTGCCAGATCTTCTGGGGGAACGAGCTGAAGCGCGTTCTTGTCACGAGGGGTGCCTTTTCCGTTCGGAACGCTGTGATCGGGCTGGGTATGGAGTAGAAGATGTCGAAGTTGAGGATGATGAAGAGCAGGACGACGCAGCAGATGTACAGCGGTAGACATCTTTGCATCTGAGCTGGGACTCTGTTTCGGAACTTGGCTGTTGATGCTGCCAGTGTTGGCGAGCCCAGAGGAGAGCCCATCTTTGACTTGGACTTGTTGGTGACGGTCCACTCGACGGTAGTGGGAGGAGGGATGCGTAGGTTAGATGGGATGTTTCGTCGAGGGCCACTCGCCATGACAGAAAGTCACTAACACTGGAGAGAAGAAGGGCTGTCTGCGAGTTGAATACAGAAGAGAAAATGCACAACGGAGCTGAACCAAATCTACTCTTGGCTAAATCTAGAAACCCTGAATAACTAGCCAATGCTACCTAAGTATACCAAGAAACCAAGGCTTTCCTTTTAATGACTGTCATCGGAAAGCGGAGAGGGCTTTGAACCCATGTGATGTGACTGTTGAGAAATCGCTGATACTGCAGCAGGGGGACCCGTTATTAGCTTGAATTGACAACTTCCAAGAAGGGCATCTCCTCCGTTCCTTCGTACATCGTGGAGGGTGAGCACGTATGGGGTAAGTGAATATGACCGGGGGCATTCTGTTGGTGAGAGGAAGATATCCACTGGGTCTGACCAGGACCGATGATGCGGCGCATGTGGCCTGGCGAGATCACAGTTTGTATAGAGTTGAGATGACCACAGACATTGTGGCTTTTCTTGTGCCTTGCAGGATCTAACTAATGACTTTGTTCACACCCACTTCAGTCGTCTTCAAGAGATAAAGAATTTGTCTTGGCTTGTGATTCCTCGGATATAATACAACCCCTGTCTCCTGGTCTGATATCCCCCGCACGAGTCTAAACCTTTACAGTACGGCACCAAACAAGCTTTTACCCATCCCCAGACTTGCCAGCCAATACCGGGCCAGATAATGGGTCTTCGTGTGCTGCCGACTTTCCCGTACTCAACGGGCTGGACCCTTGTAAAGATGACCTATCCCATGTCTTGAACACAACCTAGCACCATCGAGATTTCCCTCACAAGAGGAATATAATGAGACCATGTATATCCTCTTGTCAATTCTACTGTATGCATCCAGTTCAAAAGTCCGTGGGTCTTGAGGGATTGAACCCCTCGTCACAATCTCCCACATGCTTGTCTATCCCATTCTCCTCCTCGGCTTTTGATATTTGATTTCTCCGACTTGCATGCGGGTAAATGTCTAGACTACATCTTCAACATCGTTCAGCTAGCCTCTTCTTTCAAAGAGCTGAAACATCCTTACACAGCCAATCTCACCTACAATGTCGCCTCAAACAAGTGGCCTTCTTGACAGCGATGACTGGGACGAAGTAAAGTCAGACTCGTCCTCATCAGACTGGGCCATCAGCAAAAATTACTGGAAGCCATCGCAAGCAGGTGGCAAGATAAAGCAAGTTGTCAACAAAATCAGAGCCGCCATCCGTGCTCGATCAAGACCTCCCCTGGAGAATCTCCGTCCAACTGCTTACCTGGATGGTCTTCGCGGGTTCGCAGCTCTTTTGGTGTACATTCACCACCACGAACTATGGGCACATGGTATTCCTGAGCTAAACAAACCCTTTGAGAATGCGTTTGGCTACGAGGGAGGATACTATTTTGCCGCTTTCCCTGGCATACGACACTTCTTTACAGGCGGTCACTATGCTGTATCAACCTTCTTCATCATCTCAGGCTACGTGCTTTCTCTCAAGCCGATAAGTCTCATCCAAGCAGGAGAGTACATTCAGCTAGGCGATGTCATCGCATCGTCCTTTTTCAGAAGATGGATTCGTCTTTATCTACCCATCATTATGGCCATGATTATCTACATCACGTATTTGCACGTCTTTGGCGTGTGGGTGCGTATCATGACAAAGCAGAAAAACTGGTATGATGAGATGTGGACATTTTACTACGAGTTCAAGAATTTCAGTTTCGTTTTCAAAGAAGGTGGCGAGCCGTGGTTGTCATACAACAAACATCTGTGGTCTATCCCCGTGGAGTTCAAAGGCTCAGTTGTCGTTTTCACCGCCCAGATGGCATTTTCTCGATGTTCGAAAAATGCTCGTCTCTGGTGCGAGCTTGGACTCATTTTCTACTTTATGTACATTGCCGATGGATCGTTCAACGCCATGTTCATGTCTGGCATGCTTCTTTGCGATTTGGACGGCCTTGCAAAGAAGGGCGATCTCCCTCGATGGATGGCACGTCTTGAGCCGGCGAAAGAGTTTATCTTTTACCACCTCCTTGTTTTCAGTCTCTTCCTGGGAGGCGTGCCATCTGAGAACAGTAATGTTGAGCAACTCGCCAAGAACAGAGGTTTCTACTACCTTTCGTGGTTCAAGCCGCAAGCTGTTTACGACTACAAATGGTTCTACTTGTTTTACGCAGCTGTGTTCCTGGTAGCCTCAATCCCTCGAATCTTTTGGCTCAAGAGCTTTTTCGAAACAAGATTTTGCCAGTATCTGGGTCACATCTCATACGCCTTGTATCTCTGCCATGGCCCAATTCTATGGGTTGTTGGAGAACGATTATACATGGCTGCAGGATGGCAGAACGACGACATGATGAAGAATATTCCTCACTGGGCGAACAAAATGCCTCTGTCAACGAAGGGACCTATGGGATTGGAATTGGCGTTCTTATTGCCTCAGCTGATCCTTGTGCCTTTGACATTTGGATTAGCTGACGTTGTGACAAGGGCTCTTGATACGCCTAGTGTCAAGTTTGCAGCCTGGTTATACAAGAAGGCTTTGGGAGACCCAATTAGCAAACAGGCTAGGCATTGAAGTACAGTATCGTTGTAGATGCACAATAAATCAAGCTTAATTCGACGATATGTGTGTGCCTTTCCTGTACATTGCCATCATGGTCTTCAGCTGCTTCGACTTGCGATGACAGCAGCTGAACAAGATTCGATATGCAGATACTCGATATCTCCTAGTTTGAAATTGCCTCTCATCCTCTGTGAACCTAACCAACCCATAAAGCGCTCTACAAGGCACGAGACATCGCTTCGTATTCATCAGGCCCAGCCTCTTTTCTACGCCGCAAAACACTACCTTACCCCAATTAAGATCTGCAACCCTCCAAGATCAGACAAAAGCTCCCCTGTTCAGGAACCTGCGCCGTTGACCAGCATGACATTACATTAGCGCCTCCCCGCATCAAGTCAAAAAGTACCTACTAAAATAAAAGCCTCGGCATGCATATGATTGTGTGTCGACGTCGAATTGCAGCCACATTGAATGTCACAATCAGGAACTGCCAAGGCATTTCTCCATCAATCTAGGGGGATTCTTCAGCTGAAGATCCTAATGACCAAGATAAAAAAGACAGGGTCAACAATTGGCTCTTTGGTTGAGTTAGTTTACTGATATCTTCCCCGCCATAGTTACTCACCAAGGTTTTCTAAGCTTGCGCTCTCATCCTCCGCAAAAATGACTACTCTCAATTCATATCCCCTGCTCTTCTTTCGGAGTGTGGCTCAAATGAGGAATGGTTGAATGTTACACGGCGCATGCGCATATAGGAACGGTTGAATTAACTGTAGCATTACTCGGCCTCGTCATACGTATTTGGATCCATTGTCCAACACATTCTCTTGTCTCTGCATCTGCAGATTTCCGTTTCCAAGATGCTCATCCGAGATTCGCGGAAGCTTCTGCTCTTTGTCGTCCCAGTCCTGCTTTTCATTATTGCTGCTCTGAAACTCTATCTACCCCCCGCTGGCTTTCAAGACTGGGTTCCTTCTCAGCTCAAAAAGTCGTCAAAAACTGAAGAGGTTCTCTCTGACCAAGAGTCAACCCATGTATCAGATTCCCAGCCAACGCCTGAGGTAGAGACAGAACCTGCCCAGCAAGACGATAGTCCATTCGGAAAGGGTGTCATTCCTCAAGATATAAGCTCAACGCACAATGAACTCTTCTCATTATCTACAAAAGATAAAAGGTTCTTTGAGATAAAATTCGAAGGTTTCACTGCGCTCAACCCAAACATCATCCCGCATCCAACCCTCGATAACACATGGATCGTCGTGGCTCAATGGCTACAAGAAGGTGGTAACTCACTCTGGTTTGCAGAGCTTGTGTGCAATTCTGCCTTCAAAGATGATGTTCTTACATGTATTACCCACGCAGTAACGCTTCCAGTTACTCCTACTGTAGGAGGCGGCAATAACTGTCAAGGCGACTTGTCATATTTCCATATGAGCATGGGTCCTCACGATGGACGCGTTTTCTATGGGCCTGAGAAGCCCTACACTACGTATGGCACAAACTCGTTGTTCACCTGCCTGGGTCAGTTTGTGCAAGACTTTCGCACGCTCGTCAGCTGGCCAGGCGACATGGCAAACCTCAGCGAGTTCAGAGTAGGCACTGAGCTTCAAAGGCCACAGCCATGGAGACCCATGGAGAAGAACTTTTTTCTCTTCTGGGACTCTAGTGGCAGCATGTATACTCATTACGACATTGCGCCTAAGAGAGTGTTTTCTCAGACGAATGCCGATGGTTCCGCTGGCCCTGACCTTGCTCCTGCTGCAATGGGCGATGAGCAATGCATGGCCAAATATCTTCCCAAACTCACATCAGATCTTGAGTCTCTCCATCAGACAACCAATTCCCTCCTAGTCACAATGTGTCGACGGGACGAACCAATGTGCGTGCCGAATGATGAAAACACTTTCATTATGGTCATATACCAGCACAAGTCCTACTTTGACTACCACGCCGTATATGAACCATACGTTATGCTCTTCAAACAACGGGCTCCCTTTGAAGTCCATGCCCTGTCCAAGAAACCAACATGGATTCATGGTCGGAAACAGTATCCCGAAAAGTCGACTTCAGACATGTTTTATGTTACTTCGATGAGTTGGAAGAGTAAAGAGCAGAAGTACCATGGATTCATTGGTGACGAGATGTTTCTGGGCTTCGGTATTGAAGATACGAGGACGGGAGGTATCGACATCCGGGCTGAAGACTTGGTAAAGGATATGGGGTTGTGCTTTGAAGCTTAGATTAAGTGGCAGTCCTTGGTATTTAGAGCAATGGTCGTAGATATTTCGCAGATATTTTATAATGATAATGAATTTGAATCCATTCTCAGTCTAGAATAAGATGAAATTTTAAAGAACATGAGACTACTCTCGTAGCCCTGGGTAAGCTGAGAGAACAGCCTGTCCCCCTGTGTGGAGAAACAAAACATTCTTACCGTTCAACTGGTCTGTCTTGATAAGATCAAGTAAACCAGTTAATGCCTTTCCAGTGTAGACAGGATCAGTCAAGATACCCTCCATCCTTGCCAGCTTCTTCATTGCCTCAGCTGTGGGGTCGTTGAGTTGCCCGTACCCATCACCCAGATGGGAAGTATCAACCTCAAAGTCATCTGCAGTAATCTCGTCGGGAGATATCCCAATCTTTGATGCAGTAGTTTTGGCTATCTTGAGAACCAATTCTTCGGCATCCTTTTGGGACTCATGCAGGACTGAAAATCCAATAAGGCGTTTCTTGGAACCTGGAACTTGCTCTTTTTGCGCAAGCTTTAATCCGGCGAGTAAACCCCCAATGGTAGAACAAGACCCTGCCACGAGAGCGATGACATCAAAGGTTACACCGATCTTCTTTTCTTGCTCTAGCAATTCAAACGCCCAACGAGCATAGCCCAGGCCACCAAGGGGATGAGAGCTGGCTCCGGGAGGAATCGAGTAGGGTTTTCGGCCACGCTCTTTAAGATTTGTGATGACAGTCTCTTCAGCAGTATCGGGCGGAAACGTCTCAGCACCTAGAATGGCATTCGCTTGTATGTTGCCCAAGTATTTGTACTCGGCATCATTCGAGGCAACGCGATCCGCAGGATAGAGAGCGACCTTTGAAATTAGTCATGGTCGTCCTTGTCAAGATAGCCTATACTCACTTTTAGACCAAGCCGAGCGGCAGCAGCAGAAGTTTGACACATGTGGTTCGACTGAATGCCGCCTGTGGTCACGATAGTATCTGCTCCTTGTGCGAGAGCATCTGCTAGCACATACTCGAGCTTGCGAACTTTGTTTCCGGCAAATGCAAGACCTGAGTTGCGATCTTCACGAGCTATCCATAGCTTGACATCACTATTGACGGACTCTGTGAGACGGGATAGTGGTTCAATGTCAGTAGGTCGATTGAACAACAGTTGGACGCGATCGATGTCGCTGAAGGGTAATGGAAGAGTGACCATGATATCTTGTAGACAAATAGGCAAAGTGAAGTATTAGCAATGTTTCTTTTAAATTATGCTGTAATGCGTTTTGACGAGTCGTTATGACTTTCCCTAGATATTTGATGAAGGGCGTAAGGTTGACATTTGTGTATTATTAAGCACGACAGGCTGGTTGGTTGAAGCAAGGAAAGAGCAACATGACCTAAGTTTGAGGAACAATGACGTGGGGTAAGAACCTTTCTCACGGTTACTGCTCAGGCTCGCGCTATCGATAAGAACCAAACTGAATTGTACCAATATTGTAAAAGAGTAAATTATCAACAGGAGATTGTTGCCCTTATCAAAAGACACACCGACTTCTGTTGCTGGAACGCCTATTATTTATCCACTTGCTGGGGAATAACCTTAAAATACAAATTACCTTCCTCGCCAAGCCCTGTTGTCCCGCTATCACATACCCTTTTGGGTAACTCACAGAGAACATATCGATGGATCAACATCTTCAGCCCCCTTGAATGGCTCCCATCCAATGAGAACATTTCTACGCTAATTCATTATCGCTATTCCAGTCAATATGAGAATGTTCCCTTTGACCAATCTCGGGCTTCTTTTCAATTACGGTGGCTCTCTGGCAAGACATTGCTTCGGAATCAAGACTAAGAACCGGCAGCAAATATCACGTATGAAGAGTAGAGACAGAAACCGGAAGATGGGTTTCTCGGGGTCCGGAGTTGCCAAGAAATTCTTTCATGTTTCCATCCTTCTACGTTGTTCCTCAAAATGGGACCCATTTCTGACACAAATCTCAGCACGGTAAGAATTACTTCAGTTGGATTAGGACACCAAAGCAGATTTCTTGGCATCTCCATACAAACTGAATATAAACCCAAGACTGTAACTTCATTTGCGTTATCTCAAAGTATATCTAAGATTGCGTTATCAGTTTAATCTTGAACCGTACCAAGGGAAATTTCACCCACAAGGTTCAACCCAAGGCGTATCTTGGTTCCTTTATTTGCAAAATACCCATTTCTTTTTCCCAGTCATTCTTTCCCAACACAGCCGGTCAAGTCGTTCACTATGACGCCCAAACAGATACCTCCAGAAATGGAAAAGTATGTGTCTGGACAATCCAATAAGCCCTTGTCGCGTCCGGCGCATGCTCTCCCACCAGATACAGTGATTCAAGAGCTCAGCACGAACCCCGATACTGGGTTGACTGCCTCCGAGGCGTCTCAAAGGCTTGTTGAGTATGGCGTCAATGATCTCGGCGAGGAAGAGGGTGTCAAGCCCATCAAGATTTTCATCGCCCAGATCTGCAACTGCATGACTTTGGTAGGTATCAAAAGCAGTAATCCATGAGCTTGACTGACTCGCATAGGTGCTCATCCTTGCTTTGGCCGCTAGCTTTGTTATCCAAGCTTGGATAGAAGGCGGCGCTCTTGCCATTATCATCCTTCTCAATATCGTTATTGGTTTCTTCCAGGATCTTCAAGCCGCTCGAACCGTCCACTCTCTCAAGTCGTTAAGCCAGCCTACAACAAACGTCTTTCGAGATGGAAAGACCTTGACGATTCAAACGAGCGAAATCGTGCCGGGCGACATCATCGACCTCAAGATGGGTGACTCTGTGCCTGCTGATATACGGCTGCTCGAAGTCGCCAACTTTGAGTCTAACGAGGCTTTGCTTACAGGAGAGTCGTTACCCGTTCGGAAAGCCCCTGCGTTCCAATTTGATGATGATACAGGACCTGGCGACCGCCTCAATGTCTGCTACAGCTCCACAATTGTCACAAAAGGCCGTGGCAAGGGTGTCGTCTTCGCCACTGGAGCTTATACTGAGATTGGAGCTATTGCAGCTGCCTTGAAGGACACTGGACGGAAGAAGCGAGAGGTCACCAGAGACGAGAATGGTAAAGCATCATTTGGTGCTCATGTTACCAAGTGGCTTTTGACAGTTGCCGATATCATTGGCGAGTTCTTAGGTGTCAACGTGGGAACTCCATTGCAACGAAAGCTTTCGCAGCTGTTTCTCTATGTTTTTGCTTTTGCTGTCGTCTGTGCTATCATTGTCCTAGCAGCCAATGGATTTGATCCTCGAAAAGACGTCATCATCTATGCCGTTGCGACAGCTGTGGGAACACTTCCTGTTTCTCTGATCCTGGTGTTGACCATTACAATGGCAGCCGGAACGAAGCAGATGGTGGGTCGGAAGGTCGTCGTAAGAAATATGCAGAGCCTGGAGGCTCTCGGCGGCGTTACCAGTAAGTAACCGAGTTTTTGACGCCATTTGAAGGTTGTGTGAGCTAAAATTATGATAAGACATCTGCTCCGACAAGACCGGTACTCTCACTCAAGGAAAGATGGTCGTCAGAATGGCCTGGCTTCCTGGACATGGCACTTACTCTGTCGCCTCAACGAATGAACCATACAATCCCACAGTCGGCGACATCGATTATACCCCCATCCAGCCAACAGAGCTAGCTACTCCTGGTGAAGAGTCAAAGTCACACACGATAAATCCCTTGGAAGAGCCTAACGGCAATGAAACTCTCAAGTACTATCTTGACATCGCCTCGCTTGCAAACTTGGCCGTTGTTGAGAAAGGAAGCAAGGACGGTGGCCCTGAAGAGTGGCTTGTGCAAGGTGACCCAACTGAAATTGCCATACAGGTCTTTGTCTCTCGCTTCAACTGGAACCGAATGTCGTTGTCTTCTGGCCCCAACTCGCGATGGAAACAACTTGTGGAATTCCCGTTCGACTCTGATGTCAAAAAGATGTCGGCCATCTTTCAGGACACAGTATCCAACGAGTTGCATATCTTCACCAAAGGTGCAGTCGAGCGAGTCCTGGGCAGCTGTACATCTATGGAAGTCTCTGGAGATATCGTACGTCTTGATGCAGCCGCCCATGAATCCATTCTGCAAAACATGGAAGCTTTCGCCCGTCTCGGTCTTCGAGTTCTTGCCCTGGCTAGTAGATCTCCAGTTACAGGTCTACCAGAAGATTTGTCATCCGTGATAGATCGGTCCGACTTTGAGAAAGACCTTGTTTTCCGCGGCCTCATTGGTATCTATGATCCTCCTCGACCAGAAACTCGGGACAGTGTGCAGATGTGTCAGAAAGCTGGCATCAGTGTACACATGCTCACTGGCGATCACCCAGAGACTGCCAGAGCCATCGCTGCTGATGTGTCTATCATCCCGTCTCAGGAGAGGATGAAGATGGTACGTGCAGACATCGCAGACACGATGGTTATGGCGGCTCATGACTTTGATCATCTCTCTGATGCCGAACTTGATGCTTTGCCAGAGTTGCCTCTAGTCGTAGCTCGTTGCTCGCCTACGACAAAAGTACGCATGATTGAGGCTTTACACCGCCGTGGTCGCTATGTTGCCATGACAGGAGATGGTGTCAACGACAGCCCTAGCTTGAAGCATGCAGACGTTGGTATCGCTATGGGCCTGAACGGGTCAGATGTCGCCAAGGAGTCTTCCGATATTATTCTGACAGATGATAACTTTGCTTCAATTCTCAATGCCATCGAAGAAGGACGTCGAATCTTTGATAATATTCAGAAGTTCATCCTTCATGTGCTCGCTGCCAACTTTGCATTTGTTATCTGCCTTCTCACAGGATTGGCGTTTAAAGATGAAAATGGTGTTTCTGTCTTTTTCATAACACCCGTGGAAATCATCTGGATGCTGTTAGTCGCTGGAGCCTTCACCGAGACGGGTCTCGGGTTTGAGCAAGCCAGTCCTGACATTCTTCGTCGACCACCCCATAGTGTAAGTAAATCAGACAACATTTGTCAAAAGTCAAGGCTAACCACATTATAGCTCAAATACGGAGTTTTTACTCCCGAATTCCTCGTTGATCTGGTAGTCTACGGTATCCTGATGCTCATCAGCATTCTCGGCTCCTCTGTCGTTGTTCTTTATGGCTTCAACAGCCAGGGTCTCGGTCACGACTGCAACAGTACCTACTCGAAATCATGCGAGACAGTATTTTCTGCCCGGTCAACAGCTTTCGCAACCATGACGTGGGACTTTCTCTTGTTCGCATGGCAACTTGTTGACTTTCGGCGCTCATTCTTTGCCGAGATCTTCGAAAAGGGTGGTAGTTTCAAGGCCTGGGGGAAGAGGCTCTGGAAAAACCCTTTCCTGTTTTGGTCTGTTACCCTCAGCTTTGTCCTTATACCACCTACACTGTATATCCCTGTCATCAACCGGGTGGTCTTCATGCATAGTCCTATTGACTGGGAATGGGGTGTTATCTTTATTGCTGTTGGCGTATTCTTTGCTGGAGCGGAGAGCTATAAGTGGGCGAAGCGAGTTTACTTTCGTCAGACTGTTGCGAAGGAATTCAGAAAGGATATTTCAGATGTTGAGCTATATGTCTTTGGGAGATACATGGATGGTTCTGGGTCTAGTAGTGAATCTGGTCATGATGGTAAGAAGTGTTGACGATAGCGTCTGCATCTTACCTATGGAACACCTATTATCTTCAGGACACCTACGTCTGAATATCGTCATTTCCACATGCACCAGTAAGATACTTCGTCTTTGTTAACTTTGAGCATCCACCTTCCATCATATGAAGGGGCAGTGCAGCTTTTCACTAGCGGCAGGTGTTTATTTCACAATGTCTCAGTGGATAGACGTTGTGTGATTCCAGATACAGCTGATAATGTTTCACTACATACAATTGATATTCTTCGTCCATACTATATTAAAATATTTCACACCATAACACGTTTCGTCTTTTGTACTATTTATTGTGCATTATTTAATGCTTCTACTCCATGCTAACGACCAAGGAATATACCGTCGGCTAGCTAATTCAGTTAGGTCATTTTTTAGTGTTGGGCCTGGAATGTCCCCACGTAAGCCAAGATAGAGGCCTTGAAAATGAGGCATACACTTATCAACCTCAATTCTTAGACATTCTGTAGCCTGGGCTTCAAATCAACCAAGCATCTTACAAACCAGGAGCCGGGATTACAAGATCAACAAAATTATATCCATTTCTGCCACCAACAAACAAAGTCCTTCTCATAAACCGCTGTTCTTGACCTGCTTATTCTACGCTCATTTGCTTAACTCCGAATCGCCTCCGAGTCTTTGTTCCCTTAATAAGCAAAAGGGAGAGCAAAGGCTTCAATTGAAACTTGCATCTCAGATATCCAATGTCATCTTCACCCCCCGACAGCGAAACTATCACTGCTAGTAATGCTCCAGTCGCTAAGAAGGCCTGCCATAGCTGTCGACGTGCTCGATTACGCTGCGACAAGTCTATCCCTCACTGCTCTAAATGCACTTCAAGGGGGGTTGAGTGTTTAGGCTACGGCCGCCTGTTCCTATGGACTGGATCAGTTGCCACGCGAGGAAAATTGGCTGGACAGAGCTCCAGTGCCTCGGTGTGTCGTTTGCCAAAACAGGGCGAAGCACAAGTCACTGAAGTGTCACCTGAAATACCTGATATGCAGATGGGCTCCTTCGATGCACAAGCTGTCGAATCTGGGTCGTGGGCCTTAGCGTCATCTCAAGAAAATCAACTCGTCCTTCAAGATAAGACTCAACCGTGGTCTCCTCCCTCACCTTCTTCACCAACTTCGCCAAGTTCACCATGGACACTTTGTGATCCTTTGTTTCAAGACATGACACATTCGCAACGGTGGTATTTGAATTATTGTACGACTTCACTCGAGACGCCAGTCTTTTAAAATGCTAATCCGTAACTCAGATTCAACTCGAGTCAGCATGGATCTTGTTGGTGATGAACAGACCAAAAGCAACAGGAATCCATATCTGAACCTTTTGCAACTCACAAATGAACATGCCTTTTTGCAACAAATTATCATCGCAGTGTCTGCTGCTCATATGTGCAACTTGTCAAGACCCTGGCTGGGTCCCAACTCATACACGAGAAAAGAAGCACCAAAGAAGTTACTTATGGATGCTCTCGTCGCCAAACAAAAAGGATTGCAAATGATGCCCGAAGCACTGCGGAATATTGACACTATTGGAGCTGATGTAATTCTTGCTACTGTTTTGTTTCTCATCAACTCAGAGCTTATTGAATCTGGTTGGCAAAGTTGGAGGCCTCACCTTGAAGGAGCCAAGAAGCTTTTGAATATGACTGAACCATACGCAAGCTCCGATACAACATTGCGAGACTACATAGTAGCGGACTGCTATGTGTAAGTGGAGAGTCCTGATTTGTAGCAAACTAGTGGCTAACTGGTATTGAAACAGCTACTGCACTTTGAGCTTATCTTTCAACCCATCAACACCAGGCACTCAAGCGTTGTCCTTTGCCCCGGATCAAGTTAAGGCGACACTGTCTAGGACCGACAACTCCTTCTTTTGTTGTCCGCCCGAAGTTCTCGACATTCTACGCGAAACGGCACAGCTACTACATTCCGAATCGCAAGGAGCTGTTTCCAGCCAAGAGTCTTTGATGGGATTCACGAACTTGCTGGACCGCGCGCAACGCCTTGACGTTTTAAAGTGGGCAAAGGACAGAGTACCCGACTCCAACGCAGTAGCTCTCTGGAGCAGTTGCCGAACGGGCTCCGCGCACAGACTAGCAACATGTCTCTACATTATCCAGTTGGCGCCTGCACTGCGCACCAGGATGCCAGACCAAGTTTGCAAAAGTCTCATCCAGGATCTTTACGACACGCTCTTACCATTACCTGACGAGGACCCAAACTTCAAAGCCACGGGATGGCCCACCTTTATTTATGGAACGACGGCAAGGACTCCGGAGAGCCGGGCGTGGGTGATGGATCGATTAAAGATGGTGGCTTCAATATGCCCGTGGGGCTTTTTGTACTCTGCGATTGATACACTGCAGATTCTCTGGGAGAATGATATTGAAGGCGAAGGGTATATGAATTGGGTCAAGAAGCTCAAGGATTTGAACGTCGACTTTTTGATGGTGTAGGTCTGGAGCTGAGATGGGATCATGGGAACACAGGACATTTGATACCACAGCGATGACATTTAAACCATCTGACGAGAGCGATACGATATTGGAAATGAAATCAAGACAACGCTTACATCAATTCCGTTTGATTTAAAATTTTCAAGGAGTTCATCGTCAGGTTTTTCCTTGAATACCCGTTAGGCTGCGACAATCCTTGCCCTTGACCTGGGTTTTAGGAGGCTTTGACCATGAGACATTTTGTTACGTTCCGTGCGCGAATGAAGGAAGCAAGTTATGCAGTCCGAATATGGCCATATTAGAGTCGATAATGGATACAACGGAGTAGGGATATTTAAAGAATGTCCAAAGTTTAGTCTGTGGCAATTAGAAATCATTCATATTGCCGTGCAGACTAACCAACTGTTGGTTAATTGTGTTTTGATCGGGTGACTAAGCTTTTCGCTAAGCCCATTCGTCAATGGCGGCGCATCAAGCATTCCTCGCGAAATCAACGCGGCAAAAACCGTCATGGATCTCTTTCTTGTGCATGTATGCGACAGGTCAAGTCTGAAGACCACATCATGTTCAACGCTGTAAAGCAATAGAATTGCCGAAAAATATGGCCAGAAAGTAGTTATTGACAAATGACAATCAGGGATCATTCATCGTCCAATGTCTAGACTACTATGCACGCGACCTTATCTCCCCACGGAAGTGGTGTGCCGTCTTGCACACCTTCACTCGTCTACCATGACATCAACAGCTTAAACCCGTCGATCCAACCCAGTACCAAACGTACCACAATTTTGCAACGCTTCTACCTATTGAGGTATCGCTCCGGTCTCTCCATTGCGGCCCGACCAGGGTTTATTTATCTTTGACGAACCTGGTGGTGGGGATCGCAAAATAGGTCAAAAAAGATTATATGGGGATTTTGCACCATGCTTATAAGAGGGAAAATTTCCCATTCCCATTCACTTCCCCCCCTTCTGCTGCTGTACTACTTACTCTGTACTACAGGCTTTCCAACTTTTTGCCATATCGTACAATGTCTTGCTGACTCTCGATCAATATCCTCCATACCCATACCTATCCTCCTTAACGCGAGTGAATGCGGCTCCGAGGAGCCGTTTGCTCTAAGACGATATAAATACGTATATACGAAAACTCCACATAAACCAATCACCTCTGCAAATCATCGCGGATGGCCGTTCCGTCTACTCGCGATCTCGATGAAGTCCTCCCGGGCACAAGACGTCTGTTCGCCGACGAAAGAGCAAGCGTCGCCTCAAGCGATACCAGTGTCGAAAAGCATGGCGATGTCATCCTCGTCCCTCCTCCAACAAAGTCCCCCAACGATCCGCTGAACTGGAGTCTTGCGCGCAAGATTTGGCACTCGTTTCTGGTGTGTTACATTGTCACTCTGACTGCTGCTACATCTAATGTTGCCGGCGCTGCCAGTGTGGGTGTCAACGAGAAGTACGGCATCAGCTACGATGTGTTCAACACTGGCGCGGGTGTACTCTTTGTGGCCATCGGATACTGGACTCTTCTGAGTTCGCCGGCGACTCATCTTTACGGACGACGTATTTTATACTTGGTCGGAACTGTATGGGGTCTTATCGGAAATATCTGGTTCGGTCACTTGACCAACACTTCTGATACGGTCTGGTCTCAGCTCTTCGTTGGGGCCTCTGAGTCTGTCGCAGAGGCCGTTGTTCAGCTTTCCCTGCTGGATATCTGGTTCGAGCACCAAAATGGCACATCGCTGGGTATGTATACACTTGCGACGACAGTCGGTACCTATGTTGGACCTCTGATCGGTGGCCACTTGGCTGAGAACATTGGCTGGCGCTGGATTGGCCACATGGGCGCTATTGCTTCGGGCTTCACCCTGCTTCTCTTTTACTTTGGTCTTGAGGAGACTGCTTTCGAGCGCGGTCGCTATATCGATCTTGACCGAGTTGCAGAGTGCGATGCCGTCCATGGTAACTTTGAGGGTGTTCCTGAGCCCACCCCAGTCCATCAGGGCGATCACGTCGTCACGAAGGATGCGACGGAGAAGGGACTATCTCCATATCTAGACGAGGAGGCTGCGATCGCACAAGATACTTCTACGCGACGCCGTGAAGAGGTTGAGCGCAACAGACTGTCAGATTCATTCGCACGCAAGAAGTCGTACTGGCAGCGCATTGCCCTCATCACACCAGCGTCCAACTTGCGTGGACTGGGCTTGGTGCAGTATATCCATCGCCTATGGCATACCATGCGCGTCTTTACCTTTCCCGCCGTTTGGTTCGCTGGTCTGCAGTGGGGAATGCAAAACATTGCGTTGTCGTTCTACCTCACGGTTGAGGAGGATTACTGGGTGAATGAGCCATACAACTACAGCGACTCTGCCGTTGCCAACATGAACATTCCGACTCTCATTGGAAGTATCATCGGCTGTTTCTACGGCGGATACTGTAGTGACAAGTTCATTCTCTGGATGGCGAAGCGCAACAATGGTATTATGGAGGCTGAGTACCGTCTCTACCTCATGGTTCTCTGCGTCGTCATCTTCCCCTTGGGTATGTGGCTATTCGGCATTGGGTCAGCTCAGCATTGGGACTGGCCCATTCCGTATGTCGCTCTTGGCTTCATCGGCTTTGGTTACGGCTGTGCTGGTGATCTTAGCATCACATACCTCGCCGACAGTTACCCGGACATGGTACTCGAGGGCATGGTAGGCGTGGCTGTTATCAACAACAGCATCGCTACCATCTTCACATTTGTGTGTAGTTATTGGATTGACACAGGTCTGCAGAACTGCTTCATTGAACTTGGTGTTCTGAGCTTTGTTATCATCATGACTTCTCTTCCCATGGCGGTCTGGGGTAAGGCGTCCCGTCGCTGGACTTTGGAGCGATACGCCAACTTTTTGCGCATCCGCGATGGCATGGATGTTTAGTTTAGTTGAAGAGCATAGGTATGGTTCTCTGTTATGGGCCGCCGGCCCAACCTCCTCATTGAACCTTATGGTAATTGCCCTCTCCAAGCCTCCCGGTCACTGGGGGAAAATATTGAATTGTTTAAACTGTGCTTAATCGAATTCCCATCTATCTTGTTTTTCTTTCTTTTTCTTCTTCTTCAACGAAAACATCATCATGCGAGACTTGCAAGTCCACTCTGAATCACACTCTAAATCATAAACATCCTACACTTTGAATCATAGGCATCCTTCACTCTGAATCATAGACACTAACTTGAACAGTTTGACACTCGCTTCCATCACCACCGCCCCTCGCGGGCGTCGTCCACAAACAACCACCACCAGCGGCCAGACCGGCCAGCCAGCTCGATTCTCCTCCTCTGATCCTTCAACTCTCCAAGTCCCTGCGCGCGTCTCCTTACCCCAGGGATCTGGGGACGCCCCTACCCCCACAGACCGGTAAGCTCATACCTATCTTTGGTTTAGCAATTGGAAGAGACTAAAGCTAACCTTGATGGCAATTTTATAGATGCATCTCTGTTTAGGAAACCGTCGAGACGGGGCGTTACTCTTCCAAACCAAGAACAATTATAGCTATAATTATTTAAAAATGGGTTCTTCACCCAATATCTCCTATCTCATCCCCACAATCCTCATTTTCACCGTCCTCGCCATCTTCGGCCTCGACGCGCTCCTCCTCCAACTCGAGCGCAATGGCTGGATGGTAGGTAAGCGCGCTCCTGTAGTTTTAAATCAATTGTAGGAAGTTGACAACTATCAAAGGGAAGTTCATTCTATTGCACGTCTTGCGACTTCCCACTTGGTGTCTCTCCCATATCGAAGCTCTCTTCACTCTTTCCTTGATTAGCCAGCTCCTTCTTTGGCCACGGCCACAGTCCCGGCAGCGGCTCATCATCCATAATAACATTAATTTTGGCGCCAGTGAGCTTTGCTTCATAGAAGTAGACAATTCTCGTGTCCTCCCCAACCTCGGCAGCAACGGTGGCGTGAAAAACCCGATCCGGACTTATATCCTCCAACCGAAATCCTGACAGTTGATTAATGTCTTTGGATCTTAGTACCAGGCTGCCTGACCACTTGGGATCGGTAAGGGCGTAATGACGGTAACAAAGCTGTTCTTGATTTGCAGTGACGTCGCTCCACATGATGTAACTCTCGTGTACCTTCACATTCTCTTGACACACGTGAAGTCCTCCCTGCATCAATTCAATGATATCTGTAGCGGAGATGTCAAGTATGGCACCCCAGCCTCCGCTCAGGTCAAGTTCGGATGCCCCATTCTTGAAGTTGTCGATATTTGACCCAAAGTTAAAGATGATGCGCCCGGAGATTCGAGAATGACCCTTTCCGAATATACTTTGGCGCGGTTGGCAGACGCCCCCTGTGGTTAATCGTGTGTTGGAAGGAGCAAGAGGTTGACCAGATTCGCCTAACTCAGATTGAGACAGACGATTTTATTGTTGTGTGGGCCACAGACAGGCGAGAATCGAATTGATGATGGATGACATTGTTGAGGATTTAGTGTCTTGACAAGCGAGAGAGTCAATATTGGACAAGTTGGTGTTATGAAACTGGGAGGAAATCATTTGTCCAAGATGGAGGGGCCTTAATCTTTATATAGGGTATCGAATAAAGGGTTAAGCGGAGGGCATTCTTAAACTTTGTCTAGTATTAGACTTTTCGAAATAGGTAATCAAAAAACACCAACTTTATTAATAGAAGCCTTATTCGTTGAAATTTGATCTGCGCCGACAGATTAGCCTTTGTTGAAAACCCTGAAGGAACTGAGGAGGCATGGACATAACCATAAGGTCATTAAAAAACATCAACAGAAAGAAGCTTTGGGGCGGTAGGTAGATAATTTGGCGTCTAAGTGAAGTAGCCAATGAGATGGTTTCTGGGCAGATCGTGTGTCTTCTTCCACAATCCAACAGTCAGTTGACCCGCGCTAATAAGCGCCAGACGCGCCGGCATGAATAGTATCATGCTTACCCGATGAACCAGCTGGATCACGCCTCCAACTTCACTCCTCTTTCAATCTTCAACAGCTATTATTCTCTTTTCCATCCAGCACTCGAAGTTACTCCTGTACTCAAAACTCTATCAGAAATATGCCCTCACCCTCAAATACAGCCCATGGTCAACCATGGTCTGCGCCCCTAAGACGAGTACGTCGCTGGTTCGCTGCCGGAACAGACGGAACAAGTCGTCAACATCGCGAATTATACCCTCTCAACTTTTGGTTTTGTGTCTTTGTTCTATTTCTGACAAGACTTGGGTCTGAACTTCTCGCATACCCTTGGCCCAACCTCTTGGTGACTGCCATTTGTCGACATTATTACCAAAACGAAGATGGTCATCATGGAGATCCTTCTCATGAGTTCTGTGACGATGAGAGGGTGATGAGTCACTGGGTATCTATGTCGAGACTGATACAGTTCCTCTCACCACTTGCTGGTAAGAGGCAGAACTTCTATCCTGCTTGTGCATTTTCTGACATATTCCAGCTACTGTGGCGCTTATTCCCTTGGGAATGCTTTTGGACAAGGGAAAGGGACGTCTTGCTTTTGCAATTAGCATCCTAAGTACCGTTCTTTACTGGGGATCTATAGCCCTCTTTGGTATTAGCTCGTAACTGTTTGTTCAATACTATGGCCAGTCTAACGTTTCTGTAGGGTTTGTGCAAGTATTTCCTCTCTGGTGCTTTTATATCCCTCCAATCTTTCTACTACTAGGCGGAGGACCATGGGCAATCGACGCTCTTGTCTTTGCTACTCTAAGCAACACGGTCAGACCGGAACAAAGGTATGAGTGAACTAATTCATTTCAACTCGAGTATCAGAGAGCTAATTTCACATGCCAGAACCACCGCTTTCTCTTTCTTACAAGGTCTTTCGGGTATTCCTGGTCTTGTCGGCCCGCTTCTCTATGCTGCATCCATGAGTCCTGACCTCTGGGTTCCGTTTGCGCTTGCTCTCATTATCTACTCTTTAACTCTCTTGCCAGCACTGCATCTTAAGAACAATAACGATCAACATCGTGAGAACAGCGAAACACAAGACGAATCGATACCAGACGAGACTCAACCTTTGCTCAACGCTGGTGATAATGCCGCCCATGAAGCCATTCATCTCAACCAGAGCGGCGGAAGAGGGTTAAGTCAAAAGCTCCACATCTTCACCATATGCTTTGCCTGCTTTTTTGGTTTCTACCTTGCCAAGGGAGCTGTCATTTATACCACAATTTGGGTCTGGTCAAGATTTGGACATGATATGGCTTACGTATGTTTAAACCCTGAACGATTTAACTGCCTGCTGAAAGTTTTCCAGATGAATGTATTCATTTACATAGAAGCCGTTGTGCTGACCACACTGTTTTTAATCGTCCTACCCTTGACCATCTACAGGCTGGACAGAAGTTGGAGAGTCGCCAAGAGAGACGTTATTTTGTCTTGGGCGAGTATCGCTTGCTGTGCGATCGGTACTTTCATCGTCTTATTTTCGCCGAACCTTGTAACTGCCATCATTGGATTTATTATTTCGATTTTAGGATACATCATGCCTGTCTCTTTGCGGTCGTTTCTTGCTTCACAATTCGATAAGGGCTTTTCTGGACGACTATTCGCCGGCATTGCCATAATGGAGACGATCGGTGGTCTGGTCGGACAGCCCCTTGTGGCAGTCACCTACTACACTGCGAGTGTACCTTTTGTCATATCGCTGGTATGCAGTGACTTTCAGAAGCCCTGCTTGCACAAGTAGATACATGCTAACATAAAACTAGGTGACGTATCTGATCATGCTTTTCTTACTTATCAGGCTAGCAATCAGACTTTGATGTGGCGAGGAACAATATACGAACACGAAATCTGAGTGACCAGCATACAAGTCTTGCATCCGGGACGAGACTTGTCCTAGTATTTTATGGGGTGGGGCTTCTCAAAGTCTAATACTTGTCCTAGTATCTTAATCTTAGGTCAATTTGTTCAAGCGAAGGAACGGTTTAGTTTCCCTCGTCATCTTCCATATTGTCTTGCTCAACGAGGCTCAACCCATCGTCACTAATATTTGAAAATTGTGGCTCTACGTTCAATCTTCAACAGAACATGAATACAAGATCGATTGCATATTTCTACGATATGATATGATGATGAATTCGTATCCTGTTTGATCGCCTCGCATATATTTGGCACACTTTGAAAATGGGGCATGGAGGAGGATGCTACCTTATGACCTTAGCCACAGTGCATGAATCAGATCATAGTGTCTCAATACATGCAGAGTTATCAATTACCAAGGTTAGCATAGTTTAGGTAGTCCAAACAGCAGAATTACTACCCTGCACTAGTCTAGATGACTGAGTCTCGATATAGTTACACATGTAGAAATGGAATAAGGACCAGGAGTACAAAAAACGTGATTTGTTTAAGAATAATTAAAATTATTACATCCGCGTACTCGCTTACCTCGCTTTTATAGTCATGAACTGTTACATTGCATACAGATACGATTCGGAAGATCTACAAGATTCGCTACAATCTAACTGCATCCAGGGACAAATATGCCGGCGCTTGATGCAATCTACCGGTAGTTGTGGGGTCTGTTTTCGGTATCGGGTCCTTCTAAATTCCCGACCGGATGAGATCCGTCTCCGTGATCCAAACAAGTTAAGATCTGCGAAGTCTATACGAAATATCCTGTAGCATAGCAGATGTTACGAAATTGTAAATATATAACATAAACTGAACTCATCCAAGAGTTATGTAGTTGAATGACCCAACCATCACATCAGCAACTACCTCAATGGCAACTGATATAGATCTTGTTCTGGGCAAGTCCCAATATGCCCTCTTTTGTGGAATCACTCTTTTCTCCTTTTTCATTTTGAAGTACTCCCTTCTTGACAACTGTGGGAAAAACTACCCATACATCAACCCAAAAAAACCATTCGAGTTTTCCAACCAACGTGTCGTTCAAGACTTCATCGAGAACGCCAAGGACATCTTCACCAAAGGTCGATCCTTGTACAAAAACACACCGTACAAGGCACACACAGATTTGGGGGATGTTTTGGTAATTCCCCCTGAGTATGCCGACGCTCTCAAGAGTGAACGTAAGCTGGACTTTTCCGAAGTTGCCAAGGATGTAAGTATTGAATTGTGCGAATAACAGCACAGGTCTGTGACTGACTATCATAGGATACTCATGGTTATATCCCTGGTTTTGAACCTCTCGGGTCCCCGTTCGATTTAGTTCCTCTTGTGAACAAATACTTGACAAGAGCGTTGGCCAAACTGACGAAACCTCTTTGGGTTGAAGCTTCTTTGGGGGTGGACAATGTTCTTGGTAACTCGACAGGTACCTTTAACTTCAACAGTCGCTCGAATGGGAGAAAGAAAAGGCTAACACAGCTTAGAATGGCACCCAATCAACCCTGGAGAAGATATAATGCGAATCGTTTCCCGCATGTCCTCAAGAGTCTTCATGGGCGAAGAACTCTGTGCGGACGATGACTGGCTCAAAGTGTCAATCGAATACACCGTCCAACTCTTCCAGACCGCCGATGGTCTCCGCAACTATCCTCGTTGGGCCAGGCCCTACGTTCACTGGTTCCTACCATCCTGCCAAAGTGTACGAAGGAAGCTACAAGAAGCTCGTGATCTACTCCAACCGCATATCGAGCGTCGAAAGGCCGCTAAACAAGAGGCCATTGCAGAGGGACGACCATCGCCTTTTGATGACTCGATCGAATGGTTCGAGAAAGAGTATGATGGCAAGTCGGATCCTGCTACTGAACAGATTAAACTTTCTCTCGTGGCGATTCACACGACAACTGATCTACTAATGGAGACAATGTTCAACATTGCTATGCACCCCGAACTGCTTGGTCCCCTGAGAGAAGAACTTGTTACTGTGCTCAGTACTGAGGGACTCAAGAAGACATCGTTGTATAACCTGAAGCTCATGGATAGTGTTATCAAGGAATCTCAAAGACTTAGACCTGTCGGCTTAGGTAAGTGACGTGTCTTGCTTCTGCAGCTGTACCATGCATTAACAACCACATCAACAGGCTTGTTCAGAAGAATGGCACTGGCAGATATAAAACTTCCTAACGGCGACGTAATCAAGAAAGGCACCAAGATAATATGTGACACGACTCACCAATGGAACTCCGAATACTACCCAGACGCCTCCAAATTCGATGGGTACCGCTTTCTACGCATGCGCCAGACGCCCGGCCAGGACAAACACGCTCATCTAGTCAGCACCAGCCACGATCAAATGGGTTTCGGACATGGAATTCACGCTTGTCCGGGCCGCTTCTTTGCCGCAAACGAGATCAAGATTGCATTGTGTCATATGCTGCTTAAATACGACTGGAAGATGCCTGAGGGCGTTGTACCCAAGTCGAAGGCGCTTGGAACGACTCTTCTGGGGGACCGGGAGGCGAGGTTGATGGTTAAAAGGCGGGAATTGGAGGTCGATATTGATGCTATTGAGAGTAATGAGTGATGGGATTGGATGAGACGTGGTACATTCGCGGAATTCTAAAGTTATTATCTAGTACTTTGCACGTAAAAGGTTAGGTGGATTGCCTAAGTTAGCTCACAACTTAGGGGATCTATTCACTTTATGAATGCGCAGTTTGTCAACTTGAACGATGGTCTTGTCGCTACTGATAATTATGTTATAATTATATCAGTTTTTTATAGTAGTGCACCACCACTACCACGAGCATCGCCACCACAACCCCCACCACCGCGGTCACCATCAGTATTAGCCAGGGGTACACCAGCAGCCCAAGCCTCTCATCCACCCTTATCTCAATTATACTCTCCCGCGTCTCGGGACACACCCCGGTCACTGGGGAAGAACGCCCCGTCTCGGCGGTTTCCGAAGGGTTTCTATCAAAGTACATAAAGGTTAGCTTCAGCCTCTTCCATTTGCTAGGACAAAGGCAGATAGATAACATGAACTTACCGGTCCGCAGGGGCAGGGGCGCCCCCAGATTCCCGGAGTGTGGAGGCGGGAGGAGAGTATTGAAGGGAGGATAATGAGGCTTGGTCTGGCTGGCTGGCCTGGCCGCTACTGACGGTGGGTGCGGCGGCGGCGGTTGTGGTTTTGCGGCGATGCCCGCTGGTAGTGGTGGTGAAAGCGAGTGTGATACTATCCAAGTTAGTGTTTGTGATTTAGAGTATATGATATCTGTGATTTAGAGTGTATAATATCTGTGATTCAGAGTGTATAATATCTGTAATTCAGAGTATATAATATCTGTAATTCAGAGTATATAATATCTGTAATTCAGAGTATATAATATCTGTGATTCAGAGTATATAATATCTGTGATCTAGAGTAGACTTACAAGTTTCTCATTTTGAAAATGTTTAACTGAAGAAGAAGAAGAAGAAAAAGAAAAGAAATCAAGATAGAGGAAGATTCGATTAAGTACAGTATAAATCGATTCAATGGGAAAGCGCACTCCAGTAGTTTCAGATTAACTGTAGGGGGTTAATAACCACCTAAGAAGGAAGTTCATTCTATTATCCTGTCCGGTAACTTCCTTCTTCATATCTCTACCATATCAAAGCTCTCTTTAGCCTCCCTTCACAAGAGGCTCGGATGCCTCCTTCCCGAAGTTGTCGGTATATGATGAAGCTCAGGAGAATCCGCAAGATTTTGGGTGCTGGCTATTAGTTCCGAGTATGTTTTCGTACAATTGGGAAGGGCCATGTGTTAGCAGACTACCCATATTGAAAGTCATACTGTTGCAAGGAGAAAGATGCTGGCCGGGTTCGCCTGATTGAGATTGAGATAGGCGAAAGTATGATTGCTCTGCTGGCCATATCCGTAGACAGTCGAGAAATGAATTGAGGTTCTGGTTTTTGGTGATAGTAATGGGTTCCCTAGTTGATAACATCACGAATCTCTCACGATAGAAGCAGCGTTATTTGGTCAATTGACTAGATAATCCGCACCGAGCCTTTGGCTTCGGGCTTCTTCGTCTAGACTTCTTCCAGCCAGCTATGACTTAAAGGCTTCAGCCGCCGTCATCACCTGCCTCTCTAACCGGTTAAACCACTCGTCATATAAGACGGTTAGCTCGTTAAGTGCCTTAAGGAACTTGTTTTGCTGTCTAGATGGTTTAACCTTTTCCTCTGAGATAACCTTTTTAAGCCGCCGTATTTCCTCTAGCCTTTCCTTCTTATTATTTTTATATAAGATTAGGAGATCTAACTCGTAGGTAAAGGCTATTAGCCTGACCTTTGCGAGGGTATCTCTCTTCTTTATCGTATAGAGGTTTATTGCCTCTGTATACAGCTTGGCATCTCTATTGCATCTGACCGCAGTCTTGATTGCATTAGAATGCAAGCTATTGGGGTAGTGACCGGGACTGATAGCCTTTGGCTTAATGATTGGCATCATATACGAGAACTACGATAGGTTAGCTATGTGCAATAAGAGACCGGGATCGACTGACTTTGGTCTTGCTTGGTTGGGCGATGTGTTATTGGCTTGCCAGTTGACTGAGGTTGCAAGAGGAAGAAGTTGCTGCTGTCTTTAGCGTGACAGAAGCTTCCTTTATAAGTCACCTCTATTATAAGGTTTATGCCGAAAGAGTCATGCCGTGGAAGAAACCTTGTCTTGAGAGAACCTTAGATTTGATCATTATTGAAAATTTGATCTGCGCAGACAGATTAACCTTTATTGAAAACCTAGAGGAAATTGAGAAGGCCTGGGCAAAAGCTTAAGGATCATAAAAAAAAATAATAGTAATGGGTTAGAATTAGACCCGTTGTTATTATATAAAAAAAGTTGAGAAAATTATCGGCTCAAGATTGCCAGCCTTTAGTCCTTGTATAATAAAATATCTTACAATGAAGGATATATAAGTTGTCTCTGATTCAAAGACACTTTCACTTTGAGTCACTGATTTTAATAATCGTTATAGAAGCCAAGGGCCGCCTAGAGCTAGCCACGACGACGAGGAGATGCAGCGTCTTCCCCCGGAAACCGAAGGGAGTCCAGAGACGGGAGTGGGCTGGCATATGTTGATTCTCTTGTACTGGCTGGTTGCGTTGGCGACCGTGGCGGTGATAACCAAGCTTTGTTGTGGCCAAATATAATTATCATTATAATTATATCATCAATACACGACCTTCGTTTTGGCTCGCTTTCTCTTCTCAAGGCTGATAAAGTGATATGACGGCTAAGTTTACATGAATAATTACTGCTTATAAGCAGCAGAAAAGTTGGCCTTCAAGTGTTGGAGTATAAGGATAAACGGTCTATAATTCTAATTCGATTGGTAAATAGGTACTAATACCCTACCGATTTTGTCCATCATGCTTCCTAAGGTGTAGCTCCAATCTTACTGTTACATGCGCCGCTATGTCATTACCAAGGTAAGTAGAGATGGACAAATTATCATCATTATTTTGCAGATGAGCGCTTTGCCATGAAGAGAAAAAGGCTTCCGAGGAATAGGGAAACACCTGCAAATATCTGTGCACCAAGATAATCCCCTCCATAATGCCTAATGATAATTCCAGCAATCGGAGGTCCAGTAAGAGTCGCGATACTGTTAGTTGTGCATATCATACCCATTCGGACACCTTGCTTTCGTACATCGGTCGTCAAGTCCGACAGGGCTGGTGGATACAGGCTCATACACGCACCAGCAAGGAGACCGTAGACACTAGCCCAAGCGTACAACCCTCCTACTGTGGACACACCTGGCCATGAAAAGAGGCAGACGGCTGAGATGAATGATGCGGGTATAATGCATGTAATGCTTCCGAAGTGATGTGCGATGGCGTTGGGAAGCGATCGCCCAATGATTCCGACACCGTTGACGACGAGTAAAAGATTCAGCGCATCCGAGTACGCCAGGGGCTTGTCCAATTGCGAAGTTGCAAAGGATGCCATGTAATAGAATGGGAAGAATGTGCCCCAGAATACCTGATCGAATTAGCAGGTGTTTGGCTTGACTTGAATGGGTAAACTTACAAAGAAGATCCCAATTGCGAAAAATAGGTACCCCTTTTCCTTGAAGGATGCAATGTCGACCCAAGGGCCAGCCTTTCTTGGTGGTAATCTCGGACGGAGGAGTAAATTCGCCATTATCAAGGTTACCAGCTGTACCAAACCTATCGCTCTTACTGTCCAAGCAAACCCGATTCTGCCGAGGAGCTGCCTCGCCATTGAGGGGAAAATGAGGCCTCCTACGGGACTTCCTGTCGAAACAATGCCAAAGGCCAACGCCCTTCGTCTCTTAAAATACGTCGAAACAACAGCCAGACTGGGGGTAAACATGAGGCCGTTTCCCAAGCCGGTGCATAGTCCTTGCGCGAGGAGTAGTTGCCAGAAGGTATGGCTGAGGGACGTCATGAAGACGCCGAGGAGGGTCAGGACTGAACCTGCAGCAAAGGTAGCACGAAAGTATCCGGCATCAGTTAAACGGCCGGCAAATGTACCGATAAAGAACAAGGCGGCGATCTGGACGGAACCGATCCAGATGATTTGGTTTGCGGGATTGGGGAGATGGTTTGTATAGTAGGTCTGAAAGACGCCAAAGGAGCTATTGTATCCCCTACAGTTGGTTAGTATTGCTCATCTGATAGTCAATTACAGGCAGGTAGTTCGTACCATGAGTTTAGCATCATTATATGACCAGCAATGGCTAGACTGTCAGCTTTATTGTACCTGTAAGTGGCCAAGAAGCGCTTACCTGACGACCATGCCCAGAATCCACCATCTGGAGGAGGTCCAGGATCTTTGTCGGCGACTGAAGTGCGACTCAATACACGATCCAGAGCCGAGCGAGCACCTGGTAGTTGCTGCCTCTCTTTTTCTGTTTCAATTTGACAAATGCCATAGTCTTGCTCAATCCTCATATCAAGATCTGTTTCTGCGTTGAATTGACTAGGCTCGCCGTCTGAGCTACTTGAATCGTGTCCCTTCTCAATCTCCCTCTCGGGAGATCTGGGCACTTGATCACTTGGGGAGGCCATTCTCGATAGAGTGATGGGGGATGATTATACGGGAGACTATTATAGGGGGGTGAACAAATTAATGAGTATTGTAAGATGGCAATTGAACCTCAACCAAACATGACCACTAAATCGCCTATAGAGAATCATCCAAACAAAAGAAACATCGGCCTCTCACTCATTTTAAGAATTTTTCTTTTCGATGGGACTGTTGGGAAGGAGCCACTCACTAATTAGCGAAGCGGAGCTTTTGCGGTTTGGCGAGCGGAGCATCTCTTGTCAAAGAAATAATCCTCCAACAATACCAACAAATAATTGCCATCATCGACTTCCTCAATCGTAATGATGCCGCCGAAATATTGTAACGAGTATCGTTCAGTTGGTCGATCCAGAGTCGCATGCGAATCTTGTAGCAAGTGTCATCGCTTTGCCAACGTGGAGTGCTCCCTCGATGCTCTGCCCTCAGGGAACCGGAAAGGCCCGATTATCGGGCGAATGCCCCATACGTTTCAAATTCGTCTCTGCGTACTCTGTAGCTAGAAAGCACCTACTCAACGGAAAAGCATACTAGAAGACTGTAGGTTCGTCAAGACAAATGCGAAAACATGGGGGTCAAGTGTTTTAAACCAATCTAAGGAATCAACCCTCATAAAAGCCATCATTAGCGCCAACAACAGTTACAGTTCGTGTTCATGTCTCTATGAGTTACAGGATGCCTTGCCGCTATATATTAGATGACGAACGAAATGGGCATGTCGTGAGTCCATTGTCTGATAGATCACCACATTCACTTACACTGACTGGTACCTCCACCATAGGGTACCCACTCAGGCCAATCGGCCTATTCGCTACGGAGTACATACAAATGAACTACTGCTCCATTTGACTGTCACCACTACGGCTGATCGCCTCTACACTGGACACAGCTACAAGGAAAGTGCGGTCTAGAAACTGTTCAATTTGGACGACTTCACTATCTTTTCGAGAACAAAACTATCGCTATGCCAAGTTATCGACGCAGAATCTCATCCTTACGCTTCTGGAGCAAGGAGTAGTATTCCTGGATGGGAGTGTTGCTCGTAGGGACTCTGTCACCTTCAAAGTTACCCTTTCCATGTCCGTTGAAGTGCACCTTCCAAGCTGTAACAAAATTAGCACATGGATCCATCCCGCGTGATTAACAAACTTACTGCTGGCATCAAATCCAAGGTACGACCAGCTGTCGTTGAGATAAGCCTTCTCGGTACCAACGCGAATTGTCTTGACCAGTCCCATCTGCCCAGGTGCCGGTCGAAGTTCTTTCAGATCGGCGACAAGCTTAATCAGACCGGTAACGAAAGCGAGTGCAACGTCCTTGGCAAAACACTCGTGTTGACCGTAGCTAAATGCCGATACGTCTTGAACCTTGCGCTGGGCGTTAAACTTGTCGGCATCTGGAACCTCCTTGGGGTTGCGTCCGGCTTCGCCCTGCGTGATCGTTAGAAATCTGATGCCAAGGCAATGGCTTGTGATGACTTACAAGCATGAGAACAACGGCTGTTCCAGGCGCGACAGATTGACCATCGACTTCACCTGCTGTCTTAGCGATACGAACGTTGCGCTGAGAGCTCGTCATGCGCTGAGCTTCAGCAACGTAGGCATGAAGCGTCGCATCATCACCTTTTTGGGCAATAGCCTGGACTTCAGCCCAGACGGATGCGTTCTCGGGGCGCAAGAAAAAGGCCAAGACCTCGTAGAACTATACACTTGGTCAGCGCAGTACTCCCACCTTCACGCAAGCTAACTTACGGTTGTGACGGGAACGCCAATTCCTCCAAAGGCGGTTAGCCAGAGGTTATCAGTAACATGGTCAATTGAGTTGCCCTGTGCAAGAAGCTCCTCAACAAGCTTGAGACCACAGGAGCGTAGCGAATCCTTTTTGAGATACGACTTGGCGCCAATTCTGTTAGAAACGGCAGAGATCAGGCCGATACCTCGAGGACGTGCCACCTCGACCTCGGAAACGAGCTTCTTGGTCGACTCATATATCTTCTTGACACCTTCTTGGGCACGACGTCGGCGGTTGAACGCCTGTCCTGGGTCGTTGTTATTGACTCCCCAGATGCGGATGTCAAGGAGGCTACGGTACAGCTCTGCAGCGCCAAGTTCTCCGTCAGGGTTCTCATCTGTGCGCATGTCGAAATAGAACATGTCTGATAGAAGTTGTGCGTTAAGGGGAATCGCAACATCGCGGATGATGTCAATCTGGTCCAGACCCTTCTTGAAATTGAAGGACTCCTTCTTAATAAGCTTGCCACCCTCACGCTCGATAAAAGCGTGCACGGCATCGTGGAGATTAGGAACCTTCTTAATCGCCTTTGTCCAGTCGGCGCGATGCTGATAGTTCTTGGCCTCATCGCCCGCAAGCATGAACCAACCATATTCCTTCTTGCCGGGGAACAGGTCGTTCAAGGGCTTGAGCCAGGGTACGACGTACTGCTTTGTGTTGCCGAGGACCTTTTTGATGGTCTCGCCAGACATTGTCACGGCGACCTTGGCTGGTGGCTTTGGATCATCTGTTGTATACTGGTCAAAAGTGCCAATCTCTTTGGCGATCTTCTCATTGGCGCTCTTGGTGTACATGGGCTGCATGACTGAGATGGAGTTGTAGGGGAACCAGTTAGGGACACCGCGCTGGATGAGCTTGTACAGCATTGAACCACCAAGGGTCTTGTAGTCCTGCTGGACTTCGTTGTAACCCCAAGCAGTGAGGTTAGATACGGTGTAATCAATCGTGTTGAATCTGTCCGAGCGCACAAGTGTGACTGCATCAGAGAGGACAGCTCGACCGACCGAGTAAGTCGGCATGATACCAGATCCCGGGTTGCGCTGGGGCTTGATATCCTCGACCATAAGGCCAGGGTAGAGCTCAACCATATCAGGATCAGTGTACAGCTTCTCAAGAATGTTTGCAATCTCGGGATCCGAATTGATGTCGCTGAAGCTGTCGTAGCGCTTGAGTCCGAAGAACTCACGGAACTCATTCAGAGAGGCGCATTGCCACTTGCGGCCCTGAATAATACCAAGCACTTCAACGACCTTCAAAGCCTTGGGAACCATGCGAGCTCCAAAGCAGCCAGCAGGGTCCTCCATGGCTGTCTTGAGAATGTTGACAAGATCTTCATCCTTGAAGGTACCATCGGCTTGACGCTCAAGGCCGTCAAAAGTTCGGACACTAGGGTCCTTAGGGGTGTTAGCCTCAAAGGTCATAAGAGCTTGACCAAGTTCAGTCCAGCTAACGTCCTGAAGGTCCTCCGCCTTGCGGCCGGGGAAGAGCTTGAGGAAGAAGCCATTGATCCAGCGCTCATCTCTCTTGGAGATGCAAGAGTGGAAGCGGTAGAGAAGGTTGAACTCGACGCTGACCTGGTTACCGACACCGCGAGGAACTCCTTCGCCATCGAATTGCTTATCAATAGCAACACGAGGGTCCAAAGTCCAGTCACTGGCGGAGTGGTGTGTGTTGGTGATGGCTCGAAGATAGTCATGAAGGCAGATGTTGATGTACAAACCACCTGTGATGAGTCGAGCCACGTTGAAGAGATCGTGGTCCTGCTTGGCAATTGCCTTGGCCTTTTCTTCCTCAGTAGCATTGGGGGGTGTAGATAGCGAGAAACGCCCATTCTCGTTGATCTTGAGCAAGATGTCGGCAACATAGTTGTGGAAACGGCTGTAGAGTACAAGCATCACGTTGACACCAGCAGGTTGGCCCAAGAGACGCTTCTCATGGAAGGTGTCAGGCTTGAGCTTACCCTCCTTCATGGTGCGGATCTCAAGCTGGTCTTTGAGAGAAGAGCCGTACAAAGGGGCAAGGTCAAGGTATGACGATGTGTCAGACTTGTTCATGTCTGTGCGGTTTGTGCGGAAAATGTCATGAATGATGATGGCAGCATGGTAGAACAGCATGGACGAGATACCGGCTGGGTTTTCCTTGAAGGAGCCTTCATCGCGAGCCATAAGAAGATCAAAGAGCAGACCAGGATCGGGCTTGACGCCATGGAGGCGCTTCTCAGTCTTGACCGACTTGGCATAGGGAGTACCAGCTTTACCCAAGTTTGGCTCAAGGATGTTGTTGAAGCTTCCATCAGGCATACGGTACTGGTGGAGACCGTCGGGTGCTTGAGGGACCTGTTCTCTGAGGGTAACATTGGTACCTGGTACTTGAAACTCGATTGTGTCGTATTGTTCGCAGTGGCTCTTGTGATCTGGCTCTGCGCCGGCAACTTCATACTTGACGTCGCCGCCAACGTAGCTCAATGGGGGGTGTTGAAGGTTACCCCAAAGAGTGTCGATGAGCTTGTTTGTAAGAGCGGTGCGAGCCTTGGAGGAACGAGGTAAGGCAGTAAGGATACCGATGAGGAGCTCAGTTGTGCTAACTCTGTTAGTGAAAGTAATTGGGTTCAATGAACGATAACTTACCCCTTCTTATCATCAAGAGGCTGTCCCTTTTGAAGAAGCTGCTTGACAAGAGCCAAGAGATCAGCAGGACTAGCCTGGCTTCGAACACCAGCAAAATCCTTCATCAGATCAGCAACGAGCTTCTCAGGGTTGTCGAGAAGACTTGAAGGGTCTTCCTTGGAGGTGTCCTTGTAAGACTCTCCGGCCTGATACTTTTCGTTGAACGACATGATGAAGATCTAAACCCTTACTGGCTTTTGAGAGAGAAGATCTAAGAAAGTGAATAAGGGGTTCCTGACTTCTCATCAACAGCATGTCCTTCCAGTCTTTATAGACGATTCATGATTAGCCGGTCTCTGTTGCGAGCGGTAACTACGCCATGCACAGACATATTCGAGTCCCCTCATTGAGGCCTTGAAGTCGGTGGCGTAGTTGAGCAAGGTCTGTTTGTGGAACAGGACTTGATGTGCATATCGGTCATCTCTCTACCAATGCCATCTATCATCAAGAGAAGGAGCTATGAAGGAGCTATCAGCTGATGCGCAATGAAAGAAAGAACAACATCAAGAGCCGGAATACGATATTGTGACTTGATTCGTCCACAAGCTGATCTATGGGAAGCAAGCTGCGACAAGAGGGGTCGAGAATATGATGTCTTACTCGTAATACCTCGAGACGGGATGCAATGGGATGCAAGATCTATCTACGTGGGCAACTGTAGTGTTGCCGCTTTGGCGGTGACAGCCACAATGGCATGTGAGATTGCAGATGAGAGTTCAGCTATGCAGATGTTTTCTCAACCTGGAAACTCGTTCAGGTGTGTGAGAACTTTTGAGTTGCGATGTTGGGACAGTACTGATCTCCAAGTTCACATTCCCTGTATGTATCGGAATGAAGCCCCAAGCCAACCCTACGTACGTCGCATCACATTCCGACCTCAGTATGCAGATCAAGGTCCTTCAGCCAATTCTAGTTGCTCTTTAGCAACTGGCCAATGCGTACGGTCCGTTCCGGTCAACAAGCGCGGGGTTATTAAATAACGATGAGACTCAATTGGCCAACCCAATCTGCCGATGCTAGACATTGTCTCATATATTGCTGACTGGCGTTCTCTTAGCGGAGGACCCCTCTTCTCCCTTGTGCAACACACAGTGGATGTCGATCATATCATAACGCATCATATTACTGAAGGAGACACGGCCCGTCATGGCAAATAGCTACTGCTGCTGCTCCATGTCTCAGCAAGCCATTCCGTCGTGTACCAAAGCTGAAATTGAGAGAGGGGTTGTGAGACCTACAGTTCATGGCACCATTATGATTTGTTATCACAGCCAAGCGATTGGCTTCAAAAACGATACTGCATGTATTGTTGCCGTTGAGAAAGTCTTTTTAAGTTGAGGAAAAGCAAAGTGAAAAACGGTGAGCCTGAATGCGTCAGACTTGCAGCTCAATGTCAGACAATTAATTTCAGCAACAACTAGTATCAACCTCACGATCAATTCTAACAAAACAATTGTCAAGTACAAGCATGGAGAACGAGGCCTTTAATGTCGAAACTTGGGCCGAAACTAACCAGAATCAATCTCGATGGGCCAATATCAGGGTCCAAGAAGATGAAGATGTTGTGTCACCGTCACCGACCTTTCACAAACCCATCGGATGTGTGCATGTCCTATCCCCGCTTCTGACAAGACCAGCCCAGCAAGTAACTCGCTTTACATGCAGTGCAATGCAACTTGAATTGTGGCTTGCTGAAACAAAAACTGCAACTGCTCGTAACAGGACACGGCACAAGGTCTCACAAACAATCTCGGCCATCCGAAGAGCGAGGAACTGATAACAAGACTTGTCTTGTTGATCTCCTTCTTCTCTCAGTTGTTTTCAGCCATGAAAAGGGCAACTTTTATCGCCTTGTGGCTTGCTGAGGCATGCGTGGTTGGGTTGACAAATCAATATTCTCCGATTTAGTCTCCCTACATAATCATGCTATCTTGAGCGGCTGGTCTGAGACCAAGTTTGAGAAAACGAGACTGTGAACAAGAGGGGTGCTTTTGTATTCTCATGTATACTTTTGTTGTTTCCACGTCATCATTCCATGTTGGGGCTACACTAGATGGACATTGCCGCAACTCACGGTGAAGCCGCCCGTTCGTAAGGGAGGACATGGACTGTGACTTTGCAGGAATAATTGGTGCTTGGGATGAGATTGTGATCAGGAAGAGGGGTTTGGGTGTTTCCCGCATAAAGAAAGCTGTTCTAGTCCCCCAGACACAGTTCTCGTCGTCTCTTTGCACTTTCCACTCATACCCTTCTTCTGATATTCACGATGCCGCATGCTGAGACAGTCGACTCTACAGAGCCCAAGAAGCTCATCCTGTGCTTCGATGGCACGGGAAATACCTTTAGCGGTTCCAATGCGGATACCAACGTGGTCAAGATCCTACGGAAGATGGATCGCAATCATCCGAACCAATACCACTACTATCAAAGTGAGAGATACCCAGCCGCCGACTTCAGACAACTGTTGCTGATACTTTTCAAGCCGGTATTGGTACCTATGATATCAATGAAAAGTCTGTGAACAAGACTTTTGTTGGTGAGATCGGCAGTAGTATTGCAAAGACTGTGGATCAGGGCTTTGGAACCACGTTCGATGCACATGTCATTGCTGGCTACCGCTTTCTCATGAGGTACTATGAGCCTGTAAGTTGCGCTTTCTACATTCTGTTACCCGGAATGTTGACAACCTTCAGGGCGCGAAAATATATGTCTTTGGCTTCAGCCGAGGTGCTTTCACTGCCAAGTTCCTCGCCAGAATGCTCAACAAGGTCGGTCTTCTTTGCAAGGGCAACGAAGAAATGGTTCCTTTTGCATACCGTCTCTATCAACGTCATCTGCAAGGCGAGATCAAAGACAGTGAGGTAGCCCAGTGCTCCCATGGTCATGAGCACGATGGAGATGAATCTCACTCCCACGCTGGTGAAATCCGGCTACCGGGCCAGGCTCCCACTGATGTCAGTGACGAGACCAAAGAGGCTTCGAACGAGATTGAGGCCTTCAGCCAGACGTTTTGTCGCAAAGAGACGAACTCTGATGGCGAAGAGGAGAATATCAAGGTATTCTTCCTTGGCATCTGGGATTGCGTTGCTTCTGTTGCTGTTCTAGAGCGCAAGGCCCGCATACCTGTTCCCGTAACTGGGACAGCACATCACGTTCGTCACGCGGTGGCTATTGACGAGCGTCGTGTTAAGTTCAAGCCTGCTCTTCTTGCACAGGATATCAGAGCTGCGGTTCACAACCGCAAGCCAGCCGCTGAAGAAGACATCAAAGAAGTCTGGTTCCCTGGTAACCACGGGGATGTCGGTGGTGGCTGGCCCGTCGTGGTAGCGGAGCAGGCCGACACCAAGAATAAACAGCCTCTGCTGTGCTCTTCTGAGCAGAGCCTGGTTGGGGAAAACGGCTCTGCTCATCCGAAGCCTGAGGTGGTAAAGCTGTCGCTCTGGGGCCGCTTCAAGAATGCCATCAAGACATGGAAGGCCGACAAGGCGAGCACTGATCTGAACAACGACTGGCTTCAGATGAGTGACATTCCTTTAGAGTGGATGATTCGCGAAGTCAAGAAGTGCGGCGAGAAAGACCCAAGTGCTCAAGTCCATTGGTGTCACAGTCTTGAGCCATTTGAGGATATGATGAAGAATCCCCAGAGACGTATGGAAGCGACCCACGGGTTCATGCATGACACGCTTGCTTTTGGGTATGGAACTGCATTTTTCAAGGTGCTCATGTGGAAGTTTATGGGTAAGTATCTACATCTCATCTCAGTCATTGATTAGGTATGGATCTGACATGAACAGAATGGCTCCCTTTTCTCACTCGCTGGGAACTTGACGACGCGACAAGCGACAATGTCAAGCTTCTTGGATGGAAACCTGTCACATTCCCTCCCAACATGGGATCATACCGTGACATTCCCCGCGGGGCAGTCTTACATCGGTCGTTGCTTGATCGGCTGCAAACATTCCCCGACTATGAACCCGCCAACAATCACGGCGACAGGACAAACGATTGCTTCAAGGGCCGTAACAAAGCCCTAGTGTACACGGGTAAGGTGACGGACAATTTGACTCCAGAGCAAGCTGAGCGATTGAGAGAGTCACATTTCAGGATTCACTCAGAAGGAGGGAACTTGGTTTGGGAGAAGGATGAGCGACATCAGACGTATGACTTTAACCCTTTCTTCAAGGATGCTGATAACCGGGGACATGTCCACTAGGTAGTTAAATGAGATGGCAAATGAGGTGCGGGTACTAGTGTTGATCAGACGGGGAGAAAACCAAGTTTGTATCTACTTGTTGTTGGTTGTTGTCACCAAGGTATAGGGCCGTAGATCGTATGGATATACGAGCTGTTGTCTCTGAATTCCAGCGTCTTGAGATACGCAGATAGCGCTGAAGTTTCTTGTTCAGGCAATTCGTCCGCTGTAGTGGAGAGTCTCCCCGTGATCGGTTAGCTGAGAACTACTAAGGTAACTACTAACCTATGGGCAGGCTCCACAGCAGGGCTTAATCAGTGCCTACAGGTACTCACTGTAGCGTTTAATGGTATCTGTCGGAACCTGCAGGGCCGAACTCTTGATTCCCACTTTCATTATGGGCCATGAAGAAGAAGAAAAAACCTGGGGCGCTTCCAGGGGATCCTAGCAATGAAACAAGCCTCGTCTCTTGTTTCTCGTCTCTGTTTTGGGTCAGAGACGAATTGTTGTAAAGGGAGTCGCAGACATTGATCAGTTATTTGTTAAAGAGTACGGATACCAGGCCTCCCTTCATTCCTCCCTTCTCTGTTCAGACCCAGCCGAGACATACCAAACAAAACACAACTTCACGATGCAACAAAAAACATCACTACTCGTTCTTCTTGCCAATGCGGCTGCTGTCCACTCAATTGGCATCCGAGCTTCCGAGTGTAGAGACGTCCACGTCTTTCTCGCAAAGGGAAATAACGAGCCCTACCCAGGACGGCAGGGCGTATTAGCCAAAGCCATTTGCGACGGCTATAAGAGCTGCGACTACGAAGACATCATCTTCAACAACCCTCTCGAAGCACCCTTTTGCGACTCGGTCACCGAGGGCGTTGTCAATGGCAAGAAGCAGATCACGGAGTACAACAAGAAATGTCCCAAATCAAAGCTCATCGTCAGCGGTTACTCGCAGGGTGGACAGGTTGTCGGTGATATCCTTGGCGGTGGTGGAGGTGTTTTCTTCCAAGATTGTGTCGAGGACAACATTGCCGGCTTGAGCCCCGATTCTAGGCCCGGTAGCAGCAGTAAGCCGTGCCCTCATCCTGCCCAGTGCTTTCAACAAACATTATGTGACGTAACTAACAAATTTTCTCTCTCTCAGTTGTCGCGGCCATGGTATTCGGCGATACTCGGCACACAGCGGATCAGCCATACAATGTTCTCTCAGGCGTTGGCAAGAACGGCCTCTTCCCTCGCCCCGCAGACCAGCTCGCCAACTTGGCAGGCTACGGCGATGTGTTCCACGCGTATTGCGTTGCGACAGATCCCATCTGCGCGCAGGGCAAGGACGTAAAGACACATCTCAACTACTTTGATGTTTTCACAGAAGAAGCTGCCGATTGGGTCAAGGAGAGAGTCGAGAAGGCTGGTGGTGCTGCTGAGGTGGACGATGAACAGAGCTCGACTGCTGCGGCTAGCGCTACCACCAAGACAAAGGTCACCACAGTTGAGGTCACAACGACCATGGCGTCTGAGACAAAGGCTACAACAATGGTTGTCACCAAAACTGAAGCTTCAGAAACCGACGATACTGCCTCTTCTACAACAGATGGCCTCAGCGCTGTGGTGACGTCGTTGGTCGATGCTGCGTCGTCAGTTGCCCCGGCGGCAGCAGAGGCGTCGTCGACATCGACAGATAGCGCAGCCGCACCAACAGGAGCCCCTCTCGCGGGGATAATCATGTGTGTTGCAGCTCTTTTGGCGATCTAAAGGCGGAACTTTAATATTTAATGATGATAAGTATAACATATACACGTGAGACGCACATAGAGGTACATACACATAGACAAGACTAGATTTGCATATAAGAGGAGGAAAAGAAGCCATTCATGTTTGGGGCTTGATCAGTTTTTTTGTCTTGTAGCTTTTAGCGAATAAGCTGCAGTTAACGGACGTAAGGAACGTATATTATACTCTCATTTAACATACTAAATACTAAATGTAATCAGATTCTAGGCGATTGTGTCACAAAAGACCTCCGTGATGCTTTTGTCGCTACAGAGATGGTAGATTACCCGGCACCGTTGAATGGCCAGACAGGGCCTCACGCAAGCCATATTGACGCCTCAGGACTATTTAATAATTCTTATCGAGTTTTCTGCCCTATTAAATGATTATCTACGATTTATTGAGAATATGTCAAGTCACTATTATCAATTGTTGAGAAATCATCTATTTATAAAAACATGTTTAATTCCCGTCAACTAAGCTTTTTTTGTTCTACACCCACTCCCAAATATTATGTAACTTAGCTTGCACCTCTCAACTCAATTCCAACCACACCATATCAATTCACCCATCCAGCCAAACATAACCATGTCTCCAACCGTCGTCCTCATCCGCCACGCTCAGGCATGGCATAACCTCTCTCATAAGTCTTTCTTTATATACACACCAGAAGGCAAAATAGATGACTAACACTACAACCACAGGACTACACTCTACCTGATCCCCCACTCACAGACGAGGGCAAGCTACAATGCGCCAACCTGAGAGAGAACCTCATCTCCACCTTCTCCAAGGATGTGGATAACCCAGGTGATATCGCTATCATCGTGAGTCCCATGCGTCGTACTCTGCAGACAGCTATGCTCTCTATGGACTGGCTTGTCGAGCGCGGTGTGAAAATCGAAGGCGACGCAGACTGGCAAGGTATTCTCCTCGGTCTAGAAAACCACAACCGTTGCAAATCTTACTTATGGTTTCGATAGAAAATTCGGATAAGCCTTGTGATACGGGAAGTCAGATATCCATTGTATCAAAAGACTTTCCTCAGGTCAACTTCTCCACCGTCGACGCCGTTTGGCCTGAGAAGAGATCCCCTGCAGGACGGCGCTATGCATATACCAAGGAGTCCATCCTTGCTCGTGGAAAACGTGCTCTAGAGGGTCTCTACAAGCGTCCTGAGAAGCTCATATTCGTGGTGTCCCACGCTGGTTTCCTCAGGTTGGGTGTCGTTGGATATTGGTTCTTTAATAGTGACTATCGTGTCTTTGACTTTGAAGCTGAGAGGAACGCCGAGGGTGAATTGAGAGTTGTCCAACAGGAGAGGACTCTTGCAGGTGGACTGGGCCTCTCGTGGAAGGATCCTGTTGCCCTTGGCACTGATCTGCCCGAGGAGGATCCTGAAACTGATCCCAGTGCCTTTTAACTTTCTGGCATATTTACTTGGCTAGTTTCATATCAACCGGTAGAAAGAATGTATGACATAGAAGTAGAACCAATGTAGTTTCATCATCTTACGAGCCAATAATCTACTCATTTTTGTTTTGCATGATTATACAATTCTTTCTTTTGTCTTTATATCTATCGTATGTTCATGATATTACACTATGAGTACACGCTATATCCAATCATCTCGAATCATCTGGACATGAAACTTTGAAAAGCTGACTGATCAATGATGACGTTTCCTACGGCACGTAGTCTCTTTCTTCCCTCCTTTTGTTTCTCCAGCAGCTTTCTTCTTCGTGACACATCAGCAGCATGAAGCTTGGCCAGCACATCCTTGCGGAACGGCTTGATGGTTTCTCGTGCGACAATACGGTTACCCGCTGTGGCTTGAATAACAACCTCTGAGATACATGTTAGCACTGTATTTAAATGTTTCTACGTGAGTGGAAATCTTCTTACCGAAATGTTGTCGGTCAACATGTTCCTTGAACTTGGTCACCCACTGCTTTCCGAGACGGTCAACCTGCGATGAATGCACAACCTTACAAATGGCATCAACAGGTTGCCTGTTTACTAGGAGCTGAATCTTGACCAAACTGCTCTGTTGCCAACCTGAATCTTCGTAGTCTAGTGTGGCATATCCCTTACTATAACAATCTGTTAACAATGCTCAGAAAACGAGGCATGGTGAAAAACATACGTGACGCTCTTGAGCTTTCCAAAGAGATCATCGACTAGCTGAGCTGTTGGGATATGGTATCGTAGGATAACCTGTGTCGTATGGAAGAACTCAAGGCTCTTCTGTTCCCCACGGTTGGCTTCGCACAGCTCAATTACTCGGCCGAGATACTCCTCTGGCATAGTAATGGTAGCCGTTACATAACTGCGCATCAGTCAGCATAGGCGAAGTGGAAACAGGTACCCATAAAAACTCACGGCTCAAACAACTGGGACTGTTTAACTTTCGGGTTGCTCGTCTCCGGAAACAGCGCCGGGTTCGACACAATCTCCTCCGATCCGTCGGGCCAGATGATTTTGGACGGGACAGTCGGTTCCGTCAGGATGACACTTCGTCCGTGTTCCTGTCTCAAACGATCCTGAAACACAGAGCAGTGCAAGCTTCCCAGAAATCCCAAGCGCCAACCCGCTCCGAGCGCTTCGGAGTGGTCCTTCTGCAAAGTCACGCTACGGTCGTTCAGCACGAGCTGGCCGATACTGTCGGCCAGACGGCTGTAGTCGCTTTGGTCAGTGGGGAACGCGGCGACAAAGACCATGGGCTTGGGTTCTTCGAAGCCTGGGTAAGGTTCGACCTTGTCTTCGCAGCCAAGGAAGGTAAATGTGTCGCCAAGTTTCGCGTCTTGGATCTTCTTCATTCCTGGGTTGAAGTAGACGTATCCAACTTGACCAGCACTAAGGGTCTTTTGTGGTATGGCATGAGGGTATTGAATGCCTACTTGGCCAACAGTGTACTTCATACCAGTACCCATGGAAATGACATTGTCGCCGGCCTTGATAGTGCCGTCAAACAGTCTGACCAAGAGCACGACGCCACGGAAGTTATCGTACCATGAATCCACCAACATCATTTTCAGTGGCTTCTTCTCATCGCCGACAGGGTGAGGGATACGCTCAATGACAGCAGGCAAAACATCAGGCACGCCCTTTCCAGTCTTGGCACTCAGCAAAACGGCGCTTTTAGGATCCAACTCAAAGGTATCTTCCATCTGCTGTAGCACACGAGGGACATCAGCAGCAGGCATGTCAATCTTGTTCACAACCGGCACCAGCGCAAGATCCTGCGCAAAGGCAAGGTGAAAGTTGGACACTGTCTGCGCCTGGATACCCTGTGATGCATCAACAAGAAGCAATGCACCACCACAGCTAGCATAAGATCTCGTAACCTCTGCTCTGAAATCGACATGGCCAGGTGTATCGACTAAATGAAGCAGGTAGTCTTCGCCCTTGTACTTGTGAATCATGGTACATGTCTGCGCCTTGACAGTGATGCCGCGCTCGCGCTCAACATCGAGCTTATCCAGAATCTGTTTATTCGCATCACTTGCCGAGATGGTCCCTGTGTATTCCAGCAATCGATCGCTCAGGGTACTCTTTCCATGGTCGATATGCGCCACAATACAAAAGTTTCGGTATCTTTCAATCGGAATCGCAGCAATCCGAGCCTCGAGTTCGGCTGGGGTAGGTTTCGTGCTCGAGGAAGCGTATGCGCGAAAGGCTGGGACAAGTCGTGGTGCGGTTCGTAGCAGTGTTCTATTGTGACATGCGGACCATGATGGTCTAGCTTGCGAGAGGCATTGCCGACTCCAGGCACGGCCAGCGCTCCAAGCCAGGCTCATCTAGACTTGTCTCGGGCACATTTGGCCAAGGTATTGGTAGATAATAGTCGAGCCAATTCAATGGCTGAATAATCGTTTGGTGGGACGAGTTGATCGGATAAGTGAGGTTAAAAGTCCAAAAAGATTTACCCATGATGGACGAAATCCTCAGAAGTGGTGGAGGTACGTACATCAGGATATCCCCGCGCTATGCCGCTTTTGGTCGAACTTTGAAATGCCATATACATGGACACAAAGGTAAAAAACACCATAAATCGTCAAGCAAGTATTAGTTAAGTAGTATTTGTACAGTCTAACTAGTTCCTTCGTCCAACTGAATGTCTCAGGTGGACAGGATATTGTATTTATTTGGCCCTAACCAATGCATTTATGCCATCCATCACATCGTATATACCGCAAACAAACGTGCTTTAATGAAAGTGAAACATATAGATCGCTTGGGTATCGAGCCTTTCCCATCATACGGGATACATCTAAGTACTTCGCCGAATAAAAAAACGAAGGCACCATTGCCTGCCTGCCCATACATCCATCATAACTACCGATTCCCAGTCATCCAACTCTTTCATTTCACATCAAGTTCAAGTGAGAACCCATTCACTGCCTCGCTTGAGGAACTTGTCAAGCAACAGTCCCAAGTCTGCCAGGACAAATCGACACACGTAGAATCCGAAAAACTCGGCTGCATGCCGAGTACAAAGCTCAAGCCCGACTTGTGTCTTGTCGGCGTGCCGCAACCCAGGGTCTTCTACTTGTCTAGCTATTTGATCTGTGCATAGTGGTTAGTAACTTGAAGACTCTCGTCACAAAGTATTGGCTTACCGATAGCTTGAGCTGCATCAAACAGGCGTGCCAATGAGCTCATATACATCGCGTTCGGTCCCGTAAAGTCGACTTGTGTCAGATCCCGCTTCGTTGGGCGAGTTGTCGGGTTTGGTGTCATTGGCAGACTAGCAAGACTGGGAATTTCCTTATTGGTTTCAACAGCATTACGGTTTGCGTATGCGCTACCAAGTCCGACAGCCGAGTTCTTGGACCGCAAGCGTCGCCACGAGAACGACGATTTTCCACTAACGCTAGCTGAGCGTGGTACACCCGTGGATGCATCGCCGTCGCCAGTGGATGCGTCCTTGAAAAGAGATCCCGATCCCTGTACGCCCACTTCGTTGCCAAGTTTGCGGGTAAGGGCTGTTTGGACCTGCTCAAGGATGCTTTCTAGGGACTGCATCTCTTCCAGAACGGCATCAGCATCGTAAGTATCAACTCTTGCTATTTTGAGTAGAGCGGCGGTGAGAAAATCACAATTGGCCACCTTGTCTTCAATGTTTTTAAGCTTTACTCCTTTCACTTTCCAAACATCCCGGGAAACGAAGAGTTTGCTGCTCAGATAACCACCTTTGGGATGAGCCAGAGTCTGGTAAAGGCATCGCATGAGCCAAAAAGGTCGAAGCATGAAATCTGTGGGGCAAGGCTCTAAAGGAGCCGGAGCATCGGGATAAAGGGGGCTCGGCGAGCCAGTGCTTGTTGGGGAGTGGAAGAAGTCTTCAAACAAAGAAAGCCCGGCTGCATTCGTATCTGATCGCTCACGGAATGAGGCTGCTAGAGGCGTAGGCAATGCTGGAACCGAAGGAGCATTCAAAGATCCAAAAGGATTGCTTCCGGGAGTACCGGGAGATACATCTGAATTCTCTTCAAGATGTGTCAAAGACATGTTGCGGCTCTTCATACTTCTCAGACTAGAGGATGAAAAGTTGTTTCTCAACTTGCGTGCATTCGGTGATCCGGTGATATCATCATCACCCTTTTCTGAACCTAGCTGACCAAACGGTGATGCTGCGGGTCGAACTCCCGTCGTATCTGTTGGGCTAGCCTCGAATAATGGTGGCGAAGGGTGCCTATAAGGTGCGCTCGTGGCCTTCACATCATTGTCAGCCTGAGGCTCTAATTCCTGGTTGCCCATATGAGCTGATCTGGCATGAACTGGATCATTCGCATGCTGGATAGGAAGATTGAGTTTAGATGTCTCAATTTTGAGCTGCTTCGGGTTCTGCCCTGAAAGCCTCCTGTTGCGTACGCTTTGTGCAGATGACCCGGGTCGTTGAGGCAATTCGGGGAGTGATCCTGTCGGGGGAGGAGCAGCTGGTCCCTGTGATATGTTTGTGAAAGGAGGTGGCAGCTCTGTAACAGTCGAGAGTGAGGTAGCTCCTGTGGGAGGATTTGATCCCTGTGAGCTATGCCAGGTGCGCGAAGTCGCGCCACTAGAGCCGGATTCCCTAGGTGGCGCAGGTTGATGTCTGTAAGACTCAAGACCATAGTCACGAGCGATTTCGTCAAGAATTCTCTCTTCTTCGTCGGAAGAGTTGTCGTTGTAAAAGTCGTTGGTTTCCTCGTACTCTGTGTAAGAGGATTGGTAAAGATGTTGAGCTCGGGAGTCTCTCTCCATGTCATAAAGCTCTTGCTCTGTTTCCCGCACTTTCTGTCGGGCGAGTTCAACTTTGCGCATGGCGTTGGCCACTACGTCTTCACTTCCGCCCATTGGCATCATGTGTCCGTTCTCCATTGGACTCATTGGCTCGTAAGCTGCTTCGATAGCTTCGTCCATCGCGGTATCAAATTCTGCCTCAGTTTCTCCGCTAACGTTCCGAATATGCTTCCTTCTGAAACCAAGTGACGATGTCCTTGAGTGGACAGAAGATGTAGTCGAGCCCCCTGATTCGTCAATGGGATCTAACCAAGAGTTCATGCTGTCTTCACGGAAATGGGTGTGCGACACAGTAGGTTCAGGCACAGAGTCAGCCATTTGATCATGGCGTATCGAGAAATCTGACCGTACAGGTTCGTTTACATCATCCACTTCAGATTTGAAAGGTGATGGAGCGCGTCGTGGGGATAGGGGAGCTGGCATATATTGGTCTGCCGCAGATCGCTGAGGGAGTAGATGGTCAGGAGTTCGAAGGCGCACAGGTGAACGAGAGAAAGACGACTGAAGAAGCCCCGGCTCAGGAGTCAGAGTCGTAACAATTGGGTTTGGTTTGTTCTGTATGCTTCGTCTCCTGAAGACTGTACTTTCGTCTTGGGGCGGGGGGGTAATTAATCGGGGCTGTGGACTGCGATTGTCTATTCTTGTGGTGGTCGCAGTCGCAGTCGCGGTATCGAAGACAGTGGTTTCGTCAAGATCATCATCGTCGTCTAATTGTAACATAGATTCAGTCTCAGAGCGCTGAGCTAGACTTTCGGGTCGGGCTGGCAGAGCCTTGGTTTCCTCTTCTTGCCAAGGAGCCATTTGGTCCAGCTCGTCAATTCGACTAGTGTAAGTGCCTCGCTAAGGTATACGAGTCAGTATCAGTGCTTCATTTCTTTTGAGTCGATCTCCTTACAATTGCCTCGAGTTTACGTTTGTCTTCATCAGCAGTCGTCTTCTGCAACACTTGCTGCAGAAGATCGCAGGCTTCTGCGTAAGCTTCCCGTGCCCCCTTAAAGTTTTGCGCATTATCCAACTGTACTGCCGTATTTGCCTTTTGCAATGCACGATGTAGCATGGCTTTTTGAGATGGCGGCTTGGGTCCACGCCCTTTGTCAGCACTCCCCTTGCCAGAGGGATTTCTAGAATGGCCTCTCTGAGGCGGATATGCCTCTTGGTCTTGGTCGTAGGGCATATTGGGTCTGTATGTACCCATTGAGCGCGCACTTGCTGGGGTCGATGTCGCGGACTGAGCTTGCGAGTCTGGAGTCTTGGAACGCTTCAGGGACTGTCCCTCCTGGCGAGCGACGGTCGATCGCCCAGGCTCAGTCGAACCAGAGCCAGGGCCAGCCCCTTCGGATTTTACGTTGAGGAAATCGTCCAGAGCTGGGGGTGGCTCCAAGGGTGATAATGCGACGATCAGCGGTAGAGATTGGGGGAATTGACTTCGTTCTTCTCGAGGACGCGACGTAGAGCCGTCAAAGTTGGAAACGGAGGAGGCGTTGCGTCGATGTTTTTGGAGTTTCCTGGGCGATGGTTTGGAAGGCGGTGGAGAGTTGTCAATGGGAGTAGTCGCATCGATACTGGGGCGGCGGCCACCAAGTCGCGGATGATTAACGTGGGGAGGTAGCGCCGAAATACGACTGAAATTAGTCGACGCAGGTGAGGACAGGCTATTCAAAAGCCACGAACTGTCGGCGGCGTTGTGGGGGATTCCGTGCACAGGAGTAGTGGGAGATAAGCGATCGGATCTCTCAAAAGTCACAGCTCTTGGTGAAGGTTCGATATGGGGCGGAGGGAGGAGTGAAGAAGTTCGAGGGAGTCGGGGTCGGGGTCCTGGGGACTTCTGATGATGATAGGCGTTTAGCGAGGGGGACGATGAAGACGCAGATCTCGACGGGTCGCGATAATGATTATTAGGAGGCCCAGAATTAGTTCGTACGGAAGCGGGCGGTCTATTAGAGGATGTGTACGCATGTATAGCCCAAGACGGCGAGACAGCAACGGCAACACCAGGTGAAGTAGAATTAGATGGCAACGACGCGCTCGGACGGTAATGGTCGTGGATTCGAAAAGACGAGTTCTGACTGTCGTGCATCTCTTTGATTTCCAGTCAAACCAATCCGGCGACGTGACTGGACGCAAACCAAAAGCCAGTAATTCCCCCCTTTCTCTAGGTTGCACACCAGTCCTGGCGATTAGGGGACTACTAAGGGTAGTGGAGGTCGGGTTAGTGGAAGCCAGGGCCCTTTCCACTGGGCGGAACAGCACCTCTCAAGTGTCAACTCGTGGGTTCGGTGGTGCGTCGTGGAGAAAGGCCCGCGAGCTAAGGAGATGGAGCGAGGTCCGCTTCCGGCGCGATTACTGTAGGTAGCGTAGGCTCAGGTACGAGAAAGTTGTAGAGTTTAAATGCGGATGGTTGCAAAACGGCATTCTCATTTCGTTATTTTCTTATGCGTTGTTCACAGTCATTGAAGCTGTGGCTGAGCCAAGGGATGGATGCAAAGGACAAGTTGAAGCGTTCGAACCCGTTCCAGAAACGGAAACAGAAACAGATCAGTCAGCCAGCCAGCCCATGGCAGAAGCAGACCACAAAGCATGCAAACTTAGATAAACCAAAACTGATTCCATCCATGTCAGGGGAGGGAACGGAGGAGCCGTACCTGCATCCCCGAGTTCTGGTTGGTGGTTTAAGACATTGGGCTAGGGGATTGCGTTCCTTCTGTCTCCAATATGTGACAGCTTACCGGCACTTGCCCTGTGCGTCTACTAAAGTTTCCTCAGCGCTTCGGTTCGACCAAAGCTCCACATGGAGCTCAAGGCATTAGAAGAGTTGGTTGCTAGAAGCATAAGATAATACGACATTAGCAGTAAATAACAGTTCATGCTATGTAATTACGCCAGACTCTTCCTTTGTACATTTTGATGTCTTAAAATTGGGAGGCTAACGTTTCTGTTATACGCTAGGTAGTCACTGTATTAGTTGATGGCACTTTGCTCGTACTGAATGAGACCAACACTGTGTGGACAATATACGGTACTGATGAGTGTCGGTCGACGCTGTCTTGTTTCAGCTCTAGCGCGTAGCCTTATGTAATGCCTGCAACAAACATCAAACATTCATCATAACCAGTCAAGCAGCGCGTCGCTCAAGGTATCCTGTCGCGAAGGGATAACTTTGGTATTTGGAAGTAACAACTCTGACGTTCCATTCGTTTGACCCATCAACTTCTACCATGGCGAGTGTTGACGAAATCTTCAAGGTTTGTTTTTCTTGATGAGACCTGTAGCTTCAATCTCTAACAAACTTCCAGAGCTCCGGCATCTCAGGCAAGCGTAAGCTTGATCCTGTTAGAGATCCAAGTAAGTGACTATCAAAACTTGGTCGCGAAGTACTTCTACTTACATATCTCAAGATGAAATTTACAAATCAGCAAAATTGAACGGCAACGGCTCAAATCGACACGCCCAAGTCGACGATGCGCAAGACGAAGACGAAGACATGGAAGCTGGCCCAGCACCTCCTCCCGAGGAGGAAGATTTCGGACCCGAATTACCACCTGATGATGACGAAGGCCGGTTCTTTGGCGGAGGTATCACGAAACAAGAATCAGAGATCCTCGACTACGTAGACGAAGCTGACGCTGGAAATGCGCCCGAAAAGATCGATGCAGCATGGTTGCGGAAAACAGCTCTCAACTTCGAGAAGCGCATCAGCAAGAACGCTGAGCTTCGCGCCAAATTTGAAGACGAGCCGCAAAAGTTTATCGGTAGCGAAGCTGATCTTGATGCCGATGTCAAGGGATTGTCTCTCCTTTCCGAACACCCTGAGCTATACCCAGAATTTGTCAAGACGGGATGTGTCGCCAGTCTAGTCAGTCTATTGGCGCACGAGAACACCGATATTGCCATCGACGCCATCGAGATCATGGGCGAATTGACCGACGAGGACGTCTCTGCAGAAGATGAACAGTGGAACGGTTTGGTTGACGCTATGATGGACGCAGATCTTCTTGGACTGTTGGTCTCCAACTTCTCTCGCCTGAATGAAGATGATGAGTCAGATCGCAGCGGTATCTACCATGCTTTAGGAGTGATTGAGAACTTGTGTTCTCGACAATCCGTTGCTGAGCGCGTTGGTGAAGATGAAAAGCTTTTACAATGGCTTCTGCAACGCATTCAACGAAAGGAAGATGTCGTATCGCAAAATAAGCAATACGCTGCAGAAATTCTAGCTATCCTCTCCCAGATGGCCGTCGCCAATCGAACTCAACTAATACGTCTCGACGCCGTGGATCTCCTTCTCCAGTTGGTAGCCCCTTACCGACGACGCGACCCGGACAAGGGTGGCGAAGAAGAGGAGTATATGGAAAACATATTTGCCTCTCTAACATGTTTGGTAGACGAGGCTATCGGAAAGTCAAAGTTCATCGATGCCGAGGGCGTAGAACTGTGCCTTATCATGCTTAAGGAGGGAAAGAAGAGCAAATCACCTTCTTTGCGTCTCCTCAACCACGCAGCAGGCGGCAACTCTGGTGTGGAAGCCTGTCAGAAGATCGTCGAGGCTGGCGGTCTCAAAACACTCTTCACTCTCTTCATGAAGACCCAGGACCATAGACTAGCAGAGCATTTGGTGGAAATATTCGCCTCCATGTTGCGCCTCTTGCCTGCCAACTCAGCAGAAAGGATACGGACACTAGCAAAGTTTGTGGAGAAGGATTACGAGAAGATAACGAAACTCATCAAGTTCCGACGGGACTACGTTGCTCGACTTTCGTTGGCAGAGCAGCAAAACGACGCTGAAAAGGCCGTTACACCAGCAGATGATCGAGAAACCGCCGAGTTGGAGTGGCTATCCCGTAGAATCGATGCTGGCCTTTTCACACTACAGACTATCGACACGGCTCTGGCTTGGTTGGTAGCAGAAGACACGGGCGCATCACGCAAGGTCAAGCAGGTGCTCGCCGAGCGGGACGAAAAGGTGTCATTAATTGCGCGTACATTAAAGGAGCAGCTGGAGGGTCTAGACACGACAGAGGAGAACCAGGATCTGAGGGACATGTTGAGCACTCTAGTCGAGTTTGTTCAGTAAACGTAATAATCAAAAAGGCGTCCAGACGGAACGCCGTAGGGTGACCGGTATAGAACGCATGGTCTTGCTCTCTTATAACAAATCCTCCTCGTACCTAATCTATTGTCTTCCAAAGTGCAGAGCTAACAACGCTCGTGATTATAAACACCGTGACTCCGCCGGGAACCGCTCAAGACTTGGTGTTGGTGGGAGGAACGGGGTTGACATCGAAAACAGCGCTGAGGAGGTTCTTGATAACCCCAGCTTGGCCCTTCTTACCAGCCTCCTGAATGCCCTTGATTTGAGTCTCAGCGTCCTTGTTGGCTTCGGCCTCGGCCTGCTCATTGCCCTTGCTATGCTACAGAGATGTCAGCGATCCTAAACATCTCACAAAACGTAAGAGTATCCTACCTCGGCCTCGAACTTCTTGTATTCCTCCTCCTTCTGGGCCTTGTAGTCGGCTATCTCTTGCTTGGCTTCATCACGAGCTTCCCTGACGCGCTTGGTGCGGTCTATCGCTCGATGTTAGACAAACTAGTTATCGCATCCGGGGAGGAAAATGGCGCTTACACTCTCGGGCTGTGCATCATCGTCGGGTTAGCGATCTAAAACAAGGCGGGGAGTAGTTAAGGCAATCAAACTCACCCTTCTGGACAATCTTGGAAGCATCTTGCTCAGCCTAATGACGTAAGTCAGCTACAAGACCATACTGTAATAATAGCGCAAGGAGAGTCGTACGTCGAGGAGCTGTTTGATGCCGGCCGAGTTCTGGGCAGACTGTGGAAGCGAGTTAGTTGGTCGACATCATTCGCTCATGGTCGCGATGGGAGCTAACCATGATGTCGTGTTTATATGAAATATAGCGATCGAGTCTGTCGTGCGCGGAAGAGACGTGGTACTAGGTTCGAGGACTGTTGGGGATGCGATGATGAAGAGTCGATGGTGATGGAGTTGAAGATGAGTTCCGAATGGCTGCAAGACAAGGTACGGTACCTAGCAGTTGACGACGGATTACGTCTGAGCTTGGGCAGGTGCTGTTGGAGCCAGCTGATTCGCAGGTACCGCTAGGTAGCTGGTGGACTTCCCCTCCAGTGAGAGCTGTAGCGCTTAGCGCGTATTGTAGCCGCGTATCAACCGCCATGTCCTTTCACGTCATGCATGGTAACAAGTCCCTTCTTTTTTGCATTGGATCATAATCTTTTGACTTTCAATTGTCTTTGATCGAGTAATAAATCCTCCGACCAACTCCGGTCAGCAATTCAAACTTGAGGCAACCGATCAGCCGAATCGATCACCGATCAACCCCAGAGAAGCCAACATAAGACCTCGACAATGTCTCAAGCATCTAAGCTCACCCTACTGGGGACGTCGCTACTCGCAGTCGGCACAGTTATTGCGGTACACTACCAACAAAAGTTCGAGAAAGCGGTACGTCGATTTTACACATCAGCCAGCCTCCGCTATATGTCTTCAATGCCATTCTATAGCTTCCAAGCTAATTCCGATTTCTTAGGCCATGCATGAAGGCGTTGTCCGCGATATGGAACAGCAGCGAGTAAAGCGAGAACGGCAATTGGACTTCGATCTGCAGAAGAAATTGGAGGCAGAGTATAAGCGCGAACAGACAGTCCACGACTCGATAGCAGCAGCCGAGAAAAGCATTCCGGATCGATAATGCGATGGCGTCGAGTCTCAAGAAATAATTGTACAATCACACCATACCCTGCTCTCTAAGCGACCATAGTACCATGGTTAAAATCTAGATTTAGTTGCTTCAATGCATTTCATTGTTTCTGCTATCCTAGCCTTATTTGATATACTAGCTCTGGACAAGTCCTCCTCTCTACATTATAAAGCGTTATTAGATCTCGTTGGCAAGGTGCCACGTTACCATTCGAGACTTCCTATTTCAAATGTCCTTTTATGCCTCATCTGTCTTTTCATTTTTTTCGTAATCAAGCTCAATTTAACGGATTGAAACTCCGGATCGGTTGGTAAACATTCTGGCGGCAATGTTCATGGCCTGCAACTCCTGGAAGAGCAACTTAGCGGCGTAGGGAATATGAATCTGCGCGATCTTGGTCTTGTTCTTGCAAGGTCGACATTCGAACGACTGCTTGGAAAGGTTGCTATAATTCATGTTAGCGAGCCATTCATAGTTACTGGGGCAGTAAACTTACGCAATTGGTGTCATAAGTCCACAAATTTCGCAAACGTGGACTCGGAAAGCATCCGACACCTCAAACAGACGCTCCTTCAAGAAGGCAGCAGCACCGTGGGCAATCATACAATCACGTTCCATCTCTCCGAATCGCAGACCACCATCTCGAGCACGACCTTCGACAGGCTGTCGGGTCATAATCTGAACGGGACCACGAGCACGGGCGTGAATTTTGTCATCCACCATGTGACGAAGACGCTGGTAGTATGTAGGTCCGAAGAAGACTTGAGCACGGAGCTTGCGTCCGGTATGGCCATTGTACATGACCTCGAAACCTCGAGATTGGTAACCGTGCTTTCTCAAAAGTTCAGACACGGAGTCGACGGTGACATCAGTGAATGGCGTTGCGTCACCCTCCATGCCCTCCAGTGTTGAGACCTTACTCAAAAGACACTCGATCAAATGGGCAATTGTCATACGAGACGGAATGGCGTGAGGGTTGATGATAATATCAGGTGTCAGACCTTCTCTGCTGAAAGGCATATCCTCCTGTCGATAAGTAACACCGATTGTACCCTTTTGACCGTGACGAGAAGCAAACTTGTCACCAATCTGGGGAATCTTGGTTGTTCGTACTCGAACCTTGACATATTTGACGTTGTCGGCGTTGACTGTCAAGATGACTTGATCGACAATACCGTTCTCCGTGCTTCGCAGAGGTGTCGAAATATCACGACGCTGATGTGTCTGAGTTCTGGTTCCCAGGTCCTGGTTCTCCTGATCGATGGGGGCAGTCTTGCCAATGATGATGTCTTCACCTGACACTCGCACACCGGGGGCCACGATACCATCCTCATCAAGCTTGTCATATGTCCCGTGCTTCATTCGAAGTGTTGTTTGTTGGAAGGGTTTCTCAAAGATTTCTGTGTAGTTGAGGCCGACCTTCTTCTCTTGGTCCGAGTATGATCGGAAGAACAGACTGCGGAACAGACCTCGATCAATACTACTCTGGTTCATAATGACGGAATCTTCCTGGTTGTATCCTGAGTAACAAGCAATTGCAACAATGGCGTTTTGGCCGGCTGGCAGTTCACGGAACTTGAGGAACTCCATGGATCGTGTAGTAGCGAGAGGCTTTTGCGGGTAGTATAGAATGTTGGCCATGGTATCCATACGTCGAGAGTAATTCGTTAAGAAGAAACCCATGGCTTGTTTACCCATCGCAGATTGGTATGTGTTACGAGGAGACTACAAATTGTTAGTCGCGTTCAATTTCGTCAAGGGGGATGGCACATACCTGGTTGTGATCGGGGAAAGGAATGATGCTGGCACAAATACCCAGAATCATACTAGGATGAATCTCACAATGTGTGTACATGTGGGTTGTGGGGTTAACCTTTGTCTTCAAACGCTTGTTGCGTTCTTCCTCCTGTTCCCTCTTCTCTGCCTCTAGCTTGGCCTGCTTCTCTTCTTCTGTAAGATTGATCTCATCCTGCTTCTGTTCACGATAGATTTCGAGATCTTCAGGCGTCATGCAAATCATAGCGGTTTCCTCTTCTTCGGCATCGAGATACTCGACAGCTCCAGAGCGAATAAGTCCCTCCCATCCAATCTTCTCTGATGGATCAGAAGGTGGCTCTGCTTGCTCCTGGGCAATCTTGTTCACAAGGTCCTTTGTCAATACTAGTTGTCCCTTGTTAATGCCAGTTTCGTAGTCATCCTCCTGTTGCACGGTGAAGACTGGCCTCATGACACGGCCTGCGTCAGAGAAGATTTTGAATTCACGGTCTCGAATATCACGAACGAGAGAGACTTCAAACTGGACGTAAGACTTTCGTCGCGTATCCAGGACGCTGTTCACCAGTCCCTTGGGATCAGGGTGGACACCGACCCAGCTACCGTTAACGAAAACCTTGGTTGCGTGAGGGTATCTTGTTGGTTCGTACTCCTCAACGACTTCCATACCTCGGTTGATCATGAATTCGATGAGAGGCTCAGCTGGTGAACCCACACTCACATAGCACATCAGCGACAAGTTCTTGACCAGACCACAAGCCTGACCTTCAGGCGTCTCGGCAGGGCACACCAAGCCCCAGTGAGTGTTGTGCAGCTGGCGAGGTTTCGCGAGCTTGCCATCACGTCCAATGGGCGTGTTGGTACGTCGCAAATGAGAAAGTGTCGAGGCAAATGTATATCTGTTCAACACCTGGGAAACACCAGCTGTGGAGCTTGCAGCCTTCTTCTGATCTCCCCAGTTACCGGTAGCCAGCGAGTACTTGAGACCGTTAGACAGGGTTCCTGGCTTGATGGCAACATTCAAGTTGAAGTTTCTGTTGCTCTCAACGCAGCGCTTGAGGTAGTTGGAGAGCTCCGTGTTCATTCTCCTTATGATGCCACGGAAGAGCTTTGCCAGTAGGGGACCAGCAAGATCGAGTCGCTTCTTTCCAAAGTGATCACGATCATCCGGCTCACGACGGCCGAGAGCACACTGAAGAAGCTTGTGCACCATATAACCCAGGAAGAACGCCTTACGGGTCTCGCTACCCTCTGACTGGGAAATATGGGGCAGTGTCTCCTTCTGAAGAATGTCCTTTGCGACACGGACACGCTTCTCACGACCAAGGCTAGCCTGGTCTCTGTTTCCACGCTTACCGATGAAATCGAGAGCAACTTCTCTGTCCTGAACACAGAAAGCTTCCTCAATACATGGACGAAGCATTTCCAACATTTGGCTATCGTTTCGATCGTAGCAAATGTGGTTGAGAATGTCCTCATCAGATACGACACCCAATGCTCGGAAGACGATGGCAACAGGAAGATCTGACTTGACAAACGGAAGTGAAGTCTGGATAGTCTGGCCAAAGCCGCCACGGGCAGAGTCTCCCTTGCCAATGAGCTTCATCATCAAGCTAGAGATAAGGCGCGAACCTTTTTCAAGGGCACTTCGGATCTCAGCGGTGTAGGTGAAAGGGCTGGGCTGAGCCTTCTTAAAAACCTGGACGATATTGGCGGCAGAACGCTCCTGGGCGATCAGAACCTTCTCACTACCATTGATAACGAAGTAACCACCCTGATCGTAAGGACACTCGTTAAGCGTGAACAGTTCTTCGTCGGTATGTTGGCTCAGATGACAAATCTTGGATTTAACCATGATGGGCATCTTACCCACAAAGATCATGTCTGACTCGCCTTCGGTCTTCATGCTGCCACCATTCTCTTCGGTCTCCCATTCAAGCTTTGTGGGGTGCTCTCCAGTTCGCTTGTACTCTGCCTGCTGTTCCTCGTCCATCTCGTGCAGAGGAATCTCCTTGTCAATAGCAACAGAGACCTTCTTGGTGATCTTGATGTAGGTCGGTGAAGCATAGGTCAGGTTTCGGTCGCGGCATTCGTAGGGTAGTAGGGAAGTAACGGTGCCGTCTGTCTCACTGATGGACGGACGAGAAACCATGACACTTCCGAACTTGATCTCGTATCGGCGAAGAGCGATCGGCACTCCATAAGACGAAGGGGGGTTGTGCTGATCGAGGGAGATGTTGGCGTACTCATTGACGAGATCCTGAACAGTAGTTTGGGTGAACTCATCGAAAGAATCGGTCTGCTGTGATGCAAGGCCCTTTGTCTCGAAGAAGGACGAGATCACAGTCCAGCAATCCTCGGGGGTGATACCCTCGTCGTAACCATAATCGTAGTCGGAGTCGTTCTCGTAAGAATCGTCCATGATGTCTGTTTCAATCGCTGCAACTTTTATAATAGGGTATTCGGTTGTTATTAATTGTTGATCGAGTCGATAAGAATGCGCCCGTTGGCAGTTGCGTCGGAAGTTATTCAGCGAAAGACAAAGGAGCTAAGACAGCGAAGTCAGGGCGGTCAGTTTTGGACCTGGCGCCTGATGCACCCCGTGAGCATCTGTCGATGAATCTTGCAGATGGACGACAATCTCTGGCCAGGAGATGGAGTGACTTTAGGGAATGCGCAAGGTATGAGAGTCGGAGTGGAGAGGTGATGAATTTGTTAGACAATGAATATTAACTTAGCATTCAGGAGCCTGAGGTTGAGGCGTCGAGACGCGACAAGAATGAGCTAGACCCTTTTAGGCTAGTGCAGTCTAGTCCGCCACGTTGATGAATAATCCAAGTGCGGCGGTGCTCGTAACTCTCAAGAGCTTAACTTAGATCCTGAGGCAGAACTTTCCTGTAACTCATATCCCAGTCAATCCTCTAGAGACTACGGATACAGTTGACCTGACCATTGCCCCCCCCTGTGACCTGACCATTGATGTGGATCTTTAGCTCTAAAATGATAAAGATAGCCTTATAATAAATATTTTTAAAATTCGGAAAGGAGAACAAAAACTGCGTACTAAAAGTAATTTATTATGCATTTTTAGAGCCTTTAAAGATATAATAATAAGAAAAAAAACTGAGCAATGGTCAGGTCACAGGGGGGGGCAATGGTCAGGTCAGCTACATTCTCCATACCCTACACGCTTGTCGGTCGAGACCCCTGCGCTAATCAGCTCATATTCTCTCAACCATCCCTCAACTCGCGATACAGATGCGTGGCGATGAAATGAATCAGGGGCTTTCTACTGTAAGGGATTGAACTAGTACCTCAACTACGGGCTCATAGTGAGTTCAAAATCTACCCTAGTGCCTAGATCCGTCTCATCCGCGAATTCAAAGTCTATCTATTTCATATCTTGGCGATTTGCACTATGTTTCATTCAACTGCTTGAGTGACATGCCATTCTTATTAGCTATCAACGGTTTATGCGGCCCGCAGGTATGGCAGCAGTTCAGCGCTAAACATCCCCGGGATGGATTTCTCTCCAAATTTCCTGAGCTTGTCTTTTGAAAGTGAATATTTTAGTTGGAGTTCGTTGTCGTCGAGGCGATTGCCCTTTTGATGCACTGCTACCGAAGGATTCTAGAAAGACTTGACTAATTTCCTGGTACACGGTGGCCCGGCATATCGGATTCGGTCACTTATATTAACCACCTGGATTCTGCGTCAGTCTTGACCGTTTCTAGAACCCCGATGTCTTCTTCCATTACTCAACCTCCAATCCCAGGTGTCTGAATCCTTGCACAATCTCGGAAATGTCGGCCGAGAAGCTGTCAAATCTCCACAACTAATCCTGAAACCAAATTCTCCTCGTTCTCATTTCTCGCTCGTTCGGTCCAGCCTTGCCGTTCCTTGTTCCCCATACCAGTTCCAGAGCCTCCTATTAGTGGGAGATCTGACTCCGTTCCTAATATGCTGACTAGCTCGATTCGTTGCACCACCATCTGCTCGTCTCTTAACTTATAATATGATCCTCTGCGGTGTACCTGCACTAGTGTAGATGCAGGTCGGCTGAACTAACAGACCACTTGAAGGAATGTGCTCATGACATCTAGACGTTGTGGTAAGTAACGGCGCAGCATAGTCTGGCCATGCAGGACCGGGGTTTGTGGTATGTATATAAGATGGTGGCTTACAGCTCTTGTTCTTGCTCGCTGGATACTCAAGCACTCTGTTCGGATTCCTTCACTTCGTTCATTCATTCATTCTTTTCAATTATACACTCTCTCATTCAAATACATTCATTCTTCAAACTAAGCAATCCTTTGCCATCATGCGCTCTTTTGCTCTCCTTGCCCTGGTCGGTCCTCTCGCTGTGAGTGCTGCTTCTGGAAGTGGCCACTCTACTCGATACTGGGACTGCTGCAAGCCTTCTTGCTCTTGGAGTGGCAAGGCTAAAGTCAGCGCCCCTGCTCTGACTTGTGATAACAGAGACAACCCTATCACTAACTTGAACGCTGTCAACGGTTGTGAGGGTGGTGGTTCTGCTTATGCTTGCACCAACTACTCCCCGTGGGCTATCAACGACGACCTTGCTTACGGTTTCGCTGCTACCAAGCTTGCTGGTGGCACTGAGGCCAGCTGGTGCTGTGCCTGCTATGCGTATGTCTAGATGACTCGTATCAATCTTGACAGCTCTTTGTGCTAACTGTCTCTCTTAGTCTCACCTTCACGACCGGTCCCGTGAAGGGCAAAAAGATGATTGTCCAGTCTACCAACACTGGTGGTGATCTCGGTGATAACCACTTTGACCTCATGATGCCTGGCGGTGGTGTCGGTATCTTCGATGGATGCACCTCTCAATTCGGCAAGGCCCTTGGTGGTGCTCAGTACGGCGGTATTTCTTCCCGAAGCGAATGTGACAGTTTCCCCGAGCTGCTCAAGGATGGTTGCCACTGGCGATTCGACTGGTTCAAGAACGCCGACAATCCCGATTTCACCTTCGAGCAGGTTCAGTGCCCCAAGGAGCTCCTCGCCGTCAGTGGCTGCAAGCGTGACGATGATTCCAGCTTCCCTGCCTTGAAGGGTAACACCACTCCCAGCCAGGCTAATAAGCCCAGTGGACAAAACACGGCTGCTGCCATTCAGCCTCAGAATACCAAGCAAGCTTCTCCCGTTGTTCAGAAGCCCTCTACCAAGGCTGCTGCTAAGCCCGCTGTTACTAAGCCTGCTGATACCAAGCCTGCTCCCGCCAAACCCATCGAGGTTGTCAACAAGCCCAAGGCCACTTCCAAGGTTGGTGGAACCAAAACTCATGGAAATTGTCCCGCCACTAAACCTACCAAGCCCGCCGTCCCTCAGAAGTCCGCCGTCGCTGTTTACAACCAATGCGGTGGTTCCAAGTCTGCTTACCCCGACGGCAGCCTCAGCTGCGCTTCTGGAAGCAAGTGTGTCAAGATGAACGATTACTACTCTCAGTGTATCCCCAACTAAATGGTCGACCCATGGATTCAGTCGGTGTGAGATTGGAGATCTCTTAGAAGGGACATTCTCCTATGAGCAGAATTGTCAGTGTATCATTGCTTGACATCCTGGACCCGGTGTTCGACCCTTAGTTTGCAAACTGTCTTCTCTGTATATATTTATAGAAGTAGCCTTATGTCAGCGACAAATTGGCTATAAACAATCAACATGCCTATTCGCACAATGATCCATCAGCCTTTCTGAGATGTATCCCCATCCATAAATATTAATTTCGCCGCAGTATGATAAAATAGATAAAGCCTCTGTTGGTTAATCTAAATGCATATGCTCAATTCTAGAAAGCTCAAAAAGATATTTGCTATTAAGTTTCCAATTACGCCAAGTATCCTCTTTCGAATGCTTTAAACATCAAACCATCACTCTTTAAGGATACAATTTTCGCCTAGTATAAGCAAATGCCTCCAATTTCGTCATCCATGGTCCATGATCCTGCAAGACCTTTGATCTCCACATCTTCCGTCAAGCTCACATCTTGTGGGAGAGTCTTGCCGAGGAAGAAATCATTCTTTCCCTCGGTGTGCATCTTCCTCTTCATGAAGCGTCTCGTCCACTCCTCAACAGCAGGCTCGCCTGTCTCATCCCTCGCCTGTTTCAAGAAAGGAATCAGGGCTGTACCGCCAGTGCCCTTCTGGTTATCCTTGTTCTTTCGTGATGCGATAGCGAGGTTAACCTTGTTTCGGATGACCTCAGGACTCCTTGAGCGACTGCGAGCACGGACTTGCTTTGAGGGATTGATTATGTAGCGCGTGACGATGTTGATGTGCTTGTCGCGGAATGCGCTGAGCATAGCTAAGCATGCATCATACGCAAGGCATAGCTGCTTGTCGGATGGGTGTTCCTCGACATACTGACGGATGTTGGCGACGCTGGATACATCATTGAGAAATCTCGCATGAGGTCCGGGCATGTAGCGTCTCATCTCCATGATAAAATTGTGTCGGTTGGAAGTACGGCCGCGATCAGAATCGGAAGATGGATCGCGAGACTCGCCTGTTGGACGATGCTCGATTCCGAGAATGACATCAAAGAATTGGATCAAACTGCTCTGAGCGTTACTACCTCCACTATATTGTCGATATGTCTCCTCGCCAGAGCCATCTTCGTAAATCACACCGTTTGGGAGGCCAGCCTCGGCCATGTTCTTACTTCCAGCAAGGAAGGGTCGAATACGGTGATAGAAAATGGTTGGGTCACAACTCTCGTGCATCCTCTGGAGAATATTTGTAAGGTCTGTCAAACGCTCTGCAAAAGTGCGTAGACACCGAGTGACGGCTGCAGTGTCATCATGGCGGGCAGCAGCAATAGCTGTCAGCATAAGAGGGATAATAGGAGCTCCTCGAGCTTCGATAGCAACAGACACGAGATAAAACCATGATTCATCGAGTGCTCCGGTATATGTGTTGAGGGTGGCGAGATTCTCAAGGTTGTCAATGTCCTCGTCAACGAAGAGCGGTTTGAAGTTCCAGAGACAGACAGCCGCATAAGTGGCGACTGGTGGTACTTCCAGGTGTTCTGAAATTTCTAGAAACGGAACTGATATAGATGCTGGCAGACGGTCTGATGGTGAATCACCTCCCCAGATATATCCATGGGCCATGAAGCCCAATAGTGAATAGGCACGGCGCCACTCGGCGTCATGTTCAAGGCCGATAGTAGAGAGTACTGGCAGTCTATCAATGACACCACGCAGCCTGCGACTAAGAATAAGGGCCTGTAGGTTGGCTGCGATGGCCTCCCATTTGTTGTAGTATGGATCCGGTAGACGAGTCAATGGTAGAGTATCCGGAAGGAAACCATGGGTAGGAGAGATGCCGTACTCGGCTAGAACCGGAATAGAAGGCAGCATGATGAAGTGATTCTTGACCTAATGAGTTGACCGGTTGTATGAGAGAAGACGAATAGAGGAGTTATGAAACGTGAGAGATCGAAAGATGAGAGAAGAAGAAGCCGGTGTCCGGCAACCGGAGGACGGAAGAGTGGGGCCGCTCCGGTAGATTTAACAGCGAATGGGGCCAGCGGGCTTTCAATACTTCTGGGGTAATAAAGAAGCCAAGGCCGGTAGTAGTTGACGGAACAATGGAGATGATGGAGAATGATTTAAAAAGAAAGGGTCGGAATAAAAACCTGGGGAAAAAGTCCAAGTTGTACCGATTATTGCCTCTAATAAATGACTCTTCGTCCGTGTTTTCATATGCTTTCGCGTGCTAGTTTCTGCGGCGAAACGGTTAAGTAAGGACTATGATTGGCTGATTCGGATGAGTGGATAGTTGCTATGCGGGTTTAATTAGCGCGCATGATAAGTTTTTTTTTCTTTGCCAGTGTGAAGACGGCATAAGAATGCCAAAGAGGTTGCGGAGATGCCGGCTTCTTACGAATTTGAGATCGAGTCGGGCAGTCTGGCCCTGATATGATGTGATCTGACCTGATAATAGCTCCGTCTTCGGCGATTAGTAACGAAGATGCGAAAAGTGCATACGCATGGTGAAATTGCACGTGGAAATAAGAAAGTCCTGTATTAATAATGCTAGCAACTCGCGATAGTATTTTAAAGTTTCTATATGACAGTAGCAGCGTGTTGTTTAGTTAGGTACCTACAGAAGAGACTCTGAATGGTCGGTTCTTACCCTGTAGATAGATGTCTAGATGATATGTATTACAGATTAAAAAAAAATTAAAGACCAGTCAAGTCGAAATTATCTGCCATTTAGTTAGATGGTATATATCAGTTGCCAGGAGAATTAATGCTCACAAATTAGTATCTGAATAAAATCACATTCTACAAAAAACAAGTTGTCGTTCAAGAGTATCGCAGTAACTATCAGATCTTCAATCTTCAAGTTTGACATGAACCCCCACCCCCACTATCCGTGGGTCAGATCGTTTTAGGAAGGTGTGAGGTACGTACCTCCATTACGTCGGTTCCATGAACGCACGAACCACCAACAAGGCAAGCTACGACGACCTTCAAGATCAACTTAATCGAGTGTGAATAGCTTCCTTGTTCTAACACCCACCTCTCAGTACATAAACCGACCCGCCCACGATAACAGGGCCATAGATATAATGCCCGTCCAGCAACATGTGCTGAACTGGCTCTACAGCGTCCTCACCAGCGTATGTGTCTCTTGGAGACTCCAACCCCCGCTTGTCATCCATCACTAAGATCACGGCTAATATCGACGCGCTCAACAGGAATATCACGATGTGAACCGCGCTTATAGCGATGTTGCGCAAGCTCTTGACAGGTTTTCTTCTCTATCACCTCGAACCGATGTACATAGTACGTGTCTGTTCCGCCCTACGAGAGCTACCAGAAGCTATCGCCAAGCTCGCGCTTTCTAGCAACCTGTCGCATTCAGATATTGACCTCACCAGCCTTTTCGAACGGCGCCAATGCCCTGCTACTTCATCTCTCAGGGACACTCCCTGTTAACTTTCGCGGAACGACATACCGGTTCCCCTTATCAATATGGGTACCACACGCATACCCACGAGAACCTCCCATGATATACGTTGTACCAACCGAGACGATGATGATACGGCCAGGACAACACATTGATCCGCAGGGTTTCGTATATCACCCATACCTAGTGGGATGGGCTGAATTCTGGGATGTATGCTGCTCCAAAAGCTGCAGCTATTTGTGACGTGTAGTTGCTGACAAGATACACAGAAGTCAAATCTTCGGGATTTCCTCAATATTCTCAGCGACGTCTTCGCAAAAGAACCCCCGGTTGTGGCTCGACAACCACAGCAAGCTCGGCCGCCTCCTGCGCAAGCTACTCCGACACCTCCTCCTGTCCCACCTCTGCCTCCTGGCATGGGACCATCTTCGCGACCTGCGACACAGGATCCGCACTCTTCAGAACCGCCGCGCCCTCCTCCTCCGCCCCCGAAAGCCCCTCAAAATGCATCTCCCGCGCCGAACAGGCCACAAACTGGGCCACCCGTGCCTCCAATTCCAGGACAATCTCCTGCGCAGTCTAATCGAATGTCACGCTACGACTCAGCTCCTCCCCTGCCACCACAAGTTGGGAGCCCGAATGCTCAAGATCCGCGAATACCTCGCCCTCAAGAACAGCATCCGACTCGTCATATGCCGCCTGCTGCACCGCCAATGGCTGCGCAACCTAGATATATGAACGAAGCCCAGTCATTTGCGCCTTCGCCTCAACAACAATGGCAGCAAATGCCACCACAGCATCAGCAATATCAACACCCTCCGCAACCCCCGGCTTGGACCCAAGCTGCTCCACCACAACCAAGTCCTGCGCAACCACCTCCACCTCCTGATCTGCTAGATGAGCCCTTGGAGCTAGCATTGCCGAATAATACAGTAGCGGCTCCTCCAATCCCACCCAATCCGGAGAAGGATGCGCTTTTGCGACAGTTAGCTCAGACACTGTACTCTATCAGAATGCGCAGCAGGCAGCAGAACGACTCGAGTATGGCGGGCCTACAAGCACAACGAACAGCAATGTTGTCTACAATACCTGCTTTCCAATCTGAAGGTGGCCAATTAGCGCAACTTTCAAATGTACTGACGTCGAACTCTAATATTCTACATGATGCTCTTCACAAAGCGGATGCAGTCATTGAGGGATCTAAAAGCCACCCTGTGCCAGACGTCGATGAGCTGCTTGTCGCTCCTACTGTGGTTGCAAACCAGCTTTACACGCTAGTGGCAGAAGAGAGAGCTCTTGGTGACGCCATATTCATGCTCGGCCGGGCTGTTGAACGCGGACGCATTACGCCAGTAGTATTTGCCAAGATGACAAGGCATCTCGCAAGAGAGTGGTACTTGAAAAAGGCATTGGTGCGTAAGATTGGACAAGGAATGGGCCTGGCCGCATGATCAAATACGAGAAAGGATTGACTGACGCAACTCTATTGCTAAGCGGTAGGAGTTTTGGTATTGTTCTTGTAGCTGGCTCTGGGATTGTGCACGGAGGGAAGTGACAGGCACTTGGCGAGATCTGACAGCCACAAGGTGACTTATGACATACCATGCTATGAAACGAAACCAAAGAACTATGGCATCCAGCTAACTGGAGACTTGCGAAGTCTATCTCGCAACTTAAAGCCATTCGCACAGTTCATAGGTTCTGGTACGATCTGGGCTGCTGGGCACGTGGGAAGATGATATAGTCTGGACGACGATCCAGACCAATGCGGATGGCTCCCCTTGATCTCAAATACACATCGCATTACGGCAGTTTGCGTGCACGGCTTCAGGAACGGAAAAAGAAACGAATCCGTCGCCTGTTCAGCCATACAGCGCCATTGCCATGGCCGTTAGAGCACAGTCATTACCAGCTCTCGGCCTGTCAAGATATGCACGGATCGATCCCTGAGCAACAATCAAACAGAACGAGTCTAGCGGCCCAAAGAACAATACTAAGCCTCAAAGCCACAAAATGCAAGAACAATACTAAGGCCAGCCTCTCCCCACCGTTCTTGGCATTCTTAACTTGATTGATGTGATGTGATAGCTTCTTTGAAATGCACTTATTTCAGTTTACTTACTCACATTCTTCCCACCGCTGACAATATCATGACTAGATAGACTAGCGTTTGTCTTCAAGACCGTTCTTTTTTCCCCCTTCTTTTCTTGTGATCCCTTAACCATGTTGCCACCACTTGCTCATCCTCTCAACGTCAATCTTGTCCTGTCACAGCTTGTTAAACCAAGATTACCTCAAACCGTTCCCGTGTCTTCTTCCCATATATATCCCGAGCTCAGACCTCTCACATCTCCGTTCATAGCGGCCTCTCTAACTACCCTTTCATTGCCACTCATTGGAGTTGACATCGTTTAGACAGTCCATCGCCGACAACAACAACCCTCTTTTCTCTCCTTCTTCGACTCTCAGTCGATAAGCAGACACCACCATGTCAAAGGAACCCTTTGACCCGTTCACGCAGAACGTCACCTTTTTCGCTCCCGATGGAAAGACGGAAATCAGCATCCCTGTAGCTGCCATTGACCAGGTGCGCCGCATGATGGTAAACACCACCATCAATTATGCTACACAGCTCGGCGCTTGTCTCATCATGCTGGTCGTACTCCTCGTCATGGTTCCAAAGGAAAAGTTCCGCAGACCTTTCATGATTCTCCAAATCGCCAGTCTTGTCATCGCTTGCTGTCGAATGTTACTGCTCAGCATCTTTCACTCATCGCAATTCCTTGATTTTTATGTCTTCTGGGGTGACGACCACAGTCGTATCCCACGCAGCGCTTACGCTCCTTCGGTGGCTGGCAACACCATGTCTCTCTGTCTTGTTGTCTCTGTCGAGTCAATGCTTATGAGCCAGGCTTGGACAATGGTCAGACTGTGGCCCAATATGTGGAAGTACATCATCGCCGGCATCTCACTCGTCGTGTCCATCATGGCTATCAGTGTCCGACTCGCCTACACCATCATTCAGAACAACGCAGTTCTCAAGCTGGAGCCGGCGTATCACATGTTTTGGCTCATTAAGTGGACAGTCATCATGAACGTCGCCTCCATCTCCTGGTGGTGTGCCATCTTCAACATCAAGCTTGTCTGGCATCTCATCTCAAACCGGGGCATTCTCCCGTCTTACAAGACGTTTACTCCAATGGAAGTTCTCATCATGACCAACGGTATCTTGATGATCATTCCAGGTTTGTACCCATCTGTTACTTTACCAATCCCTCAAAGAACATCTAACTAATCAATGACAGTCATTTTCGCTTCACTTGAATGGGCTCACTTTGTCGACTTTGAATCAGCATCCCTGACTCTTACTTCTGTCGCTGTGATTCTCCCTCTCGGCACTCTCGCCGCCCAGCGAATCGCCAGCAGCCCTCCTAACAGCGCCAACTCGACTGGCGCTTCAAGCGGAATCCGTTACGGCGTCAGCGGGCCCAGCTCCTTCACAGGCTTCAAGGCACCCAGCTTCAGTACCGGTACCACCGACAGACCCCACGTTTCGATCTACGCCCGGTGCGAGGCTGGCACGTCATCTCGCGAGCACATCAACCCTCAAGATGTGGAACTCGCCAAGCTGGACCCTGAAACTGACCACCACGTCCGAGTTGACAGAGCCTTTCTTCAGCGTGAGGAGCGAATCCGGGCTCCTCTTTAAGCGGCGTGCAACAATTGCTTCCCTTTTCATTCATCAAAAGTCACATTTTGGAGTTAAAGCATTCTACATGTTTCGAGCAAAGGCCTCGAATCAAAAACACCAACATCTAGCGTGGCGTATCGGTAAATCCTCAGTTACACATTGTATTCGTTTCTTTCCATAGCGAACAGCCTTGATACCCTAACCAGGCCGTTGATGCTTGAGATGACTCGCATCTTATCTTATTTTCATTACCAAATTTATTGGTGGCTCGCATGGCCTTTGATAAAGGAAATACTATTCATGTTATTGCTTTTTCTTTAGTCGAAAGATAGTCTAGCGCCCAAGCGCACCGTAACGATGAATAATACATCAAGTTGACAACCATTCCTGGTCGTACCAATTGTGATACTAAACGTCAAACTCTTAAGTGACACTCGCCAATGGCAAATGAAACAGTAGTGACAGTGATGTAGCTGATTGACTTATATACTGCATAACAGCTACCATCTAAGCCCCAGTCGCACCAAGACAACATACCCAATGACTTATTTGCCCATTTGGACAGAACTCGTGTGATGAGGCATTTGTTTACTCGCTTCGGCCGCCTGAGATCTTTCTGACTTTGTCCTTGCACATACTGACAAGCCGCCTCAGCTCATTCGCGCGCACTGGTCTGGGTTGTTCCAACAAGCAGCGCGCATTGGAGATGGGGGGACTCTCTTCAGACACGCATTTGAGATTATCCTCGAGAAGTTCAAGTAACTCAAATTCGGTTTCAGTATCTGGCAAGGAAAATCGGTTGGCAGCTCGAGAGAGAACATGCTTAGTGCGAGAGAATCGTCTTTGAGGTTCGGCGAACAAAGGAAGGGGCGCTATACCTGAGCCAGCCTCGCCATCAATATTGAAGCCTGTTCGGGCAACGGAGGCTCGAGGGAAAGACAAAGGCTTTTCCAGTACAAGAGGTGATATTTCATTGGTAAGAAAGGTCTGCTTGAGAATAGGCTGTAATGGAATGGGATCAATGGTGTGAGGTGACAAGGGCTCCTCGGCTGTTGCCGTAACAGCTTGTTCTTCTTGTGCCACCAGGCTGGCATCAGAACTTTGCATCGTGGAGTTACCGACATCTCTCGAGCTCGTAGTGCTCCATTCTGATGGTGTCCTTCGACAGGACGTAGATATTCGCCGTAACTTTCCCCGAAAGGATCGGAGGGGTGCTATGATCGAGCCCCTTCGTTCATGCTCATCAGGCTTGACAAAGGCTTGTTGGCTGACAATTCCCACGCGGATATCATTAGAAGCCGAATTGCGGCGGCCCAATGACTCGAAAAGACTGATCTTTTGCTTCAGAGGTGAGTCATTTTTCTCTGTGTTCCGACGTCCAACTAAATTCTGAAGTGATCTCAAAGGGGTCTGACTTCGGCAAGGGGCATGGCTTTTGGACCTAATCTTTGGCGTATTTAAAACTTCCGACTCTGATGAACTAAAAGATTTGAGTGGTGGAAGTTCTAGAGATGAAATTGGTGCTCCAACTGTTGTAGGGACGGATTCGTGACGCTTCTTGTCCCCGAGCGCAAATGCAACTGATGGTCGTTCTTTTGACTGTTCAAGTCTCTTTCGAAAGCCTGAGATTTTGGAGTGTGGCAGTTTGGAACGACTTGTGCTACGTGTGCTCGTAAGCTTGAAGGACATGATATCGTTCTTGCTGAAGGGGACCTGATCAAAGAGATCAGGTGATGTAAGAGATTTGTTTTGGGTGCTTGGTGCTCCCCCATATACTGTGTTAGACAATGGAGATGCTATCTTTTGAGCATGGCGTACCCATCCGCGATGCAGGTTTTCTTCGGTTGAGGCTTGCCTTTGGACAGGGTCATTGCGGCGTACAGACTCGAATTTGACATCGTGTGCCGATGGTCTCTTATCTATCCGTGGAGACGCCTCGGTATACTGGGACCTTGTGTAGCTTGGGCTTGCATCTGGCGCAGTCGTCGCGAGACTGCTACGCTTGAAGGACGTCCATGAATCGTCTGGTCGGGTCAATGGGGATCGCCACGTTACAAATGGATCGTCAGAAGCCAGAAGAGTCCGGGGTGAGGGGATAAACCGGGATGTCGGAGAACGTGTCTTTGAGGCTGTATTTGGGCCATGGTCTGTTGACTCATGATCTGCAGAAGATTGTGCGGTAGAACGTTTGCTCTTGAGCGACCGCCAGCTTTTGGAATGGGCCAGCCGCGACGGTGGTCGAGGAACTAAAGACGCACGAGGAGAAACTGAGAGTCCTGTATACACCGTCATTAGATGTTTGGCGGAGATAGGCCAACCTCTTTCTTACCAGTTTGCTGACTTGCTGTCTCAAATATCTTTCTCCTCTCTGCAACAGACTTTTGCCTCGATTTTATGTCAACACTTTTGCTTGGGGTAGCGGGTGATTTGGTCCCAAAGGTTTGCGCTCGGCGGGCAAGAATGGGCTCTTGACTTGAAGTAGTAAAGCGATTGGATGAGAGATGACTATCGATTGGGCTTCTCTCCCTTGAGTTTGCCGGCTGTTGAGACGGTATTTTTGGTAATCTTGACGGAGTCTGTCCAACTGTAGAGGGGGAAGTGACAGAAGTATTGAGGTTGGGCTTCGACGAACCATGAGGCGAATTGCCAACCGAAGAAACAGCATCAAGGAACTCGAACTTGCAAACAAGTTGTGCTAATTTACCACCGGCCAGGCTATGAGTTTCTGAACTCTCGGATATAATCTTGCGCGGCGAGGTTGCGGAGGAGAACAACAACGGCGAGGTCATATTGTCCCAGCAAAATCAGATACCCCCCAAGTCCTTGTGCAAGTTGAGACGGTAATATTGATTGAACAGATTACTCCGTGATGCGTCAAGATGAAGAGAAAGTTTCTGTGTTGATGTCGTCAAAGTCTGTTGAAATGATGCGAATGAGCTGTGTCTGGAATAGCTTTGAAGAAGCAAATGTGCCACGCAATTGAAGATTAATATCTCTGGCGTAGATGGCAGGAGTGTCCCGTTACTCGTTCATGACCCGTAAAGGAAGGCACCATCGTCCATTTGTGTCGTATCAAAACTGATTGCGTTTCAAGCCAAGTTGGATGGAGATATACAGAATGTACGGAGTTGACACAGAACAGAAGCGATAGAGGCGTTGTGTCATATCCAACCCGTAAGTATTGATCATGTCGATTTCTATGCAGCCCGTATCATAATGCCCTTGGACAGGCACAGGCTAGCTTTGAAATCCCTTCCTGTCTAAAACGTACACTGACTCCAACTAATGTACAAGTGATTCGATTAAATAATGCACAGAGGGGAGGCGGATATTGGCGCATTCCTAACCCCTGAACTGATTTTCTTCCATTCCCACGCAGTTTCTTTGGTTGCGTATCGTTACAGCGTCATTTACTGGCTTTGAAGAGGTCAACTGGGTGTTCGTTAAAGTCTGGCGTCGAGAGTCGACTTACGGAGGCAGAAGAATCTCGCCCCAAGAGCTGGACAGGAATGTCACTGCAAACTAATCCACTTCGTCAGTACAAATACATCCACTGGGCCTCCTGTATTTTGAGAATAGAACAAGACCAAACATACACCAAAGATAGCGATGCTGCGGACGACAGCAGCGTTCTCAGAAGAGGTAAGAGCGTCATAGGTGGAGCCGATAACACCCTTGGGAGCACGGCGAGATCGAGGCTCGACGGCGATGCGCTTGGGGGCCATTGTGAAGAATTCGGTATCGGGTTCGCGTGAGAAATCGGAGAAGTCTAGTGAGTCGAGAGAAGCGTGCGCGCGGTTCGAGTGAGGTTGTTGGCGTCGTCGTTGAATTCGAGGGAAATTTTCGGATACAGCTCAATTGAAGCTTTGTTGTTGATAGCAGATAAGGTCACATGATACCAGCCTGACGAAAGTGGTGGTGAGCAGCTGAGTTATAGGTACTTGCTGCCCCACCATCACCAGTACTCTCAATGCCATTAGCATTTCATTATTACAGGCTTATAAATTAATTAAACAAATTCTTGGTCATTGTACAAACATACCAGTCAATACATATCCTAATTCCTTGCACGATTACTCAGCTTTCTATGTCGGTTGAACATCTACTTCTTGAACAAAAAAAGTTTGAAGAAAGCGTATAAGAGCGACGTTACTTCACTCTCTTGTCAGTTGTGACCACCTTCATTCTAACCGACCCCGTTTCTCTCATCTTCATTTCACCAACTCACTCACACTCACGTAGAGAAGAACACAACTTCAAGATGGATTCACCAGGACCAGGTGGTTTCTTACCAGCGCCAGGTGGCCTTCCATCACCCGCGCCTTCAACAACCTCGTCTGTTGCAAACAACATCCAAGGTCTTCCTGCGCCAAGAAATAAGGCACTCAAGGCAAACTCCAGCAAGGAATTCATGGTTCGGAGATATGCAGAAGAGCAGTTGATGTTGGCTACACGACGCTACGTCAAAAAGTTTGGCAATGCTGAGCCAGATGATTCAGTCGTAGGGTATAAAAGGTTTGGCGAGGTCTGTAAAGACTTGGATAGCGTCATAAACGTTCTATGGCGATCAGGAACCCGTAAGATACTCCGAACCCTCAATCATACAAGTCTATTATTAATGAAGTCTTGCAGCAACACTACAAATACCATTCTTACTACGTCTCACGAGTGACTTTACTCGATACGTCCGAGGCTTCCCGCCTGCGCCAAAAGCATCATTCGCCATTCTGCGCAAACTCGATCACTGTTTCGCCAGTCTTCTCTCAGGCCAAGATGTTGAAACTCAAGAGACACTACCGGGCTTTGAGAATGGGCTGCGCGGCGGTATGACAACTACAGAGATGATCAGATGCCGAAGTTTGGTTGACCAATGTCGCGTATTAATGGTCGAGGTGATGCGAGATCCGGCAGAGGAAGACGAGGAAGACGAAGATGAGGAGGAGGGAGGAAATACAGATACAGACACCGACATGGACATGGACACGGATGCAGAAACACCGGCAATCAAAGGCTGGGGCAGCGTGGAAGACGACGACGAAATGATGCTGCAGCTCGATGCGGCGCGTGTCTTTGAAAGGACAATCGTACAACTCAACGAAAGGCTTGGCGATCTAGAACCAATCCAAATGTCTGCCGATTGAGGCTATTTTAACTATATAAAAGAAAAGATGGGCTATATTTTGGCATTTCAGGTGCCACGTTTGTTCAAACAACCGGGCTGAGTTGGTTAGTCTCATGCTGGTCGATGTTCTATGCACGGATACGATGGCTGAACCTTTGGCATTTAGCATTGGTCAAGTATGAGTTGGCTGACAGAACCAAGACGTCGGATCCTGTTTCTTGCATAGAGCTAGTCTATACGAGACAGGAGTATGAATATGGGGGAGGCTTGCTGAACAAACAAGTGGTAGATCAGTGGAGAGGGAAACTCGATTTCACCACCTGTCAGCCCAAGATGCTTGGCGGCCTATTAATTAATTGATCACATATCGTCGACTCTCTCTGATCGTGGTTGGCCTCACTATTGGAATCATGAAACACATAGCGCCGTGTTCTAATTAGTGTCTCCATAGTATCATACTGTCAAGTCAAATAGATGAAGAAACAAATTCTATAGCACTTTCAGCTTTGTCGATGTTGGTTTCTCTCGACCATACTTAGCCTTTCGGGTCGTAGATTTGTTTAATTGATGATTTACAGTAGCACAAACTCAATCTTGGTCTAACAAAAAAGCTAACCTTCAAACTTTGTGGTACAAAAATAAACATTCTAAAAGTGTATTCTAAATGGGGCAAAATGATTTGGTAATTTCGTCTACTATAACCCAGGGCCTCCCAAATACTAATGGCGCCATTCCCGAACCTCGATACGAATATCGCCATGCAAAGTCAATGATCAACCTGCCGAAAATACAACCACCAAGAAGCCAAGTGAAACCTCCAAGAAAGACAACAAGTCTTGTGCATAAGTTACACAATATTTTATGTCTTCTTCTTCTCTTTCTCTCTTCCAGATTATGGTCACTGTACTGAACCTGTCCCTGCTCTTAGTGGACGCTTAATCCCTGACACTTTCCACCTCCTTTCTTGAGCCGCGTAGTCTGCCTAAACCTCGTTGGTTAATGATTCTCTACCATTTTGTTTCAAGTGGCTGCCAAGATTCAAGCAGTACCCGAGAACCCTTGACTCTGTTCGAGTCTAATTTGTTATCATCGCTATTAAGCGCCCAGTATTGTTGTTGAACTGCTATAATATTCAACAGCTGAAGAAAAGCAACAGAGAGAGTCATGGTCTCATTTAGCTCATCTCCGAATTCATGTTCCCAAGTGGAAGTATACAGGGTTTGCATTGGCTTAGTGGGCAAAATCTATAATTGCCTGCCCCTGGTTTTATTTCCGATACACCAGACTAGCCAGCCGGCTTAGACGGACGTCTTGCTCAAGAGTGCATAGTCTATTAGTAGAGAAGTCTGTACGTAGCGTTCCTCATACCCCTGCAAATTCGACCTACATATCCGTATCCGCTGTCTAGTCTCGTAACCATCCACTCAGCTTGCTCCTGTGCCTGAACATCACCCGTTGCCTCTTCATCCTGGTCCCTTGATGTGATTCATGCTGTCTACCTTGCCTAGTGGGTAACAGAAAAGTTAGCCTCCTAAGTCTTAGGGTATAAAAATAAGTATTCTAAGAACCGTAGTCCAAGTAGCATAAAGTGACCTACTAATTTCGTCTTGTTTGCTTCCAGCGGTCAATTTTTCCCATACCCTGAGGCTTGCCCATCCAGTTCTACCCCATCTTCTCCAGTCTCATATCCATACCCATGCCCATATTACCTCTTGGAGGAGAGGAGAGCCTAGTTATGCCGGGTCTCTTGATCCTCGCATCTCGTTTTCGTAGAAGGAGTGGAGTCATTCTTGTCTCGGGTCGCTTGGGTATTATAGACACAGAACCTATATATAAAACATCCCACATGCCAGTGATCTCTCTCTTCTCTTGTTCTCCACCACACGTCTAGCCATTCTTTGTGTCTTTTTTCTCACATTCTTTTCTAAATCCTTGCTTCGAGATTCGATCATCTCAAGCTTCTTTCGCTCCTTTTGATACACACTCTTTCTCGTCTTCTTCGGTTTCATTCCTTTAGCCCTGGAGGCATAACATTCCTTTATCTGATCTTACTGGCTGTGACATTCGTTCAATTCCTCAAAAAGACTTCAAACTTACTCCAGAAGTCTCAGTATCCAAGACATCTCTATCTCAGTTTCTACAACAGGTTCCACCTCGACTTACACGATGCTCAACTTCCTCCCCGTCCTCGCCGCCCTGGCCTCTTTGGCTTCTGCCACCACTGCTCCCCATCGTCCCGGACTCAAGCTGCTCTGGAAGGACGAGTTCACCGGCTGCCAAGGCTGCACTCCCAAGGATGACAACTGGAACACGGCTCTCAATATCAACTCCAACAACGAACTTCAGGTATATAGCACTTCCAACAAAAACATTCAGCTCTCCGGTGGCGATACCCTCCAGCTCGTCCCCTGGAAGAATAGCAAGGGCGAGTGGACTTCTGGACGCCTCGAGTCCAAGAAGGCTTGGCACGCAGATAAGAACAAAGCTCTTCGTGTCGAGGCTAGCATTCGAATGGGCGACTCGGCTCGTAAGCAGGGCATGTGGCCTGCCTTTTGGATGCTCGGCGATGCCCTCCGCCATGGTACAGGGTGGCCTCTTTGTGGTGAGATCGACATCTTTGAGCGAGTCAATGGTGACATGACGGGCTTTGGTACTGTTCACTGTGGACACGAGGGTGGTGGTCCTTGCAAAGAGCCCGACGGCCTTGGCCAGCGAGTCACTATTCCCGATAACGACTTCCATGCCTGGTCTGTGGTTATCGACCGACGTGCCGCCAGCTGGCAGGACGAGAAGATTACCTGGCTTCTCGACGGCACACCTTTCCACAGCATCTCAGGCAAGACTCTCAACGACGAGGGAACTTGGGCTACTCTCGCCCACTCTCCCATGTACGTCCTTCTCAACGTCGCTGTAGGCGGCAACTGGCCTGTAAGTTATATATCTTATCATTTTCCAAAACAAAAGATTAGAGTACTAACATAAACTCACAGGGCAACCCTAACAAGGCCACCGAGGCAGGATACAAGAACATGATGGAGGTTGCCTATGTCGCCATCTACGAAACAACGGAATAGTTACTCACGTAGCTAGAATCCTCTCCTTCACTCTCAAACTTCTGCCTTATATACTTCTTCTGCTAGCCTTTGCTTGGCTTTTCTTCATTTCATCTCACCCTTACCCATGTCAGGGATGGCAACCATTGGAGTGTCTTCAAGACTGGCTTTCTTGGTTCTCCCGATGGTTGTTTCTCATTGAACGCTGCTGTTTACAGCTGGCTTGTCTCGTTTCCCTTCCCTATCTTAGAAATAGCGGATACCCCAAGGTTCAAATATCCATACAGCGGATTTGTGTAGATAGTTATCTGCAAAAACAAGGCTCACGATGTTACGACTCACATTTGACCTGACCGAGCGATGTGACCACAACATGATATTGTGTGACCCTTAAAGGTACCTAGGTACTTTGTAACCGCTCCGAAAATCTTTGTTGGTTAGAGACACAGCAAACCAAGTTTGTTTGACATTATGTCCAATAACCGAAAATTGTTCGTGTTACATCATAAGATATTCAGTTTGTAGTGGATCAACAAAGACAAAGAGAAGACAAAGAGACGTTTTATTGTAACTCATTAAAGACAAAACTATCAGTTAATGCGTTAATCTTTTGCTGGATCTCGATATTCATGAAAATTGCAAGCAAACCAACAAACACAAGAGGGAGAAAAAGGAAATAGGGAGTCCTGTCTCTGAACATGTAGAAAAAAGAACAATAGCAAGCGTGGTATGTAATTTTCGCCGTAAGCTTAGGGTACACCAGATAAATAATTCGACACTTTACACGGATGGATGTTCGCTCCAACTATCCTCCACCTCATCTTAAATAACATCTCCCGGCTCACCAGGGATTTCCACCGTGCACCCGTGATAATAATACCCGAAAGCAATAGATAGCGAACTGTAAAAACAACAAAATGATAGGAGAGAAAGAGACGTGTGAGACCGTGGGGAGTTCCGAAGAAAAAGCCAAGTCGTAGTATGTGAGTGTGCGTGTCAAACCAGCTTCAGTCAAACACCACATCCAGCGTCGGTAACATAAACCAAAACAAATAGTGCTCTTTTCCCCTGAAACCACATAGGAGGGAAATTGCCTCCTGGACCAGATCGCCGATTGACCATGATATAGTTTCCACTCAGAACGCCGTGACAAATGATGCCTGATTAAGTCTGACCCCAAGCTCGTGTGTAATGCCAATCCAGCCTTTCAGACAACTGCTAGTCTGCTCCAATCTCATCACCCATTGGGAACGCTTCCGTAAAGTTAAAGGCCGAGGTGTCACCATCCTGGTCGTGCAAGAACGAATCAAAGTCAAAGTCGTTGAGCACGTCACCCGAGTTGAGAGGGTTAGCCAATTCCATGCCGCCACTATCAAACTAAAATCCATGTTAGCAACAAGAACTTCAAATAGTGTTTAGTTTATACGTACCAATGGGCCAAAGCTGTTATCCATGCCCATCATCTGGTTAGGGTCGTGCTGAGGAGCTGGTGGTGCTGGAGGTGGTGCGGTTGTAGCCGCTGGAGCGTTAGCTGGACCAGATGTTTGCTGACCGTTTTGGACGGCGTTGGCCTGCGCATTCTTGTTGAAGTTGGCAGCATTAGCATTTTGGATAGGCGTCGCAGGAGCAGGAGTATCCTGTGAATCGTTGTTGTCGTTAGAAGGAGTTGCACCAGCGTTGTTGATATTCTGATTTTTCTTGTTGGCAGCAGCGCGCTGGAATTGTCAGTTTCTGTTACCCAGACGAATATATGAGATGAAATTACCTTGTCCTTGGCAGCCTTGGATTCCTTCTTCTTGGGAGCGGCCTTGTTGGTCTGACTGGGAGTTGGCGGTGCGGCGGCCGCTTGTTGAGGAGAAGCTGTTGTCCGGCTATTGGCTCCGTTTGCGGCACCAGTTGGTGCTTGGGGAGGAGGCATAGATCGTTGCTGGGGAGTGTTTTGAATTTGAGGACTTTGCTGCATCTGCTGAGGCACCATTTGTCCGTTTGGACCTTGCTGCCACTGTTGAGGATTTCCTTGTGGCCCTTGTCCTAGTTGACCTTGCTGCTGCTGCTGCTGTTGCTGTCGTGCGGCCATCATCTGCGGCGTTATCTGTCCGTTGAAGGGCTGGCCGGGCTGTCCTGGGTGAGAGCTTGGCGGTGGTCGCATGCCGTTCATAGGCTGCTGACCGCCCATATTACCTTCCATTCCCTTGAAGAAGTGAGGCGCCAAGTTGGGATCCATGTTGTTGCCCATGAAATTCATGGCCGGGTTGGGTGAGCCACGGGATTGGCCGCCCTCAGGAACCGGTGAGGGGATACCAGAGTTGTTCATCTGAGGTGTACCGCGCTTCATCTGCTCGGCAGGGTTGGGGGAAGCACCTGGTCGCATAGCCTGAGGCGATGTATCCGGGAACTGGCCGTTTGGTCCAGGGGGGCCGCCGGGTCCAGGCTGGCCTTCCCGAGGCATGCCGTTGCCGCCAACAGTGTCCTGCTCTTGGCGGGCCATCATGAGTCGCTTCTTGTTCTGCTGCTCTAGAAGCATTAGCTGCATTTGATAGTCTTGGAGGGCATGGTTGCTTCCCCCTCCGTTTTGGGGACCGCCAGGTCCCGGTCGGATGCCGCCTGGGCCTCCCATTTCACCTGGGTTGTAGAATGCATTAAGAGCAGTTCCATCGGGGCCCTGTGCCATCATTGGAGATCCTTGACCCTGAGGAACAGCATTTGGCATCTGCTTGCCACCCATTTGAGTGCCGTGGTGTTGCTGTAGGTTCTGCGAGTATGTTGCAATCGACTTTTGCTGAGCGGCGGGCGGAGCGGAGGCAAAGTTCGCCAGTTGCTGAGGGTGTAGCGAGTTAGGGTTAATACCATTGGCAGTGAGCATTTGTTGCGCGGCGGCAGTGTTGGGTGCATTCATCTGCTGAGGCATCTGGCGGCCATTGGGCATCATGCCAGCAGGCTGGTTATGGTTGAAAGGCGCACCGTCAATGCGTTGTCGCTTCGGCGAGGGAGCGTTCTCCCCAGAAGCTGGTGACGAAGGTCTGTTTTGGCCGTCCATGCCGGAAGGATCTCGCTGCATCTGGTTCTGCTTGGCCTGCTGTAGCATCATTTGAGGGCTGGGTGAAATAGTTAGGCGAAGAGTTTATCAAGAAGATGAGAGATGGGAAGCTCACTTGTTTTGGTTGTTGGCCATGGCAGCGCGGGCAAGGTTGCCCTGCTTCATGTTCATAGCCATGCCGCCGTTTTGCATTCGCATCATTTGATACTGCTGCTGGGTCATGTCTGGTCGCATTTGTCGCAGAAGTTCCTGCTGTTGATTCTGCTTTAGCCGGGATTGCTGCTACATTGCCACCAAGGGTCAGCATTGGTCACCAGCCAAAGTGGTTACCAAATGTTAGGGGTAAGAGCAGTCAATCTGACACCATCTTCCATTGACTGGAAGCGGTCACAGAACGATCGTGCCCATGGTGGCAGCATTACGGCATAGACATATAAAAATTAAGACATACCTGAGTGTGTTGGACATATTGGTTGATGGTATTGTTTCCGCTCTTTGCTCGCTGCGCGTAATAGATATCCCAGAATACCGAGAACCACTCGTAGAGGAAAGAAGTGTCGGAAGCAGGCATGGGAAGCTTTGGCGGAGGCAAGTCTTCGGGGAGTTTGGAATCGATATCGTCCTTGGAATCGGTATCCATGGGATCATCGCCGACGCCGTTGATGAGATTGCCGTTCTCGTCGCGGCGACGGTTCGCGCCATCCTTGAGGACATTGACCTGCTGATCGCTTTCGAGGAGGGATCGGGCGCATTGATACATTCCCATGCGAATAAAGTATTCGTAAATGTAAGTGTTGAGGATGCTGCGCTGGTTATCATTTGCCTGACGAGACGCGGCGGCAGCAGCCGCAGCAGCTTGCTGGGGGTTGACGGCGCCGTTGTTCATCATAGGCATGGGGGCACCTCCAACAGGGCCACCCATAGGGTTCATGTTGGCCATGTTCACGTTTGGATTCATGACCGTTGATACTTGAGGACTAAAGAAAAAGCAGAGAGAGGCCTAGAGGCTCTGCCGTATCGGCAGCAAGTCGGGGGCTCGTGTAGCCACGGGGGCGTGCCACCAGGCGGAGCTGCGCTGGATAGCCTCCCGACGTGGATGTGACGGGCAATAAACCCAAAAGGCGCGAGCGAAGGGATCACCAACGAAAGAGGCGTGGACGCGGTCCAAGCTGCCAGGCGCGCGGTCGGGCGGGGACGAGGTGAGAATCGCGAGAACCACGAGACTAGGAGAAAGAGAGGCGAAACCCAAGTAGCGGGAATTGGGAGATCGTGTCAAGCGTCGGCAACGGGCGGAAATGTGTCGCAGGTAATTAGCAATGAACAAATCAAAGGGGCTATAATTATGCGATGCTATGCGATGCGATAGTCGACCGGAAGTCGATGTCGCGGTGATGAGTTGGAGATGTAAAGTATGGTGGATGAATATGGTGTGGTTGGCGTAGGTTGGATTTGGCGGAGTGTCGAGTGGAAAGTGGGCGCTGGGCTTGGGCTTTCCCTGAGGTGATGCTCAGTGCTCGATGCTCTCAGCGTAAAAAAAAAAGAGAGACAGCACACAGACGGAGACTGCCTGGGGTTGGATTTGACCAGGGATGGGAGGATACTTGTATCTTGTCGGGGTGCCAGGCAAATAGTAAGTACCCTAAGAGATCCAACGGAACGCGCCCCAGGGTTAAACGGGTACCTCCAAGTTGTATGTAAGGAACCCGCTGTTAGAAGTACCGGCAGCAAACGGAAACGGTTCAAACGTCAGACGGATGGGAACAGGACTCCAACGAGCCTGTCTTTGTTGAATCTGCCTCTCCGTCAAACGCGACAGATGAAGTTTGCAGAATCAAGAGGCACTGAGCCGAGCAAAGCAAAACAACGCAAAGTAAAGGGGTGTGTGAGTGAGTGTGAAAAGGGAGCAAGACAGCAAACAAGATGGAGGTTGTGGGTGAAAAACGTGGTCGGTTTGGGCGGTGGGAGTTGAGAGTCGTTGAGTGGGAGGATGGGAAACTTTTCTTGTTCTCGCTCCTCTTTTGTCCCCTTCCAGACCCTGATAAGCTCAATTGAATCTATGAATAAACATGACCTGATGTTTAACCAATTATTCTACGGGTTTTGCACATATGTATTCTGCAACTTGCAATTATTTCTCTATCTTGAATTTCCAGTGATGCATCTCGACGTTTAGACGCATGCAATTTACAAGTACGCCAGATCTTGTCCAAAACGGTAAAAGACAAAACTACAAGGCGTCTGCCAAAGCTTGGGTTTCTCTGGGACCTGGGGGAGAGATCCACCAAATGCGATGCGTTGCCTCCTTGCAGCTAAAAGAAGTCGGGGCGGTCGATCATGGGTATAGAAATTGTACATATAAGTCAGCCTAGTAGTCGAGATATTGATCTTCAGTTTTACATATCACCACAGCTTTGTATACTAGACTTTTGTTATTCCATCATTTGGCCCAAAGACATTTCAACTTGGCTAAAACTACCGAGACTGGTTTGATATCCATGCCCGGATCATGGACGGCAAGAAGCGGCTTCTAACCAGGATTAGAGAGGCTGCCCAGGCCTAGGCAAATTTCCATATCTTCCATAACCACAGGGCTAACCTACCCTGTGAGGCTCAGTAAACTCAGGGCACCTCATCACTTCCAGCGGCCTGGACCGTAACTGTAGTGGATGCTCTTCAGGGGCTTTCATTCAAGGTTTGAAAGTTAGCGGACCCGAATGATCGAAGTCGGGTCGCGTCACCCCACAGGAAAAAGGACTGGACCCTGATCTAAGGCGCGCGCCCTGGTCTAGACATGGAGGTTTCCAGTTTCCAGACAACTGGCGCGCCAAGGATAGGCGCGTTACGATAGGGTACGTAAAACTCAGAACAAGGTGCGTAATTTTCAGTCCAATGGTTGAAATCCTTCATTCTTGAGACCTGAGGCATGATATTAGAGACCCGACAAAAAAGGAGCCTCAAGTAGGTACAGAGTATGAAGAAATTACTTCAATATCGCCTGAGGCATGAATCTTCTTCATTAGCCTGAGCTTGTACCTCCACTGACACCTTGTTAATTGCTCGTGTTCCATTATCGTGGGGGATTCGACATATCCATACTAAAGTTTTAAAATTCTACCAACCTACCTGGCTACCCGGCACCTCGTGTTAGCCCTTTATTACTTTTAGAGGTGGTAGGGCTGACTTTATACCATTAGGTGCGCATAGATTGTTAATGATAATGCCTAATTGTAGAATTCTCGGTGTAAATAAATGACAGCCCTTTCTTCGATCTACTATGTTAATCGCCGATGCCTGGCGTGATCTTTATTAAACGTGCGTTTCTAGGCTAGCACGTGGCTGACAGCTGTCCTCCTAGGGTATTTGCATGTACCATGTATAATCCATAGCCAACTATCACAACTGATAGATGGGGTTTGTTGTTGAGTTTGTGTTGCATACCAAGCGTTCTGACCGACATATCGTCATACATATCGTCGGTAATCTTTTGGAAATCTCCCTCAATATCTATTATATAGATTACCACTTGGCCATCTATGACTCTATTGGCAGAGTGCCAAATCGTCGTCACGTTCGTAACTAAGTGCTCCTCTTAACCTCTCAGTCATCCTCAGGTGGCAATTCGTCGTCGAGGTATCGAATTAGCGAAACCCTCATCTCTGTGCTTTCGTTGCCTCGTAAGACATCACTGACAAAGTGAGCCTCAACCTGCATCTGCACCATCTCTAGTGCACCTCGTAGCACTCCGCATAGAATGTTGGAGTACCAGAGCTGGTCTTGCGCTCGTCCATCGTCGGGAAGCTCGACAAAGTCGGCCAGAGGGTTCTCTTCAAACACCAGCGAGAACTGGTCATTTTCGCTTGTCCAATTCAGGACTTGAGGAGTGATGTTGAGGAAGATCTTGAATCCAACCTGTTCTTTTGTTAGTCGATATAAGTTATTACTTGGTGATTGTCCGTACACGAGAAATCATCTCAGCTGTCTCGCGGAAGTTGGCGCATCGCTTCATGGTGTTGGACTTGGCAAGGTAGTCTTCGATCAACCGCAGTCCGATGTTGTAGCCCATCTTGTCGAGCTGCTTATTCACCTCCGCATAATCGCTTTCGTAATCTTTGCAGAGCTGTGCGACGATAGTTCCGTACGTCAAGGTGACGAGCTCCGCGTTGACCTTATCGATTCGGGTTCTGTTATTCTGGTTAGAGGAATATTCGATTGAGACTGTGCAGTTGTTGCCTACTTCCAGATCCTGAATTCAAGTTAGCGTTTGCAAAATGTTTGCGACTAAGATATATAGGCATCTTGATAAACGTACTCCTCACCCAACCGAGTCGCTTTGTTAGATGCCATCGTTGCGGCTGTGAGAGGGGAATGGACGTGAGACAAGCAGCAAACTTGGGGACGACGACAGGGCCTTGAACTGAGCTGATATTAATGATATGACAGGCAATGATTGTAAAAAATAAATAGCACAAAATTGCAATGCGCTTTCAGAGCTGCAATGTATAGTTGGTAGCTAACCACAACCAGGGAGGTGAAGCAATGGCGCCAACATCGCCCTGGGAAGTCGGTAGACGGAGCGTTGGAACGCCGACGCCAGGAACAATTCCGGCCCGGCCACCAATTATTTGGGAGCTTGATTTGCATGAAGTCCACCACCATCGTCAAAAGTGAAGCAGCAGCAAGCTCCAAGCTCATTTAATAGCTCTGGGAAACGGCACCAAGCAGGCGCATTTGCACAGATAGAGTCGCATTGGTTCAGTTTTTCTTTTCATCGCCTTCAAACTTCACAATGTCCGCCGAAAAGCGTCCCGCCGACGATGATCCCAGCTCTTCTCAGTCACTCGTGAAGCGACAGAATGTCAACTCTTCAACAGGCGCAGTTGCGCGTTTGAACGCGTCAAGCAATGCGTTGGTACAATCTGTATGTTTACGAATGGTCTTTGTGCCGAGATAGCGGACTAACTTGCAAAGGCACCGAGAACAAGCGGGCTTCAAGCTCCTGTTATGGAACTATCAGGACACTCGGGCGAAATCTTTGCAGCCAAATTCGATCCCACAGGCAACTTGATTGCATCTGGAGGAATGGACAGGTCTATTAGTAAGCAAGGGATCGCATGCTACGCGCAATGATGACTGACATTGATAGTGCTCTGGAGAACCTACGGCGATTGCGAAAACTACGGCTTATTGAACGGCCACAAAGGTGCCATTTTGGACTTGCAATGGTCCCGCGACTCAGAAATTCTATACAGCGCATCCGCTGATATGCACCTCGCGAGTTGGGATTTGACGTCAGGTACCCGGATCCGTAGATATGTTGGACACGAGGAGGTCATCAATACATTGGGCATCAGCAGACGAGGAGAGGAGATATTGGTCAGTGGCAGCGATGACTCGACCATTGGAATCTGGGACCCTCGATCGAAGAACGCCGTCGACTATATTCAGACCGAGTTCCCCATCACCGCAGTTGCTGTGTCAGAAGCTGGCAACGAGATATACACAGGCGGTATCGACAACGATATCCGAGTGTGGGACTTGCGAAAGAAGTCGGTTGTTTACTCGATGCTGGGCCATTCAGATACCATCACTTCGTTGAGAGTCTCGCCAGACTCTCAATCGCTTGTCTCATATGCCATGGACTCTACCGTACGAACATGGGATATCCGACCCTTTGCACCTACAGAACGACACATCCGAACATTTGACGGCGCGAACATGGGAATTGAGAAGAACCTTCTGGGAGCAAGCTGGGACTCGGAGGGCAAGAGAATCGCAGCAGCATCAGGTGACGGAACAGTTATGGTATGGTCAAGCGAAACAGGCAAGCTCGCCTACAAGCTTCCTGGCCACAAGGGCACGGTCAACTGCGCTGAGTTCTCGCCAGGAAAGGAGCCCATTCGTAAGTCTTTTGCAATCCCGTTTCGAGTCGGTAAACTAACGAGATACAGTACTTTCGGCATCATCAGACCGCAAAATGCTTCTCGGCGAGCTGAAATGAGCGGTGTCGGCAACGACCCGATATTTCAATTTACTATAGCTCCTTGGTGATGGCAATCTGTGAGATGCACGCGACCGTTTACAAAGACAGTTGGTGAGGATGTATTCCGTACGCCCTTGACGCTTCGTAATTGCAACTCAAGGAAGTGACTAGGATAGCGTTTGATCCAACCAAGGCTGAAAAATGTCTAGGAGTGTTGTGCAACTCTAACTATTATTGCAGGGAGCAATAATATTTAAACTGAGGGAGACGTTGGCGGTGACGGCTTAGAAAAGCGGATTGCTGCATGCATTTACTGTGCAATTTTTAACAATAGTATCAACATAAACATGGGGAGGGTGAATGAGGCGTTCTGGCTTGCATCAAATATGAGACACGAGCTGGGGCATGCATCAGATGTTTCGTAGCAATCCCCCACAACAACAACTGCAGATAGTTGATAAATACTACTAGCAGACGGAGCTCTGGCATGCCCTTGAAGAACAAACCACACTCAAACACGATTAAGCTTGATAACCACGATGCCTGCCAATCATAGTTAAAGATGGACCTTTGCCAAACGTTCACTGCAACCCTATACATCGTAAGCCATTCAATAATTATGATCTTTTCATCCACACAATTGAATAGCCAGAATTTAAAGGTTTCATATTCTGTTCTCCCTGCATCAGACCTGGTTGGTCGTGATGAGCTTTCAAGCCAACCCGAGACGGCCAAGCTTTGTCAACAGTGACAGGAGTCAGAAAGACAGCCGCATCAAGGCTAGTTCTTTGCTGCAGTTGGCCTGGTTTATGTTTTACCCCTGGATAAGGTGCTCGGACTAGGCAGGTAATTTGTAGATCTCCACAATCCACGTTTTTACCGCAAGGAACGGCCAATCCATTCAGCTTGATCAGCCGTCTGTGTTGCGCGATAATTTTTTAGCAGATGCGCTTGAGACCAATTGAACGAATGCTTCTTCCGCAAACAGCGACACAGACGAATTTAACTAGTATTTGGTTGGTATGATTTCACCATCAGTCCCTAGGGAGAATTTGTTTACGTCTGTCCAAGTGTTGATAAGCTTACAGCCAACACCCTTGAACACGAGGATCGTGAGATCCCTGACACACGGTTTGTCCCTTCGGAGGACCCGTTTTCTACTGCAAGTGACCTATCTAGACCTGGGCTAGAAGCTGAGCTAGGTTGTCATGACATGGGCCGGTTGTGTCAATCAAGGGGGTCAAGAAAAGGGATCCTTGCGTGTGTATGAATAACAAACGTCTAACCGGGGCATCTGCCCATTCGAGAGCCCACTAGCTAGATAATTAGATCATAGCGAAGCTGAACAGGCTGCGTTTGGCTGTGATTTATCGACTCTTGTCTCCTCTTTTTTATTGGTTTTCTTGTCACTCATCGTTTCTTCTTGTCCGTCTTCGTCGTCCCTTGTTGTGTGCGTGCAGTCGCAATTTCACGTTCAAGACAGGTTTCTTGAACCTTTCTTTTTTTTAATTCTGCTCTCTTTTCTTCTGCGTGTTTGTTGTTTCTCTCTACTAATAATGCCCGTGATGGTACAACAAAACTCGTCTTCATCATAACAACCGTGTAAATCGTATGTTTGTACACTTCCGCTACCTTGTCGAAAATTCACGATAGCGCCATCTTAGTCGCTTTACCTGAGTCGTACATAACGGTACCCATCGCACCGTATATACTTGCCTCGGTCCCCGCTGAGAAAAAGATGACTTTGGATCGTACCGACATGGAGAGGCTTCGTGCTGATCTTATACAACGATCACGGATGGAGCGAGATGGGAATCCGAATCAAGGCATTGCCAATGCCGATGCCAACGCCGATATCGATATCGAAGCCGGACACCAACAACCCAACATGCCAGAGTCTCGTCCAAGAATTGCACCTTTGTCAAGGTTATTGGGTCGCGGAGAACCTGCTTCAATGACTGGACAACCTCAGCTTCCCGAAATCGAAAGCGTCAAATCCCAAGACTCCAATTCGAACCGACTCAACAGTAGTCGACGATTTGCGGTACCAAACTTTTTGCGAAAATGGGGCCGTAACAGCAATCCATCGCAAACTGACGATATTCGCAATGCGACAGCCTCTCCCTCACCATTACTACCTATCGCTGAGTCTTTGCCGCCTACGAGACCGGAACCTGTCGCTACACCCTCTTCAGAATCGCAACAATCCCGACGCCAACGTCGTCAACAAAGCTCTTCGTCTTCCCCTTTAGAAGCGCATCTCTCTGAACTTCTTGGTGGACCCATTGACAGGCAAAGAAGGAGGAGGGATCACCGTGAGGGAGGGCACGATGGTCATAGATCACGTAGAAGTCGTGAGCAACACCCAAAGTACTTTTTGGGTTGTATACCATGGGTGAGGTCAAGACGTATGCGAGCGCAGATCTTGAGGTGTATGACCTCGGGTTTGTTCTTGATTATACTCGTTACTGTCTGTAAGTCACAGCCCCAATTATGAGACTGATATCCGAATGTGACACTAACATACCAGCATAGACCTCTGTTTGTCAATAACCAGCAAGGTTAATACTCGCGAGATGAATATCATGCTCATCCTCGTCATCCTATTTGCAGCAGCTTTCTTCTTCCACGGACTTATCAGGCTCTGCCTCCTAATAATAAAAGGCAACCGAGAGGCTGCTCTGCGGGCTAATCGACCTCCTCGATACCGTGGCCCACGATATGCAGTACCCCCAGTTCCTATTCCCGTTGTTCTTGCACAAGACGAGGAGGCCGTTGGCGGGGACAGTGAAGCGGCAAAAGTAATGCCTCCTGCTTACGGCCGTTGGCGTGAGACAGTGGTGAGTTCTAAAAGTCACAAGTAACGATCTGCGGTCACAACCTAACAGCTTGCAGCGAGTTGATCCAAATCGTTTGTTCTGGCAACGTAATGAGAATGTGGATATTTCTCAGATGAGACCCAATACACGAGCTGGCCCCCGGCCACCTTCATATGCGTCCGAGGATGGTATATCGTATGTAGTTGAGGCACAACCTCGATCTACAGCGCCGACCACTGACGTCCCTCTTCCCACTCATCCGTCAGAAATGGGCAGGGTGAGTCGGGTGCCGACTGAGTAAGGAGGTGGTTAAGAGCGTCTCAGGATTCATACCCGTACACTATTAGCTACACAGAGCAAGAAGCATTTGAACACCCCAGAGCCCGATGAAGGGCATTGTTGATTTGAGCGTACGAGTATCCACGGCATTGCAACCACATATTAGCGTCCTTTACATAGGTAGTATTGTTGCTGTTCTGAAACACAAGTTGGGAGGGGAATCTTACAGCGTTAAGAGATGCAGATAGAAAAAAGCAATATCACGGACTTGTTTCCATCTAAGCATACATCAGGGTACCAGAAAAGTTAGCCGCTGGAAGCATAAGAGACAAAATTAGCAGGTCACTTTATGCTCCTTAGGCTATAGTCCTTAGACTACTTATTTTTATACCCTAAGACTCAGGAGGCTAACTTTTCTGCTACCCACTGGGCATAGTACTTGGTGACGACTCCAGTACTCAGCAGGTGAATGTTTGACCATGGCCAGGACCAACCTATTTCGCTTTCCCAAGTAGGGCAGAGCCAAGACTAGTTATTTGATTCTGGTAACTTTCGGGAGAACCATCTCCAAGCGTCGAATTTGACAGGGTCTTATATCACTCAGCTCTGGCCCCTGCCGCTTACATTTGGGGTTGGGAAATTTGACTACTCTAAATGTAAGGAGTTGAACGGTGCTTCAATAGTAGACACCGGCTAGTTGAGAATTTATGTTGAAGGTGTTTCTGTATCGAGTCACTCTGCTATAGGTACCTATGGTCAGTTACTCGAAGCATGGCGCTGACATTTGACGTGCATTATTGGCAGGAACGGTAAACGGGAAACCCTCTTTCCTGGCTAAAAAGCTTACTTGGACTAAGCTTCCTTTCATTCAATGATCACTGATCTTACAGGTGTTAGGAGAAGAGTTGAAAAGAATGACATTGGACAACTATTGATTGGACCATTTGGGTAGACGGAACCAACATGATCGGCTTCTTTCCTCTTATTCTCTAGTGTCATTGTACTTGAAAATGAGAAAGAATAGGAATAGGAAGGAACTTGAAGATGTATATGGACTGAGTTAAGATGAACTGAAAGAGTAATGTTCATCAGTCCTCAAGTTTTTCATATCTGATTGTATAACTGCTCTTTGACAGCCATTGATCACTTATAAGTTATAACTTAGTACTGTCTACCTGAACCAGATCATTACCTATGACAACATCCAAGTGTATTCATCCGCCGAGGCAATTAATAAAGAGCGACCCATACTATTTCCCCTCCCCCTCCTGCCCTCCCACTCATCAGTTCGGGGGTTTTACTTTACTTTGGAGAGTACGCTACTGTATCGAATTGGGTCGCCCCTCCCCACAATCCAATCCACAAATCCAACCATTCCAGTCTGTCGTTGGTGGTAAGTTAGTACTGTAGAGCCTGGAGGTAGGTTCCCTTGGGTTCCCTAGTTCCTCCCGCTTGTGTCGTGTTGTGTCGTGTCGCCCAGTCGTATGGAAAAGAAAAGGCAGGTAGTGTGTCATTCGCTCCTTCTGTGTGTGCTCCCCTCATTGTGAAAATTTTTTAATTACAAAAAAAATCACTTCCAGTCCCATCTTTGGAACAAAGACCAAACAACTCTGAATAATTTCTTGGTGTTGAAAGTGCTTTTTGTCTGCATCTTATTATAAATACACCTATTAGGCAGTATTTTTTACTTTTTGTGTCCTACCTACCCATCAAGCTCCCCCTCCCGAGCCACAAAGGTACGTACGTTTGTTGATGTTTTTTAATTGCTTGCATTGCGATTTGTGCTGTGCTGTGCTGCTCTGTGCTGCCCCTCCATTTCATTGCGCAACCGACAACAACGCCTGGAATTATTGGTCTCGACTTTGAGCCCCTCGCACTCGATTATTTCGAAAATATCATTTATATCGATCGACTTGTTGTTGCGCTCTATATGTTAGTTGTCGCTATCATTGTCGCCGATCCAAGAAATCCCGCATTGATACTCAACCAACCTTCAAAACGTTTCCAACCGGTTTCCGTATTTGGCTTCCGTGTACGACCCGACATCCCGGCGCAACCTCCGGTCCATAACGGCTCAGTCTGAACAAGAATACTGGATATCGCCATCTCTACGAGGGCTTTGGCCTTGTTGTTGCCCCTCGGCAAGAGCTCAAGTGCGGGGTTTCGCGATCCGGAAATATCAGCGCCCGGATATGATGATCGTCCATAGCAATGGACATATACACGATTTACTTTCCTTTGGCGACCGGCTATATGATCCGATTAGGACACCCTTCTAGAACTATTGGCGTTTGGCGGTTATATCTCGAGCTTGAGATGCCTCTCCAACAGTTCTGGGGTATTGTCCCATCAATCTGACATGGACGAAACATGCATGATCAATCGATATGATATTGTCCCCCTGAGCTCAACAGCTTATTAAACTATACTACGGAGTTGTTGGAGTATTGCGCCAAACGCCGTGATCGGTTCCAATCTAGCAGGACGACAACAGCAGCAATGGCAACTTCAAATCGCATGCAATGTTCCAGTGCAAGCTTTGTTGCTAATTAGGTTTATTTAGACTCTACCTTCACAATGTCTTCTCTCTCTCGACGTGCTTGCTACAAGTGTGGCAATGTTGGCCACTACGCTGAGGTCTGCTCTTCTGCTGAGCGTCTCTGCTACAACTGCAAGCAGCCCGGTACGTTCAACTTCAATTTAAGAAAGACATCAGCATCTAACTTCTACAAGGCCACGAGTCCAACGGATGCCCTCTTCCCCGAACCACCGAAGCTAAGCAGTGCTACCACTGCCAGGGCCTCGGCCACGTCCAGGCTGACTGCCCTACTCTCCGCCTCAGCGGCACCGGTACCAGCGGTCGATGCTACAACTGTGGCCAGCCCGGTCACCTTGCTGTATGTGCAACTTCTGCTTGTTACTCTGATATATAACTGACTTTGTATATTAGCGCGCTTGCCCCAACCCTGTCGGTCCTGGCCCCATGGGCCGCGGCGCTCCCATGGGCCGTGGCGGTTTCCCCGGTGGCTACGGCCGAGGTGGCTTCGCTGGTGGCCCTCGTCCTGCTACTTGCTACAAGTGCGGTGGTCCTAACCACTTTGCTCGTGATTGCCAGGCTCAGGCTATGAAATGCTACGCCTGTGGCAAGCTCGGCCACATCTCCCGAGACTGCACCGCTCCCAACGGTGGCCCTCTCAACACTGCTGGAAAGACCTGCTACCAGTGCGGTGAAGCCGGCCACATCTCTCGTGACTGCCCCCAGAAGAACGCCCCCGGTGTTGGTGCTGTTGGTGCCGTTGGTAACGTTGGTAACGTTGGCAACGTTGGCAACGTTGGTGAGATTCCTGCCGAGGTCGACATCGGCAGTGTTCCTGCCCCCCCGGTTGCTTCTATTGCTCCCGTGGCTTAGACAACACACTGAAGTTGGCTGTTGGGGATATGCCTTAGTTGCAGTCGACCCAACAGCGGCCCCTCGGAACTGATGGTTCTTGAGGCTTTGGTCTGGGATGGCCTCCGACTTTGTTTCTTAATCGTTCTTCTTTTTTTGATGCCGACACGCGAACATACTCATCATCCTTACCCTCGTATCGTTTCTTTGTTCTGGTTCTTGTTTGTTTGATCCGAAGCATGCAATTGCCAGCGTCGTTTGACTGGCCTCGGCTTTGCACGGCATCTTCGGTCCGTCTAAATTCATCTTTGAACCTCTTTCTTATCTTTTACCTGGACAACAGCCGGACTCTATGGGAACATGCATTATCATGGCAGCACTGCTACGACGACGCACGCCTGTTCGTATGGGAAACACCGGCTCTTGGCAGAAAAAGACATCTACCAACGAATTTCCTTTTTCCAACATTCACCTAGACTTGTTTGCATGGATCCTTGGTTACTAGGGGGTCACTAGACGGTTTCTCCGTATCTGGCACCTTTCCCCAGACACAACTTTGGATCATTCACCCAAGGACTACTACTACGATTTGAACGACAGACGCTGTCACGTAGCTCTTAACGACTTTCGAAAATTCTACGGCACACTGCGAAGGATATACCCCACGAGGCGATGTGTTGGGTTGTTGAGCTTGGAAAAGAAAAGCGCAGAGACTCAGGCTTTGATCAGTGAAGAAGTCCCCGTATTGTTGCGGGTGAGATCAAGCCTCGGGAGAGCTTGTGTTGCCGCCCGGGAGCACAAAAGACCAGTGGACGCGTGCGTGAGAGTGGTGGGCTGAAGGCCAGATTGATCGACGACCAGAGGGGATAAGATGCTGTTTCTTGTGGACGACAGGTGACTTGTTGTTACTATGCAAGAAGAAACCTGTTTGATGCGGAGGATGGCGTCCTACAGAACGGCAGACAGACACAAGTTGTGAGGAGAGAATACCAGACTACTCCATAACGGCTTGTGTTGAATGTAGTTGTTGCTTTGACGCGGGTCTGATGGATGAGGAGTGAGGCTGCAGTGGTGTGGTGGTTAGTGACAGACGCGCAGATGCAGTGAGAAGAGTTGTAAATGATTTGATACGCACCCATAACCCCCCAAATGAAGCGAAGTGGCATCAGAGAAGCAAGATGTGTGGCGAGATGTGTTGATGTATGAGATCTGTATGAGTATGAGTACGACAATTGGCGTTTTTTTATCATGGCTTTGCCCTGCACCGGTTGGCATATGGGACATGGGCTTGCACGCTCTGGCGTTTGGGTTTCACAATTTGAATATCCTGTGAGCAGGAATAGTTTATCAAGGGTAACAGTACAACATGGAAGTTTCAGCACAAGGCTGGGTAGAGTTCTTCATATGCTATCATAACAAGAGACAGTTGAACCATCGCTAAACTAAACATCATAATCCGTCCACGTCAGAAGATGGATGTAACAGTTCTTCTCCTCGCACTATCCCCCTTGATGAACCGGACCTTCTCCTGGGTATCTCCCACGAGCGTAGCGTCCTTAGCACTATCGTCCACGTCCAAGACCTTGGTACTGCACTTCTTCTCGACATCGACTTCCTCGTCATCCTTGCCAAATCGAATGGGTCGGATCACTTTGAGGTTGAGGTCGCCGTCCTCTTCACCCTCGCCCAGACCCTTGTGGAAGATGCGAATGCCGACGACAACGACAGCGTTCCAGGGGTCTTTTTCGGCGTCGTCACCGGCTTCGGATTCGGAGTCGGAGGACGAGTCTGAGTCTGACGCTGGGACTTCACCAGTGAAGTTATCGACGTGGATCCAAATTTCTCGGTCAGCTAGGTCGAGAAGAGTGCCGATGCTTTCAACGTCAGTCTCAACCTCTTCTTCGGTGTCTTGATCAGGAGAAGATGACGACTCAGAATCAGAATCGGATTCAGATTCTTTGGCTTCTTCGATGGCATGTTCAGCGGAGGCGACTTCGGCAGGCTTCTCCTCAGCGACCTCCTTCTCATCTGAGTTGTCAGACTCAGGAGTCATAGGCTCTTCTGGCTTGGGAGCATCAGCCTCGGACTTCCCAGCTACCTCTTCGACCTTTTTCTCGGTTTCTGCTTTCTCCTTGGCCTCTTCTTCAGCCTTCTCCTTTGCTTCCACCTCTGCCTTTGCTGCTGCCTTCGCCTTAGCCTTGGCCTCACGCCTCAGTGCCCTCTGGGCAATCTTTTCGGCTCTGGCAGCTTTCTTCTCAGCTTGACGAGCTTCCCGCTTAGCCTTCAAGGCAGCTTCCTTGAGCTTCCTCCTCTCCTTGTTCTTGAGTCGTTTGTGCTCGCTCCTCTGGAAATCTTGCTTCACGAGATAATGATTGTCCTCGCGATCCTTGAGAATCTTGGCCCTGATTCTGTCCCGTTTCTTCTGCTTGATCTTCTTCTCGTGCTCCTGTCGAGCAACCTTCTCCTCGGGCGTCTCGACGAATCGCCCCTTGCAATGGCCAAGGTCGTAGGCGAGACCAATGCGGAGGAGCTTCTCGCGTCGTGACTTGGCGTTGTTCTTGATGACATTTTCAATGGGCAGAATTTCGTGATCGCGTGTGGCGTTGATCTTGACGCGGACTTCGTAGTCACCTGCTTCGAGATCGAGCTCGACATTGACGGAACGTGTCATGCGGAAGGGAGTCTGACTGCGAACGACGTAGTCTGAGTGGCCAGCCTTGTGAAGACGGAAGCCAAGCTCGAAACGGTACTGGCCCTCAAGACCTCGGAAGAAACGGTCATCGAGCTGGGACAAGGCAATCACAATAGGACCCGAGTTAGAAAGGGTGAAAGAAAAGTGCGTGTCGTGGTAGTCCAGGGCCCAGGGGACGGATAGCGATGCCCAGAGCTGGGTGACCCGCCACTCAGGGGTGAAGAGGCGGGTTCTCTCAAAAGCCTGGTACTTTCTAAGTAAGTCTTCGTATGAGATCCAGAAATCTCCGTCGTCCCCGAAACGATGGTCGAGCTTTTGAAGCCATTCGGCGGTCCATTCCTTTGACCCATCGCCTAGTACCTGTTAGTAGGCATCATGTGTTGAAAGGGGACGTTGACTTACTCCATGGACCAGTCCATTCATGTTTACCCCAGGGGTTCTTGACCTTGAGCAATCGTTTGCCGTCTATTTCTACAGCCTTTTGGATAGAGTAGGCGTGGCCTTCAACAATTCCTTTACGCTCACCCCAGGCGCCGCCAAAGATTCCTGTACTACAACCAAACAGGAATTCATCGTTGACCTTGAGGAGCTGTTCCTTCCAAAAATACTCCTGTTGATGTTTTAGTTGGTTACTCTAGAAAGAGAGTACAGTACCTGCCTTGTCGAGGATATCGGTTGTGGCCAGCTCAGATGTGATACCTCCAGTGAGATCCTCAAGACCCTCGCCTCCAAAACCACCCTCAATAGAGCAGTAGTCACCATGAGCCTTGGCATAGCATTTCTCAAGGAGAGGCAGCCAAGTCTCTTGAGGGTGGGCGCACTGTGCAAAATAGAGGGCGCTGCTGTTGGACTGATAGATGCGGCGGTAGGCCTCGTCTGGATCAACTCGCTCGATATCGTCAAAAAGAACTCGGTCGAGGTAGCCCTCGTCATAGTCGGGCTTAATCAGATAGAGCTGGGAATGGTTAGTTCTATGTCACTATATGAATGACCAAGAGACATACAAAATCGTCAACAATCTCCGAGATCCACTCGCCATCGCGGTAGAATACGAAACCATAGACACCAACATCCTGATCGTGGGCAACACAGAGCTTCTCAATCATACCCGGCTTCTCACTCAGGGTACAAAGAGCAGCAATGAGCCAACAATCTCCATTACGGCCCTGTCGGATATCATTGGCAGTAGGACCATCGATGTAGAAGTGAGGCTTGTCGAAAATATCACCGACACGCTTGACACTCTCAGGTGTGAGGTCTTCACCAGGGACAAAATCATCTACGTTGGAGAGAGACCGAAGACAGTCTTTCTGACCCCATTTGAGGTCCTGCTCGATGTCAAAGTGAGGATCGCGGTACTTTTTGTTAATGCGACGACACTCCTTGACAATCTTTTCGACTTTGGCGCGGCATGTTGCTGCGGCGTCTTCGTACGAAGCTTGACAGGTTGTTGTGGTGACCTGATTACCTCTTTTGGCAGCAAATTCGGTGTACGTGTTTGAGGGAATGACAGTTGTTGCTGATGTTTGTGAGTCATTGCTCTTTGCCGTGGAAGGAGGCTAGCTTACCCTTTCCTGGGTTCTTTGTGGTGAACTGCTTCCAGAACTTATCAATCACCTGCTGAGGTGTAACCTTGGATCGGTCTCCCAAGTCTTCAATGGAAGCCCTGGAGGGAGACGATGAGCGAGAAAGAGACGCAGACATGTTCACAATTTACTCACTCAAGACAAGATGTAGAGTGTCAAGATGAGTTGTTGGGAAAGAATGGGAAGAAAGCAAGTGCAAGAACGGATCTCAAAGCGCTTTTTATACCGTCGACGAAGCAAGAACTATCGTATATGCACGGTAGGAATACAGGCGCTTAAATGGTCTCATTCCTTCAGTTTCGTCAGCTGCCAAGCCATCAAAGGACTCCTTGTAAGTTCACAGACAAGGGAGAGACATGGTTGGATTCCTCCTCGATGTAACTTTGGCGCTGTTGAAGCGCTTCAACTGTCTTGGCTTGAGACTACATGTGAATACTTTATGCTGTAAGACGGTGAATAAGAAAAATGTGACCAGGATAGGTCTCGCTCTCGTTACTCAAGAACGCCTTGGTCCAACAGCAAACAAGCTTGGCCCCCAAAAGTCCCTTGAAAGGTCCAGCCGCCCCTGTAGTCTGCAGCTCGCAATTGACCCGGTCCGTCAGCCCTAGAGTAAGTAGGTAAGCTCGGCTCTAGGCTCGTAGGGCTGGGAAAGAAAGAGGGGAAGTTGAGAGATGGTGGAGATTATCATGTGGTTTGGATAATCCTGGCATGTTGCGGCTGATTATGCATGGACGGGTATTGGGACCGATAATGGTAAGTGAATACTCTACTTTATTAAAGGATGATGAATTGAGGCCAGACATGATAGTATTGTCTCAGGAAGTCTTTAATAATATAAAACACAGCTAACTGGTTAGATGTTTTAGACAGTCGACATATATGGACATGTGATGCGAGAAGTTCACCAACATAAAAACGCCTCACCAGGCAACCAAGGCAGACTCAGCGAATGCATTTTATATAAATTTAATGTGGTTCAGCTCCGAAACACTAGTGATCCTCCTACTGTACTTTAGTAGCTCCCTGCATGCCAACCAAGATGTACCAATACATCATTGCTCAACAAGGCTGCATCGCTACTCATCCTATAGGAACCAGGAGTTGCCAGCCTGATTTCCAGCCGATGATATAATTATTGCAAGATGGACCTCGGAAAATGTCTCTTCTCAAGTTCACGTCTCTCATCAACTTTTCTCCCCTTCTCCAGCTATGGATCCTCTTAGTATCGCCAGCGGCGTGGCTGGCCTACTAACAGTCGCAGCCGCCATTATCAAAGCCTTTGACAAGATAAAAACAAACATGGAAGATTGTCCCAGAACAGTTGAGTGGGCACAGGCCGAGACCAGCGAACTTCACTGGGCTATTAACCGACTTAAGAGCATAATCGATGACCCCAATTCAGTGGCCAAGACTTCAGGCACGTCGCTAGGTCTTCATGATGCGACTGTCACCATCAGCGAGTTAGTAACGACCTGTGATGGCCTCATCGAGGTTCTCAAACCGTTTGATGATAACCGTGCTCTGGCTCGGACGAAGCTGGGCAAGGTCAAGTGGCTTCGGGTGCAGGATGATGTGGTCAAGTACGTACGTGAGATACAAGCCCACAAGGGTTCTGTGACTCTTATCCTGAACATATTGCAATGGTGAGACTCTTTAACTCTCTGCTATCATATATGCTGACATCAGGTAGCGATTCAGACGTAGTAATTATCGAATCGCAAAACAAATTGGCCAGAAAGATCGACAAGATCGTACGAAACAGCGAATTGACTCAATCGCGCGTGGAGAAAATAGAGGCCATGTTCAACACATACATCATAGAGAACCCAGCTTTATTCCCCTCTAACAGATCATCTGTGGGAACGACACTGGCTAACTGGAAGGAGGAAGAGGACGGTGACACGGACAACTCATCTGTAGTCACGTCTCACAAAGATTACGAGGATTGGAATACATTTCGTTCGAGTAATGAAAGATCTTTGAGTTTTCCCTCGCAGGGAGCGATTGTGCCTCAGATAGCTCGACCTGTGCCGAAGCGCACTTCTTCAGCGGAAACTTCAACCAAGGTGGAGAGCAATGGTGTCTCTTCACCACCACGAAGGGAATTCGAAGAAACCCTCGAGAAATCGGGTGTTTATCAACGCGTTTACAACTCTACAGACGCCTTTTCGATCTACTCTGCTCGCAATCGATCCATGGCAGGTTCAGTTATGACCAGCTTCAGTCTCGCCGACAATTCTTCCATCCTCTCAGCATTTCCCATCATGAGTAGGACCGAGCTGAAGCATCCCGAGTACTACGCACATATGGCCGGAAACCAGCGCATATCCAAAGACTTGATGAGAGCTATCACAATGCGAAGCGTCGTTAAGTCTCCCATAGAACCCAGCCCTGAAGCACCATTTTCTCTCAAGCAGTTCCGTCCACCTCCCAATTGTGGGGAAAACGTCATTGGCAGATGGAGCAACTCTCGGACAAAGACGTGGAAGTCTAAAGAGTTTCGTACAGAGATCCAGTTTGAAGTTCCCTTTATCTTTGTATCGACTCCGGGATCAACTGAGGGATACATCGAAGGTGCGCAGGTGCACTTCATCGATGGAACACGAAAGAGTCTGGATGCTACACGCACAGATCTCGAGCCACCTCCTACAAGCACGAGGACCAAGACAGGTAGGGTTGTGAAGAATGAACGTGCGACGTGGCTCACACTCCTGTCGAGTCTGCAAAAGATGGAGAATCAGTCCCAGAACTGGACGAGACAGCAGATAATGAGTCTCAGACCGCGACCAGCCAGTGCCCAAGCAATACTCAGCTCCGTCGCAGGCAAGCACAGTATGCGAGCAGCTTTGCAATGTGAGAGAAAAAGCTGGGATGATATGCCCCCTTCAGTAAACCGTCCATATGCAACCACCACCATGAGCCAGCTGATAGAGATGCTTGCCATGTTGGGCATATATTGGCGTGAATTTAACCCGAACTACAATATTTACCAAGCCGAAGGCAACGGGTTCCTTGTTAAAGGCCACAAGATTAGTGGTCTTGGTGTTATGTTTTACCTCCAGGCTCTGGACAAGACTGTTTTTGAAGAGAACAGACTGGTTCCCAACAGAGAGGTTATGAGACTTGCCTTTGGACAGCTTCCGACCATTTTTTCGCGTGTTGTTTGTTTGGGTAGTCGAAAGGATATGGCTGATACTCTGGCTACATTTGGATGTGATCGCAAGTCGTCAAACCATTTCCTTCGAGATGGCGCTGTAACATCCCATATCTTTCCAAGTAAGTCACGCTATTACTACCTGACACTAACCGTTGCTAATGTCTTTTAGTAACATTTGAACTTATGGGAATGATGGGTCAGGTGTTCCATATCAAGGATCTCTGCTTCAGATACATGCCGAACCCATGTTACTGCACCTGGAGCACAAAAGGATTCTCTCTACCAAAGCTACTCATTTCGTATCGAAAGTACTTGCATGACGATAAAGAAACGGCACATGGGCAGTTGTTTGTTCACCTCAATACTCTCTTGGCCCCAAAGACGGAGATCCAACTTCAACGAGAGGTTCCAACCAACTATAGCTGGCAAGCTCAGGATGCTCTACATTCTGTACTCGAAGAGCTGGACGAGACGCTCATAAAATCTACGCAAACGCCGCTTGTACAGGATGTTATTGGCTCTCACTTTGACGAGGTTCTATCCCAAATGAATGGCCAGACATTTCCGCGCTTGAACAGTAGCGACAAGGAAGAAATTCTGATGGCAACTTATTTCCAACAAATCCTCCCAGCCGTGCAAATCTCCTGCTCAGCCAGATTCTTCAACTTGAAGACGGCTGATTCCGAATTTAACGTGGTCAAAGGGGGACATGCCCAGACAGCAGAGTACGCAGCGTATCTTTTGGCTTGCAAGGAGTTGTGGTGTACTCTTGTTCTACGGATGATTTGCTGGCTCATGTTGCATGATTTTCATGGTGATGATGTGCAGATTCCAAAGGGGCATTTGTATGGGAGCAATATGCGCGTGTATATATCGTGATGGATGAGACTTGTCGTGTGAGTAGACGTATGGGTGTTTAGTAATGGGTAGTTTGAGTTGTTGGTTATAGAAACCATTTGATATCTAGTTACTATAACCTTGGGACTTTGGTAACCCCAGATCCAGCCAAGACCGTCTGTTGAAATGAGTTGTAAACTAACAGGATGACCAAGACTGGGGGCTAGATCCTAAAATGCAACATTGCCACGCTTACTTGCAGCCACCTAAAAGTCTCCGACGTGTTAGAATGGTTTGACGGAGTCTACAGAGTATCTGTATTCATAATCCTTTCATATATGGTCTAGGGAACTCTATCAATCAGTCTAGTGGGTAGCAGGAAAGTCAACCTCCTAAGTCTTAGGGTATAAAAATAAGTAGTCTAAGGACTATAGCCTAATAAGCATAAAGTGACCTGCTAATTTCGTCTCTTATGCTTCCAGCGGCCAACTTTTCTAATACCCCAATGCCAGTATGCAACCGGATACCGCGCAAAGACCGGACAAGCCTTGGCGTTGGATGCTGACAGCATGATAAATAAATACCCTGGTGTAAAGGATCAAAGGTGGAACCTGTCAGCAATGATATGATCCACCCGTTGAGGGAATGGGAGGCGAAGTGCAGTTGCATTGCATTGCATGGCAGTAAGCGAAGCGTTACACAGCCTTAGTTGAGATGAACTCAAAGAGTGAAAGAGAAATCGATCAGATTGGTTAATAAGATCTCTTTGATTGAAGTGTGTATCATTATAATATAAGACTAGAGTTGATGAAACAGTGGCGTTCCGTTCCTGAAAATGGCTAACTTACAGTAGTACATCAGCGAATAGCCTCTTCAATTGTCCAGTTGGCTAGCAGGATAAACTTATGCGCGAAAGATGTATGACCCACTACACAAGCACAAGAGTCTAGCAGGGCTTAGGGAGACATAGGATTCAGATAATATGACCGCCACTGTTGAATCGAGACAACAACTATTTTTACCTTTCACACAGTAAATTCGAGAAGCTGACAACATCAGAATACAGTCAGTTCCTGTTGAATAGCCAGGCTCCTCACTAGCCCGGCGTGCTGATCGATCGTTGCTGGTCCACTTATAGCGGTCAGCCTCCCTTCAACCACATTAGTGACTGACGAACATCCACTTGAAGAGGACTCAGCCTTATTACAGTGCAGCAAGTAGCTGTAGCTAATAACTAACTAAAATGGGTCCCTGTTATTTCATCTCAACCTCAAGGAGAATGTCGTGTTTACGTTTCGCGTTTGTGTTGATGTTTGTGTCTGTGACAAGAGCAAGGACCACAACATGGAGTCGAATTAGGCTTGACCGCTGTAATTTTAGACACAAATTCAAGACTTTTAGAGTAGTTCTTTGTATAGGCTTCTTTGTTGTTGGATCTGTTCCTGCGCCACGTTGGCTTTAGCTACTAGTGATATCCCTGCTCAACTAACAGGCTCAAGCGAGAATCCTTCGCAACTCACGACCTTCTGGATGAGCAGAGAGCATGGGTCAGGCTTCTCAGACCAGCGTCAGCATCATTTTCTGCATATGATTGAAAAAAATAAAGGAAGAAAAATACGTCTTGTCCCCCCCCCCCCCTTCACCGCAATGGCCGACCCTTTTGCTTCAAGTCCTTTCACTTACTCCGACGATCACTTTGAGAGTCTCCAACCACCGAAGAGAAGTCACGGTATAAACATATTTGGGAATAGTAGTGGCTATTACTCTCCTCTCATGATGTCGTCGTCAGAAACAACAGGAGAAAGAGGACAGCAACAACATAATCAACACGAAATGTCCAACCTCGGAGCAGCTTCAACTTCCGCTTCCGGGCTGGGAATCTCTATGGGATCGGCACCGTCTCAGTCTCAGTCCCAGTCCCAGTCTCCGGATCCGAATCAACATCACAAATTGAGTCCACCTGAGACACCGCATTCCTTTCACAACTTGATGAGCGGCGACTCGCCTCGTCATACTCCTGCTCAAGGCTCTTTTAGTCCGCGCACCGCCAACTCTCAAGGAACTCCAGAGCCATATTCTGAGATTTGGGCCCCGTCAATGCCTCACTCCAGAGGGAACTCGCAGACAGATATTGGTGCCACTGAAAAGGTTAAGCAGACTACCACGACCCAGGAAAGAGAGATTATGCCTTCATCTTCGTCTGGACCGAAGCTTCCGAAGATTGTTGAGCCTAGAAGGGACGAGATGGATGATGAATTTGACGATGAGATCTTTTATAAGAAATTCGGTAAGTTTCTTTTCTTCGTTCTTGTATATCTTTGTCATGCTCATATCTTATAGCTGAGCCTCCCAAGGGTTGCTCATCAAATCGAGACATTCACCAGCCTAGATCAAGCTGGCTTTCTATTACCATTTATGTTCTTTCTGTCTACTCAACGGTCGGAAGTGGTATCTGGCTAGTAACGGCCATCCTTCAACCGCGATGGGGTCACCAGATCGCATCAAGCGCTTCACTCTCACCCTCAACCGCCACGACTCTCGCCGCCCTTTTAGCAAAGACGATCGAAATGTCCTTTGTCACAGTTTTTGTCTCGTGTCTTGGTCAGGTTCTCACTCGACGAGCTTTCATCCGAAAGGCGCAAGGAATGTCTCTTGCTGAGATGACGATGCGTAACTGGGTCATCCAGCCTGGATCTTTAATAACCCACTTCGAGACTCTCCCTTCGTCTTCACTGACTCTTCTCGGTATGCTGTCTCTCACTGCCACACTTGCTGCTGCGTTTTACACCACCGCCTCAGACGCAATGGTCTCGCCAAAGCTCAAGTCTGGAAACTGGCAACACAAGGAACTAGAGGGCTATGTCAAGGCCTCTTATGCCAACGCCGCATACGTCCGTCAAGACTGCCCTTACCTTTTCAACATCACTGAGGATATCCACGCCGCAGAGTCATGCATGAACGTGCAGTTCTCTGGGCAGTCATACCGAAACCTACTCAACTACATGACAGTCTGGACAAACATCAACCAAAACGGAACCGAGATCTCTGCAGACCCGAAGAAAAGACCTGGTGGAACTACACTTCTGTTCGACAACACGACCATGTTCTCTGAGTGGATCGAGACGGAGCATAGCGATGTTGCTGCGCAGTTCGAAGAGACAGGACGAATTATTAATAATGTTACCTTGGCCCTTCCTCACCCTGGAGTCTACGGCGCTGCAACCCTCAAGGAGAACGGTATCCTTCAGCCCGATGACCTCGCCGGTGTAGGAGAGTACACGGTCCGAGCTGGCGTCGTTTCGCCTTCCGTCAATGTTTTGTGTGTCGACGTGGACAAGGATGAGATTGCACCTCTCGTCTACACAACATGGCCCAATGCCAAAAACAATAATACCGTTATTCCTGGCCAGAAGACGGGATGGACTGGTTGGACGGGTGAAATACCTCAGCCGATAGACAGCAAGGATAAGCCCTATTACCTTAACCGAACTGACGTTGATGACATTTTCAGGTGGGGACCCAAGTACGAGCGTCGTCCTCCTGTCTTTCAAATGGTATGCCCAGTTGACCTGAATAATAAAGATGGTATCTAACATGACACAGTACCCCTTCGACTATAACATGCTCACCAACGCGACTGTCTATGCCGGTGATGCTATTTACACCCTCGGCAAGAACGCTGAAAGCAAGAACTATACCCTCTGCCAGCTTCGGTCCTGGGTTTCTCCCAGTTGCTCTACAGAGTTCAGCATTTCCGGTACAGCTGGTGCTCACATGAATGCTCACTGTGAAGATGACCAAGATGAGAACGCATATCGTCGATCATTCCCTGCTGACCAAGGCTGGTCTCTTCCCTCCCTGGACTGGAAGTGGCTCGCCGATCAATGGCGATTGTCCATGGATCTCAACGGTGGTTCTGTTAACAACAACGCTTCCAACGCTCGCATCCTCACCCAACTCGCCCTCCACGAACCCACGATGCCCGCCTCACACCCCTCTATGGCCGAGGCCCTCGCCGTTTACTCCAGCTCGCTCATTATGATCAGCGCCATCGACACGCCCTTTCGCCACTACTGGGACCAGGATCCCGAAGAGTTCCCTGGAAATGTCATCACCGAAGGACCGGGCTTCCTCCAAGCTTTCAATGCGTCACTCATCACGCAGGAATACACGTCGGGCCACACGCAGGGTTGGCAGAACATCTTCTACGTGATCCTGGTTCTCGTCTTCGCCATCAATCTCTTTTGCCTCGGCTACTTCATCATGCGCTCCGGCCTGGTCACCGATTTTACAGAACCGCAGAACTTGTTCTCGCTGGCGATTAACAGTCCGCCCAGCAGCAACTTCCACGGCAGCTGTGGAGGCGGTCCCGAGAAGAAGCAGCTTGTCGTGCCCTGGAAGGTTGCATTTGCGCCGAGTGCGAATCACTACTTCTTCCAGGATGAGTCAAGTGGGAAGGAGGTTGCTGCCGAGGCGGCGACGAGTACGGCGAGAGAGTATGGGAAGCCACTGCAGAGTAGTTACAAGAGGCTTAGCATGAGCAGGACCTGGTTATGAGTGGCTGAGTTATATATAACTGGATCATCTAGCAAGCGTTGCGTACCCATATGGAAAGGACGTTGGCTGAATTGCTATTTGGCTAAGTGTTTGGCATAATATCACATAGAGTACATACATATTAAGTAATTAGAATATTAAAATCCTTAATTGCACTAAACACTCGTCTCTACCTCGACCTTCCAGTTGGTAGCTGGAAGTATCATACTGGTATGTACTAAGTTTGGAGTAGGTCGTAGGGCATCTATCTACCTTTGAACCCCCTAACCCAGTCGAAATTTTGCTGCCTCTATTATCGACGTATACTCCTGCAATATCGGTCGGTACCTTGGTCTACCTTTCAGGCTCAATCCAGTATAATGCGAACCCACGAATACCATCCGAGTCCTCTCGTTCATTTCTCGCGTAGTCGCTTGCTAGAACGTCTAGCACCACCAGAAGAGTCTCTGGCAGAACGCTTGTTGGTCGAGCCTAGACTCTCTATGAGCGATTTCACCATCTCAGTAGCAGCTCTTTCATGTTCACTAGCCCTTTCCGCGTAGGCTTGAGCTTGTTCTTTGCAATTTCGGGACTGCACAAGGTGGTGATGGACCTCCTTGGTCTTCTCCCGAGCTTCGTCAAGATCTCGCTTGGAGTCTTCCTAGTCTTCCCCGATATCCCTCTGAAGCTCGAGACGGCTTTGTAAATCGGAAAGACGTTTGTCAAAGTCGCTTTTGATACCGCTGAGTCTTTCTTCGTAGTCGTGAAAGAAGTTCATGTTGCTGCTGTCGGCTGCCTGATCGTCGGTAGTGGGTAGCGTGTCACTGGACTCTTGGTTGGACTCGGAAGGACCGCTGATGCTCTGGCCAGTAGACAAGCCTGAGTAAGAAGTAGGTAGTGGCGAGTTAAAACTAACAGATTCGTCTTTCGGTTGGATGTGTCCCATGATGAGTTTACGCTCCTGCTCAGCGTCGTCGAGACGAGGATAAAACGGCTGCGTGAAATCGAGTGTTACTCCCCAGTGATGCTCCATGTCGAAGCACATTTTCTTGACAGCCTCACTGTTTGGGAACAGAGCCTGCATGATGAAGTAGTAGGGGTAGTACCGGAGAGGTTGGTTTGGGCGGTTGGGTGACAGTCCCCGAAAGTACTTGTAGGCTTGATGGTAACTCGGCCTGTCGGCAACGCTGATCCATCTGGATGTTTTGAGGTACAGATAAAGTTCGTGAACACTCTGGCGTGACATGCAGGACTTGGCCTGTTCATACCTTGGGAGGACCTTTTCCACGTGCGACAGAACTAGCTCGCCATGGGACCAGCTCTTTTCCCAGTGGCTCGCAAGGCTTTCGACAGTAAGAGTGTGATCGCAGTCAGGCGCACAATCAGTAAGGATGTGCTCCATGGTGATCTGTAGGAGAGTTAGTGATGCATCTCTTCAAATAACATAAGAGCCGAGTCGTTCAGGTACCAATGCATGAGGTGGAGGACTTACTTTTTATGTAAGCCAACAAGAAGGCTGATTAGGTGCTTGTTGATGCTGTATTTATTTTGAATCAAGCTACCGGAGCACAAAGAAAAAGAAGTAGAAAACAAGGTGAAGAAATGTGCTACGCATGACACGTGAATGCCATTGTTTCTTTGCCTGGAGTTTGCAGTGCTTGCCAGTAACAGCCATTTGCCAGTGCCAAGGAATACTATCCAATGTTTTAGGACTCTGCAGAACAGTCTAATAATACATACTTACACCTGCCAGGCAGATATCTGTCACTTAAATTAGGCAACCCTATCTCTGATCAAGCTATAGTATCTTAAGTAGTTAAGAAACAGGTGAATATCAACACCGAGCTCTCTAATGTTATAATATGACGTTCAGAATAAGGAGAAATACGATATTTCGATAGCTACAACTGGTAAAATAATTAAAGGCGGAGGCACTGTTAACTTTCTTGCTATCAAAAGAGCTCTTAGTAATGTTACCTAGGAGATACAATAGTAACTCGATGGATAGTGAGATCACATCATTTATTACTTCGATATAACCCCATAGAAGCAAAGTTGGCCGTTTCTTCGTAGATAAACGACCCTTGCAGCTTTTACAATAAAATGCTTCTAATATACGCAAATCATCCCCAGAATAGCGGAGTGTCTTCTCCAGGTTTTATGATGCTCAAGTCTGGAGTTGTCGCTTATCTTGACATACGCAAGCACACAGACAATATGTATCCCCAGTTACAGCACTTTGCGGAGGTGTTGAAATTGCAACTTTAGGTTGCAGTCATCTCAAGTCAGAATCCTAACGGTCCGACAAGTGTCGAAATAGTGTCTGCAAGTAATGCATTTCCCAACCTATGATTCGTCTCTTCCCCTCAACGGTCAGTGTCGATCGTTTCAACCCTGGACTCAGATGCAAAACCATGCTCCATAATACCGCCGACTTGTAGTCTAAAGGGTTGTCACTGTTTGAAAGACATCTCCTGATCTATCCCTGCCCATACTCTAATACGACCCCGTTTCCTGATGCCGATAACCGTTGAAGCGAGTGAGAACGGTGCAGTTTTCGGTGGCACCACAAAGCAAGAGTTACGCTAGACTAGGGTCTGGGTTAGGTCACCGGACCGACAACTGGGGAGAAGTTGGAGATGGGAGAGGGATCGATCAATTGATAGAATGGTCGAGCCAAGATGCGGGGTTTTGAGGGATGGATGTCTGGGGGGGGTGGGGGCGAGGGTGGGGAAGGGGAAGTGACTAAGTTAGTCTGTGAGCCGAGTTGGCTAGAGTCAGCCACTGATCAGTCGAGTTTGAGTTGATAGCATTTGCTTTGTTCGTCAATGCGATTACTTGATTTTGCTCAATCTAGAGTAACCGAAACCTTACATAAGAACCCACACAACCTTCCTTTAACCTAGAACCCACAAAATCACCCAACCGACCCTTTCCTATTCAGAGACCTTTCCCTGTCATCTTGACGACCACTATAGCCTCCTACCGCAGGTCATTAAGCCATTTCGCATATAGTGCCTCGTCTTTTAAGGCCCTAAGGAATTCCTTCTCCTTATTCATCAGAAGGTTATTGCCTCTGCCTAAGGCACTATCAAGACCCTTCAGGGCTTCCTCTTCGGCTTTAAGCCAATCGATAAAATCGCCCTTTGCATTATTATTATTATTATCGTTAAGTCTAATAAGCCTAATTAGGCTATAGCCAAATAGGGCTACTTTAACTAGCCAAGCTTAACTAGACTTATCAGTAACCAGTATAGCATTTGCCTTCTTGCGGAAACTATTATCTTTAGCTGCAGCTAAATAGATAAGCCAGTTAGGATAGATAGACCCCTGCTGATAGCGCTTATAACACCGCCTTTGCAGGCTCTTCTATTTAGTTATCTTTAGTTAGTCTATTATTGTGTTACTGTGGCTAGGATAGGGATTAGTATAGGGATTAGGGTAATAAGCTGGGCAAGTTAACTAATAGCTTGGTCTTTTTATATATCTTTATATTAAAGGAAGAATAAGTGGGCTGCTTAGCAGGTATTGCTTATATATTATGTGAGGATAAGGTTGCTCTTAGAGCCTTATGTTTCGTAACATACCGTCTCTTTGCATCAATTAGACTTTGAGAAGCCCCCCCCATCAAAAATTTGCTTTGTTCGTCACGAGGACATCTAAACTGGTAAACATCATACTTCCGTGTAATGTTTATCATAATAACAACTTAATGCAGGACATTGTAATTCGTTGATATCGAGCAGGCAAAGAACAACAAAGTTAAGGTTAGAGCCTTCAGTGCAGCCGTAAGAGGATTGTCCTGCAGGTGAAGAGTAACACAGTCAAGGTTAGACCCATAGACAAGGGCTACTTCCATCTAATCATCGAAAGACTTTCTCAGCCTTGCAATACAGCATTGTATTTGGGTGGGGTGATTGATGGTATAGACAGGACGCGTAGATCAAATGTCACATCTACATGATTAGAGGAAATTACTTTTTGCCATATACACGATCTAGACAATTAAACGAGGCACTATATGATGTGATAGAAATCATCAGAGGAACCAAAACTCTCCCACAAAAGGCCCGAACTTGATGGCCTTTGCGCGCGCACTATAATTGACATACGCGATCATGTCCATGCCACCAAGTCGGGGCAACACACACACAAACAAGCTGACGACTCTATTAGAGAGTAAGCACACCTTTACTGGAATATACCATGATGTTGAAATTCAAAATCAAATGCATTCTTTGTCGCTGCGACATTATTTAGTCGTGGCAAAGATAATGGAGACTTGCCTAAAAGAGTAATAGTCTTCGGCATCTGCGTCGCCGAGCCGGCCTGGCCCGGGTCTTGGCTCGGGGAGAGTGTCCACTCTCAACCCCAGCATTTCATACATTAGCTTTAGTCTCTATTCTCTATTCTCCAGGTCTCTCCAACATTTACTCCACAAACATGGACTGGATAGCCTCGGGTGACGGAGTTGTCTGGAGAATCCAACCCTTGAGCTGTCGGTGTATAGAGAGAGGTGAGAGTCTACAGAAGACCGAATCTACAGAATTGCATCTCTCTACAATAGACTCCCTCTCATCTGTCTTCAATCATCAAAACGCCACCATCTACCCGTCTTTTCTACTCTTAGGCCCAAGTCTAACTCCTCAGCTCCTCCTCTCTACTTTTAGTCCTACACCATCGGGCTCAATGCGGCCGAGGCGTTCAAAGACGTCTGGTCAACTCCGCCAGTGACGACATGGATGCCCTTGATACTCTAAGCATTCTGCACAGAAGAGATCCTTGTTGTACCAATCACCAAACCACCTTCTCCCCCTCCTCTTCTCCCTCTCCCTCTTCCTCTCCCCATGTTTGATAACCCCACAATCTCACCCAGTGACAACCCCAGCTTCACCCACCACTGTACAGACTCCAGTAGGTTGCTGGTTTAGCTTCCTCATCACAAGTTGATGGTGCGGCTACTCCGCATCTGCTAACCTAGCTACTATGCTGCACCCACTAGCCGGTCAATCCGCACACTACCAGAAAGAGAGCTCTCTTTTGTCCCCCCCCCCTATTATGCCCATTGAGTTTGGCACTGATTGTGGCCGTTTGGTTCGGCCACAGATCAAAAAGCTTATTAGACTCTATTCTGTGATCGACCGACCTTATTTGTCTTTAAAAGGGAGCAATCTCCCACATGTGCAACTGACTTTCTTTACCAGGTCACTCCTACACAACAAGCAAAGCATCACTAAGCTTTGCTTTCCTCCACTTCTATCCTACCAAGCAAATACAGCTCCAACACCTTCAATTCGAAGTCCTTAGCTGGTAGCTCAAACCTCAAAAATGAATACTCTTCGAAGGGCATCGCTCAGCAAGCCCGAGGAGGCTGGCAAGGCATGGCCTGCTATCGCCATCGGTTGCTTCGTCGCCTTTGGTGGTGTTCTCTACGGGTATGTTTCGTCCTTAATCCCAAGTACCTGCCACGATTCGGTCTAACAGGCCATTCACAGTTATGATACCGGTACCATCTCAGGTATCCTGGCCATGCCATACTGGCAGCGCCTCTTCAGCACCGGCTACAAAGACGCCAAGGGCAACCTGAACATTACAACAGGGCAGGAATCCAGCATTGTCTCGATTCTTTCTGCTGGTACCTTCTTCGGTGCTTTGTCTTCACCATTCATGACTGACTCTATCGGTCGTCGCCCTGGTCTCATGATTGCTACTTGGGTTTTCAACCTCGGTGTTGCTCTTCAAGTTGCTGCCACATCTATTCCTCTGTTCTTGGCTGGCCGATTCTTTGCTGGTTTCGGCGTTGGTCAGATCTCTGCTATTAGTAAGTTTTACAATAAATAGCAGAATGAGAATATAGAGAACCGTAACTAACGCTATCCAGTCCCTCTCTACCAGTCAGAAACAGCTCCTAAATGGATTCGAGGTGCTATTGTCGGATCATATCAATGGGCCATTACCATCGGTCTCTTACTAGCAGCCATTGTCAACAACGCAACAGGTGGCCGCAACGATACAGGCTCTTACCGTATCCCTGTCGCTGTTCAGTTCGCGTACTCCCTCATTCTCTTCGGTGGAATGATCATTCTGCCCGAGACTCCTCGATTCCTTATCAAGAAAGATCGCCATGACGCTGCAGCCCGCGCCCTCTCTAAGATCCGTCGTCTCAGTCCTGATCACCCCGCTGTCCAAGCTGAGCTCGCCGAGGTCAGGGCCAACCACGAGTTCGAGAAGAGCATTGGAACTTCTTCATACCTCGACTGCTTCAAGCCTCCTATTCTGAAGCGACAGTTCACTGGTTGTGCTCTCCAGGCTCTGCAGCAGCTTACTGGCATTAACTTTATTGTAATTCACCCCCTTGCAAAAGCTCCGGTTTCACGGGAATATGTCTAACAAGCTTCTAGTTCTACTACGGTACCAAGTATTTCCAGAACTCGGGTATCTCTAGCGGTTTCGTTATTTCCATGATCACTTCAGCCATTAACGTCGCCTCTACTATCCCTGGAATGTACGCCATCGACAAATGGGGTCGACGACCTCTTCTCCTCTGGGGTGCTGTAGGCATGTGTATCTCGCAGTTCATCGTGGCCATGTGCGGTACTTTCTCTACGGGCCAGAACTCTGATGGAACTATCTTTGTCAAGAGTCTGGCCGGCCAAAAAGCTGCTGTGTCTTTTGTCTGTATCTATATCTTCTTCTTCGCCTCTACCTGGGGTCCTCTGGCTTGGGTCGTTACTGGAGAGATCTTCCCTCTCAAGACACGTGCCAAGTCTCTCAGTATGACTACCGCCACTAACTGGCTCTTCAATTGGGCCATCGGTATGTTGCTCGCTCCAACAATCTTCTATTGTCATGTCACTAACATGTTGCAGCTTATTCTACTCCCTACCTCGTCGATTTCGGTCCCGGAAAGGCCAACCTCCAGTCCAAGATCTTCTTCATCTGGTTCGGTTGCTGTTTCCTGTGCATTGCCTTCGTATACTTCTTCATCTACGAGACCAAGGGTCTATCCCTTGAGGAGGTTGATCAGCTATACGATGAAGTCAGTGTTGCTAGCAAGTCCAAGCAGTGGAGGCCCACTGAGTCTTGGGAGCATCGCCAGAGTGTCTCAGGACCTGATGGTAAGATGTTTGGTGGAAACGATCACCAGGGAGAGGTTACTCATAACGAGAAAAACGGGGTTTAAGAGAATGTTGATGTGAAGAGTTTGTAAGAATTATTAAGGTTGGAAGTTGTGCTGCCAAATTGGTGGCCGATTATGATTATCTACGAAATACCAGATATGTTATAAAATAATTGATTATTCAATATTCCTATACTTAGTATTCTTTCATGACTATTGATTTGCCGGCATGGGACTTTGTTTTATCTTTACAGCTTACACCATGACTTCCGGGTAAGTCGGTTCTCCAAGTCATCATGCCTTGCTATTTGGCATGTGTGCTTGTAGTGTTGTAGCATTCCGATATCATAATCACTGTCGGTAGAGACAATCTAGCTAGATATAGATATGCGCTCTGGTAATTAACAATATAGAATTCTATGTGGAATCATGACGTTGGATATTATCAGTTGTAGGTACTCATGCGGTCCTGAATGGAATCATAGTAGCCTATAGATTGCTGACTCATCCACCCATCGCCCCGCCTTCCCCAGGCAGCTCATAGCTTCAGTGACGTGTGTTACCACCTATCACTGCCCGACCCGCCGCGCAGGTACCTCAGTTACTGTAATGCACTGTACCTGTCAAAAGCTTCCATCTTTCAATAACGATTCTCAAGCTAAGCTTTTGATTCCACATCAACTTGTACAAATTGCCATCGCTTCCTTTATATCTGTCATTCTCTGATTATTCTTCCGAGAAAGAGACAAACCTAAACATTATCTACTATGGCTTGCCCGCATCTCGACTTGATCGGTACGTGGACCGCTAAAAGCAACCCCGCCATTTGATCTACCATCGGCCGGTCATGATAGCTGCGACAAGCTTCAAAGCCGTTTCAATCCGCCGATTCACAAGCTGACATTCGTTATTTCAGGGCTGACACCCCCCAATCCTTCTCAGTCCGTCTACCGCGAAGACTGCACTCAATGTTTTGACTCGATCGTAAGACCTTCCAGCTCTATTGATCCTTCATCATCAACCGCTATCGCAAATCACTTGCTTACCTTGCATCTTAACAGGATGATCCTGCTGGCCTCGATGTCTGTCTGCAGTGTTTCAACGGAGGATGTGCCGGTGACAGGAAGCATGATAGTCTTCACTATGCGCTGGCCCAGCACCCTCTTGCCCTCAACATTCGCCGCTCTAGAAAAGTCGTTGAACGGGATGAACCACCTGCCAAGATGTCCAAGCTGGCCATTGCCGCCGAGAAAGAGGAAGATCGATACGACACAGCACTGGCTGTGAAGTGCCTCGACTGTAACACCGAGCTCGACCGAACGAATCCCAAGCTTGCTCCCATTATCGACGGTATCCTCAAGGCCAATACCTTTTCACGAAAGGAAGAGGTTAAGGCTTGGGAACAGGAGCTGACCAGCTGCGAGCACATCCTGATGCTTCAGCAAGCGCCTTCTAAGAAGATCGAGCAAAATGACCTGAGCCACTGCTATGCTTGCGACTTGGCTGAGAATCTTTGGCTCTGCATCGAATGTGGCAACCTTGGATGCGGTCGTAAGCAGATGGGTGGCGTTGACGGAAACTCGCATGCCCTTGCCCACGCGAACGAGTCGGGCCATGGAATTGCCGTCAAGCTTGGATCGATCACACCCGAAGGTACCGCAGATATCTACTGTTACAAGTGCGATGACGAGCGAGTCGACGACAAGCTGGGCGAGCATTTGAACCATTGGGGCATTGTGCTTGCCGAGCGCCAAAAGACCGAGAAGAGCTTGACCGAAATGCAAATTGAACAGAACCTCAAATGGGACTTTAGCATGACTACTGAAGATGGAAAGGAACTGAAGCCCTTATTCGGACCTGGTCTAACTGGTCTGAAGAACCTTGGAAACAGTTGTTATCTCGCCAGTATCGTTCAATGCTTATTCGACATGCCTTCTTTCCAAACAAGGTACTTCCAACCTGGCGCCGATCTTCCTATTGTTGCTGAACCCGCTGCCGATCTCGAGACCCAGTTACGAAAGGTAGCCGATGGGCTTTTGTCTGGACGATATTCCAAGCCTGACGCAGAGATTGCTGGAGAGGGTATCACACATCAGAAAGGACTGGCACCAGCGATGCTCAAGCATCTTATTGGACGAGGTCACGAAGAATTCTCTACCATGAGACAGCAAGATGCGCTCGAGTTTCTTCAGCATTTGTTCAAGCTCATTACTCGGTCTTCTCACCCTGATGGGAAAGACCCTACAGAGCCTTTCCGCTTCGTGCTTGAGCAAAGACTCCAATGCCTTGGTTGTCACAAGGTGAGATACAGCAGTAACGAGCAGGACAATATTTTTATCGACGTCCCTCTGGAAAAGCTCCCACGCGAGGAAGGGTCGGATGGCCCAGATGCTTACAAGCCTGTGTCTCTGGCACAGTGCCTCGATAACTTCACAGCTGCCGAGAATGTTGAATTAACCTGCTCTGCTTGTGGAAGCAAGGACGGCTTTACCAAGCGATCTTTATTCAAGACCTTCCCTGACACTCTAGTCGTTAACGCGCGAAAGATGACTGTTGTCAACTGGGTTCCAATCAAGGTGGACGTCCCTGTTCTTGTGCCCGATGAGCCTTTCAATTTGGACGCCTATCTTTCCAAGGGATTGCAATCCGGAGAGGAAAAACTCCCTGATGAGCCTGAGGTCAAGGCACCTGCATTTGAACCTGACGCTACTGCCCTGGTGCAATTGGAAGCCATGGGATTCCCCTATAACCGCTGTGCGCGTGCTCTCCATGCCACTGGCAATTCCGACGCTAACGCCGCCATGGAATGGTTGTTTGGGCATATGGAAGACCCTGATATTGATGCGCCTCTTGATCTGGGTGCTGAAACCGGAGCAGCTGACACTGCTGATCCTGAAAAGATTGAAATTCTCGGAGCCATGGGCTTTGGTGCCCCACAAGCCAAGAAAGCCCTGAAGGAGACTGGCGGCGACGTCGAGAGAGCTGTAGAATGGCTCTTCAATCATCCCGATGATCAAGGAACATTTGAAGATGATGCTCCTGCTGAGGGAATTACTTCTGCCACAAAGGAGCCAGCCGGAAGCGCTGATCTGCCAGCAACCTTCCAGCTTAGGTCAATCGTATGCCACAAAGGCACAAGTATTCATGCTGGGTGAGTATTTCATGAGAAAAATTGAAGATATACATTTGCTAACCAGCCAGACACTACGTTGCCTTTATCCGCAAGGCCTTGGGAGATGCCAGTGTCCCCCCTTGGGTTCTTTTCAATGACGAAAAGGTTGTCGAGGCACATGATGTTGACGAGATGCGCAAGTTTGCGTATGTGTACTTTTTTAAGCGAGTCTAGTCGAGAATATCGATAGCACAGCAACGGGTGAGGCGTAAGGGCTGGGTTGCATCAGACGGTGAATGGAGTGCGGTTGATGAGAAGCAGGCGGCTATGCCATGCCTGCCTTTACTTTGATTTGCAAGATTAGAAAGGGCTAGATGAGGCACGCATCGTCAAATATGACTGGCGATTGTGTACACATGAATTAGATAACAAAACATCCTGAAACGTATCGTGACCACCAAACATTGAACCTGGACAAATAGAGTCCCCGTAGCGCCTTGTAACGCCTTCCAGGACCATCGTTCCTCAGGTATCCCGAAAACCCATAAAGAACAACTCGTCCTTCTTTTACACTCTTTCCGTCACGCCAAAACTAATCCGAGAATCGGTAGCTGACCAATGTATCGACTCTATGGTTCGCCGTACTGAAACCTCTCAATTGCACCTTTTCGCCGTTCTCGATCTCCTTGGCATCCGAGTCACCCCATTCAACGGGAACCTCGCTATCGGCATCTGCATAGACGAGCACGTTGAATGTGCAGTCGCCGTTGAGTTGGGGGAGAAAAGTAACGGAGGCAGTAATCTGGCGGAAAATAGCAGCAATCTCGGCTTGGATCTCGGTTTCTGTTTTTTCGGGTACAGTAGGGGCGGCGCTTCCACCAGCGGAGTTTTCTTGTTCCTTGGGTGCGGATTTGGAGGACTTGGATTTCTTGACGGGTTGGAAGATTTGGACCTGTTGTCTCTTTATTAGATGTGAAATATAGGAGGGTTTAGGAAAGCCGTACGTCGAATTGCCAACGCTCGACGTGTTCGCCTGTGTCTTTGTCTGTAACTACAATGACAAGCTTGGAGATCTTGCCGCCGACCATCCACTTGTCGAGCTGGGACATGATCTTCTTGATGTATGCCTTTACTTGGTCATCGGCCGAGACTGGACGTCGTTATTAGTCGATGTGTTGCCAGGTTGGATCGCAAGTATGCGCTTTACCTAGCATGTTGAGGCCATATTTCTTGACGCTGAATTATATAATTAGTTCGAGCGATTCGAAGGGGGTCCATCGTCGGGAGGACGTACACTGTAAAGTCTTCTGCTGGGTAGACTCCTCGCTGGAAGCTATGAACACGTTAATAAGACGATATCAATCAATCGATGTGCTTGTCGTACAGAATGCTGTGAATAGAGTATTGGAACTGGAAACCGTTAGCAAACTCTCGCACAGACCGAAATGATATCAGGAGCTGTGTAGACGTACGAATTCGGCGACGAGACGGGCGCTGCCTTTGAGAGAAAGCTTGTGGACCTTGGACTTATCCTTATCCTTGCTCTTCGATGTTTCTTTCGACGACATTTTGTGCGTTTCTGTGGGTATTTGCCGAAAAAAAAAAGGTATTTTAGGTAATGGCGATGAAAGGCTACGGTTTGGGATTTAAAGATGGACAGTTTTGTTTACTTGCGGTTGCGGGGTGAATGTCAATCCGATCTAAGGTCTGTGCGGCGGGGTTCACCGAGACTTCACCTTGAGATCTGGTGGGTAGAGATTGATATAAATAAATATATATAATATAAAAAATAGTTAATCTATGGTCGCCGACCATAGTAGACTCCCGGAGGCCATCGAGGCTCTTGAGATTCCTGTGACAAATTTGCGTAATTATTGTAATAGTTATCGTTGTAGTTGAGTCTGTCTTGGTACTGTTCATACCCATAGTAATTGTATCCATAAGGATCATACCCCCCATATGGGTAATATAATCGAGGACTGCGTGATCGATAAATCCGCACCACGTTGACCATTTCACTATTTGATGATGATGGCGATGACGACGAGAACGATGGATTCGGTCTCGATCTTGTTCCAGCTTCGCCTCCCGTTGTGTTGGCGCCAATGGCGTAGAGCGCCCAGGAGCGTAAGAATATACCGATTGAGAAGAGCAAGGGAAGTAACTGAGTAATGGTCGCAAAGTCGTAGATGCCTTGAACATGGTTCCATTGTACGGGGAGCTCGATAGCAACGACCAAAAGTGTGAATATTATGAGCCCAGATATGAGACGAAGCTTCCTAAGATGCCAGATAATTCTTGTTCTAGTAACGTTCAGCAGGTTTGTAAGCTGGGTGAAGTGGGAGCTCCTCATACCTGTTTCTTCTGCTCCGGGGACTTTGATGAGCTATTGGAATACAGCAAGTTTTCAAAATGATAAATCCGCCAATACTGGAAAGAACACCAATGTAAAAGACCGCCCCAACTATAACATGCCCCTTACTCTCCAAGTTTACCTTTCCTAGCATGAATACAACGTCGCGACAGTCGCGGCTAAGATGAGGTAGGAACACGGTGTAATACCATGTTCCCATTGACACGGTAGCCATGAGTATGGTGAGAGCGACGAGATAATAGAAGGTTCCATGGATCTCCTTTGTGAGTAAGAAAGGGTCGAGGTGTGGTTGAAATCTTGTTATCACACGCCAGATGCACAATGGCATCAGAAATAAGAAGAAGCCCATAGCAAAGAGGAGCAAAAAGTAAATATCAAGCGGGTTCAAGATGTTATAGGCTATCCCGATAACAAGGGATATTGAGGCAGCTGCAGACGAGAAGAGGCTAATGAAACGCAAATCCGAGAGGTCATCTTCAGAGATGTACTCCATGATCAACGTACCAAGCCATTGCGTGTAGAATGCGGCGCGAACACCGACTCCATAGATATCAGATCGGCCCGGAAGCGAGCAGAGACCTTGGCTTGTCATATCCATTAGAAGATATCTGTAAGACTCATGAAAATATATGGATCCAAGACATGGATGCCATTGTAACTGGGGCCGGCTTACACTTGTATGCCATCTGCCGCGTCGTGAACGGGCTGAACCTTCCAGCACAGCATACTCGTGCATAAGATACGATAGAGGCATGACCAGAGGGTCCGCGACTGACGTACTGAGGCGATCGTGAAAATGTCCAATACTCGAAACCTTTGAAGCGGAATAGTACAATAGACATTTTCATTGGCCAAGGGCCAGAGCCTCAAAGGCCAGCTCAACATAACAATCGAGGTTGATCAACTCTGCCAAACCGGTTTCGAACTCTCTTGCATTGCCCGGTAAGTAAGGCGTCATGGTAACTCAATATCCAAGTTGCCATAACCGAACGGGAAGTCGCATCGTGAAAGCCCTTGTGACAGCTCTACAGGTATGACGCCCGTCCTGTTTGGATATCGTATGGTGGAGAATCATACAGTATCGTTACGCACTCGAGAGCCTGGGAAATGTAGTATGTTATTTAGAGAGTTGATGGTTCCTATAGCCAAGACACAACAGGATACACGTGTTGCCAACTGGTTGAACTGTGAACCCAACTCGGTCACGAAGGGAACCATGTATCATACAGAGCCTTATGGTAAGAAGGTCCATTATTGTAGAATTTTGAAGGCGATATTGGATACCTAAGTAAAAGCCAATTAGAAACAATTCGATATTAGATTTCAGGGTCCTCCGATAATAGGAACTTTAGTACCTAGGTTGGTAAAGTTAGTAGTGGAGTGTTGGCGCGGAATAAGATGCAGTCGAGTGGGTCGTTTCGAGGTGGGTTTCTTATCGATAAGCCACTTTTTTTTCTGTCCCGACATGTCTTATCCCACCCAAATTTCTGCGTCGCAAGTTCCCAGCCATTCTGTGATAACATCGACCGTCTTTCGTACAAGCCCTTTCCGGTCGCTTCAATACGTTTGAAAATTCAAGATGGCTGCCACTAAGCATTCTCTCGCTGATAGCGAGGACCGACCCTCCAAGAAGACCAAAGTCGACTCCGAAGAGAAGGCTCGCTTGAAGGCCGAGAAGCGAGAGCGCAAGGAGAAGAAGAAGGAGAAGCAGAGCCAAGAGTCTGAGCCTAGTGCTGAGAACTCTGACGCTGAGCGCTTTGCCGAGAAGGAGCGCAAGAAGGCTAAGAAGGCCAAGAAGTTGGAGAAGAAGCAGAAGCTGGCTGACGCTGAGGCACCTGCTGAGCCTGCCGCCGAAGTCTCTGAGGAGGCTCCTAAGAAGAAGTCTAAGAAGGAGAAGAAGACCACCACCGAGTCTTCTTCTGATGCCGACGCACCTTCCAGCGGCTCTTACACCCAAACCATTGCGCTCTCTAACGTCCCTCAAGCTGAGATTGACGAGTTTCTCTCCAAGAACGAAATCCACATTACCGATCCCAAGACCGAGGCCGTTACTCTTCGTCCCGTACTGGAATTCCACCAACTCCCTGCCACAAACCTCCTCGAGAAGAAGCCCTCGCCATTCGCCAACTACAAGAATCCTACACCCATCCAGTCCGCTTCATGGCCTTTCACCCTCGCCGGCCGTGATGTGATCGGTGTCGCCGAGACAGGATCCGGAAAGACTATGGCTTTCGCGCTTCCTTGCGTTGAAGCCATCTCTGCTATCAAGCACAAGCACACCAAGGCTGTTGTTGTTTCGCCTACACGAGAACTCGCCATGCAGACCTATGAGCAGATGGCTTCCGTCGCGGCTCTCAACAGAATGAAGTGTGTCTGTCTTTACGGTGGTGCTTCCAAGGATGACCAGCGAAATCTCCTCAACCGTGGTGCTGACATCATTGTCGCAACCCCTGGTCGTCTTAAGGATTTCATGTCCGATGGAACTGTTGATCTTAGCCACGCAGCGTTCGCCGTTCTTGACGAGGCCGACCGTATGCTTGACAAGGGTTTCGAGGAGGATATTAAGATGATTCTGAGTGCTTGCCCTCCTCGTGAGAAGCGACAGACACTCATGTTCACGGCTACATGGCCCCAGTCCGTGCAGACGCTTGCATCTACCTTCATGGTTAGCCCTGTCAAGATCGCCATTGGATCTGGTGGCAAGGAGACAGCTGGTGGAGCCGTTGAGCTTCAGGCCAACGCAAGAATTTCACAGAGTGTCGAAGTTGTTGAGCCCAGAGGAAAGGAGTTTCGTCTGCTCGAGGTCTTGAAGGAGCACCAGCAGGGTAGTAAGAAGAACGACCGTATTCTGGTTTTCTGCTTGTACAAGAAGGAGGCTACTCGTATTGAGAACTTCCTGAGCCGCAAGGGTATCCGCGTTGGCGGTATTCACGGTGATTTGCGACAGGAACAGCGAACAAGGAGTCTCGAGGCTTTCAAGTCTGGACAGACTCCTGTCCTTGTTGCCACTGATGTCGCTGCTCGTGGTCTGGATATTCCCGAGGTCAAGCTCGTTATCAACGTTACAGTACGTTCTCACCAGATGGTTTCTTGAAACATTCGCTAATATGAACAGTTCCCCTTGACCATCGAGGACTACGTCCACCGTATTGGACGAACTGGCCGAGCTGGCAAGACCGGCCAGGCTATTACTTTCTTCACTGTTGAGGACAAATCTCACTCCGGCTCGTAAGTACATCAGGCACTCACACGTGAACATCCGCTCACTCTTCTAGTCTCGTCAACATTCTCCGAGGTGCCAACCAGCCTGTGCCTGAGGACCTCCTCAAGTTCGGCACCACTGTTAAGAAGAAGGCTCACGACATGTACGGCGCTTTCTTCAAGGATGTCGACATGAACGCAAAGTCCACCAAGATCACATTTGATTAGAATTACTACTATGGAAAAAGCACTATTGTTTGGCGGCTTTGCGACCGCGGACCGAGTTTAGGCACTCAAGGATAAAACGGCGCTCGAGGACCAGGCTGCGATGAATTAGATTTGTTCAAAAGTCTGATGTTTGGAATTTTGTAGACGTACATGAGAATCAATAATGGGATGGCCGAGCCAGCGATCTTGACGAGAGATTTGATCGGTGGATCCGCGTTGTCTGCGATTTTTAGTTGCCTGAGAAGAATGGCTGTAGCGATTGAAACACCAAGTGTGCTCTCAGGAAGTAGACTCTTTATCTTGAATTCCGTACCATGTCGTTTGAAATAGCGCTTGATGAATGCTCCGCTCCAGATGATGCGACACGCCATGTTGATGATGTTGGCCAATACCAAGCCGATGGCACCGAGAGGGTAGACTCTCATGAAGAGGAAAGCTGAACTAGCAAATACGACAGAAAAGGCACCCATCCAGACAGACTGCCCGTGAACCTCGGCCTCTGTGGCGACAGATGCCACGAATGATTCTGTGAGGCCGTTTAAGCCGAGGAAAGGGATGTAGAAACAATACGCCGCAAGGACGTCACCAGCCCCTGAACCAGCCCACTGCTTGCCAGCTACAATGGCCAAAAGTGGCGAGGCAGCAAAGGGTCCAAGACTGATGATGACTGACGACAGTAGAATATATAGTCGAAGCAGTGTTGACAGGTTTTGTTTTGCTTCGGTAACAACAGGCGAGGGCTTACTGCCTTGTTTGGCGGGCGTCACTGATGACAGCAATCGAGAGAAATAGCTTCGACTGCTTTCTTCAACAGGCTGAAAGAGGAGACGAGCAAGTAGACTGCCGTAGTTGTTTGCGAGTGCATAGGCTCCTTGAACATTGGCGGAGGCAAGCAAGGAGATGAGAAAGGTGTCACCTTGAGTAAGGAGATGTTTGACCACGCTCTGAGCCATCATGCTACCAGCAAGACCTATTGTGGGTCTATCAAACATGGATCCCCAGAAGCGGTTATCCTTCGAGGCGATAGTTTTGGGGAAAAGAGAGAAGCCGATCGAAGAGGCAAGCTGATATCCCGATACCAAGTAGACAAGCAGCAGTGAAGTCCCATAGGTGATTTGTCCAAGAGCGAAGGGAAGCACTCCAATATCATTGTGTTTAGATGCCCATACCGCAGATCCAAACACGACAATACATCTCAAGAATGTCGCAATAGACTCTGCAGCAGCTCGTGTACCAAATTGCAGTCGAGTCTGCATGAGAACGAAGCACGGCTCAGACAACAGTTCAACCATGGCTGCAAATCCGTACAAGTATAACGACTCGACAAGATACGGTGTCATGAGCGTTGCCTCGGTGGCGTACGCAAGATAAACCCATCCCAGACCGAGACTTACGAGACTTCCCAGGCAAATAGAGAGATATCCCAAGTTCACCACTGCTTGGCTCTCCTCTTTTGCTTTGGACCCAGCGTCCCTTCGCTGAATCGCCACGCGCAAACTTTCACGCGCGAAGAATAGTACAGAGAGGTAGTAAACCTCGAGTTGCGTCGAAAGGCCCAGAAGAGGAGCAGTGAGATAGCGCAGAAGGAGTTGGTTGGCGACAAAGGTTATTAGACGGGAGGCCAGCTGGAGGATGATGAGAAGCGATGCGCCCTTGATCATGGACGGCGATGAGGCCGCTGGAGGGCTCTCATTTGCAGGGGACGGCGACATCTTTGTGCTTCAGTTTGAATCTAACGGCGAGAATGGATTGAACGGTAGGCAATGAAGGGATCGCGGTGGTGTTTTGACACGTGTTGATGTTTAAGTTCAGCGGGCTTCAGTGGGTTTAGGGGTCATTATGCTAGGCGGCGTGGCCTACGTACGCCTTAAGTTATGCCCCAAGACACATGTATCAGGATATGCAAATTCCCGTCTCCATAGGTAATTTAGAATTTGTTGTTTCTTTTATAATTCTAATGGAACAGTTTGAAAATACCCAGCATTTATAGTGTTGCAGAAGTTACCTGTTGTAGCAGATATCACTCAGGTACATATATGCCTGCTAATCTTAGTAGTCATAGGAGTAATGATCGAAGACCAACATAAACACAACTGCGAGCTTTCGATTGGATTTTTTTCATTGACCTATAACTTTTATACCCTTTTACATGTTTCTTGACTCCAATTGGATTTTTATTCAAGCCTCGAAGTCGCAAGACTTCTTCCTGTTCATGAGAACGTCTTCTAAGCGAGTGACTGGGCAAGGTAACGACCGTCACTACGTAAGAAAGGAAAACTGTATGAAAATTGGTCATTCACTCGTATAGTCATATCGTTGCAGTGCATCGCATCGCACTAGGTTCGTAATGAGTCCTATAGTCAGTCACCGCATCCCTTACTCGGAGGTATCAACCTCCATTCTGTCTTCTGGAGGTTTTGTGCTTGTCTCCGCGATCAAGGATTCCTCCGGCTGTGACGGTTCCAGTGTGGAAACCGATGTTAAGGTCGACTCTTTTTGTTCAAAAACAGGAGGCATGCCTCCGCTGCTGCTGCCTCCTCCACTCATTCCGTTACTGGTTGACAAGCGATATTCACCATCTGTCTTGCGCTCAATGATGCCTTCATCCAAGGCCCATTGTGCCAGAAGGCCATCTACTCCAAGCCTGCCACCACCCTCTCCCTTTTCCATATGCCGGCCCACGTGTTCAGTCCACTCATCCCATGAGGAGGGACCTTCAAAGACACTCTGACAACCTTGTTTTGGACACGCTGATCGTTGTGGAGGTAAGCGACGCTGCACAAGGCATGATACCTGCATTTCTTTGACGTGTGCGTCCCACTCAGACTGCAGCTTGCTGTCCCCCTTGGCCAGTGCCCTTTTAATTTGGAAGGGCGCATGCATTCGCCGTAGGTGCTGGGTAAACAAGTCTTTGCGATTAAACTCGTTTCCTTTCCCTTCAGCAGTGCTCTGAGGACAGGAAGAACAACGATAGTATTGCAAACACAGATGTTGTGATGCAATATGTCTCTTCCATTCGTTCTTGGAACCAAAGGTGCTTGTGCATCCCGCAAACGAGAATGCGCATGGAAATGGCCTCGTGTGGGCTGCAGCAATGTGTTTTCTCAAAGATGAGGAATCCTTGAAAGGGGCATGGCTACAGTGATTGCAGCGAGTGTCCTGTTTGGGTAGCGACCTTCGAGGGGGCTTCACTGTTGCATTGGCGTTGCGAAGTGTTGCCAGAGGGTCATTGTTGCTGTGTTCATCGTTCTCCCCCTCTGGTCTGATCTCGGGCATTCCGTCGGGAAGAATTGTACGAGGTCGGTTGATGTTTGTGGTTTCGTCGCTTGGGTGGCGAACATGGCTCAAAGCTTTCAGTTGCTCAGCGGCTTCCTGCATCTCTGCCGAATCTTCCACCTCATCCTTGGGCTTAGAATGACCCCCTGTTGAGTTGGCATATGCTGGACCTGGCGGACTGGCTTGAGGAAGATAGTCTTTTCGTTCGACAGAATTAGGCGCTTCTCTGGTGGCTGGGGAGTGAAACGGATGGCCTTCTTCTCGTCGAACGCGGGCAGGAGTACTGAAGGCATGGTCTCTTGCCTCGAGGAGGATCCGACCATCTTCGACTTCTCTAGCTGATGGCTTAACACCGGAAGAACCTACTAGCTTGTGGTAGAGGTGGATCATGTTGTGGGAGCTAATATACCCTAAAAAGCAGCAGACCTTATCGTGCTGTACGACGTTCCAGATCGAGTGCGGCATTGAGATGAGCAACATAGTAGGTGGGCCGAGAAACATGCCTTCGACTGCAATCTTGTCCCCCAATGGTGGTGTGCTGTGCAGCCATTGGGAGAAAAAGGACATGTCCGGACTTGCATCGCCAACGAAGGTAGTGCAAACAAGTACCCGGGGTTCTTCAAACCTGAGGTCAACAACGGATTCTGGATCGATCAGCTGTTCTTCACGGTTACCCTGTCCATCTGCGTCATGCCCATTTTGTGAACCAGTACGTGGTCTTGGGGGCATTGGCGCGAGGGCAATACTTTGACCTTTTCCAGGTGTCAGAGGTATGAAGACTGGATTTTGTGGAAAAGACTGCGTATTCGAGATGCCTCCGTTGGTTTGCCGAGGAGTTTGAAGCAGTTGCTGTTGTTTCTTCAGAAATAGCACCTCTTCGTGGAGTCTTTGCGTCGTAAACGGCCGCCCACTACTAAGCTTCTGCAGAGCCTCGGTCAAGTTGGAGGTAAATGACCTCTCTAAGCTATCTGGACTACGATCTGAAGCGCAAGCCGCAATGGCTTGCTTCACACCATGGCTACCGGCCATGGGAGGATCGGGTACCGCGCATGTATCGAGTAACAACAGGATATCAGACTGTGCATCCTCAAAGAGGCAACGAACGCCATCCCATTTTAGTTTTGCAGCATCTTCTTTGGTGTTGCTACGGAGAAAATGTCAGCCAGAGGCGAGACAAAAAGCATATGTAAAAAAAATAACCAACTCACCAGGCCCAGAAAAGCTGGCCATCGGAGCTTACATAGCCATGGCCAGCGTAGTAGATAATGAGCAAATGATTGGCTTTCGCATGCTCGAGGAAGGAAGCCATTTGAACACCAAGCTTTATGCTAGGATTCGGCACTGTGGGGATGTGCCACTTCTCCGTCCTGTATTTGTACTGCTTCTGGAGAACCTGCTCAAGAGCAACCAGATCTTCATCAACAGTTTCATCATCCTCCCATCTTAGTAGCAGAACCGAGACATCGGTATAGGGGTGACGCTCGGTCTGTCTCTGGATGAGCATGGCAGCATCTTGCAGATGTCGCGCAAAGGACTCGAAGTCATGACGTTCGGAAATAGGAGCCGGAGCAGCCTCCTGAGCTGGATGGTGTTGTTGAGGCTATAGCCAAAGCCTGGGTTAGCAAGAAGAGGACGCGGAAAGCTAGAGAATCAAGAGCTGACCGATTCGTGGGGGAATTGTGTTGGCGGCGGCGGCTTGCTTGGAGTCGTGGCGTTGACCTTGGGGGCAAGCTTGCGTCGTTTGTTGGGTTCCATCGACAAAGACGATCAAGGATGCGAATTGGGAGGTGATGCGGTCGTCAGCAAGCCAGGTCGGCGAATGTCATTGAACCGAAGCGGGTTTCGTTTCGGCTAGGTACTCGAGTATCAAGTCGACTGGATAGCAAGCTTCGAGTACGGAGGGTAGTTTATCTGCTATCTAAGTAGTTTTCGGTTAAAACCAATATACATATAAACTCGTGTGGGCTTAAGAATTGTCGATGAAGAAGCGAATCGAGTTGGCAAGAGTATACGAGGGGAATTGAAGTAAAATCGCACGGTTTAGAAATTGCCGGCTGATAGGGTAAGGAGGGACTTTGGAAGAGAAGTACCAATGGCAACGGAACGGTGAAAAGCCAACAAGCCTGACCACTGGAGAGAGAACGTACGTCGCATGGGTGATGAAGAGTAAGAGAAGATCAGAGAGAAGGCTATGCTCGTGGAAGGCTTGCTCGCACGAGGCTGTCGTGGCAGAATACGGCAGAAAAAGACCGGGGTTTAAGTAGCGAATTGAAATAAAGCAGTCAGTTTGACGCTAAGATTGTGGTGGGAAGTGTCTGGGTATTATTGCTTGTCCTCTTTGTGTGGATTTCTTTTTAGAAGCTTGATGGGGCCTAGGCCTGGCAAAGATTAGAGGTGGGGGTACTCATGAAGGAAAGGCTTCTCATTGGTCGGTGTCCCAACGGGCTGGGGTTCTCGAATCCCACAATAGCCAGGCAAGCAGAAGCAGGTGGGGATTTAACTAGCAGTATAGGTAAACGAGCAAAGGAGATGAAGAGAACCAACGGACGAGAAGCGTGTAGCCAACAGACGCAGGCGCGGATGCAGATGCAGATGCAGAAAACTCAAAGAGGGGCTGCCTCCGCAATTGTCAGCCTCTCTATTTCACCGTCTTCTAAAAGGCAAGGAAGGTAGGTAGGTAATGTAAGGTAATGCAAGGCCTGGTAATGCAAGGCCAGGCCAGGCCAGGCCAGGTCAAGCCAAGGGTCAGCTGCAGTGAGCGAGCTGGCTGAGATGGGGCTGGTGGCCTCCCTCCATCTCACAAAGGCACAAAGAGCGTACAATGTCTTGGTTTTGTACTCACTTGATGATCAATTGGAACCACGATAACAGTTGGCCTGACCTCTGTTGTTATGGGCACTCGGTAGCTCAAAATACCTACCCTGAGACTGACTGAGAAGTAAGAAGCAGGGGGGGTTGAGGAGGAGGGGTTCGACGATTGAAACCAAAGAAAGATGAGAGACTTCACAAAAGTTCTCAGCTGATAAAAGAAGGAGGAGCAAAGAGCATGAGTGTTATCTACAGTACTGGGTTGTTATACCTTGAGCTGCACAAATCATCCACAGACAGCACAGCTCCTACAGCTTGTTCTCACACAAGCCGGCTGATTACGCTTCCTTGACCAATCCGACTCAACCTCAATCCCTTCCCCTTCCCCTTCCTCTTCCCCTCCCAGACTCCCGTCACCATCAGACGCGCCGTACAGTACTGCAGATATAACACAGAACGCTAACCACGATCATCATATCAAGAATGCACGACAGACTGGCCTGGCGTCTGCCCTTTGTGGGCCACTTGTCGAGGCCTTGAGATCTGCTTCTTAGCTCATGTTGGTTAGACACCAAGGTTTCAACGGCGCAAGCCTCCCCCAATTACCTCCCATAACGCTCCGGCTGCTTCTCCTTCATCAGCACGGTATAATCTCTCAACCAACATCTCAAGGCTGCCACGGGATGCCCGAATCAACAGCGATGCAGCAGTGAGCTTTCAAAGTGGAGCAATGGCGCACCCCCTCCTCCATCCTGGCGAGCCTGTCAATGGTGAGCGACGACTTGTCAAGACCGCTGTGGACAAGCCGGCAGAGGTGTTGCTTGCTGGTGGACGAGTAAGAAACCAGAACACGAAACAGACGGGTCGGTAGCGAATGAGTGCAAAATAACAACAGACGAGAGCTGGTCGGCAGCTTTGCCCTTGAACACGCGCTGTGGTAACACCGATTGCAGAAGCACAACCTCTGTCGTCAGTTGTGGTAAGCCTGAACCCGATGCATTGTGCTCTCTTACACGGAATCATGCGACTTGGAGTTCTGGTCTAGCTTATGAATGTCTTGAAACGTGAAGGATTGGTTACTTGAACGCGAGGCCAAGTTGTGCTGCAGAAGTGAAAACATCACGTACCTCGCAGCCTAGCTTCTAGACTAGCTTCCGGCTGTGTCTGCAGAGTCGCATTCAAAAGCAATACTATAGTGGAGGATCAGCAAGTGTGGGAACGATTGTCAGATTGAGATACATCCAATTCCTTGAGATGCATCAATGTTGATTCAACAAAAGCTGACCGAAGTTGCCCGCATGTGAAGGCTTCGTGTTGGTGAAGAGGACCAAAAGCCATTCGATTTGTCATTTAGAAACGACAGGCGTTTAATACGTATATAATCACGTTGGATGCATTTCTGAATTTCTCTATTCGAAGCCGCTAAAGCCGAAAGACGCTGGCAACTAAAGTTGGATGTTTCTGTGTGAAGTCCTGAGTGAGCGGATGTAAGTGGATGCTGACACAAAAACTCCCATAATAGGCAGAATCCTAGCAATCCTACACCTCAAAAGTAACGGAGTAGAATTTGCTGGGGTTACAAGTACTTACTAAGAATAGTTTTGAGTTCAACTATGTGTCTGAAAGAGTGATTGTCAGGTTCAGGCACCTCTACCAGGAGCGTCTCTGTCAAGGAACAACTTTGGGCTTCAACGGCTGGTCCTAAAGAAGAAAGCCTTTGTGTGCCAGAAAAATAATATCTGGATCATGAATATGTAAGTATCATGTGAAATTACTACAAAGACTGACATTATTTATCTTGGTAGTCTCACATTTGCAGCCAGATTTTGTGCCATTTGATTTTAGTGATAATAATGACAGGTACTAGTTAGATAAGTATTGACATTCTCAGCTTGTTGATTACGAGACTGAAGCTGCAATTCTCGTGTTCTATCTACCTGGTCAGATGATTCTGGCAATGTTTAGAAGAACACGCGTATCGTCGGTCACTCGTGTAGGAAGAGGCCGCCTTGGTGCCACATGCCGAAGATTGGGTTTTGTACAATCTGCCGGCTTCCGTGGAAGCCCAAGATCTCCAGGCACTCCATGTAAGTCAATGGGGGCAATTGTGGTTCTCTTGAATATCACATCACTTGGCTACCTCATGGAGAAGTCGTTTAGATTCGGATTCTTGAACCCGACATTCCCAAAGAGGAGTCCACATCGTTCGACCCTGATTCTAAATGGAAACCCTGAAGAATACGACCCAGTTTCGGCTGCAACAACGTGGCGAAATGGTTCAACACAGCCACATTCTCGCGCTAGAATGTTCCGTTTAACCAATAGTATGCTTACAGAAGGCTTTGCTTGCTCGTTCTATTTCCATGACTGTTAATCACATCCAAATTGGTGGAAAAAACCGCCATGTGAATGATTGGATTTCCGACTGACATGCTTGGTAGATCATGGACACGCTCTGCGAGTCACAAACAACTTGACCTCTCAACCGAGGTGAAAGGTCTGAGCTTTTGGAAATGCCAAGAGACCCAAAATCAAGCGAAGGCCCAGAAATGGACGGGAGAGGACATCAACGCCAAGAGCCGGAAAGCCAAGTTTACACAGCCACTCTCCAGTCGTCTCGTGTTGTGCGAACCGCAGACGAAGGGACGAAAAGGATTGGGTCATCGTTTCGTTTCAGCCCAGCGCATCTACATGTATAACACATCCATACAACTCTATCGTGAGAGGACCGCGACAGCAAGAGGGAAATGATATTCGCCTGCATCAACCATTAAACGTGCAGTAGCCAGGAAACTTATATCCAACCGCAACTCGAACCGCTGTCAGGATTTCGAGGTGGCGTGTGAGTTTCCGGTCCTGGGCAAGTTCCCGCCTACGATCTCGAGAGGTTACAGGGATTGAAAGGCTTCCTTGAAAGGCTTCCGAAAGGCCCGTCCACTGTTGCGTCAGGGCTTCAGGGATCTTGACCTTCTATGATGGCGGGGCGACCTGCCCTGCACTAGTTACGTTACGTAGTGTCCATTTCTTGGACTAAGTCACTGCCAGCCAAGGCTGCCTGGGTTGCCCACAATCTACCTTTCATTACTTTACCTTGGATAACTAAACCCATTTCCAAGAACAATTCTAAAGTCTCACTTCTCTGAGACATCAGAGAAGATTCACCTTTGCGCACGAGACGATACCGGCTCAGCTGTTCAACGTTATCTCGCCTGATATTAACTAGCGACAACCGCCGAGACATTCAACAGCCAGCTTAAACTGTTGCGCGACCCTGCCACTTCTCTTGGGCATCCGAGCTATCCATAATTTTACCCCTCTACGATTGACTGAAGCGCAAGCCGCGACAGAATTATCTCCTCTGCGCCCATGGACTCTGGCGGAGTCAGGAGGAAGGATACGACCAAAGGCCCTCCTCTTCGAGTTCTTTCGCTCGGTAAGTATTCATAAAGTTTGTTTGGTTCACCTGCTAATACGCGCGTTAGATGGAGGAGGCGTCCGAGGTTATTCTATTTTCATTATTATTCAAGAACTTATGCACCGAACTTTTGTCGAAATCGAAGGCCGCGCTCCCAAGCGACACGAGATTCCTAAGCCATGCGACCATTTCGATCTAATTGTCGGTACCGGTACGGGAGGCCTGATTGCTCTCATGTTGGGTCGACTTCGTCTTGATCTCGAGACTTGCAAAGAGCTCTACGTTCGAATGACGCGCACCGTTTTTCAAACCGACAAGACTATCGCTGGAATCCCATACCGATCGACTTTATTCAAGGCTAGCAAGCTTGAAGAGGCCATCAAGACGGCTGTCCAGGAACATACCGTCAAGGAAAGAGAAGGCAACGACAGTGCCGAATCCCCTCTTACCAACCCCCTCAACGCTGCATCCTACTCCAGCGCTGGCCTCCCTCGTCGGAATCAGAGCAATGCAAGCACAGTTAGCTTTAGTGCTCGCAGTCCCGCTTCGCAGATGGCGCATCGGCCCGCGTACAATTCAAGATACGGCGATCCCAACGCTCGTCTGTATGATCACAGAGAAAACCGCACCAAAACGTGAGTCATTCCTACGCAGCAACGAGTTGCGCTCGATAAGATTACTAACAACTTTATAGAGCGGTCACAGCAGTATACAAGGGCTCTCCTCGAGGCACCCCCGCAGTTCTTCTTCGATCCTACGATTCCCGGAAAGAACCCCCACCTGAGTTTGAATGCAAAATTTGGCAAGCTGGCCGAGCCACTTGTTCTATTGGGCTTGCCTTCAAGCCTATCACCATTGGGCAATCAGTCTTCCACGACGATGGCGTGGGCACTTTCAACCCTAGCCCAGAAGCCCTGGACGAAGCGGTGGTCAACGAGTGGCCCGGTCGTGAAGTGGGTGTCTTTGTTAGTGTCGGTACTGGCAGACGGCCCAAGAACACGGACTCAAATTCACAGATGTGGTATGAAGGCTTCTTGGGCGAGTTTGCCGAGGCCCGTAGGAAGTTGATCTCTAAAATCGAGGGGTGCGAGAAGATCCACGAGTACATGATGCGCGAGCATCTGGGAAAGCGAAATGTCAGTATTGATGCCTACTACCGTCTTAACGTGGAGGTGGGTGTGGGCGAGTTTGGCATGAATGAATGGCACCGACTTGGTGAGATCAGCACAGGTACTCGAAGGTACATGTCAAGAGAAGCCGAGCAAAGGATGATTCAAGGTATCTCGTCGAAGCTTGGAAGGATTCATCGAGCCAGAATCCGCCATGCACGAGCTCCCGAGGGCATTCCAGAGATCGTCAAATCAACATCGAGTACATGGGAGATGCCCATGGCGTTTGAACTTCCTGGAGATATTCCAACGTCTGTCCCGCTCCCTCACAGCCCTGGAAGCCGGTCCTCGTTCGAGTCAGGCTCCGATAACTTACAAATGCCTCACAACGGTTCGCCCCGAAGCTCGTATGAGCGTATACACCCCGATGGCTCAACCCCCAAATCTCCTCCTTTAGGACCTCGTAGCCCCAGCGCCAGTGCTCCTGCTTTGTACCCAGAGGATCATTTGACAGTACAGTCACCGACGCCAGCGCAGTATCGTGACCACGTCAATGGGCAGGATTTGATAGCCATTGTCAGTCCAGACGAATACCCCAGACCGGCTCCAAACATGGCCTCCCCACCCCCAACTCGAATTGAACCTCCGCCCTTGCCACCCAAGACGCCTCTCCCAGAGAGCCAGCAACATGGCGGTCGAAGAATGCCGACGGTTCCGCCTCCATACCCTGTGGACGACGATGAGCCCCCACCAGTCAACATGGCTCGAAAGCCCGACTATAGGGGACGATGAGAAACTTATTTTATCGAATTTTTAATGATACGTTCCTCTTTACTCAACTTTTTTTGAAAGAATAAAATCCGCGACGGGGACGAGATACGCTCGCTCCTGGGACGAGCTCAAGTGATCAAACCCAAAATACGGGATTGGCGTTAGGATGGGGATGAGTGATACGATGCTTTTTTCTTCTTCTTTTTTTTAACTTCTTCTACGCGACTAGATACCACCTGGTTTTTGCTGATACACCTTTTTGAATGTGGAAAGAGATCGATGGATTGGAGCAAATAGTCTTATTTTATATAGCCTACCTGTTTTACCTATGTATAATGAGAACTGATTGATCATATGACAGGATGTCTCAGTGCTTCTATTATAAGCGTTAATGCCGTGGTTGTGACTTGGGATGTCTTCCCTATGTTTGAAAACATGATATCGGGAAATTGCAACTTATGTATCTGTCGACTTGGCCATGCAGTATTCCGTTGATAATTTGTGCTGTGAGTCTCGGCCTTGATGGGTCCGCGACTATGTTCCATGCCAGCCGTAGCCCGTATAAAACATACCCTGAATGTTTAGGATGTCTCAACTGATGATCTAAGAGTTTGGGTACCTGTCAATAAAACACTAGAGCTTTTTGACCTCTTGTGGCGCTCTGAGACAGAGCTGAATATCCTACTGCCAGTCTTACAGGGGTGTAATGTACGGATATATTGACGCCCCTTTTGTAAGTAACGCTTCTTGGGTAGAAATAAATAATCAATTTCGAAGGCTCTTAATGATACAGGAGTAATATTAATTTTGTTTTGCGTTTTAAAAGTAAGCCTTGACCTAGGCGTTAATGTGGTGTTTTAGAGTCGCGGGTAAGCAGATCTTGAACACGGGCCAGCGGTAGGTGGGCTGATTGAGGATCCGTTCAGTGGGCCCGTTTTCATTTTAGTTGCCCGGTCTAGACCTTGGAAGTTTGCTTTTGCCTTGCCATGCTTCTCAAGATTGATTATTTATCTTGGAGCGAATCTTCCTATACGCCCTTTTACGAAGGCAGACGCATAACGGCGAGTTTGAATCCTGATTCTAGAATCTAGAGCCGCCTATCTTGCAGCACAGACGCTGTCAAAAGGAGAACAAGGCACACAAATGCAAACGGAAACTTGGGAGGCCAACCGGGCTATCCCCCTATCGGCATCCGCGATGGTGCTTGACCATATCAGGATAGCCTCAGCCTTTAACCTTCGATTCATCTCCAATTTTGTTTCATTTGATTGGAGAGATTACTCCAAGATGCTTCTAGCTAAGAGCTATGACAGACAACAGTGTGTTAGTGTCTGCCTATTGCAGGGTTTAGGTCGATTGCCGAGCCTACAATCACAGCTTGGTGCATCACAACTGCATCACCACTGCTTATTAGAATTGGCCTGGGCTTTCTGCCTGTTACTATGCTGCGACAAGTTATTCAATTCATTCATCCGTCGATCTTTTTCTTTTCTTATTCTCTTACCTTTTAATCCATTGTCTCGCCAAGAAGTCGTCTTTCATGCAGCTTGCCAAGGACATGACATCCATCTCCACCATCATCCAAGTATTAAGTGGGAACGAACCTAACGACCCTGACTGCACTGCATCTGCCTGTCCAAGAGCTGTCCATTATTGTCGCGATCGGCAGCAGAGCAGGAACTTTTGGACCTGCCTCTCATTGTTTGCTTGCGTAGGTGGATTGTTTTTTGGTTGCCGGACGCCTCTGAAGACTCGAGAGATTGCCCATCTTCAGCATACAGTACATCAATACAGTACCGCATCTTTAGTCCAAGTCCCACACAAGCCATGCTCATCAAGGTGACAGTAAGTTGCATCTTACAACCATTGACTCTTGTCACATTGCGTCTTTCAAGCACGCAAGGGAGAGACCGACAACTTTTTACATCCGTCCAAACGTCACCCCCAAGACACGCAACACCACCACCCACACCTGCAAAAGTGGGAAAGGGCCAGGGCCAGGTACAGGCACCGACAGATACGGTTACAGTGCTGTCTGCAACTAGACAAGTTTGGAGTGTCCTTCATAGTCCGGACAGCCGCCCGCTTGCCGCGTTTGGCTGATAAGCGACGGCGCTCGGCCTCGGTCTCGCGCTCTATTCAGATATATTCTGTCTGTTCAACCCGCCCCTCTGCAGCTCGTCATGGCTCTCTACTAATTCCAACAACCTGAGCTTGATTGGAATCGCTGATCAAAGGCACATATTTCCCAGAACCTTGGGCCGGCACTTGAGACAGGCGCTCTATTGCACACCACATCGCTCCAAATAACAGCCGCCACTTTGGACAGAACCAACACCCGTTGCCCCATATTGGCCTATCCTTGCCTGTTACCCCAGCCTATTGTGCTGTGCTGCTGGACCAACAACCTCATTCAGTGTCTCTGAACGGTGCTCATTCGACGACTGTTGGCTTTGCCCAGGCCAATCATTATTCTTGAACTTCGGTAAGGGATACCGAATATTATAGAGGCCCCTACTTTAGCCTGTCATTTGGTCTTGTCTCATCTCAACTTTTGGTTATTACAAGCAGATCATTATTGCCGGGCCCGTTCTGTTGGTAACACGATGGTGACCCCAGGCGCCATGATGTCGGGAGTTGAAGCCATGCAGATGCAGGCCGCACCACCTAGAAAACGTGCCCAACGCCAAACGTCATCGTGCCTTGAGTGCCGTCGTCGCAAGCAAAAGGTGAGTAACTTCAATATTCATCTCTTACCATCAATTCTCTTCGTCGTTTGCTCTTATGATAAGACAACACTTTTCTGCACCAGAACTTATACAATATGTTCATTCAACAGCTTCACTTTGTCACTATCTCCTAGTTTATCACCTGTACCAACAACTGTGAGCTAATTTCTATATAGTGCTCTCAAGGACAGCCTTGCACGAATTGTTTTCGCCGATTTCCCACTCCCGAATGCATATATGAGGTCAAATCTTCAAGAAGGTCACACTTAACCTGCTCCCCAGGACTACTTCGATTCCACGTTTGTGGTCCGTAAATTTGTCACTGCTAATGTTGTTTATAGACCCTCCCCTTTGACTCCACGACCCCAGTTACCTGCAATCGCCGATATACGAGATGGACCATACTCACATCTCAGCCCAGCTGCCATCCAGAGTGCTCTCTACTACATTGGCGAACAACTACCCAACCCAGCTTCTTCGGCAAACGGTTTACCTTCACCTATAGCAAGTTCATCTACGGCAGTATTGACGCAGTCATCAAGAAGTCTTTGGAGACCCTACACGACTGATGGTGATACTGATGAAACAATATCGAAGACGGTTCAAACCATCAAGGAACAAAGCATCAGAAGTTTTAAACGCAGTTATCACGAAGAGGGGGTTGTTAGTATGGAATCGTATGGCCCTATAGTGATGGGTTATTCGATTGGCGGCTCCATGACACAGCTCAACTACCTTCCCATGAGGCCAACGAAGCTAAACAAGGATCTTGTCCGGATTCGTAAGTAAATTACGTTCGTTCTCGCGTTTTTTTTTGCTCACCATTTTCGTCAGACCTGTCACTACTGTCACGATTCAAATGTTCAATAGACGGGCAGCCAGACCCTACGAACGAGTTCATGAACATATGGGTTCCTTGTACTATGCAGGATCCTCTGCTCCTGCAAATCGTCTTGTTCACGTCAGCATGTTTCCTTACCGAGACTGGCGATATGCCCAAGAAGTTGCGGCATATATACCAGGGCCATGCTTACATCATGCTCAACAAACAGCTCGGGGACGACATTGCCCGGGAAAACGATACATTGATGCTTGCCGTCGTGCAGATGATCGCTGATTCTTGGTACTGGGGCGAGACAGGCAACCTGAATCGCCACCTTTCAGGATTGAAGCGTATGGTACGAATGAGAGGTGGGCTAAGCCGGCTCGGTTTACGTGGCTATCTAGCCAAAATGATACTGATGTAAGTTGATGAATAACATCGGTGAAATACTAGGCTTGTTGTGTTTCCAATATCCCTCGATTGCTGACATACTCTAGTCACGATATCGCCATGGCACTAGCACATGAGATTACGCCCTCCATGTATGGTCACCCTGGGTTCCCATTTAATGACCCAAAGAGGACGCCAATCAAGACTGCATACAACACACCTCTTTTATGCAACTGGCAATCTTTCAGGGAATGCTCGAACTCCTTACAGTTACACCCTAGCACTGCCGATATACTCGACACTGTGAGAAGCCTGTTCGCGGCTGTAGTATCACTTCCGAGAGACTCGTCTTCCGAGCAAATCCAAACAGTCCGCGTCACTGCCACTGGTTTTTATGAAAGAATATCCAGTCTCTCGGAAATGACCCCACCTTTGCAAAGCTCTTGCAATTCTTCCCGTTCGAGCTCAGTTGAGAGTCCGGACCAATCCCCTAGTTCATCCAGGACTGATAAGTCCTCCTCCCCCGCTACCAACCTCCCAGATAAGATGTATATTGTTGTGCGGAAGATTGCTCTGATCTACTGCAAGGCGGTTTCGACTCGTTCTCCAATCAGTTCTGCTTGCTCTGAAGAGGATATCAACGTGATTTGGCCTGCCATCTGGGAGTCTGGATTGCCGACTTGGAAATCAGTCCTTGGCATCTTCGTATGGGTTATGATCGCACTTTCTACTAACTGCCATAAGATCAAATTCGGACGTCTCATCAAGACATTGACCGTATCTACAATGATGTCTCTTGGGATGGACGACTGGTATCTTTTTCTCGATATCGCAAAAACGGCTTTTCGAATCCAGAGATGGCTGGCAGAAGGAGATGGAGACGATAGCACAAAGCAACTTATGGGAGGTCGGGCGGTGGTGGATCAGTACGATAAGTTCGCGATGGATGGTGCCTTTCCAGAATATCCTCTCCCGAAAGACAACGAGTTGTGAGACGGCCACGGACCAAAACTCCACAAGAAGGCGTTTTCATAAACAGCCATCTGCAGGTTTCAACGTGCCGAATAACCTCAAGCTGCTGTAGGCCGGTTTCAACTGTTCGATGACGAAATGTCTCAGGTTGGCCAACAATATGCATGGCCGTATTCTTGTGGGACTCTGAAAACTGTCAAATACCCGCCTCCTTCTCCATCTTCCTTCTCTCTACGTTATAAAGGAAATGTGCCAGGTTTTACAAAACTGAATTCAATCATTTACTTGGCACAATGTGCGACTTTACTCCACTTCGCCAGGATATGGCGTATGGAGACGTTCTGCTCCCTGAGGACGAAGGGTATGAGGAGAAGTTGCAGAGATGGAGCTCAACTTGCGTGAAAAGAGCAGTATGCTAGACTCTTTCTTGTGATCGGCAAATACTGAGATTCTACAGGCAGCTGTTGTCATACCTTCCAACTCGAAAGAGGTGTCTTTGGCTGTCATATTCGCAGTCTCGAATCAGATTCCAATGACTGTGTGTGGTGGCGGCCATTCCTCTAGCGGCGCCTCATCGTCTGAAGGCATGGTGATTGATCTAAGGAAGATGCGGAAAGTCAAAGTTGATGAAGAAGCCATGACTGTCGAGTTCGGAGGTGGGTGTCTCTGGGAAGACGTCGATTCTGCCCTTGAACGACATGGCTTGGCTACTGTGGGAGGCGTCGTCAATCACACAGGCGTCGGAGGACTAACACTGGGAGGTGGACATGGCTATCTCACAGCTCGTCATGGTCTAACCATAGACAATCTGTTGGAAGCTGAAGTGGTTCTCGCCGACGGCGCGATAGTCGAAGCATCTGAGGACAAAGATGCAAATTTGTTCTGGGCTATTCGTGGTGCAGGAGCACAATTTGGAGTCGTCACTCGTTTTCTTTCTCGAGCCCATCAGCAAGTCAAAGTATGGAGCGGTACGCTGGCCTACTCATCTGACAAGCTACCTGACCTGTTACGCTTTGCAAACGAGTTACATAAGAGACCCAGCACTGAAGGTCATTGTCTTGCTTTAGGAATAGGTTTTGGGCCAAATGGAACAACACGCGTCGTATCAGCTATCCCTCTGTTTCATGGCCCAGAATTCGATGCTAGACGTTACTTTTCTAGTCTTATTGAGTTGGATTCTATTGCCGATAATACTGGGATGATGACAATAGCGAAAACAAACACCCTCTTGAACCCAATCATGGACCATGGGATTCGGCGATTGACAGGATCAGGCAATATCGTGATGCCTCTGGCTATCGAATCAATGCTACAGACTGCACAGAAATTCTGGGAGTTTTGTGAAGTACATGGCGGAATGGGTAAATCAGTCATTGCTATCGAATTCTTCCCGACGGACAAGATTCGCGAAACTGCGCAGGACGCATCTGCTTACGCCAACCGAGGAGACTACTACGATGTCCTGACATTGTTTGGCTGGGAGAACCCAGACCATGATGGTGAAGTGCGCGAATTTAACAGGAGTATTTGCAAACAGGTCCGGGAGACGAACGGGTATCAGGCAGGTGCCGGTGGCCATTGGAGCAAGGGGCCTGTCGGTGTGTACATCAACGTAGAAGCAGAGGGTATATCACCCAATGATGCATGGGGAGCCAACCTGCCACGTTTAAAAGGGTTGAAGAAGAAGTACGACCCACAGAACGTGTTCAGCAAATGGCACAGTATTGCTTAGGATAAAGCTTAACAGACATCTGGCATGGTGGCTATGGGTACCTATACATCAAGATGAAGGGTTGTGATATTTCTCACCGTTGTGTTTGACTCACAGAATTGCTCAGCTATCTGCATTTATACATATCATCCGATCATTAAATACCAGACCACCAATAGGTTTCTCCAACCTTGAAAGAGCCCTTAAGTGCCTTATCACCCACAGCACTGCTGTCACTTACAATGACTTCGTACTCTCCAGCTTCTACGCACCACTTGTCCTGCTCTTCGTCAAAGTAAGCGGCAGCATACTTTTCAAGCTCAGAGATGGTGACGGTCTTGGACTCGCCCGCATCGAGCTCGACCTTGGCAAAGCCTTTAAGCTCCTTCACTGGACGGTTGACCTTTGCATTTTGCAATGGACGTACGTAAAGCTGGGCAACCTCTGCGCCGCGAATAGAGCCTACGTTGCGGACGGTGACAGTTGTGGTGAGCTTACCATCGTTCGATGAGACGCTGAGGTCTGAGAAGTCGAACGTGGTGTAAGAGAGGCCGTGGCCAAATGGGAAGTTAACTTCCCGGTTAGCAAATTCGTAGTACCGGTATCCCATGTACACATCCTCGCCGTACAGAGTTCGACCAGCTTCAGTGCGGAAGTTGAGGAATGCTGGAACATCGGTCAAACGCTTAGGGAAGCTGAGGGACAGTTTGCCTGATGGGTTAGCATCGCCAAAGAGGACATCAGCGATGCAGTTACCCGTCTCATTGCCACCGTACCAAGCTTGGATTACAGCAGGCACCTCGTCGAGCCAGGGCATCTCCTCGGGTGTACCGGTCTGCATTACGACAGCCGTCTGTGGATTGGCCGCAGCAACGGCTGAGATCAACTCGTCGAGTGCACCAGGTAACTTCATGCTCTCTCGGTCTGAACCCTCAGTCTCCCAATCAGAGTTGAGACCAGCGCAAATGATTACCTGGTCGTGCTCCTTGGCGAGGGCCACAGATCGTTCAATCTCCTGCTTGGCATCGATGACCTTGCAAGCACCCACACGGAGGGATCCTTGGCCTACGACAGGGTTGTCTAGTTTGAGTGTGAAGCTTGGAGCGGAAGCAAACTCGATTCTGACATTGTACTTCTCTCCCTTCTTGAGACCCTTGCGGCCAAGTTCCTCGCGTGTTGCTGTGCCGAAGAAGGCATCGCCAGCGACCTGCTTAGTTTTGTTGTCGACAACAAGTTCGTCATTGACATAAAGATTAGCGGTACCACAAACGATAACGCCAAACTCATAAGTAGAGTCCTCCTCGACCTCAAGAATACCCTCGAGGTCGGCGTACCAAAGGTCCTCGAGCTCAGAGTTGTAGTAATCAACAAGATGCATCTCGGATTTGGCCAGCCAGAGCTCGTCGACGGGCTTGCGGGACGAGTCGGTGGGTGGCTTGTTGTACACTTTCCAGCTCATGCCAGTCTTGCCATCAGGGCCCTTAGTCTGACTGCCCAAAAGGGGGCTCAGCTTGTGCGTATACGCGCCGATGGTGTAAGCCGGAGGATCTCCAAGCTTCTCGGCGATACCATCGTATGGTGTAACGGCATAGTATGCAGCCAGCGAGGCTGAGCCACCTCCATGGTACGTCGCGATCTTTGCATTGGGTCCAATCACCAACGTCTTCTTGTCCTTAGCCAGAGGGAGTAAACTCTTCTCGTTCTTGAGAAGGACGATACTCTCATTTCCAATCTTGCGGAGGAGAGCTGCCGTCTCGGGAGTGTCGAGTATTTTTTCGGGGCCGTTCTCTGGGATGCCAGAAGCTGCGCACTTCTTAACAAATTTGAGGACCTCCCGAGCACGCTCATCAATCACATGGCCCCAGACCTTGTCGCATGCAGCAGCAAAGTTGAGAACATCACCTCGCCAGCGGGTAGGACCAGGCATCTCAAGATCAAGACCAGCTTTGATGGCATCGGTGACGCTGTAGGTGCCGTACCAATCACTCATGATCAGACCCTCCCATCCCCATTCACCTCGTAGCATATCTTTTAGTAGCTTCTGGCTCTCACTGCAGGCTGTTCCATTGACGCCGTTGTAGGATGTCATGAAAGCACCAGGCTGTGAGTCGCGCACGACAAGCTGGAATGGGAGAGCGTAAATCTCGCGCAGGGCACGCTCGGTGATAATGGCCTGAACACCCATACGCTTATGTTCTTGATCGTTGCATACGAAGTGCTTGATAGTTGACTGCACACCTGTGCTCTGGATCCCGCGGACAAGGGCAGCAGCACCAAGGCCAGCAAGAAAAGGGTCCTCGCCAATGGACTCAAAACCACGTCCACCAAGGGGTGATCGTTGCATGTTTATAGTAGGGCCAAGAATTACATGGGCACTTTTCCCGATGGCTTCTTCGCCCATTTTCCTTCCTGCTTCTTCGAGGAGTTCTTGGTTGAATGTGGCACCAAGACCAGTACCACAGGGGAAGCATGCTGCTGGAATGCCGTTGAAGAAACGGGTACCTCTTACACCATTGGGGCCATCTGAGAGACGGAGGGATGGAACGCCTTGCTCGGGAAGAGCTTTTGTGTGCCAGAAGTCAATACCTGTGTGGAATAAGTAAAGGTTCGCAAACGTTATCTTGGTGATGCTGACCTGCAAGAAGAGAAACCTTCTCGGCCAGAGACAGCTTCTTGAGGATCTCTTCAACATTGATATCAGCCATTTTGAAGACTAAAAAGCAATCTCATTCACTCAAAACACAAAAAGAATGAGAAAAACCTGTCAATTCATGGGAGGACAGATCCGCTCCTTCACTAATAAATACTCCTTGACAAAGGACTTGTATGGATAAATAGAACCCCGCACAACTTGATATCGCATTTTGCCTGATACAACAGGCGCATTCCGGTGACAAAACAGCTCATTCCGCTCATCATTTGCCAGTTTAACGCCATAAGTTGTTCTCATGATAGCAGACGAGCACTCTAGTTGGTGGTGACGCCCCACGAAGCCGCATGCCGGGCATCTTGGATGATGGGTTTGTCCGTTTTAGCCGACGTTCAACCGTGGATTCGTCCAATGATGGTCTGTTGCTTGTGCCTCATCCCAACTTTGTCGCTTCGTCGGGACGAGATTCCGCTTCAGAAACCTCGGATGAAGAACATTAATAAAGCGGGGGATTATGATGACAGAGAAGTCAACCCTTGAGAATTATCATACAATGTAAGAGTGTAGTAGGTAGGTAGATAAAACAGTCATGTTAGATATATCACGTGATATATCAGATCACGTGCTCGACGAGCAGGGAAAGTGGGAACAAGCCGGGTATAAGTCACATGCTCCGACCCAAGATGGGAATTGGAGATCAATCAATGAACTTCAAAGGCGAATGGAGAATTCTGCTACAACACCTTTCTTTCTTTTGTCCTGGAAACTCCGGGTCAATATGTTTTCACGCTTACCTTCATCTATAAACGGGTCGAGACTTGGCAACAAACAAACAGCCGCGGGATCAGTAATCTGAACGGACCGCCGCGATCCTTCTACTGCACAGCCTAGGAACCAACTCGTTTCTTACCTAACACCACCAAAAGCCGTGGTATATCGGCCACCGCAAGGACCACACAGCATACCTAGATCCTTTATAAGCGGATGAGCTGTTTTCCGATGAGCCTAAATCTTGAAAGGCCCACATCTAGACTCAACAGACTTGCACAAAAAGACTGGAAAATAACAGCTTTTGGGAATAGTTACACTCCTAAATGTCTCCGATCATTTCAAACTCGACGGCGCCGATTGCACCCGGGCCGGGTACCTCGGAAACGGTCAGGGAGATATCCGGGGCCCACGAGGAATCTCCGTGGTGGCAAGCCCATCAGGAAAAATGTCTACCGAGTTGTACCGCCAGACTGCATACTACAACACGCCCATGACGAACAGATAAGAAACTTTTTTTTCTTCACGATCGAAAACGCGCATCGAACCTTCATCGTTCAGCATCGCGATTGCTCTTTCATCATATCCTTCTCTGATGATACGCAAAGTGTCGATCAAGCAGTCATCCAAACGTATCTGGCTTCTCAACAGGCTCTCGTGGTACATCATCCAACTGCACTGCGACATGCTAAATCGGCGTCAGCCATGGCGCACTTTTTTTCTTCTACAGTGGAGCTAGGACGGCCCAGATCACCCCGCGGCATCGACTAATTTGGTCTCGAAACCTTGAACCCGTTTTTACTGGCAAATTAGATACCCTAGATCACCCAAGTACCGGTTTGTACAGGACCGTATTGACAACACGTCTTCGGTTTTCGTTCCTACTGCACGGTTTACTCGCGGTCTTCATGCCGACGATCACCAGTGCATCATCGTTTCAGGAACACTGGTAACTGTTTGCTACGCAACCCTTTTCTGAAAGGGCCAATGACTGCATACGGTGCCTACCCGAATGGCAGTTCTTTTAACTGGCTGTTTGTCAATACTACCCTTTGCGTTTCAGACTGACGTAGCACGTGTGGTTTGCTTCAGGAAATATCCAAAGATTTGGTGCCAAATGCCAATTTGACTCGCTTTTTGGCAACGATTGCGATATGGCCAAAGCTTACTCAATCCAACCTTGCGCGGCACCAGGGTTCATTATCGACAAGTTGGGCATGATGTTGTCTAAAGTGACATGCATAGTTGGTAACTCCCAGTCCAGGGATCAAGGGTCTGCAACAAAATGACGGCAACGGTCTCTAGGCTGTGTTGTTGTAGGGAATGATTAGCCCCCGTCACACCTGTCTGATCACTGATGGGTTCTTCTTCACACCAGAAGGACTGCATGCTGGTTGGTCTTCACTGCTTGACCCAAAAGTATGCTTGCATACATCCGCAGCACGACGTTTGGCACGTTTATTAGCACTTAGCTAGGCCTTGTTGACGGCGGCTAGTGAAGCGGAAGGCTAGTGGATTGGAGCCCAGTGAGGGTTCAAGATCAAAGGAACAAGATGAGGACGAATTTAAAGCGATGAACACAACAGTCACGGAAATGATGCTAGAAAACTTGGCACCGGCATCTTTCTACCCGTTATTTGACCTTTGCACAAATCCGACCTGTTGATTTGGCTTTTGCTATCGACCCACGACAAGTCCCACAAGGCCTCTCAGTAGCATCGAATTCCTCTGGTCCGGTCCTTCTAGCGACCAAGTCCGTTCCACACCAAGAGCTTTGGGTTGAAGCTATACTAACGTGATAGATCACATTAGCACCGTCAATTGATTGGCGGCCCCAATCTATGTTGCAAGTGAACAAAGGACTACTAAACGGGCCTGAAATTGTGGAATAGAATCGGGATGCGCTTCCCGAAGAAATCCGGCGATTTTGGTTTGAAGTGTTCCACAGAATAAAAATGCTCCGGCAGCTGGAAAAGGAAACGGAGAACAAGAACTATCCACCAAGACAAAAGGCTTACACGAGCCTGCTTGACTGCGCCAACTGCTACAGCTACAGCTACAGTGAGAAAGATAGGGAGGGTCCCAGCCACAGCTGAACGTGTGAAGCATAAGACGGGTAGGCTCATTTTAGTGGCACTCTTACCGTTCTGGGAAACAGTGCCGTATTGATGATCCTCTGAGACATTTTGTTTATGGAAGCCCAACAGACCGCCTCCAGAGTTGACATTACAGGCTGTCAGTCATGCTGGTCGAAACTCGTGTTTCTTGTCCAATCTCCAGCAGGCAGAATGAAGCCCTCCAACACGAAGCCAGACCTCCTGCTGGCCTGCACGCCTACCGTTGCATTTCCAAGGAACCTTTGGCAAATCTTACAGAACAGAGAATAGCGTACCTTGGCCGGATGCGTTCGTTGATGTGAGTGAAAATCTTCATCTCCTTATGGCCGAACGAATGAAAAAGACGGTTCGCTATTCATGTCTCGGTTTATCACTCTAATTTGGAAGCATGTCTTTGCCAAAACTCGCCTTGAAGTAACCAAGTGAGACAACCAGTTAACGCAACATTAGACCGTTGGCACTGCAGCCCCATTGAATCATCAGCCACATACCCTGTTCTTAACATTCACGGTGAGTGTGCGCCTCACCCGTGAGCTGGTTACTGGATAGAGAACAAGAACGTCCAACTAGCGTATGGAAACAAGATGAATGTGCAAGCACATTATTCCTCCAGCCAGCCCTGCAGGCGCACGCGTGTCACGTCCACATGGCTTGCCGCTGGAGAAACACTAACCGTCGAACTTTGTCCTTCTAGTTTGAAAGATGTTATCTCAGAAGGTAGAGATTCGCCGCACGGAGGATTTCTGGCACGAGAGTACCGAGTACTTGAGATACTTGTGCTCGGAGAGGACCCCCTTTTTTGCCTTTGAACGACTCAACCGCGCCACGTGCTTGTGTGGGCGATGGAAAAGGTTGGGTGTGTGTCAAGAATTCCAGATACCGTAATGGCAAAGTCCATCACCTTCTACAACTGGTTCTCGAAGAAGCTTACTCTCAGAGCCACATGGTCGCCCAGCCACAGCGAGTATTATACGTACATACATGATGAATAGCCTTCACCTCATTCGAAGCTTTTACGTATGAGATATCGCCGATTTCAATATCACACATTACATACAAGTCGTCTCCATGGTCTTGATAGACACAGGGGCTCGTCTGACTCTGTTTCTTGGATGATGTTGTTTGGGCTTTTTTGGCCGTCAATATGTCTGTGCCATACAGGGGTTTCGTTTATTGCACGCGTTTATCACTTCAGTCAGTGCCTCCTCAAGACCCCCCATCTAACCCATCCCTGCTTGCCTCGTGGTTTCTGCATAGATAAGGCCAATGCTCATTGGATCATCTCTCAGGGTAGTGGCCCACTCTCAATCGACCCCAATTACACAAGCCAGGATATGTACTTATCGAATTATCCCTGGGTTGAAGCCAGCCCAATTGAAGATCACAGCATCAATGGGTCAGCGGCCCATGGCTCTTGCCACGCCTTCACATGCTTATTGCTTTTTCCCCTTCCACTACGTACATGCCATTCACCGTCTATCGATTGACTCGCGGCACATCAATTAAAGCATTTGTGCATGAGTTATTTGCCGGGTGTTGGTTGTATTAGTGAACGATTCTAGGGTCCCCTACTAGCGCCATGATCTCCAGAATCCCTGTCCTCGAACCCTCACACAGAGTCCTCACACCCAGGCCGTGTGGGCAGTGGGTACAGGTTGAACGGCTCAGGGGTCGTGGCAAGAAGGCCTGTAATTTGCATCCAGGATCATTTCAACGGTTCATGGTAGATCGCCATATCGAAATACCTAGGGCATCCCGCTCGAATTCGTTGCGCTCACACTCTTGATGATGTGCTGGCACATGTGCAGTGCCATATCTCTGCGTCTGATAGTTTGTACAGTGCCTGATGAAGATCTAGAAACAGTGCCTATCGGTAGCCGGTTGCTCTGTCTCAAGTTGCCAGTTCTCGGGGAAGGATGTCATCATTGCATTGAAGAGAGAAGCAAAGCCCGCAGGTGATGCGACTCTACCAGAATTGATCGGCCAAGTAGAACATGGTTCCTGACCGCGGCAAACTCAATCTTGCCGGTTCAACTGGATCGGCTCAAATTCGTCTCACCCTCCCCACTAGCAACGGACGGATCAAAACAGTCTGAAGCTGTAATTACTGGGCGGTGATTAATTTCTTCGAAAATCGGAAAAAGTGGCATCTCTCAAGACCGCCCAGAATAATGGCGACCGCCTGCCCTCATTGAGCCATGTGTGTCTGTGTGGTTGCATCGACGACACGACAGAAACGGCAACAGGACGGAGTTCGACGCTGGGGAGCACACCATCACAGTGGGACAGGGACACGACAGGCTGGCACCTTTCTTCGGCACGACTTCTTTCCACCTTCTTTTGACGTAGGTTGTCTCACTTCTGCTGCTCCTGCATCTGCATGAGGCCCCATGACCCTTCCATGGACCCCCCTGGCTGTCGATGATTCTTCGACAGCATTTTTGGTGCTATAGAAGCTGCAGCATCCTTCTAGCGCAAACTTTACGACCCTACAGTGCGATACCCCTTGATTTCTTCTACTCTGGCTTGTTCGATCGCATTTGAGCCTCTCACAAACCGTTGTTCCATCGAGTCCATTCACCCGCTGATACCGCCTATCTCTAAAGTCCACACACACACATACGCAAGCACGGCTGGCCTAAACAGCACATGGCACTCTCCTCTGGACAAGACCAAACGGCCGTGCATCAGTTGTTTTCTACTCTAGGTACCCTACCCCAACAACAGCAGCTTTACCCACGCAAAACAAACCAATGCTGTCTTCCTCCAGACTCGCGCCTTGTGTTGGCTTCGATCATGGTTCTCTCAGTAGTCTTCGAGGCTCCTTCTAGGTTTTCTAGCCTTTGGTCTGATTCGCCATCGAATCACTACTAAATGTCAGATGTTGCGGTGTACAGTGGCACATCTCAGCCTCTTCCTTCTGATGACACCTTTGCTGGCAAACGGTCATTTGAGCGGCCATAACTTTCTCTCAATGAAATCTGTTTTCATGTTTCAAAATTTGGTGGAATTTTTGAAAGATCACATTAGTAAAAAGAGTTACCCCCGTTTTGAGCCACCAACGCATGAAGAGCAAGGACAGGTACTCGGGATAGTACTGTTGCACCGCCTTATCGGGATTTTTCCATACCACTAGCAGCGCGTGCTGCAGTACAGCGTCAAATTTAGTTGGCGAGGTGCATACTCTGTATAGGAAAGGCTCAAACCTAGAAGCAAGCGTCTATGGAGAAGCGACAGCCGCCGATCCCATCTGTCACCAGTTTCACTCGGAACGTCAGTGCTGGCAGGACTTGCGATTGAGAGTGAGGGGACGCAAAGGTCAAATATTCCCGCGGGAACATTTTTTATGAGCCCCCAGTCAACCTACCAGCAGCTGTCTCGCTTCTTTGTTCCATTTGCCCGATTTCACCGAGCAAAGTTACAAAACCATCTCTAGCTCACTGGCTGAGATTGTAATTGTTTTTGCTGGCCAAGGCCCAAACCCCTTATCGCAAGACGTCCGGAAGAACAAATACTGCAACGACTGGTACGGAATCGTCAAGAGGAAATGTCTACGGAACACACCCGGAAGACAAGCGCAGCAGACTTAGGTTCCGGCCAGAAAGGGGAATGACGTATAGGGCGACTGAGACAAAATTAGGTGCAAAACACTGTTTTGGGTACATAAGAACGCCACTCGGCTCTTGCAGACAAAACGAAGCACGGCATATGGAGACAGGGACGGCATTGCATGGTATGACACGGCACGGTATTGGATGGAGGTTATCACCAACACACTGTTTCATTAGACTTTACGTCTACCTCGGAATCCAAAAACTCAAAAGTCCATGTTCGGAATACGCATCACCGCCGTATGAGATTGTGTCAAGCTGTCATCGCAAAAGAGGGCAAAAAAAGCATCAATGACCACGTGCTTTCGCCACAGTCCCAAAGATGTGGTGCGTATGGATTCGAGCAATGAGAATCTTTTCATGGACCGGAGGCAAAAAAGCAAAAGATGAAAGTATTCAATGTCACAATACATTGGATTCTTGCGGTTCAATGTTCTTTGTATCCGTCATTCTCTTACCGACAAGACACGCAGGAGGGCCGAGCGATGACATTCCCAATGCCACCATGAATACTCTGTGTACGACGTTGTATGATATCGACACAACTCTTCCGCCTACCCTGCCCTGTCCTGCCAACTGTACCGTACCTACCGTGCTGTACACACGCTCCTACAGTACGGTATCAGGTTTCTGTTCTCATTTGCCCAAAACCTTCAACGTCAGAAAGCAAAGATAGATTGCGCTTATGCCAGTTATCTCTTCCTGTGCCTGCGACTACAACTGCGGCCGGGGGAGTGAAGCCAAAGTGAAGAAGGGGAGACAAAAGTGGATATCCTAAGGAATTCATTGCTTAAAAGAGAAGAGGATAGATCTCGGTCCAGCGCTTATACCCTTAGCGGCCTAGTTGATAGGCATGTCTAGCAACCCCATGCAACCGCCAAAAGTAGGGGTAGCCGCGTAGCCTGGCATTTCTCCAAGAGCTGATGCTTTCTCCATCTTTGGCACTCCCTCCATAAGCCTTTGAGCCATGTGCATGACGGGAAAACATGGCGGTGGAGATATGTACATACATACTTACTTACAAGGCAGTTTTCTTGCAACCATGAGGGTTGATTCTTCCTGCATGTTTAGTATACAGTAGTACTCATTCGGTCGTCAACAAACCAACAAGGAGGATGAGGTAAAAAAAAAAAAAAAAAAAAGAAGAAGAAGAAAAACGTGTCAAGGCCCCCCTCCTACTCCTCCTGTATTATCCATTCATGTTACATTGCGCACACCCTGGCCTCGTCATGAATATTATTACTATATACCATTGTCCAACAGACAAGGGTTTAATACAGGGTTTTGGAATGTCATCAACCAAGGACAAAGTGCATATGGGGTAAAATGAAACTAGAGAGGATTTCCATGGTTTGATCCGTCAAGCTAGTGGTAATAGTGTAAATACCGTCACTGTCAAGAGAAATTGGAGTACGGGGTCAAAAGAGTAAAGAATCCAATATGTGTATCTTGATTCGTTAAACAATAGACATGGGTCATCCCATCTCGATGAGTGCCCAGTATGTTGTGTTATACCATGTTCCATTCCATCCCAGTATCTTGTTCAAACTCCTCTAATAGTAAAACCCCGTATCGCCAAATTGCTCAAGTGTCCCAATGCATGAGTTTCCCAATTGCACGCCTCCATCCATCATGTAGTAATTGTTTGTGTGCCCAAATAAACCACCCAGTGAAAAAAAAGAAAAGGATAGGAAAAGAAACAAGAATGTCAAGAAAGAAAGAAAAACTCCCAAGGTTACAATACAGTAGTGGCTGTTAGAAATGTGTGGGGTAACTTCCTCCTCTAAGTTTCGCGTCATGCCTTGTATAATTTTTGTAAGAGGGAGCGATCATGATGATTATGATGTAGCTCCCTAGCAACGAGGATGTATGTTGTAATACGATCGACATTGTTGGAGCAAGATGGAGACTTGCCGCGGCGGAGTTCCGGAGGTAAGCTTTGTACCTTTTTTTTTTTATGGATCAACCCATGTGGTGCTGTGTTCACCCACAGAGTCATGCCTCAGCATATGGTTTTTGTCGTTATCAGAATGATACAAGTCATGATCGAGATCGATCATGTGAAAATGGAGGTGATAGTAGAGTGTGTGTATGTGGAGGTTGGTCGCAGTCAGGGGAGAGGTCAAGGATGGCTATGCTCCAAGACCACTAGGCCAGACAGCTCAGGGTACCGCTGCGTAAACCTCTCGTTGAGGCGCCAATTGGACCCGTTCATGGCATGAGCCGTAAGAGCGTCTGTGAGACCAACATGGCCTGTCTGGGAATCCGTGACTAGACTCTCTAACGGCTGGTAAGGCCAGTTGACAAGGCGCAGGGAGTCGAAGTAGATCCTCTGAAACTCTTCTGTTGCGTAGAGATCCTGCCGCTCTATAGTAGCTTCGCGCAGAGAGCCCCAATGGACTAGGTCAAGCCATTGGGGGTGAGGAGTTGTCAGTTGGCACTTGCGCGGTACGTAGTCATCGCACAGTCGCGCGCGTCTCTCTGGCGTAGGCTGTGCAAGCCAACTGATCATTGTTTGAAGGGGCGCAAAGATTGCAATGCGCTCCATGAGCCGCGTCATGCTTGCCGTGTCTATCAGACTCCGGATCAAATCCGTGATCGGATGAGGCGAGCAGGCAAGCTGGCCGTGGCTGTCGTGACTGCGAAATACGGACCGCACGTCTATTTGAGTCGGACCCAGTGTATGGGCGAGTGACTCTGCAGTGGCCATACGACGGCAGTCTTGGAGGAAACCGACCAAAAGCTCATCAAAGCGGCAGGCCGGCGGGGTGGTCAGGACGGGTACCGGCCAGCAGGCACCCGGCTGATTTTGGTCCTTCAGTGGACCGAGGACTGAGCCTGGGGGTAGTAGACGGGATACATGTTCCAGGCGGGCTGCTGCTGCTGAGCCATGTAAGTATGGGGGGAAACGGGCTGCATTGAAGGGTTGCTGAGGCGGTATCCGGCGTCTAGACACTGATCGTGATTAGTTTTCTGGTTATAGAGCATTTCGTAGCTGAGGCTGGAGCCGCCACTGCTTTTGGGGGATCGTACCGTGTGAGTCAACATCCTCATACTCCATCTTGATCACGTCCTTGTGGCTGTGGCCAATGGCGCCGATGCTCGATGAGCTGGTGTTGTTTGAGGGCAACAACGAAGTAGGCACGCTCGTGGGGATGTAGCCGGCGCTGTAGTCGTCGGCAGATGATGAGGGGCTTGAGACGTTGGAGGGGACAGGGCAGGGAACAGTGTTGGCCCATGACTCGCAGTTGGTAGGGAGGGGGACATATTGCTGTCCGTAGTCGGGGATGGGGCTGTAGTCGCCAGAAGGGAAGGGGGAGCCGCGAGGGCTGGGGACTGCACCGCTGCCGGAGCTAAGGTTATCATCGTATACTGAAGGAGCCGTCAGTATGCCGTTGGAGGTTGGTGAGGGAACCGAGCAAGGTATCGTGACTGAGAGAGTCGTACCAGGTGCAGAGTAAGGTGATGGGGTCATTGAGACGCCCATGTTCTCCTTAAGTCGCATAAGCTCCTCCTCAAGCGCCTGGTTCCGTCTAAGAAGCTCTTGTACGGTCTGATCACGGCTCTGCTTGCTCTTGAGTTCTTCCAATTCGCGCTCCAGGCGATCAATGTGCTCCTTGGTTCGCGCCCTGATAGCTCGCTGAGCCTCTCGGTCGTTGGCTCTCTTGCGCGCAAGTTGTGATGGTGTGAGTGTGGAAACGCTTCGGGTGCCTATTGTTGCTGCATGTTAGTATTGCTGATCTGCTTAGGGCCGGTCGTTGCTGGCTTCGTTGACTGGCAGCACATACCCTTTCGCTTGGAGCTCTTTGCGGGCTCTGCTGAAGATGATCGAACCATGTTGTCGGTGTTGTAAATGTGAGAGTCGGGGGAAGTTGAGTAAGGCATGGACGTGGGTGGCGACGATGAGAGTGATGCGATCATGTCAAGTCGATGAGTTTGTGTTTACGAATGTGTATGTGATGTGAATGAGGAAGTAGGTATGTATAAAGGCCAAGACCTTTATGTTATGAACAAGGTATACAATGTGATGTTGAAAGATGAAGGAGAAGGAGGGAGCTTTCAAAGATGAGGAGGGTCCTTGATGGGAGTATTTAGATGAGTTGAGTTAAGATGAGATGAAGGTAATAGCTGTTGATATCTGTGGAGTCCTTGTCGTCTTTAAGTCCAAGGTCGCGCAAGTGTTCGCATAGAGATCGACCTAGTTACTACTAGAGGTTGATCGACGTGGACCGGGGGTGTTGTTTATAACCATTTTCATCTGGCGCCGCTGGCGTTGAGAACCATCTTTTTTTTTCCATCTTTCGCCCTGGAACGGTGTACGGATAGCAAGGGAGGGTGGCTATCTGGGTACGTACCTCAAGTCGGACCCTCTAGCAGACCCCTGTACCATGCGTCCCATTCTCCTCTCTCTTGGTGCTAGCGCTGGTCGGGCTGATGGCCCTTCGAGGGGGCCAAGGCAAGGCAACTTACTGTCCAGTACTGAGCGTGGGTCATCGTCTGGGACAGAGCACTGTTGTTGGCGTTGGCGTTGGTGCGCGGTCCGGTACGCCACGCTCCTACTGAGTACTTCGAGCATGTACTGAGAACCTCAGGTGTGTACCTCTTCTCTCTTGCTTGGTGTCTGGGTGGCTTGTCCTTGTTTCATGAGACTTTCCTGCCTACCTTGACCAACACAGTCTGGCTCCAGAAACACAGGCGGAACCTCGACTATGCATGGCAAGGGGGGGGGGGGGGGAAGTCTAGTCGTTGCATAGTAACACATGGAGTTCCATAACGTTGGCTACTTAACAAACAGCGATAATGAAAACGTTAGATGCTCAGTCTGAGTCTGGTCCTGGTCTGGCCTGGCAAGACTAGAACTTGATCCGATTCAACTCCTCCACCCCTCATTCTTGATGAACATTTAGACAGTCTGATAGTGCAATAATCTCAGCGGATCTCTTCCTCATGGTTCCAAGATTGATAGACGCTCCACAAGAAGCCCTCGGACCCTTTCTCTTGCGCTGAGCTGAGCCCAAGGCCACTATACTGTACCCGTTACCGCTCAATCTCTTGTCTGCAACAGGCAGAGGCCCCGTCTACCGGACCGCGGATGCTTGGGAATCGTTACCAATGTGGAGACTTTGGCCTCTGGCTGTTGAAGCAAGTATCGCAAGATGGTCCCCACTCAAGGTACTCCCTCGTTCTTGAAGGAACGTTGCCAATTGCAATCACCGTGTCTGGCTTGATATCTTAACTTTTGGTACCGATTCATCGAGAGTACGGCTATGGCCATGGCCCTCTGCATGTAATTCGCCGTTGAGAGTTCGCCGCCGTTGCAATTCTGCTCTGCCGGCCGGAGTCATTGCCATTGGTCTTGGATGAACCAATTGCTAGATAAACTTGATACACCAAAAGTTACTTTACAACGCAGCCAGATGTCACTGGCCTGGTGTCGGTGGGTCCAGCCAGTCAACAACATGCTAAGATGCCATGCTCTACTCTGCCGTCCTTGATTGAATATCGTTGCTCTGCTCTGTCTCGTGTTATGTGGTACTATATCATCTCTTGTCCATAAAAAAAAAACAAGGGTGTAGGTACTGTCTCAAAAGCCAGAAGACCGGGGTGCACTTATGATGGCCACCTATGCCGCCCTGGGCCCTGAATTTGAACCTGGACGTAGAGCAAGGTAGCCGCAATGTGCAGCATAGGTAGCATAGCGTAGCCTCCAGGGAAGGTCCCCCAGAAGCGTGGAAGAATTGGATAACGCTCTGCAGCAGTGAATCGACAACCCATGCCTACTGCATCTCCACCGGATCCACTGCGCTCCCTGCAAGAATAGACTTTAGTTCTCTAAACCCTAGCCGAAATCCGTCCACAGTCGGGGTCGGGGGCAGGGTGTGAGAGAGCCACTGACGGGTCACAACTTAGCGCGCTTTGCGGTTGTAGGAGCCCACAAGTCGAAGGATCCAAGGACTATAGCGCGGCGGTGGAGCACGTGGAGCCAGGGGGGATTACTTCTGTGAAGCCAAAGCAAACCACCCTTGATCACAAAATGAGGAGCCATGAGGCACCCGTAGCTTGTATCAGCATCGCAAAACGTGGGAGCGTTGCCATCAAGTGGAACGGAAACACGCCAAAGCATGGCGAGTCGCACTTCTGATGTTACTTTACTCGACGGCGTCGATCTAAACCGCCCCAGATGGCATCATCATGTCCGTTGTCTGATCTTCAAGTCCGTCCTTTGTGTGTGCGTGTGTGTGTACTGTACAGTGATGACCATCTTGCGGTCAAGTCGAGTGCCTATCCCCAGATCAGATGCCAGCGCACATGGTTATGGAGCCCCATCCCCTTTCCCTGTGCGTGTTACTCTTCAATTCTCCACCAAAACTGGAAAAGAAACACTACCCGTAGATCTTTCTATGGTGCTGTCTGTATGTGTGTGTGTGTGCAGTCCAGAAGCCACGCACTCTGATGACCTCGGAATACATACAATTATGCACCTCGGTAGCGGATAAAATGTCTCCATTGAGATGAAATGTTGTGCGTGCTCAACACAAAACCTTCCACTCGGAGTCGCCATATGCACTCTGTGTGGCCACCGGGCAAACGGCCGGTATCCGTAACAGCTCGCAGCCCCCGGGAAAAGCAAAACAGTGCAGTAGCGACAGCATTTCCGGGCTTGAAAGCACTACTGTAAACCTAACAACGCCTGTGCGGCGGCACAGCAGGCGCGGTTTTAAGGATGTACTGAGCTGAACTGTAGTGTAGGTACCTAGGTGCTGCTAAAAAGCAAAGGCCGTGGTAAGCCGTATGTGACAGGTGATTTGTGTCATTTGAGTTTCGCCTTGCAAACCAACTCCCTCTTTCAGAAGGAAAAAAGAATCTTCTCTGTCAAGCCAAACATGGTCCCCGAAACACGGCAGACCCTGCCACGACCAACACTGGGAAGAGCCCTCATGGCGTCATCCGTGAGGCGCTTCAGCTTGCGTGGTCGGAGGATGTTCGGAATCGTATCACAAATTTTATTATCTTGTATTCTCTCTGTAACGGTGATTTCCCACTACCTCGGCAGCTGAATGTTGAACCGATTTTGTTGCACATACATCAGCTGAAATATTCGGCACTCCGCCTATCTGCAACAGCATATACTGTACTGAAGGATTGTCGCTCCGACGTTAGGTAGCATCAATGACGTTCTGCCAAAGTGTTCCTTGCTGAACAGCAGGCCTGCCAGGCTAGAGTAGTTCATCTCCCGTCAGCCCCAATCTCGCAAGAACCTTGCTCAACGTCGTATCATGCGAAAAGACTCGATCTTGAAATTCGTTTGCAAGATTTCTCACGCCAAGCCCAAGCTCCTCGCAGTAATTGCCATAAATCAACTTGGGACCCGGGACCGTGGTACTGCCGTTGACCAAACTGAATTCGAAGGGCAAGGGTTAAGAACCTGTGGAGAATAGAAGAGGGAAAAAAGCAAGCATTTCCCAAGCCATGAACTGTAATTATTTCCCTTACCCCAGAAAATGGAAAGAGAAACAGCCAGTTCCAGGGGCCACCCGCAGCTCGATCATGGCTTGCTTGCATGCAGTAATCCGTCTCGTGCAAGCCACAATTCCAATTCCTGGTTCTGCTAGAGGACCCCCTCCCCTCTCCTAACCGACGTTGATTAAGCCCATGCTTCGTGGAGCTTGACGTGATGTGATCCGAGTGCTTCGACCATCTCTTTTGTTTTAGCCAGTGGATAAAACAATAAACCCCATCAAACCCTGCCGGGGGTCGTTCCCTCGTCTTTCAGATTGGAATATTAAAATGTGTCCAGTAAGGCTTCGCGCGGTATGGCCGTATTGATTGAAGTAATTAATATTCGACCCAGGATCCCTGTGGTGATCTGCAGTAAACCCATGACTTACCCTTTTGCGTCTGAAAATTGGAGTCGAGAGCAAGAGCCCCTCAAAATTGCCTGTCAGCCTGTAGGGTATCAGGCTAGGGGCCTAGCTTTGAGCCGCGAGCGATCCAGCTGTAGAATGTGTCCCCGTCTTACCATCAAGCTTATCATAACAAGCGATCCTCCAAGTCTCCTGTTTAGAATGCGCATCGAGACCTCAAGCCTGGTCTATGACTATCAAACGACACAAGTCTTGGCAAGAGCATGGTTCGGAGAGGGGATCCATTTCTTTAGGCGGCCTAAATCTTCTGATATTGGACTCAATGCGGAATGCGTTGGGAACCTGTAGTCTACGATGAGAGCCCCGATATTGGTCCATCAAACATAGCACGACCGTTTTGGATCCAGCCAGGCCGCCAAGACTATTGGCTTTAGGTCCTCTAGGTGTCTCCTCCGGCTAAGGCATAAGGAGACCGAGGTGAACAGGTCAGGTTTCCCTGCCATTGGTCTCCATTCTTTCCTTAATGAGACTTCTCGTGTGAACGGAGCCTCGGGCGACTGGCCATTCATTGCCTTCATAAATTCTGCTGAGTTGTTCGAGACTTTTGCTTCGTCTCAACGACAGCACCACGCGCCCGGATGAAGGGAAGGGAACCTCGAGCTCCACACGTAAATGCGGATATCTGGCCGATTTTCTTTTGAGAATCACAATGTCCGAGACCCTTGAGTTGGTGAAGTGGTTGCTTAAACCTTGGGAGTTAGCCCTATCTTGCCTCAACCTCCTGTATGGTCTAGGAAGTTCATATACATTGCAGGCACACCAAATAATAATAGCATGCCTGTATTACTGACGGGGATCAGTGGTGACCCCGGTCATGCATAGTAGATCCACAGCATGTCCCGGATACCGGACCCTAGTTCAGACTCTTTCGCTGTCTACGATATGATAGGTACGGCATGACAACGTCTCTTATCCGAGATACATTGCGCCGAGCGAGTTCAGTTGTGTATGTGTGCATCTATGAGTTGGCGCCCACTCTATTTGGTGGCGTTATCCACGATAGCGGCAGTATGTAGGTAACTGTGGCAGCATGGTGGTGCTTGTTGTATGGAATAACAATTCTCATGATATCTCGGGGTTCTCATCTTTAACGGCCTCCACCAACTCTTCCATGCCACCGACTGATGTTGGGCCACTCATGCCCTCTGGTGGCATTGCCCATTGGGGGAGAGGGCTGACATAAGACCAGCTACCTCCTGCGTCCTCATACCGGAGACTGTGGAGCCACAAGGACAGCTCATGACTGCCAGGGTCGGAGTACAAAGGTGTCTGGCATATCTCGCAAAGCTCACCGGTCAACTTCTCAGCCCTCTTTTCTTCATATTTATCCACCATGTTGTCGTAGTAAGCGACAGCTTCGGCCACTTCGTCTTTGCCCATGCGAGACAGACGGCTGACGATGTCCTCATCTGTATTTTGAATTGCATCGCCGTCGTTTTGTCCTAGATCCATACCCCACACTCGTCGGTTGGCATAAATGGGATCGTTTTGAATAGGGTGGCCAAGATGCTGAAGGTGAACACGCAACTGATGAGTACGTCCCGTAACGGGAAGGCAGCGGACAATCGAGTATCCCTTCTTGTTCATCCAAGGCCGATGCTTCTCATCTTGGAGCTGCTCGGGTGTCTTGGGCCGCTCGTCCACATCTTCACTTTCAGCTTCTGGGTAGTACGCCAGTTTCTTGAAAACAGTCCGCGCGGTCTTGCCATTGGCGCGTACTCGGTTGAGTCCAAGCTTGGGGGATATTTGTAGAATGGGTTGATCACAGACGACCTCGCCATCAGGAAACTCGCCCATCACCCGAGCAATGTATTCCTTTCTCACTGTGCGATCCTTGATCTTGATGCCTAAAGCCTCCGCCGCAGTCGGGTTCTTTGCAATAAACATGATGCCGCTTGTGAGGCGATCTAGACGGTTGCATAGATACGGCAAGAATGCTGGACCGCGGTCTGACTTCATGATCTCAACGACCGAGTTGAAATTATATCGGCCAGCGGGGTGGACGGGAACACCAGCAGGCTTGTTAATAACAATCATATCTTCATCTTCGTGGATGATCTGCACAGGGTCCTCGGTAACCGGAGGTTCATGGCGATGCAGGGTATGAGAAATGAGGTCACCATTTCGCAAAATATAATCGGGTCCGACCCGACGACCGTTGACAAAGATATTTCCCCGTATCATAGACTGCCGATAGTACTCAAGCGGTCGGTCTCTAAACTCAGACTCGTAGATCTCGAGAAGGGGTCTGTTGCGCCATCTCTCTTTACAGTGGGTGTTGTATGTGTAGTGGTATGGCACTACCCGGCGCAACCCATCGCCTTCAAAGTGGTAGGGCCGGGGCCACGGGTCTCCCACCGGTGTAATAAGGGGCTCATCTGTAGCCGAGACTTGAGGCAGGTCCTGTTTCTTCTTTTGCTTGGTTTTTTTGGGAATTTGTTGTTGTTTATTGTTATTGTTGGTGGTAGATGTTAGTGGTGGGTCGGAGGCTGGTTGGCTGGGTGTGAGACCATTCTCGCCCTGGAAATCGAGATCCTGGAAAGAATCCGTAAAGAATTGCTCATCCAAGGGTGAGTCCTCAGGCTTCGACGAGGACGAGACCATAGCGAAGGGGCGTCTTTGACGAGGGGGTAGGGAAGAGGCTCTGGGCAATGGCTTTGATCTACGTAGGTGTAAAACGGAGGAGTGCGGGCCGAGGCGAAGAGCAGCAGCCCTCATTCCTCGCCTGCTGTTGCGGGAAATGCGGCGCTTCTGCGGCGGCAGGCAAGAAGAAGCAAAGCAAAGCACAAAAAAAAACAAAAAAAAACGAACTTGACGTTGATTTGCGATGGACTTAGACGTAGGTTCTTTTGCGATGATGCGTGGACCCGGGGATAAGCGAGACACCCTTGGGGGGAAATGTCTTAACTCGCTTCGTCCTGCTTTGCCTTGTCTTCTTCCTGCCCAACTGCCTTAATAGGTCATAGGTCAACATGAATTGTGATGATATTGCACCCGTTACTGCACACATTTCTGTGGGTTGATTTAGGTTAACGGCAGTATCTGTAACGAGCGGTGGCATACGGCAAAAATGGGCTCTTGTCTATTTTAGGCAAGCAAGGTCTGGGCGGTCTGGCCATCTCCAGTGGACCATCAGGCAGGTAGGATCCTGGGACAACACTGGAACCTAGAGGAGGTAGGTACTGGAAAGGTAAAGCCGTGACTTGTCCGATTTGGCAGATCCACTGATCCAATAGCACCGAGTCTTCATCATCAAAGCCTAAGAGTTCATTAATGCATGGACGTCACCTAGAGCCTACTTTACCTTTTACATTGACCCCTAAATACTATTTAGGCTAACTTGATATTTACTCTGTTGTTGGAATAAAGGTAACGCTCGGGTTGTCGGGTGCTCCAGGCGATTTGAGCACCCGAGCTCCAAGTTACCTACTAACCTAGGTACCTAGGTACCTAGTAGGTAGGATGGGTTGGACTGCTGGTCCCTAGAACTCAAGTAAATCGTCCGCTAAAAGCTCCCCGGGTCACGGCCGTCCAAGCCTCCCCGCGATGCACGACGAATTAGATTCCTTCCACTAAGAATGGCATTAACTTAGACCTCGGCTTTTCCTTTTTTGGACCCGAGATCGAGAACTCAATGTTTTTGGACCTCATTTTACTCCATTTCTCAAACCATTCACTCACTTCTGTCCTGCGTTTGTCCAATATTTAGATCTTCAAAAGGTCTCTGCAACCAGAAACAAAAGATCCTGCCTAATACAACTAACTAGGTACCTAAGCAACCTTGCGCACTTTGCAGCTCCTAGATTCACTATCACTTCTCACAATCTTAAAGCACTGGAGCCAGGATCTAGATTCATCGTCTCTGTACCTGTTAGCACACGGTCATCACTTGTTTCACGCTGATCGATCCGATAAACTTCACGCCTCTGCCTAAGCCAAGACTTGAGGCATTTCACATTTGAACAAAACATCGCCAATCGAGAACGTCTAAAACAGACAACGAATTTACGGAATGAGCAGCAAGACTTCGCCAGCGGAGCTCAAGATCCGCAAAAGACACGACTATCGTTTCTTCCTTGAGTATCGCACGCGTTGGTGAGTTCAATTGCGCGTCACTATCATATTTATTTGGAACTTGGGGCTCTTTGTCATCTTCCTACGGTGCCAAGTCGTATCTTTTGCTCCGGGTTACAGGACCATGTCGTCGCTGGACCATATACTTGCCAAATACGGATCGCATGACAGTAACCACTCACTGCGACATATGTATTGGCAAAGGAGGAATGGAAGGGCTATCTAACTAGGTAGTATGCATTCATCTCAACAGACTAGTCTAACTAACTCCCTTGTCTACCAACAGGAACGATAATGACATGTATGACCACATGAACAATTCAGTCTATAACTTTTTGTAAGTGGCGATCTACCAGGGTCTGTAGTTCTTGGTCCAATCAAAGTTAATTCTCATGGATGTTTAATAGATTCGACTCCATCATCAACGCATACCTCATAGACAATTGCGGTCTCCATCCTCCAACGGCATCACAGTTTGGCATGTGTGTACACACCCACACCGACTTCTTCTCATCCATTGCATACCCTGCCGTTGCTGAGCTTGCATTGCGTGTAAACAAGCTTGGTCGGTCCAGCGTCACCTACGAGACTGCACTATTTGAGAAGGGGGTGGATGAGGTCAAGGCTGTTGGGGAGTTTGTGCAGGTTTATGTAGATCGGGAGACGAACCGGCCGCTCAAGGACGGTATGGGGCAGACACTTCGTCAGGAACTGGAGAAATTGGTTGTTGTCAAGCCCAAGCTGTGAGTTTGATATTAGAATAAACCTAGGGCTGATGCCACGCTGTCCAACAGCCTACAGGGGACCTCGCTACTGGGTTTAGTAGGTGGTTACTAATTAGGACGGGCTATTTCCGTATAGCCTTATAGCACCTAAATTATAGTTTACTCTATTGGCAGAAGCACTGACATGAGTTTGGCCTATGCTGTTCGGATATAGCCTGTAATTAATTAATGTATTGACTTTAATTGTATCCCATGTTTACTGTCATGTACATATTCCAACAATACAACACATGTATCATATATCGATAATCTTCTACCTAAAACTGATGCTGATACTTCTTGGCTGCACCTCCATCAGATCCGCTCTCAAACATCATCTCCAATAGTTCAAGATCAGCCAATGCCTCCTCCACGCTCTGCTTCTTGTCTGGCTTTCCCTCGACCAACGCATTAGCCCAGGCCTCAATCTCCTCGTCTACACCGCTCGTCCTCTCAAAGTCATTGATAATCTGCTCGCCTTCCCACGGCGTTACAGTGACCTTGTCTTCGTCGACGATAATGGAGCCCTTTTCATAACCAAATTGGAATACAGACGTGCTCATTTTTGTGCCGCACGACTGCTGATATGTGCCGCTCACACCGCTCTTGAGCCGGATTACCGCATTCACTGTGTCGACGGGTGCAAGATGCGGCTGCACCTGCGAGGTGAAAGCTGACACGTCGGCTGCAGGTTCGTCGAGGAGCTGCCTCATGGCCGCCACAAAGTGCACGCCACCATCCAGCAGGAAACCACCCTGAAATTGGGGCTTTGCGCGCCACGAAGTACCGTACCATTTGGAGTCCTCGCTCATAAAGAAGAATACTCGCACGCTAAAGTGCTGCAGCGCTCCAAGCTTGGCAGCCTCGCTGGCAGCGTATTCGAAGCAGGGCTTGTATCTAAAGTTCTCGGCGATGGAAAAGGTAGCTTTACCTTGCAGGCCGTGGTAGTACTCGATCAACTTGTTAGCGTCCGCGACAGAGGCAGCGATAGGCTTCTCAGCGAGAACATGTTTGCCGGCAGCAAGTGCAGCCTGGATGTATTCGGGCTGGCTCGGGATGGGCAGGGCGATTATGACAGCGTCAATGTCGTCTCGGGCCAGGAGGTCGTTGAGAGACTTTCCGGATCCCGAATCGGCCGAGTAGAGGTCTGGGCCTGCGCCGGTCTCGCGGGTGTCTAGATCAGCCGTTTCCTGGGCTGACTTGAGAGAACGCGAGTATACGGCCTTGAGATCAAGATTGTTGGCCTTGGTAATGGCAGGCTGGGAAACGAAAGTTGTTTAGCATTTGTTGCATACGTAATTGGATGGATCATGATTTCGCACCATGTGTGCCTGTTTGGCAAACAGGCCTCCGCCGATCAATGCTACGCCGATAGGAGCCATTATGTTATTGTTTTGAGGTTCTTTTTTAGATGCAACAGGAAGCTGTCAACATGTCGGCAGTTGTTTGAGAGAAAGTCTTGGAGGCGGGGTTTCGTTTTCCCTCCATTCAACATCCATCATCATCATAGAGTCTCCACAACATATACATCCTGGTTAACCGTTTTGAATATCTTTATATTTCCAATTCTTGTTTTCTGCTGTCAATCTTGCCTTATAGCCATGAAATAGTTGGAAATATAAGCGAATTGCCTAGGCTGGTTAGTATCAGTTAGTCAAGTTCTTAGAATTCATGACAGATGTTCTGTGTTGGTTAACCGTTCGCTGAATGGCCTGATGAATTTAGAGTTTATATGCAATACAACATCACGGAGATAACTAGTTTCACTCACCGCCGTGACCAAATTGACGTCATAAGTTTGTGGGGGAATAATCCCACGGGAAGTATGTATGTAATAGTTGTTGTACTATATGTGTCAAGCACAGCAACAAGGTAGTACGGAAAGACCGAAACCGTCATGCATGGATTTACACAGTAATCGAAATCGTCAAAAACAGACAAGAAACTTTGATACTTTCAGGTGTGGCGGGGCGTGTGCATTGCATCTTGTTTCCAACCAGGGAGTCCTTCTTCGTCCTCCTGTTCCCAACCCCAACCCCAACCACCAACTACCATGAAACCTACCCATATACAAATGCAAACTAATGGGTCCCTACGTACAGATACAGCACTCCAAACTGTACGTCTGTAACCTGCACGGCACGCAACTACCGTCCGTTACCGCGATACGCTTAGGTTGCCTATTTAGGTAGTCCTAAGCGTAGCACTATCAGCCCTCTTCAGGTACGCGAACGCGGCTTGGCTTTTTTCAGCTTTGACGTGACATAGTACATGGAGTATTATTGAGTGGCATCTTGCTTTTCTTACCTTCTCTGCTACAGAATCATGTTGGTTAAAGCAAGATACAGTGATTCTCCTGGTCTAATTTAGGTTGACGACACCAATCGACTCACCATCAACTCACCCAACTGCACCCTTGTATCGTCAAAGCCATGTGGATTTACCATGCTCATGACTTGTGACACCGCCTCTAATATCATCCAACTCATCAGTCCAGTCATTCCAGTTTACACACACCCACTCACTTATGCATCTCATCCTACAACACCCTTGACATATAGATAGATACGATACAGCACATCACCGTTACATCCCACCTCCATCTGATCCCCTGTAGATCATTTCCTGTGCCCCCACAAACTCAACCTCAATCTTTTTCTCATCGCCTAGGGCGTCTTCGTTCTATATTCCACAACGTATTTTCTCACTCATCCGAGTGACGCTTTGCCAGCAGCAACCAACTTCAGCTTTTCTGATATGACACATCTCATAATTATGTTCTAGCGGTGTCGTTTCCCTACTGATATCATGCCATTATACTCGATCAAGTGCGTGGTTATACCCCAGTCACTAAGCCTTAGCTGGACCTCAAGTCCTGCTCCTCCGGGACCCCGTTTCAGGGACATTCATAGTTGCCTTAGCGTGCCATAGAGTCCTAGTCTTTCTGTCTAAGCGATAGTTTAGTTGCATTTCCGTCACCCGGTTATGGTATGTGAAAGTGACGGAAAACGGGTACATTAGTCTTATAACAAAGTTCATTGGAGTGGGCGGCTCTGCAAGTTTTGGAACCGGTGGTATGGCGGACATGTTAGTCAGAGTCTACTAGATAGTTGTTTCTCTCTCGATTGTTGCCAAGCATAAAAACCCCATCAGTAATGTCCCAAGAGTTTCACACGACGCCAGTCTACGCTGCTTGGTCTCCGGTGGCGCGGCTCAGGAACGAGAGTTCCGGATACTTAACTGTGGCGGCAGCCAATGTGGGCACTAAAGAGGCTTCTTGGTCTCTGAGAAATAAGAATGACACCGAAACATGAAACAACAGAAACTAAATTCAATTGCCTCTTTTCAGGAGCTCTAGCGTGCCTGTTTAGTTGGTATCTCCATGCTGCGTGTGATCATCCATCTCGACCCATCCTACCCTATACTCGAGAAATGACCATCCGTATTCCCATATGCTACTTAGTAACAAAGTCCAAGCCATCTGAAATGTTAATGTTGGTATAGAGAGAACATCTGTCATACTCCTGTTCAAGATGTCCATAGATGAAGACTCTGGGGGTTGACAAGGTGTTGAAATATTGAGTGTTGAAATAGTCACTAACTTATATCTCGACTTACCGAATGGTAACAATGAAACCGGGGAATAGTAAATGCATTACATATCTAAGATATTATACCAATGTCGAGCCCCATAGACCCCTACATCTTATCATGCGGAATCTCATGGCTCCTACTCGTATGTCTAGAGCTCACGGTTTCATCACAAATAACATCTCCCTCGTCAGGACATGTCCAAGGCTTAGCGTCCCCAAGTCTTTGCGCAGTTAATCCTGAGTTCCCAGGGTCACGCATACCCGCCTCAATCTGCCTCCTGTAAGAAACCTTGCGTAGTCTCTCAGCTTCAACAGGGGTGAGTCGCAGATACACCTCGGCGGCTATAACATGGACGAGAAGAGCAAGCCAGGCACTAGCTCCAAAAGCGCTGTTTAGTCTTGCAGCGATCGCGTCCGGACGTTCGCCAGGGATCCCTTCGGTAATGACCCGCTGGTCGGGGGTTTCTCCCGTGTAGAAACCCACACAGCCTGGGTATAAGGCCTCAACGGCGGGCTTGTTGTGGTAGAACATGGAGTCCAGGACTGCGCAAGGCGTTACGGAGGAATAAGGATTTGTATGGCTTGTGATTTGTGCCATTATAGCTGAGATGGCTCTCATAGTGATAATATGGCCAGCCTTTGGATGTGTTAGTCACCCCCCTTTTCAGGATAATATTTACCCTCAAACACTCACAATGATCCAGCCTCGCAACATCCATGCGCGATGTTGCTCCAGCTGAAGACTTTTGATGTTGACATAAGCCAAGACCATGGAAACAACAAACATGATGCTCGCAGCGCCAGTAACAGTCTGCATCTCCAAAGTTCCACCAAAGGCATGCCGTGTGATCATAAACACCCCAATGATGCCGACAACCGAGAGAAGAAGAACGACATAGCCGTTGATCCGATGGACTAGGAGAGCTCGATGCCGAATAGCAGGGATGAACTGGAAGACGACTAACACGGCAGCGGGAAGGATCCCAGCTAGGTGCATGATGATACCCGCCTTGCCGATCCCATGTCGGTAGTAGTAGCACTCACCAGGAACCGCTCCCCTTGAGCCGTATATCCGACCAGTGGGTGGTTCACTAGGACATAAATGGCCATTAAAGTCGAGATATATAAAACGAGAGAGTGTAAAGGCTAGGAAAGCTCCGCCAAAGAAGAACCAAAGAATGAAGTTGTAGCTTTTGGTGAAGCCTACAGCACGAGATATTCGCCGCAGACGCGTTGGAGAAGGAGAAGCTTGAGTAATGTCGGTAGTCATGTTTGTAGATATATATGTATGGATAAGAATGACTGGTAGTTGCATTCCATATGGCATACACCACCGCTGCTATTTATGGCCAGTCTGCCAGAACCATTTCATGTCTATTTTAACCTCGCGAGTATATTCACTAATAAACTTTTACCGTAAACAGGCTGATCAGATTCCCAATCTGCAGCATTTCAGTCAATCAAGATAGATCGGCAACGCCATTGTGCGATGAGCTGGTGATAGTTATTCACACGTATGAATTACAATAGCAAGCCATCAAGCCACTGAAACAAATGCAGATATGTATCGAAGCTCTGAAATGTTTGATTGGGCGACTACGAACAAGACTCGGCTTCCGTGTTGGTTCATCGTGAAGCTTGTGCACCTTCGGCTGTGCAGCCAAACCAACATGATATGATTGCTTGGCAGGACGAGTAGTAGAAGTGCTTGATGAACAAGATAACTTGCCCCCAAAGACTCTGTGATTCGTTACCAGCAGAGAAGAGTGGTGCAGCAAGGCTGAACATAGTCTCAGTATCAGATGAAAACATAGGTCAATTTATGAATCACTAGTAACACAGATAGCAATTCATTGGGATTAACCAGAAGATATTGTACCAAAATAGACGACTTAAGACCAAATCGGACGAAATATTGCGAGTGAGGTGTAGCGATCAAGCCGTTTATAGATGCACAGGTTTTGACATCAGCGAATTGCAACACCAATAGGCTGACATGTATGGATCACATTCAATGACAGAGCAGAGTATAAGTACAATTAGGTTAATACCTTGGTACAAACGGTAGGCGTCCCGGAGTTTCACAGTTCCACTATCTGAGAATGACCATGACCACAGTCATTACTGCAAGCGAGGTTTACACGAAAGCAGCCCATGATAGAACATCGAGATTTGCCAATGGAGTGTATATTGTGTCTATATTTGACATCATTGAATGTCTATTGCCTCAGTCTATCCAAGCTGCTGGTGACGCACGCATTGTCATATCGAGATTAATAGTTGTCTTGACATGTAGGACAGAACCAAGACTCATCGTAGCTGCAATTGCTGCGAAGCAGACTTCCTCCACCTCTCTGGATGATTCGTTATCGCAAACAGACCGATGGGATAGGTGTGCAAGAAGCTACTATCGTAGCAAAAGCCGCATCGTCAGGATCATCTTTGATCTGCTTTGTAGCTGAGCACCCAACCTTGGTATACATCGATACATGTGGCCGTGCAACCCAGCATTAGATCAGGAATCGAACAGTCTGGGACAGAAAGTCACAAACTCTTTCGGTGGCATCTAGCACCATATGCGTAAAGTGCGGGCTTTGCGGACCGGGCGGCGGACACAGATGCTATTGGGTGGACGCCAATGTGCTGTTCTCGGAACTCAACGTCATGAAAGATATTCGTTTGAGCATAAAGCCATTCTAATAGCGTTGCCATAGGCTCGTATATGTGAAGTATGCCATGTAAGAGAGCCGGGATATCGCTTCATTTCCGTCGTCATTATTGAAACACCTCATCAGCAAGAAACTGATCAACACGTCGCTTCCGACCCTGAGAGCCTGTCTCAGAAAGACTTATCTCCTTAGGAACGTCATTGGGAGTTTGTTCTGGTAGCGCATGGACACGACCACCAACTCTCGCCAGCAAGAAGCGCATCTTCTCAAGTTCCTTTTCAACAGGGCCATTGCGAGTAAGGAGATTTTCCTGGATACCAGCGCCATTATCTGTCGTCTGGAGAGGCTCAACGATGGTTTTCAGATGATTCAAGCGTGCCACTTGCGTTCTTAATCGCTTGCGCTGGTCGTTAAGCTCAGTTAGTCGAGCAACGGCATCTGCATAGCGCTTGACTTCCACGGGATAGTCATTGACATCCTTTGCTATATGCCAAGAAGCTTGTAATGATTCAATAGCTTCACTATCGGCTGGATAAGGTTAGTCGAGGTTTGAAGTTCACATGATGAAAACTCACTGAGATCAAGTTCTCTGCCAATACCGCCTTCAGTATCAGCTGGGCCTCCTACTTTACGCTCAGCTTCCTGGGTGAAGACGTTGTCGATCTGCTCAGCGATATTCCGACTAGCCTGCGGGGCATAGACGCGACGACAGTGCTGCTGAATAGTGTGATTCAGGTTGAAAAGGACATCTTGGACAACACGCTCAGTGAGAGGCTCATCGGATGCGTCGTTGGTGGCTTGCCATGAGCGAGATGGAGCAAGAGGTTGGGCGAGAAGTGTTGTTTGGTTAGCAAGGAATGATTGTTTCAGCGCCGGTATTGTTGGTGCAGATGCGCGAGCAGACATCATGTGAGTTCTTTCACTCCTTAACTTGAGAGGCAATTTGCAAATCGTGAGATGGTGTTGGCGTTAATGATGTTTGTTATATCACGTGTGATTGAAGCAGTGAGGCAGGTATGGCACATTTAGAGGGGCATCCGCTAAGATCAGCAAAATCTGGCGAATAAGACACCTAGAGCCCCTGCAGCTTGACAACCTCCATGATAACCTACTGTAAGAGCATCTTTAACTGCATTGCTTCTGTATACAAAACAAGAACTCTTTTCCTCCCCCTCTTAGAAATATAAACTTAGATTGCCAAGTACAACATGGAAATCTAATAGCCTATCCTCATGGCAACGATAGAACATAGCCCCGGTGTAATAATCAGGAATCTCGAGTCTTTAGTCACTCGCCTGTCGTGTTACAAAAGGAAGTCTTTTCATGTCACCAACATAAAAATATAAGAGGGATGGAGCTCTGGCTTGTTATCTGTCCTTTTCGCTCTCGCTTATACAGTATCGTGAGGCGCAAGGCTAATCTCACCAAAAGTTCAGCTCTTGTTCACTAACACTCATCAATGACCAACACTTGAGGCTCAGACACATACCATAGCAGCCCTATAAACCCCTATACTCCATTTTGTACACCCAAATACTTCATCTCGTTGTTTTCAGCTCGTGATAGGCCAAGTGAAGCGACGCGGAGCGGAGCGGAACGATGCCGCTACTAAACAGGGGAAGCATCGCACTACATCAGCACAGGCGCATAGTCATGTTAGTTGTATGCGAATCCGAAGCGAGGGCGCATGAATATTGAAGCACTAACTTTCAGCCTTCGGGAGGGAGACTGTGTTTGCCAATTATCATATTTGTCCATGTGAGCGGATGTTTCGGGGGTCTTTGTCTTTTCTTGGTACTGTATTATGGATTTCTTAGCGTAAGAATCCGGTTTCGTTTTCTATAGTAGCGTCATTGACTTTTTACAAGACTAAAAGCATTAAATCACAACGACTTTCCTCAGGTATTTATTTATAAGTTGACGATCCATAGTAAAAAGCAACCTATGATAGTCAAGAATCTCCAACGGTTTCAATATCACTTTTTGTTTTGTTGGACAACTGACTACTACGACTTATTGGTTTGCTCGTATCCTTACTACACTAATTCATCGCCAGTTTGCTTCACTACCAACACTGCATAGTCATTGTCAAACAAAGTGCACTGTGTTTGCATAAAACCAACAAAACCTGAGTCCTTCCAACACATGAGTCAAGTCTCCATCTTTGCTTTACTTCATGGGAATGTCTCTGATAGATAGCCTTTGTTCTTGTCAATTTCTCCCCTAGCCAGCATACCTGATCAACTCAAACGAACCAAAACTCTCCCAAGAATTTACCTTTAAGCTATACTATAACCTTGATGTCTACCGTTGCCATGGCGCTCAACGGTCCTGGCGTCCACCGTCGTACACGGGAGCATGAAGTAGAAGATGCTTCAAACATTACCAAAAACTTCCTGGCCGAAGCATGGAGATCCTGGCCCAACGAAGCTGCCGTAAGTCATCTCTGGTTACTAAAATGTATAAAAAGGCTAACATACCTAGTTTGACCGTCTTGAAGAACATCGCGGTCCTCTTCGCCTCACTGTCAAAGGCTCTATCCCTTCCTGGGCTGCTGGTACACTCTACCGCACCGGCCCAGGCCAAAGCCGCGTAGAAGACACATCACGTGGAACACATTTTACGACACACTGGTTCGATGGTTTCGCGCAGACACATCGTTTTGATATTGTCCCCTCCGATGATGGCGAGACACAGGTGTGGTACTCGTCAAGAAGGCAGGCAGATGAATGGGTTGCCGATGTCAAGAAGAAAGGATGGCGGTCGGGCATGACTTTTGGCCAAAAGGCCGACCCCTGTGTTGGAATCTTTGCCAAAGTCATGACCGTTTTTGAGCCAAAGCTGGGAAACCATAATGTTGCCCTCTTGGCTAACATCCCTGGGTTGTTGGATGAAGAGAAGGAGGTGAACGAGAAAGCAAACGGTGTCACTAGCCCTCTCGGGCATCGCGTGAACACGAGTAATCTCTTTGTCGCCACAGACTATTCAGGAATGCGTCGAATAGACCCATCCACTCTTGAACCTCTGGGCGAGACCACGCAGAGTCATCTTCACCCTTCTCTCAGCGGTCCCTGTTCATGCGCCCACGCTCAGCGTGATCCAGTCTCGGGAGACATGTTCAACTTCAATCTCGCCTTTGGCCGCGTCCCTACCTATCGAATCTTTCGAGTTGATGCCGCTTCAGGAGAGACTGAGATTCTTGTCACAATCTCTGATCTTAACGTCCCCCCTGCGTACATGCACAGTTTCTTCCTCAGCGAAAACCACGTTATCTTGTGCATACCAGCATCACAGTTTGCATGGAGAGGACTCAAGACGCAATGGGAGGGCAACATTATTGATTCAATGAAACCGTTTGACAAGGACAGAGATTGCAAGTGGCTCGTCGTTGACCGGCGGCATGGAAAGGGGCTTGTGGCAACCTTTTCAACGCCAGCTGCGTTTTTCTTCCACAGCATCAACGCATTCGAAGAAAAGGTGAAAGACGAACAAGGCAATGAGCGCACACATCTTTTCGTTGATCTCGCCAAATACGAAAACATGGATATTATTAAGGGCTTCTACTACGATGTTATCATGGATCGAAACGACGCCACCAAGAAGTACTGGTTTGAGAACCAACGCTACAAGAACTGCGCACCAACACTTACGAGATATCGCTTCACCCTGCCTTCAAAGCCTATACCTGATATGTATTTTGCATCCAAAGGAGAACAAACACTCGCCATTCCCAGCCCACACACAGGCGAACTTCCTTCTATACACCCACTGCGTGTCGGTAAGCCCTACCGATATGTTTACAGCGCTGCACTACGCGGTCTGACAACCGGAGTAGATGCTCTTGTCAAGACAGATTTAAAGACCGGCGATGCGCTTCTATGGACGGGACCCCAAGGTCACACACCTGGAGAACCAGTCTTTGTTCCAAGACCTGGAGCAGAGGATGAGGATGATGGAATCGTTTTTAGTTTGGTCGTTGATGGAGGCGCCGAGATGGCGTATATCGTGTGCTTGGATGGCAAGACGATGGAAGAAATGGGGAGGGCAGAAGCTGATTTTGCCATTGGGCAAGGATTCCATGGCATTCATATACCCGCTGTTTAGAGGTTTCGATGAATTGATATAGACATGATGCTTTAGGGGGCGAATTTCCCTAAGGATTGAGTACAGAAGTTGAAAAAAATAAGCAGTTTATTCATAAATAGCATGCCACAAGCTACATAACGATGAGGACAAGTTATAGTACTGTTATGATCATCATTTAAACCCCACAAATGACCATTCCCTTGAACCGAACGGTTGGAACCCAACTCAATTCAATTAACGACTAGCCAACTACCCCGCGAAATGCAACGTAGTGGAGGCTCTCGTTCCTTTTTCTCTTTCGATTTTTGTAGAAAATGGCCTGATGCTGACGCGCTACCACGCATTCAAACAGATCTGGACCTTGCATGAGTTGCGGCTAGATCGCTTTCCGTGTAAGTGATGTGCATATGGTCGATTGACTGATAAAGACCCTTGTATTTTTAATATAGGTGTTGGTAGTTGCGCATTCGTCGTTAAGACATGATCGTCGTCTCTGGTGAACATACAATTTCCACTGCCAAGAGCGCATACGACGTTTAAATGAGTGTGAACTGTACCCAGGTATGGAGGGGATTCAAAGCAGCCGGTTAGTTGCATCAATGCTGACATGTGACGGATTCAATGTCATGTCAGATTCACAGTGCCTTTGACTGTGAGACTACGGATTGTGCATGCAATCATGAGAATACTCATGATCATCATGCAATTCAGCATCCTTCAACGAAAGCACATTAAATCCGGTCAGTCGTATGCGGTCAACACACCAAAAATACGTTTCAAACGTTTGGCATTTCATGCTTTATAGCTAATTGTTACAGTTCATCTCATTCTACACAGGCCTCCCTCCTCTTGAGTAAGCCCAATCAAAAGCCCCTGCGGTTCGGGTAGAAAAGCAAAACAAAATAGAACCCCGTACTCCTAAAGAATTGTTCCCGTTGAATATTGAGGATGAAGAAAAGGGAGTAAGTAGACGGTGGCGTTTCACCCATCAGACAGTCTCATCTTCATACCAGATCCAAAGATGCCCTCCCGTTGTTGTGATTCCGAGACGCTTGTTCTTCTTCCATCCTGCCCCAAAGAGGGTATCATTTTCCTAATTTCCCAATCGTTTGTGACATGGCGTAATGACCATGAATGATTTGTTGGTTTTGTTTTATGTGTGGTAAGATTTTCTGACGCAAACTTGACGTTTAGGCAGTGGCGGCAGCGGGGACGTCGGCCTCGGGGAGCTTCATGCCGGTACCGCTAAGGTTGCTGACCTTGGCGTTGGGGTTCTTGGTGTAGTAGTCGGAGATGGCAGACTTGATGGCATCCTCAGCCAACATGGAGCAGTGCACTATATTAGAGTTAGTTTGTGGGTCAATGTAATATGCCGCATGATATGTAACGTACGCTTAACGGGAGGCAAGCAAAGCTCCTTGGCAATCTCGGTGTTCTTGACCTTGCCGGCATCATCCAGGCTCATACCACGAACGAGCTCAGTGAGATAACTGCTTGAGGCAATGGCGGAACCACATCCGAATGTCTTGAACTTGACCTCGGAGATCTTTTGGGTTTCAGGGTCGACGCGGATCTGAAGCTTCATGACATCGCCACAAGCGGGAGCACCGACAAGACCGGTGCCGACATCAGCATCCTTCTTGTTCATGGAGCCAACATTTCGAGGTCGTGAGTAGTGGTCGAGGACCTTCTCGTGGTAAGAGCGCGAGGCGTTGACGGCAACGGCGGGGGCGATCTGTCGGGAAGTAGGGAGGATGGTAGGGCGAGCGAGAGGAGCAGCGAGAGCGGCTCTTCGGGAGACAGCACGGATTCCTCGAGCAAACATTGTGAATATGTGAGTGTGGTTGCTGTGATATATCGAGTTCGGTAGAGTGTGTTATATGTAGGTTGATGATGATGCAAGATCAAAGTTGAATTGTTGGGAGGCGAAAAGCGATGACGAAGTTTAGGAGAATGAAGTTGAAGTTCTGGGTCTGGAAAAAAGATGTTGGTTCGTTTTTGCGGGCGGGACTTTGACTTTTGAGGAGAATGGCGATTTCGGGCCATGCTCACGGTGGTGTGGGTCTTGTATAAACCAATCATTAAGCTTGGATTGCTCGGCCATTACGTCTTTATTAGCTCGGTACTCCTCGGAGAACAAAGAAACAGATTCGACCCACTTGTCGATATGGAATCATTTATAAGAGAATTCCCATCTTTTATTTCTACTATCTTTGTATTTTTTTGTTTTTAATAACCAAGGTAGACATTGGGATATCAATTCCATTTTACGAAATATAAGAAATTAAATGTCTTTATTCCATACTGGCGAGGAGAAACATAGCTCAACTAGGGGACCAAAGACTAGTCTCCATCTGATAAGATGCATCCATTACTAATCGGGCTATGACACGCCGAGGCGAATCACCATCGTCATACCATCGGTATTCAACTCCGTAACTACAGTCATCTAATACCGCTGATCGGTTGCTAACTGGTCAAATAAAAAGACAGCGATAGTTAATAACATTCCTCAAGACAATAAATTCGGGGTATGCCCGGCGACATCGGCCTTGAGATCCCGATGGCTTTCTCCATCTGATAAGCCCAAGCTCAAGATTGATAAAGCATGTCCTCCGTGCACAATCCGTGGGGTGATAATGCCCTGACCTATCAGGCTACCTAGATAATCACCCCAGCATGTCGGAATTGGGAATCTCGGCTTGAGAATTCCCCGCTCGCTCTTTACACGGAGTCGGGGATACAGCCCCGGGCATTTGACACCTCCAAACAGGACAAGCCTCACGTCACAGACACCAGAAGAAAGAATTCCTTGTGGCAAGTAGATTTACAGAATCAATCCAAATTTACATGTGCCTTTGCCTTTTGGTACATCCATATTATACTCACTCTCCTATTCCCCTGCATAATCTTCGTTCAGCAAGACTCCTGTCAACTGAGTCAATAATGGGAGCCGTCTTGTAAACCTGTCACCTCCACAGCGAAGGAGACAGTGCAGTATTGATTCGATATTAGAGTCGCTTACGTGAAACATAATGGGTGAGGCTTTACTGTGATATATCCTGCTTCAGCTCTGTGACAAGACACTAGAGCTCATCCAGCTCACTCTTCAATTGCCCAGAACGGAAAGCTGCTCGTATTAACTCTCTTTTTGATGCAGTGATTGGTATTGCTTGCACCAAGCTGTGAAGACGGGCTACCACGCTTGCTGATCGGCTTCGACACTTTTCAAGCATGATCGGGCCCAGTTGTTCTTGAAGAATAATCGGCGCACTTGATTTGATTCAAGCTGGATGAGTTGTTGTCCTTAGTTCGATATCCTGGCCCAGCCATAGTATATTACCCTCAAGGCCCTTCGCGTTCTTATAGCGATGTCGTAGTTTCTGGCCGCCATCGACTAACTGAAGTGCCAGAGACACAAGTCCCGCACCGCCAGCTACGACGCCGAGAAGCTCTGCCATTTTGACACCAACTTTTTCGAGTCTGGTGATAGAGTTGGAACGAAAGATGAAAGGTAAGCCGGTCTCTTGCAAATTTGAAGGTATGCTCTGCACAGTCTGATCAGGCTCTCATCTAGTACCTATGCATCGCAATTGGTGGGCGGCAAGGCACTCTACAAGGCTTCGTAGGACGGGAAAAACAATATGGGAAAAGAGACAACAAGGCATTATTGTATTGTCGCGGTATAGTGCTCATTTTTATCTACTCATCTACATGGTTCTTAACTCGACGACTTACGCGAGAATTGAACAGCGCGAACAAGATAGGGAATATGCAGTAAGCCAAGGTATCACAGTCAGGAGATCAGGGGTCCAGTTGCAGGGGTTTGTACATTATATACAAGCAACATATACTCGACAAGTGTTTTATATCTGCACAAAAACTCTTGGTTGGGCGAGAGTCTGATGTAAGGCCGTTGGGATTGAAGAACCCTATACTTATCCTGTATCTTGCCACTTATGCTTAAATGAAGATGTTTCCAAGTCAATAAGCAAACCCAAACGTCCAGAACGATTGTAAGTAGATTGTCAAATAACAAGTGACAACTTTATCCATACACTAATTTATCAACACCCGACGATCATCTATCTGTAGGCTGGTGGTGTTTTCGTGTTCGCTATACGGGATAAACTTGCGCCGCCCCGAATACAGCGACATGGTCGTAAATGTGTTCCAAAAGCTGAGGGGCAGAATTGAATGTCAGACTATACCAAATTAAGCTCCCAGCTCCATCAAAGACACCAACACCATCCTCCAAACGCTCAGGGCCCCAGATTCGCGGGTGGACAAGACATGACCTTTCCAAACCCTTACGATTCATCACAATCTGCTCCTTCTCCCGCTCCCGCTCCCTCGCCCTCTTCTACCACTTCGGCGCGTCACTTTCCGCAACAGCAACTACCACCGCTGCCACAACCACCGCACCACCAACAGCAACAGCAGCAGCAGCTCCCAAACCAATACTCTCCACAATCTCAACATCAGTGGCAGCAGCAACAACAACAACAGATCGCCATGATGAATGGTATGAATGGGTCCAACATGGCGGCCGGAATGCCTGTTCCCACGCCTGCGGGTCACCAGGCTGAACTCAATTACATCTACGGCATGGTCGAGGAGCTCAGCCGCCAACTGGCAGAAAACCGTCGAGTTACAGAGGATATCATCAGCGGACTGGGAAGAGTAAGGAACAAGGCCAAGACACAAGGTGTTAGTAACACACAAGTTATTGAAAGCGCCGCCGAAGACATCAACGGTATGTTGCCACCTTTTTTCTGCTTCAATAAATTCACAAACTAATATCCCATAGGTCAAGAACAAAACATCGACGCTCTCATCTCTCTCCTTACCGAATCCCTCGAAAAGGCAAAGTTCAGTCGTGATGCCAATGCCAAACTTCTCTCCCAATACGCCAACGCCATGGCCAACCTCCTGCGACAGTTTCACGAGTATAAAACTAAGCACGTCAGCGACGTAGCCTCATGGCACCGCTCATACCGCAAGCAACTCGCCGACACGCGCGACGAGAATGCTCGGCTACGCGAACAAATCTGGCAAATGCAGGCCCACGCTGGCAAGGCCAACGAGAACCTGCGCGAGTACCGACGAAAGTACGACGAGGATGAGGGCCGCTGGAATAAACTCGTCGACGAGAAGGCGCATCGCCAAGAACTGCGATTCTGGAAGCGCATGGCAATGCCTGAGCTGGACGACGATGACCCTTACTGGAGTGACGACGACGATATCATTGACCCGGCTGAGAAGGAGCGTCTGCATGAACTTGACCTGAAGGCGGCACAAGAGCAGCTCGATAGCCAGGCAGAAGATAGTGATGGTCAGGGTCCTCCGCCACAGCTACCGCTACCAGGAATGGGAATCGGTATGGGTATGATGGGAGGGATCCCCATGCAGCGAGAAGAATCAGGGTCTGGACATGGCGTGCCTTCGCTTCCTCCTCGACCATCAAGTGCGGCATCGAGTACAGGCTCGACAGGGCAGTGAGCGAGGAGTTTTGCAAGATGAAAAAGGGGAATATTTTGATTTAGCGATACCCAAGACATGAATGGATATGTACTATAAAGCAATGGATGGCATCTGTAAACATATCCTTGACCGTGCCTTCTACAAGCTTTTCAATTTTCTGACTTGGCTATAACATGTGCTATGAAAGCAGTAGTTGACACAGTGCTGTGATTTCTGCAACGAATGACTTTAGAAGACACCCACAACAGGAATCTTCTTATACGAAATATCTTTCTCATAGTAAATGTTGGCTTTATCTCGTACGGGCATACACAGACAACTTGTTTCGCAAATGACCTTATGCGTTATCAATTCTTAACAACAGAAACCCTACAGGGTAAACCGGGCCGTAGCTGCAAACGCCAGACGTATTCAACTCATGATGCATTAAATCTATCAAAGGTATCGCCCCAACACATTTATGCAATCCGTCATTGCAATTCTATCCGTTCCTTATACCATTTCGCCCAATGGAAGACCCAACAAACCGTCGTACATTACATGTCTTTTCAACACCAAACTCCTTACTGGCAACGGTAATTTACCGTCTGCCCTGGCTGTTGGCGCCAGTCCTCCTCTGAGTGCCCGGCCTGGCCAGTGTGTACTTGGCGAACGCCCTTGCGAGAGCCTTCTTGCAACTAATCTTCTGGCTGCCCACAAAGCTGTCCACCGTGACGGCGATGGCGCGATCGATATCCTGTGCTGCGCAGTACTCTGATAGACGCATGCGGCAGAAAGCTTCGCTGATACGGATGATAGCCTCAAGATGTCGCACCTAAGGTTGTTAGTATTAGAAATCATAACGAGGCGCAATGAACATGACTTACTGTAATAGGAATGGCACCTGTGGCGATTGACTCTCGTCGCATGTCAGCAAAGAGTCGTGCGATCTTGTCCTCATCGATATGGTAGAGCTTAGGGGAACAGTGTTCACGAGCGTAAAGGATATACTTCCTCAACAGCTCTTGTGAAATCTCGCCCTCTGGATTGCGCGTCGACGCTTGGGTCTCAGCTTGAGTATCGTGTTCAACCTCCATGGAGTCGTGCTCTGCCTGGCTGAGGGGATGGCTTCGGCTGTGGGATCCCACGATGAAACGGGCTAGACGCTCATCTTCCTCAGGCTCCACTGTGTCGCGAACAACACAAAGAATATCGAAACGTGACAAGATGGGCTCTGTCAGCTCGACATTGGCAGAGAAGGGGGCCGTAGAGTTGTATCGCCCACCGATAGGGTTAGCTGCCGCAATAACACCACAGCGAGCCTGCAGGGTAGTAACGATACCAGCCTTGGAAATGGAAATAGTCTGCTGTTCCATGGCTTCGTGGATGGATGTTCGATCTTGGTCATTCATCTTATCGAACTCGTCAATAAGGCATGTTCCGCGATCAGCAAGTACAAGAGCACCACCTTCCAGTGTCCATTCGCTAGTGAGAGGGTCTCGACGAACACTAGCAGTCAGACCAACAGCACTAGCACCCTGGCCAGTAGCGAAAACGGCTCGGTGGGCTGTCTTCTCGGCGTACTTGAGGACCTGAGACTTGGCCGTACCAGGATCACCCAGAAGAAGAACATTGATGTCACCTCGTAGGTGGTGGGCACCCTTAGTGACTTTTGCAACACCGCCAAAGAGTGACAAAGCCACGGCAGTCTTGATATCAGTGTGTCCGTAAATGCTAGGTGCTATCGAGTTGATGATCTTGTCGACAATGTTGGGGTCGCGCGCCAACTTGCGAATGTTCTGCTCATCCTCTTCTGTCATACGGAAACCAGCGAGCTGGTCATGAGACTTGACAACGTTGTTGGCTTCGAGAATGGTAGCAAATACAGGGAAGCCGTTACGATTGTTGAGCTGAGCGTCGTAGTTGTTGCGGTAGATTCCGGTCACTTCAATCTCCTCACCGGGCTTTGCCTTGTCGATAAGATCCCAGAGGAGGATAACCTCGCGGGATCGCGGCAACCGACCAGCAGGAACGGTACCGGGTGACTCTTGAAGAGAGAGCTTTTGGTAGTTTCGGTAAACTGTCTTTTCCGAGTTGAGGGTGAAGGGGCCTCTTGACTGGCAGCTCTGGCAGTAGGTGATCTTGACTTCGACATTCGACTCTTGCTGGAAAGGACCAAGCGTCACACCACACTTGGTGCAGTCAAACTTGACATACTTGAGCTGAGGGAAGACACCCGATCGTCGTGTGACAACACCACTGACTCGGACAAGGCAGTTGAGATGTGACTGACGGAGCTGGCGGAGGGTATAGTGCACGGGAAGATCGAAAATACGGACATGAATCTCGGAGTGGATGCGTTCGTAATCAGGGTAGTGCAGAAGAACAACGTCCATGGCAACCTCGTCGAAGAGCTTGAGCATCTCAACAGGCGCATTGGCCAAGAAATAGGCCAGAATAGCCTTACTTTCGGAAAGATGTTCATACGAGACCTCAAGAGTCTCGGCGTTGATCTCACCAAGTGTGCGGATTCGGTTACCGTACACTGATGAGCCAGATGTGTCGGTATAAGATGTGAGGAAAGCCTTGAACTCGCGTCTGATGGTCCGTTGAACTGAAGGTAACGAAACCCATTCGGTTAAGCTGGCAGCCTTAACATCGCCAAGTGCCTCGAGTGATAGTTCCTCTGACATGATGTCTGTGTCCATCATGTCGTCAGGATTCTCGTCATAGTTGTGACGGCGGCGGCGAGGTTGAGCAGATAAGTCGATATCATCACCATCTTCGTCTAGTGCTCCCCAAACCTGGGGCATTCCCCTTCCTTCCTGGATGGCGCGATCTCGTCGATTCAAGACCTTGTCGACTCGGTTTACCTCGTCTCTACCCATAGGATCATATTGGGCGTCATCGATATCTTCGCTGCCATAACGATCGTTTTCTACATCTCGGTAATCGTTTTCGTAACCCTCGCGGAACAGATCAACTTCGTCGTCAGCCATCTCGTCTAAATCGTCGATATCATCCTCAATTAGGACCTCTTCCTCAATATCGTCGTCGTCTTCGACACCGTGTGCCATGTTGAACTCGGGGGGCGACGAAGGCATGGGACTCGACGCCATGTTTGCTGGTGAAGGTCCATCATGACCTCCTGTGCGTGACCGCTTGCGATTCGGACGAGCCGAAGATGGGTGTAGGGGGGAGCTTGAAGCTGTTAGTTGTTGCTCCAATAATAGTGGAGGCTGTTTAGTGAACGAGCGTACCTCATGTTTTCACTCTTCAAGTATTTCGTTGGTGAGAGATACTGTAATGGAGCACTTGTGTAGTTGATAACCCAAGGCTTGGTATGATTTGAATACTAGACTAGGTCTCAAGACTGAGGGGCTGATTTTGTTGTATTGGGTTGGGAGGGAAACCATGAAAGCCGAGTGGAGCAATTGGACAAGGGTTAATTTCGCGAGTGGAAGCGCGACTCGACGCGTAGATTGATTGGCAGCTGTATTGTACGCGTAAAGTGCTTACCTAGATTGGTGGTAACTTAAAAACTTGCGACAGGTATACATGTTTATACGCGGTTTAGTGTCCGCGTTATTGTTTTCGTTCCAGTTCCTATACCAACTCTGTGTTACACTGCATCGATTGTAGTGATAGCTGACCTTTCTCCTCATCTTGTCTCTGTACTTCGATTCTCCATCAATTCTGACAAATCTGTCATCCAATCCTTTGATTTTCATTTTAATTCCTCCTTTCTCCTTCCTTAATCCATCTTTTTGACACCAAATAACCTCGAACTCTATTGCCATCATGTCTACAGAAGCTCCCGCGCAAGATGCGACTCAGCAAGAATCTCGAGCGCGCAAAGACAGCTTCTCCGGCAAGTCGCAAACTTCAGAGAATTCACAGACTGCAGCTGAGTACGACCATTACTCAATCATATGTATGGTCTTATTTTAACATTCTGTTAGGTTCATTCGATCGCAAGAGGCTCTCGAAGCTGATGCCCGCGAGGCTCTACCTTATGTATGCTTGCCCATTCACTCGACCTCGAAATCATTCGCTTACATTTGCTTTAGAGTATCGACACATGTACCAAAATCCTCGGGCCTCTGCGACAAGCTGTCTTCGCATGCTTGACTTGCAATCCGCCTGCGGCCAAAGAGGGCGACGACTGGACACCCGCCGGTGTATGCTACGCTTGCTCTATCCAATGCCACGGCGAACACAACCTCGTCGAAATCTTCCAGAAGCGCAACTTCACATGCGATTGTGGTACCAAGCGTATTCCGTCGACAAGCCCATGCACCCTCCGACTGAACGAGGCAAACAACACTCGAGGTGGGGTGCACTCCGAAGAGCCCGACGTGAACAATAAATACAACCACAATTTCCGCAACAGATTCTGCGGTTGTGAGTGTGATTATGACCCATTCCAACAGAAGGGCACAATGTTCCAGTGTCTTGGCCTGGGAACAGTCGAGACGGGTGGATGCGGCGAGGACTGGTATCACCCTGGATGTTTGGTTGGCATGGGACCGAACTGGTTTGAAAAGATGGAAAAGCCCAAAAAGACAGCACTGGAAAACAAGGAAGAAGGAAAGTTGACAACAATTACTGAGGATAACGAAGAGCAAAAGGACACTGCTCAAACCGCCGACCAAGAGAAGGATAAGGCCACTGAGAATGCAGTCGAAGCAGAAGATGACGAGGACGAAGATGTCCCTCTGCCCCCCGGATTCCCCGAAGAAGATGCATTCGAAGCTTTTCTGTGCTACAAGTGTGTCGAAGCGCATCCATGGATCAAGCGCTATGCTAGCACTTCAGGCTTCCTTCCAGCAGTATTCCTCAACCAAGCGTCAACCCAATCAAAGATAGAGCCCGCGCCTGCGAAGGACGAGCCTGATTCTGCAGCCGAAACTACAGTCCAAACTGAAGGTGGCCAGGACTCGCGCAAGCGCAAGGCTGAAGACGATGTGGAGGAACCTACAGAAGTCAAACGTGTTAAGAGTGAGTCTCAATCCGGGGACGAAAAGCCTACCGAAGAGACAACATCCACAGACAAGCTCCCCTGCAAGCTGAAGAACCTCCCCCTTGCCCCCGAAGGAAAGTTCTCTCTATTCCTCAAAGAAGACTTCCGTGAAGCCTTCTGCCGCTGCTCATCTTGCTACCCCCACCTCAACCCTCATCCACAGCTTCTCGAGGAAGAAGAGGTATACGAACCTCCTCTGTCTGATGGAGGTTCTCAAGCCGATGGCAACGGCGGCGGTTCCCACGGAAGCGGTAGTCTCCTAGAGCGCGGTGAAAGCGCTCTTCGTAACGTCGATCGTGTTCGAGCTATTGAGGGTGTGATGGCCTATAACCATCTCAAGGAGCAGCTCAAGCCATTCTTCCAGCAATTTGCCGAGAGTGGGCAGGCGATTGGAGCTGAAGACATTAAGGCTTACTTTGCCAAACTCAGAGGTGACGAGAAAGGTATCGAGGAAGCTGCTGCAGGCGCCAAAGATGGCGAGGGCGGTGGTAGTGGCGATGGGGATCACCGAAAGGAGCAGAGCGGATTTTAATCGCTTGTGTTAAAACGACATCATAAAGTCGAATGGTGTTGAAAGGCTCGATGAACAGATGGGTAATTAGTGTTGCGATGTAATAATAGTGTATACCTAGTATAGGCAGTCTGCCACAATTTGATACCAAAGACGAAAATAATCGATTTTTACTATTAGCTTTAACTCCCCGTTCTGACTCGACTGTATTGATCGGTGAAGAATTTCTCTGCTGTATAGTAGGAAAGGCTAAAAGTCCTATGGCCGAAGTTTTGACAGGATGATCAGGCTGATGGGCACACTTAAGTCAGAGACAAGCATATTTTCAGTTTATTTGATATATCGCCCAGATCACAATTGAAATGTACAGCCAGAAAGCTAATCTCGAGGTCGACACCGACCTGCAGATCACCCCAGACATGGATGGGGGTCGCGTTTGACGTGGAGGGTATAGTCTAGTACAAGAGAGCCAAGCAGTAGAAGGCGACGTCGGAACGGGGAAAGAACTTCAGTGAGCTGCCATCTGGAATCCCCGAGACTTAGCAGGATATGAGGTGAAGCAGAGGCGAGCTGAGATTAGGTTGAGAAAGGGCTTGACCTCTGAACTTGATGTTAGCCTTAAGATTAGCCGTGATGCAGTAGAGATCCAGGAGTTCAGAAAATACATATTTCTCAATTGCGACTGCACTTGTTGAGGTTTCAATGCTGTGATGGCAGGCACTGCCAGGAGAGTGTCAAAACCTGTAATATACCAGTCTATTACTCCTACCCTTCGCTCGCCAATGCGTGGCACTGCTACAGTTCTGCATATAGAAGATACTGAACTATAAGTAATTTTGGAGCATATCATTGTTTCCGTGGTTTCATTTTGACTTCTTCACAAACCCAATACAATCATCCCCATACCTGACCAAGTACCTCTCCCCTCTAACAATGTCTATCTTCTACCTCCTCACTCACAACAATCAAGACTTGAACTACCGTCCTACGACAATGTCGCAGAACATTGCTCCGTACCTCTTGGGTACACTGGCCTTATTCATCTATGTCTGGTACTCGTCACTTCGTACCGGCGCTGGTCCCCAACGCCGAGCAGTAGAGCAATTCGAATTCTCCGAGGCTACGTATGAAGAGAAGATCATCTACCTTATGAACCAAATGCGCTGGTGGGACTATTACTGCGGCCTCTGGCTCATGCACCTGGTCGTTCACCTAGGCATCGCTTGTCAGACTCGTGACTGGCCGTACACCATCTCTGTCACATACATGGTTGTATGCGTCGCGTACTTTTACATCTTGTCCATGTCATTTGCTCTGGCTGAGATTCAACTTCCCAGCCTCTGGTCTGTGATAACAGACGGCCATCGGATGAAATAAGTTGACAGTTTGCTATCATCCCATCCTCCTGAATCATTATCAGCATCTTCAGGTTCATCATCGGCCTCAGCGACTGGGAGGTCAGGAAAGGCATAGTAGCAACGTCTATTTTCCCGGTCACGAGAGTGATACACACAAATGTCCAGATTGGATCTGTCTTTGTGCCATGGCAGGAACACATTCTGGAATTGCGATAAGGACGTCTAGGGTCCTTTCTGACGAAGTGACTGGACTGGTACTCAAGGTACTGTCAATCACTGTTCACTGTTGAGACTATTGTGACTAACCTGCTGACTTGTAGTTTCATAAAGCTCAAGAGAACGAGTGGCAGAATGGCGAGGGTCATTTCAATCGTCACGTTTGGGCGATAACCTCGACCGAAGAGATACCCTTGGGAATTTCTCAATACCGCCGCGGAGGATACACATGCTGATTTGGGTTTGTTTGTTTTAGTGTAAGTTTACTTCACTGATTAGACTTGCCTAAAACATTGCTAACCAGCGATATCTTTGCACACAGCGGACGAAGCAACATGTTGAGGGGCCAAGGTGGACATTGTTTAGCATGGACAACACAATTGGAGCGAAGCATTTACATGATACCGTCTCGCATAGTATTCGCTGTGCATAATTAGCCAGTATAATAGCGATCGTATGAGTTGACCTGTTCCTGGGTTTATATCTCAGCCCAATTGATCCCAACAAACTCAAAGCTCAACTTCAACCACATCTGATGCAGGAATCGCCGAGCACGTCAATACGTTCCCATCCATTTGAACTCCTCCCGAAACTGAGCCACAAGGTACTTTCGCGACGCAGCTTCCACAAGCACCTACACGACAGCCATAATCGGGCGTCATACCAACAGACTCTGCGAGTTCCAGCAATGACATGGAACTGTCCTTCTTCCATTGAACAGTCTTACTGGATTTAGTGAACCGGACTGTGGCTTTTTCCAAGTCTCCTACCGCGTGGCCAGAGGCTAAGAAACTCTCGCTATGGATGAAAGGCGGAGGTATATTGCGATTTATGAGGATACTCTTCATGTCCTCCTCGAAGTCTTTGGGACCGCAGATATATGCCGCCGAGAACTTAGCTGGCAAGTCCATTGCAGTGGTCCCAAATGGGTTGAACTCGTAAGTCTCTCCCAATAGCTCTGCCATTGTATCCAAACTCGGTCTTCCCAAAACATCGTAGTCTCGTCCTAGTATATCGATGTCACGAGGCTGTGTCATGAATACACACCTCTGGATTGGGTTGCTCTCAATCTGGAGAAACTCTTCGTGAAACTGCAGACCTCTCCCATCTTTGACCACATGGATCCATATACCTGGCACTACATTCATGCTGGGATGGTTGGCATGGGCCTTCATCATAGCAAGTATAGGCGTGATGCCGATCCCAGCCGATAGGTATAGTTGTCGAGGAGTTACCGCCTGTGACCAATCTAGGATGAACCGTCCAGCTGGGGAACGTGCTGAGAGGATAGTTCCTACTTCACATTCGTTACACATCCATGAAGAAGCGCGCCCTACTTCTTTTATACTGATGCGGTAGTGTTGGGGCTGCGTTCGCCCTGGCCAGTCCGAGATACTCCAACTGCGGGTATCGCCTGTTGGTAGCCGTACGGTAAGGAACTGACCTGGTAGATACCAAGCCAGTTCTTTCTCGTCTGCCGAACATATATGGAATGACTTTATGCCATTGCCTTCGTCGACGATTCGAGAAACTTGTAAATCTTGCCACCATTTCCACGCGTTTCTACCTTTGTTCAATTTATCGTCGATCCCAGCAACCTTTCGATTGATGATCAGCCGATTCAATCGGAGGAGGTTATCATGATTTGCCAATAAGTTGAGTGTATCGCGGGTCTTGAGGTCCGAGTCGAAGGCTAGTTTAGTGATGGTTGCCACATTCATAGTATCCCCCGATGATGATTCTTTGACCGCGCGATCTCCTGGGTAGATGCGTCCCCTGCTGAGGACTCTCAAGTAGACACCAACCCGACCAGTGTCGGCTAGTGCTTTCAGCCACGAATCCTTCTGGCCGCATCTCCACGACAGTTTCATACAAGGGATGCGAGATCCACAGACTTGTAAACGAACGCTGCTGCCGACTCTCCACACATCGCCCAACCGAAAGTCAGATTCAGTCAGAGTGTTTTCTGTACATCTAAAGGTGATGTTCTCGCCCCAGTGGCACCAGTCCCATTCAGATCGATCAACCCCAAGCTCTGTGCACCAGTAGTCGTAGTTCTCGGCGAGGCAGATGTATACGGGACCATCATGTACCGCAGTCGCATTCCCTATTACTCCGTCTTCGTTCAGCTCGATATATTCTGAAGGAGACCTTTTCGGTGTGTGTATGATGCTCGTCTTGATCTCTAGCCCGTTGATGTTGTGTAAGACAGGGACGGCGTAACTAACAGCGACAGCTTCCATAGTAAATGGATTACTTAAAGCAATACCTGAAAGTCTTATAGTATTTGCAACATGCTTTCATAAATGATACAAAGATCAAGGGGCGCTCTTATAACTGTGTTTACATCCGACTTCTCAATGAAGAAGTTCGGGTTCGGGATCGGGATTTTGTAATTCGGAGATAAGCTAATTTTCCATTCCTCCGTGTCCATGTGCGTCTTAAGAACCAACCCGTTCATGATAGATACACGGAAATTCCGCGAACAAAAGTAAATACTATGAGGGAGGTAGTTATGAGATCTTCTGAGGTACCATCATTGCTGGGCATGTTTATTGTTCAAGGCGAGTCTCGAATCAACGAATGGGTTGGTAACCCTATTATTATCTGACTTAGTCTTAGCAGCGTAAAGATTTGTAAACCTCATTCGCTTGTCAGTGAAGACGTGCTCTATGATGACGCCATTGGAGGCAACTGGGAGATATATCTTGTAGGATTGGCTGTGGGCAACCCCTTGCCGTAGTATATGTGCCAACCGGGCTGGCCAGCGTAGGCAAGCCGGGCATATGCCTCATGTTGTGATCCTGCGAATACTGTGCTACAAATTAGCCTATATCCAGATCAACGTAAGGTATCTTCAACTCATCGGTATCCTGATGGGGTATCAATCGTGAGAATTGCGGCAATGCCGGAGGGGGTAGCCCACAGTATTGGGATATTGAATCGGTTATAAACAAGATAATAACTTGTGGGGAAATCTCAGCTTATAAAAACATGGTTTCTTTTCACGGAGAGGATCTCAAACAGTGCCATTCACCGTTAAGCTAAGAGGAATCGTGCAATAACCTTGGGAACTCCGAGTCCAAGGGCTTGTGCTTACCAAATTCCCAAATTGTGAGCTGTCCAGTTTTTTTTTTGGACCAAATCATTCCTCATATGTTCCTGAGCGTGAGTCTTTTCATGACCGAAAGGCATACCATTTGTACATCGGAGATCACTGAAATAGCTCCTCTGCGCCAACTAGCTGAACGGACCCTCTATAAATAATGGCCCCAAGGCCTAGGATCTTAAAGACAGAGTCGATTCGACATAATGTGGGTTGTATGCGGTGTGTCATCAATAGGCTCTAGATCGCTTATAGTGGGTGTATTGCTAGAGGACTTATGTCAATCTGATGGCGTGTCTTTGGTAGCAAATCTGGGATCCATTGCATAGACTCGGGTAGACTGTAAGTACGTTAGACGTCAGGGCTCCACGTATACTATAGAACTATGCTAGGAGAGACATACTTATAGGTCAATGTTCTGTACTTTGCTATAACGTGGCATGACACAACCTTTGAGTTATTTGACAGAGCTTGCAGAGAAATTGTACACATACGAATACGGAACGAATAGATGGCGAAACTTGATGACAGTGTCTCCTGTAGTCACACAGTTGATGGGATGTTGCGAATAACATTGTATGGATGTAAATTGCGATAGCGGTTGTCTTTAGTCTTTCTAATGTCTGTTGCTGGAAGATGTAGCCTGTTTTAATATAGCCAGAGACTCGATTGTACAGCGCTCAAGAAGAAAAGAATTCCTCTATGGCCGCCGTGTACTGATCGGGATCCTGCAGGGGCGCAAAGTGGCTCACACCAGTAAGAATCCGCAACTTGCTGCCCTTGATGGCGTTGTGCAATTTCCCTGGCACATCCAGATTGACCGCCTCCTCATGCTCCGCGCCAACGATAATGACCTTCTTCCCATCAATAGATCCTAGCTGTTTATCGGTGAATTGGGGAAGTGTCGCCTCCATGGTGGCGACCTTGCTGCCAAACAAGGTGAAGTTGGCGCTTGGCTGCAGCTGAGCATATTCGGTGCGACAGCGAGAAACAAACTCGGAAAAGATTGCCGTGTCCGAAAAGGTGGCGTTGGTCTGCTCAGGGTTGGCAGAACCTCCGAAGATGAAAGCCTTTTGGATAGGCGTTGCTGTGACTGGGTTGAGAAGGGCAGATAGTGTCGTTATAGCGCCATCGGACCAGCCCACCACATTGTACTCTTTGACGCCGGCGGCCTTGAGCTGGTCATTTATATCTTTGGCAAACTGATCAAAAGTAAAGACATCATCTTTGTTGAAGGTGGATCGGCCATGACCTCGGCGATCAACGGCAATCACGTAGTGTCCATTGTCGATGAGACGAGAGATGACGGATCCAAAATAGGCGGAGTAGCCAAGGCCACCATGGTCAAGAACGATAGGAATTCTGCTAGCTTCTTTGTTGTATTCTTGCATCCAAAGGTGAACTCCATTAATCAAAGTTGTCTTGGTGTTGATTGGAGCTGGTAGATCCGGTGTTGGTGGGAGTGTTTCCCAGATCGGCTTCTTCTGGTGCACGGTCAGGCAGTTAGCCAGAGACCCAAAGGCAATCAACTTTCCCAGCAACATGATGTGTGTGATATGATGTGTGAGTTGTTTGTGTCGTGGTGTTTGAGAGAAGGGGCCATGGAATATATAGGAGCGGAGGGACCGGATACGAGATGCTTTGGCCCCCTTGTCGGATTGCAACTACCGCCAAATACTAATTTTGACAAATGGCTGTTGGGAGATTCCAGAACCAAGCAGTCTGGGATACCCTGGTTTAGTGCTGGTATTTTGTTGGTGGATAGTTATTCCACGTTGAGTTTCTCGACCGTTGCAAACTCTATCTTTCGCTAACCGGAACGCACGGGTGTGAGGCTGACTATGCAGACGCAATAGAGACCGCTCAAGTCTGAGGGTAACAGAGAAGCTGGCAAGTTAGAGCATGATCAAGACGATTAGCAAGTTGGTCTATGCTATACATACTAGACTCTAAGTCTTGTATCTAAGTCTCGGAGACTAGCCTTTTTGTCACCCACTAACCAAGACTGCAGAGGTCACAAGCTAAATTCGATTCTCTTTGTATGGCAGCATGAGCTCAATGACACTCTCGGGTGATGCGGCATTTGAAAAGATCTCAACAACCTCCAACCCAGCTTCTGCTGCGATAGCTCTGAAGTCCTCCTCGGTACGCTCACAAGCCTCTCCGATGTGTCCTAGCATCATCATATCCATCGAGGTAGCTGGCAGAGAAGGATTCTCTTCGGAGAGAACGATTTCGTTGATCAGGACTTTCGAATACCCTGGTGTCAGAGCAGGCTTCAAGTTCTTCAGTATCTGAACACCATGCTCGGTACTCCAGTCGTGCAGGATAGAGTGGAGGAAGTACGATCTAGCTCCGTGAATGGGCTGCTGTGTGAAGAAGTCGTGGGCTTGACTTTCAAAAGCGATTGTCTCGGTCACATCCGCGATGACTTCTGGTAGGTCCTGTAGGACTAGTCGGCCGGATGAATCGATTCCATTCGCAAAAGATAATAGATCATGCCCTCGGCCACCTCCAACGTCAACCACGAACACATCGCTTTTGGATTTGTCAAAACCAGCAGCTAGACGCTCTTCGACAGGATAGAACTCCCACCAATCCGGGTTACCAGCTCTGTAAACCGACATGAACGATCCAAACCAGTTGACATAAGGAGGATTGGCAACTAGCCAGTCGAAGAAAGGAAGAGAAGAGTTGTGAGCATATTGATATGGCCCATCAGGTAAGCCGGGATGCTGGTAGTTTGCCTGCTTGAAGTGGTCGGGGAAGAAGCAAAACGACTTTGCGGCGGCGCGTTGACAGAATGAGATACTATGTTGGTAGTTCTCCTTGGCGAGGGTGTTGGAAAGATCCGTGGCGTGCCAACCGGTGGGTTTAAAGAAACGGACGACTTCGTGGGCGGCGAAGTGTCTCATGAAGCGATCGAGCAAAGGTACGGCGATACCAGTCTTTTCAGAAAGGGCTTGGGTGGTGAGCCCATCCTTAGCTTTCTGAAGATGTTGAAAGATCTTTGTGTTGTTTGCGACTTCGAGACTGCCGCCGAGAGAAGCCTATTAGAAGTCAGTCATTGGTTCATAATGGTATACAGAGCACTCACAGTAGTGAACCAGATACGCTGCACAAAATCGGTTGGTGTCTCCAGCTCTGCCAGGAGCTGACGATTCAAGTCCAGTAGAGTTGCTCGAGCTCCGAGCTCTTCCCTGTCGTATGCCGTAGCGGCGTCTTGCATGCGCTTGATAATTTCTGAGGGCGCCATATTAAATTACTGTTGGTTCTGGGAAGTTCGAAAGTGATGGGTAAGATCGGGAGTGTTTGTCTTACCTCAATTTTCATGGAGGCGGGCGATTCAAGGATCTTTTATCACATTTTGATTCTGCAGGGGCATTCTTCTTGTTGGCTTCAAGGATGAACTCATGGTATGCATGTTTTACACAACCAACAGATGCCCACTTGAACCTGCCAAGATTCGCCGAATGGGTAATTACATGTTGGGCAAGTGTCTCCTGCATATTTGTGATGACCTTGCGTCAGGTCTCCAGATCAGGAGTAGTCTTGTTCGTATTCGATATTCTATCACAGATGTTTGCCGTATTTATTCGTGTTTGTGTTTCGGTAGGAAAGTCTTCTAAGAGGTAGGTACCTATACAAAGGAAGTTTCTCTGTGTCACGTAATCAGTGTCACGTAATCAGTGGAGTAGGAGCCAGGCAGGGGAGGAGACATCTCTTATGGTTCTTCTTCTCTTCATCGGCTTCAAACCCCAACAGCATTCCAAAATTACGATATAAGCGAGATAAAATTCACACTATTTTATCAAGTCAAAAAACAAGGACGGAAGAGTTCCATACTCAACTGTGGCACGGAAAGTTCATTCTTCAAGGGGCCCTGGGACCTGCATAACCGAGTCCCTCAGGTGGACAATTTATGCATGTTGTTGGTTGTTAGCGCCAACATAAAGTATTATTCCCAGTGGACCAGTTCGATGTTGTCCGGAAGAATACCTCCCAACCTTGTATCTGCAACAACTACAAGGAACTAGGTCTACAACCAACAACTCTTATCTTTCTAGGGTTCTTTTCTCTCATCCGAGTGTTGGTTCTGATATGGTTAAGATCTCCTGGCCATGGCCTGACCAACAAAATGATCCTGGGAAGAACTCGACGGACGATGCTAAGAGGCGACACATTGCACAACATCAGGAGTTTTATCATATAATATTAAGCCACAACCTCTTAAATGTGAATTTTACTCTTAGCTTTGTTACCGACTATTGCAGGATGGAAATCAACCATGTACCGACCGATTCGAGACAGACTCAGCTCTGTCTGGTAGCATGGATATTTACCGGCATGGCCATTGTCACCGTCCTGACCAAGCTCTTTACAACAATAGTCATCTTTCAAAGACCTGGCTGGGATGACTTGTTGATTCTATTATCATTGATTGGAAGCATCGTTGCGTCTGCTCTAGTACAGGCCTCTGCAGATCTCGGTTTGGGTCGACACACAGCTTCTGTCGCTGCAGAGCCTGGAGGCGTACAAAGGATGGTCAAGACCAAGATTCTGCAAGTTGTTGGCTACCGTAAGTAGTCCCTCTAGCTTCAATTGCCTGATAGTTGACCTTACTATTCAAGCTTTCAACATTATGGCCTACAGTCTCCCTAACGTTGCCATCTTGATCCTCATCGAACGTCTCGTCGGCAACACGAAAACAATGTCCCGTCGTAGCTATACAGATCCTTCTCGCTGTGATATCGGTCGTCATCATCTTTGCTCAATGTCGACCTACCAAGATGCTATGGGATCAGTCAGCCAAGGGAAAATGTTGGAGTCCAGACGTCTTCAACCACTCTTCTTATGTCGTCAGCAGTTTTACCGTCTTGACTGATCTCGTCCTTGCTGTTGTCCCGATCCATGCGTTTTGGAAATTACAAGTGAAGAGACAAGAGAAGCTGGAGATCACATTCATGTTGGGCTTGACATTCCTTTCTGCCGTTTTTACAATTATCAAGGCAACTTACTTGTATACCTTCAATGATCGAACGGATCCTTGTAAGTCTATGATTACTTGGCTGTTTCATGATCTTTCACTCCGATACCGAATTAACCCCCTTTACAGTATACAGCGTCGTGACTTTGATTATTTGGGGCTTGTGAGTTCTTGACATCTCGATCGATGTACATATTGTACTGATATATATACTTCAGGGTTGAACAAAACGTTGTCATAATGGCCGCAAGCGTACCGACCTTAAGGCCACTCATCCGACTTATAAAGGACAAACATCCGATGCGTAGCGTAGTTGGTTACATCAAGAGTGGCAGTGGAGCCGACCCGAAGCATGACGAGTCAATATCCGAGGTTCCTCTTGGTGACATGCAGCCCAAACAGGAGAAAGAAAGTCGACTCAGTCTCGAACGGAATAGTTCTACAGAAGAACTGAATGGAAATACGGCAAGGCTGTAATTCGAAAAAGACTATCAAGCATGTATCGAGATATCAATCAGCGGGATGATAAATAGGTAGACATATAATAGAAGAGAAGATAGAATCTCAGTCGCGTTCACTCTGCCTTTGTGGACTCGGGGCATCACACGAATAGAGTTTGAATCGAGTATAGAGAACATAGAAACTGATATTTCATAACTATTGTTTTATTTCATACCCTAGGTCAATCTTGGCTGCTTGCAAGTCAACCAGTGACCTTGGGCATTGTGGTATCCATGCTAATACCTTCCATTACCCCAATCCTAACCCTAAGCCCACCTGTTTTCATTACTACATTATGCCTCATAGCGAGTGACTTGACCAGAAGTCTACCTCTTGGGCTGGGATACCCGCTCCCTCATTAACCGGCTTCCCAGAAGCTCTAGTTCTTTCCGGCGAGGATGATAGTGTTCTTCACCTTGACTATAGAGTTGTTAGCTTGAGTTGTATCAGTAAATTGGCTGGTTTACTTACCCTGCTTAGCAATGACGGTGATCTTGGGTCTTGTGGCAGCGTCGATGAACTGAGTGAGATCGATACCGCCAATGCCATCGATGAGGCCAAGGTTGAGATCGCCGAGCTTGAGGCTGGACAGCTCGAACTGGTCAAAGATACCGGTCTCAGCAATAGCGAGCATGGTGGATAGCTGCTGAAGCTGAAGGAGAGACTTGATGCTGAACTCATCGGCAGCGAAGAGGTCGGCGAAGATGTTGACGTCGAATCTGTTCTTGATGCTGAGGGTCTGGAGTCTGACTAGGTCGAGCTGGTTGACCTGGAGGAGGTAGTTGAGATCGACTTGGCCAAAAGCAAGCTCGCGCTCACGACCTCGACCAGCACGGTCCTCTTCGCGGTCACGGTCCTCACGACCTCGGCCAGCACGGTCCTCTTCGCGGTCTCGGTCCTCTCGGCCCTCTCGGTCTTCTTCACGTCCAGGGGTAACCTCGCGGCCATCCTCTAGACCAGGGGTGGGAGTAGGAGCGGTCTCGTTGGCCAGGGCGGCACGCTCGTTACCAAAGGTAGAAACAAAGCCAGGTCGGGCAGAGACAAGGGCAGCAGAAGCGGCAATGAGGAGGGTAGAGAACTTCATCTTGATGGATTTGAGAAGGAGGTTGGTGTTTGTTGTGGTGGTGTGTAAGTTAAAGGAGTGGGCAACCAGTCGAATGGGTATATATCGAAGGAGTGGATGTAAACTTGAGCACAGCTCTAAAGGTTAAGATAAGTGGAAAGAATGGAAGTCGACTAGAGCACAGCTGGAGTTGAAATGTTAGCAAATGAAGGTATCGTGATGGATCGGGGGAAGAGGAAGCTTACCTCGTAGGAAATGACTGGAGAATGGAAAGAATAGACTGGTTGATTGGATTGGATGGTGAGTGAGGATGAAAGCTGATGATTGAGGAAGGCTGTGCAACGTTTATATAGGAAGAAATGTTTGAAAAAGCCTTGAGTCTCGACAGGTCGATTCATCCGTATCCGTCTGCTATCGTTTCTTGTTGAGATTTACAGCTCATCCCCAGATTCACCATGGCCCAGCCGAAACGACAAACTGACCCCAACATGCTCGGAAACTCAGCAACCGACGGTCTCACTACCGAGGACGAGGGTATAGAATGCGACGTATTCCCGCAACTTGCAGGTGCCAAGATGGCTTCTTTTCTATCCGTGGACCCTTTGGACGAGTCTACAAGGATGAGACGTCTGAGCTTTCTCTCAAGCGATGAAACGATAAGGCTTCGAATTGAATTAAAGTGTCAGATTGTGTCGTATCGGGCTTAAGCTTGGCGTTATGCTTCTTGGGAACTTGCAGGGGTTCGTCGCATTCTAGTTTGGACGAGACGGGTTACGTCGCAACTGTTAGATGGACTACCAGGCATTGACCGGGAATTTGTTTAACTGTCTCAGCTCTACCACGGGATAGTAAGGGCCCGGCAACCGGAGCTGATACTAGCTCAATTGCCGAGTAGGAGTAGAAAATGCGTCATCCACGGCACCGGATATAGGGTAATCGTGACAGTCGTGGATAAATCTTAACAACAGACCACAGTAAATACATAGAAGGTATGGGGGAATAAGATGAAATCGCATAATTAATCTATAATATTATCTGTTGTTAATATTCGAGTCCTTTGGTGAGTAACACCGACACAGAAGTCGGTTTGTTAATCTTTCTCGACAAAAACTGCCACTTGTTTCCACGATACCCATTGTCAAACTATAGCTGTTTGTTACGTGTAAGCATTCTGTGGTAAACCCCACAAAGCCATGTAGCGACATATATGACACACCCTTGCTCTTTGTTTCCTCCATGTGAGTTGCCGCCTGGGCAACTTCCCGGACCAGCTATAATCCGCCCTGATATCAACTGCCAGCCCAGCATGTTTGTTGTAGCCCTAGCTGTATCAGGCGTTACCTGAGAAACTTGGTCTTCCACGATAGTACAATGCGCCTGAAGATCTTAGATCTAGCTGCTAACAGATGGGACACAGTCAAGTGTTTGATTGCTTGCTTGGCGGCAACGTTGCCTTGTTCGTACTTGGTTTCACGGTTTGAAAACTCTTAGTTGAACTTCAACTCAAACTATGGAGAACCTGTTCTGCAACCGGCTGGAGGCATTGAAGAAGTTGGCATCTGCTCTGCAGGGGTACATGGGCTGTTATTCGACTCGGGACTGTTTAACCACACCGGCGCTTCTTCGTCCCTGGCGTTGACTTGGCGTTTCCGGTGATGGGACGCTCGCTTCAAATATCGGAATTAGGACGTAGTAAGTATCCTGTGTAACTAGAGGGATGAAGAGATATTAGCTAATGTCTGGGAAACTAGTAGATCGAGCCTCGTCTATTCTCACTCTCCTGTAAACGTCCTAACTGCCAATTCATCTGGACTAAAGCGCCCTATACGACGAGTGGGTGCAGAAAGAATGGAAGAGCCTTGGCTACCGTCCAGTTTATCTTGTGATTTGAGCGGGCGGCTAGTCGATGGTACAGCTGACAGATGGCTAGCTGCCTGGAACGCAGCCAGGCGCTAGAAGCACTAAATTGAATGTTTGTCGTCTTGTCAAACAGAATAGGTTTTCAAATATCCGTACAATTGCCGTGAGAAGTGATAAAGCCGGGCCGAGTCATCTGAATCACGGACGATCGTTAGTCAGAGAAGAATAGGGGGCAGTCGTTCTTTCCTAGTAAGTAAAGCAGGGTGTGACTGCTTTGGATCCGGACGCTGAACAGACTTGTAAAGTAATCATCTTTGATTATCATATGCCTTCCTGCCACCTTGTGGTAACCAAGGCATCATCTCCCTATCCTTTCTATACTCATACATTTCCTGATATTCGTTTAATTCCATTAATCAAATCCCCTTGTTCTTCTTCGCGAGAGCAGCGTCAACCTGCTTGGCCGCATCAATACTTTCGCCCAGAATCGTCTTCTCCTCATCAGTCAATCGGTGAGCCGTAGCATTACTCATGCAGCTCAAGTCTTTTCTGGTGGCACCTTTCTCCCACACCCCGTCCGCCATCCAGTAGCTCGGCAGCCGGTAATTGTCAAGACTCGCCCTCTTGTTCTCCAGCAAACCGCCGTTGTACCACATCAGCTGGTCTTTGGCGTCGAGGTGTGCAATGCCGAATGAACACACCATGGTGACTTCGTGCACGCGTGGAGAGTCACCCCATCCTATGACGGACCCATAGTGTGCTTCGAATTCATACGGCGCCCCTGAAAGCTCGAGGCCCAACCACCAGGACTCCTTGTCGCCATGACCAAGCTTGTACGTAACTTCTTCTCGGACGGCAAGAGAGTTTTGCCAGGCGACGTGGAGTAATCCAGTAAAGATAGAAATCTTAGATTTGTCGACAACTACGACACCCGAGTCACACTCCTCCGAATACCTCTCTAGCCACACCTGAGACTTCTTGAGCTCGGCCGACGGCTCCTTGATTTGATCCTTCCACCAAGTATGCCGTTCGGGGAACTGGAATCTCCAGAGTAAACGGTCATGGAACAAGTATGCGCCTTTGTTGACGTAAGGTTCCTGATTAAATAGGTTTTCGGGTTTCTGCAGGAAGACTGCATCGGCATCGATGAGAATAGCCTGTTCAAACTTGGATGCAAGTAGTGCAAAAGGCTTGATAGCCCAGCCGGAGCCCTGAAGCTTGAGTGTCGTATCGTCAAAGACACTGAGAACATTGAGAAATTCCATGTCTGTTGCGCCTTTCAGAGATTGAATTCTGACGCGGTCTCGAGGGGATAGATCTTCGTCACCAGCATACGCAATCTGAATAGGGAGCTTTGAATGAAGCACCTGTCGGAGTGAAACTATCAAGTGGCTTGCGAATCGGACTGATTCATCGCCTCCACCGACAGGGATGATTATGCCCCGTGATCCTCGTTTGTATGATTTTCTGAGATCGGCGAGTGGAGTAGCAGACTTGGGATCTAGATCAGAATTCTGGATGAAAGGAAAGAGGTCCTGGGAAACTGTTTCAGTAGCGATAGAGATGTCTTTGCTTTGCCTGGATTTCGGAGGCAGGGCATCCAAAGCGCCCAGCCATCGCCCGATCTGCTTAGATCGCTGACCAACCTCCCAAAACTTGTTCTTGTAGGGAGAGTCGATAGGGTTGTTAAGGAGAAACTTGGTTGTCTTGACGGTATTCATCCGGTCGCTGGGAGGCAGGATACTGATACTCTGCGAGTGACCAGACCAATTCATGTTGAGTATGAGCAAAAGGGAGAGTGAAAGCAAAACAGATAGTGCAGCCAAACGTTTAGGGATCCGACGCGGATTACGGATGTAATAACCGCACTTGTCCACAAGAGATACCATGATGAATGAATGATTCAAAGAATGTGGATAGCACTGTTATTGTTGTTGTTTTTGAAAGACGCAGCGCGCCTAGATTAATGAGTGTGTGAGCGATGATTTGGTGTTTCGTATTCTAGTGGATAGGAGAAGACGTAGTAGTAAAGGAAGAGTCCGATCCAGCTCCACTGTTCAGGTCCTGGTTTGTTCTTAGTGGAAGCCTAGAGTTAGACGCTCGCTTGACTGTGTCACTCCTACGTTGCTTCGTTCCATGCTACGATCCATGCTCTGCACTGACCATTCGAGTTACCCGCCAGCTTAGATACCTTTTATTTTCGATATGCCTTACAAGTGCAATTGCAGTCAACTTCTCAATACTCAATACTCAATACTTAACTAACGACATATGCTCAAAAGGGATATTTATCCTATATAAAAAATAGAATGGAACAAACAAAGCTAATACAAGAAAGAATAGATATATATCAATCACAAACGCTCATCAGCTGTATACAGCAGTCGTGTCTGCTTCCATCCTCTTTAATGCACTCCGAGTTACCAAGCCTTCCCCGCCAAGCTTTAGATAAATATAACTTAACTGAACAGAATTATCCTGTATAGTCGACAATCTCACTGTTGAGGCTTCTGTATCATAACCAGTTCTCTCTACTCAAGTAATACTAGAAATCTGTAATAGTTTCGATCTAGGCTCTCCCCATTACTCCAACTGACCACCTATCTGCACCAAAAGCGCCCGCGTCGACGGTGTCGGCCTATATAGGGGCTCGAAAAATAGACCATATCAGGAAGAAAATCATATAACCTGCAAACCGAGAAATATACCGATAATTATTACTGCACTTAGATTTCGCTTTAGTTTCGTAATTGTAGTTCCTAGATGGAAGTATATAGGTCGACCTCGATTTAATATCCCAGAACTAGTCAGGAGGGCTTTATCGGCGAAAAAAACATAGCTATCTAACCGTTTAGCTGTCCACTCTTCACTATTGAATCTCAGGAAGTATTTGGCCATAGGTATCTTAATAGCGGTTATCCAGGTTTAGTTACTCTGACGTCGTTCTGATAGTAGCTTTGGACTGCAATAATCAGATATGTTAAGGGCAAAATCATTCTCAAAGTACGGAATAGCGGACTTTCTGCATATATTATTTATGGCCTGCACATAGGAGTCTTTATTAGCCGATGCAGCTATATAAAAGAATGTCCTATCTCTGACCCATGCCAAAGCTGCTGTCATAAGGGGTCCTGGTGTTAACAGCCAACGAGAACCAAATGCTTCGCTTTGCCAAAATGAGAAGCCATCTCCCAAATCCGTACCTGCGGCCCATGGTTATTAATAGAGTGAGTTAGAATACGCAAACGTTGATAGACTAGGATAAACCATTTTGGGCTGGAATGTACTTTGTCGGATATGTGTCCTTATTGGAGTATGGTATTATCCAGATATGGTTATGGCCGTCTATAATCTCATCCTATAAAGGCTACTTGTCCGGGAGAGGTCTAACATTAAGTCCGTTGATATCACTAGGGAGCTCAAACCATACTCTTCTTGATTCCCTTTCGTATTTCAGCACCTAATTAAAGTCGCTAGTTTGTATCGTAAACCCCCTTCGATCTTATTCATCCGACTCGTCGTCATCGTCGCCGTTCTAAGTCCAGACTAGCCATTGTCTTTCTGAATGCTCTTGCTCGTCTCGAATCTTGCTCCATGGTGCAGCATCGTAACTTCCCTCAACGTAAATGTTAGTTTTCGGAGTTTAAGCAGAGATAGATGTCTGAAACGGTCTCTCACCTTTTCAACTTCTTAAGAAACTCTTTTCCTTTGAACAGTTTGCCGTAGAATCCATTCTCACGGCGTGATGGCGATGAACTCTAGTTTAAGTGCCATTCGCAACGGACGAAACAAAGTAGCATTCCTGAAGACTGTTGCCCAGGTAGAACTGGAAGAGAATGGTTTTGGGCTCTCTCTTCATACTTTAGAGACTGACTATCGCCTCATAAGTGTTTTTGGGAGTCATATTTCCAATATCCATGGCCCTAAATTTGCAATTTGTCTTTTGTACCACCAAGTTGTGCGGCCAAATATCTAGCACTGCGGGATCGGCATCCCAAGCGATGACCTGAATGTTCCTGTCGTTATAGTTGCCGTCACTGGTGCAGCCTTTGTTGTCTTGGAAGAAATTTCGAGGATGGTCTTCGCATGTCACAACTCTTATGTTTTCATACCGAACTAAGATGGTGTGTATAAGTGGTTAGATTGCAGCTGGATAATCGAGTCAGCATGAGGCATTAGACAATGATTAACGCAAGAGCGAGATTTGGACTCACTGATCAGCATCAGCACGCCCGCTGGGAAGACATAGGACGAAGAGTATTTGAAGGGGTTTCTGCACAAAGAGAAGGTAAGGTTGAGCCATTCTATATCTGCCAATTCAAACAGCTGCACAACGCTGAGCCTCTGCCCCGGGCGGCGATGCTGACAATACACCACTGCTCCATAGGCTAGGAGACACGAAATAACTGGCAAACCAATAACCCCAGAAATAGTGTTGATTACTATCAGGGTGGATAGTGACTTCTCCAATCGACTGATTTCAGGAGGGCCTACTGAACCTGATTGATCAATGTATGACTGCCTGGTCAAGGGCTTGTTCATCAAGATATGGGCCAAGACCCATGGAAAGACGAGGGTGGTAAGATAGGGAAAGAAGATGAAGAGTGGACGAAGACGAGTTCTGAGGATGTTAGATCCCTCGGACAAGGATTTTGACTGGTAGGGTCGATGATGGTTGTCGTCGTTATTGGTGACAGTCCGTATAGACTGGAGTTCAAAGTCGGTTGGTTCCATTATGTGATAAGGGTCCTGTTCCCAGGCTCAAGGCTGGATGTATGGCAGTGAAGGATCAGTTTTATGTAAAAGAGCGTCCTGGTTTGCCAAGGCTCTCGTTGATTCTGCCCTGCCTTGATGCTTAGCTGTGCGCCTGATTGCGGTAAAGCAGAACATTTGGAGCTGCTTGGCAGTATTTTTGATTCAACTTTGGACAGTCGATAATCGTCAATTCGGCCACTTCCACAAATCTTTGATTCGTTAATGGGGTAAATTGCAGTTTCGCCTCAATTATGAATAGTTACTACCTAGGTAACAAAAAAGTCAGCTTTCATGTTTCAGGGTACAAACATAAACAATCTAATAAAATAGCATAAATTGGCCTCCTGGCTTAGGATCTTCTGCTTACAGCGGCCAGCTCTTCTGATATTAGAAGGCTTAGGTTGTGGTTGTAACCATGATGCTAGTTTCGATCTTGGTTCCACTGGAAACCCCTGGCCGATAACAGCAGGGCCTTTGGCAGATAACGGCATCCATATGGAAATATTGATGAGATGATGATCAAGGATTTGCTTCGAGGGGGTTCTGTTTCGTTTGTATATAGCGCGGTGGCAACTGGCTCCTGGGCAAATTGGTATCTGTTTGCCCTTTATGTTAGTATTCGATTTCCTGTTTGCTACTTAGATGCTCAGTAGATCTTACTGCCAACAAGGTAGCAAATGCGAGTAAAGAAACCACCAAGTACCCAGTCTTGGAAGGCGTACGTACATATAGTGTCATAATTGGCTCCGACTTGAATCGTTTCAAAGAAACATTAGTGTCGGTATTACTGGACGGCAGCAAGATAAATTCAAACTTGATAAAGTACTCAAGTCACTAGGAGTGTGTTTGCGTAGAAGGCGGAAGGTGTAGACGTAGACTGGGTGGGCCCAAAGAGAATCTCCAAAAGCCTAGACTTGTGTACCTAGGTATATTACTAGCAAGAGCTCAGCTGTTTTGTTAGTCATGGAAGAAGCACATGATTTGGGTCTCACAGTCACACCAAGCTACACGAGTAAGGCATGTGAAGTCATCACAAAGATTAGTATTCAAGCATACAATCAGAGACTCTTGTTTTTATACAGCTTATCACACATTCTTTGAATACTCCGTTTAGATCTCTGGGGCCTAGTAATAGATATATGGAAAGAAGAAACTACACTATTCAACAATGTTTGATGCCTGCCTGCCAAGGTAGATTTAGTAGTGGAAGGTACTAAAGTTAGTAGCTTTTTCTCAACTATGTGCGGATTCATCTTTCCACATTAAATCGATTTAGCCTTTTCACCTTCCTTTCTCACTGTGAGATGATTAAAGCAACCTATGCACTTATGGGTTGCTGCGCCTCTGACTCCCGCATCAAGACACACTTCACTTACAAACTATCAGTTGATCAGTCTCCGTATTCACTTCAAGACATTTTGGCTAACATTGGCAACACAGCTTATCCTTGTATCAAACCAATCAGCATCTGACTTTTCAACCACCCACGTCAGTGGGCCAACCTCTATTAGACGAGTTTCAGTCTCGGCTACGCCCATTTCGTGTCTAGTCCGATGCTGATCAACGACACGACACCAACCCCCCATAATAACCACAACCTCAGTCCTGCATCAGCCAGGCCAAATCTACTCCAGCGACGTTTCAATGCGTTGTCGACCCCCGAAATTACGATGCCATCGCTAGGCACAATCACTTGGAGAATACTAGCATTCTCTTCACTCTTTATACAAGTCCGCGCTCAGTCCTCTGACCCCAATAACACCGCCCCTAGTCCAATTGACTCCATCACGACAGTCTCGTCCTGCGACGCCCGGACTATCAATTACATCACCCACACCCTTCCCCAATCGTGCCTCACAAGCTCTTGGACAAGCTCGACTGCCACTTCCACTCCTTCACTCTCCAATTCGACTAGCGATACCTCTTCTGAGCCGACACAGAGCAATCCTGCATCCTCCACCGTACTGAGCGAGTCCCAATCCCAACAACCCTCGTCCACCGCTATTCCCCCCAAAGACGAATCGCCAGATGCAGCTGGAGATGGAGCAGAGAAACCATTCATGTCCTTCGAGGACTGGAAAGAGATGATGCTACGCAAGACAGGTCAGGACCCTCAAGACCTTCACTCTAGAAACACAAAGCCACGCGACAGGACACCGCCAGACATGGGCCACGCCGGCCTCGGCGAGGAAGACGAGATATCATTGAACTTTGACAGTTATCTGGATAACGCCGGAAAGCAAAAGGAGCCTCCTTCCGATGTCGATCAAGTTCAGGGCGATGGATCAGGCAAGGCAATCGTTTATGAGGATGGTCGCGCATCGATCCATAGGAGTAAAGATGCTGGCAAGACGTGCAAGGAACGATTTTCTTATTCGTCTTTCGACGCTGGCGCCACGATTCTCAAGACAAGCTCTGGCGCAAAGAACGCCAAGGCCATTCTTGTTGAGAACAAAGACTCTTATATGCTTCTCGAGTGCTCTGCCAAGAGCAAATTCGTCATCGTTGAATTAAGTGATGATGTCCTCATCGACACTGTCGTTCTCGCAAACTTCGAGTTCTTCTCCAGCATGTTCCGCCACTTTACTGTCAGCGTTAGTGACCGGTATCCAGTCAAGACGGATAAGTGGAAAGAGATTGGATTGTTTGAGGCACGAAACTCGCGTGATATCCAGCCTTTTCTGGTCCAGAACCCTCAGATCTTCTCAAAGTACGTCCGCATCGAGTTCCTTACCCATTGGGGGAAAGAGTTCTATTGTCCGGTATCCTTACTTCGAATTCATGGTTCACGCATGCTCGATTCTTGGAAAGAAGCTGACCAAGCTCGTGATGACGACTCGAGCCCGGAAGAAGAGGCCGAACCAACCCAGCAGTCTCTGCCTCCAGGGGAAGAAGCACCAAAGATACAAGGAGTCGAGCCAACCCCTGAGCCTGTCGAGACCACCTCGATCGAGGAAATACCTTGTTGTGAAATTAATGCAACTTCGCATATCTTTATGGTGCCACTTTTCTGCCCCGTCTCACTCAACCATACGACTTACACGATGTCTAACAAGAACAGCTCTGTGGAAGTAACGAGTGCTGTCTCCGCCCTCAATTCCTCCGAAGACAGAGAACAGAAAGGCCACTCAACTCAACACATCCCCAGAGCAGAGCTCCCGGCAAGTGATGAGCCTACATCCTCTGTGTTCTCCAAGACAGTCTCCCCAAGCGCCACACCCGCCGTCTCACCCACTAGTCCCTCCTCCGTGTCATCTTCCAACATCGAATCAGTTTCAAACTTTACTTCTCAAACACAGAGCTCCAAGATAGCTTCAACATCCTCCTCTGCGACAGCCCCATCCGTGGCAAAGCCTTCACCTACCAATACTGTTAATTCCAAAAAGGGCACGACGGGCACAGCTTCTGGCTCGCCCGCCTCGCCAACAGTGCAAGAGGGTTTCTTCAAAGCCATATCGAAACGTCTCATCGCAGTTGAGACTAACCTCACTCTCTCCCTGAAATACGTCGAAGACCAGGCTCGCCACATGTCCGAGACTTTGCAACGAACAGAGCAGAAACAAATTTTAAAAGCAAACTTGTTTTTCGAGGAACTAAACCGTACTGTCGTTGCCGAGCTGCGCTCCGCTCGTGAGCAGTACGAACAGATATGGCAGTCGACTGTGATCGCACTCGAAAGCCAGCGCGAGCAGTCCAACCGAGAGATAGTAGCGCTCAGCAGTCGTCTCAACCTTCTTGCCGATGAGGTCGTCTTCCAGAAGCGCATGGCCATCGTGCAAGCAGTCCTCCTCCTGTCATGCCTCCTTCTCGTCATCTTCTCCAGAGGTGGATCACTACCCTACCTCGGGCCCCTCGTAGATCAAGCTAATATTGCTCAATACGATACTGGATCGCCTGCAGCTCGTCTTCGGGCATTGTACGGGGACGTCTACGGTGTAGATGGGCAGAACGCAGCTACACTCGCTGCCCGCCAGAGAGTGTTTGTGCCTGTGACTGAAGCAGAAGAGCATAATGATTCAGCAGAGCTTCGACGACGCGCTTCTTTGGTTGACGAGATGCGTAACGAGCGGGCCGAGCGCGAGCAACTTTCACCACCTCAAACACCAAGATCTGCCGACGGTTTCTTATCTTCCTCAGATCTCTCACCACCCCCTCAAGAAACGCAATCAAGTATTCTGCGCCATGCTCCTGCGATCCACTCAGGTAATTCGCGTAAGCCCTTGCCGGCTTTACCTGAGAACCCTGCGTCGCCGTAACTAGAAGTAGTTTGAAGGTGAAGTTAGAATTATATCAGATCAAAATTACTAGAGACAATAATTAAACTTGCGCAGTCACTGTATCATAATATGTTACCTCTTGCATATGTTCCCTCAAATGTATGCATATATAGTTATCACAGGGCGATCGGACAGTTTCTATGATGAATCTAGTGATTGCATGTATCTACCTGAGTTATATCTGGTATAGCTTGGACTATTCATCGGTCCAACTCGAGATACTGCAAATTCAAGACCTTGACATTCACAGAAGGTCGTCCGAAAAATGACACGCGCACATAGCGCCAAAGTGTCGCAACATTACCAACCACCAAATCTCAAACCTCAAACCTCAAACCTCAAACCTCAAACCTCAAGATGACATCAGAAAAATATCAAGATGGCTGTAGGATCCAATGCTTAGTAGCGTGAGTGGCGACTGAGCACAATAGACTGCTCATAGTTGGCTTCTTCAAGGGCAGCCAGACGGGTACCGCGGTCAAACTGACTGTGGCGATGACGCTGAGCCTCACGGAAGTGATGGCCCGCAGTAGGAGTGAACAGGCCTGAGAATAGATGGTCAGTTTGCAAATACTTGACAAGCATGTGAATAGAAGAGGCACATACCGACATGTTCCGCGTTCTCGACCGACCGCTTCATCTTTGACTGGTTGTCGGGGCCAGGGAACGGCTCCTCTCGGCCAGCCATGCCAGGATCATCTGAGTGAATTGTGTAAAATAACTATATAGGTTAGTTGTAATGCATGGTATATGCTTTGATGATGTACTGACCTTGGGCCGGTAGTGCTCGGCTTCAAGCATCACAGAAGAGTTGCGGAACTTCTGGACGAGGCAGTCCTTGCCCTGGATGGCTGTTGAAGGTTAGCGTAGGTTAATGAGTTTAGGATAGAGTACTACTTACTAGCATAGGAGACTTCGGCGACCTTGTCGGAACGGAAGCAGTTCCTGTGAATGTCAGTCAAGGAACGGTAAGGACATGTCGTGCCTTGCTTACCAGCGCTTGTTGGCGCGTGCCTGAACGAACTATTCAACGGTTAGTATCGTACAGTAAACTTAGAAGAGTGAGAACTTACATCAATAATATACTCTGCTTTCACAAAATTGATAAAAGCGTAACCGACACTATATGATAGTTAGCCAAGACCTTGTAAGTGATTAGTGAATATACTTACTTGCAGTCATTAGCAAAGTCGATTCTCAGGTACATAAAATCATACTTCCCGTAAGAGGAAGCATCGACAATCCGCTTTAGGAGCGGCTGGTCCACCTTGTTTGGGATGTTCCGGAGCATGATCTGTTGCAAGTTAGACGACACGACAATTGAAATTTGAAAGTGATGATTGACTTACAGTAGTGCGCACGTCTCGTCCTGCCATGAGGTCGTAGATGTCGACGATGTTGTTATTGCGTTGTTGGCTACGCTGGCCGAAGCGCGGACCGCGACGTTGAACCATGGTGCCGTAGTTCACGAAGGAAGGACCAGCATTGTAGCTCTGGCCTCGTGAGTGAATAAGCGTGGCAGCCGGGGTAGGAGGGCAGAATGGCCGGTATGTAGGCCCACCAGAGAACTGGTATGCGATGGGAGCCCACGGGTTACCCTCAGGAGCACGAGGAGCAATCAGGCTCATGCTGTTTACGGGATAACGGCGAGCGCCAGAGACTGACATGCCATTCATTCCACCGATAATGCTATCCATGGTAGGAAAGGCATCCGCAGGGCGGATCAGAAAAATCACGAGACCCTGTTTGAGTTAGATACCATGAGATGGCTGGATGTGCGAATAGAAAAGAAAGACACTTACGTCTGCAGCAATCTGCCGGGTGTTCTGGAACGCCCAGGTGGCCTTGGCAGCCTTGCAGAACTGAACGACACCACGGAAGCCTCCGTTAGGGAAGCTGGTCGTTCGCACCAAGGCGAATAGGGATCCGAAATTGCAGAGTTTGCGTTGCACAATCTCTTCGACGTAGACAGGGTCAGCTACAGCGTAGTCAAGCAGTTCGACCGAAACGTTGAGCTGTCTAAGCTCACCGAGTCGAACGTCACCGCGGTCAAGCTTTCATAGTTAGCAACATGAGGCATGATAACGAGTGAACAAAGACGTTGACTTACTCGCTCTTGCTTAACTTTGACATAGGAAGGCAACCATTTCTTTTCGGACTTGCGGACAGCATCATGGAAGTTGATGATTCCGCGGAGGTCCTCGAAGCAAACGTACACGTGAGACCCATCGGTCTCAACGTGACGTGCACCGAAGAACGTCATTCCTCGGGATTGCAGATCCTGATTATACGTTAGAATAAACTCAAGATGTAGTTGGTATAGGTGGAAATACTTACCTCCATAAACGCCTGCACCTCCTCAATGTCAGGAGGAGGCGTGTCACAAAGCTCGAGGCGGTGCGAGATGTCCATCTCGTGGGACAGAGCAGAAGCGATGACGAGACCTCCCTCGGGAAGCAGAACAGCAGCCGACTTGCCCTTGTTGGGCTTAAATGAAGAAGCTGTGGCAGAGAGTCGTCCAGAGTTGGACGCGTCAACGAAAGGATCATTCTCGAGTCTCTGGTTTTGATCAGTGCCCTCGTAGACATCGTGGGGAGCCATAGCCCCGGTGCTGTAGTTGCCGCCGTGGTGATAGGTCACGGTGTTTTCACCAGGGGAAAACATGGTGAGTCGAGTATCAGGAGTTCCTTGGTAGGACTCCATCACACCGTCGGGGGGCGAAGACAAAGTCTTGTGGCCACCGGGACGCGAAGCCATGGTGCGTGATGATGACGAAAGGGAGTACAAAATAGATTGTAGGAGATGACAAAGTAGAGGAATAAGTCAATGAGAGAACCAAACTGAAAGAAACCAAAGTGGCTGCTCTACAGTAATCGGTTCTGATGTTGATGTTGGGTGGAGAGGAAAGGAAGGGGAAGGCAGAGGGGAAGGAAGGTGGGAAATACTTGGGGACTCGGAGGGTGTGGGGCTGCGGGAAGATCAAGCCCTACGACGTGAGGGGGACTTGCTTGGGAAGGAGCGAACTGACTGCCTACCTGCAAGATCAGAGGGTACTTAGACTCAGGAGGACCAGTCACAGGGACGTGGTAGGGGAACGTTGACGGAAAACAGGAACATGGGAGAGAGGAATCAAGTATATCCACGACCAGTTCAAGGTTTATATCCCCTATTATAATCGTCCGAGCCTCTACTAGATTATGTATAATTGTATCGTCCTCTGTGAACTGTTGGTCTCGATCTCTGGCTGCCCAGTCAACCGCTCTACAACTCTCCTGGACTTGCAGAGGAACTCGTGCATATCTAATTTTGACTTGATTTACTTGAATTTGTATTTGTGCGTTTGGTGTTTTGTGATTTCGTTTATGTGAGTTGAGTTCGTGATCGTGGCTCCTGTTGACGAGAGCTGCCTAGCTGTTGTGGCCGCCACTGATACGTTGTTTGATATTCCCCCCACCACCTCTCTCTTCGGTGACTACTCAGACAACCCAGTGCCTCCTTCGTGATCCTGTCTTTGCATTGATATTAGTATATTCGTAGAGTTGAAGCATTCCGTGATCTGGTGTAGTGTTTACTTGCAGGCATGCACCCATGTCACTCGATGATATTTCTTTCAAATCACATGCACACTGTATATACTATATTGAAAGGCCTTTCTTCGTAATTTAATTATGTCATATGCGTTCTATATATATTCAATGCCATGTACTGAAGTTGTTGTGGCTTTGTGTCCGACGGTTGGGCGAGGGGATTCACAAGGCTCAACCCCTGAAATTAGTGACCATCCTTCCCACCCCACTACGAATGTAGGCGTTCTATACGTCATGCTCAGTGGAATTACTTTGTGCTATCCAGACTGGATATCTAAAACATTCACTTGGTGTTTGCCAAATTAAATACGTCCTTTGTTTCCAGTCACAATGTTTGTTCAAGTGTTGGCCTCGCCAATGTACTGCTATCAGTACCTAGATATTATTTGATACTCACAACGATCGTCTCAGGTATTCAAATCATCGTAAATAGATTCAAGCATTTTTTCCATGTGGGAATATGACCCTCTAGTGTTTAGGCCACAACGTGTCGTGTCAACGGTTTCCATCCTGCCTTCCACGTTTCCAACATCTGATTCCTAGAAGGAACAACACGCAGACTTCATGACACGCATTGTAAGTTCTCTAAGTCAAATCAGTGTTTATATGGTTCTTTTTGTACTTACATTGCTCTCAGAAGCATACCTACCTCCTACAGACAATCCTAGTGCCTCTCCCGATGTACAAACCGACAGCGAAGACGAAGCGCAGGAATTTGGTTGCGATCACAACGACAGGAATATCCCCAACGCACGACAATAGGATCATACTCTATCTTCCACGATTGGAGTCACCTTGGACTGAACTATACTCAAGGCCTTAGGACAAGCCCAGTCGGACACACCGAGGCGGCAGTGCTCGATCAGAACAGGATGACTTTGCGGCAGACTCTTCGATACACAAGGGCAAGTCTTATTGATATTTCCATATGCTATTATCTCTTGAAATATATGGACAATTGTTTATACACCCCTAAGCTTTCTATCTTGCGAGTGTCATGATCCTACCTATCTCAGTCCATCTCCAAGGTTCGTACTTGATTCTAACAAGACGCACATTACCTTACAAGGCTAATACCATGGTTTTCTCTTTTAGAACTATTGTATTTCTACTCCCTTGTTATTTGATCATTGGATCTCTTTTCTTCGCCTCCTTACCTCCAAAAGTGATCCCACAACACCTGCCCGGAGACGAAACAAAGAAGGCCGCCGCAAGACCTTAGAGCCACAATCTTGAGAAATTCATATCAAAAACCCCATTTCTATGATCTCTGAGCTCGATAGTTTATACTACCACAGTATTGCGCTTTATTCGCCCACAATGTTGCGAAACGGTGTCAGAATGGACAGCGAACGAAAGAGGGTAACTTCAAAACCTAGAATTTCGAATTATACCACATTGCACCGCAACCTCTCATTCTATAGTGAACTGTATATAATGAGTCTTGAAAGATACGAGTAAATACCGGAAAACTCCAAGAGGAATTCTCCACTGTGCTGGCGCGCAGGTTGCTGGGTTCAGGAGTCACGCAATGAACTTCGGAGTCAGGGAGTTGACTATACAAAGCCAATTTCTTTTGTTTATTCCCCTGTCTACTTCTCTACTTTCCCATACGTCCATTGAATCGATTCCTATTAGCTAAAGTTTTTCTGATTCTCCAAGGCCGTCTAAGAGACGTGATACTACGTTCTCTAAGCCTGATACTGCCTTTAGGTCTAGGACTATGAGACTGGCGGTATCACAATTCTTCTTCTCTCCAGTATGTCTGTTCTGTGGCTCTTTGTCTTACGAAACTCCCCATTGACAGGTTGCTATGATTGCAGGACCTCACTTGTATTCCAGCTCTCAGGGGGTTGGATACCCCGGTGCGTACATCTCACGGATAACTGGGATGACTCTCACGGATTACTGCCGATACCTTCGATCTCTTCTTCAAACCTTCCGTCAGCCTTTTATTTCTATTATTGTCAAAACAACGAAAGTGCGGTGCTCGAGCGTTCTCTCAAAGAAAGGATGACTTTGATAGCCAAGGTCTGAGATTGTGCAGGGAACCTTCTCTAAGGCTTTCCACTAGCGGCTCTCCAGAAATCAAGACTTCCAAGGACCAGTATTACTTTGACTGGATTACGCAGTTGTCTATACGGGAGATAAGTATTGGGGGAAAGGAGACAAAGGACGAAATGGTGGCTACGTAACTTCTTCTACTATTACCTCTTCCATGTCACTATCTTTCCATATCTAGCTATTACACTATCCTTATACATGTTTCTATCTTCTCGTTCGTTTCCTGAGCCAGTATCCGAAAGTGATAGTCTTAACCCCATGACCCCCTTTCCAGTCACCGATGCCGCCAAGAACAAACTACCTACTGAGAGTCTTGCTCAGTTCTTCCTTGTTAACGTTGTATGTTTAAAGCCGGGCAATTGGTTGTATTGTAGTTTTGTATAGTTCGGTAACCGATATCGAGTGGTAGAACCTCCTAATTGCAACAAGTATTAGCTATCGGAGATCTTAGGTCCACTACAACAGAACTCACCATACTATCCTTCCCTTCTTGTAACTGGCCTCCTCGTGTGTGATAATCTTTATCCATCTACTTCAGTCCTAACCCCTTGGGGCTCGTTTCGTGTATGTTGAACGTGAGTCCCCCCAGACTTGTAGTTGGAGGAAGAGAGTACTAAAGGGGGCAAACCCAACATAGTTTCGGCGATATACTTTGGGCAGATCGTTGTGATACCAGATGACCAGTCGTGTTCTTCTCTAATGTAGTGGTCTTCAAGCAATCTAAAGTTAATCTCGAGAGGACGATGGCCACTCATGTTAGTGAAAGGGCCAGGTTCTTTCCAGGCGCGTCGGGTTCCTCCTGATCGGAACAAGTTTCACAGCTTGACAACGAAACTAAATAGATTGTGTGCTATCTAATTAAATTTCATTCGTCGTTCAAAGCTCTGCTTAGAGAATCAAACGTCAGCTCAGAGATCTTTTCGAAAACATGTTGAAAGCCATCTCAAAGTACCGATTCTTTCCTGTACAGACTGGAGGCTCTCCTTAACTTCACAAACATCATTGTATACTCAAGACTGTCTTACGATGAAGTATCGTCTGAGTTCATCTTGTGCCCGGCCACTTCGCTCAAATTTACTGTTTGGCGGCAATGGATCTCTTGAAGGCCGCCGATCGCTACAGCTTTTCGATTCGGGCATCTTCCTGCAAAATCCAAGTTACCCATTGTCTTTATGGTATTGCTTTCCCTGTATGAAATTGAATTACTTGCCAATACCGTTGCGGTGTGATTTGAGCAGTGGTTTTGGACCGGTTTCAAGGTTAGCCGTAACATGACCCCTGAACCCTCCCGCCGGTATGCAACTCGCCCAAGCTATGGTTTCTATTCTCAGTATCTTGGTCAATCTGAGTTATAGTTTGCCTTATGCGTTGTTTAAAACGTGTCGTTGAATAGAGCCGTCGATTCCGAAACGGCTTGGTAAGGGGTTGAGGTCGGGACCCTACAAGAGATCGAGTCTGAGTAGTTAGCTCATACATCCCGCTGTAACAAGCACTAGATACCTCTATAGAGTTGCCGATTTATCCAGAAATTTTCGAGTCGTAGAAGTTGATCTGGGTGGCGTAGATAAGCAACATAGGGTGTCTCCTCCTTTGGCCGCCGTTGGCTGTAGTGCATTGGTTTAACCAATAGCTGCTTTCGGTGCAGCATTACCCTGTAATATAGTACTTCAGCTAGATCTTTTTTCTTTTCTAACTGCTAAAGCTCGTGCCTGGATTTGGAGTTCGTGGTTGGCGTTCTCATAGCTATATGCTCCGATTCTTCGTCCCTGATCATGCTTTCAACACGCAGACCAACTAGTTCTTCTTCGATCCTCTTTATTTGCCGTTGCTTGAACAGATAGGCAATTGCGCGGGCTTGCCGGATGATTCGGAGCGTATCTTGGTCTTGATAAAGACAGTTCTAGGGAAACAGTCGTTAGCCATAGTATTACAGACCGAATGGATGAAGGGAAAAGGCTCTTTCGGCCAAAGGTGAACCTGCTTGATTATCATTGGGAGATAACACTTAGACGCTTGTAAGCTACCTATTATCGTGACAAATAACCACGTTTGGTGGTTAAGAAGAGAAATGCTTTCAAGATCGATTCGTGTCTGACAGCAAATACATCGATTACAAAGACACAAAATCCGCCCAAGTTCCAATTGCTTCGGTGGGGTGTTACAGGGCCTCAGTCAACCGCTTTGCAGTACCTACGCGCTGCAGGCACCCGGCCACCCCAATCCCTTCAATATTATGTTTTTTCTTCTTCCAAAAGGATTGTTTTCTTCATCTCAACATCTTGTTTGCTTTCTTCATATCACGCCGCTAGAAATCTATTCTGTTTATTGACCTCTTTAAGAGGTACTTCCAAAAGTGTCGCCCCTAATAGAAGATCTTAGGTATGTTCCTTTGCCGCAATCACGACATATAACTGACAGCTAAGACCAGGATCTCCCTTGACTTAAGTTTTTCTCTGCCAGATCTTCAGTTCTATCGAGAAATCAGATTACAAGCAGAAACCCGACAATCTATACCACGGCTCTAGCTAGAACTGGAAGCAACCAGCGAACACCTTGCTACATATGTTATTACAAAGTCCTTTGTCCAGCCAGCCATGTTTCACTAGGATATCGGCCAGTCTTATCTATAACCTTCTAATCGAATCTACCAGTCTCCAACACGAAGTTGACAACACGAGTGTCCTGCTCGAACCAACAGTATGGCATTAGCCATCGATCCAGGGTTGGATCGATTGCTTCACCAGCTGAGAGGAAATCCTCACAGGCGCAAGGGCTACTGTTACAACGCTAAAATTCCTAGTTGGATCCTGTACGACGATCTAATCTCTACTCAGATCTGCTCTCTCTTACGGAAGCTCCTTCGTTCTAGGCGGACACCGAGTGCCACTCCCAAGAACCATGAGGGACCTAGGTTCCCGCGGCATCTCTCGTACACAAAGAACTTGCGGGTGCCTAACCATTTATTCAACTCGACTATCCCTTTCTCAATGTCCAGCTGCCAGTGTAGTAGCTTCCTGTCTCTTTCTCTTTTCATACTCGACTTTATTGAGAGACATGGGGGCATCTGGGTCAACCTCAGCCCTTCTATTGAGTACGCTGGATCAACCAAGGTGACAGGCCACTGGTAAGGCGTACTGGAGACATTGTCATGTGTTCTTGGTACGAACAGGTCCAGATTCAGATCTTTGACCAAGGTATGCTCATAATGTCTACTTCCTATAAATATTAGAGCTAGAGCCGGTTATACCAAGTTTCATGTACTGATACCGCCTCTAGTCCCCTTCGATTATAATGTTCCGTCTCTTCATCCCGAATGTGCCTTGACCCCTATTCAACAACTTCAAACGCTCATTAAACCGCACCTTTACTATAAAAGCGAATTCAACAAGTTCTGCAGGAAAGATTCTTTCCAAAACCCTTCTAATCGAACCCATCATATCAAGAAGCCTCTGTCCCTGGTAACAAGAGCTATGTGCAAATTGTGTATTTGTCCAAGACATAAAACCTCAGGTTCAAATATGGAAGGTCGGCATGGTTAACTATCGCTGCATCATCAACCGACATCGAAAGACTCAGAGTTCATTTTCCTGGCTCTCAGCTTATTTTAATAGGTCTAAGAGTACGAGGTTTAAGCCACATCCTCTGGTGCGTTCCGGATGCGTATGAATAAGTAAGACACTTTTCCTTGGGAAGGATCTTGATTATTCCAAAGCCTAAAGGACCACATAGAAGCCTGCAGCTAATACGTGGCAACGGTACGTTTATCCCCTCTAAGATATGGCAAACGTTGTATTGAAACACCTTCATCGATAGGTCAGAACGAATACTCCATCCCTTGGTTGGTGGACGAGTCCTTAAGTATCTTCCGACCGTACTCAGCATCACAGAAAGACGCAGTAGTACCGACATCTACCAACCCGTTCGATCGTTCCGTTGGGTGTTCAGGCTATATTTTCAACAGCAGCTTTGGAACGAAAGTCTATGCCCTCCAGTCATGCACGGCAGATATGAGACCACCAATGCTTCAGCAAGGTCAGCCAGCACAAGTTACATAGTTCCTCTTCCTCTTCATATAACAAATCCACTAATATCTCCTCGCCAAGCTCAACTACTCGTGTCAATCGATGAGTCTCACATTGCTGCCAACCGAAAGGACGATCTCAACTCCACCGCCGACTACCACTTGACTGTCTCGAATTCCCACTTCTCCTTGCGCCCTCTCACTCCGTTACTCTCATAGACCAAATGTGAGAATTAGATACAGTAATGGTCTCAATGGTCCCAGGCGTGACTGGGGCAGCAATCGAAACCTCAGCATAGGTTCATGCTACAATCCACGTATGAGCCCTGGCAGTTCGGGTTGAGCTTTGTGGTAGAGCCTCGTTCAACTACGGAACCTCATGGTTCTATCCTATGGACATTGCTCCCGCAACTGTCTCACAAATGGAATGAGCTTATTTGGTAAGTTCTTCAGACGAGCCATGACTAGTTTTGCTCAGTGCCTAACTGTTCATATCAGAGACTCTTGCACGATTCTTCAGTCTACCGCTCGAATATCACAAAAACGTGCATCACACCTAAGTAGGATTCTATCCCTTAAATATGAAAGTTGCTGACCATTGGCGGGATGTAGCTTTCGCGACTCCCCCCTTTCGGATTTCCTAGCGTCAGATATACCCGCCTTTCTGGCTTTTCCATGACAACATCGAAATCTTTCGTGCGCCGCTTTACATCGCAAATACCACAGTCAGTAACCATATAGTTCTATCCAATGACAACCTGTCTTTGTTCTGGTGTCGTTTTGGCCTAGGTCGGCCCGAGTTCTTGCGCGACTTCCAGGGTCATCGTGTTCTCCAGGTGTCCTGACAGTTGATCTCTTCTTCCCTATAGTCAGGGGTAATTGATGGATTTTTGGGCTCTGAATGGACTACATCATAAGTGCTTGCCGAATGGGTTAGTGGTAACACGCATCATGATTTGGGAGCCTCTAGACCGTCTTCTCCATTTGGGTCCAGGCCTGTCAACTCGTATGTGGTAAATCGGAGCGGTAGAAACTTCGCATACATCTCATACTGGACATTAGTCTTCTCGGACATATACCAAGATCATTCTTGCTACTCAGTTGTTGTTTTGTTCTCCAAATAGTTAATTTTCAAGCTCTTCGAATGCAGGCCAAATGATGTCAACAGATACTAATCTATACAGTAATGTATAACAATGAATATATAAAAACAATTAGAAACCATGACTCGATACACCAGATGCTATTTCCTATACGAGTTTGAGTCATCAGTAAAATTACCCGGCCACTGGATGAGGAGTCCTACTATATTTTTTATGCTACGAGACCTACCCTACAGTCGTTGCATTGTCAGATGGTGTTTATATGAGCATATGGGATTTGCCTAAAAACGTCCATATCGGCCGGAGAAACTTACCAAGTGGTGAATACTAGAAAATTCAATGCTTATAATTATATCTGCCGTCAAATAGTTCAATTGTTTCTTTAGTGGTGGAAAAGTAAATGAAATGGGAGCCGGTTTAGAGTATTCAAAGACACTCAGTAAGATTAAGTGCACAGATAGATAGATATATGCTAAAATATCATCTAAATAAAACAAACCGACTCGTCGTTCTCGTCACTTCTATATTTAACCGCTAACTTTCTTAATACGTTGGTTACTTTACCGTTTAATAAGGCATGTCGTTACATGTGAAAGACAGCTTATTAACACGCTGTTAACGTGGCATTTCAGAAGTCCCACATGCGTTGTGGCTGAGCGTGTCCTCTTATCTTATCAGTTCAAGCAGGTTCGCTGGAGCCTACTGTCAGTTGGGAGTTGGAGGGGAGCCTGGGGGAAGCTAGGTACTGTTAGCTACCTAGAGGGCAGCTTGCGACACGCGACGTCTATCGTCAATCAACTCTCAATTGCAGATAACTTCAATAATTCCCAAGTAACAGGAATGCCGCGACGTCCGCCAGCTGTGGACGACTATGCGTCTGCGGTACCACATGTACAGCTCTCACCAGCTCCAAATCGCTTAGGAACCTTGCGCTAACATCCGTCCTAGGTCATCCTCGCCTCTTCTGACGCTGAGTTCCTCGACCAACTGATCCCCGTCCTTAAAGATGCTACCCATTCAAATCGAACACCTCTTTTGACCCAGTGTCTAAGCCGATACTATGAAGAGCGAGAAGCTGAGATCGAACGTATTGGTCTGACCCGCCACGAGGAGTTTCTTGATTCCATCAACCATTTACAAACTGTCCGCGCGGAAACCGTTACTTTGACACAAGAGATCTTGAGTTTGAACGAATCGATCGCTACTAGCACAAAGAAGTTGGCCACGCAAAAGGAAGCCCTGGTCAACACTTCAGCTGTACGACAGAATATTGCCGACGCCACCAGTGCTTTGAATGACTCTCTCACCATCCTCCGTGCCGTCAACAATGCACACGATCTTGTCCGCCGCAAGAAATACTATGCCGCTCTTAAATCGCTCGACGACCTCCAAAATGAACATCTTGTCCCCATTATCCAAAACCGCTATTCTACGCAGCATCGGCTGGCCGATGTCATACAAAAATCGATACCCGCGTCGCAAAAGGCTATTTCGGAAGCTGTCATGACGGACTTGAATACATGGTTGTTCCGCATTCGAGAAACATCCCAATTCCTGGGCGAGGTCGCATTTTATCATACCGAAATGAGGAGGACCCGACAGAAGAAGAGGGTGGAAGATGATCCGTTTTTGGCCAATTTCAAGTTGAACTCGGCTATTGAGCTAGTCAGCGACGAAAACGAGGACTTTGACGTGTTGAACAATGAGGAGTTACAGGTTGACTTCTATCCTTTGCTTGAGGCACTCCATATTCATGAAGCGCTGGGTCAACTTGACAAGTTCCGGTCAGAATATGGTGCTACACGACGTCAACAAAAGGACCTGCTGCTTCCTTCATTCATTGGTCTTTTGGCCGAAGATGAGCAGTCTTTGAGTAGTTTGCTGGAAGGAATAGCAGGATTTGCCATTATTGAAAAGGCGACAATGCAGCGGGTTCCGCATTTGCGCTCAGCGAGTGATGTGAGAGCCAAACACCTATTCGCCCCCTCTACTTATACTAACGTGGTCCAAAACAGGTGGAAGAGTTGTGGGATTCCATGTGTACGGCTGTAATCAACCTGACCTCGAAAGGGCTGGGCGATGTCGAAGATGCCGAGGCCCTGATCAAGATCAAGACGATCATAGCTCTCTTCATCCAGACAATGGAGGTAAGAAATGCGCTATCCCCCAATGTCCGGCATGCCGCGTCATGACTATTGCTAAAACTTATTCAGGGCTGGGGATATTCAGTGACAGCGTTGGATAACTTCCTTCTCAAATTATTCGACAAATATGCGGAGCTTTTGAAGAAACGATTTAGCGAAGACTTCCATGAGGTAGGCTTCTTCCTGCAATGACCGTGTCGTTACTCACATGTTGACAGATAGTATCCACGGATGACTACATGCCAATGGCCATCAACAACCCCGAGGAGTATGAAAAGGTGGTCAACGTTAGTTGGTTCTCTCAAGAAAAGCCAACAGACCAAATTACGTACGTTTCTACATCCAGCTTACAATATAGTCAACTAACAGAGCAGATACCCTTGCGTACTCCCTTTCTCGCAGATGTACCCCCTGTGTTGCATAGATATCCGCAACTTCCTAAACCAGTTCTATTTCTTCTCTGACGACCACTTCCAACACCCTACTGTTATTGACGAAACGCTCAGAAAGGTAATTCAACCCCTTCGGTAGATGGCTGATTGCTCACACATATTGTCCCAGTCCCTCGACGAACTTCTTACAGAAAAGGTCTGTAAATCGCTTGTGGAACGCCTGAGTTCTCAATACCTGGGCCAGATCGTCCAAATCCTCATCAACCTCGAGCACTTCGAGATTGCCTGTCGAGAGCTTGAGCAACTGCTTATCCGGGCGCGTTCCTCGACATCAGCAGGCGGCCCGGTCACGCTCAAGGCTACTGACGCATTCCGCGACAACAAGAAGACGGCTGAGAAGCGAATCTTCGAGCTGGTCAACTCAAAGATTGATGACTTGATCGATACAGCAGAATACGAGTGGTATGTTGCAATCATGAGCCCTCCAGACATTGCCTAACCGTTTTGCAGGACCGCGTCAACGGTTGAGAAGGAACCCAGCAACTACATGCAGACTTTGACGAGATACTTGTCCAACATTATGAACTCGACTTTACTTGGTCTGCCTCGCGAGATCAAAGAGCTCATTTACTTTGACGCACTGAGTCACACCGCCGAGAAGATTCTGGTAGGCAGTCATGTTCCCAATCTGTTGTCTGCCACTAACCGTACCAGGCCCTCCCTCTTTCGAACGATGTAAAGCACATTAACCCCAATGGCGTGACAGCCCTTGCACAGGATGTGGACTATCTTGTCCAGTTCGTCAGCAGTCTTGAGAATGGACAAATGCTCCGGGAGAACCTTGATGAGTTGTCACAGACCATCTCCCTTCTGCAGACTGACAATCAGGACGAGTTCTTCGACATATCCACGCGCAACAAGAAATATGGACGTGTCAATGCTCTTAATGGACCCATGTTGCTAGAGAAGTATGCGCAGCCCACCTACTGCTCAGTCCAGACTACTGACAAAGACAGATTGACACCCGTTGTGGCGAGTCCCGCTAGAAGCGCACCGCTGGCTGGGTTCTCATCGAGATTTGGCATAGGCCGATCATGACAGCATCGCGAATTATAATGACACTGGCGCAGGCGTTTTACGGCACTAGGAAATGGAAGCAATATAACGAGAGCAAGTTTTCATGATAAGAAATAGGAGGTTTCTCTCAACTAAGTCTATCATAAGTTTATCGTAATAATTCCATAAGCATCACTCGCCTTTATGTTCTTAAGCGGTGTGCCTTAGCCTTCATAGAAAAACACCAGATACTCCATAACCCTTTGCATGAACCACAGCTGTGATCCTGCTAAACGTACATGATACGTATGTTTTCTAGCGCGATACAGCGCTCGTTGACCACGCCAATTGCTCGAGTGATTGGCAAAGGTGATAGTTCAAGTCATCCTTTGTTGACGTGTGACAGCATGCTCAGCCCCCGACAATCATCTCACATTAGTAGTTGGCACAACTTATTGAATCCTCAAGTTAGAGGGGAGTAAACTTGGAATCATGAGACCAGGTCTACTGCTCTCCAAATTCCTCGTTAGGCATTGTAGGCTGCAAATTGGTCAGTACGGCACGACTGTAGATGACGGGATATTGATGCTTACTTGCTGAGGTGCCATGCCGGGATACGGGTACATGTCACCCATGGCTCCGTAAGGGTTCATGTTGGGTTGCTGGGCTTGCCCATAAGCGGCCTGAGGATTAGGCACTGATTGGTCGGGGTACATGTTGGCCGGGTTGCGATAGTCTTGCTCAGGAGCGATGCCATGGCTAGGCATGTATTCAGCACCCATTGGATGACCTGGGTTAGGCGCCTGTGCCATGGGATGCTGTCCTGGCATCTGAGCCTGACCAGCTGGCAATGGTTGAGCAGCAGCAGTCTGAGTCGCCCTCTTGGCGTGGGAAGAGGCCTCTTCACGAGGAACAATATCGATCAGGAAGTCGAACATGTCAGACTTTGCCAATGCAGATGCAATATCGGAGCGCTGAAGAGTTCTGCGCTTGTTCTCCTCAGCATGAATCCATGCCCTCATTGTCAACTCTGTGATGAAGATATCGCATCCTTTAGCGAAGAGAATGGGCGCTTCAGCAGAAATCATCTTGACTTCGGGATCGGCCTTCATGACCTTCTTGATACGGGCCAGCGGGAGTTGGTGGATCTTGTAATCATGGCTATCATTTTCGAGGTGTGAGATGGTATGTTGCCAGTAGGTCGTGAGAATGTCTTTGTACTGGCCGGTTAGACCTTGATGGGCCTACATCAAGTCGCAATCAGCCTTCCATGCGCATGTTTATCATGACGGAACATGATACGTTGAGTTTCGACTTACATTGGCCCAGGGGCCGGTATACAGCTCACTTGGCGCGAAGCCTTGCGACGCGAGCTAGATGTATTGTCAGCAGAATATCGAGATCAAGGTTGAAGCAATCGCGCGACTTCAAAAAGTATGCGATGGCAACAACCACAAAGCGCATGGCATACATGAGCGGAGGCACCTAGAAATCATGGTTAGATGTCATGACACGTTGAGATTTGGAGGGGTATTAAGTTGGTGATGGATGCGCGCGTGAGTGAGCTGCTTACCGTAATGTCCACCTTGGCTGGGATCATAGACAGGTCTTTGACGAGTCTGTTGCGCCGCTTGGGGGTTTTGAGGGTCCATCTTGTTAGAAATTTGTCAAGCGATGTTTGGGCTTCAAAAAATGATGAGGGAAAGCCTTGTTTTATAATATCGTTGGGTTTGAGGCCTGACACCTTAACTTGAGCTTCAGTAATATGTGTGGATCGCGTTGGAAGGTTTGGTGGTGGTGGTGGATGGGCATGAAAACAATGACGAATTAGGTACAAGAGTTGGGCCAATGTCTAGGAAGTCAGTGGGGAAAGTGTGTCCTTAGAGGCTTAGTCAAATCCAGAAGGTACTACTCTGGACAGCGGCTGGCGACTACCAGCAAATAACAAAAATGCTGGCTTCTAAGCTCCAGAGGCGTAAAGTGCCTAAATGGCCCAAGATCGGAGTCTCTACGGCGTAAATTGCCAACACACTAATTATGCCTCTCACACTTCCGGTGGCCAGCTTTTCCAACGCCCTGAGATCAATACTGGGGATCAAGAAAGCACGGCCACATTGGCAATCAACAGCCACACAGACAGCCACAACACAGATTCTCCACCTCGGAAGGAACTCGCGTCTCCATAATAATTTTTTCTGCCAGTCTCGAAACTATTTCTTTCGCGCAGCCTCTCGTCCACTTCTCTTTCCTCTTCTCTTCCTTCCGGTCGACAGCAGACCATGACAGACATCTTAGATGATCAGGTCGAGGAGCTGCTGCGCAAGGCTGAGCAGCGCCTGAAAGATGGCTCTGCTTCTGCTATCACAGCAATCACCACCTCCACCGCTGTAGTCCCAGCTTCAGCTGGCGACGCTGTGACATCTGTCACGCAGCAAAAATCTTCCAACAGCAGCAGCAAGAAAGATGGTCTGACTGTTCGAGCACCTCCCCAACCGCTATCGGGACTCAAAGTCAAGGAAAAGGTAAGATACATATCTTTTATTCGCTATTTCACCTGCGCGCTTCATGAAGAAAATTTATCCCAAATTTTTGTGACATGGGACAGTATCCGTTTTGGATCAAATGCCCATGACAACGTGATCCTTTCATATCATAGTTACTCTGACTACTACCCCGCGCAAAATTTTCGTTACTCGTTGCAAAACATGTTTTGAAGCATATGGCTAACAAAATTTGCTATAGTCTACTGCAGGCTCCGACTGGTTCGATCTTCCCAAGACGAACATGACCCCCGAATTCAAGCGAGAGTGGCAAGTCCTCCGTATGCGAGGCATCCTGGATCCTAAGCACCAGAAGAAGGCCCTCCGCGCGAGCGCTCCTGAATACTCCCAAGTTGGCAAGATCATCGAGGGACCTACCGAGTTCTTCAGCGCCAGGTTGACGCGCAAAGAGAGGAAGCAAAACATCCTTGACGAGGTCACTAGGGGTATTGATACTCACAAATTCACCGACAAGTACGCTGGCATCCAAAAGCAAAAGTCAAGCGGAAAGAAGGCGTTTTACAAGAACGTAGTAGCGACACGCCGCAAGCGTAATTAATAATAATTTTATACCTCAATCTCGTTGTCTCTTCCCAATTAGTGATCATGATGTCCCGTCTTGGCTGTGCCGCAAAATTTGCGCTGGACTGTTAAGTGACGCCATATTGTCACCAGCCGGACAGACAGTGATGTTTCAATACTCATGGCGTAATTACATTGAGGTTTTGAGATCATGCTGTATACTATTTATCAAGTAGTATGGTGATGGCAGTTCGTGACACGCAAAGAGTGAGACCAGGTCTTCTTGAAGGTACCTCCTAAAATAAGTTAAAACTGTATGGCCTCAGCTCGGCGGAAAATGAGTGTGTGGGGTTCCAACACATTTGTGTCACTAAACCGGTCAGAACTCTAGACCAAACTGTCTGCTTATGATTGTATAATATTAGTATAAATAAACATGGGTTTCATTGTCTTATAAACTCAGAAATTACAGACTGAGAGAAGATATTTGATAGTAGACGCGCGCTTACGGCGTGTAGCAAATATGTGGCCCGTGCACATACGTTGGCCCGATGTTTTCTGGTTGGCGGCATCTCGAATCAATTTTCGAGCCTCATCGTCGCGACGTCAAGGGACAGGCAAGATGATGCGCCAAAGTATTAGACCCTTGCGGGCTTTCTCAGTATGTTCTATGTTCAGTGAATACACTCAAGTTCCATTGGAGCTAACATACGGTCCAGTCCGAAGTGTCATGGATCGCCCGTCGAACACAGGCATCACTGTACGTTTCCCCACCAAGATTCGCTTTTTGTGAACGAAAATCACCTTGCCGAACGAATTGGTACTAATCGACGTAGGGCTAAGCCAGGAGACCTTGTGCCAAACAAGCCAGAGCCCAGCAAGGATGAACAAGAACCCCGGTTTCCTCGATCCATCCAGGCCCTGCACCTGAAGCCTCTAAAGCGAGAGGCCGAACATGGCATCCCCTCATGCGACCTTCAGCTTCGATCCTTCAGCGTTCAACCCCTCGAATTCTTCTCCGATTTTGCTCTAAGAGCCGCTTACTACCTGGGCCTCCCCGCCTACGGCCCCGTCCCTCTCCCACGCATCACCGAGCGCTGGACTGTCCCACGAGACAACTTTATCTTCAAGAAGTCGCAGGAGAATTTCGAGCGAAAGACACTACGTCGACTCATCCAGATCCGCGATGGAAACCCCGAGACAGTGCAGTTGTGGCTCGCATACCTCCGCAAGCACCAGTTCTACGGTGTGGGAATGAAGGCCAACATGTGGGAGTTTAGCGAGCTGGGCGAGGGCAACAAGATGGATGCTCTACCAGAAGCAGAGAAGGGCGAGATCGACGCCAAGTGGTCACATCTCGGACAGACCAAGACTATTGGAACAATGGAGAAGGTTGAGGAGATTCTTAACCAGCGACGGTTCCGAGAGGCTGCTGGTCTGAGGGTACCTCCTACAACGGAGGCGTAAGAGGAGGGTTAAAACATGATAAAAAGGAAGCGAGATCCTCGTGCTCCGGGAAGAGTAGCCGTCTTTGCTGGAAATCAGAGGTATACTGTATCTATCTTGAGTTGTACAATAGGCCATATAAGGCTTAGGCTTTGTAAAATCAGCATTTTGGAATGACAAAAAGTCAACAAGATTATTTCTATGTCAACGGTGAAATTATTTCCCCTTGGACTAGCCTTTGAGGTCGTCCATGGTATCGGCATATATTTGCTTTGTTCGCATGAACATCAGATGGTGGTGGGCGTGACTTTGCCTAACAATCAACACAATGGTACAACAGTCTTGCAAACTATGTACAAGTTATAGATTAGATTTCCAACATGATGAGACATGTGTCGTATAAATTTACCGTCACTTCTTGAGGTTTTCCCTCATCTCGATAATCTTCAACCCACGTGCCCCGGTAAATGCATACAAGCCTCTTCAATTGACAATTTCGACGTATTAGCGCATCGATTCAATCTTCATGAACTTGAAGACACCATATTAAAAAAATGCCACCAGTAAAAATACCAAATCCTAGGGTTATCTTCTCGGGCATCCAGCCTACGGGCGTGCCTCATCTGGGTAACTATGTCGGCGCCTTACGACAATGGGTTCAGCTTCAGCGCACCGAACCAGATGCCAAGCTCATCTACTCCATCGTAGATCTTCATGCTATCACTATGCCTCAACCGCCGGAGCAGTTGAGAAGGAGGAAGAGAGAGGCATTGGCTGCTTTGTTAGCCATTGGCATTGATCCTGAGAGGGCGACTTTGTTCTATCAGTCTTCTGTAAGTATGGCCTTGTACTTGAAGGCATCTTCTTAAATATGCAGATGCTTCTATATTACTATCAGCTAATGATATACAGGTCCCAGCTCATTCAGAGCTTATGTGGATTCTTAGCTGCACAGCATCCGTTGGATATCTCTCACGGATGACACAATGGAAGGCATGTTCTACCTGACTTCATCACCAACCACCGAGCAAAACCTAACAAACATCAAGAGTAAACTAAATCTTGGTGAGAAGTCCACTATAGACGACAAGCAAGCCGGTTCTCGCCTCAAGCTCGGCCTCTTCTCGTATCCTGTGCTCCAAGCCGCCGACATTCTCGTTCACAGGTGTGTTTTTTGTGGCAAGCGCCATTGATATAGACTAACACTGGACAGAGCAACACATGTCCCTGTTGGACATGACCAGCAGCAACATCTTGAGTTTGCCCGTGAGTGCGTGACAAACTTCAATTCAGCCTACGGCAATCACCTTGTTTCCCCTCAAACTCTCATCCGTAAGCTTTCCTCCTTATCTTCCCCTACCCGATGCTCACAAGGTGTAGCCCCGGTTCACAGAGTGATGTCTCTCAATGACCCAACATCCAAGATGTCCAAATCTCATAAATCAGAAAAGTCACGCATTCTTATCACAGACTCTCCTGAGGATGTCAAGGCCAAGATTGGCTCCGCAAAGACAGATTCCGTCCCCGGCATTACTTACAACCAGGCTGAACGACCAGGAATCTCCAATCTATTGGATATTCTGTCCATCTTTGACGCTGAGGGGAGGAAAGGCGTGGAGCTTGCAGAGCAGTACAACGACATTAGCCCCAAGCAGCTCAAGGATATGGTTACCGATGCCGTAATTGATGGTCTGGCCGGTATTCGTGACAAGTATCTTGAATTGCTGAACAAGGGAGACCAGTATCTTGATTCAGTTGAAAGAATTGGTGCCCAAAAGGCACAGAAGAGTGCCGACGACACCATGCAAATTGTTCGAGATTCCGTCGGGCTTTGAGGTGTTTACAGCGATACAACGTATATTTGCGGATCGTAAGCAAGACATGTAAGAACATGTACGAGTAAATAGACAGTATTGAAACATCATTGGTTTAATGATGCACAAACTCCGTCCAATCTTTTGTCTATGAATCCTTCCAACTCCTGTTCTCATAGCATATTTTATGACGCATAAGCAAAATTGGAGCCTCGCGATGACTGCCAAAAGTCCCTCACAACTTGGTTTGTTGCCCTCGCCCCTCGAAGACTATGAATAAATTATTTTAGTCTCAGACTGGCATTGAAGGTTGGATGAGCTGGCTTACCTGATAACCTTTTTCACGAACACTGCCTTGTCCTGGGCCGATACCTTATCACTGGGAAAGGTCTCGTGTGCAAGCCCCGACTCGAGCCAGCTCTTAGCCGTAGGATACCGTACTACAAGCTTTTTGAGGGGCTCGCTCAACTTATCCAGCTCACTTCTGGATGCGTTGCCACCTAAATTCCTGGCAAGGCTCTGCGCTAATAAAGGACCCAACATTTGCATAGCTTGTTGGGCAATATCGTTGAGCTCTTGTGACTCGTACTTGATACTCACAAAGGTAGACTATCTCAAAGTTAGACGCGAGTGAAATCGGAGAATAGCATTAGTTCCTCTTACCCAAAACTCTGCTGCACTTGTTTTCGGGAGCGGTTCTTTCCCATCCAATACCTCGAGGGTGAAGAGAAAGAAGAATTCGGCTGCGTTGGATGGTTCCAGGCGAAGTAGGGTAATTGGACGTTTATTCAGGAGACGGGTAACGAAATCGATACCGTTCTGCGAAAGCTCCGGGTCTACCTCGTGGCCTGTCGTAAAGTTTAGTGTGTGAATAAGGCACATCATATGACAAGTGACTTACTGGGTAGTTGCTTTAGCAAACCAATCACCCAAAGCACCACTGAATTGAGCATTTCCTGCTGATTCTCCAACCCATCGTGCTCGAGTGAGCTTACGAAAGAGCAAGCTGTTTTCACAAGTAAACCCACTCTTGGTGTCTGAAGACCTTGGTATGTCAGATATTGTGCAACACTGTGAGGTGGTAGTACGAATGGGCCAGGTTCCGACTCAGAGAAGCCACTGCGTAAGACACTGCACACTAGCTCTACAACTTCGCCACTGCCATTAAATGACTCTTGAATCAGGCTAATAATAGACATGATAGTTTCCTGCAGTTGTATAAGCTGAGGATCCACTGCTTGAGTACTGACATTGTCGCCCTCGAGATCGACTGAAAGCTCAAATGAAGCTTGGAGACCTTTGCCAATGCTGGCAAGACATCGAAGAGATTTCAATGCGGTATGAAGAGCCGGATTTTCGTCGGGAGCAGCATACGCACAGTATCGGGGAGGGCCAAAACAGGGGACGGGATTGTCAGGCGGCGACTGTAACAGTTCCAAAGAACGCTGCACATCAGCCTGAACAAACCCAAGAAGTCTTGCACACGCCGAGTATTTTTGGTTTGGATCAGGCATCGCCTGAATAACTGCCGCAATGCCACCTACGACCTTTTCGCTGGCTGCACAGTCGAGTCGTTCTCCAGATACCAGATTTTGATACTCGTTCAAGAAACCATGAGCCTCTGTGTGCAAAGCTCCTCGGCAGGAACCGCACAGCCTTAGTATAGACTTTGCTGCTGCATTTGCCATTGCATGCTCTCCAACAAACCCGAAAATGAAGTTCAAGGCCGGGTGTAGCTCCGCAATATTTCGCTCGAAATATTCTGTATAACGCTCGATTAGAGCAACACAGGTCTGTCGAACTCTAGAAGGGACTTCCCCCTGTCCAGATCGCAAAATTGAGAATAAGGATGACCTGAATACAACCGCAAGCGCGTCATCGCATCTACCGTCGTCACTTGTGCAATCAGCGAGCCCACCGAGACAAAAGGCTGCGGCCTCGAGCTGTAGCCATGCCGATTCAGACAACGCTTTGAGCACCAGGTCTGCGAATGTTGCTACAAGTTCCGGCCCTACCAAGGTATAGACAGATTGAAGCAGATCTACAACATCCTTTCTTGCACTGGAGAAACTCATCCGTTCGTTTGAGTCCCAAGAAAGGAAGTCTTTGGTAGGTGGGTAGACTATTTTCCGCCACGCGTTAGATACAGCTTGCAATGCATGCGAGCGTGCTTGCGGAACCCATGTATTGACTGACTCCGGGTCACTATACATCGAGTCAGTCATAGTCTCGGCATAAGTTAGCCAAAACTCAAGGGCCGGAACAAAGATCCTATCTTCGACAAGATCGCCCTGCGCAGCAAGCAGACCGCACAGATTCGACAGCAGCCTCTGGGATCGACTGTCGTTACTTTGCATCAACCTATCGATTCTGGCTTCGCCGAACGCGAGAATGAGTTGCCCAAACTGGACAGGTTCAAAGTCAAAATCTCCCTGTATCAATTCCTGATAACGGCGCTGAAACCAAGGAGTGTCGAAGAGCTGACTGAGGCTCTCAAGATGTGAATCGGTCAAAAACGGCAAGCAGTTAGACAAAAGGTCTGTCATCAACTCTGCCGATATACTGTAAAGCTCGTCGATTGTGAGGGAAGTAATAACAGCTGTGGTCAACGGTTCAATGGGCTCAGAGAGTCTAGTGTCTCTTGATGATGACTTTTGAGCAAACCACACCCACGACTAGACCCAGATTAGTAACTAGCAGAAGAAAGGACCATATGGTTTACCTGTAGGCACTGGATTGCATCCTCGTGAGCAGCCTCATTTGTAACTTGTGGCGACATGCCGCGACTCATTAAAGCCACTGCGTCAGGCAAGTTTTCGAGAATCGCATCATAGACGCCAATACTATTAAGAGGTCAACAGACGTACCCTGAGGAACAGGGTGGGACAAACTTTTTGGGCGAATTCAAGTTGATCTTGGTAGCTTCTTCCAACACGTTTCTCAAAACCCAAAGAGTAGGTTGTAGCTGCGAGGGGTCCATACGTCCAATAAGAGAAGACGAATCAGGAGCATTTTGAAGAGCGCTTGGTCGGCATGACTGGCCTGAAACCAAACATAGTATGAGGTGATGACAGAAGCTGCCCCAAACTTGATGGAAGTTGAGGAAGAAGGTGGCGAGAGCCGAAGCAAGCTTCCTGGCGACCAGTGGTGAGGTTCCACTGCGAAGAGTATCGATGTATCTTCCTATCAGCACTTCCAGTAGCTCAGCGGCATTCTCAGGGGTAAGAGACGAGCTGCAGAATGTCAGCAAATACACATAAACCGTCTTTTGGGCAGAACGAAAATACCTCTCGTTGTTGAGTTTGATGACGATGGTGAGCGCACCGAAAAACCTAACCTGTTCTTCGGGTCTTGCAAGCAAATCACGAGCAAGGCCCCAAGCTTCTGGAGAATCCTGAAGTCGTGACAGAATAGCTTGTGTTCGTTTAATGATCTCAGGGGGGTTTGGCTGGTACAGAGATAGGATGAGCTACAAACAAGTCAGTAAACTAATTGGATTCTCTGCCTGGTAGGAAAGCAGATCCAGCTTGGGTTTGGTTCACGCACACTCTCAACCTCTGGTATTGACGTTGGGATCTGATCTTCAGCCATGATGAAAATCACCAATGACCAATTAGAGGCTTTGCTCCCGGTAGTGCTGGCAAACTTTCTCGAGTACCGACGGAAACAGTGAGACGTTGGAAAGGGATGCCCGACAGCACTCAAACAACGGTCGGCTTGACTCTTGCTGTCGTCGACAAGCTCGCGTTTCAGAAGACGGGAATAGATCACAATGATCTATTCAATGCTGGTGACTTTCAGATAGCTGAGTACCATACAAAGACAGATAAGTTTTTCAAGAATCACAAATATGAGAAAAGGAGCCTGGTATCACGCCCCTTGCAACTCTCTTGGAAAATCTCTGATGACTCTGTCCGTACATTTGTTAGAAGGGGGTGAAGAGATACAGAAAGGTCATACCTAGAGATGAGTTGCTCTAACTTTGTATACTGGAAGTCAAGGTCTTCTGGAAATGCCTACAAGGTAGGTAGGTAGTTGTGTCGAAGTATTACACGACTGGGTCAAAGTGCAGTTTTGTTGCCGGGATTGTTGCTAGGGTACCTATCTACCTTAATGCACAGGACCCTTTGACGAGGGTTTGGTAGACAAGACAAGAAATATCGGTGTGTCAAGTACTGAGGCTGCCTAAGATAGAGTGGCCTCACAATAAAAATAAATCGATGCTCGAAAGGGCCGCTTGTCCAGGTTAGAGGCTTAAAACACCCTGGGCGTGGTAAGATATTGAGAGCCTAAGCAAAGCCAGGCCAGTCGCGGAAAGGGTACATGTACCTGAAGTGGGGTACATGGGAAGCCTGTCACGATGATGGTGACTTCCATCGAATTAGGCATGGATTTTAACTGCAGAAAGTACTTCCTCTTAGAGGCAATGTAGCTTTTTCTGACTGATTCCCACTTGAACAGTGTAGCAGCTTACTGAGCTAATTCTTTTACTTCAGGGCAGTCAATGAGTGACTGTTCGATTGAGGAAAGCGGCTTCCTTCGGGGCACCGGCCATTTAGAAGATCCGCTTGCTCACTCGGTTTGCCCCGCGCCACCCAGCATGAGGAAGGTGTGTTACATAGCGGGTACAGGTTATGGCAGGTAGGTAGGTTGGGTTAGTGCGTGTGTCCATGATTGACACCCGCATTTCTTGACGCATCTCAATCTGTGATCTTATACATCAACTCTGTCTTGTACAGAAACAATAATATTTGCTTTTTGGAGATAACTTGTCTACATAGGTACCACAGCTCTTCATTGTTTTTACTGCAATTTTTCTATCAAGGTGAGCAGGCCAACACATCAACTCCTCAGAGCCATGACTCCATCTCCGAGCCCCTCACTCTACTCCTCATCATGACACTTCATTATGATACAGAGCTTCATTCTTCCTCCATATCTGCTTTGAGAACCAACCCCTCTGCGGGATACTCAATGGCTTCTTCTTCGTCTTCATCGCATTCACTTTCATCATTTAAGCCCTGTGATATCTAAGTCATATCATTGAACATACACTGACACCCCTCTCTGAAGTCACCGGAACATTGAGCTCCCAACTTACTCAATTGATTCACCTACTTCATCCCAGTTCGTCTCCTCCCTCTTGAGGTGTGTTTGTTTCGTGCGTCTGATTTTCAATGGTTTTCCAGACTGCGACCTCGCTCCTCCGTTCGGCACCTCGTCGACTAGCTGCAGCTTCACGCTTATCGTCACGCCGCTGGATCTCATCTGAAACCATGGCCAAACTCGATTCTACTTCCAGGCTCACCCACCTGAGGGGATTGATGAAGGAGCGTAACGTCCAAGTTTACAGTAAGTATTTGAGCTCGCTGATGCTGTCTGTTTAAGAAAGAGCATTACCAACAACGGATCACAGTTATTCCCTCTGAGGACAGCCACTCATCTGAATACATCGCAGAATGCGATGCCAGGAGAGCTTACATCTCGGGATTCACTGGCTCTGCTGGATGTGCCGTTGTGACCATGGAATCTGCTGCCCTTGCTACTGATGGCCGTTACTTCAACCAGGCCGCATCTCAACTCGACGACAATTGGACACTACTTAAACAAGGCCTTCAAGATGTTCCTACTTGGCAGGATTGGTCCGCCGAACAATCGTCTGGTGGGAAGAACGTGGGAGTTGACCCGACTCTTATTTCTGGCTCCACAGCCAAGGGCCTGGCTGAAAAGATTCGAAAGAACGGCGGTGCCGAGCTCGTTGCGGTTGATGGAAACCTCGTTGATCTGGTTTGGGGCGATGAGCGTCCTGCCCGTCCCTCAGAAAATGTCATCATCCAGCCAGACGAGCTCGCTGGAGAGTCTGTGTTGAACAAACTCAACAAGGTTCGCCAGGAGATGGGAAAGAAGCATTCTCCTGGCTTTCTTGTTTCCATGCTGGATGAGATTGCGTGGTTATTCAATCTGCGTGGCAGCGACATACCTTACAACCCCGTATTCTTTGCCTATGCCACGGTCACACCCGATACTGCTAAGCTTTACATTGATGACTCTAAGTTGAGTGATGAGTGTCGCTCTCATCTCACTTCGAACAACGTCGAGATCAAACCATACGACGCTATCTTTGAGGATTCTCAAGCACTTCACGCCGCTGTTGCCGCAAAGAGCAAGGCTGATGATAAAGCCCTCAAGGGAAACTTCCTGATCTCTAACAAGGGCTCATGGGCACTTAAGCGAGCTCTTGGAGGTGATTCTTCGGTTGATGAGATCAGAAGTCTGATTGGTGACGCAAAGGCCATCAAGACCGAGGCTGAACTCAAGGGTATGAGGGACTGCCACGTGCGGGACGGTGCTTCGCTCATCCAATATTTTGCTTGGCTCGAGGATCAGCTGGTGAACAAGAAGGTTACACTTGATGAAGTCCAGGCTGCCGACAAGCTTGAGGCACTCCGCAAAGAAAAGAAGGACTTTGTTGGCTTATCTTTCCCGACTATCTCCTCTACTGGTGCAAAGTGAGTACATCGGTCATTGGTGTTGAGACATCTGCCATCTATAAAACCCGGTTATCGGCCCGTGCTATGAAGCTTTACTGACCATTTATTTACAGCGCTGCGATCATTCATTACGGCCCCGAGCGTGGAAATTGTGCCACGATTGACCCCGAAGCCATCTACCTTTGCGATTCTGGTGCTCAATACCGCGATGGCACCACAGACACCACTCGAACACTGCACTTTGGAACACCAACGGATGCTGAGAGAGAAGCATACACTTTGGTTCTGAAGGGACACATCTCTCTGGACCAAGCCATCTTTCCTAAGGGAACGACTGGCTTTGCCCTTGATAGCTTGGCAAGACAACATCTTTGGGTAAGCAGCCATTGAGAACATATCAGCTGTCATACCTAACACTATGATAGAAAAAAGGACTGGATTATAGACATGGTACTGGGCACGGAGTCGGATCATTCCTGAATGTCCACGAAGGTCCCATTGGCATCGGCACTCGTGTCCAATACGCCGAAGTGGCCCTTGCTCCAGGAAACGTATTGTCCAACGAGCCTGGTTACTATGAGGATGGAAAGTACGGCATTCGAATCGAGAATATGGTTCTTGTGAAGGAAGTCAAGACTAAGCACTCCTTTGGTGACAAGCCTTTCTTGGGCTTTGAGTATGTCACCATGGTACCTTACTGTCGAAACCTGATTGATACGACACTGCTCACTTCGGAAGAAAAGGACTGGCTGAATGCCTACAACGAGAAGGTCCTTGAGAAGACACAAGGCTATTTCGATGGTGATGACGTGACAACGGCCTGGCTCAAGAGAGAGACAGTGCGCATCGATTAAGCAATGAAATCGGTACCCACAGCGCTATAGACGTACAAAGGTAGCTAGTATAAATGTTGCAAGGAAAGAGGCGGTAAACAATGGCCTGTTCTTGCTCTTATTCCAGATTGAGCTATTCTTCAACAGCTTTTCAATACCAAGCGTTCGAGGAATATCCAAGCCCCAACGGGAGGCAAGCTAATGATGTGAGACTAAAATCGTGCAAGTAGATAAGGTGAAGATGACTTACATGAATGGAAAAAGCAATTACTCCTGCAAGAAACGCAAGGGTTCGTGAAAAGAGGGCGACTACAACCCCGACTCCAAATCCTAAGGACAGTTATGAGCTTACCGTTCGCTTCAGATCACGAAGGTAGGGTAACATACCAGCAATACTTCCGCTAGAAAGCTGACGGACCGTATCCGGAGAAACATCAAAAGAGCGGTTTCGTCGTGGAGGTCCTGTAGCAAGGGTGGGTGCATCACAGCGGATGACAGGTCGTGTTGCAACGAAAGCTCCGATGCAAGTCGCAGGGGCAATGCCTCGGCTCATGGCTCGAAGAGCTATTCTAGAGTTGAATGCACGATACATTGTGTTTGGTATAGCTCGTCTTGGGTTGATTGAGTCAATTGTTGATTTGGAAGTTTAGAAGGTAAGGTATTAATTATTAACTCAAGGTCAGAAACAGAAAGTAAAGGGAGCTTAGTGTGTTGCCTATTACGTCAGTGACACTGGTCTCCCCGTCATGAGCTCCCAGCCAATGGCTAATCAGCGTGGGTTAAACAAAGAAATTCCACGTCCCTGGAAACCGACATATCAAAAGGAAACCTTTGGTAACAAGACAAACAGGTAAATTGGTGATCGCTCATCGCATATTAGATAAACAAAACCGCTGTTTCCACCGACTGCGAGTGCCAAAATTCGTGCAAATCAGAACACGAAGCAATAAATAAAGCAAATACGACAGTAGGTATATCTCGAAGCGCCCAACGCCGTTCGCACTCCCAAGCCAAATTCTTAACAGTTCCTATCCAGGTTTCTTTCACTCTTTTTTTGTCCGTGATGAGGTCCCCTAACCCAATCCACCCCACATACCGCGTATCCGTCTTGCTAGTTGAATATCCTTCTGCATAATTGTGACACGCTTGGCGTGGATGGCGCAAAGGTTGGTATCCTCGAACAGGTGAACCATGAATGCTTCGGCAGCTTCTTGAAGAGCCATAATCGCTTGACTTTGCCAGCGCAGACCCGCGTCGGCAGGACGCATCGATAGTGCGATTTCTCGGACCTTGGGGCTTGGTGTTAGTGACTGATCGCGTATAGAATTGAGGTTGGAAATGGCTAACCAGTCGTGCAAATGGAAGCTTTCGGAGGAGGAGTTTAGTGCCACTTTGATAATGTCGAATTTCGCGAAGTGCGACAGTGCCGGGACGGTAGCGACGCTTTGCGCGAACGGGGACGGGATCACCAGCTGCAGATATGTTTAGTTTATTTGCTCCTCAGGGTATAATTGGGTATTTAATTTTCGTACCTTGAACAGCACTTGGCCGCGACTTGCCAGCGCCTGAAGCTCTGGATTTCTTGACGGGAGGCATCGAAGGAGCGTATAAGGACAAAGAGCGAGGATGGTCCTAAAGCTTGCGAATCTTATAGCAATATGAATATGTAGAAAGGATTAAAGCAAACGTTGCCTTGCACCAAATGCTCGGATTTGAAACTATGCAATTAGATTTACCATGAAAAAAAGATTATTAAAGGTGCAGGAGACAACCGAGAGTGGTATAGGATCGCAGGGTGGGAAGGAAGGACCACCACCGCGACTGTGAGTGAACGCGCTTCCCAGCCCCGCGATTTTCTTTAATTGAAATTGCAGCCACAGTTTCGCGTGATGCACAGCCACAAGTTCTGCACGGCCACTCCACTTCCTCCTGTAGGTAGGTAGATTCCAGATCTAGAGACACGGTCCTGCGTCCTTCCGTTGACCCCCGGAACAGTGGGGGGAAGGTACGGTACCGTAACGTGGCTCGTCATATAAGCCTGTTCCACTTACCTGTCTACCTACCTACACATCACTTACATACAGAAAGGCATTGACATTAACAACGCCCGATATTGAAACCGCCCCGATGGATCAAGTAATGGATGGAGGTCGCTTGCCTCTTGAGGAGTGGTTCTGGGAGATGCCAACATGCACTCGCTGGTGGACAACTGCTACGATTCTTACGAGCGCCCTGGTTCAATGCCAGATGGTGACGCCTTTTCAGTTATTCTATAGTTTCCGGGCCGTGTTCGTGAAGTCGCAGGTCAGTATTGATTGCTCTTGGGTCTTCTCTCTTTATTCAGCAGGCTATATGTCTGTGATGGTGCCGGTTATGCTGACAAGACCCCTCCTACAGTATTGGCGACTGTTGACGACGTTCTTATACTTCGGCCCTTTCTCGCTCGATCTGCTCTTCCACGTCTACTTCCTTCAGCGGTATTCACGACTTCTCGAAGAATCTTCGGGTCGATCCCCTGCACACTTCTCGTGGCTACTTCTCTATTCAACAACCTGCTTGATCGCCATGTCACCACTCGTTTCGATGCCTTTCCTCGGCCACCCGCTTTCCTCGACTCTCGTGTACATTTGGTCGCGAAGAAACCCCGAGACTAGACTCAGCTTCCTCGGCTTGCTCGTGTTTACTGCACCATACTTGCCCTGGGTTCTGATGGCCTTCAGCCTTGTGTTACATGGTACCATTCCTAAAGACGAGATCATGGGTGTTGTAATTGGGCATGTCTGGTACTTCTTTTCAGATGTCTACCCTCCTCTGCACAACGGATCTCGACCTTTAGACCCTCCTAGCTGGTGGAGGCGCTTGTTTGAGGCTCGTCCTCAAGCTGAAGTGGATGATAGTACAAACGAAATTCTTGTCGCTGATGCTAGAGGAGCAGCGCCTCACGAGCTGTGAAATTTGAAGGAGGGATAGGCAACGGCAGTCTACTGGAGAATATTGGTGTGAAGCCGGGCTCACAACAGCTCAATGATGTTTACCTCGATTGTTTTTATTGTTTGGCGTTGAATGGTCAATATTATGGAAGCATTACACAGGATACAGACGTTAGGACTGTGGATGGCGTTTGTTTATTTCAGCGTGGAGATTAAAACAATAAATTGTCTTTATCACTTGAAAGCAGGATGGTATTTCGATGCCTTCTACTATGTACAATCATGAGGCTATCCAGCCTGTCATGATATGACATGGGCTAACGCACTTCCCGTCTGCTGCCGAAATGATCGCCAAATTGGGCACCAAGTTTTGCAAAGCCCCTAGAAGGTCTGGCAATCCTATAGCCGGTCCTTTGGAGGCTCGGCCTTGAAAGGCTTGTGATTGTGATGTGTAACAAGATCAGTCTGACTGCAACTAAGTTGGGTTTTAGTGCAACAATCGGTGCTGACGTCGCTCGCTAGCTTTGGCCGAACATTCCATTTGACCCCGCCGTCATGGATGGAACCTTTGAGATCCAGTGGTCTGTCCTATGGTCCATGGTACAAAAAGAGCTTTGGACCCTCAACTTTTACAAGCTTCAAATAGCTCCCAACTGCTGACACCTTGGCTTTTACAACGTCATATTCTTCTAATCCTCTTCTTGGCCTATCTTTTCACTGTTTGAATCACAACTCTACTACACAGCAACCATGCGAGCTTACTTCTACGATGGTCTTCCAGTACGTATACCCTCATCTCGCTGCCCGACCTATCGACTAACAAAAAGCCACAGGGTGACCAGCGTCTCCCCCACAACTCTGGAAAGCCCGTCAGCGTCGACGATCTTATGAATATTGGCGTTTACTATTACCATCTTCCTGAGCTCGACCAGGTCGACAATCTTGCGAATGAGCGCGAATACAAGAACCGCGACGAGATCACCGTCTCTCCCCAGGCTATGGGCGACATCTACGAGACAAAAGTGAAGTCTTTCTTCGCTGAGCACCTGCATGAGGACGAAGAGATCCGCTACATTCTCGGTGGACGTGGATACTTTGATGTTCGAAGCAAGGACGACGACTGGGTGCGCGTTTTGCTTGAGAAGAATGACTTGCTCATTCTCCCTCCTGGCATTTACCACCGCTTCACCACCGACGAGAGCAACGTGAGTCTAGTGACGCATTGCTGCATAGACGTTATGCGAAACTGACTAACTAATCTGTAGTTCGTCCATGCCATGAGACTGTTCAAGGAGGACCCCAAGTGGACGCCACTGAACCGCGGCCCCGAAGTCGACAAGAACGAGCACCGACAAGAATATGTGAAGCACTTCATTGGCGAGTCTACCGAGTAAGAAGCCCACGTGGGAAACAAGCCGTCTTTGATTGTAGGGGCTAAATAGCAGGAGAACAACCACATTGCCGGTCCAACTTAAGAGCCAACAACCATAAATACCGCTGCTTGAAGGTTCTGCGCCGCGATGGAGAGCGCAGCGGTTGACGTGATACGGAGGGTCCTTTACGTCATGTTCGTGTTTCCAAACAGCTTACTAACGTACGATTTGCGAGCGATCTTTTTCGAGTCTGGAAAGGAAGAGCCATAGCGAAGTTAGCAGTTTGCATAAGCTTGAATATCCAACGTCTAACGACATAGTTGAAGGTTTATTTCGAGATGAGAGTTAGCGGGAGTTAAAGAAGCCATGTTTCATAGTAATTAAATACTGTGCATCCATATGTCTCAGTCTGAATTGACGTAGCGATTGATTTTGGGATAGGCAGTTGGTATTAATTGGTTTAACATGGTCAGCAAGTAATCGGACACATGGCATTGGCTGTCAGTTCATAAACTACTGCAAGCATGTTTAAGTGAGGACAACCTGCATGAAGTTTGCAGTAAAGCTAATGAATAGTGGTTTTCGTTGAAACTGCCTGCAATAATGTATAATTTGATTTTTCGTATATACTAGGTACCTACTTATGTAGTAGAATACGACAGGTTGTAATAGACCTACGCATGATTCGTATTCTGCAGTTCCTCACATGTTAAGCACCCTATATCTACATACCATTAAGAGTCATGTTGACAGGCCGGGCACGGCTGAGAGACACTGACCGCTCTTCAATTGCCTTTAATGTGCGCAGGACTTGTATTGAGTTTCCGAGTTAGATACTACCAATTCGACTCTTTTAGATCTATGTCAGCCTCATGACGCGCGTTATCCAAGTCCAGCCTTTTTAGCACTGATATGTAACTCGATTATAGGCTTGAACCCCGCCTAAAACCAACGATACCCTGGTGTTTCATTGATCGTCAACAACTGGATGCCTGTCGTCTCCAGGTTATATAAATCTTCTCTTAACATCACCTGGAATCAGCAACAATAATCAAGACTCACGGCCCAATTGCTGAGACCCAACTGCAAAATGGATGCACGAACAGAAGTCTCGGATGCCACCGAGGCGTCAACACGGCCACGAATTGCGCAGCTCCCTGCTAGCTGTGACCCTCCACAGCCTAATGCTGCTGTGAAGCAATTGGTCTGGGTGGTATGATTTCTTCTCCTCGACATATTCTCTCTGCTTTTCGATATACTCACAATGTACAGGTCTTTGGAGGCACAGGCCAAATGGGCCATACTCTTGTCAACAGCGCACTCGCACATGGAGATTTGGTGACGTCGGTTGGTCGCGTGTTTGAGACAAGCCTCAACGACATGGAGAATATACATGAGAATTGTCTCGGCGCGTTGTGTGACGTTCGCGCACGCGAGTCCGTCAATCGAGTCATTGAGCGTACGCTCCAGCGATTTGGCCGCATCGACATTGTTGTCAATTGCTCTGGCTACGGCGTGATTGGCGCTTGTGAGGATCAGGATGAGCATGATATACGCAATCAGTTCGAGACCAACTTTATGGGAACGCTTCACATCATTCATGCTACGCTGCCTTATTTTCGCAGACAGAATGCTGGCCGATATCTCATCTTCAGCTCTACTTCAGGCGCGCTGGGTGTTCCTGGTTTAGGCCCTTATTGCGCGACCAAGTATGCAGTCGAAGGCTTGATTGAAGCCATGCTCTACGAGACTGATGCATTTAACATAAAGGCTACACTCATCGAGCCAGGCCATGTGAGGCCTGAAGAGCCCGAGATCCAAGACTCGACACTTCCGACATCTTGGGGTCATTTTCTTGTTAAGCCACCGAGCGAAACATACAGCAATCCAACGGCGCCTGCATTGCATGCGCGACGAATCGTTCAGTGGCTCGGCGACAAATATCGACCTACAAGCGCAATCAAATGCGCCGAACTCGTATGGCAACTCGGGCACTGCTCGTATCCTCCATTACGACTTTTGTTAGGAAGTTATGCGATTGAAAGTATTCGTGATCGTATGCGGTCTGTGACGGAAGAATTGGAAGATTGGAAGCACCTCAACTTCCCAGCTGGACCGGATGACGACAGAGAAGCCGGTGAAGAAACAGCAATGCCAGATGCCAATGAGGCTACTTCGTAATACCCAAATGAACATCATGGGTATCGGCACGAAAACGGGCGCGCGTATGTATTAGTTCCCTCGTACTGAGTGGAGCAGCCAAAAGCTAATCATCCTTACGAGGCTCAGCACGCACATACTATTCTTTACGAGCTGGACCCTGGGCCTGGATAAAGATGCCGGTCGTGTGATCTATCGGATCTGGACCGAAAAAAGGGCTGCATACCAAACGTCACTAAACCGTCCCTGTCAAAATGACTAAGCCTAATATCTTAGTTGCTCCACGTCTCCCCTTTGTGCCCCTCGACCCTGTGGCTTGTACCTGGCCAAATAGTCAAAGGGAGAAAAAGATTCCAACGGGTAAAAAGTTGGGGATTTGTCCAACGCGTTACCCTTCTTTTTTTCTTTTTTCTTTTCTTCACTACGACCTGCCATATCGTTGGGACACACCTCTTCTCCCGCGAAACCCATCACCATACGCCTCTCGTTTTCGAATTCGACAGCTAGACCCATTACTCCCCGTCGCACCCCAGCGCTGATCCCCGTTTCAACTTCCACGATCGTTTCGTCGCCCGTCCCGCCGGTACAATGACCGATAAGAAGAACGAGGACTACGTCGTCCGTATGGGCGATGATAATTACAACAAGAATGAGAAGCCTAGCTTCCAGGCTCGGTCACCGCCTCCTATGGCGTATGGCTCGAGTCAGATCCATGGTCTCGAACAACTGGAGAAGAGTCCTCCTCTGTCTATCGCAGCGTACTGCCTGTCCTCGATCAGCATGACCGTTGTGAACAAGTATGTTGTTTCGGGCAGCTTCTGGAACCTCAACTTTTTCTACTTGACTGTTCAGGTATGGTCATTGGCGCAAACTGTCTATAAGCACGGAGTTTAACTGTATATTCTCAATAGGCTATTGTTTGTATAGGCACGATTACTTTGTGCAAGCAGCTGGGTCTGATCAAGGTTCTCGCCCCTTTTGATGCTGACCGAGCAAGGAAATGTACGTTATCGCAGTCCCAAAACTATGTTCAGGTCACTAATACGAAAAAAGGGTTCCCTATCTCTCTTCTCCTCGTCGGCATGATTTATACTAGCACCAAGTCGCTCCAGTTCCTCTCGGTACCCGTTTATACGATCTTCAAGAACCTGACAATTATCGTGATCGCATATGGAGAGGTGCTTTGGTTTGGTGGTAGCGTTACCCCTCTGGCCCTACTTTCGTTTGGTCTTATGGTCCTGAGCTCAATCGTCGCCGCTTGGGCTGACATTCAGAGTGCCATCAACGGCGATTTTGGTACTGGCGACTCTGCTGCCGCTGTGTCTACGCTTAACGCTGGTTACGCTTGGATGGGTATGAATGTGTTCTGCAGTGCGGCCTACGTGCTCGGTATGCGCAAGGTTATCAAGAAGATGAACTTTAAGGACTGGGACAGTAAGTTAAGACGTTGGCGGTGTGGTTTTCCCAAACTGACCTTGTGTAGCCATGTACTACAACAATCTTCTCACGATCCCTGTTCTTATCATCTGCTCTCTCCTGGCAGAGGATTGGTCTGCCTACAATTTCTCCCGCAACTTTCCTGAAGATACTCGTAACAAGATCATCATCGGTATGATCTACTCTGGTCTTGCTGCTATCTTTATCTCTTACTGCTCTGCCTGGTGCATTCGCATTACCTCATCGACAACATATTCTATGGTTGGCGCCTTGAATAAGCTTCCTATCGCAATTAGCGGTCTGGTCTTCTTCTCGGCTCCAGTCACTTTCGGCAGCGTGTCTGCCATTTTCATCGGTTTCATCAGTGGTCTTGTTTATGCTTGGTCCCGTGTACGACAGTCGATGTCGTCCGGACCTTCTTTGCCTACTGTTGCACCTCCAATGAGTGCCAGCGCCAAGAGCAATCGCGATGCCAACTCGTAGACTTTACGAAACAAGGCGCGGCATTTGAGGGTATGTGTTGTGCAAGGCGTTAGTGATGTGGATAGATAGCTTCCGTGACGGATACGGAACAAAAGGATACAGGGCATTTGGTAGAGCCTGGTCCAGGGTTTGAGACATGTAGGCTTTTTAATGAACGCAAAAATGCGCGTTGCTCGTTAACTCGTAGTCAAGAGAGTACAGGACGTGCTGAGGCATCATCTTTCTTCCAACTTGGCTGTTCAGTTTCATCTAAGATGACAGATATATCATCCCACCACGCTCAAGGTATCTAGAGAAAGAAACCGACCTATGCTAAATAAGCAGAGAAACACGCTCTTTCATTATTGGCTTCATAGCTAAACAAGTAAGATGCTCATGATCACCTTCATGGTCATGTTTTTGTTCCTGTTGAAAGATCGACACGTGCCAATACGATAATGAGATCCACGTGGGGCAACGTAGCCGAGAGGACGTCACTTTTTTATCCAAGCTTTTTTTGCTTCTCCAAAATGTTGGGGATCACTTTTTAATGGGAATTAATAAATGACGTCTCTGACTTCTTTGCTCCTCTGAACAAGCTATTCAACCTACCTAGCTCCCTGTATGTCTCACGCCATGATATGAGCGGGGGATAAACCACTACAGGACACGCACAACCCTCAATTCCTATACTATTTCATTTCCTTTCCTCTCTTTCTCTTCTTGGATCATACATTGTTGAGCATTGGTACTTGCTCCTTTCTTGTATGGTTATAGTTCCTGAGCGCCAGCAAAATGCTGTACTTTCTACATAGGCGTGAGTTATCAAGCTTCATTATTCGTGTAACCATTCCCTTTTGCTAATATATGCACCTTTGTAGCTTTTGTGGCCCTTGCTGGCACTGTTGGTGCTGCTCCAGATGATCGTGAGTCCTCCGTCCAAGCTCCCAAAGCTCATCGTATCTCTAACACCACGCCCAGTCAAGCTCGTCACCTCGTTCTTAATATCCTTCCCTCTCGCGGCCCTTCTTAAACGAATCCCCGATTCGCAGCCACATCTCAAGAACCTCTTTAGCATTGGGTACGTCAAACAGCTTTTAGTCAACACAATCTTCAGTCCTGCTAACATGTCAAATCAAGTGTATCCCTCTTCTACCTCGTCGGCTTGTTTGATCTCTGGGATGGCGCTCGAACTCTACTTATTAGTGCAGGCGGCACGTACTGCATCGCCAAATACCTCCGAACGAGCCCATATATGCCATGGATAGGCTTCGCTTTCGTCATGGGCCACATGTCCATCAGTCACATCGCCCGTCAAGCAGTCAACGACCCCTCGAGCGCCGATGTTACAGGTGCCCAGATGGTTCTTCTCATGAAGCTGAGCGCATTTTGTTGGAACGTTGCCGATGGACAACTCCCAGAGGGGCATCTGTCTGATCTCCAGAAGAGGAACATGCTTAAAGAGCTGCCTCCTGTGTTGGACTATGCTGGCTGGGTGCTGTTCTTCCCTGCGCTCTTCGCCGGTCCCTCTTTCGATTTCGTCGACTATCGCAAGTGGCTTGATACGACCCTCTTCGACGCACCAAACGTCGACCCCTCGAAGAAGGCTCCTGTTAGGAAGAAGCGAAAGATTCCTCGAAGTGGTGGCCCAGCAGCTTGGAAAGCCGCCAGTGGTCTCTTCCTCATCGCCATGTTCATGGGTCTCGGTGGTTCATACTATCCTACGTTGCTTACTGTCGATACCTACATGAACTACGGTTTCTTCCGCCGTGTCTGGATCATGCACATGGTTAGTTTCACCGCACGACTCAAGTACTACGGCGTCTGGTACCTTACCGAGGGCGCTTGTATCCTCACAGGAATGGGCTACAATGGCGTAGATCCTGCCACAGGCAAGGTTTTCTGGAACCGTTTGCAGAACATCGACCCCTGGGCCGTCGAGACAGCGCAGAACCCGCGTGGATACCTGGGAGGATGGAATATCAACACCAGCAACTGGCTGAGGAATTACGTCTATTTGCGGGTTACGCCTCGAGGCAAGAAGCCCGGCTTCCGCGCCAGTCTCATGACCTTTGGCACCAGTGCTCTGTGGCATGGATTCTACCCCGGATACTACCTCAGCTTTGTTCTTGCAAGTTTGATTCAGGACTCCGCGAAGCGTAAGTTGCTTTGGATCCCCGTACTGTAACTATACTAACATCCTTTAGACTTCCGCCGTCATGTCCGGCCCTTCTTCCTTGATCCTATTTCCGGCAACCCTTCACCTAAGAAGAAATACTATGACATCGCGTCGTACCTCGTCACTCAGCTCACCTTTACTTTCGCAACAACTCCGTTCCTCGTCCTTACATTCCAAGGCTCACTACTTGCCTGGTCACGTGTTTACTTTTATGCAGTCATTTGGACTGTTGCCTCCCTCGTCTTCTTCTATTCTCCTCCTAGTAAAGCCTTCCTCAAAACACAACTTGAGAAGCGTCAAGGCCGTGCTAATGCCAAGCTCGCGCACTCCGTCTCAACGGATAGTTTGAATGGCAAGGATCCTATACTGGGTATTTCCAGGGACCCCGAGGGTGACGTCCATGAGGCTGTGTTGGAACTTAGAGCAGAGATGGAGATGAGGCGCAGAATGGGTATGCCCATACCAAAAGGTGTCCCCATCCCAAAATAGCGTAATTGCTATCTTGGCATTATTAAGAAGTCTGAGTAGTCAGTGTTGGTGTTTTAGGTGTTGGAAGATAGGCTTTGTGAGCTGAGGTGCTGGCCAATCTATGGGAAATACACGGTTTACCAAGTAGGTGACTCTTTGAATTTATTAGATTTATTATATATAACGTATTGTGTGCTTCTTGGGATAGCCTGTGTCTCTTTCTCTGTTTAATTACAATATTTGGTATCGTGAAATGAGTGTCTATGCTGACTGTCTTTCGTCTTGTTCAAAGTCGCTGTCAAATCCAACCACCTAGTTGTATATGTGCATGCTAAGGTCCATTAAAGCAGGCAGAAAAGAAAATGCCTCCCGTTTTATCGTTGTTCAGTAGATGTGAGAATAACATTAGAAAACAGCAAAGGCGAGAACTGAAGAGAAATCTTGGAATTCAAGAAATCGTGCTTCGTCAAAACATCGAGACAGAAAAAGAAAAGGTAAATCGTGTCTCGTAAAATGGTATGCTCAGAAAGAAATCGTTGGTCGTTGAAATTTAGATAAAATTGCATGAAGATCGTGAGTCTTGAAAAGGTGTTCAAATGATTCCAGCAAAAACAGAAACAAATCGTAATTCGTCGTCAATTGTTGAGATGCCGTGAAATTCCATGGGAGGTTTTGGAATCAGGACTGTTCTCGTAATTCGGGTCATCAAAACAGGACATCTTTGTAAAATGGTATCAATGCCCCCAACGTTGTTTAACGCCTACCACACTGAGCGTGATGATGGCACCAAGGATGAGCAAGCCGATGATGGACATGCCTCGGTTGACCTTCCTCCACCAGATTGCACTCGTAAAAACGGCGTCCTCTTTGCCGTCCACCTGGAATCCGTCTGACTTAGACGTACTGTTGTTGCCCTCGACATCTCCGGCTTGAGTAGCCGCCCTAATAGGAATGAATGCAGCAAACATCCAAGCTAAAACATGTTAGAGCTTGATTTCTGTATAATGATGTTTTGAACCTACCCAATGGGAAAATAAATCCCACCACGAACATTGTAACTTGAGCATTGCGCCGGCCAGTCAACTCACTCCTCGCTTCCCATTCCGACGCTGGAGGCTGCCAGATGCTGTGCTGGAAAGGCCGTCGATCCCGGGCTAAGTGAGGCGACCAGATGCTGGAGGTTTGTTTCTTGATGTTACGCACAACAGCCAGTACGGGGTGAGCTGGCGCCGCGCTGACGTCCATTGAGCCTGTGTTTGAATGTTGTCGGGGAAATGCGTCACGAGGTCGGCGTCTGGGAATGCGAATGTTGGTGGCATTGGCATCCTGGCTGGGTGATCGACTGAGTTGAGGCTCATGAAGCTCGCTTTCGTTGAAGTCCGAGTCATACATCGACTCCATTGAAGGCTGAGCAGCCAACCACTTACGCTCGCCACTGCCATAGTAAACCCTGCAACCAGAGAGTTAGTCATGGTATTTTCTTGATTTGGAAGAAAGTACTTACTTGGCCCAAGCAGGAACTGCAGCGTTGAAGCTGGCAGTTGATCGCAGGCTACGATCTGAGGCATAGCTTGACAAGAACCTTCCCATTCTTGTTCGTGAAGGACGATGATGAAGTACTTCCAAATCGGCGAGGCCATCTCCATCTTCATCATGATCGCGAACCAAACGTATTGTGCCAGTCGCGGGATCACGGGCTGAGTTTCTGGCATATGTGGCGGAAGGGGGTTCTAGAGAGCTATTTCTCGAATGGGACGGAGTGCTGCCTCTTGACTGCGAAGGGCTCTCGACGTGCTCTTCAAGGCCAAAGAGTGAGGAGGTCATGCTCAAGACATGCTTGCTGTGATCACTGCCACGTCGACGGGGAACGGAAGATAGCGACAGGGTGCGAGATGCGGGCTCGCTGCCACCCTCGCTTTCTGACATGACTGTTGACAATTGGCCGCTCCATTGGTGAGTCCGTGATTGAGGTCGGCCTAGGTCTTGCCACGAAGGGCCAGCGTGCTGGAGTATTGTTGGCGGCCCAACAAAGAGAGCACGAGTAGCTTCTTGAGTGAAGATGGTTGACAGTGAGGTTATCGATGCAGAGCGAGATCGGATAGTTTCACGGGATCGGGTTCTGGCGAGGGCAAAGGTATCCGAAGACCTCCTTTTCCGTGGCTGTAATGGGGCAACAACCAAGCTCTCTTGAGAGAACTCAGGCTGTACACGATGCCTGACAGCAACGATAGAGGAAGAAGCGGAGTGACTGCGGTGGCTACCGTGAGTGACAAAGTTGACGTTGCTGTCTTCGGTTGGTGGCCGAGTGCTGGCGTATAATGAAGCTTCTGCTGAAGAGGGATCACCAATTAACTCAATGTTGGAATGAATCGACGATGGCGGCAGGCTACGCAAGTCGGCGACGTTGACTGGTGAGCTCTCTCTGTAAGTTTTGATGTTGGTTCTGTTGGATACAGTGGTTCTTGTTTGATCAGACGACGAAGAGTGGAAGGATGTCTTCTCATTAAGCCACTTAGAAGGACCTGCTTCAGAAAGAGGAAGATCAACCTCAGGCAGTGGAGGGAGGGACAATTCAGCTGTAACGTCTTGGGTCTCTGGTTGTTTTTGCTTCACGTCAGGAGTTTTAGGTACCTTACGCAGGCCCCCAAACAGGCGGTAGTTCCACGGTGACGAATTGTCGGGGGTTGATGGGTCTTGAATCCGAGACGGAATAACTGGAGAACTGGGCTCTCGTTCTGCAAGAGGAGTCAAAGGTGAAGTTGGCCGGCTTTGACGATCCTCGCCTATCGTACCCACAGATTCTCGGCCGTAAGAGGTGTTGCCAGTGGTGAAAGATGGGGGAAGAGACCAGAGAGATTCGACTCTTGAAGACATTGAAACATTATGATACTGTACAGAGAAGGTTTTGTCAGGGTTAACCTTGATAACCTTTTTACGAGAGGGGGGTCTTGGTGAGGCTGAAGGTCCGCGAGAAGGTGGGCGTGAAGCAATAGAGGCATTGTCATCGTTATCATAATGGGGCGCCCAGGAGGATTGGCTGGGTTCATAATCGGATGATGGATATCGAGCCAGGCCTCTGAATGATGACGGAGGTAACGCAGTCGTTTTCGCTCGTGCTCTTTGCAGGGATGGTGATGGTGTTTCAAACGGTGGGCTGGAGGAATGCGATGTCTGACTCCGTTCAAGTTCCGTCTCGGTCTCGGTATTCGTGTCAGCCTGGGTAATGGTCTTGGACGATGTGGCAGTGGCATCTGATGCAACCCGTGGCGGACTGTAAGGAACAAGGCGAATCCCAAGACGACTGCTCTGAGCGTTGTTCTGTGAATTACTTCGCTGGTGCAATGCCCGACGAGGCGGAGAGCCAGACGGTGAGACCGACATGCTCTACGCACAAGGCGACAATGACAACAGCTCTAGTTTCCAGGACATGAGAAATCTATGAATAGTATCCAAAATTCTTGCCCTTGAAACTGGCAAGACAATTGATTTTCGAAATGGTGAATATCGTTGTAGTGTCTGTATACTTTGAACTCGGTTGGCGCCGGAGGTGGGTCAAGGAAGTCGGATATTCAGACAAAACGATTAAAGAATTAAAGGCCACAGCAGCTTAATGGCATCAATGAAGCATCAATCGTTCCAAAAAAGATCGGATCAAGCAAAGATCAGACAACTTAATTCGAAACAAGCTGGGGTTGTCGGTTGAGCGTCGCGAGGTGGATCGTTCGCGTTTCGGCTGGCTGTGAAAGAAAAAAAGACTCGATCGAGAGGATAGAGCAATTGAATCGATTACCAAAAATGGAAGACAGATCCAGAAGAGAGAGAAAAAAGACGAAGAAGCAACAATTAGTTTAATTAATTAGTTCGGTACCGTTTCCAAGGAGTGTGTTGAATATCAAAGTGCTGAATGAGTGACTGGCCAGCGGCCGATTAGAGCGAGTGTATGTAGGTTGGTTGGGAAAGGACGAAACGTGAGAGAGAAAGACAAAAGTTAGGATCATGGGGAAGGAAGCGACGGGCGGGTAGGTAAGGTAACTAAAAAGAGCAACAGCGGTCCTCCCCCATGCGACCAAGGGCGGCAGGCCCAGCGACCTGCACCTGCTTTGGGTAAGCTATGGATGAACAGTATTATGTGGGTATCTCGAAACCAGCTTCTTGCTTGCTTGCGTACAAGGTCACGGCTTTGCGGTAATATTCACTAAGTATCCTAGGCCCGGACCAGACGAAAAGACGAGGGTATGGAACGATCCGACCTCTCCGAGTTAGGCCTCCTAGCCTCCCCCTTACAGAATCTTTCCCATCGGGCAGGCTTGGACGAGACAATATTAGGGACGGGATAAGACACGACACGACACGATACTGGATCGAACTGAACTGAACTGAACTGCTGGAGTGGTTCAATTGGACCAGTGACGTGGATTGCGCAAACAGGCGTGAACCAGTGGTTGGAAGCGCCATTGTAACAAGTCTGCAACTAGCGGCCCTGGGATATTACCATGCTGCAACAGGGGGTTCCCCTGCAGGCCTCGGCGCGCGCAAGATGGGACCGTTGGAGAGACAGGGGGCCTGGCTTGGTAGAGGAGAACGAGACGAGCTAGGTGACCTGAGGGAGATAAGGGGAGCTCTGACGGACAGGATAAGACACCACGATTCTTATGGACCAACATTGGTTGCAATCAAGGCTTTGGGAGTTTCCCGGTGTTCAATCGATTGCAACCAAAGAAAGCGAATCAATATGTCGAGTTCAGGAGAAGAAATCTTAAGATCTCCTTATACAACTCGCGGCAAGCTCTGATTTGTCCCTCAGCACACCACCAACTTTTAAGAACTAAGGTTGGGGTTGCGTTATTGCGGATCAGATCTGTCTGAACCGGCTGAGCTACCGGCGCTAGGGGAACAAGGTCGTCTTCCAGTGTGGCTGTGTACTGTCCAATGGCCCTGTCTATGCAGCTGTGAGAAGCCAATTCCTTCGATCTTGTCTACGATAGATACAAGAACTGAATGGATACCTGGAGCAAAAGACAAGGCTCGGAGAAATTACTGGGACCACATTTGCCAAGTGGCAGATCATCAATGGATGCTTATTCCTAAAGATATCCAGGAAGCTGCAGGAAACGCACAGGTTTCACTGTTTCATCAATCATACATGCAGGCGACAAATTCTGGAATAATTGATCGTTCGGTCTGGAAAACGGCAGTTGTCCACGTACTGTCCAGCTGGCCTCCATGGTCGCCTATCTGGCCTTCTATGATGCTTTCTCTTCCGGGCGCTTGTTTTACCTAAAGTACTTAAGTTGTTGTGAGCTGGCAAAGTACACATCTGGCTTACCAAAACTGGCGTTTATACATGTACACAAGAGTCAGAATCCGGCGCCTGTTCATCCACTTATCGTAACAGCGCTTCTCAAAACCAAGACCTGCAGAAGGGTCAAGACATGCAAATTCTCTCCACTTGGCTGCCTTCAGAGCTGTCAGATGCGTTCACTGACTCCGGCTCAGGGGCACTGACAGCCATTCCTCAACGGCATATGGCAATGAAACCAGACAAAAGGGTCTTTAAGCGTTGAAGGCGTTGGTGTGGCTTTGCCGCGCGCAATCTAACGACTCCCGTGCAACGTGTTGAGCTAGCCTTGTCTCGATCTGAAGCGTGCTGTTCTCGTCGTGAGCGTTTGTCTTGTAGGTAATCGGTTCTGGAAAAGAGACAGGTAGTTATTACTGGTTCCTGCTTTGAATGATATCTTGAACATCTACATACTTGTCGCGCTCACATGGTTCTTTAACATATTCTCTTTCATTCCAGCCATTATTCTTCTCCTCTTTACAGCCGTTATGCCATCCAACGACTCACATTGCAGTAGTCAAAACCGGTACGGGTAGATCGCCCGTCCGCTCTTAAGGGTCCAACCCAGCCCATCTATCACCGCCTCTATCCTCAGCACTAACAAAGTCCCGCTGCACCTAACTAATGCAGGTACCGTTGTTCACTTGGGGTCACCTCACTTCTTGATTCATGACCTTGCCCTAGCCAAAGGGGCATTGCGGCTGAGCAAGCCTGGCATGTCTTAAGTGAGTGGTATTGAATATTGGAGTCTACCAATCCAAGAATTGGATATCGTCTAGTCATGCACGAGTGTCGATGAGTATTTTATCCTTTTTCACAAAACTATTCCCTCCACTGGACTAATGTCACTGCTGCATTCGTGTTTGGGTCGTGTTTTATACCCTCCCCACATCATTTCGCTTCCCTCAATAACTCTTGTGCCATGCAGCTCACCGCATATAATAGTGTATGCAACTCCATGAAGCGATATGCAAGGTAAAATGAAGACGAGCGAAACCATGCCATCCCTCGTTAGCTTCCTCATAAGCCTGCACAATTTTTCTTTGTTGGTCCCTAACGTTTTTTTAGTACGCCAGTCAAAGCAAAGCTGGCTATTCCTTGGTTGGATTGATTGGATAAGTAAGCAAAGTCCGATAAGACATGAATAGGTAGTGAACAATGGTTTTTAGAACAATAGGAATAGACTCTTTCGTGGCTGGCGATGGCCTCTGCTTTTTCTAGAATTGATTCATGTCGGCCTGTGTTGGCTTTCCACTCTCTTTGATAAAGGACTCGTGATGCTGACTTGACTTGACTTTGCCCCATTCAACATTCCCGCAATTGTCCTTTTCACCCCTCAACCTCTCTACTTAACTTCTTCCATCTCCCCATCGACAACAACCCGAAACTATTACAACTTCAAAGCCTGGCACGTTACAATGTTCAACCCTGGTTCAACGGGGTTTTCGCCTCCTCAAGCAGTAGCCTTGCTGGTGAGCCCAACCGTCTCTCATGAGACTCTACATACTAACTCATTCTCAAGGTTGTCTACTGCCTCATCTATGTAATCCCCCTTTACTTTTCAGCAGCGACCAGGCCTTCGCCTACACGGTCTAGGGATGCTCCCGAGGCTATTCGCGCACGCATATTTGCCGTGTCGCTCTCGACGGCTCTTTGCTCTCTCATAACGCTGTATCTGCTCTCATCCCATGGCGCTGTAGCTGTTCACGAGCCATTGCATTTTATGGGCTACTGGCCCCCTGGGCTCATTGATGCTGCTCGTGCTCTGTGGCTCACAGCTTTGCTTTTCGCTGGCCCCCTGTACGAGTCTCTCGTTATCGACGGGACTGCTCGTCAATGGCTTCGCCTCGAACCTCTGAGAGATCTCTGGTCTGACTGGCCCACCTGGAGAAACATGGTAGCGGTACGTGCACTTTGAAACAATTTGATCTCGCTATAGAGATTCCTTTCATATTTTCCCCTGTTACTCCCCTCGTCTATTGATCTCCACAGAGCCTCCTTCTCACACCGCTTGTCAAATCCATGTAATACTAATGATTTCATCAGGGACCCATCACCGAAGAATGTCTTTTCCGTTCCGCTGGTGTTCCCTTGCTTTTGCGTTCTGGAGCTAGTCTCACTGGCACTATTTTCATGTCGCCGCTCATCTTTGGTCTGGCTCATCTTCATCACTTTTACGAGTTCCGCATCACGCACCCTCGGACTCCCCTGCCTGTCGCCATTGCACGGTCTCTTCTCCAGCTCTCGTATACTTCGCTATTTGGAGCATACGCCACCTTTTTGTTCCTGCGAACTGGCAGCTTGCTGGCCGTCGTGCTCGTGCACACTTTCTGTAATTGCATGGGCCTCCCACGCCTTTGGGGCCAGCTTGACCCGTACTGGCTACCAGAGGGTGACCCTGCGGCCGCCTCGTCTAGGAAGATCTGGACTGCGATTTATTACGTACTCCTTGTAGGTGGTTTGATTACTTGGTGGCAGAACTTGTACTCGTTGACCGAGACACCCATGGCTTTGGCCAAGTTCTAATATTGTTTGTTTACTTGGTTAATTCATGTATTATCTCGCACGTGGGGAATTTATGATATATCGCATGAAAAAATGAAACATGGTCTCTCACAGACCACGCTTTGATCCCGTCCTACAAACTGGCTAATTGCTTCGGAGATCAGGGTGGCTCAACCTCACGTCTGTGCGTGGATGGGGCTTCCAAAATCCCATGTTGACCAAATATTGACGTGACTGAGATCTTCCGTTCCATCAAGCGAGGATTTCTAGGCATTCGTCTAAGAAAGTCAATGAGTAAAGCTTTTATTTTATCTCCCCAATGGCAGCTATGGAGTCGGAATCTGAAAGCCGGGCAGAGAGCCAGGCATCGAGAAGTCATCACTATCACTACCTCTCGTTCCTCGTCGCTGCCGAATAGTTCCTCGGTCCCTAATTTCTGCGTCGCCGCGTGCCTCTTCTTGAGGGTCCCGGCTAGCATCCCTCCCCTTTGATCGTCCGATGGGCACGCTTCCTTCGGCCAGGCCGTCATCCGGGCCTCTTGTGTTCTTCTTTCTCGGCCATAGACTTGGGAGAGCAATCTCCTGGAATCGCGGCTCAACCGCCCGTTCGTCAAACCAACGATGAAGTCTCGACTCAATCAATTGGGCAATCTTGGGCACGTCCTGTAGCCGAGAACGACTGCCCAGAAGACTTCGAATAGAAAAATCCAGCCTGTAGTCGTCCAGAAAGTTGAAGATCATTCTGGTAGGTGTTGACTGTGAGGGATTGCTAGGGATAAAAGAGATCGAAAGTGTACCGCTGAACCTGACCACCGAAACGGCCAATGCAACAGGTAGTACAGCAGAGAGCTTCTTCGGATAGTTGAGCAAGAGCTTCGTCTCCACAGCTAGGGTAAGCATGTCGCTGAGATCGACGTCCATCCGCGCTTGGAGCCGTGTGCCATCTCTCGCTGCCTTGTCCGGGTCGAACTTCTTTCCATGGCCAAGACTCACTCCATCTTCATCCACAGGGATGATTCGACAATTGCTCAGAATCGGAAAGTCTTCTCCAAGACTCAGCTCAGTGACCCTGATCTCATCGATAAAGTCCGGTCTCGATCCCCCATTCATAGCTTTACTCAGCGAGTCAAGAATAGCATCGTCATGCTGTGCATCACTACGGAACTGGGCAATAGTTTGCCCAATGAGAACGTTAAACCAGTCGAGACTCTCGGGCTGATGGCTATCAACATTGTAGTATGTCTTGCTGAGGATGGACCCAATGGTGAGTGCTGGAGGGTTCCTGAGGACAGTAGACTTCTTGCGATTAAGCTCCCTGTCCTGGCGGTTACCAGGACTTCGGAGACTCAACAAGGAACGCTTGTGAGCGAGCGTCCGTGACCGTCTCTCGGTAGCCCGTAAAGAAGCTGTGACATCTGGTGAGGGGGGGTCTCCAAAGATGAAGAATTTTATGAAGGCAGCCAACACCAGGACCACCGACAGTTGCCCCACGATAAGACCCTGAGTGAAAGATAGACTATTCAAGATAACACGTCAGATCTGGGTAATGGCTTTGATGAATCAGTATTTTGTGGTGTTCACTTACGTTGGTTCTGTCGGTTGGGGACAAGTATCACCAGCCATGATTGCAGGTTGTTGATGGAACTGCCACCTAAAAGATTTTGCTCTCTTCTGTGACGTCCAATTCTTTAATCTCGAGTTGTCAAGTCGAAAGCTAGCAGCATGTCGACATTTTTAGTCGATTTTACCAATTGATGTCACCGAACATGGTAGCTTTATCATGATGAGGGCAAGTGGTTTGAAGTGGGTCCGTTGATGGAGCTGTAGCTCTAGTAGCCTTTGTGTTATGTAATCATATTTGGCGTCCATCTCAGAGGTGTCCTCCCTGGGGAGGCAGGTGATAGGTAGGTGAGAAGAGTAATCATCAAAGAGAACACCAGTGAAGCGCGGAGTCAAGTACTGTCATTTCTTTTCATCAACTTCACTTCCTGCTGAGCGTATATTCCAAGTACCGTTTAATTACAGCCAAAGAATAACCAATTACGCGGCCTCGGCGAGCCGCCTCAGCCATCATCATGGATGTCGCCCAAGCAGTCTCGGGGTACATCAACAAGGTGGTCGCGACGAGCGATACGTCGTCCGCCAAGATGAAAATCCTCTTGCTTGATAGAGAAACTGTCTCTATTGTCTCAACTGCGGTCACACAGTCAGCTCTCCTCAACCACGAGGTCTATCTTATCGACCGCCTAGACAATACATCTCGTGAGAAGATGCGACACTTGCGATGTCTATCTTTCGTGCGTCCATCGCCTGAATCAATCCAGTTACTCATAGACGAGTTAAGGGACCCCAAGTATGGCGAGTACCATCTTTACTTTACAAATGTCGTGAAGAAATCGTCTTTGGAACGATTGGCCGAGGCAGACGATCATGAGGTAGTCAAATTGGTGCAGGAGCATTTTGCCGACTATACAGTCATCAACCCGGACCTCTTCTCTTTCGGCTTCTCTCTTCCACAGCAACGCATATGGGCCGGAAGTCCAGATACATGGAACCCTGACTCACTGCAGCGGTGCTCCGAAGGCCTTGTCGCTGTATTGCTCTCGCTCAAGAAGAAGCCTTTGATCAGGTACCAGAAGACGAGTCCGCTAGCAAAGAAGCTAGCAACAGAGGTCCGATATCTCATGACACAGGAAGACTCACTGTTCGATTTTCGAAAGGTCGATACACCTCCCATTTTGCTCGTGCTGGATCGTCGCGAGGATCCAGTGACACCGCTACTCACTCAATGGACGTACCAGGCTATGGTTCATCACCTCTTAGGCATTCAGAACGGTCGTGTCGATCTCAGCGATGTCCCTGACATCAGCCCAGAGCAGAAGGAAATTGTTCTATCACAGGATCAGGACCCTTTCTTCAAGAAGAACATGTTCCTAAATTTCGGTGATCTTGGAGGCAACATTAAGGAATACGTTGGACAGTTCCAGTCCAAAACAAAGAATAATGAAAACATCGAGTCAATATCCGACATGAAGCGGTTTATAGAGGAATATCCAGAATTCCGAAAACTCTCTGGCAACGTTAGCAAGCATGTCACCCTGGTGTCAGAGCTCAGCAGACGTGTGGCGGCCGATAATCTGCTCGAAGTCAGTGAACTAGAACAAAGCTTGGCTTGTAATGACAACCACGGAACCGATGTCAAGGTATGGTTACTGTCACATGAAGCTTGATGCATATTAACCCGATCAACAGAATATTCAGCGACTTATCCAGTCACCAAACGTTACATCAGAGAGCAAAGTAGGCCTTGTCGCTTTGTACGCTCTCCGTTACCACAAGCATCCGTCTAATGCCTTGGCCATGCTTACGGATCTTCTCGTCGCTGCTGGAAATGTATCGCCACGGGACGCAGATATGATTGGCAAGGTGACGGCGTACCACACATCTCTTCAGGCGTCACAATCTCAAGGTGGAATCTCCGAGATTTTCGAATCGGCAGGCATTTTTTCGGCCACTTCAAACCGCTTCAAAGGCCTCAAGGGTGTAGAAAACGTTTACACACAGCACAGTCCTCTTCTTGAAACTACTTTGCAGAACTTGATCAAGGGTCGACTCAGGGATCAACAATATCCCTTCGTTGAGGGTGGTGGCGCTACCAAGGACAAGCCGCAGGACATCATCGTATTCATCGCTGGCGGTGCAACTTATGAGGAGGCCAAGATGATTGCAGAACTAAATGCATCGAGCCCAGGGGTACGGGTTGTTCTAGGTGGCACCACGATTCACAACTCGGCGACATTCTTAGAAGAAGTGAATGATGCTGTCAGTTCATGGCCGGAGAGCCGTGGTAGGAGGTAAAGGGTTCATCTGGATAAGAGCCGTGTTTTATTGTAGCGTGTATCTTTTAAGCCATCTTAGATCAAATGATACCAGATCTTAATCGCCATTTGTTCAGTGACTCTCTGAACAGTAGTTTACCAAGTACCCTGCGTATCTGGATTTGCAGTCCTTGAAAGTGTACAAATTAAAGTCAGCTCACATTCTTTTTATTTCAAGTAATTTGTTCTTTGTAAGGGACAATATATTTCACAAAGTCATGATCTCATCTCTTACTATAAATCCATGATGGGATCGGATCGGGATATAAGTGTGTGAATCTTAACTTCTGATTGGACAGGCATGGCCCATCAATTTAGCGCAACTATTGTACTTTCTGGGGTTCAGTCCCTTGAAATTCAAACATTGGTCATCATAAAGGGCAAATTTTAACATCTTCAACAACATGAGATGCGCGCACTACTGAGACCCAGGACAGCCGTGTTACGGCATCAATGGTCAATTCCAAGGCGAAGATGTCTTGCGACTGTCTCCAGCGACACAAAGTAAGCCAAGCCAACTCCATGGATTTTATTTTGATATGGCTTCCCGTCGCTAACACCCCCACCACAGGCCTTATGATGTCGTGGTGATCGGAGGCGGCCATGCTGGCGCCGAGGCATGTGCTGCTGCTGCGAGAGCTGGAGCACGAACGGCTCTGATTACTCCAAAGATGGACAACCTCGGAACATGTTCCTGTAATCCGAGCTTCGGTGGCATTGGCAAAGGCACAATTATTCGAGAAATCGATGCGCTTGATGGGTTGGCCGGCCGGATCATCGACAAATCTGGTGTACAGTTTCATGTTTTAAATCGACGAAAGGGCGCAGCTGTTTGGGTATGTCATCTCAACTCGAGGGTTGGTAGATGTTGATGGCTGACAGGTACACGACAGGGTCCAAGGGCGCAAATCGATCGCGATCTCTACAAGAAGCACATGAGGGCCGAGCTCACTTCGTATCCGAACCTATCAATTGTACTCGACAGCGTATCCGACATCGTTCTCACACCTCAGGATTCGACGGACGGCGCTTCGAGTCGCATTTCTGGAGTACGTCTCGAGTCGGGCCAGATCCTCCCAACAAGCAAAGTCATTATAACAACTGGAACATTCCTCGGTGGTGAAATTCACATTGGTCTTAATGCGTATCCCGCCGGTCGACTTGGTGAGGCAGCGACCTTTGGATTAAGCAAATCACTGCGCGATGGGGGCTTTCAACTGGGCCGACTCAAGACAGGCACACCCCCTCGAATCGACCGAGCGAGCATAAACTACGACGTTCTGGAAAGGCAATACGGCGATGACCCACCGTCACCATTCAGTTACCTCAACGACACAGTGGCAGTGCAAGAACAACTCACTTGCAGCGTGACGTATACAAACGAGAAGACTCACGATATTGTGCGTGATAATCTTGACAAGACGATCCACATCCGAGAGACAGTCAGAGGCCCGCGCTACTGCCCCTCGTTGGAATCCAAGATCATTCGGTTTGCCGACAAGACTCGACACATCGTGTGGCTTGAGCCGGAGGGTTTTGACAGCCAAGTCATCTACCCGAACGGCCTGTCTATGACCATTCCCGCTGAAGCGCAGGAGGAGGTCTTGCGCTCAATCCCAGGCCTCGAAAACTCGAAAATGCTTCAGCCCGGATACGGTGTCGAATATGACTACATTGACCCACGAGGCCTGAAATCAACATTGGAAACAAAGGCCATTAGCGGTTTATACCTGGCAGGCCAAATCAATGGCACAACAGGATATGAGGAGGCAGCCGGCCAAGGTGTTCTCGCAGGAATTAACGCAGGTCGCTCAGCTCGAGGTCTGCTAGGGGTTTCTCTTACACGGGGTGATGGATATATCGGTATCATGGTGGATGACCTTATCACCAAAGGCGTCACAGAGCCTTACCGAATGTTTACGTCTCGTAGTGAATTCCGCATGGCCGCACGTGCTGACAATGCTGATTTCCGACTAACATCCAAGGGCCACGAATGGGGAGTTATATCCGACAAGCGCTGGAACAGTTATCGCGATGAGCGACAGCAGATAGACGACCTTACAAAGGCCTTGCAGTCGGTATCTTTGAGTCCAAACCAATGGATTGAGAAGGGATTCCATTTAAAGCGTAACTCAACTCGTCGGGATGGCATCGATATGCTCCGGCTCTCAAGCACAACCACGCGTATCGAGCTCGAGCAGCTTACGTCAGTCGTGCCGAGCATTATGGACTTTTCGCTAAAGATACGAAACCGTGTCGCCATCGAGGCCTTTTACGCTCCGTATGTCAAGATCGCCGAGGCGGAGCGAAAACGATTCACTAACGACGAGCGCGTACGCATCCCTATTGACCTCGACTATGATGAAATTCCTGGTCTTGCCTTGTCGGAGAAGGAAGCCCTCAGGGCAGCCAAGCCGGAGAATCTTGCACAGGCAAGGCGTGTCGAAGGTGTCACTCCATCAGGTAGCTTGCGTCTACTAGCATACGTCCGACGCAAGCCTATACGTGAGGTATTAGGGGAGACAACAGAGGTTCCATAGAGCCAAGGGGTGGTGCATGTATGCAGAAGATGGTAATTAAGCCGCATACAACGAGATTCAATGTACGATGATCAGGGACGATGCATGGATTTGGCGTTTTCATATGGGACAATGGAGGATTATAAATAGGGGCCTTGAGAAGTATATATATAGCATATGTAAGTGTCATAATCATGTTTCTCGAAAAGTTACAGGCGGAGATTCCGGACAAATGCGATTTAGAATTTGTCTTGGGCTTGTTTTGAACAAAGGGGTATACATAACATATCAAGCTCAAGGTTGCGGGCCGTCACTAGTGACCTTTTGACTTCTTTGTTTCTCTTTTCTTGGTGTTTCATTTGACCTCACTAGCTCCGCGTTTGAATCTGAGTCAACAAAGGTACCCGTTGCACTCGTGCTTTCTCATCGTCTGCCACTTTTACTAAATCGTACAGAAACCATAATTCTATGGCTTTTTTGGCGTTTGCTTATTGAGAATTTTAACGGCGTCCTTTGTGTAGATGTAGCTTGCTCCGCTCCAGATGGTGGTGGCAGAGACAACATATCTGGGCAACCATGTTAGTAGTGATACCCAAAGGATTGAAGGAATTGAACTTACTGCATGATTGTTAAAGTAGTGGTCAAGTCTGCGGTCACAATAGGTGCAGCTGTGGTGACTCCAACAAGAGCAAGCTGCAGGAAAGTGTTGTACTTGCTAATAGTCGTGGGGCGTACTTCAGCTGAAGGGAGTGAAAAGTCCCAGTATCGAGCAAATGTCTTTGGTGGCGGTAGGGAGATCCAGCGGTAGTAGATTGCAGAGATGGCAAGACCAACGTCACGGCCGAGGATAATGGTAGCGCACCAGACTTTTTGAACAGGTTAGCTGCGCTATTCACGATGGGTCAGGATGGGGGAGGCAAAACGCACGAGGCAAAGCACCCTTGGCAGCAAGACAGATGGTCAAGATGGTCATGAGCATCTTGTCAGCCATGGGATCAATTACTGTGCCCACGACAGTCTTGCTGTCCCAGCGTCGCGCGATCCATCCATCGAGCAAGTCGGTGATGCCTGCGTATGCAAAGAGGCCAACCGCCCACGCATGCTGGTCGTGTAGAACGAGATATCCAATAACAGGGGCGGCAGCGATACGCGTAAAGGTTAGAATATTTGGTACCGTGTATATATCTTCGTGCAACACTTCGGCGGATCGTGAGGGCGTAACACCTTGTGTCGTCGGGGGATGCGTTCTGGGCAAGGCCAGGTCAGTCAATCGCAGTCAATTGAAGTTCTCGGTCGCGTACTGACCCAACACCTTTCTCGTCCTGCTGCTCTTGATTGCTTTTATTATCTTGCCATGAATGCGATTTTGTGAAGAAGAGGCTTTGTAATTTTGCTGGTGCCGTGTGCCTCGGCGCAAACCTCACAGCAGCAGACCTTATGCTTATGTTTGCAGCACACCTTGTCGCTGCCCGGCAAGCTAACCTCGCGGATATACTCATATCGTCGCTTGGCTTGACTTGGACGTTTTTGTTTTCAGAAACCGGGCACTGCCCAGACGCTCAATCGATCGAATTCACCCACGATAATATCTTGTTGGCCCATGTATCCGATGATGGAGTCGTGCTAAGGTTTCTCGAAAGCGATAAGACCTGATAAAGATACCAGCCCCGCCTAGTTGAATATTGATATCATACCCCACATTGCTTGTCTGCTTGTTTATCTGACACGATGGGCAGTCAAATTCCTTGCCGTAACTACTAATAGCTGATTTTCATTTTATTTTTTCGTTTAAATCGAGACTACACGTCTTATGCCTAACCCAGTCATGAAGTTGTAGTCCTCTATGAACTCGTCCTCTTCTATTTTCCTTATTATTTAGCAATCCGTAACTGTCTCTTGGAGATAAGCAGAAGAGGGTTTAAGAGGTTAGTGATGATGAGCATCAAGAATGCTTAAAAGATATATATATATATAAAAACACAGAAACAACCTCAGTAGCTTTCTATCTATTATCACCTCACGGGCAGTCAAGTTTAAGATTCTCTTCGGTCACATTTTAGCCCGTCAAGGAAATCGTCACCAACGCAGTAAATTATCTAGTCTAGTGGTCTGCAGAACTAATCTAAAATAAAAAAGCCAACATTAACAAGCAAATGTCAGTGCCAACAAAGGAAAGGGTCTACGGGGGGTTTGAGCAAAAGGTCCCCCCTCCCCCTCATCTTCTGATTTCTCCATTATTACAAGCTTGGACTTGGACTTGGACTTGGACTTGGATAAGCCCAAGCCCACCCCAGTCTTGCATCTAAAAACGGCCATACGATGTAATTACCTATTGCAGGACCAGGAGCTTTGTTGGAACATGCCGTCCGTCGTCGTAGCGCAGTCAGTGTACAGTAGTTCATCACTGGCAGCAGCCCCCGGTGGCATGTAATTAGTTTAGTCGCATCCATCCAGGTCTTAGTCCCACCCATTATTCTCCTCGATCTTGTCACTTGTCTACTAGTAGTTACTCTCCAAGTGAAGTTGGTGGTACGCTACGTTCGTTGATCCTTGCCTTTAGGTCCTGTTCTTGTCTTGATGGCTCGTCTCATGTCGCCTCGCCTCGCCCTTAGCTCCAACTTGCAGTACCTCATCGTGCCGCGCGTCAATTGAGTTCAGCGGTACTGTACGGACGTATCCTTGTCTCGGATTGACGGCTACGGATGTCATGGCATGTTACATCCCCTTAGGGTTAGAAACGGCACGGTACAGTATTGTGCGCTCGATGCTGCTGACCTGGGTTCAGTATATGCGCCCAGGATGATGAATTTGATTTCACAAACAGTATCGTAACGAATGTGGAGTGTAGTTGGGATATTATCTCCCCGGACCGACAGCCCGCTCAGCCCAGTTTATTAAGGCACTTGTTGATCAGGTCCCTGGCTACCAGATAGTTAGGTGGGTAGGGATGTATGCCATGGATGCCCTACCCTGCCTTTCCCTGCATCTCGGGCAGAGCCTTACTGTGCTGTGTAATGTACCCTGCGAGAAACCGCAACCGTTGATAAAACAAGTCGGGGTACCACCTATTGGAGGAATACCTAGTGTGGTATGGATATCATATCAAAATGGAAAGAAAGAAACGGGAAGAAATACATAGGTAGTAAATGGTGATGAAAACGAACAGGGTCAAGGTCAAGGTCAAGGGGCAAGGTCCAGGTCCAGGTCATGGATATGGATATAGCACTCAGCGCGACCTCCGGCATTGGCTCTTGTGCCCCTCCACCCGTTCCTCCTTCCAGGTACCTTTTTCATCATCATGATTTGATGATGCACTTGCCGTTCTGCAGGCCATCTCTTGCCTTGTCCCGTAATTGGACAGATGTTCCTACTCTCTGGGCTCCCACACTCCATCCCTGTTCACGTCGCTTCGCTTCCATCCTTCCCTTCCTTTCTCTTTCTCATTCTCATCCCCTTGTCGTCTTGTTTGAGACAACTGAAGCGTGCAAAAAAGTGGGAGAGCCGAACAAGGCGTCACTTCAGCTTCCCATTGGGTGGGATTCTCCAATTGGCTTTTGTAATCGTGTGTCATAGCCAACACCGTCAGCCCGTCAAGTACCGAGCTACAGCGTCTTTGCATAGGTTGCAAACAGAACCCCAAACCCGTGGCTTATGAGCGCATCTTGATGGACTCAAAGAACAGAAATTCAGTAGCATGGGCAATTTACATACCCAATGATGATGATGGTAATAATAACAGCTATGCGTTGCGTTGCGCAGCGCTGCGTCGCAAGCCCGTCCACCATGAGAGGAGCGTCGTAAAAACCTGTCACGGCTCTCCCATCCCGACTACATATCCTATTAACCGTCTTGGGTATGGCGCGGGACCTTCTGGGTATGGCCATGGCTTCTTTCGAGTCCCAGTCCTCAGGACAAGTGCGGGCAAAGTGGTCAGCTAGGCAGTGAACTAACAGACACCCATGATCCATCCATTAACAAAGGAGAAACCCTTCATCCCCCGTCCGGAAACCCGGGGACGGCCGAGACTTCCGACGCCGGCCCCCCAAGCGCCCGACGGCATCACTTTCTCGGGTTAGTATCTAACTACCACCTCACTAAAGACAATACCTACGCATGTCCATACTATCCTGGCACTACAGCTTGACATCCCTGAGGTTGATGCGACAAGTACCTTTGCTTAGTACCCAAGACAGGCCGCGGGCACCGTATTGCTATTGTTACCTCTTTAGGACATTCGTAAAGCACGTATCTAGAAGAGACGAAATGGAAAGAAACAAGAGAGAAGAGAGCACGGTCCATATAATCCGTATACTGATGTATGTTTGTACGTCAGATCCAAAAGAAAAAGACCAAAAGGAACTCCGGTGCGGGGAATCGAACCCCGCTCGCCGCGGACTTTACTAATTGAAAACGCGGTATGCTAACCGATACACCACACCGGATTGCGATTTGATGAAAGACGTTGAGCATAGTCATGCTCATGAGTGTACATAATCATTTTTGCTAGCGTTAGATCTAAAGTGGACCTGGTCTTCATTCTTGATGGCCTTCTATAGACTTGATAGAATCCTTACTATTCTCTTCCTTTTACTGTGGTGCTAGCAGTACAACCGCCTTCTCATATTCCCTAGATAAAGGCTTATCTGTTTATCCAATGGTCACGCCGAGTGCAGGCATACACTATAGGCATGATATCAATGATCAACATATGGGGTAATGGGAAATAGTCTCAGCTTTGTGAAACAAAACAAATGAGTCAAATGTACGGCCTAAAGAGTATAAACTGACTGTCTGATTTTATCTCTTGTACCTTGAGTAGCTTACCTTTTATACCTACCCTGAGTGACTTACATGTATGGGTCGTCGTCTAAGTGGCTAGGTAGGTTAGTAGTCATCAGGGTACCAGAAAAGCTGGCCGCTGCAATCATAAGAGATAAAATTAGTAGGTCACTTTATACTCCTTGGGACATAGTCTAAGGACTACTTAATTTTATACCCCAAGACTTGGGAGGCTAACTTTTCTGCTACCCACTAGGTAGTGTTTGATAGGAAAGGTAACGTCGAAACTACAGAAATTTGTCACAGGTATGGTTATAAAAAGATTAATTTTTATTATAAGCTAATAATAAACCCTTTTATAAAACTAAATACCTACTGCCGGTATTTCCAAACAGTAAGCAGTCTTTAAAAAAACATTTAGTAGCCAGGATGATAGTTGTCGTGAGGGGCGTAGACATTTTGGTGTTGAACACCAAAACCTTGTTCATAATGTGTCTGGATGTACTGAGGGGGGTAGACATGGTGGTAGACGGAGGGGTAGACGGGATATGTGATCTGGTCACGTGGCATCTGCCGTGAGTGCCAGAGTTGTCTATCCTCGTCTGAAAGCTCGTCATATACCGGTGTGCGCAAATTCGGTAAATTGATGAGTTCCTCTCGAATACAGAGTTTCCGCAGTCCGGAGTGCTGTGAAGGCCTCATGAGACGCCCTGCCTTGACATCCTCAACAGTATAGTAGCTGACGAGGTGGTGGTGGATGCCGTTGTGCGAGATGGTTATAGTCTTCTTGAGAAGACCATTGTTCTTGAATGGGTAGGAGTCGATGAGTGACCCTACCAGATCCCGGTCGTCGTCCCCAAGCTCGCCAGCACCAAATCCTGCAACAACACTAGCACCGGGACCAAATCCAGGGCCGGCATCAAATCCAGGGCCGGGACCAAATCCAGGGCTTGGGCCAGCAGAGCCATTCGGCATGTTGGAGAAACTTGTAGCCTGTGATCGTTGACTATAAGCCTTGGTAACCCCGGTCTGCGGCTTCTTGTCCCTCTTGATAGCCTGCTTCTTCTTTCCTGGTGGAAAGGGTTGGGTCGTTTCCCGATACAATAGAAAGTTGTTCAAGATTCGGCTTGGACTCCAATTGACGCCGTCAGTCCAGCGCTTGATCCCCGAGGATTTTTCTTCGTAGACGAACACTGATCCGCTTGTGATCAGTTCCTGGCGTTCCCGATCATGTGGTCGTCGAGGCACATGCTGAAGGTGACCACACAAGCAGGCTTCGAAGATCAGGAGAGCATCGTGTGTGGTTTTGATAAACCCATTATAGGTTGTTTGAAGTTGTGGGCTTGTCATTGTTAATTGTGTGTGTGGGTTTTGGAGTTGATGATGGTTGGTAGTTGATGATGTTTGAGTTGAACTTCAGAGTTGAAGTTCAGAGTACTTGAGTTGATCAAGTTCTGTGTGAGTTTGATCAAACCCAGTTTCGGGGGCCAAGCCTGTCTTATATAATAATTTCTTGTTCCCAACAAAAATTAATTTTTGTTCACGATATTATAATTTGCCCCCGATAATTGCGTTGCTGTGCCAGAGGATGGTTAAACTTACGCAATATTCGTGGTATGACTGGCTTGCCACGCAAGTTTTGCAATTTTCGTATAGTTATGGCTGAATTGATACCAGAAGGTTCAAGAAGCAGAGTTTGATAAGGCGTAGTCAGGCACCAGATGGGTTGACCGTTGAAGACTTATGACTGTGTTGTCACTCCGACCCCCAACACGTCAGAACTGAGGCGATATTCTTTCTGGTCCTCCAGGAAGTGTAAGTTTAAGTTTGACCGCAAAAGGCGTCCAGTGTGTTAATCGATGCAAGTTGATTGGCTTGTACTGAAGTTGGTTGAAGAATATATTGACAAAGATAGCTTGTTGTTGAAGTTTAGTTGGAATGGTGGAAAGAAGGAACAATAATATAGCAGAACAACAGCAAGAAGAAGAAGGAGGGAGAGGAAGAGGAGGAGCAAGTTATGATACAATGAATTAGATGAGGATGTGATAAAGCAAGTGTAAGTGGATGTGGATGGCCCCTAGATATAATGTACTTGCCCAAAGCGAATCGAACTTAGGTGGACTAAACAGGATTGGCCAGACTAAGCTACATAAATTTGGAGACAGTACCTGGTTGCTGAAGGCCCCTAAGTCAAGCTGAGAAAAGCCAGATCGGATACGTACCTACCTACACAGCCGACGCATAGGTACCTAGGTACGTACTATTCAGACGCAGACGGGAACCAACAAAAGCCTGACCCTGGGATACGCACGCACGGTAGGGGTGGGATGGTGTAGGGGGTGAAAAGAGGGAGGGAAATATTTAGCCCATGGAGTTTAGTGTTCGTCAAGAATAATAAACCATGTGTATCCGTGTTACATTTGGACTGGGATTGAGACTGAGACTATATGCTACCTTGCCTTGCCTTGCGCCTTGCCTTGCCTTGCCTTACGCTTCGCTTCGCCTACAGTACCTGACCTTGCCTGGTCTAGCACTACCTACCTATGTAGACGACTGTATGTATTGCACCTACATACGTATGTACTGTTTTGGTAAGTGTCTCTCAAATTTCCCAACTCCACATACCTCCTCTCCTCTCTCCAGTCTGGAGATGGAAGAGAAGGGGATGGGGAAGCACGTCCCATTAGATGACGGCGGTGGCAGTGGCTGAATTAGATGGGGTCTTTACGGCCGAGAGGAGAAGCGACAGAAGAGGAGAAGAGGGGAGAAGACACCAAAATAAGAAAAGGGCCTACTTGTCAAAGATCAAATACAAAAAAGTTTGATAGATTGTGTCAAACGATATCGTTCGTCCACAGGTACCAGAGATTCGGTTCACTCTAGAAGAATTCAATCTCCCTTGATAAAAGGTTTGGGCGAATCACTGTGTTGATTTTCGTCCTTCAATTAAAAGAGGCTCTTTACCGTCTGAATTTTAAAAACTGAACCCTGTCTGTCCCTTAACTAGATCTGCCCAGTCTCCAAACTGTCGGGAGCTGGCGAAAACTTACAACCCACCTCGTCTTATTGCAGTAAGTAGTGTGTAGCAGGTAGTACTGCAATTCCTCTATTAATTAAAGATTGCAAAACAAATCCATCACATCCATGATACCACCAGTTGAATACGGATGGGATAGAACAGATCGTGCCGCGCCCCTCTCTCACTTTTTTCTCTCTCTCTCTCTCCTCTCTCTCTTTCTCTCTCGCACGTTCCTCACTCTGCCGGGGAGATTGACCTTTTCAATATAAACACGCCTGGGGTTTTCTATAGACACACCCCTCCCATCCCAAATATAATTCTCATGCATGAGTGACGCACTACCTATGCTCTTTTTCTTTCTCAAAAATATGCCATGACAATTATGATTGTCGTCTATCTCGATAAGGGGGCATGTACGTATGTGATGTGTCTGATTTCCGTACGAATTATTCGGAACAATGCCTTTCTTCGGAACTACCTAACAACTGCCGAAAGATGAGCTAATACAATGCCCCAGATTGAATGCCTCTTTTCATCTCTTTTGTTTCTGACAGGTAGGAAATATCTATTCGGCAGCCCCTCATTTTCTCAACGTGATGATATTGGATGCTCTGGCTATCCACAAGACAGAGAAAAGGCCAAAGCACCGCAGCCACCTTCATTGTCATTTTCAACAATCACAGGTCGCATTCAATGAGATTCCTTCTGCAACTTGGCCGGCTCTTCCTTTTTTGTTTTGGGCCGGGTCCTGAACGCCACGAACCCACCTGCATTCCTAACAGGGTATGCCTGTAGTAATGCCGCCCCCCTCACCCCAAACCACCACCCCCCTGTTCACGTCCGGCTTTTGAAGGCCCTGAAAATGGATATCAATTTACCGTCTTTCTTCTATGGATACCTGACCTGACCCGACCTGACCTGGTCATTGTCACTGTCACTGTCACTCACTATAACGTAGGTAATTCAACTCAAACCTGGTAATTATTAATAAACTGCATCCATGCATCGCATCCCATCTTTATCCCATCAACACCGATGCCACTATCTTCAGATTACGTATCTTTCGATCTCCTGCAATACCACTTGCATATCATCATCGCTTATGAACCATTCACGTTTTCCCAAATCATTCCGAAACTTGGATCGCTGCCGTGAGATGTAGATGTACAGAGGCTAGTCGGCAACAATCACACACATAATAGCAATAACGCATCAAACCAGCATCATGATTCCATACACAAAGACAGGGCTATCGCCAACAACTGCCGTTCTCAGCATTGTCGTCTTCTTTTTCATTCTCGACCCTCTTCTAACCCCCAGAAATGCCTGCACGTGCGCGCAATGTAACAACGCGCCCTCCGCCGTTACTCACTCCTGCATACTGTAAAACCATGGCTCTTCGCCCTCGCGGTAGCGTCGTCCTGGTTGTTGCATTGGAATTGGGACTGTGCCCTCCAACGCCATCTCCATGTCTACGTCCGTGTTCTCAAGATGATCTCTGTGATGTTGCTGTTGCTGTTGCTGCTCCTTCTGTCCCGGTTGCTTTTGTTTCTGGACGTCAACTTGTTGACTCGTATCGCGTCCCTTGCCCGGCTGCCTCGATGTCTTCCCCGCCTGCACTGATGACCGTGCCTGTGCCTGTGCCTCTGTTTCTGTCTCTGTCTCTGTTTCTGCTGCCGCCTTGACCTTGGTACTGGCGCTAGCACACTCATTCAAGTCGGTGGAGACAGTGCTACTGTTTTTACGATTGCCAACTCGCACTACAACACCGCTCTCCCAATTCCGACAGCTCATCTTGGGCTGTCCTGTCGCTCGGTCCTTGACAATGCGGCCCCTGTTTAGTACGCAAACGTCAGCATTATACTCCTATGATCGTCGCCGTTTTGTGCCAGTGCTTTCTTAAAACATCCTCAACAGGCAGCTAATTGCGCACTACAGGTGAGCAACCGCACCATTGCAGCGACCGTTGATGCTCGCTTCTTGCCTTGTTGTCTCAAGTCTCCCCATGTCTTACAGAAAAGAGGGGGCATGACAGGGGTAGTGCCCAGACAGTGGTAGGATTTGGGGTCTCACTCACCATGCGCTCTCTGACAGATTTGCACTGCCGACGTAGACCCAGCCCAGAGACATATTTGCCGCTTTCAGGTTCCCTTGGGTACTAGCTGACCCCTGGTCGCGTCCCCACGGCTCCGATCGCGTTTGCGGACGCGTTTGCAATTGACTTTGGTTTTGACTTCCCGCTTCCGTCTGTGATACCAAGATCATCTTGCTGTGCATCAGGAGCCCATGCCTGGTATTAACACAGTCCCGCACGAGCTCAGTGGGGAAGGTTGGTGCGCGCCACCATTTGGACTGGACACAGATGGTGCCCGCAGCCTGCATCAGCGCCCTCAGAGGTTAGCGTTGACTAAGTCATTTCGTTTGGTCTGGGATTTTCTTCTCTTTTTTTTCTTCACATGTGAGGATTCCCCAGTTATTCGGGATCTGCAATGACAGACACTCCAACCTGGCACACTTACATTACGCCCACCTCGACTCCTGGTTACTGTCTCGTTCGTCGGAAAATATATTCGGAAACGGTCCTTTAGCTTGTCATGCCATGGGTTCGACGCCTTGTTTTTTCCTACTGCGCCCGCTCGGCCTATTCTCGACTTGTATTCGGCCAGGCCATCGTCTCCTGCGAATCGTCACTCATCAGACCACATTATCGCAACTTGGGGCAATGTATGGGGTACAACTGCCATAGGGGCTGGGGTGCACAGTATCGGTATCGTCTTACCTCGACATGCATTGTAGATTGCGCCTACTAGGTCGTAGTTGAGAGATCCAAGAGAGGCACACTGGAGTAACGGTTCACGTATGGTTAGATTCAATGTTCGTTCTCTGGACTAGCCTGCGGCTTTGATGGCACCCACAACAAAATCGACCTCGATTGGGTCGTCAGTAGCTAGTCCAAGGGAAGCCACGCTGGTGCCCAGTCCACTGTATCCTAAACGACGTGAGCCATGGTTGCATGAAAATCATCGAATATGCACGTTCACTAACCTATTCGCTTCAGTTCGTCTCCTTGGTGTCCGCCTGGGCTAGAATTATGTATCAGCACATTGATTCGCACATGCGGGTCCGAACATGATCATCATCAGGTCATGATCCAATATTCCAAGTTCTAATGGGCTTACATGGTGTACACGAAGCCAAGGTGCTTCGTTTGCGAGAAGTCGTAGTTTGTTAGACTGCTCACCATGGACTCGCCAACGCCAGTTGCCGACAAGAATCGGCCGAGCTCGGTGCTGAATGAGGTTGGCCGATGAGTCGCGGAGCCCTCTAGTCGAGGGAGATCAATCAGAAAGACCATCTATGCAATTCATTAGCGATTCCTCGTCTCCAACGCCATCCAAAGCGCCTCGATTTCGCCAACCAACGTTCTCCATGACACCAGTCTCCCCCCAATCATAGGGGACCAGATTGGCTGTCGGGACCACAACTCGAAGATAGCCGGGGTACTTTAGCAGCTGGAGCTTGGAATGCATCGCCCCAGGCCCATTCATTGCCGGAAAGACGAACTTGATGCCTGGTGGCGCATTGGATCGCATTTCTGATTTCTGTGGCAGGTTTCGTCAGCCTACGGGGTTTGCCCAATTCGAGGGGTTTAGTGAGGGGATAGCCTGAACGAGTCGGGTTCGATTATTGATACACACCTGGGCCTCGCTGTCGGCAAACGCCAGAAGGAGCAACTTGGTCTTTCTCAAATCCAACTTGGATATGAGCCATTCATCGTCCCATTGATACGAACTTAGGAGAGCAAGCTCCAGTTTGTCCTTCTGAAAGACCTCCTCGATCTTGATGTCTTCTGACGTTCGAGGGTACCCATACGCCCATGTCCGTTTGATGGCGCCCTTGGGGTAAGGCAACAAGCTCGCCAGCAAAGAAGCAGCTACGGTCCGGGGGGGTTCGACACTTGGCGTCATTCTCTTTGGCGGCGGGACTTCTGCAACATCTCCATCTGTAGGTGAGCGACGCCGCTTGGCTAACCTCTGCAGCCTTTCCTCTTCCATCTTCTTGCGATCGAGCGAAAGCAAACCAATGCCAGCCCCGCTCGAACCATCCCCATTCCGGCGGGATGTCGAGGTCGAGGCGCACGGGATCTGCGAACTTTGCTCGTCTTGGAGCTCTTGTTCCTGAAGTGAAAGGGCAATGGCATAACGCAACGCCTCGTCTTCGTCCATATCACTCCCCACTTCGAAGGGATCTTGGCGAGACCCAGCCATTTTTTGTGTTTTTGGCCGCAGCGGCTTTCAGGGCAAGATTCCGGCAAGATCGACTGAGTTTCGGGCGGGCAACGGTTATGAAAGTGATTTTTTTCGAAATCTGAAAGGTTCACGATTTAGCAAACACCTTGTTTCTTTGATGTCGTTAAGTTGAGACCAGGCGTCTTAAGTCAGTTATCCCTGCCGATAATCCCTGCTTCTAAGACAAACACAACGCGGGGTCACGTGGGACCGTGTCAGAGTTCAAGTCTGATACTCTTTAGCGGCGCGCGTACCTACCCCAATCAGTGAATATGAGGACCAGAGAATACAGCCACCGAATGACAAGTATTAATCCTGTAATGTTTCCTCGGGCCATCCATATCCAGCGCAGTTATCTCTTTCTAATCTAGCGGCCTATTCACGGTCTAATGAGCCGAGAAGAGAGAATGACGTCTGTCAAAAGCCATGGCTTTTTCGGATTCGTTCTGGGAGTGACTTGCATGCAAGCAACGCCATCAGGCTTGGAAGTACCTATACACTGCAACGGTGGCACAGGAATGAATTTCCCCGCGGTTGACAAGGGCGTGTGCACTGGGATGTCTCAGCTGAGATACTTGCCACTTTGAAATAAGGCCCGATGCAATTTCTCGGGCATTTACAGCGCCTGGTGATAGTTGTCCCCCAGTAAGAAGAATTCGAACAGCAAGAGGCAAAATACGTTATCACAAGACCTCTGTGGGTTCGCGACAAGAAGATAACAGATTCCATCTTGTATTTCATTCTCTTCACGTGGTGTGGCATTTCCCAAACTTGGACGTGAAACTAATGTACTAAGATAATGCACAACCATAACGACTTTGTAAGTTTACGGTGATCTGGCTTGCTTACTACTTCTGTCTCTCATGCATTCAACGACTTCTTCTTCTTGGATCCAGAGGGCTCGGCGTGTAGATGGGAAATAGTTAGATAAATTTCTGGCAATACACTTTCGATCATTATAAAGGAAAGCCATCAGTACAGAATTGAGAAAGCTGTAGGTAATATAAATATGCATTATAGGAAAGCATTGGCTGTGTAACCGATGCATGGTTATTCTTGCTGACTTCTTTCGCAACTATTGGGAAAATATCATCGTTGAGTCCGCTCCATTAATGACAGCCTGCACCTAACAGAGCATCCCGCCGCTGTATTTAAAAGGTGTTCCTCATTTATCTACTTGTGTGACATAAGTGAGAGTATCGTATCATATTCAAGTTACAACCAAGATGCAATTCAATCCAGTGTATTTGAAAGGTACAGGGTAGTCGTCATGCCAGATCTCCGACGTTTTCCCGCTATACCCCAATCAAGCTTAACTTTCGTCACTCATACCATCTCAGCATATAACACAACCGAAACCCTTAGCTTCCGGAGTGACGGATCGTCGCTCTCTGGGAGGCATGATAATCGACTCTTGACATGCGCGAGTTTATGGACTATGTCCACAGCGCTTTTTACGAAGCTACAGGATGGAATCGTGACAACTCATACGCAGCACTAAATGTGACGAGTGATGGTGAGACCCTAGTATCGACTCGAGCTCTGACTTGTGTACTGACATATAATGTGTAGCGCTTCTAAACTTCCAGACCCCTTTGGGATTACGACTCACACTGTCCTCCCTTGCGAGCACCAATTTTGCGACATCGTACCAGCTCGGTTCGGTGGGAATTGTTGATGGATCCATCTCATACCTGTTCTCATCAGTCCCGCTTCGACTCCTCTTGACACCGCAGTCGGAAACTGTCAATTTACCAGAGCTTTTACGCTCATATAAACCACTCGCCGAACTCCCTCACCGAACGAACCCGTTCCTCCAGACGTCCAAGGACAAGCCGGAATCGTCTCTTCTGTATGGTCGACTCTACCTACCCCAATCCCTACTCGAAGCTCTGGTCGTTAAGCGATTGTCGCCCGCGCTCCAAGTCCAACTCAGTGCTGTTTCTGCACAGCACCTTAAGAACGGTGGCACAGTACTGGGATTGGCACAATATGACGTAGGCAAGTACGCGCTCGAAGGTCTGGCGTCCTCAGATGGAGGACTGCTCGGGTTCAGGGGCGTATATAATTTCGGCGGTGATGCTGAGAAGCCGGAAGACCAAGCCCCTGCAGACAGTGATAGGGAGAGAGTCTACGGGCGGTTTAGCACCGGTGGAGAAATCTATTACGGCACGCTGAATAAGTCAGGAGGAATCAGCGTTGGAACACGATTCGCGACGTTACCCACGCACAAGGGGACACCCTTATCCGCGACATTGACCTTGAACCCTCTGATGGGTAATATCAGTGCAAGTTACGCCGTAGTGGCAGGCAGGCATTGCAGTCTTGCTACTAGGATGGAGTTCAACGCATTCAGCTACGAAAGCACTTGGGCTATCGGCATGGAGCTCTGGCGAAAGCCATTCACACGCCTGGTTGTTGACGATGAACCAAAGGTTGATGACAAAGTGGTTATCGACGATAATCCGGAAGAGAAACGACCAAAGGAGCGCAGCTTCCAAGCCAAACTGGAATGGCGACTGGATGATCCTGAACCAGTTGCTGTCAAGCCATTGCTGCCTCCTACTCCGCCCCCGAAAGAAGAGACCGAACCAGAAAAGCCCGGAGAGGAGAGATATGCTGGAGTGCTCAAAACCCGGATGGACCAAAACATGCGAATAGGGGTGCTGTGGGAAGGGCGGGCCAAATCACTCCTGTTCAGCTTGGGTAGTAGCATCGACTTGAGGAAGCTTGACAAGCCTTTCCGGACGCTTGGACTGGAAATACAGTTTTCATCATAAGGCCGTGGCGTGAAACCATGCCACGCTTTGCGGATGGGTACGCAGCAGGATGTTACTACTGCAGTCGGGCCGTAGGATCATGGTAGGCATATGCCATCTGGCAGGGCTATGGTAGCTCATGCATGTGATGCAGCATGATGGACATGGAAACTCACGGAATATGCCAAACGGGAATAGCGATAGGGAGGACGGTTAGCGGCTGGCCCGTGGGGACACTGATTGGAGCCTCAATTGTTTAATACTGCTAAGGTTAATCTGTACGATCATGGAAGCATATCATAGGCGTTACGGGTTGAAGCATTGGCTCGGGGCGAGTTTATAGATTTATAATTGATGATGAGAGTTGCTACACATTTCTGTACATACCCCTACCGCACCAAGCAGGTATCTCTCTGAGAGCATCTTGGGATCGATTGATGCCGTCCATTGCTAGCGCAAGTTACGTCGTAATATTGGTTTCCTCAAAATGACCCTGATATCAATGGTGCATTAGTTTATGTGCTTGTCTCGAATTGACTCCTTCGGTCAAGCTGAAAGGTTTAATATTGCCGTCAGAGCCGATTGCGAGGCCTTTGGCGGTCGAATTGCGTGTGGTAGAACGAGAACCTTGATGGCCTCGACGTTGTTTGGAATAGTCGAATGTGGCTGACAGCAAAGTGCCAGCCAATAATATATGTTATAATTGGTATCTTGAGAAACTACGCCACACTTTGCGCTTGAGGCTCTTCCAACGTTATTTGGACTTTTAGTTACCATTCAAGTATAAGATATCGCAGAATTATGTCGTAAGTTAACACCGACTTGGAAAACTATAGAAATTCGAGTCAAGTAAAAGTGAGGAGGTATTTATCTGATGACTGAGTATTTACAGCTCGAAATGTACAGATATATCTGCCACAGTTTAGAAACTTCTTCAACAGCGCTAGCTGTTCACTTGATGAGGCTAAACTGTCCATCAAGGTTCTCACCTTAAACTGACCCACTCCCACTCTGCAACTAAACACTCCCCGAAAATACATAGAGAGATTGTGATAATGTTCCTATCACGCCTTGTGTCTTATATTTGGTCGTTGTGGACCGTGACATACCTGCCAAGGAATGTGGCAGTTGCCGAGTTCCATACCCTTGGGATGGGAATTTATCACGTCACTGGGAAAGGCCAACGACTTTGACTTATGTTATCTATGGCATTGATGAAGGGATTATTTTAGTTATCAGATCACATACTAGTTCTAGTATGTGAATAACAATAACATGCACTTCTCTGATGGATAGACTGGCCGTTAAACGCACAAGTAAGGATTCATAAGCGTCAACGCTCACCACTCCTTTTGACGACACGCCTATGATATCCGCTAAACTCCCTGGCTCTCCTACGCCTGGGCTCAAATAGTTCTGGTTGATGCATCCCTCGGCACCTCGCTTCCGTTCGTTAAGCAAAGCTGGGTCCTGCCCTGCGCTGTGCAAGGCTAGCCAGAAGTCAACCTGCGTAAAAGCCCGATACCTTCTTCTTGCCCACTTTCCTTAAGACGAGTTGGTGCCCATCAAGGTTCGTCGCGACATTTTTTCACGTAGAGGGATTTTTGTTGTTGACTGGTAAAAAGGATATATAGACTCGCTTGTTCAATCTTGGTTGAATCTCTCAGCAGCAAAACATTTCGTAGCAATTCCTACTACTCGTTCGCGTCTTGGCGGTTTGATCTCGCCCGAATCATACAGCACGATTACCCTTGGTTGCTTCCTTTTTGGGGAACAAGGCATCGAGATAATCCTTGGCTGTACAGCTTTACGTCTTGGCATTTGACGACATCTTTTTCGACTACAACCCTTACCTCACCTCACGGCCCGCAGTCTACCCAGCCTACTACCTATTGACCCGCGCATCTTTTCTGGGTCGTGCGGATATCTCGTACATAAGGTTGTTGGTTCCCTTCGCCTTCCCCTACATACCACACTCTTTCTCTCGACATCTTCTACTCGACAAAATGGCCGACGCAGCAGAGTGCAATGGCGAGGCCGTCGATCTCGGCCGTAGAGGTCTTCGAATCGGCGCAATTTTTATCATCATGGCCTCTTCGCTCATTGGCGCAATCTTGCCTATTTTCCTGGCGCGCCAAAAGACGATCCCCGTACCCAAGTTTACCTTTTTCATTTGCAAGTTCGTCGGTACCGGTGTTATTATAGCGACAGCGTTTATGCATCTTCTTGTCCCGGCCGTCGAGAACTTGGGCGACGAATGTCTCGAGGATCGCCTGGGTGGCTACGACTGGGCCGAGGCAATCGCCCTCATGACCGTCATGGTCATGTTCTTCGTCGAAATGCTCGCCGCTCGTCTCAGCAACGCCGATATGGAGCACAACCACTCTGACGAGTTCGACCCTGCCATGGAAGTCATTGCCAAGAAGTCACCCAGCACCGACATCGAGACCGGAGACCGCAGGGCATCCGGCTACGCTCCTGGAGGCGATGAACACCTTGCCCATGGCCGTGAGCACAAGGAAGGCGATGCGCAGGGTGGACTTGCTGGCCAACTTCTCGCCATCTTCATTCTCGAGTTCGGAGTTGTGTTCCACAGTATATTCATCGGTCTCACTCTCGGTACTATTGCCTCTGATGAGCTCACGGTTCTCCTGATCGTTCTTGTATTTCACCAGATGTTTGAGGGTCTCGGTCTTGGTTCACGTCTGGCTGTTGCTCCTTGGCCTAGGAACCGACAGTGGATGCCGTATCTGCTTGGTTGCATTTTCGCTCTGTCGACTCCTATTGGTATTGCTGCTGGCATAGGAGCTAAGCCCAATAACGCCAGCGACCAGAAGCTTATCAACGGAATTTTCGACGCCATCAGTGCTGGTATCCTCATGTACACTGGTCTGGTTGAGCTCCTCGCCCACGAGTTCATGTTCAACCCTTATATGCGCAAGGCCCCCATCAAGATTCTCTTGCTGGCATTTGCTTGCGTGTCGTTTGGTGTTGCTGTTATGGCTATTCTCGCCAAATGGGCATAAAGTAATCAGAGTGGAAGATAATGTGGTGAAAATAGTCTTTTCTCATGTGGAGTTGGATCGGGACATGATAGTCTTTTTTTCGCATTGCGTTAGACGGATAGAATTGATACCTGGACTGTTTATTGTTGTTTCTACTATTAATGAAAGCCCTTTTCCTTCTCACTTGATTCATTGTGATATGATTGCTTTGGGATATGCGCTGTCGGCTTGCCTATCGTCTGTTGGAACGCGAATAGTGAGTGGATGGCCAAGTGATGGTGCATCTACTGCACGTAGGAAGTAGTCAAGAATTACATAGTATGTAGTACAGCATAAAGCAGGTGATATGCATATGTACCTAGTCTTACCACTGGTAAGTTACCAGTGACTTATACGGATATTTCCTCATTTGGTTCCACGTGTGATATTTCCGATATTTGATCCACCTTGACACACAGTACGAAAGACCAGCGCACGGTAGAGCAAAAACTGTGTAAAAGTGGGGTAGGGCCTTAAACCCTACAACGAAAAAATGAACACCAAATCTAGCAAATTGATCTTCGAGCTCAACCATCGCGACGCTTCGACAACCTCACCCAACGACTAATCTCCCTCCACCCACCCAACCATCCAACCAATACCGCAAAAATGGCCGGCGGAGTTACTGTTCGCGATGTCGATGTAGGTACTCCCTAAAAAAAATTACACAGGAAACGAAGGAATCGATTATTCCTGGACAAAAAATACCCCCCGATCTCTACTCGACGACTTGGCAACACAATTTCCACGAGAACCGCTTGCCCCCGCAATGGCGTTGGCTCAGCGCCGAAATATTACATATTAATACTCAAAACGCTGTGTCGGCTGCTATGCGATGTAGGGCTGGGTACAAATGGGATTGAGGAGCAGGCGCGAGGGAGTCGAAAGACTTCTGACGACGGAATCATGCTAATGGGTTTTGTGACTGCAGGCGCAGAAGTTCATCACTGCCTACTCTGCTTTCTTGAAGCGTCAGGGCAAGCTTCCCATCCCTGGTAAGACTCTCATCTACACTAAACCAACAAGGTCAATGCTGATTGACCAACTCAGGTTGGGTCGACACCGTCAAGACTGGTCCTGCCAAGGAGCTCCCTCCCCAGGACATTGACTGGTTCTACGTCCGTGCTGCCTCTATCGCCCGCCACGTCTACCTCCGCAAGACCGTCGGTGTCGGCCGTCTCCGCAAGGTCCACGGTACCGCCAAGAACCGCGGCAGCCGTCCCTCCAAGCACGTCGATGCTTCCGGCTCCGTCGACCGAAAGGTTATGCAGTCTCTTGAGAAGATCGGTGTCCTTGAGCAGGACGAGGAGAAGGGTGGCCGCCGCATCACCCAGGCTGGTCAGCGTGATTTGGACCGTATTGCCCAGACCACCGCTGAGGCTGAGGAGGAGGAGGATGACGAGTAAATTTAGTCCCCAATCAAATTAACTCGAAAAAAGTCTGGCGGTTCTTTACCCGGTCAATGGTAGCAATGGCAATGGATTTGGGCGTTGGGTCATAGATTTTGTCATGTATGAATGAGATTCCCCTGACTCTGGGTCATTCGGTTTGGTCAAATTGCACCCGTCCAACTTGTCGTTCATCCTATGGTCGATTCGTTTTTCTGTGAATGTGTTTTCTCTGTGTGTGACTGTGAATCTCGGCTGCTGCCTACTTGGATATGAAACGTGAATGAATGTAATGCTCCTTGGCCTATGTTCATGGATATTCCTCTCACCCCCTTCATGGGATTTCCGTTGATCTCCCCTCAAGCACCATTCATTCGCCTGCCTCAGGGCAACTCATCGTGAGCGCCAGCGCCTTTTTTTCTGAGCGCAATATCCTGTTGCATTTCATTTCTTCTACGAGGAATACGGAGATCTCTCCTGCTTTTATTCATACGTTGTTTGACTCGGAGTGGCGCTATCGCGATGACCGAGTGCCTCTGAATGAGTTCCTCTCAAGCAGTTATCCCCTTGCTTTTCAAACATACGCCCACGATCATTATTAACCCAGCTGTATACGCTTCACGGTCGCACTCTTTCTTTAAATCATCAGTTATGAGCGTGGTGTTGAGAACTCCCGTGTGAGATATTCTCCTTGGAGAACCCCCTATGCCAGAGTTGAGCAAAATTGTCGGCATTAGAAAAAGGAGCAAGCGATTCTGAATCACGATGCTCTCGATGATCCGCTTCCTGATCTAAGCTTATCATCTGAAGCGGAATGAACTGAAAGTGTGCCCCAACTCCAATTCCTTTCATATCTCATCTAAGAAACTCACACTAACTCACCACTAGATATCAATCTTCATTGTCAAACATGTCTTTTGTTACAAACTTACCCTCGGCAAACATGCAAAGCTCCGAGGAAGTGGCAGAGGTGCTTCCGACGTTTGTGTCTTCCATCAGCAAGTCATCGCCACTCATCTTCTTTTACCACATAATCGACCCTGAAACAACAGCACTCACCATCCAGGTGCTCGGAGCTAACATCTCCTTCCAATTCAGTCACCAGAGAGCAAAAGCTTTTCTCAGTCCATCTAATATCCTACGTCAACTAGAGAACAAAACGGTGGGTTTTATCGCCGTCGCGACACCTCAGTCACAGCGCATTGTTTTAGCCGCTGCCGAATCAGGCCATGGTTTCGGGAAATACGGCGATGTTCTCGACAGAAAAACAGGCGTACTTCCAAATAGTGTTTGGACGAGACGAGTGGTGGCCATGGGTAAGATCCTTGGCTTGAAGATGAGACGGCCCTATGACAATCCCCATCGCAGGGGCACGAACACTGATGGAATTTTTTTGGGGTCTCATGTGGAAGTCAAACTCGCGGTTCACGGCATCTGCGTTCTCCTTAAAATGTTCGGAATCACCAAAGACTTGGACAACATCACGATGGAACATCTGCACAAGCTTCGTCTTGTTCGCTGGAATGATGGCACTCGCCCTGTCTTCGAAGTGTACTTCTCCCGAAAGCACTGCATACCATGCAAGCTTTTGGTGAAAAGATTGTCAGAAGCTACTGGGATCACAATGAGATTACTGTGGAGGGATCGACTCGTCAAGAAAGAATATGTTATTCGGAAAACGGACAGAAGTTTTCGTGGTAAAGGCCAGGGTCAAGACCAGCCTGTACCTGACCCCCAGGACTATGACTTTGGCGACATCCTCCCTGACGATTCAGACATAGAAGTCATATCCGACGATGAGGATATAAGGAATGCCGACCATATCGACCTGACAGGCATACGATCCACGTCACCAGCTGGCATCTCAGCAGAGATCGACGATCTTCTTGACGGCCTCGCCTATCGAGTAGGCCAGATGGAAGAGTGTCCAGAAGGGACGACAGCCGCTATAGTCGGTTTTGCCAGGACTATGAGTTCTCATAACAGAAGCAAGAACCTGGCCAGGGACGCAAACGTCAACAAGCCTCTTCCCGCGACACCGGTGATAGAAGCACCAATTGACGTACTTGAAAGCGGTGAACGACAGCGAAACACATTCCCCCGTGCTCAAAGGAGCCTCTTTGGACGATCACGCGAGCTTGGCGGCACAAGAGCGAGGAGCGCTTCGCCTTGCAGAATTATGAAAGAACCGATCCGAGACCGTTCTCCTAGACGGTATAACTTCACGAGTCCGGAAAACTGCTCAGCGAGTGTCGTGGAACGTGCTCAATACAGTTCGCAACCCTGAATGACGCTTTAAGAATGATTGACGAGCATCTACGAGACAATGCATTACGAATGACGTTTACGGTAATGATCGAGAGTGATGTGGATGGGATGTTGTGAAAAGCCACTGGAGCTTCACGTTTTTGGATGGCCAATGCTATCTCGACATGAAGTCGGAATCGGTAACGCCAAGGGACCAAGTATGGTGATATCCCAGAGAGCTCCAGGCGGAGAAAAGGCCATGTACAGCAGATACTAGGGTTTGACATGTATCAAGGAATCCATTAATTATCTTAATTTGGAGAACATTCGCTATCAATTCTTTATGCTCGTATCCCACCACCGTATCCTTTATTGCTTCTATCCAGTCCATGAACCCTCTTCAAGTGATCATATCATTTCGCATTACTTCAAGTTTCTTGCAATATCTTTCGAAACCCGTCAGCCATAGTCCCGATGACAACATCCACATTAGGTGCTTCTGGTCCTTCCTCAGCCTCCTCCTTTGCTGCCTTGAGTGCTTGCTCCCTCCCCTCTTCCGTGCCCTCAACACCAGTCTTGCCCATGGTGATGGCACTCTTGACATCCTTTCCATGTCGGACTGGTCCCTTGGGCGAGGCTGGTGTGATGGGCGTGGCATCGAGAAGACTCTGCCAGCGCGAAAGATACATGCCTGGACCTGTCATGTTGCCGGATTCTGAGTCGTCCGAGTCGATTAGGCGCTGGAGGCGGCAGAGGGAAAGAGCTTCGACCTGTGCGAGGTAGGCGGCGTGGTTATCCAAAGCATTGAGTACATCCTTCTGAGTATTTTCAGGGATAGAATGGAACAGCTTGTTGAGTTTCTTGTCCATGGTACTCATGTTCACTGTGCCATTGCTCGTCTTGCCTGAATCTTCACCCTTTGCCATGCTCACAGGCTTCCGCTCCTGACGGAACTTGAGAACAGCATCTTGGGTCCAATTTTTCATCTCCTTCCAGACATCAGGGCACGATTTCGCAAATGCGTGAACCCACCTATACATGAGCTCTCGGTTTCTCATGAACAAACCAACATAGTCATCGACAGTGGGCAGGCTGCCAGACTCGTTTGGTTTGCTGGTCTTTATAAACTCGTCGATGAACAATTGTGCCGACTCCATGTGCTCGCGTAGATCTATTTGAGAGTGCACCGTACGGATCATGGGCTCATATGCCGCGAATAAGTCCTTGATTGTTGCCGTGAATAGATCGGGAGGCTGGCGACAGAAGGCTGTCGTTATGCCCTCGCGGTCGCGCACCGAGAGAAGCGCAGAGTAATACTCAAGACACTGTGCGTGCTTCTGATCGTCGAGTCGGGTTGCCAATGTTGGGTTGGAGCCGTTGAAAATAGCTGTGATGATAGACTGCGCATGCTCCTCGCTGGCATTTCTGACAGTCTTGTGCTCATCACGACTCAGAGCAACGTACTGACGAATCGCCTCGAGCATTTCATCACTGGGTCTGTCCTTTGCTTTCTCAACTTTGTCAGCGCTCTTGCGGAACTCTCCAGCATCCCAAGACAACACCAGAGAAATGATTCGTTGCAATAGGTTCATGCCATCATCAGCGTTGGCGGTCAGGCCGATCCAGTTGGTGACGCTGGTGACACTCAGCTTAGCAAGGAGTAGGCGCATCATGCCGTTGATCATACCAGCGGCATTGCCCATTCGTAGCGTCTGCTTGATCATCTTGTAAGGGATGAGGCCGTGGATGTTTTCGAGGAGCTTGAGGAGATACCGGCCTTCAGGGGAGAGGACAAAGATGTGGTGTAAGAAAGTAGCAAGGCTATATAATTTGGTTAGATGTGAATGAAAGTGAACTGGTAGGGGACAACATACTGAATGATGGCGTACTCCGCCGCAGCACCAATGACAGGAGAATGGCTCTCAACATCGGGAGTTTTGCTAAAATGATCAAACATTTCATCCGCTAGAGTTCCATAGACCAGTCCCTCGACAACATCGTTCCAAGCCTTGACTAGATCCGTCGCTTTGGTGCGATCGTACTCAACCTTGCTGCCGTCCTTCTTGTTCGAAGACTTATCTAAAGGATGCGTTTGCTTGACACCGCCCAAGACTCCTCGACTGACCATCTCAAGCAAGCCGCTTGACCCTGTGGCCAACACCTTTCTTGTTCCCACGGCGCCCTTGTCATAACTCTCCGACAACTCCGCTTCTCCAAGTCTTATCAATAAGCCTTGTACTCGAACAGACCAAAACTCTCGTGGTAGATCTTTGATGCCGGGAAGTTTCAGGATGAACCTATTCAGCATCGCCTGAAGAATAGGGGCTGTGGAGGGCTTATTGCCATCATCACCGTCGTTGCTGACCGGCTCTTTCGTGTCTTTCGTGTCCTTGCCCTTGGGCGTTCCAGGTCTTGAGTTGGCAGGAGTTCCAGCCCAACTTCTCCATCCTGTACTTGGTGGAGCGCTCTGTGTAGTCTGTGGCTCAACCACTTTTCTCGCAAAGGGATAGCCGTAGCCGGTGATTGCGTCTGGAGACTTGAAGTCTTGTATTTCGGTGTATGTTTCGTAATGTGTGAGAATGTCAAATAGAGCATGCACCTGTTCAGGTGCTAGAGTCACAGACGTCATGGTGTATGCTGTTTCATAGAGGACTTATGGGGAAAAGTAAAGATGAGAAAGAGAGGAAGGGAATGAAATCCAGAAGAATAAAGAAAAGGAGTTGGTGGTGATGACAAAATGTTTGTTATGACTTGTGATGGCAGCGATTATGAGAAGTTTTGGTACGTAAATAGCACTGATTACTTACTTGGGTAAAATCGCTGCATTTACTTACCTACCTATCTTGGCAAGTATCCAACGTTGAATAAAGGCTTTCTTCTCCAAGAGCGAGATGCACGTAACTTTGTCCCCTCCATGGTGACGTCGTCTTGAGGCTATACGTCACTAAACCTTTTCTGTTACTGACCCCACCTCACAACCACAGCACAGCACAGACAGCGACTACTAGACTTATTAATTGTCATTACACTCAATATCACAATCACACTCACAATAAATACACGTGATCAAAGATTTATCAAGGTAAAGGGATCAATTTCAACTATCAAATAATCGTGTATACCCTCAAACAAAGGAGAAACGCAACGGCCGTTATTTCACTAATTAATAAACCTGTAGTTTTCTTAACCAAGCACAGTCTTGTGCTTTATCCGCCAGTCGTTGCTCCCAGTGTGGTATCAAAAACAAAAGAGAATAAAGACAACTCAAGTGCAGGAGCATGGGTATAAGCATCAACAATCCTCCACAATTATTTTCCTGTGCCTAGTTGGCATCCTCGTCACAAGGGTTCTAAACAGTGTTCATGGTCTGTCCAGCCATAGGGACCTGTCCCGTGGGGATCTGGCCGTTGTTGAGGCCATTGCCAGCAAGGTGCTTGCTGTTGACGCCACCGTTCAGGCCGTCTCCGTGACCGACGTGGTAGCCATTACCGTTCATGGCGCCATTGCCAGTGTGCTGGTGTCCGTTGCCAGCAGGGTAGAAGTCGTAGTCAGCGTTGGTTTCCTTAGGACCAAGGTTGGATACGGGGTGAGCCTTGCGCTGGATCTTGGGAGCGGCAGGGATGTCGGTACTCTTCTTAGCAGAACCGATGGAGAAGACAGGGCTCTCCCACTTGTCGCCCTTGCGGGCGAGCTCCTTGTACTCGGTGGCCTTGGTGCTGATGCCACCAGGGAGGTCGATGTTGGGGAAGATACTGTCCTCCTTGGTCATGGCAATGTTGGCCTTCTTGTCGGAAGCGATTTCTTCAGCCTTCTGCTTCTTCTGCGTGAACTGCTTCTGAGCGGCAGTGTAGTAGCGGTTGTAAATGTTGGGAGCGTTCTCAGGGTTGTTCTTGGCCTCAGCAGTGGCGCGCTCAGCCTCCTGCTTGACCTGGTAGCACAGCTGGTCAAGCTTGTTGCACTGGTCCTTGATGGCCTTCTCTACAGCCTTCTGCAGAGGAGCCTTAATGACCTTGAGCATGATGGGCTTCAGGATAGAGAAGAGCAACTTGTGGTTGGACTTCTTAACCTTGATCTGGATCTTGGCAAAGTCAACGTCAACCTTCTCAACCTTGAAGTAGTTCTGACGATCCTTCTTGTCAGCGGTGGACACCTTCATCTTAAAGGAGAAGCCATCGCCGGGGAGAACGATGTCAGCAACACCAGTGTCGGTGAGGGAGGGGAAGCCCTGCTTGCGCTTGACGTGGAAGCTGACGTCGCGAAGGTCCATCTGGATGCCAGCGACCTTGACCTCCATGGTCTGGTGGTTCTTGTTGGCAATCTTCTTGCGGCCCCAGCGGAAGTAGTGCTCGCTGGAGACCTCAAGGACGTTAGGCGCGAAGTTGTCGCTCTCGAGAACAAGGTTCTCGATGATGGCATCGAACTGGGAATCGGTGTACTCGATTCGGGGAATGGGAACGTAGGCAATGTTCTCCAGGGCGGCGGGAATGATAACATCCCTCAAGTCCTTGAGCAGATGGGGCTTGAAGACAGGTTTGCCATCCTGGTCGTTGCCAAGATCCTTGAAAAGTTTTGTGAGAGACTCAGCAAAGGCGTGGTTCTGAGGATCTTGGTCGAATTGATCAGCAAGGAACTTGATCTCGTCAACAATGCGGTCGGTGTGACCGCGGTACTTGTTGCGGAGGAGGTATCGACCCTGGTCGTAAAGCTGATCCCACTCACGAGTGGACTGGTCCTCGAGGATGTAGCCCTGCTGGAGAAGGCATCGGCGGATGTAAGAGTCCATAGCCTTGAACCAATCCTTGAGCTCGCGGTCATTATCAGCATCGCGGTAGATTTGGCCAATAGCCTCCCAGAGGTCCTCAGTCGAGGTACCGTTGGCGAATCGCTCAATGATAGTTCGGAGATCACGCTCAGCGGCACCGAGACCACCGCGGGCGTCCTTAGCAGTTGTGGTGGATCCCTGGCCAACGGTGCGACCGTGGCGGCTGTAAGTCTCAGCCAAACGGAGGAGAGTCTGAATAGCCTGTGAGTAGTCCTCGTGCTGCTGGCACTCAAGAATCATCTTCTTGAGGCGCCAGATAGTCTGGTCCTTGCGCTCCTGAGGCATCTTCTTGTTGAAGTAGTCGTGGGCCTTACGGCGGTACTCCACGTTGCGCTGGAGGACGTTCTCCTTAGTCTCAGGGTCGATCTTGTTGTCGAGCTTTTGCTCGGCCACCTGCTTGGCGGCACTCTTGCCAGCCTGGGGGTCGGTTTGGCGAGCGGCGTCACGGGCAGCATCAGTGGAGGGAACGTTGCCAGTCTCGAGGCCGGTGGTGGCCTGAGGTTGGGCACTCTGGTTGGGTTGGAGGTTACCCTGCTGGTCTTGGTGAAGAGGCTGCTGCTGTCCTGGGGCGGCAGAGTTGACACCAGCGGCAGCGATGTCCTTGGCATCCTGCTTGGGGTTTCCGCTATAGATGCCCTTGGCCTGCTGCTTGAAATTCTCCTTGGAGAAATCAGGGGCCTCGTGCCAGACGTTATCTTGAGCAGGCTCATCGAGCTGCTGAAGCTGCTCCTGCGAGGGTCGAACACGGGCAGCGGCGTTGGTAGCGGCATCACCAGCCATGTCGCGGAAAAGAACGGTAGCATCGGAGAGAAGCTTTCGGAATTGGCCGTTGGTGATGAGAAGCTGGCCGAGGGTCCTCAAGCCCTCAAGAGCCTGGTCACCGTCCTGCTTGGCAGCATCCTTGCTGACAGGAGCGTTGGGTGTGTTGACGGCCTTGGGGTCGAACTGGGTAGTTTGGTAGATGAAGTCCTGGATCAAGTTTCCCTCGTTCTTGGAAAGAAGAAGGTGCTTGGCTTGCTTGATAGCGTTGGCGGCGTCCTTGACCAAGTCCTGACCTTCAGCGGACAGCTTCTCGTGACGGCCAGAGAAGGCGCGAGAGGCGAGGAAACTGCTTAGGGCGACATCGATTTGATCGTTCTGGAGGCATTACGCGTCAGCTTGTGGTGATTATTTGCGTACCGAGTTGGAAATACTCACTGAAGGAACCTTTCCGTTCTGGAAAGCAGAGATGATCCCGTAAACTTGGAGCTTGCGGTTGACGTCGGCTTCCTTGGTTTGGACGTTTGTAGGTTTGTTGACGTTTGCACCGGTAGACATGATAGGCAACGGTGTATGGGGTATATCTCGTTATTAAGTCGTTATGTCACCGAAAAAGTATGACGTTAATCTGATGACTCTAGAAAAAGAAGAGACGAGGCGAGGCGATGATGTTATTATGAGAGGACTTGTTTAGACGTGGCGTTTCGTAACAACGTAGGTAGGTGATGATAAAAAAGGGAAAAGCTGTTTGTTGTTTGGTATCCTAGGGGATGGGTATCACAAAGCAGTTGGGTATTGTTATTAGGTATTGGACGGGAGATGAAATAAAACGGGAAAGAGGACCTGGTGCAAGGCAGGAGAGAGGCTGGATATGATATACTTTTTGCTCAAGAGACTTCCCGTGACAGGCAGGAACGGAGGGAACAATTAAGTAATGCAATGGGGGTGACGGGGTTAGCCAAGCCAAGGTTCCATTGCCATTACCTTGAGTTACACGTTTTTTTCCCTGGCTGGATCCGGGCAAGAATTGGTGGTTGGAAGGGAGTGACGTTGACGTTTGCTAAGGGCGACGACGGTGATCGAGGACGTCATCGGGGCCATGGACAAGACTGTCAATCGTTGGCCAGGCCCCAATACAGCGCCAACGCTACCTCCTACATGCTATCAAGGCAACTAAACGCACTGGGCACACTGCCCCCTGGGGTTATTGGCATTGGCATTGGCATTGGTATCCATTCATTGAATCACTATTGTTTGTGCTGGGTTTGCTGGCAGCCACCCCTGCTTGGCTATGACATTGAATCCGGAGTGAATACTACGGCTAGCAAGGGTATCTTGCTAATCTAGACAGGGGGTCAGGCGGATCATCCATACAATGTATTGCGATCCATCCTCCCATCCATCACCATGATCGGGAAAAAAGGATGAAGGGATAATATTGCTAGTCCAAACCAGGGCACCAGCTGAAGATTTGATGGGTTACATCTTTACATCCCGATGAAGCACTTTTATCCCCAATTAGAGATGGTTTCATAGCGCCAGGGGAGAAGTTGAGGGCGGGCGTCCTTGTCAAGCCTCAGCGTTTACACTATCCCTTGTTGCCATGATAGCTTGGCGACGATCAGGGCTCGCTGGATCGTGATATGATATGAAGTGAAAGCCGTTGACAATCACAAGCCACAGTTTATTCATTGTTACTCTGTACTGTCGACATATTCACTGTCAAAGTCAGCCCATAATGTAGGTTGTCCAGGCAAAACTCATCAAATCTTGCAACATGTCTCACTGACCCCCTGTCTAGCTGGTTCACTGAACGAGAGCTAATAAGTGAGACCAGCCAAAAGAGAAGAGAAGAAAAGAGAAAGATCTGATGCAGTCTTTCTTTCACTTCTTGCGCGCTGCCAAGAATTGATCAGTAGTACAAGTCTGACCTGACCCTGTGCATCCTTTCACCCTGGCATCTCTGTGTTTGTTGGTGAACCGACGATAACGAAATTTTGACATGATTGATACTGAATCAATCCTTCGATATTAATTTTTGAATTATTCCCGACATCTTCATCCCGGATCTACCAAAGTGGGCTCTCGCTTCGGCGCATTAAAACGAATGATCTACCTGCGTCATGATAGTTGATACCTTGATGTTATCCCCAAGCAAGGATTGCCGATGAACCTCCGATAATCTCTGCTTGGAGTCGAAGAAAAACAAGGATAACATGGTCTTGGCTGGAATGAAATTGGAGACCGCCCAGAAAGGTGGGAGCTCTAATTACTGAGTCGACAGCACTAAAGACTAGAGCTCTCCCCAGGTCTCCACTGAATTAAAGAAAAGGGCCAGACCAAGCCATCATGGATTCTTAGTAGGAGCTCATGAGAGAAATCGTCATAGTCTAATTTCCTGACCCAATGACGCGTAATGGCCCAAATTTGACAGCTTTGATTTGATTTGATTTGTAGAGTCGTAGCTAATGCCTGTCCTGTTTTTTTCTTCCCCTTATGGGTGCTGTGCTGAGCCTGCAAATCCTACAGGGAGCGGAAAGAGGCCCATCAATTAATCTGCCGCGCGTGGGCTGATCGATCGTGTCAAAGCTCTCGTTAGCTCGACGTTAAAGTGAACGCATGACGTCACATCGTCTACAACCAAAAAAGAAGCAATAGCGACGTCAGTTTCACTTTCCCTGTGTCCTTGTCTAGGGTGGGTTCCAAAATCGGCATCAGGATGCCATGAATTAGGAAATTCTATTAAGAAAGAGGGTGTCGAGACATGTCAAGGATGGATGTCAAATATGGACACAAAATGTAGAGATGCTTCAAGTGCCGTCTTGTCTCTTTGTTTGTCTGGTTAACTAACTGACTGACTGACTGACTCTTATATTGGCTGTCGAGGCAATACCCGAGTACCTACATCAACCTGTGAGAGGAGAACTGAGACTGAGACGTCGATGGCTAATGACTTTTGTAACCGTGGGTGACGTCTTGACGTGTTTCCTCAGTATTAGACTAGCTTTGAGCCACTGAACGCATCAACACACCCTTTCTCATGACTCCGTCCACACAAAGACAACCTGTCTTTTTGACGTCTTCTAGTGCTTGAGCTGTCACTTGTTCCTAATCGAGTCTTTATCAAGAAAAAGAAGCCACCATACAATTTGAGTCTTTCTGAAAATAAAGTGAGTCCTATTTTAGCTCAGATCATATTCTCGCTTTACCCTTCTCTAGGTGCTCGCGTGCTCGGTTAACTGGGTTGATCGTTGCCCAGTCGAGCTCATCTCAAGCCACAACACAACGTGCTCAGTTGCACACGCGTAGCGTCTAGATTCCCATAGACCCATCATCTCCGCCTTGTGAGTTGCCCATTGGTAACACTGCCGATGGCTTTACGGGGCACGGGCACGGGCACGTAACTTGAAACCATGCAAGCTTCCACCCGTTGCAAGAACAACATGGTTACTACCAATACATCAAGCATGCAGTGCTGTTTACTTGTCCACACTCATCAAATGCCTTATCATCATTAAACCTTCCAAGTTGCTGTAGGGTACCTCTGGTTGCTACAGTACCTAGTATGTAAAGACCTGCATTAACATGCTCCAATTACAAGACATTGGCTGAATAAAAACGGACGAAAAATGCCAAGCATTGCCATGTCTACACAGCTTTTCCATAGGGCGCCGTGCCAGTAACATCACCTCATTCTCACTGTCGTCAATTTTAGCGCATGATGATATAGTTGACGATCCGAAATCTCGCCGTTTCCGCCCACCTCACTCACCCTGATCTAAGTACCGAAGAACACCAGGGCAGAATAATTAGTCCGAAGAAAAGTAAGGATTGCTTATTGACCTCTTAACGCCATCTATGCCGAATTTGTTGTGCTACATGCATTTCCATAAAGTGATTCCATCATGCTTCATTCCGACACAGGATTCGCCGCGGACCCTAGATCGTTGAAAAGGCTAGCCTTGACTTGATTTGCAATAAGACCTGATCGCTCCTTAGAAGCAATCAAATTCGCTTCCTTGGCTAGCTTGTCCACTGCCTTGTCGGAGCTTTTTGTGCTTGTTCCCATCATCATGCCCTGGCCAGCTCGGCTCCGGGTAATACCTGCCGTCGCCTCCTTGATCTTGGAACTCAGATCAAGCAACTGCTTATTGCCGTAGTCTCGGTTCGTAATGAGCGGGTTCTGGCTGAGTGTCTGGACCCAGTACTTGTGCCAGAGTAGCTCTAGGAGGTGGGAGTCGAGAGAGCTCTTGAAGTGGGAGACTTCTAGGCTGTAGTATCGGCTTGCGTGAGCACCGAATTCGGCGGCCTTGGCGAGGGGTACTGCTTGGGTGCCATCTGAGGTGACAGCGCTGTTGGGCTTGTAGTCGGCTGGGTAGGTTCTGAAGGCGCCGATGTCAACCTTGCCCGAGTTAATGGTACGATCGGGGTCGATCACGACAGCAAGGAATGGATCCTGGAATTGCTGCTGCATGGCTTCAGTGTCTACGTCGATACCACTCAACCAGCATCCATAGCCTGGGTGACTGTGGTACCAGCCCACGACGTTCTCCTGACGCCCTTGGGCTCGGCATAGGTCTAGATATTCGACAATATATTCGTTCGCTTCGTCTTGGGCGTTGACTCGAGTCTCTGTTCCCTCGACAGGAAGTCGGAATGCGTCGGTGACGATGAAAGTGTCGCCTTGTGTGTAGCCTTGCATTAAGCCCATGACCTCGAGATTGCCGCCGGAGCGGGCATGCATGGTCATTTTGATGAGGGCGGTGGCGCTTATTCGTACATGCTTGAAGTGGCTGGGGTCTTGCTTCCAAGGTTGTTCCTTATTGATGACCTTTTGAGCATCTGCATCGAAGTTGTAGAGAGCGTCGCGTTTGGGGTCAACTAACTGGACATTGTTGTCCAACTCTGTCACAGTGGTTAGCTTTAGTTATTTGAACCAGTACTGAAGAGCATACCCCATGCTTTGAGAGCCGATGCCTCCATTTTGACGGCCCTTTGTTGTAATATGCAGAATCAGAAAGGTTATAGTCCGATAGTGCACCAGTTGATGTTGGATGCTCAAGGCAGCTGCCCCGCCCCTTATCGATAAGAGCTGTGCACGTCAAGGATGCCTCGTCTTATTAGATGGAGGGCTCTCGAGCATTCAAAATATTGTAATTTCAAGGAACAATAGTAGATATTTTTTTTGGTTTCTAGCCTAGAAGAAGAAACGACCTTGTAAGTACCTCGGTCTCCAATATGGCGTGCTCCTGTCCACAGATAAGGACAGCTTCATTCTCATGGAGTCATCATTGGCGCAATTGCTTTACCTGGTGAGTGAATCTCGGAAGATTTTATTTATTTACTCAACTCTATGTTGTATTATAAGACCTCAGTTACCAGAACGACGGCCGATCTCAAACTGCCATTGGTCGAATCCATCATGTAGGCCATGATAGCTTCATTCTCACGGATTCATCATTGGCGCGACTTTTGGATGTGATAAATTCAAACGCCTGCTCAACTTCCACAGCAATGCCTCAGCCCCGTGATAAAAAAAACTTGACCAGAAACTGGTTCCTGTGGCAGGAATAGCTTCAAGTCATATCATAGGTTCATCATGGTTTCTCTTGTGGTGATTCGGACTGGCAAGGGATAGAATTCACTGGAATTGCAATCTATGTTGCGAAGAATCAAGATTTTATTGAGAGCTCAACATCCTACCGGCCAGAGCATAACCTCGAATTATGCGCTTACATTCGTCCGTCCTCAAGATGCCAATAAACGCCGACCAGATACACGAATACCGATCCTTGGCATCGGAATGTCCTTCTTTTCCCACGGGTATAAAAGCTGAACAAAAGCATTAGTAGGATATAAATAGATACGCGGTAAAGATTAAACCCATATTGTGCTCTTACCAGAATCCGAACGCGCTTTAACTCGGAATGTTGTTCTCACTGTCTCTTAACCTAATGCAATAGATACTTAGCGTTTTCTCACCAAAAGTTGGAAGATCCTCATCGCATTCTCACCACTTCGTGCTGGTATCATCTTCTTTTTTTCCTTACGGCTTTTAAGACATGCTGGTACGAGAGCCAAGCAGATCACGATGCCGAAGCCGCCGAATCCAAGACAGATTGGTATGAGATTGTCCTTCAGACCATCGCCGTGGGCCCGACGATGAAGGACGTGGTTTCGTCGCTGGAGGTATTCAAATGATGGTATAGAATTCGCGGCCGGTAACTCGGCTGGAAACCCGAGAGCTGGCATGGTGAGAGTGTTTTGAAGGCGAATGAGGAGAGAGGGATAGTAGAAATCGGGAGATTGCCTAGTTCAAAAGGAGCTTTTCATGGACGGGAACTCCAAGGAGGGATAGGAGAGAAAGTCACAGGGAGAACTAGATGACCATTATTATATTTCTGGACAATTAACCTTAATGGATGCGCTTGGCATCAGATAAACCAAAAAGCCTTTATCACAAAGTTATCCACGCGTCCACCGAATATTGTCCCGTGAACAGATATGTTAGAGTTGTAAATGATAATGAAACACAAACTATGGCCATTCCGACGCGTAACCCCAGAGATAACAGAAAAGATAAAACAAAGCTTCGCCTGTACATGTACATAGAATTCAAAAGGTGTGAGCCAAACTAAACAGCGCCGGTATATGGTGCAGATGGATATTGCGGTCTCTGAATGCCCATGCGGAACCGGGGAACACGATCCATACGGTTCAAAGCAGTCGTGGGCATCCGAAGAACAGTCTCTCGATACATGGTTTGCGTCTCCCACTCATACGAGCATCCAATAGCTCGTTGCATTCCGCCTTCAGAGGCGCAGAACATGAGAGTGACTGGGGGCCTGACAGCTTCAAACAAGGTCAACTCCATGTTGTATGTGTCAACAAGAGTGAAGATCTAGTGATGTTAGTAAATCAACAGGTAAAGTCCAGAATAGAACTACTACTTACCCTCATCTCACCAGGACGAGCTTGCTTGGCTCGCTCAACCTTCATCCTGACCTCGGGATCTCTGCATGGATCAATTCCGACACGCTCACCAAACTCGTTGATCACACTGCGACTGAGGAGACTTCCGCTCGTAGACCAGGCCAGGCGACCAAAGGCGCCACCAAAGATAGATCGTTCAATAGTGGGGGCATTAAGATGGCCCTCAAACCCAAACATCTCAGCTTGGGTGGCGGCAAACTTGCCACTGTAGATAACACGGACCAAGTTTGGCGTGATCATCCAGATGTAAAGGAACAAAAGAAGGAACAGTACACCAGGGATGATGTAGGCTGCCCCATATGAACCCAAAGGAGCACCTGTTGCGAGGAGGGAGACGGCAATGATGAAGAAGCCTCCATTCCATTCGACCGCGAGTTCGGAGAACCATCTCTTCCAAGATGGGCCTGTAGACCAGTACACTGGATAGAAGGCCTTCCAGCGGATAGAAATGCCCCATGCGCCGTCTATGATGATAGTGTCATTGTCGGAAATACCGGCGACTTGACAGTAGGGTGTGATATCCCAGAGAGAAGACTCGTATGCATCTTGCATGTCATACCAGGGCTGATCAATTGTTAGAGGAAGCGTGCAAATGTATCGCTCAAGCAGTTGATCTGAGTCATTCGCCAAGGAAAGTCTAGAGAAAGCTTGGAAGGCAGTGTCGGTTCGATCAACCTGTGGTCGAAGTCTCAAGAGACCCATGAGCGCATATGCCTGGTCACCTGCGAGATACTCGGTTGTATGGCGACTATACAGGCACTTGAGTGCGAGAACAGCCTGCTCAAGACGACTGAGGCTGATGGAGCCAAGGTAGTGATCAATAAGGTGACGAGCCACATCAGAGTCCATGTATGTCCAAACCTGAGCGGCAAACTGGTTCTTGGCGACCACCATAGGTGACTGTAGGTTACCATCACGAGTGTAGATTGAGATGGTACGGCCTGGACTCAGAAGAACCTCTGGGAATGTCCACATTCGGCTGCCCCATTCTCGGAGGAGGGACTCGGTATTTGCTTTGCCTGAAGATCCGGCCCGTGACCCCTTGCCTCTTCCGACGGCGATGACCATTCTGTCTGAACCACGGAGAACATCCGAGATACGATAGACCTAGTATAGTCAGTAAAATGAGGTAGTGCCTGGGAATAGGAAGGGACTCACATCGGACTCGAGTTCATTCTCATCGCGCATACAACTACAAGCGATCCAGTACGCAGGTAACTTTGCAGCTCGACAAGCCGTCTCGGCAATGTGATGAAGAGCCATCATATCCTCCTGAGAGTTATGGCTGAAGTGCTCTGTAGAGTAAGCGACGAATAGATAGGCAAGGTTTACATCTTGGCCATCGCTGTTCTCCCACTCCTCAACGCTGCGGACATCTACACCCCTAATCTCATCGTTGAAGGCCTCTCGAAGGAAGCATAAATATCGAGGTCGCAGCATGCGATATATAGTGTTATTACGAGCCATGAGGGAGAGGCCCTTTCGGTTCTCGTGGAGGTTGCTCCAGACTTTGGCATCGCCATGGTATTTGTAGAGAATGGGGGCATAGTAGAGCTTTCGTCTGATGACATTTGGTTTGCCTTCCCAGAACTAATATCGTCAGTATCACTGGGTTTGTAGATAGCGATAGCGAAACTCACAACGAGCATCATGGCAATAGCCGCAGGAAAGGTCCTCAACACCATAATACCCCAGTCCTCCCAGCTCTGCGGATCATAGCTAAAGTCGATGATCCATGTTGCAATGCGCACCTTGAGGGGTGCAACCTTGCGGACGTAGGTTCTCTTCCAAGTAGAAGTACCAGGCCCTTCGTAGATGTCATCAACACATGCTACGTACATGTTGCGAAGATGACCATCGTTGGAGTGAAGGTACCGATCCGAGCGAGTCTTGTACTCGACACGGCCAGCGTAGTCACGATGTCTTATCTTGGCCTCATTGTTGGTGTAGTTGTATCCAGGTTTCTGGTACAGAACTGGGTTGCGCCAACGGTAGATGGACCGTGGCTCGAAGAAGTGCTTGCTTCCTTTGAGTTTAACAGGGAACTCCTTTTCCGCTCGCTAGAGAACGTCCTATTAGTGAAAAGGCACTGATAGAAGGAGGGTGTCATTATTTACTTCTTTCTCATTCTGATTGCTGTTGGTGTTGGCGAGAGCCGTGGTAGTCACGGGGGCAGTGGCACTTTTGTTCTGCTAAGAAATGTTCGATTTAGAAAAGAAGGACTCTAGAAACAAAAACATCCACGGAAGAGCTTTACCATTGGACTTTCCTGCTGACCACTTCCCGAGCCCTGGTGTTCATAGACGACGCTTTGTTGACCATTGAAGGCCTGCGTTGGTTAGCAAATACATATCAAGGTAAGGTAAGGTGTATACTAACCATGGGCTGTTGGTGGTACTGCATAGTGTTTTGTTGACTTGGGTGATGTGAGAGAGGGGGATTGACGTAGCCAGTTGACTGCGCTGATAGAGGGCTCGTTGGCGGAGACACAGTTTGTTGATAAGGATGAGTGTATGGTTGATTCGGGTAAGACTATGAAAGGTGAGAATGTTAGGAGAAGAAGGAGAGGGGAGGCAACGTACAACAACGGAGCTGCCAGGAGTATATGCACCTCCGTGAGCTTGATGATGTACAGGAGGCGGGGTCTGATTATACTAGATAGTGTTAGTCTTGACCTTGACTATGGAGACTTGAAAGGAAGACTCACATTTCCAATAGAATTGGGGTCCCAATGTCCTCCGTGTGCGTGAGCCTGGAACATGTGTCAATAGCTGAGCGAAGAGAGAGGTTTAAAAGAAGGAAATACCATGGTTCAAATAATGAATGGATGGGCGATAGAAGACGAGATGAGGAGAATGAGAAGGACGTCAAGTCTTTAGGATTCATGAACGGTTCTCTTGACCGCTAATAAACGGAGAAAGGCTTTCCACAAAGGAGCCCCCAGGTTAGTTTAGTAAAAAAGAGCTGAACCCAGGTGGATGGATACTACACGCCATCCTAGGTTGATATCTAACTATCTCGATGGGAAGCGCCCCGTCCCTTTCCTTTCGCCACCGGAGAGTCAGGTCTGGAGCCAAACCGTTCACTCGGCAGGAGAGAATAGCCGCTCATGGCTGGAAATATCAAGGGGAGGGAGTGACTGTTCTCGATCTCGTGCATCCAGCCTCATCATGCTGTAGACTATGATAGGATGGAGTCGGAAGACGGCATCTTCCATAACATCCACTTTTGAGGGAATCCAACACGAAACTATTAGAAGCGGCTGAGACTCTAGAATGTCACTTGACCTGAGAGTAGTATCAGAAGTCTTTCAGCCGTGGCTTGTTGAGAATGCCCTGTCGTCGCACTAACCCCTGACATTGTCATACTATATTGTCGCAAATGCAGCGTTAGGATAGGTCGCCTTGTGAGGTGTAACGCCGCCTCAACTGCAGGGTCTGATTTACTCTCCGAAAATGGTATGCTGGGCGACATGAGTGTTGTATATCTGAGAATGTGATAAGTAGACGCAACGTTCCTTACATTCTTGTGAAACTCTCTTGAGCATCATGTGAGTCGCAGATAAGAAGCAAGAGAAGCAATTTACTGATAATAGTGCCAGCTCTGATAGGATGGACATACCATAGGAACCCCTGGTCTCAAAACGCCTCTTCAGCCCTGGGGAGCTAGACTTGGGGACTAGACCGGTCCGAGCACGAGTGTAACCCAAGGGGTCAGAAAGCTTAATAATTCTATTTCGCTAGACCAAGTTGTGGTATTTCCGTTTACTAACGGCGATCATGGCGCTTTTTTTTGATGGTTGAAACATGGCTTGGTCTAGACTCTACACGTGCCATTCCCAGGACTTGGGGGCTGCAGAGTATAGACTATTGTACTGTTATCTCTAAATAGATCCATGTAGTGTGTGGTAGGAATACGCTGGACGCCATCAAAATGAGGCCGGCGTTTGCATTTATAGGACTCAGCAAGAATGGCTCCTTGATGTAACAGGAGGACTCAGACGTATCAAAGCATTCAAAGAGATGCTGGTTCATCCTGTACCGTCTACTTTCCCAACCATCTCTACACATTCATCATGTCGTGGACTCAAAGATCAAATCCGTATGATGCATTCGCTCAGGAAGCAACTCAGACACCGCTGGCAGTTGCTTTTCCACAATGGATGCTCAATATTTGGGAAATAACACATGGTATGTCACAAGCATTCGGAAACAGGATCCTTCCTCTCATATTTGCAGATCACCCTGAAGGTCGCTGGTACATTGAGCCCAACGCTCGATGTTTACGACAAAAAGCTAGTCTAAGAATTGTGTAAGTCCTCATATACACACGAGAGATGTTGTATCTGTGAACCAAGGGAGGGCTAACATTTCAAGCTTTGCACCTCTCGATCTCCCCCGTAGAGATGCCCTTTCTCAATGCATTGAGCTCTTCAATATCCTCAATATCCCAAGCGACTTTACTAAAGAACGTCTCCAATCCGTAAGCCACAGCTTCGGAAGGGCCACCGACAATCATGGCTCTAGCTCCTGGTTCCACTTCCTCTGCAAGAACATTGACGTGAAGCAAACTCCCGGCAGCACTCCTGAAGTAGACAACCGCGCTGCTGCCATGGGATATCACACTTCCACTCTCCCGCAGGCTGACTACAGCTGGCACCGAGCGGGCTTTTTTCTGCGTGTGGAGAATAGTGGGAGTACTACGCTGGTCTGCTTCGGAGCCACGCCTAGATTAAGGCAGAGGATTAATGAGTTTGTTGCCGCAAAGGCGTGGCAACACGTGTCCACAGATCCGTATATCCTGTTTGATCTTATCTTCGATGCGCTTTACTTTGAAGTTGACGACACTGTATGGAAAATGAACACCATATTTGGTCCTCTGGAACATGTAAGTCTTCTCGTTTTCGCTATATCCTGATCCATGGTTCTTTAAACTCATTCGCTATAGTTGATCCTCGAATACTCCAACTCAAAAAACGTCCGCAAGATGAGCTCCAAAGTTCCCTTCTCTGCCATGCACAACTGCGCCAAACACATCATTCACATAGGCGAAGCAATCGAGTCGTGTATTATGCTTGTAGATGCAACACTTCACAACGTAGGCAACCATAGCCATGCTGAACAGCCTACAACTCGGGAGCCAGTTCTTAAACAACTGCGCGAAACTCTCCAGTACAGACGTTCTTTGTTCATGTCTAGTCAACTACGACTGAGCAGTCTGCAAAAGCGCATCGACAACGCAATCACGCTGTCTTTCAACCTTGTCACCCAACAGGACTCAATGGTCATGATTCAAGACTCTAATTCTATGAAGGTCATTGCTGCCATCACCATGATATTTCTGCCTACGACAGGTGTTGCCACGGTTATTGGGTCGCAGCTGTTTTCGTCCGAGGTTCACAAGGATGGTGAGACTTGGGATATTCGGCTTACGCCTTTGTTCTGGACCATGTGGTGGATTGCCATTCCTTTGACTGTTTTTGTTGTTCTTTTGGCAATCATTTGGCATTGGTGGGTACATACTGAATCTCCTACCGGAGAGGTAGTTCAGGTGGTCAAGAGGGCTGCCACTTTCAGTTCTTCTGGGACAAGGACACCTCCCAACAACAAATAATTTGCATGATAGTGCCTCAAGAGTGAGAAATTTCTACTGTCTGAGGTATAGCATATAGTTTGATAACTGAAGGACTATGATGATATGTACTGTTCTTGTCTGACACCACTTATATACAGCAATTTCATATGCTCGAGATTCAAATTTGTCAAAGAATAAAGTCCAACTGGTGGAAAGAAGAGTTATGCTACAGGCAACTCAATGCTGAATTTAACACTTGAACAGAGCAGGGCCTGGGATCTTGTAGGTGGTAGCTGCACACCAGTTAGCAAACGTTACAACAAGGCTACGGGCAGATATGACTCACCCTTGTAAGGGTCGTAGGTGACACCAGGGTCGCTGCTTGCATAAGCGCCCGGGAACGAAACGAGGTTCGGAGGAGTGGTGCTGCCACTTCCCGTCACCTTGAGCTGATGGCATCCAGGGTAAAATTGGGCTCCTGGGTATCCGTACGCAGCGTGAAGAGCAATGGTTTCGTGGCGGACGAGGTAGTAGCCGGGCTTAATGCATTGGGGGATGGTGTAGTTGACGCCACTGTTACCAGCCTTCATGATAGCAGACTGTGGTCACGATATGTTAGCTAATGTCAGTTTCCGTGAGAGTATACATACAGAAGCCCAGTTGTTGCTGGTTCCATCACGTCCAGCCTCCTGAATCTTGAACCACACCTTCTGAGTACCAGGCATCCAAGCATCACAGCCAGAGTCGGGGCAGCGAGCCATGTAAGTTATGACAGGTCCAACGTGGGATTCAGGCCAAAGAGTCCACTTCAAGTTGACAGTTGATCCGGCTGCGGCCTCAGCGTGAAGAGCAGCTGGCTTGCTGCCCGTGACACCACCGGCAGTATATCCATTGCACTGGAGATCAATAGAATTAACGTCTTCTACGGGACCGTTACCGGGGATAGCGCGAGAGATGCGCTTAGGGGGAGTGCCCATGTAGGGGTCCTGATTAGGGTTATAGAACTGGTACGTCTGCCCTCCGATGGTGGCAGTCTCGACGTAGCCGTGGGCAGCAGCCAGGGCAGCCGTGCAAAGAAGAGAAAGAGAGATATGCATGATAGTTGTGTTTGAGGTGAGATCAACAGAAAGATGATGGTGACAAGTATGGAAAAGGATGCTCCCTCATCATGAATGAAGAAAACATCTCCAAGTTATATACCGAGGGATGTAGCATATAATTTCGATGGCCGCCCTTCGGAGAAATCCCCATTTGGAAACAACAATTTAAAGGGACGGAAATATTCGATGAAATATTTCCCACCATTGAAACAAATTTCCTATAATATTTTGACAATTGAAGGTTGTTAAGATAAAACAGGGGTTCTCTTGGCGAGGACGAATTGGGAAACAAAATAACCGGAGGTTTCATCTGATGGTCCTGATTAAGCATTGTTTTTATTGACTACGATTGGTTTACGGATAGACGCAAGGAAACTCCGAACAATAAGCTCTTGGAATAAAAGTCCAGTTGTTTTCATGGTTCGTGTACTTGGAGATTTATACACATTCCGGTGAACATTGTCTAATACCACGTAGCAAATAAATGACTCTGGTATCCTGAATATATGTGTAAGTTAACAATCCAATACTATTCAAGCCAGTAGACATAGTTGTCATTTGCGCTGAGCACGCTGGTCAAGGTCATGAGACGCATTGCTGAGTGTTTGGTTCAGCCAACAAGAGTCGATGGAATAGAGGCACAGAAACACGACCAATACCTATTGAATCTAGTGTTTTCTAGCAAGGGTGCATTCTATAATATTCCTTTCCTGTTGTATGCATTTATAGTCGTTGCTTCGTTGGCTTATAGTCACATACATAGTCGCAAGTCGGACCGCCAATCCGTATTCTCAACGGAACCTTTCCTCCGAATTCCGTCGTGACCAATTCTAAAGGGTCTTTACTTTGATCATGAACAATCCATCTCACTTGGTTGTTATTCCATTGGCGAATGGGACCTGCGTGGTTCTCGTTGGCAAATGTCGAGTGAAGCATGACCTTCTGGATGATCCAAGATGGGTGGAACTCGCGTACTCTAGAGAAATTCTCTTCTGTGGATATGGAGAGGTCAATATGGGCTCAATACTTACAATAATAGTTTGAAAATGTATTCTCATACATATTGTGGCTAACTCACAACATACTCCTGCGACATTGGAAAGTGGTTACTAAGTGGTCGTAGTCTCCCCTTGACATTAACCTTGGATAGAAACATATTATGGCAGCATTTTTTAGGCTTTATAATCTAAGAACGGAAACTTGATGTCTCGATATCTCAGCAGAAACCTTATGAGTTGATTGATATGAGTGCTCATTTACTGTCTTGACAGTTGGAGACTTCCATCACAAATGGCCCATAAAGAAGAGCATGCTACCCATGTACCTCAAAGTAGTATCTATCTCTTACTACCATTCCATATGTTTCAGGTGATAATAGGCGAATCTATTACTGTTAGGTTTGTCTCGTGATGGAGCCGGGGACTTGGCCTACATCTTTGCTGATCGAACGTGGAGCTCATATAAACCCACACAACGTTCCCACTTAGCCTCTCTTCGTAAACAGAACTCAGAGATTCATCACCGTGCTACATTTAACAGATTAAAGAAAATAAATACAACCCCTCTTTGTCTGATAATATTGTAGCTACTATATGATACTAGATATACTACGTCTTGCTTACAATACCCTCAATGCAAAAAACAACCAAAACATACAACAGCGGGGATTCGCTGGTCGTCACCGACCCAACTACTAATCCGCCCCTTACCAGCTTGACTATGGGAGAGCGGACGGGATCCCGTATTTTCTGGTAGGTATGGTCGTATGTGAAAGATTGGGATGCTAGGAAGGGTTATATCGATGACATGTTCTGGTGGCACCATACAAGCAGGCAGAACATACAACACACAAAAGTCTGGAATGTATATTCTCGATATAAACCAATAAATCAGGTTATTTCATAAATGTAACTCATGTTCTCATACTCCTTGTGTACAATGAGTGAGTGAGTGTTGAGTGACGATGGACTGCCCGACCTCAAACTGGCAAATAGGCTTACATATCACCATGATGCATTATTTCCGCCCGATTTTAACACCAAAGTATAAGATTGAATATCGAGAAGATTCGATGAGCTTTAAATGTTCCTGTGAGTTACATATGAAACGTGACTACGAGATACTTGAACGTGTGTTAGTCAATTGGTGTCCGTTTCACGCATCCCTTGGGGGTGCGCTCAACTTGACGGCACTCAAACTCTTTGTGAAAATGAATGTCATATATTGGCATAAAAAAGTACCATAAAACTTGTCATGATAATGTCTTCTCTTAATTTTCTACTTGCGTTCAGCTTGATAAGAGCGTTTAATCCTGGTCACTGAAATGGAACTTACCCTAGACTAAAACTTACAAACGAGTAAGAAGACACAAACCAAGTTTGAGACATTTACAAGACAACCCTTCTAGAACAAGTCAGCAAATACAGATTCGATCAAATCGTGATACCTTGCTCATTCACATGCTGTTCTTGTGGGTGCTTCGCCTCGCAACTATTCAAACTTAGGTGCGTTGTTATTGCAGGGTATAAATATCATACCACTTCCCATGCTGGACGAAGCAAGTTGGTTATGCATGTACTTAACATGCAGCAGCTTCAAGTTAACAACTCATATTCTGTTAGAATAGGCATGGCAACAGCTTAAAACGGTAACATATCCGGGGCTGCCGAGAAACTCATCAAGATTTGTAGTATGCTCAACCTTGATGTGTTAGTTACTACATGTCTCATTCACTTCATATATCCTTGGTGTTACAAGCCTATCTCCATCTATCTATGCAACAGACTGACTCACTATGTAGATTCATCATGCAAAGCTAAAAACATGAGTTGTTAATAATGTCAGGCCTCATTCTCATCGCGACGGTGAATTTGTCGCTGCATGGGCAATTGACCACAAATGATGCGTTAATGTCTCAAACGGATGTCTCTGTGCCGAATTACCGTACAGAAGAAAGGATGGGAAAATCAGAGTTTCTGCCCAAGCAATGGCACTTTTGTTTTCGTTTCTGGAGATTCCTGCATGATGCACCTCGATCGAAGATGAGGCCCGATCAAGTCGTGCAGAGTAGAGAACAAGTCTTGGAGCAAATGAGCAATCGATCCTCAATCTTGTAATCAACAGGCTCATCATGTCACTTGGCCAGCGTCATGAAGAAGCGGTTAATAGTGGGCTCAGTAGCACACAGTCATTTCCTGCACGTTGAACTGCAAGCGGAAATCTAGTCCCAGCGAATAAAAAGATCGCATGTGTTGGAGTAAAGAAACAACAAATGAGGAGCGGAACGTTGCAGGTTTATTAGTTTTAGGGTGAGGCACGGAGGCTGGCGGACATTAGTACATTCTCTAGATTGTCGAGCGGACTGCTGATCACTGAGAGGACACCAGAGGACACCAGAGGACACCAGAGGACACCAGAGGATACCAGAGGACACCAGAGGATACCAGAGGATACCAGAGGACACCAGAGGACACCAGAGGACACCAGAGGACACCAGAGGACACCAGAGGACACCAGAGGACAGCGTAGGAACGGCGGAGGTAACACAGCCCCAAACTGACATGTCGTCCAAGGTCATATTGTCTTTGTGCCTAGCAGGTCTCGTGACAACAACAACCAGGCGAAACCGTGAAACATGGGGTTTTGCGAAACCCCAAGTTAGGCATTCGAGCATTATCAATTAGCCTGATGCTGCAAGTCTCGTTTCGTTTCTTCTTAGCCCACCCAGGCGGCTCGCGCGTGCGTAGACGTAAATAACACAGTAAGCCTAGGCCTAGCTTCAGCACAGCACCGTGAGCTATCATGGGCAGGAGGAGGGGAGTAAATGGAGGGAAGCCTCAGCAGTTTGAGTTTAATGGCTGATCTATCGATCAGCTCAACAGCTCTGATCTGAGCATCATCAAGCCCAGTCTCAGCCGTTGGACAAAACTGTAACTGTATGCTAATAACAGTTGCTATTCTGTGTGTCTGTATCTCTGTATCTGGATCGAACTGGCGCACCAATCCTTATATGATGGAGGCCCCACAACTCTGCAATCTCACAAAGATAAAGGAACCCCGGATTTTTGTTGTGATTTGATTGAAAGAATCAACAAATTTGTTTTTGTCTCTTTTTGAGACCCTGCAGAGTGTGGGGGAGACAAGACAGACCCCGCGTTTTTTCCACAAGCCCAGCAGATGACGGAAGGATGCAGGGTTGGAAGGCCAAGAGCGAATGACAAGGGAGCGATAAGAAAGACAACCTACCAGAGGAACTGAGATGGGGATGAGACACAAGAGCACGAGGGAAAAGGTCTTGAGACTTGGAAGGGGGGGGGGTATTTAGAGTTTCGGCCTATGACCAGAACGAGTCGAGAACCACTTGGATAGGTACTGTGCTGTGCTCCTATCCTGTTCTCGTGACTTGGCTTGAGTCTAGACAGGCACAGTCTTTTGGGTCATGGTTGCTAGTGATGTCACGGCGATCAAGGCCAGGCCAGAACTCGCGAGAATCAAGGCAAAATACTTTAAACAATTTTCCTTTGCCCTGTCGTTCAGGAGCGTACAAGGACGACAGGAACGATCAACCTTTGGTGTTCCTCTGAACGAGGAATAAAGACCTGGCGATCCAACAATGACCTCTTCTTGAACCCAACCCTTCTCTTGGGTTGGGGTTAGGTTTTATCTCGGTGCGTCACCAGTCAATCTCACCCTACCACCCTTTGTAAAGCTTGGATTGACCCCATTGGAATTCCTTTACAGGCAGTAAACGGACCAGGCTCAAAGAGGGAGAGCTGACACTGGGTACCAGAGACATGGCGTCACCAAGCACAACGAATCAATGTCTTGGTTCAACGCTCGTCATTCGTGTCCGCAAGACCCTGCAGACAATGACAGCTGGAGGCTTCTGAGCACCCTCCCTTGGCTTTGTTTTCGTTTCTGGTGCAGCGTGATATTGATCGCAAGAACCCAAATAAGGAGCATGCAATCTTGTTGTCACACATGCTCATCAGCATGTAACAAAGGACTGTAATGGGGAATGCTCGTTCCGGCAGGTAGTCTACAGTTCTGACTAGTTACCTAGTACCTATCTGATAGTGCATCCGCTGGCGGTAATCGCGTGGGAATGGGAAAGCCAAAGTATAGATAAGAGATCCCGCTCCGAGGCCCCCTCTGATTGTCGTTGTCTTGCGTGTTCTTCGGGCGAGGACCCGGAGTTGCCGCTGAAGGACCTCCGGTTCGGCCCACTGACTCGTGGATCGCCGCGTTGAGTTGAAGATCTCAACTACCGAGCGAGTAAGTTATCGCAAAGTTGTCAAGGATCGCGTCAAGAAAATAAGGTGAAGAATATAGTAAGAGCGTCTCCATGCCAAGCACGTTCTGACTCCGTAGCTACAGCAATAGCACGAGCCTATGTACCATGATTGTTATCGTGATGCTCACTGGTGGCTGGTTGTTGTTGGCGTGCGTGGTTGCTGCCTTATCAGTTCGGGCACGCGATAAAGCTCCGACACCATGACCCCCAACATCCAGGTTGAATCAACTAATTGGATGTCAGGAATCGACAAGTACTTACTACCTTGGGTAGGTAAAGTCAGGTTCAGATGATCTTTCGTATCTTGCCCGTAACAGAAGCTGTGCATCCGATATAACATCATATCATAGGCGCGTGTACAGTAGTTGCTGGGTTCTGTGTGGAACAATTCTAGACGGCTATCTCGCGCCAGCTGGCTCGTCTCGATTTGTCCTGTGCTATTCAAAAGCTCCTGTCAGTCCACCATCACAGCTCAGGTCGTAGTCCCTTTGAGACACTTGCATGCGATATTGTTTGACTGGACAAGCGACCTGATCATCTCACTCAGACCATCATTCTCCGTATGGCCGGCAGGAACTTGAGCAAGGCTGTCGATACTGTGAGAAGGGCTGTGCTTTCTGCTGGCGGTTTAAGCGGACATGGACCCCGAAACACAGGCTTCCTTGTGACTCGCCAGTTTGACCAGGTCTGTGGTATTTAATTGTCGAACTTCAATCTCAGACATTTGCTTGGCACTCTGCCCCCCTGCCCGAAATCCCCAGCCTGTCCACGCCCCGCCCACTGCCCACGAGGACTACCGTAGTCGTTGGGATAAGGACATAGATATTCGTGGTTACCGCTCTTTCGTTTAGGAAAAAGAACCCAACTTGTTGCGGAGGATATCTCGACTGTTTTGTTGTTAAAAAGAGATATTCTGCCTCCTCGAACATTCATTCCAAGACAGGATGGACAGCAAACAAGCTTCTCCGCGGCCTTAATACTATCAACCTTGTCCAATCTGATTTGTCAATATTAGACCCCTGCGTATCTGGCTGTCTTTATTACCAGAGACACACGACCACAACGCAGTAATAGAAGTTTGCAGAGCTGCAAGGCACGACCCGTTACGTATCCGCGATAGCGTAGCACAAAGCAAACGGAGAATCAATTCGGGGTCCTTACAAGTGCCACTTGGCCATCAAGACGTGATTCGCCATTGCCCACAAGCTTCTAGGGCTTTGACGAACTCACAAGCGTCACCCTTGATCGACGGACCAATCCAAGCCATCGTGTTTACGTTACTGAAACTGTCCATACAACACAGTCGCTGGTACAGTTCACTTTTGCTGGGGGACAAGACGGACACGCGGTCATTCCCGGACTGGTCTTCCTTGCTTTGCTTTGCTCTACTCTCCTCTGGCTGGCCTCCGGTTTGCGGTGTGTTGCGGATCTCATATCCGGGACAGGCTGGGCCTGAAATCGAAGCTTGTTGAACCTAGACAGGGTTTCCGTATCTTGATCCAAGACGAAGGGTCCTTTTAGGGAGAAAACACTGGAAAAAAGCAAGATTAGGGGACTGATCGACAAAGCGAGGGAGAGCCCTCAATTGAATGGAACTTGAGGCAAAGCAGAGTGAGACTGAAACCTCGTTCTATCATTCAATCAGGGCTAAGCATTCCAACCAAAAAAAGAAGCCACTTCAGACAGAACCTAAGAAAAAAACAAAGCAAGTGCATTGAGTGCCAGCAAACGAGGACCCACTGGGCACGACATACAGCGGCCCTGCCCTGAAGACTCACTGTAAAACCCCTACAAAACAGGCGCGGACCCACTTCCGCTCCGCCAGACACTTCATCTCCAGCGCGGTACAGCGCAGCCCAGTGTGTGTAGCCTGGCGTGCAGTGCAGTGCAGCAAAGTGCCAGCACACGGGCATACCCTGGCTCCCTGCCCAACCTAGCGCCGACCGAGGCAGGATCAAAGGTACCGGCCTCAAGGCTTCCAATTGTCACACTTGCCCTGTCTGGGTGTCCGCGATTCGGACTAGGGTTCAAGGTCCAGCACTAAGACTAGGGACTAGGGGGTGGCCACAATGATGACTCCACGCTCCTTCCTGCTGGCGCAGCGGCAGCAACAGCATCAGCATCAGCACCAACGCCCTCTTTCCTCCCCTTGTACTACCGGGACTAGTAGTCATCACAATACTTTATCTATTCAGACTCCCTTTCTATCTCCCGTTCCCACTCCCATTTCCACACGTTTATCTTCCTCCTCATCCTCATCCTCACCTTCACCTTCACCTCCTCTTACTTCATCTCATCCTCATCTTCCGTCGTCTGAGCTTCAGTCTCTATCGACTCAAAGTACATTCCACTTACATACATCGCCACCGGCATCCATTACCAAGTTGGCGACTCCAGCGATTTCGACCCAGCAGTCGACCACATTTTCACTCTCGCGCTGGTCGCCCAAGTATGACGATAACGAGAAGCGCACTACAATCACTATATCTTCAACTCAGCCGACCTTCGATGCAACAATGGGTAAACGTAAAGATTGGCGGGAGACTTCCAGCTTGTCCCCTTCAAGCCCACCTAAAACCACTGTCAGCTTGACCATGAGACCAACTACACCTACAAGCCCAGTCAAGATCCCTACCACCAACAACCGATATACCGCCCATCCTCAAAAACGTCATTCGTCACAGAGAAAACGAAGCAATGACTCTCGATCTTCGGACAATCTTTCACCATCTCTAGCTGCACTTCTGGCTGTCACGGATATTCCTAAGCACAAACAGCTTCAACGACGACGACGCCGATCTGAAAAGACCCTGACGGTGCAGGAGGTCATCGAATGCCAACATGCTTCAGAGAAGGAACTTAGCTGGACATTCAGCAGTCCTCTGGACATGCTCCTCTCACCACCCCAGGACATTATGGATGATGACGACAGTGTGAGCGATTGCAACATTGGCTCCAGCATGTCCACAAGGACTTATTCTATTGACTCTATCCCTTCTCTTGATGGCTCGTTCTCGAGCGATGGTCTTTCATCTCTCGGAAGCCCAAGGACTCCCAGCCCGTGTTCCCGAAGGACAAAATCAACCCCCATGCGAAAGTCCCTCGAGCCCGTCATCTCCCCGCCTGGTTCGGTCGATGAGCATCCATTGGCAAGAGACAATTTGGATGTTGACGATTTGGACCTCACCACTGTTGATCAACCCGAGGAAGTCCAGCCCAAGTCACAGTTCCTGGAGCCTTTCAAGCCATTGAGGTCTGTCTTCAAGTCGAATCTGACTGCGTCTCTCCGGGCTCTCCGCTCGGCCGCTCGATCCTTTTCGGTTTTAAATCTTCCATCTATTCCTCCGGACGATTACCTAACTCGATCAATTCTGACCATTGATCCCAACGTCCCTTATGCAGATGAGCGCCGCCCACCTGTTTCCGAGGAAATGCCTTCGGCAGCCATGCGCCGTTATCTGAACCCTACAACGAATGCCAGAATTGAACCGCCCGCAAAAACCGTTTTCGCGGGAACTTTTGCTGCATCCATTCAAATGCGTACTTACAAGATCCAGCGCTCCCGAGCACCTCCGGGCTCTACCCGAAACTCTTATCCATCAACTTCGCTCCAGTCACAGCCCTCCCCTGCACCTCAACAGCCACAGCCGCAGGCCCCCACACTGGTGCCAGGCATGCGACAGCGGGAGATGCGTGAGAACTCCGACTTCATCCGTATTGCTGTAATGGAGATGGCTATGCGCAAGTGTGGGAAACTCGATGACCAGCGACCCGGACGGGCCCGTTTTGCACTTCCTCCTCGACAAACATCGACCAAGCCCTACGAGATGGGTGCAAATGGTGTTCCCGCCCGCTGGGTACCTATTATGGCCTAGATTGCTATTGCTGTGCCTCGACAGACAATGGGCATACCAACTCGGAAGGGCTTAATCCAACATTCTATGTCATGCAACGTCATGTACCTGGCCATGGTTTTTTTGCATCGTTACAATACCAATTCGGGCAGGACAGCCAGAAGAGGACCAACCGACAAGGGTTCCACCTCGTGGGCACATTATGGAGTGCCTGACGTTTATCCATGCCATTGGGTGCTATGATGCAAATTTTTTGCCCCCCCATCTCAATGGAAGGGTTTTGGAACACCACCCGCGACCTATGGTTCCACAACCCGACGATGGCCCCAGGGCAAAATGAGTTGTTCTGGTTCTGACTCGAAAAGAATGGGGCAAAGCCACTCCTATCCAAAGCGGATTGGCCACCGAACACGAACCCGAAACAAATGGGCTACGGCACTCGTCTTCACATGAGGGCATTGACCAAAACACACCACTATCCAATCACAGTTTCCATTAGACATGGGAACATCTCATCATTCTAGAAAGCGGCTAGCATTTTCAGGAGTTTTCCGTCATTCACGTTATTTCATTTATTTATTCCCCTTTCTTATCACCGAGTGGTGGAGAAAAAAGCACGCGATTATCAGAACAAAGACATGGACTTACTTCTTGTACACAACAAAAATTTCGTCTTTTCTCTACACAGATTGGACTCCTCGGCATTTGACCCCCGCCCACGCGGGATTGGCCAGAGTTGAGCGAAATTTCGGCTCACTTTCGGTGATCTGGAGTTGGTGAGACGAAGTTCGGAGAACACTCCCGGCGGAGGAGTCATTGTATTTGTTGACAGGAGTTAGCTGGCATTCAGGACCGGCAGGAACAGAGCGTTGAGGTTGGCGAATCTTGGAAGGATTTTTTTTATTTAGCAGGACTGGTAATTTTGCTGGTACATGTCACACATATTTACAACCGCCCTTTTGAGATGGCGAGACGAATGGGCGCAGACGACACGGAAGGCATTGAGCGGTCTATTCACTTGGATATCCATTTGTTAACACTTATATATTTTTTATCACAACATTTACATTAATTTTCTGGTGTTCATGTCTTGCGTGTCGGCTAATATTACCAGCTTGTCCTTTTGGAACCTTTCTGGATGTGGAGTCTAGGAACTTCCCCTGAAAAGGTAAGGCTGCGTCTTGGTCAAACAATGCACGAATGCCCAACCAACCACCTCATAAAAACAACAGATGGCTGCGCTGTAAAGCACGTTGGCGTTGTTGTCTCAGTCATCGACCGTCCGTTTATCAACGAGAAACGCGTGGTCAACAGTTACTGGATCCTGGCTACATGGAGCGGTTGGCACTTTCGGCTGACAAGCTTATTTCACACTCTCCGCTTGAGCAGTCGCTAGGGACCTTCTCTTTATGCTTCTCACCCGGGCAAAACTGGAGCAGCAACGACAGGAGTTTCTCGTGCGGGACAGAAGAACTTCTAGAAGAAGGTTCCTTCTTGTTGTGGGGGGAAAAGCCGTGAGTCTGCATCGCTTCAGACGCTAGTCAGGGGCCGGGGCTATAAGCGCGGTAATTGTCGATGTTTTGGCGATGGGCAAAAAAATCGATAACTCCCCGCTTTCGATAAGGGAAATAAATGGTGGGAAAAGCCAAGATTTTCACTAGGGGTCCCTTTCTGCACTTTGTTGTGCAGTAGTTTCGATGGTATCCATACGCTTCAAGGGGCGTGTGGCGGAGACAATTCTCCCTCTATCCTGTCCTAGGTGGCCCCATGTTCTAGTCTAGACCGCTCATTACGAAATACCATTCAACAATTTTGTGGTCAAATATTAATAGACGATATTCATTCGACGGAGCGGTGTATATATTATCAATTGCTAATTTAGTGGTTATGTGGTCTTTATTAGGAGGCTTACGAGTGGATCGCCAAGCTGTTGAAGCTTGCATGCACATACATATGTAGGGCACGGTACAAAATGCCCTGATACCTTGAGGCTGAATATTGATGGAACCGCCTAAGCCGAGGTTCAGGACCATATCGATAGCAGAGGCACTTTTGCAAATCGTCCACTCGACAGATATTCACTTATCTATACCCCAGGAACGATAATCCTCTCCGCGAGGATCCTTGGCGTAGGAGCCCAGGTATGAGCTAGCCGCGACAAGAAGGAGACAAGACTTACTTCTGGTGGAGGAGCAAAAGTCCCCCGCGATAGATAGTGCCGCATGAAATACTTCAATTTTGAAACGCCCCAGCTTGCACGTTTATGATGAGCTATAGTTATAGGCAGGTGAAAAAGTAAAGGTGGGTTTTGTGTAAAAGAGCAACCGAATCAACCCACGAGCTGCTTTTGAGTCGATTGTATCTGTCGAATTATTATCTGGCCTCTAGGTAATCTGAATATCTCTCAAGCGAGTGCCAACTTGCATATGTGTTGTGTATCCTATCCATATTGTATCTGTCAGGAGATGAGTGAGGCAATGCTTGAAGTTTGACTACGTATACGAGTGATGGCATTGTTTTGATCCAGTCAGCGTAAAAAGCTAATAGTGTTATACTAGTTATGAGCCTTGATTTGCACTGATAAATCCCGTCTAATCAACATATAGTCTCAAACATTCACTCTCGGTATTAGACGGCTGGCATCATCCTATACTCCCCCGCTTTATTTATAACACTTTGGATATATGTACAAAGAGCAATTTAGTATTGAATACAGCTCATGGTAATACCTGTCTAGCTTGAAATTCAACGCAAGCTGTGGTCGTTGTAAGTGTTGTAAGCAACAAGGAAGAGACTGTTTAGGCTTATATGTGCTCCCATGCTATGTATTGGATGATATATGTGATTGCGGTAGCAGTCATACTCTATTACTGAGATGTTATATCGTTATCTAAAGCGATTGCTTTAACCTTTATATGTAAATCCGGACTTTTGAGTCGAGCCGTAGTCTCTGTACTTACATTTACAGTCATCAGCTGAGTCGTTGATTTTGGTTGAGATTAAAACGGCTACGGGACTGTTACAACACGAATAACAGATATGAGTCGAGTTTAACGTTTGTATAAAAGACAGACCCTACTTTGTAGAATTTGATTATTGGTCGAGCTGAAGGATGCCACACATGACCTTTTGAAAAGATGATTTAACATGATACACTGAATCATAGCTGAGTCCTTGACTCGTGTGTTACGTAATATTCCAGTATTGCTAGACAGAAAGTATATTTAGGTATTATATATTGAGTCCGATTATTATATGATCGATTTCTATCTGAAGAGTGAAGTCTCTATGAACTAGAATAGATGGATTGAGCAGTTGAAAACAACAGTGAACGTTCTCAACTACACCAACCAAGGCTCTGATAGAAACCAGGATATTAAAGAAAGCAATGTGTTTAAAATGATCATCTATCAACTCATGACCGTCTGGAAACACTAGAGTGGCATGGATGTATAACTCATCCGAAAGATACAGGATTTCTTAGCAGACTATATCCTGGCATAAAAATTAGAACTACATTACATCAACACATCTATCTAGTTACTTCGACCGAGACAAGTTAATGTCATATTAGTCACATTTTCCGAATGTAGGAGTGGAGGTTCACAACCCCCAGGCATGCCACGGTTCAGCTGTCACGAGACTATCTCATGACGACCTCACCCATCCCACCGTGTCCAGGGTTATATTTATATCCTTACTCCGTAGTTCCATCTGGCTTACACGCGATCTACACGGAAAGAATGCCCAGGCGAAACGGACATTGCGATCAGCGCGCTCGTACCATAAGTGACAGACTCTCGTGTCCGATGGCACTCACCGCAATAAGCCACACCGGCCTTTGAGCCAGAGCAGCGTCGCTGATCTTGGTCAGCTGGCAAAACGGTTGACTAGGCAATGGCTATTCTCCGTATCGTATAACTCGCGTCGACTTGGGCAGCGCAGACAAGGAATCACAACAAGCCGGCGACCTTGGCATGGTAAGGTCCAATGATTATAGTATTAGTATTAAATCACTATCGTTGATCTCATTATTATGAATAAGCTAGCCAGCCATGCCAATTCGTCAGTCGCTCCGTTCTCGTCATGGAGAGATATGCACTATCCTCAAGCCTATCCTGCAGCTCTTTGAACTTTGGCGTGGGTGCCTTCCTCTCGAATAAGATATCGAGCTCCAAAAATGTTAGATTCCTCGTCTCGGGAAGTCTAAAATAACACCATATTAAGCAGAAAAAGCTTGTTCCGGCATATAAGAAGCATGAGGCGCCGCCGATGTCCCAGGCAGATGGGTTCAGCATCTTGGGCATAATGATGTTGTTAAATATTAGGCAAAGGTTATATGTCACTCTTGCTAGAGCAACAGTCTTGACTCGTAATCGAGTGGAAGGGATCTCGGCAACCACAATATAGCAGACGGGGCCAATGGTCATGTCGTACACAAATGTCATGGCGATAATTAATCCGGCCAAGGTCCAATTTGCGCCGGTTCGGTCGCTCAGTACCGCCCAGACAATGCCGCCAGCGGTCAAAAGGCAAATTGGCGTGATGAGACCGTAAAGGTAAAGTTTTCGACGTCCTACAAAGGGCAGTAGAATCCAGGAGATGATACCGCCTGCGATACCGACTCCATAGCAGGCTGTCGAGAGGTTGAAAGAGATGGATGCGCTGAAGCCAGCCTGTTCGAAGAAATACGGCGCGTACGATGTAAGCGACCAACCGCTGAGAGCTTGAGAGCACCATGCGAGACATGCAATCTCGGTCCTGCGTCGGTTGACTCCTTTGAAGAGATCCTTATAGCTGGCTCCTCCATAGTTACAGTGCTTTTCCATCTTGTTAGTGTGCTTCATCAGTGAGATGGTGTCTTCGATGTCGGTATGGTTCTTGTTGCAAAGTCGTGTGAGAGCCCTCTTTGCGTCTTCGGTTCGTTCATGACGAATAAGCCACCCTGTTTTCGTGTCAGATGTATTGTGCGGAGATGAAGGGGATGCCCTTACATGGGCTGTCGGGTGCGAACCACACGCCGAATAACAACGGTATCGCCCACGCCCATTGAAGTGCAAAGGGAAGACGATAAGACCATTGTGAAGTTTCATAAACAAGTGAGCGAAGAATCCCTGTACCGATCACCTGTCCTACAAGCCAGCACATATTGATGCTGCTTAGAACAAAAGGACGCAGAGCATTTGGAACGACTTCAGCTGCATATGTGGCAGCTAAAATTTCGATGACACCCCATGATAGCCCTGGAGGGGATGATTAGTCTTGGACAGAATTAGACATGTATGAGCATACCGGATAGAGCTTGTGATGTCAACAAGACGCCGATGCTATCAGCAAAGAATGCGGGGAATACAGCGATGCACATCCAGAACAAACTGACAAGCATCATCTTTCGATATCCGATAAGATCGGTGATGTAGCCGTGCGCCAAGAGACCTATAATCTCGCAGACAATGGCAGCGTTCTGTAAGCCCATCTGCCACGAGGGTGAGATCTCGTAGGTTTGGTCATCTAACCCTCCTGTCGGCCTGCCGTATTTTTGTCTAAATGCAGGAAAAGCAAAGAGACCGGTTACCAAGGACTTGTCATAGGCTCTGCTTTTCTTTAGCTTATTATCTAATAGACGACATGCAGATCATGACTTACTCCATTACAACAGTCAGGAAGAGCAACAGTGACCAGCCCACGGCCTTTGGATACTGGCGACAACAGGTAAAGAAGGTGGCTTCCTTTTCCTCGGCAAACCCACGATAGACTCGCCTCGTAGTTGAGTCGGAGGCGTGAGTCTGGGGCAGCCACAGTGAGTGGGAGAGACCATTGGGGAAAGATTCGAGATCAGGTGAACTGTTTTCTGTTCCTGTTTCGGTTGCGAACTCGGGTAATTCTGGTAGAGGTATGGGGCGAGCATCTGTGGGGATAGCTTCATTTGAAGGGCCCATCTTTGTACGGATAAGTGGTGTTGAATGCCACCAGCGCAGTCTCATGTCGATTACGCGGATTTTGTTTTTTATTGTCGGATGTGAGTGAGACCATGTTGAGATGAGAATATCCTGGATACAGGGTTGAAGTTAGGTCCAGGATAGGGCAGTCAAACAGGTTTGCTTATTGATTCCCCAGATTGATGATGATCATGATAATTATACACAGTTGAATGATTGATTTAACTTGAAGATGACGAAGGAAGGAGTCTTCTGGGGGGAGAAGGGAAAGAAGAAAGAGTGAAACGAATCGAATCGACTATTAATTAAGCTAAGCTTGGGCGTTCCTGCTCTGTTCTGCTTTAATAATGGGGCGTCATGTCTTGCAGGAGCGATTGGTTGACCAACACGTCACTTTTGCGAAAACTGGTTGGCCACTTTAGCTCTTTCCTCCCGAGCCGTGGGTCAAGTTTTATTTTTGTAGTGTAATAGTTTCTATGGATTACGGGGGGATGAAGGATTTGCCCATGGGGGACATGATTCCGTGGATTGCAGAGACTTTCAAACGGCCACCTATGGATAGGTTAGTAGGTACTTACGGATATATAGTACAGATTCTTATATCAAGGTATCCGCCAATAAGAGACATGACCGTTGGTTTTTTATATCTCTCTGGAATGTTTACTCTCGCCCTAGTACTCTCCCTCACAACTAGGTAGAAAACATCTCACGATTCTGTTCATCAGGTCAAAAGTATTAAGCTCAAGAGTGGAACTGTAAAGAATTTCAACCCACCAACTCTGGGTAAAAATCTGGAGTCGGTCCGATCCCCTTACCTCAACCTCGGCTCCGGTATCATGGCTCCGCCTTGTTTCGCCTTTTGGTTGGGGCTTCCATGCTACGCTATTTGAAAGCAACAGCGGCAACGTTACCTGTAAAAATAATGGTACACTTGACGGACTTCATGTTCAGGCCCTTACATAATACATCTGGGGAAGAAAAATGCACGGGCAAAAGGTTTGATTGCCTCCCTATTACTGTTCTTAGCTAAAGAGTCAATTCGAGAAAGATGGATTGGTCAAATTCAAATTCAAACATCAGTCGTCGAGTTTGACTTTTTGGTTTAAGCTTATCAGTTCATGCTCTTACGCGCGACAGCCACGGATCATTACTGATCTTCAATCCCCACAATTGTTCACTGAATGCGCTGTAATGTTTAGTGTTGTACAGTAGCTTGCAGTAGGCGAGGATACCTGACTGATTGAACAGTGAACGCACAGTCCAGAATATAGCAGATGATAGTCTTATCATCTTACAATGGCATTGTTGTTCTCTGATTGCCAAACCCAACATTATTATTACATTGAAAAGGAAAGCCTTACTTTTAAGGCTTCACTTCATAAGCACAGGCACAGGTCCAATAAGCTGCAGGTGGGGTCACGTGCCAAGGCGTTGAATTCTCAAATGGAACGAACGAGTACATATTCAACTAACTGAAAGTCAAACTTAAGCCCTGAATTGGGTTTGATCGCGATACTCCCTGCCTGCATTAGCTGGTCGCCTCGGATATCAATGCTCGCCTTACCCAAGCACCTAAGCACCATCTCATGCTGAGGTCAATCAGCAGGCTCGCAAAACCGCGGGTCTCAGCTAAGAAGGATGGGCTTACACGGACCAGCTTAGCAAAAAGCTATTCAACTGAGACACCACAGGAAACACCTTCACTTGAACCAGATGAGGAGGCAATTCAGGAGGCACTTGAGCAAGTGCGAATGTTCATAGCAGTCGCCGAAGAACGAGAGAAGTCGGCAGCTGAGAAAGCACGGATTAGGTCGGTTGTTGAAAAAGCAAGACTACAAAGGAAAGCAATTGAAGCAAACACCACTACCAAAGTGACAACCCTCAAGACGACTGCCTTCAAAGGAGTTGCCATTAAAAGATCTGCTGCCAAAGTCACTGCCACCAGAAACATCCCTATTAGAAGCGTTCCCACCAAACCGACCATACTGAAAGATGCTGCTATAAAGAATGCCCCTGCCAAGGCTGCCATTGCGAAGGATATCACTGCAAAGAGTGTCAGTGCGAAAGATGGTACGACGAAAGATACTGCAGTGAAGGATTCCACTACAAAAGCCACCGTTGCGGAGGATGCCACGACAAAGATTATCATTGCGAAGGATACTGCTATGAAGAACGACACGAAAAAGACTGCCATTTCGAAGGATATTGCTATAAAGAATGACACGAAAAACACTGCCATTTCGAAGGATAAGTCTACAAAGAAGGTCATTACGAAAGATGCCGTTATGAAAAAGGCGGCGATCAACGTTGCTTCCACCAAAGACGTTACTGCGAAAAATACCACTACTGCCGCAGATGATGCCACAGCTGCAAAGGTCGGGTATTCTTCGACTTTCAGGAGTTCTAGACCTATTGGAGTGGCCAACAAACTCACTCCCAACAGGATCAGGCAACAAGCACATACAAAGTCAAAAATATCGCGGAAAAGGTCACGAAATGGAATACCGTCATCGAATGAACCTCCATCGGAACCGCCATTACTGTCGGAATTGCCAGAGCTGACATTTCAGCCAGACTCATCACCAGTTGAGGAAGAACCAAGAGACGAAGAGTCGACAAGAAGACCATTGCCAAAGCAAGAGCCATTGACAGAAGACAACTACTGGCGACTGAGAAGAGAAAATCACTCTGAACGTCATCTCAAAAACTTGCATAGGCTGAGAAGCATGTCAAAGAAAGAGAGGAACGAGTACATTAAGGAGACGTACGGCTGGTCATTTGAAGTCCCTTACTCGAGGGAGTTATACTATGACCCCGGGAAACGTAGAAGTAATCCCATATTGCACAGGCGATTTGTTGCACTCCAACAACTTCGTTTGATCATGGGTTACAATACCGCGGCAAATTTCAAGCAGGACTGGCTGGAAGACATGCCATACCGATTGAGGAAGACTAACATGAGGGATGTGAGGCTCATCTGCATTGACACTGACAGGGTACGAAGACTGCCATATACGCTCAAAGGCGAGACCAAGAGACGTGTCACGTCTTTCCATCTTGGCGTATCAATTCTCGACACCAGGGACATTCGGGACGTTGTCTTGCGCTCGATCAATTTACCAAACCCGGCGGATCTTATCAGGACATATGAGTTTGCGGTTCAAACCGAAGTCCCTGAACCAGACAATTTTATCTTCGGAGAGACACAGGCGATATCTCTGGATGGCATCAAGAAGAAATTCGTTGAATGGCAGCACGACAGAACTGTAATTGGCGTCGCATACTCAGCTCGTAACGATTACATCATCTTACGAGACTTTGGCGTCTTTTTTGACCATATTTACTGGCTCGACCTTTGCCTGGCGACGTATCTCATCATTCAACAGCCCCAGGCACCTACCCTCCGCATACTGCTAGAACTACTGGGAATTCGGTACTCCAAGTTACATTCAGCTGGTAACGATGCTCATTTTGCAATGCGAGCTTTGTTGGGGTTGGCAGTTCTCGATGTGACAAACGAGTTACAGCATGGCGGATATCTTCAGCCCTGGTACCACCTGGCCGCGAGAATCGCAAAGGCTCCGCTGCCACTAACAGAACTAGAGGAACTGAGACAAAAGGAAAGAAAAATGGCCGAAGTGAAATCGGCCACAACAAATTGGAACAGAAAAGAGAAGTTGAGCAACACCCCGTTGCCGTACCCAGGTCAAGATTGAAGATTGGATCAGTTGCCAAAATCTTGACATCTCATACCAAAGAAAACCATACCTCTGGAATGGAAAAGGCTTGATTGCCGAGAGCATAGGAGAAGAAGAAAGTTCTGTCAAATTATTCCAAGTTAAGACCAGTTCTTTGCCTTGTACCGTTACCTCTCGCCGCTTCTCTCAAAGAAGGCGGGTTGTTTACAACCACTGACTGCGATGAGAGTCGCTGACAAGGCCTGCAGAGTACAACACGATCAGAAAACTCGGGAAATGTGCAACAAGTGATCAAAATAAGGATTCATGACGCTGTCAGAACTCTTCGTTAGGGTTGCTAATGAGAGGCAGGCGATAATGCTTCTCATGTGTAGCAACATTGAGGTGTCCAGTTCTTCTGAGGACATGATCTGATGAAGTAACGCTTCCTTAGACATGGTTCCGAAATACGGAAAACTCGGTTCTGTGAGCATGCGCCTGCAGATGCACATAACAAACGATATCTTCACAATTGCCGATCGCGAATCACATACTCATCGCTAATTATCTGATGCCAAGGGCGCAGTAAACCCCATTGTCGGGAGTGAGCGTCGGGTTCTCGCCCTTGTTCGATATATTCTAGGGTATGGCACCACCAGGTTGGTTCCAGCAGGTTTTTTGCCACCCGAAATAACGGACAGGTCCTTTCTCTTTCAAGGCTACTGCAGTCACTATCTGAGAAATGAAATGATAGAGAGAGGCCTGTGTTGGTTGTCGGTGGGCCCCGCCATGGGAATGGTCAGATTGTCAGCGCTCAAAGAGGTAACATGAGGCCAGAACGAACGCTGTTGACGACCTCATTCCGGTAGAGGCCGGAATTTACATACACAAGCAAAGAGAGAATTGATCCATGATCGTCATTTGGATCTATTATATCAATATTATATTTTTTTATGTGGTGGATTTTATGTATGGATGTCAACATTTACTTGTGTCACTCACTGGCTACTCCACATCGACAAACATGTCCCGAGAAATGAATTATCCCAGCAAAAAAAGACAATAATACATTCATATATATATATATGGTGCATTGGCATGCCATTACAGTCATATTCTGCGATTCCCCAAGTTTCCTAATCTGGGTTTCTCTGGTTCCCCGGAATCGCCCGAATAGGTCAGACAGCCCAGGGGCCAGCACTCACAATCACACCACCATCGACCGACTCTCAAGTGCCAGTTGAGAATCCTACGGCTCATGATCAACGATGCAAAAATGAAAAAGACCAACACATACAAGAATTAGATGAATATAAGAGACTAGAAGGAACTCGCCAAAATGGAGTGATTTTTCCTCATCATCAATACAGTTAATTCTTCATTGTATCCTCTCATCTCAACATCAACTCTCATATCAATCACTATTTAAAAGTGTCATCTCACTTACACCACATCACTCACAATGGCCGCCATCGCTAAACCCGCTCTCGTCAAGCCTGCTGCCTACCCCAAGTAAGCTCTCTCTAGCCCCCACACACTGTGAATCTCAACCTGACCACTTCCTTAAAAAGGGCCCTCCCTGTTGTCGTAGCCGTCGGCAGCTTCGCCATTATCGCCAGCTACGTGAGCTCTCAACTCGCCACTACATCAGCCAAGTTCGACCGCTCCTTTGCAAAGTACAACACAGTAGAGAGCGAGACCAACCGAGCAAGAACCTTTGACGGTGCCATCGAGAACCCCAGGACAAGTCTCTTCAACATCCTCGGTCGTCGACAGTAGGCGTGCAAATGTTCAGGGAGAAAGGGCACAAGCTGCAGAAACATACATACACATACTTCTTCTTTACGTTAAGCGTTCTTTATTACGTCGGACAACCTCGCCTTTTCAAGATGGCGCAGGTACGGAAACAACATACATTTGGGGGTATCCAGGGAAGATTGGGAAGAGGGAGCATCGATACCATAGAAATCATATAATCTAAGCATCAAATAAACCGTTAAACTTCATTTTCGCACATCGCAACTGTTTCAACAACTGAATGCAAAATACCAATTCTTTTGTATTACATATAGAATTCCACCCAATGCCTTGCTGAGGTTGCCCCCTTTTTACTTCAAACCTGCTCTAGGGCTCATCCCTATTCCAATGATCGCTCGCTCATCAATCCAATACACCGAGCTTACTATGTATGATATGTATATCGTATGTGCATCCTGGCTTTCAATGAAGGATGTCAGGATGTGCAAAAGAATGAACAAAGAACCTCCCTTTCTAATCCGACCAATGCGCCCATTTGCCAATATTTTAAAACTACACCGAGTCTCATATACTTCTCTACCACTATGGCATGACTTCTGTTAGTCAGCCTGCCTTCATCCTGTTGGGAGTCCAGCCAAGTCGTGATCCCGTATGACTTGATGATCGTCTAGATCTACTTTTTGGACCGGAAGGTGTAGGGGATTGTGATTCATCAACTGTCTCCGAATCATCTTCTTGCTGTGACTGACTGCTCTCCCGATTGCCGATACGGTGTGTGAACGCACTAAGCTTGTCCTTCAGATTGCTTGCGCCGTTCTTTCGGCGTACACCAGACCCACTGGAGTCGTGATTACTCATACTTGAAGTAGGGCGCTCTATCCCAGTCGGGATTCTTTTAAATCCAGGCCTGGGGTGTTGCCCAGCGGGTACCAGAATGTTACTCTGGGGACTAGTGCTGTGAGTGCTGCTGGCATAAGAGTTGCTGGAAGTTGTGCCTTGCAATTGTGGGCTTGCTGTACTTGGCCGTAAAAGTTCAGAGCCAAAGTGATGTTGCCGGTCACCACGAGGATCTTCAATGGGTGTCGGGGGCGTCATCATCAGGAAAGCCGGAACATGGGGACCATGATGAGCAAGGGGGGCCGGAGCTGCGCCACCGTTTCGATGTGATAGTCGGCTCTTGACGCTTGAACTTCGACTACGGCGTCGCATCGCCGACCCTGGACGTACACTACCATGCGTGCTTGGAGCTCGGATACTTCGAGGAGGAGATCGGGAGAAGTCAACGGGAGATGCGCCATACATGCTGGAATCATCACTGTCGTTTATACTGCCAGGATGGTGCTGGGAACCGCCCGAAGACGATGGCGCAATGAGGACTGAGCTGTTAGCCAACACTCGCAGCTTGTCTCGCTGTTCGGCATTGGGCCTGTGTTTCGAGAACTTGTTGCCAATAAGAGCACCCGTGTGAGAAATCAACGCTTTGACTACTGCCTTCTTGAGAGATAAGGCCAGATCCAAGTTGGACCATGTTTTGTTCTCCCACTCAATGCTTGGCATCCTAAAGACAAAATCGTGCACGTCCTCAATGTTGCGATTGTCTTTACCCCGGTAACTCAGGCAAAGAACAACTGACGGCATCTTGATAGAGGCAAAGGTCATGAAATGGCTTGCACGTGTCATCATCTTGGTGAGATCGTCCGAAGGCGGCTTGTCATTGTTGTTTCGCTTCCCAAGTCCAAATCTCGACCTCTTGTCATTTTCTCTCGATTCTCGGTCTTCTCGAGAAGAACGGCTTGTTGACGCACGCGTCAAACCAACTCGAGGGCCCATATTAGAGCGAAGTGACTCATGGGACGCCTTTTTGAGCATAGTCTTGGATGTTCCGGGAGCACGGAAAAGACGGAAGGAATGACCTTCGTTGCCTGTGTTAACACGCAGAGCCTTTCCTGGGGGTGCTTCAGCTTTGGTGTTTGATGTCAAGGTAGGTCGTAATCGGAGTTCAAGAGAACCCGAGCCAGTTGAAAAGGATGACGAAGACGAATGTCTACCCGAGTATGAAGGCGTTGCGCCACCGTTTTCATCATCATATTCGTCATCGTCCTCTCCATCGGCCGTGACCTGTTTCAGCATGAATGGTGAGTCGTTCTTCGCGCCAGCTGACTTCTCGCCATTGATACCAGGGAAGATGTACTCGAAAAGGCGCTTTCCGACCTCATGCTCAAGTTGCACTTTGATGGGAAACAGGTTGACTTCGAATCGGTCCATCACAGGAATGCCTGCAATGGCCTCCAGCATGTGCCAGTAAACTCGAATCATCTCCTTGTGCTCGCCGTCCTGCTGGTGTGGTCTTTCGGGGTCGATGTACGGTGCTATCATTTCTGGATATGTCGCATCAGGCAACAAATTCAGACCAAGAACCTTTCCGACTCGAATGAGGTTGACATGGGAACCATCGGAGTTGTCCGTTCGATCATACTCAAGATCTTTGAGTTGTAACTCTACCAAAGGCTCATTCGAGTCTTGCATGAGGTGCCAAACAATGTCTCGAATAGTGATGTTCCACTTAAGTAAACCGGTGCTATCATCCGAGTTGACGTCAAATTTTCTCTGAGAAGAGGTAATGGCTTTCATCATAAAAAACAACTCGTCCTCACAAGCCGCAAGATCGTTTTCAAGTCGCAACCGATCTTCCCAGCCCTTCTTATCAAGGTACTTTGCATAGATCTGGAAATGGTCCTTGATCTCTTCCATCTGCCTGATACGTTGTTGTAGTTTCTGAACCATGGCAGGAGTGCCACTCAAGTCGCTGAAATCAGACGCGAGGATGATCTTTTCTAGGCGCTCATTTCGTGTCTTCTCCATGGGCTCGTTGTACATGAGAAGATCCAACACGATGACGTACAAAGCGTAGTACTGTGATGAGTTGCAGAGGGCTCTGGCCGTTGGGAATTCGACCCAGAGATTGTCCATGCGGGTCTCCGCGTTGTCTTGAGAAGAACCTTCATTGCCATCGGTGTTGACCTCGTCGTTGTACTTCAAACGCAGAGTGTTGTACTTGTCATATCGAACCATGGCTGAAGTTTTCTGCACAACACGCTTGAATCCAAAGGGATCCGCCTGGAAGTCGAACACAACTTCAATAGGGACCCATGGTGGGAAAGACGAACCGCTCGGTGCACCGTATTTGCTTCCCACATACATTGAAACAGGGCTGGTTTGGAACCACTTACGATGTGTGACAAAGAACTGAACACTGTCCATGTTGACCAAGAATCGGCGTTGGACGAGACCACTGACGTTATCAGATATTCTCTCCTTCTCCATGACTTCCATCACCTTCAACTCCATTCCCTTGGCAGTCGCCAGAACCACATTCTTCTTGTTCTTGTCACTCTGAAGCTGAATCTGCGGGGCAATAATGCGGATGTGGTAGCTGCTTTGGGGAGTGAACTCGTCAGCAATGCCGCCTACCAAGTCTTCAATAGATCCCTCTACAGCGCCGTCCGGATTAGTGCTCCACGTCGCCGACGTGAATTTTCGTCCATCGTTAAGGATCCGCTTGATACGCTCCTCAAGATCGATAGGGTCCTCGTCACCCTTCATGCTGGACGCGCGAGAGCCTCTTCTGCCATCTTGACGGCTGTGCGTAGACTTAGCCTTGCCTGGTTTGGTTTGCGACTTGGCTTTGTTCTGCTCCTCAACGATGTCCAGAATGAATTTGATAGCGGGCCGAGAGAGATAGTATGTAAAACCACGTCTTTGACTGTTTTGGTGAAGATAGCGAAGTACAATGTTTCGTAGAGTATTGTTCCACTTGAGCTGCAAGTTGTGGATGACGAACCGGTTGCTGAACTCGCTTTCGAAATCGCTTGTCGCTGGAATTTCCATTGTCTCGTCTTGAAAAGGAATTGCGGACTCGACGGATTGTCTGCGTCCCTCACCGCTCGCTCTATGAGTGCTAGAAGGGGCTCGAATCCTAGCTTGATTAAGCATGGACTCCAGAAACTCCTTCTTCTCTTGCAATACGTCCGTATGCCTCTGAAAAGCCTTGAACTCGTCCACAAGAACACGGTCTTGTCCGTCGGTTCTGATGACCCTCAGCTCTGCTTCGCCCATATCGCGGTCGTGATTTTCCATTTGCATGGCTAGCTGTTCAAGGCGGTCTTTGATGAGAGAACCCTGGATTCGACGTGGATCATCGTCATGTCTCATTACGCAGAAATGTGTGGGTTCGTTTCCGAAGGGACTGGTCCGCGTTGGGTCACCGGCAATGACTCCACCAATATCTGTTTGTCGGAAGTATGTTAGGCGAGGAGCGTAGGCAAGCGGCAAGATCTTGGTGTCGGGATGAGGTTCAGTCGGTGTTATCCAATCAATCTCGACAAAATCATCCATGTCAATCCAACTGAAGTCATTGTCAGGGATGGTAAAGCGCGATAGATCGGGTTTCTCATCACTTTCGCGAATCATGGTCGCCATGGATCCCTTCTTGATAGCCTCCGTGGTGGTACCCTTCAAGCTTGCTGACACTGCCCGAACGTCGGCGCTAACAAGGTCAAGCTGAGCAGCATGGATTTTGATACCTGAAGTTTTGCTCGCATTATCACCATGTTTGCCTTTACCGAGTGTATTGAACTCCTCTCGGCGCTGATGGAGGTCGAGCGAGAAGCTATCAAAACGAACCTTTAGACCGGTCGCAGAAACTGCATTTTCCGAATGGTCTTCAACGTCTTTGTGCTTGTAGATATGGCTAAGAAATAGTGGCGCAAGCAAGATGTTGTACTTAACAGTGGCCAAATGCCGACCAAATTTCTTGCTGTTCTTCTCGCGGCCTGGAAAGAGACTACCCTGGCGGATTGGCAATGAGAGTGGCTGTCCAAACAAACCCCACCAGTTGAAGAAGTGGGTGAAGAACCTCGGGGTAAGGTGGATTGTATTGTAACTTCGGGAAGGTTCTGGGTTATCAGAAAGCCAGTCGCGATCGGCTGGCGCATGAATGGCAATGGAAAGATGGATGTGTCGACTCCTAAAACCACGCAGCGCATCATAGGGAAGACCGCTCGCATCAGGTTTGGCGAAATGTGGATTCTTGAGAACGATGTCGTAGTGAGGTCGAAACTCAAAGCTTCGGACGCCCTCTTCAATAGCACGCTCAAAAATGAGGCCAGCCATAACTTTGACTTTGCCAGACAATTTCATAACAACCTTCTTGAAACTTGCCTCAGACTTGTAGTTGTCTTCAGGTAGATAGCTGTCAAAATCATATTGTCGCCGAGCTTGTTCCCGAACCTCATGACTATAGTCGGGCACTGCAAGAATGTATTCACCACTTTCGACTGAGATGAAACCCTTCGGGTCATCGTCTGCGTTGATGTTCCATCGGATATCATTGCGCCAGCACATGAGGAAGCCGGCTCCATTTCCAGTCATTGCATATGGATTACGTGTACCCTTGAGGGCAAGATGCACGTCTCCGTCGCCCTTCCACGATGCGTGTATCCTAGAGTGGAAGTTGAGTCGAAGCTTATCCCAGAAACCAACACGTTCAGATGGGTCAAATTGAGGTTTTGTAAACGATTCAATGACCATCATCATGTCTTGGATAGCGGGTTGATAACAAGGACCCCATGTGATGCGTGTAGGCAAAGCACTGTTGACGTCCATGTACACATCGGAGTATGACTTGACGGGTCCAATAGTGCGTCTAACTTCGATCGCGAAACTGCCCTCATTGGAAGACCCCGGTAGAGAGGTCCTTGGAGGCACAACGTTAACTCTAACACGGCGGGTCGACTCGATACCTCGGAACTCTTCAGCAATAACAAAGTTTGCCTTTACAGACACAGCCTGGATTTTTGCCGACTGCCCGTATTTCATAGGAGGGATGTGCACAAGCGGCAATGGGTAGTCTCGTAGCGTCACCTTGGCCTCTCCCATGGCAATGCTGACATGCATCGGAACCAGTAAACTGTACTGCGTATCCTTTGGCATGCCTTTGCCAATTTTGTGGAGGAAGTCTGGCAAGTCTTTCAAGGGGAATGTAGGTTTGTCGATCATGAAGTGCAAGTCACTAATAACAGCAGCCATAAGAGCTGGTCTCGGTGGTACTTCCAGCAGATTCTCGGCCTCTTCAACGTCTTCTGGCACTTGGTTAGGTCCCCAGAACTGGCCGCGAGACTCCTTCATGCTATCTTGAGAAATCTGATAAGCACGGTCGATTCGTTTCTTCCAACTTTGAGCATTGAACATGTCGAGGTGACTCCTAGCGTAGTGCTCGGTAACTTTGGAAACACCGTTGAGGTGAAGGGAGTCAGTGTTGGGGTTGTATCTGGGGATCCTTCCATGCTGAGTGTTTGACCGCACGTCTCTTGCCTCAAGATCATCTACGCTTCGGCTTCTGCTGCCTGGAGACTCGGTCATCTCAGGTCGACCTCGTGGGAAGGTGGATCGCGAGCGGAACTTGCTTGTTCCCTTACGGATTTCATCTTCGCGGACTTTCTTAAGTTTGACTTTGAAGGCGTTTTCACGAGCAATTCGCTGTGTTTGTTCGATAAGACCGGTGCGATAGATCATGCCCAATTTCCATTCAAAGCCACCATCTTCAAGCTCGAACAGAAAATTGCGGGTCCGAACAGATACTTTTGGAACTGACTTTGGCCCCTCCGGTTTCTTTTCCAGGATGTACTCGTTGGTACCTGTTCTGAAACGATGGTGGAGCTGCTGCACTGCTTTGATCACATTAGTGAAATTGTCGGTTACGCGACTCAAGATGACCTCGTGCGGCACAGCGATGCGCACAGCTTCCGCCACTATGTCAACCATCTTCTCGTCAATAACACTTCCTGTAGGTGTCTTTCGGCGAGATTCTCTGAAATCAAGGCGCCCTGCCTTGATGCTGAGTAAACGAGCCCAGACATTGCGCATGCGTGGTGGCTCTGTGTACAGCCGCACAAGTTTGGCAGAAACGTATGGAGTAGACCATCGCTGTCGGCCAACCTCCAGGCCATACATATGCAGCATCATAGCTGGATCATGAGGCATATCGGCTTTGAGTTGCACAAGGGCTGCTTTGAAGTCAAGAGTGACTAATTCAGGAGTAATAGTCGTCAGTCCAGGGTCTAGATCTGGAGTTCCAGGAGGAGCCAGTCGGTTGGCTCCAGGGACCAGATTGACATAACTTCCCTGCTGCTTTGGCCGTGGAGCATCGCGACCAGTTCGCATGAATGCTTTTCTTAGTGTCATGACAGCAACGCCAACAGCGTAGTGTCGGTAGAGCGAATACTTGGCGCGAATGGTACGAACGCCCACTTGGATATTAAACGTTGGGCCATTTGCATCGCTTGACGCGCCGAGCGAAAGCTCAAGCCTCGGTACGCTAAGAAAGGCCTCGGGCTCAAGTGTATCAACAGCATCCATGATCTGTGCTTCAATGCCGCTAGCAAAGAGGGTGAGCTTCCTCCCGTCACCAGTATTTTGTGACTTCTTCTTGATTCTAGGAGAATTCGGAGGAGGGGTCCAGTCCGAGTCGGATTGGTTGATGGAACGACTGTTGGCCCGTCTTCTAGAAGTCCGTCGTTGAAGTCCATCAAGACGATGAGCTCGATATTCGGTTGAAACTGTGTCCCAGTGTAAAAAGATTCCACGTGTATCGTCAGATATCTCCTCATCAATTCCTGCGATTTCCACGTTGAAATCGGCTGCATTAAATTGAGCCCTCAATAGCCAGTTGGGCATAGACCGAAGGAAGTTTTGACCGCCCTTGGATCGAGAAACGGGACCCTTTTCTGCTTCCACGTCGATACGCAACTCCTGAACGATCTGGCGAAGACCGTCAGTAATCTCGGGTCTCACCATGCTGATCGAGCAGGACTGGAGATTGCCGGACACATCGACATAAACATCCGGTCGAGCACCAAGATTGAGTTTCATATCAAGTGACTCTGTTGTGACAAGGTTAAATCGTTCGCCATGGTTTGTTTGGTAGTAGAGATCGTGCGACTGAAGTCGAAATGAACCATCAAGAGAATAGTGCATTTCGGCCATGACACTATGAGAAGATTCCACATCGAGCGAAATCGAGGAGATTGATGAAATTATAAGATCGAAATCGTCCGGGTCCTCTGCCTTTTGCAGTGGCTGGAGCTTTATACGAACAACAGGCTCGTGCATGGAGAATTTGTAGTTGGCTTTCGGAAGAAGGCGAGAAATAAGATGGTGGTTGTCGTTCTGCGCTTTCGGTGCCTTCGGTTTTGATTTGAAGAGGGCAATCAGCACCGGCAGATGACGAGGATCCAAATCTACCGAAGGAGAGGTGACTACAGAGTTAGCAAACATAATGTTGGCGTTTCTTTCGTCCACTGTGCTGGCCCGCGAGACTTCAACTGTCTTGGAGAGCAGCGTCGTCTTGATCGTTGTCGTAGCCATCGGGATATAGAGAAGGCGTTCGGGTTGACCGTGGCCATCGTCCAAGCCAACAGATATAGATAGAGCAGCAGCCAGGGCCTCGTGTGCAATAGCTTCGGCGGGAAAATACATCCTGTGAGCTGGCGACTTTGAATCCAATCTATGCAGATCTATGCCAACCTCCTTCATCGCGGCGTTCAATTGGATCGGCGTTGACCCAGGCTTAATAGACTGGACCTTTTTGCTCATGCCCAAGAAACTCACTGCGAACTGGATCTCCTTGATGCCTCTTAGAATGGAACTGAAAAACTCTTTAGAGTCGGAAACTGTCCTCATTAAGTCTTCGCTTGTTGTTCCTGGCTCGTCGATTTCCTGGGCAATGTTGCCCAAGAAGATATCAACAGGTTCCTCATCAGCGCCAGGTGTCTTGACTTCAGCTCGGTGTTGCTTTAGCCGGTTCACGCATGCTTGTAAGTCATCAAATGGAATGTGCAATCGTCCCATCTTGATAGCCACAGCAGCTTCACGCAGACCCTCCATTGACTTGTACAAATGCCCGTGGACATTGATAAAAACCTGATCGAGAATTTCCATAGATTCATGACCTTCAGCCGTGAAAAGGACGCTACGTAACGAAGCAGTCCATTCCGCTTGTTGGTCTTTGCCATGGCGATCGGCCAATCGAGCAAAGAAGCGTACGCGGTCAACCATCTTGCGGCGCGTATCGACTGCGAGGGTGAAGCTTCCAACCTGAACATTGCCAACGTCGACAATGTTGACAGCTGAGTTAGTCGCGACCACATCGACGAGCTTTAGCCAGCTTATGTTGCTATGAAGCCGCTTGATCTGGTCTTTTATGCGTGTAAGCTTCTTCCATGTCTCGCTTCGAACCACCGTGCTCGTAGCTCGACGTGGCAGTTGTGGTTTTTGTCGGGCTGTGGTTTTGGCATCGGATTTCTTATCGTTCGTGACTTCAGAATCACTGCCCTCGGGACCCAGTTCAACGGGTTTGTTTCCTTCCAGCTCATTGACGTCTATCGTTACGACGAGTTCACTCAAGACAACGCTGCACCATGTCGGCTGGGCAAATGTTGGGCGGTGGACGTGGACCCCAAGGCCCCTGATTTCTATTCTGCATCCATCTCGTGGTGTCCATGCTATTCGGCGCAAGGACAGGTAGCCTATTCGTTGGATCGATACACCGGTGAGGATTCGGAGGACGGCGAGCAAGACGAAGGACGATAGGTACAGGAGGACTAGACAGCCGAAGAAGAAGGTTGGGTTAAGGAGAGCCATTCTGAAAAGGCACCTACGAGCCTCTCCCACCAAGATGACTACCACGATACAATCAGCTACGAGCGGTGAAAAGTGGCGTGGTATCTTAACTTACATTTCCTGATTGTGGAAGAGATACCATGCCTTCACTTGGTCTGACTTTAATTGAGTGAGGCGAGCTATGCCATCGCCGCAGGCTTGCGTATAAATTGCGAGTCTATGTTGCCGATCTTCCGGTTCCTCGCACGCAAATTGTCACGGAGCGTTTGACTGAAGACGAAGAGAAGGTTTCGGTGGATGAGATGCGCCGGTAGCAGGAAGTATGTTGCTTATAGCCCCGTGTCTAACTCGAGGATGCTAGTCGTAAAGTGGAAAAGTAAACTCAACAGAGCTGACTTTTTATTATCGGGATCGACGGAAGTATATCGAACGCGATGCTCTACTAAGGAGATTTGGGGGAGTTTTGTGACGTCAAGGGGGTCTGGATCCACGGACGAGGGTCGCTCGCTGTTCGAGAAGGGAAAAAAAGGAGTGTTACGCTGGCGCAAGCGTACAGGGCAGAAGATGACCGGAACAGGGCAGGGCGCGTTGCGAAATAAAAAAAAGCGTCAATTATTTTTCTGCAAAAAAGCAACTTTAGCGGGGGATATGTAAAGTTAAGTTGGAAGAAGGACACTCAGATAGTACGTAGGTAGCTTTGAATAGCCGGATAAGATCTCAAGATGTATTGGCCAGCTCGTGTTTCTTTGGCTTGGACGGACGAACCGAACCGCACCTGGAACTTGCCCTGAGCTTGCTGACCTTGCAGGATCCAACACGATAACGAGTACGTACTCATTCTTCGATGAATCCCCACTCAACTCAGATGAACAAAAGCTTGAGAGGTCTCTAACCTTGCATCAACAAGCCACCAAACCTCACCTCACCTCACTCTACTAAGTAAGATCAATTAGGGCAAGCACGGACCCGATTCATTTAGCAGGGAGCGCCTTGTAAGACATTTCCTAGTCACCACCAATCTCAACATCTCCGCAGTATTACTACCTATCTCAAGTACCGTCTGTAAAAAGGAGACGAGGTCCAGAATGGATAGGAGATGTCGCTTCATATAATTTCTGAATGTCTTCATTTCCTGCGTAACACAGATCTTCACGCCAGTAGCCTTGTTGGAGCCATTCAAACTTGTGCCACGTAACCAACAGTTCAATTGACTCGTACTTGGTGTATGTACAAAGTCCGCACCTACTTTAGCAATAAATACAATGTTCCATTGCTCTAAGTATGTTATTGGCTGAGTACCAGTGCGGGGAATGTATGTTGTCTTTGAGTTCCGTATCCATCTAGAGCCGGATATTCATGTCCATCGAACCCATATCTCAGTTTCCTGAAAGGGACAGATGCAGATTTCCAAGTCGAGTTACCACTCGAGTACAGAGTACGGACTAGGTATTTGGTACCCTTACAGAATGTGGTCTGAGTGTCTTTAATCCCCCCCAAACCTGGCCAACTTGGACTAAATGATCCAGGTGCCATAGTAAAGACGTACCCCAGATGGCATCAATAGCATGCATGGTCGATCTAGTGCCACGGATGATAAAGACAAAAGGCCTGCGAAGTTCGGCATCAGGGCGCAAAGAAAACCCTAAAAACACTACTGTAGCAACAGGTGATGCGATGCGTGCGCAATGAAGCCTCAATGTTTTGTTTCATTTCCACTACTTCGCTTTTTCAACTCTATCTGCGTCATTGTTGTTTCATTCCGCAGTGGCCTCTGATAAGCTCGCCAGTATACGGCTTGCCAACATAGTAGCGTGTCATAGCGGTGTTTTATTCCCAGTTGGTGTCCAGGTATTATCCTTACTCAACAGCGCATTTCAGCCAAAAGTTCTAACAAATCGCAAAGAAAAGAGAAAGAAGAACGATGCTTGAGCTTTCAAATGATACAGTTCGAGGATATGATATTGATGTTATTGCGTCGACGGCTTATTTCTAGATTCCTCCTCAGCTTGTTTCCGTAGTTCAACAATACGCTCGTCAATAAGCGCAATGTCAGCATCTATCCGTAGCATCTTTTCAAACATCATATCCTTATACTCCTGGTCTGTGAGCTTCTTGAGCGGAGTCCACCGCGTGAGGAATCCTTCCTTATCATCATCCACCTTGGGCTTGCGAACTGCCATGCGGTTTGCTATTATCTGCCCAACAGCTCCCACTGTTGTCCAGACAAACATAGCGGGCAGAATATTCTTGGGTCCCCCTAATCACGGAGTTAATTGTGAAGCATTTGTTGTCTTGTCTGACTTACGGATCAAGCCACCAACAGCGCCTGCTGCTGTACCAGATATTGCACTGGCCATTGTCTTTTCGGAATTCTTGAGTCTTTCCTCACCGCCCCATGCTTTTAGAACAATACCTCTTGTGACTTGAAAAGTGTCAGTTGGAACAAATAACTTTTTCAGTTGTGTCGAATGGTCAACTTACACCAAAAGCTCGTTCCTAAAGTGAACCATTGGAAACCCGAAACCGCGCCCCAAATTATAGGGTTTGCCTCTTTAAAAATCGAGCCTCCAACACCAGCCAGAACACCAGCAGTGCCTACGCGATGTTAGTACGGGCTGTGCGAGGATACATCAAAGCAACTCGCCAGCGTAACCACCAAACTTCAGGGGTGGTAGCACAAGATCAACGACTTCGGGAGAGAACAGCCCACGAGATGACTGGCGTTGATGCAAGTGCATCATTTGAGGCTCTCGGCCTCCATTCTCAGTCATGATGCGATATGCTGGGGTGTAGAGACGAGAAATGCTGATACAATGATGGTGATGTGAGTGGTTAAATAAAATTACAATAGGTAAAAAATGAAATAATGTTACATGATCCGCTTCACAATTGCCATCGTCCGACTTGATATTGGGGTTGATGAGGCTCTGGCAGCGTCTGTATCTCAAGTTTTCCTAAGCGGGTAAGGACCAATAGCAGGGAACCACTAAAGACTGGGACAAATCCCGTGACATGACATGGAGATGCATGGCCAATTGAGTGGATTTTGAATGTGCACACCAAAAGTGATGACAAAAAGAGTAGATCATTTAATATCTTATCTAAAGTTGTAATCTAGAGGTAAAAATTGAGAGGTTGATAGAATTAAAGTCTATATATAACCAGTACTACTTTCTATAGGCATTCACGAGAACAACATTGCAAAGTATTATTACTACTATTATTACAGGCGTGTATTTCTTGAATCTTGCTTGATAACTTACCTAAAAGTAGAATGCGGTGATTTCATAGCGTTTTACCCACCTGCCGGCTCTTTCACCCGCTGGTGTTGCTCAAAATGCAAGCGAGACAGCGTTCGAGTAGAGGGGTTAATTGGTGGGGCTTGGCCTCAAAAAGGGCTAGCGCCCACTTCAGGCCTGGACTGCAAAATTAAGGCAACCCTCAACTGGCGCTTCCATCATCATATTTTTCCACTACGCCGAGCAAATTTCAACTCGTCAACCCCAGACTCGGCAACATTGGTCGGGGCAAGTTAACAGTTCGCAACGCCCTTTTTCTCAAAAAATTACTCGATCGACTCGCGAGACTCTTTTCGATCTCGCCCTTCTCTACTGAGCGAAAGCTGAAGCTGAAACCCCGGTCGGCTTCGCCCTAAGCACTCGTTGGCGCATCGATCTAGGAATCGTTGCGCTTGCTCGCCTAACCGCAATCATGGGTGAGTACTATATACTGCTGTCCTGCGGGACCCCTCTTTGATTACATGCCATAGGCCATCAACAGTTGCTAACTATGCTTCAGCTCCTAAGAAGAAGGAACAGCAGAAGATGTCCCTTGGGGACTTTCTGGCTGACAGTATGTCTTGTCCCGCCCCTCGCCTGCGCACTGCACCCCGCCGCATGCCCCTCGTTGACCCCATACTGACTATGACTTACAGGTTTTGGTGGAGGCTCGTCTTGGGCTGATGAAGTAGAGGAGACCTCTTACGGTAAGCATTGTTCCTCCGTACGCACTATTGTCTTCGATTGCTAACTTCTTTGTAGCTACTGGTATGTGCCATGTTATATACGATCAATCAATTATGGTGGACTGACCAGATTCAGGCACTCAGGCTCTGCCCCCTTCCGATCGCTCTCGGTATACCAGCAACCTCAACTCTTCTTCCAGCTGGCAGGACCGGGGTATGTGTTGATTTTATCCTCAAGATTACTCAAGCTTACAGTTGCAGGTTTCTCCGTTCGCGAAGCTGCCCCTCAGACTCTCCCCGATAAGCCTCCCTATACCGCTCACCTCGGTAACCTGGCCTACGATGTTACCAACGATGCTGTGGCCGACTTCCTTACAGGCTGTGGTGTCGTCAACGTCCGTCTCATCGAGGACCGCGAGCTACAGCGCCCCAAGGGATTCGGTTACGTTGAGTTTGAGACCCTTGAAGGTCTCAAGCAGGCCCTTGCCCTTGATGGTGAATCTTTCGGCGGACGAATGATCAAGATCAAGGTTGCCGACCCTCGTGAGTTAACCCACATCCTTCACACACTAGTTTTCGACTAACATTGCGTAGCTCGTGGTGGTGATCCTGGCCGAGGAGATTCTATCCGTGAGATGGGCGCCTGGGACCGCAAGGGTCCTCTGGCTGATGCTCCTTCAAGGGGTGGTGCCCGCGACTTCGGTGACCGTGAGCGTCGACCTCGCGATCCCGCTTTTGAGAGCCGTCCCCAGCGTGAGTTTACCTGGGAGCGACATGGACCTCTCGCTCCCCTTTCACCTCAAGAGGGCTCTGGTTCGCGAGATGGAAGCCGTCCCCGTGCTTCTCCTGATGTGCAGGGTGACCGCAGCGACTCTTTCCGTGGCAACCGTCGTGACTCCCCTGCTTGGGGTGAGGCTCGTGAGGGTGGTTCTCGTCCTCGCCCTGAGAGACCTGAGCGTCCTGAGCGAACCGCCACAGCTGCCGACAAGGACATGCAGTGGCGCGACCGAATGCGTCCTGACTCCGCCAAGCCTATCTCGCCCGATGGTAGTGCCCCCCCTTCGCCCGCTCTTTCCAACGCACCCACCGCTCAGGGTGGACGTCCTCGCTTGAATCTCCAGAAGCGAACAGTCTCCGAGGCCCCTGACGCCTCATCAAACGCAGCTGGAGAGGCCAAGGCCAGCCCCTTCGGAGCCGCTCGTCCTATCGATACAGCAGCAAGAGAGAAGGAGATTGAGGTCAAGCGCCTGCAGGCTATCCAGGAGAAGCGCGAGGCCGACGAGAAGGCCAAGGAGGAAAAGCGATTGGCCAAGGAGGCTGCTGCCAAGGCCGAGGCCGAGGCTGAGGCTGAGGCTGAGGCAAAGGCTGAGGCAAAGGCTGAAGCTGACGCTGCTGCGGCTAAGGAGGCTGAAGCTGCCACCGAGACTAAGGAGGCCCCTCAGACAACAGAGGAGTCTGCAGAGCCCAAGGCTGAGAACGCCAATGACGAACAGAAGGTCCCCGTTCGAACCCGGGAGCCTCGAGAGGCCCCTAAGTCAAGAGCAAACGAAGCTTCAAGCTGGCGCTCTGCCGGTAACGATCAGCGAGGACCCCGTGGAGGTGCCGGACCTCGAGGTGGACGTGGTGGACGTGGCGGTATGCGAGAAGCTCGAACTGGGCCCCTTCGATCCAACGGCGCTGCTCCCCAACAAGCTTCTGGTTCCCCTGATGCCGAGCCTGCTACCCCTACAGCCGATGATGACGGTTGGACCACGGTGCCCAACAAGAAGGGTCGCCAGGGTCGCGCGATGGGACCCTAGAATGTGTACATATCGCCCCGTTTCTCTACGGTTTGACGACTGAGAATGCTTCAGCACAAGGCGTGGGTCGTCTGGCTTGAAGCCAAGAGCAGCGACTGCTACTTGGATGTTGCAATTTCTATCGTGAACAACACCCATCTCATACATATCCTCGACAATCTGATATTATAGGTTGCCAGGGCATGGAATTTCTCTCAGCCTTAGTTTTATATGACCACGGCATCCTGTTTTCCTCGTCTAACCGCCACACGTTGGACTCATGATCAGCTTCCGTGTCTACTTCACTCACTCAGGGGACCAGGAAGGCATTTTTGAGCATTTAACATTTGGCGTTTCGAGACAAAAGCAAAAAGAACGGCGGCGAATGGATGGATGAATGGAACGGAAACGTGGCATGCATTTGAATGATCACAGCTCTCTTATTTCTTTATGTTTTCTTTTTTTGATTTCCCCAAAAACGTCTTTGCCGCGTGATGACGAGAGGAAGAAGGGTTAGGGTGGGGGGTAGGAAGAGGTGAAAGAAAGTAGGAGAGGGACTGAAAAGTTGCTTGCTCGATATAACGAGCACAGGGCAGTTTGTTTTCTCTAGACTTGGCAAGCAAGTTGAAGCCAGATCGAATCACGACATGAGCTCAAATTTGTATGCTAGGCGGTTTACGGGATCAATGAAATGTTCTTTGTTTATTTCTAGTTTCCCTGTCTTTTTTGTTTCACTGTTTTCTTGGTGTTGATACCTCATCATGCTTTCAAAGGGATTCAGTTGGATCTGTCGTTGGGTGAGGATAGATGTGACTATAGACGAGTAACGACCACATGATATCCCTCCTGCCTTGTGCTATTGCCATTCTTATAGATAGCCAAAGACTCATTTGCTTCCTTGATCCTCCCATCGGGGCATTAGAAAAACTGGCCGCTAAGAGCATGAGAGACGAAATTAGCAGGTCAGCCTATGCTCCTTAGACTATCGTTCTTAGACTACTTATTTTTGTATCCAAAGACTAGCCTCCTGCTTCCATAAACGAAAGCCCTCGAGAACATTCCTCCTGACGCCTTCACTCACAAAGTCAAGTTTCCTACCGTCCTTGAAAGTGCTCCTCAAGGCTTCTTCTTCCGTCACCCACGCAAACTCAGCATGCTCGTCCTCGTCAATCTCGACATCCTCGCAGCTCTCCACATCCACCCAAACAGTTAGCTTTCCCCAAACTCCATCATCGGCTCGGAAAACGAGCATATCATACAGCACTTCCAGGTCCTTTTCCAGCGGGTCGTCAGGCATAGGTTCTTCGATGGGTGCTATACCCACGACGCCTTTCACCGCCTTGGCGCGCAGGCCGGCTTCTTCCCAGAGTTCGCGAACGGCGCCAGCGACGAGATCAGCGTCTACATCGTCGACGGAGCCGCCAGGTACTTCCCATAGCAGAGGCCATGAGTCATGGGCTGCGCGACGAAGAAGAAGGATTTGGCCTCGGGGGTTGGTAACGAGTGCGCCAGCGATTAGATGCTGAATTGGAGGGTGACTTGCTCTAAACTCAGCTGGTTTGGAGGTGAAGGCGTTGAGAGAGGGGGGTATCATGTAGGAAAGCGGCGGGGAGGGCGGAGGCGGCGGCATGGCGAGTTATGCTACGACGTGAATAAGTCGACGAAGGTCTGGGCATGTAACCTTTACGATTTGCAGTAGGTTGCTACAATGGTTATCGTCCAATGTCCCCGGTTGTTTCCTGATTGTTGGGGTTTGTGATGTGGTGTTTATATGAGAGTTGTACTTGATGGTTTGGCTTCCAAAGTATGATTTGGTGGGCTTGTATGATTTCGAAAAGCGTGCAGACTTGTCACAAAGGTTAGGTAGTATAGGGCTCATATGAGAGTTGTACAATAATTTGATACCTGATTTAGGCTGCGAGCTGAGGATGATTGGTTGACTTGCTGGTTGGTAAGAAATGCCTCCCACGCCCAGGCCTCAGGGTATCAGAAAAATTGACCGCTAGAAGCATAAGAGACGAAATTACTAGGTCAGCTTATGCTCCTTAGACTATGGTTCTTAGACTAGTTATTTTTATTCCTAAGACTTAGGAGGCCAACTTTTCTGTTGCCCATCAGCCTACTAACCTACCTGTCTGGGTACCTAGGTTGAGTCATATGCAAGCCATTGCCAGGCAGGAACAGCCGAGTGAGTGGCCCAGAACCTTTCTGCCTTGAGCCTTCTACGACATTTCAATATTCGCAGTGGTTACTCAGTTGAGCTGGTCAGACTGAGGCTTACTTTACCCAACTCAGCTATGACAACTACGTGACTTATTTGCCAACAAGTCTATATCCAATGTACAAAGCTTGATGTGATCTGTAAATGTCTGGCAATGGAAGTTTCCTCAAGGTCATATTTGTGAGCAATTAGGATACACTATATCTATTCAAGGCTCGACCATCTCATCTAGGTAATTCATATCGTTGGTCCCATCATGTAGTACCTATCCTGTACTCTATGTATCAACGCCTCGTCAAGAGCCCCTGGGGTACTCTTCAAAACGCCAAAGCCCAGACATCACTCCATCATAAATCTACCCGCTTATTAAAAATGCACGCATGCTAACCCAAACCCTCCCAAAAAAGCATAGAAACGAATTATCACCAACCAGACACCTAAGACATTTTGGCGCCGACCTCTTCCATTCCGTACTCATCCCACTCATCTTCTCCTCCAAGCTTTCTGCCTACCCAGATACCAATGGCTGTCGCCAGGCTGCCTACCAAAAACCACCCTTCAAACCAGCCATCGACAAACGCAGGGCTCAATGCACCTCGCAATACACTCCCGACTGCTGAACCCAAGGCAGAAGGCAACTGACTGCGTAGCAAGAGAGCGGCGGAGATGACATAAGTCGCTGCGATCTGTCCAACAACCAGTGCCAGATTTGCTTGAGCTTGACGAAGTAAGCCGGGTGTCCACTTGGCAAAGAGGTGGAATGTTTGGACGACACTGTTGGCGCTTGCAACAAGAATGACACCGCTAAGAGCAAAACTGATGAGCCGCGCCCATGCGAGCTGGTCAAGCTTTGGGTCCCAATGGCGAGCGAGGATACTCAAGAAACGGTTGATAGGATCAGTGTTGGCAAAACTTGACGTGGGTGAATAAGCTCGGCGAATGGTCGTGATTGTAGTGGCGCCGATACGGTACAGACAGTACAGACTGAAAAGTTGCGAGGGGACAAGGAAAAGTCGACCAAGAGACGTAGACGCACGAACTGTCGCTGCACGATGACTCTTGAGCAGGGACACTCCGGATGCCAGGTTTGCTTCCATAGTCTCGAGACCAGCAATCTCCAATCGTAGAGATCGTATTTCCGCTTCATCGCCAGTTGGCCCACGCAGAGAGCCCATGACTTTACCAACGAGACCGCTTCCCTTGGCAGAGGCTCCAGTCTGCGCGCCAGAAGTCTTTCGCTCGAGATACTGCAGGCGATGGCGTTTCGTGAGGAGCATCTCGTTTGCTGTGTCCCAACCGGCTTGTTTCCTTGCGACGTCAGCGTCTGTGACGGGTCGTTTCCTTCGAGCAGTAAGATCCATAAATGCGTGCCACGGTGACGAAACAGCAGCAAAGCCAGATAGCAGGGCCATCAGTGAGATACCAACGACACCAATGCGTTCCAAGCAGCCGCGCGTCAGCATATCCGACAAGCTTCCATTCCCGTTGCTCGTCTTGCGCATCGCACCCTCTGGAACGGCCTGGCCAACCGACCAAAAGGCAAAAAGCCATCCCATAAACAGAGCTGCATGTAGTCCCCAGGCAAACCGAGGTAGCCTTCCCTTAGCCGTTCTTTGAAAACTCCACCCTGCGCTTGTAACAACTGATCGACATTCCAGCCAAGGCACCAACACGACCAGAAGGAACAGCAGACTTGGCACTGTTATTCTCAAGGCCAAATTTCTGGAATCAGCGTTCACGACCTCAATTATTTCATCCATGATCAGCGCGCCGAGTGTAGCGGCCAATCCAACAGTAAGACCAAACGTCCAGGCTGCACCGCGCCGTCTCCAGCTCTTAGCACCGTGTTCAGCATGGACTTGTCGCAGACAAGCTGGCGCATGTGTAGGCAGAACGTGGTCTTCACCGTCGCGCGAGTCGGCATCGGTACTTAATCGAGGGAAGACATGGCGGACGACGAGGATCGATGTCGATATGCAGATAAAGAGAAATGGGAGGGCGGAGATGGACGAGGCGAGAGTGACAGGCCGGGGAGGTATTTCGCAGGCATCTTCGCCGCAGCGAGTAAAGGGCCACATGTTGAGATAATTATGTCGTTTCTAATGTGATTATATCGTTTGGTAGGTTATCAAGGTCCGGCGCGGGGCCATGCAGAATGTATAGGAGGAGTCTGCCTCCCTTCGTACGGCGTAGGCGAAAGGGTTGCGATTATTGTCGTTGTGTCGAGGCGCAGCAATTCTCCCTTCAACTGGTATTGCGGGTGCGGGTGCTGGTGCTGCACTGTAGGTATTGAATTGCGTTAAATTGAAACACGTCCCTTGGCCTTGACTTAGACCGAGGAGCGTTGCGATAAGTCGTGTTGAATGAATCTAGCAACGTCACTTTAGGTTCTTCTCTGGGTCTTTTGTTTTTGACAAGGTACAGGTCACCAGCGCAAATCGACTTTGAACTCGTATCGATCTTTGGCTTTGTTGTACCTTCGTATCAGGTGTTTAAAAATGGGATTGTTAGCCCCTGGGTCTGGGGTTCAAGACTGAGAAATGGTGGCTTACGTCGTCGCATCCATTTCCCTGTTACAGTGACGTTGATCTGCCTCAGGCCAAAATTTCACTTCACCTCTGTCGCCGACCTAATGGAATTCAGGGTCCTGTCACTCACAACTTACATCCTTGTTAATAGTTTATCATTGGTCGATTGACTTGATGCATATGCGTTGAAACGCAAAGCATCAATCATGAGCCGCAGCTCTCGGTATCAAAATTGGCCATGCAAGCATAACAGACGAAATTAGCAGATTACCGTATTTCTTTTATTCCTCAGGACTTATGAGACTGACATTTCTGCTACCCTAGTCGCAATCAATGATGCGAAACTTCAATGTGATACATGTCACCTGTTGCGTTCCAGACATATTACAGTGTATCGAATATCTTTAGCGCTGAAACCATCTACCGCTACTGATGAAATAAAGAGCCCCGGTCCTTGAAACAGCCTTGTTCATTCATGAACCGATTCGAAATATCAGGAACATCCGAAACATCCTCGGATACAATCGCATATGGCTTCCCAAGGCACATCGCGGGTGCATGCTGCTAGGATCCTCAACATGCAGTCATCAACATTGCCATTGGCGTTGTTGTCATTGTTCCAGTCACCTCCACTTCCACCTCTAGGTTCACGGCCAGGCTGATCTTGCGCCTCCAAATCGATGCTAGACCTTTGGTCCCGTGCCGGCGTGTAAGCTGGAAGACGATTCTCACCTCCCAGTGAGTTGTTCGTTGTGTTGGCATCCTGACCGGAAGATTGATCTGCGACATTATCCTTAACGTCGTTGTCGTCTTTTATCACACCGCTCGCCATCTCCGATTCCATGAAATCTCTGTCCGCTCTAGGACTGTGCTCAGGAGAATCGATATCTCGTAACCGGTCACTTTCAGGAGGTCCGGTCGTGTGGTCTTGGCAACCGTCTACCTGCTGCAATTCGATTCCATCCTCATCAGTTCCCGGCAGCTGGCGTTGTTCGTTTTGCTAGTTGGAATCTGGCCGCGGAAGCGAATTGGCAGGCTCTGTAGATGAACTTGTCATAACATTGGCATTGCTTTTTGGGTCAACAGCTACAGCCTTTCCTGCGCCTTCGGATTTGTTTGGTGAAACGTAGCTAGAGTTGCACGAAATGGGTATCCTGGAGATCCCCTCCAGAGGATGCTCAGTAGTTGATCGCTTGACCTGTTGGTGTGAAACTTTGCCGATGTGTTCGAGACCTTCATCTCCACTATTCCCTTGCTTATCATGTGTCCCTGAGTTCTGTTCGCCCTTCATCTTCTATGATGTACCTTTCTGGACCGACGGGGTATCGTCTTCATCGTCTAAATCGTCGTCCACCTTCTTCTTCAACGCCTCTGCTTCACCGACCTCCATCTTGTGGAGTTGTTTCAGTTTCTCCTGATCCAGAGCTTGTTGCCCACTGACGACCTCGAACTCCCCAGAGTCGTTATCGCTGTCGTCGTCATCGTCATCATCGCTTTCTCCAGCAGCACTGGCATCATCCTTAACCAATCGCCGGTTCTCTGTCGCTTCACTGGGCGAGCTGACAGTGGGAGAGCCTTGTGGTTTGACGTTAAGCGCCTGGCCATGGTTGAATGGCTTGATCGTGGGATCAAAGGATGCAGGCAACCCCAAGGCGCGTGCGACTTGATGAGCTTCTTCATCAGGAGAGTTTTGAATCTCAAGTTCGTAAGTGCTACTTGCCTCACTATCGGCTTCATGCTTTCCAGAAGTCGCGGCCAACATGCTCACATAAGTCTGTCGTGAAGAGTCGTTGGCCCGCTTAGACTTTTTCTTAACGCGCTTCTCTGTAGGCCGAACCACGACCACAGGTACAGGCGAGTATTGGAGGCAGTACTTGGAAAATGAGTTGCGCGTGTTGACGAGCCCTTGAAGGCCACCAAGTGTACGCCCCCTAGTTCCCACAATGAGCATGGCAGGCTGGTACATCTGGATCTTGAGGGGTTGTCAGTCTAGGGATCTCACAAACGAAGGCGTTTTGCTAACGTACCAGAACTTGGAAGGTTGTATGTAATTTACCAACGGCGTATTCCAGAACGAGGTTGATGGCCCTGTTATTGCCATTGCGGTCAAGAATGCCCCGCATAACTTTATCAGCATCTTCCCGGTATTCCCTATTCGAGTAACGCAATTCCTTCTCGACTACGCGTACGCACACAACTTCATCGCCGTCATCGACAAGCTCTTCCAGCAACCACTGCAAGGCATAATCAGAGTAGGCATGCTCGTCCACTCCAACCATGAAGCACCGGGATCTGCGCCTAGCCTGATATCCTTTGTGTCGAACATTGAGCGTGAGTGAAATGGCATTATTCTTGGTCGGTTCGCCGGTTGGAACATTGTCGAATGCGACATGTTTCTGGAACCTATCGGGCGGGGTCTCGGTTAGCGTCGCCATGGGTGCGAAAAGGCCACAAAACAGGAGGCAAACAGTAGCAATAAAGGGTTTGAGAAGTGACAATGGGCAGGGGAGTGATATGAGAGAAGAAGAAGGTTGTCAATGGCGATCGTAACGGAAAGATTCGAGAGCTCTGCGGGAATTTGGGGGCTGACAATCTGCTAATAAAGGTGGCTGTGATGAAGGATGGCCTGACGATCCAGACCAAATAAGTGACGAGGAGAGTAGGCGAAGACCATCCATCCCCACGTCTACGGTAAGGTTTGTCGCAGACAGCGGGGTAACCATAAATAATAGCGGGAGCTCAGTGGTGGAGTCGAAAAGGTTGTTGTGAGGAATGGCCCGGCCAAGCAAATCAGTTCCACCCAGTCCAGGACCAGGGCATGAATCCATCTTTGCAAGAGAGTATCGTGAATGTGAACCCAGTCGCAAGCCTTGACGGTGATGGTTAACCAGGTCGCGCTGGCCGAACCTTTTTGCATGTTGCAATTGCTGGAAACAGTTGCTCAATGTGGGGACGCATTATCGATGGTCGAAAGACTTCCCTAGTTGCACGCGACACGTTCTTGGCATGGCGTCACATCCATCTTCAATAAGACCGTTTCGGACTCAATCTGACCAACTTTGGTGCAAGATAATAATCGATTCCGGATCAAGCAATTCTCGATTTATGCTTATAAATGTCTTCCGGGGTTCAACGCTCAAGCTGCTGGATGCAAGCGTATTGAGTTTGGTTCAGGTAACGTATCGTTACAAGCGAGATTAGGAGTCAAATTGAGAGGTTGACATTGCAACAGCAAGTGCCTTTACAGTTTGATAGAGGGGAGAAGAGACAAAAAGATACAACATACCTTTTATGATCAGGGGAACTTGCACGTATACGACTATTGCTCATCTGCTGAGGCATTCCCTGCGGCAATTTGGGATTGGTCATTCGACGAAAGGAAACAGAGCCAGTGGAGGACTTCCTTTGGACCATCGTGTCTTGGTTCTGTGTTGGCTTTTGGTCGCTCTCGCGGCTTGAGCTGCGATCGGGTCGTGCATCGGGTGCGAATGAGATACTCGACTTGTGCGCAGAGGAATCATCGTCACTGGCCCTAACACTAGTATTGGATCCATCGACTGTGTTTGAGTCTGGGAAATAGTCGGCCTTTGTGCCACTCGGTGGTGAGTCTTGTGGTGGTATAATGGTTTTGGGAGAAACATCAGAGTCGGTGCGCCTGACTGGAACAGGCATTCTAGAAATGGTGGCCATACTGCTCACGATGCAGCGTTTCCAAGGATGCGATCTCGTAGCGGACTGTAATAAGCCTGGTGGTTGAGTCGGGTCGGTACTCTTATCGATAGATATGACTATCTTGAACGAACGTGTGTAAGTTTGGATGATAGTTAAATGTATCGATGCTTGAACTCGATAATGGTTACTAAGTTTGGTTGAAGAAGTGAGAAACCCCAGGAGGAGATAGATGGGCTAAGGAGCTTTCTGGATGATGAAGAAAGAAAGAAAGAATGAAAGCTCGCGCTTGCACAAAGTTGAGTTTTGGTCAAGTACTAAGGTACGCAATGCTTTCCTATGTCGCAGGGTCTGCCAAGATGTAACTGCCGCCAAGACGGAGAGGCTAACTGGATGACGGACAAGCCTGGCTTGGCCCGGCCTGGCTTAAGAGGAAGAACCGGGGTAGAGCAAGAGTGGATGGCAAAAGAGTAGGCCTGAGGACTCAAGATTGTGACGTCTTAGGTCGATAGTGACGCGGGTTTGTCGAAGTTGAGGAAAGAAGTGAGCTCCTAGTGATGTGGATGCGGGCGCAAGTAGAGAGACGGACAATAGAGCTTTGAGAAGGAAGTACTGGCGGAGATGGCGGCTGGGGGAAAAAGGTACGAGGCGAAATGGTGGAGAAGAGTGCTCTTTACAGTTGCTTGGACAATCTTCGGAATTGTGGTATGTTAATCGGGAAAAAAGCACGTCTGTTGTGCGAAAACGAGAACTATACTTCGTGGTGGTTATGGTGTTGTAGCCTGCCTGCCTGGTTCTTTGTGAGAGCGGAGCTGGCAGAGTATGTAGTGATGACAGAAGATGGCAGGGACAGCGACAGCGGTTGTCACAAAACGGGTGGGTTACTGTATATAAATAAACCGAATGATGTAGATTTACGGTGAATCGATTATTTATTTATTTTTGTACGAGGGTCGCGTAAAGATGGTGTGGGCGTTTGCGTTTATGGCCCAGGTAAGTTGCTTTCGCCGTTTGTATTGTAAGTGGACGAGGTGAAGCCACAGTCGAGATTTGAGTGGCAGCCAGAAATAAATAAGATTTTAAGGTTAAGGTCGATACCAGATCAGCAAAGGCCGGATGAAACTGTCAACTCTTGTTTGCCTTTGACGGTATAAAATGTAGGAACAAAAACAAAGACTGGGGACTCTGGAGAGGAGGAAGATTTAGGTTTTCACTACCGCTTCCTAAGGCCGAGAGGGAAAAGGACAACAGATGTTCTGATAGCTTTGATCCTGATCGCATAAAGGAGGGTAACATCTGAGGAAACCAAGAGGATTTTTTAGACGGTGCCGAACGGATCGGCCCTTGGTCCACGTCAAAACAGACGTGTAGGCCCGAAAGGGAGGGTGAAATTAAACTGGGCAGCAACACGCAACACATACAGTACTATACTAGCACCCGAGATTTGAGTTATGACATGTTACAGAGTGTGCGTGTGGAACGAACGAATAAACCATTAAAGGGTTGAAATCCGATTATCTGCCAACCATCTTTACCACAACGCAGACACACAAGGTGGGATCAAAGTTAAAGATTAGGTGGGTAGATAGTAAATGTGCAAAACGCACAGCTGACGTATCTTACTTTACCTACGTCAAGTCAGAGGCAAGTAAGCCGTTGCAGTACCGCTCTTCAGGGATTGGTTTTCTGCGTGTGACAAACTGCAGGCCAAGACGTAACTCGATTTACCAAGCTGCAAGAAACATGCCTTGTCCGTGCTGAATCATTGGCTGGCCAGGATCAACGACATGCTACGAGTATGTAATAAAGACAGCCCATACTACAAATCTCGAGATTACCAACGTAAGAGGGATGAGGGGAAGCGAGAGGCCTCTTTCACTTTATCCAGAGAAGAATAGGAAATGAACGACACGCGAGCAGTCGGTTAGTAGGTCGAGGTATTACCACAACCCACTCACACTGCACTACACTGACGCTGACTGGGATTTTGATCACATGGAAACTCTCTCTTGATTCTATACTGGAATGAGTAGGGCTACCTTGCTTACCGGGTTTTTAGATGTCCACTTAATAAGGGGGCGTTTAGTTCGGCCGCTTTCCCCTCACTAATGCCACCTTGTTTGGTTTTGGGCAGCCAAAAACGCACAAAGATTTTCATTCATTCATTCATCCATTCAAAGTTGAAGCTCACTCGTCTTTTCGTACAGAGCCAAGTGCCACTGCTACACCAACAGATATGAATGTCTTGGCCCGGCATTAAATTCCCGAGTGTGACTCTTAGCTGACAGACCGCCAAGAGCCACTTACAATATTCGTACATGTATCTGCGTATACCTCTGTGTAGGTATGTGCATGTAGGTATCCTAGCGGCGTTGAGGATTAGTTAGTTCTTTGGGTACGATTCAAATCCATCCATCCCTCCCGTCCGCCCCGGACCCGAGTGGGGCGGGCTTATCTACCCTACGCAGAGCCCACTACGCTCGGGCTTTTCAGTGGAGGACATCCTCTATCCGATGCGTGGAGCCGACTCAGAACAGAGCCTCTAGATCCATCCAAGGACCTCGTTTACGAACAGCCGAATCAGTTTCAACGACACTAGAACCGTTTTCTTGGCTAATCAATATAGCGGAATCCATTCCTGGACATTCACGCACTCGATGGTCCAACTCATGCAGGGCAAAGAAGCGAACCAGAAAAATATACCAAGTACACTTGACTCATCTCGCCATGCCATTTCTTTTGTGAAACTCTTCACCGCATCGTCTTGTCGTACCAGATTAATTATTTAGCCACCAGCTTGTATCATGTATCCTTTGTACAACTGCCTAGCCAGTCAGTTTTCGTATCAAGACCACATGAGGCTCCTTTGGTCTTTCAGCTGTCAGACAAGTTACCAGCCCTGCATGCTCTGCCCTGTTTCTTGGCATTACCCCAGAAAGTAGGTATTATTAGGGTCTTCTATCACTTACACCATCGTGAACCAAAGTACGGTAAGTAACACGATGAAGAATGGTCTGACCCGGGAGGCACTTTTGGTACGTGGCGGTCAAGTAGCTTGAAATTACGGATAGAATTTTCATTGCTTGTGCTATTGGACCAGTTGGTGTTCAGCCGGGGCTGTCATGTCATGCCCTACCAAGGTATCGTTCATCAGTAAAGACAGCATCAACACATCAAGATATTCAGCATCGCTGCGAGGTAGAATTGGAATTCATCAAGTACGATCACCCAAAAATGGATAAAACTCTTGGATCTATACAATCGACAGCTATCTGGCCTAGTCAGCATACTTGGAGAGCAAGTCGCATCTCTAGGGACTTGTTCGAGGCAATGAGGGCCAGGAATTGGAACAAGTGTACCACAACAAAAATGATTCCAAAGCTAAACACGGTCTATGTATACCAACACCAAGATGTTTCGGTTTCTTGCTAGTGATGAATTCTGTGAGAGCCGGCACGTGCCAACTTGGCCGTGGTATTCGCAACCCTCCAGATTTCGACATATCTCGAAGCCGCCGTGATCGTCTTCTCAATAATTTTGAGTTGACTTTGTTAAGAGACTGTTGGTACAAAGTAGCCGAAGCCACTGACTACGTCCACGTGTTGGGCTTCGTATACAACATTGACCGGTCTGAGACTGTTGTTCGCTTCGAAGTCCAGAACCAGACTAGTTCTTTGGTGTTCTTTGTTGGCTTTGCTCAAGGTCGAGCGGATGGAGTCTGAGCGGCGTGATGAGGATGTTGCAGAAGGGACTTGACAGACACCCATCCCTAAAAGGCGCAACAGGTGCGTTTCCTTGGTTTAGTACGCAATGAGTTGTGCGTATCTGAGCGAATAATATTCGGAAGCTAGGCATAGCTTAACCTGTCGAGTAATGTACAACAGATTCTTCAGCGACTGTCTAGACACATTCTACGTAATATTCAAAACTTCAATCAGGTTGATGGCTGGCACAAGTTATATTGACGATGTAATCTTACTTCGTTAGGATCATGATATTGATTAAATGACTTTTGATTCCTTTTATTCTTCATAGCCTTTTCAAAGGCCCTCGTACCTCTAGGAGGAAGTCCCATATCTCTGCCGCACATACAGCCAAACCTGAGAAATTCTCAGGCTCTTGCACGAGCATCACCAACTCCGAGACGCCTTTGCCATGCCATGCATCCAATCAAGTTGGCCTGCATAACCCCAGGTAATGATTCTCCTGGCCCTGGGCCGTTGTGGAGTGCTCAGCCTCAGCGCTTTATGCGCTGTCAAGGCTCGGTTCGAAGACCCCACGAATTTTTGAGAAAAAGTGACTAGCCAGTTCCCTCTAAAACACCTCAGTTATAGGTGCGGGACAGATTTCGGAGATACCAGTCCACAAGCTTTCGTCCCACCTTGGCCTCCGAGATATGAATAAGGTCCTGTAAAATAGTTAGTCAAATATCCAAACTTTGTTCTAGGGTGATAACTTACGCCTTGGAGAGCATAGTCAAGGTCGCTAACATTGACAAGCTCGCCGTCAAGCAGACCCTGGTCCTGCCAGCGCAATTGCTTAGTTCGCTGCTTAGTAACCAGGAGCCATGATCGAAGCTCCTCGGGCTTCACCTCGAGGAAACCAGCAAGCTTGTTGAGGTCCATGGTGGTGTAAAGGCGGAGGTAAGACTTGATGGTAGGGCTCCACATGTTGGTCTTGACCTCGTCCATGAAGACAGCGAGGTGGTGCTCGACGGGGTCGATGTTGGCCTCGGGGTTCTCAAAGTCTGGGGGAACGGGGGAGATGAACTTGGGGCACGCTGTGCGGAAGAGCTCCTCAAAGATGGGGAGGGACTCAGGTCCACCGCGCTGGAGCTTGAGAAGCTGGTCGCCGTACTTCTCACGGAGGGCGCTGTGGATGGTGTCGTCCAGGCGAGTAGGCTGGAAAGCGACACAAATGGCGATGAGAGCATACATCTGCTCGTTCTTCTTGGTGATAGAGTCGTACTGGGCGCTCTTCTGGAAGTTCTTGGTCCTTGAGACGTAGATGAGGATGTGGCTGAACATGCGGATGGCATCGGCGTAGCGGTGCTGCATCATGTAAGAGAAACCAACATAGTAGTAGGTGGTGAAGTGGGCAGCCATGACACGGGCGAACATGGCCTTCTTATTAAGCTCAATGTCGTCGAGTGTCTTGAGTGCCAGGCTAAAGTCACCAAGGAGACAGTGGACTCGGAGAAGACCAATGATGGAGAAGTAACCCAACATCTTGTAAAGGTTCTTGTTGCCGTATTCGCCGGCAACAGCTGCAGGGTCCTCTCCACGCTTCATGGCACCGAGCTGCTCGGTGATCTGAGATCGCTGGATGAGAGAGTACAGAACGTTGAGAACGCTGTAGCAGCCCCAGGTGTTGGGGTTCTCACGGAGAGCCTGACGCTCCTCCTCGTTGGTTGTTTGGCGGGCAATTCGCATTCGGTACGAGGAGAAAGAGTTGAACTGGTAGATGAACTCATCGATAACATCCCATGCCCAATAGTACTACAAGCATATGCATTAGCCCAATCCGACCCAATATATACAGCTCCGGGGAAGACCAACAGAAGGGGGCTCGAGATCAACGGGTCCCTCGGAGTTCAGGATGAAATGGAACAAGCTGCAGTAGGCATCGTAGCTCTGGAACTTGGCCTCGAGAGGCGCCTGGAAGTCGAGAGGCTGAGCAGCCTGGACAAGTCGGCTCTGGATGTCATCGGTCTGCTGGGCGAGGTTCAGGGAGGTGGTACGGCTGAGATCATCACCATCCTCATACTGAACTTGCTCCTTGTACTCGGCCACAAGAGCCTCCTCCTCGACGTCGCTGTCGTCATCGATGGCGCGGGCCGGAGCCACGCCGTTTTGGTAAGTAGCCATCGTGTCGTTTATATTGTCCGAGTCGAGTCGCGCGTCGTCTCGCTCGTCTCGTCCAGTCGTCACGGTGAAGGGGGGGGTCAAATTTTATCAAAAGCGATTTTTTTGGTGAACTAAGGTAGGGCTTCTGTTTGGCGCGCGGGGTCGGACGCTTAGTCATACGATTTTGAGTGGGGGGGGAAGGATGGGATGCGGCGACATCAACCTTCAAGGATTCGCCTTTCGAGGTTCAACTATTATTGCCGGATAAGGAAGAGGAGCTTTGATGTTCATCAGCCTTTTTTTTTTAGTATGTATGAGTCATTCTTAGTCGATTTGCAGATATATCGACAAAAAATCATGCATGATAAAAAAGTGAATTTGCTGACCATGGGTGTTTGGTTTCTGATTAGATTAGTCACATTATAAGAGTAACAGCAGGAAAACCATAGCATTCACAACTACCGGTTACCTATTTAAAGGGCGACAAAGTGTCTATCTATCTATCTCGTTCTGGTTGGCACAAAAGACGCTTTCTCCCCATATCCATATTTAGAGCTTTTTTTTTTCACTTGGGCCATTTTTACATTCCTACTTTGAACCCCACCATCGTCACCTACCCTACCTACCTACCGTTACTTACCCAAATCACTGTCGTCATAATGCCTGTTGTCACCCCAGACAAGCTGGCAAGTCTGCAAAGACAATCCGGTGATATTCGAAATGTGAGTCCATCTTGGAATGATAAAAAATACTCATACTAATAGCTTGTAGATTTGCATCTTGGCCCACGTTGACCATGGCAAAACTTCACTTACTGATGCTCTGCTCGCCACAAATGGCATCATCTCACCAAAGCTGGCGGGAAAGATTCGATACCTTGACTCCAGACCTGATGAGCAGACTCGAGGAATCACAATGGAATCGTCCGCCATCTCACTTTACTTTGCCATGCGTCGGAAAGCAGCCCCCGACGCTGAGCCTGAGGATAAGGAGTACCTCGTCAACCTGATTGATTCACCAGGGCACATCGATTTCAGTTCAGAAGTTTCAACAGCCTCAAGGCTGTGTGATGGCGCTGTTGTGCTTGTAGATGCCGTTGAGGGAGTTTGCAGTCAAACAGTCACTGTGCTTCGTCAGACATGGACCGAAAAGTTAAAGCCTCTTCTCGTCATTAATAAGATCGATCGACTCGTCACAGAACTTAAGATGACACCTGGAGAGGCATACATCCATTTGAACAAGCTCCTGGAACAAGTAAACGCTGTTCTGGGAAGCTTTTTCCAGGGCGAACGTATGGAAGAGGATCTTAACTGGAGAGAGAGAATGGAGGAGCGAGTCAACGCAGCGACAGCAGCCAAGGAATCAGCCATTTCTGATCAGGTCAGCGATTCAGGAGAAATCCACTTTGAGGAGAGAGACGACGAGGACATTTACTTTGCTCCCGAGAAGAACAATGTTATTTTCAGCAGCGCCATCGACGGCTGGGCCTTTACTTGCAGACAATTCGCTGCCATGTATGAGAAGAAGCTGGGCATTAAGCGTGGAATCTTGGAAAAGGTCCTATGGGGCAACTTCTATTTGGACCCCAAGACGAAAAAGATCTTGGGCCCCAAGCATTTGAAAGGAAGGAACCTGAAGCCTCTGTTTGTGCAGTTGGTGCTTGAGCCAGTATGGACAGTATACCAGGCAACAGTAGGAGGTGACAATGGCCAAGGAGATAGGGAACTGCTAGAAAAGGTTACCAAATCTCTCGGCATCAAGATCACTCCTCACATGCTCAAGTCTCGCGACCAGAAGCTCCTCATGAACACTGTCTTCGCAGGCTGGCTTCCTCTATCAACGGCGCTGCTGGTTTCCGTTATTGAGTCCCTTCCATCACCTCCAGCTGCTCAGGCTGCACGACTTCCCGAAATGCTGGAGGAATCTCCAGGAGCTGACCATATTGATCAAACTATCAAGGACTCCATGATTTCTTTCAAGCACGAAAAGTCCGATCCTGTCGTTGCCTACGTCAGTAAAATGGTGTCGATTCCCGAGAGTGAACTTCCTGAGAACAAACGACGTGCTGGGACTCAGATGAGCGGCGAAGAGGCTCGAGAACTTGCACGCAAGAAGAGAGCCGAGGCAGCCAGAGCTCAGGCCGCGGCTGGTGAAAACGGCACGGACAGCATGGTGACTTCAATGGATGCCATCAATCTTGATGACTATGCTCCCGAGCTGGAAGAGAAGAAGGTCGACCCCGAGCACCTCATCGGATTTGCTCGTATCTACTCGGGAACATTGTCTGTTGGTGATAAGCTCTACGTTATCCCTCCCAAATGGTCACCCGCTGAGCCCAATGCTGAGCCCGCGCCTCAAGAAGTTACTGTCACTGCGCTTTACATGCTGATGGGACGAAACCTGGAGGCACTCGAATCAGTTCCTGCCGGCTGTGTCTTTGGTATTGGTGGTCTGGAGGGCAAGATTCTGAAGTCTGGAACATTGTGCAGTCGTCGTGAAGGCGCTGTCAACCTTGCAGGTGTCACCATGCTGGGCAAGCCCATCGTTCGTGTTGCACTTGAGCCTGTAAACCCTGCCGATCTTGACAAAATGATTCAAGGTTTGAAGCTTCTCGTGCAAAGCGACCCCTGTGCGGAGTATGAGCTTCTGTCCAGCGGCGAGCATGTCTTGTTGACTGCTGGTGAATTGCATCTTGAACGATGCTTGACTGATCTGCAGGAGCGATTTGCCCTCTGTGAGATTCAACCCGGTGCTCCAATTGTCCCCTACCGGGAGACAATTGTCCGAGCAGAAGAGATGCGGCCGCCAGTGAACAAGGAGCTGGGACGTGGTGCAGTTGTTGCCACAACCAGCTCCAAGCAAGTCACGATAACCCTCCGTGTACTACCAATCCCTGAAAAGGTCACCGATTTCTTGGTGAAGAACGGTGATGCAGTCAAGAAAGTCTATGACCGTAAGGCGGAGGCGGGAGAGGAAGGCGAAGAAATCGTTGCCGAAGCTGAAGTTGCAGCAGGCAACACCCTGTCTGTGGAGGACTTTAAAAAGCAACTTAAGGAGAAGCTAGAGAAGGGCAAGGGCAAGGAGGTCTGGAAGGACTGCATTGACAAAATTGTGGCTTTCGGACCCCGACGAACCGGACCTAATCTCCTTATCGATTCTACTGCGGATGGTATCTTTGCCAGGGCTTTTGCTCCCGAGATGGCTGTTGAGACCGCTCCTCGCGCAGATGAATCTCTTCACCCTAGTCATCTGACTGACAAGATCTCCTACGCCTTCCAGCTTGCTTCAGCTCAAGGTCCTCTGTGCAATGAGCCTATTCAAGGCGTTGCTGTTTTTGTCGAGGATGTTACTCTCAACCTCGCCGAAGACGATTCCTCAGCTCGTGATAAGCTCGGACGTCTGACGGGCGAAATTATCAGGACTTTCCAATCCTCCCTCCGCGCGGGATTCCTGGATTGGTCCCCCCGTCTTATGCTTGCTATGTACAGTGTCGAGATCCAAGCGTCCACCGAGGTCCTCGGTCGTGTATATGACGTTCTGACTCGCCGTCGCGGCCGCGTCAACGCCGAGCTGATGAAAGAGGGCACACCATTCTTTACAATCCAAGCCCTGGTCCCTGTGGCCGAGAGTTTTGGTTTTGCGGACGAGATGCGCAAGCGTACCAGTGGCGCAGCCCAGCCGCAGCTTATTTTTGCGGGATTCGAGATCCTAGATGAAGATCCCTTCTGGGTCCCCTTCACGGAAGACGATCTGGAGGACCTTGGCGAGTTTGGTGACAAGGAGAACGTGGCTAAGCGTTACATGGATGGTGTAAGGAGGAAGAAGGGGTTGCTTGTCGAGGGAAGAAATGTGGCTACGGACGCAGAGAAGCAAAAGACGCTGAAGAGGTAGACAGCCAGTCAAATAAGAAGGAATAAAATTATGCATTCATGCTTCAGGTCAGGTACCAGACCGCCAGTGGGGAGGTTTCATCAGCTGCAGGTGTTCTACTGTGGCCATGAACGACGGATCTCGGCGACCCTCTTCCGGGCATGAACACGTCGTATCGCTCCCGGGTATCACGATGAGTTTTCAAGATTCGTCATTCTGGTGGAATGATGTACCTTGATATCTTCCACTAACCTTGATTAACTCGGGCATCGAGATGTTCTCATCAAACCCCCCTCGTCGAGATCAGCGATGACCATCAACTGTCTTCAAAACCTTGGAGGGTTTCTGTAACTTCCAAGTTTTTCATCTGCATGGCTTGATCCACGCTGTCATTGAATTCTGACTCGATTGATGCCTTACCCTACAATATAACAATCCCCCACTCTCATCTTATTGTATTCAAGACACATCTTACACGTTGTACACGTTTTGCGGTGTCTTACCACCGGGTCGGATCTGGTCCCTCGCATCTCGAACTCTAACAGTGGCTGAGCTGAGCCTCTCAATCTCCCAAATCTCATCCGCTTCTGCTTCCGAATCTACGAATTATGATGAGCTATTTATGCAGAGCTTCCTATTTGCTAATATTCATGAGCTGAAACTTGTCCAAAGGGGCTTCCTCGTCTCTGTATGGCTGAGTTGAATCTGTCTCTCTCCACCATCTGATCTAGAACTTACTACATAGAGTGACATGTCAACTGCGGAAAGAGAAATCATCATATTTTGTCCCTAACTTGTCTCGCTTGTCTTAGACAAGCGCTCGGCACTTTCTCCACGATTTCGGCAGCTAAGGAGAAGCCGTGCATCCCCGGTGGATTCTTGTTTGCTTCTGCTGGGATTCCTCCCCTGCCATGAAACAGGGCGGCCCGTTCAACCTTTCCCTGTTGGGGATGAAGCCATATGAGAGATCCTTCTGGGCGGCCGATTTTATTTGTTTTTTACCAGGTACGAGAGTAAAATTCTTTTTTTTCCGCGGATGGAGTCGATGTGAGGGAGAGACCTGTGGGGGGTTGGACTAAGAAACAATTGGAGCTTTGGCTCCTATCCTACTAATGTGAGGGTGTTCTTTTCTTTCGTTGAAGCTGAGCACTAAAAGGAAACCAAGAAAAGGGAAGAATAGAAAAAGGAACTAAAGCTAAACGCACAATCCCAGTGGCGGGTTGGGTTGTTGGTCATATATCGCAGAGTTCCCCTCTATTCCCGAGGATCCGGGTTTGATCTTCAACTAACTTAGACGTTCATTGCCTTGTGTTACAGGTCGTTCAGCATGGAGCCCAGGACATCTCTTGCAGGAAATGTTGGGGAAATGACAGACCTCAGGTCTTACAACATCGAGGCCTTTACGTTACTTGGCATAGCCATGTTGGTCACAGCCTTGAGATGTGGTGTGCGTATCAGCACGGTTGGATGCAAGAACCTGTGGGCAGATGATTATCTCGTAATCTTGGCTGCTGTAAGTTTGCAAGGCTTGTCAGTCACCTGGTATGTACTAACCGTGCCAGGGAATCTATGCTATAGAGACAGGTTTGGCATATTCAGTTGGCAACGTTGCCTTTGGACTGGCCAACAACTCCATCACGGACGAGCGGCGGGCTTCTTTACAACCTGACGATCCCGAGTACCAGATTCGGTAGGCTACTGCTGTGTAGACCTTGCTGTATAAGGATACTGACAGCCCTTTCCAGTGTACTAGGTTCCAAGATCCAACTCGCTCTCTGGGCAACCTATTCCTCACTTCTATGGATCCTCAAGGCATCCATGTGTACCTTCTACTATCGCTTAACAAAGGACCTTGAAGGATATCGAACCCGTGTCATGATCGGCTTTGGTTTGATCATTACATCTTTCGTGGTTGTACAGATGAACCTGCTACTAAGCTGCAGCCCTTTCAGCCAGTGGTGGCAGATCTTCCCAGACCCAGGTGCCTTCTGCCACGCTGCCATCTCACCCAGTCTGATATGGACAGGCCTTTCTTTCAATCTCATCACAGACTTTTACCTTATTATGATTCCAATGCCTATGCTTTGGAAGGCTGCTATGCCTTGGCCTCAAAAGGTCGGTCTAATTACGCTCTTCAGCTGTGGTTTGTTTGTCACCATGGCTGCCGTCCTTCGAGTTGTGCTCCTTGTCTCCGTAAGTATACCGCATGCCCTTTATTACAATCATCTAATCGTGTCAAGGACCCTCTCAATGGACCTCAGCTTGCTGCTTCTTGGGCAGTCCGCGAAACCTTTGTGGCTATCATGACCACGAACATCCCTATGCTGTTTCCGAGCTTCAAGAAATGGGCGGTTCCCATCGTCGAAAGAGCTGGTTCATCACTCAGCCTCAACCGTTCTCCTTTGAGCACCATCACCGACTCGAGGTTCTCTGGAGCTTTGTCTCTGGACGTTTGGAAACGGAGAACACGAGAAACATTTCGCTTTTCAACCAGTGGCCCTACCTCACCCACCATCAGAAAGAGCGATATCACAGTGGGCTTCCCTTACGCCATGTGGGATTCGCCCGTGACAACGCCTGAGAAGTCCAAGACCAGATCTTCTATCATGATTCAGCCTCTTGCTTGCCATCCTGTCCGTACCATGGTTTGTGTCGAGGCAGTTCGCGCAGATCAACGGTTGAGCACCACAAGCGACACAAGCGAGGCTTCCACGGTATCTTGGGCAGAAACATTGGTCAACTCCCCTCGACCACAGAGATCCGAAATTATTCTTCCACGTGTCCACCAAGATGGATACAGCAAATTTGTCTAACGCCTTTGTAATGAGTATCGATAATTTCCTTTGTAACCTTATATGATGGATAGTATGACAAAGACGATGACGCCTTGTCACCGATTTACATGATACACGAATTCACGTTAATAAAAATAGATAAAAAGCTATAGATCTGCATATAGGTCGGACATTGGGTCTTTTGGGTTTATTCTGCTATCAGTTATCTCGGAGTGTTCTTGGAGTGTGTTGGATGGCCGGTTGTGTTTCAACTAACAAATTATTACTTTGTCATATTCATTCACTGTATTTATATATAAATAGAAAAACAAAGAATTGTTTCTGTCGTCCGATGTACTATAAAGATTCTTTCTGCGTCGCTTCTTCTTTGATGAAATTAAATGGTGCCAAATCTGATGCGGAACACACGAATCTTGATGGTGAGTCTTTGTTATTCCTATATACTGGTGATTCTAGTTCTCGGACATAGACATCTATTCCTGGGCTCGAGGCCATGAAAGAATACACAAAAAACGGCTTCATGTTCGAATCTAGGCTTTTTTCAGAGTCAGTAGGCAGTGAATATGTGCTCGAGTATCAAAGCCTCTCATCACAAAGAACCTTAAAGGCTTCTCCTTGATCATTTAGTATATAAGAGGTTCAACATTTCTTGGGAAGCTATCTATACAAACACAAACTCTAAGCACAATTCGTTCAAGCAAACAAAATCAACACACTGAAAATCATACACCATGGCTTACACACGCTCTAGAAGAAAAGCTGCAACTCCTGTTCCAACAAGTCCCAGTTCGCCAACAAGCACCGTCAGACAAGAGTCACCCTTACAGACACCGGAACCACTAGCTCGGCCACTCAAGAGGAAGCGGAACAGGGATGTTGACGACAGTACAGTTCCGTTGAAGCTCAGAAAAAAGAGCACAGCGCCACCGGAGACCTCTCAAACTCGAACTCGACTGTCCAAGACAGATTCAGAATCGGATCCCAGCTCTCGTAATTCTCAAGGCCCTACTGGTCCAGATGCTGCGATTAGCGAAGAAAACGAATCCGGAAACGGACAACACCCTGCCTATGCCCATGTTCACAAACTGTTCAAACATGATGTTGTAGCAAAAGATGCGTCTGATGCCAATCAACACACAGACGTCGAATACTTCCAGGCCTTTCCCCACGACCCACAATCAACACTTTGCGTTGAGCACTTTCTTTCTCTTGCAGAAAAGTGGTACTGGAATCGCAAGCCCACAGTGCATTCTCAGCTGGCGGCTATTCCCAGAGACACGACGACCGTGCCTGACTTTTCAAATTTGGCTCTGCCTGTCTGTGAAGAAACATGGACTATCAAGGATTTCCAAAGCTTCAAAGATGAACTGAGTGAAAAGATCACAAACACCACCAAGTCAGCATATATCAGAGAGTACTACCGAGTGGCACACCTTACTGGATGCAAGCCCAGATGCGAGATTTTCGACACATCAGCTGTTGCTTGCTGTTCTATGTGCGCTCAGTCCCCGGATTTTCAACCTCCTGCCGACGGTACTCACGACACCTTTTGGGACATGCAATCCTTTGAAGATTTCATGGCCAATGATGACAGAATGATTCGTGAGACAACTGACGAATGCAAAAGTCCCGTTCCGGTGATACCTCAAGGACTCGATGAGGAGATGAAAGACGAGTACAAAACTTTTCTTTTGACTCAAGGAATCGATCTGGAGAGTCCTCGCATCAAATGCGATCATGAAACATCCGTTACTATTCTAGGAACCGATGATTCTTACACCGAATGTGAGGATTGTGGTCGCAGACGACGGGTCAGCTCCAGTCGACTTCGTACAAGAAAGTATGCGATCGAAATAGGAGGTGTTAACAAGGTTTCCTGTCAAAGTTGCTCCAGAAAATCGCATGACAATGAACAGCAAGGTCATGCATATAGATGTCGGTGGGATTCACATTGTTGTCGACCATTGCAAGGCGCCCCTGATCAGGTTTCGGTAAGTTCAAAAGATGAGATTTTGTCTGTTTATGCAAAGTGCTAACTGCTTTTTGTTTAGGTCAACTCATTTCTCTCAAGCTCATGAAAAGTACGGTTTCGATTATCATGATCAAGGCGAAATTGAAGTGTTTGACATGCCAGAGCCAGACAACGTGTACTCGAGAACAGGCGCTTTCAACCCGACTTTTTGCAGCCGTTCTTTTGAGGATTGTGCTTGCGACTAGAGGATGGTGGGATCACAGACTGTGAAGATTGGAGGAACGAATTGATAAAAGACATGAGCAAAGACAAAGAAATGCTTCTTACACACGGGAAGCATTTAGAGTATGCCAGCAAAAGGTAAGTATACATATGTAAGTAAGACTATATAGACTGTACTATAACAAAAAAGAGAAGATCATTTCCCATTTACTGCCTTATTCTAGGCATCGAAACCACTAATGTGAGATGCAACTACAAAATCCTGCTTTTTATCATGATAGACTTAGGGTAAGCAGCTGCGGCTGAAAGGGAAAGCTTCCACGTGCCCGATGTGACCCACCTCGAGAATTTAGACCAGTCAAAACCCTTCTTTCAAGGCAAACAAATTCAGGGCAGCAGGCATCTATTATCTCCATGGGTACCTAGGTATCTATAACAGCGGGGGGCCAATTGCCTAGCGGCCTCCGCCAGACCCGAGTTCAGGGGACCAAGAGAACTGGGCCTGGGCTGGACCTCCTGCAGCGTGCATGCCCTGGCCCCTGCCCCCCATAATCATAATCATAACCCATGGAACTCAAGGCAGCTGATGTAACTCCACTCGTTGAGAAAAAAAGGCAGCCATTCAGCCATCATTTCGTGGTGGATTAACCTGCACCTATTAGCCAACTTCGCCTCGCAACTTGGACTCTGCCTCTCCATCCATTACTCTCTGTAGTACTAATCTTTTGTGCCACGATGCTATACTGAACGAAGAAGGCTCAGTCACGAGAACAACCACAAATTCGCTACCCAACTTCGCCTACTCTTTTAGAAACTGCCAACTTCGCTTCTCACCTTCCTTTCTCTTCTTTTATTATTACCCTCTTCTTAATCTACCTTCTAGTCCCACTCGTTGCGCGACATTGCCGACGCCCCCGAGTTACGACACGCACGCCACCGCGAACCCCTCCATCCCTGACACAATCTCAAGGCTGACCCCGTCTTTACACCTTACGATACCTTGACCTTCATTCACCAGGACTACCTAGCCAGCCTGCTAATACTACACGATGCGTCTGTTCGGTGGAAAGAACAACAAGTACAAGGTCGACCCTCCCAAAATCAGGATCGAAAAGGTTGTCGTCGACCGACCTGCTCAGAAGCCTAAGCCCAAACCGAATCCTGCCCTCAGTGGCTCAGCATCGCGCTCCTCATCTTCTCACCGTCCTTCTCCGAAACCTCTGGCACGTCAAACTAGTCACTCGCCGTACCCCTCCTCATCCGATGAGAAGCGTCTGGAACGTAAGCGCAAGGCCCCCTCTGTGTCGCGTAAATCACCAGCGAGCGATCGTATCGAATTCGACAAAGACAGCGATGGCGAAGATGACGGATGGATGACTCTTGACACAAAAAGACAGCGAAAGGGCACAGAAGATAGTGGCTTCGTCGACCCCAACCGGAAGCTGAGGAATGTAAGGGCCTTCGAAGAGCGCATGGAAAGCCGAAGGTTCATTCATGCCGTGGATGTGGCATCGCTTGAGCACAAATGCGTACCTGTGATGGGTGCTCAAAAGGACGAGGTCGCTATTAAACTGCAATATCCTAGCTTGCAACCCCGCGAGAAGTGAGTTCACTTGGTTATTCACGCCCAGAATATTGAGCTGACATTATTACAGATACGAGCTAGTATGGGGAAAAGACAAAATCGATGCCGTTGAAGCAAGCATCAAGGTAGTTCGCCATGTAGCCGAGACATACCTCACCGAAGAGGAAGCCGAGCCCTTTACAAATCCAAACGGCGGCATCATTCGAAGGCTAGAAAAGGCTTCCAACAGAAACATTCAGGACTTGATGGGTTTCAAGGCCGCTTTGCGCGAGTACAACGAGAAGCTCCGCGCTTTAGTCGACGATGGTGTAATTGCCAAAAACCTCGATAAAATGCATGAGCTCCCTCAACATCTCGTGGCTTTCATACTTGATCAAATCTATGACCGGACAGTGGCTCTCAAGGTGGAACTTCTCTCCAAGTACGAGAACGGAACCGACTATGTCTATGGCGAACTTCTACACCCATTCATCTCCAAGGTCTTGGTAGAGCAAACTCGAATGACCTCTGGTCAGGTCTTTGTCGATTTGGGCTCAGGTGTCGGAAACGTGGTTTTGCAAGCGGCCCTCGAGATTGGTTGTGAAAGCTGGGGTTGTGAAATGATGGAGAATGCTTGCAACCTGGCCGAGGAACAGAAGAAGGAGTTTGATGCGCGTTGCATGTTGTGGGGAGTCCGACCAGGCAAGGTGCATCTCGAACGAGGCGATTTTCGCAAGAACGCACCCATCCACGAGGCACTCAAACGTGCGGACGTGGTCCTTGTCAACAACAAGGCCTTCACATCGCAGCTCAACGATGACCTGGTTCGAATGTTTCTCGACCTCAAGTCTGGCTGCAAGGTCGTGTCTCTCAAATCCTTTGTCGCCGAGAAGAGCAACAACCACAATATCAACGACGTTGGTAGCACCATCCTGGAGGTGGAAGAATGCATATACCCTGAGGGTTATGTGAGTTGGACTAATGCAGGAGGATCGTACTTCATTTCGACGCGAAAGTAGACTATAGAGCTTCGTCAGCATACAGTGGAAGAGTACGTTGTAAGAAAGATTGGGTTGGAAGATGGACATTATCAGCGATGGGTATGAGGATATGTTCGGACTCACAGGATACTCCATATAGTACTTTGTTTTTCGTGATATCGAGCGTTGTTCCTTAGACCGAGCTTTGGCTGTTTGCTGTTATTGTCTGACCGATAGTCGATCATCGTCCTTTTTCGAAGAGGGGCTCGTTGGCAAGATTCATGGCATCTGCTTCCTGTGCCATCCTTTTCATCCATCGGTCGACGAGCTCCTTGTTTTCCTTTTTGACTTTGTCTCTTTCCTTCTCGGCCATGGACATTTGGAGATTTAGTGCAATCATTTCATCTTGGACTTGCTAGTGTCGTTGTGAGTATAGAACTGACATTCGGGATGCAATACGCACCTCAATGAATTTGCGTTTTTCCCTCAGCTCATAGTCTCTGTCTTCAAGTCTAGTAGTAAGACTGTGTTTGTCGGCTGCGAGGTCTCTTATCGATCTTGTGTTCGCCTTGTGTTTGGATCGTAACTGCATCAACTCTTCCTCGCTTGCACGCAGTCGTTTCTCGGTGACGCCTTTTGATCGAAGAGCTTCAGCGAGGTCTTGTTTCAGCTGTGCGACACCTGGATCGTTTGTCGATGGCTCGGCCGGTCGCGCGGTCGACTTTCCGTTGGTTGTGACCAGGGTTTCTAGTCCATTTTTTTCAGCTTCGAGAGCAGATATGCGATCTGCCATCTGCGAGCCTTGTGATCATTGTTAGACTTATACAAGGTGTGACCGTTCCTCATGAGATGATGTCGCATAATGAGGGAGGGGTTTAGGTGGGGTTGATTTATACGAACATGTTTGAACCAGCTCCATGTTGACGGGGTTGTTGAGCTCTGCATCTTGGATGCCAGAAAGGTACTGGTCACGCCAGCTGGGCATTGCGAAGAACAAGGGTTCTGGATGAAATAATGGAGAATATCGGTGTTGATGGAAAAGTTAGATGAATGAGATCGAAATATGAGAGAGAGAATGACTTGCACCGCTCATTTGGAGGCTGCCATGTGAGATGATGCAACCTACCAACCAACAGCCAAAAGAAACCTAAAATTAGCGGGACAAGGAGCTACCCGACCGCTAATCCCAGCCGGAGAATAGCCGTATCATGGACGCCTAGCAACCTCCACTTACGTCGGAAGGTATGATGCAGCCAGCACCCAAGCTCCTTGCTCTCATACATTGATTGTACTTGCCCGTTGTAGTGCACACAGCTGAAGCATTATCTTCAGCTATAAGCACATTTTCTCATCACCACCACTTAAAAAAGGTTTGGTAACAACATGAGATAATCGCGAGATGGATACGCTTCACGCGAGAGCCGATTGGGAAAGTGTCGGGGACAGGTGGTTCCGCAAAACACAGCAGTATACAGCTGTATTCGACCAAGATCTCGACTTGGATAATTATGTCGTTGCTGGAGCTCCATATGCAGGAGCATTAGGTGAGTGATTATGCTACAAAGACACAGCATATCTCAGTTATCATGAACTGCTCACTTCTCATGATGAGTTCAAATTCCCAATAGATAGAGCTGACCAACCTCTTAGCACTGTGGCGCGACGATACAAAGCTCCTAGCATACCAACCGGGGCGGTCAGCAAAACCAGCAATCGACATTTACAGTCTTGCTGGAAAGAAGTTGCGCAGCATTCCTTGGGACAATGGCACCATCAAAGGACTCGGATGGTCTGAGGATGAGACTTTACTAGTTGTTACTGCTGATGGTAATGTCCGTTGTTATGATTTACAAGGCGAATTCACACAGTTCTCTCTCGGCCATGGCGCCGACAACTATAGTGTTGAATCGTGCCGGTATGTCTGCAAACTATTTCTGCCCCGGATCTATGACTAACAGGATACAGCTTCTACGACCATGGCATGGTAGCACTCCTAGGAAATAACACCCTCATAACAGTCTCGTCCTATACCGAGCCCCGACCTAAGGCTCTTGCACAGACACCAGAAGGGGAAATCAACGCATGGTCAATCATCTCACCAAACTACACATTATCCAGGTCTGTTGAGGTCTTACTGGGTGTCGGCAAGACGGTCTACGTCGTCGATGCCACGGATTGCGAAGATCGCTTTCTCGATATTGGACCTTTCAGTCATATCAGCGTCTCACCAGATGGACGCTACGTGAATCTCTATGCTATGAACGGCAAAGCTCATGTTATCTCGAGTGATTTCCAGGAGCGATTGTTTGAACACGACTCGAATTCACAGACATCCCCTTTATATGTTGAATGGTGTGGTTCTGACGCCCTTATTGCTTGGGAAGATGAGGTGCACATTATTGGACCTGGCGATTCTTCCTCATCATATATCTACGATAGCACACGAGTACATGTCGTTTCCGGTATGTAACTTTGTCTCATCTGGATCACTATCTAACATCCTGCAGAGCACGATGGTGCCCGCTTAATTACGAATGACTTTTGCGAGTTCTTGGAGAGAGTTCCACGAGACACTCTTGAAGTCTTTGGTCAATCTTCAGATTCGTCCCCAGCCTCGATTTTGCTGGATGCCGTAGGCCAGCTTGAACTTCAGTCTCCAAAGGCTGATGATTACATCCAATTAATAAGACCCAACCTTACAGGAGCCGTGGACACCTGTGTCAACGCGGCTGGACGCGAGTTTGATACGCACTGGCAGAAACGTCTGCTCAAGGCCGCCTCGTTTGGAAAGTCCGTGCTTGATATTTACAACAGCGATGAATTTGTTGACATGTGCGAGACCTTGCGTGTACTGAACGCTGTCAGATATTACGAAGTTGGAATGCCTCTATCATTTGAGCAGTACCATCGCTTGACGCCAGAGGCTCTCATCCGGAGACTGCTCAACCGACACGAGTATCTTCTCGCCTTGAAGATTGCGGGTTATCTCAAGCTTCCCACAGATCGAATCTATGTGCACTGGGCGTCGAGCAAGGTTCGCGTGGGAGGCGAGGACGACGACACCATTTGCCGCTCAATCGTGGAGAGACTGTCCGGCAAGCCTGGAATATCATTTGAAGAGATTGCGCGAGCAGCGTATCAAGAAGGAAAGGGACGGCTTGCAACAGAACTCCTTAATCATGAGCCTCGCGGTGGTAAACAAGTTCCGCTCCTTCTTAACATGGAGGAGGATGAGCTTGCTCTTGACAAGGCAGTCGAAAGTGGCGACACAGACCTTATACTCTCAGTTCTGTTGCAATTAAGGAAAAAACTTCCTCTTGCTGCATTCTTCAGGGTCATCAACGCACGACCTGCGGCTACAGCCCTGGTAGAAGCTTTGGCCATGGAGGAAGGCGATAATACGCTGCTCAAAGACCTTTACTACCAAGACGACCGACGAACAGATGGTGCCAATGTCTTTATCCGGGAATCTCTCAAGCAGCCTGATGCCCGCACATCATCTGACAAGTTGACTCTGGCAGCAAAACTATTGGCTGACTCAAAGGAGTCCTCATTTGAGGTTCACGCCTTGAAGGAGGCCACCACTTTGCTTCGTATGCAGGAAGCTTTTGACCGGGACCTGACAGATACGTTTACGGGGCTAAGCGTTAACGAAACCATGTTTAAGCTTATTCGACTGGGCTATCACGGGCGGGCTAAGAAGATCCAAAGCGAGTTCAAGGTCCCTGAGAAAGTGGCGTGGTGGATTCGGTAAGTGGACCTTCTCTACAAGAGCTCCATGGTACCGGGTTATTTTCATCGACGACTAACCTTGTTCCTGCAGATTACGAGCACTAGTAGCCAAGAGAGACTGGAACGAGATTGAGGAGATCTCCAAGACAAGGAGAAGCCCCATTGGTTGGGAGGTGAGTTACTACATAGATTCATGGAGTGAGACTTGGGACTGACAGAACATAGCCCTTCTTCAACCTCACTTTACAAGCAGGCAATCCAAGGGTAGCATCGGTCTTTGTACCCAAATGCACAGGACTCGAAGCTGGTGAGACCATCACCATGTACGAGAAGTGCGGGATGCGTGTAAAGGCAGCGCAAGAAGCTGTGAGACTCAAGGATAGCGAGTCGTGGGCGAGGCTTCTTGAGGATGCAGGAAAGGGGTCGCAGGAGGGAAGAGAGATTGAGCGGCTAGGGCAGTCGGCCTTTAAGAAGTAGAGTGAAGCATACCTGTTTTCACTACAGTTTCACAATAAGCACATATTTAGACTTATTATAACCATGACGTCCATCTCTTACTACAATTAAACAAACAGGGATTCGAATTAAAATGAGTTCGACGCCTTGCACCTGTGCTAGTGGCTGCATAGTTGACGTTACCTAGTTAAATGTATGTGGAAAGGGTTTCCAAATCTTCTGAACCGTTTCTTGAGGCGTCAAAGTTGACCCCTTGAATAGATACAGTACTGTACAGCCCTAGCCAGCCCTGGCATGAAAGACTGACTGGAATGCAAAAACGTCTGCAGCCGTTTCATAATGACCCTTCGCGTGATGAGATGAACTGATCTCGTGACGTGAAGAGTCATGTCTCTATTCAAGGTGTCTCATGACAGTCTAGGATGGAGATTGAAAGTGGGACGATGGGCATCAATCCCAGGGTTTCACGTGAGTTTAGATAACGTTATGATCGGGAAGTCCCGAAACACGCTTGTTTTATAGTGACAAAAAAGAAACAACAGATGATTTATGCTTTTGGTGGTGGTGGCATGACAGCTGAGCTGAAGGAGAAGAATTGCAGTGCAGAATGGGAGGGTAGGATGATGATATCATGGGGGTTACATTTTAGTTCCGATGTGGGGGATGACCTCGGTAGTATAGCTGGGGAACTGGCAAGTTTGAGGTGATACAGATACGATTTGTCCAGTCACAAACTCGGAGACTTTTGCTTTTCCATTGCTTCTGGAGATTATTATTGTGAGACTCGAGAGAAAATCTTGACATTAGCTTCTCAGTAAATGTAGACCCTTCCCCTATTCTATTCTTTTCTTTCTTTGCCATTCCTGTGGTTATTTTGTCTGCCAATCTTAGCTCAAGCACTCTTTGCCTCTTTCGGCCATGGCCAGAAAGTCTCGAAGCATCTGGTGGTGGCGGTTCTTTTAGAAATAATCGCTATCTAGACTAGATAGATAGGTATTGTGCGACAGATTTATTCTAGCAGCAAACATATTTACCAAAGCTCGAGGTGTAAGTTGAGTTTAAGCCGCAGCCAGCGGGACTTTCGAGGAGCAAAAAACGGTTGACGGGAATTCTCCTTTACTTGTTTTCTAGAAGCAGGCGAGGGCGTTTGAGTTGCAGTGAAGCGTTTCTAATGGACAAGGTGAATGATTACCAAGACGTCAAAGACGATCAGGAATAGGGGGAGAGATGCGAATAACAGTCTTTCGTATGTGAAGCTGTGATTAGAAAAGTCGCATCAATACCGTGGCGTTTTGAATGGCATCTTTAACGTTGGGATGAAAGTCATGTCACACGGAAGTAGCAGGTATGGCCACCCTTTTGCAAGAAGGGATCAGGATCATTTCAGATAATAGACCCTGCTTTTCATTCTTGCCAAGACGCTTTGCCTTACCCAATGTTAAAAGGAGAGTTCGAGTTAATCAGACATAGATAGGATAGGGATAGGTCCAAGAAAACAACTCTAGAACGGCCAAGCCGAATCACGTTTGATTGCAGAATTGATCACTTGGCTGTATGCAGCGTACTGCGTGATCTTGATGGTATCTCCATGAACCACTTGGTCGTCCAGTTAAAACCCTTGTTATTGCACCAGTTAGTTGCATAGTCAATCCTTGATTGTCCACTAGTGATGAGACTAAATGCACAGTACTAAGTAAGGTAAACAAGTCAATGTTGGGCACGAGTTATGGATACTAGTTACTACCTACTAGGTATAGAGTGGATTTGTTGATATCGGGGATTAATTCCTCTTTAAACAGAATTACAAGGCTGTAATGTCAATTCACAGTTTCCTCCCCTTTTCTTTTTAAAAATTTCTCAACATCATTACGTCGTTTCCTTGGCTTTTTGGATGTTCCTTGGACCTCTTTCTGGTCGTTGCGTCTGTCATTGCAGGGGTTTTGAGCGTCCCCTCTTTCTTCAGGGAGTCCTGTCCATGATTTCCGAGCTAAAAGACCGCCGCTAGAACTAATCGAGTCGATCATCCCCTGTCAGCAGCTTTAGAACCCCTGTTTACGCCCCCGGCCCCGAGCGATGCCGCCACAGCCCACTGTACAGTTTAGGTATGCTGTTGGTACTGTCACTGTTAATGTTACTGTCCACCAAGGAAAAAGGTAATGAACTCATCGAGACAGCCCAACCTCCAACTTTGGTCCAGGTCCAGGTCTAGGTCTAGGTCTAGGTCTAGTTCGAAGTCCCTTATTTTTTTTCTTCTCTATTGAATCTTTTCTCTCTTAACATCAGTCTTCCTCTTCAATTGTTTCTCTTTCCTGTTCTTGCTTTCCCGTCATCCAATGTCGGAGTCTGCGTCGGAATAGAAACTCTCCCTCCATTCAGTGTCCACCTCTTTATTTTGTCTTTGTCTCTGACGGAACGAACCATCGCCCCCCAGTCTAGAACCGATCTGCGAGACAAGACCGACAGAAAAAGACAAGCAGGACAAACAATTCAACTTTCCAACAATTTATTCGTATACATAAACGAGACCCTTTCCTTTTCTCTTGCCGCCTTTGTAAGCGAATCGATAACCTGAGTAATATCACCAACTCTTGCATACTTCTCTTCCTTCGTATATTCCCTACGTCGGCCATCATTCGGGTTCTTCCTCATATAACCGTTCCCGTCGTATCGTCCGGATACGCTCTTGTTCCAACGTCAACAACAAACAACTGTCTTCGTATCTGTTTCTGTCTCAGCCAAGGTTTCAGTCACCTGGCCGTCTTCAGCCAAAAAAGATACAGTAAAGACAACAAGAAACAAAACTGATCCTTCAATCAATCGATCAAAGCAAGGGCTAGATTGAAATTAAGCTTCGCCTCTCTCTACAGTGCCATTGCGCCGCCTTTTCCTTCTCCCTTTCTTGGAAGTACTTCGCCTTGGAATTGCCTGCTCAAATACCCATTATATCTCCATTTACAAATTCCTCCCCTCTTTCTGGCTTTCTGCTTGAAAGTTGTACCCTTGCAGTCGGCAACCACCTAAAACAGGGTCCCTGCTCTTTCTGCACTGCTTGTTACTTCCCTTTTCACTCTTGTCTTTTTGGGTGCCGCCTGCCTACTCTGTTTTATCCCTCCCCCAATCATGTTTACTCAGCCAGTTGTTTCAACGCCCACGGGGCCTTCGCAGTCCTCGTCCACTTCGACTTCGAGACCCAGTCGTCTTAGAGGTCTCAGTTATTTGCGCAACTATACACAAAACCATATTCTTTCCCGCGACAGCCATCATAACTCTTCATCAGGCTCTGGACCTGGCACCGGAACAGCGAGCGCACGCAGCACGTCCCCCAACCGACACGGCTCTAGCCTCACGCGATCTCTCAGCCATTCGCCTACTACGAGTGGACCATCCACCACTGGAGCCCAGAACCAAAACGCCAACCACTTGACCCTCGTCAGTTCAACACCCGATCCCGTGAGGAATTTGGCATCAGCGGTCACCACAACTTCGATACCTGCGCTGCCACCTACTTCTGTCCCTGTTCCTGCTCCCGTCGCCAACGACTCTCCTTACGCATCTTCTACTGCGCCTGCTTCTGGCCCTCTGGCTTCTTCCGACGCCGACGACCCCACCAACACTGCGCCTGAATCCTCGACCGCAGCAGCAGATACTCAAACTGTAACCGCCGACATGATCCAAGATCAGCCTACCACGAGGTCGCGGTCCGGCACCACGGGCGAAGGGGGCACATCCACCCCTGAGACTACTCCGTCAATCCGATTCTCAGCCTACTACGACCCGCGATCTACACGTCCGTCCCTGACGTTTCCCCCCATTTCCAGGACTTTGCCTACGGGATCCGAGAAGATTCGCGTTGGTCGCTATTCGGAGCGCGACAGCCACTCCATGTCTAACATGCCTGGTAATCAGCCGTCAGCCGCCCCCGTCGGTTTCAAGAGCAAGGTCGTCAGTCGCCGACACTGCGAGTTCTGGTACGAGGATGGAAAATGGTACATCAAGGACGTCAAAAGTTCTTCCGGCACGTTTTTGAATCATATTCGTTTGAGCCCACCTTCGCAAGAAAGTAAAGCTTTCCCGGTCAACGATGGCGACATCGTGCAGCTCGGAATTGACTTCAAGGGGGGAGAGGAAATGATCTTTCGATGCGTCAAGATGCGCCTCGAGCTAAACCGAGGTTGGCAAAACAAGCTCAACACTTTTAAGTAAGTCTATGGTCTACCTTTTACAAGTTTCGAATACTAACACATTTACTAGCATGGCTGCGCATAAGAGGTTGCAGACAATGGCTTCTAGTGGAGCAGCAGCTGGTACTAACTCTCAAGACTGCTCCATCTGTTTGAGCTCTATTGCCGTAAGCTCACTAAATACTATCCGTCCTTGTTCATTTTGCTAACCACTACTCATAGCCCTGTCAATCTCTATTCGTAGCACCCTGTTCGCACACATGGCATTTCAAGTGTGTGAGATCACTACTCAACTCTCCCCAGTACCCCATTTTCATCTGCCCCAACTGTCGTGCTGGCGCCGACTTGGAAGCTGATGTCGATGAGCTGGCCGAAGAGTGGCAACAAATGAAGAACGAAGCTGAGGCAGAAGCCTCGACGCCAGCGCAGATCGACACCGAGCCGGAAACAGAACCAGAGCCAGAGCCAGCCGCCCCTGTAGTTAGTTCTGGAACATCGACACCCGAGCGATCAAATACTGTTGACAGCGATCACATGGATGTCACTGTCAGCATTACGCCCGAAACGCCCCAACGAAACGAAGTTAATCATGCCATCTCCGAGCCATTGCCTATCAGAGCGGTCTCGGGTGCGCGAAGATCAAACCAGCTCGGCGATAGTCGAACGCCATCTCCCCCAGGCGGCAACGAGGGGCCAATTACCCCACGAAATAATGTTGGACCTTGGGTTTTTGACGGCAGCGCCGGCAGCACAGTGAGCGCCACAGAAGGCGAAATGACCAGCATAGATGCCGCAGCACAACCGGACACAAACGAGAACAACGCGACAGTTCGTCAATGAAAAGGCCCATCGACCGAAGATGCTCGTATATAGGCGGGGCTCGGTCGTTATCTGGTAAATAAGACGGCGCTTGGAGAAACATGTTTATACGTCATGGCGTTCGTTCGGTTGTCCTTGCTCTCATGGCATAAAGGCGTTGGCGGATTTTTTTATATATAAATTACTACCTGTAGTAGAAGACAGGATGGAGCGTGACTACGCATATTTTGCATAGCGTTGTTATGTTATTTTGATTGAGTGAGATATGAAAGAGAATTAGATATAGGGTAGTTTTTTTAAGAATAGGTCTCATACGACGCAGGATGCAACTGGCCGACGAGGCCCTATGGGTGGGAGTTAATGGAAAGACTTGCCTAGGTATTATGAAGCACAGTGTATGAACTGATGTGAAGTACCATTTGAATACATAACCTAATGCAATTGGTCGCAGGGACTCATGTCATGATCAATAGTCATGATATGAAGCGAGAGAATGTCATTAGACTTGCTATATTTTCACTCCGAATTTATCATGCTTGCTCGTATTTTCAGCACAACGCTACATTCCATAATTGTTCATAGCAGTTTATGGCGGTACCGGAGCCTCCTGATATCCCAATTAAATTAATGATACCAGTACTGATTTCATGAACTCTGCCGTCTTCGTCTAAATTGTCTTCCACACACACAGAAGACATTATGTCATCATAATCCGCTATTCACGGCACCGAGATGATCCGGCCTAATCGCCGAGTGCGGGCGGACTGGCCGGGGTGCGTACTAAATTTCGACGGTCGTTAGTCAGTCGCAAACTTATTTGCCAGTGACGATACCTTCAAGCATTTGTTTGTATTTGTTAGAAATTGGCAATTCCCATTTCTTTACAAAAGCAGGCGCATCTTCAAAATGCTTCGCCAATTCAGCGCTGGCCTGCCTACAAAGGCCCGGGCATCATGCTCGAAGGTCTTGGGCCAGGCTTCCAAGTTCTCGCTGGCGCGGAGATCTATGGCTACTGTTAAGGTGAAGGGTATTGAAAAGGTATTTTATAACAATAATTTGGCATTGATTTATACGGACTACTCTTGCTAATAGAGAATAGGATCCTACAGACCTTGACAAGGTCACGACACTTCCCAATGGTCTGCGAGTTGCGTCAGAAGCCCTGCCCGGATCATTCGCTGGTGTGGGTGTTTATATCGAGGGCGGTTCACGATTCGAAAACGACTCTCTCCGCGGTGTATCCCATATTATGGACCGACTCGCTTTCAAGTCCACATCAAAACGCTCCGCAGACGATATGCTCGAGCAGGTCGAAGCTTTGGGCGGAAACATCCAGTGTGCTTCGTCGCGAGAGAGCATGATGTACCAAGCCGCCACCTTCAACAACGCCGTCCCTCAAACCATTGAACTCCTCGCCGAGACGATCCGCGACCCCCAAATCACCGACTTGGAAGTTGCCGAGCAGATCGAGACAGCACGATATGAGATCCGTGAGATCTGGAGCAAGCCTGAACTTATCCTGCCCGAGCTAGTTCACACTGCTGCGTTCAAGGATAACACCCTCGGAAACCCGCTGCTGTGCCCGGAGGATAGGCTGGGTGCTATCAATAAAAATACCGTCTTGGCCTACCGAGATCTCTTCTACCGACCTGAGAGAATGGTCGTGGCATATGCTGGTGTTGAGCACAGCGAGGCTGTCAGACTGACAGAGAAGTTCTTTGGCGATATGCAAAAGGGCACACAGCAGACCACAGAGACAACTGGTTCCGAGACCAGCGAAAGCGAACTATCAGATAGCGAAGCTAGCGCATCCTCAGTCTCTTCATCACCACAGTCATCCTCCGGGCTTCTTTCACGGTTCTTTAAGAACACACCTTCCGCTCCCCAGAATCTCAACATTCCCCCCTCTCAAGTCGATATTGCACGCCCCTCCAAATATACGGGCGGTTTCTCCTGGCTCCCCGCTCAACCACCTAACCTGAGCGGTCTCCCTACTTTCACACATATCCACCTCGCCTTCGAAGGCCTCCCTGTCTCTTCGGACGATATCTACGCCCTCGCCACACTCCAGACTCTCCTTGGTGGTGGTGGTTCTTTCTCTGCTGGTGGACCTGGCAAAGGCATGTACTCTCGCCTATACACCAATGTCCTGAATCAGCACGGCTGGGTCGAGTCATGCATGGCCTTCAACCACTCCTACACTGACTCCGGTCTTTTCGGCATCTCAGCAAGCTGCTTGCCTGGAAGAACAGCTGCCATGCTCGACGTCATGTGCCAAGAGCTCCGTGCCCTTACCCTGACGACAGGCTTCTCACGTCTGCAAGAGACCGAGGTCGCACGTGCGAAGAACCAGCTGCGATCCAGTCTCCTCATGAACCTCGAGAGCCGTATGGTCGAGCTCGAGGATCTCGGCCGCTCAATCCAGGTCCACGGCCGCAAGATTCCCGTTAAGGATATGTGTCGTCGTATCGAGAACCTGACAGTAGATGACCTCCGTCGTGTGGCCACTATGATTGTTGGCGGTCATGTGAAAAACCCTGGCGGCGGAAGCGGTGCTCCTACCGTGGTGTTGCAGGAGGCCCAGGCATACGGTGTCAGCAGCCACACAATGAGCTGGGACCAGATTCAAGATCGCATCGATAGCTGGAAGCTTGGCAGCTTGCCATAGATTTGATGTGGTATCGTACCAAGAGATGATGTGTTGGTCACTTGCATGACGTCCTCCGTGAAGAGGAGTTGTATAATAGGGTGGGATATTGTAAAGCATATACCGGACATTGGGATGTAGCATTATGAGGAGTAGAAAGACTATGATGGTCGGGAAAATATGTATTATATGAGCCCACGCGATTTCTCCCCTAGACTTAAAATTAACGTATACTAGCATAAAGCAGACAAATGAAGAATTCTAAAGAAGAAAAGGTACATTGATGTATATTATTCTGTATGCAAAGTCTCGCTATCACTGAACTCCAAACTATATTGTGCCCATTCTGGGTATGAATTTGCGCCGTCTTCGCAATACGCCGTATGCCCTGTTGCTTGATATAAAATTCTGCCATTTCTAATGCCGTATAAAATCAATGATTAAACCTGTTCAAATCCCGCAAATCAAAGTTTGGACCGCACAGCCTCGAGGCGGTACTTGACGTCCTTGAGGGCCTTGTTGGTAGGTTTCCAGTCATCGAACTGCTTGAGTAGCTCATCTGCTTCGGCACTCAATTCAGTACGGACAAAGTCCTCTTCCAACAATCCACGCATAATCCAGGGTAAGACATATGGGTTCTGGGATGTCAATGGCCCTCCGCGCGGGGAAATAGTACATGGAGCTGGTGGTGGACCAGCAGGTGCTGTTTCGAGAGCGTGTGCGATGGCAAGATCGTACACCGCGTCATCGTAGTAGAGGCGGGAATGACCAGCACCTGAATAAAGGGAGCCAGCAAGAGGGACGGATAGCTCGCGAACCAAGCCATGGTCTGAAACACCAAGGTTGCGTAGTTTAAGAGCGAAGCCAACCAGGTGAGCAATAAAATCAGGGGCATGAACACGCCCGTCGATGAATACAGCCCGGTAGATGTAAGGATGGTTCGCAGGCGAGTAGACGGCGGACTACATATGTTAGTTAACTGAGTACAAGAGACACGAGTAGTGGCTAGGACTTACCTCCATTGGTACGAGCTGGTCGTCAATGCTACCAATGAATGTGACACGAGCCCCATAGTCTACTACACGCTTCAGAGCGTTCTCAAAACGCTTTGAGTTGTCACTCTCTGCGTTTCCAAAGTCCCACAATTCAGCAGCAGAACCCATGAGCAGGCTGGATTTGTAGTCAGGAAAAGGCCCCAGTGCAACTCCTGCCATGGCACAAACACCGACTTTGGCGTTGGTGATGATGCCGAGATCAATAAGTTTCTCGAGCAACATGATGCTCACTGGAACTCCTTGCGAGTGACACGCAATTAGAATGAAATCAGCGTTGCGGATATGATCAATCCAGTTAAGCATGAGCTTCCATAGGTTGTCTACGCGATCTTGAATCTTTCCTTCTCCCTCGAGGGCAACCTTTTCGATCTCGCAATCACCACAGCCATGAGACTCAGCCCATCTTCGGATCCCCTCAGCTCCAAGGGCGGCAAAACGTAGAGATGTACCTGTTGGCTGCCCAATCATAGGCCGAAGGTATGTTGCGGGAAAGAGCCCATGAACACCGATTGCAATAGCCTTTTTGATATTTGGAGGCTTGTCCACCCGGAAGACATGGTTGGGAGGGGCTTGCTGTGTGCGAAGCAGAAATTGCGTCAGTTGCTTCACAATGGATGGATTGTCCTTCATACGGTAAGTGCTGGAGAAAGATGGAAGCAGGAGGTTGCCAGAGTGTTTGGTAGATGTTTCCGACTCGGCGACGGATTGATCGGAAGAAGCTATCTTTGCTGAAGCTTTATCAACATCCTGAGTAGGAGTTGCTGCCCTGGTTGGGGTTGATGCCCCAGATACTGGGGGCGATGATGTGCGATCCAAATCCATCGACTGAGGCCTGACGCGTTTGTTCTTCTTCATCCACCTGGACTTGACTGATGCTGGTTTATCCTTCACTTTTGGATCTTCTATTTTGCTGTCCTTGGTTGGCGATACATCGCGTTCTGCCATGGGTTGAGGATGGGCCTCTGACCCTTCACCCATCACCGCTACTTCTCCAGATTCCGGCAAAGGTTGAGTTTCTTTCGTTTTTGGTGATTCCTTGGACCAAAAGGCCCATGTTGAACCGCTTTTGGGAGGTGGCTCATTTTGATGAGAGGGCGGCTCAGAATCTTTCATGACGACGTCTTCTGATGGCGGTTCAGTGTCTGTTTGTGGTTGCTGAATATCTGGCTTATCCTCCGGAGCTTTGACAGGTTCAGCCGAAGGATACCAGTATCGAAACCAAGAGGTAGGTCGTGGGTCTTGATCGTTTTTAGGAGAGGCCATCTGCTCTGAAGGCTCTGCTTGAGCGGGTGGAGTGACAGGCCGAGGAGTATCGGCTTCTTTTGTAGCCTCAACCTCGATCATTGGCTGAGTGCCTGTATCAAGTGTTGGGGTCGCCTGAGTCTCCGTGAAAGGCGTTCTGGACCACCACCCTAGCCATCCTGATGAAGTTGGCAGTTGTTGACCCTCGTTCTGGGATGCAGATTCTGCGGGTCGCATGTCGGCCTGAGATTTAGACTGGGCATCACCGGTCTCAGATTCTTGCGTTTTATGCGTTGTTGTTTCTGCGGTCCCTGCGTCTTTTGATGTCTCTTGGCTTTCGGTGATTTGAGTTGGCTCTCTGGACGTTTCAACATCCGGCTTGATCTGACTTTGCGATTCTTTTTGCGCATCTTCTTCGGTCATGGTAGCATCGGATTTGTTTTGTTTAATCTTCGGCATCGTTTTAATCGTGCCCGTCGTACTTAGAATACTGGCATTATCGCTGTCGTTCCTCTTCGCCTCGTATCGACTTAGATCGGAGGATTTATTGGATTTTACTGTTCCTCCAAGTATGTTTTCTTTTGCGACTGAGGTGGATGCCGAGGCTTTCGGAGCTCGTGGCCATGAGCCGTACCAACTTCTTGGTCTTTGTACCTGCATGTCTTGTTAGACCTTAAGAGGATAAGGTAAAGCCAAGGAATCCTACGTCTTTGCTACTTCTTCGCTCTATGGAGCGAGAATCACTCATAGTAGTCTGCTGTCTCGATGGCACCTTTTGGTTACCTTGGTCTGTTTCCGTCGCGGGTGTCGCCTTTGACGCCTGTGATTGTGACGTAGGGGTCTGTATTGTTGAGGCGCTGACCAGGATCTTCGCGTCGTCCTTTGTGGTCATTTCGGCCGGGCTCAGCCGTGCCTTTTTTCTAGGAAACATGTCAAGTATCTTGGCTTCACAATTCCATCGAGATGAAAAGACTAGTTGAACGCTTTTAGGTTTGTTGTTGTTGCTTTATTAAAAACTACTAAGGTAGGTAATCTCATAGTGCTTGTCATGTGTTGATCCAACGTGCTAAGTTCCTAGGTAGAGTTACCTTCAGAGGGCCCCGCCGTAGTCCGGACTGCTACTGTGCATCAAAGTGGAGCCTTAGTCGGTCTGGAGGGAGCTCCATAGTTTTTTTCATGTTATCGATAAGCAAAAGGTAAAGAAAAATTTCGACCCAGCTACAACTTAGACGAACAGTGAAAGACAGAGTAGTTGGTGATGCGCCAACGTCTTTCACAATGAGCAACCTCAAGCGAAAAGACGCCCCTGGCGGCAATCCTCCCGCCAAATCGGCAAAAAACACAAAAGAAGCCCGACCTACAACAAAAGAGAAAGTCGGCAAGGATGCGAAGCCCGCTCCCAAGAAGAGCGCAGACGAGCCTGAGAAGGCTCCTGTCGTCTCAATCTTGAAGGAGGATGAGCCAATGTTCCCTCGAGGTGGCGCCAGCATCCTTACTCCCCTCGAGCAGAAGAAGATCAACATCGAAGCCAAGGCTGATGCCATGCGCGACGAGGAATTCAACACTGCCACCAAAGATCAAAAGAAGAAGAAGAGGAAGACTGCCTTGAAGGGCGACAAGAAGGCGGACAAGAAGACTGAAGATGAGGAACAAACAATTCGAGTTGAGAGTCTCAGCTTCAAGGTAAGCACATTAAAATATATCAATCTTGCGTCAGTTCCTAACTTTGGTTCAGAAATTGGTTAAGGGCTCTCTCGTCCTTGCGCAAGTCACACGAATCAACAACCTCGACGTCGAAGTCGCATTACCAAACAACCTTACTGGTCATATCTCAATCGTTGCCATTTCTCAACAATTGACCGAGCGTCTCGAGAACGAGACCGCCGACAAGGATAACGATGAGGAGGAGGAAGAAGCCGATGACGACGACGGCATCGATCTCAAGTCAATCTTCGCCGTCGGTCAGTACCTCAGAGCCTACGTTGTATCCACAGTCGAGGAGTCCACAACTGGAAAGGGTAAGCGACGCATAGAACTCTCTCTGCGACCGAGCGAGGCCAACACTGGCTTGGAGAAGGACGATGTCGTTCCCAACGCCACAGTCATGGCATCGATTGCCAGTGTCCAGGATCGTGGCTTTGTGATGGATACCGGTATTGAGAACCTCGGTGCCTTCTTATCACGAAATGAGGTTGATAAGTCCATTGACGAGAAGAGACTGCAGCCCGGCGCTGTCTTTTTGTGCCAGGCTATCAGCAAGGGCGCCAACGGCAAGATTGCCCAGCTCTCGCTCCAGCAGAAGAAGATCGGCAACCCCAAGAACCTACCAGCTGATGCGACCACCATCAAGACCTTCCTTCCTGGTACCATGACCGATGTCCTTGTCTCCAATACCGACCGACGAGGACTCGCTGGAAAGATCATGGGACATCTCGATGTGACTGCCGACATTATCCACTCTGGTGTTGGCCCAGCTGGTGTGAGCCTAGACACAGCCTACAAGATTGGTTCAAGAGCCAAGGCCCGTGTTATCTGCAACTTTCCAGGTGCCAGAGAACCCAAGCTTGGAATTTCTCTTCTCCCCCATATCACCACTCTTGAGAAGAAGCGACCTACCAAGTCAACCGACTCCAAGAAGAACCCCACACAAGTGCTGCCCATCTCATCCTTGGTCGAGACCTGCACGGTTCGCCACGTTGAGCCTGATATTGGTCTGTTCGTTGATATCGGCATTCCTGGTTTAAGCGGATTCGTTCACATTTCTCGAGTCAAGGATGGCAAGGTGGAGGCGCTCTACGAGTCGAGTGGCCCCTACAAGGTTGGCTCAGAGCACAAGGGTCGCGTTGTTGGTTACAACGAAATCGACGGACTTTTCCAAATATCTTTCGAGAAGTCCGTTCTTGAGCAGGAATACCTCAGACTTGAGGATGTCCCCATCGGTGCAATCTTGACATGCGAGATCGAAAAGGTTGTCGTCGATGAGAGGGGTGTCAGCGGCCTGATCGTAAAGGTTGCGGAAGGTATCAGTGGTTTTGTTCCTGAGCAACATCTTTCTGATGTCCGACTACAACACCCCGAGAAGAAGTTCCGACAGGGTATGAAGGTCAAGGCTCGAGTCCTTTCTACCAACTTGGACAAGAAGCAGATGCGTCTTACCTTGAAGAAGACCATCGTCAACTCCGAGGCGCCCGTTATCAAGTCTTACGACGAAGTCAGTGTTGGTATGCAGATTCCTGGTACCATCATCAAGGTCCTGTCATCCGGTGCTATCATTCAGTTCTTCGGCACCGTTCAAGGATTCCTGCCCATATCTGAGATGAGCGAGGCTTATATCAAAGATCCCAAGGAGCATTTCCGAGCCGGTCAGGTTGTTAGTATTCACGTTCTTGATGTTCAACCTGAGGACAAGAGACTGGTTGTTTCTTGCAAGGACCCTTCCGCTTTCGGTCTGGAGAAGCAGAATGCTCTCAAGAAGCTTCAGCTTGGTGATATTGTCTCTGCAAAGGTTACACAGAAGACCGAGGATCAAGTCTTTGTTGAGCTCGCCGATTCTCAGCTCAAGGCCACCCTGTCTGTTGGTCATCTGACTGACAAGTCTAACTCCAAGAACCAATATGCTCTCAAGCGTATTGCCGTTGGACAGACCCTTTCTGATTTGGTGATTATCGAGAAGGATGACAATCGACGTGTCATTGTTCTCAGCCACAAGCCCAGCCTTCTTGACGCTGTAAAGAACAGGACTCTCCTCACCAGCTTTGAGAAGGCCAAGGAAGGCAAGATTGTGGCTGGTTTCGTCAGAAATATCACAGTCACCGCTGTGTTTGTTCAGTTTGCTGGAAGCCTAACTGCTCTTCTTCCCAAAACTCGACTTCCTGTTGATATTCAGGACCAGCCTGACTTTGGCATGCACAAGCACCAGTCCATCGAGGTTAAGATTGTTTCTGTCATCCCCGACCACCAGCGCATCGTGGTGGCTCCAGCTGATTTTGATGAAACTGCCGAGTTGAGCAAGAAGGGCAAGGTCAACGAGAAGCCTGCCGCTACGGATGACATTGAGCTTGGAACAATCACCAACGCAAAGATCACCTCTATCAAGGATACCCAGCTCAATGTTCAACTTGCCAACAGTAAGGTCCAAGGTCGCATCGACGTTTCTCAAATCTTCGATAAGTGGGAAGATATTCCCGACCCCAAGGATCCTCTCGACAAGTACAACAAGAAGCAGAACATCTCTGTTCGTGTGATGGGAGTCCATAGCGCTAAGGATCACAGATTCCTGCCATTCTCCCACCGCTCGCTTCACTCTGTTCTTGAACTCACTGCCAAACCCAGCGATATCGAGGCCAAGACACTCAAGCCCCTTTCTCTTGAGGATCTCAAGGTTGGCGACACTCATATCGCTTTCGTCAACAACTCTAGTCCCCAACATCTTTGGGTCAACCTTTCCCCTTCCGTCCGTGGCAGGATTTCTGCTATGGAGGCTTCAGATGATTTGTCTCAGCTCAACGATATCGAGGCGAACTTCCCCATTGGTTCAGCCCTGAAGGTTAGAGTCACTCACGTGGATGTCCGCAACAACCGTCTTGACCTTTCAGCTCGTTCGTCTAACTCATCTGATGCTGTCACCTGGAGTGTCCTGAAGCAGAACATGGTCCTTCCTGGACGAGTCACGAAGGTCAACGAACGCCAGGTTCTGGTTAAGCTCAGTGAGGTTGTATCGGGCCCTGTCCATCTCCCTGATATGTCTGACGACTTTGACACCATCAACACCCTCAACCATAAGAAGGGCGATATTATCCGTGTTTCCGTTGTCGAATTGGACTCAAGTAACAAGAGACTCCGACTGTCAATCCGCCCATCTCGTATCATGAGCTCAACCCTCCCGGTCAAGGACAAGGAGATCAGCGATGTTTCTCAGCTCGATGCTGGCGATATTGTCCGAGGTTTCGTGAAGAACGTCTCTGACAAGGGACTCTTTGTCCTCCTTGGTGGACAGGTCACTGCTCTGGTCAAGATCTCCAACCTATCAGACCGTTATTTAAAGGAGTGGAAGGATCATTTCCAAGTTGATCAACTAGTCAAGGGTCGTGTCATCGCTGTTGACAAGCTGATTCGCCACGTCGAGTTGAGCTTGAAGTCTTCTGTGGTTGACGAGGACTACACTCCTCCTACCACTTACAATGACATTCAGAAAGGTCAGGTTGTTACGGGCAAGGTCCGCAAGGTCGAGGACTTTGGTGCTTTTATCTTGGTTGATGGGTCAGATAACGTCAGTGGTCTTTGCCATCGAAGTCAAATGGCTGAGCAGCCCGTAAAGGACGCTACGAAGCTTTACAAGGAAGGAGATGCCGTTAAGGCTCGCGTTCTATCGGTGGACGCTGAGAAGCGACGAGTCACATTCGGATTGAAGCCTTCACTATTCGAGGACGTTGACTCTGATGTGGACAACTCCGACGCCGGTGTCAGTCTTGGTGAGGATGACAGCGATGACGATGATGTCGATATGGATGACGCTAGCGCTATTCTCAAGATTCTCGGTACAGACAACGCCGGAAACTCAGACGATGAAGATGAGGAGGACGAGGATGACGACGAGGACGAGGACGAGGAAGATGAGGATTCAGATGTGGAAATGGAGGACCAGCCAGTCAAGAAGTCCAAGGGTCTCGGTGCAGGCAAGAAATCAGAGTGGTCCGCTGACCCCTTCGATGAGCCCGAGTCAGAGTCAGAGGAACAGGCAAAGGATACTGAGAAGCCTAAGAAGAAGAAGCGAAGCAGGGACGAGGTCCAGATCGACCGAACCGCCGAGCTCGATATCAACGGCCCTCAAACATCTAGTGACTACGAGCGATTACTTCTGGGACAACCTGACTCATCAGAGCTGTGGATCGCTTACCTCGCATTCCAAATGCAAGTTGCTGAGCTTTCCAAGGCACGAGAGGTTGCTGAGCGAGCCATCAAGACCATCAATATCCGTGAAGAGACCGAGAAGCTCAACGTCTGGGTCGCCTATCTCAACTTGGAGGTTGCCTACGGAACCAAGCAGACTGTGGAGGAGGTTTTCAAGCGGGCTTGCCAATACAACGATCAGCAGGAGATTCACGAGCGACTGGCCAGTGTTTACATCCAGTCCGAGAAGCTCAAGGTAAGTTACTCCAAAAGTATTATGAAATTACAGTTACTGATTCATGAATAGGATGCCGAAGCCTTGTTTGAGACAATGGTCAAGAAGTTCGGTGCCAAGTCTCCTAATGTCTGGCTGAACTACGCCCACTTCCTGCACGCCACTCGAAACAAGCCTGACGGAGCTCGTGCTCTACTACCGAGAGCTACCCAGCAACTCGGCAAGACTCATCACACAAACCTTATGACTCGCTTCGCTGCCCTGGAGTTCAGATCTCCCAACGGCGAGCCTGAGCGTGGACGAACTATGTTCGCGGGTCTTCTAGAGGCTTTCCCCAAGAAGGGTGATATCTGGAGTCAGCGTCTCGATCTTGAGCTTGGACTTTCAGAACCTGACCCAGTTATTATTCGCGATGTTTTCAAGGCGCGAACACGCGTTCAAGGCTTGAAGCCCCTACAGGCAGAGAAGTGGTTCAGACGCTGGACCGCCTGGGAGACTGACTCCAAGAAGAAGAGCGAGGCGATGGCAGCGGCTCAGAAATGGGCGGCTGATTTCAAGGTGAAGAAGGAGGCTGCTGCTGCCGCTGCTGAGGAGGCGGATGAGATGGAAGAATAGAGATGTCTTCCATCAAAGTTTCAATTTGGGATACCATAATACACAGGAGCCTTCAAAAGTTACTACCAAGCATAGATCAATTTTAGCAAACAAAGTTACCAACAATGACCGTTTTCTGTGAAACAAGTCCTATGTGAAAGAATGGAATATTGCTTTGAAAAGCATATCACAGTCATCAGCCAAGCCTTAACACGAGATGATATTCCTAGTGAATCGGAATTCGGCAAACGAATGTTGGCGAATGACGATAGAAAGTAGGATGCCGATTGTATAGATGGGGGCCCTAGCAGCAAAACTTGAATAGGTAGTTGTCTCAGGGATTCTATGTAAAAAGCGGCTCTGTGGTACTTGTTTGACCACCATCAACTCACCTTGAGAGAAGTACCTGTACTAAACAAACCCACTCCCGGGCCGGGTCTAAAGTCTCGGCATTGGTAGGCTAATGCGTCATCCTGGGCTGAGCTGAGTTGTGTACATCTGACTTGTCTCAATTGCTGGATCAACTGAGAGTTACCCAATCTAGTTATGAATGTTTCTCCTGAAGCGGAGACTCGAAGGTGCAAGACGTTGATCGCCTCGTATCGAGTAGTATTTGCTAGCAACGTTGCTTCGCTCTGCCTCAGTTCTTATGGAAAACACCGGTACTAGCTAACTATAGTCTGACCGTATGTAGAGGCCCTATGACGTTTGATGCTTAGTAGAAACTAGAAAGAAAAGAATGATTCTAATGCAGCCACATCAAGACTCGCACTCGATTAGGTCTCACTACTTGTTAGTGCCCTTGCAGCTTTTCGATTACGGGATATCCGGGGCATACACACATACTACTACGGCAGTGATCGGCATTTGCAATTGGGGCAACCTATGACGGGTGCCATGATCTGTAAATAGATCTTGACCGTTAGTTGGTCGGCATGGATTGGTTTGTGGAGAAAATTTCCGTTTATGCATTACACTCTCTACATACCTGACATGGCAATGAATGGAGTCCAAGGAATGACATGGATATATCGTAGGATTCTACCCGATATTGAAGGTGACTTGAAATATATATAAAGGGGGTATCCTCACCTCGTCTTCAACTAAATCATTCTCATCATCCTTCAACTCTACAGTACAAACGACTACTACAACTCGACAAACACTTACTTCTCTCACATCAACAACACAACTTAAACAACCATCAACATGCGTTTCTCCGTTGCCGCCGCTTCCACTGCTCTCCTCGCCCTCGCTGAGGCCCGCATCACCGGTATTAAGGTCCCCAAGGAGATCAAGGCCGGTGAGGCCTTCGAGGCCATCGTCGTTCGTGAGAACTACATCCAGAGCGTCTTTGACTCTTCCATTGTCTTCGGCTACTCTCCTGATCCTTACCCCGGCACCATCGGCCAGGTCCTCGACTCTATCCCTCTCGGCAAAGGTAAGTTCACCTTGCATTTCATGACAAACCTTTCAGTTCGCTAACAGATGAAACAGACGAGTCCAACCAGATCGAAGACCTCAAGGTCAAGCTCACTGTCCCCGAGTCCGCTCAGAAGGGCGAGGGTGTCGTCTCCGCTGCTCTCCTCAGCGTTTACGGTGCTTCTGGAAGCCCTACTCTCAGCGAGTACAATGTCACCGTTACCATTGGTGACAAGACCAGCACCGAGTACGGCGAGAGCAGCTAAATTTCTAGCTCCTTTTAGACTTTGATTGCACAACTCACGACCCTCATGTCATTAAACCTTGGACGTGGTGTTGGGAATGGAGCCTGAATCTTTAGACAGTTCCTTGCAATTACCGCTACCTTTTGCATGTTTCTAGTACATATCTTAGTACCTAGCCAGTTACGAAATAGACTTGACCTTTGAACAATTGAATATTGACAACGTTTGTCTCAAACATATACTATTCTTGGTTTTTGTACCTGTGAATCTGCTGACTTCAGAACTAGCTGAATTATAACCCATTGCAACATAATCCTTGTCAAAATGTGAAAATATTATCTAATTTGGCTAGGGTATCACTCTATGTAAAACGACAAACTCAATTCAACCTCCCTAATGCTTGTGCTTATGCTTATGCCCATATCTCTTGCTATGCACTGTCATATCGCCATTGGCGCTCCCCCAAACGCTGTCACTTACTTTGGTCGGGATCTTACGTCCACGAAGCCGTTGGTCAATCAACCACATACCAACGACAAACTCTTGACGTCCCAAAACCCCTTCCCCTTGGCGGTCAACCAGATCCCAAACCTCAGCTAGTTCATCAACTGGTAGACGCGAGCGCTTCCAGATCTCACGAACAACTGTGTTGAGAACACACTCCGAAGAACCTCCGTTCATGGCTTCGCTAGGAGCATTAGGTAGATCGAGTAAAAGTCCGCGATTTGAGGCCCATACTGCCTCGTACCGTTTCCGTTCACGAGGTGTCACCTCTTCTCGCCACTTCTTTCGAGCGCCTTCATGGTGAGCATGCTTTCCCTTGTGAAGTTTCAGACCTTTCTTTTTGTAACGGTCTGTTTCCTCTTCAAGGGGCTTGGGTGGCTGCCGTAGTGTTTGCATCATTCGAGGTGACTTTTGTCGACGTGGCAATGGAGGAGCCAAACTACCTCCTGTATTATGCGGTGTTAGGCGAGCTGATGCGAGTGAACCAGCAACAATGGCACTGGTGAGGGATTCCAGCGGAAGACTTGTGACTGATGAGCTTTTGAAGTGACCGCGTCTGAAATCCCGAGTTGGCGATGGCGGGTTACTACCCGTAAAATGCCGCTTCACGTGATAGACCGGAGGAGACTCCCTCGTGGGCGACCGTACAGGTGACTGCACCGAGGATGCAGAGACGAAAGTATCGTCTGAAGATACTGTAAGAGCCGATGTCGGGCGTGCCTCTGTAGGAGTAGGCGGAGTGGGCCTTGGTCGAGATAATCGAGCCTCTAATTGAGGAGCGGAACGTTTTTGTGTGATGGTAAGTGGCTTATCTTGTAAGACACTCTTGGACTCGACCTTTGGTTTGCTCGTTCCCCTAGGTTGCGGCGGTGTTGGTGGCCGTTGCCTCAGTTCTACCCTAGGTTTGGGGCTGCGTTTTGGGGGATCTGGTGACGGTGGTGATAGAACTTGGGTCGCATGGCGAGTAATAATTTGAGGAGGTGTTTTTGGCCGTAGGGCTGGCTTTGGGGGACGTGATGGCTTAGGTGACAGTACCTCCGGGGCTGGTCTGCTTGGTGTCAGAGGCTCTGGCGTGAAAGGTCGAGGTTTTGGCTTGGGCTTTGGCTTCGGTTTCAAGTCTAGAGAGGATCTATCGTCGGTGCGTGTGATTCTCTCTTCTGAGATATTCCTATCCAGTCCCCTTGCTTTTATGGGAGTTCTCTTTGGAGAGTCACGTTTCACAGGATCACCTGTACGACTTTGCTCAAACATGGAGATAAGTGACCCGGTAGGCGGAATAGACCCCGCGTCGACTATATCACCACTGCTTGACGAACCTCCAATGCTTGTTCTCCTCCGTGGCGTTCGCGCTTTGGGGCTTGGGCTGGCACTTCGACTGGCAGCCAGCGTGGCAGCGATGAAGCTAGCGCTCTTAGGATCTGTCCTTCCAGCGGCTGTACTCGGGTGAAGCTGACCGGGACTGGCGCCCAACTGCTTCAGCCTGGCAGCTATGGAGGCTCCATTCTGACCGTATTGTTCAGCATCGATTGTGCTTCCGCCCGTGCTCTGCGCACCGAGCTTCTTGACGGGGCTTCGTGGACGACCAGCTGACGTTGCCGCGGTCAGCGCACCATTATTTTTCTGCGGCGGCGGCGGCGGAGCTGGTTTTTTGTTATTGTTGAAGGCGAGAGTTGCTCCTCTGAGGGCAGCGGCGGCATCAGAAGAGCCCGTCGTATGGGCAGCGACGGGAGTCATCACCGTCAAGACGACATCGGATGAAGTCGAGGAATGCGATATGAGGTCATTCAGAGGAAGTGAGCGAGGTGAGACGAGGTCGATGATGGTAGGAAAAGTCTTTAGATTTGATTATTTGGAAATAGGGGTTATCGAATGATGGAGAAGAAGAAAAAGATTGAAAGTTGGAGGTTGGAGAAAAGATTATCGATTCGGTCGAGGTCGAGGTCGAGGTTTAACCAACCTCTTCAGATTCTCGCGGCTGCGACGGAAGTTCCAATCATCAGGTCCAGATCCCAGCGTAACCTGTTCCCAGGGACCTCTTTAGCGGGATGTTCCACCCTGTAGCACGCTGGTCTCGGGTCGCTGAGGGCGCTAGACCTGCTCTGAGTTTAGCGGACATTAAACGGTTCATGTCTTAGGTTGAGATGAGAAACCCCTGACTAGGTATTTTTGGAACCACTATCGACTGTGCATGTTACCAAGGAGACGGGACGATTTCCCCCCCTTTTACGATTCGCGAGGCTTATGGATTCTTTGTAGTATTGATTTGATTATTACTCATTCCTTCTTACTGGAGATATCTGTTTATTGTCTGTTTGAGTTTGACATCCATTTTTTGTTGAAGTATCATTCTGCTGACTCAAGTTCCTGGACCAATCAGCTTCAACTATCTATATCTAGGTGTCTACTATGTATCCGCGAAAATCAAGCTATTTGATTGTGGTCTAAACATGACCGCTTCTTTCTGTTATAAGCCAATAAATCTAAGATGATCTTGATCTTGGAAAGAAACGTCTGAAATTGAAAGCTATATGATCAAGCCAGCTACTATGTTGACATGACAATTCATTCTTCTACAACAGGACAAGTGACGTTTGCAGTCTTGTTACCAACCCGGAAAACAATGGATTGTTTAACTGCAGTGGCATATATAGTTTACTTGTCCATACTCAACTATGCGATTCAGTAGTGAGGCAGTCGAAAGGTGATTCGCTATCAACTAAAACCATTTTGCGAGACTAGTTAATGAAGCAGCCTACATCTATGGGAAATTTCCTCCTGGAACCTTACTTACTACATAGTATCTATCTAAATCACAGTTAATATCAACCTTGTTCTCAATAAGGTATGTATACAGTCAACAGCGCTGCATCTGCACCGAATATGGAAACTCTACCGACCTTGTGACGTTGAAACATGATCCTTCGATGCATGGAAATATACGACAAATCATGTTAGGTAGTTTGTGGGTATTAACAGTAAGCTAGTCCAAGACAAGAGACATCATCTGCACAAGTAAGCACTTAGAACTCCTTTGACGTTTATCAACCAATCCTTCTCCTTCAACTGTCGCACAATCAATGCGGAGCCTCCCTTTTCCGTACTGAATGGCCGCCTTATTTCCCACCGCTCCTCTCACCAGCATCCATCTCGTGCACTTGCGCCGCACTCTCATTAGGAGCTTCCACCAGGATTTGGGGTGATTGATTTGGGGCAACATCGGTCGGTTTCCAGGCTGGAGGAGATTGTGATACTGTACTCCATCGTTGCTGCTGCTCGGGCGTCATTCCGTAGGGCACTTGAGGTTGGAGAGAGTTCTGGTCGGCCATCTCTACTGGTGTTTGCTGTTGTTTCTTCTTGTTGCTTCTGCGGCGGATGAACAATATGGCCAGCCCCAGAGCAGCGAGTCCAACAACTCCACCAACAACTCCGCCTGCGATGGCACCTACGTTGTTTTTGCTTCCCCCGCCTCCCTCCTCCTGAGACTCATCCGTGTTGGTTGCAGTTGCTCCTGTCGAGGTTGATTCGTCCGAGGTCTCTGTGCCCGATCCCTCTGTGCTCAACGCCTCCGTGGTCGATGCTTCTGTGGTCGATGCAGTGGCCGCGGCTGGGTAGACATTAACTTCCAAAATTGATTCTGACAAGTCGTCAAACCCAGAAAAAAGCGCGGCATTGATATAGCCAGATGTTGAAGCGCAAACATGACCTGTCATGTTGTTCGGATAGTAAAGGGTATAGCATTCAGATAGAGGAGTATCAGTGCTGCTCGCAATCTGTGTGAGCCATCTGGGCAACGTCCCTCAGAGATAGGTAGCTCACCACTTTCGAATGTTTGTGTTTCTTCTGCAGTACTCATCACATTTGTCCGTGTTCAAGGCATCGGATCTACCAATGCAAGTCGTCCTAATACCTCTGGCGCCGCAAAAGGCAACATTGAACTTCTTCGTCTCATACAAGCAACTGGAGCTCGAGGCACATGTGACGTACGCAGTATGGTAACCGCAAGTGTTGTTCGCAGCGACAGCTACGGTAAGGGTTTCGGTGATTGGGCCTTCTGCGCGTTCGTAGATGTGTTCAAGATGTTGGATTCGTGACGGTAAAGTTGGCTCGGGAGCTTGAGATTGTGCGACTAGGGCACTTGTGAGGTGAAAGCGACAAGATACAAGAGCCGCCGAGGCCAGTCCTCTGATAGTGAAACCCATCTCTGTAGCCGACACTCGAAACCGCAGACGAAAAATGGTGAGAAAAAGGAAGAACGACCCGAGAAAGATACTTGGGAGTTATCGTTCAACAGGAGCGAGCTTGTTTTTTCAGCCCCCAAACTATTCAGTCTCTTATATTACCCAGTAAGTAGCCACCAAGGGCTCAGCCTGTCTTGGCACGATGTAAGGCTTTCCCCGGTTGAAGGATCGAAGGCTACATAAGTACTTGTAACTGTTACTACCATCAATACCTAATCCGGTATGCAGTCCGGTGTGCTCAGCCCTAGATCCAACTCAGTGCCAAGACTTGTCCTCAAGATGATTCTCGAGGATAGGGTTCTAGGAAGATAATCAAGTTAGAAAGAAGAGTACATTATTGAAGCACCTTAAATTGCATATGAGCATAGGCTTATCTGGTGATCGTTTCGAATAATTATGGGTACATATCAACGTGGTAGGCCTTTCACGGTGACCAAATCGACTCAAACAACTGTTCCCTGCTGCTATCTCCGCCGCGTTTGGTTGCTAGTATAGAGCATAGTTTTACATAGTCTTTCAAAACTCCGCGATACGTTTGCCAGCTGGGCTAGGAAATGCATACGGATATATATTCAAGTCTAAGTTGAGCTACGTAGTCACAGGACCTGGTTCAATCTAGAGAAATCGCAACCACATGACTCCCCCGAAGTGGTTCTCGAAAACGATGGTGTGTCTGGTAACCTTTGGGCGTGGGTAATCAGGTCTGAAATCTCGCGGTACCCAAATGATTTTCTTGTCGCCACACATAATCCAGCAATTATCAGAGTAACCATAAGAGTAATCATCTGAGCAGCCATCAGAGTTTTGTAGGTTGTTCGTGATACGACAGCGATAGTCCCCAAATTCACTGGAACTCGTGTTCATCAATCGCCCATTCCATAGACCCAAAACACCGTATTCAGTGGGGACTCTCTTATATCCTCTCATATCTAAAACACCGTATTGTGTGTAGACCTTCGGACCAGTCAACACAGGCTCCAATAAGTCGGTAGTAACTCGCGTCAAACAACTCCCAGTTTTCGCATCCAGTATAATATATCCTCTTATCCCAATCAGATACCGAACAACAAGTTGAAGACCGTCATCTGACAGACCAAGGTCAAAAGATAGTAGGACCGTGTCTGAAAAGGGTTGTGGCAACTTGAAAGTTCGTATAAGCACCCCATTATGGATATCATAAACCTCAATACCGTTTTCTGGATGTGACAGGAAGAACTCGGGACTCGACAACGAGAAAACAAAAGGTCGGGCGTTTTCAGAAAGTCCCGGACGTCCTTGGGCCTGTGCTCTTAAGACGTAGGGTTTAGGTGATCTCGATAGCAAGTCCCAAATACCGATCTCGCTGTCCGATGTACAGATTGCCACCAGATGAAAGTCTGGATGAGAAAAGCATACTCGTCGAGTGATTGCGAACTCCACGCCCAAGATAGGAATCTCCATGGCTATCTCATCCTTTAACGTATCCCAAAGGTGAATGGGACCATTATCAAACTATGTCCAAGCAAACCACCGGAAATCTCCTGAGAAGTGGACAGAGGGTGAACCGCGTGTCTTATGTGATTTTATAAGTGACCCCGATTGAGTGTCCCAAATGCTTATCGTGTACCCTGCAGCGACTGCAAACTGGCATCCATTACTGGATACGAGGTAGTCTCGCACGAGATGACACTGGTCGTCGTCTCTATCGGACTTCGCAAGCAGCTCAGCATCCCAGATATCAATACTAGATCTTGTAACATCTGCAATCTGTGATTCATCGGCGGAAAAGCAGAAACGAGAACGCCACTGGAATGTCGTGCGCCAATATTGCCACTCCTGGTAAAGATAGGGGCATCCGCGGAAATCTCGAGCCCCATTGCTTTCGTGTCAACGTACAAATCTTTGTCACTTTCCAGGTCATGAATGGTGACTCGATCAATCTCTGAAACGGCAAATTTGTTGCCATCGTGTGAAAAGGCCATGGGAAGTCGTTTATCGCCGATTTCGACCAAATTCAGGTGAAGATATTTCCGAATCATGTGGTTGTCGTCAAGGTTCCAAATTTCTATCGTGTCCTTTTCGAGAGTGGCCAAAAGTGTGCCCTCCCGCCCAAACACGTTAGTTATTGACCTAGAATAGCTTCTTATATCGCATCGTTTGGAGAACATGTCTTGGTCCAAATTCCACATCCCAATGCATCCATGGCATGCCAAGAGCAGAGTAGACCCGTTGCTTGTAAATGTTAATGCGATCTCCCCACCGTAATATCTCCATGACCTGGGAAACCAATCAGTTTTAATATCGAGTGTTTTCAAAATGCGCTCTTGCTTCAGGTCCCAGACTGCAAGTTCGCCGTCACTCGACAAACAAGCAAGCCGTGTGCAGTCAGTCGAGTACACACCCAGTTTAGCATCGTTATAGTGACCGATTAACTGAACAGGCGCTTCATTGTCTGTCCTCTGGATGATCAAAATATCACGGAACCAAGAACAAATTAAGATGCCATCCTCTATTGGTGTCATATAGGGTTCCAACGAGGAGAGGGAAAAGGTCTGGATACGTGGGCTCCAGTATCGTGATAGATTCAAACTCGATGTGCTCCACTTATACACTTCGTCCTGGGCATCATTTCGTTTCTTTGACATACTCTCCAGGAAGATTCCAGGACAGAACGTCAGGCCTGAGGCGTATACTTGCAGCGGAGCTGCTTCAATACCAAACCTCAAATAGCACATCATTCGAACAATGTTGTTTATCAAGTCATGAACGCCGGTCTATAACCAATCGGTCCCAGTTGAGTTTTCTGCTGGATTTAAACAAGATCGCACATACTTACAGCTGTCGCTAGTCTTTGGAGTCTGTGCATCGCTCGCAGCGCATGAGGCAACACTTGCAGTAAGCATATGGCCTCAATCCAGTTTAGACCCTTTTCTTTTAGAAAGAGTTCTAACAAGCTTCCGGGTCCCAGGGCTGTTCTCAGACTGTCTAGACCAGAGTCGCACAGATGAGAGGCCCAGTAGATGCTACAGTATCTGATTGGAGCTAATGGATCTGGCTGAGGGATTTCCACTTCTTTGATGGGGAATCCTGGATAATCGAGGGAATAGATATTTCGCCGAAGGTGCAGGTCAAGAGCCATCAAGCATCTCTCAAACATATGGCAGTGTTGAAAATGTCTGTCGAAACTGAGCTCTCCAAGTGCTTCTGCGACGAGATAGTCTTTTGCTGATTGATGTATGAAATAGACGATATCGTCTTTTAGGATAAGAAACGATCCTGCACTTCGAATAATTTGCTGCAGTGTGTGTTTGTCGAATGGTGTGTCGTTGCACGGCTGCCAGAGAGATAATAATTCGTCGATCGTCAGAGGTCGGTATGCAGTGAGCGCTAGTTTCAAGACTTGCTTGCAGTCTTCCATACAGCATGAATTAAGGGTGTATTCCAACATCCGCCGATATATGTTATCAAGGCCTGCTGGAGATTCGTTGAGTTTACTGAGGATTTTCCAGGCTGGCAACTTTGGGTCTTCGATGATTTGACAAACCAAAGCTACCCAAAGAAAGGTTTCGTTGCACTTGGACTCCATGTATTACTGGATGGATAGCCTTTTATCAGTGTTCAATCCTCTGCGTTTCGCAAGACTGAGCACTTTGTAGTTGATAAAGCAATTGACGGCTTGGGAGATGCTGCCTTCATTCAGCTCTAGGCGCAAGACCAGCTTCTGCGCCGCGTCATGAAGTACGTCTATCTCGGGCCAGTTTCTACTGGAGACGATCCATCTGACTTTATGCTGGGAAAGGTCGACAAGCAAATCCAGCAGCAAATGAAGATCCGTGACGCATTCATCTAGGGCATCGATAACCAACACGGCCTCTCTTAGCGCAGAGTCTGCCAAGATGGCGTGCAGAATGCGAGAGAGGGCAGTAAAAGCATTGCAGTCCTCCAAGAGCTGTTTGCCAGCGTGCTCATACTCTTTCCATACATGCATCAGCAGTGACTCTTGGTTCTTGGCAAGCATATATATGAGCCCACGAAGGACGGCCGTAGCGTTGTTGATTCGACTGTCGGTCTCTTGGCAGAAGAAGTATGCGGCTTGGCCAAAGTTTGCTGGTTCGGTGGCTAACTTGTCGATGATACCTGCTAAAAGCATCGTCTTCCCCTTTCCCGGATCACCTTTGATCCAAAGGAATCGTGAATCAGATTCGGACTTCTTCCATTATTTAAAGTCTTCGTTTTCGAAAATTCAGCAATAAGACTCTGCGCAAGTCGCCTTTGGAGTGCCGTCTCTGAAGTTATTTTCAGCGATTGTTCGATGATCAGACATCCTTAATCGATATCTCAGGAACCTCCGATCTTCTCACTGGTGATGATAGAAGCAAGATGCAGGTCAGGCTTATAACTAGGTTGAAACGAGAGCCTGGTGGCTGCAGTCACGGGGTCGTCATAGCCGCCAGCCTGATCCCTCAGCCCCCTTGCATTACCAGCCTAGGTATGTATCTTAGTCCTCTTTATTATCAACATTAGATTCAATCATCACCAAGATTTATAACTCATGGTAAGAAGACCCGTCAATCAGCCCTTTGATGCAGCTGCTTATAAATACTATCAATAGGCTTCAGGTGTTGAAGTAGCCGGTAGTGTGGTATCACTTATAGATGCTGCCCTCAGAATAGTTCAAGAAGCCCGTAAGGCACGTCACAGGGTGTTAGGAATCCCTACAACACTGGATAATGTCTCCAAGCAGCTGGACAGCATCGAAAAATCTTTGACTCTTGTGCGAGAGGAGAGAAATCTACAGAACCTTGCCATCGAGCAACAACTTCAGACTATAAGCCAAGTTGCCGACGAGCTTAAGCAATTCTACGATGGGCTTTCTCTCGTCCAACAGAGAAGTTCCACCTCCAAATTCATCCGCTCTTTGAGGGTGGGTGATCGCGAAGAGAAGGGTCTAGAGGCAATCCTCAAGCGACTCGACACAGCCAAGGGTGATCTCATCATACGTATCCTTGTTGCACATGTTGGCGTAGTCGGAAACTTACAGGATGGCATGCGAGTTGCATACAACGAACTTGCAGAGACAAACGCGAACGTAAAGCATGTCTTGGGCGTCAATATGGTCCTTTGGGAACGGATCGAGAATCGTGATCGTGCATCAGGTCAGTATAGCATAGCATGTTCGATATGCGGAAACGTCTCTAACTATGAACAGACGGAACAGTCCCTATTTTCCCTGTCGACCTCGAATCCCTTGAAGCACCTCGCTTCAACACATCCGCTCAAGCAGTACAAAACTCGATATATGGTAATAAAGGCGTTAGCTATGTTATGACTGGAAACGTTGGAGTGGAGTCCAGCTATCGAGCTGCACCGCGGACAAATGCAATTACCAACAATGACTTTGGCCAAGATGGAAAGGTCATGACAGGAGATATGGGTGGTTCTGCTGCTGAATCGTTCAACCAGAACTTTTGGAAATGAAAGAAAGAGTTGGATGCTTTTAACGACTTTCGTGTCGTCAGACGGCCTTGCTTTGCCAGATTGTGGTCATCCTTCTTGCCTGTTGTCAACATCATACTATCTTTGATATCAATCCGATTCACTTTCTTTATCGTTTTGTAAATTATTAGTTGCTGGAATCAAGTTTTGATGTTTCTTTCTCTTTTTATCTTCTACTTTTGTTCGGTCTTAATTTAGACACTTATGACTAGTTCTTTTCACGGTCTTCCTTCAGAGAAACAATACGGTTAAGCACAATCTTGTCATCTGTGCTATCCGAGTCCATGGCCTGTTTGATCATTAGTTTTCGTCCAAATAGACGGGCGACATATACTTACAAAGTAGGCGACACGCATAGCCTGGAATCGAACACTCTCAGGACCGCTAGCTTCGTTGGTCTCACCAGCTGTCACAGGCCAAGGAGCGCGCTGGCGCACCTCCTTGAAGCCCTCCTCAACAAGAGCCTCGGGGTAGACAACCTCACTGTTGGGGTTGATGTCGTTCAAGAAACCACCCTCAACAGCGGTAGGGTCGTCAGACTTGAACAGAGGGCTGTGCACACGGGCTTCCAATTTGATGGAGCCCTCGGGCACCCACTGGATGTAGGTCTTTGGCTTGCTCTCCTTGTCGAAAACAGCCTTGATGCTAGTGACCTTGCCTGACTCGTCCTTCTCGAACGAAGTAGCCTTAATGGGGTGAGGGGCGTTGAGAAGACCGACAGTCTTACCAGGGGCAAGTCGGAAGTAGCCCTTGATATCCTCCTCGCGGAAATCGGACCGGTCGATGTAGACAGTCTTGGTAAATCGGACCTTGTGAGTACCAAACTTAGGGTCCTTGGGGGAGTAAGGAACCTCCAATTCTTCGGTTTCGTCGTGATCCTCAATAGTCACGGGAACGGGGTCCAGGACAAGCATAAGTCGTGGCACAGTGTTCTCGAGGTAACGGCGGACAGTCTGCTCGAATCGTGCAATCTGGATGATTGTCTTGGCTGTAGTGACACCGAGCTCGTTGATGAAAGCCAAAAGAGCGCCAGGGGGGATGCCACGACGCTTGATGGCGATCAGTGTGTACAGACGAGGGTCATCCCAAGCTCGAACATATCCGCCCTCGACAAGCTTCTTGAGGGCTCGCTTACTCATGATGGTTCCGCTAACATTGAGTCGGCCTAGAAGCTATCAGCAATTCGTACTCACACATCTACAACCTTTTCTCACCAAACTCTCGCTGCATTGGCTCGTAGACCTCGAGAGACTTGTTCAACCACTCATAACTTTCACGAGATAGAATAAATTCGGTAGTACACAGACTGTGTGTGATACCCTCGAAACTATCGCAAAGACAGTGTGTGAAATCGTAGGTGGGGAAAATCTTCCACTCGGGAGCTCGGTGGTGAGTCTTCTGGTTCTTAGGTATACGGTAGGCCGCAAGATCCCACATCTGGGGGTTGCCGTTTGTGATGTCCTGCTTCATGCGGAGGAAAGCAGTCTGGGGCGCGTATTTGCCGTCGTGCATATCCTGGAACTTCTGGAGGTTTGTCTCGACATCCTGCTCGGCGTGGGCGCAACGGTATCGGGGTCCTTCCTTTCCTTCCTTTCCACCACGCTGAAGCTTGATTTCGGCCTCGTTACAGTGGCAGACGTATGCCTTTTTCTTCTTGATCAGCTCCTTGGCGAGATCGAAGAGTTTCTGGAAGTTGTCGCTGGAGTGTGTGATGGCGCTAGGCTCGAATCCTGTAGACAACCAAGATTAGTCAAGGTTGATTCGGGTGTCGTAGATATCGCGATTCGCACCAAGCCACCTGATGATCTTCAGGATCCATTCGAAGTAAATCTCCTCCTCTTCGTCGGGGTTCGTGTCATCGAATCTTTTTATTCATTAGCTATGGTTTTAGCGCTCGACAACAAGATCATACCGAAGGATCTACTACAGATTAGCATCTTTTTGAATTCTAGCTGGCGCAAGAAAGCTTACCGTCTTGCCACCGTGGTAGCGAGCAAATCCAAAGTCAATGGCAATAGCCTTGGCGTGGCCCAAGTGAAGGTATCCGTTTGGCTCGGGAGGGAATCGGGTGACAACGGGCTTCACAGGTCTCTCCTTGTAAACATCGGCAAGGAAGCCCTGCTTGAACATGGCATCAGGGTCAAGCTGAGTAGGCTCCTGAGCCTTGGGCTTGGGCGCAGCAGGCTTGGGGTTCGCCTCCTGGTTCTTTGCCTTCTCTTCGCGCGAGGCCTGGGCAGCAGCCTTCTTGGCTCGCTTCTGGGTTCGCTTCTTCAGCTCATTGCGCGTGACCTGCTCGCCCGTCACCTCGTCAAGCACGAGCTTGACAGTGCCCTCGGTGACCTCAGCGACAGGGTCGGACATAATGGGAGTCGGTATAGTATCGATATCGGTTCGGTTCGATAGCTGTCTTCGTCAAAGTAGAGAAAATGCTTAGCTTTGTTCAATGTTTGAAGCTGATAGTGGGGTAATTTTTTTGGCGGTGGGAAGTTATCGAGAGATGTTGGTGGGGGAGGGGCGGAGGGTTTGCAATTGGACAGCATTGAGTCATAAGGGGAATGATAAAGATAAGGAACAAAGAGAAGACACAATGCTTGCGTATTAATACTCGTTAGCCTTGAGGAATCAATTACCCGCATTGTCTCATCTATTAGATGGTACATTTAGCTAGATTTCAAACAAGTTGTTGTGAATCAGAAGTTACCGTCATTCCTCAAGTAAACAGTCTACCCTATACATAACTGAGATGCTTTGAGATGTTAGGTATCAATTCTCTTCCTCACGTCAGACTATACTTGGTAGCACTTGCAGTTTCCTGGCTGGTGTTCTACTGTTAATGGTAGGGTAATTTCTTCAATGTTCATCGTTGTTGACACATTAGCGATTGACTTTTATCCATAATGTGACACTGCAGAGCCACCTTCTCAATACCCATGTTTCTTATCGATTCAAGACTTGAGATAGTGACAAAACCGGTGATATTTACAAGGTATCTTCCTTTTATAACCACCAAAGCTTCACGAATTACTCATATCTTCTGAAAAATTGCGGAGACCGACTCTGTACTCACAACAGGCCAAAAACCGCAAGGACTTGTAGCCAAACCCAAACCAGAATTCGTTATCTCCAGAGAAGAAAGCTTGGCCTGCGAATTATGATAGATCATATGAAGATTCCTACGAAGAAGTGTCATACCATGGACTGTTCATGCTTTGCGGGGGACGGTCGCAGCGACACGAGCTCACTAGGATCTGTCGCTGGAACCCATGTTATAAAAGAACCTCACCACTGGACTCACGAAGCGCTACCATGATATCTCGAGTGTGACGAGAAGCTGCCGGTAAGCAGAATTGAGTGGGGGTCACTACCTGCAAAGTAGAATGAAACTCCAAGATGATTAGAGTCTCGGATGTTCTTATTACCAGGTTTTATTCTGCAAGGGAAACTGTTGGCCAAGAGTTTCCGACTTCCGAAGTCCCCGTGCCAGTCAACCATCGTCATTTCAACGGCAATGTCGTGATATGGCTGACAGCGGTTGCAAGGGTTTTTAACCCACATAGTGCTTGATGGAGGGTGGCTTTGAAGGTGGTCTAGACTCTATTGAGTTGCCTAAATCAATCTCCCCGAAGATTTGGTGTGGCGCGAATCCACCTGCTGCTACACCTTGTCAGCGATTGCAGAGTGACGGACCCTCGCACGCCATCGCCAGGTCGCTCGCTGCGAGCAAGGGCATGGAAGGCAGGTGAATAGATAGCCTGCCTACAGAACTTCCAACAGTAATCGCAATCATGGGAGACCATCACTCAAGCCCTGGTAAAAAGACCTCTCTCAGTCTTGCCGATAGTGAGAGTCTTTCTAGTGTCAACATCAACCGCAACAATATGGGCTGTCGAGTTTGCCGTGCAAGAAAGGTGAGTTAATGTCTTTTGTTTTTACAAATCAACAAACAAATTACTCACAAAACCCACAGGTCAAATGCGATGGCCGACCAAACGGCTGTCGCAATTGCGAACGTCTTCAACTCGAGTGTGCTGATGACGACGGCTCAAAATCGGGCAGTCGGCGTGGCTCAGTTCCTGTTTCTCTGAGAAAAATCCGGACTTACCGGTCTTGTACGAGCTGTCGTGTTTCAAAGACCAAATGCGACGGCGACCGGCCGAGATGTTCGCGATGCTGCGCCCGTAATCTGGAGTGCCAGTACGACGGAGGCTCGGCTCCTCGCTGGGCGCGCAACCTCAGCAAGGCACCAACCGTGGGCTCAAATGAGGAAGAATTAGAGTCTTCTTTGGATGCATCTTCAGTTACTGGAGATAGCTTCAGGTCGCCCAGTCTCCTTCAATCGCGAGACACTGATGCAGCGGCATCTCATCGTTCCGACACACGAGCCACCAGTGCTGTTGACCCTCCCATAGATTTTTCAGACGACACTGAATTGTCCATTTATTCTTGGTGAGTGTCATGTGTAATCCGGATATTCCAAGTCGTCACTGACTCGTACTCCTAGGCTTGTGTCCTCAGACCTTCCATCTCCAAACAATATCCGCACCGTAGTTGACCACTACTTTGCAAATATTCACCCTCTTCGATGCTTTGCCTTTGTACATAGACCGTCATTTACTCGGCAGCTAGACAAGGGTTTTGAGTCCGAGGATGAAAGAGCATTGCTACACATCATTTGCGCCCAAGGCGCCAAGTATGTTGTCCCGACCCCAGGGAATGAGAAATTACAGCTAACGACCTAGATTCTATGCTCTGTCTGTCAATGTAGAAGATCATGATGCCAAGGCAGGCTTGATAAGAGCTGCGGGTAATAGTTGGGCGCAAAAGGCCGAGCTGCTAGTTCTCACCAATTTTGGCAAGATTTCAGTTCAGAGACTCATGGTAGGTTCCAACGCAGCGTTCAGAATTGACAATTGACTGACTGCGATCAGACGTGTATCTTGCTTTACGATTTTCACTTTAGACTAGGTGAATACACTCAAGCTCTGATGCTGAGTGGTCTCGCTGTACGAATGGCACACGCATTGCAGCTCAACGTCGAGTTCTCGCCTGACGTTCTTTGCGCAGAGGCAAACGAGTCCTCCCCACCTGCTGTCGAGAAGGAGAGCCGTCGAAGACTCATGTGGGCTTGCTACATTCTGGACGCGTGGACCGGTAGTGGTGTTGACCAATTGACGCTCCTTCGCGAAGCCGACATCAAGATCCAGTTGCCGTGCAATGAGCGTAACTTCAGACTCCGAATTCCATGTGTGACTGAGACTCTTGGTGTAGGACACGTTCTGCAATTCCTACCTCCCGCTATCGTTCCACGGAGACCGGCTGCCAACATGGGCATCATGGCTTACTACATCCGAATCGTCACTCTCTGGAAACGAGTAGTCAGGTTTGTACCGCACACCCCCTTGATAAGAATTATATATCTAATTGGAAAATAGATATGTCAAGCATCTAAACACGAGTCCACCTCCATGGCTTCCTGAGTCCGACTTTGCCGCCCTGGACGCTGACCTGCGAGCATGGGGTCGACACCTCCCAGAGTTTATCTCATACTCTACTGATACCATCTACGCTCGCCTTGAGTCTGATCAGCTCGGTTCACTTGTACTGCTTCACTGCACATATCACCACAACCTTCTGGACCTTTACAGAATCTCTATGCCAGAACTTTTCAAGCTAATCAAACCTTTTTACTTCCCACCCAACCAAGAGGAATTCTTGCAGTCGTTGCAAGCTGACTGCTTTTATCACGCACAGCAGATCGCTACCATCTTGGCAGAAGCGGTACAACATGGTGCACGATATCTGGCCGATAGCTTGCTACCATGCTTTGCATATGACAGCAGTCGAGTGATGTTGTACTACATTGCAAGACTACTTGATCTAAGTAGACCCGATGCTGAGACCATAGTTGTGGATGCAATCAATGCTGTAGAAAGCAACAGCAAAATCCTGCGGACAATGGCTGCCCTGTTCCCGCTTGCTGATTCTCTTGTACGTGGAATAATTCCTGGGAAATATGGCTCGCTGACAATAACGACAGGCAACTACGACGGAGCGATGGCTAGCCAAGATTCGCAAAACATTTGCACAAGACGAGCATATGAGCGATCGTCCTATGCAAGGCGATGAGGAGAGGTATGCTTGGATTAATTTCTCATAAAAGGGATCGCTAACAACGTAACCCAGTTCGCCTATTCTTTCTGGAAGTCCGATCATCGGCAGTCCTGATGAGGCTCTGGGAGCGCTTGGCTTAGCACGTCTAGCTCAAAGTGAAAGTAGTGATATCAAGCCCATGAACCGGGACGCCTGGAACAAGACTGGAAATGTAAGTCCGCCTTCTAGCAAGATAGGAACCGGATCCGTCTCTGGGCGCCCGCCAAATAGCCAACCCGAGGAGACACCTGCGCGGTCCAAACTGCAACATGAACAACCGGTGTCTCAACGGACACCTCCAGGAGCCACGACTTCTCGCATGGATCATCAGGCAGTCGATCTAAGCGACCTTCAGAATTACTTATCTTGGGATATGTATGGCATCATGGAGATGAGCGAAAAAGGTCTCAAGGCGGGTATAGAAGGGAATGGGATGCCATCATGGAGCGCAATGTGATCGGAAGATCTTTGAACAAAGTTTCCGGAGACATTGATAAGACTCACTATCCGAAAACATCTCTCTGAACACGGAACTTGAGCCTAGGTCGATGAGACTGGGTTGACGAGGTAATTCGGGTCATGACGGGGCTGGGGAACATCGCCAAGTGATCACCGCCACGAAGTTAAAGTGCTAATGACGGAGATGAGAGACTCCCCGACAAAACGAAGGACACCGCCATACTTCTTTAGCTTCAACGTTCCAAGCGACAACTTCAAGGTGGTGTGGTGCACGGCCTCGACAACGGCCACCCCGACGACACCTCCAAACTCCAAGCACTGGCATTTTTTTGACAGCAAGCGAGCTTGGACTCAACATCGACAACATGACTTGCATCAGTTATGCTATGCACCAATGCACCATCCGATACTTTATCATCAACCCTTTGTCCGTAGAATCTATGAGTTTTAACTTCGGGAGGCTGGGTGGCCACTATACGAGACAGTATGCATATGCAGGCTTGGGCTCGAGATGCCGCATCGGACTTGAGACATCACGAAGATAATGACCCTCTCGTATCGTTTGCGTCTCTGAAGTGCATTAGTTTATTAGGTGTGCTGCAGTCTGCAACAGGGGGCAAGGCTGCTAGTCTGACACGATCATGGCACCTATTCAGACAGACGTGCTTCAGTATCAACAAACCAGTCTGTGGCATAATATAGGCGAGATTGATCGAATGGCGGTGAAAGAAAATGCAATTACAGGAAGCGATTGATTTACAAGATATCTTTAATTACTTTTGGGCAGCTCAGCAGTGCGGAGAGTTTAATTACGACAGGTAGCATTGATCACCGATGGGCCACGCAGGGAGCAGCATACAGATAGTTAGCTCCAATTTAGCTTGTACAAACAAGAAAAGCAAAATATGACGATGCCGAGTGACAACCAGACTGATACTACCGAGAGGTCCTGGGAGCTTGGGCCTCAGGAATCACTTGTCCCTCTCGGAAATCGGCTGCGATAGAGTGTTTATTGGAAAGGACCTCGGCGATGCGATGCGATGCGATTAGATGAGACGAGGGGTAGCTATGGCAATCCCAGGGGGGACCGTTGTTTTGTTGCCTTGTTTACACCCCTGTGAAGTTGGTGAGTCTGGTGAGAATAAGATAGAATCAAGATAAGCGTAGGTAAAAGCAAGTTACAGTTTCTGCAGCCCAGCTGCAGGTTTGCGGTCTCTCGCCAATGGGGACCAGGATTCCAAAGGCATTGTTTACAAGAATGCCATTTCTAACATGATGGAAACCGGGTAACTATGTGCACATGCTTTTTTTTCTTCCCGTCAAAGTGGGGAGAGCAAAAAAACAAAAGTCTGCTTGCGGCTCAGCAATTTAATTAACTTTAGCTTAAGTGGTTTAGTTTCTTCCTCCCTTACAGTGATACAGAGATGACTGGTTTGTTTTGATACCGCTTGCGGAGTCTTGATTCGCTTATCCTAGCCCTTCTGCGCATGCAAGTCAACGAATCTGACGATCCAGCCAGCCAACTCAGCCTACTACTGTATGCAAGGAGCTGGAGCAGAGATGCCAAACACTCTTGCTTGCTTACACATTTTCGGACTATTGCTGCGGGTTCATGCTTGTACTATAACTTATACCTGGCAAACTACGAATAATCAGGTTAGATTTGCGATGGGAAAGCGACGGGGTTAAAAACAAGGAACTTATTTTGTTGATCGATCACGGAGGATTGCCCGGCTATATTGCTATACTTAGCTGAGCTATATACTTATACCTATACCTACCTGACAATTAAACGAATACTCGATTACACGTAATAATTTATTAATTGTTTCATCATTCAATCGCAAGGCGAAAAGGCGGAAGTGAGACCGAAAAGAAATCCCTTTCTTTTTTCCAGGTTCGTCCATTGTGGACGGGCCAAATGCTGTCCATAGAAAGGGAGACGATTCCAGGGTGTGAAGATATGCCCACTTTAGGCCAATCATAAGCCTTAATAATTGGATCGCGGTTACAACAGCTGATCAATAGCGCTCCGACCAAGCCTTCAGTGGCCTCAAAGCTCTGGGACATCCCTGCCAAAAGCAACCTACAGCGGGGTAATTGCACTGAAACACTGGGCCTCTCCAAATACGCCCGCCAATTAAACCCTGGGGAAACGTTGCTCTAGCAACTCAACTTCCCATCGTTTACATCCTCCGATGCTCCTTCGTGAAGAATACTTTTGTAGTTGAGGCCCATCAGTTTCATTGCATTCACTCTCTCATCTCGTCTCAGCCGCACTCACGTCTGGTCTTTCATTCATTTTTTTTCTTCGTCTCCTCAACTCCAGACCATTTCCCATCACGAGTTTGCTTGCGTTGCATGGCATTTACCATTTACAGCTTCGCATTGCGCATATGACGCTATTTCCACCTCGACGACTTCACTGCTCAATGACCGCTTGGGAGAGAAAGTAAACACCCACACTAGAGACCCGACTGCATATTACCGAGACCACGATTTACGCCCACGCCTTATCAAAATACACCCTGCATACGTTTTTTCCTTTGCGCATTCGTCCACAAGCTAGCACTCTTCCTTCTTTCTTTGCTTGTCTCTAGCATTGTTATCCGATCATCCCCCGCCCCCTCTTCAGTGACGGCTTTCACGACTTGGACACGATGGTGGACACAAGCTATCTTGCGCAGCAAGTCAACAACAGTATTGGCCAGCTTCACGGTCTCTTCGATGAGATCGGTGTTCCTGATCATGAGCGCGAAGCTCGTGAGTCCGAGGTATGTTGCCTTTGGTTTGCGACACGAATGTCGACGGGTTACTAACTTGCGCAGCTATTCTCAGCACTATCCGAGGCCCTCAACAGCCAAGTGCGACTCGTCAACTCAGAAAAGAAAGAAATGGTCGACGAAGCAAAAAAGATTATCACCATCATCCATCAGATGGAGGCCTCTCTCGACGACCAAAATCGACGTCGTTCCAACGAGGATGACGAACTCACCATCACCTATCCGTTATCCCGGTGCCTTCAACAACTAAAGGAGAAGCACGCCCAGATCAGCCGCATCCACAAGGAGCGTTACGAACAAGTCAAGAGTGCGTCTACATCACAACGTCTCAACGTTCTATATACTGACTCCACACAGAACTCGTAGTGGCACTTGAGTCCTACTCATCACACCTTGAACCTACTTTCGTCCAGATTCCATTACCCCCTACAGGCCCAAACCAGTCCATCCCTGCCAACTTTGACCTTTCTTCCACTTATGTTGACAAGCTCGACAGTGAGTTCACACGAGTTTATGAAGAGTATTCTCGTCGTATTGCCACAGTTCAGGCGCTTGCCGACCAAACGATTGGACTTTGGGCCGAGCTTGGTATCCCTCAAGCACAACAAGATGCCGCTATCGTCAAGTACTACCGCGATGCTCCCGAGCAACTTGGTCTGCATGAGGAAGACATCAACCGACTCCGCGCCAAGCGTGACAGACTCTCAGATGAGAAGAAGAACAGGGAAAAGAAGCTTAACCAACTCAGGGCTGCCGTTGAAGCCCTCTGGGTCAAACTCGGCGTCGATGAGGGCGAGACCAAGCCATTCCTTAACGCGAACCGTGGTTGTGGTGTTCGACAGATCAACGAGTTTGAAGACGAGCTTGCCCGCTTGAACGAGCTCAAACGTCAGAACCTCCACCTCTTCGTCGAAGACACCCGCATCAAGCTTCAAGAACTCTGGGATGCGCTCTACTTCAGCGAAGATGAAATGCTCGAGTTCACCCCTGCCTTTTCCGATGTGTACAGTGATGCTCTCCTGGAGGCTCATGAGCGTGAGGTCGCCCGCCTTGAAGCTCTCAAGGAACAGCGCGCCCCCACGTTGGCTTTGATCGACAGACACAAGGCCCTGATCAAGGAGCGTGATGATCTCACTGCCTCAAGTCAAGACGCATCAAGACTCATGGGCCGTGGTCAGAAGGGAGAGAAGCGAGATCCTGGCAAGTTGCTTCGCGAGGAGAAGATGCGAAAGCGAATTGCCAAGGAACTGCCCAAGATTACTGCCGAGTTGCGCAATATTCTTTCCGAGTGGGAAGAGGAATATGGACGACCATTCCTCGTTTTTGGAGAGTGTTATCTGGAAGAGATTGAGGCTGCCGAGGAATCAAAAAAGAACGCGCTGCCACCGCGATCCAAGACTCCTGCTGGCCCACCACCCTCGACTGCTAAGCCAGCCAAGTCGGTGCCAAGCCGTATCAACACCAAGTCTGTTCCTCCTCGATCCATGACCAAGACTCCTACCACTATTGGACCTCCCAAGCGTCCCGGACACCAAACACATGCATCCACATCTAGCATTCCTCTCAGCCCTGTAAGGAGCCCGTCGCGAATCCCAGCGCGAGTTCCCTTGTCGAGTATGAAGTACGGTAACAACTCTCCTGAACGTCCTCGGGCTGAGTCGTGTGCTGATAACTACCGACCGGGCCAATCCATGATGAGGGCGCCACCTCCCAAGATGCGCGACATAATGGCGCAGGCCGAGTTTGAGCATCCTATGAACCCCTACAAGTCGGCTGGCCTTGCTTGCAGCATTGTCCGTCCAGTTGAGCCTGAGGATGTTTATGACGACCGTCCACCAACAGCTCGATCCAACTCCAACCACTCTCAGTACAGCTACCCAAGTAACAGTTCTCATTTAAGCAGCCACCCAAGCTTTAGCGAAGAGAGCTTCCAAGATCCATACGCAACCATCCGCTCACAAGGCTACCGTCCTGCTGCGCCCCCCGCGCGACACATCTCGGGTGAATCAATGGCCTCTACCAATATCTCAGGATCTGAGAACTGGGAGACCTATGATGACGACAACAGCGAGCCCGAAGTTGATGTGTCCGATGCCTACTATGCCAGGCTAAGAGCTACTCGAAGCAAGCAGTTCTCACCTGATCAAGGCCGTCCTATGAGTAGTCAATCTAAGCGTATACGCGGCGTACCACCGACGGGGTCTTATGCTGCACCGGTAATGATTGACCAGGACGGAAACCGCATCATTTCTAGCAGCGAGTGGACTGATGAGGATGCCTACTGAGTTCCTCAATTGCACCTTGCCCAATGTTTTTATCTACGAATGATGTCAAAACACGATCGCGCCATCTGAACTTTGATGGATTCACACAAGCTTTTCATGATGATGCGGGCATCTCGCGATGACCTTGAGTGAGCCAACCCAACAGCAGAGCGTCGCATAACCAAAAGCCTTTTCTTGCAACAACCTCGACGCATGATTGAATGAATGCCTCTATGACAATGCTCAGCCAGGTGTCTTCTCACACTTCCAATTCCGTGGACATGTTTGCCAACAAGCTTTTTTCATTTTCTTCTCTTCTTCATATCCGCTTCCCGCTTTTCAAGCTACATCTCGTCGGGCCCGACGCCAGGAATTTTGTATTTGTCTATTTTCTCTCTACACTTGTACCTTCCCTTTTTTGTTTTGACTCTGGAGGATTATTGTACGCAGCCTCTTCATCTAGATTAGCGAGGTCTGTTCTGTTCTGTTAGCGTAGCTGGCCCTAGGGTAATGAGATGTGCATAAAGGGGGTTGAGGGCGCTGGAAAATCTGTATTGGGATGAATTGGCAAGCAGGCGTCTAGGATCATTGGTGTTTCATGTATATCCGGAGTAGTAGGGCGAACTGCTCAACTGGATCCATAGCAATGCTATTTGTCTTGATTTATATACATACTTGTCCCTCATTTGTGACCATTTGTGTGATTCTCCCTTTGTTTAAGCGACAATGTTGACCCCTTTGTGACACGTTTTAGACTACGTCTCTACTAACGAGGCTTTGAACACCAGTGAAGATCGAGAATGCCGAGGCCTTGCCACTATAACAAGGTTTTCGACTAGAAGGCTGTCCTGGCATGTCAAAATCCCTACCGCTGTATCCGTAAAGCTCTCGCACAGCAACATAAGCTTTGTCGATCACGGACACGTAGGATGTAGTTCGACTGTGCATATAGCGACTGTTTCTTCCCTTCATCCTATTCTTGATCTCAACAAGCAGTCAGCAAACCTCTAGCTTCTTACTCTTCGCATCGCATCGCCAACTCCTTCTGCAACTTCCACAAACATAAGAGAAGCTAATTTGCCGTTGGTCTCTTATTGATATACCTACTCGCTTCAGCAAGTTGATCATCCTTGCCCAGACACCTGCGGGCGCTCGAGCAGCCAAAACCTTAATCCCGTAAATTATATGATTAGGCTAGTGCTGTACCGGTTGAAAAGTTAATATAACTCCAGATTGTAGCAAATTTCTCAGTAGAAACCTAAGATTTTAATAATAAAGATAAATAATAAAAATATCAGTAAGGCTACAATGCCTTATAATATAAGATTTTAATAGAAACTCTATATTAGAATAAATATATAAGATAATATAGTATTCTTTCTTTACCTGTATTTAACAAGATAACCAGCTAAAACAACAAACAAGCAATTAAGCAAGTTATCCCGCGTTTAATATACAGTGTACCAAGCTGCCCGTAACTATGTAACCCCTTCCTTTCAGCATTCAGGCTTTGTCGGTTTCCTTTCTCTCTTTCCTACCTTCTGGTAAAATGGTTGCCTTCTGGAGACTGGGCGAAGGGATACAGCAGTGCATTATGGATATACTGTTCGGCTCAAATCAGAGGCCCCTGACGACGAAACCGAGGGCTTTGGCCAAGATAGGCGTATATCCTACGTCTACGGGTCCCAATCTTTTGGATCTCCCCAACGAACTTATCTATGCTATTGGCGCCGTAGCCGATAACAGGGACAGCAGATCCCTGTCAGCAACATGCCATCGACTTCAAGCGAATTTGACCAGTGTTGCATGGTCCCGAGTTAAACTGTCTGTTTCACTCTGTGAAATCTCTAACGATATCTACACTTTCACCCCCTACCTTGGAGAGCACTACGAGCGACTTGGTCTCATCAAGTAAGTAAGCTGTCTATCTTGCGTTTATGGATGAATATGCTAAAGTGGTCCTACTTCGTAGAGAGGTGACTATCAACTTTAATGACTGTGACACCGGACCACCCTGCTATACCGGTGAGCCACTATCGATGTCTCGTGTTGCAGATTTAATCAAGGCGATGACATCGCTCAAATCACTCTCACTTGATGCTCGAGCTCTTCCTACCGAGGGAATCAAGACATTGGCCGATGAACTCTTGTGAGGATCTTGTATCCAGCTCCGGTATTTAGAGCTGAGGTGCAGAGACAACGGTCGATACTTGATGAACTGCTTTGGAGAGGCCACAAACCCTGGTTCTTTTGAGTCCATAGCAACACTAGGGTTGAGAGCCTCTCCATTCACCAACCCATGATATTCGCACAATCGACGTCGATACCTGCATCAATAAATGATGACGAAATAAAATATATTACCGAAAGATTTTCACTGCTCAAGTCGCTGGTATTCCGGGAGTCAATATGTAACGAGTCTCGGGTTTTTTATTCGTATTTTACCGCTGATGAGATTCTTGTAAGTGATATCTCTGGGGAATCCGTGCCTTATCACTAACATGATTGTCTGGCAGATGCACAGTACGATGCTGGGCTCGGTGTTAAAGGAGAAGCTACCCACCCTACAACGCTACGTTTGTACAATACCTCTTGCCAGTATATGTTATATTGTGTCCCATTTCTTCCGCCTCATGCCTTTCATTCGTCTGGTTACGGGAAACCATCCGACGCTGAAGGAGATGGTGGTTATCATCGGCCACATGTACCTAATTAATTGGGAGCGCGACAGCAACCACATCTCTCTGAAAGAATGTCTAGGGCCGTGGCTCTTCGGCTCCATTTCCACGTTTGACAAGACAACACGCGAATCGCGATCACTCATTACGATCCCGCTAAGCTCTGACGAATAGTTCAGGATCGTGGAGGAGATCAGTAAGGTCCCTGATGGCAGCGAACAAGACGTATCCGTGCAAGAGGGGCATCTATTCGTTTCATAATCCGTCGGCACCACTTCGTGTAGAAATCTTTCAGCTGTCCTTGCACAGGGCGAAGTGATCAGTCACCGTTTATGTCCGGCCGTCGGTGGACCTGGAGGAGCTATTCCAACAAAGGCAGCGCTCGTTTTGGTTGGGTTGCCACAACTGCGTTTTAGTGCCAGGGGTATCTAGAGTTCTGAATGGCTTTGCTAGTCAGTTACTTTTAGAGACGTGTTGATTGGATCTTTTTGTGATTTGGGAGAATCTATGGGGTTTGTTAGTGATCGGTCTGGACTTTGTATTTGGAATTACCTGCAGAGTTAGAAGGGAAAATAATCATTCATTCATTCATATTACCGGCATTGTTTGAATTGAAAGGGTCGTAATTAAGCATAGGTAAGATGGAAGTTGCAAACCAATTCTTGGTGGCTGGTCATGTGATCAAGTGGCTGAAGCAAGAAACAACGTCGAGTCACTTCATCTCCCCTTGTATTCGACATTTTCCCTTCTATCCTCAGAAGCCAAAAAAGATGAAATGTCAAAAACGTCAAACAAGAGGCAGTGAACACTTGTTGGGCATTGCTTCTCCCGCTCAATCCATGGCCTTGGCAGCGACAGCTTCCCACTCCATCGGATCCGTATCCACCTGAACAAGGATCATTTCCGTGATCTTCGATCCACCGCAATTCGAGACTTGGCGTTCGACGCTTACCTTGAATGCTCTGGAGTCAATATTACTCTGCATTGTCGCTGTATGTCCAATGGGGACAATACAATTTCCATCCGAAGGCTTCTACAGCTCATGACGAAGACATTCTCGGGCCAGCAAAAGGAGGCAGAGCCAGTCTTCAGTTGTCGATCGCCAAGTGGATACTCGGGAGCGTATCATCTTACACGCTGCACGACCCCCCTGAGAGACTGATACTATATTCGTACAGTACTCGGCGAATAGGAGTAACTTGGTATCGTCACAAAGCCATCAATAAATATGGAAGTGACAGAATATCACATAAATCGTACCATGTCAGCATGACTCTTCTACAGCGTTGGTCTGCTTCGTTCGCAGCATTGTTAACCTTGCTGGTTCTACCAGACGTCACCTTTCTAAACCCCTGTAGGGCGACCGTTCTGATCCCGTTACCAAGAGATCTAGACAGCAGTCAGAACTCCAATTCAGGGAATGATCAACCGCTTTAGCCGACACGACTCTCTAGTTTGCTCTTTAATAGGAGGAGGCGTCATGCGCCAAAGCCTCAACGCTCTCCACGCAGCCCGGAATCCACATTCCCGCTATGACAACGTCTTTGCGCAAGCCAGAACGACCCCTTCTCTAACTAGAAACGAACAAAGGCAACTACTGTACTTTTCGGGAAGAAATTACAACATCGAGTGGTAGTTGAGCTATTACTACGCACTGATCGTGCTAACGCAGTCTGCTCTACAGGGGTCCCCCTACTTAGGAGTTCTAGACACAAATCGCTCCCGCTGATGAGATGCAGGGGTCATTTAAGCGTCTTCTATCATATTGTCTCTAGATGAAGGTGTTATAGTTACAGAACTAAGAGCAAGGCTAGATGCAAAGACTGGGGGTCTGGAACTGACATGCCGAGAGCTCTCGGCGTCTGGTCAGAGCAACTCAAGCAGACAGTGAACTCACCAAGCGAGCCTCTGGCGTATATATACAGGATGGTTTCCACTGATATCTTGGGTTTCATCAAGAGCTGATTCTCTCATCTCGAGACGTACTTTCCTCTTGTCGTTCTCTTATACATTCGTTCTTCTAATACCCACACTCTTTTCACCCACGAGCCAACAGGCACTACACTCTCTCTTTTGCAACATTCTATTCATTCACTTATAATCCATCAATAATTTTCTACAGCCTTTATCTGTAGACACCATGAAGTTCACCGTCCTCATCGCGGCCGCTTTAGCTGCAGCTCCTATCCCAGAGGCTGCCGCCCACCCTGGTATGGGAGAAACTATCAAAGAAATCGAACGAATTGCTGCCCGCAGCTGGGGAAGTGGCTGGAACAGTAACAAGTGGCCTTCTAAGAGCAGCGGAGGAAATACTTGGGGTAGCGGTGGAAGCCAGAGCAGTGGAGGTGACAGCTGGAGCAACAGTGGAAGCCAGACTGGAGGTGACAGTTGGAGTAACGGCCAAAGCCAAAGCAATGGAGGAGGCTCTACCTCGTGGCCAGGCCAGACCAGTGGTGGCAGCAGCTGGAGCAACGGCGGAAGCCAGAGCGGAGGCCAGAGCGGCTGGACTGGAGACAGCTTCAACGCCCACTCCCTTATCGGGGATCTTACCACTGTTAGTGACAAGTCTCTCACCTCAGTTGGCCGTGATATCAAGAAGATCCTTCAAGGCAATGGTAACCCTACCAGCCGCGAGCGCTACTTGGGCTGCCCATCTATGAACACCAATCAGTGCAAGCGCGACACCTGCTGCGTGTGGCAATACATCTCCAACGAACTTGAAGACCGTTTCAGGGGTGAGGCTGGTCGCTGCACCCGATGGGCTCGTTATGCAGTTCGAATTGGCTTTCACGATGCTGGTACCTGGTCTTTGAAGACTGCTTCTCAGGGAGGTGGCGCTGACGGTTCCATCATCCTTGCTAATGAGCTGACCCGCGGCGAGAACAAGGGTCTTGAACAGATTGGAGAGTACTACCAAACCATCTACGACAAGTACCACAACACGTACGGTTTCACTCAGGTCACCATGGCCGACCTCATCCAGATGGGTTCCAACATTGCTGCTGTCACTTGCCCTCTTGGACCCCGAGTGCGCTCTTTTGTTGGGCGCAAGGATAGCACCAAGGCTAACTTGGGAGGACTCTTGCCTCGAGTCGACTCTGATGCTCTTACTCTCATCAACTTGTTCAAGGACAAGACCATTGGCCCCGATGATCTCGTCGCTCTCATTGGTGCGCACACAACTTCCCAACAGCACCACATCAACATCGACCGTGACGGTGATCCTCAGGATAGCACCCCTGGTGTCTGGGATATTCTTTTCTACCAGCAGACTCTCGACCAGAATGCCCCCAAGCGTGTCTACAAGTTTGCCAGTGACGAGGTTCTCTCCCAACACCCTCTCACCAAGCCTGCCTTTGAGGCCTTTGCCAGTGGTAGCACCGGCCAGGCTGCCTGGAACGAGGTAAGTTTCAACCATTTGCAGACACATGACCAGATCGCTGATTTTTTCTTAGGATTACGCGCGCGCCTACGTCCGTCTCAGTCTTTTGGGCGTCAACAACATCAACAGTCTTACCGAATGCACAAAGGTTCTTCCTCAACCCGTCGACTCTTACCGCCACAAGGATAAGGGCAGATTCAACAAATGGCTCCAGAGCGACGACAACTCATACACATCCAAGTCTGTCTCTAAGGATATCGACGATGGTTATGAGATCTCTATTCCCGAGAACAAGATCCCTTCCAGACGTGGCACTTGGAAGAAGTGGTCCACCTTGTTCAAGTGGTGGTAAACATTTTTTTGTATTTTCTTCCAGTAGTCATTTAGCTCTTGATTACTTTTGAAGAGTTTGAGAGATAGCGAGCCCAGAGATGGCGTTTTGGATTTATGACAGCATAAGGGAGACAGGACTTTCTGTACACCAGAGCATGCCACTTGGCATGATTTAATTTTTCATTCCTTATTAATTTTGGCATCATTATGTGACCAAAAACGTTTAATTACAGATATGCATTCCTCAATAAAGAGGAATTGCAGCCAATTATTTGTCATTACTGGGCTAGTATTCTACTTTTATTACGTATCCTCCTCCTCCAGTGTTCTTGGCTCACATAGAAAATCTCCTTAGTGAGCTCACAGCCTCGGGATCAGCCGAGACGTAGTCATTAATGTCCATACCATCCACACCGTTTGTCTCAACATCCTTCTCGCCTCTGACGAGTAACGCAACACTGGTTCCTTCCCTTGTTCGACAGACACCCGCCCCAACTGCACCTTGAATGGCTCGGATGGCATACGAGTGTACTGTCAGAGAGATGAATTCGCAGTCTTTCGAGGTTTCGTTGAAAATGTCCTCGAGGGCCCTTTGCTTCCGCAGAACATGCTCCTCATCCGTCTCTGGATCCACCCTGTTAGTGAACTGGTCCTCCTCCTCGAACCCATCCTCGATCTGGTAGCTAGGATAGTTTTCCGCTATCCAAGTGCGTGTGCGCCTGTAATCGCACGTGTGGCGTGTGATTCTCTCTCGAAGTAGTTCCTTGACAATTGGTTGCTGAGGGGGTGTTTGCGTGGCCATGAGGGAGGAAAAGACAAGATTTGTTGTCTGGAGACATCGAGCTAGAGGGCTGGTGTAAAAGGTTCCGGGATGTGGCGCGCCTTGGACTTTGATGAGGTCTGTCCAAAAGATGTTGAGATCCTTGGCTTGTTGCTCGCCCACTTCAGTGAGAAAGGCATCGAACCAAGTTTCTTTGCCGTCCCCGTTTTCGAAGGACACTCTTGTCTGTATTGTTGTTAGTGTGTGCCAGAAGAAACTATGAGAGGGGGGACAACTCGCATTCCATGCTTCTGAACCTACTTGAGCGTGCATCCTGTTGTGCACACCAAGGCCGTGTCGCGTTAAGTATAGGATTTTGTATGCGACATTGTTTGAGCTGTTCTTGTTGAGCCATGTCACATAACGTGCGAGACGGGCCCAATCCCGCTGATCGGAAGCATCTGGACCGTCGGAAGGGTATGACTGGCCGGGGATGAGGCCCAGGTTTGGTTGGGTTGTGACCTTTTCTCCAGGGTAGTTATGAGCGATGTCGGTGAGTTCGATGAAGATGCCCGGTTGGGCCTTGAAAGACCATTTGGCAGCCATGATATGATTGTTGCGATAAGATGTGGCTTGTGATGAGATGTGAGATGCGACCCACCAAATTAAGTGGTTAAATGTGATGTTGTTGTTGTCGTCTTGAGTATTTGTTCCATGCACGTAGAGAATAGATAGTCTAGGCAGGTAGGTATAGCATAGGTAGGTAGCAACAAGTGAAAGGGGACCTGGTAATTCATCTTTGAGTTTGTCTCTTAGGTCAGGCCATGACGTAGTTGGCATAGAAATGGGGCTTGTTAATCGGCAACATCCACAATGATTGCAAAAAAAGAGACATTGACTGACTGACGTCTTGTAAAGGAAAAAAGAAAAAAATATTGCAAAATATGGGGAAAACTATCATCATCTTTATGGGTACTGACTGATAACCTGCCAATTGTCCATCATGAGAATATTAGACTCGTGATTGTCTCAGCCCTGATGGTGATGGTGGAGAGGCAAAAGATCTTGGCCTACCACGCTTGAAGTCACAGAATTCCAAACGCTCTACTATATATAAAAAAACTCCAATCCAAAACGCTACCTGATTATCCAAGTTCAGCTGGCTCTTTCTTGTTTGCTGGAAGCTCCTGGGGTTGGCTACTCGGATCTACAGCCTCACCACCAGCTTCATGAATCACATTCTGTTGAGGCTGGAACCCAGCAGCTTGAGGATACACGTATTGTGAGTTGAGGCTGATATTGCTCTGGGGATTGTTTGGATCGTAATAATAAGGCGCACCTGGTTGTTGTCCAGGAGACCAAGGAGATTTGTTCTCTGGTTGCTGGAAACCCGTTGGACTCGCAGCTTTGCTCTGCTGCTTCTTCTTCTTGCGACGAAGGAAGAAGAAGAGTCCCAGACCTGCAGCAGCAAGCACAACAACACCACTGACTGTACCCCCTACTATTGCGGCCACTGGTGTCTCCGAACTGCCACCATCATCGGCGTTGGTCTCAGTGGCAGTCGACCCTGATGTCTGCTCTGATGTTTGCTTTGGGACTCCATAGGCGGTGCCTGCTGTCCTTGCTTCGCTCATTTGTGATTCCAAGGAACTCAACTCTTCTTGATTCAGTGTAGAAAATTCTGGCGGGTCCTTTTGGCCTTTATAGGTAAGAGCAGCGCTTTGTGCCGTCGTAATGTCAATGTCGTTGCACCAATGGTCGGTGATATTTCCTTTCCATGAGACTGTATTGCAATAGGGAGCGCTGGAATCGGTGCTATACTTCCCATCAGCAGGCTTTCCCAAAGGCTGGTAAGGACTATGATGTTACCATTTCAGAGTGTAGTTGTCGACTTCACAGCCGCCGGTACATTTACTCGACTGAAAGTACTCTCGAGAGTTTATGCAATTAGCATTGTAACTACAAGTCAAGCTGTCGCAACATGCAATATTTCCAGTCGACGGCAACTTCATGAAGTAGCAGTTGTGATCTACCGGGCAAGCTCTTTGGGCACCAGGTCGCTCTGAGATGTATCCACAAACAGCGTCAGGTGCGATTGATATGACCACCTCATTTTTTGATGTTGCTCGTCGGTTGAGGTTGAATGTTGTTGGCGGTGCTGTTGGCTTGGGAGCTATGTGGTTGGCGAAGTTCATGGTGATGCGATCCTGGCGGAGTGTTGACCGTGATCTGAACAGGTTCAAGGACAGTCTTTCGAGTTATAACCCAGCAGGAAGACCTGGAACTTTTTGTCGGTGAATAATGGTCGAGTATTTAATAGTGAGTAGTGGTAATGACAGGTAAACTCAACTATATGGAGATAATATCGATAGGCTAAACCGTTGCACAGAAAGAATAACATTACAGATAGCTAGATCAGATAATCAAAGGGTAAATGGAAACCAACAATAGATACAAGGTACTGTATATACAACTAAACAACTCACAACCTCTCTTCTCAAGCAACACCACAAACAAACTCTGTATCCATCCTTGATATCCAGCAGGTACTTTTGGTTCAGCCAGGATCCTTCATCTACTAGCTCTACCAGGGTTGAGGCCTATAAGAGTCAAGATAGAAAGTCTGAACCTTGATAACTTGTGTAAAAACGCTACATTTGTCTGGAATGAGATCATGCATCAACGCTGTGTTGGATGTAATTTATATATCCACTTACCGCTTCAGGTGGAATACGGCGCTGGTGGACAGGTTCCTAGTTAATCTGATCTTGGCATATCGAGTTTGTGGTCTAATTTCTTACATACATATTTACAAAAGAGAGAAGATGCATTTCAGGGTAAGAGAAGATTACTAGGTAGAATCCTGCGAGATAACGTGACTTCGTGTCGTGAGCGCGTGCGACCACTCTTTCCCTCCTTTACGCGTTGCTGCCTTGAACTAGAACTCTTTTTCGCTGTGGAAATAGCCTCATGTTTATACCGGACAGGCAGGAGTGGAGACTGGTGCCTTGGGATTGAACAAGGCTAAGTGCAGTAGCCTAAGCACCCCCTACCTTCCTCTCTAATGGCTCAACCATGCTTTCAGTACTACCTAGGTAGAGATTGCTTGAATTCCATCCTATAAAATCACATCACTCCCATCTTTCTCCAGAGTTGTGTTCCAAAAAGAATCAAGTACCAGCTACTGGAAGAAAAAGAGACAAAATTAGTAGGTCAGTGTATGCTCCTTAGACTATAGTTCTTAGACTACTTATTTTTATACCCCAAGACTTGGGAGGCTAACCTTTCTACTACCCACTAGACTCCCTGCCTCCAAGACGACGCCTCTTCTCAAAGAATACCTTCAACATGTATGACATCAAACGGCCAGGTTTTGGTTTGCCGCTCAATTACATGGTGGTTGCAAAGCCGTTTCCAGTTCTCGCCGGCGAAGATGATAATCCAAAGGAATGGAAAGCTGCCACCTTGACTGTTCGCGAGATATGCATGCTCAAGGTCATAGAGGATCTTACCAACAAGCCCGAGTGGTGGCTCAAAGTCAAGGATGAGGAAATCGCTGCCAAGTGGATGAAAGAGGCCATGGAGATGCCTTGGGAAGACTACCGGCCACATGGCGATTTCACCCAGAAAATGGCCGAAGCGTGCATCAAGGAGCTACGCCTGAAAGCAGACTTGTACGAAAAGACCGGTCTCATACCTGTCATGGACTATACCTCAGCTGCTTTTAAGTCCGACAACTTGATCTCCCAAGATCTCTGCGATGCTCTTAAAGATGCTGTTGCTCCCATGGAAAACGTCTCCGAGGACCAAAAAGACTGGCACCCTGGCAGTGATGGTAAGGTGCTCGACATCGTGCATCCCTCTCTTTGGCCTCTCTACTACGGACACTCGCGTATCCTACCAGATAAGTGTATCAATGTCAAAGAGGCGTTGGCCCACTGTGGTACAGGTGTTGTTGTGCCAGAAGACCCCGAGTCCGACGCTAAGCCATTTGATATCGGGAAAGAGGATTTTGACAAATTCCAGCCTGCAAGCTACTTCTCGAGACGCTTCCAATGGCTTCCCTGTGATGTCAGCTTGACAGGGGACCATCCTAGCATTGATAGCTATATCAACAACGCTCATCCTGTCAAACACGCTGCACTCTACCCAGTTGTTGAGAAGTTCATTGAAAAGTCACTACCGGCCTGGGATGCTATTTACAGGTGGCACAAGGATTTCCGAATTCAGCGTATTTTTACCAAAAATGTTGAATCCCAATGCAGAGTGCCGGAAATCTGTAAATCGGCAAGATGGTCAGGAGGTTGCAGACTGATGACACGGCCACTGAATGAAGGGGAGCCTGACCGCCCAGACCCCCGAACCAAAAAATATTGGAACAGCGATCACTACAAGCGTGATGAAGAATGGCTTAACAGGACCCATCCACAAGGCCGCCCCGAGCCCAAGGATGAACAAGACCAACTCGTCAAGATCAAACCGGACGATGTGAAGCCCTCTGGATGGTTCAGCAACGCCTCCCGTATGCAGGTCATTGTCAAGCTGGCAAACATTCATCTCACGCCCGAGAAACCGTCCTACGATGGAGGGTCTTGGCATATCGAGGGTCAACTGAACGAACATATATGCGCAACTGCACTCTATTACTATGATTGTGACAACGTTACCGAGTCTCGCCTGGATTTCCGGACAACTGCTAATAGAGAGGACATGATGATGGAGTTGCGTTACGAGCAAAGCGACTTCGACAGCATTGAAGATGTCTTTGCTATTCGAGCTGCAGGCGACACCATCCAGGATATTGGTAGCGTTGTCACAAAGCAGGGCAGAATGCTCTTCTTCCCCAACGTCTATCAGCATCATGTCAGTCCCTTCAAGCTCGCCGACAATTCACGGCCCGGTCACCGTAAGATCCTGGCGTTGTTCTTGGTTGACCCCTCGATACCTATTATCTCGACGGCAAACGTGCCGCCGCAGCAGCGTCATTGGTTTGAAGATAGCCTCCTACAAGGCCAAGTCGGCAATCTACCTCCTGAGGTGACACGCATGGTGGTGGATAATATGGATTTCCCTATAGGACTAGAAAAGGCAAAGGAGATCAGGAAGGAGTTGATGGAGGAGAGGACTTCTCAACAGAGAGGACTGGACGAAAATCTCAGGAACCTTGAGTGGAATTTCTGCGAGCATTAAGGATGAGAGTGCCCTGAGTTGACCTACTGAAAGCAGCCAAGTTATGGAAAAAAGCTCTTTGTTCATATTGCGGTACTCATGTCGCGGTGTGACCTGTTGGACCCTTTCGGGTCTTGTTCCCGTTCACAATCACATGCAAATCTGGGGAGAGCTAACGCTACGGGCCAAGATCCGATCATGATGACATTACTGAACCTATAGGGTCACAAAACAAACCCAACGAGGTCCCATGATACATACAACAGCATCAAGTGTCATGATGCTTTGCTGCGCTTTTATCCCCCAGAATGACTGTTTGGCTCTGAAAAAAGTTGCCTAATCTGGCAAAGCCGTGGGTTTGTCTTCACAAGGTATTGATGGAGCCTGGTAATCCTTGTATTTATGGCGTATCGAGTGATTTCGGGCGCACGCAACGAATCAAACGTCTGAAACTACCGAGGCAAACGGGGACTCGGAAGCGGAGCTTTCACCTGTTGGCCTCGGTCAGTACTGCGATGAGGCCCTGGGTCCCCTAGTTATTATTCCCCACAGCTACTGATTGATAAAGAAAATACCCCCCCACATCACTGGAGAAGAACCGCTAATAACCTGGACTGTACCACTGGAGTCCTGGACTAGGATCTATCGCATCATTATTTTCCAGTTTTTTTTTTTTTAATTTTCTAATTTATTTTACCTCATATATTTTGCTCATTTCTTGGGCCTCTCTCCTGGTTCCTTTTCGGTACCTCTTTCCCTCCATCAAATGCTCACCGTGAGCTTCTCTTTTCCAAATCATCCGCCGCCATGACCGAGACTGAGACCGTGATCGCCGTAGAATCGCCCGCCGAGGCCATTGCCATTTCCTCGGCGGAGCCCGTTGTCGCCGATTCACTTCCGGCCTCTGAGCTTGAGAAGAGCCACACAAAAACAGAAAACGCCAACACCAACGTCAAGAAACCCTCACCAAAAAGTAGCCCTCTTGCGCGACTCCTCAAGTCGCCTTCAGCCATCGATGACTTTATTCTACACCTTTCCCGTGTCATCAAGACGCGCCAGGGCACAGATACTGTCCTTCTCTTCACAACATATGTCGCTCGCTTGATCGGAGCTATTCTCCAAATCATGGGTCGGACTACTCTCCGCCACTCGGCCCGAAAGGTTGTCGAAATGGCCTTCAAAATACCACCCTCGAGCTCTGTAGTCCTTTCTACTGTGACTGCGCCGCCTCTTGCGACACTGGCTCTCGGCCTCTCAAAGAACATCCAAGGCTTCACCAACATGATGGGTGAGTGGCGCACCATGAACCGTTTCTGGGGCGTCATTGGCACCTACTTCGAGGCTCGAGATCTCATATTGCGCCTCCGCGGTGAAATGGTTGACGAGAAGGGTGAAAAGGTGCCTGCTCCCAACCGAGTCAATATTGCTTTCATGACCGTGCAGATTCTCTGCAACTTCGTCTACAACTTTGGTGAGGGTGCCTGCTGGTTGACCTGCAAGGGTGCAACCAATTTGTCCGAAAAGACAAGCGCGAAGCTCGGTCTGTTGGCTGCTCGCTCCTGGAGCGTCTGGGTTGCCCTCGAGCTTGTTCGTTTGTTGATTGAGCGTGCGCGCAGAACGTCAAGCGGCGACATCACCACTGAGGAGGAGTGGAAGATGAACTGGAAGGCTAACTTCCTCGGCACGCTCCCTTGGATGCCTTTGTCGGCTCATTGGGGTACCGAGCAGGGCCTGATGCCTGAGATTGCCGTTGCGGCTATTGCTACATGGCCAGCAACCGTCATGATGAAGAGCCTTTGGCGCCAGACTGCTTAGAAAAGGACACCACTCGAGGAACCACGCAAGAATCGTGCTGTTGTCTAGCGTTAAAGGCATCACTATTGTGTGCTGCTACTACTTACATGCATGCGCATGAGATAAAAAGGCAGTGTTCGTTTAGAAACATCATTGATACCACCCCTTCATCAAGGTATGAAACAGGGATTTAGAATTGGGCGCTTGGAGATATCTGCGATTCATACATATGTACATAGATTAACAGCTGGATAACAGTTCATATAGACGCTCTCATAACTATTCAGTCATCCTCCTTACATAGGGATCCTCGCTATCTCCTCTTTGGTCCAATACTTTCTCATATTGTTGGCACCTAGAGTCTCGACCTCCTGATCCAAGTGAGTCCAGAGGACCTCACCCCACGACTCCATCTTGGTCTTGAGCACACTCAGCTCAAACTCCTCATCTCCAGTGCGGCACTTCTTGAGATATTCCTCGAACCCGTCCAGGCCCGCATGTATCTGCTTATGCTGGCGCAGCAGCTCGGCGCGTCCGCCACGAAACTCGGGCATCTTCTTGGCAAGGATGGGAAAGATGTATGTCTCCTCAATATTGTGGTGCACAGTGAGATGTTCAGCGAACTGCAGGCCCTCCATAATGAACTGCTTAAGGGACATGCTTTGAGGTCTGCGGTTGTTTGTGCATGCATTCCATAAGAGATTCCATGATCTTCGGAAGTTATCGTGCTATGGATTATTAGTCTATGTTGTCGAACCTTTTGGTTAGCCTAATCTTACAAAGTAGTTCATATGAACAGCTAGTCGGTTATAAGCCTTAAAGTCATGGTCAGACAGAGGGGGTAATTCCTCCGTCTTTGTCTCGACAGGCTTTGACGCATCTTCGGCTCTTGGTTCAGACATGACTGCTTGTTGCTGATGAGTTCGAGATGTAAAACTTCTACTGGAAATAAAAGTATGCGACGTTGCGGATATAGGTCGCTGGAAGGAGGATGATCTAAGTGGCAATGTCGGAAAATGTATGTTCTTGCGTATAGATACTGAAGCGTTGTTACAGGATTGCAAACGCCAAATCGCTCTCATTCTTGGTGGGATAAAAAAACAAGAAATCTCAGAAGAGAAGAAATCTCACTAAAAATACCTACTACAAGAAAAAAAGCCAGAAAAGAGTTGTCTCTCATGATACCGCCCAGGTCTCAGGCCCTTTCGACCACTAAGAAGCCGCCCATATCCGCAATGGAAAATGTCGAAAGGATTGGAAATCGCTGACTGATTGAGCCCGATTTTCAACGCGCGCCAACTTAGTCATCTTGGCGCGCGCCTCTCAGTTAGCTATATCTCAATCCTCAGAATATAAGCATAAGAGATGAAATTAGTAGGCCAGTTTATGCTATTTAGACTATGGTTCTTAGGTTATTTATTATTGTACCCTAAGACTTGGGATGCCAACTTTTGTGATACCCACTACCTGGCCAGGTACTCAACACAAAGAGATGCCATATTAACTAACTAGTAACGACTTGACTATTTCTTGGAGATTCTCGTCTACACCAAGATTCTAAGTAGGTAAAGTCAAATCCATGTCACTGGCCTCATGGTCCGAGTCTCAATTGAGTCGGCAAGAAAGCCGATATCATCGGGCTTACTATTCTGGACAAAACAAGTCATTCATTCACACATTACCAGTTCAGCCTGATCTATCAAAGTCCTTACACAAGAGTTATACTACCTTGTCTATAATCTTCAATTTAATTCATCTCTATGATTCATACTTACTGGAAAGAAAGTTGTCCTCTAAGCTTTAGGGTGTAAAAATAAATAGCCTAAAGAAGTCTAATCTAAATAGCATAGGCTGGCCTACTAATTTCGTCATGTATCTGACATCCGGAGGCATGCGTATAAAGATATAAAATAAAATGGTTCTCTCTAGATTGTCTGCGGTCTTTGGAAACCTCACTGGAAGCAGAGTTCATCTAAAATTCCTGATCAATAGACTCCGCTACATCTTCCTTGCCTATACTTTTGACGTACATCCCTTCTTCATATCCTCCCATGCTTCGAGGCATACCTATCACCTCACAGTAGTCCAGGAGCGCGGTGTTTTGACGAGTTCTATGTATCCTTATTCCGTTTCGACCTAGTGACACGTAGCGAGTGCTTCCGCATCATCGCCCCTTTTCATTAAAAGAAACCATCCCATGCAAAATGCAAACGACTAAGACGCCTCATCTCGTTCATTTCCCCATCCCTAACCTCGAACAGCCGCACCCAGCGCACCGCCCGTGAACTGTGTGCCACCAGCTTGTCGCTGTGCGTTGCCACCTGCTCGGGCTCCTCCTCGGCCCTGGCCACCACCTCGCCCACGTCCTCCTCGGCCTCGGCCGCCTTGTCGCTCAAATGCATTTGTTGTTCCCTGTGTCTTTTGCTCCAGAGTTCGCTCGTTGCTCTCAATAAGCTGACTGGCCTTGTCTGATAGAGCAAGAGCCAATGATTGGAGACGGCTGAGCTCGACACCCTTGCGGAAGATGACGGTGGATGTGACTTGGTCCAGAGAAGCAGCGAGCTCCTCGTGGCTGATCATCTTGCTGATAACAGCCGCAACCTTGGCCGAGTCAAGCTCGAACATGTCGCTGAGGGTCTCGGTGGAGAGGGTGTCGTAGAAGGGAGCGTAGGTGAAGAGGTAGGTTCGCAGACCCTCTTCTTGGATCTGCTTGGAGAGCATGGCCTTGATCTCCTCGGCACCGGGCATAAGCTCCCAGATCTTGATGCTGTGGATGAACTCGGTAGACTTCTTCCACTCACCAGCAGCCAAGGCCTTGGATGCTTGCATCACGTGGTCTCGGGTGTTCTCAGGGGGACCAGTGAAGATCTGTCTCTCGTGGTACTCCAACATGCGGCGGTAGGTCTTGCTGATAACTCTCTTCTTCACGTCGGGAGATGAGCCGGTCTGAGCCAGCAGAGGGATTTCAAGAAGCATGCTGCATGTCAGGTACACACACTCGAGGAGCTCGAGGTTGATGTGCATGTGGAAGGGCAGTTGTCGCTGCTTCTCCAGGCGCTCCTGCTCGGGAGACACTTGGTTGTATCGCTGCATCATGACACCCTGAGCGAGCAGCTCCTTCTGACGGCCGCTGCCGCAAATCTCCTGGAGGGTGTTCTGGGCCTCGTAAACAAGACCCTTGCGGAATGCGCAGAGACCAACTTGGACCAGAGTTCGGTTGTAGAGGATTTGGGTCTGGACGTCGAAGTTGGGAATGTTCTCCTGAAGATGCGACATCAACATCATGTCACGAGCCCTGTAGTACTCGCCGTGAAGAGCGAGGAAGTAGATCTGGCACAGCATAGCACGGGCACGAATAATGCCCTCGCTGTTGCTGAAAAGGTAGTTGCAGAGAACGTTGACCAGGTTACCGGCGTTCTGTGCCTGGTCGCGGGGAGTGATGACAGACTCGACAGAGTCGCCAACGGGCTTCCAGCAGTTCTCCTCGAAGGTCTGGACAACCTGGGCGGGCTAGAAGAATGTTGGTCAGTGAATAAATGGCGTGACAAGAGGAGATAATTACCTTGAAGTAGACATGTTCCAAACGGCGCATGACAATTCGGTTAACGCTGTCTTGGGGAATCTCCAGTGAGTCGTCCTTTCGGAGGAACTCGTAGTAGAGAAGACCGCGGAAGATGATGTTGTAGAGAGCACCCTCGTCTTGCAGACGCTCGATGTACTCAGAGGTGTGAGGGTCGATGCTTTGGAGGGAGCGGACAAGCTCATCATCGAGACGCTCGATGTAAGAGACGATGCTGCCGGGAACCTTGATGTGCTTCTCACCCTCTTGCAGGCTGGGAGGCTTCTCATCATCATCCCACTCCTCAGCGTTTTCAACAACGACAAAGTCGTGGTTCTCCTCAAGAACCTGGAGAAGGCTTGAGAGCTCCTTCTCGGCAGCCTTCCAGTTCTCGACGGTCATGGCAGAGGCGCCACCAGAGCCGACATCGAAGCGAGTAGAGACAAGAGTAAGGAGAACGCGGATCTTCTGGTAAGGGGTATTGGCGATCTCGCCCAGCTTCTCCATGGTCTTGATCTGCTCTGTTCGGTCGGTGTTCTTCTTTCCACGAGACTCCATAATGGTTCGCAGGTGCTTGAAGATGCTCTCGGGAGTGTACTGGAGTGTGCGGCCACCCTTTCCAACGGTAGCGAAACCATCGTCGTCACCCTCCTCAGCAGGAGCAGCATCAACCTGGAGAGAGACCTTCTTGGGCTTTGATACAGGAACAACGGGCTCGTTGTCTGAAGAGTCCATAAAGGCATCCTTGTCGGCTCTGTAGGCATCGATCTGGCTTTGGTATTCCTTGTTGGTCTTCTTGACCTTTTGCTTGACGGCGTTGAGAGATCGGGCTTGGATGGCGTTCATCTTCTTGGGGGTAACCTTCTGCTTGGCGAGAGACTCGTTCATAAAGTCCTCAAGCTCGGCGAGGATACGGATGTAGGGCTTAGGAGGTCTGCTGCCAGGCAGCTTGGCGACCTGACGGTTGAGCTTTTCATATTCTATTTTTTGTTAGTATTTGAGAAACAAAGTCGATGAAAAAGTTCGATGGGTGATCTCGTACCGGCAGAGATGAGGGTCCAGTCGCCGTTCTTTTGACCGTTCTCGATTTGCTTGATGGATGATTCCAACTCGTCTAGGCGCTTGTCCTTTGCACTTTTGACCTTTGCTCGTACTTCATCGTCGCTATCGTCGCTATCGGAAGAGGCATCCTTCAAGAACTTGTTGATACCCTTGCCGCCCTCGTCGTCGCTGTCAGAGTCGTCGCTGTCATCGTTCTCAGAAGAGTCGGCCTGAGAGTCCTGCTTCTCCTCCTCCTCTTCCTCCTCGGAGTAGAGCTCCTCCTCTTCGCTGGAGCTGTCGGATGAACTGTCGTCGCCGCCGCGGAAAAATCGAGACATGATGGGCGATTTCTTGGGCACTGAAACTTGTCTGCTGGCTGAAGTGCGCGGGGTTGTTTCTGAAGGAAAATTCCCTAGATTGTGGGAGTGGGGCTGCTTGGGCTATTGGGGTTGTAGCGAGGTGCGTGCTTTGCCTCGTTCGCACGGCCACGAGTGGCTGAAATCTGTTTTTATCTTCAGTTAACATGAGTCACAAGCTTTTTTGAACAAAGTTGGAGAGTATATAATCAACCCAAAAGAGACTTTGTTTATTACATTCTATAACATTGAAATCTTTCATTAATTATTTATAATAACTGTATAGTCTGGCATTTTTATCAGATGTTAAGTTTATGCCATTATCTTAGAGTAAGAAACCAGATAACAGCATCAAAATATGTTTTAAGAAAATTCAGATCAAATGATTTCGTTTTCAGATCCGATTTTTACAAGTTGAAATAGATATTGGACAACTAGCAAGAGTACTAATAGTTGAAAAGACATATGTACAAATAAATTACCTTGGTAGGTATTCTTAGCCCGGTACGTATCTTCCGCTATCTCCCGCCGTTAAGCCGAACTTGCCCTCCAGGTCGGTCTCCGGTCTAAAGAATTTCGAGGTCCGGAGGCAAGTGGATGAGTCGGATTCGGCCATGGATTTCTCAGCATCCACTACGTAATTCTGTCACCAACATCATCGTGACAACCTCAATTCTTTTGCTTTAATATCTTCACCATGGCCCGAGTTCACTGCGCCAATGCGCAATCCACCGTCAATTCCTTTATGCAGCTTGCGCGACGAAGCTATACGACTACATCTGTTCAATCCTCAACACCTCTCGAGTTTCTTGTCCCGCGATGCACTCCGCCAACCGGCCTGCGAGCCTCTAGACTCACGGTTAACCGCCACAGGGCATATGCCCACTCGGGAAGATCATGGAGTTATAAGTTGCGAGAAACTGCAACGCGGCAATTCTCGACATCGGCTATACGGCAAAAGACACGGGCTATACTGAATCCCCAACAAGACGAAGATGGCAACGAAATGATGCTAGAAATTACCGACCGGGCTGCCAAGGTAATTCGAAAAGATAGTATTGACGCAAAACACTGCTGACTTCACAAAGCGCCTCAACAAGATCATGGAGAAGGATGGTAACCCGAACCTCGCCTTGAGAATTCAGGTGGAGAGTGGCGGCTGCCATGGCTTCCAATATCTCATGAGTCTCGTCACTTTACCAGCCAAGGATGCTGCCGAATGGTCCTCCATCGTTAACGAAGACGACACGATTTTCCAATACATCCCCGATGACGCTGATCCGGCTACTGCTTCGGAGGACGGTCCGAAAATCATACTCGATGAACCATCCCTTGACCTCCTCAAGGGCAGCAAAGTTGACTTCACAATGGAGTTGATCGGTTCGCAGTTTAAGATTACAGACAACCCGCTTGCTACTAGCAGTTGTGGCTGCGGTACAAGCTTCGATATCAAGATGTAGAATCTCAAACACATCGGAATATGAGAGGCTACGGCGTTCATAAACTTTAAAGCGGTTTCTCCACATGTACATTTAATACCCCTGTGAGGCAATCAATGCATCACGTGCTGCTACAGTTGATCACAAATTTTGTACATCACAGATAGATAATTTTGAAAACTCGGGTGTCATTCATCAAGGTATCAATTTCCATATCCCTGTCATGAATCCCTGTCATGAGTAAAACGCCGAGCACAATGCAGATTTTTTTGAATCCATTAGGTCCTATTGACCGATCCCTTAAAAGCCGTTTTTAAAGACAATCCCTTAGTTCATCTGGCGGACAAGGGCGTTGATAGCCTCCTCGCGGTTACCAAGGTCACCACCCTCGATGAAGTGCTTGAACTTGCGGGGACGGAAACCACCAGTGGGGTTGGAGAGCTTGAAGGGCCAGAGGAAGTTGGAGGCCTGCTTGAAGTTGGGGCCGACAGTGTAGATCTCGTGGATGAGATCCTCAACACAGACAATGCCGTACTTGCCGAGGTTCTCCTCAACAATGGAGTTGTCGGTAAGAGCAGTGCGCTGCTTGTTGACCTTTCCGTAACCACGCTTGTAGACGAGCTCCTTGACGGTCTTCAGGTTGGGGTAACCGTAGGCGATCCAGGGCTCGACAACCTTAAGCATCTCAGTGATGGCCTTGGTGACCTTGACGAAGACACCGTTGTTGATCTGGAGGAGACGGAGAAGCTGGAGGATCTTGCGGGGCTTGGGGGGCATCTTGTTGATACCCTTGATACGGACGACGAAGATCAGGTTGGCCTCAGCAGGGACGTAGGCAGAGTCCTCAGACTTGGCAACGCGGTGAAGACGGATCTTCTCACGCTCAGCATCGCGGTACTCCTGAACGTACTTCTCAGCACGCTTGAAGATGACCTGACGCTTCTCCTTGTTGGCCTATTTCGAACTGGTTAGTCCATGTCATTCAAGTAGATGAAGTAATGATTGGAGTAAGTCAGGCAATGTCAGACCCGAAAGAAGGTTAACTATCAACAGCATCGACCGAAGTCTAGTTGATGAAATGTGTGTTTTCCATCATAGTGCCAGGGTAAAAAGAAAATTGTGGTACTTACAGTCTTCTTCTTCTCGACGGCGTCGGCGCGCTCAGCACGGGCCTTCTCCTGAGACTTGCGCTTCTTGAGAAGGGTCTCGGGGACCAGGATCTGGTCGTTGGTAGGAACGCTACAAAATTTTGATTAGCTGGCAGTCCACAATACCACAGCGTGGCATGGAACAGAGCGCCGGTGCGAGAACTGTTGCAATGCAGCATTCTCTGCTTGGCTAACTCGAAAGATGGTTTTGATCGGTGAGCTAAGAAGACTGTGACAAGAGGGTATCTTGAGTTTTCGTCTTTCACTCATCCGACAACGCCCCAAACGTAATGTTCGAGAAAAGTAGTCGAGGAATTGTGTAGGGCATGTTTCAGCAACCGACGGCAATTCAACGATAATGATTTTAGGAAAGAAGAGTTTTCGTCTTCATATCCAACACCTCGATCAACATCTCTCAATGCTCACACCATATTCCAGGCTGAGACAATTGAGGGAGAATCTCGAGAAAGATCGAGCTGGCAGATCAACGACTCAACGAGACCGTGATTTTCCAGCGAGAGGACTACAGCAATCTGCAAAAGAAATCTCGAGAACCGGGGCATCTGCCCATATCGACCACGTCTTCAAGGAGAAAACACGTACGTAGCACCCATTTTGTCGGCGACGGCTGTTGGAAGAGTCGGTTAGTGGTTGTCGGTCGAAGAAGCGTAAGTTGAGAAAAGAACTTCCGCTTTTTGGGTGAGGAAATTCTCGGCAAAAAACCTTTCAGTGGATCCAGTAGGGTTTGGTGGATCTCTATATTGCCGCACCCCACCGCCCTGTCGGCCACCTCCACGCCGAAATTTGGCATTGCGCATGAAATACATTTGGTGATCCTCATTCTCAACCGCCAAGTGACGAAATAACCAGCAGTCGCCCATCTCTTCAAAATGGCTCCCAAGAAGACCACCACCCGTGCTCCCCAGGAGAACATCTCCCTCGGACCTTCCGTTCGCGATGGTATGCGACCCCCTCGACGAGAAAACGACCGAGAAAGGATCAGAAAAAAAGAATTGAAAAAACTAACATGTTTTAATAGGCGAGCTGGTCTTCGGCGTTGCCCGTATCTTCGCCTCCTTCAACGATACCTTCGTCCACGTCACCGATCTGAGGTTCGTCAGCCCGTGAATTACGAAAAAGAGCTTGGAGATGTCATATAAATATGTGGATCAATGAGGCTAACTTGGGTGATTCCAGTGGCCGTGAGACTATCACCCGTGTTACTGGTGGTATGAAGGTCAAGGCCGATCGTGACGAGTCCTCCCCCTACGCTGCCATGTTGGCTGCTCAGGACGTCGCTGCCCGCTGCAAGGAGCTTGGCATCAACGCTCTTCACATCAAGATCCGTGCCACTGGTGGTATGTTCAACCGAGTCCGTCTCATCGCACCATCAATACTAACCAACACATAGGTAACGGTACCAAGACCCCCGGTCCCGGTGCCCAGTCCGCTCTCCGTGCCCTTGCCCGTGCTGGCATGAAGATTGGCCGAATTGAGGACGTTACCCCTACTCCTTCCGACTCTACCCGCAGAAAGGGTGGTCGCCGTGGTCGTCGTCTCTGAGCTGCTTACCTTTTGGTGGCTTGGATTGGACAGGAGTTTCGCTATCTGGTTTCTCTGTGGCGTTGAGAATCACGAGGAGAACGGCTTTTTCGCCTGGTCTCCAGTCTACACTGCAGAGCCTGGTCAGGTTATGGGTTAGGACGCAGTAGACAGTTGAAAATTCGCCCGAAGAAGGCCTATGAATCATCCTGCTCGTCAAACTTTATCATCGATGTGACATCCTGTAGCTTCACGGTTAACGTTCCACGATGAAATGAAATAAAAGCAATTGAATGCATATTACACAACGATATCTTGTATAAAAGCCACACGCTTTCCGATGTAAATGCCATTTCCTGCCCGAACGCCTCGCAAGACGATGTGTCGTTCCTTTGTCTATTTTACGCCTGGCTTTAATGTCCAGATTCCTCTTCCTGCACCTCCCGTCTTGTTCAAGACTGCGACCTTGTCCAGCGCTGCTTTGAACTCGTCGCTCTGCTTCTTGCCTGGACAGTACGGGTTGAAGTGGTCCACTAGCATCTTGCTGGGGACGCGACCATTGTGACGGTTGATGAAAGTCTTGATCATGGCTACAAAATCCTTGGACTTGAGATTCTTGTCCATGTCTGGGGTCCCCGAGCGAGAGCTTCTCCCACTTCCTGTATCAAGTCCTTGGCGATCTGCCAGGTTACTCATGATACCGGCTGAACTTGGCCCTCCGCGACGACGGTTGGCTCCGGGACGGCCCGCCTGTCCGACTTCACCAGTCCACGTAACAGTGCCAATGGGAACCCTTCGTGCATCAGTGCCAGCCTGTCGAAGATGTGCTGCAGCTTGACGTGCTACTTGATTTGCCTCGTCTTGAAGGATTGAGATATCCGCCTGTGGCTTTTGTGGTCCATTGACAATGGCCTCGTGGTCATATGCATTGTTGACAGACTTGGCAAAGATGCCCTCCAACATACGCTTTTCGTCGTTGGCGGATTTGTCTTCTCTGAAGTCTTCCATGGCGGCCACCAGACCCATTTGCTTAAGTTCTCTGCCCTCAACGTCCTTCTCACGATCTTGACTCTCGACATGATTCGGGTCAAGGTTTCCGTCACCACCTTCATCACCATTGGCCAAGGAAACTTGTGCCTTCTTGAAAACTTCACTCCGGTTGGCACTTGCGTCTTTGCCCGTGTTGAAGCTGAAGAGATCGTAGAGGTCGGACAGATCATAACTGCTTCGCTGCTTGGGATCCTTCAAGACTTTGTTTGTCATGAACTGCTTGAAAATTTGCCGATGATAAATCTTCTCCTCAATAGTTCCTTCGGTCATGAGCCGATAGATCTTGACTGGCTTCTTCTGGCCCAGTCTCCATGCTCGTTCTCGGGCCTGCAGATCTGTGGACGGATTCCAGTCAGGGTCAAAGATGATGATTCGATCAGCGCCTGTGAGGTTTGTTCCCAACCCTCCAGTTCGAGTTGTCATGAGGAACACATGTATACCCGGAGATTCATTGAATCTGTCAATCATTGGCTGACGCTGGTCCACGGGTGTTTCTCCATCCATTCGAACATAGGAAATCCCACATTCGCTCATACATTTCTCAATAATGTCGAGCATCTGCCTACCCTGCGAGAATAGGAGCGTTTTGTGTCCATTCGGTATCATGACTTTTTGCAGCAAGTCTTTTGTGAGTTGGAGCTTCGCTGATAACTTGGGGTTGCCAAAGTCGTATCCAGCCTTCTTCCCCAGGCTCTTGTCAAGCAGATCAGGATGGTTGCAAATCTTGCGTAGAATGTCGATTCCATAGAGTGATTGTCGTCTTCGATTCAAGATCGCCGAAACCTCATCTGACTTTATAAAGGTCTCGTACGCCTTACGTTGACCATCAGTCAGCTTGCAAAAAAGGACTTGCTCGGTTTTTTCGGGAAGATCAGCAGCTACATCAACTTTCAAACGTTGAAGCAGGTATTCTGCGATCGTCTCTTTCAAGGCCTCTGCACACTTCTCCGCGGTCATGACCTGCAAGTTAGAAGCGTTTGCATACCCACCTTGACGAATGGGGATCTCAAACTGAGACCTGAAGTTGACGAGCGTTCCCAGGCGCATGGGGTAGATGAAATCAAACAGTGACCATAGCTCAGTCAAGTTGTTTTGCACCGGTGTACCAGAGAGAATAACTCGGTTTGGCGTGTTTAGTTCCTTGCAAGTTACAGTGATCTCCGCATTTGGATTTCGAATTTTGTGACCTTCATCCAAAACGGCGTAGTCCCATGCAACTGGCAGCAAGGTATCTGCGTATGTCTGGAGACCGGTGTATGTGGTTACCAGAACATGTCCACTTTTGACAACTCCATTGACGATTCGACTCGCAGCCTTTTCAGACTTGGTAGCGAGGGGCTTGTAATGATCCAGATCGTATTCATCTTCAAATCTCGGGTTCATCATGCCACTGCCTGAAGCATGTAGGATGGACACGCGAAGTGGTGGCCACCAACGATGAAACTCGCTCACCCATTGCCGGAGAAGGGTAGCAGGAGCAACGACAATGACCGGCCGATGCAGCTTTTTGCTGTAGTGAAGAGCAGCGATAAAAGCGATCAGTTGTACCGTCTTCCCAAGGCCCATTTCATCGCCAATGATGCCACCCACATTCTGTTTGTAGAGTTCTGCAAGCCATTGAACACCCGTTTTTTGGTAACCGAAGAGTGACGGGTGAATATCACCAGGGAGCTTCAGGCCATCGCCGAAATCATAATCTGGAAAGTCCGGTGCAGGTTTGAACCATTCTTCCTCGTCGTCGTCGCTCTCGTTGGCATCGGCAGACATGTCACTTGTTTGGCGCCGGACTTTTCTTGCGCGGCTTCGGCGCGCCACCCAGTCATTCAGTCTCGTCTTGAAATGTGACAAATTGCCATCATCGATCTTACTAAGATCAATCTGCTCTTGATCGGCGACTTTCGCCTTTGCTTTGGCCTGGCGACGCTGTTCTCTGATCAGGTCATCCTCATTTCCTTGCTGCCAGACGTCATCGTCATGTGAATCATTGCCGGACGCTTCAGGTTCAAAATCAGCGGATGGACTGCGTTCTTTTTGCGTACGTTTCTTTTTCCTCGGCCGTAGTGAGAATTCGTTCTCAGCAATAGTCACAGCCGGCTGAGACGGTGCTGTTTCTGGCTCGAGTTCATCGGCAAAACCTGGACGTCGAAGCCGCTGGTGAGAAGCGGGACCTTCAAGCTCCCCTCCTAATTGTTCTGCCGCTGCCTCTTCCTCTGCGTCCAAGATAGTTTCTGCGAGTTGCCCTTGAATCCCTGCCGGTCGCGGCCCTCCGATCTTGGCAAACGGTGTAATCTTTCCAGTTCGGATTAGAAATTCACGATTGGTTTCGCCAGGAAGCTTTATAGATTTGGATTTCTTGGGATCCTCAACGGGGTTGTCTTCATGACGCTTGGATATTCGTGCCTGGAAATCCGAAATGTCACTGGTTATTTGACGGATTTGTTCATCCAATTTGGCGATGTTCTTCTGGGCATTTCGAGATTTGTAGACGTTGCTGTGTGCAGCCTCAAGGTTATTCTTTTCCTTGCCTAGTTGAACCTGAAGTCGCTGCTTGGTCTCGTGCAATTTTGTTATACGGTTTTGGTCCTTTTTATCCTCAGCTTCATTCAAGGCAGCGTTGGCTTGTAGTGTGATGTCACGTTCCAGATCATTCTGGTCTCGGACAGTGCCAGTCAAATTCCGCAGGGCGTCTTCCTCGTTGAGTCCTTCGGTGTTTGGCTGCTCCTCTTGGTCTTGGCTTTGCGTCACGCTTTCCTGAGCCGCAGCTACCATTTGATCAAGAAGCGCCGCCTTGTCGACCTCCTGATTTTCTGAGCCGCCCGCATCTTGGACTGCCATGGTTGAAGGAGGCGCGTGCTGATATATCGTTGTCATGCGCCTGGTGGAAATGAGCAAGGAGATTAGAGGGGGTAGTTGTTGAAATGTGAGAATGGCAGATTTTCAGTGAATGAGCAGCATGAATCACGGTTGCGTGCACATCGACACTTTTTTGTGTTTATAACTGCAATAGCAGGTTTGAAGATTTTGATGAAATTGTTAGAGAATTAATAAGTTATAATGACGTAGAGAAAGTGAAGATGATGGTAGTTAACTCTAGGCTGAAAGGGAGGGCGTGCTAGAGAAGGAGTCGTCACACGTGCGCTAATTGGTGCGCACAACAATCCAGTCCAGGCACCAGGCGGGTCTTTCGTTTGGAGATGGACCATCCTAAACCAAACCCAAACAAAACAGAGTTTGTAAAGTATCCCATGTTCTTAAATAGCCTGAGTTTGTAGATTCAACGAATAGTAATCTCTTCTTGATACAATATAGCTTGGGATGGCCATGACAAGGCAAACATAAAAGTTATTAGTATCAACTTGTATACACGATGAATTAATCGCATAGACATGCCTAGCTATTTAACCGATAATTACTTCAATTGACTAAGTTGTGTATAAGGAAAAAAACTACCATTGATTAATAGAATATGTTCCTCAAAGTCTGATAGAGACAAACCATAAGTAAACAAAGTCTTGCTGTAATTCATAACCAATTGTCTATGACTGCCAACATACAGTACCGAATATACCTGAAAGACACTATACACTGTGTACCAAACTCCACCGCCCCAGCATTGAACTCAGATCACCAGTCTCGTATTCAACGACATCCGAAGCATCATCGAACCATGACATATCATCTTTCCCACGCTCTCCATCCCAATGTTTTACTGACAAAAACATATCTATAATTGATCTTTGTGTACTGTGAGATCACACAGCGTCATTGATATCTCCATCAATACCGGCGCCATCGGTTCTCATATAAATCAGCTCTCCAACCCATACCATCAAAAATGAGCTTTCTTCTGTCGAGATCTCGTTCAGTCTTGTTACTTAGACATAATACGCAGAAATCAATAACCTGGCCCGCGGCATCCACCAGAATGTATTCTCAAAAGCCGTCGTGGCTGGAAGCATGCTGCAGCGATTCAAGACCAACACCGACATTGTTTGCCTGGAATGTGTCAAATCTTGCCTCCTACGATGGCTCCCAACTTTCAACATATACTGCTTCTGGTGATTCCGAAAAGCGTATTTATATTCTGGGAATCGGTAACCTGGGTCGCCTCTTTGCATCTTCACTCGCCCAAGCCCCGGATAAGCCCCCGATCACCCTGGTTGTGCATAGAAAGGAGCTCCTAGAACAATGGGTAGAGAGTCAAGGCATCGAAGTTTTACGCAAAGATAAACTTGAAAAGAACAAAGACTTCGACATTGAGTGGTGGACAGAAACTGAACCCGAAATTGGCCCTATACGAGAGGTTGCCGAGGGCGACAAGCTGAAGAACCTCATAATTACGACCAAAGCTTCGGCTGCATTACCTCAAGTCGATCGGGTACGAGGCTACCTGGATCGAAACAGCACCGTGCTCTTTGTACAAAATGGAATGTCCAAACTATGGCCACCCCATGGATCGTCGTATGTTTCCCATCGCTATCACAGTAGCCATGAGCCCAACTACTTGGCTTGTGTTACAACGCATGGCGTCACTTCACAAGGAACGTTCAAGAGCCTACATGCCTCTCAGGCAGATGTGGTTGTAGGGGCAGTTCTTCCGAATTCCTTGTCGGTCGACAGGACGGCGTATCTGGTAAAGCAGTTGCTGGAAGCGCCGCACTTGGACGCCAGATCGGTATCCAGAGGAGAATTATGGATATTGCAGTTGGAGAAACTGGTGGTCAATGCTATAATAAATCCTCTAACAGCTATCCTCGGGTGCAAGAACGGCGCCCTGTTTGGCGAGGACAATGAGGTTCTTTCTCAAGTTATTGACCAACTTTTAGACGAGGCAAGCCAAGTACTGCAACTTCTGGTGGCGCATGAAAGCAGTGCAGAAATCATCGGACAACAGGAAAAACAACTACCAGCAGAACCAGACGTGACTATTGATCTCTCGCCTAAAAGCTTGCGCAAAAGATTCTCTCGCCCACAGCTGAAGGACATGATCTATCAAGTGGGTCACAAGGTCAGGGACAACACAAGCTCCATGCTGCAAGATGTACGCGCCGGCAGATCAACCGAGATCAGGGACTTTAACGGCTGGCTAGTCGAGATGGCAGCCTTTCTGGATCCAGAGCTGGACGTTACATGCCATGCTACCTTAGTCGAGCTGGTGGAGGCTGGCCGTACCCTAGATGTGGATCAACTCGGAAAACATTTCAGCTGTTCCGTGACGGATACAGGGAAATCATGAAAGAGTCACGGCTACCGACCGGTAATTACAGATCTGGGGACGCACCCTTACGCGTTGCAGAGATGTTGACGCGGTCACTTCGAATGCCCCGCTTATGATATTTGGATGGGCATGGCCTTTGGGTATCAAGACGAAAAAACTTGGTCGCCGAAACATAAGAGACGAAATTAGTAAGTCGGTTCCTATCACTTGAGAGTACACTTTTGGATCATTTATTTTTATAACCTGGAGCTTAAATGCTAACTTTTTTGTTGCCCCTGGCATGGGTCAGATGTATACATACAGCTCGGTTGACCAGGATTGTGATCGGCTTCGGGTCAACGTTAACACATAACATAGCAAGACAAGGAGCACGAGATATCTAATAACCACCAATATGGCTCTCATCCGCATTAGGGAACATGTCCTGTTGTGTTGATTTAACTCGCCTGGGGGGTTTTCCGAAAGTGGCGTGTTTTGTTTCGTTTTGTTTGGTCGCGTTTCTTTCTTTCCTGGTCTCGATCGCCAGGGTACCGACTCAACCCGACTTATAACACTCAGTGATATAGGGCATAACACAGGTGGTTATCCAGTCGCGCTAGCAGGCTCTACAACCGTTCTGCCAACCAGATGAAACAAACGTTTTCAAAGACTGACTCTGTCGTGGGGCAAAGGAGAAACATGCAGGCACCTAACCAAGTCCAGCGTCGCAATGCATCATCACCGAAAAGACACCACCGTCATCGACCAACCTCTGCCCGCCGTTGGCCAATGTCACATCAAGTCTCAGGCCGTTATAGCCCTAGGATGAGCAAAAAATCTGTCTAAGGGGTGACAAATCCATGACCAAGTTGAAGGGGGCGTTGTACCCCAACTCTATCACACATCGTCGGTGTAGTGACCGGGACTTGAAGCCAGTTTCAGGCTTAATCTTCTACATATCGGACAACCTGCTTGACCAGCATTATGCAGTACCTACATCAAATAATCGACATCGACCATCCATCATGCCTCGCTTAGACGTTGCATATCGGAGATTTCACTGGGGATGTTTCAACGGCGGTAGCCTTTTCTGTCTCCCAGCTCTTGAACCACAGGACAGCATTGATTTCCGGGCAGCCAAGTAGTTTGCACAAGATGTGGCAAAGCTGCCTCACTTATACAGCGCTGGGATAGCCTTGATGGATGGGAACGGTACATGCGACCCCGAAGTCGGCGCACGAGACCATCCAAACATCACAGCATCTTGTGTCACCTTACAACTGCTAGAAACCACCCTCGGCATCGTGTGATGGCTCCTCGCATCTCCTCCAGCCGCGCGCCCACACATACATGCAGCCCTTCACATCTGTCCTTCACCACGTCACAATGAGGCACCATGTTTTTCGCCACATTGGTAACATGCACGCTCGGATGGTCCACCGTATTTCTGTTGTTAATCCAGCCTCCATACTCACGACCGCTATATTTTAGCGTGACTCGCATACCATGCGGTGCGATGTGCGTAAGAAGATAGGCGATAACCACTGTTTTCCCGGTCTTTTCTCGGACGACGTAGGCAAGAAGCACCGACAACTCCTCACGGTCAGGGACGGACCTTGTATGTCCTCCTGAGCATGTAGCCTGCCGGTAACCTGCCTATGTACAATATGTGCCTGATCAAGAGATAGCCGGGGGAACAGGCTTGGCCTCGCTCAACCACAGGTGTCACAGCATGGCGTCCAAAGAGGAAGAAGTTTCATCGGCTCCATCCGCTTACAGGTAACCTTCATCGGGTCCGGGGATGCATCCTACCAGTCGGCAGCCAAGGCGATTGTACCGTTATACGCACACAGCTACGTGGCAAGGCCCCGCCCTCCGCTCGCCTTGCTCTCTTTAAGTTTGCCTGGCCTTACCTATATTATAACTGATCGGTAGCCACACCTATATATCTCAAGGAGAAAGAGATGCGCGGAGTTGGGTACAAGGATCTAAAGCATAAACCGTTTCGTTTCGTCTAGCTCAACTGTGGAGAACATGGTTCCGGTGAGACAAAGCAGACAGGGGCTGTGACCCAGATCCGAGGGAACCTTTGCACATTGGGAGTTATATCTTGTGTCGAGGCTTTGATTATAGGCTTTGCAACGGACAGACTCGCGGCTATAGGGTTCCATTTTGACATTTTTTCTAGCGCTGCTACATTGAAGCTGAGTAGGAGCCTGATGGCGTGATACTGATGGTGATCGAGCAGATCCCTCTCCTGTATGATCTAGCGTGGTCTTTTTCAAAGTCTGCCTGAATCATGGCATTTCCAAGTGCTGACTTGAGAGGTTTGAGCCCTTCAGCCACATGTGCTAGATAGTTCTACATGCCATTTGCACTCCCGCTCCATATCTCTTTCTTGTGATACCAAGGAACCTTTCGACATGTTCTTGTTTCCACCTTCCGTTCCGCATACACAAAGCCGAAGAACACGCTGCGCCAGAAAAGGAAACCTACTCCGCCGATGATCCTGCTTTTGTTCTCATACATGTGTTGAATAATTAAGAGGTTGGATATAGTAATAAGATAAGGGTAATAAGTGACAAGAAAATGTGATCAGCCACATATCCCAGGCGATTGGACGGTGTCCCCTGGCTGAAGGATGGGGAATATTAGGCGCATGTAAATGTTTCTTTCTCCTTTTCCGGGGTTTCCCAAGTCTAGTGTAGTTTTTTTTCGTAAACGGACATAGGAGATCATAGACGTCGAGACAAAAAATGGAATACAAGATAATTTTCAAGAAAAAGAATAGGGAATCGAAGTATGATTAATGTTTAAGAAAAGGATTTGTGACAAGAGGCCAGTGTCAAACGAAAGAAAAGTGAAACGGCCTGTAAGCACCGAGCAAAAAGAAAATAATACAGGGGTAACAGATAAGTCGTGGGTGCATCGCGCCCTACTTGGGCTGGGATCGGTGTTTCCAAATCGATATGACAACTCTAGAACATCGCCTCTTCAGACGAAAGTGAATAATACCGTGATAAAGATTATGCTGAATGAAAGTGGCCAATTGTAAGCGAATGTGTTTGATGTCGGTCGAAAGGTCGTAAGGAAAGGATGACGAAGGCCTGCAAATGGGAGAAACTGATGTTGTAAAGTGTCGTAATTATTATTATGAATCCTCCGCTGTAGTAATTATCTTGTTTTATTATTGAAGCTGATGATGAGTGTATAAGGGCTCTTCGGAATCCGCGTTTGAGACTACAGCTGGTGATAATGACTGCGACAAAGCCGCCAGAGTTGCTGGGTCCTCGACTATAAGTTGCTCAGCCCGTTCTCGACATGCTGCAGGAGTGAAGCCGGTGCCGACTTTGTTCGCAACGATTCTCCATTTCTCGTTCTCGTAGTCCTGAAGTGCAGTTCGAAGCTTTTGGTCCTGAGAGTAAGTTAGTGAGTTGCTCGTGTAAAAAGACCAAGATGTTGATCAACATACCGTTTCGTCGGTCCAATTCGTTGTCTTTGCTTTTAGCTTCGTACAGTATCGAACCTGCAGTGTTCCTGAAGATCGCCCAGGGAAAAAATCTGCTATTTGCTTCCATGTCAAGTTCTTGTTCTCTTTAAGTTCAATCAACAGTTGGTCGTCTTCTGGTGTGAACTTCAGTTTTGGTCCCCGAGGTCGAGGTGCTGGATCAGGCATTCCCATTTGTCCCACGACACTTGGAGCACCACCCAGTCCGTCATCGCGACGCATCATCTTTGAAGGTGGCTCTGAGTCGGGGAGGTGGTGGTGGTGATGTATAGGTTGGTGCTGAGATTGTGACACGGCGACGGCGGCGGCATGAGCATAGGCAGCTCCCAGTGGTGTTTGTTGCATACTACTGAGGTCTGAATGATCCAAGTCGCCCATACTACCTAGATCGAGGTCACTTGGTCGCGGTCGTTTGGTGCCAGAACCGGGGACGGAGTGTTGGGGATGATTAGGCGGTGTCGGTGTCGATAAAGTCTGGTACATAGGCGCCATGACTTGACCTGGTGCTCCAAACTGTGGCGGTCCAAGACGATGATGACCTAGCTGGGATGGATCCATCACCATCTGCGGTGATGGATGCTGGTGGTGTTGAGCCATGGGTGTATGTTGGACATGAGGATTTCCGTGGTGCGAGTCGGGAGTGCCATGAATACCAGCAGTCGGGCCTCCGGTATGGTGGATGGAGGCCCGAGGCTGCTGGTGTCGAGGGCGCTGGTGAATCGATGTATCATACGCTGACTGATGGTGGTTTTGTCCTGATTGTGAGCCCTGACCCGAATAATCCACGGTATAATCCCCCACTCGATAAGTGCCCGCCAGTGTGCCTCCGACGCATGAGGTCCTCCAGAGCGAACCGCTCTGGACGGCCGCTGGGCTCTGAATGGAAAGAATTTGACAAGCTGAAGCCCTTGCGGGCTACGACGGGGAGAGTTAAGTGGTATCTAGTAGCGTGCAGAACGTGATGGATTTGAGTGCGTCAAGCTAGGCTGCTGAGCTTGTATTGGGCGTCTGAAGTATAAGTCAACAGCGTTATGAGCTCCCAAGCAGCTCGCCACATATAGTGTCTGAATTTTGAATGATTGGTACCGGGCTAGAGGCTTTCCCGTTTCCGTAGTCGAGTGAGACGCTGGTATTTGGCGCTGGAGGGCTGTGTTGGGGGGGTGAGCCCGGGTTGGAGTCAAAGGCGTAGCGGTGGTGAGAAGTCCAAAGGAGTGTGATGAATGTGCATAAAGTTCGATTTTTCTGGCTTCGGAACAAAGCACTTATGAAAGACTGGAAGAGGACGAAAGGTATTATAACATGCCGTCACAACAATCGAGTTCAGACTGTCGATGAGAAAGAGAGATGGTCCACGCGGTGAAGATTGGCTTTGTATATTAGGATAGGTCCCTTCACAAGATCTCTTTTAGCTCCCGGCCTGGGGTCAGTAAACGTATTTAACACAAGGGCTAGTAACCTGGCAAACGTTGCTGGAACCAGGGCCAGCCTATATCGTCTGATGACGGAGTACCTAGAGCAGGGTAGCAGGGAGAGTGGATCAATGGTCTGGCTCTGTTCATGCTGCAGGTTAAAGCACTTGGAGATTTTGCCCAGTCCGGTATGAGAAGAAGCCCCGTCCGCCGAGTCCCTGGGCTGCGGAGACGACCTGTTAACCCAAGCCAGGGTTTGGAGGGTGGTCAATTTGACGATCTTATGCCATGGTAAGGTCCCCAGGGTGCCTGATATAGAAACAAGACCACCCCTGGTATCCATCATGACTAGCAAGGATGAGGGCACAATGCAATAGCAACGCCTTCAACTGCTATCCACGGTCGAATGGTAATTTGCCATAGTAAAGGCCCCTGCGGACAAATCAATTATGTAAATGGGCCTCTGTGAAAATAGACGACATGCAAGGTCGCTGGGCGGTGGTGCTTATTGGGGCACGAGTCAAAGGTGAAACGCGCTTCGCTTGAAGAGCGTGGAACTAAGCCATACTGAGCTGACCAAGTACAACTGTAGAAATAGAGACAAAACGGCCAATGCCAGGTTTTTCGCCGCCTTTGCAGGTAGCAGAGCCACTGGATGTGGGTTCCAAAACTGATGGCGTGGCAACTAGGGAGAAAACAGTTCTGGTGTTTGTGCAGGACAGGAGGTACAGCGTGGAGCAAATGGTTATAACACACCAGGGTCTGCTATATTAGATGGCTCTGTGAGGATGGCGCCCATCAGCTTCACTAGATCGTAAGCAGAACTATACCCACATGCCAGGAACCTCTGTTTGACGAATCTGTATGTCGTAACAGGGAGAAGCCCGTGATGTTGGGAGAGCGTGCGCGCCGGGTAGTCGGGGCTGGTCCAGATTTGATCAATGTGAGCACGTACCACGACCAAGCTAGATCGACATCCTGGCCAACGGTGGCTGAATTGAACAAGCTCCCGCACTGAACCTAGAAGCCAAGTACGTGCAACAGTCAGCTAGTCATCTGCCTAAGAGCGGAAGCAGACTCGCGGCTCATGGTTGGGGCGCGCTCAGGTGCGTGAGCATGGGCCCAATAAGCGGGAGAATCGACCCTTGGAACCGATTATCTGGATCTATCAAAAGGGGAGTGTTGAGTGTTGCGGTAACTACACGTACATCCACGTCAGAAATGGAGGCCGAGATGAGCCTTGTGGTGGTTCTCTTGGCACGTCAATGGAACCGGAAAGGAGCTGCTGGTAAAGGTCATGAAGCCCGAAAGGTTGGGAACTCAGACATATGCGAGCATGCCTGTTGGTCTGAAAAGAATGGAGCTCTATTATGGAATAACTCCTGCATCAGACTAGACGAACCCGGTTTTGAGTGGGATCCAGATAACGAAACTTGAGGGCATCGCCAGGGAAGCGCTCTCGCCGGTAACTGGCGTGTTTGGAACACCCTAATGATTGATAACTTGAGATTTTTCTCGGGGGCTCCAAGATTGCAGCCGTTAATGCTCAATGCCATGGCATCTTAAGCCCCCGGAATAGTGAATCACATAGGGTTCCAACTGTTTTGAAGCCGAAACACGCATGATTGTGAGGCCAAAAGAGGCCTTGGGGACCGGATAGGCAGTGTTCCGGTAACAATAACGCATTGACGCAACTCTCCTGATGTGTGGCATATCAAGCGAAACGGCTTCACCATTGTCGTCATGAACGATCGTACGTCAATTGATGGGCTAGGGCTAGAATCGAAATCCAAGACCCTGGTCCAGGAACAGGAGCAGGAGTCGATGATGGGCTTCTAGAAGGACGGATCTTCTAGCGCGTACAGGGCCTCCTTGGCTAGCGGCGGGACCCTAGCTACCGGTGGGGCGGAGGGAGCACGCGCCGTGCTGAGTATGATCAAAGATGGGCACCAGTGCTTGTTGACGGTCGGCCGGCAACTCCTTAGGGGCATCCGATGATTGATGGGCTGAGTTTTAAGTGGTAACGGGTTGATATGATGAGAATTCGTGAGTGAAGGGGCAATGCAAATAGAAACTGGTCGCTTGGCTGAGGTGAAGAGGGTAAGACAGGGGAGATCGGCTGACAAAATGGAAACTGCCCGGTTTTAGAGGTGAGGAAAGAGCATTCAGTAAAACTCGATCGAAAAGACGGTCAAGAAGAAGGAGCAAAGTTGGTTCCTGCAAACTGCCGGATATCAAAAAGGCAAGCGCTAGGCAAACATGGATATTCGCCCAAAGCCAGTGTAGGTATCCGTATGGAAGGCACCCAACTAGGTCACTTTAGGTGAGCGACAACGTAACGATTGACCACTAGACCTAGAATGCAACAGTATCGCTTCCCCACGATCGCAGCAACCTAATCTAGGTAGGGAATGGACATTCAACTACGTAAACTAAGCTATAACACGCATTGATATTAATTTATTATCATTCAACCGAGCTGTCATGACAAAAAAACGTTTTACCAAGTGTAAACTAAACTGTATCCATGGATAGATCACGGTATATAGGTAGTCTATGATAGATTGGAGCGATATTTGGTAAACTTTGGATCATATTTGAAACACTAAGATTGCCAGGCTGATATAGACCAGGCAATGTATAATGTTCATCACGCTCCAGCAGTTCACAAGCTTTGATCCAATTGTAGTCCGGATATGAGGGTCAGCAAAGTTTAAGTTTCCAATTAATTTATTGTACTCTCCGTTTATAAACATCTAGGTGTATCCTGTCTACTAACGGAACCAAGGTAAAGGGAAAGGTTCCGTCAATTCACAGGTTGAAGCTTGTGTAGTTGTATGGGATACCCTAAACCCATTCATTTGCTTAGAGCTTCTCAGCACTTAGTAAGGTATTACTACTGTACCATATCCGGAGCCGAAGTCCAAGCTCGCATTGTCGAATAGTCTGATAACCACTTAATCGCTCAACGGCTCGGAAGCTAAAAACGCCCTGTGCAATGGAGTGGACACCCACCGTACAGGTGCAACTCCCGGAATGGAGGAAATTTGATAAGGTCTCGGCACCTTGATCCAATTCTGGGGGGATCGTCCATATTGCTGAACAGGCCAGGACAGGACAGGCTAGGCATTTTGACGCCATCGTCCACTCGAACCACAGGGCCTTGTATGGACATATCCATATTATTTACGCAGGTACAAACCTAGGTATGCGGGTCAATGTCAGGGGAGGTGACACGGGTTGGATTGGCAAGGGTTTGTGGTTGATAAGAATAGAAATCTACGTCAGCAATGCCTGTTGTGTCTCGTAGATCTTGACAACCCCCTAACCCCAGCCCCTGGAAAAACTCAAAGGCCAAAAATATGTCATGTCCATCCATGACTACATTTGCTTGCATTTGCATTTGCCCCCCACCTGATTGACGATGGTTGAGAAAAGATCTTCAGAACTTGATGTAAATATTTGCCTCTCACCTATAACCTAAATTTACACCTAAGAAACATCCAGTGAGAGGAGACAATTACTTGCTTTTGCTACCCAATCTCCCCACAACATAAACGTGACGTGACCTTCCTAAAATTCACGAGATTCTTTAATGCTTCTACGCCGCACACTAAAGTCTTGATAACCAATATTTCGCTCTTTTCACTGCCTACATTTGCATGAATGCATAAATGGCCAATTTCAATCTCCCCCACGCAATGCAGGTGACAGCTCGCGGCGCGTTTCCACGCCCTCGGTGAAGCCGCTAATCATTCTTTTTTCGGGTCCTTGCATCTGCCTAAACCCAATTCACCCATTTACAGTTTTCCTCCTCTTACCAATGAGATAGATAGTTAGACAGTAGCTAAAGATCTAAGCTTGGGATACAGAAAACAATTAACCCAAGACCACCGGGTATAAGGCGGCATAAAATACCCAAATTATTTTATTTATCCCCAAAATAAGTAGAATTAAGTTTTTTGCAGCACCGAAGAGTGCCCGCCAACCTACCGACGTGGATCATCTTCTATGCATAACCCTTGTTGTCTTCTGTCGCCCGCTTTGGCGAGACTGACTTATCTCGTCTTTTTTCCAACTTCATCATAATTTTTGATTGCTGATGATGAATGTCAATATCAGCTTACCTGAAGACACAAGGTACTTGATATTCATGTTCGTACATATTTTAATAGACATTCAAATATTCTCAATTCACCAAGTGTTTTCAACTCAATGAGGTTAAATAGTTAAAAACTCACTGAGTCATAATAGATCACATCTTTACACAAGGTTTTTATATATCACCGAGTCACTGATATATAAAGCTAAAACTATCGAATTTTACTGTGTAGTTGTAGGAACAGGTCTCTTAAACATGACTGATCAGTCACGTAACAGGTGCTGGCGACCATGTCTGTCCTATGATCTCGATACAAGTTCGACACTCAAGGCCTCAAATCCCTCGTTCTAACTTCCATATTCCTTCCATTCCCTCTCATATGTGAATTGACATGCCTGTTAAACCCCCACCTGAAAAATTCATATTTAAATAAGATCTCTGAGTGAGAGAAAGCTGTTGGAATCCTTGTTTCCAGTGTTTGCCTTCTTCATTGACAATTTAGACAAATTTGAACCGGTTCGCTTCGGAGGCTTCAGAGGCAACAGCTTCGGGTGGATGCCTTTGAGGTTGGTGGAGTCGCAGCTGATAGCTTTGGAACTGGACGCTTTGCACTGGAAGGCTGTAGGGTTCTTCTACCTTCACTAACTCTCTGACTAGGCTTGGCTAAATGAGAAGTTGCTGCAGGTTTGGTGCTGGCTGTATGATTTTCTTCGTTGACTTTATCCATCATATTGCGCAGTCCATCACTAGCGTCAGGCGAGAGGTGAGCGAAACCAATGGCCTTCTGCTCGATAGCTTTCCCGTTAACCTGACCAGCCCCGAGGGGGGCATCAAGTGCCTTCTTCAATTTCTCATTTTCGCGGACGAGTTTGTCAATTCTGGCGTGAATGTCGCCGGTTTTGGTGTCATAAGCAGCATTTAGTTTCTCTTGTTTACTCTGACGCTCCTCCTCCGTGTCCTGAAGTTCAATCAATGCAGTGGCCATAAGTTTGATCTTTTTTATTGAGACATTCAACGTCAAACTTTTCACTCATCTCCAGCGCTTTAGCCGCCATTTGTCGAGCAGCGACGGCGGAATCCATTGCTCCTTGCGCAACGGACTGTGCTTGTTCACCAGTCTCAAGGCTGGACGAAGCACTGGTGTGGCGAAATCCTTCACTCACTCGGAGCATATCAAGACGCCTAACCTGGCGGAGGCATCCTGTAATAGTACCGTTCACTGAGCCGTCCTTAGAGCAGAATACGCATGCCAGAATCTAAGCGTATGAGGGAAGGATAGCTTCCCAGAAAATGTTGCGCTTTCCAGCAGTCCCAGTAGGATTATGATATGCAGCCCGGGCCTTTTCGCAAGCCTCTTTCGCAGTTCGGACAAGGCTACTTTCCACCTGTGAACAGGTTATACACCTTAGAGGAACCCTTAATAACACGCTTTTCCCCTTCAATGTTCGAATAGTGGTTTCTGATGCAGAAGACCACTTGTTTAAGAAGCTTGGTCAGGTAGGGTTCCTCAAGAATTTCGCCGTTGTTGACATTTACTGCAGCATTTGCGGCTCTGAACTCTCGGAATGCATACTCGATGGCCATGTTCATGGGCCAGGTTTTGTATGCTTTGGATCCCTCATTTCGAATGGTGTTCCAATCATTGCTGCTGGGTCGCTCCTTCCAGGTTTTCGTGTTCTCATTGAGATAGCTTTCGATATTCGTCTCCCCGAATTCCGCAAGGTCCTCGTTGATATGCATGAAGCTCTCGTGAGCACCAGTGCCATCTGTATCCGGTTCTAAAGACAGATGTAGCTCCGACTCGCTTGCATCAGACTCTGCCCCTGAGTCTTGGTATTCCCCATCTTCAGTAAGAGGTGCCGAGGCAGCATCAATTGAATTGTTAATCCAGTTGGTGATAAGTCCGTCAACACCAGGTTTTCCGGTACTGAATTTATCTTCCATTGTATGTGAAGCGCCTAGACATACAAGATATCTAGTAGGTTGGGAAACTGTTGATTTCAACCAAGTTAGTTTACAAGTACAGCAAGCCAGATCTAACACAAGCATCATGGGATGGCAAAAAGGCATGGAAATAACCTACCCAGAGTCGGTTTCCGAGTACGGCAAGCAAGAGCGGGTGCGCGCACAGTAAGATTCGTGATACTGCAGTTGTTTGGCACATCTTTACGAGTTCAAAAGAATGCGACTTTGGTTGCCGCTAGAAGCATAAGAGACGAAATCAGTAAGTCAATTTATGATATTTAGATGGGTCTTTTAGGTTATTTATTTTTATATCCTAAAGCTACTCACTAACTTTGGGTCGCAAGGAGCCTGAACAGGAGGTTCCTGTTAACCCATACTTCTTAGGCCTCTGGCTTGGTGATGGAACTCGGTGCTCAACTGCAATTTCCAACAATCACGAAGCTGAAATTAGGAACTTCCTTATTCAGCATGCAGCAGAGTTGGATCTTCATCTTGTCTGGCATAAGGGCTTGTCTTATGCTACAGTTAGACGGACGCGTTTAGCTGACCGGCCAATGCCTGAAGCTACATCAGATGCTGTTAACCGTCCTGCCAAACGTCAAGCTCGGCAGACGATCATCCAACAGCGCCTGCGGGCAGGCTGGACAGTCCAGCCAGATCGGAAACCTGGGGAGACTCGAATTTGGTATCGCCCAGGGGAGGAACGGGAACCCTCCCAAGAGCTGCCGATTCTGAAGGAAGATACAGGTGCACCGTCATCAAAGCACCTCATGAGTAGCCCTCTCAGTTCTGTTCCAGTTTCTCCTCGCCGACGTCGGGCTGGCGACTATATGCCCAATCTGGGCTCTTCATTTGCGTCTTCCTTAGTTTTCAATGAACGCAGCTCCTCGCCAGTGAAATCTATCCCTCCTAATGCCCTTTCTGAGTTGAGATCAGACGATAAGTTCATGGGTATTATAGGCGATTCTCAGATTAACAACTCGGATGAGGTTAGCGACAGCAATATCGCCGATAACGATATCACCAGCAAACACAATGAGGATGACGATGAAGAGGCGCCAAAAGAGGGACATCTTCATATTCGAGTACAGACTGGTTGCCATGCCTATGGCGACCTGCAGGACAATGAACAGGAGCAACTGATTAACGAAATCACTATGCATTCCAATACGTCTACAACGTTGGGCATAAATACGCTGCTTAAAGCACTTCGCAAGTTGGAAGTGTTTACCCCCCCCCCCGGCATGTCACTGGGTATGAGGGTGATACAAAGCATGTGTTACTAATAACCATGTCCTCGTGTTGCACCGAGAGAAGGGGCCTTGGGGGATCAGAGCAGTTGGTCGCTAGGAGCATAAGAGACGAAATTGGTGGGTCAGCTTATGATATTTAGACCAGACCTCGTTGACTATCATCATAAATACACGTCGGAAATAACTAATTAATTACAAAAAACGCGACTGAACGCCCATTATTACCCATTTTGATTAAGCAAAGTTGTCCGATCGGTCCACCCAGATATCCTCCAATTCTGCAAAGCTGTGGAAGTGCACAGATCGGTGCTGGTCGCTGTAGAATGGCAGCGGTGTATCGAGCTTGACGTGATACGGCTTCTTTTGCATACCGTCAAAGGCATTGCCCATAAAACTGTAGTTCCACTTGCCATCATCTGGCACAAGGAAGAATCCTCTAAATCGTGGGCTGAGCAGCAACTTGCGCTTCTCACCCATCGTTGTAGCAAAGCCCTGCGGCTGATCGCTTTGCGTGTCCTTGTTCTCGGCTCCCCACTTGTAGCCGTCTGGTGTAAGTCCCCAAGCCGACAGAGATACACTGCCTGGAGTGAATGCGACAGAAACCGTCACAGTGTTGGTCTTGTCCCACTCGTTATGCGCATCCAGGAGCTTGGAGTGCTCGGTAACATCCACGGCGGACATATAAGGCAGCTCGCTACCAGAGACAGTGTGAATGACGCCCAAAGGCTCCATGCCCTCGAGGAATTCGCTCTGGGGGAGTTGCTGTGGCAGCTGCACGTTGCGAAGCCCACCAATCTGCGGAATCATGACAATACATTTGACCTCCTTGACTTGATTGTTGTCAGGTGCTGAAGAACCGTACAAGTAACCAGCGACCTGCACCCTAAGGTCTGCAATTGTAATGAAGCGCTTCAGAATGTTGTTGGGCATAACATAGGTGATGTCGTCGAGGTCGTTGTCGACAGATGAGACGTAAATGTTCTTCGCTCGTGTGCGCAAGTTGGATGTAGCAATGGCTCGTGTTCGCCACTCTGTCTTGGAAGCAAAGGTTTGCTGCTCGAATTGCGATGTGGTCGTCACAATGATCTCCTCTCCGTGAACATTCTGAGTCTTGGTTGTGACCGCTGTCAACTGCGCCTGTTCCTGCTGCTGCTTCTCGATCTCGGCAGCCTGCTGTCGCTGCATGGAAGGCGCTGAGATCTCCATACCCAAGATGATATCTCGCACTTCGCTGGTTGTTAGACTCGAGACGTTGACATTGTTCTTCTTTCCATAGTCATTCAAAATGAGATCTCGGAGCTGGGTTTCAACCTTGATCCAGTCCTCATCTGACAGTGATGGCCAGATGTGATGTTCGTGCGTAATGACGGTCTTGTCAGGACGGAGAACAAGTTTTGTCTTGTCGGGATTAACGTGGAGCGCACGCAGAATAAGAACGAGACGAGAGAAGGCAGTGTACGAAGAAATGCTCTTCAACCACTCATCGTACAGGTTGAACAGCACCATCTGAGGTTGCTTAGCGCACAGAATCATGTCACCAAGCTTTTCGACCTTCATGGCCGCCTGGAAAGGAAGCTGCAACTCGGACGCTCGAATAGAAATGTTGGGAAAGTCAAGCAAGTGGACTTCCAGAGGATCCAGAAGACCCTTTCTCGTCACAATGAGCTGCTTGGGCTGCTCCTCTACGGGCAACGAGCGGATGAGGGCAGCGACTTCCTCAGCAGTCTTCCACTTGGCAAGTTGACCAAGACGCTTCTGTCCAGCCCAAACACTGGTATGGATGATCTTGAGGAACAGCTGGCCAGTTCGCGGGTTGAAGATAAAGATAGCACCATTGATGGGCTTGGTTGTCAAGTTACCCTCAAACGTCTTGTGGATCGTGACACGATAGACGTTGGTATCATCGATAAATAGCTGCGTCTGGTTGCTAAATAGTTCTGAGTAGTTCTGCGAGTTCAAGAACTCTTGGTTACTCTCAGAAGCATAAAGCTGCAGACCCTTTCGAATACGCTCGCGAAGGACATACAGAGCAGGGTTGGCCTTCATGATCTTGGCCATGGCCTGCTGAACGAGTACCTTAAGACCAGGGAAGTACATGCCGTAGGCAGAATAAAGGTTGTAGGCAAGATCAATACCAACCATGAGACCAGTAGCCGAAGGGTAAATACTGGCACTGTCAGTGGTGTAATCGAGGTACTTGGCTCGCGTGTATCGTTCAATGTCATGAGAGTCGTAATCACCATATCGGAGCTGGACATCAACCCAGAATTTGTTAGTGGTTGTTTGCTCAATCACGTCCTTGGTGTCGTAGAGCAGAGAAGGTCGGGTAACGTTCCACTTGTGGTTGGAGAATAAGAGAATATCGGCGCAAGAACTGTTCATCTTGTAAGACTTTCGAGGGTGAATTGTCTCCTTCTGAACAGTCTCAATGCCCAAAGATTCAAGTTCCTGGTCGAATACCTGACAAAGATCCATAACAACCGACTCATGGATTTTCTGCCACAAATGAGCCCGGAAGATCTGGATCAAAGAAATTTTGAGAGTAGGAATCTTTCCGTGCAAGAAAATGCCTGTCAAATCAAGCTGGACTTGGAAACCGACATAGACGTTGGCTCTGTTAATGGTGGGTGACCACCACAGAGTGAAGCGACGATTTGGAATTTGGTTCAATCCCGAACGTTGAGCATTTGTCAACTTTTTGAACTTCATGGATTCTTCGAAACCGCTCGCTTTTTCCCAGAATAGGCCTTCCCATGATGGAAATCCTGTTGCTTTGAAGAGGGTGTGTTCAAGAATGGTCTCAACACCACCCAACGCCTGGATAACATCGGTTCGGTACGCGTTCAGGTTCCACAATTTTCCGTCATGACGTTGACTAGTCCACCAGAAAGGATTGTTTTTCATCAATTGATAAATCTTGAATTCAGCTCGTGCTCGGAAACCCTTGTCGAAGCTCAGGGTGCTTCGATCCTTTTGGAACAACGTGTTGATTCGGGGAAGACCGCGATCCCAGCTATCCTCGAGATCCTCAAGAGTAAGACGACGATTCTGCTGGTTAGCTTCTAATCTCTTCTGAGAATATTCTGTCCAGACGCGTTGGGAGTCAATGAACTCGGCCTCCCAAGGGATGATGTATCGGAAAATGTTCGGAATGAGGGTCTCCTCATCGTGGGTCATTCCTGCCCTGTAATGAGTGACACCAGTGTCGGTTTGCTTTGACCAGCGCTTGTCGCTGGCAGGAATCAAAATATGAGAACCCGAAATCATACCTAGACCACCAAGTTCCTTGGGCGTGTAGAAGACAGCAGGAGGGAAACGAGAAGGCATCTTGGAATTCAGGCCAATCTTGACTCGAGTTTGAATCTTGGTCTCGCATTTGACAATAGTATCAAGCAAGTCGACTGTGGAAACAGCGGCTTCGCGGTAGTAGGTAAAGAGAGCAATCAACGCAGTGTTCCATTTGTTCGCAATCTTGGTGAACGTAGTGGAACCTGATGACATAAGGATTTGTCGAATGCGATTGTTGAACTTTTGAATATCCTCCTCGGTAACTTGCAAGAAAGCGTGGGCTGTCCTTTCTTTGGTGGTGTTGTCCACAAGAGACCAAACGCTGTCCTTAACCGGGAACTCCTCGTTCTGGTTTCGAATCTTGGGGAGAATGCGGACCTCAAAGCCGCACATAGAAAACAGCAAGTTCGGGTTGTCACGACTGTAAACACTAACAAAGCTATCGTCCCAATCAATCGTTGTCACAGATCGAGGAAGACGGTTCTTCAAGTCCCAGAAGACAGCTCGTCCGAGGTTAACATCGTGACGCATCAAGCGCATACGAGAATCTCTGGGCCAGCACTTCTTGCTCTTGTACCCGATGACATTCTCAAAGTTGGGGTCAGGTTGCTCAGTGAGGAATCGTTGGATGAGATCTCTGGATTCCTCAGCAGTGAATCGAAGCATGATCCAGATTTTATCAACGTAACGGGTGTAGAGTCGAATGGGATGGCTCGACTCAGTCTCACGGTCGCGGAACTGCAAGAACTCGTTGGGGCTCTGAGGTGGACCGGCAATCTCACTGGCTCGCTGAGGCCCGAGCAGGAGAAGATCCAATACAAGACCATAAAATTGGAACACAAAGGCAGAGAACTGCAGGCCACGAATCATACCATAACTGTTGACATGATTCATGTCCTTGTAGGTAAGCTGAACGTTGTTCTTGGCCGTGATGTAATCTGCCAGGTTGTGGTCCATGATCAATCTCAGGAGAGAGTTGAGAAGTGTAAGCTCCATCTTCTCGTACACCTTGGATAGCTCTGTCTCAATCATAACGTTGCACTCGCCGTTCTCAGTCTGCCAGACGCCATCAAGGTTGTTGATACCTTGAGCCCACTTGTAGACGAGAAGGGGTGGGACTTCGGAATCTGAAGGTTTAATCCAGGCAGGGAAGAGATGTCGCTGATCTGCTTGGTACCAGAGGTACTGGTCAAGGTAAGCGTCGGTGATTTTCTCGATGGGTTCAATGTCATAAACTGGGTTGATCGTGCTGTAGTTGTCGTTCATATCAATCTTGACTTCCTTGAAAGCTCGCTGAGTGAGAAGGGCGCGCTTGATCTTTTCCAATGCTGTGCCAGGGCTATCATATGCCTCCTCAATATAACCCAGCTCCTCTCGTTGGCTTTGGTTGAGGCGCCCCTTAACTGAATAAGCCTCCCGAAGACGCTCAAGGGCGAGGATGAGAATTTTGGTGTCGTGCTTGTAAGAAACGCTGGGGAAGGGAATAGGTGAGAACTTGCGGGACTCGAGCCAGTGTACGGTAGTAGTATAGATGGCAACAGCTTCCTCCGAGGAGACATAAGGACCATCCTTCATGTGGTTGTGCTGACGCTCCTGCTCGGCCTTGAGCCAAAGTCGTGTCAGACGACCAACATTCTTCTTCGCAATGGTCTTGTCGACGGTAGCTCCTCGTCGAATACGCTCACGGTTGTAATGAGCGACCGAAACCCACCAATCCGCCTTAGACTTGACATATCGAAGAATAATGTTCTCGATAGGTGCAGGCAAGCCAGGGACCTTCCAGGGAATGTTACTCTTCCAGCATCTCCATGCCTCAGAAAGATGCTGAAGAACAGTGTTGACCTTGTTCTGTTTGATACCCTCGGGCATCATGTCCATAAGATCAGCCATAACAGAAGCCCGAAGTTCCAGATCAAAGTGAGACTCGACACGCTGTTTGGTAACGGTCTTTGCAACTCCCTTGCTGTGTCGACCTTCAAACTGGCGAGATAGGAGGTTTCCAAGCCATCTCTCAAGCAAAGGAATAATACCTCGCATGAAAAAGAGCCAGACCCTCCAAGCAGGAGCCCAGAAACCGCAGCCTGGACCCTTACCGACAGGGCCAGAGTTAAAACGGTAGTAAATGAGATGCTTCAAATCCTTGCAAGTTCGAATCTGATGCATCAGCTTGTACTTGTATCGGTACATACCCGTAAGCTGACCGACGTGGTTGAAGGCGTACAAAATACCGTCTGCCAACTGGAAGGCATCAATGTTACCCAATCTGTACTGTACCTGAGCGTCGACAATGAGCTTGGTCAATCTCAAAATCTCTCGCATCAAGTGGAAAGCGTTTCCGAAACGGGACTTCTTGCGCTCCTTTGTAGTCAAGGTCTTGACGGGCTTCAAATTAAAGTTGTAATCCAGGTGAAGGTAAGTCAAGTTTTTGCGATGAATAAGGAGGTTAAGCATGTTGAAGCCCTGACGACAGACTTGCAGACCAGCCTCAACCCAATCAATGGAAGTTTGCTGGAAGAACTTGGTTTGTTTGAGGGATCGCATCAAGTTCTGTTTGTTCTGTGCCTTGGGTTTCTTCTTGTGAAGATCGTTGAGAACGAAGTTCTTTAGAAGTTTTTGATATGAAACTCGAACCTTGACAGGAGGTCGGTCGGACGGAGGATGCTCAAGGTACCACTGTTTTACGAGCGGCACGTCTTGTGCTCGTACCATACGTCCAGATCGTCGGTCAAAGGGGTATGGGGCCCACCAGAGATCAACAGCGGATGATGTATCGTCGTTCTCGATATCCTCGTCGGCAAGAAATGGCTCGACTCCAGCAGGAAGCTCGAAAGCGTCCTCTTCAGGCTCCTCAATGTTACCCGCACCGAAAATTTCGTCCTCGTGAGAAACTTCAACATTCTTTGGCGCAACTGTTCGCGAAGATATAGGATTGATGCGGCGATCGAAATGGAACGTCGGCAAATCAGGATCGTCTGCTCGGTTGAAGACAACTTGAGGATGAGAGTGCCATGATAGGTGAACACTTCTCGGTAACGAATTATAAAGGTAAGGGTACGCAACTCGAAACTCGGTTCGGATGGGATTTCGGAAAATGATGCGATCGATAGCATTGAACTCGCCGAAATCCTCGTCGTTGGGGTCGATATCCTTGTATAATGGCTCAAAGCGAGGTCCACCTGGGAGGGCGACATTAAGGGCCTTGGCCGATAGCAAACTCTTGAGGTCGAAAAGGTAGAAATAGTTCTTGTCGACAACATCAGAGACAAGAGGCCGACTCAATCGGAATAGAGTCGCCATCTGGGGAAGCGTGAGATTCCAAGATTTGTAACTTGGTCCGTTCACATGCGGTGTGTCGAGGAGAGGCCTGTGGTCGTAGAACCATTCGTACACGGCTTCATCATCCTCTTCATCCAGTTCCATCTGAATCGGCTCAAGAGGCTCAACATCCTCCAGGTTCTCAGCCCACGACAGAGGAGGCTCTTCATCATCGAAAGGTGGGAATCGCATGCGCTTGAATAGTCGTCTATCGGCCTTCTCCTTTCGCATAAATGTCCACATCATCGCCCATTGGGCAAAAAAGACTGGCTCGATTACTCGGGGAATCTCGTTGACTAGAGTCAGACAACCATTGACATGGTAAAGCACCTTGACCTCACGAGCCGACTCCCATGGCATAGGCATATTTTCGAGAAGTTTAAGAACTGCATGTGGCATAAACTTAAGGGCTCCGAGATAACTGCGCTTGTCGTTTGTATACTTCTTTTGCGAAACATCACCGATATCCTTTACGATCTTCCGTAGATGTTCAGGCGGCATATCAGCTTTCTGTGTCTGTACAAATCCACCCTTGCGCTTCTCGCCAAAGCGATTGCGCTGTGATTTGATCCATTCTTTCTTCTTTTGCGCAAACTTCGCAGTGTGAAATGCCGGTGTCGCCGTTGATGGTAACGAAGAAGGGGGAGGAGGCGGAGGCGCAGGTGTTTGAGGAGGCGGAGGCGCTTGAGATTCAGGAGGAGGAGGAGGAGGAGGAGGATTTCCCCAGCCTGGGGGAGGAGGTGGTGGTTGCATGATTGCTTGATGTTCTGAAGATAGTAAAAGATCGTGAAGCTGTCGCCACGGCAAATTCTGGGGAAGACGCGATTGGTGGGTCTATCCACGTGACTAGCACAGGAGACGCGTTGATCTACTCACGTGACTTTGTATAAGTCTAGCGTATAAGTCATGATATTTTGATGGGGTTGTCCTATAATGACCTCGAAAAGCGTGCAGCTTATAGTCATGAAATAATATTAGATCAGTTTTGGTGATGACATGGACGAAGAGCATTAATCGTTTCATCTGGACTTCTTTCAGTCCCTAGGTACCTAATTGATGCGAGCTAGGGGACATCTCACCTTTGTCAGTTCTCTAGTACTAACATATGGAGTACAGAGTAATATGGCACCAAAAGTATAACAAGAGTTAAGATTAGTAAGCTTATACTGACTACCTGGACTTACATACATTTTAATGCCATTAGTCACTTTTCTACTATTTTACAAAGTATACAAGTAAAAAAGGAACACTAATGATTATGCCGTTCAAATTATAATCTATAGGTCTATGAGGTTTGAGGTTCTTAAAGAAATGTTAGCTGCCAAAGCTCTAGAGTGTAAGAATAAATGGTCTAAAAACTGTAATCTAAGGAGGATAAATTGACCTACTAGTTCCGCCTCTTATGCTTCCAGTGGTCTATTTTTCTGGTACCCTGAGGTCCAGCTTTCAGACAGGTGGTTTAGGGTAGCCACTTCGAGAACATCTCGACATTCATCCAATCAGAGACCATACAATTGAGATACTGCCTTAGTCAGCCTAGAAGCTTCAATTCGTCGTCGAGGTTAACCATCATTCAAACCGACCATTACGACGGCCAATTCGTCACTCGAACCACCTCAGCAAGACACCAATCGTCGTCAATCAAAATGGCACACCTTAGTAGGTTGAGAGAAATGCCAGAGTATCGAGTTCTGCTAACCGCTGTTTCACAGACGTCAAGCCGGACCCGGCCTACCTCAAATATGCGGGTGCGTGACTTCTCCCCGACTTCGACGTTGATCGCCCTCGATCCGAGTTCATTCTAACAACATGAATAGCTATGATGAAGTCGCGTCATCACTACTTCCGATGGACGCCCCGAACCGCCAAGATCACCTTCATCTACGTTGGTGTGATCCCTGCCATCATGGGCTACATTGCCTACAAGACCGACGTAAGTCTGGCAGTAGCAGCCGCGACGACCATCAGAATGCTGACTTTCCAAGGGACTTTGGGACTTCAGGGCGAAGCGAAAGGGCGACCTCGTTTACGAGAAATAAATCGAACGAGAATCGGAGATTTGGGATGTGTACATTTAAAGCGTCATACCTGGGATAGAGCCCGCGGTAGAGATTCAATTAAAACGAGGTCAAATATGAACAGGCCGTGGCCGGACTGTGAAATTTCTTTTTATCGAATGAGAAATGGGTATAATTGGATGTGACACCATCAAAATGAGCGCTATATGTCCCTACCACCTCCCTCTGCCTTTCGGTCTCCCACTAGGGGCATCTGGTAATCTTTCACCCCTTCTCCATTCTCCCATGGGGAAGTCTCCTCCAACCTCGTCTCTCCAGTCGCCTCGACTTCCCTTAGAGCCTCCGCGACCAGAAATGCCGTGTCCTCTTTCATGCGAACCCGAAGCCTGCTCCCTTCGCACACTTGAAGCGGGTGCCACTGAACCATCTGGGAGCGGCGGCAGTATGGCGCAAGTTATATAATCACCAACTACGAACCGGGCACTGTTGAGTGTTTTGTGTTTGTCATCAGAACCTTTTGCTGTTGCGTTCATGGAGATATCCCCAGATGCATCCGGACTAGAGTCACCACCTATCACAACACTACCGAGGTCCTTAGCCCCAAAGCGAGGGGGTGAGTTTAGTACCGTGGCTGTGTTACGAAGATCCGGAAACACCAGCTGGAATACTAAACGGCATCCCACTGAGGGTGATGGGAAGGCCGAAGGTTTGGTAGCAGCAAGATCCAATGCCAGCTCTTGAAGAGTACAATCCGACCACGTATATACAGAAATGTGTGGAGGGAGACTCTGCGATTGAAACTCATCTGCTCTAGTACAAAGATATAAGTATTACTTGTAAGAGTATCATTAGGGGGGTAGATATGAGTACCTGTGAAGAGCTCCCGTGCGGTAGAAGAGCTGTAATAAGAATGGTGTTGTATTTTCGCGCACCGATTTTGGCAAAGGAGAGGTCATTTTTGAATAAAATCTCAATAGGATGTTAAAGAAATTATTAAAAGATAGTGTATTGAAACGAGATCTGCTGTTGCAGAATCGCAGGTGATGAGAGCGGCATTCGCAAGGCTGGCTGTATCTCGGTTAGCCGATATCGCTATATCCATAATCGATCAACAATTTGAACTCTACCAGTTTGCGACAAGTCTACAATCATCATCAACCAATCCAAGCAACTTGAAATCAAGAAAAGAATACCAAAATAAGCCGAATCACCAATTCAACTTCTTCTTTCAAATCGGCACCAACATATTAGCAGAACACTGTTCATTATCACCATGGATTTCGCGGCGCTAATGAACAAGGAGCTCTCGAAGAGCAAGAAGAGCGGCTCCGGAAACGACGAAAAGAAGTACTTGAAGCGCTCAGAAATCGAAGCGCAAAGGAAAGAAGCCTACCTTGCCGAACAAAAAGCTCTCGAGGCCGAGCGCCAAGCGAAAGCCGCCGCAAAACGTAAACGAGAGGAAGATGCAGCTGTTGAGAATGCCGTGCGCGAAGAGAAGCGTCGCAAACTTGCAGAGGAAATGACAAAGAGGCGCGAAGAAAAAGAAGCCGAGGAAGAGCGCGCTCGAAGGAAGCGACTTGGTTTACCAGAGTTGGTAAAGGCCAAGAGCGAAGATACTGAAGATGGTGTTCACGCGAGTGAGGATGTTCCGGAAGAGGAACTTGTCGAGAAGCTAAGGGCTCTTGGCGAGCCGGCGGCCTTGTTCGGGGAGACCCATGCTGCACGAGTGAGACGATACCGCAGGTTGACAATAGTGGTCACCAAGGGCCCTATACCGACAACGTTGGAGCTTGTGGAAGAGAAGGATATGAAGGTCAACAGCGAGCTACCAAAGGACAAGGAGGGCAGAAAATGGCTGTTCCGGCAACTGGCGAGCTACTTTACTATGGTTCTTACGGAATACGAGCGTGCCATGGAAGCAGAGAAGCGGGATACGACTGCTGGCAAAACAGCATACAATGCGATGGTGCAGACTCGAGAGAATATGAAGCCGGTACGTTGAAATACACCAACTTCTACTAAAATATCGAAACTAACTTTGCCTAGCTTTTCCGCAAATTCGAACAGGGAGAGCTTGACGATGATATCCTCAAGCCTGTTATAGAGATCGTCCAAGCTCTTCAGGAGCGCCGCTACGTGGATGCCAATGATGGATATCTGCGTCTGAGTATCGGAAATGCAGCGTGGCCCATTGGTGTTACCATGGTTGGTATTCACGAACGTAGCGCTCGAGAGAAGTTACACGATGGTGAGAAGGGTCATGTCATGGGTGACGAGGTTACGCGCAAATATCTGCAAAGCATCAAGCGCTGTCTCACATTCGCACAAGTTCGCTGGCCGCCTACAGACTTGCAGCAGTTGATGGGTTAAGGAAAGTTGGTGGCGGAAGGAGGCAGCAAGTCAGAAGCGATCTTAATGTTTAACAATGATACCCCCTTGAACATATACGAACAAATGTGCATTTAGTCATTGTGTCAAGAGCATTCCATTTAAATAAGATATGCATGTCCCTGGACGCCTGATCTAATCTGCCACACAGTACTTCCGCGTCCTTGCGGATAGTTATAATCAGGAAACACCAACGCCTAGGCCATAATGCGATATGCCGTTCATTTGTTCGTAAACCCGCCTGGTCCTGCGGGGACTCGACTTTCTTGAGAGTTTTCTCGAGAGCTGCTGAATCACTGATCCCCTTCAACTTTGTTTTGCTGAACAGATGCTCTAGCATCATCGTACCACTGCTCGTCGATTCCACGACCGACTTGACCGGCATGCTGTTGTCTCTTACCAACAACTTCTAGACCAGCAGCAATAATGCTCATGCGGCGAAGCCTGTCCTTCGCCTCTTGCTCGTACTGGCGAGAGACGTCAAGGGCCTGCTTTTGCATCTCAAGCCGAGGATTGGGCTGAACAGCAATAAGCAACTATAATGAATTAGCGTATGTAACTATATTAGAAGCAATGATACTCACTTTGTTCTTTGCATCAAGGTGGGCCTTGAGAGTTCCCTCGCGGATCATGGTTACAAGTTCTGTTTCAACCGACTCCCCTTCTGATGCAAATGCCTTATTCAAGCTCTCAAGGGTAACACACGAGAATGGAATGAAGTACTGGACGATGCACTTGTTACGAATCTGTGAGTAGAGCGTGGGGATGTGGCGCTGCAGGTAAATGTCGAGTAAATAGTCGCTTCGAACAGATTCGAGAATGGCCAAACAGTTTGAATATCTACCATTAACAAATAGGCTGATGGCCTTGCGGATGTGTGACTCATTCTCCAGGAATGAACGGAAGGATTGGTTGTCCAAGAGTCGAGTCTGAAGTTCGTCCCTCTCCATAGTTGCCAGAGCAAGTAACCCTCCGTACACTGCCATGTCGTTAGGACTGGCGATGTGGTTGTATTGCGCTGGAGGCAAGCTGAAGTCAACTTGAAGAAAGGAGTTGGCGGCCTCTTTATAGTGCTTCAGCCCGAGGAGCGCGATACCGGATACAAGCTTCGTATAAGGTTGGTAGATTCGTTCCTCTTCGCCGCTCTGAACGCCGATGATCTTCCCAAGGTTATTGAGTACCATGGTCCAGTCACGCCTAGCGATGTAGACATTGACTAGGTGTATGCCGCAGTCGATAATGTGCTTGGTGGTTGTGACGTCCTGTCGCATGCGATTGTATGCTTCGGCTGCCGCTTCCAGATTTCCTGTTTTCTCAAAATGCTGCCCCAAGTCTTCGTTGCCCATCTAGAGCTGTGTCAGAACTTTCAACCACGATATTAAAGTTTTATAACGCACTCGAATACTTTCTTTGATCAAGTTGTGACGGTACTGCTTAAGTTGAGATTCGAGACGTGTGGTCTCGGCTTTGTTCTCACGTTCAACTCGATCGACCCATTCTGTTTCGAGTTGAGCCTCTGGCTCTTGAGGTGCCGCAGTACGGAGACAATTCCAAGCTTCACCGTATTGCGATACATCCGAGCCCTTCTTTGCCTCAGCTATGGCGAGCTTGAGCGCATCGATGCATAGTGGCACTGATGACTTTCCGATTTGTATGAGACGGTCGATTCTCGTTCGACCTAGACAAGTTTAGCGGTCATGTCGGTATGGCATCGATAGCGGCGTAGTAACGGACCGGTGTAGTTCGAGATGTAGAGGTCGAGGTCGAGTTTGGGTTGTTCTTGCAGACAGTCAGTACAGCTTTCTCAAGAGTGCGCTTGAATGATGGTTCACGACACTGACGACATTCGTTGAACGTACCTTTGACAATTATGCCGCCCGTGTTGCTTTGCTGGCTGAAGAAGGCCAGAAGGGAGTTTGATTCGGACATTATGGGCGTAAAGCTGATCTACAGAGCATCCAGTTTACCTATAAAACAATTGGAGATGCAGAGAGCTGTAACTTGACGTGTGGTTTGGTGGATTGTCATGAGCAGCTACCTACTGCTAGGCTCCAACGGGGTGGGGTGGAGGTCGAAGGTGGGGGAAATCGTATTGAGATCTCCAGAACAGGTGTGGGGTCAGTCCGCCTACCCTATACATACTTAGTCGACAAAGATGACCCTCAGTATGAAAAATTGGCCGCTGGAAGCATAAGAGACGAAATTAATAGGTTAGTTTATGTTCCTTAGAAATAGTTCTTAGAGTACTTATTCTTATACCATAAGACTTAGGAGGCCATTTGTTTCTGCTACCCACCAGGATAGATGCAAATTGACCTCTGTAAGGAACCTGATTGCTATCCCAAAAGTGTTACCTCTACCGATATCAATTGTGGGCAGGGTTACAGTCAAGCAAAAATGGGTTTCCAAGTATAACAGGTTTAACCTAAGAATTGAGTCAGGTCCTCTCTGGTAGCTTTCAATCTTGTATGTTTAGAGCAATTTTGTTGGTCCATCGTGGGTGTATTTTACGTATTAAATTCATCGACCTTGGCACAGCTACAGATGCGCCATGATACTTGGAAAATTGATAACCGATTGTCAATATATACAGATTGGTGATGAGGCCAGGCCATCTGTACTGTGATAATTATCAGACTTTTTTGTCTCCTTTTTGACCGTCGATCTGCGCTGTTCTTATGCGGTATCACTCAATCAGTGTACAGAACGGTGGGATGATAGTGTAAAAAACTCAGATTTTTAACCTTGAGTGCCATGCAGCATCAATTCGCAGGTCGCATTCATGCTTACTTAGAGTTTTAAGAGGCTCAAAATTAAACTGTCGGATACAACTGTGGGAAAGACTGCTTGGATCTGGATCGATCGGAGCAAGGTGGAAGAGGTTAAAACAAAGCTTTCACGCCAAGACAGACGCCAAGGCTTGATCACGGCACGGTTTGGCATCATATGAGGTTTGGTCTCTTCTGGGCCGACTCTATCGGCCGAGGGAACAAGAATACTGGGTAGGTCTAGCCTGTAGTTTGAGAACCTGGCACCTTTTCCACCAGTAAGCGATCAGCAGGCGTATAACAAAAACCCGAAGACGCGAGAGGGCGCGCTGTCAGGTCAGGAACTATGATAGAATATTCTCGGAGGAAACCCGGACAAGAGCCGGAAATTTGGTCTGGATCCAGGTGGTAGTACAGAGTACTTTGCTGTCATAAGAATATGGTGAGATGAATGATGTCATATGCACTAATAGCAGTATCAAATTGGGAAAATCGTCATGGCAGATGCAGAATGGTTCATTAGAAAATGGAATGGAATGCGAGGAGGGCTGCAGCTTCAGGGTCTCTTTTGATGAAGAGAATGGTGAATGTGGCCATTAGGTGTGGCGCTCTGGATCGGTTGTGCAGCGTGGTGGAAGCCACATACATAGGAATCATCCATTCAGAAGCCGCCAGCTTCCGTGATTTCCGGAGCCGATAAATGGTTGTTTCTAAATTCAGCTCAATACTGGAGATGCTGCAATACCGCAAGTTACAGAACAAAGAAATGTCGGCTCTGACGCAAGAGACGAGAGGCAGCCAATACACCAGAGGTCTGATCATCAACCTTAATTATCTGATACCATCCGATTAATCAACGAGGACCCTGAACCTTTCATGTCATTGCAACTCACCGACAAATTCGTCATTAAACTTTTGTTTTTATTAAGCTTCCATCATGCGTCAGCAGCAGCAAAGGGCGCACTTAAGCCAGTGCATTCGTTAGACTGCAGGATAAGGTATTGACAAAGTTAGGGCCATCTACTGGGTAGCAGAAAAATGTCCTCCTAAGTCTTAGGGTATAAAAATAAGTATTCTAAGAACTATAGTCTAAGGGGCATAAAGTGACCTACTAATTTCGTCTCTGATGCTTCCAGTGGTCAACTTTTCTGATACCCTGAGGGCCGTCTGTGACCGTTGAGAATAGAGTTGCTGGTGATTTGCAGGGATCACCGACAGACATGCAACGTTGTGATGTGTACGGAGTATTCAACAACAGATCGACATGACGCTTGATTGCGCCCTTTGTCGTCCTCGATTGTTATCTCGCGACTCCGAGTTTCTTGAGCTCTTGAAACGGCAGTTCTTGCCACAAGACCTCTATTATCGTAGATAACACGGAAACAATAATAACCTCCACAAATTTCTGGTGTTGTGAGGCTTAGGTTCATCCTAGCGCAGCCATTCACAAGCCTAACAAGCCTCCACCACCGTCTGCAACCCATGCAAGCAAGTCGTCAAGGTCAGGGTTGATGGATGTGATTTAGCTGACGACAAGGTTGGTCTAGAGCGTTTTACGTTTTGCGCTTTCGTTCATCGCCCCCATTTGGTACATGTCCATTCAACCTGCACGTACGACGGATACAGAGTACAGATAGCGGGTGCTTAAAATTACTTCTCTGTACTCTGTACTCTGTACTCTGTACTGTACTTGATGTTGCTTGTGTCAAAGGGTGCCAACAATGACATTGTCATGTTTGCCGACAAAATCATTGCAGCACAGGACGCTCTCTTTCTCGCCTGACCCGTCCAATCCGTTGATTAATCAGTCAATTGATCATGATCACTAAACGACAACGCGCTGGCCATTTTGAATCCGCCGGTGCAACAACTTGAGCTTGTTCACACAGCGGCGCTGAACGGCGGTTCTTCCAAGAGGGGGTGGTTCCTGAGACTGCGAGTCTATTTTGCGGCCGCGCGGCTTTCCATCCGTCCACTGGAAAGGCCCTGGCCAGTGGAGATGCCTTCTCTTTTTCTCGAGGTTACTGTCCCGTCTTAGCCGTGGTTGTGCTTCAAATTGCGCACACGTTGGTACTGCAATAATATATTATTCGTGTTCCTTTTCATGGGAGGGGATACAGCGTCAAATTGGAAGACCTTGACATGGAACTCAGCCACTGATGCGTTACGAGATTTACATACAGTAATTAATTAGTTAGTGTAGGGCCGTTGCTGATTACAATGGCACTGACTCATTCATGTAATGCGCCAAAGCACAATGAGGTAGTTCTCTGAAATGAATATCGGCCACTGACTGATACATGGTTTGTTGATCGGAGAAAACAAAATAAAAACCAGGGATAATATTCGTACTCAGGCAATTAATATCTCGTCAAGACAAAGGTTCTTTTGCATGTATGTGCACAACAAAGTGAGCAAATCAATACCTCTGGATCCATGTTTCCTCCCCTGCTGGTACGGTACGTCGAAGGCTTATCCCCCTGCGGTACCTCCCGTTGACCTTGCGAGTTGGAATGCACAGTGTGAGGTGTCGGGGAATGTTGGTTTTGATTCTGTTCACGAGGGTTTCTGGTTTGTTAATGAGTCTCAAGATACCGTCTTTACCGTCATGTAAACCGTCGACTATGAATATGTTTACCTTGATACTGGAAATAACTCTCATAATAGGTAAAGAAAATAAACATGCTATTAGCGTTGCGTTCTTATTCCATCTTGGTCAAATCCGCAACTTTGACCCAATTATTCCTTGTATAAAAGAAGCAGAATGTTGAAAGCCTCAAGTATGTATCTTGGATACCTACAACGCCATTGCAAACTCTCCAATACCACTACTGCATATCAGCCATGCGTCTCACTGGGTACCCTGTTTTGGAAGGATTGTTCTGGCAACGTTAAGTTTGGCTTTCATCTGTCTCTCTTTACGCGCAGTTGCAGAATGCAAGTAAGAGAACGGTATCCTCCTCTGTCTGTACCATAGACTACAGACGCAGTCGTCCGTTGGCGTTTAGTACTTGGCGTTTAGTCTTGGCTCGACATATTTTTCGTCTTGGTATTACTTGGCACTCAAATTTCCCAACCTTTTGTGTCTCATTTTCCCTTTGGCAACTCTTGATTGCTAGCCTTGAGTCTTGGACAAATCTTAGCATGCACCGCCGTTCACTCTTGAGATCTGGGCACAGTTGGTGTGCGGTGGCCTCACTCATGGACTCATACATTAGTACGTACAGAGATCACAGACTACGATTACAGACAGACTTGTCTACATTGACTGTTTTATCTACCTTGAATTTGGTTCTTTTTTTGTCATTGCACTAACAAGTAGCGTAAAAAAAAAGATACATGTAAAACCGTGTCAACAACACGGTGCTAACTGGCTTTGACAACTTAATCGAAGCCCGCCCCAAAAGCCTGGCCTGTCCGTCTGGGCTGGTTAGGAGGTCCTTTTGATGGACCCGCCCAACTGACTGCCCTTCTCTCCCCTCGTTCGCTCATCCCGTTTCGCTTCTCTCTCTCGTTCGTAGGTTTCCAACCTGCAGCAGGTTCACGGCCTAGTCTGTTGGTGGTCTAGGTGGGACGTACCTGGGGCCGTAGTGTTAGCCTCTACCAAATCGCCTGTGCCCGCCCGCTCTGCCGTTTCGGTCCCGTCGCGAAATCTGCTCTCTCTCTCGCAATCCTGCCCCATCCCTTTCCCTGTCTGCAACTTGGAACAGTTTAGCCTAGTCTCGTCGTCTACTCTGCACTAGTTCGGCCCTGTACAAAACTGTACTGTACAGTCCGAAACGCTACGCTATTTACCCTCCGGTACTTGGTGCTACCTGTCTAGCATTAGTAGAGAAGGGTACAACTCGTACAGTACTAATCGCTCTGTTTGCCCAATACCTGGGCGATTTCCCCGTCATCACCATCTCATTTCAATTCTGGACTCTCCTCTGTTTCTATTCTTGACTCTGCCACTTTCTCCGCGGCATTTTAAACTGACGTCTTTCCAACGCTGATGGCCTAGGCTTTGAGTCTTGGGGCGATTGGGATATGGGCTGCCACTGGCCTCGTTACCTCTACTTACGCCTACCACCCTGCAACTCATTCATTCTGTAACCATTTACTCGACTGCCCGCTTCAACTTCCATTTCTGCCGCACAGCGGCGGCGGCGGCGACAACAACGACGATTTTCTTCTCCCCCTTTTTTGCTTTCTTTTCCGCTAGAACAATACCCAACTCGCTAGATTCGACTCCATCAAGGCTGAAAAGCCTATCAACCGGTGAGTGAACGCCCTATAGCACCATCCGCGAGTCGTTTGACCGTTGTGCCTATGAACCCTGATCCCTCAATCGCGCTCCTACACTCATATTGCCGTTGCGCTGTGCCTTTGTTGGGAATTTGTATCATTTGCGCGTTGAATCCAGCATGGGGCACTAAGCATCGCCAAGACGCACTGAAACTCTTGTCTTTCGTACAGTGTTCCCTTGATATCGCCAATTTTTTCTAAAAATGACCGAACTTATTGTCCATTGCTAATACAATCAAGCCCGACATGCCCCTCGACGCCGCCGCCAACGACGGCGGCCAATCTTCTCACGACTGGCACGATGACGCCCCGTCACCTTCGGCGAGCATCAAATCCGACATCGAATTAGATGATGATGGGAATGAACAGCCTGGCGCGTCATCACAACCGATTCAAAAACGACGACGAGTAACACGCGCCTGTGATGAATGCAGACGGAAAAAGATCAAATGCGACGGCAAACAACCATGCACACACTGCTCTGTCTACAGCTATGGTACGCGGCCCCCCTGGTATATGGCTAGTCCATCGCCTGCTTTTGCTTTTCAAGCCCTGCTGTTGGAATATCGCACGGTGACTAACCGTTCCCTTCAGAATGCACGTATGACAAGCCTTCAAATAGGAGAAGGAACCCGGCGCCACAGTATATTGAGGCATTAGAAAGTCGATTACAACGCGCCGAGTCTCTGCTCTCCAAATTTATGCCCGACGTCGACTTAGCCGATCCGAACCTCGATCCAGCCATTCAACAGGAATTTCGCAACCGCGAAAATGCTCGCTCTCAAGCCTCCAAGATTCGACAGCCCCCGCCAAGTCAACGGTCAAGTCAATCCGATCCGAATGATGCCCATCTGACCTCCATGATCGATTCGGTTGGTCAACTCGATCTCGATGAAAAGGGAAGCTGGGATTTCCACGGTATCTCATCTGGTGCGGTATTCCTGAAGCGCATGAAGGAGCATTTCCGAGGCATGCTTGGTCCAAGTTCAAAAACTCCTTTTTTACCTCGTGCCGAACGACCGGCCGGCCTCGATTCACCCTCGCTGTCTTCCGTCGGAACACCATTCTCAGTCGCTCCAAGTTATCCCGAACTTCCGCCAAAGGACATCACTCGAAAGCTTTGTTATTATTCTCTCAGCTGTGCGACCTGCCTCGTTCGTATCGTTCACGTTCCCACGTTTTATGAGCAAATGGACAAAATTTATGAACGCCCACTGGACAATTTGTCAAAGGAGGAAACACAGTATCTGGGACTCCTTTTCTCTGTCATGGCTCTCGGCTGCATGTATAACAACCTGGACGATACCGACCCTCGAAGTATGGCCTATCAAGATGCGACGGAAGAAGGGCTCAAATATTATAATGCCGCGCGATCTGTTCTACACGACATGACGGATTGTCGAGATCTCATATCCCTCCAGGCCCTATTATTCGTTATTCTTTTTCTCCAAGCTACCTCGAACCTTAGCAGCTGCTACTCCTTTGTTGGTATTGCACTGCGCTCATCTCTCCGGATAGGTCTCCATCGACATTTGCAACATGAAAAGATCGACCCAATCGAACAGGAAGTCCGGAAACGGGTTTTCTATGTAGTCCGACAGATGGATATCTATGTTTCGACATTGCTTGGCTTTCCTCTCCTTCTCAATGTGGACGACATTGATCAACCATTTCCTTTAGAAGTCGACGACGAGTTCATCACCCATACCGGTATCCTGCGACCACCCCCTGGGTCGCCATCATTCTTCCAAGCATTCAATGCCCACTCCGAATTAATGGAAATCTTGGCAAAGGTTACCAAATATGTCTACCCAACTAAGGGATTGGGCCAGAGTCTCACAAAAGATAACAAACCCGCTTCCACCTACCTCATTAGCTATGGCCGCATCAAGGAAATCGAGGCCGAACTTCATTCTTGGTTTGAAAGACTTCCCCAACACTGGCGTCCAAGCGGCGAGGGCCCAATTGAGACTGTCAGGTAAGTTGCAGTTAGGATAGGATATGGCCAAGAATGTACTAACGTCGTGCTTAGAATCCGCCACTTGTTGAGATTTGCATATGCGCATGTTCAACTTGTTCTATACAGACCGTTTCTACATTATGTTTCTCCTCGCCTAAGTCAAGGGACCAAGGTTGATGAGCTTTCATATGCCTGCGCAGCGGCAGCAATCAGCGTCTCTCGCAACATCGTGCACATCGGACTCGAGATTCGTAAACAGAGAGTTCTTAGTGGACCGTACTGGTTCATGCTGTACACCGAATTTTTTGCTGTTCTTTCGCTTGTCTTTTATGCTACAGAGAACCCCGAGAAACCTGGTTCTACTGAGGTTCTCGCGGATGCTAGAGCCGGAAGGGATATGATCGCAGCGTTGTCGGAAAAGAGCATGTCAGCAGAACGAGTCACTGGCGCTCTCACGGTATGGTCTATTCACCTTTTGATTCGTAATTCACACTGACATGACAAATAGGCGCTCTTCGATCAACTACCAGAGCAACTTGATACCGGATCTTTACGACAGGTACCTTCAAAAAAGAGATCAGCCCCTACAGGACGACCTTCTTCTGGGTCTTCACATCATGTCCCCATTCCAGCAAGCATGTCTTCGCTTGGAACCGCCGATTTCACACGTGCAAGCCAGGTTTCGACAAGTTCATATCCAACAACTATGTCACAAGGTACGATGGACATGCAGGCAGGAGGCATTACTTCCTTCCAAGACAACACTTTCACTGCCAACTTTGGCGACTTCATGAGCCCGGATATGCAGCGTAGCACTCCGGAGTCGACAACCAGCACAGCAACAAGCGCTCAGCGATTCTCTTACGGCGGACAGCCCATAGGCATGCACAACCCCGTCAACAAACTCGATTCACTCATGTTTCCTTCAGAAGACCCATTTGCCTACCCTAACCAGCCTATGATGGAACTCGGGTTCCCCGGCAAGGCGGATCCAACCACAAGTATTGCTGATCAAGGCCAGGACATGCAACTATTCTTGACTGGAACGTTCGACGATGTGGAAACCCAGATCTTTGGGCAGCCCCCGCCTTATATGATGCATCAACAAGGTCAGGGAATGATGGGTGTGTCGCCTCAGCCCATGTATGCCAATCCTGCGAACCTCATGGCAATGCAGCCCAACCAACCGCCGGTAATGCAACAAAGACGACCAGTTTCACAAACGCACGCTATCCATCAGGGTCATTCAATGGCGCACCGACGAGCGCACAGACAGCAACATCAAGAAAGGCAAATACAACAAATGTTTACAGAACAGGGAATGCAGGCGGATTGGGGAGGCTTCTTTGGTTCAGGAAGAGGAGGATTCCAAGGAATGTAACGGTCGCTACATTTGATACCCATTTATGATACGGGAGGACGGAAAGCACGCGAGGCGTCGGCTAGTGATTTTGATTTTGATTTCTTGGGAAGAGCGATTCTGATTTGGGATGGAGTGTTTGGATTGTTAAGGGGCCTGAGATACCTTGGTTTGAGGCTGATAGCAAGGGATTGCTTACGTTCTTAGATATGGCCAACGCACATAGACGGTGGTAGGATCTGGTGTACATACAGGCAACGATTGGATTGTCTTCATGTTGCTAGGAGTTTGGTGGTGGAAGAAGCTGGCCAGGTAGTGTTGTAGTCTGGGGAGATCATTCCCATACTGCATTGTATCCAGTTCCAGTATAGATATAATGAACGAGACATGCCATAAGGCGCCTTCAAACAACCTAAAGCATCCAGTTAGTTGTATTGATAACATGTTGATGGAATATGATTTGGATAGTGTTTTCTTAAGCAGATTGGATCTGTGAACAAGATGGAGACTACCTAGTAGTGAGTAACCGAAAAGATGACATCTGAACTTTATAGTTGAAAATAAATAACCTGAGATCATTGTCTAAATAGCATAAGGTGAACTGCTTAGATATTTCGTTTTTTATACCTCAAACGGCCAACATTTCTGATGACCTGAGAGGAGAACATGTTTATACATGGAAACTTGAACTATTAATGAAGTTACTTAGTAAGTTAAATTGTCCCCAACAATTTTATTAAAGACTAAAACGTTGTTTTATCGATCTGGTCTGGTTGCGTCATGAAATGGATGGATTAGTACTGTTGGGCTTGTACAAGGCGTTATCGCCGCGTTACGATACGCTGAGCTCAGCTTATTGATTACTGTAGCTTTAGTGCTATCACATGGAAAACCGTCTTTCACAAAAGCAACGTTTATTCCCCAACTACTCATCTCGAATCAGCTCTCTTTAGTTTTTCGGCCTTTCTTTTTGATTGAGCCCATTCGTTTTATACATTATCCTACGAGTCGGATTCGCTCATTTATAGTGTGCGCAGATGACACCGCCCAAGCCTATTTGCGGGGAGGAAAAGCCTCAAGCACGTGAAAGAACCTCGGTCAGCTACGAGTTTGTGCTTGAGGATGAGTTTGATGCGCTGTGAGTGGCAATGATATACACACACCTGAAATTTTAGTGAACCACTTCAAGTTACTGACCAGAGTTGTGAGTCAGGTGCGTTGAGGTGAAGAGGAACGACGGTGACTCTAGCGGTAAAAGCAGCAGCGGTAACAAGTATCCTGGTATGTCGAGACAGAGATGAGACTACTCTATGTAACCCGACGAAATAACAGGTTATTGACAATTTACATAGCAAAACTTCATGCGCGCAAGGTTGCCAAGGAGCTTGGCGTTACCGATGGCCTCATCTATCTTCCTGGTGAGCCTACGCGGCTCTACGAGGACTCAGATCAATCGCCCCCTTTCAAGCAACGGAGATAGTTTGTTATACACCCTTTGTCGCAAATATCTTGCTGACCAAGTTTCAGCTTCTACTATATGAGCGGCGCCAACTTTCCTGACTGTGTTCTCACTTATGATATCGCTACGGATCGTCTCACTCTCTGGATTCCCTACGCTGAGCCGCGCCAGGTCTTATACCATGGCCCAACACCAGACGCCGCCGAGGCCATGCGAAAATACGATGTTGACGACGTCAGATACACGGCGCAACTCCAAAAGTTTCTTCACAGCCAGCTCCGTCCTGAGAGAACTCTTTATGTTATCCACACAGACCAGGCCCCCAAGCTTCATGACCGGCCTCGAGGACAGACAAAGATCAACTGCTCCAAGCTACGTCCTGCCATGGACCAAGCCCGTGTAATCAAAACAGAATACGAAGTTGCGCTTATCCGTCGTGCTGCACGCATTTCAGCCGCCGCTCATCGTGCGGTGGCTGAACGCCTTCTGACTATGCGTAACGAGCAGGATGTCGCAGCAGTCATTCTCGCAGCTTGTACTTCACGTGGTGCTCACACTCAGGCATACCCAATCATTGCTGGTGCCGGTGTCAACGCCTCCATATTGCACTACGAGTCCAATGACCAGCCACTTGAGGGAAACCAACTCATGGTTGTCGATGCTGGGTGTGAGTACCAATGTTATGCCAGTGACATTACTCGCACCCTTCCTGTTACCGGCTCTTTCTCAAAGCAAGCTTCTGCAATTTACTCCATTGTGCAACGCATGCAGGAAGAGTGCATAGCACGTGTCCGGCCCGGCACTGTTTACTATGAGCTCCAACTTCACGCCAGCGACGTGGCTCTTCAAGGCTTGCGCAAGCTGGGTCTCTTGAAAGGTAGCTTTGACGAGATCCAAAAGGCGGGTACTGTTGCAGCTTTCTTTCCCCACGGCCTGGGCCACCACCTTGGCCTTGAGGTTCACGATGTCACTGGTGATGAGCGCCTCCTCATGCGAGACAACTTTCACGTTGAGGGTGGAAAGCGTGAGATGGTGACTGCCGCCGCGCTGGTAACTATGCACCGCATGGCTTCAACACCAGGCCCTACCAAGCCTAGACAGACTCTTCAGCCCAACATGATAGTTACAATCGAGCCAGGAATGTAAGTACCCGACCCCTTCTGCACCCGCGAATTACTACTGACTCGCACAAGCTACTTCTGCCGTCCTTTCATTGAGGGGTACTTCCTGAACAACTCGACACATGCAAAGTTCATCAACCGCGAGCTCCTCGAGACATATTATCCCGTTGGCGGTGTTCGTATCGAGGATGATATCCTTGTTACGCACGGAGGTTATGAGAACTTGAGCTCTGGCGCACCCAAGGGCGACGAGATGCTTGACGTGATCAACGGCAGTTTTGAGAAGATTTAAGAGATTTATTGGCGTTGGGATTTATTACGAGTGTAGTTTTCACAGGTATAAGAGAATTTGGGAGGTCTAATAACACATAGATGGGCAAGAAGACTTCCTGTCTCGTTGATGTGATTTAACAACGTCGAATATTGGAATCGACGATGAGAATGATTTTTTTCTTGGGATATACACAGGGCTTTAGTTTTTCGAATCATGAAATAGTTTCAAATTTATCCTTATTGATTTTCAAAAACACAAAGACTCTCCCGTATACACACGGCTCGTGCATACAAGCTAATTTACAAAGCACACCAACACAACGCACCAATGCATGAAGTCATGGAACCTCACCTCAATAAATGCGCAACCCCTGCCTGACCCAGTTAATATCCTCCTCTTAATTCTTGCGCCTTATTTACAGGTACTTCTTGGGCATGGATGCTCGCCTTCTCTTATAGACGACGTAGGCAGCGACGAGAATGCACTGGGTGCCAATGATGGAGAAGATGAGGAACTTGTGACCAGGAGTCTTGCTCATGACAACCTCCGACAAGGTGCTGTGGTGGTCGGATAGGGTGGTCTTGAAGGTGCGCTCCGTAGATTGCAACTTGCGGGTGAGTTCCTTTCGGAGACCCTGGATGTCCTTCTCAAGCTCTGTGATGCGTGTGTTGAGAGCGGTGATATCATCAAGCTTGCGCATATCGGCACGGAGCTGGCCGATGAGGGAGGTCAAATCCTCATGGCGCTTCTCATCCTGCTGCTGGTGACGGGAAGATGTGCGCTGCAGAGATGAGAGTTGGTGGTTAGTGTTTTGAAGGCGGTTGTGTAGGTCCATGAACTGGGTCTTGGAGGTCTGGAAGATATCAGGGTCCTCGTCTGCGTACTCGCCATCGTTTCTATTGTTATTGTTGGAGTTGGCCTTGGCGGGCTGACCACGGGCCTGGTTTTGGTTCTGGTTCTGGTTCTGGTTTTGCTGCTTGGGAGGATCGTTGCGAACAGCACCAGTATCGCTGTTATCAGCCATGACGACCATCTTGAAGACCTCAAAAGAGTCAGGGTTATCAGGGGTGGCAGCAGTGACACCAAACTGGTAGCCCGTAGGAATGCTGATCTTATCAGACTCAAAGCAGAGCTTGCCGTCCAGCTCAACGCGGAAAGACCTGGCAGTTTGTCGGAGCTTGACCTGCGAGGGTCGACCGAGGTTGCGGTAGTTGTATGGGCAGTGACCGAACGAGAGCTCGTCAACGTTGTTCTGTCGAGAATAATCGTTGTTTCCGTCGTTCAAGAAAGCGCGAACCATACCGCTAGAACCGCCAGATGTGTCGATAACCAGAGCAAGACCGTCAAACTTGCCAACAGTGTAGATGCTTCCAGCGCCGATCGTAGCAGGACCGTTGCGAACAAGCCAGATGTTGAGGTTACCACGACCGCGATCGGGGCCGTTGGCTCGGAAGTCGACGTCGGCGATCCATTGGGTACGGAGCAAAGGCTGCTGACCCCAAACAGCACCACGCTGGTTACCGGGAGCGAGAGGAGTGAGGATAATTCGGTTGGAGAGAACCTCGGGAGTGTTTGGGTTGCCCTGGACGGCGAAGTTGGGGATCTGTCCACGAGACTCGACGGGACTTATCCTGTGGGTGGAATGCAGGTTAACAACGCTTCTTGACAGTATTAATAGAGAAGTCTAAGGTGCAGAACGAACCTTCCAGCATGACCAAAACTAAGCTCGCTGATGAGATATTGAGCCTGCGACAGGCTTGCTGCCAGCAGCGCAGCCAAAGAGAAAGAGACCTTCATGGTAACTCTCTAATGGACGAATAAAACGAACAAAAACAGGGATATTTCAAGAAATCAACCTCAGACACGACTTGAAATAACACTCCTTTTCCTCCCAAAAACAAAAAAAAGGCGAGTCGTACAAGAAGGATCGGGAAGTGGAAGATACGAGCCGAAATGGTGGAGGCAAGGCTGAGGACACTTTGCACTATGTAGCCCCTGGAAACAGTGTGTAGCTCCGAAATACTAAGGTAGAAAGAAGATGGTGTTCTAAGAGCGGGGGATGCAGGTAGGTTGCCGGTTGAAGAACTGGTAATTACAGGCTTTTGACGAGCACAAATAACGGGTCAAATAGACATGAACAATTTTGTTAAGAAAAGAAACAATGTCATCAATAATCGGCCATCAACTAGAAATTCAGGAGAGAGAAGAAGGCCTCATGAGAGGACACAGAATGGGCCATTCAGCTCAGCCTTGAAGGGGTTCTGTGGCGTAGCCATGTCGACTGGCTTTAGGGCGACAAGACTTGGTGAAGCCCAGCAGAGGCTATGATTGGTGGACTTGAGTAATAGAGGAAGCTGGACGAATAGAGCTCGGGCCGTCAATAGCTTGTAAGTTTTACATACAGGAGCCCCTTTTTGATGCGTTGGCGATTGAACAATGCAATTCGCTTAATAGTTAGGAACGGTACGAATTGATCATCGAGTTGATGCTATTCACGATTGCACAAACTCTGTTTGACAGGGAGCTTACTTGGTACATGACCCCCGCAAATTCCAAAGCTGTCAATCCCAGGGTATATCATTTTAGTGGGGACCTGCTCTCAACCTCTATTCTTTAGGTTAGGCCAGGTTCCCAAAAAGAACACGAGCCAATCTCCATCTCCTCATGACTTGTATCTAATAATCCCACGCAGTCAAAAAAGAAGGCCATGACATGAGGTGACTACTACAGCTCAGCGACAACAGAATCCGTCATCGCGCATCATGAGTGAGCATTATCCGACACTTGCGCAGACTGCGCTTGTCGCTGCTGCATTCAAGATCCTCTTGTTCCCCGCATAGTGAGTCGCCATCTATCTATCTTGTCTGTCGCGTCGCTAATCCCCGTCCGCAGCAAATCCACCGACTTTGAAGTTCATCGCAATTGGCTCGCCATCACAAACAGCCTTCCTCTGGAGAAGTGGTATGTCGAAAAGACCTCGGAATGGACATTGGATTATCCTCCCTTCTTCGCCTACTTCGAATGGATACTTGCCCACGTCGCTCGTCTCGTAGATCCCCTCATGGTCAAGGTCTACAATCTCGACTACGATAGCTGGCAGACCGTCTACTTCCAACGTACTTCCGTCATCATTACCGAGCTTGTTCTGATATGGGCGCTTCAGACCTTTATCGAAACTGCTCCTCTCAAGTCTCGCCGTGCTGCTCAGACCGCCGCTCTGTCAATCATTCTCTCCCCGGGACTTCTCATCATCGACCATATCCACTTCCAGTATAATGGCTTCATGTACGGTATTCTCGTCATGTCCCTCGTTCTCGCGCGCGAAAAGAGTGAGCTATTGAGCAGTGGACTCATCTTTGCTGCCCTACTCTGCTTCAAGCATATCTACTTGTACTTGGCCCCAGCTTATTTTGTCTATCTACTGCGAGCATATTGCCTGTCTTCCAAATCTATCTTCCGCATTCGATTTTTGAACTCGATCAAGCTGGGCTTGGGTATTGGAACGATCTTTGGAGCTGCATTTGGTCCGTTTGCTGCTATGGGTCAAATCCCTCAGCTTTTGAGCAGGCTATTCCCCTTCTCCCGTGGACTTTGCCATGCTTACTGGGCGCCTAACGTCTGGGCTCTTTACTCCTTTGCTGACCGAATCCTTATCCACGGTATGTAACGTATCTATATACCATAAGCGCGTACGTCTAACACATGATAGTTGCACCACGAATTGGATGGGCTGTCAACAAGAGCGCATTGCAAAGTGTCACCCGTGGCTTGGTTGGAGATACGGCGTTCGCCGTGCTGCCAGAGATCAGCCCGCGAACTTGCTTTGTTCTCACGTTGTTTTTCCAGGTCGTACCTCTGATCAAGCTCTTCTTCCAACCCACTTGGGAAACATTCATTGGAGCTGTCACCTTGTGTGGTTACTCCTCTTTCTTATTCGGCTGGCATGTACACGAAAAGGCTATTCTTCTCGTCATTATCCCCTTCAGTCTCATTGCCCTTCAGGATAGGCGCCATCTCGGAGCCTTCCGACCACTAGTCGTTGCCGGCCATGTGTCACTCTTCCCACTCCTTTTCACACCAGCGGAGTTCCCTATCAAAACCATTTACACTATTGTGTGGTTGGTGGTATTCCTCTTAGCGTTTGGTCGCCTTGCCCCTGCTTCCAACAAGCCTAGAATCTTCCTCCTGGACCGCTTCAGCACTCTTTACATCGCTATAAGCATCCCGCTTATTCTGTACTGCTCTCTCCTACACCACCTCATTTTCGGAAAGGATTATGAGTTTATCCCATTGATGTTTACGAGCTCGTACTCAGCAATAGGTGTGGTTGGAAGTTGGGTTGGATATATGGTTGTGTATTTCACTGCGTAAGCTGAAGCAGATATCAAGATACCCAAATAAATTTCCTGTCCTTTAAAAACTTGGCAGACCCATTGTGACCTCTTTGAGACAGTGGGTGAGTTTATCAAAACGTAGTTTGATTGAAAGGAATGCAACATTCTGATAAGGTAACAGAGTGAGTAAGAAGTGAGTAGAATCAATAGCATGTAAGGAGAGAGTTTTCCCAAATCACACAAGCCTCTCAGAGCTAGATGCAGACTCCAAGGGTAGGGATGCACAAAGCTCGTTAGTTTATGATGACCTGTGAGTTGGCAGGAAACTACAAGTATATCGACTGTTTGTCATGATGCCGATATGAGCCTCAAATATCAATTGTTCAATACTCGAGAGATGAAATTATGACTTTGGGTCATTCCCACTACCTGATCAATACTGTCATCTTATGTTGAAGTATCTTCAGCTTCACAAGTGCCCAGCAGGCGGTGGAATAAATTGGCGATCTGAAATGTGGAGCTCCCCAGGCCCCTGGAGGAGACTCCGGGTTTAGCTTGGGAGGTGCATTGGCAGTATTTATGCCAGTGTCAAAAACTGCAGTTGAAGGATGTTTTTTTAATAATCATGCATGCTAACATGGTTATTCAACTCCATTGGGACCTGTTGCGGCAGCGGGTTGTATAGCAATGGCACATGGCTTAGACAAGTTGGTGGTGGAAACCTGCAAAGTTCTATGTCATGATGCATTTGCATAGCAATAGTTTAGAACAATAGGTCAACTATATTGAGAACATACTATCATTGGAGACTCTTGTATTGCTTAAATGTGTTTGTTTCTTCGTAGAGTGCGTGATGTTTGTAACAGAAGCTTACTTGGCGTCCCGAGATGATGGTATGCCGAGTGTCCGGGGATATTTCAAGATATAGCTATATCTAGTGTAATTTCTCAAATACTCGCTTATCAAGACGTTTGTACCACTAGTAGAGTCCAGAATTTTACAAGGATTAAAATGAGCCCAAGAACGTTGGCAAAAAGTTGACTTGTACTTGTTTTATAGGCGGGCAAAGTTGAATGATGGATCTAAGGCCGTGAGGAGGAGGACCGGCGGGCCGCAGGGGTTGGCGGACCCCATGAGGAGCTAAGCTAAAAAAAAATCTGGGACTGGATGGCATTTTGATTGACGCGCTGGCTAGGATGACAGCAAAGCATTGGTTGATGTGATATGGTCCTTTTAAAAGAATGTGTGTATTGTTCCATATAATCAGAAAGAGAAGCATCTTACAATTATCTATCTCATAGGCTATCTGAATGCAAAAGTTGGATACCATCTACTTTAATACCTCCCGTGAACCTGGGCCTGATGCACTAACAAACGCAAGGTACGGGATTAGGGTGGATGTTACTTGTACAAACGAGATACTGAATCATGGGCGGGACACCAGTGACGTTACAAGTATCCGTCAGCTCTCAGTGACTCCACCCACCATCCCCGGAACCCTGGCGAGCAGCCGTTAAACTCCCGTCGCGTCCAGTCCATGGGAAGCCCGCTTCTTTTCCTTCCTTTCTTTCCTTCTTGGGCTCTTCTTTTTCTTCTCCTACCTACATCATTCTCACTCTCACCCTCACCCTCACTCTCGTCACTCCCACTGCTTGCCTCACACTCACCAGGCCAAACCGACTTATACAGCATCTTTTTCGCGTCTTATACCCTGATCAGCCTCAGCCGTGTAAGTCGCCTCGATCCTGCCTAGGCCTGGGCTCCATCGCATCACTCTTGAGAAGAGGAGCCCACCCCCGATTTGTTTCCCACCTGCGCGCCCGCGTTCGCTCTTCTCGATCTGTCCACTCAACAAACGGCCCCAAATTTCGCTTTAGCACGAATTCCTACTCTCGCGTTTTCCCACCACATTCTTGCTTCTGCATCTGCCTGCTCATGCTATCATATACCGGCATACTGAACCGACATCCTTATTAGTGGGGGAAAGGCTACACCTTCAGCCTTGCAGGTGATTTCTTTGACACTTTCACACCGGCCACTTGCGCCAACTACTAAACAATGGTATGCGCTTCCACTGCTCACTTCCTTGCGTCTGCTCTTTTACTGACTTGGTACTTCAAGGTTCTCTTCAAACGAAAACCCGTCCGCTTCTTGCCGGCCGCGGAGATTGAAGATGAGAACGCCGAGGTATGACTGCGCGCAAGGAGCTCCAGGTTTTGCGCAACCACTAACCAGTGATAGGTTTGGCTTATTCCTCAAACAGGGGAGGTTTTCACCTCTTATGATAGCTATCTTGATCGGTGAGTTTGGTTCGTTAGCTAATCCCATGTGCACTTCGCTTATACTATTCTTAGCATGGATTTCTACAAACAAGTTAGCTACGATGCCTGGTTTCATATCACATTACTCCTTGCTGACCTACTTCATAGCGTCGTTTCAACGATCAAATCACTGGACATTCTGGCTTGACCTTTTTTGAGGCGTTGAAGAGTGAGGTTTGTACCGCCCGCCAAACCTAATCGTAACGTTCTGGACTTACATAAACATTTAGCTTGCGGGTGGCAAAGAAGTTGAAGCTTCGTTTCCCGAGGCGCTGAAAGGTCCTATACTGCGTAAGGTGCAGTTTCAGACTGTTTCTCGCCTCGATAACCTCGTCGATCAAATCTACGACGAGTTCAAGCATGACTACTACCCTGGCGAAGAGGTCACAGTGACTATGAAGGGAGGTGATCGCGCACATGGGTTGGTGCGCGATAAGACAACATTCGGTCCTCGCGCCCTTCCTGATGGAAGCCATTCTCTGCCCACAACACGCTACCTCGTGGATCTCAAGGATTCAGAAGAGGAGACGATAGTCACAGATGAACATATCTGCCGAGACCGAGGCATCTTCACAAAGGCAATGCTCAGATCTTTCATTAAGAAGACAGTCACTCGTGATGCATGGAACGGCGCACCGTGGCTGGTCAAGCACGATTACGCAAGCCAGTATCACATCGACACTCGCGTGCCTCCTCATCTTCGATACGACACCAAGGTTATGGAGCGCAAGCAACTCCAGGCACAGAAGAGAGCGCACATCAATCATGACATTAACGGCCACGACTTGACTTCGACGCTTCAATCAGGTCCAGTTCGTCTCCCAGAACTCAAGCCAGCTCCTAAGAGCAAGGCAAAGCCGGGGCAACAGGGATCGGGATCCAAGGGTCTCAAGTGGCCTCTTAACATGCCTGTTCATGGAGGCAACCCGTTTAGCTCTCCCTCAGACTATGGCATCCAGACACCCGTCCAACGCGAGCCCACTCCTCCACCCCCTCCACCCCCTCCTCCCAAGTATCCTATTGAGGATTTACAGCTGGAGCCTCGGGATGATCGAAAGCGTCCACCTCTCAAATTTCTCTGTAGAAATCCCCCAGCCAAGGTCGAAAACGACGACGCAATCCAGGACGATTTCTCCGACAAGATCAACATGGAATCCATCGGACCATTGCTCGAGACCTGGGATACACTCAATGTGTACTGCGAGGTCTTCAAGCTGGACTCTTTCACTTTTGACGATTATGTTGAGGCACTCTGTGTTGCTTCGGAGAAAGTGCCAATCCAGCTCATTGACGAGGTTCATTGCTCAGTTTTGAAGATTTTGGTAGACTCAGAAGCCGACGGTGGCAAGGTGCGAATTACTCTACCTGAAGTCGACGAAGAAGATAGCGACGAGGAGGAAGACGATGATGCCAGTGCACTGCCTACTCCAGAGCCAGAAGTCAAACCAGGCAGACGAGCCACTCGCAGCAGTCTTGCCAAGGCTGAAGCAGAGAGACTGGCTGCTGAAGCTGCTGCTGCTGAGAAGGAGAGTGAGGAAGAGACCAAGCATCGTGCCGAACAGATTTTGGAGGATTACGATTGGATCGAGCATCTTCGAAAGCGAGACTTCGCCAATGGAGGCTGGGAGCGAATCCTGGTGGGCCTCCTTCATCAGCTGTCAGAGAATGAACGTCAGCACGATGTCTGCGAAGAGCTATTGCACCTGCTCGTACCAGCTGGTGTCGATGCCACACAAGAAACTGTTAAACAGCGATATGCTCAGCTCGACGTTAATCAACGCGTCAAGGTTCTGCAGATTATCTGCATGCTGACTACTGAGACTAAGGCTATGCGTGGCTACATGGAGGACTGCAGCGAAACCATGACCACATACCGCAAGGAGCGAATTGAATGGCAGCGACAGCGCAAGCAAGCGTAAGTTGGGAAGAAGATATGTGGTTGTTGATTCGTGCTAACAATCTCTACAGTATTGAGGATCTGCGTCAACTTAACGAGCAGAAGAAGATCTTGCTGCCAGACAACATGCCTCCCTCGCCACCAAAGGAAGAGGACGGCGATGTGAAGATGGCCGAGCCTGACGATTCAATAATGTCTCGAGAAGCCGACGGGGAAGAGACTGAAGAGGATCCGACGACTAGAAAGCGCCGACGACCTCTCACAGTTAAGCAGCGCAAGCAGGAAGAAGAGCAAGCACTTAAGAAGGAGAAGGAGAAGGCTGCCAAGATGGCTAAGACTCCTAAACCCCCAGCCCAGTCGAAGCAATTCATCAAGCTTTTGAAGGACATTCAGAAGAAAGAGGACATCATCAAGAAGTGCGAGGATGAAATCGCTGTCATTGAGAATGACCTGCGCGAGGCCGATTGTCCTCGAACCCGAGTGCTTGGAAAAGATCGCTTCTGGAACCGATACTACTGGTTCGAAAGGAACGGCATGCCCTATGGTGGCCTTCCTGACAGCTCAACAGCCGCAGCGGATTATGCTAACGGTCTGATTTGGGTCCAAGGCCCTGACGAACTCGAGCGAGAAGGTTACATCGACTTGCCTGCTGATCTTCAAGAAGAGTACAAGGCAAAATTCAACATGACCGTGCCTGAGCGGAAGGCCATGGAGGAGTCCAATACCAGCGTGTTTAACGCGCATCAATGGGGTTACATCTCAGAGCCTGAACATGTTGATGAGCTTATCAAGTGGCTGGATCCTCGTGGATTCAACGAACTCAAGCTTCGAAAAGAGCTTTTGGCCTTCAAGGAGAAGATTGCCAAGCACATGCAGAGTCGCAAGGCCTACCTCTCGGCCGAGGAAGAGAACGACAAGAAGGAGGAAACTCATAAACGGATGAGTACACGTATCCGAGATAAGTCACCCGATACATCCAATTATCGCAGTCTTCAGTGGGAGAACACGACAGCGCTTGAGGAGCTGGGACATTTGCACAGCGATCCTCCCCCACCGCCACGATCTCGGAAGCAAACTCGAAAGCGCGAGGCTGTTAATGACGCCCCAGCCCCAGCAGCTAAGACTCGACGACGATGAGCAAGCCTGCGTGATTATTGTTGAGCAACATTCGATTTACACCTAAGAAACACTGCTTGATGTTGGAATCAATTACAAAGTAGAGAAGCGTGCTGAAGATACAAAAGAAGATTGGTGGTTTTTACGAGGAAGTAGGCGGTAATGCAATTACATGTTGTTTTTGGCATTGTGCCAGATTGGAGGAGTCTTGGAGAACAAATGGCGTTTAGTTCTCATATGTTTGCTTTATTAAGGGCGGATCATTAGGGAGACAGGTTCATCATTGCATTGCATTGCACTGTACTAGGGACATCATGGCGAACGGCAGCATCAGGGAGTGGCATAGACCAAGTTAGATGAAAGGCTAAAGTTTAGAGGCCTTTGTTTGTACGAAATGAGACGAATCATAAAGCATGTAGATCCAATGTGATACGAGACGGCTCGAGCTGAGATGCTCGGTACATGTGATATATGACATGTGGACCTCAATTGATCTGCATCGACCAGCCAACGACAATGGTGTGAGGCCGCAAGGATGTCATAATTCATTTATCGGATAGTCTAGTTAGGCCGACCACATTGGGAAGCTTGGCCGAGGCTACAAAAAGCGACGTGACTATGTAGTCTAGTACATATATAATTCGAGGCGCGCAAACTTTGTTGGGTTGGTTTGTGAATACTTTGTTTCATTCAAAATCGTTTACCCGTATAACTACTGGACAATTCGTATCATACATACATTTCGCAATGGCTTCCAACGAACTCCCCAATGTCAAGCTCTTTTGGTGTGTCCTTCATGATTTCCTCTATACTCTTAATCACTGATACTAACTAATGGAACTAGGCTCGAAAAGTCTCGTTCTCAGCGTATTCTCTGGCTCCTTCAGGAGCTCGGGCTGCCTTATGAGCTTGAAATTTTCCACCGCAACAAGCAGACATTCCTTGCTCCTCCAGAACTTCAAAAGATTCATCCTCTGGGAAAGTCGCCCGTGATCCAGCTCACACCCGCTGGTGCTGAGGCAGGCGCTGAGCCTATTACCTTGGCTGAGAGTGGCTTCATCACACAGTACCTCACGGAGAATGTACCTGAGGGTAAAAGGCTGATGCCCTCGCGATGGAAGGAGGGTATGGAGGGCAAGATTGGAGGTGAGACTGAGATGTGGATGAGATATCAGTACTATCTTCATTACTGTGAGGGTACTCTCATGCCTCCTCTGGTCATGGGACTTGTTATCGGCAGTAAGTTTGACTCTGTTCTCAATGCATTACCGTTTACTAACTTCTCTTCAAGTGCTCAAATCCCCAATGGTTCCGTTTTTCATCCGCCCCATCTCAACGATGCTGGCCAACCGAGTCATCTCCTCGTTCATTGCCCCCAATTTGCAAGTCAACCTGAAGATGATTGAGGGTCATCTGGCCACATCAGGGGGCGACTACATCTGCGGTACTTCGTTGACGTCGGCGGATATCCTGCTCAGCTTCCCGTTGATCGCGGCTGAGCCGGAACTTGACAAGTTTGGCACCTTTGAGGGAGAAGAGTCCTGGAAGACCGTGTTCCCCAAGGTGGCAGCGTACGTTGAGATGATCAAGAATGAGGAAGGCTATAAGAAGAGCGTGGAGAAGATTGTTGAGATTGATGGCAAGTTCAAGGCTTCTTTGTAATTACAAGAGTTTTTACATGTTAGAAAACACCAACTGCCGATGAATCATTGATTTTGGTTTGACAATATTCGCCAATTCATAAAGCAATATTAAAGTCATAAATATTAAAATAATTTAATGCTCTATTACCAGCTGATAGATAGGTATAGCAAGCCGATATTTCAGATGTAGGTAGAGACTATCGGGAATATGCACACCGAAGTTTACCAAGGTGGGTTGCAGCAGCCGGTACATGATTGGCTGCACGCACATCTTCTCTTCACCACCTAAAAATAAAGTCAAGCCTCAACCAAGACAAGACGTTGGTTGATAGCAACAAATTGCATTGCGACTGCAACTAATCGCCCAAAAGCTTGAACATGTACGCATCTCGGACAGTTTGTTCAAGATGTTCATCTCAATGGCGATCGACCCCGGTCTCAGCTTCAGCCTCGACCAAGCGGCTTGGGGCTGCAGCCTCTTATTCCACTGCAGCTGAGACCAGGTCGCCAGCATCCTCCAGGCCAAACAACACAAGCAGGGACTCAAGATCACGACATCCAGGTCAGAGAAAAGGAGTCGATGCCTTCAAAGAAAACAGGCAACCCGATGAGGACATAGCATTGGCCCTTTTCAAAGAGGTTGTGAGCCCCAAGGAGGTTAAAACTCCTACAGACACAACCTTTGCCAGTACGCCTCTACCCAAGAGTGAGCTCGAAATTACCACATTAATCAACACCTTGATATCACCCAAGGCGCCCATCGAAAAAATGTACGGGATTTTTAAGGATGATATCTGGCCAGGCATCAAAGCACTTGGAGGCCACATCCCCAAACCAATTTACACGGCCACGCTTCAACTGCTCGCCAAACAGCGCCACTACATGCTCGAGAGAGGCGATTACAACAACAGTCTGGATATAGCACAGAAATACAGTGACCTCGGAGTTTATGACCTGAGCATCAGGAACGACCTCATCCTAAGCATGTGCTGTAGGATAGTGCAGGTAAAGAATAGCTCAAAGGAACGCTCAGAAATGAGAACGATGATGCTCAATTTGTGGAAACATGTTTCTCAACTCAAGCGGCCCAGCCAAGTTGGCCGGACGCTACGCTTCGCGCTGCCTTCTGCGACAGAAGTCATGAAGGATATCTCTGAGTACATCAAGATTGATGGGTCCATGTCTCGGGAGGAACAAGCAACTCGTGCGTTGGCCTCTATATTCCTCCAATTCCCGCCTCCACAAACACAAGAAATTATTCCTGCGCTCTTGGCTACTATGGTTACTGCATCCGATAAGAGATTCGGAGGTCTTTCACACCAGTCAATGATGTCGCCTTTGTTCTTCCTTATTAAGCATGTGCCATCAGAGTATAGGATGACGCAATCTGGTGTCGAGGCTGCATTCTCCAAGCCTTCTGCTATCCCTCCTTCAAGGTTCAACGAGCTTAAGGGATATGTTGTGAAGCAGTGGCCGACAGCAGTCAAAATGATCAGCGCGACCCAGCAGCAGGAGACTACATTTTACCATGATCCTGACGCCCACAGGAGTCTCATGAACTTCCACAGGCAGGTACGAACGGCCTACAAAAGGCGTGATCCAGGCGCTGTCGGCTCCATCTGGCATTCAATGACAGCCAAGCTGCAAGACAGTCCGGCCTTCAAAGCCGAGCTGGCCGAGGACTCCGACTTTCTTGACTTCTGGGTGTTTGTGTGGTGTGCGATCCGTCGGCCGATTCAAGCTCAGGAGACGATCACCCTCATGAAATCGCTCAAGCTTGAACCCACAATTAGGACGTACACGAGCATGATGCACGGATGGAAGATGTGCAAGGATATCAGCAAGATCGAAATGCTGTGGGATCAACTCGTAAAGTCCGGTACGAAGCTGGACAGCTTCATCTGGACCGAGCGTGTGTCGGCTCTTATTGAGCTCGGACAACACCAAAAGGGCCTCGAGGCACTCTCGGAATTGCTAGACAATTGGCGCCAAGCGGTCAAGGATGGAACTCAGGACCAGGCTGTGAAGCCCAGCATCGAGACTGTCAACGCTGCCTTTAAGGGCTTGCTGCATACACATGCCAAGGCGGCGCATGAGCTGCTAGGTTGGGCTGGAAAGCAAGGCATTGAACCCAATACCCGTACATACAACATCCTCATCCGTGAGACCATCCGTTTGGGTCACCACGAAGAGATCAATCAGCTTCTGCGTTCCATGCAAGCACATGGTATTGAGCCTGACTCCGCGACATTCACCATTCTTCTCGAAACTATCATTGGTAGCATGCACGATGCCAGCGCCAAGGAACAGGTCTCTGCCATAAAGTCCGTCTTCAACGAAATCGAGCAAGCAGGCCTCAAACCCAATCTCGAGACGTACGGCAAGGTGCTTTACGCCCTGGACGGTCTCCCCAACTGCTCTGACGATGTCATAGCCGCACTGCAGCAGCACATGCGCGGAAACGGTTTCGGTTCCCGTCTCACTCCGCACATGATCACCATCCTCATCGAGCGTGCCCTTCGTCATAACCCTCCGGATACGAACAAGATTCGCTCTCTACTCAAAGAGAACAACCTCACGACAGTCTCTGGCGGTGATCAAACACTATGGGAGCGCGTTACGGCTGCTCATGCCATCAGCGGCAATGTCAAGGAAGCAATGGCTATCTTTGACGATCTCGCTGCCTCCGGTCGCCCCGTCACGTCACTGCCTTCTCTTACCGAGCTGATCCAGGTGCTCATCCAGCATGGAGACAGAGAGACTGCTCAGAGAGTTGTGGATGTCGTAGTTGATCACAAGCTTAAAAACAAAGATAACAAGACTGCGAGACAAAGGTACTGGAAACATCACTTTTGGTACATAGCTCAGTATAATGGTTTGGTGGATGGTGCGAAGCTGAGGGAGTATTCTCATTTGTAGATGAGCAAACCAAAATGTACCAGTATCAGATTTTACTAGACTGTATCAGAGGTTTGATTCCTCGCTGAATAGATCATGTATTTACCATACCTCAAGCACGTATTTGTATATCCAAAAGATACAGTATTGTTCATTCGTGATGCATCCATTACCATGTTACGCCTAGACGCCTTTCCAAAATATCATATTTGTCCCTTGTAACGAATTCATATAAGTCAACTTATGATTCATCCATTGGCTCTCCGACAACAGAAGCCTCTTCTGTCGTCGTCGAACTTTGTCCAAGTATTGAAGCAATCTGCTCCAAACCCTCGACATCACCCCTCGTTATTTTGCGTCCTTCGCCTTGCCATTCGCCATCGCGCACCTCGCCTTGCTCTCCAAGCTCCAATCCTCTCGCTGTCTCAAGATATTTCCGCGATGCACCCTCAACATATTCCAGGCGCTCACGCCTCCAGGTGCGAGAACTATTAGCAGCATGATCGGTCGAGCTATCTTCATCCACAGGGCCAAGATCAGGAAGCAATGTGCGTAGTGAAGTTGACAGAGCACAAAGGGCTTGTAATTGAGAAAGCGTAAACTCTGTCGTCGTTGCGATGGGCTTGTCGGTCCCCGCGGTTTGAAGAGTTGCCTTTTCGCGCAGAAATCCAAATGCTGAGCCATCTGGTGCCGACAGCTCTGGGGTAGTTTGTCCTTCCTCTGCCTTTACATCCGGCACAACGCCCAGCAAAGATCTCAACTTTTCAAGAAGAGCATCATTACGTGTCCGTTCACTTTCCAGCGCAGTTTGTAGTCGTTGGCTAGCATGTAATCTCCTCCGTAGTGCAGTCACCGACTCAGCCGTTGGGCGATCCTGTCCCTCCAGCCCTGCAAAATCCAGACCCTCGTAATGCGCCAAAAGCATGTATGGCTGGTCATCGGGTCTCACTGTCAAAATGTTTCGCATTGTGTACAGCTCGAATAAATCGAAATTCTTGTCAATGGACGCGTTGAGTAGCGTCTCAAGCTGGTGTGTGCCATGTTCGATCTCTAGTTTAGCCGCTTCGTCGGGCGGTAATGCGGGAGAGCCATCTTTCGGCGCGTTTTTACTAGAGAAACCGAGAGCTTGTGGTGGAATGGAGAGTAGAAGACGTTCGACTGAGTCAAGGGCGCGATCGGCGAGGACGTTGACTGTGTTGATGATGTCGTCAAGCAGGGACTAAAAGAGAATTAATGGCTAGCCATGATGAATCTTTCAGAGGAACCATACGGCTGGGGGGTATCCAAAATGCTCTGTTAAAAGCTCGTAGTCTGAGTTTTGTTGCGATGCCATGGTGGGACGCTGTATTGGAATCAAGTGAGGTTGTAGTGGGAGGAAGTTGGAAGACGCGTCTTGTCGCGTAAATGGGAATTGGTCAATTCATATGTTTAGTGAGTAGGCAAGTCTACAAAATTGTATTTCGAGTCGTACAGCTTATGACAAAAACCCAGGGGATAAGAAACCATTTCCGTCTAGCGGCAAGACCTTGGATCCCAAGTCCAAGTCAGAACGGTTCCTAAGATGATGACTGTGTAAAAGTACCATGAAAGACATAGATATCGTCGCCTGAATCGCAAGGTGTCAGAGCAACCCCGCCATTGTGGCTTGATCCTGTCTCCGGTGGCTTGGTTGTGCGTCACTCCCGTGCCCAGTCGATTTAGGCCCAACTTAAGTTGACCTCGGACTTGTCTATTCCAACTTCATTCCTTCAATTCTAGGAACGAAAAGGCCTGTATCCTTCACTGCATAGACAACTCATCATGTCTAAATACAAAGATATTATGAAAAATGGGTGGCACCCTGAAAAGTCAGGTACAACCTTCAAGGGCCAAGTTGTAAGCAATCTCCTCTTCTTACCGACTATCAGAAGCTAACATCACGCCAGAAAGGTCTTGTTGGAAGAGGAAAGTCTGATGATGCCGACACAAGTAGCCATGTCTCTGTTCCTATATCGCAGCTGAAGGATCCTTCAACCTTTGCACCACCTCCCAAGCGTACTGGTACTGGCCTCATTCCAGCAGCACCCAGAAAGGATACTGCCTCGCCATCGAACCATCAGGATCCTTACTACGCCCCTGTCTCGCAAGAACATGGATATACCAATCCTCAGGAACAAACAGAGGAGCCGCCAAAGCCTCGCGGTCCTTACCGTGTAAATACTACCGGCCTATCGACAGATAACCTACCTAGGCCGCCTGGAAGAAGAGACGGCGCCGATGGACGTTCAGCGCAGCCTCCATCTTATCAATCAGCCATGACGGGCGTAGGAGGAGGCAGAGCAGCGCCTCCTAGCCTACCACCCCGTCTTCCCCCGAGGACCAACTCTGCAAGCACAGTGGGGAGCTCGCCCGCCGCTAGCCCTGCTCCTATAGAAAATGGACTCCTGAACCAAGGAGCAGTGAGCCGCTTGGGTGCAGCAGGTATTAATGTCCCTGGCTTCGGCATTGGTCGCTCTAGCCCTGCGGCTGCTGCATCTCCTAGCCCACCTCCACCTCCACGCCCCGGCGTCGCTTCACCTCCTCCTGCGAAGACTCCATCACATATGAGCGAACTACAGAACCGATTTTCTAAGCTCGGTACATCGTCATCTAATGCCAATGCAGCAGCGCCCTCACCTCCCAGCGAGGGAACTACGTGGGCGCAGAAACAAGCCGCCCTCAAGACTGCCTCATCGTTCCAAAAGGATCCTTCTTCAGTCTCCTTTTCGGACGCCCGAACAGCCGCCAGCACAGCCAACAACTTCCGTCAGCGCCATGGTGAACAAGTTGCCGCTGGAGCCAAGGCAGCAAATAATTTCAACCAAAAGTACGGCCTTTTGGACAAAGCACAGAGTTCTTACTCCAAATTACAAGGCGATCAAGCCCAAGACCAGGGCGATGCTTCTGGAGTATCATCCACGGGCATGGCAAGTGTAGCTGGAAAGAAGAAGCCACCGCCTCCACCTCCGCCAAAGAAGAAGCCAGCTCTGGTGAGCGCGTCGGCTCCTCCTACTGACGATGAACCACCGCCGATTCCCATGGCAACGAGGCCCCAGTTTTGATTTACACGGCACGAGTTAAGAAAACTAGCATTGCTAGGCGCTAACGGGGTTCGATTTACCAATATTATCTTAAAGCAACCACATTTATCACTGCAAAAAAGGCGACAAAGTAGCATAGTTGGAACTCGTAACTTCTTTCTTTCTTTTATTTCGTCTCGTCGCTGCATCTCGAGGGATATACCAGCGTCGAAATCGAGATTCGTGTGGCTCGTAATCTAAACAACTGCTCGCCTGTTTGTCATTGCAGACGGGATGGAGCAGAACCAAAAACATCACCGTGGCATTATTGCCAACCTAGACCTTCATCTCAGTGAGGCCGTGCTTCCAGACGATGATGTAAGGGGTAACGCCGTCCTCACGGTAGTTGAGGAGGACAACCCTACAAATTTGTTAGCAATCCATTACCATCAAAGTCAAAGTTGAGAAACGGGGAAATCGTACATGGCATCGGGGTCCATGGACTCGCCAGTGTAGAACTCGAAATCCTTGAAGTTGGGAAGAAGCTTGTCCTTGACGAACTTTGAAGCGCCGGTCTCGAAGGCCTTGACCTCGTCTTCGGAAGCATTCTTCTCCTGGAGGGCAGCCTTAACGCGCTTCATGTAACCTAAATTGAAGTTAGCAAACTACTCGGTCCTTGGTCATTTGTGAGGTCTCTCTATACCCTTGAGGTAGGTCAGGTAGCTCTTCTTGTCGAAGCTGGTGCTCTGAAGACGGAAGGAGTTGACAATGTTGTTGACCTTGACCACGGTGTCGTCGAGATCCTCAGCAGCCTCCTCAGCGGAAGCGTTGGCACCGATGTCTGGAAGACAATGTCAGCAAAAGTAACGAGGCTTGTTTGAACATTTGCTGTTGCATACCAACGTTGACGTTACCCTCCTCGATCATGGCGCAGTCGGCCTCGTAGACGATGCCATCGACCTCCTTGAGGTCGTAGGAGTCGGAGATGAGCTCGTCACCGTTGAGGATGTCCTGTAGTTGCAGTCGTCAGTGAAAGATCATGCGAATAGTACCACAACCAAGCGCGGGGTAGAAAGATCAACAGAAGGCGGGGTACTGAAGATGGCAAGCAATGTAGAGCAACGGGATTATTGGGGGGTCGTACCTTGTAGATAAGCATGATGGCGGTTTGAGTCTGTTGGACCTTTTGGAGATGGATAGGATAGGATGGTGAGAAGAGAAAAGACTGGCAAAAGAGGAGCGCAGCAGAGGGAGAGAAATAGAGCCTGATGATAATAAAAATCAAAGGCCCAGTGGCGGGGTAGTGGGGGCTTCAAAGAGATTAGCGGCACGCAAAGTAAAAAAGGCACATCTAGACGCCGTAAATTTTTTCCGCTACCCTACCGTAAGCTCTCAGCCAATCAAGCTTCCCAGGTGGATTCAGATTCTTGAACCTTGCCGATTCTCGGAATCGCTTCCATTTTGTACGATTTGTTTTTTTACCTCGTCACATATTTTCGCGATCAACTATGGCCGACCTCCGAATTTTGCTCATCGGCAACGGTGGCCGTGAGCACGCTCTGGCTTGGAAGCTTAGCCAGTCTTCTCGAGTTGAGCAGATCTTTGCTGTCCCGGGTAACGGAGGTACTGCTGGATGCCCCAAGACCTCCAACGTCACTTCAGTCAAGGCCGAAGATTTCGCTGGTCTTATCAAGTTCTCCCAAGAAAATGGGATTAACCTGGTCGTCCCCGGTCCCGAGGCCCCTCTCGTTGACGGTGTTGAGGGATGGTTCCGAAACGCAGGCATCCCCTGCTTCGGTCCCTCGAAGGAGGCAGCGCGCCTTGAGGGCAGCAAGACCTACTCTAAGGATTTCATGAAAAAGTACAACGTTCCAACTGCCGCTTACGAGAATTTCTCCGATTACACCAAGGCCTGTGCCTACGTTGACAGCGTCGATCATGACGTTGTCATCAAGGCCACTGGTCTTGCCGCTGGAAAGGGTGTTATTCTTCCCGAGACCAAGGAGGAGGCAAAGGCTGCCCTGAAGCAAATTATGGTTGACAAGGAGTTTGGCGATGCTGGCGATGAGGTTGTTATCGAGGAGCTTCTGATTGGTGACGAGCTCAGTGTTCTCACCTTCTGCGATGGCTACGCTATCCGATCCCTGCCTCTCGCTCAGGACCACAAGCGCATCTTTGACGGAGACCAGGGCCCCAACACTGGTGGCATGGGCTGCTATGCGCCTACAAACATTGCTACCAAGGAGCTTACCGAGCTCATTGACCGCGAGATTCTCGAGCCCACCATCTCCGGCATGCGACGAGAGCAGCAACCTTTCCGCGGTGTTCTTTTCACTGGTCTTATGATCACCAGCAAGGGCCCTAAGGTCCTCGAGTACAACGTCCGATTCGGTGATCCCGAGACACAGACTGTCCTTCCTCTTCTCTCTGCTGATACCGATTTGGCCGAGATCATGCTTGCTTGTGCCAATGGATACCTTGACAACTGCAAGCTGACCATCGAGAACAAGTTCAGCGCTACTGTTGTTCTTGCTTCTGGTGGTTACCCCGGTTCTTACCCTAAGGGCAAGGCCATGACTGTTCAGACTCCGCCTCCCGGTTGCAACATCTTCCATGCCGGTACCACACTTGACAGCGATGGTCTCAAGACCTCTGGCGGTCGTGTTATTGCTATCAACGCTGTTGGCGACTCTCTCCGAGCTGCTGTCGATGCCGCCTACGCTGCCCTCGACAACAAGGCTATCGAGTTTGAGGGTGCTTTCTACCGAAAGGACATTGCTCACCGTGCGTTCCGTTCTACTGAGCAGGCTTCTATGACCTACGCCCAGGCTGGTGTCGATATTCAGGCCGGTAACGATTTCGTCGAGAAGATCAAGAAGGCCGTCGCCAGCACCAAGCGACCTGGCGCTGACGCCGAGATTGGTGGCTTCGGTGGTGAGGTTGACCTGTCAAAGGCCGGTTACCCCCAAGCCCCCATCATCGTTGGTGCCATTGATGGTGTCGGTACCAAGCTCATGATTGCTCAGGCCATGAAGAAGCACGACACTGTTGGTATTGATCTGGTTGCTATGAACGTCAACGATCTTGTTGTTCAGGGTGCTACTCCTGTTATGTTCCTCGACTACTACGGCTGCAGCAAGCTGGACCTCTCCACTGCCGCTGATTTCGTTCAGGGTGTTGCTGACGGATGCCGTCAAGCTGGTTGTGCTCTTGTTGGTGGCGAGACTGCTGAGATGCCAGGCATGTATCAGAAGGATGATTATGATGCTGCTGGTTGCGCTGTTGGTACTGTTACTGCTGAGGCCAAGCTCCCCCGAAAGGACGACATGGGCCAGGATGATGTTCTCCTTGGTCTTGGTTCCGCCGGTGTTCACTCCAACGGGTTCTCTCTTGCTCGCCGTATCGTCACTCACGCTGGTCTGAGCTACACTGACGCCGCTCCCTGGGATCAGTCCACCACAGTTGGCGAGTCTCTCCTCACCCCTACTCGAATCTACGTCAAGGCTCTCCTCCCCATCCTTTCTGAGATCAAGGGTCTTGCTCACATCACTGGTGGCGGTCTCGTCGAGAACGTACCCCGCATGATCCCCGAATCTCTTGCCGCCGAGATCGAGTTTGGCTCATGGGAGATTCCCCCTGTCTTCAAGTGGCTCCGTGAGGCTGGCAACGTCGAGCCTATCGAGATGTGCCGCACCTTCAACTCTGGCGTTGGTATGGTTATCGCCGTCGATGCCACAAAGGCCGATGCTGTTGCCCAGACCCTCACTGATGGCGGCGAGAAGGTGTACCGCATCGGTCGTCTCACCCGACGAGACCAAGGCGAGGCTTGCCTCATTCACAACGTCGACTCGTGGAAGGCTGAGACTACGGTGCCTAGCAAGCGAAAGAATATTGGAGCGTGATTGGGATAAGAAAATATGCGATTTATGGAGTCAATTCGGTTTTATGATGGGATAGGAATACAGGTTAAAATGGGGTTAGAAATTATGTATGAGGACGAGATAGAAGGCATGCTTGCGATGGTATTTCGTAAAGCCGATTCAATGAATGAAAAATGATTTTTGCGTTTCAATCCTCCGCTTTCTATCACCAAGTTGATTTCCATCTAAAAAATAATGGATGGGATTTACACATGTGTGATTGCAATATAGTTAGTTAATAGGCCAGACATGGTCCAATAGAATTACACGGCAGACGTGGTAGAGTCATATCCAGTATCAGTGCTTGGTTAGGTACCTCATAACTCCTGTCTGAGCACATAAATATTATCTCGAGATCGAATTGTTTATCCAAATAGGACCACAGTATCCGGAAGCCGCGGTGATTTTTGCACGCCTGTTCAAGTTATGATCTCCAACGCCTGACAAGGTAAGCCAGGGGTCAAGTTTGCCCCGGATTTATACGCGGGTTGGGCTTGCTTCACGCTCGCACTCAAGCCAGGGAAAAGGAATCTAAACGACCACAGCTGGCATGTTCTAGGGGGTATTTGAATAAACGACGCATGACCTGTTGGTGACGTTTCAGTGGCATGAGCCACAAGAGGCTTTGCAAGGCTTGGTCTACGCTCATGCATGAATTAATAGGGAAACATGACATTCGTACGTTTTCTGAGTCCATTGAAAGCAATGACAGTTATTAGTGAACCCACTTTCTTAACAGTGTAGTTTTGTGCCATGTTACAGGTACTTTGGCACATGTGATTGATTTAATGTAATTAAACTGTCAGCACAGTGACACGCGTGGGCTGATGCCGATGCCGATGCCGCCACTCGACGGTGATACAAAATGTCATGATCCTTGATGCGACGTTGGGAATTGCTCTTCAGGAGAGCGAGGCCTGAAATGGCGCATCAAACTTCTGCAAAAGGAGATTGATTACTGTACTGCAATCTCTTGGCACGGCTCTATAGACTTTTTGAGGGTCCCGTCGGGTCACGTCCTTCCCCATCGCACAGTTGATTGTCTCCGAAGCTCCCGGGCAAAACGTACTGTATATCAGTATTTTTCGCTTGTACCTGAGGTGGGTTGCCACTTTAGAGGACCCAGCGGCGCGAGCGATTGGACCAACGCGCCTTAATCTAATCTTCGGGCCCCTACCAGCCCAGCTTAGTCCCGTCTTAATAACTTGATCTTGCCTTCCATCCAAAAGCTTGACACTCCCTTTTCCCTCCAATTCCTTGTATCCTCCTGACCCTCATTTGTCCAAAAGAGACTCAACTGTTGAGTAATTGGTTTTCTTATTTTGCTTGCTATTTACAGTTGTGCGGCTTGCGCTCAACTTCCAACTCACTCGCTCCTTGTCCAATTCGACTACTTCTAAATTTATACTCGCGACGCATCAAAAGTATAGCACATACTCTAATATTCAACCCGTCATGGGCAACGACAGCTCCATCCTCGCCGACGGTTCCGCGATGGTTGCGCCCGGCACATCTTTCAACCACACGCTCTTCGACACAGCTTTACCGCCGCTGCCTGTCTTCAGCCTCGAGGTTCAGCCTGACCTCTTGTCCTGGGTCTCCGACTTTTGGCTCAATCTGTTGCTCCCTGTCGTCGTCTATTGGGCCTTGTCTCTCACCTTTCACGCCATCGACGTACTCGACTTATTCCCTCAATACCGACTTCACACGCCCGAAGAAATCACAAAGCGCAATCACGTTTCCCGTTATCACGTCGCTCGCGATGTTATCCTGCAGCAGATCATCCAGGTCGTCACCGGCGCACTCCTTGCCTTGTCGGAACCCGCCGAGATGGTAGGCAAGGGCGAGTATGACGTTGCTATTTGGGCTACCCGCATTCGTATCGCCCAAAGAGCTCTTCCAACTCTCCTCGGTCTCGTCGGCCTCAATGCCACCGCCATTTCAAAGGGTCTTCTTGAATCCCATCCCCTGCTGGCCGGGGCTATCGCTGGTGGTTACTACCCTTCTCTCGTCAACGCAAACTCAGAGCCTGCTTTCGCGTCTTGGGAGATAACATTGGCCAAGATCATCTACAACTTCATGATTCCCGGCCTCCAATACTTTATCGGCGCTGCCATCATCGATACTTGGCAGTACTTCCTCCACCGGTTGATGCACGTCAACAAGTGGCTGTATGGTAAGTTTCACGCAAGCAAAGCGTTGCTGGCTTCTACGACATCTTCGCTGTCAATTGAGTTTCGACATAGCTAACTTGAGTCTGTAGCTCACTTCCACTCCCGCCACCACCGTCTTTATGTGCCTTACGCCTACGGTGCTCTCTACAACCATCCTGTTGAGGGATTCCTCCTCGATACTCTTGGTGCTGCCGTCGCATTCAAGGTTACTCGCATGACTCTTCGCCAGGGCATTCTGTTCTTCTCCATGTCCACAATCAAGACTGTCGACGACCACTGTGGCTACGCTTTCCCATGGGACCCTCTTCAGCTCGTTACCAGTAATAACGCCGAATACCACGACATTCACCACCAACACTACGGAATCAAGACCAACTTTGCCCAGCCTTTCTTCACATTCTGGGACACTCTTCTCGACACAAAGTACAAGGGCTCAAGAACCAACAAGCCCAGCGAGAAGAAGGCCAAGCAAGAGGCCAAGGCCCAGTAGATCTGTCTGGGGCATTGACACATGAACAGTTTTGATTTCAGCATGAGGAGTACATGATACACAAACCAATGAGAAAATAAAAACATTACTTGGGTGCCGGGAATCGCTGGCATGCGATCGGTTTGTCAACACTTTTTTTCGATGGGGCGCTTTTGCTACGGGTTGGATTGGTTGCGAGCATGACATCTTTTTCGGCATCGACAATTATCATCAAGGCTCGAAGCTTACGGTAATATCTTTAATTCACGGCTTTAATGAGGCGCCTGATGGACCAACTCCTTGGGCCTAATATATTCTTCCCACTTTCGTTATCATCAAGCCACCACTCTGGCATGTCATTGAATCCCTCCGCGATAATCGAGGCAGAGCTGGTTGGGTAGCAGCGTGGAGTGACTGTTGAGGGAACGGTGCTGCTGGGTGGGAGTGTTTTTTACTCTGTTTGTTTTGCATATGAATTTGTACCATACTGTTTGGAATGCGGTGTACGGATCGCTTTTAGCGGCAGGGAAAGCACATGCAATTGGAAGATTGTCAACTTGAAGCTCATTCCTGCAGAAGCGAAAACAGGACATAGTCGAAACAGGGGGGGATACACCAAGAGAATGAATTCACACAAGTACATAATACTGTGAATCAGATTGACTCTCAGGATAGCATTGTGAAGCAGATTATCAACAGTTGTTATTTTGAAACTGAGATGCATCGTATCGTGGACTTTGTGTTGTTGTTGGATGTGTGAGGTACTCGGTTCGCCCTTTTGAGTTGGACGAAACTTGAATGGGTTATTTCATAGCACATCGTTGGTCTCAAGGAGATTCGCTGCGTTCAGACTTGAGTATTATCGGGTTGAATATCGTGTTGCACATGGTGAACTGAAGCATGAGCCATAGAAGCAGCAATAAGAGTCTCAACAAGACATGTTAGACAACGACATAGCCATACAGCTTGCTGCAATATGTGTTGCTGTTGGGTTTTGTACAATACTCAAAGCTTGCACAGTAGTATCAGTATTGTCAAATATGATGTCGTCAATGTGTCAACATACGATGAAACTTTGTGTCGTAAACATCAGAGAGACGGTGTCAACAGTCAACAGAGTGAGCTTGGAGCTGCCATATTTCGCATCAACAATACTACGCAACTTGGTAGTTGACCAATGTAGGTAGACAAAGGAACCTTGCGAAACCTGGGTGTCATGAGGTAACATGATTAGTGCCGAGGTCGAAATGTCATCATCATGATAACTTTTGCGGTCTGCTTACCCTATAGAATGTAGGAGGAGCATTTCAAGATGCACTTTTTACTCGAGTATTATCAAATTTTATTTCCAAATATTATAGTAGTCGATCAAGAGAATGGTAACTACTAAGACGAAAACTCTTCACAAGAAATCTTATCTATGCGTCTGATTGAAGTGTATCGATGAGCTTGTTTATGCGGCGTGGAGCTTTACACTTACACTAACACCTCACCAAACATCCCAATATCACGTCACATATCTTATCTGGTTTTGAAAATGTTTACGTTTATTAAATATTGTTAGTCTGTAAATTAACTACTGACTGTATGATTGTTTTGAAATGACCTGCAGAAAAGGGAGTGTTTGGGTTGACTACACCATAATGAGTGGTCAGAAATTACATCACTTGTTTGCCTGCCCACTCTTCCATCAACGACTCCACATTTCAACAACTGAAATGTTTCTTGAGCGTGAATAACTTATTGACGAACTGACTAGGTACACTATGTGATTTATCTCCTGTACCGGAAGAAACTACGGCACTGAGAAGCGGTGAAACGCCGAGACAAAAACGCTTTGATCAATAGTAGGTTCGATACGCGGGGAATAGTAGCCTCGAAATTGGTTATCACGTCTACCCACATAGAAGACGTTGTATTAAATTTGGCGCGCCGTTTCTGTTTTTTAGGACTAAAAAAGCACCGGCCCGATAGGTTCGGTCTATAATTATAAGGGTGGCTCTCGGAGATGAAGATGTTCGCTGGTTGTATGTAGGGCGTTCGTTGAATGATGTATCTTTGTGTCGCATTCCACAATGACAAGCCGGATAGGGAAAACATTAACTGCCTGTTTGTCTTAGCCACAAGAACTATACTATGTAATACACGAGTTGTACAAACATAACCAGCAGAGTGGATAGTTCGGTAGTCTAGTGACAAATGTTTCATATAGAAGATAACGGCACGGGGAAGAACAAGCGAGGAGTACTCTGTACTTTATGTGCATTAGACATACCTGAGAAGACGGTTCGTCATCTTCCGCCTTGGCACCCTGTCAGCATGGATAGTTAGAGTAAAATTCTTTCATGATTTTTTTCTTGATGTTGATCAATGTATCCACATACAAACAGGGAGATAGGCTGGGGAGGGAGAGAAGACTATAGTATATTAATCCTCCACAACGAAATGGGTCTGAATTGGCGCCAGGATGAGAAAAGCAAAAGACATGGCACAGGTGCCTTGGCAATATCAAGTTCCTTGGAAAGTATTTCGAAGGATAGGATGAGAATATTGTGACGTGATTCAGCACCAACAAAAGCAAAGTCAACAAAGCGTTGGAAGGGGGATGATGATAAGGAGACATCTGCATCCGAGACAATAAAAGTAAAACAAGGTTGAAAGCTTGCATGGTTAGCAGTTGTGTAATTAATTGTGCATGCCTTCTGCAGCTGCAGCTTAAAGTGCGTAGAAGGCGTCGAGAAGAAAACGTTGATGATTGGGGCTTGCAGTTGTTGCCCGCGGTGATGACCGACGACGTGGCTGCGATGGATGCCAACCGAATAACTTAGTAACTATCTATGCGGGCTTATGCGGATACAAACCTCTCCTCCATTTCCTTTTTCTTTTTCCGTACTTCCGGGTCAGGTCTGGTCAGACCTCTTCTATTATTGACTCTCCCTATCCCTAGAGCGCCGACACCAAATTGCCCATAAAGACGGCGGCCAGGCGGGTTTCAGTGGCTTCAGCTAACAGGACCCTGAATTTTCATGTCAACCAGTGCTCGAGCTTATAAGTGGAGAGCTCAGACTGAAATGAGACCTGCCTCTTGAAAAGTCACAGGTGAGGAACATTTGTTTTGGACTTGTACAATTACTTGTTTTTATTTATTTCGACATGATCATGTGTTGTTGCAACAAATTCAAGTAAGCAGCCCACACTCTTAGAGACTATTGCAGCCGAATTATTGACGAGTTGTTGTGTCTGGCCAATCCTGATCACACCCGTCCCTCCCCTTTTGAGGACCCAAGACATAGCAATTAGCCAAATGTCGGCAGTAATAAATCGCACAGCCAGCCAACCTGTCATGCCCACAAGATGCCCCATCTTTTATGACGCCCTTGGTAGTACTAAGGAGTTCCTCCATCCCAGAATCCCGGCTGGGTTTGGTGATAATCCTTGTCAGTTGGCGATCCACAAGGTCTCAGGCTGAGCACTAACGCTCGTTCGAGCTTAGAAGATCATGTTCAGTTCGATGTTGCAAGCACTCGAGACGCCTACTCGGCCAATGGTGGCTAACCAATGTTCGATATGCTAGGAAACCCTTGTTATTGTGATGCCGACTAAAGAAGATCGGTCTTGTTTCCCTGAGGCCTTTGTCTGTCTTTGTCCCTTTGTTGTCAGTTTCACAATCCTCATCATGCATGTCTTTGTTCTGCTCTGTGTTTAGAGAGCTCACCGACCATAATAGTGATTGTCATGTCGTGCTAGTCAATGACTGTAGATCTTCGCATAGAGGCATGCATCTGTGCTGTCTATTGGTGATCATCAATCGCGGGAGGTAACCTTGAAGAAGCAGGCAATATCTAGTAGCGCAAGCCCGATAGACCAATAACCCAAGACCGATCCCGGAAGCAGCAAGTCTCCCCCCTTGTTGTTGACGCCTTTTTGCAAGGTTTAGGAGCCTCTCAACCTCTCACGACCTCAGCTTGGCTGGTCCTACTGGAGGCCAGACCAATACATGCAACATGGGCTGAGCTGAATTGTTATGAGTCTGTTCCAATCGCAACAAGCGAAGTGATGGAGTTTCTTGTTTTACCTACTAACCTTAATAGATTGGCGAGGCCTTTCGCTCTATCTACTTACGTCAGGTTTAATTAATTCGAAGAGTGGAAGGAGCTTTCCTTCCCCATCTTTGCCAGATTCCTGGATCTTTCCTCCCGTTCTTTCCGCAATCTTGAATTCCAAAGCCATTGTTCAGCCAAGGCAAGGTGGGAAGGAACCTAGTCTCACATTTCCTTCCTTTTTCCAATCTACTGAATTCACATCTTCCATGTTTCTGCATCTACTTTTCTCCCTTCTTCCCTCTCATCCATTCCTCATCTGAGACTGAGACGACCAATAACGCAAACTAAACGAAGCCAAACACAATTAAACCTGAGTCTACGTCTCTTTGTTAGTGGAACCCTCGTCCGCACGCGCGCCTTTGCACTTGCACTTACACTTGCACTTGCAGCATCGATCACCTTGGGGCCACGACTTTGCTCGAGTGTCGCAGGCGAGAAGCAAGCAAACTCCGTCACGAACAGCAGCAAGCAAGCAACTACACTAGCCGCCCTTGGTTCTCCGCTCACGCCTTTGTTCCATCTGCGTTGTGCTGCTTCGCCTCAGACGCCGAATATTCTCGTCTCGCTTCCACGTCGCCTGGCATTTAATGCCCTGCGCTTAAGCGCTGTCCCTCTGTGCCGCATTCCGTATCTGAATTTGCCCCATCTCTCGGTAACCGTTGATATTCGTCAAGCATTGTTCCAAAAACTCCGTCGCAGCGCTTACTGTCAGTCAAGTCCCAGGGCCCTCGACAGATCATTGGCCGCCAGCAAGTTCGCAGTAGTTTGGTAGTCTCACATCCAATCATCAACATCCAATCTCGGGTCTCAAACACCATTCCGCGCCTGTCTGAACATGCGACGAACACCTCATGGTGTTTCATCGGCCTCATATTGTTGCTTAATCTAGAGCTCTCAGAGTTCCCAGCATCCGAGTCTTTAGGCGCTATCGTGGGCCTTTTTTTGGCTGCTTTGCCATATTAGTCCCAAGCTCATCAATAATCCCTACATCGGATTCTTCCATATTAACTGAGGACCCGTCACTTGTTGCTTGTCATGGATCCATCAACAACTCTCTTTACTTTCTTGCTGTGAGTTTGGACCATTTTTTGTTTCTTCTTTCTTCAAATCATTTTCTTCTTTGTTTGCTTGTTTGCTCCCTCCCTTACTTCGCTTCTCGCTGGTCGACCCCTGCGGATCGCCTTTACGAAACCGTTGATTCGGTCTAATCCCGCTACAACCATTGTTCTTTTATTCCCTTGTTGAATCGCATTCATCTCGATTGCGACAGCTTCAATCTCCGAGCATTCCCTTTGTGTTTCAATTATCGAACGTTACCATTCCACTCTGTACCCCGGATCGGCACTCGTTACCTAGAAGTGTCTTAATTGCCGTGGTATGCTCCAATTGTCTTATTCTTCTCACGCCCTTGCATGAATATCATCTGAATCTGGTTCTGTCCCCGACCAGCCCCCTAGTGTTCAAGACACGAGTATGGGAGAAAAAAAACAAAGTCGCATGTTTTCTTTTTGTTACGATGGCTGCGCGAAGTCTGAGCTGAAGCCAGCGTCGGATGTATCCCAGCCAGCCTCCCTCCAGCTGCACTGCTTGGTATGGATACACGTGTGAATGAGAAATGGTTGGGCTCAGCTGGAAGGCTGTTGTATCTGCCGGGTATCAAACCCACGGATCGATCCATGGGTTCCCTGGTCTCCCCACGATTGCCAGCTCTATCACTCATGTCCACCAAGTTGTTTCCTTACCACGTACCCCTTGACCCCAGTGAGTGTGGCTGGCTGTGGTGCAATTTCCCAAATTTACCCATCTTTTCCTTTACTTCTATTCCACTTCCATGCCTTTACCCGATAGCTCTCAACGACGGCCGCTGACAAGCATCCCCAGTCAAACACACCCATCAACTCAGTCCGTGCATCTCATTGGGTCGTGGGACAATTTTAGCCAATCTCACCCCATGCAACGAGACACCCGGCGGGGCCGTGACCAGTGGAGAGGTTGCTATTCTTTTCGTGACATTGTCTGTGACGACGTTTCCGTCTCGGCTTCTGCGACGTGCGCTGGCTCAGGCGTAGCTACAGGCGCTGGAACAAGCTCAAGCTCAGGTACCGCTTCGTATCCCGTCAAGAGGCACGGTGGTCTCAAGATGGGTCATACCTATTATTACTACGTATGTACTGTACCTCTTCTATCTGTTTCGGTTCACCATATTGCACTGCATGGCTTAACAAAACCATCCCTCTCCCTTGCGTCAAACTAACGAATATTTCCTGCTTGTACTTCCATTCGTTCATCTTTTACTTTTTCCCCCAACCACCTAAACACATTTAATCAACCTCTTCACGCTCACTTGTTTTCGATTCTTCATCCACTCTTTTGTATCATTTCTTAGTCCAGTCATTCATTCATTCTAATCATGGGCTTTCAGTATGAGCTAGATGGCTCCTTCGAGACACATGACCCAGCCTTGCCTTCAACCACAGCCTGTCCATATCTTCCTGGTCAAACAGTCAATACTTTAATCGTTCCTGTCGAGCAGGCTCTCCGACAGCGAAGTGCTTCACTTACATCCATACATACTGCCGATTTAAAAACCATGAACCCCGAATCCAAATACAACACACCTCGACCCGCACCCTCAGTACCAACCAACCACATTCCTTATCGGGTTGGCTCATCTCCCTCACTGCACCACAAGTCTTCTTCTAGGTCATTATCACCAGCCCCGGCGGCATGGAAGCGCTTGTTTGGTCGCAAGACCAATTCAGAGGGGGAGCGTGGCCGATCTCCAGTTCCCAATGACACACCCGAGGATACAGAGTACCGCTGCACAACACCATCAGAGGGCACTCGCACAAGAGATATCTCACCTGAGTCTCTTCGGCGCTTCCTATCCGATGATAGCCCTCGTCCCGGATCCAGCCTTAGCGAGAGGCCATCGATCATGATTCCCGAAGATATCGTGGAGGATAATGAAAACGATGATGATGACAACTTCGCCTCTTCGGCGGTCTCTGATGGCCAGCCTTACGTTACTCATCTCTCACCGCCCCCCTTCAAACGATCTCTTTCCTCCGAATCTGTCAGGACCGACATGCTTCAGTCCAGCTCGCTTCGCCCAATGTCTGCCAAGTCATCCAAACAGAGTTTGTTAGAGACCACCAGCGTGCCTGCGTCAGCAGTGATACCTTCTCGCCCCAGGTTAGAATCACTCCGACCACGAATCAACCCTGCGACGAGCTTCTTCTTGTCGCCGGCCACTCCAAACTTCCCTGAGGATGACGGAATCAACTTCTTTGACCTTACTGATGACGAGGACGATGTTGTATCAAACAACAATAGCGAGATTCTTTCATTTCAACCAGCACCTGGCATGCTTTCTACCACCGACTCTTTCGAGTGCTACAGCCTCCCAGAGTCGCAAGGGCATGGGTCCAAGATCACCGAGTCTCAATCACCTTACCCGAAGGTGAACTCTCCTACTCTGCTCCCCCGAGATGATTCGGGCTTTGCTGTCAGCGGAAGCAACTTCCTTGGTGCACCCATTGACACAGGACTGGATGACTTTGCGGCCGAGTTGGGATGGATGGCCGATATCATTGGGTCCAAGGTCAACTAGGCATCGACAATAGAAACCGTTTCTTCCCTTACGATATTACACACCAACCTTGACTAAGGATCAAACACACCAAATTTTACAATTTACATCGTTACCACAGCGTTTCCTTCCAGTTATTGAAAATTTCCGTTCAACATTCGATGAACATAATCACAGCGGGGTTTGCATTTCGGCGTTGGAGATGAGAAAACGGGTTGGCGCAATCATCTGTGGGCAGCTGGACAAGCTGGCAATATATACGGATCCCTTCGGGATGGTAATAAGGAATGGATTAGGGCGAAAGGAAAACATAAAAAGGAAACATAAAGAGGGGGAAGGGATGGGGATATGGTTCACGAGACAGACGGACGACATGGCAGTTATTGCAACACGACTGGAAAATCAGGGTTCTCAGAAGCACGGTTTGCGGATTGGGCCATTTGCTTAGATTCTCGTCCAGTAAAATGGTTCATATCGCAAAACGTCGGATTTTAGATCAAATAATAAGGCAAACATGACAATTCACAATACTGACCCAGTTCCGTCACATAATTCTCGTCCATTCATCATTTGTTTAATAGAACGTGACAATAAAAAAAAAATTTCATGTCGAAGCCTGTTTTCTCCGACCCAGATATGTGTATTTCTACGTAGTGATGTATGTTGTAATGGCTATCATGTTATCATATCGACTCCCTCAAAACCAATGGCGTGTCTATCAGACACTATTACTATGTGTACAAGAAAAAAGAATGCCTTCGGTGCCCGAATGGAATACTATGGCCCCCTTTCGAGTCGGCACTTATTATGGATTGCTTTTAGTAGAGTTTGTTAGGACTGAGTAGGGGTTGTTGCGGCCGCTGGGTTAGTGGCATTTGTAGATCCAACGACTGCCGGTGACGCCGTACTGGGTTGTGTAGCCTTGCTGGGCTCTAAATTTGGTGGTGTGGAGGACCCTTGTTCAATCCCAGTCATATTCTCACCAGGAGTTTGGATTTCCGACGCTACCTCAGGGGTCTTGATCTCAGGGTTTGGGTTCTGGGCATCAACGGCATCTTTAACTTTGACGTCCTCATTAGGGGGGGTGGGCTTCTTCTTGGGCCCCTTCTTCTCAGGGTTCAAGAAACGCTCAGGGACGCCTCTCGCAGCATATGTTCCGCTGCCAACCCAAGCACCCAGAATATGGCTCCATCGGTACTCTCCGCGGGTGAGGCGTTGAATCTCGCGATACGCGTAGGCGTTATAGTAGTGGAGACCAGTGCGTGGATCACGATACCGAGCGGGATGGTTTGTGATGACGCAAAGCGGTGCAGGGGAAGGTTCTGCGATGATAAGTAAACGTCCCAAAGCAGGGCTTCGTAGGAGATGTGCAATCTTACTTGAGAGCCTATTCATCTTGCGGCCGAAGATGATCTGGGTTTGGATGCTACGGTCCTTGAGGACATTTTCGTCAAAGCTTTGAAATACTATAGCATTTCGGGCTCCGGTTGATGGTTGAGGCTGGGATTCGTGGGTTTGAGCTACTGCGGAGTTGTCGTGAGTAGAGGATTTGGCCGGAAGAGTGGACGAGTTAGGAACTGGTTGAAGATTTGTCGTAGAAGATGCTGGTGCAGCTGCTGTCGAAGGGGTTGCTTGAGAGTCAGGGATAATAGTTGAGGCATTGTTGGTAGGGGTGGCAGTAGACAAAGTGGGTGGCATAACACTTTGAGATGTATTTGGTGGTGCAAGGACATTAGATTTGGGGTTACCGAAACTCATCATTGGAGGTACGACTCCGTTGCCGCCGATGCCTAAGGGCGGAGCGAGTATAGGGGCTGCAAGAACCCCGGATGGTTTGGAATCTGGCGGACGAGACAGTCCTGATGTAGGAACGGCAAAGGAGGTTGTGGACGTTGAACCAGCTGGTGTAGGCGGAGGCGGAGACGGCGCGACGAGGCCACTCGGAGGAGGGCTCGGTGCTGATAGGATTTTTGATGACGGAAGAGTTGGAGCGGCGAGGCCATTATGTGGTGGGTGAGGCGGTGGAGGCATTGCCAAAGAAGGGCTGGCATCTTCAGTCTTGAGCATAGCAGAAGGCATGCCATCTTGTGTTGTTGTTGAAGATGAATCTTGAGGCTTTGAAATACAGTCATCGCCTTTGATCGGGGCAGGCGTTTTTGTTTCTTTCGATTCTGTTGCTACAGGCGGTGCGGACGAAGCTGGTGCCGGTGGTTGGCTTTGTGGTGGCTGTTCCTTGGTATTTGAAGCGTCAACAAGAGCAGCAGTGCCATTGCCTTCCGCTCTTTGTCCCTCCACCGTAGCCGTCTTTCCCACATCTTGATCCTTCTCTTTGCCCTTCGCTTTCTCGCCCCTCTTCCTCTTCTCCTTCGCTGGCTCCTCGATCACCATATGCCTTCCCATCCATTCCCCAATACCACTCCAGAAAGTAATCACGGGTCCTTTTAGGGTTCTGTTGTGAAGAGCTGCCAATTTTGCTCGACGTTCCTCCTCACGTTGCTTCTCGGCTTCCTCCCACCGATTCAGACTTTTGCTATTTCGTTTCTCGACAATAGCTGCCTCTCGGAGCCTCTCTTCCTGCGTCATCGGTGGTTTCTTCATCGCCTCTAGCTTAGCCGCCTTCTTCTGCATCTGAGCTAGCTGTTTTATTCGGCGCTCCTCTCGCTCCACCATTTGCTGATGGAGCTGCTCCTTTGACAGGCGTGTCGTCTGACGGGATGAGGCTCGAGTCGGTAGGTCGGCGGCTGAAGGCAACCATGAAGTGCGCTCGGATTTCTTCTTTGGTCGCGGTGTCGGTCTCAGGGGCGCTGATGACGTTCTGGTCGTGGGATCGATTCGGACTTTCTTGCGGAACTTGGCGGGGATGGCTTCTTGAGCTTTTCGCTTGCGCTGAGCAGCACGACGCTCCTTTGCCTGCTTTTCCAACTCCTTCTCTCCCTCAAGATCATCGTCGTTGTTGCCATTATCATCATCGTCGTCTGAAGAGTCCATTTGCACATCGGAGGCATTCTCATCAACTTCAGAGAAGCCCTGATCGTTCTCGTCTTCGGCAAAAAGTAGTTCAAGGTCGGAATCGGGCTCCTCGTTGGCAAGCATCGATTTCATTCGGTTGCCAGCAGTGGAACGGCGCTCTCGAGTCGTGGCGAGCCATTCTACCGTACCTCCGCTATTGACCTGGCTATCGGCGTCTTTGCTGGGACTTTTTCTCTTCTCAACTTCGTCGTCGCTGGGGGTCGAGGGGAAGTCGCTAAGGCTGGACACAGAAGACATAGGGGACTCTCCCCAAGTAGGGATGTTTGTCGGTTCCATCGCGAATAATCAATGATTTAGGCGACTCAAGTTTATGAATATCACATGGCGTTTCCTAAACGATAACCAAAATGACGCCAATGAATATTGTGATGTTGCGGCTACACGCCTGGTGGTTGGAAGATGCAAGTGGACGCGTTGTAGGTGGGGAGAAGTTGGATGGATATTTTTTTTTTAGTTGCTGACATCACAACAGACAGTGTAATATGATAGGTGCATTCCAGTGGCACATGCAGCAACCCTTTGCATAAAGAGGAATAAATATATTCATTAATAACCATATCTCATGTCTAGCCTTGTAAATCTCCTAAATGTGCATTCTTCAGATGTGGATCACATATGCGTGACCTATTAAACTCCTAATCTAACGCCGTTTTGGTCAATGAACCAAGTACGAACTCCATCCTCATGGCTCTCATGAGTGTTATGCAGAATGTGTCAAGCAATACGACCACCCATCCAGTGGTTATGTCTGTCTCTAGATCAACGCGCAAGCAGGCATAAAAACAAATAAAACTGCTATCGGGGTCTAGGTGAATCTATGCATCACCTTTTCCTCCAGCCAAGTTGCGTTGGCAATGCTATGAACTCACAAGGCCGGTTTGAGGGGCAGTCCTGTAAATCACCTCTTACATCTCATCTGTAGCAAACTCGAGGTCTTCAATGACCCATTCTTTGCAGACTCCGAACCAATTACGAGAAAGGCACCTCTGAGTCTCTGGCAAGGCCGTGTTAAAACTATCATCTGTTGTACCTGTAGGTGCAGCGGTAACAGGTACCCTGGTTACTTGACCAGGCTCGGCAGTTGTCGTCGCCTCTGCCTCGTCGCGGCATCCCCAGAACCTGCCAGGAGTTTCGCAAGTTGTTGTGGATGAAGCCTCTGTGGTTGTAGTAGTGCTGCTCTCTGCTGTCGTTTTATCTTTGCAACCGAACCATCCAGGGGTCTCGCATGTAGACGTAGAAGATGATGTGGTTGATGTCGTCGTTGTCACCGGCGTGGTCTTGTCAAGACAGCCCCACCAGCCAGGCGTTTCACAGGTTGATGTACGGGTTCGAGTGCGTGTCGTACTGGTAGTCGAGGATGAAGATGTTGTGGTAGTCTCAGTCCCATTGCTCTCGTACATCTTCCACTGGGCGCAGTCGCGACACTCGGGGGTCCGTTTGCACTCTGGGACACCGTCATACTTTTTGATAACATCGTCTATAACCGAGCGAATGCGATGTGTACCGATGCCGACTCTCCACCCTTTGTCGGCGACAACGTCGTAGACGCATTCATAACCGGCATGACAAGCACTCTCCATAGCATAACCACCATACGTGCATGAAGCCGTTGCACCGTTGCAGGTTCCGATGTATACGGGGTCCGCCGTGTGGCCAAAGTGGAATGTGCCTGTGTTCTCGCGCATTTGAGGGTAGTCAGCACTGGCGCCAGGAGGGACTGGTAGGCCGAGTCTGGAAGCTGGGAGAGCTTCTGGGACAGCCTCAAAGGTAACAACAGGTAAGCCGTATGTCATACCCAGCATCGAAGTCACGGCACCACCGAGCGAATGGCCCGTGAGCCATACCTGAGCGTCGGGATAAAGCTCTGTGACATTTGAATACAGTTCGCGGGCTGCGCCGTAATATCTGTTCTCGTCCCTCAGAGCCTGGACAACACATGTGTTGTTACAAGAATATGTACCGGTGGCACAGTCACAGACTTGGTGCCAAGTCCACTGGCCTTGCTGGGCGCAACAGCAACTGAAAAAGAGGTTATCGTTGACTTTGTCATTAGTAGTGGTTCCTTCTCCATCAAAGACAGCTGTCGTTGTGCCCTTCAGCCCAATGACAATCGTCGAATTGTTGTCATCAACAAAAACATGCCCACGAAGACCGTCGGACTCCCATCCGAAATCGGCGCTGCGGTTCCATTGCTCTCCAACATCCTCCCAATCGGCATCAGTATCATGCTCGACGTATGCGTTGGCAGTCATAAGAGCTAGGGTGAGAACAGTGTCCTTATCCTTGATATCAGGAGATGAAACTTGATCCATGGTCCACGCTGATGCATCAAGCACAGCTGCGTATCCTCGCTGTCGCGACTCAGCCACCATGGGGTCGACAACTGACGGCCTTCGATCAGCTAAACGTTGGATTGTCTCGGGACGACTCTTGGCTTTCAATCGAAGAATATCATATTCGTCGAAATCGTCTTCTGCAGCCAGGTAAACCCTTGACTGGTCATGGATGACATCCCGCTTCCGATGAAGGCTAGGATGGAGATGGGTACCATGGTGGTATATGTGACGGAGACTGAACGTGTGCTCGGCAGGTTCAGGAATTCTGGGGGCTGATGGAAGGACTGGACCAGGAGGTAATATAATGTTATCGTGGAGCCGGTCACTGAAATCGCTGGATGCGGAAGATGGTAAAAATGCGAGGAAGGATAACAATAGAGTAGCGGTTACGCGGGCAGTCGAGGCGCATCGGAATCCCGACAAACGGGAGCGACGATTTATTGTCATGGCGGCATTAACTACCCCAGTAGCTAGATGGTGACCAGAAGTGCTGTTGATATGGATGAAAAGAAATGGAAAGAAAAGAAGATGAGATGGCGGACAGAAAGATGGACGAAGACGAAGGCGACTGCTATCAAGCCTATGATGTTATGCACGCTATCGCTGGGTGGAGACTAGGATGAAGGGTCACATGGGTGGGCGACGTAGGCCGTTGGGGAAGCCTATGTGGTGCACGGGGCTCTGGGGCTCCGATGAGTAGTTGATCAACAATTACGACTAACCTATTTGTAAAGTATATTCACATGATGTTTGTTTAATCATGAAAAGATTTAAGCGGAAGTGATAACATGTCGTAACAAGGCCTTGGCTGACAGTACCTATCAACCTCCATACTAACTTAAGGTACCTACAAAATAGTGCCCGGACGGACCTGCATGACTTCCGACTTCCTGCTTCCCCAGCAAAACCGGAGCTCTAGAAAAAGTGGACCCCTTAAATGGCCTTTCCGCGTGAGGACGCGTTAGAGCGCGAACCTTTTGGCTGACTGAGTGTCTTCTCAAATTTCCAAATAGACGTCGCAACTTTACTCCGTTATCTTAGCCAACACAAAGCCGAAGACGGCATCCCCATCACTACCTCTACAACCAATTTCTTCCAAGAAAGAACTCTCGCTCAGTCGTCGCAATGACTGCTATGTACGTCGTCATCCACAAATTCCCCTTTTCCTTTTGTCTTTCCAGGCTAGCTTGACTTTTCTTGAGCTTTCTTTGCGTGAACTCGTAACCATTACCGCAGCAACCACTAACGGAATCATCAATTTGCAGCGAGAGTTTCGATAACATCTACTTGGATCTCTCCAAGGAGAGCGGAAAGTGCAGATTTGCCGAGACCGGTTTCGGATGGAAGCCTGTTGGCGGCGGCGATACCTTCACCCTCGATCACAACAACATCGCCTCTGCGCAATGGAGTCGCGCCGCCAAGGGATACGAGATCAAGATTGTCCAGCGTTCAAAATCAGGCATCATCCAGCTCGATGGATTCCAGCAGGAAGACTACGATCGACTTGCCAAGGTGTTCAAGAACTGGTATAGCACTGCCCTAGAGAGCAAGGAGCATGCTCTGCGCGGATGGAATTGGGGCAAGGCTGAATTCTCCAAATCCGAGCTCACCTTTAGCGTCCAAAACCGACCTGCTTTCGAGCTAGCATATTCAGAAATCGGCAACACCAACCTGGCTGGTCGAAATGAGGTTGCAGTCGAGATGGCTCTGCCAGAGTCGGGTGCCAATGCCCAACTTGGCGGCGCCCGGTCCAAGGGCTCCAAAGCTGCCGCCGGCCGGGATCAGCTTGTCGAGATGCGATTCTACATTCCCGGTGTGACGACCCGAAAAGAGGCTGAAGGAGAGGACGCTGGTAGTGATGCCGGTAACGACGAGCAAGAAAAGAACGCCGCGACTCTATTCTACGAAACTTTGATCGATAAGGCCGAGATTGGCGAGACTGCTGGCGATACTATTGCCACCTTCCTGGACGTCCTACATCTCACCCCCAGGTATGCCTTGAAAATATGCGGCCATGCCCACGTCGCATTTCTGTCATAGTTTGTGCGTCTACTAATGTGTTTCAAACAGAGGACGTTTCGATATCGATATGTACGAAGCCTCTTTCCGACTTCGAGGCAAAACATACGACTACAAGATTCAATACGAGGCTATCAAGAAGTTTATGGTACTTCCTAAGCCTGATGAGGTGCACTACATGCTTGTCATGGGTCTTGATCCACCTCTGCGCCAGGGTCAAACACGATACCCATTCGTTGTAATGCAATTTAAGAAAGACGAGGAGGTCACAATTGACCTGAACCTCAACGAGGACGAGCTCAAGAGCAAGTACCAAGATAAGCTTGAGCCTCATTACGAGGAACCCCTCCATCAAGTTGTGGCCAAGATATTCCGTGGCCTGGGCAACAGGAAGATTTCATCTCCTGCCAAGGACTTTATCACGTATGTATCCTGTACTTTGTCGACTGATCCAATTGCTGACCTGTGTTTAGACACCGCAACCAATACGGCATCAAGTGCTCTATCAAGGCAAGCGAGGGTTTCCTCTACTGCCTCGAGAAAGCCTTTATGTTTGTGCCTAAGCCCGCTACATATATCGCGTATGAGCAGACTCAATCGGTCACTTTCTCGCGTGTTAGTGGAGCTGTTTCGGCACTGTCGACATTCGACATCACAGTTCTTCTCAAGAACGGCGCCGGCTCATCTCAGTTCAGCAACATTAGTCGTGAGGATCTCAAGGCTCTTGAAAGCTTCTTCAAGCTCAAGGGCCTACGGGTCAAGAACGAGATTGATGAGGATGCCAACCTCCTTGCTGCTGCCATGAACCAGCAGATGGACGATTCCGAAGACGAGGTGGCCGTCAAGGCTGATCGCGGCTCGGCTGATGAAGACGAAGAGAGTGTGGATGAAGATTTCCGCACTGACAGTGAAAGCGATGTTGCAGAAGAGTACGATAGTGCCCACGAGAGTGATGGCTCTGGCAGCGACGAAAGCAACGTAGACGAAGACGAGCAGGACAACGATGATGACGACGGGGAGGACGAAGAGGAGCGCCCCAAGAAGAAGAAGAAGACGGGCTAAACGCCCTATCTACTCAAAGTGCCAGCGCGGTTTTAACTGTCGACATGAGACAAAAGCAGACTAATGGGAACGGGACTGAGGAAAACTCATGGTCTTTGGGGTAGAGATATCAACGGCGTTCAGGCTAGACAGAACATTAAACTTCATTCTAGGTTCATGTGATGATAGTTTCACAAATATCGACATTTTCTTTTCGTATTGGCAGGCCCTTTACTTCACTTGCATGATTCATGTCCAACATGGGTTTACGGTGAGGGCTAGTCATGGCAACATAGCACTACAGTCAACAGAGCTTGGCAATATGCTTAACGCGTGAGTATGATACGCTGGTGACAAGTAGGAGCCCGCTGTGTAGGCTGTATATGCCTTTGATGTGTTGGATCATTTAGGCTGTATCCTGGACCCTTGGGAACAACACTTTGATGCCCATCTTTCTCAGCCGCAAAGAACGTCATCTACCTATCAAAGTCCCCCTTGTGGGTTTTCAGCTTGTCCAGAGCACCAACCTCACCATTGTTGTGTCTTGGGCGGTTAATCTGCAAGGGTGCCAGGGACTAAGTCGAAGGCAGACAACTATGTAGATTTTGCTAAAGAAAAAGCAACGTCAACTAGTCTAGTCTATATATCCGGACGGCTTTTGTAGATCATTCTTCTGCACCTCTGTGCTTGTACCTAGTAGTTATACACATGCGTGCGCATATAGGGTCTTTCTGTTTCTTAGGTGGAGACAAGTTGTTATTTGTTGAATATGCTCGGCTTGGCCCCCGGCGATCAGGGGGGGGGGGGTTCCTAATCGGCGATGGCAGTTCAAACATATTCGAGAAAGCAACTACTGCAAGGCCAAGTGTGCAGAATCATGCAGGCTGGCAACTGGTTTGTGACCTGGATACCGAATACGCCTTTTACAATCTGCATTACCTATTCTGGTAAAAGTCAAGAAATCCCATGTCAAAAGGGTCCATTGATTGGTACCTAGGTCAACAAAGTTGCATTTCACTCTTTTCGCAGAAGTGACGCCCTTGTCGTTTAAGGTTTGAACAAAGATCAGATCAGCCAGGGTGTAAGCGAAGTGTTGCGTTTACCTAAGCCCAAGCCCAAGCTCAAAACACCGCGCGAAAAATGAAGAAAGAGAGAAGAGGGGAAAGGGAAAATCCTGTCAAGGTTGCTTCCGAGGTGCTTTGCCGTATACGTATAGGTATGCAGGTATGGCAAACAACGTGGTATGTGACAGCTCATACAGACTCCGGCTCCGAGGTGGGTTTGAGGGTTGAAATCATCCAGGTCAAAGCCAATTGTACATAAATGTTTCGCCCTTGCACGCACAAAGATTGCTTTGACGGCCAACAAACCATTCAGTCTGCAACATTACCTAGGGATTCTTCGTAAGTGGGTAACACAAAAAGACATTAGATTGGTATCGAAACTAGGTCTCATCCTGCTTAACTTCATGATCTGATAGTTTGATGGTACATTACGGGGAAACCCTCGTCAGGGACATAAACAAGCTTTGGCGCGATCATCATACCGACTATTCGTATAGACGTCTTTTGACATTGATAGGTATGTGTCAATGCAAACGTAATCTGCAAGACGTCATTTACGAAGTGTAAGTGGTAGAGAGCTGCTTCTTGTCTTTATATTCTAGTATAAATCCTCTGCCTCATCAAGTCTAGCAGTGCTCGCTCCTTCGTTATTACCACTACTGCTTGATCGTTAGAATACTAAGATCCACAATCCCATGCGCTTACCGTGTAGTACAGACCTGACAAGATCGAGGTACGCGGCCTGCATCGCACCTTCCCAAATGTTATGTTCCCCGTACGGGGCAGAGGAGAGTAGAGCAGAGGAAGAGCAGGGAGGGTAGAGGCTTGCCCTCTTGGGGACTTGTGCACCTACCTTATCTGTGTCCCGCCTGGGATATGTCAAAAGGAAAGTGCGCTCTCTTCCGGTAAAGACATCCTTCTGTTTCTGCTTCTCGCAACTGGTCAGATAGGAGGAGGCATGTACCCACAGTTGCCCATTACCATGGCTGAAAATAGAGGTTGTCAATCTCTCTGCCTCCAAAGTCAAGCTGCCATTCCGAATACCTACCTACCTATTCAACAATGCCGTATAAGGGCTATTCAATATCTCGATGTCCAAGTGCTAAACAAGCCACGAAAAGCCAGTTATGCAATCCCTACGTGAGATCTATGTGTCTCATAATCAGGAGAATCCCCTCCGAACAATGACACGCCCCGTCGATTGAACAATCAACTCTTGTTTCCTCCTTCGATGTCTCCGCTTTCTCTCGACTCACGGACATGAGATGAGAACATTGATACAGCCGGCGTCAATGTCGGGTACTATCAATAGGGTGTAGCCATCAAAAAGAGGCAATACCGGCCGAGACCAGTGACGTCGAACAAAAGAACGATACCAGACAATGAGCCTACCTTGAACAGTCACTGCCAAAATTTCAGTGCGCAAATGGGACCAAGTTGGGTTAATACATGGGCACGGCTTTTAGTCCACAAAAAACCGTTGTCTTCCAAGTTGACTCCCAACCCAACGCCGCCCCAATACCAGAATGACATATCAACTCAACGGCTAACAACCACATTCGGCTCCATCAGTCCCTAGTTTGCCTCGAAAGGTCTTAGCTTCAACATCCAACGTGAATCCCTTTAGCCCAGGGTCCTCCTTTCCCAGTCATGGCATACATTCTCGTTGGTTGGTACAAGCTTGCGACCCCCCTCCCCTGGCTATAGCCAGCCACCCCCCCGCTCCTCGGTTGCGAACCTGGGATCAGACCACCACAATGCAGACATACATACAGATTTAAGTGGTTTTTACGCGGGCTGACTTGAATCAGAGGCCGCGTACCTGGTGGCTCTGTTCCTGTCAAAATGTCAGATCAAGCAATGGTTCCATCTAGTTACAGTTATCATCTCCGTTCAGCTGGATCCGAAATAACCGGCTCGCAACACAATGCCGTGTTAACAAAGGCTCGTGATATTATCTGGTATCACTGTGGCGGTGCTTCTACCTCATTACACCAGGCATCTTGTTTCTTTGTCTAGTCACGGGTGATTTGTTCCCTGATGAACCACCTGAGGGTTGGGATACGGGCAGAAATAGGATTTGCCCGGGATACACAAGTTAACATTCTCCCCTGAAGACTTTCTTGTCAGTGGTGGTTTTTGCAATGGCATGAGTAGCATGAACCATATGACCAAATGCGAAGGCTCACAGCAATATGATGCAGTATTGCGCCAGACAAGACCCAGGGCAACACACTGACAGGGAGGTTCTATACATCTCTATGCACCTTTCCGGTTTAACATGTGAGCAATAGGGCTTGTTGTTAAGCAAATGACCAATAAAGGCTGAACGGGCAAGGCCTTGATGTGCCGATCACTTTACAAGCAAGAGCATGAATGGCACAAAGTACCACTTGCAGTCCCGGACCTAATCCCAGCCCCAGTCTCGGTGTTCTCCTCCCCCTCCAAGGGAGCCCACTACTTCCCAGCCCAGTTCCAGCTCGAGCTTGCCAGAAGCTGTCCTCAGGTCCCCTTTTGGGCGGTAAAGGCGGGGACGCTGGTCAATTCGATAGTCGAGTCATTCATTGCAATTACAATCAGGGCTTCGACTTGAATCCACACATGGCTCCTTCATCGTCCAGCATTGGCTTTCCCACGGCCACGGATACAAACCAGCCACATCCTCCTATTGGAAGCCTAATAGTTCACGTGGAGAAGGTACAAGAGCCTTGTCTTGCTTTAACACAACACCGTCAGTTTGCCCTATGTCATTTTCAACAAACCAATACTTAGCATATCCGATGCTGAGAGCAAATACGTGAGCACGTCAGAGAGTAGTCATCAAGGGCCTCGAACCACAATCTTTCCAGGCCCCGGGATAACATTGGATGTCCCCGTGACTCGTCACTCGACTCTGATAGCCTAAGGGGGAAGTGGCAGCAAACGGGGGAAAGAGAAGAAAGGGGTCGGCGACCGAGATACGAAGAGAGTCAAAGGCCATTTTGAAGACTCGACAGTCGATAGCGTGGCTGAGAAAGAAGCTGTGAGTAAATATGTGACGAGCTGAGCAAAGTCATCCAACCCAGCATGTGTTCAAACATTAATAATGACACGCAGCAGACACTAAGGAGCGACAGTGAGGGAATCCCGGGCTGCCGTAAAGTAGTGGGAAACAAGGCACGGTCACTCATTCGCTCATCGAGAAAGAAAGAAGCAAGGGCCTCTGCAGACATTCGATTCGTCGCTTGAGTTGATCGATTGTCTCGTGGTGCCGAGAAATCTCTTCGGTGGGGTGACATTTTATCTTGTGTTCGGCGGAAGCACGAGACTCCAGCACAGAACGGCCCCTCCTTGAAAGGAATAGGGCCATCGATTGTCGAGACTACCAACTGCCTGAGAATCGGCGCGGTGGCGCTAGAATTATCGAGCTGTCTCTGGTGACGTCGAAATCTGCGGCTTCCAATTGTCGTATAAGCACTTCGGGTCCCTTTAAATCACCAACTTTGGTGGCGAAGCGCGGTGCCGGCCGTGGGCACAGGCCGAGTGGTTCAGCAGAAGCTGTTTATCAAGACGTTCACAGATCGAAACTCAGTCGCTCCTGGCATCCGATACCATCCAAATCCTCATACTCGAGCGATAATAAGTTGCCTTCAAAGTGGTACATCCCAACGATACCTGCAACGCTAGGCATATAGCGCAAGAACCGAACGAATACCCAAGGGACGACCAGCACCCAGGTCCTACTGCAGCCACCGATTCAAATCCTTACTATGGCAGGGGACCACACTGGAGACCAGTCATTCTATGACTTTCTCATAGAAGAGCCAGAGGTACGTTGATTGGTGGTGTTTGTTGGGACGAAAATGTTTCGCTGTCCCCTTTTGCGATGTGAGTGTGAAGTGGTAAGTATCGCTAGCTCAAGATTGTTCTGTCGAGGTCAATGCTCAATAACATGGTTCATTTGCTGCAAAGCGAGTGAGATATGTCAACACCACATAGGACATCAGGCCAGTGGCGGGATCTCGACCGCACTGGCGTCCATATTTGCTATGACCCGGGCTCGCCTAAAAAAAATGGCATGAGCAATTGCGCTATGGCTCGTTGTCGCGACATGCCATGGTATCACAGAAAGATATGCGGTTCGGACGGAGCCAATTTCTTCGCAAATGTTTCTCTGCTGGTTCGAGTGGCGAAGAGCAGCCGAAAGAATGGAAGACGGAGGCGCGAGCAAGAATAGCAGTCTTGAGACTGAAGAAGTGGATGATTGAAGAGAAAATTGAGTTGAACAGAATTGAATCGATCGAGTCTAACGTTTGGCGTTTCCGTTGGAGTAGATGATAGCGCCGGCGCCACCCGGCCAATTCCCACCTCAACAGCCCATTTCGTCGCCGAATCGTACCAGTCGCAACACGCCGCTGCGGCCAGAAACGACCGAAATCGAGACCCACCACCATGCGAATCACCCGACAGCTTTACCGGTACTCGGAATGCAACTGCCGATACCAGGAACAGGAGCGGTACCTGAATCATCACGTGCCCAATCACGAGCTCACCTCAACCTCCAACTTGGCCTCGACTTACATGCGCCGTCTCATGAATCACATCTTTCTCATGGCGCTCCCCATGAGCAAGAGCACGCCCGCAAAATTCAAAGGCACGGGGCTCATTCAGCACATAGTTCGGCGGGTTTGCCACCCATTGGATTTGCAAGTCATCTTCCTCCTGCCTCATCGGGTCCTATGTCGTTGGATTGGAACATGTACCATGTTCCCCCAAATTTGCAGCTAAATCCGAATCAGTTTAATTTCGAGGTTCCAGGTCATTTGAGTGTATCTGCGCACCCGGCACACTTAGAACATTCAACCGCAAATCCAAACTCGTTCAACTACGCACACAGCATTGTTTCACCATCAAGCATACATCCAAACACTGCCCACTTCGACGGAGATATCCCAGGTCAGTGGGATGACTCCATAGGCCATGGTGCGACCACTCCAAAAGTGCGGACCCCCTCGCATCATGTCTCGAGCAATCCTTGGGCTGAGATAAACGAGCCCGTGGGCGACAGCAACTTGGCCCCTGTTTCCCGGCCACGAAAACCCGCTCGAGCAAGACGGCAAAAGAAGGAGCCTCGCAAGCTCTCGGATGCTTCTCAGGGAGCAGGGAGTAGTAGCACAGGTGGAACCGCTCATTCTGTTTCTGACGCTGCCAGTCCAAGTTCTACATCCCAACAGAGCCGTGTCAGTGTCGGCTCCAAGTCCGCCTCAATGACTTCAGCAGCCTCGACAACTTCCAGCCGGCAAAGCAAGCTTCGTAGTGCCTCTCGAACCTCCAAGAACAGTCGAGATAAACCAAACGACACAATCGAAGACCGTCGAACCCGAGCCTCGCATAATCTTGTTGAGAAACAATATCGAAACCGACTCAACGCCCAATTTGAATCGCTCCTACATGCTCTACCCGAACAAATACGGCACGGTGATAACGGAGGTGGTGATGGGAAAGAAGGCAACGAATCCGACCAGGCGAACGATCCTGACCGACGAGTCAGCAAGGGCGAGGTGCTCGAAATGGCTCGCAAGCATATTCAAGCACTAGAACGTGAAAGAAGTCAGTTGGAGCTTGAGAATCTTGAACTCCACGGAAATATACGAAAACTCAAAGAATCGGGGTCTGAAAGCATGGGTACGTCTGGTCAGGAGAGTTCTGTCGAGTCTGATGTTATCAAGAAAGAGACAAAGACGAGCGACGAAGATCAAAGCGAAGATCCATAGCTCAGAACGGCATCTTGGATAAGAAAAATTTGGACGAAAACAGGTTTCAAATGGCCAGACTGCGCATGGCAATGAGTTCTCAGATGTAGGCTTCCATTCCTGTTCCCAAAGGTTGCATTTCGCATCCAACGTATTCCCTCCCATGGCTATGTTTTGATTCCCATTTGATATAATTCCTTTATTTTCAAATCTCAATTGTATCATGAGGATGAATCAATAAGATATCACATCTCATTCATGTCATCCGCAACCGGCCCATTAGCTTACACATCACACTTGTGCTTTGGGCTTTTGATGCTCACGGCTACACAGAGAATACTGGGATCACGACTGATTGCCTTTCAAATGCTTGCCTGTCTTGCTTGTTCCTTTTTCTTGCTTACATGCCCTTCTGTACTTCCACTTCAACATCCTGTCTTCATACTTCCTCTCTTCATGACATTCCCTACTCCCATCTTTCCTTTATCTCAACTCATACTATACAAAAGCTTCAACACTAGAAAGAACATAGAGATTTGGATCGAGACAGACTACACATATGCCCTCTTATCCTTTGTCTTGGTATCGATGCATCAGTTTTTACTTTGGTTTTCTTCATGGTTCCATGGTGAGCCTTCACATTCACATAAGGGAATCACCGTCCAGGATTATACAGAGCACAATGGATACGAAATGAGGGAATGCGGAAAGAATTTAAGAAGGGGAAGGAGCAATAGATGATGATTTCGATACTGACTACTGGTACTGTGTTTCGAGGGGCAGCCTTATGTCATGGCCATCCGAATATAATAGAACCTTTGACTGCGGTTTGAATTTCATGTTGCATTATTTTGTGATAAAGTATATGAACTATTTCTCTCTGAGCTGATAACAATGTCTAGTTATGATTCGGACATAAAGACACGAGTCAGACCTGGTGTTTGTTTCATGAGTCGATGGCAATCGGGCGTGGTGTGTACGCATTTTCGGGTCGTGGCTCATGAGTATTATAGCATGATCTATCGCATGTCCGACAACAAGCACAGTACAACGTGATCATAACACATTAGCAGTTAAGTACGTAATAGCAATTAGTCCAAACAGAATAGTCAAGCGACTTCAGCAAGTGCGAGGTTAATAATGGGTTGATTTTGACATTTTTTTTTTGGGGTTATTTTAGTATAAATAAAGAACACACTATGACAGATGTCTCACTTCTAGCGCCCTTTGCAGGTATAAATAGGCCATGTTGCCTTTTATTGTACAGGATAGCTTGCTTCTTTGTCGCTAGTTTTGTCTAAAAGTTCATAAATCCATCATCACTCGTCATAACTGGACACCCTATCCAGTTTGTTGTTTCCCAATGTAAGCCAGGTTTTTTTTTTTCACTCGACTGACCCAATTGTGCGTGGCCAACTCCCTGTTGCCATTGTGTAGTATAAAAAAAACCGATGAAAGAGAAGAAGAAATCAGATAAAAAAGAAAACACACCCAATGCTTTGTCTAGCTTTTTGAGTACCGCTCTAATGCCTTTGCAAAACCAAAAGTGCGCCTTGGAATGAGATGAATGCCGAAGGCTGGAAAGTCAAAGCCTTAAAAAGCCAGACATTGGGATCAAGACCCCAAGAAAATGGAATGCCTTCCGCGGCCAACTTCAATCCATACAAAAGAAATCCTGACCATGCGATGGTTGACCCGAAAGGGTAAACGTGATGATGTTGTGTACACAAGAGTGTAAAGCCACTCGAAGCGCGCATGCAAAAGAAGTATGTAAAAAGTGAAGAGATAGTAAAGGAAATAGACCTCTGGGGAGTTGAGATCGAAACGTGAAGAAGTGTAAGAGAAAGTCTCTAGATACGATCGCCACTACCCTTGGCATATGTGCGGGGGAAAAGAGCATATTGCCCGACAGGGGGTGCCTGCGTGCTGAGGCTTGTTGTCCTGGCGCGAGGGCGTCGGGTCTTGATGGCATCAACCGATTTGTTGACGGTGACTTCCTCTCTGACGATGGACTCGCTCGCATGGCTCTTGTGATGAGGCTTCTTGCTAACGGGCACAGAAGGGAAGGGGGTAAGCTCAGGAACAGTGTCCTTCTCAACAGAGGCGGGAGGGGTAGTGTCTTCCTCGTCGCTGCCATCATTAGACTTGATGATCAGAGATTCACGGACGCCATCGTTTTGCTCAACCCACTTATTCAGCGATGTGCTGCTTGTGAGCCGGGTAAGGTTGGTCCAAGTGGAGTTGGTAGAAACATGGCGTTCGCCAGTAGAGTCGGAGAGGGAGGTAGAGTTGGTAGCGGTGGTAGATGTGCTCGCGCGTTGGGGACACAATTGAAGAGAGTTGTGGCTAGCAGCGTTGCTAGTATTCTCGTAGATGTGGTCATGGTCAACAATACCATGGACCACTTCATCCTCACACAGGTAGCTCTGCTTCTCGGTCTCGTTGAGGAGCATCTGCTGGTGGTAGTCGCCAGGAATGAGTAGTGAAGGCGACAAGGTAAAGCCGTATGACTCCCTAAAACTAGAGGCACGGGAGTCATTTCGAGTATGGGTAAGCTGAGGAGGGCGACGACCCTTTTCTCCACGGGGGAGCGAAAAGTTGTTGGTCACTGCAACTCCCATGCCCATGTTTGGGGAGGCGGTCTCGGAGGTGCTCTCAGGAGAGGCGTGGCTAACAGGGCTTAGAGCCGGCATATCAAAACGGGATGCGGAAAGCATACCGGGAGACGACTCAGCTGTGCCAACTGATGGCAACTCCCTCAGCTCATCATCTCCAAACATGTCGAGCCGGAATCCAGGTGCTTCCTCTCGTCCAGTGTCCATCGACGGCCTCTCCCATTCGTATTCGAAGTTGGCATCGGCTTCGTGCTCGTAACAGTAATCGATGTCATCTTCCCAACTCTCCATGATGGAGGGGATGTGACCTACACTGCCTTTGTAATGTCCAGCATTACGTTGGGAGGCAGCGTTCTCTGAGGTCTGGGGTCCTCTCAGCAGAGGAACCGACTGGCTAGCACGAAGCGACGACCTCGTGCTAGAGTTGTTTTTCGGTGAGCGCATGGTCTCCTCCTCCTCAGGAACGTCTGGCAACGGTGGCTCATAGTTCGTGGTAGCAGGAAGCGGCCAGGCTGCATCGTCAGGGGTAGTGATAGCATGCGAAAAGCGATGGTCGTCCACTGGCAATGGTTCCTGGTCCAGTACAGTACCAAACCCATGGTTCACTGCTGAAGATCGATCCATCGTGTCCTTGGGGCTGAAAGGTCGAGGGTGTCGGAAGCCGCCGCTCGTCAAAGGACGGTCCCGGCCCGTCATCGCAAGAGTGTCACCATCTCTTGGATGTCGGCTTGAGCTTCTCGGGGGTGGAATGGGAGCACCTAATGTAGGAGAGTGAATCTCCTCAATGGGAGGAGATCTCGGGGGTCGAATTGGCCGAGGCGGGCTGGTACGAAGCTGCTCCTGAGATCTAGCCTGCTTGATATAGCGTCTCGGAAGGGCAGAGGCTCTTGCACTACGGGGCGATACTTGAGGTTCAGGTATATGCTCCGTGGAAGCAGAGAAGTTGGGCATGCGGAGCTCCTGTGCGGGAGTACGAGAGGCCGAGTTGGTCGCTTGGTCGCGGGGAGTGTGCGTCACATGTTGGAAGTTGAAGGGTCCAGAAATTTGAAGCCTCTTTTGGAGGGCGGCATCGTCCCGAGAAGACTTTCGGCGAGCAAAGATAGTCGGCATGATTGAGTCCTTGAAAGTAGCCAAGGAGGTTTCACTGCCCACTTCAGTTGAGTAAATCGAGCTTGCTGATGAGCTTTGAGCACTGCTCTCACGGCGGCGGCCTGACTTGCTTGATTTTGCACGGCGATGGAATATGTTCTTGCCCAATACCTGGACACTGTCGGGTCGGTCTCGGGAGGAACTTCCGCTAGTAGTTGTAGATCGTTGGGATGAGTGCCGAGTGATGCTCATGTTTTCGAAACCCTGCTCCCATCCGCGCTCACTAGTCACAAATGTCGAGGATCCGGTGGATGCAGTGCGTTGACCACGGTTGAGATGAGACGCATGTTTCATCTGCTTGCTCAATTGACGTATTCTTTCGGGAGATGGAGGGCCCTCAACAGCCGGTACCAGATACTCATCGAGATCGAGAGGTGATTGAGATGCTGGAGGGGATACATCGTAATAACTAGTCATATCGGCGCCAATGTTGGGCTGCGGGCTCAGTTTTGCTTGAGTATCGCGCCTGGAACGGTCTGACTGGTATTCTGAGTAGTAAGGCATATTTGCGGCCCACATGATAACCCAATGCCTCCGAAAGGAGGGCGACGTCGAAGTGTGCCCTGTATGTAAACAATGACTGGCTAAGTTGTCCTATTCCGCAAGTTGTTGTTGATGATATGTTATGTGTTGCTATGTCGAAGCCAATAAGGAATGAAGCAAGTAAGACGAAACCTAATGAGAGACAGATACAATGAGACAGGTATGTATATAAGGTTTCAAGCAAGTACCGAAACGAGGGGTGGGAAAGGTCAATGGGAAACAAGACGAGATAGAATAGAAATAACGACGTGGATGGATGCAAGACAATGTACATATAAGATTGTCTGGGAGCGAGAGATTGATGCAATCTTGGGGCAAGGCAACTCGTACCCTGCCCAAAGATTAGACAGGCCCTAGGAGCTGGGGCTAAGGAAGACTAGGGCGGTGGTAAGGGGGGACCCTCGACAGGGCTCCAAGTGGGTTGGTGTGGGTTGTCCCTGGCCCGTCTCGACGGACACAAGCCCCGGGAATCTGGGGGGGTTTTCTTTCACTGCAAGGCCCTGTTGTGCTGCGCAGGGATGTTTCGATGAGGCAGAGTTGAGTGCTGGTACCGCAATGCGTACTGTGCAAGTCCCCCTTGCCGTAAACGTAACCGTAACCTCAGACGATGCTCGACTCGCTGTAGGGCGATATGAGGTCCGTGGTGGTGCGATTGGGACACCTTGGACGTCTTGATTGTCGCGCTCAGGGACAACCAAGTGGGCGCGCCTTGTTTGACCATCAGTATCTTGGTGTCCGATATGTCAGGTTGAGACAACAAGAAACCACACAAGAAAACCCTGATTCCACTCGAAATAGCGCAAAAAAAGGCCAAGGACACATGAGAGGGTCAGTCCAGCTCAGTCCAGTCGGGTCATCATGAGGTGAAGAGAATTTTCACTTGCAGAAGCAAAGAAGAGCAAGCAAGGGAGGCTCCATGCCTGATACTCATTCATGCTTTACTACTGCAATGGTTCGACAACATGCAGTAGTTACAATGGGTACAGTATGTTTGCTTTCCAATAGCTTTTCACCAAGGACAAGACCGGAGCAAAAGGCGTCCGCAGTAGGGCTAGATGATAATAGCACACAAGCAACTTTTCGTGGACTCTGGCAAGCAATTGAATGCGGGTGGGCCAATTGAATGAGCTTGAGTATAACAAGTCAAACAGGACGTTATGAACGCAAGCGCATCGTCGACCAAAAAACAAACCGCCGATATGATCGACATGTGGGTTTGGTTTCGATGTCGTCTGTTCTAGTAGCTGTTTCTATTTTCAAGACTTGTTGGCAAAAGTCTCAGAATACGTGTGTTACAGGTCTGGCCTTGCCAGACTAAACCTGCTGGCCTCAGACTGGTTCTGAGAGAGCACGTCCGTTTCTTGTTGACTTTGATCTTTTTTAGCAGCCGGTAGGAAACAGCTCCAGAAACATGCAGGAACAAAGCCGTAGCCACTCGCATTTGCTTAGGCTACTGAACGAACCCACATCGCAGGTTACGTACATTACTTGCTCATTGACGTGAGTAGTGAGCGACAACCAATTGCTCTATGAGTCAGTATCTCTGGTTCTTGATCTTGGTCTAGCTCACCTTGGTGATCAGAGCGTAGCTAGAATGTCGTTCAACCACTTACATTGATTGGGATAAATGTAATGAAAGTCTGAAATTACGCACTGAGTTCATAGAAAATGCCACGGGTAGTGGGAGAGGAGAGTTCGATGAAGCTGCAAGGATCTTGGCAAACCAACCGTACCCCCCGTTGCACTTCTGTATAAATTATTTGTAGACTTGGGATGCAATCGCTTGAGCTTCCCCAGTCGTGCTTCACTTCGGTAACTTCCTCGTGCTGATTCATGATGTACTGTCTGCATCTCATACCGGCTGCTTGTACGTCTCGGAGACGTCTGATGAATCTCGAGACTGCCAAAACAGAGCTACAACGTAACTAACCACGTACCGTTGTCGGAGCTTCGCTGAACTGATTGAGACTGGGTGCAACACATCGGAGAACGCGCTAGTCCATGACCCTTTTTGCGGGTCATGGCAGTAGAGAAACGCGTCCGGCGTTGCATGCTCTAGAAGCCCACTAAATCTCCCATGGTTCGTTTTAGCGTCGGGGACGGCGAGGATGATACAGACCGTGGCCAAGCCCAAGCCATGACCACAACTGCAGATTGCTTCATCTTCTCCTGACCTCGTGCTGGCGCATCATTTTGAGATCTAGCAGTAGTCTAATTAAAGACACGACTCCATGACTATCACAATCGGCCCAGCAACGTGATGTATCTGTTTGGCAAGGCAGCCGTTCAATGTCGCAGTGTGTCTTTGAGGCCAACATCTTTGCAGATTAGAGGCTTGCTTGAGTGTCGATCAACTAATTGCTTCGACCACCTGAACGTGAAGCTATCGAGATGGGGAAATACCTGACCCATTCTCTAAAGTGTTGGCCAAGGCTGAAACAAGATTTGATGGCGTCTCATGTTTATTCGTCCTTGGTTCAAAATCTGGTAGAATACGCATGGACTATTTCTCGACGTTGTGTATCTAAGGGGATGAGGTTTCAATGAAGATATTTCACTAGCCCCAAGGAAGCTCAGAAGAGGTAAAGAATAGCTTCAGAAGCTAAACCTTGTTTGGGTATGTGCTATATTGGCTCGGTTGTGGCACACAGACGGCGTAGCAACCAGCCTGAGCGTTGAGCTCGAGCTTCAACTTGTGCTTGTGCTCAAGAGGATGTGAACCAACACAACTAACACAGCCATAAAGACAGCAAAAAAATAGCCCGTATAAGAAGAAAACCTATACGCAAGCTTAGGCGTGTTCTATCTGACCCGCTGTACTGGGACAGGCTCCCGGATGTAGGATGACGCGTGCGTAGTGGGCTTTCAAGTGTGTACGTTCAGTTCAGTCTCCAAAAATCAGGGCTGGAGGAGAAAGATCGCCTCGTGGATGACGCGGAGGACAACCGGATGAGCGAATATGTGACTGAGGAAAAGCTTGATGTCGAAACGGACACGGTATATCCTCTTCGGGATATTGCCGCGACCCTCTTGGTTCTCCAATGAGAGACAAGGCACAGTTCCGGTCTAGGAAACCGGTCTAAGAGAGAGGGTCAACAACAGGCCAGGCGTTGAAAGAGTTGATTTGGAGGAGACGAAATTAGTTAATCAGGTCATTGGGATTTCAACCACTTCTTCGCCTGCTTATTTCTCGTACCTCAAGCTTGTGGAGGAGTAAAGTTTTTTGATAGAGGTACAAGGCCCTGCAGCGACGTGCAGTAGCGTCTGTACCGGGATTGAGTTTCTTGCTCATTGGGGTTGGCGGTCAGGGGTATGGTAGGGTACAGTGAAAATGCCGGTCCTACTGTACCACGAAAGCGGGAGCTCGTTGTGGGCATAGAAGAAACGTGCGTGTAACAAAAGTCAGGTTGCTCTTTGCTTGAGTCGCGCACAAGTATGTGTGTGCAGCAACATGGCATCGATATCCTTTCCTGCCTGTGCGACGATGACTTGTTGATTTGCTTTGGTTTGGTCTGGTTTTGATGGATCCAGGAACGGGGGTCTTACCCCTGCGCCATGGTATGGTAGTCGGTACGAAGGTACACTACCAGCTCTTGGATGGAGAGCTAAGAGCAGCAGTAGCAGCAGCAGCAACATTGCCCTAGGCTAGGCGGATGGTTGCCGCCACTGACCCCGGTGGCTTGATGGTCAGAGACGCTAAGGCTGGACTTGAGACAGTCGGAGGGTGCTAAGCAGAACGCCAGGTGACACCAGAAGCCGCTATGGAAGGTTCTATTTCTCCCCATTCGTACCATGGTTGCGATTTGGTTTCATGTTTTGCTGAAGTGTGAACGTGACCAGTTACCAGACACATCAGGGGTTGTTGTTGTGTTGTAGATACATAAGTAGATGCAGGAAGGTGGAATCATTAATCAATTAATTAATATATTATCGATTGGAAGACGTCAAAAACGTGGTCATGTTGGTCTGTGTGCTCGTAAAACCCACTCGTTCCTTCCCTCTCCAGCTGACTGCTGATTTTCTAACAGGCCTACCTACCTACCCTTGAGAAGTCGCCTGTAATGCCTCTACCTTACATAGGTAGGTAGGTAGTAGACACTGTAGTCTAGCATGTTGGCATATAGATAGATACTGATCAAGTGTGGAAAAAAGCACGTAGAAAACAGTTCATCCCTGCAGTAGAATCTATTTATTTTTACTATCGACATCTCCTTGTCGACATTAATTACGTAGCAGTTGACTATTTGGGTCATTGCAATCTCAAAAGTCCCTTAATCCAACTAGCAACCAGTCGAAAGGAAATAGAAATGATGCAACTCAGTGCTTGTCCATGATGATTAGTTGCTTGGGATTACATGTTGACCTGCATTAGTTTATTGATGATCAGGGCAGACCAACGCCACTTACACAATAAGTTAGGTACAGTACACACATATGCAACATCAATTTAGCCGATGACTGGCCGCCCGTTGAACCCAACTAACAGCATCATCATGCACACCTAATAACAGAAGGATTATAGGATCATCGTGTCAAATGTCAACTTGTTATGGTGCCTTGCCTAACGGAGTAGGTCGATCCAACCGTGGTTGGTTGAGATTGTTGAATTCGCTCACAGACAGACGGGAGCTTTACTGTTTTGGCCATCACTCGCGTTTTGACCTGGTAAAGTATGGACCAGGGACCTGGGATTAATGATGAAGTATCCGCATGTTAGTACATAGATATTGTACGAATCTGCAACGCGGGGGAGATTGCGCGAGGTCTTTTCTGCTGGTCCCTTCTACCTACCCCAATTGGTTAATGCCCTCTCAGTATGCACGTATACCTACCAACATAGTACCTGGTATGCAGTACAGTGTGTTGGTGCTGAAGTAGTATTCAGGATCTAGCTGATGACCCGTAAATTGGATATGCACTGATGGGGAGACATGCTTACGAAGGAACATGCCCCTCAAGGTTTTCTAAACGATGCATCGTTGGTACTGGTTGATACTTACCTGACACCGTAACTGTCCTTTGAACAAAAGTTCAACAAAATATGGACTGCACTTTACTTTTGAAAAGCACAATAACTGTAATAGGCAATGCTTGCTAACCCAGGCAGTTACCTGTTAGGTACAGTTCTCTCTCTACAAGCTACCAGTACATCCACATGCTTAGGTAGTAAAACAGCCAATCGGTGCAAGCATACCCGTCAGGGACTGTCTGACTGGCCTCAAGTTGTCGACATGCACTTCAACAAGCACCCGATCCCTGCCTGGACGCGTGCTCAGTGGATGGCTTTTACGGCATCGCATCGCATCGAAAACTCCCCTGTACTTGCTTACTGCAGTAGGGCAGCCGGTCTGTCATACTGAAATGGATGGGGACCGCGAACCCAACATTGCGGATCCCTTGTCATCCTTCCATCACAACGGTCACCCACAAACTTGGGCTCGGTTTCAAGCACAACACTTTGTTCCCGTACCGTACCGTACGTACCGCACACCAGCATAATACATCATCAGCCCGGTTAGATGCCTACGTACAACCTATCTACAACCTGCAGGGCTGTCCCGTCCGTCCGCTGTTGCTGTGCCTCTCGAACCAACACGACTTCATCCTTTCTTTTCTTTTCCCGACATGTCAGCTAGCTACACACATACGGATATGCAACCACGGATTGTACGACACCGAATTTCATGCGTCCCCCTGACAAAACAGCACTGCAAAGTAAGTCGGTGTGACATTGGTATCCTAGTTTCCCATGCGCATATGCGTGTGAACTCTCGGGGCTTGCAGCAGTTGTAAGCAGGTAGGCTAAGTACGGTTGTGATGTGCTAGTGACTGTTACAACCTGTGTCGCATTGCCCAGAGTACCTACTTACCTGGGCTAGGTAAGAGGCAAGGCAAAAGCGGCTCGTGGATGTGCTACCCTTCTTGCCGAGGCTTCACCTTGACCCTACATATCACGTTCAATACGATAGAGAGTATCCAGAGTAAGCGGATGCAGGGTGGGACAGCACGAAAGCCCCGCGAAGAAAAGAAACAAGCATCATCCATTCTCAATCGGCAAACCTTGGCTCGTACCTACATCCTGTTATACTGTACGGAACAGCATAGCCGATCTCTACTGTACCTACCTCTCTTTGCGGGGACTGACCGATACAATGCTCAGGGTTCTTGAATGCAGAGTCTCCAACGACCCAGAATCTGGATGCGATGCTTTACCAGCCAGTCAGAATTGGATTTGTGACTTTTCTTCGGATGTTGAGCCTCTCCAGACCCTTGCAGCCTAGGGCAATGCTGCCAATGCTGATTCTGTCCGTCGTCTCCTCGGCCCTCTGAGCCTTCCTTCCCGCCGCTAAACGGGCCTTGTCAGTTCTCTTCGCTGGAGCTCTAGCGCCGGGGAACCACTTCTCGTCTTCCGTTCCTGGGGGTTTTCGGCTTCATTTGTTTACGTCGGGGCGATTGTGTTTGTCAGTAATCGCCATTCGCTTCCGAACGCACTCCAATGTAATATTGAGAACGCATCTCGGTCATCCTTCTGCAAGGTAGACCATCTTGGCAAGCGTTGGATGTGACAAGAGTCCTCTTGGGCCAAAGTCCGCCCACACGTCAAACTTTAGTTAGCTGTTCCTGAACTCAAATTGTGCGCCGTCTCTCCAACCCATAAAAAAAAAAAGTCAAGGTCAGGGATTTGGCCTTCTTCCCTGGCCCTCGAAAGCCATGGATCTGGGCCTCAAAAACAGGCCCGTCTAACTGGCCATGTCGCATGGCATCAACGCTACCTACCTGTCGGTAAATGAACAGTCATTCTTCTTAATAGTCTAGCCTATGCTTGTAAGTTGGCTCTTCCTACCTTGATTCAAAACCTCAGACCACTGCATAGTCAAAGCTGCTGCTAGCCACATGTCTCAAAAGACTGTTAATCCATCTATCATCAATTGAGTTTTCACAAAAGGCAGATCCGACATTGCCGTTCAAACTCCACGGTTCACAAGCTCGCAACACTAGCTCTTAGCATGGGTTGGTTGGTCTAGGTCAATGGCAACGACGGCAGATCCTATCCGTATGAGGGTGGAATAGCCTCGGAGAATACAACGGCTTCCCTGCCAGCCTAAATGTGAAAGGGGGCTTTGCTTCTCGTGGCTTGGACTTAACAATGACGGCTCCGACTTGTTATGCCACTTCTAGCGACACCATTCGTCAAATGGCCACCTGTTTGTCATACACAAAGTCACACGGCCTATACTAAAGACCAGCAGTTGGTTGTACCTATACGTCAGTTGTGTATTGGTAATATGTCACGGCAGTATGCATAAGTTATTTATATTTATTTTTTTAGGCATAAAGCCCCGCTGCTGTTTTCAAAAGCACGAAGCGAAGCTGAAGCAGGGTACAGATTCCGCTGTCTGGAGTCTTATCATAAAGAATGGTCAAACTGTCAATGCGACGCGGAAGCGAGTTCTACCTTTCCAGCCAATTACGGCACTTGTCACATCTTCATCACGATCGACAAAAACAACATCCGACTGTTTCGTTTCAGGACTAGCCCTCCAACAGCCAATACAGCCGACACCAAAAGTTGAGAAAAAAGCAACATAGCTAGCTCACGATTAACAACAGGGCGAAAAAGACAAGACCCGCAATCAATGACACCGAGGCAGCTATCTAATCCCCCTGTTCTATCCACGGATTTGCACACCGAGAGGAGTCAAGAATGGTCACCGGGAGGAGTATAGAATATAGAATAGTCGCCGAATCCTGAACGTGAAGTAATGCGATGCTGCTAAATACGTATATGCTATACCCAGAAAACGAGCTCATCTTGTTCCTCCTACTCTAAGTCCCAAACGCCAACGCTCGAAGCCAGGATAATGGTGCCAGCAAGAAGTGCAGTTTGCTAACCAACGCCGCAATGTGAATCACATGACTATTAGATGCTTGATGCATTATTAAACTTCTCGGTGCCCTCTCTGAAGATCTACATGATCGCGACTGGGGGTGGCTCCTCCCAAGCTCCCATCTTCTACGTCGCCTGCGAAATAGCTGTCATAGCGCTTCTTGCGCCTGACGCCAAAGAAGTCGCCTAATGTGTCGCTCACACTTCGCGATCTTCGACGCGTCTGATCGCCCTCCGCTGTGGGCCCTTCATCTTCCTCTAAAGTGCTGGGGAGGTTTTCCACTGACGCTGGAACCGCCGAGCTCGTAGACAAAATGTTTGATTGGGTAGTGTTTTCGGCATCTGCGTTCTCACCGTCTTCGTTAAAGAACAGCCCGGCACGAATGGTGGAACGTATACGGCGCATTGAGGTTTGGCGCACACGAGGATCGTCGGACGCCCGCAGAAAAGCATCCTTGACTACGGCAGTGACTGTCGAAGAGAGGGGAGAGGGGGAGATAAAAGTTCTGGATCGGTTCACTGAACCACTGGGTTTTGTAGGGCTAGCAAGTGCGCGGGGAAGAAGAGACCCATCACTTGCCATAGGCTCTCTCATTGGTGTCGTTGGGTGCGAAGCAAACGGTCCTGCAGATGTAGCACCTGGCGCTACAAGAACCGAATCAGTCGAGTACGCCCTAGCACCTCGTCCTGGTGGTGTTGAAGGGCCCCCATAGTCATTCCAAGGAAAACCAGAAGCCAGAGTCTCTTGACCCGGGGACATTTGCGAACTCATAGCCTTGGCCGATGGCACGTTGTTTTCGTGCTGCGGTGTAACAGCTGCTAACAAAGCTCTGTGTGCGTCAGAGTGATTGAAATTCGACAGATGACTAGACCGCCGTGATTGCGACTTGGGAGTAGAAAATCCTTGAACATCTTGGTAGTTCGACGCACCGTTACCATCCTGATTGGCAAGACCAATAGTGTCCTCAAAATCGCCCGCCTCTGACAGAACCTCGTCATCAACCTGGCTCTGCTCACGCCCGCTAGTAATGAGAAAGACGCCAAAAAAGGTGAGCAAACAACCTCCAACAAATTTGGCCGCCTGTTCAGTATTTGTGCGTTCAAAATCGCGATAGAGGACGGCGCTGCCAATAATCACACAAAGCGTAAACATAACGAACTGGATCGGGATGACCTGTGTCGAGTCGAATCGCTGCAGAGCTCTGTTGACGTAACGAATCTGCATAATAGCCGTACCAAGGAGGATCGCGATGAGAACATATGTGACAGGAGTTGCAAAGGCACGCCATAAAGTGGACGACAGCATTGAAGACACACCCTTGGTTGCAAGAGCAGTGTAACCACCTATACCCTGGAGTCAGTATTTTCCATATACATTGTCATATCGTGCAACATACCAAATAAGCCAACCAGTCCTAGGTCAATGAGAATTGTGCGCTTCCCATACCTAGGACTTGCCCACATGAGACATAGAATAAGAAATATGGTCACAGCCAGGTAAATCTCAAAAGCCAAGGTGGTGATGGCATCCCACACGTCGTGAGGGTTCAGTTTGGTCTCCTCTTGTTTTGCGCTCAAAACGACAGTAACTACGCCACCCACGGCAATCACCACGCCCCAAAAGTCGCGATGACGGAACTTTTCGTGAAACATGGCTGGTGCAATGATACAGTTTGATATCAAGGCAACGACACCAAGTGGAGAGACGATCGAGGCGGGAGCAAATCCGTATGCCAAAAAGTTACCCATTTCTCCGAGCGTGATAAGGACTTGGCCGAGCCACCAGTATGGAGATTTGAGATAGGAAGATGATGTCTCGTCTTCATCTTGCTTGCTTCCAGAACTTCCGGACGCTTCCGAGTGGAAAGATCCAGTCAAAGGATCTGTCTCACGACTCCCATTGGCGTGATTCTGTTCGTCTGCGCTTGCACCTGCACCATGGCCGTTGAGATATCCAGCTCCATGACTGTCTCCGCCAATAGTACCATATGATCCCCCGTGATCTCCGTTTTGGTTATGTTTCATAGCTTCCTTGGCTCTCCTTCGATTTCTACTCCGTTGCTTATGCAGCCGAATATGAGCATATCTTTGGACATTGAGCGCAAGAGCGATAAGAATATTGCCCACAATGGCTGTAATGATACCAATAAGCGAAGACCATTCTTGTATTGTATCGCCGGGTTTTCTGGCATCGCCGTGATGAGAAGAGTTGCTAGAGTTGTTTCGCGCCCAGGGATCGATCACCATCGATGGCCATGGCGGTTCGACGTCCGCATGCCGCATCGTCAGGCAGAGAGCAGTGGTAGGAGGGATATCGTGAGTTTTCCAGAAAACAAAAAATCGTAGTTCATGCGCAAAATTATCGGTCTGCGGGAAGGGCGGAAGTTCGGTCGCCGAATATGGACGATACGATAAGATGACCGAGCTTGGATGGACAAAGCGTTATTGGCGTCGCGGTATCCGTAGAGGAATCGATAGTATCATGGGGGCAGCGAATTATCTTTACAAAGCTGTGTGGACCAGAACATGACCAGCCGTCGCTGACGGATAGAAAGGAGAAGGCAGAATCGCAATTATGACGATGTTTAGGGACAGGACTCGTAAGAATAATTGTCTCAAAAAAGAGTTGCTGATGTAGGTAGATAGAGTCAATGAGTGATGTAGTTTCGGCGGCGGTTGGCACGGACTTGGCAAGCTCCATTCTAAGGATGTCATCTCGCATCTCGACGCCCGAGGCAGAAAGAGAAAGACCCTGAGACTTGTTCAGCCACAAGCCACTGGAGAAACGTGCTTGACTAAGCGACATGACCAATGAGCTTTCAGATTGAGTTGACGCCACTTCACAGTAACAGCATAACTGGCTTATGAGTTTTAGGTTACAAGAAATAATAACTCAAGAGTCCGCCCTAACATGACATGAACTGTCTTGTTTATTTCATTCTATACCTTCAGGACCACTTCTTTGGCTTGATCCCTCGCCGTGACCCACTAGCTCCGCCGTCATCAAGATGTGACTTACCACCCAATGTCACATGGCGTTTTCTCTGGAATCGCAACGAACGTCACATTAAAACTTCTGGCACTTTCTTCATCATCGCTTGCCGCGTTTATCTATTTAATCAAATCTCAACCTACATGGACGTGCAATAGTTGTCTCTGTAACCGTGTCACCTCTTGAATGATCTGATGATACATAAACCGGGTTGCAAACAGTGAAGGATTCGCCCCTAACTTTATTCAGTCACGACTGCATACAACTCCGGATATCCACCATGTTGGCACCTTTGGATCTTGGCTTCGGTTGGCCATCTGAACAAGGCATGGCCGCTATCGCTTACTCCTCTTATTCACCACTGGCCCTTCGCGATATGCCCCAGCCTAAACCAAACGATGCACCATCCGACATAGACCCCTCTATTTTCACCTTCGAAGATGCATTTGAAGATCTCCTCGCTGTTTCCCAAGGACAATCGCTCCCAGACATCAAGTCCCGATATGAGCAACGAAAGCTCCTGCGTTCCATGTTCCCAACTGGTGAGCCGGGCTACTTCTGGCTACGCAGATTGAGATCGCAGGGTCTTTTAGAAGAATCGATCCCCGCCCGGTTGATGAAGTCTGTTGCTGAGAAGAATTGGGACCGATTTCACCAAGAGCTCGATCGCAGTGCTCAAGCAGTATGGCGAGCTGCATTAGGCGAAGACGAGGGTGAAGACTCATTTAGCGCCCACGAACAACAGCACGACGAGAATAAGCGAGACGTTGCATTAAGTAGCCAGCAGCGAAACAGAGAAAGGATCGGTCTCAACCAAGATATCCCAACTCATCACGATGTCGAGCTTCTCCGCGATGAACTGCATGAGGGTCGAAGTAAACGACGAGAGCCTGAACATTTTGACGATCTATTCTCTGCCATCCAGTCATCCTTTGCTACAGGTCAGTCAGCGTGGGATTCTTTTGTGAAGTTGCTCAATGAGGACCCCGCTCCGCCCTTGAACCAAGAGCGAAAACAGCTGCAGAAGCCTGCAAGTGATGAGAAACAAGTTGTTACCAAGGATGAATATGTGGATCGATTTGGTTACCTACATACCAAAACACTGGTCAAGACCTTGGATGAGAATGGGAACAAGGTTGGAAGTCACAGCCACTATACGGTCCGACCAGCTCCAAAGGACAATGGGGATGGTCCGATTGACGAGCAAGGTAAGGACAATCAAGAATCTGGTTTCAAGGCGAATGGGAGTCTAGAGACTAAGAACAGTTGGCTATGGAAATAAGAGGTTATGAGGTGGAAATGTGATCCGGTGACGATTCGTTCTCAACTCAACGATGTATAATTTTAAAATGTAATATTAGGATGACAAAATGATTAACGCTTAGCCCAGTCTCAAGAATAACGATTCTGAAACAATGCCAATATCTTTGCGACATCCCGAATAGTGGAATGTTTATGGTAAACACTTTTAAGTAGGTATCAAAATGCTAACACTTATTTCCCACCCCGACTCATAGACTTCTTCTTGCGCATAACTCTTGTTCGAGCAATCAACCTGTGCTTCATCTCAGCGTCTGTCTCGGGTTTTTGGCCACCATCTTGCCCTGGTTGCTTCCTGGGCGCATCCCTTCCTGGCCTTCCAAACTTGCCAGGCTTTCCGTCCCTTCCAGGCTTTCCAGCCCTATCACCCCTATCGTCTTTGCGTCCACGCTTCTTGTTATCCTTTGTATGCTGAGCAAGGGTCTTCATCTGAGCCTCAGTCTTGGCACCCTTGTTATGCTCTGGGTTCAGTTGTCGAGACCTCTCCTCGTTGGCACGTCGTCGCTGAATAACCTGGGCGTTCTCAATGGCGAACTCCACGACTAGCCTTTGCTTCTTGCCCACTTCATTCTCGAGCTGAAGACCATTGAGATATCGAAGTCCCATCAGCGCCCAATGGTGCGAAGTGTATTCGATGAAACCATAGCCACGACTCTTACCACCATCCTTCTCCTGCATCTTCTGTCCCTCTCCACTCTCGAACACAATCTTGGCCTGGCGAATAATACCCTTACCCTTGGCCTTGCGTTCATGCTCTTTCTCCTTGGCATCCTTTCCGTCTCGGGCGTTCTCCTCCTTTGAAAGGGGTTGTCGGAGTCCAGCCTTGACATCCCTGGCGAATCCGACAACAGCCTTTCGCGCAAGCTCCTTGAGGTCCTTCGAATCCATGTTGCGGGGAATGTTACGCAGGGCCAGTCGAGTTAAACTCAAGTGAAGACTGGGGTTGCCTTGTACAAGCTTCCTACGTTGAGCAGCACTGGCCTGTCGCATACGATGCTCCGGCTCTGAGAGGAGGTTGAACAGAGGCGAATTCTTGTCGATAACACCCTCGCCCAGCAGGAAAAGCTTACGCTTGTCCTTTTCGTTGCGCTTGGCGAGAGAGTTCTCGGCAAGGCTAGTGGCCTCTTGCTTGTTGACTGCCTGTGTAACCGAGAGAAGTCGGCCATCGAGAGTGTACTTTCCATCCGGATCGGCACTCTCGTCTTGGAGGATTGATGTTTTGGCGTCGCCGACAGGTGCTTGAGTGCGGGGGGCGCCCTTGATGCAGGTCTTCGCTTCATCGACGTCGACAAAACAGACGAAACCGGTACCAGCTGGCTTTTCAGTAACCTTGTCCATGACCACTCGAGCGTAACGAATCTTGCCGAAGTGGCCGAAGAAGCCCTTGAGCTGTTCGTCTGTAGTCGTAAATGGTAGGTTGCGAACGAAGACAGTTGATGAGTTGTCTGTCATCAGCTTTTTAGGTTGTAAAGCCTCGACCTCCTTTTCGACCTCGTCATCCTTTTCATCATCCTCGTCGTCTTCGTCCTCATCGTCCTCATCCTCGAGATTCTCCATGTGGTTCTTGAAGAAGTTCTTCAGATCGGCGTCCAATTGGTCGTCCCGATTGACTTCAGCACCACCCTCTACATCATCACTCTTGTCGTCTTTGTCGTCCTCGTCATCACTCCCTTCTGAGGATGTTTGATCATCGTCATCTTCCTCAACCTGTTGTTTCTTATTTCCCTTCTTCTGCTTCTTATCTTCCTCCTCGGGCTGCTGCTGCTTATCCCAGGTTTCCTTGTCGACAGCCCAATCAACTGCAAGAGTCCTGCCGTCGATCTCTTTGCCGTTGATAGCCTCCAATGCGCGCTCTGCGTTCGGTCTTCCCCTGAGGGTAACAAATCCGAATCCCTTGAGCTTTCCCTTTGATTGAGGCAGATCGGCAAACTTGACCTTTCCAAAGCTTCGGAAGAGGTGCTCTAGCTGTTCGGCTTTCTTGATACTCCAAGGCAGATTTCGGATAATCAGTTTGTTGGGCTTTTGAATCTCCTCCTTGCGAAGTTTGTGAGCAGGAAGTTCGCCAGTAGTGTTGTTTCTTTGTCTCGGCTCGGCAACATCGATACGGATGCGACGACCGTTCCAATCTTGTTTATCCAAAGCCTTCTTGGCCTCGACAGCGTCTTCAGCGTCGGCCAGGGTCACGAAACCGTAACCTCTCGATTCCTTGGTCTTTTGGTCAACAACGACAGTGGCGTGCTTGACTGGGTAATGTTGAGAGAAGAAGTCGGTAAGGCTTTCGCTCGTGGCACCGGGGGGAAGCGAGCGAACGAAGAGCGATCGACGGTCCTCAGTTCGAGCTCTCTTCTTGGACTTTACGTCGCCATTGTCACGGTCTTCAAAGGAAGCAGGGTCGACATCCTCGGTAGCGTGAGGACGCTTTCGATCGTTGGTTGTTGCGCCCATTTTGTCGTGCAAATGTGCGAAAATTGAAAATGCTCAGTAGTAGAGAAGATGGCTGCTGTACTTTGCGACCAAAGGAAAAAAAAATTAGATAAGGAAAGCGCTTATCGATTAGCTTTTACCAGGGTAGGTTTGCATATATATCCAGGCTCCTTCTTCTTGTATGCTATCCTGCGATATCAATCGAAACGAATAAAATACTTTATCCATCACACGAGGTCATCTACTCAATCATTTGCTAGTGTTTAGAAATTCAATTCAATTCAAATCGAATATTTCATCTTTCATACCTACATTGCACATACAGATTGATGGACCAGGTGGGTCTGTTTTTGTTCTCACCAACCGCCAGATCAGCCCCTCAGTCCCTCAAGTAAACTAAGCCGTAAAGGGAATATTTTGTAAACAAACAATGCGAACCTCGACTGGGTTCTATTAACACTGCTTCCTTTACGAGTTAATGGACTAAATCAACACAACAAAATGCCAGCAAGAACTACCGCCCGTTCATCAAGAACTTCGGTCGCGAGGTCCTCAGTCGCTTCTCGCGCCTCGTCAGTCCCCGATGTAGTAGACACCCCCGATAATCCCTTACGAACCAAAGTCTGTGCCATCTTCCGTGATGCACAAAGAACTACAGCAACACACCGAAAGCTCGTCGTGAACCTGCGAAAGATCCAAGAGTCATGCGCCTACGAACCTACAAACCCCGACCAATCTCAGCTTGATGAATTTGACGAAGATGCATTTAACCGCGAATTCATACGCTGTGTTGGCAAAATCATGCCCATCAAGAAATCCGAGAGTGTTGGGGAGAAGTCGATTCGGTTTACCGGATTATTCTTACAGCATGCGAGTGCCAAGGATAACGAGCTACTGGGAGACATCGACGAAGATGCGAGCGTCATGCCCGAGACTCCCAGCACACGCCTGATCGCCCAACTTCTCGAGGCAATTCTCCCTCTCCTGACCGCCAAAGACAAGGTGGTCCGCTTCAGATCAACCCAGCTCATCTCAAACATCATCAACTCACTTGACGCGATAGATGACGATCTCTTTCAGAAACTTCGTCATGGACTACTCAAGAGGATCCGCGACAAGGAGGCCATGGTTCGCTCTCAAGCGGTGCTGGGTCTTGGCCGCCTTGCAGGAAACCAGACCGAGGGCTGCACCAACTCGGATGATAGTGATGACGACGATACCGGACTACTCGAAAAGCTTCTAGAAGTTCTCCAACACGACCCGAATGCGGATGTGCGAAGATCGCTTCTCGTCAACCTCCCCATTCTCCCAGAAACGTTGTCAGTCTTGCTCGAACGTGCACGAGATCAGGATGCAGCGACTCGAAGAGCTGTTTATTCACGACTACTCCCTGCTCTGGGAGATTTCCGCCACTTATCCGTTAAGATGCGAGAGAAGCTTCTGCGATGGGGTATCCGCGACAGAGATGAGAATGTTCGAAAAGCCGCAAGCCGTCTGTTCCGTGAGCGGTGGATTGAAGATTGCGCAGGCGCACCGCCCCAAGAAGACGGAGTGGCTGCGGAGCCAGCACCTCCCAACTTCGACGGCCTTTGCGAGCTGTTGGAGCGGATTGATGTGGTCAACACTGGAGTCGAAAATGGCGTTGCTTTGGAAGCGATGAAAGGCTTCTGGGAAGGACGCCCGGATTATCGCGAAACAGTTGAGTTCGACGATAACTTTTGGGAAACCCTGTCTGCCGAGTCCGTCTTCATGGCAAGGAGTTTCAACGAGTTCTGTCGAATGGAGGGTAATGGCAAGTACCTGAATTTGCTGGAGGAAAAGCTACCCGAGGTTACTAAGCTCGCCTTCTTTTTGGAACGGTATCTTCATGTTCTGGTTGCTGCTGTTAAGAGAGTAGCAGAAGCAGACGAAGATGATGAGGAAGAAGATACGGTGGAGCAGGAGTTTATCGTTGAGCAAATGCTCCAAATCGCACTGACTCTCGACTACTCTGACGAGGTTGGGCGACGTAAGATGTTCACCCTGCTCCGACAGGCCATTTCAATTCCCGATTTGCCAGACGAGGTTACAAAGCTCGCTGTCGAGGTGCTCCAGGGCATCTGTTCCCCAGACGCTGCTGGCGAGAGAGAGTTCATCAGCATTGTTCTCGAATCTGTAGCTGACGTTCACGACACTATTGTGGATGACCTTCCGCCAGATGATGCCGAAGATAGCTTCCATTCTGCTCGATCAGAGGTCAGTGGCCCAAGCACGCCAACCAAGAGTAGGCGAGGAGGTAGCCCTGAAATCAGCGAAGAAGAAGCGCAAGAAAAGGCCGTGAGAGAGATCGTCGTTAACATGAAATGCTTGCATATTGTGCAGTGTATGCTTACTCATGTCTCGAGCAATCTTCAAGACAACACTGACTTAGTTGCAATGCTTAACAATCTCGTCGTGCCAGCAGTTCGCAGTCATGAGGCACCCGTGCGTGAGCGAGGCCTGGTGTGTCTTGGTCTCTGTGCTCTTCTGGATCGCTCACTTGCCGATGAGAATCTGACCTTGTTTATGCACTTTTTCAGCAAGGGCCATACAGCGCTTCAAATCACGGCTCTGCATATCCTAACAGACATTCTCAATGTTCATGGTGCTCAGCTCCTGTCTTCTACGCCTGGACTGCTCAAGGTGTACGTCAAGGCAGTCAAGGGTGGTAACAAAGCACCTGAAGTCCAAGCAGCCGCCACGGTTGCTGCCTCAAAACTTTTGCTTGGGCGCATTGTTAGTGAAGAGGAGGCATGCCAAGACTTACTCAAGTCCCTCGTAGTTGCCTACTTTGACCCTTCGTCTTCGCACAACCAAACCGTTCGCCAAGCGCTGAACTATTTCTTGCCTGTCTTCTGTTTCTCTCGAGCGGAAAACCAAGAGCTTATGCGATCCGTTGCCCTTGACGCGATTCACACGCTCTTCAATGTCCGTGAAAGCCTGGAGGACGACGATGTGGATGTTGACGAGGACATGGTCAGCATGACTACGATAGGAGCTTGCTTGGTAGACTGGACGGATCCTCGAAAGTGTTACAGTCCTACAGATCTGCTAGACACTGACAAGAAGGTGGTGAACGGTGATGTCCATCTGGACTTTGCTATGGATATCCTGGAGAAGTTGCAGGGCAACACTTCAAGTAAGTTAAAAAAGAAACCAATGAAGAAAACCACATGCTAATATGCTTTTAGGAGAGGAAAAGAAGATTCTCGCCTCGCTTCTTGGAAAGCTTCATGTTTCACCCGGATCAAGCAAGGAGAAGCTCCGTGAAGCTTACCAAGAGGTCAGCATTGCCGTTGAAGACGGCCTGCTGTCTGATGCTACCAGCCGCAACCAGCTGTACAAGATTCACGTCAGTCTAGGCAAGATCGTCAATACTCTTGATGAACAACAACAGCCGACCTACCGACGTGCCAGCAGAAGTACGTCGATACTTACAGACCGACAGTCAACTGAAGGGGACACCTCCATTGCAGATGAGCCAAGTATCAAGGAGGAAGATGAAGACAGCGATGGTACGGTGGTTCCCAAGGAAGATAGAGAGTCGCTCGTCGATAGTCTCTTGTCGGACGGCGATGACGTGGAGATGACAGATGTCTGAGGAAACAAACACTTGATGAAGTAACGACTTGGGATTTGGATGAATTGATCATGCATGGGATGAGGCAGATACCTGGCGGCTCGGAACCTGGTTAGAGTTTTGGGGCTGCGCGATGTGTTTGATTTATGTTGTTTGCAATTGTAGTCTCATTGGCAGCTTGTTGCAGCTTATGAGCTTTTGTTTGGATCTATCTCTTACATATTTATACATGAAGATACCCATCATTCGTGTTTCATTTACACTAGTTGCGCGATCCCAGCCAAAAAAGCAGACCCCCGAAGCCGATATTGATCAGCAAGTGTTGACCTAAGCTCCAGGCCATACAGTAAAGATATTTGGGTGAGAAGACAGTCCAAATGAAAAGATGCGTTCTCAACGAAGTGCAAGCTGCCATGACCAACGCAACTGCCGCAGAAACGAATAGAGTCTGCAAGGTAATGTATTGCCAAAATGCATTGCGCTGACCCTCATGATACTTGCGGAGTAGCAGGAGATTGGCAGCAGAAGTCCAAAAGATGGGCCCGGCCCAGTTGCTGATGAGGGTGAGAAACCCAACAGCAAAGAAGTTGAAACCACTGATGCCGTTGTATGCGCTTGAAAGGTCGACAGAGCTAATGGCGTTTGAGCCGCCAAAGGCGAAGAATGTTGTGTATTGGAGGAGAATAGAGGTAATAGTGATTCCGGTTACAGAAAGATCAGTAGCTTGGAGTGAATGGAAGAGAACGTCAGACAGGAGGAAGAGGGGAATGTTTGTAGCACGAGATTGAGTCATGCCAAGAATTGTGTAGAGGTGGTGGAAGAGGTATGCTGTCGTGAAGTTAGTAACGGTATAAAGACTAAAGGTAGTGGGCAGTGAGTTGTTACCTGATTGCAGTTGCCCGTTCCTACCACCAGTGAAAGATCGGTAGATGCCATATCCAAACAGAATGCCGAGGAGGATGAAAGCGGTTCTAGCTCTCCAAAGCAGTGACTGACCCACGAACAAATCGTTCAAACTTTTGGCGAAGCCAACAACAAGCTCAGGTGCATCTTCGTTGGTGAAGTCGAGTTTGAAGCTGTAAGCAGACATGAGCAGAACTGACGTGATGCTCGTACTGGCCAGAGACGGGAGACTCTTGAGACGAGCGAGCAGCCGGAATGACATGACCATATATCCTAAAGTAACAATGACCCATAGAACCTGTGGATGCGTGACGACGAAACTTTTGACAATATCTGGATCTCCTGCGAATTTCTGGCCGGTTTGGTTCCAACCTCTGGTGATTCTCAACGCTACAAGAGCAACGAATACCCAAGCAACCCCTTCCAGACTATTTTTTCTGTCGCTCAGTTAGTACCTTGAAGGATCCTTAATGCTGTGCTTAACAAGTGCATACCTTCGAACATGTAGCACACCCTGAATTACAAGCCAGATGCTCGAAGACCAATACCAGAAGTGCTGCTCCTCCTCGACATAACTGCTGGCGTACATCATGGCACCATAAGCTAGTGTTAGGAGACCGAAGGGAAGAATTTGTCCATCGTGGTGAGTCTTGAGACTCACGGCCACCATTGCACTTGCGACAGCAGCAATGGCAGCAATTGCTTGGCCGATGTAAAGCTTGGGCATATCATAATTGGAAGCCATACTACTCATCAGATCTTGTGCCCGTCGAAGCCATTGAGACATCTCGTCAAGCCATTTCTTATCGAGGTTTTCACCGGCTGCGAGGACGTGAGCCTCTCTGTTGAGCTTTCGCCATTGGCAAGCCAGCTCGTTAATTTCAGTCTGTTCCAGAACACATGGATCGATGTTGCTCTCTGAATCGAAGAGTTCACTTCCAAATACAGCGGTGACAATGTTGAGGATTTGGCGAGCATTTCGGACAAGGATCTGAATTTGATCACTGGTTTTATGCCAGAAGGGGAGGAAGTCTGGAATGAAAGCTCCCAGGTTGTTCTTGGAGACTGGGAAGCCTAGCAATGCAGCAATAGTCGGTGCCAAATCAGATTGCTCTACCATAGAGTAAAAGTCAAACTCATCCTTGGGCTGAGCTGGCGCGGGGAGCTTCGGAGAAATTGACTTGAGTTTTGGGGACATGAAAACCAGAGCGGGCGATGTTTCGCCAGGTGAAGAAGCACCATGGTTTCCAGCATCATTCATACCATGGTCGCCACATAGGACGAGCAGCGTTGAGTCCAGATGAGGCTTGGCCTTCATAGCTTCAAAGAGAGTCTGGACAACACTGTCCATCTCTTCTTGCTTGGGAACCATGTTGGGACTTTAATCATGTTAGCTCAGTCATAATAAATACCATTTCAGGGCAAACAAACCTTTTGGGTCCAGCTTTGTGTCCAATATGATCTAGACCAAGGTAATGGAGGACCATGAGTCCCCAGTCATTATTTTCCAGCTCAGGAGCAATGTTTCTGGTGACATTGTTGTCCACTTCAGTAAAGTCCTTTGTCATGTATTAGTGGCAATCTTTTTGAGCGTCACGCAAGAATCATACCGCTACAAAGAAACTTGTAGTCCCATCTTCACGGTCAAAGGTGTTTGGAAATAGCTTCAACCAAGTGTCATCTCCGTACATGAGGAGCTTGCCCATATCATGAGCCTTAATCTGAGCTAACCAAGTGTCCTGAGAAGCCAGGGTTGATGAAGTATCTCCTTCATCGAAATTCAGGATCAGATCAACAAAAGAGGGGATGGAGCCAGTTGTCATGGACTTGATTCTGGGCATAGTGACAGTGGGTGATCGGGCATTGGCAGTAAAAGGCATTGCGCTGCCATCTTGGATGAGGCTGGGATCAAGTCAGCTAAGAGTATGGTAAGAAAAAGATTGGATACATGTAAGTACCTTTGCACATAACTAAATCCCGAGGTGTCCGAATATACAAAGTCACTATTTAAAAGAGTCAATTGAGTGTTAAGGTGAAACAGGGGTGTCATCAAAATTGTACCTTCTCAGAGCATCAACAACCATAAATATTAAACGATCGAACGGCGCATTAGGAGGCGATCCAAAGTCAAGAGATTCAAACTCGGCCAGACCTGGCAGAAATGGTTTATAAGGGAAGAAGCCCAATGCGAATACAACAATTGAGACCGGGATTAGAAGATTGGCTGCGACCAGCAGGAGTGTGCGCAGTAGCGAGCCATTATGAGAGGGTACCATTATAAAAGACAATTAAAGGAGTGACTAAGACGGGCTCAGAAGTGAAATAGTTATGGAGAATAAAAATTGTCAAGATTGCGCCATCTGTGACAATTGAAATGTGTCAGCCTCAGAAGGGATGAATGGAATAGATGAACGTGTCGAGATGAGATGAGGGCGCGGTATCCATGTTAAAGTAGGATAGCCTTACCAAGACAAACTACAAAGGTGGTATTCTACGATTGGTTCAAATCACAACATGAGCCACACAAGGCTGAGAGCTAAATCTTTTCGGGTATTTCAGATTCATTGAGATTGACTTAAGATTTCGCTGCTAAACGCCGATACAGTGAAAAGAGAAAACAGAACCTGGTAAACGGAATCATCCATTTTAAGCACTCTTCTTCTTGCCCTTTCCCTTTGATCGACTGCCATAAGACTTGAAGGTAATCTTGCAAGATTGTTGCTTGCGCTTATCGGGACGCTTCTTCTCAATACGTCCACTTGAAGGCTTCTTGACAGAGTCCACATCCATTGCTGAATGTCTTGTTAGTAACTGAACAAGACGGAGAAAAACATTTTAACAAAACTCACTGGTCTCATCTTGAGCATCCTCGTTGGATTCGTTGGTCTCATCTTCTTGAGCTGGAAAAAAAAAAGGTTAGCAGAAGTTTTGTCAATGTTATCCAAGCTCACACTCACTGTTCATGTTCACATCTGAAGACTCGGGTTTGGGCTGCTTGGCCACCTCAAGGAGTTTGGCAGACAGGCGCTCATTTCGGGCAGCCTCAGCAGGTCCAAAGACATTCTTGACAAGGCGCCTGTTGTTGGCCTTTCTGGTGCTTGCTCGTGCGCTCTTGGCCATTTTGACGATATGGTTGAATTCGAGATGATAGAGAGAAAAGTTGTTATCAGTCTTTGCTGCTAAGAAAAAAAGTTGGGACGGTCTAGACAGAGGGGCACTACAGACTGAAGGCTGTGGCGGGCTGTGGCTGAATTACGGTCCCTGAGACATGCTGAACTAGAAAACCCCTTGCGCTGCCAGCTAACACCGCCTTCTGTTTACAGTGCCACTGCACAACCAGGCAAGCATGACATACCTAGGTAGCGTGAGAGGGCGACAACGGCGACAAACTCAAAAGCACGCGTAGTTCTTTATTAATTCGAGTATATTCTCGTTCTCGGGTACCAAGGTGCCACCGTGGGTTATTTATTGTGCACTCGCGACTGCGCTTTTCTACTTTTGTGGTAGGTTATATATCTTGCCTCCTGTTCTTCACTCAACCAACAACCGCTCGCTCACGGTACCTCTTTCCGATACAGGCTGTAACAGCCTGCGCATCTGCCTTGGATGCGGTTGCCAACTGCGACCACCACAACCATTTTTTAGGCTTCAAATCGCCAGGAGCTCCTTCACTTCTACCCACGTCCACCCCTTCTCGACACCGATCGATAAACAGCACGTGGCACCCTCAATATGGCATCCTCAGGACTAGGCTCGATCTCGCATCCAGCCTCTTCACAAGGTGGTGGAACTCTGCGGCAAGACGCTGGCGCGCTCGCACGGCAGGTTAATCGCCTACTGAATCGCCAGCTTTCGTCTGTATGCCAGGTCAACGGCGTTAAGAGCACTGGAATCAAAGCGGAGCTACAGGGCCGCATACATAATCGTAAGTTGGGATCAATTCACATTCAATTTCGTCTCCCCGGAGGCTTCACTGAGCAAGCGATACACCCGCACGCTCGCGCACTTCGGCCCTGAATCACAATCTCAAACTACTTTAAGCCGCGACTAAATGGCTAATTTGTCACGTTATTTAGTCATCCAAGAGGCCGTCAACGCCAACGACCCTCTTCGTCTTCAGCAAATTCGCCAAAGCGTGCATAATACTATTTCGAATCCGCTTGTCAGCTCTTCGCCTTCTCGAACGACTCTCGCGCACTCGCATAGCCATGCTCCCTCTGCACCATTCAGCTTGTCCATCATGTCATTTCCCAATACCCACAGTAGCCTGTCTAATGGTCAGCGCTTTGGCGGGTCGCAAGCAGTAACAGTCACTTTCAAGTCGAGCCCGTTTTACCAGATCGAGGCGACTGTTGGTGACGTGAAGGTTTGCGATGGTAAGTCATGCGCATTCTTTTGTGATAGATTCGCATACTAACCTTGTCAAGTCATGTCGCAGCACCGTAACACAGTATCTTACCCCATCAGAGTCGAAGACCATCCTTATCTACAGAAGTGTGTCGACAATCCTTCGTACCGAGTGATGATCTTTTGCGCCGGAGAGAGCTTAGGGACGCAAGAAGTTGCGTTCCCCCATCAGTCGGAGCTCAAGGTTAATGGTGGTGAGATCAAGGCCAATTTGCGCGGCTTGAAGAACAAACCTGGTTCTACTAGACCGGTTGACATCACTAAAGCGCTCAGGCTCCGTCCAAAATACACCAATAACATTGATTTTACATATGCGTTGACGTCCAAGGCAGGTTCCAGTCAAGTCATGATATCACATTTCAGGTCTAACAATGTGCAGAAATTCTACCTTGTGGTCAACATCTGCAAGATCACTTCTGTTGAAGAGCTTGCAGGTCGCATAGCTGCTGGCAAGAGAATATCGATCGAGTCTGTGAAGCAAGAACGTAAGTAATGGCAATTCAATAGTTGGGAACAACTCTGACAGGCGAGCCATAGTCAATGCCAAAGCACAGGATCCCGATGTGGTAGCAACTTCCCAAGTTCTATCTCTCAAATGTCCGTTGTCATACATGCGCTTAACGCTTCCGTGTCGTGGCTTTACGTGCACACATCTACAATGCTTTGATGCTACGTCGTATCTTCAACTGCAAGAGCAGGGCCCACAATGGCAGTGCCCCATATGCTATAAATCTGCTACTTTTGATCAGTTGGCAGTTGATTGGTAAGTCGTTTGTCAGCAGCTGCTACACGATATTTTACTGACCGCAGAAACAGTTATGTGAAGGATATCCTTGCAAAGACATCCAAGAGCCAAGAAACCGTGACAATCGAGCCTAACGGCGACTGGCATACCAAGAACTCTGAAGACAGCAGCCAGGGGCAGACGAACGGCAACGCTTCACATCAAGGCACTTACGACGATGATGATGATGATGACGACCTAGTAATATCAGAAGTTAATCCCATCGGCCATCGTCGTGTGGAAACGCCCAAGAACGGGACCCCAAGTGTCAATACACCTGGAACTGCAGGTCGAGACAGTTCATCTGCTGGTCCTCGAGGAATGGCATCTACCAGTGCCAAACGGCCAGCGGCCGCCATTATCGACTTGACCCTCTCGGATGATGATGATGATGACGAGCCAGCTCCCCCCACCAAGAGGCAAAACACTTCAACGAATGGATTTTCGGGATCGAACGGTTTATCTGGTTCCTCTCCAGTGTCTCCTGACGGTTTCGGGTATCTGTAGGATAATGCCCAGCCCAAAGGAAGGAAAAGAAACAGAGAGCGGAGGCGCAAGACTTCTTAAAGTTTATTTCAGCAGTTAATTGTCTCTGGGGACAGTCTATCTAACTGCTTGGTTAGTAATTCCGGTGTTGGTTGGTGATTTTTACTTCAGCATGATCTGATATGGCGTTGGAGGAGACGGAAAAATATTCCCATGTCACCAAAAGACGAGGTGGCTCATTATACCGGCATTGCAATTACGTTTATTTTTCGCGAGGTGTAAGGGAGTAATAATGCGATAGGGGGTTGAATCGTTAACGACCGAATCCCATTTTTGCAAAGTGTTAGAGACTGAGGGATAGGTTTCGGTTTTTTCCAAGGGGGTAGCAAATGGAAATGCATTATATATACATACGTATAATACCTACCGTCTTGCGAGGTGCCCTGAAACTACAATATCTATTCGATATCCTCCGAATTACCGTGAATAGATTGTCTGCAGAAGATGGAGTTAGGGATCTGTAATTAATTAGTGATATATTATTCGGGTATTGATCCCGTCTGTTGATGTTCTGCTTCTAGTCGAGAATGGTCACAGATTTGCAGCTTTGTAACCTACTTCAATTGGTTCACCCGTGAGAGGAACCAGCTATATAGTATTAAGAGGAAGAATGTTGGTGAACTAACTAGACTACTAGGTAGACTAAAGTTTACCTACAGGCTACAACCAAACTTTTTTTCGACTTTTCCTTTCCTGCCCCGCGCTCCTTCCTAACAAGCCCCGCGTTTGGAGCCATCCAGCCTTATCGGTGCCTTCTTATCAAAACATGCTTTTGATGACTCAGCCCTCCTAAAGCTCAGTCTGGGGAGCAGGGAGCTTTAGCATCACGTATACATCCCTTGAAGCTCGACAGCGACATCCCACGTTAGAACAGTCAACGATTTGCCCATTCCTCCACTAGGGACCAAATACAATCTTCATTTATGCTCGCACGCTGAAAATCGAATCCATACCCCGACCGAACCGCCCATCATGTCTTTCGAACCCGTCATGCCTCCTTTCAACTCGAGCGATCCATCCGCCAACTTTCTCAGCTCCTCCTGTCTAGACTTCCTACTTATTGAGCTTGTGCCGTTGGCTTACCGAGTCACTCATGATCGAGACTCCATAACCTCAGAACAAAGCAACACAACTACAGATGCGGCATCGACAAGCCATGCGGTCAGCTCTAGCGCTGCTGGAATGATGGCCGGTGCTGCGACAAGAAAGGACGAAGAAGAGGATCTCGATGCGGTACATTATCGCCTAGAGATGCTAGGTTACCGAGTTGGCCAGGGTCTGGTAGAGAGGTGTGCATCCATTCTCAAGGTCTCTGCGCCATGATGGCTTACAAGAAATAGGTTCTCGAGGGACCGACCGCGCTTCAATGACACACTCGACGTCATCAAATTCCTTTGCAAAGATCTATGGACGCTCGTCTTCGGCAAGAACATCGATAACCTCAAGACGAATCACAGGGTAAGGGTTGCGACATGGAAATTATACGGAGTATCACGCTAACGTGGGATCAGGGAGTATACGTGTTAACAGACAACGTCTTCCGGCCATTTTCACGTATGAGTACAGAAGCTGGCGGTCAAGCCATCGTCCGCGCTCAGCCGGTATGCTATAAAATACTCCACCTTGTTCACATGCATATCCTGTTGTACTAACTATACGTTGCAGTTCCTGTGGTTTCCATGCGGCGTTGTAAGGGGAGCTTTGGCTGCTCTTGGAATCAACACAAGTGTACAGGCCGAGATCAACGAGTTGCCGGGAGCCGTGTTTCAAATTAAAACCATACCAAATAAACCCTAGGAGAGCTATCTGTTTAGCTATAATATCATGATACCCTTCTTTTTTTTTTTGTCCAACCCGGGGCACAAACACGTCAACTTCCGACTATCGAGCGTCATGAACATATAAGATTTGAATATCGCCGTGGCTTAGATCAGCCCTTGACCAAAACTCCAACCATACCTACAACAGTTCCTCAGATTCAGTGCCAGAACCACAAAAACATCTATCGTAAATAATCGCCCGCCACACTTCACAGCCTGCGCAAAGTCATACTATCAGCAATCGTGTTCATAACTCATATTACTATGTCTATTGCCATAGCTATGGGCATCCTGGAGAATCCTTGCCTCCTTTGGGAAGCCTCTTACTGGGTATTAAAAAGATTTCAAATAGGGGATATTCACTTTTGGGGAGGGTTGTGGACAAAGCTGACACCCTTGCTGATGTTGCCCTTGAGACCCTCGGTGGCCTTGGCTAGCAGAGCCTTCTCCTTCTCGGTAATGCCCTCGAAGGGGTTGGTGGCCTTCTCAGCACCGTTGGGCTATCTAATGTCAGCAAAGTTTACACATCTGGCAATGAAGAATAGACAACTTACACCAAGCTCAATGGGGACAGAGAAGAAGTCGCAGCCAGTCTCCTTAGCAATGGCCTCACCTCCGGGGACACCGGGAAGGTAGACGTAGCTGGGCTCAACAAGGCCCTTCTCGCCCTTGACGGCACGGAGAACCTTCTCGGCGAACCTGTACTATGTCAATTACTTGCGAGATATTTCAAGATATAGAGGCAACCTACCGGAAACCAGCATAAGCCATGGACAGTGTGGCGGAACCAGCACCATCCTTAGCCTTGACAACCTCGTCACCACCGAACTGAATGCGGTTCACGAGAGCATCGTACTTGTCGTCGGGGATCTGAACTGAAGGCGAGGCCTTGCTGAAGAGGGGGACGATGGTCTCGCCAGAGTGACCACCAATGACGGGGATGGTCAGCTCCTGGGGGTTAGCTTTGCCAGTGATCTCAGCAACAAAAGTCTCGGCACGGACGATGTCGAGGGTGGTGACACCAAAGAGACGCTGAGGGTTGAAGACACCCTTGGCCTTGAGGACCTCGGCAGAGATGGGAACAGTCGAGTTGACTGGGTTGGAAATGACAAGGATGAAAGCCTTAGGGGCGACCTCAGCAGCGACCTCGATGAGACCCTTGACAATGCCAGCATTGATGTTGAAGAGATCATCACGGGTCATTCCAGGCTTGCCTGTGCGGGGGAAGTGGTCAGTCGAGTCTAAAACTGGGGGAGGGGTTCCGGGGTCGGAGACGCGGGGTCCAACGCCGGATGTCCGGGGTAAGAGCTTCACGTACGGGGAATGCCAGCGGGGATGACAATAATGTCAGCGTCCTTGAAGGCAGCCTTAGCGCCATCGTTGGCGGGAAGGTAGCCAGTGGTCTTCTGTAGAGGGTGTGAGCAAATAGTGCGCCTCGGTGGAAGGGAATATGCGTGTTTGACTTGGGGAAAGTCTGGGGTCGACTTACGGCGCGGGAGGAGATGTGAGAGAGATCGGTAGCGACACCGGGGGTGTTGACAACATCGTACAGGGCGAGCTCGTCAATGTGAGGAGAGGTCTTGAGGAGGAGAGAGAGGGGCTGTAATTAATCAAGGTTAGCTTGCGCAATTCCTAGTTTCAAGAGAGCAAGAGGTACATACCTGGCCAATGCCACCAGAGGCGCCAGCAACAACTAGAAAACAAGTTAATATCGGCGCTTGAGGACAACAGAGTGCGCAAACGTGATGATATCAAGATGAAGCGAAGCGGGGTGAGTGAGATGGTGTTTGTACGTACCAGCCTTGACCATCTTGACTGAATGTGTAAGTGGATATATAGTTTAGAGAGAGAAGGAAGTTGACTCGAACAAGACGAGACAAGAGATGCGAGTAAAGGAAGAAGAGATTGTTGGGATGGAAGAGTGAAAAGAACGAAAACTGAGTTCAGAGGAGGGAAGAGGGTTCAAATATGTAGGCCCAGGTTGTAGGAAGAAAAGTCTAGGTCGAGCTCGAGGATGCGGAGGGTAACCTTAGTACGGTACCTAGGTTAGTAGGTACATGGCAACCACCAGGGCGATACCTGGGTCGCCATAGAGGTACCCTCTTGAAACAAGCGTCAGGTCTCTCACTGGATCCCTTACAAATAATGTTTTCTATTACTAGCTGAATTATGCAATTTAGGTCATGTCATGATCCGACTTGCCCGGGAATTCTACTGCGGTTAATAAAGTTGCGATGATTTCGGACATGTAAATTCGGGATACCCCAAGTCACTCGGAAGCATGTGCGACGGACGGGCTATGTTGAGCGGGGAGGGGAAAGTAACACAACAGCTTTGAAAGCTCTAGTGGGGGTTGTTCTGAGGAGGGGCTCATTGCGCTTACAAGGGTCGATGGCTATAATCAACATAGAACATAGTCGAGAGAGGGGCATCATCCACAATCCAGAATCCACTGCCCATTGCCAGACCTATTGAACAGGCGAACAGAAAGACAGGGTCATCATCATCTCGCCTCTCTTTGGTTCTAATATCACGAGTTTGGGTTTTTGAACGATTACGTGACTGTATTCCCTCAACGCCATCCATCCGTTTTGAATTATGTATTTGATGATACTCATGATATCCACCATCATGGATTTCATCTCCATTCACCCTTGGTCTCCTCCCCCTCTCGTCCGCCAACTGTGATTAGTTGGGTTAGCTGGCATTGACGATCTACGCCAGTTGTGACAGACCTGACGGGATACTTGCCGCGACGCTTTGCGCAAGCGCCTCTGATTGCTCCTGAGCGCATAGTTAACTCAACTAAGAATAGACATGACCACTTTCAAGGATATAATTCCCTCTCGTCCGTTGAAGGACTCTCTGTGAAACTGGATCTGGATCGCTTCTGGAACCCAATTCCAAACCCTCAGCTCGTGGGGAAAGGTATAGAATTCGGTACCCAGTAACGTTCGTTGTTCAGAAAAGCTTCCCTTACAGTAGGTGTCCCAACCCCGAGATGAGAGCGAAACGGCCTGTACTCCGACCCAACTCCGAAAAAATACACCAGATAGAAACTCAATTATTGTCCTATCAGAGCCTAAGCGAATTAATGGCCATAAACTTATATATGTTGGTCATTCTATTCTGTAAACCCCACGCATTGCTCGGTTTCTCTTTGGAGCGCTTTTCTCTCTCTTTCTGTCAATCGCCTATTTCCTTAATAAGTGCCCAGCGCCATTTACTTGCAAGAATACCTATTATTCACCGAAAAGCACACCAGATGCTTATAAAAGTCACAAAGACGAGAGGATAACTAGGACGACCGATCCTTCTTCAATACCTAAAATGGAAATATCGCAATGCATCTCTGCAGCGATTGTGGTTAATGACTGATTCACTTACTCGCTACTAGGTCACTACATACTCGCTACAAACTTTACATTGCACCAAGTAACCTTCGAGTTTTCCCGATATACTGTTGTATTGGTGCATGGATATTCCAGTACACTTCATACTAGATCATTGCCGGACACTGGTTGTCCAGAACTTTCTTACTTCCGTCTGGTTTGTGCTCGGTCTGGAGATTGATCTGCGTCCAAGTCGACAAATAACTTCCGAGTTGCGGCTACATGAGGACCAACATAACCCGATATTTGATATTTTCGTTTCACTCATTCATTATATTGCTCCGGACTCATCCGGGACTGTGACGTCTTCATTTTCATTCATGAGCTTCCTCGGCGACCTAGTACTTGGCATGATCCTCGGTATCCCGTGGTACCGAAGTCATGGCCCGATATCTGCCGTACCGCACTTGTATATCCACACGATATCGCGAACTTGAATGCAACAACATAAATGAATTCAGACTTACCTGATTGGTCTTGCAATGTTCAAGCAGAGGTTTCATACGTCACTAGGCACATATTCAATAAGCCTTGTGAGTCAATAATGGCGCTGGTGGGTAGACAATCACATATATCATTTCAACACAATTTGTTTGAGTTGCCAACGATACCGCCGACGGAATATTCATTCATTTTGAGCTCAATAACTCCAGCCGCGAATGACCCAGACCTCGGTTCATGTGCTTTGCCCATTCTGATGATCCCTTTTCTCATCAGGTGTGAGCTATGCAGCTTACCTCCCTAGCTTCATCCTATAGCCTTATTCACAACCCCCATTTCTATGTTTGCATCGTAAAGCTTAGTTCTCCTCAGAGGCAGCGGCGGCAGCGGCCTTCTTGGCCTTGTTGCCACGGAGCTTCTGCTCAGGCTCGGGCTTGACGGGCTTGTTGGACTTCTTGATGGCAGAAGCACGCTCGACAGCAGCGGAGCGGAGGTCAGCGCGGTAAGAGTTCTTGGCGACCTGGTTGGCAACGGCCTGGTAGGTCCTGGAGAGGGGAAGTCCATGGTCAGCTGAGTTCATTTGTGTGTTGACAAGACACAATAATATCATGTGCGGTCGAATACTCACTTGCGGTTGCTCTTGGAGCCGCTGTAAGAAGTCTTGGTGAGGTTCTCGGCGGGCTTGTTGGGCTGAGCCTTCTTGGAGGTGACAACAACGGCACCCTTCTCACCAGCAGAGATACCGACGGCCTGTTGATGAATTATTTAGCTTTCGTTCACGGATCGTCATGATTCTATCGCAATCGTCGTGGTCGTACCTTGTCGTTGACGAAGCCGGCGTGCTGTAAAGCGAGTTAGCCCACATGTCCGATGTTCCATGATTGTTGTCCCTTCAAATATTGAATCGCTTCACTGAGGATCATCAACCTTGAATATGGAATCATACCTTTCGGGAGCTCTTGTTGGTCAGGTTGAGGGGGTCTCGGGAGAACTGAACACCACCGTTCTTCTTGCTCTTGGCGGAGAAGCAGTTGTTGTCACCTGCGCGGTCGCAAAAAGCGTTTCAGTAATTGATCATCAAGTGAACATATCAGTCCAGGCCCATTCGCATATCAAAGTAGTCGTTGGGCTGGCCAAAAATAAATCAAAAATTCGGAGGAAACTCACGGACGATCTCCCAGATCAGGTCCTGGGAAATGTTGGAGAGCTCCTGGGCGGTAGACATTGTAATTGAGGATTTGGCGTGAAAATTGACCGGGGAGAATGAAGCTTGAGGTTGTCGTCGTCGAAATATCCAGTTTCAGTTCCAAAGACTGTTCACCAAAGCCGCCTGAATTGTGCGCGAGCAAGGTGGGTCTCTCGGCTAGCTTGCCAATTAGGGAGGGCTTAGCCATTAACTGGGTAGAATGAAAGTGGTTATCAAAGTCATAATTAGCAGGTCATTTTAATGTATGTAATCGAGCTAGACTGAGTCATTTATTTTTGTAGTCAATTCATCTTTCTGTCCACAGATAGTGGGTATGGCGGGCAGAGCGGGCTGATACAGTAGGTTCCGTTCCATGCAACATGAGACTCCAGTCAGAGGCGAATAACCCCTGATGTCATGTCACTTGAATCAGTTCCACAAGTCAAACAACTACTCTATCGCCTATCAATTAATTATTCCCATCAAGACATATTACGTGAGTAAAATCAAGGTCCACATGTTGATATAACCTCATTCAAAATTATCCCCCTTCCATTTACCCGTATCTTGATGTGTCTGAGCCGGGCTGTGCCAAGCAAAAACGCGTGGCTTGATTAATTGGAACAGGAGGGAGGAGGGAGCCAAACTTGAGTTAGCACCTAATAAGGTAAGTACGGTATAGAGTCACGTCAGTCAGCAGTTGCCAGTGCCCCCCAGGCCCATTATCTTCATCTTCATTCCTGAGACAAAGGGAACACCTAAGGTTGCACTTGTTCAAATCCGGATCTTGCAGAGGGCGGAAATCCTCAACCCAACTGATTAAACTCTCCATTAACTCGAACAGGAGCACAACATAGACTAGAGGCGTCTACCATGCCAACTTTGGCGCTTCATCTTTGAAATCTTTCACCCTTCCGTCTTGCGACTTTGCCCTCTCATTTGTGATTGCGATTATTATTCAGTCTCTTTTTATCTTACCACCACTGCGCCTCGATTTCGACTCGATCGTTACATACCATACATACGTACGCCATTCCTCTTAATACCGACCATCTGCCCATCATGTCGTACCTTCTCTACTCCATCTCATTCTTTTCCATCGTCCTCGGCACGATTCTCTTCTTCACCCGTGCCCACTGGATCCCTCGCCTCCAACATATGCGATCTCGACTCCCAGGCGCCGACTACATTTACTCGCGACTTCCCAATAGCTTCGCTGGCGATATCGAGGCTGGTCTGACCAGTAGCAACTTTAATTTGTCGGAAAACGTCGAGTCTGGCGATTCGCGCGCCGGCCTCGACGATGCAGCCAAGGCTGAGGTTCTGGCTATCATGAAGAAGAGGAGAATGAATTTCGACCAGGCAAGGAAGGTCTATATGGAGAACCGATTCAAGGCCAACGGTATCGGCGCTGATGGTCTTCCGAGAGATCCGAAGTTTGTGAGCTTCTCTTAAAGAATCGCATGGATGCATGGACGAAGTCGACGTTGTATCAAGCGCACCACGACGATATCCGATTACAACCCGGTTTATAATCACTCTACGAATCCTGATGCTGCGAGCATCAATCGAAACCCATACACTTGTCTAGACTGGACACAGTTCGACTTGTGAAATCACTTTACATTGGCACACCAGTTGCAATTTCATATACCACCGGACTATACGGTTCTTTTGCTTTGCTATGCTTTTCCTTTTGTTTTTATCTCGTCAGGTAGCGTTTGTTGGATTGATTCCATAAAGAATTCCCCATATTATTATCAGCTGCCTACAGTCACTTTGACTTTTGAGGCAAGGAGTTTGGGCTGGATGCGGAAGATTTATTATTTACTACGGTAGACGCCATCTCCACAGTCAGCTACTGTAGTTTTTCTTTTTCCCTAGTTTCAGGTTATCCAAATGCATTTGGTGGATTATTCTAAATCATCATCATCTCCGCCAGACGCCATAAGTGAGTGCAGAACATTACAAAGGTCAAAATCTATGTACACGAATCAACGACATATTTGCATTGCCATCCAAGGAAGGCCGATGCGTATAAATTTCCAACAATTTCAGACGCCAAGGATGTCAAAGGTTTAGTCCAACTAAAGTCTTGACCCATTCCGATGTGCCATGATACTGGCAAGCGAAACCATATTAGCCACCCATACGCTTATTGTGTCTTTTTCATACTGGGCGCGCTATCCGTATAGGTGCGGTTGTCACTACCTTCGATCTCTTCAATGAGCTCGTCCACCTTTTCAATCTCCTTCTTCCAGCGACCTTCGGACATCTTCATATCCCGCTCAAACATCCACTGCTCAGGCATGCGGTAGGTGCCGCCAATACGATCAAAAGCAGTAAAGAACTGGCCATAATTAACCTCGAAGCGAGAATGATGAAGTGAGTGGCATGCAGCACCGTTGATAACAGGGTTGTTGGTGAGATACTCGCCGTCGTGGATCATGACAGACCAGAGGTTAACAAACACAAAGAGTGCAACATAGGCCATCTTTTGAAGCGGGAATATGAAGGGGAAGATGTGATAAGGCAAAGACTGGGTAAACCCATCAAGAGGATGGAAGGCATGACTGGCAAAAGGAGTGGGCATAATCCACTTGTGGTGAAGCTTGTGCAGATATTTGTAGACCAAACGGTGGTGAAGCCAACGATGAGCCCAGTAGATGCAAAAGTCGGTAAAGAGGAGGAACAGTGGGAACTGCAAGAAGTCGTACCACAGGCCGGGCCCGTCTTCGGTAGTGTCGTACAGTTTGCCGTAGCCTCGAACTTCGAGGAGGAAGAAGGGCGCTGTGATGATGGCCATGACTGGCATGGCCTTGTTGGCCGCGATAATCTCCAGGCGGACCTGGTTCTTAATGAATCGTGGGTGTTCAAAGGTGCGTTTATCAAAGATGAATATGTATGACAGTGTTGCGACGATGAAATAGACAAGAAGACCAAATATCCTGTTCGAGGCATATTAGTCTAAGTGGTCTATTGGTGAGTTTTGATCAAGACTTACCAAGTAATGAGATACAGGGTCAAAGCCTGGCGAAGAGGGTTATCACGATCCCATGAGCTCATGTATGCTTGCTCTGGTGGTTCCAATGTAATGAATTGTGTGGCCGGTTTGTAAATCCATGTCGAGAAGGCCTTGGCTGATGTGTCGGTTGTGTTGGATGGTGTTGGGAAGTCATAGGGAGCTAGACGCTTTGGATAGAAGTACGCATATGCGTAGTCGGCAATGAAGTTGTCGACAACCTCAAGGACGACATCCATAATGGGCAACCGAGTTTTTTATGGTGAAAGGGTAAAGTTGTAAATAAATGAAGGAGGGTCGTTGGTTTGGTGAAAGATGGTGTAAGTGAAGATCAAAGACACAATCACAACTTAAGAGACAAACAAACACATAACTGTGAGCATCCTATGAGACTCAAGATACAATAACCGCATTCTGATTTTACAGGCGGACCTCGTCTTGTTTATCAATAAATTCATCATGGAAAAGGAAATCACATAGTCTGATACTACAAGGAGTCGTCGGCGGCTTGCGAGGCGGGGCGGATGTCTCTTTCAGGGATGCATCGCGCAGTGGAGTTCCAAAAAGGGCCCTGAGAGGTCGGCTGGGCCAATTAGAGGCGTTGGACGGACGAGCTTCTGAACCCATCTTATGATGAAAGACGTACGATAGAACGACAAACAACAAGCAGGGGCCTTGTTATTGAAATGACGCCGCTTTTTATGAGAAGGGGTCTTTACTCTCTACATATTATGAGGTTTTGTGTACTTTATGAACACGAATATATATATGACCTTGTTTCCGATCAACTTGCTGGAGATAATATTCCAAGTATCAGAGTGTCAGTCATGTTTAAAGAGAATCGCATCTGCCGAAGGGCATTAAAGATTAATCATTGTGGTCTGAGAAACTACATCATTATTCACTTATCGATCCATTCGATATTGAGATACGGAAACGAATACGCTGGGAAAACCCTGAGGATTAGAGCGTACCTGCGCAGGTACTGGCCTGACATCTTCTGGTAGGACCCTTACCTCAGGGTATTAGAAAAGTTGACCGCTGGAAGCATAAGAGACGAAATCAGTAGATCACTTTATGTCCCTTAGACTATGGTTCTTAGACTATCTATTTTTATACCCTAAGACTTAGGAGGCCATTGTTTCCGGTACCCAGTAGCCTTATTAGAGTCCAGGTACGGACGGACTAAGCACGGGATTGTGAGCCATGGTCTCGGGTATAAGAGGGAATACTTCCCTGAACTAATCTTGGGTTACTCTGTACACACTTTTCTTATCAAAACGTACATCGCCTCAGATACACCTCCCAACAAACGTGAACAATATTTTCATCTTCCAAGAACCCAATACGTGGCACGGCGGTATACTCGGGACCCAATCATTCACCCAACTCAACGGTACAGCTTCAAACCTAGCCTTGGTCATGTTTATTAAATTTCCGTGGCAACTGAGAGATAGGATTCGTCAACCTTGCGTAGTATTGGGTGTTGAGGCGCAGTGATACCGTTGTACTGTCGAACCTTGGGCTCTGCACGGGGACAAACAAACTCAAGCCTGAACCGAGCACATCATGATGGGGCTGGTTACCCCAGGTGATGTTTATCATGTAGCACGTGGAGAGCACGATGCCTTTCCCCGTATCGATTTTCCACATTACAGAGTTTGTTGCTGGTTTGGTATCTTTAGTTTTACTATATCGAGTCGTCAATTTTGCCACTTAGTTATCAATCAACTCACGGCAAACCAGTCACTGACAGCGAGGCTCTTAAGTTGACGGGCTGTTCAAATAGTCAATCGATAAGAGCATCACTTTGGCATCAGCGATACCACTCATGATGATCAATCACATCAACGCCATCCACTCGCAACTCTTGATACCTATGATAATCACAACCTTTAACTTGTTCTGGCGAGATGACAAGGCATGTGGCACCAGTCAGTGTTTGTTCAATGTTACACGGATGTCGCACAAAACTGGTCAATCCGACGAGACTTGTCACTTTGGTGGTGGCGCGGCTCTGTTTTCCATTGCTTTCGTTGCTGCAAGTCAACGTAGCACCAACGGCTCCCAATTGGTTCGGAGGAGCCTCCCTGAGCTAGAGGGACAGCAGCATGTGGTGGGAAAGGGTTGTTGCGAGCTCTAGAGGAGCTAAACTTAAAACTCACATGGTTCTCCAGTGAGGTTTTAGTACAGGTACAGGGTATGTTCTCTTGTCAGGCAGTTGAGTTCTCTCATCAAACATAGGCATTTACGATAATTAATAACATAGATCATCAATTTCCAAGTGACATAGTATAAAAGTGTAATGTTGCTCTGCACTCGTCAGTTCATTGAGGATTCATTGATTTTTGGAGGCTCTCAACATGTCACAACAACATCATGGAAGCCGAATTCTTGATAGCAACTCTATTCACAACCACATGCTGTCTCTAAGTTCTAGAAGCTTATGCGATTACGCAAGACAGGTAAAAAAAAGGTCCATGTAAAGAGTAATTTAAGCCACGCAATTGAATGATTACGAAGGAGGAAAAAGGAAGTCAAAGAAAAAGGGAAAGGGAAAAAAAAGGGGGCGTGCAAAGGGAAATAGGAACTTACCTATCATGGAACAGAACCAACCATCTCACCACCCCCTCAAGGCCTAAAATCAGTGCGAGAGAGGGTGTGAAAGAGGAGTGTTAGGTGTAACTGTAACTGTGCTGAACTGAACTGAACTTCATGTAGGTTGTCATCTTGTGGAAGCCGCAGCCCAGGCCAGGCTGTTTACCAGGGCAGCACCTACCTAGGTAGTAGGTAGCGGACTTCCACACACCCACTAGACGTAGACCCACCTTTCAAAACCCCTGATGAGATGGCTTTTGGATGGGTTTCGAGGCTGATGCTTCATTGCGTCTGTGCGCTTAGAGTTGCAGGTACGTACCTGTCCTTGATCTCCACTTAAATGGATCGCAACCCCACTCCCCCCCGGGCCGTGCTGCGTGAAGAGCTGCAACCCACTGGAACCCGGGCATGCTTTCCTTTTAGCACTGCACTTACCAACCCGTTTCCTCCTCGGCTGGGCCTCTTCTTTTTTTCTTCTCTTTTCCTCTTCCCATCAAAACATCATCACGACTAATTCGTTCCTGCTTCGATCGTCAACCCAACGGTCATTCTGGCTGGCCATATCGTCGCAAGTATCTCCTACGACTATATACACACCTGCCGGCCTTTACCCGTAAACCGGTTATTAATTACACGCTGCTGTTTTAACCCTTAGCTGTCGCGTCTGCTTCTCGTTTAGCTGTCATTGTCATCAGCTTGCCTTGGCACCCAGCCTCGCGCTGTCACCGACTTGAACGGCACGCGCCAACGACTCGACCGCACCAAACGCACCAGGCATCGATTGCGATCGCGACATTTTATCAACCTCCACCCTCATCTCATCTCATCTCACCGAGTCCCATCTGAACTCCCCGTCGCCGAGACCCGCCTTGCGCAATGTCGATGTATCCGCATCGCGCCATGGGGGGCGGTCCCCAGGCCAATTCTACCCGCCTGAACGAATTGCTTGACCAGATTCGAGTTGAATTCGAGAGTCAAATGCGCACTGCGGAAAACTACGAGCATCAGAGTAGGTCCACTACTGTTACTTTGGCGTGTATATCGCGTTATTTCCTTCGATCCAGCTAACACATGTGTATCTTTAGTCGCCGCGCAAGTTAGTGAGATGCAAATGGTCCGCGAGAAGGTTTACCAGATGGAGCAGACTCATCTGGGTCTCAAGCAGAAGTAAGTGTTGTTATTGTTGGCGATAATGGACGCCCGTTGACCTCTTCATCTGCAGATACGAAGACGAGATCACTTCCTTGCGACATCAGCTCGATGCTGCCAGAAAGGGTGGAATTCAGGGTGGCATGCCCGGACCTCCTCAGCATGCTGCCCCTTCTCAGCCTCCCTCTATCGCCCCCGGCAATGGTCTTTTTAGCGGTATCATGGCTGGCGGCAGTCAGGGAGGTCTCGCACCTCCACAGCAAGGTCAGCAGCAAAGCCAGCAGGGTCAACCTCAGGGCGCGCAACAGCCGCAGCAATCGCAGCAGGGCCATGCCCCCCCTCAAGAACAACCATTGGGACCTCAACATCAAATGAGCCAGGGACCTCCTGGTCTTCCTGTTCCCCCTCACCCCAGTGCGCAGCAGGCTCCCTACTCCCAAAACTACCCGCCTGGCCCTGTCCCAAACGGAATGGGACCTCAGCCACAGAGCACTGCTTCCCCTGGTCCCGGTAGGAGGGGCATTGGTCGCCCTCCCGGTGCTGGCGGGCCTGCAACTCCTCAGATCAACACACCTGCGCCTTACCCTGGAACTGCGGCATCGCCCCAGGTTAGCCACCCAACTCCTGACCATGCTCGAATGGCTGGTCCGCATGCGTCCGCCGTTGGTAACGCCCTCGGCGACCTCGAAGTTGATAACGTGGCTCCTCACAACAAGAAGACTGGAAATGATTGGTACGCCATCTTCAACCCTCAGGTGCAACGCGTTCTTGACGTCGACCTTGTCCACTCCCTGAACCACGAAAGTGTCGTCTGTTGTGTGAGGTTCAGTCATGACGGTAAATACGTCGCAACCGGTTGCAACAGATCTGCTCAGATCTTCGATGTCCAGACCGGAGAAAAGGTTTGCGTGCTCGAGGATCACAACGCCTCTGACATGAGCGCCGATCTTTACATTCGCAGCGTTTGCTTCAGTCCTGATGGTCGCTACCTTGCTACCGGTGCCGAAGATAAGCTGATCCGAGTAAGTATATGAGCAAAGTTTTGAGTAAATATGGCACTAATATTGTATAGGTCTGGGATATTCAAACTAGAACGATCAGAAACCACTTCTCTGGTCACGAGCAAGATATCTATTCACTAGATTTTGCACGTGATGGACGCACCATTGCTTCGGGCAGTGGCGATAGAACCGTCCGCCTGTGGGATATCGAGCAGGGCACGAACACTCTCACTCTCACTATTGAGGATGGTGTGACAACCGTTGCCATTTCTCCCGATACCCAATTTGTCGCTGCTGGCTCTCTCGATAAGAGCGTTAGAGTTTGGGACCTGCACTCGGGTTTCCTTGTTGAGCGTCTCGAGGGACCTGATGGCCACAAGGACAGTGTCTACTCAGTTGCTTTCTCTCCCAGTGGAAAAGACCTCGTTTCTGGCAGTCTCGATAGGACGATCAAGATGTGGGAGCTCAGCGCTCCTCGCCAGGGCAATAACCCAGGGCCCAAGGGGGGCAAGTGCGTCAAGACATTTGAGGGTCACCGGGACTTTGTCCTGTCGGTGGCTCTTACTCCTGATACTAACTGGGTGCTCTCTGGCTCCAAGGACCGTGGTGTGCAATTCTGGGATCCTCGCACTGGCACTACGCAGCTCATGCTGCAGGGACACAAGAACTCGGTCATCTCGGTTGCGCCAAGTCCCCAAGGTCGATTCTTCGCCACCGGTTCTGGTGACATGAAGGCCCGTATCTGGTCCTACCGCCCTTACACTTGACTAAATAAGGAACCGGCTCAGTGGGTTGCTTTTTAGATGTTACAACTTGAGAATGACGAGATTGGAGAAAAGAGACACGTTTGAGGGAGTAACTGATTGGAAACACGTTTATGGAAGCTTTTTTTTACCGAATGGTGACCAGCCAGAGTGAGCGACAAATATTGTTTCTTGGGTACCGGACACAGCAGGGCCGCTCCGTAAGCGCACCCTCACAGCTCGAAGGACGGCCTTGCAAAGAGGCGCATAAGGATGGGAAGAATCCGGAGGGCATATCTGTTAGTGCGATGAGCAGGAGATATGCCGGTACTTCGCTAGCACACTTATTTTTACCGTTTGGTTGTTGCGCAATGTGTTATTATGAAAACAATAATGAAAATCACCGATTCCCCAACGCGCTTGTTCAGCTGACTACTGATGTGATTCTATCTGTAGCACGTGTCTTGACATGAAGCGATGCTCCGCAGTGTAATTAATGTGATGTTATAACGAGCCAAAAAGACTTGAAAGTGCATCGCCGCCTTTCTTCTTTTTCTTTTTTGGTTTGTCTTTAGTGTCATCTTTCGATGAGCGTTTCGGCGCCTCTGTATGTACTATCTTTGGATTGCGTCCCTTCAACTTGACATCTTTAGAGGGCACGTCTGATTTTGGTATTGATTTGGCCGTTTTCTTTTGTAATAAAAGAAGCTCCTCGCGTGAAATGGCCACGCCCATGTCCGTTTCAGCACTGGGTGCCTCGGCCGCTATTGACTGCACTGTCGATTTGACCGGACCGGGAGTGTCTGATGCTGAGCTTGTTACATCTATAGCATCTGTTGATGGCGATTCATTGTTGTGCTCGGATGGAACGAGGTGGGATAATAAAGTGTTGGTGCGAGCGAGGACTGAGAGGAGGAGGAGGCCCAGAGGCGCATGTTGATTATCGGCTGCTAGTTGGGAGAAAGTACTGCGTGCAAGACAAATATGTGATTAGCCACGTTGAGGAAATGCCAAGGCTTATCAGGGAAAGGCATCGGTTTACATAAAAGCATCAGGGATAAGATGGCGCATCATCCATTTTGCGCGGACGAGAGCAGGGTGGCTGTCGGGTTTCGCATTGTTGCTGCTAGATTTGGTCTTCTTCTTTGGGCGCGAGACGACGACGAGATCTTGACCAAGGTTGCGGACGGCGCGGCGCAAAAGAGAAAAGGAAGACCACCAGTGGGTGGAAGAATGTTGGTTCTTGTGACGGTGGGCGAAGCCGTCGAGGATGGGGAGGAGAGGAGCGAGAGATTCGCTTGTGGAGGTCAAGAGAGCGGTATCGGGGGGAGTTGTCATGATGGAGGTTGCGCGATCATTACTATTGGTAATGAAAGATTTTAACAAGGGAGAAGGAAAGATTGTATAAGTCCGGGATTCGGCCGAGACAAGAAGATAGTGGTGGTTGAGGCTGTAAAGTGACGTTTTTGAAGCTGTGATGGATAAAGCTAGAGCCTACGTTTTACAGCGGTTATGATAAGATAAGGATGCCTCTTGGATCTAGCGTACATAACTCGGCTGAGTAGGTAGTAAAAACTCTTTTTGTGCTTGAATAGAGATCATGAGAGGCTTGCATTTGTTACTCATTTTTCTTGATAATATCCCATGCAGGTTATGTTATAGGCTGAATCTGTCGTGGAATTAGAACGATTCATTCGTGGGTAAGGTTTATAAATATCTGGTTGGAGGAAGCCTTATGCATGTCTGAGGTGCAGTTGCAGTTAGTTATCCTTGGCTCTGACATCAGAATACCAGTCATGATGTTTTTCTCTCTCTCTCTCTCTCTCTGTCAGTAGACAGTATTTTCTCTTTCTAATTCCCTTGACTACTTTTGTCGGGACCAACAAGAATGTCGATGATTACGCCCGCACGACAACCCTTTCTGAAACCAATTGTAGTCAAATTCCTATTAGATTGGTCTCGTGAGCCCCTACCTAGATCCGATTAAGTCTCATTCTCCACCGTCTACTTACCATCGTACCCCATCTGGAGCTGCACAAAACATTTGAAATGAATTACAGGTGGGGTTCAGTGCGACGAGGCAATGTCTAGAACTGCACTGAAGCGGGTACAACCGCCTGCTACTAGGTGAATGTTACCCCCGACTTTGATGTCTTTACAAGTGAGATTGCCTTGTCCTTTTGTCCTACAATCAACGAGTGCTTTGACGTTTCCTAACACAACTTCTGATTGGACTTGTGCATTTAATTTATCCTATCAGAAAGCACTGGTTTCCCCGGCAGTTCATTAACTCAGTTCTAAAGTCATACCCTCCTCCAAATGCATGGATGCAACAACAACAGACTACATGAGACTAGGCAGTCTTAGCCTACTGGGGTCTTGGAGGATCTCTTTAATTATTACTCCATGTTTAGTCAACCCGTCTTATCATGAGTACTGCTAACTCTTGTATCAGCAATCCCTGTCGACTCGACGTGACCCTGTTTTGACCCTTTCAATCCAGTTACAGGCCCGAGATCAAGATCAAGATCAGAAACTGAAGGAGATTATCCGCAAAGGAGGAGTAACTGACCATCGGCTATCGTGCGCACAGGGATCCCTTGGTTGCGATAAGCTCAATCTTTGTCTGCCCAGGCTTGGTACATAGTACGCGCGCCCACTTTCTGTCACTCAGTCAGTCAGTAGACTACTGGTTACTAAGTTAGCTGGTCAGGTATAACATACTTATCCAAGTTGAGCCTCGTGCCATATGACCTTGGGCCGAGTCTGCCCTCTCTTTCTGTCTCTTATCCAACTTGTTGTACCCTCCTATTCTTTTGCAAATTGAACAATTCGTTCCTCGAGGGGTTTGGTGGTACCTCTGATTTTGCCGAGTCTACAAACCCTGTCTCCCATTGCATTGCATTGCATCGTTGACCTTGTTTGCGACCTTCCAACCTTCCAGCTTTTTCTGCTGCCTTCGCCACCCTAGCCCAGCCAAACCAAACCAAACCTGCTCAGCAGACCAAGACAAAGGTGGGATCAATTGAGTTAACACAAAATCTTGTATTTGACCTCCAACCGAATAACGAATCGACACGACAATACCATCAAATTTAGTCAAAACCAAACGTGAAGTTGGCGACGATACAGAATTACAATGTCTGCGGCGCGGAATCCTACGAACTGGGATGAATACGATGGAGGTGGTTCCCCCGGTGAAAGCGTGACTGAGAGCATGCTTGAGCACGAACAAGCTCTTGTCGACGACGATGACAACAACGATGGAGGCAACCAAGGAGGCTTCACAAGGCGAAGACGGTATGTTTTCATAATCAACAAACACACTATAAACCAGTACTTGCAGCTAACTCTTCTAGATCCTCCATCACCTATCAATTGGCTGCCATCGCCGACATTGGCGGAGTCAACAGCTTCCGATCCTTTGCCAGAAGTTGGCAGCGAGCCGTAGGATTCCACGAAGTCATTCCTCGCCGACCGAGTTTTGTCCTTGCGCCCGAGGGTGAAGCGCAAGATCTCGAGTACAGTCGCAGTCATGTTCAGGGGTCGCAACCACAGTCGGGTCTTTTGCGCCAACACCTAGAAGCATCGTCTTCCCAGGCCAACGGCGAATCCAGCTCGGCCATTGAATCGTCTCCAAGGCCGATGAGGGCATCTCGTCGCGACGACGAAACAAAGCCACTACTCGATGTTGAGGCGGGCGATTCATCCATCGTTGGTTCGCCTCGATCAAGCATCTTTGCTGTTCCACCTCATCTGGCGGCTCCCGATATCGTTGGCAGCTATGGCTCGTTCCGCGACTCTTCGCCTTTCGGGACTTTGGATAGAGGTTCGCGACACCGCATCTCCTTTAGCGAGGGAAGTGGGTGGGGTGTAGCCGACGACGAAGAAGTGGAAGGCGAAGACGCGGCGCATGGCGAACACCAGCCTATTCTTGTCAAGGAGGTCAAGCAGGGCAATAAGGTTGTTCTCGCTGTAGAGGGTCAGAGCACTCTTCCTCAGTCCGTCTTCAACTCCATCAACGCTCTTATCGGCGTGGGTCTGCTCAGTCTCCCGCTGGCCTTCCAGATGACAGGCTGGATCACCGGTCTGTTTCTTCTCACGTTTACAGCTGCCGTCACGTCGTACACAGGCAAGCTGTTGGCCAAGTGCATGAACTTTGACCCCAGCCTCATCACATATTCCGACTTGGCATATGTCTCATTCGGTACCCGCGCCCGAGTCATTGTTTCCGCGCTCTTCAGTCTCGAATTGATAGCAGCGTGTGTCGCTTTAGTCATCCTCTTTGCCGACTCCCTGAGCCTCCTGCTTCCAGGCTTTGCTACTGTCAACACCTGGAAGGTTGTGGCCTCTGGTTTGGTATTGGTGCTTAATGCGCTACCCCTCCGCCTGTTGAGTTACACCAGCGTTGTTGGTATCTTTTCCACTTTCTGCAGTAAGTACACCAGCTCAGCATTATCCTTCCATCTACTGACATGTTTCAGTTGTTGTGATTGTTATTATCGACGGTTTCTACAAACCAAACTATCCTGGTTCGCTTCGTGAACCTGCGACGACTTATCTCCTTCCCGAGAACTGGCTGACTGTGCCCCTTGCATATGGTCTCCTTGCCAGCCCATGGGGTGCCCACTCCGTGTTTCCATCGGTATGACACACATTACTCCTTTTGAGGCATCGAACTAACACAATGCAGATTTATCGTGACATGCGCCACCCATACAAATGGGGCAAAGCTGTCAACATCACATTCTCCTTCTCTGTAAGTATCCAAGTTGTATATCCAAGTTGATAGCTCATCTAACTTGTTCAGTACCTAGTGGATACCTGCCTGGCCGTGATCGGTCTGCTCATGTTCGGTGATGGCATCAAGGATGCTATCACCTCTAACATTCTCAAGTCCAAGGGTTATCCCGACGCTTTGAAGATCATAATGTGCATCTTCATTGCTATCATCCCCTTGACCAAGATTCCTCTCAACGCCCGTCCTATCATCACAACTTTGGACGTCATCTGTGGTGTCCACGAACAGCACCATCACCATCATGACATACCTCACAGCCAACCCACTCGATCATCTGTCCTTATCACCAAGGCGGTCCGAATGCTTGTCCGAGTCTTTGTTGTTATTCTTCTGTTGTTCATCTCCATCGTCTTCCCAGCCTTTGACTCCGTGTGTGCATTCCTCGGCGCTGCGCTCTGCACCCTCATCTCCATCATCCTGCCCATCTCATTCTATCTGAAGCTGTACTGGCAGGATGTTACTTTCCGAGAAAAGGCCGTTTCGGCCATACTGCTCGTTGTGTTTTCCACCTTGGGTACACTTGGAACTATCTGGACATTCTTGCCTAAGCATCTCATCGGCGCTGACTAGACTGTATGTTTCTATTTTTTTTTTTGATCGTTGGGGCATCTGTAGGAGTTGCTGAGCATTTGTGCATTGTACTGGCTGAGCTTGGTGTGCTTGATTTACGAAAATAGAGATAGGACAATGAATAATACGTTATATGAGTCGTCTTGTGGCTCATTCTGTTTGGAACCATTTTGTTCTCATCTCACTGCTTGCATTGTTCTCGCTCAAGACTGTTGTTATTGACATCAGCAATGCAATATATATATTTAATGAGCGTAGTCATGACTATCTAGACGTCATAAAATCCGAAGCGTCTCCTGATTGTTACCACGTCTGTCATCCCCGAGCCGCTTTGCTTTCATAAAGACCGAAAAGAGAAAGAAAAAAAGCTCCTGGGTATCATCAGAAACCAGTCGGGAAAAGAAGATGATTTGTCGTGATACAAGCCGCACATCCCAATGTACATCCATCCGTTCACCCCTAGAATCCCCCTTGATATAAACATTTCCACAATCGCGACCCAACTCTCGTGCAAGGCAAAAGAGTCCGAAAGTGCAGATAAAAATCACATAGATGACTCCGAAGTACCCCATAGCTGAACCAGAAAAAGAAACTGACCCAATCAACAGTCCTTCCGAATATGTCTTTGATCCTCTGATAACGCCAAAGTTCAGAGACAATGCCGCTGTACCCCCCCGTAAACATGGAAAACCGTGTCGCCAAATATCACGTTCCGTTGATGCCGCCTGTAGACTGCCGGCAGTCGAGAAAAGATATGCAGAAGAGGAGCAAGGAAAACGCCGAAGTAGGAAGCACTTAGAGACGCCGAGTCTTAAGAGAACAAACGTTGGTTCGCACCTGAAGGGGATGGACTGCCCAAGTCCAGTTTGAGAATACGACGAAGATCGTTCTCCATGGCCTGAAGGTTGTTTGAATGGCTGTTGTAAGGAGATGGTGCATTTGGAATGTTCCTGGCACGATCATATTGGTGAGCAGGAGGGGCTGGTGCGAATCCGTTAGGGACAGATTGGGATACGGTGGTGCCGTTTCCACTGAAAAGAAATTTCTTGAGAGCATCGGTGGGATCTTCAGGCTCTGGGTTGGCCTTTTGATGGTGAGCAGATAGATCAGCGGGCGACCGTGCAGAATTGGTACGAGCAGCCCGAATACGCTCCTGATAAGGCGTTGAGAAGGCCGGTCCCACAGGTCGACCTGGAGTTCCGTCGAACTCCCCACTGTCAATACCTACGGATTGGAAACGGGCTTGGCTGCGAACCGTCTGAGGAAGGGTTGCTGGCTGCGGAACACTACCAGGTCCGAAAGGAGACTGCACAGAGGGTGATTCGCTGATAGGTCCCGAAGTAAGGAAGCTGCTGGCGCTTCCACTACGCTGGCGTTCCTTTTCCTGACGATGGGCACGGAACATGAAATCGAGAGGAGATTCCTGAACGCCCGACGAGCTCTGTCGCAAAGGAGTTGGTGCCTCGGTATCGGTCGGAGGGGAAGGCTCCTGAATGATATCTCGTGGTGTCTTGGTGACACTGGGAGACTCAGTCGCCGGCCGAGAGACAAAGCTGGGAAGAGGCAAGGCAGATGGCGCAGGAGAGGCATGGAAAGTGGCACCAGCGAAAGCAGAGATGGACTTCATAGAAGAAGATTGATTCGGAGGGGTGACACGTCCGGGGCGAGTAAAGTCGGGAGAATGAGGGCCGGGTTTGCCACGCTGTTTATTGTTGTTATTGTTGTGACTGCTGTTGCGGTTTCGCTGTTTTGAGTTGATATGGCTCATGGGAGAATCGGTGCCTGCGCCCTTTTGAGGAGTGCGTGGGGCACGATCGTGTCGTGCAGGATCAATTGTGGCAACATCATTCTCGGAGGCATAAGCTTTCTGAGCAGCGGGACGACCGTTTCGGCCGTTCCGGCGTCGAGCAGGAGTTGTTGTAGGTTGAGAGGGCGTTTCACTCATTTCGTCTGTGATATCACAAGGTGAAAGAAGATAAGAAGGCGAGTATGTAGATAAAGTGAGACAGGATGAGACGACAAGACAAGGCGGGCGAGCTCGCTGTGGTGTTGCGTTTTGTTTGGTTGACGATTTGAGTTTGCGATAGTTTGATACGATGCGACAAGGCGGAGATTATGGTTCTGGTGGATTATACGAAAGAGAAGATGAGATCGAAGCGGGAATGGCGATTGAGTATAAAGCAACTATTCTTGTAAGGAGAGAGTTGACTATTCTGACCATGACTGTACTAGACCTAGATTGTAGGAGAAAGTGTGATTCAAGGACTGAGTAGTGAATGAGGGGAACGGAAACGGAGAAGAGAAGTAGGGAGGCTTTAGGTTAATAACTTAGTAACAAACACAACCTAAGCACAGGGCAGATCCGAAACAAGAGTCCACCTACCGCCACTGCAGCGCAGTGCAGCCGCTGGCAGTACAACGGACGGGAGGCAATGACGCGGGCGGAGCCAGCTTTAGGCTTGTCCAAGTGTACAAAGCGGAGTCTTTGAGCGCCTAAAGCGGCTCTAGAGGACGCCTGGGCATTGCTGCTTCACTGTTGTGGTGCAGCCTTGTTTTTCGGGGGGCAGTGCAGCGATGCTTTGGTTCTTTTCTTGTCAAGTAAAGTTGTGGATAGGTAGTTTAACAATGATTTTATACCCGGGGAGACAGGTGCTGATAAAATGGATTTTAACATGTCAGATAGCGATAATAAAAGTGATATGATGGAATGAATGGAATGGGAGCTTTGTGATCCATTGACCCCGCCATTCCGCTTCGCTGTAACGAATGCCCGGCCGAGCTGTATTACAGTCCATGTCGGTTGCGCCCATCCAATCCCATCCACGGTAGCTGCCTGCTAGGTATTCATCTATCCAGAGGTAGATAGATTCAGGTCCAGCCTTCCCGTTCAACTCTAGAGCCGCATCATCACTGTTTGATGAGAGACAAAGTCACCCTGTAAGTTCATGTACCTCAGGTTTACCTTTTTTAGTAAACCATCTGCACCATCAAGGTTCATTTCCTTTTCTCTGCGCGCCTCTCATGCCGAAACTTTGCCGCTGACAGTCATTAGCATTCGCATCATAGACACATAACCACCGATATTCGTACGTCTTTCACTTTCGCTTTCATCTGTCACCGCGACCCGACGAAACCACACGGCCGAATCTCACTGTTATCCAGCACCGAGCACTATTTCGCATCCGACGAACCGACTCCGTATAATACCTAATCTCAAACCTCGATTTCGACTTACTACACCTACCCACCATGGCTGATGTTGAGATGAGCGATGCGCCCGTCGCCAAAAAGGCCGAGAGCTCCAACACCAAGAGTGTTGAGGGCAAGAAGAAGTTCGAGGTTAAGAAGGTACAGATCGCCTGGAGGTGACCATCCTGGACATGTGCTGACTGGAGATCAACAGTGGAACGCAGTAGCTCTTTGGGCATGGGACATCGTGGTCGACAACTGTGCTATCTGCCGTAATCACATCATGGATCTGTGTATGTCTTCTAGAAATCTTCACGCATCATGATAAAAGGCTAACAAATCCATCAGGTATCGAATGTCAGGCAAACCAAGCATCCGCTACCAGTGAAGAATGCACCGTGGCCTGGGGCATCTGCAACGTAAGACTATTGACTGCATCATCTTGTTTTCACGTATTTAGACTAATGGGTATCTAGCATGCATTCCACTTCCATTGCATTTCGCGGTGGTTGAAGGCCCGATCCGTTTGTCCCTTGGACAATAGGGACTGGGAGTTCCAGAAGTACGGACGATAGGACGGGACAGTACGGGCCAGAGAGGATATGCGAGAGGCGTCTCTGGGGGTTATGTCTTATGAAGAAAGGAACAAATATGCGTTGTAAAAGGGATCGTCGAGGTGCTGCATTCGGCATTGGTAGCTGTCTCGAGATGATATGTTATGAACAGCCGGACCATTCAATCTATTGATTTCCCTTGCTTGCGAGATCGTACGCGTAACCTGCCGGTAACCACTTGACAGGATGCTTGTTGTAGAATGGCCAAGCTGGCACCACGACGAGGAATGTCAGGGCCGTACCTCCCAACCCCAGGTATACGGCAAGCTTGATATCTTGTAGGATGTAACCGACAACGAACGAGATCAGCTAGTTTGCAATTAGCCAGGTAGTTCAAAAGGGTGGCAGGTGATATCATCGGACGCGATGCAACGTACACCAGAAACGATAAGAAGAGCTGTAGCGAGGATCTCGACGAGCTTCTGGCCTTCAAAGTCCTATAGTGGAGCTTCAGTCAGACGTTGATCAGGTAAATCAAGGAGGGGGATCATGTACAATCTGTCCATCAACAATGTCTCGGATCTGGTCAAGAGCTTGATCAGCCATGTTGGATGATAGTCGCGTGGTTGTGGTTGTAATGTAGCTGTAGATGTTGTTCGGATGCGATGCCGTTGGTCGCTAACAGGTACGGTACAGTAGTGTGGTCTAGGTAGGTAGTTGTACAGTCGGAACAGGTCTCGACACCTGGCTGTTTGGAGGCTATTAGGCTATTCCGTTTTCGGCAAACAAGCTTTGGTGGTTAACTCCAAGCGAGGAACAGCCCAATGCTTGATCTTGATTTTGGTGTCAGATGAATAATGAGAACGAAGCGATAACTGCCCAACGCAATGACCAGATTATGCCATGTTATTATTTTTGACTTACTACATCTTATTTCCAAGAAACCTGTCTATCAGGAAAGAACAACGTTGGCAAGGCTATCATATGGATCAATGCGCATGGAATGACGGGGATTGCATTCGACGAATCAGTCATTCCATAATTCATAAAAGTCAAATCAGAGTATTAGTTCCTACTCGGCTACTCTGTACTAACATCCGATCTCAAGGATGGGCAACCAAAGAAGAGCTAGATGGTGAGCACGGGCAAGGAACCAGGGATATTGATACAAAATCAAGGCCAAGCATTTTCCAGCTACAGGACAAGTGCGTAAGGTCATGGAAATCAAAGTGGCGGCCTCCATCAGTCAAATTATAGTAATCCTGACCGGGTTGTCTACATTAGCATCTATTTTTGCTTGTGATAGCCGACACACCAGGCCAAGACAATTTTTTTTCTTAGCCCTTCCCACTTCTAAGACTACTTATTAGTTCCTCAACTCCTCTTTAATCAACCTAACCCTGACATCTATCGTCGTCGCTACTGACAACCCCAACCTACAAACCTCCTTTTAATGTACCCCGTGCACAGCGAACCGGGTCTTTCAATCAACCAAAACCTCAAGAAAATTTCTCATCTGGTTTAGCCGTGCCAGTATCGAAATTGGCATACACCTTGTTCTATCCCCTCATACGACAGGTCCTATCCCGGCGTCGTCACCCTGCCTTTTATTCCCTGTTCATGCCCAAACGAATTCTCGCTATTTACCGCAAATAGCTCGACCTGACTCCTTAAGTTTACTCGAATTCGCTTTATATCGCAAACTTAGTTTTACCACCTAAAAGGCTTCAACTTCGACTGCCTTGTATATCAAACGACGCTTTCGAGCACTTACGCCTCCAACGCCACTCACGTTCCGGCGTCGCGCCGTTGTTCTATACCAGTCTTCAAGTTGGCTCAACTCGCCTTTTCCAACGTTCTCCCTTCGCTCTTTGGTCCCGGCTTCTGGGTCTATAGCGGAGTAAACAAGAAGCCCCCGTAACTGGCTTTCGAATCGCACTTCTCGCCACCTTCTGCTAGTCAACAACATCCCTTCAAACAACCAGTTGCCGCTGGCGACCACCGCCGAGCAGAGCTCAATTTTGAACAAAAAATCAACTCGGCGCGCCCATGCCGCGCCGGGTGCGACGTCAATAATCGACTGTATTAGACGGTGCCAGTAATTGGAATAACATCAAGCTATGGGACTGTAAACCGAGGCGCAATTCACCCACCGACCCCCCTCGATAGAACCACACTCAACTATTATACACGGTCACTATTCGAACCAGAACCCTCGAGGACTAGCCATCAGCCGACAAAATGTCTGACCACGAAGACTCCAGCTCCATCCCCCGGTCTGGGTATGACACACCTGTCCCGGAACTCGACGACCACCGCTACCAGTCGGTATCGACCAGGGTTGAGCGACCTCGTCGCGGCACCTTTGACAGTCTCTATGGTGCTCGTCACCTCGAGCCTGAGCCCGCCTCCCCTCCCGCTATCCGAGTCCGCGATTTTGAGGAAGCTATCATCGATGAGGACACCGGCGATGCTTCTCCAACCGCGCGCCGTAGTCGCCGGCCTACTGTGGACTCAACAGACCGTTCAATCTCGCCTCCCAACTCAGTCAAGGCGTTTGCCCAGGCTCGTCGCCGAGAGCGTGACATGTCGTTCTCCGAGCCCAACAAGCCTGACATAGAGGACGCTGCCAGCCGGGCCATGTCTATCTCTAGCAAGCGCAGCCACCGAAGCAAGCCTCATACTGTCGTCGATAATGATGCTGCCAGCTTTTCAACCAACAAGACCGCCGAGGAAGATGTTTGCTTCCCGGTTAAGGAGAGCTACCACAAGGACCACTTGTACATTGATTTCGACTATCTTGAGAACTTCGTCAACGAGCAGGCTGCGGAACGTGCGGCGGAGCGAGCGGCGGAGCGCAATGCTGCTGCCGCCGCCGCCGCTGCCAAGAAAAGTTTTGAGGACATGCGGGCTCAGCAGAACGAATCGCGTCTGCAACGAATGGTGACTGTTGATGGCGACATCCTGGAGCCTGTCTCGGACGATTCCATGACTCGTGAAAAGACAAACCAGACTGTCGGGTCCCATAATGAGGACGTGGTCGCTGAAAAGCAGCCCGCCCCTGTTGATCCCAACCGGTTCAGTTTCTTCTCTTCGGCATGGGAATCAACCATCCACGCTGCGGATTTCGGCGATCTTGTGCTTCCAGGTGAAGATATCCGTGGGCTTTTCGAGCTGCCCGATGAAGAAGAAGATGGTGTTTGGTGGCTGAACGTTAACGCGGCCACTAAGGAAGAAGTGCAGAGCATTTGCAAGTCTTTCGGTATTCATCCTCTCACAATTGAGGATATTATTACTCAGGAAGCTCGCGAGAAGATTGAGCTCTTCCCGTCATACTACTTTGCCTGTTTCCGATCCTTCGCTGTTGTCGAAGAAGATGACGGCATCGAGTACGAGCCCTTCAACACATATGTCATTGTATTCAGGGAGGGCACTCTCAGCTTCAGTTTTGAGCCCAACTCTCACGCAGCTCAAGTTCGCAAGCGAATCACTGCTTTGAAAGATTACGTCTCTCTTAGCAGTGACTGGATCTGCTATGCGTTAATGTAAGTGTTGACTCATAAACATGTATATCGGCCATTCTAACTGTCTGCAGTGACGATATTGTCGATTCCTTTGGCCCTGTCATTCGCCAACTCGAACTTGAAGCGGACGCCATCGAGGATGAAGTGTTCGTGATGCGTGAAGATGACTCCAATTCCTTCCTCCGCCGCATTGGTCGAATCCGCAGGAACTGTCTGGCTCTTTATCGCCTTCTCGGTGGTAAGGCAGACGTTCTCCGCGGTTTCACCAAGCGATGCAACGAGAACTACAAGGTCACCCCACGCATGGACATCGGCATGTACTTGGGTGACATCCAAGATCACGTCGTGACGATGGCGACCAACCTGGGTCACTTCGAAAAGATCCTGTCTCGAGCGCACAGCAACTACCTCGCGACAGTATCCATTAAGAGTATCGAGCAGGGAACGCACACCAACGAAGTGCTTAGCAAGATCACCATGTTGGCCTCGGTCCTTGTTCCCCTCAACTTGGTCAGCGGTGTGTTCGGAATGAACGTGCCAGTTCCATTTGCAACTGTTGCCGCAACCAACCTAGCACCTTTCTTTAGCATCATTGGATTCATGATCTTCTTGTGTTGCTTGTTTATGGCATTGGCACGCTGGAAGCGTTACATCTAGTGTCCAGTGCTGCGTATTGGTTGGAACTGTTTCTGCATTGTTTGTCAGTCTCTACCTGTTATTTTCTCATCTCATAGATTCGGCGGAAATGAGCATTGTACCAAGTCATGTATAGAGGTAGAACAGGCGTATAGTGGCATATAACGGCGGTGGTACTATTATCTCTCTTTTAGCAGTATACTTGGCAATTAGATCATGTCCATAGAGGCTTTTGGCGTTTGCGTGTCTTGAGGCGTGGTAATTTCTACGTTGATGCATCTAGGAAGACTTTAATCAAGGTATACAGAACAAATCACTTAAAAACATTATTGCATATAAATCTCTTGATGTTAATGAGTGAATCTAATACCTCTATTTGAGTTGAACTTGTGAAAGGCTGAGAGGTGGGGCTGTACAGCCGACCAGAGACGACCGATTATTGGCCAACTGCTGAACAATTGAGCATCATCAAAAATCTTGACTCGAGAGAGCATCTACAATTCAATCACCAGCAAAACCGATCTTATCCAAGTACCAGCAACCCATCCGCAACCGCCAATATGAGTGCTCAACAACTAAACATCGACAACGCCGACCTTGAGAAGCTCAACGACAAGGACCGCACCGAGCTTCGTCAGTTTCTCGCCAACGAGCAGCAGCGTTCTCAGATCCAAGCCCGTACGTCGACCGCCTTGATCCATATATAACAAGAGGACACAAAAGCTAACCAGTGGTCTTTTTTACTTTAGAAACTCACAGCTTAACACAGATGTGCTGGGCCAAGTGCGTTCCCGGAACCATCAAGAACTCCAAGCTCGACAAGCCCGAGGAGACATGTTTGGCCAACTGCGTCGAGCGATTTCTTGACGTCAACTACCTCACGATGAAGCACCTCAACGGCATGCGCAACTAAGCGAACAGTTTCGACAAGTAGTTTTGGGGGTTATCACAGATCATGTATGATGAAATTGGTGTATAATTAGACGGGACTTGGGTTGGTTGGTAAATTTTAGACCATATTCAGGGCTAGTTCAACTTTTCTGGTTGCAGAGTTTGACGATTGTGATGTGTACAATATAAAAGAATAAAGATGTGTCGACTCCTCGGTACCAAGTTTTCCTGCCATTGCTACTATGATATTAAGTGTCCGAATATCTCGACATAATTGAAAACATGGTTCGAATAGACCCAAGGTCATCCTATCATGGCAAAGATGAAAGAATCTTAATACAACAGCATCACAATTGTTCATTCACATAGGCAAGACGTCACTAGAATAAATAGCATATGGTACCCGACAGATAGGAACAGACAATGTGCTGGGCGGTTTTAAATTCATGATCATTTGCACTCTAAACGAGAAGCACTTTTTACGCCTTTTCCCATGTCCCTGTCTTGCATTTTCAGCAGACAATAAACCAGCCCAATGACACGCCAGAAATCCACAAGCCAAGTGATGTTTTTAAACGAGAGAGAGCTTGTTGGCAGCAATGTCGAGAGCATCGACATCGGGGGTAAGGCGGGCGTAGGCCTTCTTGCTACCGTCAGGTCGGATCAGGGTGTTGATCTTGAGGCAGTCAATATCGTAAAGCTTCTTGAGGGCAAGCTTGATTTGAGCTGGTCGTATATGTTAGCTTGCGTGTGCGAAATGATTACTGAGCATCATTTGCTTACCCTTGTTGGCCTTGATATCGACGATGAAGACGAGGGTGTTGTTCTCCTCCATCTTCTTCATGGCGCTCTCGGTGTTGAGAGGGTGGATGACAACCTTGTGCTCATCGAGGCGAGGCTGGTGGGGGACAGATCGACGAGGGTACTTGGGAGCACGGCTGGTGATCAGGGTCTTGGGGCGGTGGAAGGAGGTGCTGTAGCGAGCCTTGACCTTCTTGTGGGAGTTTGTCTACGGATGTTGTTAGTGAATGCCATGGCAATGAGATTGAGAGTGGTAAAAACTTACGCCCTTAAGAGCGGCCTTGGCAGCCTGAGCGGCCTTGGCAGCCTGAGCGGCCTTGTTGCCTCCTGTAGTCAAAAAAGCATCAGCAATCGCCCTTGTACAGAACTCGCAAAATCTGCTGCTGCATGATGCTGTAGGGGTAAAGCTCCAAGAGTGAAAAAGTTGAGGAGGGTATAATGATGATAACGGCGGCGCGGGTCGGAATTTCTCGATTGTAGCGAAGCAAGATGGTATCGTCACCCGATGCGATCAAAGCAAATGAAGTTTTGAAGCAGGCGAGTTGTAACGATAGTGAAGGCATTGATTTATCGAAGCAAGATTATGGTCGAATCGAGCCGAGTCGTTGATGCCGTCGTTGTTTTCTTGATCGAATTTCGCTTTTGAGAATATTCCCACCCGTGTACCATTTCTTCATTTTCCCAACTCTTCCTTTTCTCCCTCTTTGCGTGTTCAGATCATGTCGTACCTTTCTTTCCCTTGGTATCCTTGGCGGCCATTGTGTCGGTTGTCGTGGGCACAAAGTTGTCGGTGGTGCTGGTTGTCGTCGAAGTGTTCAAAGAAAAGATCAAGAAGGAAAAAAAAAAGAGTTTCGAGTTTTTGAAATCCTGTGTTATTAGGGCTAACTTGATAGTGGGCCCTGCGGGGAGTGGTGGCCACGTCTGATTGGTGGGTTACTCTGAGAGTAGGAAATGTGAGGTTGAACGGCAACAACAGTAGAGCATATGCCTTTCGTTTATTACAATTAATTGACAATATTAATGACTGAAATGTCTACAGGAGGTCTTTAGTATATCTTTGTCCTGGGTTTTGGGCAACGTTTTGTGTTGGGCCCCAAGCGGCAAGTCTGGATACAACACCCTATCTTTTACCGAGACTAACATGAAATTTCAGATTATTTCGCTTCAAAGGGTTCAAGCATCAATACGCAACACCCTCAGCCCAGCATCAGAATGGTTTCAAAGAAGCAAACAAGGCTAAAGAGCCTGTCAAGTAGTCGTCCACCGACAGTGAAACCTTCACGGTCTATGTCCAGGAAAGCCAGCAGAACTCTCATCAACACACATCACCAACTGGAGAAGCAACGACGACAAGCTGCAGCCAAGGGCGATGTGTCTACTGAGACTCGTATTGCCTCTGAGATTTCCAAGCTAGGCGGGCTTGATCACTACCAAAAGGCTAGTCTTCAAGGACAAAGCCTCGATAGAGGAGGTGACACGTCAAGGGTGCTCCTGGAATGGCTCCCTATGGCAGATCTCAAGAAACGCGCTCAGCCGTTGCATATGCTCGAGGTTGGATCCTTGAGTACTCGCAATGCATGCTCTACAAGTGGTGTATTTGCCATGAAACATATCGATCTAAACAGCCAGGAGCCAGTAATCACTAAGCAGGATTTCATGGAGCGACCCTTACCCAAGCATGATTCCGAGGTCTTTGATATCATCTCACTGAGTCTAGTGCTCAACTTTGTCCCCGAAGCCGAGGGACGTGGCCAGATGCTTCTTCGAACGCTGTCGTTCCTTCGGCCTGCATCTGATCCTCCAACCGGCTCAGATGAGCTGTTCCCTTGCCTTTTTGTGGTTCTTCCTCGCAGCTGCGTGGACAACTCACGATATTTCACAGAGACTCGACTCGACGAACTAATGACAATCCTTGGCTACGTGTGTACCAAAACCAAGATGACGCAGAAACTGGCATATTCTCTATGGAAGAGGACTGGAACTACCCCTGATAAGCGACCAGACTTTACCAAGAAGGAAGTTAACCCAGGACGGACACGGAACAACTTTGTCATGACACTCAAGGCCTCAACGAGTCATTCGAAATGAAGTACTGAGGGGAAACGCGACAACGCGTGGGGCCTCAAGGAGCTGCATATGCGCAACTATCCAACCAACCATTAGCACATCCAAACATACGACGTTTTACATACACCTTTGTCGAGCACACGATAGTGAGCTGGCATTACGAGTGTGTGGTGTTGATAACGAATACACTATTGGCACGGTCTTGGCGAATACACACTGTACTGTGCAGCAATAGATCGACTATCTGCAGCTCCCAACGTCGCACGACTGATAAGGGGGCGGGTAGTACTCATGCAGTTTGTGGACACCAGATCACCAGTGGACAAGATCAGCTGGCCGTTTTGGTCTCGGATTTGAGGAACTAGAAATCCCTAGCGAGCTACTACTCTTGCTTTCTCCGCACGAAACCGCCACGCTATTCGACGACTATCACTTCCCCACCCTCCGAAGGACCTTTGCATGCAGCCGTCTATCATACTCCCAATGAAGCAGCTTCTGAATGCTTGAACTCGGTAATTGCGACTTTGGATAGAGGTTCATTTGGCGGCAAGGGCGCGTTTCCAGGACGAACAACGGGCAGACTACGCATACCCGCTCCAACAGCAGCCTTGACTTCGTCGATGTTATCGCTTAGGAAGAGCCATCTATCAAGGTCCTTGTGCTCCGGGTGATGAGAGATGATCTTGCTGTAGCTGTCGACCTCGGTCTTGGGCCCCGCATTGGTGGTGTCGAAATAATCGGCGATGAGAGGTGTCATATCTGACTTCTCAGAATTCGTGTGCGAAAAGAGCAGCTTCTGCGCAGGGACCGAGCCGGAGGAGTAGATGATGATCTTCTTTCCACTCTTAATGGCTTCGTTGAAGAAAGTCTCGACATCCGAGAAGAGGGGAGCGACGATATGACCAGACTCGTAACCCTGCAGCCAGAGGTATCCCTGGAGCGACTTGAGGTACGCTATCTTGACATCGCGCTTCACGAGATCGCGGACGTGAGCTTCATAGTCAGAAGGCGAGTTGCGGTACTCCTCGGGGAAAGCATCACGGTACTTTGCAAACTCTGGGCTGTCCCACTCTTGTTCCAAGACTTTGGGAAGTGCTTCGAGTGCATACGGGAACTGGGTACGGCGAACAGACCTTGGTCAGCAGGCTGCACTGTTGTTGACGTTGGGCACACTATCGCGAATCGGGGCAAAGTCGGTGAAGGGATCAAAGAGGCTGGGGTTGAGATGCTGGGTTCCAAAGAAAAAATTCAGATGCACACGCCCAAAGACATGAGCAACTTGGCATGACCTGGTTCGGCAGCTTGGACGCCGAGAAGTGGATGTCCAAGGCCGGTGTCTAGACCGAAGAGGTTCGGGATGAGAGGCTGGGATGAAATTTGATGGGATCCATACGGAGCTCCGGGCCCCGGAGCGGCAGAGAGGGGCCGACGGAGGTGGTATGTGGAAGAGAACGGAAGATGGGAGACGGAAAACGGGACGGTTGCCAGGTGAGACGGGACATGCAGGAAGAAAATTGCACAACTCACTAGGACATCCTTGACAAAGGAGATGGGACAAACGGTTCCTTCTGTAATATTTGTTATTATGACTATTCTGTATGTGTAGATACCCAGCAAAATAACAAATACAAACAAACATATAGCATATCAAGGCAACAGCACAACCCAAAACAGTCCTTGCAAAATAAACCACGCAGTCACCTAAAGAAACAGTGGGACTATTTTAATCTTACCGATATCAAACACCAGGACATCAAAGTCGTTGAGGTTGAGCGTCATCGTGAATTATGAGTTGTTTTTCGACAGGAAGCGGTCAAGCCTGATATCGACACGTCTTGTGAGAAGTTCCTTGAAAGGGAGAGATGAAACAAGTGAGCTGGACAAGATCCCAAATCCGATCTGATATCCCTGCCACGATCTTTGAAGGGTAACGGTGTCGAGGGAGAGGAATGGAAGAAAAAAAGTTTTCGACAATCGGAATCGGCGGTGGCCAGCTGAAGGTCCTGTTCTTCCCTGTTCCTGGATTCTAAAGAGCGGGCCGCTACCTAGCTTGGCGCCTTTCCCAGTGAGATATGCTTTTCCCTTTGCCTTGGAGGTTCGAGATCCTTGAGGTTTGATGGTATCCAGCCCCCGTTTTCTAAGCTTATGCAGCAAGCAACTTGGGTCGAGCATATGTTGTAACAGCAGATCGAATCTAAACGGCTTTGGGAACGGGGATTTTTTTCAAGATGGAGGGTTGGTGGTCCATGTGAACTGTAGCGGAAAGGCGGTCAAGATGTAAACTGACCAATGGTGTATGAGTCTTCTTTTTCGACTGCAGGGTAAGATGTATAGCAAAGGTAGAATTCAATAGAAGGACCTGGCTCTCTCTACGCAAGACAGGGGTCTACGGTCAGATCCGAGATGGTTTGAATCTTTCTGAATGGTGGATCTCTAATTAGAAACCTGTTGGAAGTGACAGGTGGCAGTTTTGGGAGGTTGACTTGACAGTCACGAGCTGTATGAGCTGGAGGACAAGTCATCTAGATCAGTTCACATTCAGGGAATAGTAGAGTATGGGATGACACAGGTTACAGTAGCTTTGCTGTAGCTCCGAGGCAAAGCAGTACCCAATTCCCCTGCTGTTCCCGAGCTGAGAAGTGGCCAGTTCATGCAGCTTCCAGAAACGTAGGCAGCGCCAAAGTGCACCCCTGACAACAGCTGCACACTACCCAAAGACAGCAGAGGAAAAGACAACAGTTGTTGTGTTCCATAGGACCCTTTCATCGAACTAGGTGGAGTCCTTTCCTGAGCTTGGCCTCGTGGTAGATGGAGACAGACATGCACGTACTGCACATATTGCATGTACTTGTCATTAGGCGGCCCCTCCTGCCGCTGCACATGTTACTTTGTCGCCCAGTCATTATGAGATGAAAGAAGGGTCCTTACCTGGTCCGTCCCATCACCTGTTTTTTTTTAGGTGATGGGTCACAAATTTAGCTTCATCCCATGACTTGAAGCTACCCTGGACAAGGTTTCTTTTCTGCAACTGTCAATCGATGAATCTGTAAATCAGGCCATGACTGAGATCTTTGTTTGTCTTTTCGCTCCTCGATACTTCCCAAGGGATGAGATCTACGCATGAATCATGATGTGTTCGATACGTTTTATGTCGCAATATTAGTATCAACGCGGCACAGTATAAAAAGATGTGGTGTAAGAGAAAGTAAATATTATGTTTCTGATAGAGTGACGAATCAGCGCTGAAAGCGACGTGATCTGAGACAATCCAACCGAGTCCGGTGCAAATACAGTGTACCCAATAATAAAGAGTCATGTACAGTACAATTCTAGCGTTGACTAATTCAACGTGCAGTTGTGCAAATTCAATATCATCATCGTGTCTTGTTTCAACGCAATCTCTCGTATTGTCTCCGTATCTCGCTCAGGACTGTAAATTGAGTCACAGCTATTGCCACAGTCAAGGTCACAGTCGCAATGGAAAACTCCTTGAATGCGGATGTCAATGTTTTAGTCAGTCTCCATAATTGTCCGTAACAACTTCTCCATAATAAAGGCAGCAGACTGTAAATATATCACGACTCACGCGGCCGCCGAGGATGGACCCGCCCCGACTGTCGGGGGACGGACGGACGGTACTTGTCGGCATGACACGGAGTTTCAAAGTCGGAGGTAATATCGTGAAATTGTAGCGAGGTGAGTAATCTTGCAGGAATTCCATACCGAGATTCGTAATCCTACATTCTTGCCAGCTATGTACCAATGTCCCCGCTCAAATGGATCCGAGATGCCGTCATTTCACATTTCAAGATTGTTCTTTGTTGTCTTTTTACCCGAAAGGGTTTGTACAGTATCAACAAACAGGACAGATCATCAAAGACAACCCCTCAGGGTACGGATACTGTAGGCAATCAATTACTGTAGTCGTTGCAAACGCGCACAGATCACGGCTTGCGTGCTATACCTGTGAAGAGATGCACAGACTTGTGCATGGCTCGGCGACACGGACCCTTGAAACTCCATCCAGTCATGTTTGATGGCTGCCGACTGGTTCGTTACACCCATGACAAACCAGCCTTGAGCACTGTACTTTTAGTTAGCACAGGTGGCATAACACAGGTAGGTAACATTAGCATAGCCTGGTCTGGCTTTGAATCCGAGTCTGACGCACGCCCCTTTTCTATTTACGGTTTCCAGTACCAACACAGTAAGATCTCCTTGGGCAATCTTGTCCCAAGCCTTGAATTCTGGTTGGAAGCTTCTGGCGCTTATTAGAAAGTAAACACACTGTACCGTATCGCACAAGTAAACAGTTGGCTACTTCAGCCGCCTGCCTTTGAATGTGCATTACAGTGCAGTACGGTAATATGTTTATCTGGTTCCTGAGACAAAAGGGTCCTCGTAACGCTGGGGCATACCCACTGGAATGCATGATCCAGGAGTGCATGACCAGTGACCACGCCAGACTAATTCGCTGATAACCTTGATAACAGTTAACAGTTACAAGGGTGAAGAGCGTCAAAGGTGTTATGAGGGTGATCGACGACGAATGACGGCAAAAAGCTGGAGACCTTGGTTTGATACTGTAGATAGCCATTGATAACAAGGATCCTTCACAATCGAAGGAACAATTGGAATTGGACAGGCTTCAAGTCCAGGAACAAGGCCAAGAGAAACGTGGCAGAAGATCCAATCACTGGATGTGGATAATACCGTCGAGTCTAATTGCGTAGCGGTACCTATCGAGCATCGCCCCAATTCCCTCACTGTAATGTTGGCTGAGAACCGTCTCTGTACTCGAGACTTGTGGCGTCAACTAGCTGTCAAGAAACTCGAGATGTGATGGGCGGATCAAACTGTAAACCGAGATGGCGACGAGTGAAATCTCGAGAAGGACCCTGAATTCGCATTCGGAATAGCGAGATAGGCTCACTTTTGGTCCACGAGACAGATTTAGAAAGACATCAGAAGCTGGATTTCCCAGTTTAATTCTGTTGGGAAAAGAGGACCCTCTCGTCTGGTCTGTTTCGTCTTGATTCTGCCTCTGTGCTGCCTTTCTGATGCTGCCGAGCCAAGCCAGTAAAACCTGGGGACGGCAGCCATGCGGCCACTGGAGCCACGCGCACTATACGCACTATGTGCAATGCTACGCTAGGTTTCTGCAGCCAGTGAACAAGTCATCCATTCATGCCTCGAGTCCCTACACCATCTTGGTCACGCCCAGCGCGGTAGCTTGGCTGGTTGTCTGTTGGGATCTTCATCAAGCAGTACTCACAAGGCATGTCCTTGCAGTACCAGCCATCCAGCTGCGATATACCTCACAAAATGGTATCGGGCGGTGAAGCCGCTATCAGCACTGCGCCCACAAAGGCCCAGAAGCGCAAACCCCATTCTCAGGATGCGTATCTAAGTCTGTCTCGTCTCTTGATGGTATTGATGAATGTCAACATGAGCGTACTGTACAGTGTAGGGGCGCACACTGTATGATCACGCTGACCAACATGTCATTTCCCGCCGACCATCGCAAAAGAAGTAGCCTGTCCTCAGGTAACTCCCGTAGCTAAGAAAACGAGTCGAGTCAAAGCAGTCGGCAGCGGGACGCCGGCAGAAACTACTGGAATCACCACCAAGATTCGGCGCTGAGGCCCCGTAGTCGTCCGTATGACTGATGCTCAACAACTGAAGCCCGGCACCGGCCCCTTGATGACTCCCCGATGGAAGTGAATGCTCTCCACTCTCAGTGCGCGTGAGGTCTTGTTGACACTGAGCTAGAGAGCGCAATATCCCTGATAGCACAGTGCTTGGGCCAGGTTTGATCCTTGGGCAAAGTCGTCATGCCAGTAGCGATTCCGTCATGTCGGGAGGTTGTATTGGACGGATAACTTTGATACTTGGAATAACGTTTCCGTTTATGCCAATTGTGCAAGCATTGTGCAATTATACTGTAGCATTCCACTGTATGTAGAGTAGAGCATACAGTGTTTTGATAACGCGTATTCATTAATTTTTCCGTCCGTGTCGTCATGTTTTGATTGTCTTGTCTGTCTGGTGTCGCAATTCTTCCTGACTCTGAGACGACCAGGTATCAGCATCACCAATCCCGGGCCATCAATGTTTCTGATCGTTGCAGCTGTTTGATTGACTTTCTTCATGCCGCCATTCCCTCCCTGGCCCGTCGTGGCATCGTCCCATGGTAGCGCCATTCCTCCAGGGAGAAACAGGAGCGTTAGGTGGCCGAGACAGTGTGTGTGGTCGCGCACTGTACCTGCCTCTTGCCAAGGTTGTCGTAGTGCTGTGCGCATGTGCATTACTTGGCTTGCCTCCCCTGTCGTGTTGTTCCCTTCGTGCCTGCCTCTTGCTACCCCGGCTCGTCCGGTACAAACAACAACGCAGCAGTTAAGGTACGACAGCATGTCCCATCGTTTTCTTAGTCCCTGGGGAAGGGTGGGGACTGCAACAACGGAAGGCAACCTCATCTCAGGGCACTCCCCCCGTTCGTTCTAGACCCTGCTCTCACTCGCTGTCGCACCTGCCTTGGTCTCGCCTGGGTGTGCCAAACAAGATGAACACTCACTCTTCTCACTAATCCAACCTATCCCATGGCCATCCATCCCTCTCCACTTGGTTCCATCACCGCCTTTCCCTCTAAGCTCACTCTCATTCTCTCTTCTCTTGTCTTCTTTCCCCTGCTTTCTTATCATCGTCTCTCCACCCTCTCTTTCCCTTCATTTGTACGCTTTCCGCATCTTCAAAGGCCTTCTTCTTTCTCGAGCTTGCCACTCTTCCTTCACTATTCTCGTCTCTATCTCTTCTGTCTACTCATATCTAATCCAATCCCATCTCAACTCATCCCACCCTTTCTTCGTTCTCAACACCGAACGATTCCGCCTCGCCACCTCATCCGAACCAAGCAAGCAAACGCTTATCGCTGTGATCCAACGACAACCAACCAAACAGTCAAACAACATCGATCACATTGCTTGAGCTATACAGCCATCCACGAGAAGAATAAGAAGAAGCGTCTTTGACTTTTGTTGTTTGCCGCTGCATTTGTCCTTGTTCGCCTAGATCTCCTATTACATCGCTCCGTTATCGCATACATCGGTTACGAGCCTCGGCCATTAACAAAAGCGCTTATTACAGTCGGACACATCGCGTAGAACATTCGTCTTGTACTGCTTTGAGTCTAGGGGTTTTCCTCATTGACTTGCGATTACTCTCCGGTCCTCAACTCTGCAGCCCGGCCTATCTGGCCCGTGTGACTCAACACTCCGGCCGAGCGTTAGGAACTCCGTCCCGGGCGAGCTCCGCTCCCCTATCCCCCGGTGCCAGTTTCAACTGGTCCGACACGTCGACTCATCGGCATCGTCGAATCCGGACACTCTACTCATACGCTCTCACTTGGTCTTGACCAACTCTCTGCTCGACTTCGTCCCAAGTCGGCTCACTGCAACTCACTGTTAAAGCCACATTCTTTTCATTCTTTTCCAAGTTACAAAAAAAACGTACACATGTTATTATAACGAATTTCTTTTTTCTTGTCCTTCACATCTTCTTCGACCACCTACCTAGGTCGCAACTCATCATCACGACCATTCGATAATCATTTCTTTTGTCTGTCAACCTATCGAATACCCAATGAGCCTCTGAATACCAACGAACAACATCATCATCAACAACAACAACAACAACAACAACAAACAATCGACCTATTCACTCTGCTTTATCATCACGACACTGTACATTGCTCATATACTGCGAAGCATTCATATTTCATTGCATTAGCTTGAGCGTTTTCAACAGCTTCAATATTCCACTCCGGCCTTCCTGTTTTACCGGTTATTGACAAATTTCAAAAAATCGTTTGTTCGACAACTGCCCTTTTGTTTATTTTTATTCTTTTTTTGAGTACTATTTATTCCCCCTTTTTTTCTTCTTCACAATGGAGTGCCTCAAGGAAAAGTTCGTCGGCGGTGCCATTCTCAACGGACGTTATCAGACAATTTCCCCTCTCAACCATGGATCTTTTGGTATGGTCTTCAAGGCGCAGGATCTCAGGACAAACGAGCCTGTCGCCATCAAGTGCCTTACCAAGAAGAGCGCATGCCCCGATAGTAATTGGGAATTCGCTGTCGACGAGAAGTCAGAAGAGGAGGCCCTCCACAGCCGCCTCGGAGCTCACGAGAACATCGTTAACCTGATTGACTCTTTCGAGACCGATTCTCACATCTACCTCGTCCTCGAGTTTTGTGGTCAGGGCGATCTCTACGAAGCCATCCGAAAGGGTCATGGTCCTCTTGAGACTGAGCATGTTCGCCAATTCATGCTTGAGCTTATCGATGCCGTCGATTTCATGCACTCTAAGGGGGTCTACCATCGTGATATCAAGCCCGAGAACATTTTCCTTACTCATGATGGTGCTATGAAGCTTGGTGATTTTGGTCTGGCAACTAAAGAGAAGTGGTCGTACGAGATGACCGTTGGCAGTGACCGTTACATGGCCCCTGAACAATTCGATTCGGCCGGTGCCGGTTACTCGCCTGCTGAGGCGGACGTTTGGGCCATTGGAATCTGCCTGCTCAACATCCTCTTCTCTCGCAACCCTTTCACCACCCCCACCGAGGCCGACCCCATTTTCCTTGACTTCTCTCGCGACAAGCAGTCACTTTTCGACGTCTTCCCTTCCATGTCTCAAGACACGTATGAGGTCCTCGTGCAGTGCATGAACCTCGACCCAAGACGGCGATCGCTGGAAGGCGCTCGTGAGGCTCTGCTTCGAGTTGTCACTTTCACCACCGACGACGAGGATGATGATGAGTACTGCGGCGCCGAGTCTCCCAATGTGGCCACTGCCAACCGTGAGCCTCTCCGCACCCCATCGATCCAGTCCCCTGCCGTCGACACTGGTGCTTTCCCCTGGGCCAAGGCTCTCCATGGTACTACTCATCTCGGCCGACAGCTTAGCGTCATTCCCGACGACGAGAGTTACACTGAGGAGCTCTTCCCCAAGTCTGAGGCGACCACCACCGACTGGTGCTCTGCCAACATGCAGACTCCCATGTCGTCTCTTTACGACTCTCACTTGGGTGCTTCCATGAAGTCACTTGCCATCAAGCCCACCGCTCGATTCAACCGGGCCCAGGCTACTGCTGGCTCCCTTCCCATCAACATGGCCAAGCCCATGCCTGCTATGTCCATGGTGTTTGGTCGACGACAAGAAGCTGTGTCTAAGAGCTGGAGTGATATGTGGGACGAGGATGAGGAAGAGGAGGAAATGGAACAACAGCGACAGATGCTACAGGAGCTCAACGCCAGGACCTGGAGCCAGGAGAGCAAGGAGGAGAAGAAGGAAGTCGAGAAGATCGACATTGTCGAGCCTGAGCCTCAACCGGCTTCGCATGCTCACGATATCAAGGGTGACGTTGATGACGATTTGGTTGCTGATGGCTTCTTCTTCCAAGAAGCCCCAGTACCTAAAACTCAACACATCACTATTACCCCTCACTACTCCCATTCTCCCTCGTCTAAGGAGCGAAGCTCCAAGGACAAATGGGCAGCACTGGGTGAGCGACGTCGAGCTCAAGCTGCTACTTTTGATTCTATTAAGTCGGTGGAAATTTCTAAGCCCCGACGACACAATTTTGGTTTTGGATACAACAAATCTTACGAAGCGGGCGTTTGGGATCATTCTAATTATCATAACAAATTTGGGGCCGCTAAAGAACGGTCTAGTATTAAGGAGTGCCCTTGGAACAAGGGAAGAGATTGGAACTGGCGTCGGGATAGACGCACCGATCTCGGGGACGTTGAGTGGGTTGGAGGTTGGTAAACGGGATTGAGTCTCTACAACTTTCAAATGTAGTTTGGCCGTCTTGAGTCCCTGGGGCGATACTCGAAGATATTTCGTGCGTTGCTTGGATTATGACGAGAGCCTTACTCGCTTTCTGTGTATAGGATATTTTAGAAACAATTCAAATACCAGAAGTACCTACTCAAACTTATTTTCAAATACTGCTCTTGTGACTTTGCTGTTTTTAATCTGGCCATGAGGTTACACACTTATACCTAATATAATAATGTATATTGCTCTGTAGTTGTGTGATAATAATTGAAAAGAATGCGATATAGCTGTTGGACTTTTAACCTTGTTTTATACGATGGGAGTTGCTTAATCTGACCCTTATGTTTTATGACCTACGCCTTAGAGCCCTCGACAGTAGTATCCAGCTATACAGACCGATATTAGCAAGCTGAGTTTTAAGAAAAATAAGAATAGGGCAAGCTGAAATAAAGAAGTAGATATAGAAGAATAACTAAAAAAAAAACTAAAAAATATAGTAAGGTAAACTCTAGCTATATATTTCTACTCTATATTATATTATAAATATTATAAAATTAATAGTTATATATACTTATATAGTAAAAATAGAGATTACTAAGAACCTTAGAATAAGAGGTTAAAGTAGTAGATAAGTAAGAAAAGTAAGAAAGGCAGGGGAGGGGAGGAGAAGGAGGAGGAAGAGGAGAAGGAGGAGGAGGAGAAGGAGAAAGAAGAATAAACCAAATAGCCAGGCAGAAGGTAGATTCTACGATAAATAACGCGATTTAGCCTAGAGTACCAAAGAAAATTTATAATACTAATGCTAGAGTTTATAGAGAAGTGCCTGTGAATCATTCTACGGTCGGAGGAAAATAAACAAGAGGCTGTGCTTGTGATTCACGGGCACACTGATACTGGCACTTCCTACCTACTGACACGACAGCATTCATGCCTGCATCTTATTATCCTCATCTCCTCCAAAATCTACTCTACTGCAAACTTCACTTCTCTGCCTCATTCATCTCTACCATCCGCCACAATGATAACCATGACGCCGGCCAGATACAAGAAGTTCCCATCACTGACCAACCCAGTGCTATCCAGAACACCTGAAAACCAGCAAATCATAAAAAACCTCAAAGAGATATACGACAACCACTCCAAGGATTGGGATGAGAGAACCAGATGCACCATTATCGATTATATTCTTAATCGTGACACCGAAGTCACAGAGCGCATCGCCCGCTGCCCCCACAGACACAAGCTCCTGCAGCGAAACATGACATTCCCCATTTGGATCGTGCTTAGAGCGACTTATGGCCTCAAAAGTCTTGCCAGACTTCAGTACCGACTTATTGAGAAGTATCCTGGGGTTGATCCTGCATCTTTCGTTAGCCCTGCCCTGGAGAAGAAGACCAAAACCGGTTCTCGAGACAACGGAGACGAAGAAGAAGACAATGTAAGTCTATCACGCGACTATTGATACCCATTCTAACATCGCTAGGCTCTTCCTCGTCCTGCTCCGCCGCTGCCTCCTCGCGCTCCGAGTATCTTTGGGCCAGTAGACGTTTCCAAGTTCACCTATCGTCATGAGCAAGACGATTCACAAAAGCGAAAGAGACTTGACGACGCCATTTTCCAACCATGGAAAAGCCCCAAAATAACAGTCAAACGCGAGCCCGATACTGCAAACGTCTCGACCGCTCTTTGCCCGCCAGCCTTTCCTCAAGTCTACCTCCTACCCACGATAGAGAGTCGCAACATGGCTTCTCCTGTTGACAACGCGCCCCTGCCTTCGATCGAAAGTCCCTATGGGTCTTTGGACTCTGAACATGAAAATTCGCTGTCTCAGCAAGATAAAGAGAATTGCATCCCTCCACTTCGACCATCTTTCCAAAGTCCCGCACAAGCCTCTCGGCCTGTTCAGTCTATCGAGTCAGGGAACACTGGCCCAAGCCCATCCCTTTCCTCTTCTCAAATCCCCTCTCTCCTTGAGCAGTGCCGCGAGTTTGACGTTAAAATCCGTAGACTACAAACGGACATCGACAAGATGAGAAAGGAGCGACAAGAAGAGCGCCAAAGCTTTGTCGAGACAATTACATCCATTCGAGACGAAATTCGAGCTGATATGGGCTGCGGTCGAGAGTCGACCATCTTGACCAAAACTGCAAAAGTCAACACCGCAATGACCGAATACAACAACGCCGTCGGGACTTTGCGTGCATCACTCAGCAACCTAGCAACCGAGCTCGGCAAGAAACCCGAGCAAGACAAGCCATCGCTTGACTTGAAGAAAACCGTCGATGATTTGAACAAGTCTATGGGGACTGTAGGGACCATCTTTGAGGCACGACAGCACGAGTTCCGGAGCCAGGTTAAGGCCTTGGACGAAACAACGGACGGATCCTAGAGGTTTAGGGCTTCTACGTAATTTGAATGAGAAAATCATAAGTGATAACAAGGGGCGGGTCGGTCATTGGGAACGTTTGCATCGTCTGGATCGACGCTCTTGCAAAGAGCGTTCAGGTTTGCCTTGCAAATGCCATTGATATCGAAACTTAAGTGTATAGAACTCTTATAAAAGCCTAAGGTAGATATCATCTGAGGTTACTTATATGTCCTTTGCAATTTTACCCACTAGAAGCGCCTCTATCTATTACTCTGGAATGCAAGTTTCGCTTTTTGAACTCTTCTAGAGTAATCGAGCTTCTCCCCCGTATCTCCAGTCTAAGCTTAGAGCACATATCTTCGTGGCATACTGTGCAACTTCTAGTTACCTTCAAGTCTAGTCATCGATAAGATTGCGGGAGATACGTCGAAGACAGTGTAAGCCTGTAACGTTGTGAGTCCGACCTATTTAAAGTACACCTGTATTAAGCCAAACTTGTCGTGAGCGTTAGACGGCCTTGTATGACAAAGTGTATATGCAACCTTTGATAGAAACATTGCTCAACCTGCACAGTGGCTGAGTCCTTCAATACGAACACCGGAATACTCCTTTCTTATATATCCAGCGTCCCTTCTTTTTACACAACGCCCTACTCCACGAATCTTCTCCACGAACCCCAACTCAAAACTCAAAGAATCTAAGACTGAATCACGGCAACCTTCTTCTAGCGCTCGGACAAGTCCGTTGAAGATCTGGGTAACGGCCCCGTAACACGATGTCATTCTAAACCTCTATACTCGCTCAGGAGGTAAATGTGTTGACCAAGAATAGACATACTTTTCCAAGTTCTTATGCATGGAATAATTTAGTGGATACCGTATTTGGAGTATGTATGACAGACATGACGTTGAAGTCAAGGGAAAAAAAGAGAACAAAAAAAAGAAGATGTTACCCACTTGCCTTGTATGGAAGGGATTTGTTGCTCTGTGCATTATGACCGGAGGTAACTGGCCGGGATGTCTGTCTCGTCTTGGCTTTCTTCTTCAGTTGCTCTCATTCTCCAAATTCTTCACGAATTTACTAAAACACCATCATGAATGGACCACGCCGTTATCGGCCGACCCAAGTTCTCTCACTTTGTGTTTGACTCACGTATACTACACTAAATTAGCACTGTACAGTTTATCGTCAAAGCGTGGCCGAGCGACCGTCCAAATCTGGCAATTCCTTATCTCTCGCTCGCTCTCCCCAGAAAGGCAACTTATCTTTGTCTAAACCCCAGAAACCCCAGATTCTTGTCTCGGTACAACTTTCCCTCAGAGATAAGACTAGTAATGCTTCTCGAAATCTGGGCAGCTCTGCAATTGGGCTGCCCTTATCTCTCGAGCGTTGGAACCCTTGCTCTCTGATTGTCCGTACATACATATACACATCTTGCATATATAGCTTATTTAGACCTTTGTAACCAATTCTGGTATATCGAGAACAATGAATGCATTGTTGGGTGTGGTCACATGCACGGAATCCTCCTCCGTATGCCGTCAAGACGATATGCCACTTATTTCTCAGAGACAAGAGCACAGTTTTATATGGCCATTATCCGATTAGAACATAGATCCAATCAGATTCTGGGACAAATGGCTGCAGATAGCCGGCCATAAGACGGAAAGGGATACAATGTGTGAGATCTCATTGACCATCTCAGATGTGGGCTGTTTCCTTTGACATGTCACCGATGAATGGTATTTTCGCCTAAAGTTAGATCATCATAGGGCTAGAAACTAATTATCTTAGACTTGATCAAAGCTTCATTTGATGGGGGAGCTTCTCAAAGTCGATCAAAGCTTCATGATAATTTAAGTACCGAAGTCGTTCGACAGATCTCATACGGGTTTGTACTCGATGCGTCACAATGTTATTTCCGTACAGACGGCTGGTGGCATGAGGGCTGTATACAACAAGCTGCACAATTACCTGCAGGAGGTGAATTTCCATTGCTAATCTCATATGATTGCAATTGCGAAACACGTTGCTGTAGCATAGAAATGGTAAAATCATTCGTCTTCTCATATCATTTCATCAGTAACAACAAACAGACATCAAAAAGTGACATTATGACAGATCTCTTTCACCATGGGACGTTTCTGTCAAGTGCTCCAAGAAACAGTCGATTTCTGCTCGGGCGTGGCCGAACTGGACCGCAAACTCACAGTCGCGGAACGGGTCGAAAGAATCTCGGCGCATGACGCACAGCCATCCAAAAAGGTCACCGTCGGCACAGCAAACCCTAGGTGTCGGCCCAGACACAGTAAGCACTGTGTTAGGTAAGGGGCTCCAGAAAATTCGACAAAAGTCTTGGCTCACTTTCTGCTAAAGAAGGCCAAGTGAGAGCATCTTACAAGGTAGGCAAGCCAGCTGCCTTCAAAACAATAGTTCCGTGGGCCTACACCTACTCGGAGCTTGTTCCGTATATGAGATATCAATGACGGATGTTGTCCCGAACTATTTGTCCTGTGCCTCTCAGTGAGACCGAGCTTAGACCATGGTAAAATAGAAAATTTGTAGCGGACGACGATCGATCTTGGGATGGTCCGTACAATTTGAGCCTCATCGATTAATTGACCGCCGGTCATTGCAGCTTTCAAGTGCATCCGTGCTAAAGCCAAGCTCAATCTCAATCTCGCCAGGCAATTTTCTGGAAGCCCAATTGCCCAATCCCTTATTTCAATTGCTGCCAGATGGGTCTTGCTAGGATTGTTATTATTACATGTTGCAACTTATTAGTCGATTTAGACCGCTTCAAATATTGGTTTCAGGAGTTGCGACGCTTGCTCGGAAACTTCTTACGTTCTCGTCTGTCGGATTGAGTCGCTTGACATCGGAGCGTGGGATAAAGTAGACGGCCCGCGAGATTGTCGTGAAGTGGAACGTTGGCTCTGTCAAAGGAAGCTCAGAGAATCCACTCAAAGTCTCAACTCGTCTTGTGATGCTTAAAAGGCCCCATCGCAAGGAGGATCCCATGGTATAATTATAGCGTAGTAAATTTGCACCTGTTCCGATGCGGCTCAAAACTGGTCCGGGCTTCTACTGTGCCATGAATGGAAAATTTTCCTAGAGGGGTGTTGTTAGCAATAAGCTCGTGCACGATCCCATTGAGATGTTGATGTTTAATTCCCAACTCAACTCAAGGGTCGCCAAGACTGGTCTCAAGGGATGACCCTGACAATCTTTTGGTTTGCAAGAACTATAAGCAATGGTGCAAGTGATGGTCACTTCCAAATGTCAAGCACTCTGAAATACAGCCATCAAAGACAGACGGCGTCAAATTCTGGAAGCCGACTCCTAGTGGCACGTTGGGCTAGGGCGATTCGTGATTGCACCTTCTGTTGACGCCCTTTCCGAGTTGCGACCTGCGTGCCAAGTGTATAGGCAGACAGGGCTGAATTGAAAACGCACAAGGGCTTCCAAGTGACAAGTTGAACAAGTTGGCTGAGGTCAAGGGCCCCTCCAATTTTTTTAGGTAATAGAAGAAGCACCGTGCGGTTAGAGTTTGATGCATGATCTTCAGGAACCAGCGATGCATTATAATGCTGTACCCTGACCTTGGAAACCATGTCCCTTGGCGGCGAAGGAAGTATTCCTTAGTCAAGAGCCTCATGATGCGGCTCTCCTTTTTCGGTCTCGACCAAGGAACTTTGACGGTGTGTACAGTGATGCTCGCTGATCCAAAAAGAACGTAGCATACCGAAACTCGTGTGGACGAATCGATATAGTTCTGCTGCGTAAACGACCGCTAAGAATGGTAATCCGAATATTCAATGCTCCACTCTGAACTACACGAGCTGACGACGAGAGCATCTAAAACTGACGCCACGAATATGTGTGTATCGGCTAATGCTTCGATCTCAAAGGCGGGGAGGCTTCTGGCGCCTCCTCGGAATGGGAGCAGCCGCGGCTCGGGAGTAAATGGGTGCTGTTTCTGGTGCCGTGTACTGTTTGGCAGCGTAGCAATACCATGGGACATGTTAGCCATTGGTTAAGTTCATTGTGATAACTGCCGTGTTGATGTTGTTTGGTTTCATGCAAACAGATATCTGGCCATCTCGATCGATGGGTCGACGCAATTACTTGACGCAAAAGTCGTCGTAATACGTTGGACCGGATGCTTCTGTTGTAAGTTTGACGTTGAAACAGCCTCGCCACGAGTCGTCGTTGTGTCATCAACAACTATAGCCACGTGTATTGCTCGAAGCCAGTGATATTGATGCTGATACAGCGTTGGCGTTGTTAGCTTCGGCCAGTTATTTCTTCCAACACAGACAGTCTCGCCCAGAAGGGCAAATTCTACCCTATGGAAACGTAAAAGGTGAACCCTGTCGATGGGTCATGAGTGAGCTGAAGTGACTTTCACGATGCTGTAGAAAACGGTTTGATTGGGGGGGCGTGTGGTGTTGTTCATCTCCAATTAAAAAGCCTGGTTCTTTTGTTTGAATCGAAAACTCTGAACCTGAATCAAGAAACGAAAGCCCAAGTTGGGCTAGTGTAAGTGGTCAGTTCTTTTCCTCAGAGATTTTCCCAGGATCTTGTATGGTCTTTTCATGACCGTTAAACCTGGAACTTGTTACAAGGTGAACGGCGGTACGTATCTGCCGCGCTCCTTTTCTTGATTGGACAGCTTATAGCCGCGGCTACCTTTCACCTTAATACGGTCAATTGTCAATCAGACAGAACAAAAAAAAGTCTTCATCTTGTGGAGACAATTCCCCACTGTGTCACTACCGTCTCTTTGCAGGAGAAAAGGGCCAACAGGACGTGGTCCACACCGTGTGCATTGAATATTCATGATAGTAGAACTAAAACCTGGAAGACCAAAACTAAACCCAGAGTAAACGTCCAAGACGTAAATTTTTGATCAGAGGCGATCGCGCAACCGTTTTTTACTCCATAGGCGGTCTTATTGTGGATCATTTCCGAAGAAATCCTTCTCCAAATCCTTCTCTTCTGTCTAGTATTGACTTTGTTTAGTGGGACCGGCATCGGACGTGGGAATCACCACACTTGAACCTGTGACTGTGACTGTGACTTGGACCATGTATAGAATCGAGCTTAGTGACATTCATGGGCAATAATTGGTGTTGTTGACACCATGATGGCCCATGGATCATGCAAATTTGAGTGCAAATCTTGGCTCTCCCATCTTTACCCCAATTCTGCTGGCTGCCCCGTGCAAAGTCCATCAGCCACACGATCTGTATTTGATCAGATAAGTCCTAGATTGCGTTATTGTTACTGTATTAACTACTAGTTACCAGTCATATCAGAAAGTCAAGATCAAATCATAAACACGGACTAGACTATACTACCTCGTACGTTGGTTCGCCCATAGACGCTCGCCTCCGTCGGCCGAGACGTGGAGCTAGCCCTGTACAAGTTACTTGGCCAATCATGTCGCCTGTTTGCCTGTTCTGGGCAATACAACTCAGATCTCTCATGGCGTGTTTTCTTCTCGGCACCTGACTTTACCTCTGGCAGAGTATTCGAGCACATACACCGCCTATAATCAATGAAAGCTTCACAGGGCAGGTTGTTTACAGTTCCATCCAAAGTGATGGACAATCTACTTGATCTACCCGGATGGCCCCTTTCCCATCGGCATTTTTCACCCAATTGAGGCAACAAATAGCGGAATTTCAACTATAGCTGCATCGCCTAGGGGATCCATTTAGTGCGTCGTTGGCGCTGTAACCGGTGAATTTACAGGACCCTGCACCGCTAATGACTCTCCGTTGCTGCACCTTCCTTTTGTCTTGTCAACTGCACGTGGCTGCCATTTCCGCTGCTAAAGTGTTGGTCTCAAATGTCCGGAAAATTGCACCATCGCAGCCAACAAACACCATGATTGAGTTTAAACACTGGCATTGATTAACCAACATATTGCTTGTTTGAGATGGAATATCTGACGAGATACATGCACGTCAGGCCAAGACTGATTTACCAGTGATCGGATACCCTTTTCCACGTCATGTGCTACTGCATCGAATCATAATTCACTGGGCCGATGCTGTGCCTTCTCGATCATTTCCGTCAAGAGTCTCCCAAACAAAAGCTAACACAAGCACTAGCTAGCTAAGTTAAGTCACTGAGATCAAAGGGTCCCCCCTTGATCAACCCTGTGGCTTGCCGGGCCGGCCTTCGGCCTACTGGACCGATGCTCTCACTCATAGTTCTGCTACGTAGCAGAGGCTAGCTAGTGTGCATCTAGAAGAAAAGATGTGCGCTCGGAAGTATCGCCCGTCTGATTTTCAGAGCATTGCCGAGTCAGATCAGGAGGGGGTTTATGCATGGTCGAGAGGAAACAATCTGGGTTGCTGCATCATGTTGCACTCATGATCGAACCAGCTAGCATAGTCTACTGCACAGCAACACCAGCAAACCTGCTTCCCAGCATTCAATTCAAGAGCTCTCCAGAACCGACTTTCGTTTCCAAACAATAGCCGGCCATAGCCGGGCAGCGTCGGTTCGTGGTTGTGGTAAAAAGTACGGGCACTGAACCTGGTTCTACGATCCACGATCGCAGTGCGCAAGATCCAACGTGCCTTCTGTTGACCCACAAGGTACAGCATCACGGTACACTGTGCGCTCTGTCCCTGATAGACATCAGATCAGAAACGTTGGATCGTGCCAAGTGAGCATTGGCTCATGGTGCGTACCGTTTGCAGAACCTGGTCTTGGCCAACCGCAACACCGCGTTACTCCCATACGGACTGTGTCAGGGTCTGGTATGGACTGTGCTGATCTCTCCTATGTAGGCCTGGCCATGGAAGCCCACCTTGTTGGTCTCACGCCCTTCGGAGGTCTCCAGGCCTAAGACCTAACCACAGCCCACACGCCTAAAGGGGTTACAGGGCTTCCAGGGCGCGAGCAGAACTGGAAGAGTCAGGCGGGAGCCGTCTGTCAGTGCATATCCACAAAGGCGCCACTTAACAAGCTCGCCATAACAGGGCCTCTTTAGCTATGACACATCGTTTCCCCAAGGAACGGAGCACGAGTCGAAGAGTCGAAGAGTCCAGATATTTAGTCTTGGTGATGCCCTCGATCTTCCCACTTGAAAGGACTCTCCAGATCTTCCCCATATCCATCTTGGCTTATTATCAAGTTCCCCAGACTTACTCACACCATCTATTTCAGGGTCGACAACATCTAGTCCCCAGACAGACATTGACTTGTAAAAAAGTTACCTGCCTACCACTTATACACAAACGCAACAACAACAACAACAATAACGGCCAACGATTCAATTGAGTTTCTAGAAGACACTTCAGACCAATTGATATCCCCCCAGTTACTCTTTGAAAGATTCCAAAGAAAACAGAAAACAAACTGCTACTTGCGTTTCCGCAACTAACTACCGGCACTCAAACTTTTGCCCACCCTCACGGAACAGGTTTGAGTCAACTTCAGCGCCATCGATCGTCATTACCGACTTTTCATTCACGCCCTTGGTAGAAAGTCAGAAGACCTTGTTGTCCCTGGCCATCTCCCGTCCCATCACACCATTTACGGGCTTCGAAGATTATTCCCGGTATTACATCACACTGAAAGAGTTTTTTGCGAAAACTCGTTCACGCCGTGTGCTATTTTAGCCGCCAACCCCCACCATCTAAATCCGTATAAGAGAGCGTCTTACAGAAAGATCGCTCATGACCGCAGCCATGCCCCACCGCGTGGCTAACTTCATTCGCACCTCATCTGGCAACATTGCTCAGATCAAGAAGGTTGCCCGATCACGAACAAGCAGTCCATACACATCAGACGGCGAAGACCGTCCTCAAATCCATGCTGTCAAGATGGCTGAACTCGCTGATGCCGTCAAGAAGCACCACCGCATTTCTCTGCCTTTTGGCAAGTCCCACAAGGATCACCCATCAGATGTTTCCATCGATTGGAGCATCGAGAGCCCGCCAGTAGTCTTCCACGGCAACACCGAGGAGAGCACTGGTGCGCTCATCACTGGCCAGATGTTTTTGGATGTCAAGGACGAGATTGTCGAGGTTGGAAGCTTCGCTGCTTCTCTCAAGCTTCACGTCTACCAGAAGAGACCCTACCAGAGCCACTGCACAGACTGCCAGAACCAGTACACTGAGCTCAAGAGCTGGCAATTCCTGGCCCAACCTACTACTCTCCGAAAAGGTCGACACGCATTCCCTTTCTCTATCCTTCTCGATGGTCACCTTCCCGCTACCATGGACACTCCCGTGGTCGCCATTTCTTATGAGTTCAAGGCCGATGCCTACGTGACAAAGAGCGTTCACTCAGCCAGTGGCTCTGTTACACCTATCCGATTCGAGCGAACTGTACCTGTGAAGCGATCCCTCCCCGAAAACGAAATTCCTCACCACTCTGTTCGCGTCTTCCCTCCCACCAACATCAAGGCCAGCGCCCACTACAACAATGTCATCCACCCTACTGGCACCAACAATGTCAGCCTTCGACTTGATGGCCTCATGAGCCGCAACGAGAAGGCCAAGACCATTGACTTCTGGCGACTTAAGAAGGTTACATGGAGACTTGAGGAGACCATCAAGTCCTCGGCTCCCGCTTGCGAGCGACATGCCCCCGCTTCAACTCAAGATGCCGAGAAGAAGAGCCTCCCTCGCCAGGAGGTCCGCGTTCTAGGCGAGAAGCACCTTCACGATGGCTGGAAGTCTGACTTTACTGGCACTGATGGTAAGGTTGAGATGGAATTCGACTACTTTGCCAACCAGTACAAGTCTCACACCAAGGAGCTCAAGTTTGCCTGCGACACCAAGTCTCTGGAAGGTGTTGAGGTGACCCACTCACTGCTCATCGAGCTTGTTGTCTCCCGGGAATATGCTCCCGAAGGCAAGCCTCAACTGGCTACCCAGACTGGCACCGGCCGCATCCTGCGTATGCACTACGGTGTTGTCATGACTGCTCATGCTGGTATGGGTGTCAGCTGGGACAACGAGGCTCCTCCCGTCTACCAAGACGTGCCTCCCAGCCCCCCTGCCTACCCTGCCATCGAGTCTCCCATCCAGTACGATAGCTTGGAGCATATCGACGCCCATCGACTCAGCAGCCTTTCCAACTCCCCTCTTGTTCTCTCGGAAGATGAAGGCCAATAATATGACCTAGTCAACTGAATCTCGTTTTTTGTTTGTTTAATGTTTAATTTTCTTTGTCACCAACTGCATGAGATACGCGGCGATCCGATTTGCACAAAAGAAGATACCCCAGAAGCGTTGAAAGGAAGACTCGGTTGCTTCCACATACATTACATTTTATCAAGAGAAGGGAATACAGCACATACGGGAGATAACCTTTTGGAATTGGAGTTTGGAGTACAAAAAGTTACAATGAATTGAATATGAAGGGAATAGAAGAGCCCATGTGTTGTACAGCTATGAAAGCTTCTGTATCTAGGTAGTCACGAATGAATCCGGGCCGCTCAAGAAGCAAGCCCAAGATGACGTCTAATAATGAAATATTCAACTCTTAAACTAGAACGTTTTTATGTGACCTTTCGCCAAAGCTTGTAAGGCTTTCAATGTTGCTGTATTTTATTGCGATGGTGTAACATCACGATGATAGATAGATATGGGGGCTTTGAGTCTAATTTTGCAGATCCAATATGACGGCACGGTTCAATTCTTGTAAAACTCTAGTCCGCAAACGTCGATGATACCTTTCATTCCATGTTGTCCAGGCAAATTCCCAAGTCGAGAGAGTTTAAATGTGAGTCAGATGCAGCCAAGAATAAGGCGTCCGGGGTTAGATAAAATTAGTATCTAAAAGAATCTAATCGCTGCCCTGCTAACCAGTTATCTACTATATTATATTATAATATATTAATATTTTTAAATATCTATTAAATAATAATAATATTTTAAAAAATAATAAGATTTTATTTATTATATTAGCTAAATATAGGCCTAATTAAGACTTTAATAAGATTAAGTATATATTTATTATTAATTATATAGAAATAAGTAAAATACTTAGGACTATTATAGCTAAAGCTTACTATTTATCTACTATTATTTATAATATCTTTTTATATTAAAAATCTTAATAAACTTTAAATAAAATATTAAAACTTAAATATCTTAGGAAACTTATAAATTAGTAAATTTAATATATATTAGTATTTTTAAAGTATAATTAATATATTATATATAAATTACTTATTAATCTTATAGATATTATAATCTTATAAATAATTATTTATTATATTATAAAGTATTATTATAATTATAAATAGAAAGTAATATAGAGAATTTTATTATTAAAAGAAATTACTTATTAAAAACTTTTATAATATTAAAGTTAAAAGGAAAATATTAAAGAATTACTATAGATATATTATTTTAAAAATAATATAAAGTTTATATTTATAAAGAACTAGCTCTTTAGCAGCTGCTTAAAGGATATTAATAATAGTATTATTAAACTTAAAAAGAAAAAGAAAAGGCTATATAGAAATCCTTTATTTCCTTTTAATATACTTTTTTACTTTCTTTACTTTATTACTCTTTTACTTATTTAATACCTAGGCTTAAGCCTTTTAAGCCTAAGCCTATAATATATTCTCTATTTATTCCTTTAAATACCTTAATAGCTTCGGTTTAAATATAATAGCCTAGTTAATTAATTTTTATTTATTAAAGTTTACTTAGTATACTATAGGTCTAGCTTAATACTATAGTTAAAATAGATCTTATTTAATATTATTCTAGGTAACCCTAGTATTATATTTAATTATAATATTATATTTTTATTATCTTATTATTAATCTAATAATAGTTAATTTTATATTATATAAAGATTTATTATATTTTTATTCTAATTTTTTCTTATTTCTCTTTAATCTTTATATTATTCCCTTAATATATTTTATTTATCCCTAGATTAGCTTTTATTCTCTTTATTAATATTATATAAGCTTTCTATAAATATTATTTATTATATTTTTATTATATTTCTTTTACTTTTTAATTTATAATTACCTATTTCCTTATATAACTATTTTATATTAATATTTTTACCCTAGTTTATTAATTATTATATAGCTATTTTTAATATATTTATTCCCTTTAAATTTATTATTATTAATAGAGGTAATAATAATTTAATTTTTCCTTATATCCTTAGTAGCCTCTTTAAGTATTACTTTAAGTAAACTATAGGCAATTTTATTATTAAAGGTAATTTTAATAATAAATCTTTTAATCTCTTAGATAATATATACTAGCCTTATTTAAAGTATATTGCCTATTTTATTATTAATAGCTTAAAGCTATTTTATTTCCCTAGTAAATGCATTTTATATATAAAGTATATAAGGCATTAAATTAAGTATTATTAAAAAAGCTATTTATTTATAATCTCCTTATAATTTTATTATACCTAGAAGAAGCTTTTTACTATTAAAATTAATAATAAAAGTATTACTTAATCTTTTTACCTTAGCCTTAATAAGAATAAAAAAGATTTTATAATAGCTATCCTTATTATTAATTTATCTTATTAAGTTAAGCAGTTTTAATATATTATATTATAGGCTTATCTCTAATAAATCCCTATTTAGCTTATTTATATTCCTTTAAATCCCTTTTTTTTAGCTAATAACTATAATAATATTAATTTCCTTATTAATACCTTTACTTATTATTTCCTTATTACTATAGCTCTTATTCCCTTTAATTTAAATTTTATTATCTATAGTTATAGTATTAAACTAAGTTTTATTTTTAATAATATTATAGCTGCCTTAAGTTAAGTCTTTTAAAACTTCTTTAATTAGGTAAAAAAAATTAATATCTTTTTATAAAATATCTAGGATATTATTATTTATAAGAATACTATAACTTAAGATATTATTATTATTACTTATACTAAGGCCTTAATTACTTTCCTTTAATTTAATAAGCTTATTATTAATATTTACCTTTATAATAATTACTTTTATTCTTTTTATTTACCTTATTATTAATCCTCTTATTCTTATTCCTGCTATTATAATAGTTATTATAATAATTATTATAAAGGCAATAGTAAAGATAGTAAAAATAAGTAAATTCCTTTTTAATTTTATTTTAGCCTTAGGTTTTCTCTAATTCTCTTTTAGACTTTATTATTTTTAAGTAGCTTTATTTATTTATATATAGTTTTTACGCTTTTATATAGCTTTTAAGCCTAAAGTAGCCTATTATTTTATTTTTTTACTTTATACTCTATAGAGCCTAAGTCTTCTTAAGGTTTTTCTTATAAATTTAAAACTAAAGGATCTATATAGATTAAGAACCTAATATATTAAACCTAAATATCTCTTAATAATTAACTTTCCTAATAAAATAACTAATATAACTTAAACTTTATAATAAGAAGGTAATAAAAGAAGCTTTTATATATATAATAGCTTTTTTCTCTTATAATCTACTAAGTACTTTTAAATATAATTAGTTAATCCCTAGTCTATTTACTATTAGCTATATTATATAGCTAATTAATCTGCAGAACTTATATAATATTATACTTCCTAGAAAAAAAAGCCTCTATAGTAATATTTATAATTATTTTAATAGCTATTTCCTTAGTAAAAAGAATACTATTAATACTATTTTACTTAATAATAATAATAAAGGCTTAAAATAGCTAAAATATAAGGCTAAGTATTTCTAAGAAACTTAATATAATAATAATAATTATAGCTTTATTAAGTTAATTGCCTTTAACTATAAGCTCCTTTTACTCTTTATAATATATTTCTAGACTTATAAGCTAGGCTAGATAATAATAAGGCTTAAGTAAAAGCTTAAATACTTAAGAGATTTTAAAAAAAAGGCTTATAAAAAGTCTTAATATCTATAATAATAAGGCTATTTTCCTTAAGAAAATTAGGTTTAATTATAGGCATAGGGATTAATATTAATACCTTAGGTTATAAGTAGCCTAGGCTAATAAGGTCTTTAATAATCCTATTAAGTTAATTAAAGATAAGATTAGAAAAAATACTATTAAAATAGCTAAAGTAATAAAGGTATTTATATTAAAGGCCTTATAAGGAAAGCTATATATAGGGTTAATAGGGTTAATAGGGCTAATTAAAGGTTAATAAGAAATTATATTAAGGATAAAGAAAGTTAAAATATAGGTTAACCTAGAGGTAAAAGCTAACTCTATAGGAATTAATATAATTATATAATATACTGCCTTAAAATTCTATTATTAAACTTATACTAAGATATTAAAATTTTAAACTATATTTTAAACTAAGGGTAAATTAATTATAGTTATTAAGATATTAATTAATTATAAGATTTAGCCTCTATATAATACTATATCTAAGTAATTCTAGTCTCTTTAAGAAAATATATTAAGTTTAAAAGCTAGCTTCCTTAATTAATATTAAAGGTAAAAGTTAAATTAAAATAGTAAATTAGCTTAATATATTTACTATTCTAAGATTTTATAAGCTTTTATAAAGTACTTAAGATTCTTATAATCTATATAAATTATAAAAGGATAATAAAGTCTATAGAGCTCTATAGACTAGGCTATTAAATATAAAATAATAGCTAATAATTCTTTATTATAGATTATATAGTTATATTATATTAAATTAAGTATTATTAAGTAATAAGCTATTAAATATAGTATTCCTTAGCTATTTTTCTAGGATAAGTATTTATTTAAGGCTATATTAAAATAATTTACTTTTATAATTATATCTTTATTTAGCCTCTATTATATTAAAATAAAGCCTATAATAAATACTTCTTTAAGCTATTAGAATATATTTTAAATAGCCTTTATTTATTTAAACTTTATATTCTTCTTTATTAAGTAATTTAATAGCGCTATAATAGCAGTAAAATTATTAATAAAATTATAATAAAAGTTAATAAATCCTAGGAAACTTTATAATCTTTATAAGTATATTAAAGGCTTTTAGTCTTAAATAGTAATAACCTTTTCTAGGTTAAGTTTAATTTTAATTCCTACTTAAATAATATATCCTAGGTATTTAACTATATTTATTATAAAGTTATATTTTTATAGGTTTAAATTAAGCCTTACTTATTATAAGTATTTTAATATCTTATAAACTTTCTATATATAGTCTTTTTATAACCCTTTATTATAAATAAAAATATTATTAAGATATATTATAATAAAAATACCTAGGGATATACTTAAGGTATTATTAATATATCTCTAGAATATAGCTAAAATGCCTATTAGATTAAATAAGGTTATTAGCTATTTAAAAAGCTTAAAGTATATTTAAAATACTATAAGATATTTTTAGTTTAAGGTAATTTATATTTTATAAAATACTATATAAATATCTAGCTTTATAAGCTATTTTACTTTTAATAATAATTATAGTATTTCCTTAATAAAGAATAAAGGGTATTAATCTTATTATATAATCTTATTAAATACTTTATAGTCTATATAGAATTACTATCTTTCCCTTAGTTTTTTTATTAATAAAATAGGTATTATAATTAATAATAGATTAGCCTTAATTTATTCTTTATTTATAAGGTTTATAATTTATTTATAGAGTTTAAGTAAATAATCTTTTAATATATTATATAATAGTCTTTATAGTAAATCTAAAGGCTTTTTATTTAATCTAGGCTTAAGTTAAATATAATAATCTTATATACCTTAAGATAATAATAAGGTAAATACTTTCTTAAGATTAAATAGGTTCTTATAATTTAATAATTCTAAGGGTAATTAAGTCTAGTCTTTTTCTAGGTAAAGCCTTAGTATATATTCTATAGGTATTATAAAATAAAAAATCTTAATTATCTTATTAAGGCTAGTAATAATAAGGGTTTCTAGTTATTATATACTTTTTACTTATTATTTTATAAATACTATAAAGATAAATCTTATAATAAGTATAATTAATTTTAATATTATTTTTATTTTAATACTTTAAATTATTATATTATCTATAGTGCTAATTATAATCTTATACTTCTTAATATAAATTATAATATTATAATATATTAATTATAAGAATTTTAATATTATTTCCTAGGATAAGTTTAAAATAATATAGAAAGCTATAAGGAATTATTAGCTATTTAAGTCTATTATAGTTTATATAATATATATAATTTATAATATTATTATTTATATTAAATAACCTTATAATTATATTTCTATAGCTATTTTAATTTTATAAGAATATATAAGTTTAATTAAGTTTAATTTAAGGTATTATATTAATTATTTATTTATAGCTCTATAGTAATTATAGCTGCTATTAATTTATATATTAATAAATAAGTATAAATTTAAAAAGGCAGAGATTATAAATAGAGAACTATTTATAATTATATTTATCTCTTAGAATTAAGTTTTTATTCTAGTTTAATATATATTTATTAAGCTATTATAATTAACTATTAACCTTTATATAAAACTATACTTAAAGGTTTTTAATTTCCTTAGTTATTTTTTAACTAGGTATTATTATTATCCTAGTCCTTAGCTTAAAGTACTTAGACTTATATCTAATTAATTAGTTATTATATTAAGCCTAAATAATATAAAGCTATTATATAGCCTTAGGAATTATAATAAAGGTATAATCTTAATATATATTATTATTAAAGTATTTCTATTAAGACTTATTAGGCTTTAGGCCTAATATTTATATTATATTTAATATAAAGGTTTTACTTATTATAAGTAGCCTTAATAAAGGCTAAATTAATTCTTAATATAATAGTATTATTATTTTTATTAACCTTAAGTTAAAATAGTATTTAAGTTAAAGTATAATAGTTAAGGAATTTCTCTTTAAGCTTATATAATTCTAGCTTAATAGTAATAGCTTAATATTAAGATATTATTTTATTATAATTATTATAAGGGATATTTTAGCTAATTAAGTAATTATATAATTACTTATTTAAGGTATAATATAACTTTATAAGCTTAATATTATTATTTTAATTTAATTTTTTTATTATTATAAGCTTTTAATTAAAGTAAATATAAAACTTAATAAACCTTTTATTAAGGCCTTATTAAATATATTTAAGTTTAATTTATATAATTTCTTATTAATATTAGTTATTATATATATTTTCTAAGTAATTAAAAAACTTCTAGGGATTATAATATTAAGAAAGTTTACCTTTAAAGAAGGCTATTACTTTTTATTATACTTTTTTTTTTAAGTTAAAAAAAATATAAAATTATTAATTCTTATAGTCTTTAATTTTATAAGCTAAAGTATTAATTATATACTTAATTATTATTCTTTATATAGGCTATATATTCTTATCTCTATTAAAGATATAAATTATAAGTAATTACTTTTATTAATAGGTCTTATTAATTTAAGGTATTATTAAAACTATTAAGTTTATATATTAAAGTATTAGTATTAATAAGTATAATAATAAAAGGGCTTTAAGGTATACCTCTAGGTTATTTATATTATTATAAAAAGCTTTTTATTAATTTTATATTAATTTAGCTATAAAGGCTTAAATATTATTAAATAGCTCTTTATATTTAAGTTTAGCTTAATTAAGTATTATATTTAATATTACCTTTAATTATTATTTTTTCTTTATATTAAAGTCTAGGGGTATTTTAATTAAAAGGTTTTTTTAGCTTTAAATTAAAAGAAGTTAAATAATTATAATAGACTAGACTTAAGCAGTTACTTATAGGCATTAATAAATAGTATTATTTAGCTTAAAGAGAAAAAGGGATTTCTAAATAATTACCTTTCTTTCTTCCTTATATAGAGATAAGATAAGCTATTTAAATTCCTTATTAGACTAAGGTATAGGCATAGCTTTAGCCTATAATAGGCTTATTTAATTTTAAAGAATAGTCTTATTTTATAAAGAACTTTATTTTCTAGGTAATAGTAAATATATACCTATTAATCTATTATACTGCTAATCTTATAGCTTACTATATAAAATATATAGTTAATAATAATATACTAGGCTAATTAAAGGCTATAATTACTATTAAATTTTATAATTTTAAGTATATATTAAGTAAAGCTATTTAATTAAGCCTAGGTAAGTTATAGATTAAGTTATTTAATAGGCAGGACTAAGGCTTATTTAATAACTTAAGGCTAAGGTATTAAAATAAGATTAGTTTATTATTATATATATTATTTAATAAAGATTATTATTATATTATTTCTTATTTATTATTAAAGATCTATATAAAAACCTTTAAGTCTAGTTTATATTATATTAAATAGGGTATTAAGTAAGGCCTTTTCTATTTACTTAAGTAGCTTTAATTAGTATTCTTCTTAATTACTAGATATTAATATTTTATTTTAATTAGGAATAATTAAGGTTTTAGGCTAATTCTATACTAATTAAAATAGTTAATTTTTTATCTAAAGAGTATATACTATAGCCAGGGAATTATTATTAGTCTTAAGCTAAGGGAAGTTTAATAATTATAAAGGACTAGCTTTTTAGCGGCTATTTAAAGGATATTAATAATAGTATTATTAAACTTAAAGAGGAAAAGAAAAAGCTATATAAAAATCCCTTACCTTCTTTTAATATATTCCTTTATTCTCTTTATTTTATTACTCTTTTACTTACTTAATACTTAGGCTTAAGCCTTTTAAGCCTAAGCCTATAATAATATTTAAGAATTTACTATTAACTTTAAAATACTTTTAAATTATTTTTTCTAATAAATTATTAGTTTAATTATAATTAAATTATAAATAAGGCTAGATATTTTATAAGCCTTATAAGAAGTTTATAAAAGAATTAATTAATATTATAATTTATAAGAAATTTAAGTTATTTATTATAATTTAAAGGATAATTTAAAAAAAAGAAAAATTTAATATTATTATTATAATTTATAATTAAATAGCTAAAAGGAAAAGATATATTTTAAAGTTATGTTAAAAAGTATTATTAAAGGGATTATTTCTTATATATAATAATATAAGGAATTTCTAATAAAATAATACTTAAATTTATATTTTTAAATTTATAATAAAATAACTAGTTTCTTATAGAATTAAATAAATTAATTAGCTAATATATTTATTAAATTTAAATTTAATTAAATATATTTAAAAGTAATTAAAATTAAATATTAAGAAAATATATTTTTAATTAAATCTCTTAAAAAATAATAAGGTTAATAAAATAAAGTTAATTAAATATATTAAGTTAATATAAGCAGAGATTATAATTTCTTAAATTAATACTTTAATTAATTCTATATTTTAATAATTTAATGCCTATATTTAAGCAAGGGGTTAATATACTAAGCATTATAGAGAAAAATTTATACTATAAAATAGTATATAAAATAGTATATAAAATATTTTAATTAGATTTTAATTAATAATAAATTATATATATAAAGTTATTATAGTTAAATATAGCTAGTTAATACAGGGTAGGGTAATTAGATTCTTTTGGGCATTAATTTTTAACAGTCGCCCTTGTGATAACAACTCCAACACAACCTCTGAGTTTGGCAAGAAGGTAGGAGTCCGGGGTAGTTGAGGGCGGGGGACATTCAGACAGTGTAGAGAGAGTCATGATAGGTTAGTACAAGTTATTTGTGCTTGGAAGCCTGCAGTACGTGTAACGAGCACGTACATCAGTCCACGCAGCCTTTACAAACAGCTTCAGCATGTGATTGCGACATGCATGAAGGAAACACGGGACATAGAGGTAGGTATGCGGCCGCTGGTAGTGCTTGAAACATCACGCGATGGAGGTGCTACAAGACGATGATTTCCTATTATGGGCAAGCATTGACACAACTCCCGGGATTCGATATCCGGGAGTTGATCATGTACCAACCGTTTGAAGACTTCGTCAAACAAGACAAGCATTAGAGTAAACGGTAGTGGCTTGATGCTCCGGATGTTTATTCCGACAAGCTTCCGGTCTGAGGGCCCGTTGCATGGCTGCAGCTACTTTTAGTATATGTATGTTTAGATAGCAAATAGTATTTTTGGTCATATCCACTTGGATGGATGAATGGCTCGGTTGAAGGGGAAGGGGTGTGTGTTTTGATGTCTCGGCCGGGGTTGAAGTCTATGCGTAAGTAGTATAGAGTGAAGAGATACAGGTCTCGTGACCGGCGCCTTGAGACGGGGAAAGCGGTTTCTAAAGTGTATCAAATCCTCGCTATACCCGGGATAGAAGAAAGGGGGTTCCACGAATTGAGAGTCATGCTGGACATGTGCTGTTGTGAGGGCTTGACCGACATTTCGTCGATTCATGCTGACCACCTGAGAGAGCCTGCAAGTGTTTGAGAGATACGGATATAAAACGGTGCCTTGTTTAATCATGCAAGATAGGCAGACAAGCAAGTACCTGAATATGCCAAGGACTTGATAAGAATGTCTCAAGATAAGTTACCCCGGATTTTGTAAGTTGGTGTTTACTTGATCTGGAGTGTGGATACTAGAATAGCTTGATATGATTGATGGGCCAGAGCCGGCATCATGATGTTTATCTATCAGGCACAAGATAAGAATCAGTGAGTTCCTGAACAGTACCTCCTGACCGTATAGAGATATATCATGATGGTCTGTCAGTAGAAACATCATCAAAATGCCATTGCTTCTGTATCAAGTCACACGACGTGTAGACTTTTCCTTAGTTCCATGTTTCACTCCCGTCAACTCCCGCGGGCAAGGAATAGACTAATAATTGATGCATTGAAAGTGAGTGTGTCGGATTCGGAACATGTCCGAATTTGTGCCTGAGGTTTACCTAGATAGCAGTTGATGATATCCACTTCCCTTGAACCGAGAACAAGCTATGAGTAACAATTAGTCTAGTTCCTTCTTACCCCGGATTTCGGCCTCTTCATGTTACTCATATAAACTCGAATTATTCCACCCAATTCATTTCTTGTCCTGCTCTTTGATACTCATCCACCTAACAGATTGATCAATTACTTTTATCTACTCACCTATACCGACTACACATATACAACTCGTTGTAAAACACACCGGAATGGCCCATTCTTCAAAACCACAAATGGAAACGCAAAATACCTTTACCGAAAGAAGACGATAATAGACAAAACACAACCACCGAAATCCAAAAATGGCCACTTGTAGTCTCAATTCGCTACGGCGACCTTCCCTGACTCTCATGTCGGAAGCTAAGAAGAGATCCTTTCGTTTTAATCCTGTCATGTCCCCAAAAACTGCTACTCGCAGCTTGGCCACCGTCACCGCTCAAACGACACAAACGCCTCCTCCACCGCCTATGATGATGGAGGATCACAACACTAGACTCATCAACATGGGATACAACTACAACTACATCGAACATGTCGAGAACCTAGAGCAGTACTGCCACGGAGGCTTTCACCCCGTCACCCTGGGTGAGACTATAAATAACCGCTATCTCATCCTCAACAAGCTGGGCCACGGTGGTTACTCCACTGTCTGGCTCTCGTGGGATATCTTGAAACAAAAGTATGCCGCGCTGAAAATTGTGCTGGCTGACTTTGGAGAGGATTCGACAGAGGTAGATGTTCTTCAACAACTAGAGGCCAAAGCTGGAAAGAAACACCCCGGAAGATCTTACATTCGTCATATCACTGACAACTTCCACTTCGACGGACCCAATGGTAGGCATACATGCTTGGTTAATGATCCGGCTATGATGTCTTTGAGACTTGCAAAGGATGCGTCATTCTCAAAACTCTTCCAGCCACGAACAGCCCGAGCCATTGCTGCTCAGGTCGTTCAATCCGTTGCCTATCTTCATCAAGGTGGCGTGGTGCACGGTGACCTTCATCTCGACAACATCCTGCTGCAACTTCCTGAACGAATTAGATGCTTGTCCCCGGATCAACTCCATGAGAGACATAGCCACCCTACAACAGTGCCCGTGACAAGACTTGATGGTCTTCCCCTCGATGACAACGCCCCACGAAATGCTGTACTGCCAATCTGGTTAGGCCAAAAGAGCGAACATGTCGCTCCGGCAGATGCAAAGATCCTCCTCGGTGACTTTGGCGAATCGTTCCTCCCTAGCCAAGAGAAGCGACAGTACTCCAACGCACCCATCCGCTATAGAGCTCCTGAAACCCAATTCCCGGATATCTGCCCATCCCTATCATTCAGTTCCGACATCTGGAGTCTAGGCTGTCTCCTCTGGAACGTCGTTGGCCAGCGTCCCCTCTTCGACGCCTGGACTCTCTCCGAAGATGACATCCTACAGGACCAAACCGATCTTCTTGGCGAAATCCCAGAAGAGTGGTCCGCATACAGCTCCAAGCGCTCAGAGTACTGGATCGAAGACGTTTCGGCGGAAGATTCCGAAACACCAACCCAATCCAATGGTTGCACATGGGAATCCCGCTTCGAGCGTTGTGTCCAGCAAGGTCGCAAGGAAAGTGGCATGAAGCCCATGTCCAAGGATGAAAAAGATGCTTTCATCGATATGATGAAGACAATGATGACGTTCCGTCCCGAGGAGAGAGTCTCGGCCAAGGAGCTTTTGGAGTCAAAGTGGATGAAGCAGTGGGCTTTGCCGGAGCTGAGAAAGCTTGCGGTTTCATGATTGATGTTTTCACAAATGGGATTGGTACTTTTGAATTAGCGAGTTTGGGTAAAAAGCGATGTTTAATGGGTTCACGGCAGTCAAAACTTAGTAATAGCAATTTATGATATATGCTTGCATTGTTGGACACAAATTACATGTGATACAAATACCCGTGGAGACTCTTGTAATCCCGATAGGTCATGTCTGCTATGTTGTTTAGACTTGAACAAGCTGGCTGGTTGGTTTTGCGTGTAGTACGGAAAAGCACATATAGAAGCAGAGGCAAGCAGGAGATCACAAGGTTATATGCCAGCCCCAAACAGACAAACTCACGTCACATTATACGATGGTTGTTCAATACTACCGACAAAGAGGAAACCAGAGGTTATGTCGGCCAGGCTTCTACCGTTCTGTATTTCAACTATAAAGAGCCCATAACATCGCGGACGTTCTGCCACTCTGTCTTTTCATCATCACTTTATCTTTTCCGAACCCACTTGCCCTTCTCTCTATATATGATGCTATATTGTATTGTTTCCCAGAACAGTGGGCATGCAACCACTTGAAGTAGCTATTTGAACCTCTGGCTCTCAAGGCAAGCTCTTGAGAAAGGTATACGTCACAATCAACCAGTCGATGTGATCGAGTGAGGAGACGAGGTAGCAACTGGGCAACTTTCTTCAACTGGGCCGAACAAAAGAAACAAAGCTCACAACAAACACACTAACCTGCCTAAGTGAACCTGTAAGTCTTCCAAGTTGGAGCAGCAGCTCGTCACGGACGGAGTCTAACTACCTTTCTGAACGGGTAGATGTCGTTGATCATGTTCACGGGAACAAGCGAGGGGTTTAACTGGTACTTTATCAGGTTGAGAAGTAAGTTAACAGTAACATTATCGCATACATGGCAGATACTAATTTATTATAGTTTCGCTTTGTCCTGTTAGCTCACTTTGCACATGCCACAACATATCAACCGTGATCTAGAAAGCCTGACATGGTGGCTTTCTGAATTTCTGGTGATCTATCGGACTGTGAGTATGTTGAGCAATGGTACTTGATGCTTGCTAACGTTATGGTAGCTATACTGGAAAAGTATAACGCGAAATGAAGAAACAGGGGCGCCCTAGGTTCAACATTATCTTAACATATACAAAAAGGTCGTCGACTGAACTTGAGAGACATGCCCAGCACACCTTAAAGTAGCATTCCTTGTTGTCTACCCTTACCTCTTGCGCACGCATACTGGCAAATCACTCAATAAGTGACAACCGACAGGCAAAGGACAATGCTGATGGGTAGGAGTGAAAGCGACGCTTCAAAGCACGCTATCTCTGCCCTCTCTCCCATAGCTGCCCTCCAGCCCAACTTCATTCAACTCATTAAACATTCCCTACGGCTCGCTACCAGGCTCAGCCGATCTAGAGTCTCTCTCTTCTAACTCACCCTTCCCCAAGCTAGACCCAAGCCACCCGAATCAATTGTCTCTGGTGCTGTCGCGCACCGTCCTGCCATCAATGCCACTCCACTCCCGCTCTTGTTAAGAGAGAAAGGGTTATAGAAGAGGCCTGGCGCCATCGGTTCGAGGGTTGTTGGTGGTGACCAGCAGCATCCACGTCTACAACGACAGCACATGATTTGCGCCATGTTAATTATCCATGGTATACCTGGCAGAACCGTGGTTGAATCAATTTTGGAGTCTACCGCCGCCGCATCTTTGACGAGACAAGCCGAAACACGCAACAGAGGAGGATTGAGATACTTCCATATGCAAGCTCTCCTAGACTTGCATCTATTATACCAACGGACGAAACTCAACCATGATTATATATGCAAACGGTACCAAACACCAAAAAGGCAGCAAAACCTCGTCACATTCGTTCCAACCCAATGTTCGCCGAATGGCTAGAAACAATACTGCTGGATACAACAGACCACGACTTCTTTACCGACAGGGTAAACTATTGTCGCCCTTTCAGATGATACATTCAAGGATATCACGAGCTCAGAATAGAGAAGACGACATATCATTCGGAAAGGCAGCCTGGAGTTACTTGGGATTGCTAACTACACCAAGGTGTATTACCACACCGTCGGCTCCGACGGTGTGGCTGGAATTCGACCATTCAACCTCTGCCATTTAGGTTACATGTTGTGGGTGATCATCGAGCTTTGTGCAAGAGGCTATCCATAATGGTCTCGCACTATTCAAGCGAATTTCTGGTAAAGCAAACACCACCAAGCCATCACTCCATAACCCGTTGATGGACGGACGGGCTATAAAAAGTTACTTCTATTATGTCTAGAATTTCGTGCGGTTATGGGCCCGGTAATTCCAAACATACAGAGAAGAAGTTTGATGGTAAGTGTTCTAGAGTTGACCTACAACATGCCACTGACTCTTCTTTAGGAGGACCTCACTCATACCAGTACTTCCATTCACCAATTCACCCGGGTCAATCCAACAACAGTACACAGTGACTATTTTGAGTGTTGACAAAGATATTGCCATGCCATATTGTTCCCTAGATAGCACCGGATGAGATGTATCATAGTATTTTAACCGAATCTAGCGACACCCTTTAGCTCCGCCGTGAAAATGAGCAGGCAACAAAAGTCTGGAGGAAAGTATCCTAGGACCATCTAAGAACAGATAAAGGAAGATAGCTGGCCATTGTGTCTGAAATAGGAAGAATTCTGATTAGATAGGCTCCTTATGAGCAAAATCTACATAGCTTAGTCCCACTTCATACCATCATCATCGTACTTGAACAATCTCAGAATCGCTGAAGCAACCATATCTCCATCATGTTCCAAATCAGCTGTCTCAGACGCCCGATCGGCATGCTCGAGATCCTTGATTCCTCCGCTGTCAACCCGCATCTGAATCTGTCTCTTGACCATGTCCTCGTCAAAAGCCAAGTGTGCTTGTGTAGTGAATAATCTGTTGGGAATGTACAGACCCTGGATGGGAGTGTGGTCACTCTTGCCCCAGATGTGGATATCTGTGTTGGGTGGGAGAAGACCGTTGGATGACTCGATGGAGGGGCCCTCAAGTACTTGATCTTGATGCATTTGGTGAAGGTAGACTTTGTCGTCATGGGTTCGGAAAAGGCGCTTGCCAACGGGTGTGAGAGTGATGGCGTTGTGGCCGAGCTCCCAGTCGTTTGAGGGTGAAGGGCCAACCTTTCCACCCAGAAGGCGCGAAAGGACCTGGTGGCCGAAGCAGACACCAGTGAAGTGAAAGTCGGGGCGCTTTGTCCATAATTCTAGTACATAAATAAGCATTGTGTTTAGGAGATGCCAATTGGTAGTACTTACGCTTCAAAAGATCGAGCAACTCGTGAATCCAAGGGTTGTCGCCGTGGGCGTCATACATGCTCCCCGTAATAAGTAGACCATCGTAATCGTCAAATTCCTCGACCTTTGGCATGCGACCGCCTTCTTCCGTGACAACAAAGACTTGCTCTGTTTCAACGCCGAGAGGAGGGTGATGGTCCCTGCCTGCAACAGAGAAATGGTGATGTAGAATCTCACCAAAAGAACCGCGCTCTGTTTGGGTGTTTGGATGGGGAGTATCGGTCTCTAGAACAAAGACCTTGACGACATGAGAGTCGATTGTTGGCTTGTAGTGTTGACCCATGCTGCTTGCTGTAGTGTAGGATTTCTTTGGTGTTGAGAGTGAAGATGAAGAAAAGGGCAGGAATGGTTGACGACGAGATGTGGTAGTAGTATAAGTTCTGGAAGGTGCGGGTGGAATGGTAGTTGCAGTGGAAAGAGGAAGCTGCCAGGCAACGGTTGATCTATTTAAACAGCGAGAACGAATACAGGTTCTGAACATTTTTTTACAGTATTTTAATAGGTAAAAAGTATTCCCAAGGACAGCATATGCAGCTTCTTTATTGGATCTTGGCGAAATGTTGTTTATGGCCGTTTTTCCATCTTTGACGTCAGCGAAGTCTCTTGTCCAAAGGCAAACTAGAGTAAAGTATTGAAAAGCCAAGACCGTGATGACGGCAGCGGGTCAAGGAATTAGTGGGCTTGACTTTCTGTCACAGAATGAATCATGTTTATACCGGTAATTGTTCTTATTGTTCCTGTAAATCAGGGGATCATTACAAGGATGTTTTGTTCCAATAGGAAAGAGATGAATTTACCAATCGAGAGGATGGATGATGGATGATGGATGATGGCATGAGGGGGAAAACCCACACCACCCTAAAAAGAAGCATACATATAACTTTACTTGGGTACCTATCTACAACTTGCTAACCTCTTCGGATCCCCAGTAAAATGTACTAATCTCAACTCCAACATACTCATCACTATACTTCATTGTCTCTTCCCCGTCTCCAGCCGCACCCGCGCACACAAGCAATGGCATAAAGTGCTCTCCTCCCCTCGGAGGATGCATCATGTCAGCATACGGAAACGCCCTCCAGCCCTTGAGCGCTTTCCATCTCTCCTCCTTTTCCTTCTTCATTGCCGCGTCTGATAGCACACTGCTCCACTCGTCAGATAAAATCCGGAACTGCTTCTGCTGTTCGGGCCCTGAACCACCAAGCATCATCATGGCGCGGATATTATGAAAGCTTGCAAAGCCCGACCCAATGACGGCAATGTTTTTAGCGCGCAGTTTACCCAGTGCTGCACCCATGCGAAGATGCTCTTCTGGATCCTCAGATTCGAGAACCGAGACTTGGATCACGGGGATGTCGGCTTTGGGATTGACGAGCAGCAGCGGGATGAAGACGCCATGGTCCCATCCCCGCTCGTCATCCAGCTCAGGCGTTAAACCTTCTGCCTTGAGCGCATCGGCAATCTCGTGTGCAATTTCTGGGTGGCCTGGCGCGGGGTACTTGAGAGCATAAGACTCTTTGGGGAAACCGTAATAATCGTAGAGGAGTTTATGAGATGCGCCTGAAGAGATGGTGGGTTTGTCGGTGGACCAGTGGGCTGTGACTAGGATGATGGCTCGGGGTTGGTCTGGGGTACCGAGCTTAAGGATCTTGGGTACGCGGTTCTTGAGGGAGTAGACAATATCTTTGTGCTTAGGATCACCCAAGATAGGCATGGGACCTGATCATGTTAGCCATCATCATATTTGAAGTACCTATCGTGGTGTTGCTAACTTACCACCACCGTGGGATAGCGCAATTACGGGAGCGACCTTTGACATTGTAGGTGTATGTGACTGAGAGAATGATGATTTGAATGTTGTTTTTAAAATAATTCTTGATGCGATGCCAGTATATCTCAACATGTGATACTTGTCTGTTGACTCTTTCTTGACCTCAGCTCTCTCCCATCATGGCGGGGCCTAGGAAGCTATTTATCCTCCACAGTCATGATAAGGTCAGTACTGGGCCATCATGGCTTGTGGAACCATTTCCGGTTCCCGTTACCAGCTTCCGAAACTTCATTGCGTTCGACGAATAGAATCGTACTTGGTCATTACCCGCGCGCGATGCTCCACTTGTTCTCCCGCACTTCATTTGTAATCCGAACTTCGGCTCTCCCGTGCCGACAAGACTGACTTGTCATGATAATCAATATCGCGCGCGGAAGACAAACAAATAGTCCAATCTAATTTACGGGATATTCTAACAAGTACATGCTTGACTAGATATACACAGATACTTGGTCCCTTCCATGACCAACCGCCTTGAGCCGCGATCCAATCTCAAGAGGACTTCCTTCTGTTACCATGAAATGACCAGAATCCTTTGTCGCCGTTTCGTCTGCTCCAAGGATCTTGTAGATATTTGTACTAACAAGGTCAATTGCCTCCTTCTCATTCAACCGCCCACCTCCGTTCTTGTAAGCAGTTCCAGCAGCGAAGCCAAGATCACGCAGCTCCCAGTCCTCATGGAGTCCAATCGCCACTGTCACGCCTGCATCAAGAAGTGCATCGGCAACTGTGCCATTTGTAAGTGGCGCGCCAGTGAGTACACGACGTGAGTCCCAGCTATCACCGGTCGACTGCAAAGGCGACAGGATAACACCAACACCGGCCTCTCCAAGCTCCTTAGCCACCATGTGGGACTCAGCACCACCGATAATGGCCACCTTGAGCCGCTGAGCCACGTTGGAAGTCTCGAGCAAACCTTCAATCTCAGACTTGATTCGAAGAGCTGTCGAAATCCCATCTGCACTGTTGATCGTAAGGGCCAGGACTCGCTCACCACTCACCACCTTCTTGAGATAGGCTTCTTCTGAAAATGGGTTAATAACAGGCTGAGTGGAGGTTGCAGCCGTCAGTAACTTGTTTCTCAGTCCACCAAAGGCGGCCGAGTAGCTAGTTGTACCCCTGATATTGATATCCAGAGTGTAGTGAACTGCCAGATCAGGAGCAAATACAGCCCCTTCTTCGATACTAGTCAATGCTGAAGTCGAAAAGCCAACACTGGTGCCGAAGTGAGTTGCGCCGCCCACAAAAATGGGAGCTGAGATGGCCCTGGTGACACCATAGCGAGCTGCAACGTGCAACTTTTTGGAATCGAGTGCAAGTCCGTCAATGGCCCTGGAGAAGACTAGCGGGTTGGGTCCATTGTTGGTCACATCCTCGGCTTCGATCTCGCTGAGACCCAAGGTACCGCCCACAGCTGTGAAAGCTCGCGTCAAGTAACCATTCTTGAGAGCAATGGTCTTTGCACCGGTTGCGGTCGCAGTATCGAATTCGGAGTCACAGTTGCCAATGCAAGAGATCTTACCCTTGGAGACAACCACGTTAACAGGCTGACCCTGAGATTCGTAAGTCTTACCATCTTCGAGAAGCACCTTGGTGACACCAGTGAAGAGGACGTTATCAAGCTTGCTTGGCTCTTCTACAATTTCGGCAGGCTTCTCGATGACTACAGAAGATTCCTGCTGCTTAGACAACTCGACAGGGCTTTCGAACTGAGCTGTTCCGTCAATCCAGACCTGAACAGGAGCTGCGCCAACACTGAGAGGGTCGCTATCCCAGACAACGACATCGGCATCGAAGCCAGGCTTGACCTTGCCCAGTCGCTTGCCCATACCAAGGAGCTCGGCGGGCGCAGATGTGACACTAGCCAAGGCAACGTGATATGGAAGACCGTAGTGGTGTCCCTTGGCTGCTTCAAAGAGGACGTGCTGCGCGTTGATGACAGGGTTGTCACTGACGTATACGACTGTGAGGTTGTTTTCATTCAGGATCTTGCCAGCGTACTCGGAGCCGATATAGGCTTCAGTCTTGTAAAACATGTTATCAGCGAAGAGAGCTGACGCAGGAGCGCGTCCTCCCCAGGTCCTCTTCAGAATCTAGAATGACTGTCAGTGCTAGTAAAAGAAATTGATGCGAAAGACTAACCTCTGGAACCAGGTACGTCTGATGGGCATGGTGGAAAGCTCGAACAGCGAATTTAAACTCATTGGTGTGGTCAACCATGGCCTCTAGGTCAGGAATAGTATAGCAATGCGTATTGATATGGACCTGGCCACGGAGAGCAGCGGTCAGTGATTCCCAAGCAATCTCGCCAGGAAGATACTCATCCAGAGACTCAACACCTTGGGACTCAGCCTTGGCACACCAGTCATCCTGCTTCTGAATCAGGTCTCTGGCCTGCTCAAAAGCATGTCGGAATTCGTAGCTTTCACCCATACGGCTGAAAGGTCTGTTTCCAACGCGGCCATGAACATTCTTGGCATTCTCACCGCAAGCCATTTTCATGTACCGCCAGTTGCGATCAGGGTCTGCCAGCAAGTCCTGGGCGCTGATTTCTTTGCGGCCATCGGGTTTGCCGACAGCATGCTTGATGAGATAAGCTTCTCCGCCAATGTTGTTACCGGAACCTGGTAGGATGAGTGAAGTCGTAACACCGCCTGATTTGATGACCTCGATTTGAGGATCCAAGGGAAGAAGCGAGTCGATGGCGCGGGCCCAGGGTGTGATGTTGTCTGACATCTCATTGCCATCAGAGTTGCCATTGAGAGAAGGCAGCGGGTACACGCCAGCATGACTGTGGGTATCGACAATGCCGCTTGTTAATCGGCGACCATGGGCCTCGTATACAGCAGTGTTGTCGGGCAAGGAAGCAGTCTTGATATCTCTCTCGACACGTTGAATGAGACCCTTTTCAAGAAAGACATCACCCTGAACCCACTCCCAGCCCTTTCCGGAACGCGCATCCTTTTGACTAGTTCCCTTGACAGGCTCTCCAATCCATATAGTAGCGTTCTTGATCAGAGTTGGCTTGCCACCATCGATATAACGGGCATTCTTGTCTCTTCCAAGACCAGCTGGGTCCTGGGGCTTGACACGGAACTTCTTGCACGTCTGCAGGTCCTCATTTAATTTCTGGACAGATAAAGTGGTTCCCTTTCGTGGTGAGATTTGTCGCCATTGAGCAAAAACGATGAATCCAAGACATGCCAAAGCAAAGAGTCTGATGGCGCGTGAACGACGCAACGATCGCCTGCTCCGCTGTTGCTGTTGGCCAACGGGCGCTGGCAGCGAGATGGAACTATAAGGCGGAAGTTGAGCCTTTTCGTCCATTGTCGCTTCTTTGCTTGACACTTCACAATTTTCAATGGCTAATGTTTCTTGAATAGTAGATGTAAGAGGAAAGAGGAGATATGAGCTTCGGAATGAAGATCACCAGCTCCTCATTGATAAGAGCTCCTGGATGTCTCGGATATTCAATCAGGTAAAGAGTGACGGAAGCTACCTAGCCCGGCTTACAGTGATTGGTCTCCACTATGGCGAGCTATCTGTAGCGGGGAATACAGTAGCTGCCAGGGGGTTCATAGCTCTTGCACCTGCTGTAAATGGGCGGGCAGAACGTCCATCACTGGAACTTTTGTATTTGAGCTTCGTTTTGAGTCAGATAGCAAGTGGTGATCTGCCATCCAATGTTCAATCAGCTAAATAGTTAAAGTGAGAGAGTGACGGCAGTTTAGAAGTGAACTAGTGTTTCTGGTTACCCACACCGGAGGAAATAGCATGGGACTGAGAGATATCGCTATCATGATGTATAGTATGGCTATGGTTATGGCTATGGCTATGGCCAAGCTGAATGAAGCCCTGATAGAAACATAGACGTACGGGCAGGAGAGACAGCATTATAGTAGCAATGGTGAAGTTGGAACGAAGGCAAACAATAACAAACTATTTCTAGCTGTTCCATGTGGTCTGTCAGACCCCAGGAAGCTTGACACACTTTGTTTACACGTCTAAACGGTTCAAAGGTTAAAGTCCCATGTTCCACCGCAGTCACTCTATCAAGTTCCCTTGCTCGACTAAATGCAAGCACGTCAAGCGATCACTTTAAACTAAAGTTGGGACAAGTCGATAGCCGGGTCCGTTCACGCTCGGTTGTTATTTCTCAATCGTGATCCGACCTCGTGGCTAAAATGGGTTCGCTTCAGGGTATAGCAAGCATGTGTCCCACTTGGAAACCCTCCCAGTTCTGTTCCTTGTCAAGACGGAAAACAAAGTTGGTTAATTGGTTATTGTTAATGTTTGTGGCGCTGTAGAGTTAATTGGTTAACCTTTCAAGAGAACAAAGTGGTTTGTGAGCTCGGGACCAACGTTCGTGTGTGTCTATGATTGCTTGTTATTTATATTTATGTATGTAGAGACCTGGGGTCGAGACCGTTGAATATCCACTTGAGAATAAATGGTAAGCGCCGTACAAGGTTATGGATGGCTGAGTATCTGTTGCTGGGTTATTAACAAATCCTACGTGTGACAGTAACTAGACTTGGCAAGTGGAAAGCTGTTATTGTTTTATTCTACTTTGTTCTGCTATATGAAAGCAATAGAGATGTTGACTGTTTTAGCTGAGCCGGTTCAGAATATATCTTTGCGATAACAAGAACAACTCCACTTACTAAAGATATGCAAGAAATCCATAACTTAATTGATTGCCCTCCATCTCCCAGTCACTGAAACAATGCGGGTGTGGTTAGAGACAAATGTCCGAGATGGCCTTGTTGCTGTGCCAACAGAGCGACGTAATTTGTTTGGGTCGGCCAGCTAAGCTTCCCCCACCAAATTTATGTACATACCCATACCTGTACCCGCACTCGCACTTGCCTTGCCAGATCAAAGCTCCGCTCACTCCGTACCTGACTGACTTGGTTGAATTTATTGTACGACAACGTCTCAGAAAAGGAGTTAAACCGAACATCTTACATTCATTCTCTTATTGTATCCTCCTTTGGAACGTTCTTGTTTCTGTTTGTTTCCTAAACTCGCGACTTTTGTCTTTAACTCGTGAGCGGTCACACTAAACCTACACCGACCATTGACTTTGCGCCTCGTTGATATCAAAGTTCCAACTACCGCCCAAATAAGACGCCATCAACATTGATTTTGCCCGACGTTCGCAGCTGCTCAGTACGCGGTTCGGATCTTTCTCAGCGGCAGTGGCCGTAGAGATACAAGGCATCCTTCGCTTTGTACTCTGCCATAGTTCGACCAGGCTCGTGTTCAACTTGTCGCAAGCAACTACCCGTGTCCGCATTCCAACCTCACACACACAATGGACCCGAATATGTCGCGCCCACCCGACTACAGCCTCCCGCCATACGATGACGAGGACCTTCACCACACGCCTACAGGTTACAGTCCCGCTGCTGTGAGACTGTTGACATCAGAGGAACACTACGACCCTCATCCTCACACGTATGTACCACCCTCATCACCCAGCCAGAATCCTATTCCAATTCAGACACCTCCTACACACCCTGCCTCTTCAAACTCCCCTTCTACCTCCCCTTCACCCCCAAAATCAACTTCTCCTCCTCCTCTCAACCCTCCAGTAGAGTTTCCTCTTCCATTGTTTGCTTCACAAGCAGATCTCGACATGTCTTCAGAAGCAGGAGAACGGGCCTTCAAGCCTGAACCTGGTCAGCAAGATAACACTCAAGCGAACGTTCAAAATCAGCAAGAACAATCTTCACCCAACCCTCCTTCATACTCACGTTCCATGGCCGAATCCCAATCCCTGTTGCCTAACAGGCCAGTTGATGGCGGTCCAGCTGCAAAGTTGCAGAATAGGAACAGAACTAGCATCCACGTCGCCTTTGCAGATCTACCTACGGATCTACCAGAGATTCCCGAGGGGATTAGCGAGCGACGTAGGGTCCACAAAGAACATCAACACCTTGGCTTAGAGGCGAATCCAACTGTCCCTCCTCGTCCAGTCAGTCGCTTAAAGAATACAAACTCACATGACCAAATTCCCAGTATCCGAAGTCCTCGAAATCTCAACTATCAACCCAGCGTCCGCTCATCAAGGTCCGGTTCCATCTTCGACGATGCCCCATCGTTGGGTCCCCCAGGCGGAGGTTCTTACATGTCCTATGATTCACGAGAATATGGCTCTCCCCAGCGACCATGGACGCCATCGTCCCGTATGTCTGACTTCACCAGATCCGATCTCTCGAGACCTCCCCCAAACAACGACATGTATGAGCCCTCCGATTTGAACGGAAGCCCCAGACCTGGAACACCCTCATCGAGATACGGCGGCAGTCCACGACGACCTCTCCCCCCTGCGCCTCTTTTCCACAGCTCAAGACAAGCCGTTCCACCATTCGCAGATGATGCGACTGTCTCTATTCCCTTGCACGATCCTATGGACGACGATGTTTTCGGCCCCGAATCTGACCTGAGCGACGCCCGGCCTCATCCAGTTGACCGCAGCTCTTACATGTCTGCAGAGTCCCAAGACACACTAAACGAAGGCGACCCCGATGACTACGACAAGTTTGAGCACTATGGTCCTGCCCCCACTGGCGCCCAAGAAAGAAGAGGTGTTCGTGCTCCTCAAATGGCAAGGAAAGAGGTTCAGCTCATCAACGGTGAACTTGTGCTGGAATGTAAGATCCCGACAATTCTGTACAGTTTCTTACCTCGACGTGGTGAAGTTGAGTTCACCCACATGCGTTATACCGCTGTCACATGTGACCCTGACGACTTTGTTGAAAGAGGCTACACACTGCGACAAACCTTTGGTAAGACAATCAGAGAGACTGAGCTGTTTATATGTGTCACCATGTATAACGAAGATGAGATCGGCTTCACTCGAACCATGCACGCCGTTATGAAGAACATCTCACATTTCTGTTCTCGCACGCGCTCCCGTACTTGGGGTGAGACTGGGTGGCAGAAGATTGTCGTTTGCATTGTTTCAGACGGTCGTGAAAAGATTCACCCTCGTACCCTGGATGCCCTTGCTGCTATGGGTGTCTACCAACACGGCATCGCAAAGAACTTCGTCAACAACCGTGCTGTGCAGGCTCACGTTTACGAATACACAACTCAGGTCTCTCTCGACTCCGATCTCAAATTCAAGGGTGCTGAGAAGGGCATTGTTCCCTGCCAGATGATTTTCTGTCTCAAGGAAAAAAACCAGCGTAAGCTCAACTCGCACCGTTGGTTCTTCAACGCATTCGGCCAGGCTCTCAATCCCAACGTCTGTATCTTGCTAGATGTTGGTACCCGTCCCAGTGGCACATCGCTGTACCATTTGTGGAAGGCTTTCGATACCGACTCCAACGTCGCTGGCGCTTGTGGAGAGATTAAAGCCATGAAGGGCAAATTCGGCGCTAACCTACTCAACCCTCTCGTTGCGTCTCAAAACTTTGAGTACAAAATGTCCAATATTCTTGACAAGCCCCTGGAGTCTGTCTTTGGCTACATTACAGTCTTGCCTGGTGCTCTGAGTGCCTACCGATACCACGCGCTTCAGAATGACGAGACTGGCCACGGTCCTCTCAGCCAATACTTCAAGGGTGAGACTCTGCATGGACAACATGCCGATGTCTTCACTGCCAACATGTATCTCGCTGAAGATCGTATCCTCTGTTGGGAGTTGGTAGCCAAACGTAACGAAAGATGGGTTCTCAAATACGTCAAGGGATGTACTGGTGAAACTGATGTGCCTGGTAAGAAACACTCCATATAAGCCAACCTCAACTTCACAGCTAACGCAAATCAGATACTGTTCCCGAGTTCATCTCTCAGCGACGTCGATGGCTCAACGGTGCCTTCTTCGCTGCTGTTTACTCCCTCGTCCACTTCAAGCAGATTTGGTTCACGGATCATACTTTTGCTCGCAAGATCCTCTTGCACATGGAGTTCCTGTACCAGTTCATCCAGCTCATGTTCACCTTTTTCTCCCTGGCCAACTTTTATCTCACTTTCTACTTCGTCGCAGGTGGTTTGACAGATCCCAAGATCGATCCCTTTGGACACAATATTGCTACTGTCATCTTTCACATCCTGCGGTACTCATGTGTGCTCCTCATATCAACGCAATTCATCCTGTCGCTCGGTAATCGACCTCAAGGTTCCAGGAAGCTGTACCTTGCCAGTATGATTATTTATAGTATTATCATGATGTACACGACGTTTGCAACGTTCTACATCATCATTCGCCAACTCACTTCGAAAGACGACGACATCAAGATGGGCGACAACGTCTTTACCAACATGATTGTATCCATCTTGTCGACGATCGGCATGTATTTCATCATGTCAATCATGTATCTGGATCCATGGCACATGTTCACATCTTCGGCGCAGTACTTTATCCTTCTTCCTAGTTACATTTGCACCCTGCAAGTCTACGCCTTCTGCAACACTCACGATGTTACCTGGGGTACCAAGGGTGACAACGTTATGAAGACTGATCTCGGTGGTGCTGTGGGTAAGGGTGAGACTGTCGAGCTGGAAATGCCCAGCGAGCAGCTCGATATCGACAGTGGATACGATGAGGCTCTACGTAACCTTCGCGATCGTCTCGAGGTCCTTGAGTCTCCCCCAAGCGATTCTCAGCTGCAGGAAGATTACTACAAGAGTGTCCGAACCTACCTGGTTCTCACTTGGATGATCGGCAACGGTATCCTTGGCATGGCTGTGTCTGAAATCTACAGTGCCAGAGGCATTGGCGACAACTACTATTTGCGCTTCCTTCTCTGGTCAGTCGCCGCCCTTGCCGTTTTCCGTGCTGTTGGCTCCACCACCTTCGCCATCCTTAATGTCATCAATATGATTATCGAAGGCAGAGTGCGTTTGACTCTCAAGGCCCCTCGATGGTTGGGCGGCGTGAAGGAGAGAGTCAGCGACAAGATGAGCAGTGTGTCAAGCAACCTACGCAGTTGATGTCCGCATCGTGTTTGACTATTTGCGTTGTGCTTTCTTATTATGCACTTAGAAAAATGGGCATCTGCATTGGCGTAATTTGGCGTATTGACATTTTACCTGCACGGGAAACGACGAACCAGTTCCAACTGTTTTGGCTGGGAGTATAACGACATAGCAGATGAGTTTTTGAGAGAAAGGATATGATACCGGATATGACTGTTAAGGAAACGAATGTTTTGAATGGGAGGCTCTGTTTAATGGATATGAAAGAAACTGTCTTCTGCAGATGAGACTTATGTAAATAGTGAGAGGAATGTGTATACCCAGTGTTAAAATACGATCGATGTTAGAATAATCACAGGTCTTCAAAGACAAAGCATGGTTTTAGGTGTACAAGATTCTTATATAGTGTTGAAATGATAATTCTATGAAATTCGACAATCTAGATGATTCACGCAAAGGCCTATTGAGTCAATGCGAGTATTTCTACATGGAATAAAAAGCGTTCCTATCAGTTTGCGCCGGCCAAGTTAATACAACATCAAGCTATGCAAAATAAAAACAAAAAACAACAAAGCAATGATATCAGTGTTCATCCCAACATTGATCCTTCATTCTTCTTTTTTCCGTTCCAGTTCCATGCTATAACCATAATTTTCGTCGAGTCTTTTATGTCATGATTTATTCATCATCCTCTTCTTCATCGGCAACCTGGATTTGAGAGTTAGCTTTCGTGTTTTATAGCGGATGATGTTCAAGTTGACTTACGTTGTCGTGGAAGTTCTGGCCGTCGGTGGTGGCAACAATGACACCAGAGCGGACGCAGAAGTCACCGAAGCGCTCACCCTCATTTCGCTCGAGAGCGTATCGCTTGAGGAGAGGCTTCATGATGTCGAGGATCTCATCCTCCTTGATGCTCTGGCGATATAGCTTGTTGAGGCGCTGGCCGTGGTAGCCACCACCCAGGTACATGTTGTAAGCACCGTACGCCTTACCGACGAAAGCAACCTCGGCCAACCAAGGACGAGCACAACCGTTGGGGCAACCAGTCATACGCATGACGATGGAGTCCTGGCGAAGACCGTTCTCCTCGAGGCAGCCCTCAAGCTTGGAAATGAGGACAGGCAGGTATCGCTCGGACTCGGCCATGGCAAGACCACAAGTGGGGAAAGCAACACAAGCAGAAGAGCTGAGACGGAGGGCAGAGAACTGAACGTTGTCCAGCTTGTACTTCTTCATGAGCTCCTTGGCATCGGCGAGGTCCTCGTCGGCGACGTTGCTGAGGATGAGATGCTGGTTACCGGTGAGACGGAACTCAGACTCACCCTTGAGGGACTTGGCAATTTCACGCAGACCAGTCTTCATCTGGAACTCGGGGGTATCCTCGATACGGCCGTTCTCGATGAAGAAAGTGAAGTGGTTAAGGCCGTTCTCATCCTTCTGCCAGCCAAAGGTATCGACGTTGCTCTTGAACTCGAAAGGCTTCTCGTTCTCGAACTTCTTGCCCCAGAGCTCCTCAACCTTGCTGCGGAAGACAGGCACGGTCATGTCGTCGATGGTGTACTTGAGACGGGCGTGCTTTCGGTTCTTGCGATCACCGTTGTCACGCTGGACGAGCATGATCTTCTCACAGACGGTGTGGATATCCTCAGTCTTACAGAAGCCGAACATGCGACCAGTCTGAGGGTATGTCTTCTTGTTGTTGTGAGTAGCACCCATACCACCACCGGCAAGGACGTTGAAACCAGCAAGGTTACCATCCTCACCCTTGATGGCGATCAGACCAATATCGTGAGCATACACATCAGTATCGTTGTGGGGAGGAATGGCAATGGTGATCTTGAACTTTCGGGGCAGGTAGGTAGGACCGTAGAGGGGCTCGAAGTCCTGGACGGCATCACCAGCGACTTGAGTCTTCTTGTTGTCGTCGTCAGTCAACCAGATCTCATGGTAGGCACTGGTTGAGGGCAAGAGATGATCGCTGATAAGTTGAGAGCAGGCGAAAACCTGACGGTGGTACTTGGACTGAGTAGGGAGCGAACTGCACATGACGTTACGGTTCACGTCACCACAAGCAGCAATAGTGGTCATGAGAGCGCGGTTGATGGCCTGCATGGCGGGCTTGAGCTTGCTCTTGACAACACCGTGGAACTGGAAGGTTTGTCGGGTGGTGAGCTTCATGGTCTCGTTACCAAGCTCGTTGGCAATGTCGTCCATCTGGACCCACTGCTGAGGAGTCGAGATACCACCAGGCAGACGGCATCGAATCATGAAAGAGTAGGCGGGCTCGAGACCCTGAGCCTTTCGCTCATCTCGGATATCACGATCATCTTGCATGTATGTTCCGTGAAACTTGGTAAGCTGCTGGTCGGCGGCCGAGATAGCGAGAGTAGAGGGATCGTTAAGACCCTCAACAATAGTACCACGGAGGTAGTTGGAAGCCAGCTTGATGTCTTCGTTGGTGATTGGCGGGGGCTCATCAGGAAGGCCATCGACCTTATCCACGCCAAGAGCAGTCCATAGCTTAGGCTCCCACTCCTTGTAACCAGTCTGGAAGCTGTCGGGATCCTGATCGTCACCAAGTCCAATGTCGATCAGATGCTTACCACCCAGGTTGGTCAGGACACGGTCAAGATCCTTGGCAGGCTTGTTGTAGTAGATCTTGTCCTCCTTTCGGGGCCAGTAGTGGCTATCACCAAGACCGAAGATGGAGTAGTTGACGGCTGCGAGGTCAAGATCGGTGTTGTCCTTGATAGCATCCCAGAAAGGCAGACCGTTCTGGGGGAACTCACCCTGACCAGCAGTGGAAGTGATGAAGACAATGTTCTCCTCAGTAGGAAGATCCTCAAGAGGGTAGTCCTCCATGGCCAGGACAGTGGTCTTCAGGCCACGAGCGCGACCGCGGCTGGCCAATCGCTTGGCCAAAGTGGTAGAGTTTCCGTTGTCGGAAGCATATAGAATGGTCAGAGGAGCGCCTAGAAGACCCTCAAGGAGCTGGTTGTAGGCGTCCTTGGCCTTTCTCTTCTGCTGGGCTCGGACCTCGCTTCCAAAGTCCTTGACAAGAGCAGCAGCGAACTTGGGCTCCTTGGCAGCCAGCTGAGTGAGCTGGTTGTCGCGAGCAAGGAACTTCTTGAGCTCCTGCTTGATAAGCTCGGAGTCGAGAGAGAAGTTGGGCTCACCCTTCTTCTCGTTCTCAGGGTTCCATCGGTACAGAGGCCAGTATCCGGTATCGACGGCCTTCTTAGTCTCCTGAAGAACAGTGAGAGGGGAGTCAGTCTCGCCGAAGTAGGGAAGGTAGGCGAGGACGACAGAGGGACCCTCAAACTTGTCAGCCTCAAGAAGAGCCTGGAGAACCTGAGTGTAGGAGCTGTAGACAGCGGTGGAGGCAACGTATACGTTGCCGAAGTTCATAGCATAAAGACCAATGTCCTTCTTACGGCGGTTGGCATCAGCAGCAGCACGCTCTGAGTAAGGAGTAGAGTCGATGATGAGCATGTTGACGTTCTCGCCCGAGGCAAGGACGTGGTGAACACCAGAGTTACCCAAGTCATAAGACCAGGCATCAGAACCAGTCAACCAAAGGGACTCCTTTCGGAAAAGACCCTTGGCAGAAAGGAGCTCGGCAGCCAGAGGAGAACCGTCAGTCTCAAGTCTAGCGATGACATCGTCGGCAATCTCAGTCGACTTGGAGGCATCATCGGCGTTCATGGCCCATCGTGCCAACCAGCTCTTGGGGGCATCGGTGGTGAAGCTACCGTTGGTAGCAGCATCCTTGACCTGAGAAACAAACTGGCCACGACGCTGCTTGCGGGCCAAAAGAGAACCGAATCCAAACTCTGGGCTAGCAGAGACAGTGGATGAGAGACCAGTAGTAGAAGACTTGATAGCGTTGGCAATGTAGGCTCGCTGGCCGAAAAGCTGGTCAAGAATCTTGGTGTAGGCAGTCTCAAGCTGGGGAGCCTGGAGATCGTAGCCAGTGGGCTCCTTCCAAGCCTCCTTCTTTCCAACCTCGAGGTTTTGAATGGGCTTCTCAGCAGTAAGGTTTTGAAGAACACCACGCAGGGCCTGGACGACAACATCGGGGGCGATGTAGCCAAGCTGGTGGCCAACAATAGCCTCAACGCCACCAGGACCACTCTTCACGGAAGTCAAGACATCAATGAGGAGGGGACCCCATTTGGTAGTCTTGCGGTGGATCTGCTCCAACACGGCGATGCGCTTAACTGATCGAGGAATGGCCTCAACAAGTCTAGAACCGAGCCAAGGTCGGTAGAGGCGAGGGGTAAGTATGGCGGTGTTGGCGAAGATCTCCTGTGAGTTGGCCTCATCAATTGCTTGAGCGAAAGCACCGGCATCAGAGCCGAAGATGAAAAGGCAGTTCTCGGCATCAGGGGGGCCAGAGTACTCGAAAGCGCTGTACTCTCGGCCAACAGATGTCTTGAGCTGGGCCCAGATACGTCCAGCGGACTTGTAGACGTCCTCAGAAGTGACCTGAGGAGGGGCAGACTCGACTGTTGTGGCGACCGATGAGGGCGCAACAGGAGTGCTAGACTCGCTGTCCTGGCTGGACTTGACTGAAGTTCCGGCTGAGGGGGCCTTGGAGGCATTGGCACTGGGAGGCACAGTAAGGTTGCCACTGGCGGCACCAGTTGTAGCTGGTGTATCGTGGTCTGAAGAGACGGCAATGTGACCATCATCGGCGTAGATTCCAGTCTGTGAAGAGGGAGCGGAGCCAGCCTGGTATCGGCGGACACTCTCGATATCGAGAACGTCGCGGACGACTGAAGCGTCCTCGACGCCAATAGGCTTATCCTTTGCTGATGTGGAGGGAGCAAAGAAGTGAACAACACCCTTGCCAGTTCGGATGGCAAGAGCGTGAGCAGTCAAAGCTAAATCCTGTGCCTCCTGAAGGGTCTCGGACTGAACGAATGTGAAACCCGAGTTACGGATGGCGGTGATAACAGAGTAATCGGGGAATGTTCGAGGCTGAAGAGAGACGTGCAGGACAACCGGGTAATTTGCCAACTTGTATAGGTGTGACACAGAAGGTAGGAGGATGGTGGATGTGGTTGTGACTGAGACAAGCTTGCCGGCTCGGGTAGGAGTGTACACTGATAGAAGAGGATCGGTGTTGTGTCGAACGGGAATGATCTAGAGTCATGATTAGTTCTGCTCGTTCCGCTGTTCAACCACCCAATTGCTCTACTGATAAATCTGCATATAGCTATTCATTGCTTCCATATACTGTTGCCTTTATTGGCTGGCTTGCATGACACCGGTTCACACAAAACCCTCAAAAGAGGCCGGAGATTTTTCGGAGAGCTCTTGGGAGGGGTAAATTGCTGTAAAGCAAACTCACCTCAGGAACGGTATCAGCGCTCTGAGCGACCAGGCTGCTATCCTTGCGACCTGCGTATCGGTTCAGGTGAGAGGAGAACTCGGAATCGGTGCCAATGGCAGGCTGGACGGAGATAATGACATCGCTGGAGAGGTAGGCAATTCGAGCCACTGTGAACAAAGGATTAGCGATCTGATAGCGTTGCGCAAAACTCAATTCAATAATGTTTGAGATTCCTGTTCATTCTGGTCTGTAGTCTCGCCGTTGCGCCGGTTGAGATCGATCTCTTTACAGAATGACAGGTTATATCTCCGACTCATGCAGCATCCCGGTATTGTACTGCATCCTGGAAATTCAACATGGGAAGAAACTCACCAGCCTCCTCAGGAGTCTTGACCTGGTGCTGTGTAGCAGCGTCCATTGTGTCCCTTCCCTTCTTCGTCTTTATCTCGTGGGGGTATTATGATCGAGCTTGGACTGTTCTATAGTAGACAGAGCAGACAAGCTGCTTAGGTGGAGGAGGGGAGGATGTATAAGAGAGATGAAGAGAAAGGAAAGAAATCTCAATGACAGGACTCGCTCAAAGCGGGATCCGGGGTCTTGAGTAGTTTTCTTCCTTTTGTAAAGGATATGATGGATATTAGAAAAAAGGGTTCTTCCCTCTTTCTCTCAACGTCCAAAAGGAAAGAAGAGAAGTTTGTAAACTGGAGCGAGTAGAGACGAGACACGCCCTGCCTTTTGCCTTTAGTCTCTTAGAAGACGCCCCTCGTCTGGTCTGGTCTGGTGTCCGGTCCCTCGGCTTGCGCTTTGCTCATTCGCACGTCTTATTTTTTTTCTCTTCCCACTCGCCGATTTTTTCCCCGCGCCATTATTAGGTAGCTAACAAGAAAAAAAGCAGCAAATTCCATCCAAAGACAGCGCAAATGACCACCAGATTGGCTTGTATGAATCCTCGCCCTCGATTGCGTGATCGATTAGCGGGATGCTATGCCCCGGACGGCGGGGCTCATGCTCACTGTCTCGTTCTGGTCCTCAGGGTCGCGCCTTCCGCTGGAACAGGGGCCTGTGCACTACTCCGCGACCACCGATAACGAATGAGGAACTCTGTATTTGCTTCGATATCTTCTCCAATTGGCTTGTTTGTCCTTAGGTAACAAGTTCAACCAATAAACTTGACCCCGCGAACACCGGCATTGGACAGGACATATGTACTGGGGTACGCATCGAGAAGGACCCACCCCGAGTTCCTGCTGAGGAATACTGTTGGGCCACCGACGGTCCGCGCAAGAATCACCAAAATGATGAGAGATATTGGCGTTGCAACTGGTTGTTCAAAAACTGCATGACCTCTTTTTCAATGACAGCTTACAATTGACAGGGATGCCTCCGACTACCGGCCGGTGTCCGTACATTTCTTTACTACGAGTTTACCATCTCGACATTTCCATACAGAATAGTACAATTGGTAATCCGCCTACTCCATTTCACGATCATCAGGGTGGTCCATCGGAAAGATAAGACTCACTTCAAAGCACAGACAAAGAGAACAAGTGCTCGGAAGGTCCCCTGTCGCCTCCTCCGTACGCGGGAGTGTCCGAACACGGAGGCTAGGAGCCTAATAATCGATGTTGAATACACAGTATTGAGCTTACTGATTGATTAACTGGTTGGCTGTTATTGGCTGTTGGAAAGAATATGTCTTGCCATCACTGTCGAGATGAGAGCTTTCACAATATCACAATAAACATTATCAAGATCAAGATCAATACTATTATTCGATTTCAATATCTACTGGTATTAGCTGCCATTGAATGGCAGGTATTATCATTATGCCAATTTCCTATCCCAAATGATGCCAATTTATGACACAAATCCTTAGTAAACAAGAGAGTAAACAAGAGAACAATTCTTGCGTTTGAACGGTCCACGATAACCCAACGTGCAACGGCGCGATGCCATCATGTGTTCTCGCATTTTTGCACTCAGACCGGGATCGTCCTATCACGCAATTTCGCTTTCCAACTTGTTGTCGGCTCATCCGCTCACACCATCCGCAGCCGCCGTTCAGAAGATCCACAACATGCCGCGTTTTCGCCGCAAATGCCGCATTTCCTCCGCGCCGGCCGAGTTGTCGGTTTTGTATCCGGCATGGACTTTGTACAAGTTTCCATGATGATTTCCGTATATGAACTTTCCCCCTATCAAAACTCCGTCTATCGTATGTTGGTCCCTTTATCATGAAAATGAATCGCAGAGCATCAGCCACCGGTGGTGACTCGCATCACAAAAATGTAAAGAGGCAGCAACCGGCCTGGCCGTCAGTGTCCATGTTCCAAGTATCCGTGTGTATCTTTTAGGTTCGTTCAACAGTCTGCGGCAGATCCCACGTGTCAAACGACTTTCTAGACCTCGCCCGAGAGCGTACCCGCGCCGGCTGGTTTGTTGGATCCTCCCAGGCTGGGTGCCCATTCGTCAGACTCTCGGCTGTCCAGCCAGTAAGCCCGACCACAAGAAACCATCAAACGGCCAAGGCGTCCCCGGCGGCCCTCACCGTCAGGGAGATCCTCAGCGAAGGGACCCTCCTGGTCATCAACGCCGGGGCCCTCAAGGATCATTAATTGCATGTACTTCTGCAGCACCTGCTTCGCATACGCCATGACGACGAAGCTGAAGTACACACGGATCAACGTTGCGCCAACAATCAGCAGCATGCTCGCAGCCGTTTCCTGAGGAACAACCTTTCCATGCATGGCAGCCTCCTTTCGCAGACCTTGCATACCCTCAGCCACAAAATTTGGCAGGTCCGTCTTCTTGGATTCGATTGTCTCGTTGAGCTGAGTAGAGAAGTACCAGTCTAGGCCGAAAGCTGCGGTGTATGCTGCATTGATAACGGTATCGATGATGTAAAGCCATGCGAGGGCCAGGCATTCAAAGGGGCTTTGTCGTCGAACATGAGGAGTAAGGATGGCAAGTCCTACCAGGACCGCGATGGAGTAAACGTAAGTCGAGAGTTGGAGGAGAGATAACTGATATCCAGTAAGGATGGCGAGGAGTCCGTAAACGCCGGTAATCTTGTTGAAAACGAGAGCCAGTGAAATAAGCTCTGTGCCGGTCTGGAGACTGGTGATACCAAAGAGGCTCTACAAACGGTTTCTGTCAGCATTTCATGGCCATCTTCTCATCCGCGTAATACGACATCGAGTCTGAGTCGCGTGCTCCTTACCTTGGGCCGGGGTAGCCGGAGGGATCGAGTAAGCCGAGACATGGCGGTGCTCTGTTGATAAAGAATATATTTCGTTCCTGAGCCTTGAGAATCGGTATGTCGTTGCCCTTTATCGGTCGATAATGAGGCTCAAAAAGAAACGCGCAGGAGAAGGACGAAAGTACAAGCACGAATATGATGCAACCAGGGGTCTGTATCCAAGACTTTGCGCCCGAGACTGCCGGTGTAATCTTAAATCACGTGGTTCAGTCGAGAAAAGTCATGCTGATGTTAGAGCTTGTCAGCCAATCATGATGCTTATTCATGCTTGCTTCATCTTGGAGCTCTGGGCGTTGACAGCAGCCATCACGTCACTCAATGCAACCCCAAAATGCGCCTCCGAGTCTGCACCAAATCAATGATGGTTCTGGTTGTGCTTGTTTTTAGTGACATGCTCCTGTATGCAAAGAAAACCTGCAGGGTGTGTCGACGCTCTCCGAAACCCGTTTCGTTGGCCCGCTAATAGTAATAAATTGTCGCACTTGATTCTCTTTCTGATCTGACTTGAGTTGAATTGGCTGAAAGCAGTCACTTAACTCACATGTGATTCTTTTAGGCCTGCCCATTCGTATTTTGACAGTACCCTGACTTTCTATTTTGCCGCGCTTTCTTCCAACTTTATTTATGGCCTGCCCTTGGCGAAAGGGTCCATTCGCTTTTCCCATGAAGTGGCTTACACATCTCTCCACCAGAAAGTCGACGGTTCTGGTTGAGATCGCTTTCTTTCCCCCTACATCTTCTCCCAGAAAATACAGCACTATAAAACGAGTATCCCCGGTCAATACATCGTCGGGCTTCTCTTCTTCCCAGTCTCTCTTTGGTGTTAGAAACATCTCAACCAAACTACCCTATACTGCATCTCAAATTCTCCCCACCACACCTCGTCATTTGCATCGCGGGGTCCTGCACATCCCGCCAACCCGCATACACAGCTATAAGCAAAGCCAAGGTCTCAGCCTCTGCATAGGGTCCAGTTCAAGAGCAATGTCTTCATCAGCAAATCTAGTTGAGTCGGCCAAGAAGTTGGCCGCCTACCAAGCAGTCGATGATCACCTCGATGCCTCTTACAAGTTTGTCGGAATTGGCTCTGGTAGCACCGTCGTCTATGTTGTGGACGCTATTGTCAGCAAGGGACCCGAATTCTACAAGGGAATAACTTTTATTCCTACTGGAAGTCAGTCAAAGGGTCTTATCCGTGCTGCTGGTTTGAATCTTGTAAACTTGGACGAGAGGCCCATGGTGGATGGGCTTCCTGTTCCTCTTGATGTTGCCTTTGACGGTGCCGACGAGGTTGATGAGGACCTCAATCTTATCAAGGGCGGTGGTGCTTGTTTGTTCCAGGAGAAATTGGTTGCAATTGCTGCTAAAAAGTTTATCGCTGTAGCTGGTATGCACCAATTATTATTGTTTATAATAAATTTAGAACAAGTCACTGACGCACAGCAGATTACCGAAAGCAATCTCCCAGACTGTGTACCACCTGGAAGACCATTCCTATCGAGGTTCTTCCTATGTCCGCACCTGATGTTCTGGTCCGCCTTCGAGCCATGGGCTCACCCAAACCTGTCATCCGTTCAGGTCTCCCTGCCAAAGCTGGCGAATGTGTAACAGACAACGGCATGTGGCTTATTGACGCCCCATTCTCTCCCTTGCTTCTTCCCAAGGATATCAACTCGGAGAATGAGGATCGTGGGAAGAATGGCGCCTGGGAGGTTAACGCTCTTGCCGAGGAATTGGTCCGAACACCCGGTATCGTTGAGATTGGTTTGTTCCATGGCTTCAATGGCAGTGAGGCTGTTAAGCTGGGCAAGGAGTCGCAAGCGCAGAAGCCCATTGCGGCTTATTTCGGTCTCGCCAATGGTGAGGTACAGGTACAAAATGCCGCTTGAAAGGAAACGGGAGAATGTTTGCCTTACATAAAACAACATTTTCTGAGAAACGTACCGTGTTTGGCCAACCAAAGAAAAATACATTGTCACCACGGCGTTTGGATCGCCACATATTCGAGTATCTTGGAATGTCACCCCTGATTTATATCGAGCAATAGTATTAGAAGCGAAATGATTGACCAGCCTCAAAGCCAGTCGAACCAAGGCATTAAAGTGTCTTATATAACGATCGTAGGCTCGTAGTCCTGGTTGTACTATACAAGCTCCCGCACTAAAATCTGCACGCTAAGCTTGATATCCTGTCTTATGCGCGACAACAAGGGCTCTTTCGCGATTCGAGTACGGCTTGCGTTTTCCCAGATACTCCTGTACTCCAGTTCTGTTCGGTGCAGTGCTATTTAGCACGCGCATCCCTCTTGTGATTGCTGCGTGTTGTTCGTCTTGACGTCGATCACTAAGACAATGTGTTAGTTGCATCTAAAAGTCGCAGGTGGCGCACTTACTCTGGTTTGAAGCTTGCGCAGCAGCGTCGCTTCCCTCCATACCAGGCAGGGCTTGAGCTATTCTCTTGAATAGGTTCTTCACGTTGTGACCTAGTTTTGCGCTTGTCTCGACAAACATCAGGTTGTTCTTCTTGGCCTCTTCCTCGCCCTGCTGTGTAGTGACTTCTCGCTTGTCGTTCAAATCCGTCTTGTTGCCAACCAACACAATAATAACATCGTTACCTCGTTCGGCTCGTACATCATCAATCCACTTCTTGGTGTTTTGGAACGACTTGGCGTCTGTGGAGGAGACCAACAGTTAGCACGACTCATGCATAGCCATGATTGGAGGCGAGGGGGTTAATAGGTGGTGGGGTCAGCCTGGGGGGACATACTAGAGATATCATAGACAACAACGGCCACGCTTGAATCACGGATGTAGGATGGAATCAGACTTCGGAATCGTTCTTGTCCAGCGGTATCCCATAGCTGCAATCGCACTGTTCGGTCCTCGAGGTACATGGTCTAAGTGCACCGCATGTTAGTCTTTCTTGCGCCTAGGCTCGGCTGTGACGGTGCTGACCTTGGAGAGGAAATCAATGCCAATCGTCGCTTGGTACATGTTGTCGAAAGAGTCGTACATGAATCGTGTGATCAAAGAGGTCTTGCCAACTGTTGGGATTGTTGTTAGTGACGTTTGAACGGGAAGGTCCGTCATCGGTCATGGACGTACCACTCTGCTCTCCTAGAAACACCAACCTGTATAAGCCATTAGTAATTGTATACGACTATGATTCTTGGTATACACACTTGAACTTCTTCAAGGGGTTGTTGTATGAGCCACCAGCCTGCGCCATGTTTGCGGTTGTGTGGTCTTGTTCGGTGTATTTTGCAGGGACGGTGTATGTGACAGCTGTCAAAGCTAAGAGATATAGGTCGTCGGAGAATACGATGCTGAGGAGATGATCCTGGCCTTGGCGACGCAAAGAAAGATCAAAGAATGGTGCAACCTCGAGAGTGGCAACTTGATTGTATAGGGATAAAGGCTAATTACAAGTTGGAATCTGGAGAAAGGAGCGTCTAGATCCTAGATTCGGCAGGAGCGTATGAGATGGAGGCCACCCTGAACAAGTTCAAGGAAGGTGCACGTGCCGATAAGAATATGTCTCCGTTTACTTGACGGTGTCCCCAACAAGTCAAGCGTAACTTATACCGTCTCCGTATTTTCTATGGATATGGCGAGTCGAGACTTTCGGCTCCACTAAAAAATTAAGAAATCGGTCCCCCACCACTTCTATCGACAAGCAGCCTTTTCGTTCTTCATTATCGACAATACAAAAATATCCTTTCTAGGAAAGGAATCGCAAAAATGCCTGTATTAGAATCAAAGAATGCTGGCAACGGAGCTGCTCCTCAGCAGCACAGCCAAAAGTCAAGAAAAGGCAAAAAAGCGTGGAGGAAGAATGTCGATGTTACCGACGTGCAGGAGGGTCTCGCAGAGCTGAACAAGGAGATCATCCAAGGGTAAGATATTAATTATCTTGTCGCGCATTTAACCCCTAGCTAACAAGTAAACAGTGGTGTCATCAAGGAGCGACCGTCGGAACAACTCTTCGCCCTCGACATAAAGGGCGATGCTGCTCTTGAGAAGAAGTTCAACAAGCACATCAAGAAGGGTCTCAAGGCCGACGATATCATCAATGCCCGGTCGCCAGTTCCCGCTGTCTCTATGCGCAAGCGACCAGGTGACAAGACCACCAATGGAATTCTCCCCACGAAGCGCCAGCGAACTGATTGGGTGTCCCACAAGGAGCTCTCTCGACTGAAGCGAGTTGCCGACGGCCAACACGAGAACACTGTTCAAGTACAGGATGCTACCTACGATATCTGGGATATGCCTGCGGCGCCTAAGGAGAAGAATGTCGACAACTTTGTGGAAGAGCAGATTAAGCCCAAGGTACCCAAGTCAATGAAGAAAGAGCCCCTATCCCTACTCGAGAGCGGAAAGCAGATACCTGCCGTTCTCAAGCCCACTGGAGGATACAGTTACAACCCTATGTTCACCGACTACGAGGAGCGCTTAGCAGAGGAGAGCGAAAAGGCTCTTGAGGCTGAGCGCCAGCGCCTGGCGCAAGAGGAACTGGAGAGAGAGAAGCAAGAGGCTGCCGCCCGATCAGCAGCTGAGGCAGAGGCCGCCGAGGCTCGTGCCAACCTTTCAGAATGGGAGGAGGATTCCGAGTGGGAAGGTTTCCAGAGCGGTGCCGAAGACAGCAAGCCATCCGTCAAGCGCCCGCAGAGAAAGACACAGACTCAACGCAATCGCATTGCGCGTCGCAAGGAGGAAGAGCGCCTGGCAAAGGAAAAGGCTGCTATCAAGGCCCAGCGACGCCAAGAGCAGCGCATCAGGGAAATTGCCGAGGAGATCGAAGAAAAGGATCGAAACAAGGCCCTCGCTGCACTTAATGAAGATCCAGCCGACCCTATCGACGAGCTTCGTCAGGAGAAGTTGCGGCGCAAGCAGCTCGGCAAGTACAAGCTTCCCGAGCGAGATCTTGAGCTGGTTCTTCCGGATGAGCTGCAAGACTCGCTGCGACGATTGAAGCCCGAAGGTAACATGCTCCGAGACAGGTACCGAAGCATGCTGGTGCGCGGAAAGGTTGAGAGCAGGAGACATATTCCGTTCCACAAGCAGGCAAAGGGCAAGTACACGGAGAAGTGGACATACAAGGACTTCAAGATATAATAGACGATAGACCGGCGTCCAGAGGCTTTAGCGAGAAAATAATATTGCGACTTTTGCTACAAGTCTTGAACTTGAACTACTGTGAAACACGTGCAAAACTACGGATTAATTGCAGATGTACTGTTCTCTATACATCGCAAGTCCACGTCTAGCAACTTATTTTTTTAACAGGTCTCCAAATGCCTCCATACTAAGCTCCAACGCCACGAAATCTAAAAGAAAAGAACATTATGTCATCGAGGAATTGTTTAGAAACTCATAAGATCTATCCCATGTTAGTGACCATTCGCAAAGATTAACAAAGAGATACGAACCTCGTCCGAAGAGACCTCGCTTGGTCCAATCCATAGCCATCAAGAGTCGTGTTCGCAGACTCACGCTCTGCGCAAAGTAGACAGAACGCCAAGCATAGACGGCCCAAAGGCCACCAGCTATACTTCGGCCTTCGCCCAAGTCGAAAATAGCAGAGTTGCCAACATAGGCAAGACTGCCAAGATGCTTGTACTCAAACGCCTTGTAAACAGCTGCGTCAACATCGCCATCGCGGATGTCGTTGACATCTAGACCTTCGTGCAGGCGCGACATGCGGTTGAACTTTCGGGCCAAGTACTGTCCCTGCTGATGAGCACGTTGAGCGGTCGCGGGCAAGGATGTGAGCTTGTTGTCGACGTTGCGAAGAAGTTGGGTCAACTCGTCAAAGTCGAGGGTGCCGGACTTGTCCTTGTCGAACTCCTTGAACAGCTTGTCCACACGCTTAAGGTGGCCGACGGCCTGAGGGAATCGCTTCTTGACATCATCAGCTACACCGCGCCAATCAGCGAAGCTGAGCTGCAAAGTCTCAGGATCTTTGCCTCGCTTCCAGGCTAAGGAACGAAGGAAAGTGACGATGTGGTCGGCGACGTTGTTCTGAACAGTGGAACAATCGCCGATGGCGTACACATCACCCATGGGTGAGCCGTTGAGACGGAGGTGAGTATCAGTCTCCAGAGCGTGTCGGTTTGTTTGACTCTTGCCCAACTTAGCAGCCATGGTTTGGCAGAATTGAGTCTGCGAGACACCCGTGGACCAAAGACAGAAGCCAATAGGAAGTTCCTTGGTGATTGTTTCACCACCCTCTTGCTTTTGTGTGAAGATGATCTTGTCTGGGAGGACCTCCTTGACGCGAGAGTTTGTCTGGACATCGACCTGATCACGGGCAAATCGATCCTCGGCATATCGGGACACAGTTTCGTCGTAAGTGTTGAGGATGTGGCTGCGGCTCTGAATAAGATGAACAGAGATCTCGTTTCTTAAAAGGCGAGGGAAATGTCGTGTTAGATCCTCGTTGAGAAGATCGAAAAGCTCTGCAGCAAACTCAACACCTGTAGGACCACCACCACTGACACAGAAAGAGAGCAGACGCTTGCGTTCCTCATCGGGACATGTAGGTAGGTTAGCTAACTCAAAGTTCTGAATGACCTGGTTTCGGATCTTGCGTGCATCGTTGATATCCTTAAGGAAGAAAGCATTTTCTAGACCCTTGACACCGTGAGGGTTGGTTGTTGAACCAACTGCAATGACAAGCTTATCGTAAGGAACATAGAATCTAATGTCTTTTCCGCTTGCGTCGACTTGCGAGACCTCAACCATCTTGTGGGAAAAGTCTACATCTTCGGCTTTGGCACGAATGAAGTGACCGTTGACGCGGCTTAGAATTCTTCGGATAGGCTCAACAAGTGATCGTAACTCGAGAGTGCCAACTGTTGCGGAGGGAAGCATGGGGGTGAAGAGGAAGTAGTTGGTTGGCGAGATGACTGTAACATGGTAGTCCTCTGGGTTCAACTCTTTGAGGAGTGCAACACCACCCCATCCACCACCGAGTATAACCAGCCGAGGCTTGTCCTTTAGACGACGATGCTCTTCTGTATCATCGTCATCGATGTATACTTCGGCAATTGGTAGGTTCTTTTCACCTCCACTGCGAGGTTGGAGGGCAATCTTTGAAACGTCGATATCGCTCTGGTTAGGATGTTCGAAGTACGTAGACGCATCATAGATGAAAAAGCCCACGACGCCGACGCCAATAACAGATATGGAGATTCCGACCCAAGCTGCTGCACGATAGCAGAAGTTGAGGAGCCATGACTTTCCTTGAGGCAGTGGCTTTCCAGAGAGATTGCGCACAAAGAACTGAGAGGGCAATTGGCGTTTCGCTTGGCTGGTTACTGAGGAACCTTTGGTAACGGAAGGCGAGGCGCCTGTGAGCTTGACGAAGCTTCGTGATTGCGACGAGTAAAGCGGGCGAGGAGTGAGAGATGTCTTTATGCAACGAGAGCTGTTGATGGCTCTGGTTTGGCCAGCGCGAGCCAGTCGCGCGGCCATCATAGTAGGCACGGGCATGGTAGGTAGTACTAGAGATGTAATTATTCGCTGTTGCACGAAATGTTGAGAGAAGGAGCACTCAATGGAGTGTGCAAGCAAGTTGGTAAAGAAGGACGAAACAGAGAGAAAGAAGAGAGATTGCTATCTTCTGGTTTCGATGCCACTATTAAGTTAATTATTGTGTAATGCATTCAATGGAGCTTCCCGTTTACGGAGCTGTACAACCAGGAACGGGAGGGAGGCATATACCTCTAGCAGCTGAAAGGTACCTTAGTAGGTAGGTACCTCCATGATGGTTCAGCTACGTCATGGTTAGGCATGTCAATCATGGCCATTTAATTTCTTGGCGATTCATGGAAAATCGATGAGAGGTTACTCCACCACAATTCTAGAAGCAAAGCAAAGAATATCATCAGTATTCTTTGTTTTTTCTTCTTCTTCATTTGACATTGCAGACACAAAATACAATGCAATGAGTGAACTTCAACTCATAGGTACCTGCTAAATCATGGACCGGATATGTCGGCTACTATGTCATGACGCTTCGGCCGACTTGTGTCAAGTAATAAATAGTATCACCGAGTGGCTCCTCTTTTCCAAGATATGCTGTTAGCTGCGGGAGTACCGTTTCTTTTCACGGGTTTTTGTTATCAAACCATTACAGATGATATGTCAGATGGTGGATGCTGACGTAGCAATATTTTATTCGTTTATTTTTGTGCTTTACGGTTGTTTTGGCATTTCAATCATCGGTTCAGTCAGTTATTTCAATGCCGACTTTGCCACCAATCTTGACTGCAAACACTAGATTGATCCAATCTAGTAACCATTGTCGCAGTATACTCTGGGCCATTCTTTGCGGAAAGATATATACTATACTATGTATGCATGCATGCATGCAACAGCGTGTCCGACAGCACTAGACTAACAACGGAAATACCTCTTCTCTACCCATCGTTCCTGTTGGTAGTCGAGCATATTGCAAACCACCACAGTGATTTCTGGGAACACAGATGTCAATCTGTGAAGTCCAACCTTGCCTGCCGAGTATGTAGCCAGAACGATACGGTCCTGCTGCACGCCATGGTCGACCAAGACCTGCACCGCCATTAGGGCAGCACCACCGGTGGCCATTTGGGTATCAAGTAGCAAGACACTCTGCTGGCTTGCAATATCGTCGGGCAGTCGCAGGTAGTGAAGTTCCGGCTCTCCTGTTGAGTAGTCGGACTGGATAAGAAGTCGACCTGTTCGGCAGTCCGGAATAGTCTTTCGCAGCGCCGGCTCAAACGCTGATCCTCCTCGGAGTACAATAACGGCGCAGACCTCACCTGTTGGCACAAGGCCCTTGTATTCGTATCCTTGCGGTGTGATGATCTTCTTGGCCTCGAAGTGGGCATTGTTGAGGGCCCTTGACTATGTTAGCAAGTCCTTCAATTTCACCTCCCACCGATATCTTACTGTTCGATGATCAAGCTAGCAAGTCTGTCAAAGTAAAAGATGAAGTCCTCGGGATCCGTATCGATATCTTGAAGGATGGTGTTCATAAATTTGAGTTGTCGGGTGTCGTTCAAAACCACAACGCGATCAGATAGAGCAGAACCCTTACTCGCTGCCTCGAGTCGAGACAGAGCCTCTCGGTGATGTCTTGACTTTTCAAATAGCTTCTTCTCAACGAACTGGACCATCATATCTACGGATGTAAGCTGCAAACCATCTCAACGTTAAGAACAATGCTTACCAAGTGCTACTCTGTTCTCGATACCTCTCGGCACGATCAAATCAGCCACCTTGCGCTGCGGCTCCACGAACTATGGAGCTGTTAGTGAACTCGAAGTTATACTGACCATTTCAAGACGGCGGATATACCTTTTCAAAGTTGGGCTTGACAAATCCAAACCACTGCTTGATGATACCCTCGATATCTCGGCCACGTTCTCGTACATCGCGCACAACTATTCATGTTTGTTCAGCGATTATTTAATGTGAGCTACAATGTTGCCAGAACTTACGTCTTCGTGATAAGCATGTGTCTGCATCTGCTTCACAATAGATCTAATCGATGGTCAGGCCCCGACCATTCTACGAGTCGTGGTAGCTTGAACTTACACCCATATCAAGTAGCTCAATAACTCGGGGGTCATATAGAGCAAAGATACCCTCTAGGACGAGCACATGAGGCGAGTAGATAGACGTCGTGTGATCCAATCGCGCGTGCTTCGCAAATGAATAGACAGGGATCTCAGCACGCCTTCTGCAAGTATAATGAGACGTCAGTCGAGTTCTGTGACGCCAACAATAAAACTGTCGGCAACCAAACATACCCAGCTTTCAGATCCCTTAATTTCTCAACCAGAACATCAAAGTCGATGGCCTGTGTAAGTTGTCCATCAGTTACTGTTTCGAGAGCTCATGTCTTCACGTGCAGAACAGAAAGCATACATCGGGAGAGTCAAAGTCATGTTCATTGGCAAAAGCCATTTTAGACTGCTCGGGAGTCAAGGTCTTATAGAAAGAGTCCTAGACATATAATAAGCATAATGTTTTAACATATAAGATTTTTTTAAGGGTTTCGTGCCATGGATAAAATAACGACCCAGGGTAGGTTCAGCTTCTTGACGATGGCCTGGGACAGGGTCGACTTGCCCGAGCCCGAGCTGCCCGCGACACCGATGATACTGACATCTGCCCAGGGAGGTGAGTAGTAAGCTCGCTTCTGAACCGTGACATGGCTCTCGAGCCCGCCATTGATTTCAGGGATCGCAGAGGCGGACATTGCGGTGGGCTAGCTCTCGATGAGGTCACCGTCAACCTTGAATTTGAAAAGTAAAAAGGACAAGAGGATTGGACAGGCAAAGGACCGAGGGCGGTTCGACCGAGAAGAATACAAAAGGCTCTCCTCTTTCTGAAAACTAGCCCTGCAATATCCACGAGATGTACAAGCACTCGGTGCCTTCAAACTTCGATTTGAGTGAGGGTTTGGCTCGCCCGTTCTTTGGTGGAGCAGCTAAGCACGGCCCTGTCGCGTGTGTGATCCACAAAGGGCCAAGAAGAAGCGGGAACAGAGAGAGCTTCAGTAAAAAGCTCCAAGGGAAGCTATCAGGAGTTGTTGGCAAGAGAGAAAACTCGGTGTATAGCAGGTAGGCAGCTGTGTGTATATATATATATATGCAAGTAAAGCTGGCGGTTAAGCTTGCGAAGCGAGAGTGTAAGAGGAACAATGAGCTAAGCCTAGGCCTTGCTCTCGTTTTGACGATCGACCTGACCTCTTCAGGGTTCTCCTCATATCTGGTATCTATCGAAAGACGGCGATGGCCGAAGGCGCATTACCTTCTCCGCACGATCCAAACTGCTACCGTGCAAGAGATAAGCTAGGTCTAGTCCTTTAGCTCGATGCCATGGTGACCTCTCTTGAAGGTAATGTGGCTTGGCTCCAGACATTGGCCCTGGGTTAGGGTAGGTACCATGACCATGATGAGTGTGTGCTGTTTGGAACCTGAATATTCTATCGATGCTTTTCTTTGACTATACCGAGGTAGTCAGAGGAATGTCACATATGGCCGTCATGGGTATCACATCATGAGATGCAGCATTTGTATAGGTAGGTAACCCGAGATTGATATCGACGATACGCTGAAATGGATGGATGCTAAGCCGCGGCATCAACCGCCAACAAACTGCTCTGCCCTGGAACGTAGCTCCATCTCCAGGGACCTACCTAGGTCCCCCACCAACTGTGTTCAGTCGCGTCTCTAGCGGGGCTATCATGAATGGAGACCTGAGGCACACATGGTATGAGCTTAGCGGAGCTTTACACGTTCGTGATTGGCTCTCAAACCCTGTTATGAGGCTCCAGGTTTTTGACCCACGACTCGGGGCTTCTTTTCCTCCAGCCCCCAATCACCTTTTCTTCTCTTCCCATCTTCATCAAACTTTCTTCTTTTTCTTTTCTTTACAAACATCGCTCAGAACAATTTCTGCAAGCACTGTTCTGATCTTGACACAAGATCTTCGGGCTCGATTCTTCATGCGCTGAATCGCCTGCAGCCTCCATTCGGCTATTGCTTCTCTATCGTACCGTCGATTAACAGTTCCTGTTCAAGCTTCGAATCGAAACGAGTTGTAGCGAGACGTGGTCGGGCTACTTGTTCAAAATGGTGAGCTTTATTGTCGGCAAGCCGAGCTTCAGCCCAAGCTTTGTGTAAAGCTGGGCGCTGACTCAAGAATCAGACGTCATCTGCTTCTACAGCTACTCCTCTCAGACCTCAACACGACTTTGAACTTCGTGTTGAAGAGGTCAAGGCCCCCAAAAGGTAAGATACTATCCCTTCATTACCCCAGCACTTCCATCGGTAAAATGATGAACGCACTATCAATGGGAATCTCTCCTAGCATATAATGCGGAAACACGATATCAATCTTCAATTTCTGAACCCACCATATCATACATCTCGTTCTTGCAGTTATGTTTAACCACAATTGCTAACGGTTTTCAATAGTGATATCAATGCATTGATTCTGGACTATCTCACCATGGAGGGATATCCAAACGCTGCAGCCAATTTTTCCAAAGAGGCCAATCTGATCCCTCACCAGGAGACTCCCTCCATCATTACCAGGCAAGAAATACAAAATTGTATCCATAGCGGCAACATTCAAACAGCTATTGAAACATTAAATGATTTCGATCCAGAGGTAAGAACCCCCCCAGCCAGAACCACCATACTTGGGATGATTAGAACTCGAGTTTTACATGCACCACTCATAGAGCCTTCGGGCCTTTGATGAGAAACAACCACTTTTTTATGACCACTCTCTTTCTCCGCTCTTTATGTTACAGACCCTTGAATGAACTGTCACTGACTCAATAAAAAGATCCTAGATGAAGACAAGGCACTGCATTTTTCTCTGCTACGACTTCAACTTGTCGAACTCATTCGTACCTGTAACACGCCTGGAGGCGATATTAGGCCCGCGCTCAAGTTTGCCACAGAACAACTAGGCCCTAGAGCACCTACGAACAGAAAGTTCCTTGGAGATCTGGAAAAGACGATGGCACTGCTCATGTTCCCATCGGACTCTCTCGAGCCAGAACTCGCAGCTTTGTTGAAGCCAGAGCTGCGCCTAGAAGTAGCTGATAACGTTAACCGTGCCATTCTGGAACGGCAATCTCAAAGACGCGAGTCGGCCATCCGCCAGCTCGTGAGGATGCGCGTTTGGGCAGAGAATACTGCTCGCGACAAAGGCAAAAGTCTGCCCGAGTGCCTGGAGCTTGAGGGCCTGGAGCTGGGCTTGAACGTGCCTGGCCTCGGTAGACTGCCTCCCCAGGCACGAAATGGCCATGACCCCATGATTACAACGTGACTTTAATATTAGACCTGGAAAATATGGTCGGACTTGTCTTTGGTTAAGCGGATGTCGGCGTTATCGTAACAGTTCCTAGCTTGGCGTTCGGGGCAATCATTAACATTTTGGTAAGGATAAGAATGAGAAACAGAACCTGGTCGGGCGTTTTGAAGCGACTTTGTAGTCGTATTCTGACGCATCGCGGACCCATAGTTCAGAATGAAATGACAATGAATCTAAATCATCAGGTTCTTCATAATTGTGACTTCCAATTGCAGCATCTATCAGAGTTTAATGCTGAAACACAACGAAAACGAGTCTTTCCAATAAACATATTTACATAGGAGCGGACTGTCTAAGCCGTCTATTTCGTCCTGATATGCTTGAGCTTTCTGGCCGAGTACAGGAAGTTGTTGGCGTAGGCCTTGGGAGCAAACTTGCGAGAGTTGGCCTCCTGAACGAAGTATTCATAACCCTGCTTCTCAGCAAAGTGAATGGCGTCCTCCTTGCTTTCGAAGTTGATGTGAGTTCCCTGCATGAAATCACCTGAAGATTGCCAGCCCATCAGAGGGTTCTCCCATCGATGTCCCTTGGGGAGAATGTCCCAGTCCATTCGCCAGCGTCGACCGCGCCAGTCACCGGACTGCGTAGCGGGCTTAGCCTCCTGGTAGATGCTGCCATTGTTATTAGTTTCCGGCACACTGAGGGCAATATCGGATTTTCATATGGTGTTGACGAACCGAACTGTTCGGGCCTGGAGCTCCATGGGAGCGCCTGAGATAATGGCGGCGGGAAGGATCTCTTCGCTACCATCCTGGATCGATCGAGGGACGGGGGTATAGGTACTGGCGGTCAGTCAGCACTCAAATTCCATCTTGTCAATATTCAATCGTGTGTTGAGGAGTCGTACGAGGTAGCCTTATCAGCCTGGATGTTGTAGTCGGGCTCGTTGGAAACGGGACCAGTGATGGTACCAGTGGCCGAGGTGATGTTGCTCTGGAATCGTCGGGGAGCGGCGGAGAGGGCGACTCGAGGAACAGTGGCGCTTCGCAGCATACGAGCCGCACTCTGAGATCGGAGGGCGGCCATTATTGCAAGGCTTCGGCTTTCAATTGACGTTGTGGACGTGACGTTTCTATAGTGAACGATGGTGGGCTGCGGCGATATTCAGAGGTTGAAGCAAGCTTGAACAGCGAGTCGCTGATTGGGTGGAGCGGATCAGTAGTTTCGCCGAGTCGTGGAACGAGTGCTTTTCGGCAAGAACTTGAATCTGGGCGGGACCAAACCCATCTCGACAGAACCTCATTCTCCAGCCCTTTAATTGAGCGTCATTCAGACTCTCGACGGACCAACGCGGCAATTGACCAATTCCCGAGTCTCGAACCCTTCGAAATACCGACATCATGAGCTTCGTCACCCGCCGAGCGCTCTCGACGCTCATTCCTCCCAAGGTGAGAGAGCCCCTTCGGTTATGGGCGCAAATGCCCGGTGCTCCGATTGATTCCGTTGCTAACACCGGGTTTCCAAAAAACAGGTCGCTTCTCCCAAGGTACGCAACACGATGATTATTCCCTACATTGATTTTCGAATTCGATCCCGACGACTCTTGGATGGATGAGATATGATGTGGGCTTTTTTATTTGGCGATCGATCGATGCGAGGGAAAACTCACCATGATGGAGATTTGGAAGGCTGACCGAGTTCGATCCACCACAGGCCATTGGCGCCGCTCCTGATGCTATCCGCATGCAGCGTGTCGTCAGCTTCTACGAGAAGCTTCCCCGTGGTGCCGCCCCCGAGGTCAAGGCTAAGGGTCTCCTCGGCCGATACCAGGCCAAGCACTTCGGCAAGAACCCTACTGTCAAGCGTACGAATACCCCATCTCGAGACGGACATGATTTACGGATTCTGACATTATTCTTATACAGCCATCATTCACTTGATTGTCTTCCTTGTCGGTATTGGTTACGCCCAAAACTACTACTTCCATCTCCGTAAGTATATCGATGAAAATGTGAAAGGAGATATCGTCTTCTAACAAATTATCTAGGCCACCACAAGAACAACGCTCACTAAGCGATGACTTTTTGATACCTTAGACGGGTCGTTGTGTGAGAGGGAGCGGGGGTCGTGTACATATAAACTTCGGAAACTTCGCGGTCGAATACGCGCCTTAGCTTCCCTATGTATCTCTAACAAGCAAGTGAAGTGACACTACTATCACGTTTTGGTTATCTACTGGCCTGCTTTTGATTCTTACAGCTGTGTTCATGTATAGCGAAAGCTTCCGTCGTGTAATAGGCTAGCGCTGTCGCTGAGCTTCTTAGTACTACTTGTTATGCTCTTGGCTTCTTTCACAGACACAGGGAATGCTCTGGTCACAGACTTGCCTTTAGGTGAATGAGATGAAGGCGAGTTTTGGCTCTTATGTTTGGGTTCTGTCTCATCATGATCATTCAACGAGAACGGCTAGATGACGAGCCTCTGTCATCTCTGGTAGCAATATCTGAGAAGTGCATATGCCAGGTCGTCTTTGAGCTTTACAGCTATGCTATATGACGTCTAACATGTGCCTACTAGGTGTGCATCAGCTAGAAGGGCAGATAAAGTCGAGTACCACCAATTTTATGCGTGACACTTGTAGTTGATTCTTGAGCTAGAGCTTGTTTGTCTTACCCTCACGCAACAGTGTAATTGGGTCAAGCAAACAAATGTGCTATGGTAACAAGTAAACTTCTGGCTCTGACTATCAGTCACAATAAACTTGCTGATTAACGATAGAACTATGGAATCCATCTGACTCTTCCTGGTCAGATTGAGTGGCCGGTAGACCTAGTCATATGGCCCCATGATGACAGCCCATGGATTCAATAACTCAGGCATGGCAGCCCTGAAGAAGCCCCTAAGCTCCAGAGCCTTACAGCTGGCAGCTGTGACAGCCCTGCCATGGATGGATGCCCGGGCTGGCTGCCAGGGACCGGGAACCTAAGGGACCTGACGGATTAACGGGGCGTGCTGGCCAATACCAGTCCCCTGCCATTTAAGCGCTAAGCGCAATCCAGCCACAACTCGTGCTGAAAACTGGCCGTCCCTCTACCTTCCACATCACAACGCCTTCAGCCGCAGTTACTCCGGGTACATTGAAACCTCACCTTACACCTGGTAACTGACACGCCCTGCGGTCTAGTGCTTCCCTCCCTCATCATACTTCTCTCCCCGCGAGTTTCGGATCGAGCACCATTCTAGCTACTTGACGCCCGAACGACGATCGGCCCTTTAATACGCAATATTCCCCCTCGTCTCCCCCGCAACTCGATAAACATCTCTCACCCTCCCCGCCCCGCGGTGACCTGTCGCAGCTGATCTTGACTTCGAGAAACGACATTTTGTCCACCCCTTAAACGCTAGTCCGACCGAATTATAAGGAGACTAGGCGGAGAAACTCATTTCGAGGGCTTCTTTCGCTTACTACACGACCGGCGCATCTCACGACGTATGATGGCAACAGAGGCTGCCGTTGACAAAGCTGCCGATGCCACTGCCTCTCAGTCCCAGCCTGTATGTTCCATCTTTACTATTTTATTGTTCGGACGCTTCCTTAAGTTGGGTTTCGGAACGGTTTTCCAAACTTTAGCTCTTTATTGCCCATTTGAGCGTACAGCTGAGCTGTAGCAGCTATGGAACCCTACTAACATACATCCTCATGAACTTAGGCGCCCGACGCTCACAATGTCGATCCCGTCCGCTCGAATTTGAATGGCAGTGCCGGCAACGATGATATTGAGAACAAGCATATTACGAGTGTCGAAGATCAGCTCACTTCCGCCGATGCCAGTGCTAGCGGAGGGTCGGATACGGAGACATCGCGTGCAGATGGTTCAAAGAGCAAGGATGAAGACAAAGGACATGGCCGCGCAGGCTCAACAGTTAAGAAACCCGCTACGTTCAAGGCTGTCTCTGTCAACAAGACCTTCCTTGCAACGAAGGCTGCTGCCAATAGCGCTTCAGCCAAGGTCGCCGAGAAACAACCTACTGGTTCTAGCACTCCCCCGACAAGCTCGGCGACTCTCTCTTCCTCTCGACCTCGACTTATAGCCAAGACGGGCAGCAGCACGCGCGACTCATCACCTCGGTTCTCCGGAGGCGTTAATGGAGGAAAACCCGGTAGTGCGCCGGATGCAAGTGCGGTTTGGAACAAGAACCGACGTATGTGTCTTCCGACAACTGGCTTTACCCTTGGATTTACTAACTGATATGTTAGCTGTGCCTCCCCCTGAACCAAAGAAGTTAACTGATGAGGAGCTGAAGAAGTATGGCATTCATATGGCCAGTCGATTAAACGAAGATGATGCGCAAGGACAAAACAAATGGGCGGACATTGACGATGATGATGACGATTGGGCTCCTGAAGCTATCACCTGGGGTGATGGCACGAAGACGACCCTGCCTCACCCAGATGAAAATCCACCCCCACCGCCCTCCGACAGTGGTTCTGTTGCATCAAAAGGAAAGACCCTCGATAAACCACGATCTCCAGCTCCTCCTATTTCCGTGAGCTCCCCATTGACAAAATCGAGCAATCTTGCCCAGGGCAAGGGACTTGTATTGAAGAGTGGTTCTCAGGACAAGCCTACTCTTGTCGCCAAACCCCCGGCACCTCCGGTGCCAGTAAAGTCTCCATGGGCAACTCTACCTCCCGTCGAAAAAGCTTCACCGATTCCGGAACCTGCCACTCTTGCTAGACAACCGTTCAACAAGGGCATGACACCGCCTCCTCCTAAGGAAATCGCAGCCGATGATTTTAACCGACACGCATGGAGAGACGGCGCATCCCATGGAAACCGGGAGTTGTATAACTCTCATTCTGGGCGTTATGAACCCGTGCAAGATAACCGACGTGGTTCGATGAGAATGGAGCAGCACCCTAGGAACCACCCGTCCCTGTTACAACGACCACCTCAGCCGGATTACCCAGCCGAGCCCTCTGGTGCGTTCCAAACCAGCCGAGCCAGCCAGGAACCTCCTTTTGGTAGACGACGAGGATCTTCTAATGTTAGTGGTGGAAGTGGATCGTTTATGCAGCGTATGAACAAAGGGGGCGATGGTTCGCTCCCTCCACCAGAACAACATGATGTTCGTAGGCCGTCCTTTGTGGGCTCCGTTGATGGCCCTGTGTCACCCGGCCTCTCAGGCCCAGCGCATGGCCCGCCAAGGGGTCAGCATCAATCTAATTGGATGCCTCCCCGCGCATCTCCTAGCCCTGCCGTTGCGCAACCACACTATATTGAGCCTCTCCCAGAGCAAGTCGCTGGACCACCACCTCCGGTTCACCCTGACGGTGATGACGTCGAATACCAGAGAAAGCTTATGCGAGAGCGTAGGGAGTCGGCTAGAAAGCGAAAACAAGAGGAAGAAGCTCGTGAGGAAGCCGAGCGCAGAGAGCGCATTCAAAAGAAGTTAGATGCCATGGGACCTGCGCCAGAGAAGAAGACAGCAAAGAAGGAGTCTGCAGACAAGTCCAACGATGTTTCGCATCCTACACATATTCAACAACGAGAGAGCCCTGGAGCTTCGAGCCAGCCTCCTGCAGTGCAAAATGATGGTGATCATTCGGCTGCTTTTGAGCGGCCACAAGATTCTGAAAGCCAAATAACGAATTCGTCTCAAGGTCAGGGAGCTGCTGCCAGGCGTGTATCTCATAGTCAAGAAGCCAAGCCCACCGAGCTTTGGGGAGCAGCTGCGGCCTCACGACAGGACCGAGCCGTTTCGACATGGGGCACCGGATCACAGCCAGTGGCCCGCAATGTCTGGGGCTCCCCTAATAATGACAGAGGCCTCGGTAATGGTACTTTCAGCACGGATATCGGGCGTCTGCCTTTGGACAACCGCCCGACTTCTCAAGGAGGCAAGGGCCCGTCACCTATTGCTCCTCCTAACGTTGCCCAGCAGCCTTCACAACCTCGACAGCCCCCGGCCCCTATTGGTTCTGGACCTGTGCGGTATGGTTCCTCTGGTCCTCGTCCCACTCCAACATCCGATGTGGCGAACAAATGGATCAACGCTGTCGGTGAAAACGACAAGAAGATGAGCGCCAGCCGATTAGTAGATAAGATTGAGCGTGATCGCGAACTTGCTGAGCGCGGTCTGACCCTCGAGGATGCCCAACCTGTCATTAAAGACACCTGGCGTCAAGTCCACGCTCCCGGCGATGGTACACGACGATCCATTGACCCTCAAGATGCACAGCCCGCAGGTCCCTGGAGGACTGCTGGCGATGAAGCAACAGAGGACTTTAATAATGTTACAGTGGCTGGTGGCGCAATTAGCACAGGAGCGACTTCTCAAGGCCGCTCTTCGCGATTCTTCCCAACGAGAGACCCTTACGACAGGACCAGCGAGAACGAGCCATCGCGCTCAAAATCGCCAACTCCTCCCCCGCCCACTATGGAAGGTCATCCAGCCTATGAGGGCAATGCGCAGAGACCTCATGTTTCGCTCCCTCCACCTCAGCCAGTAGTAAGACTGCCGCCATCTATGGCAGCCTCGCAACCTCCTGCAAGTCATGTGCAATTCGGCTGGGCCCATCCACCTACCTTTAAGGATGTCGTACGGGGCCCTGTCAGCCCCAACCGTCTCCCCTTGTCAACTGGCGAGTCTTCACAGGAGAAATGGCAGAACCGAATCAACAGCTTGCTCGGAAGCTCGAAATCACCACCTCAACGATCTATTGGCGTTGATCCTGCGAGTAAGAGCGCTTTGGACCAGGTCGCCCACCATGACTCTGCTACAGTCTCTCTGCCCGGAAACGGCGCCCCAACTCATTCCACTAAGGGCAGACCGTCATCTATCACCAAGCCCATGGCTGAAGAGTGTTTTGAAGAACAGGAAATGGGATCTCTTCCCCAGATCCGACTACCGCACAAGGCCCCCGAGGCCGCTTGGCAGCCAGCATTGGCACAGAACAAGCCTTTACCAAAGAAGTTTGCGGTTCAGCCAACTGCTATGGAACCATACTACTTTGCTGCAGAAGTAGTCGGTGGCGGCAATGCTATGAGAATTCGTTTTCCCGAAATGAAGGACACCAAAATTGTCACTGTTCCTTTTTCCGCAACTAGAGGCGGTCGAGGCTCATCAACTCGGGGTGGTGGTCCTAGGAGTCGTGGCTCTGGTTACGAGCGACGAGGAGGTAAACGAGATGTGTCAAGTTCGCGAGGGGAGCATCCTACATCAACATCAAGTCGAGGAGGCCGTGGTAGCTATCGTGGCCGAGGCTCCGATTGGGGCCGCAACAACTCTGCCTCACTGACTGCTTAGGAATGCAGCACAAGCTGGAGGAGGCCGATTGAGACGACTTGCATGATAAACATTGCATCAAGTTGATCATACCACATAACACGCATGGGTAGAGCATCTTAAGTTTACCCTTTATCTATTGATGCCTGGGCCTCTTTACTCAGTACATATCCACACTCACGGATCACCAGTCGATGCCCTTTCCCGGAACGAGCTTCACATATAGCACCTGCGCGGTCATACACTGCATGCAGGCTCCATTCATCGTGTTGGCACTTGTTATTTTTATGTTTAGGCCAAGCACGCAATACTCCCATTTCGACTTCTTGTTTTCCTCCCTCTATAACAAACGGCGGTCTGTTCGTCCACATTGATAGCATACTTGGGCGAAGCTATTAATGGAACGATGAGAACGCAGCGAGACTGTGGTTTCACGAGCCCTTCAAAGGGCAACAGCCACTACTATCACTACTTACTACCTACAACAACCCAACCCAAATGAAACAACACGCGTCATGTTCTCAATGATAGGAGATGGCGCCTGAGTAACAAAAATACAAATGACCTGTTTTTGCTTTAGGTCGGGACTGGGGTTCGCGATAATTGATGTGATGAGGTTTACTTTTTTGTTCATTTCACTTTTTTGCATTCTTGTACGATGGAGCTGGATCAGATGCAGCACAAGCCCTGGAAACCAGAAACAGCCATGATGGACTTACGGGGAGACTCATGATGACAGATGGGTGGCAGTGATAAGATTTTTAACGCGTTGACTGAGTCAACGGGTACATATGAGGCTTGTCAAAGAAATGAGTGATCAATCATACAAATTCAGCGGATGACAAGTGCCAAAGAGTTGAGTGACTGTATGATAACTTGCAAGCAGATAGTACTGGGGATATCCATCGGTTTATTATCTTTGCCTTGACCATCAATCTGCTTCGTACATTGAGCAACGCTGTTCATAGTAATACACAAAGTAATTAACGATTCAAAGTATGTGAAGGCGAATGGTAACATAGTTTACACCGGTGATGATGAGACAATGTCTGTCATTACATTCGGTGATATAATAGGTAAAAGGCTAAGGAAGGCCAAGAGAATCTCATCATACTATGTGTACTTGAAGCTACCAACATGTCCAGCATAGCTGGCTAAGTTATTCTTTGAGGTTACCGTTTTTATGAGTGCATTCACAGATTATCAGAAGCTCAGAATAAAGGGGCACACAGGGATAATACCTGATTGACAACATTAAGCATTTAGCCTTCATCTTTTATTTAATTTAGTCTGCCTGCCGTATACTATACTGAGACTCACGAGTACGATCTCCCCTCTTGAGCGTGCCAAACGATGGCAAACTCATGGAACGTCTGGAGTCAGATTACAGTAGCTACCCAGAAACTTGCGGACTCTCCTGTGGTAGCGTCAGAGTCGTGCTTGTCTGTCCATAACAGTATCTGTGGTATGAGTGAACATAGAGGAAGTTGCCAAACAACTTACGCCCCGTGTCAAGCATGGGACTACGGCTTCATTACGGCAAAGTCGAGACATCTGCAGAGGGAAATGCACATGTATCAAAATATCACACTACTCTGGTCTTCAAAAGACCATCACAAGACCCAAGATGAAGTATCAACGAATACAATACAGCACAGACCTCACCGCCAAAGAGCCTCAATAAATATAGTATCTCAGTATGCATCCAACATCGACGAATAAGCGACAGACAGATCTGTAACATATGCACACCACTTGCATTACATTCCATGAGTGTCTTGCCTCAATCCATCGGGTTCCAAGACGTTGCGTTCGAGACTCATCACTTTATGAGCGGTGAAGATCCTAATGAGTCTCATGAGCAAAACAAGAGTCACCACGTCTGTGAACAAGATGCAATAATCTCTGATTTCGGAAGCTGGATGCAGCACTGCGGTAGCATCGCTCACTAGAGCAGGAGACAAAGATGGGAATATACCTCGAATGTGCATATCTGCATCTGCAATTGCATTGTAGGCAGGCGTCCTAAAAGGGTCCATTTGATGATTCTGGGCATGTGATGAATTGGTCAAGATGAGGCCATAGAAGGAACAGGATGCCCTCCATTGTGTTGTTGAGATGGCGGTGAGCAGAGGACCTACAATACTACGCATATAATGATGCCCAATCATAGATGCGGGTGCGCCATGTCTCACAAGAGGTTAGATTTGCGAAGATTAATTCTGGAGAGGAGGGGGACACCTTCATTCGCATGAGGCAAAGTGATGCACATGATGCCTGTACTATGAGTGAGTGGGTAGGGGACTAGGATTGAGATGAGTTGACGAGGATATTTCAAAGTTGGGGACCTGAGAAGTAACGGTCATGCCCAATTGAGAAGTGTAAGCAAACCAACACGGCTCCGGCAGGCAGGGCAGGGAAGGGAGACGAGATGCAAGTCTTAGCCATGGGGATGCAGCCTCATTTTTTGTAGATCAGGGCAGATCGAACATTGCATTTTGGGGTCCATGCGTGCAGTAGTAATAATACAGAGATTCGGAGTGTGTGTAGTTACAGTTGATATGGGGAGTGAAGTGAAGTGATGCTAGCCGTGGTATGATGGCAGCGTTGTATCATGTATGCATGCGCTGTAAACTTCAGCACAACACAGCACAGTTGACATGACATAAAGATGAACTGATCTAGGCTCTCATCTAAACGGTAACTTATCAGAAGTGAACTGTAGCCCAGTCCAGTCCAGTCCAGTCCAGTCCCGATCTTGACTTAGCAGAGACCCCGGTTGACACTCCCGTGTCTCACTTATTGTGTAGAGACCAGACGGCGCTCACAAGGCAAGACAAGACAAAAGGAGAACGGGCGGAAGGGACAAATTAGTCCCAATGCCAAGATCCTCTCGGCCTCATTTCCTTCATCCCCGGTATCTATATCCGTAACCTCACCTTGGATGCGCGGCATGGATGCTTCAACATGCAGTCGGCTTAAAACAGAAATGCCCCAAAGAGTCAATGCACAACGGGAAAGGAAGGGAAAGTTGACTAGAAACTTGACCCTAGACCAGACCACATGGCTTCTAGTACTCTCTAGTCTCTAGTCTTTCTAGGGGAGGGGCCTCTCCAGTGAAAAAAAGAGGCGCCTCACCTGAGCCATCCAGCCTTGTCAGTCCGTCAAAGCGCATAGCGTCCGGTGGGAGTAGTAGGTAGTAGTTCGAAAGATGACCTACCCAATGATACGATGTGATATATTATCGGGCAGTAACTTCCCTGGTTCGTTCACTAAAACAAAAAGAGAAAACAATTACTTCCAGGCTTAAATTCCCCCTCTCCTTGACTAGGTAACTAAACCTTGAAAGGGAGAGAGATCGTCATCTTTCCCCACGCCCCATCTCCATCTCATCCGGTAATATCCATGACAGGCTTGACCTTGTAAGCAGACCATAGTATAGTTAATTTATCCAGAAACATATCTATTGGTTCTTTTGCTTCAACTTTGCTTTTTTTCGAAATATGGCGAAACTGACATATTTGCTTTTTCTGCGAGGGCGCTTAGGCCGCCCGCCTTTTCGAGTTCACCTCAGTTTCCATTCCAGTTTCCGAAAATATATGGATTAACTGTATGCGTTGACTCGTGTGTAATGTCGGTCTGGAAGTTGCCGTGTCAGACCTGATTCGTAGCATTCCCTCTCTCGATACGATAGACGTTTAGCGCGGACTGTCTATTTGCTTGAAGGCACAATACCCGTATTCCTGTTTGTACATATACGAAGTCATCCATGGTATCAAGTGTACTTACAGGTTCTAAGGCTGAGGATCGTCCATGATCAACTGAAATAGGTTGATGGACTTGTTATCACGGCCAATCGCCAATTGTAGTTGTCATTGTCTATATGATGATTACAGGAAACTGCAGGTCTGATGAGCAGTTAGCTAGCCTTAAAGGTTCTAGAATACCATCCTCGTCTTGTTATCCGTGGCAATGCGTGTCAGCAACCTAGTCTACGGCTTCAGCCCTTTGAAAATAACAAACGCAGTTAGTGAGAAGACGATCTGAATAAATCTGCCCCTATTGTGTTCTTAAAGTTAAAGAAGCAGATAACTTTCCAGACGTAACTCTCCGTTATGTTTGCGTTGTACTGTACGTGCGATTGCGATAGTCACGAAATCTATCGCAGCTCAGCTTATTATTTAGTTGAAAACTGCCATTAGATGATGTTCCTCTAACAGTTTACGGTACTCTCATCAGTCCGTGATACACACAGAGTCTACATTTGCCCGCTTAACTTGACGGTATTCGCCTTTTGTTTATGCTATAGGCCAGGTGATCTACAAGATTACCGAGGAATAAAACTTAAGTGCTTTTGATATGTACGTGTCTCGTCCGGACTCTATCTAGGTACAGTTTCAGATCATGTCTTTCTCCAAATTCGCAAGCTTCAACACGTCATTTGGAGAGGGTCCCTGTTTTGAAAGTGCACAAGTATGTACGTATATGTAGAGTAAATGCACGACACTTGGAGTAGGTGTGTATGATTTGCCTTTTGTTCTTCGTTGTTACGGTGTGAAATACCCTTGTCAGCAGCCTCACTCCCTAACCCACTGCAAAGAGGCCCAGCTTAATACAGCTATTAATGTCGGTAATATTCGACACATCAGAATGATACATTGCTGGTCCCAGCGATCCATTACATAGCCATGCGATAATGAACGTTTTGGTGGTTCATGGAAGAATCATTGGTCTCTAACATTATTGGTCCATGAACGCGACTTGTAGTCGAGCGTGTCGCAAGTAACAGGGATCGGCCTGACGATACGTACATTTACTACAGGCTTATCGAGCCGGGACTATCGAACTCAGCTGAAGCATAAAATGGATAGATCAGACCAGATCAGATCATTGCTGCCATGTTGTCCGGGTCCCCGTCGGTGTTGAAGCTTCGTCATCAAGGACATATTATCAATAGGTATGAGGCGGGAGGCTGCATATCTGATGAACTAGGGCCTTGAGTCTATAGTTCACACTGGTAACTGGCAATCTGGGCAAAGTACATACATGCTTACATACTACCTATCTAGACTAGACTAGCCAGTCCCAGGTCTGCGGTCGCGCAAGCTTATTCCTTGTTAGCGGCTGCAAGGAGGTACTGTACCGATACGTTCTTGAGTCTCATTCGTTCGTCATCTGCATACATACAATTGCCTATTTTCTCTGTTGTCGGTAAGGGGAGCAATTAGAGAGAACTCTGTTAATAAAAGTTTGAGTAAATGGTCAACGCCGAACTGGAAGCACTCCCCTTCGGGTTTGTGCAACATATCTCAATCTCTTCACTTTTTGTGCAATACATACATACGGTACAACGTGAAGCACCTGCTGCGTGACCGTATAATGTAGGAAGCAGGGATCGTAACACTGAGTAGCGAGTTTCTGCGGGCGGATAGATACAGTTACAGAGCAGAACTGTGAGTACAGTGCAGTAAAGAGAGCTAGGATCTGGATCTTGAAAATCATCCATCGCCCCTCCACGGGATGCTACATGTATATTGCATGTGCAACCAATCAATTTGTTCCCGGCATGGCCGACTCCAGCCGATCACAGAAAGGTACGGATACAGTGAATGTCCACTTCTCCTTCTTTTCTTTTTCCTTGGCCGACTGAATTGCGGGTTGGAAGCTCACCGATGAGGAGAAGTTCGGGGGGAGGACCCTTGTTGTTTAGTGCACTGTACAAGCCAGGTCGGGCCAAGACTGCTGCTCCAGTTCCATACCGAATCGAACCGTGTTGAAACTCCAAAATAAAGGCAGTCAGTGGTTTCACCACCGTTGTCATTCGCCATTTACTGCTGTGCAAGGTCAATATTGGGGCAGTATCTCCCTCTTATGCACGCGTAGGTCAGTAGCACAGGACTCGAGCTATAGGTCCAGGGTAAGATGGAAGAAATACACGACAACTTGAACGATTTGTTTTGCTGCGATATTCTAGTCAATGGGAAGTAGTAGATATGACATTAAACAGAAAATACAATTTGTTATTGCACCTTCCAATTAATACCTAAGTACAGAATTGAGAAGGAAGGCATATTGAACGCAAACGGATAAAGTGGAGAAGGGCCTCTCCTGCCTCAACCGTAAACTTGCATTAGGCCAACTTTCAATTACCTTAGTACCTAGTATTCATTTACAACAACAAAGAATCATATCTGAACTCTCCAAAAACGCGTTATTAGTTGACCCTTGAATACCAAATCGACTCCTTAACATCACCAATGGTATAATAGTCGCAAACGCGTCCCCAAACGGGTCTAATAGCGAACTTCGACTCTCTAGCAAGAACTCATCAATTCATCACCATCGCGGCCATTGACAGATTCGACTACCCTAATCACCCCTTGTTGATTAGAATAAGGATGTTCGTCTGGGCTTCCGCACCGACATCAGCCTGCAACGCTGGTAATACGTCAACCATGTCGTCCCATTGGCAGCTTCACCGACACAAGCACACACTTCTTTAGAGGCGCAGCTCTGTGAGACCACATCCACGCTGTCCAGAACGAGGGATGCCGTGCGATAGGACAGGAAAAGACGACGTTAGGGAATGTGCCAGATCTGTAATGTGCGATGTGCGATGCTTGTGCAACACGGCCTGCATGATCTCAGAGAACCACCAACCTCATCGGCGCCAGCCCTCGCTCGCTTGTTTTCCGCCTGCAATGCACCTATCCTGCTCAATTAGTTGTCCCAAGATTACGACAGCTCGAAAACGTGAGGCTTTTGTCACTCTCCGAGGACTATTCGCGTTACTCTGGCGTGCCGACACTCAGCTCACAAGACATTCTCTTTGCTTTTTCTCGGGTAAGAAGCTCAAACATGGCAACAAGATTTTAAACTTACCGGTAACAGAATATATCATATAAGCTGTTCCACTATACTGTACACCTGTCTCAGTTTACTTACTCAGGCTTTTCACGTGGGTCGTTGGGATTCCCTTCGGCCTGAACCGAATAGCTGTGACAAACAATAGCAAAGTCATGAGAGACCACTGTGCAATACAATTCCCATGGGCCTTGCTATCGTCTGCGCTCAGACAAAGAGGACGACCTTCCACTAACCCTGACCGAACGCACAACATAATTCTCTTCGCAGGCCCCCATACAATCTAAGCAGAGCCACAGAAGCCATGCGCGCGGTCAAAATTGTTTGACCTGTTTCATGTTCCACTGCAATTCGCAGCTGATACTCCAAAAACCTCTGTTCGAGCTTGTTGCAGCAAGCCTATTACTGACACTGATGTCGCAGAATGAGCCATGGCGCCCAATGTCTGATACCAACGGCTTGACTTGATTGTTTCTATTCACTCAACGTTCTGCAAGTTCCGTTCGAGTCTATCGTGTATTCAATTGGTCTACTCTTCAGAACATTCGCTGAGACATGCACGTGTCGCGTCCCTGCAACATACTCTGAATGTCTAACCCTGGCTGTCGGGATGGTCTCAAGTGACCACCACATGCAAATCTCAACACTTCAAGCTGATCTCGCCGAATATGCTTTTATTAGAGAGGTGGTGGACGTTAGGACAAGAGACCTCATCTTGTGCTGAGAATGTGCGACTGGGTGCGGGTAGAGACAAGTACGTCTGTGAACCCTCGCTGAAGATGTCTTACAGGCTACTGTGCAACAGCTGTCAAGCGAAGCAATGGGCGACAGCTCACATTGATTTGTGAACACTCGCCCACCCCGGTTTGCTCGATACATCAAGGCCTCTTAACCAACCATTTCAACGTGTGAACCAGCGAGATCAAGGCGGGGTAACAGAACGAGATGTGTTTCGCCTCCACGAGTGTCGAGTTGAACAGATTACTTCCTAGTTTTGCTTCGGGTAACCGCTTCATCTCGTCAAAACCCAAGCCAGAGGTTTGGATCGAGTTATCCATAATCACCTTGACAGAATTTTGCCACGCTACGATACCTTTCTAAGCACCTATCTGGACAATGTCGTGGGCTCTATTTGAGCACCCGGCACGATGTTGCACCGAAATATACGCATTTGAGCTCTCAAGTCTCTTCATTGACCGATGAGATTCGGCCTTGAAGGTGTGGTGGGGAGACTATGCAGGGAATAATACGCTAATCAATTTCAATCTTCACTTCCTCGAAAGGGTTGTGACAAAATCCAAAAAGCCCTCCATTAAGTGACCCGGACTAGCTGTGATCCAATCCTTGGATCAGAGCATGTTTACCAAAAACTTTATGCTGTAGGGCGGCTCCCTCAAGAGCGGCCCGCGCGCCATCTTTTTCGCTAGCATCCCAATTGCAACGCTGCAGGATCTCAGAACCCAGTCTTGCTTGGTCGCTTGATCGATCAGCAGGCCTGAGCTAAATGTTACCATGGACGATCCCTACAGCTGCTGGTGCACCCCTGGAGGAAGAATCCTGGCCCCCTGTGCAGATCGCACGTCCGCACCTCCTCTCAGGGCCGGCTTGTCTTTTGCCCAGGAGACTCGTACTGTGAGTTCTGATAAATCTCTGGCACAATATGCAGTGCGATATTCCCTTGGCTTTCCCGTTGAATGTCTGGGAGCCCTTCAAGAGCCGAGGTGGCGCTCTCTCAAAGGTTCTGTTCAACCAAACCCTGGAAGTATCATCATAGTGACCCACCCCTAGCAGCTGGCGTACCAAGGTTGGGGAAGGCAATAATGTACTGTACGTGCCTGTTCTTCACCACTGGAGGCCTGCTTTTCTGAGCACCGAGTCCCTCTTTGGCTGGTCGGGTACCGCTATGAAGGCTCGCAAGTCACTCCAACTTCTTATCAGATGTTTAGCTGGACACTGAGTACATGGCTCGCACAGAACATCCTTGTTCGTATCATTTCGCTGCTTGACGACAGCGATGGGCAGTCATGCAATCGCATTCATTATGCAAATTGTTATGATGGGAACACAAAATCGTTCCCTCCTAACAAAAAGCAACGAGGCCGTATAAGATAAGCGGTACTCCCGTTCGAGCACTAATGTGTGTTTTTCGACTCGATCAAATAAACAACGTGGTGAGGACCCCGATATAAACACTTCACTTCAATTCAAGCACAAAACCCGCTCTTTCGACTTGCTCCCTCGATTCTAACCCAGCCGTGTCAGGGCCCCTCGCGTGTGTCGGTGCAGATCGAGACAAGGCACATCGAACCCAGGAATACTGGAGGCTCGGACTTGGAGTTACCAGAATCTACCAAATTAAGGTATGCTTATAATAACCTCATGTTTTAGTGTTGTCCGTTCACATCTCTGGGCCTTCCCCCTTCATGTCCCCGCTTCGATTTGCACCAAGAGCACTCGTCGGTATTCCAAAACCTTCTTCTTTGCCCAAGAGTTGACGGCGGTGGCGTCTTGATGCGTAGCCAAATTTGTTGACTGCGAGGGGTTTTGCCCCAGTGTGAGAAACTTCAATAATCTGCAACCCGTGTGCACCCACTCGCCCCTTGCTTTGTTATTGTTACTTCTGGTCTTTCCCCATGCCTCATTCAAACCGAGAGTACATTGCACAAGGAATGCCCCGGGCGTTGGATTCTTTATCACACATTTGTGAAGCCTCGAGTCGTTGTCGTGGAAGAATGGCTGGGGGGTCAGCATCGGTTGAGAAGCGTGACAAGAAAAAGCAACAGGAGACGGACTAATTGAAATGCAGTTGACAGATTTGACTCATAAGAGTGCCGGCAAGGCGATCATTGATCATCCTACGACATCAGACCGGGATCATATTTTGATTAGGCTTGATCCTTGTTCAGCGTCGCGGAACTCGAGCACTCCCGGAAGCCAGTATCAAGCCTGTTTCGGCTTTGCTGACGATTACACGCCCGTTCTGACCTACTGGGGCATCTTCACCTTGGCGAAGCGACTGAAGTGGTGCCCTACAAAGTTGGGTCGTTGACGCGAATACGGCCAATTGACGTATGTGGTGGTCGTTTGACATTGAGAAGTTATTCTTTTGACAGAGTTTTGCTGGAGACCGAGCTGAACAGCGAGCTCCATCGCAATCTCGCTGTACGGTGATCTGGAATTTCGGTTGTTCGGTACCCGAAGATCTCCTTTCCTGACTTGCTTTTGGAGGTGAGTACGACTTTACTATAATGCCCTTCTTTCTACACCTGCATTTGCTTGCATATATACCTTGCTTCGCCTGGCGACAGACAGAACATTCTTTACACAAATCGGAGAAGAATTGAGATTGGTCTGGTCTGGTCTGGCCTGGCTTGTGCAGTAGCACAGGACAAGCAAGGTACCCCGACAGCTCTCATTAGAGGACCTTTCAAAAGAGAAAACAAATGGAGACGGGAAGACGGGAGCGGACCCAGTACGGTTAGAACCGCACCTTTCTTGGACCAGACCCTCACTTAGGCCTTGACTCCCTCGAGCTCCAGGACTGTTACTGGGCAGAGCTTTTCTGCCCTTGGAACGATCTTGGCTTGCCCTGGATATCCAGCTGATGCCGCCTACGCCGTGCGCTACACACTACCGGCACCCCTGCACAACCACTATTGATTCCCTCTTCGAAAGTTGACCAATCATTGGCTCAGATGGCTAACGACACCCCTAGGCCTTTCGATTGACTACCGCACACGCATTACGCACACATCCATATTGTCCAGGCACGTATACAAACCATTCTTTTATTTTTTATTTTTCTTACTCGGGCTTCCAAATCATTCCTTTTTCTTTTTCGGTGCGCTCCAGTTGAGCCGGGACATGTTTCCAAAAGAGATGTCCATTTAGGGCTAGTATGCCTCTTTTCCTTCCTATTCCCAAGTCTCCTCTCATGAATGGTCTGTAATGTCTCGTCAAAGAGGGGTGTATCATGGCTTCCCATAGCCCTTTCTGTCATGGATATGTGGTGTCTGTCTATTGCCACCTCTCTCAGTGAATGGCTGGCTGGGCCCTGAAGACTTCGGGATGTGTGTGGGTAAATGGTGAAGGAGCAAAGATGTTGTTTGTGTAGCAGATGATGAAGCTTTTCTTTCAGACTTCAAGTCATGCTTCCTTCGGATGGGTTAGCACCTGGCACACAAAAACAACTTAGACCAAGCTTCTCCACCATTTCCCGAACCCATGATGCCTCTCCCCACCAGTTGACGCTGCCGTCACCCTTGCAGGAGGCTTTGAGACACTCGAGGATCTGGCATAACGGCCAAGGTGGTTGATTCCTAGCCTCCGCAAATGCCATATCCTTGACCTTTCCCTCAAGCATTGCGCTTACCTTGCCTTGTCTAGCCCCATGTGCCATGCACTGCGCTGCGAGGACAACACTATTGCTATCTGACTCCAAATGTATCCATCCGTATGCTCATTCATTTCTATTCCCTCCCCTCCGTGTTACTTTTTAGATAGGCGAGTGGGGGTGGGATCGTCAGGCAAGGGTCGCGTAGACTCGACTTGACAATGTCCAAGGCCAAAAGTAGCCTGGCCACGCACCTTTCTCTCTCCCTCCCTTACCCTGGCACTTTGTCTCCATTTCTCTCCTAGCTAAGGCCTTCTTCATCTTTATTGGTTTCTTGTAAAGGAAGGGATGGAATAGATACATACATCAGTCCATAAGCTCTAGCTAGCTACTGGTTTTATTTCGCCCTTCTTCCTTGCCTCCCTGCCCTTTGGTCGAAAACTTTCCCAAGAAACATCTGAATCATCACTATCTCCCCTTGACGCAGGGCAAATATTTCGCATACACGGGCCACTCCTGAAAGAAATGCTCTTCCGTGCTTGGTCTCCCTCATCTCCTACAGACAGTCACATCAACACTCACGACAAGCCCTTCTCTTATTCAAGTTCAAACCGACTCACTTACCCGTGTTGAATCAGTTACCCGTCTGTCTGTCTTTCCTTCTCCGTCCGAGCTCCATATATTTTCGGGATCTTGCGAGCCTAACACTGTTAAGCATCAGTTAGTGAAGCTGAACTGACCATAACAGACTCAAGTGCCCTTGCAGTTGAACCACCTGTACAACGGCTTTGGAGACACAAGCTTGACCCTTAGTCTCAGCTTGTTCTTGTCGATTACACACTGAATCAAGTCTGCAAGGTACGCACTTCTTTGTGATATGAACCTGCCTTGAAGCCTAGCAACTTGTGTGGCAAAACAACGCCATCGTTGGTCTTCCTGTACATGAGGATAACCTGACAACGGTTTCCAGGATCCTCCCAACATCCAGCATTCTTCAGACGCAATCTTGCATATCTCTATAATCTTTTATTTATTATTGTTTCTCGGCTTGTTGATTCAAATCTGCCACGCATACCTGAGCACCTCTTCCCGCGTCAACGAGTTCACTTCCCCAGCTTGTATCATTCTCCCTTCATCCAGGAAAGTGTCCGCTTCCCAGACAACAGATTCCGCCCTTTTTCTGGAATGCAAGTGTCTCTGAGCTGGATCGGAACCCACGATTACCCCTCCCAGCTTCGCCAGTAGGATCCCCGCCATCCACTTCATCTGTTTCAAAGCGCCACCTCCAGCACGCAAAAGCAAGTCAAGGGAGAGCTTGACCGACAATACTAATCATTCAACAACATCACTACTGCATGCCACCGCATACCCTGTGTTAGATCAAATCTCCGAAAGTCAACAGTCGCGTAGCGATCACTGTCTTGGTCACCCAGACCCGCTGCATAAGACCTCGACGAGACCTAGTCTTAACTACGACTGCGACCACTTTCTCTCCAAGACAACTGGACAACATTCTCAACTCTCCTCCCTGAACAAACCCATTCCCAGTCTCCCTCCTTGCCAGCTTGGATGTCTACTTCCAAGTTCCAGTGTCCTCCCTATAAGCTTTTCGAGGTGAGTTGTAATCCAGACCCTGTTCTAGTATTCCCGTGACAAGACGGATCCCTTTTGTTCCTCATCGCCGCCCGCAAACCCGCAGAGCCTTTCTCTTCTTGTCTTCTCTATCGACACCTAATTGTCTTTCAACAAAATCTTCGTCCTTATTGTTTCGGGACTCTGAACACTGACATCAACATCTTCTAGCCTGACTACCACCCGCAAAAGCCAATCATCGTCGGAGTCGACGACAGGCTTGAATCGCCTGATACCATCGCGCTTCGTTACGAAGAAGCTGCCCGAGCAGAGAACGGAGGAGGAGACCTAAGAGGGGACTCCCCTCCTAGGCTTTTGGAGATGGCAACCTACACTAAGGCCCAGCTGCCTTCTATGCATGGTAAGTTTGAGTTCTGTCGTGAGAAGCTCCGTGGCGTTGGAGTGTTGGCACTGGGCGTGGCTCACTGTTTGGCTAACTTGTTACAGCTGGTTACGAAGTGGCACGATACCAAGATACGAGCTATGAACAATACCCGGCACAGAATTATCCAACTCAGCAACAGTCCGACAAGTTCGCCCAGCTCAACCAGCAATCTTTCGCTTCCAACAATGCGGCCGTGGCATATGGTATTGCCCCTAGTATGGCGGCACCAACTGTTCTATCATGTCAACCTCCAACGGGTGTCTTTGGAACCAAGGTTTATGTCAAAGTTTCATCCCAGTACGACTTGTTTTTGCTATCGACGCCGATGCCAACGTGGTCTTTGTTGTTTGGGTCAGAAAAGTGCTCTGTTCAAGACGTCTCCCGAGACCTGCAAGACAGCACAGGCTTCATTTACAGCTGCAGCGGAGACGCACCTCAATTTCTGGTCACAAACTGTGCAAGCAGCAATGTGCCACTGTCACTCGTTCTTGATGGCCCTTCAGGAGACGAAATTTCTCGCATTCCCGTTGGTACTTTTCAGTATCTTGAAGGGTCGGGGGATGACATCACGAGGTCAACCAAGATGCCTAAGCATGAGGACACGGCACCTGCCCCTAGTATGGATCAGCCGAGTACCTCACCTAAAGGTGAACCTCAGCTATCAGCAGAGTCTGGTACAAATACCTATGAATATCCACCGCATCAAGGACAGTATGCCAGTGCATTCCCGCAAGCAAACAACGAAATGATTAGCACTTACAGCAGAAGCACGAGCTTCACGGACCCTCACTATCACCGTCGTCATACGGCTGGATGGAGCCCTTACCCGAGTACATTGGGCAGTACCGGTCGAGGACCGTCAGGCTTGGATGCTTCGTTGGTAGGACGTCCACCTCTAACGCCTCTGGGTATGTCCTCGCCGTCTCAACCCAACGGCGCCCCTCAACTAGTTCGAACAAGCACCATCGCTGCCAACCCTGGCAACAATTCCAGCTACCACCCTATCTCACTATACTCTGGCAAAGCAATTCTCAAGATTTCCGGTAAGCTGGAAACAATGGCCGAGAACTGGAATTCAGAGGAGTGGACCAATCGTCGCCGGATTGTACTCTTCCGCAAGACACAAAAAGGATCAACCGTTAACGCCACCTGTCAGGCGGTAAGCATCAACGACCGACCGCCTAACAGTATCTGCATTTCTTGCATATGGTGGGCCGAGAAGGGTGAATGCTATGTCACATCGGTCGACACTATTCATCTCCTCGAGCAGCTTGTTGCCGCACCAGCCCGTTTCAGCGTCGAGGAGAAGAACCGTATTCGTCGCAACTTGGAAGGATTCCACCCCCAGACCGTGTCCAAGGCTAAGCCCGACAGCGAGGAGTTTTTCAAGATTATTATGGGCTTCCCCAACCCCAAACCCCGCAACATCGAGAAGGATGTCAAGGTGTTTCCTTGGAAGATTCTCGAGTCGGCCCTCAAGAAGATCATTGGAAAGTATAGCGTTAGTCCTAGCAGCACTGTAGCGCCGCCCAGCATGATGAGCCACCCCAACGGCCACTATGCACCTCTGCCAACGCCTCCAGGACAAAGCATGGGTCCAACACACCCTGATCCCCATCCGCAGTATTCTCTTCCTCAACACCACGACTCGATACCATCGCCACGATCACTTTCTGGATCCCAACCCAGTTGGACACCATACACAACAGCCCCTCCGGGTTACTCGGCCGCCTCTCGCACATTAAGTCCTGGACTTCGCCATCACAGCCCACAACAGCCGCCTCTACGTATCAATACAACACCTTTACCAGCAGTCTCGAGTTACGACAGCCGAGGCGGATACGGGACAAGCGGCTTACACACTCCACTGAGCCATCATCCACCAACTGCGACGCCTCCACGATGGGACCCTACGCCTGCAACATACCCTGAGGGCTATCCCAGTCTGACATCACAAACAGCTCAGCCAGTGTACGGGGCAACAAGCTATGGCGAACCTGCACCCAGAGCATGAAAGGCTGTGGCGCTTTGTCGCCCAGGTCATATCTGATGACCACTGGATGGATGCTCGTGTTATGTTTGGAGGTTGTATTGGGCAGCCTCGTGAACATTGTGAAGAGGGTCGTGGGGAAGAGTCAGGTGTTGTGGCGCATACCAATGACAGACGTCGGCCAGGCACCATGTTCTCTCGAAGCAGCCCTTTCAGCTTCATGTTTGCTTCAATGCTCCCGTTGATGATGGCGCCATTGGACGTGCAGCTGCGATGATGCTCGAGGCGCTGCACCCTGTGTCTAGCTTCCGGCGATACCTGCGAAAGGATCAACGGGTCGGGCCCTTTTCCTTCGGGGATTATCGCAACTCTTTGACTCACTCTTTTTCTAGCGCGTGGGCAAGAGTGGTCATGCGGACAGAGTACGGGGACTCTACAGTATCATTTCACCACCCCTTCCCCACGGTCAATTGGAGCTAGCTGTCTAGGGCCCAACCATGACTTGGCGGGTAGATCCGTCGAGCGCAAAGCAGGGATCACCTGTCGGCCTATCCAATCACGCGACACCACCACCACCAAGAGCTATACGCCACCTACACTACACTATCTCGAGCTTGCGCACGATGTTTCTAGGCGTCCTTCTACTGCAGCTTCTTTGATGCTTGAGCTTTTCTGTCAGTGTTGGTTGCCCCCGGTCACGTACGGTATGGTATAGACTTGTCACCTATTTTTCTATGTCTTCTCTTATCTCTACGGTCATGCGTTTGTTATTGGGTCTACACGATAGAGACTTTGGTTGTTTTTTTGTCAATGTTTACAGGATAGATGGGATGACCTGACATGGTTCATGGATACGAAGGGATGTCAGTGGACTTTCCGTGGGGCTCTTGATTATTATTTACGAGTTAACACCCTAGCTGCTGGGATATATCTGGTTTTGGATGGATTTTGATCAATAGGCATTATACCCTCTGTGTGCATTCGGATGTCATTGTTTCTCTATGGCTCTCTTCATCTTTCCCACACTGGTTTCAGCATTTGTAGACAGGCAGGCGTTGTTCTTTTGCATATGGGTCAGGCAAACGGAGGAATGTACATCATTCTTGCAGGCAAATTACCACTAGAATAGCGGATAATTATAATCTTGGAAAGTCATGAAACATGACGGTACCATTCCGATGGAGACGTTGCCATGCGAGTAAACGATATGGACCTTTCGTTGCTAGGTGACTCGAGTTATTGATCGTTGTTGGTGGGTAGTAGTGGTGCAGTCAAGAAACGTTGCGAGGCATGCACTGAGATTGCGCGTGGCAGTTGAGGGGCGCGCCGAGTGTCACAAGGACCCTGCATTAGAATTATTCTATCAAGAGATGTAGACAGGATGACTCGAGGACCAGCCAGGGTATTAGAAAAGTTAGTCACTCGAAGCATAGGAGACGAGCCAGTTAAACTTTTAGGCTATTAATCCTTTATACTACTCTAAACTTTAGAGGACGTCAGTCAACGTTACTAGTTACAGAATGATCTTGAGTCCCGAGTCCTTACTGGCGCGCTATGCTGCTGGTGTTGTATTGCATTGCATGTCGTATGTATGGGTCTAGGGCCCGCTGTGGTACCGTTCAACGGCATGTCGTTGAGATGGGCTGACCGTTGGACTATATGAATTCTGAAGTGCATGTGTTTCACGTCGTTGTTTATGTCTTTGGCTTGGCTGTGTCTGGGCGGAGCAACTTTTTACAAATGCATTATGCTTGCTGTTTTTGACGACACCTGCGGGTAGGTTGGTTGTGTTTAAGTTAGTCTTTGGCGATTCAAATGTAGGTATATACGCAAAGGGAATAATAATCCAGGCATGAGGGATGTGTACGTAGCTTGACCTTTTGTTTTGAGATCCTTGAAACTCTCCGCATCGTCATCATTACTACCACCCCAACTGTTTACTTCTTGAGAACCGGTTTTGTCATGGTGAATGTTGTGGCAGAACTAGTGTGGTCATTAACGCTGTTGCCACAATAAAGGGTATACTATACAGGAATATCGAAGAGTCCTGTATATTACGTTCTATTTTGATGGTGTTGGCCGGCCCTCAATGGTCTTTATGGAATGTACAGATTTGTCTGCCCTACCTCATTCTGTGTCATTTCCCCCGACATGTGGTGCTGTCTGCGGAGCAACACTTGCACACCGGCATCATTCTTGGGTGTCCACCGAGTGAGAGTGCTCACGGATGTAGATCAGAGGGACAGCGCCAGTGGAGGTTTTGTCTGAAGTAATTAAGTTTTGAAACAAACATGGGTTATTGCTGTGCTATTGACAAGGCCAACTGGATTCAGCATACGTAGTACGGATGGAGTGTCCCTGTCAGTCACAGAGCTTGTAGAGGGTAGATACAACGTGATAAAAACAGTGCCAGTAGGGAAAAGAAGAAAACGCACGATGTCGAAAGTATGGCACCGAGTTGCAACAGAGTACCCATGTCAGAAGTAAGGCCGCAATATCGCAACGACAAGACATCAGTCTACTAGGTATCTCCATCAGAGCTATAGCGCCCCACCTCAGCAAACAAGCTACAGCCCACATGTGATGGCCAAGGTGTCTGGCTTCTAAGCGAATGAGTTTCTTCACAACGTTTGCTTGAAACCGATTTGAATATTGTGGGCTCGCTCTTGTTTCTGTATTAAACTTCGCTTGTCTGTACAGCATAAATTGTCATGATTAATTCCAAGTGTTGAAGTTCGGTCGCTTTTTGAGAGGTGCGGACTTGACCACGTGATTTCCCGCTTGTGAACCTTGTCCCGCGGGCCGCTGAACCCCACGTGCGGCAGTCCCATACGAGACCAATCATCACTCGGTTGTCGCAACTTGAAGATGCCCATTTAACGAAGCTGTCACAACAAGATCTTGGGCATAAGTCCCAGCTCGTGGCTGCCTTGATCTTTATGTTTGGCTTTGCTTGCCCACCGTATTGGTTGTCAAGTTTTCATTTTCTACTGTGTTGATATTCTGATGTCTACATGCAATTTCTTACAATAATGTATGGTGACTTTGATTGATCGCATCTCATGCCAGATACTGAGGTCACTTCAAAACTAATTAAAATTTCACAACAATTAGAAGTATAGGACTAGTACTATTTTAGAGAGAGAAACTTGAATCTTCAAGATTCAACAGTAAATTTGTGGTCGTGAAGAAGCTCGAGATGCTAACCCACATCCAACATCATCTTCGGTACCTAGGTAGCGAGCGACTTGTGACAGCGTCTAGTGCCTTGTATTGTCACACATATAAAACCGGCAATGATGGGGCTCATCTTAGAGGTTACCTATATCGATCGCTATCGAAATGAGCTGCCTAAGTCCTCACCGAGGCTTATAAGATGAGCCAACCGATGCGAGACGATAATTTCAACATTCGATTTGAAAGTTTACGAGAGTTGATAGCATCAAGTTTGAAACTGTTTCTTCTTCCCAAGCTAGACTGAAGACATTATTACGCAGTGAAACTAGAAATTGCATTGTTTTTATACATGATCGCATCAAAATTTCCAAGTAGGTGCATCATTCACACAACGATTGCTTGGATTCACAAATAGAATCAGATGTTCACCAGGCCAGGCCAGGCCGTTAATGAAGATCTACACAACTCCCCATTATACTTTACCTCCCCCCTGGCATAGAAGCTTGCTACTGTTGAGTACGCAGAGGTACGATAGAGATTAGTTATAGCATTGTATCCTTCGAGGCGAAACAATACCGGGGGTTTGCAGCTGTTTCTGGAATGTGGTAAGATCTATGTTGCTGTATAGATTCTTTTGGACGAGATCAACATGAGCATGTTGCCATTGCTCTTGTCTTAAGGAGAAGATAGTGCTAGCTTTAGTATGAATTACGTTGACTTACTGTTGGGGCCGCAGCCGTATCTAATGTCATGTCGCTATTATTGAAAGGAACATGTTTTCGTAATAGTCTTCCGCGCCCATGTCTTGTCCAGAGTACACAGAAGTAGACGCATTTTCGAAATATTTGACTTACCGGCCACTGCATCTGTCTCATAAAATCCTTGATGGGTTGTTTCCCCAGATTGTTGCTTCTTGCCGGTGAGTTTCTCTGCACCTGCAGGCAGCAACCGCACTCATGATGTGCAATCCATTTTCTTTTTTAACTCTGGTCTTCTCCTCTCGATGCATGACCAAGAAACAACAAAAAAACATTACCAACAACCATAATAACGAGAATAACGCAACACCACCAACATGACAGCTGAAGCCGACCTCACCGAACTTCTGGCCCTCCTGAAGACGTACCTGGCCCACGAGGAGCCAGGCTACCCAAGACCGATAGTGACCCAGGCTGAAATAGATGCAGCAATGGGAGACTCCTCTTTAATCGCGGAGGATGTGACGGCTGGTCCATGGCCAACCTACAATGGCCTGCCAACCCCTCCGCCATCCCCATAGTCACCGTCCGATGCCGATGCCGATGCCGATGTTTTTTTTTCTTTTTTCTTCAATTATCTCAACCATCGGTGTTTACTCTTCAACTGTGTCTTTCTTTTATTTTTGATGATTTTTGTTGTCTCTTTGTTCATTTTTGAAGCGAATGGGAAGCTTCGAGTTTAATAGCCCCTCGACGCGTCAGAGCGCGTCCCCCTATTAAACTGTAGCACCTTTCCAGGATAACCCCACAGCGCCCGTGCCTTTGCCCTGGCAACTAAAATCTCCCCCCTCGATACGGTGATATTCAACAATCAATCAACGACAGAAAGTGTATCACCACCTTTCCTTTCGATACCCTATACAGACGATCGCTACAACATATCCGCGGCAATGGCTACTCCTTCCAGCGATGCTGGCTTCATGATGTCGGATGCCCCCTCGCGGGCTGCTGCAACCCCTAGACGCAACTATGGCTTCCCCTCGTCTTCCGCCTCACGCCCACGAGGGCCTCCTTCAGAGAACATGGGAGGAGCTCCTAGTGATGATGAGGGCGATGGATTTGCAGATGACCAGGTTCCCAAGAGTTCACGAATCAACAATACTGCTGAGATTAGCCGCGTGGAGGACAGAATTGGCCTGCTGGTACAGGAACACTTTGAGTCCTTCATCGAAAAGTACGCACAATGAACCCTCTCCTCCTAGATATGGAAACAGAGAACTAACATAACTCCCAAACAACAGCTTTCAAGAGGACCCCATCAGCGCTCCCACACCGAGTGCCCCAACACCTAGCGCGGTCACCACAGACAAGTACTATGTCGCCCAGATCAAAGGCATGCGCACATATGCCCTCTCGACATTCTACGTCGACTATAGACATTTGGCTGCATATGAAAACGGTAGCCTGGCAGATGGTGTAATGCGCCAGTACTATCGTTTCCTTCCCTTCCTCACCGCCGCCTTACACAACATGATCGCCAAGTACGAGCCTGCGTACTTCCGCGAGCATCGCCAGCCCACCGCTTCGAGCAACCTCACCACCTCAGCAGCCAGTCATCTTGGCTCCTCCGGCGAGACCGAGTCGACGCACCGCAAAAATGAGCATCAGCAAACCGACAAGCTCTTCTCAATCGCTTTCTACAACCTACCCTTGGTCTCCAGAGTCCGTGCTCTACGAGCCACCAATATTGGCCAACTCCTTTCCATCTCTGGAACCGTCACTCGAACATCAGAAGTCCGACCCGAGCTGTCCATGGCCACATTCAACTGCGAGGCCTGTCGCACAGTTGTTCCAAACGTCGAGCAAACCTTCCGATACACTGAACCTACACAATGCCCCAACTCCACATGTCAAAACCGTGTGGCTTGGCAGCTCGACATTAGACGTAGTACTTTTGTTGATTGGCAAAAAGTTCGAATTCAGGAGAACAGTTCCGAAATCCCTACAGGTAGCATGCCTCGAACCATGGACGTTATTCTGCGAGGTGAAATTGTCGATCGCGCCAAGGCCGGAGAGAAGTGTATCTTTACTGGTGCTTTGATTGTCGTCCCTGATGTTAGCCAACTTGGTCTTCCTGGTCTGCGACCGACCGCCATTCGCGATGATCGCAATGCGCCCAGAGGAGCCGATGCTGGTGGAAGTGGAATCAGTGGCCTCAAGGCTCTGGGTGTGCGTGACTTGACGTATCGTCTTGCTTTCCTTGCTTGCATGGTGAACCCGGACACCTCGTCAAGTGGCCAGTCTGCTGCCAGTAGCGCAGCTGACGTTGTCAATTCCTTGACAACGAACACCGCCAACGACATTGAGCAATCCGTGGAAGACGCCCAAGCTTCTGTTCTGGCATCCATGAACCCATCTGAAATTGATGACCTTCGAGCCATGGTGCACGGCGATCACATCTATTCGCGCCTTGTCCAATCCATCGCTCCCATGGTCTACGGCCACGAAGTTGTCAAGAAGGGTCTGCTTCTTCAACTCATGGCAGGTGTTCACAAGAGCACCGCTGAAGGTATGCAGCTTCGAGGTGACATCAACATCTGTATCGTTGGTGATCCATCTACTTCCAAATCCCAGTTCCTCAAGTACGTCTGCTCTTTCGCACCCCGTGCTGTGTACACCAGTGGTAAGGCTTCATCTGCCGCTGGTCTCACTGCAGCGGTAGTCAAGGACGAGGAGACGGGCGAGTTCACCATTGAGGCTGGTGCTCTCATGTTGGCAGACAACGGTGTTTGTGCCATTGACGAATTTGACAAGATGGATATCGTAGATCAAGTTGCTATCCACGAAGCCATGGAACAGCAAACCATTTCTATCGCAAAGGCTGGTATCCAAGCCACTCTCAATGCCCGAACAAGTATTCTTGCTGCTGCAAACCCTGTCGGTGGTCGTTACAACCGCAAGACTACTCTCCGCGCCAACATCAATATGTCCGCGCCTATCATGTCTCGTTTCGATCTTTTCTTTGTTGTTCTCGACGAGTGCAATGAGCAGGTTGACCGTCACTTGGCAGAGCACATTGTCGGCATCCACCAGTTGCGCGATGAAGCCGTGGAGCCCGAGTTCAGCACAGAGCAGCTCCAACGATACATCCGCTTCGCCAAGACTTTCCGACCCGAGTTTACTGAGGAGGCCAAAGAAGTCCTCGTCGAAAAATACAAGGAGCTTCGAGCTGATGATGCTCAGGGAGGCGTTGGCAAGAACTCTTACCGAATCACCGTGCGTCAGCTGGAGAGTATGATTCGTCTTTCGGAGGCCATTGCCAAGGTCAATTGTGTCGAGGAGATTAGTATTGATATGGTCGTGGAAGCCTACAACCTTCTGCGCCAGAGTATTATCTCGGTCGAACATGATGATGTTGAGGTCTACGATGAAGAGCCTCTAGAGGATGCTGAGACTCTCCTTCGCGCGGCGGATGCTGCTCAGGGCCGTGATCAAGAGGGTGACGAGGTGATGGATGAGGACGAGCAACCTGGCCGTAGCAGCATTGCACCAGAAAAGAAGAAGCAAACAATTACCTATGACAACTATGTCAAGATGGTCAACCTGTTTGTGCAGCGCATATACGAGGGCGAGACCGCCAATGCGGAAGGTATCGCTGGCGAGGAGCTGGTTAACTGGTACCTCGAGCAGAAGGAGGGTGAGCTCGAGGGCGAGGAAGACTACCATCGCGAAAAGGCCCTGGCCAATATGGTGCTCAAGAAGATGGTCAAGGTGAGTCACTCGACGGTTGCTCGTTTCAAGAACAAAACTAACTCGGTATCCAGGACAACTATCTCATGGCTCTTCGTGGCGAGGGTCTTACAGATGGCGAAGCAAGCTCTTCAGCACACGGCCATATTGTCTATATTGTGCACCCCAACTGTTCCGTGGAGGAGCACTAGCTTCTGTCAATGATATAGAGAAGGAAAAAGTATTGCGTGCCTAATGCGATTGTCATGATGCAACGCCTTGGAGGGTGGGCGTTTCTGGAGTTAATGATGCAGCACTGTCAATATCTTGCTGTGAGCGACTGCGTATATCATGGGATGGATGCGAATTTTACAAGTGATGCTGTTATGAGGATGCTGGATTCAATAGATAGATACCTAGGTATGCATTAATGTCAAAGGCATTGGATTATAGAACGTGCATCATCTGCTCAAGGAAAAGGGTTTCGTTGTCTCGCGTGATGTCAATAAGCATCGCATACAGCCACTCGTGCTTGAATGGTCATCTATCGTCTAGCCTCCTTAACGTCCATGTCTACTTGCCGACAATATTGCTCGCACTTCTCTTCTAATCGATGTGCGACCATGTCACCTTTTCAAATTGTACCATGTATTATCCCAACTTCCAGCCCTTTACTCGGCACAATTCATCTTGTTTGGTACTACGTAACTATGGAGTAGCTGGTAGTAATGCCGTGCCGTGCCTTACCATGCCGAGACCAGACCCTGGACAAGAGGATCAAGCTAGATAATTCGACCCTTGATCATTGGCTGGCTAAAGAAGCTCTAGTGATGCAGCAACAAAGTTTCAACAGTGGAAACATTGGACTGGTATGATCATGTCATGGCCGGTTAAAAGCCGCATCCCCCACCTCTACGACAAACATTCACATGTTGATGAGGACATTGTAATTCACTCATATCAACTGTTGCCTGAGGTTTTCTATCATTGTGGTTTACGTAGTTGTTCATCAGAGATGGTGTCTATTCCAATTGGACTTGTTGAGTTGACATCATGATACATATATGACATGATAGAGTATGGTCATGATCTTCAACACCCTCAAGAGTACAGTCAATCAGTCATCTTACTCAACAATACATACCCCACACCTTATCAAAACAAGCGTCTAACGTAGGAAATACTCGGCATTACTACAGTAGATCTTAAAGTACTTCCTGTTGGTCCGTATCATTCGCTACGACTCCATCATGATATCAATGGTTACCCCTCATCTGCAGGTATAAAAAGGCCATTGCCCGTCCATCTTGACTCCTTCTTCTCTTTCTCCTTCTTCATCACAAAATACATCGACAAACACTTCAAAGAAACCCAAGGTTTGTATCGCTATGCATCATGCTCGTGCTGGTCTGACACATCTGATATGCTAGATATCATCACTCTCAAACCTGTACGGCTCTCTCCTGCTAGCAGCCATGGAGCCTTTCAGCGGTAGTCTTGTCCAGACCTGATTTGGGACGCACTCTTCAGGTAAAGTATCATGCATGAGCCGGTGCCCATCCTCAACTCTTCTCGTTCCTCCATTGACGATGGAGATGACGAAAAGAGGAGGGGAGGTGGCTGAGATTATACGGCAAAACTTGATCTGGATAATACCAGCGAAAGGATCATGTCCTCCTCCCTAATAACTTCAAAGTGTCTAACAACCATAGGTCGCCAAACATGTCTCCCCCTGCTGCCATCTCCCCTACTTCCCGCTCTGCTGAGCTTGCTACCCCTACTACCAAGCTCCCTGTCCACGCGGGCAAGAACATAAACACCAAGACCATTGAGGAAATGCTCGGTAACTGGGATGACTTCAAGTTCGCCCCCATCCGGGAGAGTCAGGTCTCCCGTGCCATGACTCGACGCTACTTCCAGGACCTGGACAGCTACGCCGAGTCTGACATTGTCATCATCGGCGCTGGATCCTGTGGTCTGAGCGCTGCCTACGTCTTGGGCAAGAAGCGTCCCGATCTCAAGATTGCCATCATCGAGGCTTCAGTGTCTCCTGGTGGTGGTGCTTGGCTCGGCGGTCAGCTCTTCTCTGCCATGATCATGCGCAAGCCCGCTGATGCTTTCCTCCGTGAGATCGGCGTTCCCTACGAGGACGAGGGTAACTACGTGGTTGTCAAGCACGCTGCCCTCTTCACTTCTACCATCATGTCCAAGGTTCTTCAGATGCCCAACATCAAGCTGTTCAACGCCACTTGTGTCGAGGATCTCATTACTCGACCTTCTGAAGAGGGTGTTCGCATTGCTGGTGTCGTTACCAACTGGACTCTTGTCTCGATGCATCACGATGACCAGTCCTGCATGGACCCCAACACCATCAACGCTCCCGTGATCATCTCCACCACTGGCCACGATGGTCCCATGGGCGCTTTCTGCGTCAAGCGTCTTGTTAGCATGCAGCGCATTGAGAAACTCGGTGGTATGCGTGGTCTCGACATGAACGTTGCTGAGGATGCTATTGTCAAGGGCACTCGTGAGATTGTCCCTGGACTCATTGTTGGTGGAATGGAACTTTCTGAAGTTGACGGTGCTAACCGTATGGGTATGTTTTGATCTGAATCTCTGCATGCACATGATCTAACATGTTTCAGGCCCTACCTTTGGTGCCATGGCTCTGAGCGGTCTCAAGGCTGCCGAAGAAGCACTCAACATCTTTGACACTCGCAAGAAGCAGAATGAGCAGTAAACGAGTCTGTATCAAAGAAACTCAAAGATGGAAAATGGACACATCAACCTCGTCTCTCATTCGGGTTGTGGAAACTTGTCATTCGTTTGAATTATTGTTGACTTGTTCAAGCATGAAGAATATGTGAACCAAGCTTGAAAGTCATTTACAGTTTAAGTAAAATTGAATAAAATAAGTCATTGCTTTCTGTATTCATAAATTTGTCTTCTCATGATCGTGACTCCAGCTGTAATACTCATTTACTTCTTATCCTTCACATCTATCTCCTCAACCTCGCTTGCCGGCACCTCAGCAGCCTTTGGAGGAAACTTCATTCCTCTATTCGCATCATTTGGCTCAGCGCTAGGCCCCCAACCTCCATACCCATCTGCCATGGCTACTCCAGCGAGTCCAGAAGTTTCCCCAATCATGGCACGACCAGCGAGCTGATTCTTTCCCACGCCAGGCGTTGAGTCAGCCCACGTTGTGAGTTCTTCGCGTGTCTTGCCCGTGTACTTTTGTATGTCCTCATCGTTGAGTGGTACGGGTGCTTTGCTATCTTTGTAGCGACGGTAGAGAGACTTTTTCTCTTTTGTCTCAGGGTTTGAAGGTGATGTTGATGTGTTGCCCATTTTGAGGTAGTAGTAGAAAGAAGTATGTGTTATGTGGGAATGGAAATGATGGTGTCTTGGCGACAGTGAGCTTCTGGAAGGTATTTATAGAAGTATTGTAGAGGGATTTGAACTGAATCCTTGCTTAATTAGTTAGTTACAAGCTGAACATTGTGGCGTCGGGTCACACGGCATGGGTACATACAAACAGGGCGTTGGTATTCCCCAAAATCCCACGATACAACAAGGAAGAGGCGGTGCCGTTTATCTATTGGTTAGACAACTTCTTCAATTCAAGGTCAGGCGAAGATCTTCCCTATGTCTATGTAAATGGCTGTGTAAGATCAGCATATCAAGGCGGACTCAGTTATACACAAGGTCTGAGCCCATAATCATTATCTCAACTCATATTTTACATCTCTCATATATATATATACTCTTCAAATAATCTACTTCAGATACTCCTTCTTAGCAACCCTCTCACAAAGTTCTTTCAAAACACCGCCCAACCACTCATAATCTTCAATACCAACATACACCTGCGCACTCGTCCTGATCCAAAACCTTCCTCCGTGCAAGAACAGCGCCACAAATGTCTTGTAGTCGCTAATAAGCGTATTCAAAATCCACTGGAACGCTGCCTGCGTCTCCTCCGCCGAAATCACAACCTCACCCTCCTTTCCTTCTTTAACACTCCAAACAGGCAACGCGATGTTAGCCATGCCGCAGTTTCGCATCGTCCCCGTGCTGTTCTCCATGTACGTAGTGCCCAGCTTCTCAGCGACAAGTTCGCTGCCCTTCTTGTTCAAGTCCCAGAGATACTCCAGAACCGCATCTTCACCGCCGAGTGCCTCCTCTCGCCATTTGATAGCGTCCTTGACACATAGATAAGGCGAGTTATCCAGAGTACCGACAAACTCAAAGTTGGTCACGAAGCGTGACTTGGTGCTTGGAGGTAGAGGTGTGATGCGCTGCACCAGCTTGGGGATGTAGCCATGGCTGGTTGCCAGTGTCGTCGGTAGGAGTTCCTGGTTGCGAAGTGGCACGTAGAATACGGCGCAACCACGAGGGACGTGGAGCCATTTGTGGCAGTTCGACACGAAGAAATCGGGATCCGAAGCTGTCATATCAAGCTTCACCATACCGATTCCCTGCGCACCATCAACCATGCTCAGGACGTTGAGCTTTCGACACGACTTGATCATCTCCTCCCAGGGAAAGACGACGCCCGGTCGAGAAGAAACAACATCGAAAGTGCAGATTCTAGCACGCTTTCCCTCTTCCTCGATCTTCTTGACAGTATCCTCGAACCTCTTGATGATCTCATCATCATCGAGAGGATACTCGAGCTGAACCTCGCGATGAGTCACGTTCCCATTATAGTAATCCACAAGATAATCGGCGACTTTACCACAGGCTTCATAAATGGTCGAGAAGCTGATGATGACATCCTTTCCGTCCTCGTTCCATTTCAAGTTGCGAAAGACGGTGTTTACACCTGTAGTAGCGTTGGGAACGAACACAACAGTGTCGACGGGAGCATTGATAATCTTTGCGACAGCAACACGACTTTCATCAAGCAGTTTTGGATACTCATATCGAATGAACGGATCAGGGCGAGCCTCGCTAGCCACTGTTAGAAGTAATTCATCACCTTCAATGTGTGACTTACCTCGCATCCTGATACTCGCGGAATTTGGTCTGGATAGCTTTGGGATAAGTGCCAAAGGATCCTACAACACTATTAGTTCACGTTTCATTCAACGTTCAAGTTACATACCATGGTTCATATTTCTCCATTCTGGATCAAGCATGAAATTCTTCTTCATAGGGCTACCAAAGACTGTAGTGCCAGTCTTGCCCCGCAGAGGAAGCTCTTGAGGATGATCTTTGCCAATAGAACCCATGATGATTGATGATAGTAAAGTATAATGATCTAACAACTGATGTGATGATCCAAAGTCTTGTACCAGGTCCTTGAGTCTTATATACACCTCTTCCTCTAAAGGCTTGGCCTCGGATGAGTCAAATAATACTGACAGCAACATAACCAGGCTCGTATACCCCACATCTTCAACGTCAACGACGCCCTTAATTTAGTTCTAAGCTCCAGTCTAACTAGTTAGCAACTCACAGCTGAATTGAGAATGCGGACCGTCGGTATCCGCAAAAGAGCGTTGTGGGGGTGCTGAAAGCGATAAGAGTCACTAATACCACCTCGAGTATAGCTACAATCAACACACCCAGAGGCTGAGAGTCATATAAGAACACCCGACTGCGGAGGATTACAAATGCAAAATGCAAAACTTTGCAGAAAGAGCTGCCAACTTTCTTTCAATTGATGCAGCAAGTAGGAGGAATGCTACCTTGTTCCCTGAAATGCCAGTATCCCAAACGCCCATCCATGAATGCTCCTAGAGTTCTAAGCTCCGTTGTTCTCGCCCCTCTGCAATTGTTGGTGTGTGAATCTTTATGATTGTTTGTCATCCGTCGTGAAAGCTCCGCTCTATGTATTCATAGCCTTTAGACCTCGGCTGTATCCAACTCATATGGTGCTAGACACCCTCGTTTCTTAACCTCGATGATGACCGTGTTTGCACACGACTCTGTGGAGGATTGACAAAGTCTTGGGCCATCACCTCATGCGCCGGGCCATTCTTCAGCATATGCAGGGCCGCGAGCGCATTGGACTCCTCCTGACGCAAGCCTGGCTTCATGACTAGACTGTAAGTGTCTTGAAGGCTACAATACAACTCAAGGGACCTTTCTGGAGGATACCCAGTCACAAACGGCGAGTGAGGCTCTTCGACACCCATCAAAGACTTTTGACTGCGCGTAACACGTCTACTCGTGTTATGAGAAACTTGTTTCAGCGGTCCTGGATTAGGCGCGGCCACTGGTGAGACAGGTTGTAGCTGCGCGTTCATGTAGTACTTTGGAGTAGTCTCGCAATGAGGCGGCTCCATTGGTACCAAACGTTCAAAAGGCGGACTAGTATGAGGAATTGGTGGTTGTGGGTTTAATGGAGGTAATCGGAGTGAGCCATCAACCTCTGCAGCTTTCTGACTTGATTGGCGCCTACCAACTGAAGGTAGTTCGACTTCTTCGCCGTCAATCCTTCTGCGCTTCCGAACTCGCCCCTTGACTGAGTCAATGATCGAGCTCTCTCTGAGGAATTTTTCGGGCCTTAGAATGTGGCTAAAAGGTATTTCGGTGTCCTCCATCTTCGGGGGTTCAGCAGTTTCAGTACTGCGAAGCGTCCGACCATGGTTGGGATTCAACGTTGATGGAGGTTTCTTGGTTTTCTCCAACGCACCCGGCGCAGACCGGCGAGACCGTCTAGCCCTCTTCTGGATGGCGACCGGTTTGCTCGGGGGTGGCTCCAATTGTTCAGCAGGAGCCGGAGGTAACTCGATCGGTGCAGCCATGATGACCGGTGTTACTATCTCTCTGGGCTCGAGAGCACCATGTCCGGTTATCCTGTGTAGATCTCGCATTATCTTGGGAACCCAATAGGCTCCTGTAGCCTTTGTGTCGCGGAGAGCAATTGGGTTGGCCGCGGTACAACGTTTAGCATCCATCTTTTCGCCTTCTTCGCCTGCGCCTCCAGAGTCGCGCTTCTTTTTGAGCCTGGGCGGATCTGGAGTTTGCCATAGCTTGGGTATCTTTTCTTGCAAGTCAGATACCCAAGCATCACAATCCCATTCGACCCAGTAGTCGATAACATCGCCCCATGAACTCTCGGGAGGCTTGGTATAGTTGACAAAGACCACCTTTCCACCTTTGGCATGCACTGCCTTCGCAAACTCCCTGACCATTACTTTTAAGCCGTGGACTCGTAGGCTGGTGCCGAGAATGAGAAGTAAATCTGGGCAAAGGGCTAAGTCATGCGTGACAATGGGGCTGATCAAATGTGCGTTGGGATGTTCTTCACCATAGAGCACAATATCAGGCCTCAACTTGCCAACACCCAAAGCTCTTTTTCCGCGCTCTTCACGAGCAACGGTAGCACCGACGCAATGGGGACATTCAGGTTGTTGACCTGACATTGTTTCCAGCTGACGTCCTTCATCATCCCAAGAACATACGCGGCCACACAGGAAACACCGAAGAAGCTCCAGTGAGCCGTGGAGGAAAACACATTCGACGCCTGACTTTGGGAGGTCACGACGGAGGCTCTGCACCGCGGCCATGGCATCTTCTGGTGCGCCCAAATCCGACTCGGCTTGAGAAGCTATCACGATATCCGGTCTCAATTGGCTTGATTGTGATTGTTGACTGGCCTCATTGTCCGACGATTGCTGTGAATTGGCCTCGGTCATGGCGTTAACCTCATCGACCATTCTGTTCAGTTGGTTCAAATTGGCAGTTGACTTTCGAGAGAAGCGACCGCGGCTACCAGGTCCATCGGTGAGACATGTTGAAAGGCCAACTTTTTCCTCAATCTGGTCAATGTTTTGAGTATAACAACGGACAAGCTTCCCACGATCTCTCAGATGACTGATGAAACGATGTGAGCTCGTAGGTTCCACGTCTCTGACCTTTTGTCGTAGAGTCGTTGCAAATGTGTAAAATACGGATGTTCTCAGAGGGTCTGCCCATATTGATGCGTCAAACATATCCTTCCCCTTCATGTTGGGTAGTGTATTCTTTCCTGTGCCAATATTTGTTTGTGATAAGCTTGGTGGGAGTGAAGGAGGGGTGTCGTCAACTTCAGATGGCGATGTGCTGCTGCGGCTGCCTGGTCCATCATCCTCCGACGCGTGGGACGAGAACGGCTCAAAAAGAATTGGAGGGGGCGACGATAAAGGCGACGAACTGGGCGGAATACCTGAATCGTGTAGGTGACTCCTTCGCGCTCTTCTGAAAGCAGAGGGTGGTGTAATGCGGAAATCTTCAGGCGGAGGTGAGGATAGCGGAGAAGTTGGCGGCTGGGCCACAGCTATGGTCGAACGTGTCGTCCTAGGATTTATCATAGGCATCGCATCCGGGTCTTCTGGTTGCTCTTCGTCATGGGGGTGACCCTCAACCTGGATAGTATCCGCGATCTCCTCTTCTACCGGGTCAGGATCTTCTAGTTGAACTTCTATCTCGTCCCGTAATTCGCCCGAGTCCTCTTCAGGTTTTGGAGAGTCATCGCGCAGTATTTTCCTTCTCTTGGGTGCTGGTCGGGAGTCGGAGTCGGATGGTTCGTCGTCGGCTGTGTTTTCCTGCAGACGCGCCCGTTGTGCCGCGTCAAGTTGCGTACTGATTAACGAGTAAAGACCGTTCTCGGAACGAAAGTCCTAGGTCAATTAGTTACCACACCAATAATTGCGTATATTTAGCCTCTCCGCAACGCATGGGAGCAAGCGCTGGAGTGCTCATTGAGAAGGCTCACAGGAATACCCGAATTCGTGCTGATACCAGCACCGGTCACGACTATGACCTTGCGCGCCTTGAGTAGCCCATTGGCGATATCCTTCAGTTCCTCCTGGGACTTGGGAGAGACGTGGGTGGTCGGCATTGTTGAAAAGAGCGAGGAGAGAAAGTCGGCCGCGTCGCGGTATAGTAGCGGGCGGGTGTAAGCCGCGATCGCGTGAAGCCGACTGCTGTGTTGACGAGCTTACAATGCTGATAATTCTGTATAGCTTATTGTCATTGTGATATGGGTATTTGTCGTCGTGAAGTGTATCAGATGCCGAATGCTAGGTCGTTTGTGGTGTGAGGTTCAAGTTTACTTAACTTAGTAAGGTTGTGGCGGGCGAGAAGTGACTTGAATTTGGAGTTAAGGCTCTGGAACCGGGGTCGCGAAGCGGGAGGTCACCGCGCTGCCGATAGATGGTTTAATGGCCGACCAGCATCAGCAATGGTTAAGATGGTAGGTCGAGAGACAAGCTTGTAACAGATTTAATTAATATATCCAGCTCGTCGGTATTGATCCAACACCGTCGTACCAAGAGAGAACTCAACGGCCCAAAAACAATGCATGAACGCGACTTGGGTTTAAACCTCCAAAAATGCAAGTGCCCGCTCCTGCAATGTGACTGTGACGCGCTTCCTAGTGGCTGGGCTGATAATTGCATTCTACATCTACAGCACCTTACCGAACTATCGATAAGGGATGAACCCATGGAAGGGACGGGACAGACCGCTAAATTACCCGCTGAGCACAGCATCTTAAACCCCACTAACGTAACTGAACCATCACCTTTTACATTAATGGCCGGGTTTCATGACTTCCAACCAAAACATATTTATGATCAAAGCAGTCGACAAATTTATACTAATATTATTCTATAGACAGGTTTCGGAGAATGTACACGTAAAATGAAAAGCAACAACCACTCTCTACTCAAATAGCGACAAGCACGTCAAAGAGCTTCTGGAAATCGGATGGAACTCCCAGGCCTGTAATCGCATCCCAACCCTTTGCTGCCGGCCAACCACCAGGGCTATGGCCTTTTTGGAAATCGCATGGCCTGCTTTCTCCTGCAGAGACATCTTGAAGAGCTGCTTGTACCTCGTCTGAGTAAAGGACCTCGTTGATCCAGCCCAGCACATCCTTGCCCTTACGCACGCGTGCATCGTTGATAAGCGCAATCATGGCTGCCACCACAGGTGTGCTGGCGCTGGTACCTCGAAGCGCAACCTGCTGCCCCTTGAGTCGAGTAATGAAGCTAGTGGCCGTCATGGAAATATCAGGAACACCTCGGTTGCTAGCATTGTAGTTGCCATCAAGGTGACCGTCCAGGGTTTTGATGTAGGTGTTGATAGAAGAGTCCTGCCACTTCTCACGAGGAAAGTACTGCGAGAAACCACCTCCACTGAACTCGGCGCCTTCGAAAGGCTCAGCTCCAGCTGCTACACCACCGACGCTTGTGACCCAAGGGCAAGTTGCGGGAAAGACGGCCATGGTGACATCCTTGTTGGTACCGTCGTTGGTGCGGCAAGTCGAGTTACTTGATCCCTTTGCACCTCCATCGCCAGAAGCTGCCAGGATGGTTGTGCCACGAGCTGTCAGAAGACCAAACATTGAGCAAACACGCTCAGCGTACTTGCGGGGAACCGAAACCTCGTTGTCGCCATAAGAGACGGAGAGCACATGGGGGACCTCATCGTCAGAGAGGTCAAGAAGGTAGTCAAGAAACTCGAGGTAAGGTTCGTTATCGTTGTACTCCTCTGATACTTCTTCGCCGTCATCGTCCAACGTAGGGCCACGACCGTCGGCAAGATAGTAGGTGATGTTGGTAGGATAACCAAGGGCCATGGCATACTGGACATCCAGAGCCGCCTCATTTCCAGAATCAAAGAGGTCCTGCGAGTTCTCGGCACCGTTGATCAACTGAACTGAGAAGTTATAACGGGCTTCGTGAAGCGGCTTTGCATAGATCCTTAGAAAATCCTGGGCATCCTCGTAATTGGCATACTCTTCGAGGAAACCGGCAATACCAAAGCGGATGGGGGAGGTGCCGTTATAGGCAGGATAGCTGATGTTGAACTGCTCACGGAGGCAGTCGGGCTTGACAGCTCGGCCGCAGGGGATGTTAGCACGCTTATCGAGCTGCAGACTCTTGAGCATGCTTGGCGTAAAGTCGGGGTCAGGAGTGGTGAGTTCCTTGGTAGGTCGCATGAAGTTGGCGATGGGATGAATGAAGCTGATGGATGAAGCTAGAGATTCCGGTACTGAGTAATCTCTTGTTCGAAGAACGGGCTCTTGGTCTGCGAACTGGTAGAAGCCAATCTTGGCGTCGAGGAGGCTTTGAGCATGTTCAACGGTGGTCTTGACATGAATCCAATCTTTTTCAGGAGTGGCCTTTGCTGTTACGTTTCTGCTCTTCAGCCACGCCAGTACCTGGTCAACATCCTTCTCGTCTGGTGTTCGAAGAGCGAGGGCTTCCTTCTGGTTGAGATGGCGCTGGATATACTGTCCAGACATACAGTCGCGTTTTCGTAGTCCGGTCTTGAGGTTCTCGATATCGGGCTGTCGCATAGCAATAGAGAGTCGCAGAATATGACTGGGTTCAACCGCCTGGTTGACCTCTTCCCAGCCGTTTGGGAGGACGGGGGTGTCTTCTAGTCTGATGTTCTTGGCGGTACCAAGACCAGCCAAAGCCAATGTGGTGAAAAATATGGTTGATATCATGTTGGCTGTTGTACACAGAATACACAGACCAGTGTGCAAGAATAGTTATAAAAAGAGCACCTTTGTTAGATGCAGAATGATGAACTACCTCTCAGAGGTTTTGTATGAATGAGAAAATGAAAAAGTGTCGGTTGTCAAGTGCTTGTTGGCTCTTTCTTAACAAACAGTGATACCCAGGCAACTTGAACTTGACAAACCCTATTCGAACAGAAAGCAATATGGATGTTCTTGTTAGAAACGCGGCTACGGTGATGTTTATAATGAATGTACAAATTGTTTCTACTTTGTTGACTCCACAATCCAAAGGGGGATCATCTTTTTTATGCCGTCATATTAACGGAGTCCAATGGCTAAAAATGGGCGGATCTGAAACTTGGTTCAATCTCGCGCAACCAAAGCGGGTTCAATAACAAGAGGGAGAAGCACTTTTTTCTCGTGTTGAAGTTGCACATCGCAATTAGAGTACCGAATACGGCATCTGAGTCGCTGGAAAAGTATGCAAAAAAGTGGTGATTTTTTAACCGAGCAACAAGTAAAAAAGAGAGTTTACTATGAGTCGCGTAAATTGCCCTCTGTCCAGTCGGATGCCCATGAAAAAAAAGTTTGTTGAATTTTTTGATAGTGCTTGTCTAATTGATGCTGTTGAAAACGGACAAAAGTCAATGCTTAACGCCATCCGGACCTGACTCCACTGTGAAAGCCTCACACTTGGAGGCATTATACACGTGATATGTCGCATGACCTTTGCCTTGTCTGCCAAGAGACAGGCTGGACCGATCAACTCCCCGTACAACGCCACAGTCTCTTGATGTAATGATTTGATTCTCCACCAGAAAGTGACTTCTTCCTCTCTCTATAACAGAATGAATGATCCATGTCATACGCACTCGACTTTCGGTCTTTACAATCTCACAAACTCCGCGCACTAGAAATCCCACTTTCAAGACACCTGCCAAACTTGAATAGAAACTACTGCAGTCACCCGCCTGGAAGTCCAAAGGTACTAACGGTACATGCAGTAGACCCTTGAAATCCTTGACAAGAGACAGGGAGACTTCTCTCCTTCACAATAAGCGACGCAGAGACACATAGCAAACTCCGCTATTATTCGCCCCTCGCTAACCGCTAGCTCTTCAAACAATAAACGTCTAGACCCTGTGATTTGTTCGCAACTTGTTACATACAGCTCAATCGTGCCGAGTCACTTCAAGACCCGTTTGTGCGCAGTCAAAATCTCCACCTCGTTGCAGCATAACCTGCTCCACAGCCGATGGTCCGAAAAGGACCATGACGACGACCCGAAGAACGCTATGTATAACAAGTCTTGAAAATCCAAATCCCGTGGGGTTCACAATTGGTCAAAGAATCTGCATACCCATACCGCAACTTATAGTATGTATTACTATGTGCACTTTCATTCGACATCATGCGTGGGATTCAACAGGACCAGACCCAATCAAGATACCACTCGGTTCATGGTACTCAGTTCCCCGGTCTTAGTTATTCGCCGAGTTCAATTTGGTCCTTCCAACCCATCATTACTCAAGCTGTGGATGTGATACAAGGATGCCTCCGCTGTTGGCCCAGAGAAACGTGGGTGCAGTGCAGTTGCCGGCGGGGTTTTACTTGGTTATCTCGTCTCAAGAATAAATATTCAATCCTTTAAGACTCGGCTCCCGTCTCATATTTTTGTCTCATTTTTTTCCAAGCTTCCTCCCTCACTACCCAACTAGTTGTGCCTTGCGTGTTATTACATACGTCTAGTCGTCTTCGCTGTTCAATACATCATCCTCATATACGTGACCTTCAAAATGACAGGCTTAGAGCATCTCAATGTCTTTAAGGGTCCTGAATCGGTTCGCAACTACTTCGACCCTGAACAGTCACCGCCTCTACCTCTTGTGGAAATCCCCGATAGCCTCAACCCTTACCGTCAAGATGGCGTTCGCATCTATGCCAAGATGATGACCATGCATCCTGCCACCAATGTCAAGGTGATGCCGGGTTAGTCTGCCAATCTACAATCGCCATTAAACATGGAGCTAAATTTAATTCTGTAGCTATGAACTTGCTAGAGAACGGTGTCCAGCCTGGCAAGACAAAGACTATCGTCGAGAGCAGTTCTGGCTCTACTGTCATCTCTATGGCTATGGTCGCCCGTGCTTTCCACGGTATCGATGATGTCCACGCCTATCTCAGCAACAAGACAAGTGAGACCAAGTTGCGTATGATGCAATTCTTTGGCCTCAACGTGTAAGTAGTCCACTGGTGCGTTTACGTACAATAGCTAACCATTGAACAGCACTCTCTTTGGAGGACCTGCTCAACCGACACCTGTGGATGAGCGAGGTGGTATTAGATCCGCAGCTCGAAAGGACGCAGGGTCTGAGTCTGTGTGTAGTCCTAATCAGTACATCAACGACGACGTGAGTTTCTCTTTGTCATTTTGTATAGCTAAATACTAATAGTCCGCAGAATTGGAAATCCCACGTACGATGGACTGGTCCTCAAATTTACCGTCAGCTCCCAGAGATCAATGTGATTGTGGCTTCTATGGGAACTTCTGGTAAGTCAGAGCCTCTTAGTTTGTATATAATAGGCTTACTGACATCGCATTAGGAACCATGACTGGTCTGGGTACCTATTTCAAGGAGGTCAAGCCCTCTGTTTACAGAATTGCGTACGTCCTATAGCCACCCTGTACCACCTAGCAGTTGCTGACCTTGACAGTGTTTGCACCAACGCAGGAGAGCGTGTGCCTGGGCCTCGCGAGTACTCTTTAATGAGCGAGGTTGAGTTCCCATACCTGTCTTCTCACGACGCACTCGAGGAAGTCGGTGCCCCAGACTCATACTCTCTTTCCCTGGATCTCACCCGACAGGGTATTGTTTGCGGTCCTTCTTCAGGATTCACTCTGAAGGGTCTGTTCCAACGTCTTGAGAAACTGAAGCAGGAAGGAAAGCTGTCAGACCTTGCTGGTCCCGATGGCGAGATTCACTGCGTTTTCATGTGTTGTGATCTTCCCTTCCAGTACTTGAATGAGTACTTCTCGAATCTGGGTCCCGAAAAGTTCAGCCCTCTTCGTAACGAGGTATGTCAAGATGCAACATCAACAGTAAAAGCAGCACTAACACGATACAGCGCTTGAGGAATGTTGATCTCTACCGTTATGATGATGCCTGGGAGCTCAACTCTCTAAACGCTTTGTCCAACTACTTCACCATCCACCCCCTAGGTACTCACGACACAGTTTTGTCGCTCGCAGACCAGATTGATAAGGCTCTTACTCCCTCAACCAACACTCAAATTCTCGACTTCCGACGATCGTCCGACTACGATGCCTTCCACCTCCCCAATTCTGTCAACATTCCTCTCGAAGCGCTGCAAAACGGACCTGACAGCGGTAGTCCCTTCTCTAACCCTGCAGATGAGTGCGCCATGCTTGAGCAAGTCTGGCTTGAGTTTGAGAGCCTCTTCAGCGTCAAGGATAAGAACGGTAACCGAAATGCCAGTGCCGAGGCACTCATGTCTATGTTCCGGGGCAAGAGGGTCCTAACGCTTTGTTACGACGGTGACAGCTCTCGAGTCGCCAACAGTGTTCTCCGTGCAAAGGGTGTTGAAGCAGAGTGTGTCCGTGGAGGTTACGGTGCTCTTGCCAAGTTGCAAATGCCCTGCAACAACACCTGTGAGGTCGTCTCCATCCCTGTTTCTGTGCAAGTCTAAGCAAAAGGGATACGAGTCACCCTACAGCACTGCTTTTCTCTGCAATGGAATGCTTGAACCGGCCGGAAGTGCAGTGGGCGTCCGGGGGCCGACCGACATTGTGCGCATGTCGGATTTTGAACATGTTGGAGTTTTCCTTTTTATTTCCTATTTTACATCTACACGACTTATGACCAAAACTCGAAAAAGTAGGATGATATGGAGAGTAGTTCATCTCAGGATGGCGAAGGTCCAAACCAGAAGTGCAGTGGGTTTCTGGGATTGGAAGACAATGAAGAATTCGGTACAGAATAAACGATGAATCGTGAACTACAAGAGATGCCGCTATTGCAGAGTCGACAAGAACCGCTGTGGAGCGTCAAAGCCCATGCTAGAGACTCGATACAGTGAATTCAACGTCAGGCAAGCACATGTAAACTTAATACTTACCGTTCAACTTGTCGAGATATTCTAGAATGGTTTGAGAAGAACTCTAAAAGCAGAAGAGCATTCCGCGGCAGGGGCTCCGGACTCCGGATTTTACATTCCTCAGAAATGCTATTCCGTTGAGGGTCGATATTTAAACTTCCGATTGTCGTGGGCTTAGCCTGATTGCTAGTAACTGGCATGACAATTCTGGGAATAGCATGCTGAGGGAGGAATGAGGGATGCAAAGTGAAAACACTCTCGGTCTCGAGACCGTGGAACATGGTATCTGTATTCTCCTTGCCCCTGCTGATCAACGATGGTCGACGTTGCCGGTATCAGGTTAAGGATCACTCGACTATAGGTTACACGCAAGTATATCGTCACCTTGGAATCATTTGTTGAAAGTGACGAACGAGGCGTGATGTCAATAAAAACCTGCCAACTCTGTGACCCTTCGGTTTAATCCTTCTTGCAGTGCCTGAAATCAGAATCTGGACCGGGCCATAATGAAAGGCTATCAGCCCATGGAATGCGGTGCGGTTAGACTATTTCTACCAACTAGGCTCTGGATTCCTATGCCATACTAGCAAACCATTGAGAAAACCGCCGAGTCTATCTGGAGATCGTGCCCATGTGACAAAACATTCGATCCTTAACGCCGCAGAGACCAGTCTTGTCGATAATTAAGCTTACACTGAATCAAGGTTGAGTGACGCCCCCTCGGTAGAGATCGAAAGTCATGACATCAAACAAGTGATCAGTGAGAAGAAACATGGTGATTGCGAGAAGTCAATATCGTGGATCGGGGCTTGCGCAGGAACAGGAAACTTAAAGGAAATAGAGTTGATAATTTTACCTGCAAGGAACGGTTTAGAATGTCTCAGGAACAATTCTTGGCAACGCTTCGAGAAGGCAATCTGACAGGCGATCATTCCGAGACTCTTTGCATACTTTCCTTCGTTACAATCTGTCCCATAGTTTATTCGTGATAATACTTAATAATCTCATCCATTTTTCCATTAGTTTTGTACTTGAACTACTGCTTAGACCAATGCATCCCCCAAAGCGTCAAAAAGTCGATCCGCATTCGACAAGGCAAGTCTCGAGGCGTCAAGCTCTGTACCCAACATCCATAGTGTTGGTATCCTGCTTCGCCTTGTCCTTTTTTTCTTCTTCTTTTTTTTCACAATCATTTTATAATCAATTAATTCTTTCCCATTATAAACACGGTTCACTATTAAACGAGGCTGTCACGTCATAAACTCGAGACAAGACGATTACATGAAAAAAAAAAGTATATAAAAATAAACCAAACACAGACAATACCCCTGATCGTCGGGACTGAGACTCATCCCGTCTCGTCCGAAGCCAAGCCAGGGTCTCATTCAGTCCCAAGCGGCAAAACAGACCAACAGCTGACTATGTGTGACAAGTCGATACCCGAAACAAAGTGGCATTTACTTGTATATTGAATCATGCCAACACACCATTCGTTATCCTAACCGAGTGGCACGTATATTAGTATCTATTAGCTGTTTAAACCCCTTTTGCACAGTTAGCAAACATTGTTCCTGTGGCGTTGTCGGTCGAAGCCGTATCACATCCCATCCCACCTTTTTCTACGGGCGCCTAAGACAAGCATCTGGTTAGTCCAAAAGTTTATATCCTCCAGAAACCAACAATTGGAAGAATGGGCTGTTTAGTCTATGGGGTAGTAGTCGGAGGAAACGAAGAAGGGAGAGACCCTGTGAATACATATAAACTGTGAGGCTTACCCCGTTCCCAACTTCATACTCGATAGACAAGAGAGTGAAGCGAAGCGGCCGATAGTGTGTCTCACCTTGATACATTCATTCCACTTTTACTATTTTATTCATTCATTTATCTACTTGGTGTTTCTGTCCTTCTTTCCATCTCAAGCCTTGAAACTATCAAGACATCTTCCTCTCCTTCAAATTCATACCTAAAAATGAAGTCCTTTCGAACCCATCGATCAAAGTCTCTCCCGAGCAACCAAACCTCCAAGAAGTCGCTCTTTTCCAAAATCTCCCGTCGCTTCTCTCTCGTCCCCAGAAGACACACCGATTCAGTCCGTCTATACGACGATAGCGACAACGATGACACAGTCTGCGTAATCCCTCCAGAGGTAAACTAGATCTCGTGTTCCTTGACACAACCCTTGACTGACAACGTGATACAGCTTCAACAGCCACCCACCCAATCACGCTTCGCTCGCCGAGCCTCCCGATTCTGGTCCGTATCTTCGGCAAACCAGTTTGAAGAAGACTTCTCTTCACCCCTGTCCCCGACATATCCCTCGTACGGGGGCACATACGTCCCACGCCATGCAGCAAGCGACTTTTCCAAGACAGCCACCAATCGCCTGACCATGATGGTAGAGGCCGACGAGACGACGCTCTGCTCATACAACTACCGCACCGACAGGACTACAAGAAGCTCCAGCATGACTGACAGCGAGCCCGATCTGGATCATCGTGAGCAGGCACTCAGAGCCTTGACTGCGAGACGCAGTAGCACCCTCTTAAGTCAGACGAGCAACTCGAACAATGACTATACCTTCTTCTCGACCGACGCGACAAGTAGTGTAGATGCTCGGCATCGAAGATCAGCTGCTGCATGGGCTGAGCTTGAACAGAGATCAGCGGCAATTAACCACAGGATGAGCGGCACCGATCAGCTCATCCCCCGGCAGGGCCGCACACACAGCACCTATCTGGGTTTGCCTGGAAGCACATACGCCTCGTCAAGGCCCGTGAGCTCAGTGGCCGCGAGTATCCATGAGTATGCTAGGCCCGCGCAAACTGTTAGAGCTTGGTAGTCGATGGCTGTTTGCATACAAGAACAGCCAAGTTTGAGATGCGAAATGACTGGGATTTTGAGACGGGCGTTAACGGTAGGCGTTATATGCGATCTTGGGGTGTAAATCTGGCTTGGGATTCAAGAACACGAAGAAGCCTGGACTGCTTCAAACCACAACGGGCGTATCTGCGCTGATAAATGATTCAAAATAAACCACATTCATTGTTGAGCTGGCTGCAGGTTCTGTCATGATACCCAAAATGGGCGAGCATCGTTAAGCGTTACCAAAACGTCCAGTCCATGAAACATGTGATGAATGCAACAAAGCTTGTTAAAGCATCAATACAATTCAATGGGATCGTGGTATTGCCGTCGCATATTTACTGAAAACACAGTCTCAAACGCCAGTTTTCTCCACGCACCCGATTGCTCGTCGCCGAATACATGGCATTTCGTATCTTCATGCAAGAGAAACCGCCTTCCCGTTGCGTTGATATCAGAAGCCCCTACCCAATGCACCGTAGTTAACCAGGTCAATCCGCAGACCAATGCAAACCGCAAAGTATCCAAAGCATACCATGCTCAATCAATCGACTCCAAGCCATTGGCTATCCTTGTAGGTAAATCGAAACGAGTTGTAAGCAATACTCCGACAAGCCCGCTGATGAAGATTTATCACGCGGTGGATAGATAATTCGCCAGCTCCTTCGCTGGCCTCTTCACCGACTGTGATGACCCAAACATGACGCATGTCAAATATTAATACAGATAAAGCACAAAAGCGACTTCATGACCGCATAACTCCAGCAACTGGCCTTCTTGACGGTATAAGGATCTCCTCGTCGTCAGAGCTATCGCCCGTCTCAGCGCTGGCTTGATCAAGCATTCTTTCGATGTCCTCATCACGCAGTGTCTTTCTTGTCTTCCCGTTTCCGATACCAATGCCACTCGGTAAAGAGAGTGTCCCTCGTAGTTGACTTCGTCCACCTATTGTACGCCTTCTGGGCATGACTCTATTTTGAGGAGGGTAATGTTGCTGCTGTGGTGAATCCAAGTCCATGGGTGAACCGGGAGGTGGTGGCATGGACGAGTTATCATAAGGAGATTTTCGGACCTGGTGAGGCTGGCGTTGTGATGGCAATGGCTTCCTTGGTCCGGAAGGCAACGCGTGCCGTGCCTGGGGTCTGGTCATTCCAGCGGTTGGTGCTGACGAGCTCGGAGGAGAGAAAGCGTGCTTCAAATTGGCCGAGTTTCCCGGACTGCTCATGAACAACAATGTCTCAATAGCATCTTGTTCCCTAACGTTTTGATGCGGTGACATGAGAACAGTGTCGCCTGTAACACGGAACTTGGGCCCATGCTGAAAGGTCGCCTGTTGTCCAGGTGTATGAGGAGAGTCGGAGAGTGAATGTGATAGCATGCCCGGGGTTCGATGGGGATGAGAGTTACGACGCGGGTTCATGTGCGGTGCTGAGGGCGCACCAGGTCGAATAGGTGCTGGCGGCGCGAGTGATGGCTTGTGCCAGATGTGGTCTGGTGGTGTATGCGACTTTCGTCGCTCGGTAGCCGACGTTTGTGGTAAAGGTACCGAAGATGAAGGCGGATTGCTCATGGGCATTCGAGGGCTCGCCGATGAGCCTTGTCGGCGATGTATGGTGGATGTGCTCGAGACTGGAGACGCAGCTTGGGATGCCATATTCTCAACCTCTTCGAGTGAGTTTGACTGCCAACCATTATTGACCTTGACCATGGCATAGGAGAGACGCGTCCTTAATTCGTTGGATAACTAGAGATGGTGTTAGTGGTTTTCCTACAACTAGACCGGTCATTGACTAGAGCAGAGACGCGGTCTTTGGAGGCGGTGCTTGGCATACCTCTCCAATATGGCCACCTGCTGATGTCCTGCTTACAGCACTTGGTGTTCTTTTGTGGCCTTTGACGGGGCTTTGGCTTTCTGTCCGGCTTTTAACCTCACCGTCGGCCATGCGTTTCCGTGTGTTAGAGTTAATCGTACGAATTCTGTCCTGTGCAGCAGCAATCTCGGAGAGCTGAAATAACTGACTATCCTGGCTAGACGGACCAGGTGCACAGTTACTGACGTCGCTTGCTGGAGGGGTGAATGCGAGATCTGTCGAAACGGTTATGGTGGTGTCTTGGGAGCCAGTATTGGAGAAAGGATGGCTCTGTGTAGAACCATCGTCGCGATCTGTAGAAGGCTTACGCTGCATTTTGGCGATGGCAGCTGCAACTACGGCATGTGCTGTTGTGGTTCTGGCTGTTGAATTAACAGCAGCAGCACCGTTGACAGGCGCAGCAGCAGTTGGCGTTATCGACGCAATCGGGTGGGAGGCTCGCGAGAGCGCGTCGTCGGCCGGGGTTGGCAGTGGCAGTGGTACCGCGGTATCCCCACCTTGTCGCGCTGTTGTCTCAGTCTGAGCAGTAGCGTCTAGTTGAGAGTTGACCGTCTTGAACGACGGAGGGGGCGCAATACGGTTGTTGTTTATAGCAATTTCATGCAACGGTTGATTTAGACTCATGACGGTCAAGAACAGTCTCCAAAGAAGGAGTTGTGAGAGTTGTTAGGGTGAAGTTCGTCCGAGTCGAGTCGCTCAAGGTGGACCACAATTGGAGGGATTCCAGAACGTATAAGCCTGGTGAACCCTTACTTTAGGTGCTGTAGACCGACAACTGGAGTGGAGGGCCCCAGAACGATGGAAGGGTCTAGGGTCTAGTTAGACGAAACCGCGCGGCGGGAAATCCGGACTATCAAGGGAGCTAGAGAGAAACAGAAACAAGGGAAATAATGGCGATAATATTTATTGATTGTTTTGTTTATTTGTGGTTGCCATTTACTTTGGATAGACAAAATACATGTAGATTAATGATGGTCGATCCGCGTCGAGGGGGCGATTTAATTTTAACAAGTAGCCACTACGGATACGAATAGCAGCCAAGTGACCAAATACTCAAGCCGTAGTGATTAATCAAAGCTGCAGTTATAAATGGTCTAGTTTGTGGGAAGGCAGATACAAATCCCACGCGATCTAATACGTGACTTTGATCAGTGCAAAATACCCTCTTCTCAAGTGTGCGCTTGTATGGAGACTGAGCGGAAATATGCTAAAGATACACTAAAGATTTAGTGGCAGCAGGGTCATTTACAGGTCGTTCACCTACTGAGGTGCTTTACACTGGACAGGCTCCTCTGGTGATACTGTTGACGAAATGCAAGCCGTCTATGCCGCATGAACACTTCCAACGTGACCTAGGTAGGCATGATAGCAGTACAGTAATACTGAGTGTGTATGAGCAACCTAACACACTTATTCGGTTGAGGTGCAGACACACCCTGGTCATGATCCGAGATGCCAATAAAGCACTCATTCTCCGGTCGGTCATGCAGCTCGAAAATATTAAAAGCCGCGTGGCGCTGCAAGGTTTTGTGAGGACTTTTGCGAGATACGAACAGATACATGGACGAATTCAGACAGCACGTGTAGGCATCAACAAAGGGGACGCGATATCGTTACTTGACTGCCTGGAACGACGTTGAACGTTGCAGAAAGTCGTTATCATAAATCATCTCTCACCAGAACATTGAGCAATGAGTGCGTCTCCACCCCTGTAACCCCAAATTCATTTCCCCCCTCCTTCTCGTGGATCATGGATGACAACCAGACCCATGACACGCTTGGGCCAGAAAGGCGTTTATGACGCGAGATCACGTGCACATCAGATCGAGTAAACAGTGGAGATTGATAAGACAAGGATGAGAGACCTTCAATTCAATGAGACTGTGGTTGTTGTATCGTCTGCAATGTTCTATTCATGATGCTCATAATACATTGTCTATGTCGCTTAAACAAACAGTAATCAGTTCTATCATGATTTCTAGCCCTCATAACACCCTAGAATTTACTATGTGGATAGCTCACCCACAGGCTGGTTCGTCATGTCCAGCATGTCCATAGACACCTCCATCCAGAATCACTCCCTCGTTGTTATTAAGGTCATGCTGAACACGCTGCCATCCCTTCTTTCTTCGTGATTCCCTTCCCTCCACTTCAGCACCCTTGCCCTTGGCATCAAAGACAGGCTTGATTAGAGATCCAAGCAGAGGGTTACCGCTGAAGGCTCCACCATTTCTTCCACGACCCTTATTTCCCGATGTATCTCCCAAGGTGCCATTATTAACTTCATTGTCGACCACCTCGTCTTCGGACTCGGGTGTAACGGGTCGTTCTACCGCTGCCATTCTGCGAACAACCTTGCCTCCCACCACGTCGATGCTCACAACTTGCTTCCTCTTCTCGTAGTCTGGTCGTGCGCTCCACTCCATCTCACGAAGGACCTTCTGTTGTCGCTTCAATTCACGTGCTCGCTCCTCAGGAGTTGCCCACATGCTGCCCGTTCCTGTAAGCGCTCCACCAACGTCAAAATCGGCTGCTTCATCACGGACGGTGGTTCGCTTGGCGTTTTGTGCTTGGAAGTTGAGCAGTTTGTCACGATGAGCGCGAGCCTTGGCCTCAGATTCGCTGAGCGAGGGGCCATCATTTCCACGGGGTTGAGTAAATGGCGCCGGTGTCTTGGCTACATCAGCACGACGATTGGCATCGCGGTTGGCAGCCTGTCGTTCACGTCCTCGCTCATCTTTAAGTTCTCGTACCATCGCTTGAACGTCATCTGGTGTAAGAAGAGGAGTGCCGCAATAGGTGCAAGGTCCCAAACCCTCCTTCATGCATATAACCTTGCCACAAGAGAGACAGTTGGGGGCTGCACCCTGAAGAGGATGCCTCGTAGCAACACAGTTGCATTTTCTAGCCTTGGAATTATCCAGTGTGGGATTCGTCGAGATTTCAAGCGCTCGTATAGCTGCGTCGAGGTCAGATATAGCAGTTGATGCTCCAGCCATGGGCAAGCCGCCAGCTATAGATATCTTGGTGGTTGTAGCTGGCTTTGGCGTAGAACTGCGTGAGGTAGGAGTTGACTTGGCCTTAGACTTGGGTGGACCTTCTCCAATGAGGTAGCCGGCTGAGGCATGCTGTTTGGGGGGAGGCTTTGCGACAGGCTTAGGGTCAGGTTTAGGAGTGGTCGATCGTGAGGCATTGTTACTGCTGGGTGCGCTCGGCCGTTGAGGAATGTAGTCGAGGCTCAGGTCCTTCTTGCTGTATGTTGTACCCGCGGGCGCAGCATATTCACCCACTTGTCTCGCTTGAGGTGTGTGAATACCTGCCTTCTTCTTTTTCGGTTGTCGTTTTGTCTTGGGTACGGCATCGATATTCTGCGACTCTGGTTCAGGCGGTGCAGTGACGTTGGAGTACGAAGAGCTACCAGGCGCTGATGTTTGCCTCCGAGAGTTGAATGACGATATAAACTCAATCGCTTGGGGTGAGTCTCCTAGTAAATTTCCAAAATGATCTGCCGCTTCTGCTGTGGAGAGAGTAGAGGCGTAATCGAGGACCTGCTTGAGCTCCTCGTCAGGAAGCGGTAACAGCTGCGAGAGCTGTGCAATAGACATGGCGTGTGATTTTGGAAGAAAATCGAGTGCGATATATATCTCCGAGTATGTATTCAGCTTTGATATTTCTTCTCCACGTATTTGAGGTTAGAAAAAGTCGAAAATAAATGTTGACGTCGTTGAAGGAGAGAGCTTGGAGCTCCCCCACCAGACCGTCTTAGCCCCTCCAAAATCTATAGACTGTTTGCTGACTCACTCGCCGAAATTCGACCTGCACCCCATATTCCGTCTCATAACGATCACTAACAATGCTTGAGAAAAAGACTTGGCGTTTCATCGGTAAACTATTTAGAACTTGTCTGAAGAAAATAAAGATGTGCTAACTGAAGGATCCACTGTTGGCTACTAGAATAGGTAGACTCCATCAATTCATGACCTGTACAGGTAAGATGCAATGAGAATCGACTGGTATGGTCCTCGGGCTGCATTCCCGGATTCCGTACACGTGCATTCAGTAAGTGCACAGCATCTCCAAATCTTCCCGAGATATGCCGTCTTTGATGATGGTGAATTGTTGTGGTTCTTTGTGATACAGTACAGGGTTAGTAGCTGCCGGGTGAATGGATAAAGGAATGGATGTTTCTAAAGTGAGCCTACCAGAAAAGCAATTCACAGTATTTGGCGATGATATGTCTGTTATTCTCCACCAGATCGAGGAGTAGGATCAGAATTAATCCATTAGAATAGGTAGCTTGGGTAAAATGGTGAACATTACTTAGAATGATAGTGGGTTAACCGTGGCTGCTACAGCACCTGACCAAACATTTTTGCTCAAGACATGAACTTGGATGCGTAGTTGTAAGGGAATTGGTCAAAACACAATCCTCCCCGGGGCTTTTCGTGAATTCTACTTTTATGTGACTAACAAAGATCTGAATATATCTGGAGTATTCTTTTTCATACTTCATGTTTGTTTTCTATTTCATCATCAGTTGCTGGCCCGTTGCTCCGTGCTTCCAAAATACCGAGTGTCCTCCGGACTGGCCAGTCAGCTCGATAGGCTAAACCCGATATGGTATAATCAGCGTTGACCTGCCTTGCGTTGAATGGAGCTTCCCCATCCCACCTGCCTTGTCCTCCTTCCGGTTGTTCCTCCCCGTATTTAAAGTGCTCATCGCCAACTTCTTCTTCTTTCCACCCCCATCCCGTCCTTTTTTCACCCTTTTTACCAATTGATCCTTTTATCAATCGCAAAAATGTTCGCCGCCTCTCGCATCCAGCGCCGTGCTTTCTCCGCCACCGCCCGGGACGTAAGTTAATACCCCTCATGCATTGCGCATTGCTTTATGCGGCTTCATTTTTTCCCTCTTCACCGACCGAGACCGGCCCGGCTTGCTGAGAAGCCATCATGGAGTCGCCCTGTGGCTTCAAAATTGTCAACAAAGCTTCAATCTTACTCTTACATGTACTGACTGCAATGTATAGCTTTCCAAGGTCACCGTTCTCGGTGCTGGTGGTGGTATCGGCCAGCCTCTCTCTCTCCTCCTCAAGTTGAACCCCCGCGTCACTGACCTCGCACTCTACGATATCCGTGGCGGACCCGGTACGTAACAACAAACGTCCTTCGCTCTTCGGGAAGGAAGGCTATCATGAGTTGTGAATGTCTGGTCTGCAGTGGACCGAGGCATCGCTGCCTCGGCCAAAGCTACCAACCCAATTCAACCATGATGCCACATCAACCAGTTTTGGACGGTCCCGCTAACATATCATGCTTAGGTGTTGCTGCTGACATCTCCCACGTCAACACCAAGTCCACCGTCAAGGGCTACGAGCCCAACGCTGCTGGTCTCAAGGAGGCCCTCTCCGGCGCTGAGGTCGTCCTCATCCCCGCTGGTGTCCCCCGCAAGCCCGGCATGACCCGTGACGATCTTTTCAACACCAACGCCTCTATCGTCCGTGACCTCGCCAAGGCCGCCGCTGAGGCTGCCCCCAAGGCCAAGCTCCTGATCATCTCCAACCCCGTCAACTCCACCGTCCCTATCGTCAAGGAGGTCTTCAAGGCTGCTGGTGTCTACAACCCCAAGACCCTCTTCGGTGTCACCACCCTCGACGTTGTCCGTGCCTCCCGATTCGTTTCCGAGATCAAGGGCACCGACCCCAAGGACGAGAACATCACCGTCGTCGGTGGCCACTCCGGTGTCACCATCGTCCCTCTCTTCTCTCAGTCCAACCACCCCGACCTCTCCTCCAACGCTGAGCTCGTCAAGCGTGTCCAGTTCGGTGGTGATGAGGTTGTCAAGGCCAAGGATGGTGCTGGCTCTGCCACTCTCTCCATGGCCATGGCTGGTGCCCGCATGGCTGACTCCGTCCTCCGCGCCGTCCAGGGCGAGAAGGGTGTCAAGGAGCCTGCTTTCGTCGAGTCTCCTCTCTACAAGGACCAGGGCATTGAGTTCTTCAGCTCTCAGGTCGAGCTCGGCCCCGAGGGTGTTGAGAAGATCCACCCACTCGGCAAGCTCGACGCCAACGAGGAGAAGCTCGTTGACGCCGCTCTCGTCGACCTCAAGAAGAACATTGAGAAGGGTGTTGCCTTCGTTGCCTCCAACCCCCCCAAATAAATTACTTGAGCTCTCTTCGAGTTAATGGGGACGTCGTAGCTTAAAACACTATGCGTCCTGGTGAAAAGGGGAAAATTTAAAACGGAAGCTCTGTCGTGGCACAGATGTCTTTCTGAGGATTGGGTAAGAAGACAGGGGCGTATAAGCGATTGATATACCTATGTTTTCCTTCCCATTGTTCTACCACCATAGACTTGGAAACGAGTCTTATCTGTACCATAGCCATGAATGAAAAAAATACCCAACACAAATTGTGCCTCTAGATGTGACTGAGTTTGATAGCAATGCGCAATCACAACAATGTGGTGTAATTGCACCTTGAACGAGACTTCCGATGTTGAGAGAATCAAGTACAGTTACAAGCAGTTAGTTATCTTATATATTATAAAGTGAGACTTTCAAGATCTTGCTTTGGATGATAAAGACAAATTGTACGAGTTATAAGCCCCTGGAACATCACTCAATATGGATATGTCGCAGGTAACTGGCAAGAGTGTAACAATGGACAAGTGGGATAAAACGATTGGCTATTATGTATGTATCAAGTCTAACTCCAACGGCATAATGTACATCTACTAAATCTCCTGCAGACCTTGACTTCTGTCTGCTCACCTCCCATCTCCAACCAACAACTCCTCCCTTGTCTAATAAATGCTTAATCTAAAGCCTTTCATCTGCTCTAACCCCAAAAAGAGACAGTTGATCTCGTACACAAATCTGGAATGTTGCTGCTAGACTTATCTTTAGGTCCTTCCAGCTCGCCACTCCTCAATCTTTCTTCGTCGCTCCTCGACCTTGCGCTCAAACTCGGCAACCTTCTCAAGTCTCTTCTTCTCCTCTTCCTCTTCCTTCTTCTTCTGCACAATGGCGCGACGGGCAGCCTCACGCTCGAGCTGCTCGGGTCGTCGCTCGGCGATATCACGCGGTCGGTAGTCACTGAAGAACTTCTTGAGACCGACCTCGATAATCCAGCAGGCTGCATAATCGATGACCATGACGGCTGTCATGTTGGTCTTGAACTCCTCAGAAAAGGGGACAAGCTTCATGCCTTGGTTGATGTCGGGGAAGAGCTCGAGAGCGCAAGCAAAAGCAAGACCGGAAACACCGACAATACCGTAGAACATACCCTTGTTCTCAGAGAGAGACTCACGGAAGGGACGGCCCTGGTAGTTGATGGCAAAGGTGGAGATTTGCTGGATAAGCTGGAGGAGGTAGACGGCTGAGTTGAGCAGAGAGGGGGCGAATTCGGCCTCAAGATCAACATCATCGGAGCGGCTGTCGAATGTTAGCATTTGGGTTTAGTGCCTTGAGAGTGTGACAACTTACGGAGCAAGTCTATCGCAAAGGCGAGCGATGTAAATCAAGGTGGCAATGTGAACAGCAAACTGTCCCAAGATGGAACCGATGATGTAAACGTTGAAGATATTGGGCTGAGGACGCTCTTTGCTCAGACCCTCGACAACACGAGCACGAGAGATACTGAGGAAGCAGACGGACATGAGCATACCACTGATGGTGTACTGAGTGTCACCAAACTTGATACCCTCGAGATACAGGACGGACAGAGAGTAGGCGGTGATAAGACAGTTGAGGGCAAGGATCTTGTACATCTGGATGGTGGCGACGAGAGTGCAACGACCTTGACGGATGATGTTGGGCACCGCAACGACGTTTCGCAGCTTGGAGGTGAAAGGAGCAGCGACGGAGGCATCACCAAGCTTCAGAGTAGGTGGCTCATCATCTCCCAATTCAGCCTCCATCATACCAGAAGCAAGCTTGTCGGCAAATCCAGCAGCCTTCTTCTGAGCTTCAGCCTGACGGTTGTTGGGGCCTGCGTCTATGAGAGCCTGAGCACCGGGAGAAGTGATGGTTTCGAAGTTGTCGTGACCTTGAGACTTGGCGTATTCCTCGGGAGTCATGCCCTTCTTCTGAGCCTCACGCTCAATAGCCTTTTGGAACTGAGGGTTCTGGGGTCCAGGGGGGTACAGGTGGGCAATCATAGCAGGAACTGGGGGAGCGGGCTGGTTGAAGCGCTTCATGAGGTCAACCTGCTTTTGGTACATCTCCTTCATCTTGGTGTTGCGAGAGTGCTCGGCGATACGGGTGAGGTCTTCAGGAGTTCCGTTCAACAAGGCGATACCAATGTGAGCCTGCTTCAGAGCACCAACATCGTTGGTACCGTCACCAGCCATCAGAGTGTAGTAACCCATATCCTTAAGACCAAGGAGAATATCTTCCTTCTGCTTGGGGGAAACACGAGCGTAGACCCAGGTGTAGCGGAGGATGTCGTTCCAGGCAACCTGACCCTTGAACTTGGCAAGAGCATAACCAGTAACACAGATATCCTTGGAACGGATGATCTCGGGATCGATGTGCTTGGTAGGATCAACCTTGATGCTGACCTTGTCATCGACGCTTCTCCAGATAAGGTGGTCACCATTTGAGTTATCTTCAGGGGCATCGAGGATGAGGACATCACGATCGACAATCTCGACCTCGCGGGCGACATGGACAGCGGTAAGGGGGTTATCTCCAGTAATCATGACAACACGGTGGCTGCTCTCGTTCAACATCTGAACAGCCTCCTTGGCATCGTCCTTAAGAGGGCAGTGCAAGACGAGGAAACCAGCGAAAGTCAACTCAGACTCAACCTTCTCGCGCTTAAGATCGTTGATCTTGCCAGAACCAAGCTCAGTGTCAACAGTGAGTTGCTTGTAAGCGAGAGCCAGAACACGGGAACCCTTGCGAGTGAAGTACTTGTAGGTCTCTTCGTAGTCCTGGGGAACAACCTTGAGCATCTTTTGAATGGTCTCGGGCGCACCCTTGACACCAGCGAAAGTACCCTTAATCTTACGTCCAGTCTTGATATCGTTTCCGTGAACCATGGCGACGGAGCTCTGACGCTTGAGAGCAGAAGAGAATTGGAAGCGGCGCTTGATCTGGACGGTACCGTGGGTGGTACCGGCCTTGTTGGTGCTCATGAGAGTATCGTTGCGACCAAGAGTCCATCCGAGAGAGGTAAGAGTAGCCTTTTCCATAGGGTCACCGACAATGTCTCCCTCGTCAAGCTTGACAAGAGCATGGGCGGTAGCAAGAACCAACTTGGTTTCCAGAGAAGCGTCGGTGACAGCAGTCATGGTGGAGTGGGCGCCATCTGCCTCCTTGGTATCCTTGATTTCGTCCTCGTGTCCAAGAGCCAATCCAGCAATACCTTCAACGACGAGGTCCTCACCAGTGAGGGTACCAGTCTTGTCGAAGCAAGCCACATCAACACGGCCAGCGTAGGGAATTCGGAAGGGTTCAGTACAGAAGATAGCCAGCTTGGCCAAAGCAGCCAGACTGGTGTTGACGGCGAGACTCAGCTCCATGGGAAGCTCGGGAGGAACAACACTGGTGACAATCAAGACACAGTCAAGCATAAGCTTGGAACGCTTGCGATCCTTGCGAACACCCTCGTCCCAAACGTACCAAGAGGCAGCAATGGCGAAGATCAAGAGGAAAAGAATGAAGAACAAGGCCTCGGCGTTGTTGGCAGAAACTCGCTCGGTAGAGTAGATCATGGTTCGGACAAGGTTACCCTGAGAGGTCTCGAAACCGGTCTTCATGACAATGGCCATGGCACCGTTATCCGGGGGAGGAGGAACGCCGGAGGCAAGCTTGGGTTTCTCTTGATCGGGGTTTCCGTGGGTAATCTGGAGAACCTTGGTACCACCCCAGAGGAAAGCATTCTTGTCGAGGCCCTCAGCATCCAGAGGAACGTCGGCGGGGCGTAGTTGAATCGAATCCTTGAGGAGAGGGGTACTCTCACCAGAAAGCATAGCCTCGTTGACAATAGCGGTACCCTCGACCAGAAGCATATCACAAGCGACACCACTGTCCTCCTTGGTTCGGTTGACAGAGGCGAGATCGCCAGGAATGAGCTGGTCACTCTGAACCTCGGTCCACCTGCCCAGACGGAAAACCCACATATCGTAGGGCTTGATGCTCATGCCACGGAACTCATTGAGGGTGCGCTGACGCTGCCAAACGACAGTACTCTCGAAAACGACAAGCATGAAGAGAGTGAAGAGCGAATAGTACCAGTACTCATCGAGCATCCAAAGTCCAACACAGAAGATCTGGAAGACGAAGAATGGTGCAACGGCGTGCTCCTTGAATAGTTCGGTAAAGGTGGGAACGGGGATGTCGAAAGTGTTGGCCCCATAGTGCTGCTCAATGCGCGACAACTCGGTCTGGGTTTGGTGACCCTTTGAGGTTTGGAAGTGGCCGATGGAAGGCTTGGGCTCTTCATCGATGTCGTACTTGAGGGTGTGGAAGGTCTTGGTATCGGTATCGTAGAGGAAGCGACGCTTCTGGAAGAGGAACGAGGTGTTGAGCTTACCACCAGCCTATCATAACGAAGTTAGTAAGTGTTTGAGGTGTTTCTCGAGACCAGAATCTCCCTACCTTATCGCGGATAATCTTGCAAATCTCGGCAGTGCCAGCGTTTGCAATAGGAATGACCTTGATTAACTCTGCATCTTGAATATCCTTTGCCTTTGAAGCGGTGAACTTGCCCTCAAGATCAACGCTCCAGTGTGTGCTGAGCCAAGTGAGGGCTTGGAAAGTGATGATAGTGCCGACCCAGACAGTTGTCCATTCTTCGGCGCCAATGTACTTCTCGTAGAGCTCAGGGCTCAAGTAAAAGGCGAAGAAGATGGGCCATACGATTGTGAAAGGCCAAATGTAGGCATGGAGGTAGAAAGACAGCGGGCGCAGCAGCTCGGCGCTCTTAATTTGAGAGTTGTCGACGAGGGGCGCCATGATGGGCGATTGGGGGGGTTGAGACGGTTTGTCTCTATATGGGGGGATTTCTGTTGAATGTCGACTTATTTCATTAGGTGAGGATAAATACCTCTTGTCAACGTCGCCAAAGTGGCCGTATTTCCCAATTTCTTTGTTGCAACCTGCAAGTCGCGATCTGTACTTTTCGTCAAGGTAATCGATGGTTTACCCACGCCGCCACGCTATGCTTAGTATAATGGGGACAGGGGGGCCAACACCGGCGACTCGGAGCTTGCCATTCACCGATAAGAGTCACGTGATGTATATCGTTGTGATAATCTCATGGTTCCAAATGTGTCCATCACCTTCTCAATAGCCTGAGGTGCGTTCAAGTCTACCTAGTCTAAGGACTAGGTATAGCCTAAGGAGCATAAAGTGACCTACTAATTTCGTCTCTCATGATTCCAGCGGCCAACTTTTCTAGTACCCTGATGGTTGGTTACCCGGGAGTTGAAAGTCAATTCATTAAATATTATATTCAATCTGCCTTTAGATAGATACTAGTATAATGCCGTATCTAGGTCTGTCTCATTCATCTTGGCAGTTTTTTTCTTTTTGGATATGATGCTTACCATAATGATCCTGGCTTGCAATATGTAAAGTCCCAGGGTGTTGATCTCAACGAACTGTCTAAACGATGGACCATACGAGCAGTCCAATTGAGCACACGACCATTACCGTGAACATCATTTCATGTATGTAATATGACACAACTGTAAATAAACCATAGAAATATTCGGGTTAGACAGCACCTTTGGTCGTGACATTAACATCCCGAGGCATCAACCCCTCAAATAGCTTGACTCCCAAGTTTAGTCTTACTGGGGGTTGTTATTTGTATAAAGACTCCAAGAATCTCTCTCATACTGTTAAACATAAACAGTACATCTACACTTTCACATAATGTCTGTAACGAGCATTCAATACGATTCTGAATTCGCTGAGGCATTGGCCCTCATCAAATCCGGCCGCCCCTCAATCCCTCCCGAGACAGCTCTCGACATTCGTCGTAACAATCACGCCTTATTTGCCAAAGTATTCCCTAAACCACCACCTTCAGATATCATCGAGCAGACGGACTACAGCGTCAAAAGCTTCGATGGAGCGCAGATACTTCTGCGTCGTTATGTCAGACCGGACATCCTCAACGTCAAAGTACCTCAACCTGCAATCCTGGCAATCCACGGAGGTGGTTTTGTATCAGGCACTGTGGAGATCTGTGGTGGACTCAACGCAGAAACGGCACTTCAAACAAGAAGGCCGGTGTTTGCTGTTGACTATCGCCTTGCGCCCGAACATCTGTTTCCCGCAGCAGTGGAGGACAGCTTCGCAGCCTTAAAGTATCTCTCAGAGCACGCAGTAGAGCTCAACATCGATCCTAAGCGCATCTGTGTACAGGGAGAGAGTGCAGGCGGTGGAATAGCCGTGGGAACTGTGCTCATGGCTAGAGACAGAGAGCTCAATCCCCCAGTAGCAAAGCTGATAGCTGTGACTCCTGAGTTGGATGATCGAACATCTCATCCAACAGACACAGAGTTTCTCAAGTTCACCACATGGGCACCGCATCATAACGAACTAGCCTGGAAAGCATACGTAGGACAGGACAAAGCTGGCAAGGCAGAGGCAGATGTTTCACCTTATGCGGCACCAGCGAGGGCAATAAGCTACAAGGGACTTCCTTCGACATACGTTGATGTTGGCACGCTTGATTTGTTCCGAGATGAGGACCTGGAGTTCGTCAAGAGGCTGATGGAAGACAATGTCGAAGTTGAGTTTCACCTCTGGCCTGGTGTACCTCATGTATTTGAGTTCCTGGGACCTGGAACGAGATGGCATCAGCGAGCCAAAGAAGCAAGAAATGACGCACTCATACGGTTCTAGGTCTATATTACAAGATATAGAGGCGAAAGTCTTTACATGTAGTGATGTTGAATTAGAAGGTATTGGTTACCGATAAACTATTGAAAATATATAGATCAATGCTTTCCTAGGAAGCTAACAAGCAGCTCAGACGTCTTCTCAGGTTGATCCTCAGGTGAAAAGTGCCCAGCATCATCCAAAATAGTAAGCTTTGATCCAGGAATTGCATCGTGTAGTTTATGAGCCCAATCGACTACCTGCCAAGCATCATCCGCTCCCCATATCAACTGTACAGGTAGCTTACCCAGCTCTCCAAGACGTGGTGCCACCTCCATTGTATGTTTAGGATCATAGTGTCGAACTTGATGCTCGAACAGACTGGGTTGTCCGATCGGACCAGAGATGTAGTTGAGATAAGTGTCGAGACTCGACTCCTCGAACTTTGCTGGGTTTTTGACGGCGGATAGTAACCACTCCCTAAAATGGTCTCTGTGTTTGTCACTATCTGTCTTGATAAGAGATTCAAGCCCGTTTTGCATCTGCTCCTTTGTCCGTTTGGAGGGATAACTATCGAAGCTCACGACATCGATGAGTGTAAGCGACAAAACTCTTTCGGGTGAAAAGACCGAGAAGCGCTGCGCAATACCACCTCCAATGTCATGAGCAATAATATGTATCTTTTTCAAGCCCCACAGTTCTAAAAGGCCTTCCAGAACAGAAACCTGGCCTGTCATAGAAGTGTCGACAGCTGGGTTCCAAGGACGCTCGGATATACCAAAACCAAGAAGGTCAAATAGGTGGACTTTATAACCGGCGTCGACAAGCTTAGGGACGATGTTGCGCCATATGAGGGATGAAGATGGTGTGCCGTGAAGAAGAACGACAGGTTTGCCCTTGCCATAGACACCGTAGGCGACACGGCTTCCATTGATGAGGGCGTTCTCTGTGACAATTGGCTTGATCATGGTTGATACTTTGTGATTGATGAGTCTGAAGATAACAGTGTGATTCTTTGCTGGGTTCTTATACTCATGGATTAATAATGTCTGCTATGTCGTCTGAAGGGCGCAGTTGCGAGCGACCGGGCAATGAAGCCAAGATGACGAAACTTTACTGATAAGCAGTAGAATGGAGTTAGCAACCCCGAGTTAGTAGTAGGGAAGCTCCGTAAGCTATGGCTCGGGAAAGGATAGCTTTTATAGCTCATCAATCGGCTGTCCCTCTTTCGATAAACCTGACTTTGACACCCGTCAACATGGACAAGAAATATGAACGATTGTCGTCTTCAGGCGGCACAACAGCCTCAATCTTGAACTCCTTTACGAGAGCTGGAACAACCTTGAAGACTACCAACTCTGCCAAGTGCCGGCCAGGGCATGTTCTCGCGCCACCGCCCCAGCTCAGACTTACACGCTCCATGTTGCGTGCCGCATCGGGGTCTGTGGTTAACCAGCGATCTGGTTTGAACTCATCACAATCGAAACCGAAGATTTCTGGATTCCGATGTAATGCTACTGGGTTGCAGCCAACTGTTGTGTCGGGTGGAAAATAGTAGTTGTGTAGATGAAGACCACCTGTAGGGACTTTACGGGGCAGCGACATGCTGATGACGGGATATAGGCGTTTAGCTTCTTTGATAAGAGATTGAGTCTCTGGTAAACGCGTTGCAGTAAAGTAATCAGTCGAGTTGTTCGTTTCGAGGATCTCACGGGATACCTGTTCTTGTATATCCGTATCTGAGCCAAGCATGGCGATAATAGACGTCAGAGTTGAAGCCATTGTCTCGTGGCCAGCGCCAAAGTTGGTGATTGCCATTTTTCGAAGATAATTCACTGTAAATTCAGGCTTGGACTTGTGAAGCTCAATGAGGTCCTTTAGAAGATCTTGGCGGTCATCTTTGTGGTGTTTGGATTTCGTGGCTGCGTTGATGCGACGAGACGCTCTCTTGCCAACGTCCTGCAAATCATCAGTATTATACCAGGGAATCTCAGTAAGAACGAGCATACAGGAAAAAAAGGTCGGAAATCTTTCGGGGGCTGGAAATTGACGCCCCAAATGGTGCTAAAGAGTCGTCCGGTCGACTTTGACAAGAACTCGAGTTTGGCAGCCAGAGGAAACAGTCCAAAGACACTCTTTCGTCTCCAACCATGGTAGGCATGAGTACCAGAGCCGTTGTCAGTACCATTCTTCAGCATGCTGGGTGACCATGAGAGAACAATTGCGCTGAGACATTCGACAGCGATAATGTGCATCCATTCGTTGAGTTCGACCTGGGCACCATTCAAGCTCTTCAGTTTGGCAATGGTGCGTGCGAGGACCTCATCGACAGCAGCTTCGTGTTGAATGAGACTAGAAGTTTGGTAGACTGGACCAATGAGACGGCGTTGGAGACGGTAACGTCTTACATCCCTCTCCGATAAGAGGTCGAGAGTGTCTGGGAATTCGGGATTGAGGTGCCAGTTGATTTGAGGTTTGTTGAGAGCGGTCGCCACTGTATAAGTTAGCACACTCAATCACTGCTGTGAGCTCATCATACAGTAAAAGTCTGACTTTTCATAGCCACTGCCATTGCCTTGAAGTCGTTAGTTTATATCGTGATGTTTCTGGTTGATCACGTACTGTAAATAGCATGGAAAGCTTCCTTTGTATTGAACCAAACTTCATTCGGACCAACGCGCACAACAGGACCGTATTTTCGATGCAGAGTCTTTCCCAAATATGCCATCCGTCCATTTCGGGCATTGTAGGCGTGCCAGAAACTTGAGATAGCAGCGAGTCTTGGCCCAGGAACATGTGCTAAAGGATGGAAGTAGAGTCTGTAGATGGCGATTGAAGCCACCAACACCAAGAAAGAGCAAGTAATTTTGGTGAAGAAGCTGACTAAAAGACTACCTAGAGTCATCGTCCAGGTATAGAAAAGAGAGAAATCCATGGCCATGACTGGTAAAGCATCACAGCAGATGACATGTGCTTGTAGGAAGTGATGCGTGAAGGAGTCAAGTTTGTTAATTGCTTGGATGAAAAAAGTTGACATCCCCACATTCACATTCTTATTCATATTCACTCACCAGTTTAAGTCAACACAAACAGAATCCGATTTCTTATAATCATTTGCATTTATATGTATATCTTTATCAATTACAATCTAGTATATATAACCATTACTTTTATAATCATCTTCAATCTTGAGCGTTTCTTCGAATCTGTTAAATAACTTGCTTTGCCTCGTTTTTTCTCTCCCTTTCAACTCTCAACTCCTCTCTCCATTTTGTTCCCCAAATCATCAAAGCGATCAAAATGGGACATCCAAGGATATACAAACCTCCAACAAGTGTAAAAGCCCATCCCACGCCCATAGCATCAATCATGGGTATAATGGCCGCACTGGCTCCAGCTCCCACTAGACATCGTGTCAAGTTGTTCGCCGCACTTGCAGTCCCTGCTTTTCCAGGATGAATATCGATCAATAAAGAGTTAACCGTGTTGTTGAATCCGACGATGCCCACGCCCATCAGTCCGTTAATCACACATGGTACAGCGACGTTCGTCTTTGCATCAACGGCCCAGCCCCAGCTGATTACTGTGACCGCTGCAAGCATAAGAAGAGGGAATCCAATCTCGAGACGTGCGCGCTCAATAGGGAAAGCAGAGAGATCTTGCTGCTTGTTTCGCTCGTACGGAATACCGAGCTTGTCGCAGTGACGCTTGTAGTTTCGGTTTGTGAAAGCGCCTACGATGAACGCTGCGACAATCGAGCCAGCTGCCAGAGGAAGAAACATAAGTCCGTTTTGGACTTCATTAAAACCGTAAATTTCTGCGAACAAGGAAGGCATGGCGGCAGCTACGCAGTAGAAGCCGGCGAAGCATATGCTGCTGAACCCTAGAAGAAGACCTGTCTCTTTCTCAAAGAGCATGAAGACTGATTCAAGAACATTGGGTGGCTTGAACTTGAACTTTTTGGACGTCGATGCCGTAGAGACTTGTCGACTCAGACCAGCTTTGTCCGACTCAGCTCGCTTGCGTCGCTGCTTAATGATTTGTAGGCCGGAACGGTACATCAAAGGTGGAATGGTGGAACCATCACCGACGACATGACGGCAAGTCTCTGGGTAAAAGACGATGATGAGGAAGAGACCAACACCGGAAAATATGGCGAGAAACCAGAATATGGATCGCCAGCCCAGATATTCAGCAAGCAAACCACCAATGACTGGACCCAGTGAAGGACCAAGGACACTTGGAACAGCTGTTATACCGATGTACTGCCCTCTTTCAGCAGATGTGACAACATCGGCCACTACGGCAAAGCAGAGCGCAACAGTACTAGCAGAACCAGCAGATTGTAAACATCGAAGACCAAGCAGCGCACCGTAACTAGGTGCAAGGGCAAGACCAATGTTGGCAGCGATGTAAATCATGAAGCAAATCACATACGCAGGTCTTCTTCCACCGCTATCCGCAAGTGATCCAATAAACATGGGGGTGATTCCTTGGAAGATCATATAAGTGGTGACAGTGAGATTGATTTGCGAGGTAGTGACGCTCAGATCTTTGGCTATGGCTGGCAGAGCAGGGAAGTAAATCTGAGCTGTCATGGGCGACAATAAAGCTGTCGTGGCAGCAGCCAAAACGATCAGACGTTTTTGCCATATTGTGAAGCTCGAATAAGGAGTATCGACTTCTGTATCTGTATCGGGTTGTTGCTTTTCATTGTCTTGGCAGGGCGGTAGTGTATGTACACTCTCAATATCATCTTTGTGATCTGCAGTGATGGCGCTCATCTTCCCAGTAGTTTTGGGATAATGGTGAAATGAATGTGAGGTGGCATTTTGATCGACGAAAAATAGAAAATAGATGAGATCAAAGGCAAATTAAATAAACCCTTCAGAGATGCAGCTAAATTGTTAAACATGCTGACCTTTTGCTTGGGTGATGATATGATAAGTGGGCTTGTCCACATTGTTTCGGTGCCGAGTCGGCAGACTGCTTGTAAGTGAGTGTCATCCAGAATGCTTACAGGGACTATGTATCAAAAGATGCCTCTGGATTGGTCACTTGGGGTATTACCCGATGGAGATTGACATGTATTATGTCCGGTATAAGAGCCTGGTTGACTTGGTTGGTTGTTGCGTACCTTGCATTCGGCGCCGACTGCGGGATGACTCAGTTACTGCTGGAACAATATGTCATTTACCAGTATGTCCTCCTCCTTTTCATGTCTCCCTCGGTTGTAAGATCAATACTAGACCCACCATTTCGTTTCCGTTTGTCTTTGCTCTTACTTAGAGAATCCACTCCAAGCGTGGAACTCGGCATGCCCTCCCTCTTCTCTACCACTTGATATTGGTTCAGATCAATGTCTACCATCCACGGGAGTTGATCAATTAGCCCAGTTCCCATAAGTGCAGCAATGACAAGCATGGTCTCGCCAGGTTGAATTGGCCTGTCATCGAAATTGTAATGGCAACATCGTTGCGACGTGTAGAAATCTATCCTCTCTTTCCTCTCTCTTTCCTCCTCCCGAGACTCAAACTTGGAGCCACGCAACCGTGCCAAATTTTCAATCACAAATGACTTGTCGTTGTCGATATCCGTAAAATGTTGCGGAATCTCTGACAAATTGGGTCTCCACGACACCAGCTTTGCACCCCAGCTCTCGTGAACGTGCCCGAAGCAATGGATCCGTGGTTGGGCTCGGGCAACTGCAGCGAATAGCTGCGGGCATCCGATGCGTTCCCTATTCAAAGTCATGTCCATGATTCCGTGAGGCGGACCATGCGTTATAACAATGTCGGTCCCCTGTTTGATGTCGAAATCGTGAATGCCGTCGTACTGGAAGCCCCAGCCACCGCAGCTGTGAGCAGGTGTATACGGACTGACGTAAAGCTTCAGAGTAGCACCGTTGGGAAGTTGAAGCTTGTGAGTGCCCTCTTCCAAGAAAATGATGCCCTTGTCTCTCGCCTGTAGAAGTAGCTTCTTCGCTTCCCCGAACTCGCCAAACTCGGCCATGATGTCCTTGCTGATATCTTCCTGCTGTATCCTGCAGGTTTCTTCGATCTTGTGTTTGTAGGCCGCATCATCCAATGAAAACTCGTGATTCCCTGCGATAGCAATCTTTAAAGGAGCATTGATGTTATCTAGTAGTTGGATTGCCTCTCGGTAGTCTTTTAGCTTGGAGTCGTTTGTCAGATCACCGCAGTGAATAGCCACGTCTGCTCGCTGGAGAGGTTTCATGCCGGGCGGAAAGCTTTGTGCGTGGGTATCAGACAGTATTAGGATGCGTGTATTGGTAGAGGCCGACATTGTTAATGTGTGAAATGCGGTATAATATGTGAGTAAATGGGGAAAGGATATTGTCAACTTGGTAGAACTGTCATAGGAACAGCGTTATTTATATGACTTTGAGAAAACAGAACCTTGTATTGTGACAACTTAATCTTGTATCGATTTGAATAGCCTTGGGGCAATTGAGTCTCAAGATTGTGCAGGCAACAGGCAGTACGCTTAAGGTTTGTTTTTGCAGGCATATACTCAAACTTTGTTACAGATGCGCTTCACCATGCGAAATTTAAACGAAGGAATGACTTGAACGATACAAACGTGACCAAGGGCCGACATGCGGGAGAAGGCAACAAGAGAGTATCGAGGCCTCTGATGACTAGTTGCTATCCGTGTATTGATGAGGGACTACCTGCTAATAGATACAAGAGAACAAATAGTAAAACTTACCTCGTGTACCTGTGTAAGTCGAGTTCAAGAAGCCCTAGAGAATTGGCGGAGAAGTCTGTGTAAGTTGAACATGACAAAATGAGGTAAAGCGTCTCACTGATGGTGATTTATGCTAAATAGTATTAATCCTTGTGATATGCCAAATATCAGCTCTACTTTCTCGTTCCGATTCTTAGAATGTGTGGTTTTGTGATTGAACCCATCTATTACTGATGTCCACAGTTGTCCGCGGGAAATGGCCGGCGCTACATCTATTCGCCGCGGATAACTGGCAATTGCCTCATAGACACTTATAGCCCACTTCTGATCCATAGTCAACTACGAAGGATTGAACAATTCATTTAAATAACTCAAACATTCATAACTCTTTTACCAGACAGTGCAACTTGTAGTTATCAGTTACACCCCATAACTCCCCGCGTTCTTCTTAAATCTCGCTAGCCCCACGTTGAGTGCTTTCAGATAGAACAACTTCAGAACGAGACATTTCACCATGGACTACTCACTCGAGAATCACAAGTCGTTTATCGGGAAATCCATCTCAGAGCTTCCTACGCCGTCTCTGATAGTCAATCTGCCGGTCCTCAAGAAAAACATCGACACTTTACACCAAGATGTGGAAAGGCTCGGCATTGGCTTTAGACCTCATGTCAAGACGCTCAAGGTACGTTGCATATATATGATGGACGAATAACATCGGCTTACCGTCTTATAGACGCTCGAGGTGACAAGATTAATGCTTGCCGAGGGTAAATACAAAGGCATGATCGCATCAACCATCCCTGAGATAAAGGGCGCCTTGCCCCTAGTGGAAGAAGGTCTTGTAGAAGAGGTATTACGTTGTCCGGAGAGTTAAAGGCCGAAATGCTAACATAACGTAGTGTCTGTATGGCATCCCAGTCTACCCAGGAGTTCTGCCTAGGTTGATTGAGCTTCGCAAATCGCTGCGTGTTCAGCTTATGGTCGACAACGAGCAACAGGTCTCTTTTCTCGAAGAGTCGGCTTCAAGCAAGCAGCCCTGGGATATCTTTATCAAGCTGGACGTTGGTTCGCACCGAGCTGGCGTTGAAGCCAACAGTGATGCTCTGAATCGCTTGGTAGAGCGCGCAGAAAAGTCCTCTGCAGTCAACATCTACGGATTTTACTGTCACGCCGGACACTCATACGGAGGCCGTTCACGAAAAGAAGCTGAAGAGACTCTCAACATCGAAGTATCGAGCGTGCTCTCTGCAGCCAAGCTTCTTCCCTCAGACCGTCATCTTATCATTTCCGTTGGCAGCACACCTACAGCGCACGTGGTAGAAAGCCTCAAGGCGTCGATGCCAGAGAACGTCGCCCTGGAGCTCCACGCAGGTAACTTCCCCTGCAATGATCTCCAGCAAGTATCAACAGGTCTCGTGACCGAGTCGCAGCAGGCCGTGTCGGTGGCAGCAGAGGTTTGCAGCGTCTACCCGGAGCGTAACGAAGCGCTGGTCAACGCGGGTGTGATTGCATTGTCGCGTGAGGCAAGCGCCTTTAGTGGATTCGGCCGAGTAGTGGGCAGCCCATCGTGGGGTCTGGTACGGTTATCGCAGGAGCATGGAATCGTGGGCACGAGTGAGGGTCGAAAGGTAGACGAAAATTTCAAGGTTGGTCAGAGAGTTGAGATTTGGTGCAATCATTCTTGTATTGCGGCTGCAGCATTTCTTGTATATTATGTGGTTGATGAGGAGGGTATCGTGAGGGATACATGGATTCCTTGGAAGGGATGGTAAGCCTGTCGGCTACATAATCAATTAAAGTGATCATCCATTGAAACCTGGATTAACAATGATTGAGCTCCATGATTGGTTCCCCCATAATCTTGTTCCTGGCTCCAACTTCTTCCGAACCAAGCAAAATCCTGCTTTATTATCCCTGGATTGGACGAGGAAAGCTTGTTAGTGGATCTCGAGCCGCATACGTCATCGGCGAATTGCGGAAGCTTCAAAAAGGTGCGTTGTCGATGATCTGCGTCACATGAAATCCCCATCCCATCTTTCTTCCCCTCCATTTTTTCTCTCTTTCCTCGATCACGATACATACTCTTGGCTTTCAAAACTCCTCATTCAAATATTCCCCGTTTCTCAATAATCCTTTAGGATCCATTCATCCACAACTCAATCAATTCCACCCCTCATCACATTACCCCGCCTCCATCATCAGTAAGTATACATGTCACGTCACCAAAACGTATTTGTGCCCAACATCAGATCAGACCACTGACTTTTTTTATCACAGTGTCTTACGCCGATATTGCTGCCAAGGGTCCCAAGCAGAGCCCCGAGGATGTAAGTTAACAACTACCAGTCTCACAATTGTCCTGGCTAACCCCTCCAAAAAGGCTGCTGCCCCTCAACCTCCTCAAATCATGACTGACGAGTCTGCTTCCACCGCCTCTCTGGTTGACGTTGATATGCCTAGCGTGCACACCGTCCCCAACGACTTCCTCGAGCAGGAGATTCAGACTGAGACTCAAGCAGCCCGCGTCGAGCGAGAGGATGAGGCTAAGCAAGAGAAGCGAAAGCGTGACGCAGCTGCCTCAAAGGTCAAGGAGACCGACAACTGGCTAATCCAGCAGTTCTCCAAGCTGACCGACGGCGAGGCCACCGGCCTGACTGTCGCTAACCTGGCCACCGTTGTCAGTCTCGGTGCCTTCCTCGGCTACAAGGGCTGGGGCCTGTACGAGAAGGGTAGACTCGACTGGAAGGCCGTCTCTTACGGTGTCGGCATTCTCGCCAGTGCCGCGGCTGCTCAAGGCGTTGTTGGAAGATACCTGTACAAGGGCAAGAAGGGTGGTTCTTCTTAGAAAGATGATGAAAAGTGTGAAAGTCAACGAAAAAGCACAGGTTGCGAAAGCCCTTGCGCAGATCAACTACAGAGCTCAGATCCCGAAACGAACAACGACTCGGACTATGAAGAGATTACGCTGCGGGATTTCTTGAAGGATGATTGAGATGGCAGTTTCTTTTTTGCGTTTTGGTACACTACATTGCATTACTTTACTTTGTTTATAGTCTCTACTCTGGCTGATACCAGGTTATTACCCATCTCAATACATGCTCAGGCACGATACCAAATTCAATAGCACACCCCATTCCCGACATGGTGCATCAAAAAGTGTGAAATGGCAAATAGTAGTGAGATGTGATCATGTCTATTAATTTCGTGGCTTCTGCTCCTTCTCAATCCTACAGCGTTGGTACAGATAAGAGCATCCTTGCTCCTGCCAAGACTCCAAATAATTTACAAAAAGTACATTTTCCACTCAGCAGCGCCAATATTTTACTTTATACCATTTACTGCTTCTTCTCGGTCTTCTTCTTAGCAGCCTCCTGTCTCTCAATAATCTTGATCTCCTCGTTGGCAGCAGTGGCATCGTGAGCCTGTGTGACCGGCGCGATGACCTCTTTCTTAGAAACCTCGCTCTTGTGCATATCCTGCCAGTACTTGTCGTTCACAGGCTCTTCTGTAGGGGTAGCAACATCCTGAACCATTCTTGATCCGGAAGAAGCGGGCTTAGTGTCGGACTTGGTTGAAGTGGAGGTGGTCTTGGCAGGAGTCTTGGACGCGGCAGGCTTGGAATCGGCGGGCTTGGACTCGGAAGGCTTTTGCGAATCATCGGACTTTGTAGTATCGGCGGCGGCCTTTTCGCCAAATTCACGGGCAGGCTCACCATCGGACTTGAACTCGGCGGTCGCTGGAGCACCGGAGGGTTGCTCATCGCCAAAGTCAGGAGTAGGAGCGCCGTCCTCATCATCTGCGAGCTCAGCACCGTAAATATCGGGGTATTTCTTGAAGCACTCTTGCATTCCCCTGTTTTCAAGTTAGCAAGCTACATATCATGATCATTCGGCATGACGTACTGGAACTTATCAATGCAGTCCATGCCCTTGGGCTCCTCTTCAGAGAAAACGAAGCAGCTGAAAGCAGTCTTGAACTCCTCTCCACAAGGTCCGTCGGCCATACCACCCAAGCAAGGGCAGTCCCAGTTGATCTCTCCAGTCTCAGGGTTGAAAGCACCCTGCTGGCCAGCCTCCTCTTCTAAAGCAGCAGGCGATCCATCGGCGGCGGCAGCCTGGGGATTGGATGGCTGAGACTCGGGTGTCTTTGAAGAAGCAGCAGCCTCCTCGCTCTTAGCCTTGATCTGCTTGCGTTTCTCCTCTACAATAGAGTCGACAGTAGGAAGGTCGTCATCGGAAAAGGCAGCGGGAGCAGGAACCGTTTTTGCTATAAGCTGTTAGTTGCAGGCTTCCTATTTCTCCCGAGCTATTCAAGCACACATACAGATAGCCTCATCGGCAAAGATTGGGCTTGTGTTATAATAGTATACGGCACCGAATGCCAGACCCAATCGCAACAGAGAACCCTTGAAAGATCGGGGCTTGTCGGCGGGAGCTGTGGAAGCGAATCGTCGAGGGGCAGCGCGGATAGTGCTTGATCGCAAGCTGGCAATTACAGGCCTCGAGGCCGATCGCATGGTGTTTCGGTACATTGTGTTTGGAGTCTAACGAAATGAAGAAACAAAGGGAATCATCAATTCAAAGGCGCGAAAAGAAAGAGATACAAGAAAGAATTGGTCAGCAGTGGAGCATCGGGAACATTTGACGTTTACGTATAACGATGCTGGGCTCCGAGCTACCGGGAATTGGCTCCATCCAGGATTTGAGTGAAAAAAATAATGTAACCGTCATTTACCCGCCGCCGCATTTCTTCGTTATCGATAAGTGACCCTTTATCGGACCATGACGTCCCCCCCACCATCGGTCCATAGGTTATTTGATGTTTAGATAGTTAGTGCGCGATTCATTCCTGATCGATCATGAGACGCCTCTAAACACTGTCAGAAGCCTTATTGAAGCCTTAAACGTGAACAACCCAACGCTTGGCTCTTTTAGCTTTTGAACTGTTGGTGGCTGATACATAGGGCCAAAGCTTATTCACTAGACGAAGTTGGTTCAGGCAAGGCGAGACAGCGCAAGACAAAGCAGAAGCTGTCGCACAGGAAACGAGGGGAAGTTGTCAAGCTAGGAAACTGAGCTAGGTATTGTTCTCACGAGGAAGAAAGGCAGTCTCACTCAGCAGCGCATCGGTGTTCTTTTCCAATCCTTAACATCATCGCTCTCCAGCTTTTAAACGTCGCAATCTGCCATCATCCCACCCCACGATACCATGGCCTCCAAGACCTTTGAATGGCGACCAGCCAAGCTGCTGCAGGACTACAACATTGGTCAGGACTTTGCTCTTCTCATTCTTAACCAGCCTTTGAAGAACGGCGTCAACCTGCGCAAGCTCTGGAAGAACTGTATGTAACCCGCCTCAACGTATTGCTTCTGCTTGGTTACTAAAAAAGGGTCACCGCAGCTTCTGTGAGAGTTGCAGCAGATGGAGGAGCAAACAGACTGCACAAGCTATCATCCTTCCATGGAAAATACGTATGTATCACCGTTGTGGGACGAAAAAACAAATTGTCGCAATTGCGGAATGGGCTTTTCTAACCGTTGAAACAGTCCAACCTTCAGCTCATCATCGGCGACCTCGATTCCCTGACCCCAACGGTCCGCGATTTCTACTCGTCGCAACCCTCCCCTGCGCAAATCATCCGCGACGCCGATCAAGAGTCGACCGATTTCTCCAAAGCCGTTAACTGGATCCGCAAAGAACATGCCGGGATTGACATTGTCGCTCTCGGAGGCATTGGCGGCCGTGTCGACCAGGGTCTTTCCCAGCTCCACCATCTGTACCTCTTCCAAACCGATCCCGAATATGCGAGCGGTCGCGTCTTCCTCCTCTCGGGCTCGAGCCTGACCTTTTTGCTCAAAGCCGGTACACATCACATCCAGGTCCGCGAGGATGGTGAGGAGGACGCCTTTGGCAAGCACGTTGGCATTATCCCTCTCAAGGAAGCCGCCAACATTACAACAAAGGGATTCGAATGGGACGTCGAGGATTGGCACACCGAGATTGGCGGCAAGCTGAGCACTAGCAACCACATTTTGCCCGAATCGCAGGTCGTGACAGTGACGACAGATAAGGATGTGCTCTTCACGGTAGCACTTAAAGAAGGCGACGGTGATGACGAGTGATCCGATTCTAAAGCGTGATGGGTCATATTGTTGCTTGTATTTTTGAGTCCGCTTGAGAATGGGTGGTATGATACATGTGGAAAAGAACAAACTCAACACCCAAATACAAAAGACAACTCCTGAGCGCCGCGCTGATGCCTACTCCCAACGTGCATACATGTCTGTAGCCACTTTTACCTCCCAAATATCTCCAATTCAGGGGTATTCTATCGCAAAAAATGAAGCACCAGCCAGCAGAACAGAAAGAATATCACCACGCCCGCAGCAAAGATCCATTTGTCCTCTTTCGCCCGTCGCTCCACCATACGTATTGTATCGCCGCTTACACCCAATGTGTTGGCAACGCTGTAAAGTCGCTTCTGTGTACTCTTGAGCATCTCTCGCTGCTGACCAAGATCACCCAGCACAGCCTGTCCGCGCGCAATGTAATCGTCGAGAGCCTGGTTCGTGTTCGAGAAGAAGTTTTGTTCCCTAAAAGCATGTGATTCGCGCATCTCGTCCGGTGAGCCCGTCGTCAAAGGTCCGTTGGACTGGGTTGGGTGTCGAGGCTGGAAGGTGGAGTGCGTGTTGGTCGTCGTGGCATTTGCATAAGGATTCTCCGGTGTAGCATTGTACGGTCTTCTCCCCAGAAGCTCTGTGCGGTTCGCCTGGTGCTGAGCATCCTCGCGGGCCTTCTTGAGGGAATCGATTTGGCCTCGGTAATCGGAGAGGTTCTCGCGAAACCTCTTGACTCGCGCAAAAGCCTCTTCCTGCTTCTTGGGGACAATCTCCTGGCGAGCGAGACTTTGGTATTCGTCGAGGGTCTTGGTGAAGGAAGCGATTGAGGCAGACACGTTGCCAATCTCGGAAGGAGATGCTTGGGATTTGGTATTGAGGTTTTGGAGTTCGGCGGCCAGAGACTTGCTTTGCCGCAAGGCAGAATTGTATGCGATATTCTAGATCAAGATTTTAGCGACTACGATTGAGTTTGGTGGTGATGTGGGAATTACCATGATGGCGGGTTTTCCGTTAAGGAGCTTGTTAGGGTCGAGTGACGTGCGACGACAACTTTTATCATGATTTCTTGGTGTAGGGATATATGGTGAGGCCAGATCTCCCGGGCCGGAACAATGACAATCCGCGAAACATTCGCAAGATGCTTACCCTGTATCTCGAAGTCATCTCGGGAGCATAAGAGACGAAATTATTACGTCGGGCAGTTTATGCTCCTTAGACTACTTTTCTTTATACCCTAATACTTAGGAGGCCGACTTTTCTGCTACCCATTAGGGACTGCGTTTCTTGGATTCGCTACAGCGAATATGTTAAACATCTAAGGTGATAGCTCTAGTCTCTCAGTCCAGCTCGTGGGTCTCCCCATATTAACTTTAGCCTTTCCCTTTGCCAAGTCCATATTGATGTTGAATAAAGTAGTGGTCCCATCTCTGTGCGTAGTGACATCCCGATTGATCGACGCCGGGTATCCCTGTTCATCCTTAAACAGCTCAAAAAGAGAATCGTGGTCGATATTTCCCGAAGTTATCTTGTTTTGGATGAGCTCAGACATGCGTGCAAAGCGCACTTTGGAATCTGGTAACCAACCTGGCTCATCGACTCCAGGGTGCTCGAGGAGTAAATGATTTGTATGCACCAGAGTCCCGTTACTGTCCAAGTTGATCTCTTTAATTCCTATACTCGTGCACTCCAGACCTATAGCTTCGCTTGGATCCGACACGAGGATATGCCCACTACCAGCTGTTCCCATCTTGTACAACTTATTCGCAGCTTCTCGTGCTGATTTGGACTCCAGAGCTGTCCTGAGAGCAAGATGAATTGGAAGTTTAGTATTATCAACGCCGCGAGCTCGAACGGCGTTCAATGTAGTCCCTACTCCCGCAGAATTGATACCAATCTTGCCTATCACACCCGCCTCGGTAACCATCGAGATGTTGGGTATGTCCGTTCCAGGCTGAGAAATATGGCAGATGAGAAGATTTGGCGCCTGTTTGAGTTGCCAGTCCCAATTCTGCGCCAGAAGCACTTCGCCGTTGGGTTGACGAAATGCGGCACTTGTGCAGCCGTCAGTTTGAATGGGAGTAGTAGGGTCTTCCGTGTAGAGACTGAAAGTGATTTCAGTCCTGACATTCAGTGCGACGATATCCAAAAGGTCAACACCAGCACCATCGGCTAGACCCTGTAGTTCCTCGGCGTGACGCGGAGATATGTTCCGGAGAGGCTCGATGTATTTCTTAGCCTCTTGACGAACAGCCTCCCAATTCATAGAACATGTTTCTTGGAAGAGCCATTCGTAAAAGGAGAGAGATCCATTTACTTTATCCTTGGCTATGGCACCATGTTGATGGCCGATCTGTGTAAGAGCATTAGTGTTGGGCCTTGAGATTTCACATCACAGACAATTTACCTCGTATGGTGTTCCAGAGCAGCGAACTTCTAACATGGCGAGTGTTGATTGGGGAGATAAACAATGTTGATGTTGAAAGGAAAGTTAAACGTGGTTATTGTCGCTTACTCCAAGTTTCTTAGTGTTACACGGGTGTATTCTTCCCTGCCTATCAAGCGCGGGGGCTACTTCTGGTACCGTTATCAAAATATGCAAAAGATCGGCTGTTCATCTACACCTTTTTGATGATGGCATTTGAAGCGCGGTGTCAACATGTAGGCATGACTGTTGTCAACGTAAGTTCCAGCTAGATGGACTTCGGTTCTTTGGGATCTGTATGGAGGATATTTGGATACGTAGTCATGAATTCTCTTTTCTTGACCATGCTCTCAAATAACATAATTTATTAGAACACATCTCATATGACTAATATCTCACCTTGATATCTCTTTGTGTCCAATAAACCAATACTGAAGAGTATTTGCATGCACTCTAGAATGTCTGATTGTTTATTAAAGAGCTCGGAGGACAAGAGCCGGCTGTAGTTTGAGTGGGCACCATCAGATTCGAGAAAAGAACATGATTGGAGGCCGAAAGTATGTATTATCAATCTTCGGCCCTCACCTCCGATACTAAGTCTCGGACAACATTTTTTTTATCATCACCGAATTTATCCATTCAAAGTTGGTGAAACAGATTTCCAAAATGGGAGACTTGTCACATTTCAGTGACCAGATTGGAGGTTTCAACCTCTCCTCAGTTCCACCTGCTGATCCGGCTTATACTCCTCTTCTCTATCGTCTTAGAGAAGAAACTTTCCAAAACCGAACAACCCAGATTAGACACGGTTCCTATCTGAGGCGTTTTGCACGAGATGATTCACTCAATATCCCATCCGCGGTCAAGGAAAGCTCTGGAATTGACTTTGATCAATTCATGCGCCGATATGGATTGACTGGTTGCGTCGTTGTGCAGAATGGTGCTATACGTCTTGAAGAGTATCGGCATGGGAACTCCAAAGCTTCGAGGAATGATGTGCAGTCTGTCACCAAGTCGGTAGTTTCTACGGCATTGGCTATTGCCCAGCAGGAGGGAAAGCTATCGGTCAATGATCCTGTATCTCGTCATGTCGAGGAGCTCAAGGGGACTGCTTGGGCAGACGTCCCGCTTCTCGCACTATCCAGCATGTCATCAGGAGTTGTTGAGCAATCTGAGGACGAAAGACCAGCTGATGTGCCAAACCCAATGTACGCAACTGAGCTATATCCCCAGACGGATCCTGATGCTGTTCTCAACTGGCTTAAGACCGCAAGGAAGGTGGCCGAGCCATTGGAAGAGTTTCACTACTACAACCCAAACTACTACGTACTGTCAACAGCTATATCTCGTGCTACAAAGGAGCCTCTCGACGAGTATATATCCCGCACGATATGGGAACCGGCCGGAATGCAGTACGACGGCTATATACGCACCACTGCTGCAGGTCACGTTGATGGCCACGGTGGCTTATCGGTTACCCTGACAGACATGGCACGTTTTGGGTGTTTTATTCTTGATGGGATGAAAGAAGAAGGAAAAGGACCAAACGTGCCCCCTGGGTGGTTCCAAGATATATCAGACGCCAAGTATAGTATTGGAGCCAGGGCTCTCCATCCCGACAACTTTGTGTCCAACTTTGGCTATGAGAGCGGTTGGTGGACGACTGGCAGAGGCGATCCGAATGAGTACAAGATGGGAGATGACGGTGCTTTTGCGGCTATTGGAATGTATGGACAGGCCATTTACATTGTCCCTGGGTTAAATGCCGTCGTCGCTGTCCAGTCTGGATATCCCGAGCATGATCTTGATCTCTTTACTAAGAATTCTGATTTTGCGACGTCGATCTTGAAAGTTCTGAAAGGGTCACGAAGGAAATAGGTGTTTAGTTTAAAAATAAACTCTATTGTGGTATGTTGGGAAGAAAAAAGGTTAAAGGGGTTTATAAGTAGGACATGTAAATAGACTCTACAATTGACTGAACGTTATGTGGAACATAAGTCACACTTTATTCCATTTAATCAGTGCAGAAAGTCAAAGCTTGACGATATTGCTACGTGAATAAACCAAATTTGAATAGTTTAAACTCGTAGGCAGCATTAATGGGAATGTATAAGAAAGAGTCCTTCCCACTGTTAGTCCCCAGCTCATATTTCACACCCCGACAATTCAATCGAATCGCTGAACGGCCTTACCAACGGACATAATCCAATACGAACATTAAATCGAAGATTTATGAAACCGATTGCCCTCTACCTGTTAAAGAAACAATCACAATGAATTCCCATTACAGTATGAAATCAGACAATATGTGTATTGATACAATCGAGGAACATTATAAGAATTCCAAGAGCGAGCCCAAGTATGCACACAACCTTGTTCATCAAGAAAAGATAGTATCTAATGATGATTGCAGCGCCTGTCACATTGACTCTCTTAGTCTCGATACTGAGATGTCCTTCGCAGTTGACCCCCCTTCAACTGAGTCCATCGATCCTGACATCGAGATGGCCTTTGAAGCCAACACTCACTCAGTGGAAAATATTGAAGGCAACGATTTGGAAATCCCAGATGCCGAGACTTGCCTCTTCTGCGTAAACGGTAGCAACTCCTTCGATGAGAGCCTGATCCACATGAAGGCAAACCACAACTTCAATATCCCCAACAAACGCCATCTCAACATCGAGCCTGTTAATTTAGTTGAGTGTTTTCGTCACTTACGGCTCAAAGACGATTCTACGACCGAAGGGTTGGGCTTAGATGACTTCGCGGGGCTCCCATCAGCCGCGTTCAAAACTCCCAACGTGAGAGCCCCAGGCACATCCTTTGTTCATGGTACAAGTGAGGCACGCCGGGTATATCTCAGGGCCTTGCGCATGTACAAGGAGAAACATCATTCGGTCAAGAATCCGGGTATGAGAGTCATACAAGACGATATTGGCTCTGAGGTCTTGTTTAATACCCTTCTCGAGATGAGTGAAAAGGAACGATGGGGCTTAGATAACGATACAGGAATGTGCATAGGCGAGAGAGGGTTACGAAGTTGAGAAGCTTGACCCCATCTTAATTTTCGATGGGCGTATACTGGGGATTGGTTTTGACTATTGGTATTTGTTAAGTGGATTACCGACATTAGGTTTGTCAGAATTGTCGATATGTATTTATTGAAGTTTTTGATGGACTTCTTTGAGGCTATTGTATCATAATTGTGACATTGGCTGACGCAGAGTTTCTCGGTTTTATTTACTTAGTCGTCGTTTCTTATTTCAATGGGAATTATTCTATATCATTATTGGATATGGCCTTTGATAAAAGACATGGTATTCTGTAGTAGCTGCGAAGGCGGTTTCTATTCTTTCCAACACCTGTGTCTTGGCAGAGGAACTAGAAGATATATGGTATAAAACGAGCCGTCTTTGCATGCCAATTCTCCCAGTCCTTGCCGAAAGCTCCCTTCAACATCTCCTCTTCTTCACATACTCTTTTCCATATTCCACACAGGAAAAGTGATGCACACGGTGCGAGTACGCCCAATGTCCAATACAAGGCATTGTAATATTGTGGAGGAATCCAACAGCTGATAGGCCCATCCAGTCTGCCGAGAAGTGCTGCGTTGGAGAGTATGAGGATGAGAAGGCCGGTATAACTTGGGTGCTGGACATATTGATATATACCCGTCGTTTTCAGCTGGTCCGGCCTTTTGAGCGCAAATGTAAAGTTCTTACCCAGCGATGCGTAGGGGATCAAACGAAGAGGAATCCCAGCACTGAAAATCAGGGCCAAGGGTATCACAGTTGCAGGAGACCATGTTACGAGGTTCGTGTTGAGCCCGTTCTCTGCACCGTGCCGGATGACAGAAGCTGGTATGTCCGGGTAACGCAAGGTGAGAGCAGCAGACTGCAGCGCTAATAAACCCCAAGGAGCTAGTGCCACCTTGGTCGAGTGTTTCTTGGTCAAAAGCAAGCCACGAACCGAGTCTCCGGTCGAGGGTGCAACATGGTGACTGGGGTTGGGCGGTGATAGAGCGACATAATTTCCGTAGACGGAGCCTAGTATGACAGCTGTCAAAGAGGCTTGAGAGAATGAAATAGGGATAGCCATTAATTGATCGATGCTGTGACGTTTGAAGAGGTAAAAATGAAGACGGCCGAGGAAGAGACATGGAAGTGGATATGAATGACGATGGCTGGAACAAGTGTTTGAGCTAAGGATTTGAACTAGCTGATTGTAGTCTTAGCAACTTCACGTGACAAATGGTTACCATGACGAAAATTAAATGAACTAAACGGTTTGCATCTGTGGATCGAGATCGACGGCAAGGAACGGGATCCCAGCAGAGGTTTCACAGTGATGTGTTGTGACACAGATATAGCAATGCATACGTTCTCAAGTATAAGAAGTATGGTATGCAGCCAAGACTCAAGGAGTAAAAGGCCAGTTACTGTTTTGTTTGTACAAGGTTTAATTCGTGTATATACTGTACTTGTCATTGGAGCACATTCAAGCTGGTTGATTTCCACAACCAGAAAACCAATCAGAATTCATTTACATTCTTGAGAGATTCCCCAGATAAGAGCGTCACTCTCCCGTCAACTAACTTGAACATCTCCCAACGGAACGGAACCGGCCTCCAAGGGGACCCCGTATCAATCAATTGTGCACAGCCAATTAGTCTCTCAGTATTAACTGCCGTAAATAACCAGTCTCCACTTGAGTACATGACATTTTGTCGATGCTGAATTAGTGGCAACGAATGCAAATCGATCGACCTGTTCTAGACTCTGCCACTTTTTAGCACCCTGTAGTCAGTAACTCTACTATTGCTACTTGCCCAAAGGCATGAATTACAGTGGAATTATAGGTACTGTTACTGCTACGCTGCTTTCAGGGTCTTCAGGGCTCTTCTCGTCTGCCGATCTTCGGCTAAGTGCGTTCTTGTAGTGGCAAACCCGGAATTCCCTTCCCTTCCCTCCTAGCCTCCCTCTCTCCTCGCTCTTTATTTTTTCCACCCAATTATGAGCTTGACCGTTGTAGAAAAACGTTGAGAGGAGGGTGAAGAAATAACTCGATATCTCAAATCTTCGTCTTGTCTTTCTCCTTCAGCCTTCATTGTTCTATAGACACTCTCAATTGATTGCCGGATATGGCAACCCTTACAGAGTGTGTTGAGGTGCCTAAGCAAACCGTCGTCTCCGAAGCTACTCGGGAACGAGAGACTTTTAGGTGTGAATCAACATTTCTTTCAAGTCGCTCACTAAAAATATTGACAATCAATCACTAGATATGACGACTCACTCTTCACAAACGTTCGTCACAATAACTCTGGTTCACCAATTCCTCAGTCTGAACTCGTCACATGCTCAGATGTCATCTTCACGGCCCTCACACGGCTGGCCGCTTCACAAACCGGCGCAGCAAAGGCAATGATCTCTTTGTTTGACCAGACTCATCAGTACATCATCGCTGAAGCCTCTGCTACCACACCTCTGGTACCCAATCTGGGATATGATTCCCATAACGAAACTCTCTGGCATTGCGGGACTGCTATTCCTCGCTCCCACAGCGCTTGTGAAAACACTTTATGCACAGATGACCCTCCCGAGGCGGGCCCTGATGGATTCAAAGCTTCCCACCAACTGCCAGTCATTGTCGTTGACGATGTCACCACTCATCCAGAGTACTCAGCAAAGCCGTACTGTCGACCTGGAGGCGCAGCAAGATTTTACGCTGCTGTGCCTATCCGGACTGACCGGGGCGTCAACATCGGTGTTCTATGCGTTATTGATACCAAGCCGGCTCTACCTTGGGATTACAAAATGTCTAGAATGATGAGAGAGCTTTCAAAGGCCGTGACAGAGCATCTTGAGACCATCAGCCTCAAAAGTAACCAACGGCGAAGTGAGAAAAAGGCCACAGGCCTAACAGCATTTGTCGAGGGAGATGCACAGCCTGTCCCTTCAGCAAAAGCCCGACGTGAGCACGAGAAGCGACTCAATGGCGTTTCTAAACCTCAAAGGCCGAGGGTCGACGACATACAGAGCACTCTGGGAGGCATGAACATCGGGGCACCTACACCCGTCACCAACCCCCAGGAATCGACAAGCGGGCAAGAGAAGACGAACGCGCAAGCTAAGCTACCAGCTTCTAATGGGATTTCTGTTTACCATAATCCAAGTCAAGGACCGGAAACTCCACGAGAAGCATTCTCAAAAGCAGCTCGTATAGTAAAAGATTCTATAGAGATTGATGGTTGCATGTTCGTGAACGCAGATATGCTCGAGTTCTCCACTACTGGAACCTCGAATGAATGGATGGAAGAGGATGCGCCGGCTCGACGACGGTCAACTTTCAGTCATCATGACAGCGAAGACACGTACACGACTGGCTCATCCGAAGATCGTTCGCGTCCCTCATGCCAGGTACTTGGATCATCAGGGGAGGATACACTGAAAGGTCAACGTGCTTGTGTTTCTCTTCCGCAAGCCCTTCTTGCCCGCATGATTCGACGGTATCCCAAAGGCCACATTTTCAACCTCGACGCCAATGGAGATCTACAGTCTGATGAACTATCCGACGAATCAAGCCATCGCGCTCTAACTAATGGCCAGGACAAAAACCAATCGTATGAAGGTGTCGACAACAAACAGGAAAACCAACTCAGGATCCAGAGGCGAGAAGCGAATATCCTCCGTGAAGCTTTCCCGGGATCTCGCAGCGTCGCCTTTGTTCCCATCTGGGACTTGCGCAAGAAGCGGTGGTCCGCTGGCGGATTTATATACTCTTTCAACATCAAACGTAGCTTTACCATCGATCTGGATCTCAGCTATCTCAGAGCCCTTGGTATGCTTGCCGCGGCTGAAGCATTCAGACTTGAGACTCTGGCGGCAGACAAGGCCAAGACTGATGCTCTTGGCTCATTGTCTCATGAGCTAAGGTCGCCACTTCATGGTGCTGTCCTTAGTGTTGAGCTACTTAACGATACTGATCTTAGCATTCCACAACAAAATATCGTCCGCACAATTGAGACCTGCTGTCGAACGCTTTCTGATACTATTGACCACCTTCTCGAATATTCAAAGGTCAACAAGCCTCTACCACAGGAAGGCGCTCGGGAAAACCAACCTGACAAATACGGTCTTAGTAAAGCAACAGCTATTGGAGGCACACCCAACCCATCAAGAAAGGTTGTCCAGCTCGACGTACTGGCTGAAGAGGTTCTAGAAAGTGTTTATGCTGGTTTCAACTTCCAACATGTTTCTCTAGCACAAGCAGCTCAGTCGGCAAGTCAACCACCTCGACGCCCTGGCTACACATCGATACGCCGGATGGACACCATGCAAGCTATAGAAGAGCTCCGAACACCAGTCAAAGATCGAGGTAGCATTGAGACGAAAATTGGAGACGTGGAGATCTTTTTGGCCATCGATTCACGACCATCATGGGGATTTTACACACAGCCTGGGCCTGTGCGTCGTATCATCATGAATCTGTTTGGAAACTCGCTCAAATACACTACCGCGGGATTAATCCGAGTGTCTCTGGAACAGACAGGTGCTCTAGGGACCGACGACACCGATTGTTGGGTGACCATCACGGTTTCAGACACGGGAATAGGCATCAGTGACGACTTTTTACAAAACGGACTGTTCAAACCCTTCTCACAGGAGAACCATTTATCTCCCGGTACAGGCCTTGGGCTGAGCTTCGTCAAGCAAATTGCAGCACAGTTTGGCGGCCAGATATCAGTGAAAAGTCGAGTCGGTACGGGCACAACTGTAACAGTCAGATTGCCTATGAAGCTAGCCGATGATTGTCACAGGGGAGTTTGCGAAGTCCGGCAAAGAGAAGAAGAGTTTGAGGCGCAGACGGATAAGTTACGTGGACTTCGCGTTAAGGTGATCGATTTCGGAAACAATGAGAGTGATTCTTCTGGAACGAAGATGGAATCACCTTGTCAACTTGTGCGGAACATGTGCAACGAGTGGCTTGGAATGCAGGTCAACACTGGTTTTGAGACGCCATGTTTGTTGCCTGACCTTGCTATATGGTCTGAACAGGGGTTCGAAAGGCCCTTTGATCAACAAGATACGATGCCTGATGTTCCAAATATTGTGGTCTGCGCCAATGCCCTTACCGTTCATCAATATTCTTGTGGAACCAAAGCAATACCGCGGCCTGGTATATTCGAATTCATCTCTCAACCGTCAGTATGTCTGATATTCGGTACGATGTTGTCACTGACTTGTAAATTAGACTCGGTCCTCGCAAACTAGCAAAGGCATGCTCGTTGGCCCTATACCGCTGGACGGTTGCACAAACATCCACCGACTCTCCAACAACTGCACCTCCAGGCCAAGATTCCCTTGCTGTACCCGAAAACATCGCCTCCTCCATTCCCCATCCTACATCACCCTTTCCTCTTAGCGCCGAACCAACACCGACACAAACTACTCAAGGCTACTTCCGTAATCCCGAATTTCTCCTAGTCGACGACAACTTTATCAACCTGAAAATCCTTTCCTCATACATGAAGAAACTTAAACAACCCTACCAGACCGCCTCTGATGGCCTCCAAGCGGTGACCGCCTATGAAGCAGATCCAGGAAGGTACACATGCGTCCTGATGGATATCTCGATGCCTATAATGGACGGATTTGAAGCTACACGTAGAATTCGCGCCTTCGAGACGCAGCAGGGGCTCAGGCCGGCTTTGATATTGGCACTTACGGGATTAGCTTCTGAAGAGGCGCAGAGGGAGGCTGAAGTCAGTGGGCTGGATTTGTTCCTTACAAAGCCTGTTAGGTTGAAGGAATTGGGACCTATTCTGAGGGCCAAGGGAGTTCTGGAAGAGGAGTCAAATGTGGGATAAAATTCAAGTCAAAGGTGAAAAACGATCTAATTAATACTTGTATAGATTGGTATGAAGGGAATGATAATAGAAATGATGATGAAATCTATAATTAATAACATATTAAATAAACTTGATGAACATCCTTAGGTATAACACATCCGGTGGTGCTTGGAATATGAACAGTGTCCTAGTTGAAGATTGCTTGAACATATCTTCATTGACGACTAATATATGCTATCTAGTTATCGAATCATTATAGGAAGTTTCGTATAACTGAACATTCACTTGAAGGTCTTTACTAACAACCTTCACTACGTTTTAACCCCGTCCCGAACTTGCCAATTCTTGTTCCCAGCCTATCAACTTTAACAAAACTTGCATGGTCCGTTTCCCAAGTCGTGTCAGCCTGATCCTAGTTTTTCCACTTCCTTCACTGCAGTTTTAGCCCCCTCTCAGGTTTGCTCGAAACCCAGTCTGGAACTATCCGCTTTGCACTGATGTGTGTCTGTGACGTTTTACTGTGTGGCCCCCCCATCTAAGACTTCACTGCAATTTTAACCCCCTCTAAGACCTACTTCCATCCGACTTGAACCCTCATAAGTCATCTTGCAGGAGTCGGTAATCTATGCCGAGTCATGAATGATCTTCACTGCGATTTTAACCCACTCCTAGACCTGCTTGAGTCTCTGCAGTATAAATTTAGCATGAGTATCTGACGGCTTATTGGGAGATGCAAGTCATCAGCCATTCACTGCAATTTTAACCCTCTCCCTGTGTTGCCATCTGGATTTAAGCTCATTGGTAGTTATGATACATGGGACATAGCTGATCCACGTCTAGTCAGCCTTATCCGAACTTCACTGCATTTTGACCCTCTCCCTGGCCTGCTGCCATATGACTTCAAAGATCTCCGTCTCTTTTCTATCAGGCTTGGAGCCTCTAGCTACAAGCTTACGAAGGTAAAAGGGAAGAAATGGGAGATAAATATGGGAGACTACAAAATCATTGATACCACGAGAAATCCCAACAACTCATCTCAACCACTCCTTGATCGCGATCTCGTATATCCACGGCTATTAAACAAGACTATGTTGGAAATGTAGAAGAAATAATAGAAAGGCATTCAAGACTTAATACAGAATGTCCTAGTGAAGTATCATAGAACAGATGAAAGAACCCTAAGCAAAGTTGGAGTGTTTATTTCCTGTGTATTGTAGGCAATGTCGATGCTCATGGGAAGAGAAGCTGTCACAGAGAAGTCGCCTCCAGTAGCAATGGAAATGGTATCATCGTAGAGAAGTGACATGGAATTATATTTATTCTTCGTGTTGGAAACGAATTCATCCACATGTAGGGAAAGTGAGAAAGAGGTGTCTTCAGGGGGGAAAGGACCAGTACTGACGCCGGAGATAGGGGCGAGGTAAGTCGACAAGTACGTGATACACCATATCTCTGGCAAGTGCTCACCTTTTTCAAAGAAGAAGTACCAGTGATGAAGCGTGAAAGCAGCGAAGGGAAGAGTCTTCTAGGAGTCATAACAAAACCTCAATGACAGAAAGTTTTAACCAAAGAACCATGATGATTTTTGCAATATTCATACATAAAAACAGGAAAACAGCAATTCTTTAACAATTTTCTCTTGATCTCCTATAATTCGTCCATCGGAAGACAAAATAGTTTTCTAGCCACGAAGACAACAAATATCAGACATGCTTTGTTTAAAGATGCGCGCTGACTCATGCATGCGCATATCAGCCTCGTTAGGAACTGAGATACAGATCCGCAAGGGGGAGAAGAAAACTGATTCGCATACATGTGTTGTTTGTCTCGGCCCAGTTCATAACTTCCAAGCCACGCATAGTCCAGTCTAGATCTTGACGCTCTGATCGGATTTGATTTTCGTGGTTGAGGAAAACTGTTCAATATCCGAGGTGAGACATCAGCCTTAGTATGACTGGCCAACTATTGACATCTCCCTTGCGAGTCTCCCTCACTTGACATAATATGAACTAGGAATTCCTGGAACCAACAGTTTTTTGTTTCTGAGTTTTGCAAACATCGTGGCGTTTCCATCCTGGTCTCTCTATCAAGAAATGGATCATATCCGGATCTTGTTTCAGTTTTCTTTTTCCATGGTTATTTCCACATACTGTTCATATCAGAGACGACCAACAGTAACAATACCTTATGCAGGTCTTATACATTAGATGATTGTGATCCACAACAGCCAGCCACATGTTCTTTATGGTATGAGAATCAAAATTACCCCTTGCTACCGGCTACATGGGCCAACGAGTATGTATGCCAAGGGGCCCCCAAGTCAAAATCCTTCTTAATTCTGCACCTCCTTACCTTCTTATTGACTCTTTGTCTTGCATTTATCCTCAGTCCCTCTTTTGTTCACGCTGTACCACCCACGTTCTTTAACATGTTTTTCAAGTCCCTTGTTCTCCCAGCACTCTTCACTATCGTGAGAGCAGCTGAAGATGGTGTTCGATACGAAACCCGTACTGCCACCATCACGCAATGCTTCACACGCGATGCGCTAGCCGCGCCTACTCCTGTTGTCATTGGCGCCACGGCCATCGTCTACGAGCCAGCTGTCACCGGAGGGCCCATTATTGTCGAGGTTGATGCCCCTAACTGCGAATCCTGCGGCTGCCTGACATGTGTACACACGGTTGAGTACACTACCAAGTTCCAGTACTTCTGCTCCACTGGTCTTTGCGATCAGGAGTATTCCATCAAGGAGAAGTACAAGGGTATGAAGGAGAAGCCGGCCATGGATTCACACTCGATTCCGGTTGGGTTCACGTGTGACGTACAAACTTGCACTACTTGTGGCCCTGAGCCCATTACTGCTACTATCACGTACCCCGTGAAGGATCGTCCTTATATGAACGATGTTGCGCATCCCACTGCAGTGCCGACTACTGGAAGCAAGGGCGATGACTACAAGCCGGAGACTGACTACAGGCCGGAGGCTGACTACAAGCCCGAGGGTAACAACAAGGTCGACGACTATGATAACGGTGCCAAGCCTGTCAACGAATCCAACTATCCAGATGCTCCTGCCCCTGCCAAGAAGCCCGAAGGAGAACCCATGCCCATGCCCAAGCCTAATGAGAGCAATGGCTTCTACTCAAGCGTCAAGCCCACCTCTGGATCTGATGCTCAAGAGAGCGGTTATCCTGGTAAGTGCATTATTATTGATATGATGAATATCAAGCTAATGTATGATAGGAGCTGGAGATGAACACCCCGTCGTTGTATCAGGAGCTGTAGGCCGAGAGGTTGGAATGATTGGTGCTGGAGTGGCTGTCGTTATGGTTCTACTTTCACTTTAATCCTTTTCTTCAATAGACCATTTAATAATCGTGATCTTGTAACTAGAGTACTTCACAGTCGTGAAATGTGTTGACGATATCTCCAACTTTACGACACTGATAATTATCCACAGTTATACTCTGGCATTTTGAATGACGCATATTGGTTCTTGGCATTTTGATCAGAGTCGAGATTATCAGAAACAAGCATCGACTTGATCCAGCGTTAACCGCGGCTATATCGCAACAGTCGGAAGAGGAGATCCATCCAAGTGGGAACATGTCCACAACTGTAGTATAGTAAGAGCCCTAAAGTCAATTGCGTGGCACCTAGTGCACTATGAGATCAATCCTTGTAGTAAATTCAAAAGTCTTGTCCGATACAGACCAATTAGATGGAGATTTCTCGGGGAGTTTGAGCCTCAGCAAGGTATAACAAGTACAGTGCAGTGCAGTACATACAGATACCCCTACCTAACCCCTGTCCATCAGATGTCAGAAAGAACATGGAGCAAAAGTTCCGGTGATATGGAGTTGAGCCTGGTTAATTAAGAAATGATATCATACAGGACTTTTCACATGAATAAATGATTCCTTCAACCCATAATTTCCCCAGGTACAGGTTACAGGTTACAGGCTGTTGAGACACGTGATGCAGACTCGACTTGACTTTCTACTGCAAGTGAAATCTCCAGTGGTCCAGGTGACCTTTTTTCTTTCCCCACCCTACAAACTCACCGCCCGGGCAGCCGAGTCAGAGTCAGTCCCGAATGGGACAGAAAGACGACGAGAAGACCATCAATCAATCAGATTCCCCAAAAAAGACGACTCTAATCTAACTAATCCCAATGTCGATCTGCTTTTGAGACCCTAGAACTACCAACAAACTCCCCCCCCAATTGCTTGGAGCATTTGCTTCGGCTTCAGCCACGCTCCAAAACATCACGAGGGGGCTTTTTCTGTCCTGTCCCTTTCTTCTCATTCTTTACCCGTTTCGACAAAATGTCCGAAGACGACACTGACGTCCTTGGCCCCGACGGTCAACCCCCAGTCCGAGTCGACCGCGACCGAAGAGCTCCGCGCTTCAGCTGGACTCCCGCATACGAGGCTACTTTCTTCCGGAGCCTCTGCGACAGTGTCCAGCTTGGTCTGCGCGAGAACTCCTCCTTCAAGGCCGAAGCCTGGGAACGCGCCGCCATCGCCCTGCAGGAGAGTCACGGCGCCTACCCTGCCAAGAGCCACCTGATCAACAAGAGCGACAATGCGAGGAAACGCTTCCGATTATGGCGTGGTCTCCGCGAGGATCCCGAGTTCGTCTACAATCCCGATTCAAGGACCGTCACGGCTACTGAGGAGGCATGGGCTGCGCATATAGAGGTAACACATTCTTTGCACGGTCGCGCTGGGAATGAAATTTGGGGGGATTGTTGGCACACGGGTTAGGGGCTTCAAGCACGTACTGACTCTGAAGTAGAGGGAACCCCTTTCTAGGGCTTTGCGTGGCCGACCTTTCGATCACGAAGATTTCATGGAGGTTCTTTATCCAGATGTCATCGGATCTGGTGGCGCACCCAAACGTATAATGAAGCCCCGGCGGCGAACGGACGGTCCCATCAGTGATGACCCCGATATGCCAGGAACCGGCATACTCAACCTTCAAAGCGATCCTCCTCCTCAGCGACCTCCTGGCCTCGAGAGCCCCAATGCGCGACCAATCTTGACCCAAACTCCCACTACATCCTCTGCTGGCTCAGCGCCGCAGCAACGACCGACATCGACAACTATTCCTCCTCGAGGTCCCCCGACCGTAGCCAACGCGAGCGCTCTTACCCCGCCCGACGAGACCATCACACAGAGTCGCAAGCGACAACTACCCAGCACGAGTACCCCAGTCATGTTCGAACCCTCGCCGCCCACCACTACCATACCCATGGGACAATCTGTGGCACCCGAATCACCTGGCAAGCGTCGTCGTACTTCGTCAAACGACGGCTCACGGGCCCTCACCGCTTCCGTCCTCAATTCGTCCATGTTACCTATGGCTGTGCGTGATGGCCCGAGTGCCATGTCCCCATCGCAGGCCGACAGCCAAGGACTTTCTAATGGCAACGGACCCGCGATGGAAGAGCTCGTCGAAGCAGTGCGATCTCGAAATGTGCTACGTTGGCAAGAGGAGGCACTGGACATTTTCTTCCGCGACTTTGCCGACGAAGATTTGGATCTACAGGTTAAGATGTCAGAGGGCGTGCTCATCAATGAGTGCAAGGCCATGGTGTTTTGCAAGATGCCTGCTCGCGTTCGACAGCACTGGGTTAAGCGCTTCAAAGAAAATCCTCGAATTTAGGAATGTAGAGATGCTGTCGTCTCTTGGAAATGATGGTCGAGTTATCCAAACGATGAGACAGGATCACGAGCTAGAGTATTATCACAAACGATACAAACAACAACACTACAGTATAAAACAACAAAACAACCAGAACACCGGACACAGAGAGAAAGAGGAGGAGAGAAAGAGAGAGCATCCAAAAGAGACTTGTGGTCTGGCGCTTATTGGGTCGTGTTGAAGATACCAAGGGTTCAGGGATATGAAGCGGCATGGCGTTAGTGGGCAAAATCTTTCCATCATCGACTTTTTTGTTTGCATTCTTTGTTTTTTGTCTTGTACTAGGAGTTGCATTGTACGGTTATTCTTTTTATAGCGAGTTCTGGTGGGAAACATTTGGGATTGAGGTGTATCTTGTATATGAGAGGAAGCAATGCTGTTTCTTGTATTGGTGGGCTGAAGGGAGCGTGCGAGTGCTTTTAAGCCGATAACTAATCTATTTAATTCTCACCTCTCATTATAAGTGCAAACGCTGCTTTGTGACATGGGAAGAAGGGTGGATATAACAACGTTTACCTTTGTATGTGCAAGGTGTAGAGCAGTAATGAACATTCAAATCTATCATGTTCTTTTGAGAATGCCTTGCAAGACAACGTTTTATCATGATAGAGTTTTGTATTAAACCAATCTATATTACCAGCGTATCACAACAACTTGTATTCAAAGACCAAGCCAAACATCCAAATCGCCATGGTGATTACCCATCATAAATTAAATATCTAACGCCTCCCTTAAAAGACATCGAAAGATGGTTATTTGTGAAAAGATGTATGTGTATATATCCTAAACGCAGAAAGAGAATTCCCCAGGCAAAGTCAAGCTACCATCAAAAGTCGTTTCAAGGCGTTAAATCATCTCTATACATACAAAAACTACTTCTTTATGGTGATAAAAAAAAGATTAAGTAGAGAAGAATAAAATGACTATGTTGAACTTTGGATGAAATCCAAGTTAAGACTCCTCCAGTCCCACAGTTGAGAAAAGTCTCCTAAATCCACGTCGGTGATATTGCCTAGACCGTAATCTGTGTTGAAGTCCTGATGCTGATAGTCCACGTAGGGCTGAGGAACCATAGCTGCTACGTTGGGATTGTCCTGTGGCATCGAGTAATATCCGCCGGATTGGATGATTCCGTCGATAGCGGCGCTGGGCGATGGAACTTGCTGAGATACTTGGGCGTGAACAGCGTTAACGGAGGAATAAGAATGAGGCTTCTGATATCCGTCCGCGGGTGCCTGGGCGTAACCGGAGTTGTCGTACGATGAGTAGTTGCTCTGTGGCGTGGATCCTGAGGGTGCACCCTCTGAGCTGGCGTAGTAACTCGGTGAACTCTCCTGCGACTCCTGGCCCGATTCCTGCTGGTACACCGGTTCCGTCTTGAAGACAGACGTGGGTTCCTGAGTGGGTGCTTTGACTGGCGCGGCGGCGGATGCCGGAGCACGGCGTTGTTTCTTGCGCAGAACGTTCTCCCGTGGTAGTGGTTTCTTCCTGGGCATCTTATTCACCATCTTAACAAGAATATCGTGAGACGTCTTTGCCGTCTTTGACACCGCCTTGAGACGCTTGAGCAATTTGATTGAGTTGTCCACCGCGTCAATAATCTCGTCCTTTCTCGGAATCGTCTCGTCGTGATCTTTGATAATGGCTGTGGAAAGAACGGCTGCCGTGTCGAATAGCGAGAAGATGATAAAGTGAAACCTGCCGTCACGGTGTGAAACCTGATTCGCCCATCGGTTGGTCGTGTCTAGGTTCTTAAGTGAGTAATGCACGGCATCCTCTCTCACAGCTATTAAATCCGCAGGCGAGTCCTTTGTGAAATCCTGCGCCATGAACGAACGCATGGGGTTGAGAATCATGAGATAAGCCATAGTGTGGATGTAATACCGGTGGAAGACAATCCAGTTGTGTTTATGATCCTTGGACGTGTCTGGATTGTCGACGTCGTAAACGGCTGGGAAACATCGAATCCATTCCTCGAGTGCGGACTTGTACTCTTGAATATCTTGTGCTGATGTGATGTTCTTGGGGGCGCCCCATCGTTGGGCGAGGCTGGTAACGAGTTCAGACTGAAGTTTCATATGGAGTAACGGTGAAGGTGAAAAGTCCTCGAGGGTCAGACTTGGTGGCTCCACGTTGATATCGGTGTGGTCAATAATCGTTGGTCGGCCAAGACCTGAAGCAAATTGCCTATAACTGATCAATATGTCGTTCAAGTTGGAGGAGAAAGTCGACTCACCAGTCCCAGCAGTCTAGAATACACCATACTCTTCGTCGCATCTCTCGTTCAAACTCGGACAAGCCTTCGGCAATGGCAGTTCGATGAAGGCCTTGGAACAAAGTCAGTGGTAGGACAGAAATTGAGTAAGGTCAACTTACCCAACTCATGGGCCTCTCGAACAGCAGCACCAATAACATGCCAAGCTTCAACAAATCTTGCTTCAGCCTTGTACCAATAAATAGAGTGAAGCATCCACTGTATGTTGAGCAGATGACAATGACCAAGCGGAATAACTCTCCCAAGTTCCGTAGCGGCGGTGTGATAATCTACAGTCAGTTTATCCGAGGGCTCTGACAACTCAATCTCGACCATAGGCTTTATGCCGACATCCAGATGCTGAGTAGCGCAGGCACAGACCATTACCAGCAGGATAGTCCACTGCAGCGAGAGCGTTTGGTTGCGAGATCTGCGGTCCCACCAGGACTGATACTCTTGAAGAAAAGTGGGTGGATAAATGATGTAGTAATGATAGTTGACGGTGTTGAAGAAGCTTTGAACAAGGGCGTCTAAATAAAAGGTTAGAGTCGTTCTGCTTTACAAAACGACAGTGACTTACCCATCTGAGGTCTTGGGGGCAAAACATCAATGGCATGCTTGAGTTGAGGACAAGTACTTGGATGAACCCAAGTCAACTCGCCCAGCGGTTTCTTGTGCTTCTAAGTTGGTTTAGTATTTCGTCTTTGACGTTATTTCTAGAAGTGAGAACTCACTTTTGAATCGATGGTTAATGACTCCAGAAGAGGACCAGCGGCGTAACCCATAGCCGCCAACTCAACATCATCATCATCGTCCTCTTCAGGCTCAGACACGTCAGGCTCGCCATCATCGTCATGGCTGCGCGAGCGCTTCTTCTCACTGCCGTTAGTAAGACTATCTGACGGTGAGCCGGCGGCGTTTGGCTGTACGAAGCGACATTTGTCTGCGACTTTGCGCTTCTGGCAATGATTGCAAGGCCATTCTCGATTGCACTGTTAGGAGAGTGTGTGAGTATCACGGTGGAGTAGCGAGGAATGGGCGGAAGATGACGGTCTAAATTTGACCTAAGAATTCCTTCAAGGCTCCATGGCGTACCTTTTGCTTCCTGCGATGGCACTCAGCGCAAGCCGAGCGATATTGACCGGTATGTGTGCTGTTATCGTCCATGTTACGGTGGAGTTTGACGACTGCGTACGTTGGTGGAGATCGACTCGACAGGGAGTGAACGCGAAGAACTTCCAAGGAAGGATAGAGGGAAAAACGTTGATGCGCTGTTCAAATCTAGACCGCGAGAACGAGAGTCTTTACTGCAAATGGATTAGATGGGCACTAAATGAATTAGTCGTCGGATAATGCCGTGCGACAGTTTTGCTTTTTAAATGTCCAGATCATTGAGAGATGATAAAAATAAGGAAAAAGAAGAACATTCCGTGTCTATTCTTTTTGACAATTAAATCTCCCATGATTGCCAGCTCCTTACTAAACAAAGCCTATCCCACTTAATGCTCCAAAGTTCCTATACCCCGGACGAGCTTGTGACGCCTCAAATGCAGCCAACCTTGAATTCGTCTCAAACCTTAGACGCCACCATGTCTTTCACGGCAATTGATGCCCCCTTGAGCTGCAAGACTCGCGTAGTCTGGGGTCATGACGAGGGATTGATAGGTTGGCGCATCATAATGGCTTGCGTATTCTCGGTAGTACAAAAGATCTAGATCTTTGAGTAACGGGAAACCTTTTCCAAAGCTGGGAAAATTGACCGCTACAGAGCGAATTCGAGGCTGTCGACCTGAATTGGTTGCCATCTTGACGGAAAACTCCGCTGGATGATCCTGTACGGATACAGCAGACAACGGCATGGGCAAGTTGCCGAGGCATTTGAATAGTAATCAGGCGATTATTTGGAATTGATTCATCCCTTAGCGCAAGTTTGTTGACGCTTTGGTCACGATTGAGAAGGAATTTCACGCTTGTCTTTTACGGTCGCTTTCTAGTCTAGGCCTTATTCTACAAGAGTCTGGACCTTTTCTACGCCAATCGGCTCTTATTTATATTAAGAAACAGGCTTGGGGATTGATTAATGGAAAGCCGAGAGTCACTTGAAGCTTTTCAAGTTTGGTGATTTAAACATCAGCTGCCCTCTGCAAAACCTCGCCTGATGTCCTTTAGAGACTTGATCTGCTTTCCGTCCTCGTCAAAGTTCTCCTCACTCAGCCATGTCTCAAACGACTTCTTGACAACAGGCCAGTCTTCATCCGTAATGCTCAGCCAGGCGGTATCACGGCGTCTTCCTTTGATAATCATGTGTTTTCTAAACATGTGTCAGTATCGTATCACGGCTAATTGAGAAGAGACATACCTAAAGATGCCCTCAAAAACAAAACCTAGACGCTCCGCGGCAGCGAGACTGGGCTTGTTTAGGTGGTTTGCCTTCCACTCGACTCTCAAATACCCTAGGTCATCGAAAGCATGTTTGATAATCAGATAGAACGCCTCGGTGGCAGCTTTTGTCTGCTGAAGCGGTTTGCCAAAGATGATGTTTCCAATCTCAATTCTGCGGTGATCCGGGACGATGTTGTAATAGGAGATTTGGCCAACGGGCTCAGAGGTTGGATCATCTCGTGGGCCGGAAAGAACAGTGTAGAAGAGCGGATCTTTCAATTTGCTGAATCCGTCAACAGTCTCTTTCCACTGTTGATGGTCGGTATAGGGTCCTCCAAGCATGTATGTCCATAGATGCCCGTTTCTTTCGCCGCCTAGATGTTTCCAGCTTGCCTCGGCATGGGAAGGCTCTAGGCGTATGAGAGAAGTGTACCGGCCATCAAGAGACGTTTGTGTGGGTGTTGATGCGGCGCCGGATGGGCTTACGGGGCCGACTGGTTGCTTACTCATGATTGTGATATTTCTTATGTCTAGAGATTTCGAGGAGTTGAGGAGAATCATAAGAGTTGGGCATGTCTTAACTTATCTGTGAGTGGCCGGTGTAGAAGCCGAAGCATATCATACTTCGGCATCATTCTCCGAAAGTGAGTCAGCGCCGATTATCGCGCCTTCTAATTGCATTTGAGTCAACACACGTGATATATTAAAGTCAAATTTAATGTCATGCAACTTGATTTTTCATTTATTTGTTAATATCAGAGAGGAAAGAATGTGGATGGTGATCTTGTGCTTGGTAATCCCGAACGATAAATAAACCATATAAAGTGGCAAAGGAATTATGTCGGTCTGTAGCTCTGTTGAGAGATAATAGCCATTTCACAATTCCATTCATTCTCAATTTATCATGCCTTGCGCGAAGGATCAAGTGGAAACCGACGATTCACTAATCAGTGTCGAGGAAGATACCCTGTAGGATTGAAAAGTGCCTCGTGGGGTCTTGGCCAAGTTGATGATCTCCAATTAAAGACACTGCGCTCCATGAAACCTGTTCTAGAAACGTCACAAGACACTGCGCCTCATAAACACTGCCAAGTTGTAATGTAAAGATCATGCACGACGCCCCACGAAGATCAACTCAGCCTTGCAACGTGGAAAAGACGAGGAATGTTATATAAGACAGAGACAGGCCCTTTTGAATTGGTCTTGGGACTAATCATCATCAATTGCCTCTCAATATGAATTATCCGACAATCTCAGGAAAGAATAGCATGCTGAATGCTGACAGGGATAAGGACCTTTCAGCATTTGCTCCAGCTTCATCATCTTCGGTGTTGGATCTTCCTCCATCGTACGACACAACCACCCAGCCTCAACCAGCACCTCGACTCCAACATGATCAACAATCACAACCATCAGAAGACTTGCCCATTCTTATTATCGACGACTGCAAAATCTACTCTGCGTACGCACCAACCCGTACTCTTTATGAACTGAGCAACCCTGTATATGACGCAAATCGTACCGTCTACGGCATCGAGAAATTTCGCTATCGCACCGACGACACAGGCACCAAGTCTAAACTCAAGTATGTTGAAGATCACATATACGATATAAGTCGCGAGGTCCAACTCAGGGCACTGCCAACTATACACATCAAAGGCTTCACGAGCAGCAAGCGCACTTATAAGAGCGTCAACATCGTAGATGCCACAAAAGTAGGAGGAGGTTACAAGGTTGAAGAAGACAATGCCGACAAAGATGAGATACTTCGAACTGGGAGGCCCTTCAAAGACCTTCTTAACCAAGGACGCGGCAACACTGTTGAGTGGAAGGATGCTTCGGGACAAGTCATTGCTATCGAGACGAAGCTGCAGCGTGACGAGGACAAGAACGTCGTGGAACTACCTCGTCTTGCCATCAAAGCGACAATTAATGACAAGCTGTATGATTTGTTGGTGACGAGTTGGTGTGCGGTTGTTTGGAGAGAGGCCAAGCATGATTTGAAAGAGCCTTTTACATGGCAGAAATGTAAGTGAACTCGCTCGTGCTATATTTGTTTCTGGTCACAGCTAACATTTTTATGTAGTTAAAGATAGGGTAACGATGTTACCACGCACAGCCCCGGGTATGTACGGTATGTTTCCACGATGTTGATCAGTACAGCCTTTGAACTCCTAAGATACCAAGTAATCTCATTGAAAATTAAATTCTGTATTCCACTGTCGTGCCAATTTCTTATTTGCCAGCTGTATTTTATTTTCGTACTTTTATGTTTTGGCGCCCAATGTCTGTGACTAATTTTGGGTGTTTGTGATGAATGGGTCTTTTCGACTAACGATCGCCGTTGATGGAGATTGCTCCTTGCATACTATTGACTCGGCTTGAGCGATATTCCGTTTCTTAAATGATGGAGGAAATTTGAGTTCAAAACACTGAGGAATTTAGTGAGAATTGATCTCGCTAAATAACGCCTTTCTTACAATGACGGCCAGTCTTGGTCGAGGACAGCTTCGTTTGCTGAGACAAATGGCAACCTGATCGATTTGGATAAACTCTGATTGAGATTTACATGCTCATCATCCCCTCTTTCTTATCTCACATGGACATGGAACCGACCGGGTCATGTTTTGCCGTGTTTGCGTGTTTAAAGCGGGTGATTATCGACCAGGATGGACGAGTGGATGTATTTTTGAACCAGGGCATGAAATACGGGCAAACTAAGCTTATATGCTCTAATGCTATACTATACTCACTTAGCCACTCTACCAGTCTTTGGACAGGCACATTCTAGTCGCTGTCGAAGTTTCTTCCGTCCGTTCTAACAAAAGCCTCCCGCTGCATTGTCCACCAAAAAAGAGTCAAGACTCGACGGCTCAAGTTTGAACAACGGCCTTGATACCCAAAATGTCAGTCAAGCACAAGACTCACCTGAAAAGTGCCCCTTATTAGCGCGTCGGTGGCGTGAACTAGACGGTCGAAAAAGAAACAATTGGGCTTGGCGGGCGCCGGTTGTAATTTTAACAGGTGACAGGCTAACAGGGGTAGGTCAAGTCCCGTACCTGAACCTCCCTGTCTAGGCGAGATGAATAAAACCAAAAGGCGAACCACCCCCGAATGTTTTCTTGATACCTTTGGATTGATCCATTTGCTGTTGTTGTAGATGGAAGGACAAAGAGTCGAATATGGCTCCGACAAACCACTTCGCCTTTTTGGCGCTGTCATTCCTTCTTTCTGGTCCATTTGCAGCTGCTGGTGAGTTTATTCCCTGAATTAGTGGAGACGAAAGCCGGGCCCCTATCCACTTCAGCTCAGAGCTTCAATTGACTCTGACGCGTTTCTCTAGACTGTAATATTTCGGGCAACTACACCATTATCGATTCACCAGACGGAGAAGACGGAATCTCCTCTTGCAAAGATGTCGACGGATCATTATCACTTCTTTTCGACAAGAGCCCTACATCATGGCCTTCCGACGAGGCCACCGTCGACCTCGGAACCGTTAGCTCTCTTACTGGCAGCCTGGACATTTACCCCCACCACCATTCCAAGAAGACAACAGTTACAGCCTCGAGTTTAAAGTCCATCGACGGCGAATTCACTATCTGGAACACGGGAACCGGCAAAGATAAAACAGTTGAGGAGCTTGACTTGCTCTTCGATGCCCTGGAGCAAGTCGGCAAGGGCTATGTCATCACCAGCGCTTTCGCCAAGCTGTCCATCAAACACAAGAAGGATGTCGAGGTCGGCGCTATGATGAGAGTCACCGAAACCGAAGTAGAGGAGCTCGTGCTCAACGGAATTCATACCGTCAACGGCGATTTTATGATTGACTCCAATAGCGACATGGAGGAATTGGACGTCCCAGCTCTGACCTACGCAAACAAGGGCTTCAGCGTCAAGGGAAACAACGCTCTCACCAAGGTCTCATTCCCTAAGCTTAAGCAAGTCAAGGGAAACTTGGAGTTCAACCAGAACGGTGCTCTAACCAAACTTCGTCTCGCCGCTCTCGAAAACGCCGCCACCATGTCCATCACCGCCAACGGCAAGGAAGGTGCCTTGCTGCTCCCCTATCTCTCATCCATTGGAAACAGCACCACCTCGGCGACTTCGAATTTCAAGGGTCTCGACAAGATTGAGTTTTCATCTCTTGGAAAGGTCAAGGGTTCTTTGACTTTTTCCTCAAACTATTTCGAGGATCTGACTATTCCGCTCTTGAAAGAGATGGACGGCGGTATCACCGTTGAGGATAACCCATATCTCACGACCTTTGCTCTGCCCAGAGCTACTTATGTTGATGAGTTGACTATCGATAGCAACGATGAACTCACAAATGTCACAGCCAACGCTCTCAAGTCTGCCGGCACTATTGCGATCAAGGGATCTTTCACCAACGTTGAATTTTTCAACCTGAAAGAGGTCACTGGAGACTTCAAAGTTGTGGGTGACAAGTCCATGGACTGCAGTTGGTTTGATGCCAACGTCAAGAAGATCGTCAAGGGCAAGTATACTTGCGTTGGAGATCATGAGGAGAAGCAGAGGAAGTCGAGCACAGGAGGTATCGAGGACACTGAAGGCAACCCGAAAGACTACATGTCACCTGAAGACGAAGATGACAGTGATGGGAGCGGCAGCAGTGGGGGGAGTGGAAGTGGAAGTGGTGGTAGCTCAGGTACTGGCGACTCTGACGACAAGGCAGGCTCAGGAGGAATGTCAACTGGTGCCAAAGCTGGTCTCGGAATCGGCATTGCTATTCTCGTCGTCCTCATCATCGTCGGAGCAGTAATGTTCTGGCTCTGGCGTCGCCGTCGTGCCGTTTCACAGCCCAACAACGACATTAGCAAGCAACCGGACTTGACGGGCCTCGACCCACCCCGTCTCGGCAGCAGCGGCGGTACATCAACATTCTCCAGCATCTTTGACGGGCGGCAAAAGATGGGTGTCCACACTCGAATTGTGGCCACGAACCCTCTACCCAGCCCATCTCCCAGCCTGGGGACTTTGAATTTCGGACGCACTTCGCTTATCGAAAGCTCTGGCACCTTTACTGAGAAGAGCCTCGCTGCGTGGAAGACTATTCGCAGAGTGAGTGATTCTTCCGGTGCATCTAATCCTTTTGGAAAGGAGGGAGCTGGTCCGTTTAAGGGTTGATGAGGAAGGAGTTATAAAATGTAGCACATTCGGATTTTCAGCGTAGCGATACCTCTGTCTTTTTTTATAAACTAGAAGAAACCATTGACAGGAAACGTCCTGTATCTCATTATTTCATTTGGTAATAATTTAATACTGGAAGTTTTTGAATATCTTGTCTGCAGCATGTCTACCAGATAAAGATGTCAACCTAACCATCCATTTACACCAGATGGACAAGATAAATCATGCTTATCCGCCGGACCCTGAGAAAAAAGAAGATGAAAGAAAAGCTGAACCACTTTAAAGAGTCCACAAGAGTTGTGCTACGACCAACTTCAAGACAATGCATGTGGAGATTGATCTCCAGCTTTTTTTTTACTTGAGCTTCATATTGCCCTGTGAGGCTTCGTACTGAGACCCACCTGATGCTGATTACATACCAGACATCCCCTCATTGAAATCAAATAAGAAACAAGTGATCGACGTGCGTTCAAAACTTTTAGAAAACATCAAACTTGTCATCTTCAACTTGAATTTGCCTCGTTATACCCATACTCATCTATCAATTGTTGCAGGACAACATTCCTTTCCACATCATCACACTACTCTACTCTGACCTTATTCAAGATGACGTACCCCCGTCCTGATTTCGAGCGTAACCCACTTCGATGGGAGTCTCTCAACGGACAATGGGATTTTCTCTTTGATGATGGCGACGCTGGCCTTTCCGAGAATTGGCAGCGTTCCGGTCTCCCTGAGGAGGTCAAAGTAACTACATCCACTACTTCCCGCAAAGAAGCAGGCCAAAGCGACAGCGTCGTCCAGAAGATTATGGGTGAGGCCCATTCTCTCATCCAGAACAACGTCTTTACCTCATCCACCCAAACTTCAAACTCAAAAACCAAAATCAACGTTCCCTACGTCTTCCAGTCTCCCGCATCGGGAATCAACGACCGTGGTGTTCATGAGGTTTTATGGTATGAGCGTGCTATTTCAGACTTGAGATCCGCACAGGAAAAAGAGAAGAATCACAGACTGGTTCTGCGATTCGGAGCGGTTGACTACGAAGCTACTGTTTGGGTCAACGGAGAGTATGTCGGTGGTCATCGAGGAGGTCACGTTCCCTTTGAGATTGACATCACTGATGCCGTCAATGCGGCTAAGGATGCTACTACCCACCGTGTCACCATTCGAGTCTATGATTCAGCTTATGATCTGACCCAGCTTCGAGGCAAGCAGTACTGGGCTGCCAAGCCAGAGACAATCTTCTACACACCCTCTGGCGGTATCTGGCAGTCTGTCTGGCTTGAAGTTGTTCCCTCTGCTCGCATTGCTGATAGCTCTTCTGGCACCGTTATCAAGTCCAACGATATCCAGTCTGGTCAACTCCGCGGCATCATTGCTACCAAGGGACGACGTGTAGGCAGGGACTATAACGTCGAGATTGAGGCTAGCTTTGCTGGTGTTTCTGTGGCCAAGTCTGAGAAAAAGGCTCTTCCTCGAGAGACCAGCTCGGTCGCCGTTGAGCTCAACGTCCGTTTGTCAGAGGAGCAAAGATCCAAGCTGCCTCAGTCTGTTCTTGAGAATACACCTCTCGAGAACGATTTTGCCTGGCGCGATGGTGTTGCGCTGTGGTCTCCTGAGCATCCTCAGCTTTACGACCTCGCCATTCGCTTGTACGATGACACAGACAACATCATCGACGAGGTCAAGACCACAACCGGCATGAGAAGCATCAACTGGACAACAGGCGACGGTACCTGGCGCCTCAACGACAAGCCGTACTTCCAGGCCCTGTGTCTCGACCAGGGATACTGGCCCGAGACCTTCATGACGCCCCCTAGCTCTGAAAGCCTCAAGCTTGATATCGAGCTTGCCAAGAAAATGGGTCTCAACGGCTGCAGAAAGCACCAAAAGGTTGAAGATCCACTGTTCTACTACTGGGCTGACAAGCTTGGTTTCCTCGTCTGGGGCGAGATAGCCAATGCTTATGCCTTTAGCGCTGGGTACATTGATCGTTTTAACGCTGAGTGGACTGAAGCTGTCAAGCTGGTCATCAACCGTCCTTCTGTTGTGACGTGGACTCCCGTGAACGAAAGCTGGGCCTATCCTTCGCTTGAGGATAACGCAGAGCAGCGAAACCATATCCGTCAGCTATACTATCTCACGAAGTAAGCCAGTCCCCTACTTTCAATCCAAAACAACCACTAATCCTTGCCTAGGAACCTCGATGATACTCGAAGTATCAACGATAACTGTGGTTGGCAGCACGTCCTCACAGATCTTACCACATTCCACGACTACAGCGACGGTCCAGAGATTGAAAAGACCTGCTCCACTCTTGAAGGTATCATCGGTCCCAAGGCCGGCGGTCGCGGCGTTTTCCTGAAGCCTATCCCTGGCGTCGATGAGGGCTCAGCTCACAAGCCTGGCGCACCCGTCATGAACACCGAGTTTGGCGGTGTGAACATTGCTCCCGCTAAGAAAGAAGAGGGCGCTGACCTGGACTGGGGCTACACCACTGCCACAAACCCAGATGATCTCGTCAAGAGAATCGAGCGTCTTGTCAACGGTATTGTCCTTGGAGGACACTGCTGTGCGTTTGTTTATACTCAACTGTAAGTCATGTTTGATATTGGTTTGCTGTGTTTATACTAATGGTTTTTGCAGTGCCGATATTGAGCAGGAAGTTAATGGATTGTATACCTTTAACCGAGAGGAGAAGCTAGACCCTTCCAAGGTGAAGGCGGTTCTTGATAAGGCTATTGGGCAGTACTACAACAGAGTACGATAGATGATTTCAAGTCAGAAAACTTGGCTGATTTTGTAATGACATGATGTGAATAGCTTGAGAAGAATAGAACCAAGGCATGATTTTCAAGTTAACTGACCTCACACGTAATAAGAATTAAATCCGTCGACAGTGTGTTGAATGTTTGTTTATCATTTTATGTGGAGTTGAGATGATCATGGCTTTTTTATCATGCTTTTCAACCGACCGTTTCAACGTTGAACCGTAGAGTTGGATCATCGCAATGCTGCAACAAGACCTACATTTGAATAAAATCATGATACATCCCCTACTTTATTACTCTTTACAAACAAATCGTCCTGTCGCATTCATTTAGTTGTGTATTTCAAGATAACCAGTCAATCAGTTGAGCTCATACCAGCCACATGGAGCTTTAAACATCCAACATGGCCATGGAGAATTCATTTATCACAAACTGTCAAATCAACATATATTGAGATTATAATACCCCGAATTAGCCTAATCACACAGCCATTTCGAGGCCTGCTAAAATCATGGAAAAAATCGAATGATGTTTTTGCTTTTGGGGGACATGGTGCTAGTCCTCGCCTAAGAATGCAACCATTCCGGGTGTTGACAACAGCTGCAGAACACCAAAAAGAAGCTCAAAGTCAATCATCAGGAGTAAAAAGACTGCAACTTGACCAATTTCTCTTTTAAAGTAAAAATCAATTTATTTGACCGCCATCATTGGTCGTAAAACCACATCATGAGTTCATGACTGCGGGGATCAATAAAGCTGTCATATCACGTGACTATACATGAGACAGGCTCAGCTCATTCACCCTTAGCAGACTCGACACTCCATGATGTGGCTGGGGAGAGATCATCGCATTGTGAGCAACACCAGAAACCACCACGGCGCCAGACCCGGCATTTTGCCCGCGGTTGGGACCATTATACATCATCTATACATACTACTAGTCGCATATCTCAATTGAATGTCATAGCTATACGCGTCGACCACCGTCCTTCTCTCCCTGCCTTGTCCTGCTCTGCCTTGGGCCGCGCGATGCCTTCGTCACGGCCAAACGCGCAGTCGCCCATCATCGAGGCCGACGCTACTCTCGACAATAACATTGACACCATCCGCATCCCAGAACCCTACGGTACATATCTACAAACACGCGGCGCCCGCGCAGCTCGTCGGATCTACAAGGCCATGGGCGTCTGGCCCTGGGACATCGTCCCTGAAGCACCTCCAAAGATGTGGGCTATCAATCTGCTCGAGGACCTGGCCCTCGTTGCGGATCATGTCGCCAGGAATCCGGGCGACACGCTGCAGGATCTCCAGTCGGAGCTTCGCAAGTCTCTTGCGCGCGATCGCAAACCTTCGTACGCTGGCAAATTGATGGCGCAGGATGTTCACGCTGCCAAGAAGCGCTTCGTAAGAACCTTGCCTCAGTCACCAGATGCTCAGGATGATACTGGCGATGATGGAGGTACCATTGAGAGGCGCTCTGGGCGAAGAAGAAGAACAGCAAATTACAGTGCCCCGGATTCACCAATTGATCCATCGCGATCGCGTCGACACACGTCTTCAGAAGAGAGCGAGGAGCACATGGCGTCGTCTATCACCGTCGCCTCAGAGTTTCCCCCATCTCCTCCCGTTCCTCGCAACGTTCGCCAGTTGAAACGGCCAGCTACAACAATACCCACTCCGATAGAGAAACGCATTCGACACAGCTCACCAGAAGGGTCGCGTCTCTCCGCGGCGCAGAGTTTGATGATGTTTAGTTCTCCGATGGCTACATTCCAAATGGCTTCGTCTTTCGGCCCCAGCGCAACTGTCAGTTTAGAGCAATTGACTTTTATGAAACTTTATACTGATACTCGGCAGGCCAACGCTACCCGCTCTCTCGAGCCTAATAATCTTCAAGAAGCCTTACAACCGGCGACCAACGTCTTTATCGCAGCTATCGATGCCCACGTCCGAACGATACGTTCTTCACTCGCCATCGCGCAACAAGAGATATTCCCTCATAGAACAACACATCAAGAAGCGATGAGCAAACTGCGCGCCGCCCAAGAACTCGTGCAGGCCATACACGACGACATTGCCGAATCACAAACGAAACTGCGACTGCTCATAGAGGAGACGGCCGCCGAAGACGCCCTGGCGCCGCAGCTACACGCCCTCCAGGAGAATAATATGACCCTACCACCTGAGATAGCCCAGGCAATACGCAGCTACGAAACGCGCCGAGCTGCCAAGGGCGAGGAGATCAAAAGCCAAGAGACGGCCATCAGCTTGAAACGCGACGAACTGAAGCGAGCCACAGCCGACCTCGACGTGGCGGAGAAGAACTCGGGCGGCCTCGAGTCTGACATACGAGACTTGCAAGCCGCCGTGACACGTGGGACAGAAGCAGCCCGGTTCGCCAACATGTTTAGTGTAATGGTGCGGCTGGGCCCAGAAGGACTGGCAAATATTGAGCAGATATACCCCGAGATTGGCTCGCTGCTGGAACAGCTCCTCGTGTCCAAGAATAACCCGTCGTCACAACAAGATAATCACCATGGACATCATCATAATAATAGCGTGGCGACGGATGGCGACGAGACTAATGGCATGTGAGGATTGTTTTTTCTACTTTTTTGAGGTTAAGTCACGAGTACAGCGATACATTTTTCAGTGTTTTCTTTACCATAGTCGCGAAGATAGAGTTTCGCGTTTAAGTCAATCAATTGGACTTGGAAGAGTCAATTCATATTCAATTCTCCCTACTTTCCCATCAATATCTACTTTTGACTCATGGCATTTGACTGTTCAACAATCATCCAGGCTACGAACATCAGGCCTGTCGCGACAATGTCTCTCAACAAAAACAGCTTGGTACTGTGGTCTAGTTGGTTATGACATCTCGTTAACACCGAGAAGGTCCCCGGTTCGAGCCCGGGCAGAACCTCACTTTTTGGGTTTGTTCATCCACTCATCTTAAAGTCATCCTTCTTATCGCTCCTTTTTGATCTTTTATTTCTTCGCGGTCATGTTCTATTCTTTTCGTCGCTTGTAATTAAAGAGTTCTACATCAGTCGAGCAGTGTTGGATGTTTAGGGTGGCTACTGCGAATTGATGATATTGATTGAGTTTAATCGTCCCATCCGCACCTGTGCCGGAAACAGTATTCATTAAACCGTCATGCTAATTTACAGTTATGGTAAGATTATATACGTATTAAAGGGCGTGCTGGTAAATCCGTATGGTCGTTGACTCAAGGTTGTAGTGGTCCAATCAAGGAACACGGTCGCACAGCATAGAGTCGCCAATCAATGTGTAAAATAGCAAGATTCGTAGAACAATAAACGACTCATTTATACATATACAAAACTACCTAGAGTACAGGCTTTTCGGTATTATCTGCCAAACTAATTAGAATCCTTTTCTACTTTATCGCTTGTATCCTTGTGTACAGGCTCACTACCTTCTTGACCCTTGAGGACCTCCACACCTGGCACAAAGCCATCTTCGTCATGCACGGGGGGTCCGGTAAAGTTCTTGCGAGCATAAGCAAGATACCAAATGATAGCAATGGCAGCGAATCCAGCAAAGACGACAGAGGCGTAGTTCATGGTTACTGCATCCACAGGTAGAGAAACAGGCATGCAGAAGATGACAATAGAGAACACGATCCACACAACGCAAATACCATTGATAAGAGGTCCAAACTTGCCCAGAGGGAAGGGAGAGTGCTTGACAATCTTGCGACCTCGGAGAAGGTTGACGCCGACGGGAACGCCGTAGGAGGAGGCGAGACAGATGGTGGCGACACCAGTGAAGGAGTTGAAGGCGGCGGTGGAGCCGAAGTAGATGCAGCCAAGAATACAATCAACGATGGTGGAAAGGATGAGAGCATTGACGGGCATGTCAAGACGCGTGTTGACCTTGCTCCAAAGCTTGTAACCGGGGATAGCTCCGTCTCTGGCGAAAGCGTAGGTGCAGCGCGACGCGGCGGTGAGAGCACCAATGCCTGCAAACATAAGGATACCGAGGATCAGGAAGAGGAGACCAAAGCCACCGGCAGCGGAACCGGTGACGACCTTGAACAAGGTACCAATGGGTTGAGAGTTGGCGACTCCCAGAAGCATCTTGACGTCGGGAAGAACGAAGAGAATGGGGATGAGGTAGATGATTCCGGTGACACCAGCGGCAGCGACGGAGAGGACGATGGCCTTGGGGACTTCGCGTTCGGGGTTCTGGACTTCTTCACACATGGAAGCGACCATGCCATATCCAGTGAGAACATATGCGCCTGTAGTTAATTAATTAATTGAGTGCTATGCAAGAGTGAGACTTGGCATACGTACCTTGCAGTAGTCCGACAAAAAAGGACCATGCAGCAGGCCAGCCACTTGCCGAGGCATCGTAGTGCGTAAAGACAAACTCAGCGGATCGTCGCTCGGGAGCCATGACGAGTATGGTAACGATAATGATGATGACACTGGCGCCAGTCCAGTAAATGCAGACTTTGTTGATAAGATCCAGGTAACGAGAGCCGAAAGCATTGACGAGAGCGCAAACAAGCATAACAGCCCAGAAGCACAAGACAGTCTGCCACGCGTTGGCGACAAAGTCCTCGTTGAAGATGGTGATGGCGCTAAGAATGAGCTGCGCGCCCGAGAAATTGATCGACAGGGTAACGGTCCAGTTACCCACCAGAGTGAGCCAGCCATCGACGAAGCTCACGATGGGCGCGTATCGAGGCGTGCTGAGCATTGCGCTCCAGTAGTAGACACCTCCAGCGGTAGGGAAGACGGCGCAGATTTCTGCGAGAGAGGCGGCGATGCAGAGCGAGATGAGAGAAACGAGGACCCAGCCCCAAAGGACGGTGACGGCCTGGCCGTTGGTCAGGGTGATGTACATTGTTGTCGAGAGACCAAAGGGGACGGCCATGATGGCAAAGGAGAGGCCCAGAACACTGAGCATGCTGAGGTTTCGAGGGAGTTCGGCCTTGTAGCCCAGACGGGCGAGGGCCTGATCAGCGTCGCCGCTGCGAGAGGATGACTCCATTGTTGAGGGAGCAATTAATGTATGTATTCAATGAGTACTTGTACAGCCAAGAGAAGAAGTATGAGTGTGTTGATCAAACAAAATTAATGGGTAGAGTAAAAGAATTAAGATGGAATTAATTGAATGTCAAGGGAAGAGAAAGAGGGAGAGATTGGGGTATTAATTATCATTCAAAATAATAAATAGAGAATCAAGATGGAAAGATGGCCCGTCCGTTTGGGCTTCACGAAAGGAAAGAACAAGGGCTAGGACTGACAGGGCATGACTAGCAGGCAAGTTAGTACCTAATGGTCGCTAGTAGAAGGGGGGCTGATTGCTGATGAACTCTCCACGATTTGAGCCCGTCTTGTTATCCGTATCACCATCCTGAAATAGTCTAGTCTGTCTGGGGTACGATCATCTAGCGGCTTGACATTTGGTCATTGTTGCTGTTGATCAGCACAAAACAACACAAGAGACAAGAACGCGGCTACGATTGATCGACAGCGCGGCTAATTGTTTCTAGAGGTTATATCACTCATTATATATATGTATGGTGGTAGTCAGTAGATAAAGAGTTCGGCAGATGTAGGAACGTAGATAGGTGATACTCTACGGTGCTATACATACTGCCGATATCCCGGGCTATCAGATAACAAGCTGAATGACACTCCACCCGATAAGTATGGAGTCATTTCCCCAGATTGAACGAGGATTAATGAGCTGGAGCTGATACTATCATGGTCTAAGCTTGGTAGATAAAATGATACCAGTACGTAAATGTAAGTGGCATTGATAAGTGACCCCACCTCGAGATAACCGCGCACCGAAGCCGCTCCATCGCGTCAACTGACTTTACTGGCTCTCTCCGCATTTCCCACGTTTCACTCTTAGATTCCGGGCAGCTTCCTTGTTTCTCTAATGTGGAGAGACCCTGTAACTTGTGCTAACGGTATCCGTAGCATCATACCTAGGTATCATGGGTGAACGGATGTCCCAGAGAGAGACTGACTGGTCTTCTATGGCTTGAGGGGCAACACTGCAATTACGCACAATTTAAACATTGTGTCTTGTGATTGGGTACCAAAGAATAACTCACTACCTACGCATGATCAACACCCTTGATATTATTTAACCGCGCTCAGTCTGGGGAAACGGAATGTAGACCACATGACACTGCATTGGATGACAACTAACTACAGAGAGATACCTAGCACACTAAATCTCCCACTCTATGGCAAGATGATACCACCCTTTCTTATGTTATGTACCTATGTAGCTTGATCTACGTCTGACATGGAACGCACCTTTGCTTTGGCGGCATCTTTACACATACATCAAGGCTGATTACTCTAGTAGGAGACTCAAAGAAGACTTCATATAGATAGCTTGATGGTGGGTGGCCTCTGTACAGCTTGGACTGATGTACACTTAGATATGGCATAGAGTGACTTATATAGGTGCGAAACCCCCCTTGTACGTGCCTAGTATATTGAGTTCGTTAATGGGTAGCAGATTTTTCGAATAAGCAGTATTAAGAAAAGACTGTCTAGCCAGTCACAGGAGAAAGAAAAGTAACATTTGACCGCCCAGAAACTACAAGAAGGCATCAACATCGGTCACACCGATCATGCATCTTCATGATGGCAGTCTCAGCACACTCCTTATCAGCAAGACAACGTGCCAATGCCCATTCCGAAGCCGTCGAACAAGTCGAACTCTCATCAACTCCCTCCCACGATCCAAGAAGAATCTTATTGTGCATCATAGATGCCGTCAATCCCCACAATCCTCCATTGATCCGCTGCTCATTTGAGCTATCCTCGACAGGTCCTCGATCATCAAACAGTCTCCTCGATCGCTTCTCGTCTTCCTCTCTGTCTCGTAATGTGAATTCTGCTGCGGGGGCAAATCCAACCTGAGATAAAGTCGTGGCATTTCCGCATCTATCTTTGACGATTTTTCCCACGTGCTCGTTCAAGTCTTGTTCTTGTGAGACTTTCCATGAGTTGTCTTCGTGATGACCTTGGCAGTCTGTACCATGCTTGCAGAGCAGCCCGATGTTCGTCTTGGTTCGATGGAATACGAAGAATGTACGGAGCGGTACGTTCCAGATATACATGTTCTTGGAAGGGCATGTCTTGCTCTCCTGATTGCACTCAGAACAGCCCGACGTGTCTGGAAACGGGGCATATGCCTTGATAATATCGACTTTCGACAGATAAGGATGTCGAAATGGTGGATCGAGGTATCCAATGATGGCATCTCGTATTTCTGGAGGCATTCCAGCATAAGACAGCCCCCTTTCTGCGAGAATGCGCTTCTTTACAGCCGTGAATGGCTGCCCTACTCGTCTCGCATCCACGATAAACTGACGCGAACGTGGGAAAAAACCCAAACCGGCAGAATAATTTCTCTGTTCGCGCACGATACAGCAGTCAATCATTTCGCGGATTGGGCCGTCTGTGCCAACTGTTTTGTAAACCCATTCATCAGCCTCCACCTCATCATCATCGGGGATGTGAACTTGGGACCGGCTTCGTTCGTAGTGGTCGCCGGGGACGCTTCCTGAGAAGGGCGCCCAGAAGTCTTGATCATCGTCCTCGTCCACCTCATTCTTCTTTGCAAAGACGAAACGTCTTCCGCCAATGCCATCCAGAGATGCGAGGTCAACCGGAGAGAGTGCCTGAGCAATACGGTAGTGGATCTGTACGTCTTCCTCGTCTCTATCCTCAGGTCTCCAATATCCGATTTTGTACTCGCCGAAAACCCAGTCGAACCCCTCGCTACTGTCACTCTCGGTCCAAATATTTCCAAGAGCTTTTAGCAAAGCGTCATCCATGGCTATATCCATCTGGTCCAAGGGAAAGCCGGGCTTTGAAGCAAAAGCTCTGGAAACTTTCATATCGAGGGCGTGCTGAGCTCGTAAACCCATGGCAAGGTAAAGCAACATGCGTGCGGTGAGGAAATCTCCAAAGGGTAGTTGAGTGAGGGCTTGTATAGGCTGCAGCAAGCTTTTCCACGCATCGATGACTTTCAATCTGGGTGTCCGTGGATTACCGCGGTGTTGGCTCATTTGGATAATAGCCTCGTAAATCTTCAGGAGGCATTGTTTGATGGTGGTGTTGAATTCCTCTTGGGACTGTGTTTGGGATTGAGGGGTCATCTGATTGATCTCAGCCGTCAAGGCAGAGTTCTCATCCAAAACGCCCCGGAGAAAGGCTTTGTGTTTTTCCATCGTTGTAGTTGATGGAGTGTCTTGGCTTATTGTGTTAATAATGGGCTTATGATGGGATCAACACGAACGTCGCGCTTTTTGAACTGGTGCCTGGAGGAAGGAGGAAGGAGGAATGAGGCTATACCTAACTGGGCTGACATTTTATTGGCGAAACAACAGGTTGAAAAATAGTAATTCCGACATCTGTGTTACTGTTACCATAAACCTACTCAAGTAACGTCATCAGGAAACTTGCGTAAATAAAACATTGTCCTCAGGGTATCATAAAAATTGATCGCTGAAGCATAACAGACGAAATTAGTAGGTCATTTTATGCTCCTTAGGCTATAGTTCTTAGACTATTTAGGAGGCCATTCGTTCTGCTACCCAGGAGTCAGTCAATGTGTTATGATGGTCAATTCATATGTGGCAAACCATAAGTGGTATTTGTAAAAGAAACATAGCTTCATCTTAACAATATTCCTCCAGAAATACTAGTCAATTTCTACCCAACTGTTTACTGCTTAACACGATAGAATCGCAAAAATACCCCCTGCTGCTGAAGCTGGAGGACAACTACATAAGGCAGCAGAAATCCATTGGCAATCAATGTTGTTGTGATTGATATCTTGGTAGACAATGCCGCGTCAGTTACATCAATGTTGCTGTAAACGCTTTTGACAAAATCGGCTACCGCATTACCAGGTCGAGGAGAGGTAAAAGTAATCTCCCCAGTTGCCGTGCCATTTCCAAGCTTCGTGAGCAGAAGCGTAACCAACGTGCTATCACTAGTACTAACAGTAAAGCAGTCCGAATCTTGAAAGAGCTGAGCAGGCCGGGCCCATGTATTGGTACTGATCTCCCATACAAAACCGGGGCAGAAGCTAATTCCTGAGCCAGAACTCCAGAATATGAAAGGCTTCTTCAGGAACTGGATAGCAGTGATAGTTGTGTTTGCAGCCAGATTCGGAATGTCGCCGTCACAGTTCAATTTCTTCTGTGGGCTCCAGTTGTCGCCATCGGTGCGATAATCTGAGTACCATATTGTTTGGCTGGCGTTATCAACCCAAAAGAGGCGCATCGCAGAACCGTCGAGTAGTACCAATGGGCTGGGACTTGTCTGAGGCCGAAACGTCATTCCCTTGTTCAGATTTGACACAGATACAGGCGTCGCAAAAACATTCCCCGTGAGCTTCGCGTACCAGGTTCCGTCGTTTCCAGCTCCATTGAAAAAGCAGTACAAGGCATCGTTGAATACAACAGCACTAGGGCTTGTTCCAGCAGCCGCGAAAACGCCTTGAAGCTGTGTGCCGCCGACAAAGGTGCCGTTACCCCAGTTGGAGCTGTTCCACTTGACTCCGTTGAAAGAATTCCACTGGATAACTATTTCATTTCCGCCGCTGGCACAGAAGAAATTATACAACGTATCTCTGTACACGGCGGCGCTTGGTGATGTTTTTGGCACATATCGGTAGCCTGAGTTGGTGATGTCTGTCTTGGCAACAGCAGACCAGTTGGATCCATCAAACTTGGTAAAATACGTGACAACACCTCCAGCATCGTTGTAAAAGAGATACAGGGCGTCGCGAAAGACAACAGCAGCGGGGGATGTGCCCTGGGCTATGTTGAGAGCTCCTGCGCCTTTCCTGTTCACGTTCATGATGGATGCCCAGGTGACTCCATCGGCAGTGGATGTATACCACAAGCCATCAGAACCAGAACCGGCATAAAATACGTAAAGGGTATCTCTAAAGATTACTGAAGCAGGAGATGACCCAGGGTATAGATTGATGCCAGGGACAAAAGTAGAAAGAAGTTGTTGACGACTCAAGGCCATTTTGTTATTGTGTGATAAGAGAAGATCAAGTATGTAGGGCTGTTGGAGAAGGATGCATAAAAGACCAGAGTCAAGAGATTTTATAAGTTTTTCAATTGCTCTAGAAGCATACAATTTGTAAGGAGATAGCCTGGCTTTACTTGAACACTGCTTCTAAATTATCTGGCGGCATCGTTTTTTGTTCACCGATTATTCAGAGGCTGGCTGAAAGGCTTGGGTGGTCTGCATATCTAGTCCCTATCTACAACAAATAAGCGAGATGTTTTTGAACAGTCAGCGATGACCAGCCAATCATAATCTGCGCTTCTCGAAAGACGTTGTCGATAGTTCACTGGTAAATCTGAAACTAGGGTCTTCTGTGTCGGTCTAGAACTGTCCATCATAACAGGGAACAGAAGCAATAGCTAGAAGCGTCTTTGGATATCCTGTCAAACGAGACAGTGGCGTTTACGATATCGGATTAGTGGTCAGTAAAGTATCGCTATTCAAAGCATGTTCCAGGTAAACATATGTCGGCAGATGTCTCTGCGAATAATCGCCAGGTCTGTAACAATGAGTAGACCAGCGTGGTGAACCAATCTTGTGATATTGGCTAACAAAGACTACTTACGGAATCTCAAATGGAGTCGTTGACAACATCTTGTCTGGCACACCATTCTCCCAAGACATGGCCAGTCAAAGTAGTTCAGTACCAACTGTGATGATACACGTATGATCTGCATTGTCTAAGGAATAAATCAAGGAAATAAGGACAAGAAACTTGCTGAAAAGTCTGACATTATGAACCCAAAACGCAGATATCCTCACAAGGACGAATCATGAGACGCCAAACGTTACAATCGTCAACTTTGAGGCTTGAAATTTGGGGGCCGTTTTTGTTGTTTAGAAACTCGGACAAGGGGCTGCATCTCAAATATCCAATCATTCACATCAACTGCAAAAATAACATGTCAGCCTGCGTCATGGCACAGGGAGAGATTAGCGTAGAGCCTCATTTCGGGATTTCCATGTGCAAGATAAATAGAGAGTAACCTTATGTGCTTCCTTAATTTCAAGTTTAACGACCCTGTTTATCAACTTGTGCCATACAGACCCTTGCCTGAACTTGTAAGTCCATTCCCATGTAGTAGTGACGGCGACTAAAGGGCATTCCCAGATCATATCGTTTAATCAACATGCCTTTCTCAATCACAGACCTGACCAGAAGGGACAAAACAGCCGAAAAGATCCCAACAAAGGGTAAAGGTCTCGGTCCCTTTACCAGCCCCTCCGGCTACGCCACTATCCTGTGCTTTCCCATCACGATTTGGCAAAGCCGACGCAACACTAAGAAAACAGTTGAAAGCCTCAGAGAGGCTAGACAGCAAGAGACAGAGCGCAGAAATGCTGAAACACAGCAGGAGTTCCAGGAGGAGCAGAAGCGCAGGGAAATGCGTGAGAAGAGTGACGCCAATCGTGGCGGCCTGGGTCCTCAGGGACCACCGAGAGAGAAGAAAGTTCCAGAGGTTGAGCCGTTAGATCCCAGATTGGAGAGGGACCCCGAGAACCCGCGTAACTGCGACGAGACGTGTGGAAATGCCTTGGAGAGCACTTGTCCTATTCATGATAGGAAGCAATCTTCTCGACCTACAAGTCCTGGACTGTTGGCCATCTAGATAGTATTCTAAGGAGAGTCAAGATCGTTCATTGTGGTGAATTATCTGGTTATAGCACGGTTTCAAACACTTTGTAGCGCTGTGATACTCTGGTCATGATATCAACTTTGAAGAGTATCTGCCGTAGTGACTTGTGTTTGTGGCATAACAGAGTTTGAGATAACAGCATACTGTGAAAAGTCTGAACTTTCGAACTGGAAGCCCTCAACACCATGATGCAACAATGATGGGACTACCTGAAAAAGGGACGCATAACTTTCGATAGGGGTTAACATAGTGAACAGCAAGCACTTACACAAGGCCTTAGCGATATTATGATGAATTACTAGCGTTAAGAGCATCCAATCAGAGGTTTCGTGGTCTAGTTGGTTATGGCATCTCGCTCACACCGAGAAGGTCCCCGGTTCGAGCCCGGGCGGAACCATTTCTTTTGCTATTTGGATACTATACCAGTATCCAATGATCTCTACTTTTTGCCTACAATGTTGGGCATAACCATTGAGCTTCCCTTGACCGATGATATATGGTTCAAGTAGAAGAAGGCGTATCGTTACTGTTATTCTGCCATAGTACTTTTGAACTCAACTGGGTTGGCCAGGATCTGAGAAGTTCTCAGTACCAGATACCTCAAGTCATGAGACATGTACACCATGCCATGATATCTGAATGTGTCTGAAAGTTTCATGCGCGCCTTCGTTACAGCAAAATGGTACAACAAGACGAGGAGCATGGAAAAAGAGAAGATAGCCCTATCGACTAACAATGTCTGAATCCCAAGCATGCCCCATCAGTAGGCAGCATGACACAATGGGTTTCTCACAGGGTGTATGACTTAGTCAAACCCCCAAATAGTCCTTTGTATTAAAAACTAGTCAGAAGTTTATCATAAGTAGGAGGTCATGGATGCTAAAAGTGATGTTGCTTATATCACATCACAGTCTGGGGCAGAGTATGCAAAGAACCAGAAATTCCAGTCTATGACACCTATGAGTTGTAAGAAGAATTAAAGGGATTCCGTTCAATTTGACGACATGTAGGCATAGGCTTTATACCGTGAACATGGAAAGTCGAATGATGCAAGTCCAAGTGCATTATTAATACATTCGTCCGTTCGGACACCGAAGTAAGACGGACGAATCCTTCCGCCCCCAACACCCCACATAGTCATTCTAGCTCGTCCGCTCTCTGTCCGTTCTTCGTCCGTTCCTTCAACAACACCGTCAACAATTTTCACAACTCACTTCTCCGGTACTCACTCATCTCTCTCACACCCATTGAACCTCTTCTTCGGCCGAAATCAATCCGAAAATGTCAGAGTCCGCTGTCAAACGTCGCAAGGTGCGGAAAGGTACCCGCAGCTGCTGGGAATGTTGGTACGCCTTGCGCCATCAGTTCTACTGTCACTAATACATTCAGGTCGTCGTCGTAAGATAAGATGTCAATTCACCAATGAAGACGATCCGATCTGTGTTGGATGCACTCAGCGAGAGACGAATTGCGTCTCGCAAGAATATGTCCCTGCACCTTCTGCCGCGCCTCAAGACAAGCGTCTTGCACAGCGCCTTGGACGATTGGAAGAGTTGATGGAGAAATTTGTGGACAATGAATCTGAATCGAGAAAACGGGCGTCTATACCATCGCCTTCTGAGTCTGAGGGGGCACCGTCGACATTGGCACGTTTTACGCAACGTACTGTTGATGTCTTTGAGTCCTCGGCTGTGGACAATGCGGCCCAAATGACTCTCAACCCAAGCGATACTTCAAATCCAGAGGTAATAATACGGCAGACAGCAAGATATACCTCTCGTTCGGCAAAGGCAGCCAACGTCTCTGCTCAGCTTCACGCGCTATTCCCATCTCAACAGATCTTGTATGCCATATCGCAGCGAAGTCCCGGCGCACGCTTCGTCCTCAATTCGTTCTACTCCCAGCAGGATCAACTGGACGGAAAGCCTGAGCCTCTATCAGCACTTGCCCAGATCCCACCGATTACTAGCCATCCGTCTATTCTAGCTAAACGCCTTATCCAACTGGCTATATGCCTGCAACAAATGCCGACCTTCTTCGACGGGAGTACTTTGGGTCTAAGTAAATCGCCTCGTGAAACAATGGAGGAATGGATTGCTGTGACGGGAAGACTTGTCACCTCAGACGATGACTTTGTCGGTTGTTTAGAGGGGTTAGAGTCTCTTATTCTGCACAGCTTCTACCAGAGTGACGCAGGGCATCTGCGGAAAGCATGGCTAACATGCCGTCGGGCTCTCAACATGGCTCAATTGATGGGCATCGACCGAAAAAACGCAAAGATAATTCGCTCAGCCGATCCCGAGTACAACGAGAAGCATCGTCCTTCACCACCGGTAATCTGGTTCCGCATCAATTGTAACGATCGTTATCTCTCTCTCATCCTCGGCCTCTCGATCGGTTCCAAGGACAACTGGTTTGCCGAAGACGACGCTCTCATCTCCGACGCACCGAGCGACAAGCTTGGCAAGATGTACGCCATGATAGCTGGCAAAATTTCCGATCGGAACGACTTGCAAGGCAGCGAGGCATACGTTCTGACCCAATCGATTGACCTGGATCTTGAAAAGACACACTCTCAAATGGATGAGATGTGGTGGAAGACTCCTCACTTGGCTATCTGCTGCGGATCATCTGACGCTTCAGGGGATGGGATGGGTGTTATAATGCTACAAGTGCGACACTATACGCTGCTTCTAATGCTCCATCTCCCATACCTCCTTCGCGACCGTGGCCAGCGTCGATATGAATACAATCGCTCTACATGCATGCAAGCAAGTCGCGAGATACTCGTACGCTTCCTGGAGTACCGCAGCTGCTTCACCAAAGCTGTGTCGGGTCGTCACGTCGACTACTCGGCTCTCGTAGCAGCTATGACTCTCCTGTTAGGCTATCTTGGCTGGCACTGGCCCGGCTACGAAACGGAGAAAGAGCAGGATAGAGATCTAGCAGAGCGAACCATGGAGAGGATGCAGGAAATGGGGTCGTTGAACAATGACACGCTCTGTGTTGAGGCCGCTGAAACGATCCTCCAACTTTTGCCAATTGTTCAAAGACAGCCAGGCACAACCGGAGAAAATATGCATCTCCACGTACCTTTCCTAGGAACAGTAAACATTCACCCGGGGCCAACACCTCCAGCGTCTACAACCAGCATGATTGCATCCAACAGCACCACACCGAGTGGCAACAGTGTTGGAGACGCCATGTCACAGTTCCCACTTTCCTTCAACCCCCCTTCGTTCACTCAGGACCAATGCGAATTACCCACTACATGCCCCTTTGAGGGAACCTCTCCTGATGTGGTGAGCTTCAATTGGCCATGCTTCACTGCGGATCCAGAAGATTGGGCGTTACAGGGTGTCGACACAACGTACTGGAACATGCTTAACAATAATGTTGTAGGGTGAATGAAGGATTTGATGAACAGCGCTGTATGTATCTGATTATATATAATATTTATTTATACCCAAAAAAGCAATACCCAATAAAACACCTAACGAATGCATCCATACCAGGACAAAAGGAAAAGTAATAACAAAGGGACTGGGCTTGTCTAGCCAGGGGTATCTCCATCAGGTTTAATCCTCCTCAATGAACGCCACAAATGAGATGTAGTTATCAACTCCGTATCCAGCTGATGCAATGCACCGAGTTTGCAGAGTCATGCAGGTCGTAGGCCGTGTATTTACTCTTCCAAACCTTCCACCAAAGCCTCGTGGTCAACAGCGACAGTGGTAACCTGAGCTGGTGCACCCTTTCGTCGCTGTGCTGCCCAGTACTGGTGAAAGCCGGGAATGGCACCAGGCTGGTTGATGCCAGGCGACCGACTGAAACACTTGTCTTTGGACTTTTCAGCAGATCTCGTGGGTATGTTCTCACTTGCTGTTGTCGAGGACCAAGGTCTCCAGCCAACCCATTTTCCTATTCCTCCTGCAGAACCTCCAGCAGAGCCCTGTGTGGTGTCTGAAGGAGCGGGTGATAAGGACCTGTTGGATCCAGGCCTGTTGAGTGGGTTGGACACATTACGACTGGCAGGAAAACCGGCGAAATTGTCGCGGAGAGCGGCAGTGCTTCGCTTGGCTGCACCTCTGTAGAGTGTGGGCTGTGCTATGACACCCGTAACGACAGCTTCAGCGCCACCAAGCGGTCGAAGTGTGAGCTGGCTTGGCCGCGCCTTGAGGGTGTGGATATCGAGACCTCCACTGAGAGACATGATGGACTCATGCGATAGGGCCCGGTGGATTCTTGGGCGTGGCATGTAGTCGTCTCTGTTGTCTTCTGAGCTTTCGATTACAGAGCTCTCATCTATTGATGGCGTATTACCAAGGTCTGGAGTAACTGCTCGAGAAACACTTTCGTCTTTCTCGTCCTCATCCTCCTCGTGGATCACATCATCGTTGAACTGACGTGGGTTCGGAGGTGGTGTGCCAGGGTCGAGTTGGAGGGAAGGTGCTTGAAGACTGAATGCTGAAACGTCGGACGGTCCTTTACGGTGAGTCCGCCATGAGGGCGACGTGAGGTCGAAGCTAGTAGCTGGTGACATTGGGTAGTCGCTGTCGCCAAAAGCAGAGTCGAACAGTGAGTTTCGCTGATTCGATCGCGGTGAACTGGGGACAGATGACGCAAAGTCGGAAGGTTGCTCTGAGAGCATGGACCATCTCTGCTTGGGCATTGAGATGACAGAGTTAGGCTCCTTGGTGTTGATGGAAGCGACAGGCAAGGCAGGGCCTAAACTCCAGCGAGCGGAAGATCGGGGTGTTGATGTGCCTGAAGCTGGCGAGGGCGAGAACACGCTCGAGTTCAAGCTTGCCCGCTTCCTTCTAACCTTGGCCTTGTCGGTCTTGGGCGTGACATGATAGTGATGGTGGATGTGAAGCTCTTGGGAATATCGAGGTGTGTTCGGTGGCTCATAAGCCTCGAGTTCGTCCTTTAGAGTGGAGTTTCTGCTGTCGATAACAGGTTGGTGGTCGAGAAGCTGTTCTCGGAGGGTCTGGATCTCGTCGTTGGAGTTGAGCAGCATCTCCCGCAACTCGGCCATGCCCAATTGCAGGTTGGCGTTGTCTTGGAGGAGATCCCTGACGAAATGATTGACGACTGGGTTCCCTGGCTTCGGTTCCTGGAGTGTCTTGGATGCAGCTGCACCTTTGAGACGACCCGCAGCTGTGTTCAACTGTTTCTCGACCCGTCGCTGACGTTCCATTCGTCCAACGACCTCGGCATGTCGTTCACGCTCCTCACGGGCCTCTTCTTCCATTCGTTCCAACTGATCTTGCATGTCCATGATACCACGCTGCGCCTCCTTGCAACGCTGAGCATGAGATCGAGCATCCTCCTTGGTTGATCTCAATTCGTGGTACAGGTCATCTTGTTCTAGTTCGAGGAGTTGTATATGCCGCTCCGCATCTTCGGCTCGTAGGACGGCGGATTCGAGTTTTCGCACGGCCTGCTGAGACGAGAGTAAACTCGCTTCGAGAGTCTTGATCCTTGTATCGGATTCGGAGACGGTATTGTTTAGCAGCTCAAGCTGGTCGAGCAGGTTCCTGTTTTCTTCGATTTTCAGGGCATTCTCGGCCTCGAGTTCCTGCTTCGCCATCTCCAAGTGCTCTATCCTGGATGAAAGACTGAGACGGTCCCTCTCAGCGTCGGCCATATATGCTTCATGTCGGGCGAGTAGGGCCTACAAGGGAGACGGACAAGTCAGCAGCGGAAAACTTGATGGGGCATATTGACGTGTCTAGCGGGGACTGGCATGCAGGACACGCGGGAGGTGTTTAGGCGGTGGGAGGGGACATGCATGCATATTAAATAAAAAATATGTAGGAGGAATGCTCCGGAGATTGAACTATTTGTTCCTTTCAAACTTACCTGGCCAAGTTGGGCAGCAGTATGAACATCTTTTTCCACTGTTTCTAGGATGGTGCAGTTTCTTTTGAGAAGCGCGCAATCGATTCGTCCACAGCAGCAGGTCATTTCTGCCAGCTGTGGCTCTTGGCCAAGATCGGGCCTCTCCATGGTGGGAGGCCTTGGGTTTGTGATTATTGGGATAAAATATGGTGTTCGCGAAAGGTGACGAAGATGGTGGGAGAAAGAGTGAGATTGGTCGGCAACATTATAATTAGGTTGGATTGAAGAAGAGAGAAGCTAGTAGTCGAAGGACATAAGGCGGAAGAGAGACGTTTAGAGCATGATTATGATGATTTGACGTTGCTGGTCTTCGAGTAGAAGGGAAAAAGACCAGGAAAAGATGCGATACGATACGAACTCGTCGCCGTTTTGGATGGAAACGGCTGGTGTTTGTGTTTATCGAACCCGAACCTAAACAAAGAGGGTCTTTGTTTTGTATGGCTCTGATGAACTATAACTGGCTGCGGTTATTGATTGATTGGTATGGAAGTGGGTAGCCCTCCCGCGCGAGTCTAATTTGGTCCGGTAGGTGTGGAGTTTGTGTTCCTGACTTAGTGTGATCGCCGAAGATGTTATTTTTCACTCAAGATAGCACAAAGAAAGTAAACAAAAGAGCATTTGTAGAAGATGTATTATAGTGAGGTAGAGATCCCCTGTGTTTGTGTACGTCAGAGCGTGATCAAGGCAGATGAGGCCTTAAAGCAGACCGGTTCATTACCAGCCTCCCCGAACTAGACAAGCCATGTGATCTGCTTCAGCAATCACTGGCTGCGAACAACTGCGGGCAAGGTAAGGCGCGGTACAGGGGATCTAAGCGAGCAATTTCAGGCACTCATCAGGGGCGCGGATCTCTGTTTAGGTTAGTTTGCAGACATTTTGCAGGGAAGACGTGTTGAAGGACAGCGATAGTCTTCATTTCCTTTTGCGGTATTTGATTGGATCGTAAAACAAGGTTCCTTTTGGCTGCCGCCTTGACCGTTTTGGGGGAGAGTGGCAGTTCCGCTTACTGATAGAGATAGATATGGGGAAAGAAGAAAAGCAAATGACGACAACTTCAACGGAGACCACGTGACTTACAAAGCAGTCTAGGGTAGCAGCTTCACCAACAGAAACTCTAAACTCCATCAACTAACGGTAAACGTCTGTGATTCATCATCCTTTCTATTCACCGCCTGCTATCGCTTACGTCGGCAGTCAATAGTGGCATCATGTCTCTTTAGTATGAGACGCGGGGTCTGCCGTTTTGCTTACTTTTTACTGCAGACATGTTGTACTGCATGCAGTGTCTTTTGTAACAAACTGATGGGGCCTTTCTCTGCAATTAACATGTCGTCATACAAACTCACTCCATCAAGAGCTTCGACCACTAATATTCGTCTTATTGTCATCCCCCACATTATCGTCTGCAGGCATGGATGATTTGGAGCTTCTTTAGGTGGTGATGCTTGCGTTTTGGTCGGGCACGTAGAAACTGGTGTCGCAATGGCGCCCATGATCCGTTCTTTCCCTCTCGGCTCTCCCACTGCGTTTCCCATCATCCCACCTCCCCTCCCCAAAGCTTCCCCTACTTTAATACGACTTGATGCGTCCTTACCTTTCCTCTAGAATACTCCAAAGCTTTCGCACAGCTCGGATACAGACTCCTCTTCCTCTAGCAAAGCCCTTTTCCACATACAGAGCAATGTCGCAAGAATACAAGCTCAAGGGTCTATCGTCCCTGTCTCTTTCTCCCGGCTCTAAGCAGGAGGTCGAGGTTGAGGGTATCGAGGATGGCAAGGTTCTCCTCGTCAACACCGGAGGCACAACACAGGCTTTAGGAGCCAAGTGTACTCACTACGGTGCACCTCTGGCAAAGGGTGTGTTGACCAATGATGGTCGTATCACATGTCCCTGGCACGGAGGTATGTAATCCGACAATTATTGCATAGCGTTGCTATGAGTTCTGGTCCCTAAACTGGTTGGAGATCAAGATGCATCTGTAACTCACGCTGATCAATCGTCTAGCCTGTTTCAATGCAAAGACTGGCGATATCGAAGATGCCCCCGCCCTTGATCATCTCCCCGTTTTCAAGGTCGCCGAACGAGACGGTGCCGTTTATATCACTGGAGAAGAGAGCGCCATCAAGTCTTCCAAGAGACAACCCAACGTCAAGTGTGCCGGATCCAGCAGCGCACAGGACGAGCATGTCGTCGTCGTCGGTGGTGGCTCAGGTACATTGGGTGTTGTCGAGAGTCTTCGCGAGAAGGGTTGGAAGGGAGGAATCACCGTCGTGTCTAACGAAGGAAACTACCCAATCGACCGAACGAAGCTGAGCAAGGCTCTCTTGACCGATCTTGACAAGTTGACCTGGCGAAACAAGGACTTCTATGACAACGGCTCCATCAAGTTCGTCGATGGTCAAGTCAACAACGTCGACTTTTCTGGTCGCTTTGTTACAACCGAGGCTGGAGAGAAGATTCCTTACACCAAGCTTGTCCTAGCGACGGGTGGTACTCCCAGGCGACTTCCCCTTGACGGATTCAAGAACCTCGATAACATCTTCACTCTGCGTAGCGTTAACGACACGAGAAAGATCGTCGACCAGATCGGTAACAAGGGTAAGAAGATTGTGGTTGTCGGATCCTCCTTCATCGGAATTGAGTGCGCAGTTGCTACAGCCAGTGACAATGATGTGACTGTCATCGGTATGGAGAATGTTCCTCTTGAAAGGGTTCTTGGTGAAAAGGTTGGCGCAGGCCTTCAAAAGGCGCTCGAGGGCAAGGGCGTCAAGTTTTACATGGGCGCGAGTGTCGACAAGGCAGAGCCATCTTCATCTGACTCATCCAAGGTCGGTGCTGTGTGCCTCAAGGATGGTACCAGGCTGGAGGCAGACCTTGTTGTTCTCGGAGTGGGTGTCTCCCCCGCGACCCAGTACCTCAAGAACAACAGCAACATTAAACTTGAGGATGACGGATCAATCAAGGTTAATGACGACTACTCAGTTGCCGGTCTTCAGGATGTTTACGCTGTTGGCGATATTGCTACGTTCCCTTACCACGGGCCTGGAGGCGAAGGCAAGCCGGTTCGCGTTGAGCATTGGAACGTTGCCCAAAAGGCGGGTCGGATCGCTGCCAACCACATCGTCAACCCCGGTGGAAAGACGGAGCACTTTATTCCCATTTTCTGGTCAGCTTTGGGCGCACAGCTTCGATACTGCGGCAACACGATGGCTTCTGGGTGGGATGACCTTGTTCTTGACGGTAACCCAGCCGAGAACCAGTTCGTGGCATATTACTGCAAGGGCGAAACAGTTGTTGCTATGGCTAGTATGGGCAGGGATCCTGCCATGGCGCAGAGTGCCGAGCTGATGCGGGTGAATAAGATGCCCACCAAGACGGAGCTCCAAGAGGGGATCAGCGTCGTCTGAGTGTCTAAGATCTGCGGTATGGGAAATGATAAGTAAATGACTATCTATGATAATAGACTGACTTAATAATTTATCCTCTTGACCGTGATGGTAGTGAAGCCTTGTTAATTGTGGCTTCCAGCTCTACATAAAGCTCATGTGGAGGAATAAAACTTGGCGGCGGGAACCAGACGATCGGGCGAGACTATGATGAAGCTATGAACTCAGATCGAGATGACAGGCTACGGATACAGAATAGGAAATGTTTTAGCGGCAATAGAGCTAGTTTCAGAAGATAATTCCGGGTGGCCCACTGAAACTTCAACGTTTTTGTTCCATCCCCATGTTTTGGGCTGTCGATTCTTCCATCTGCGAAAAGTCAATGACGTCGCGACAGGGATCGTCATAACTACATCAATGGAGCATAACCTCCTCTTGTCCTCTGAACCTCTTCTGATCCACCTTCGGTACCTTTTATCGGTCATGCTGACGAGTTGAGGCCGAGCGATACTACCTATGACGGGTGGACCTTTGCAGAATGAAGTCATGATGGCTTGTATTCTTATGGTTAAATACCACGAGTTGTGCGCCCATCAAGGTTGCTTTTTGACTCTGGTCGCATAACAACCAATTATAATACAAATTTATTAATACGATATCAATCAAAAATGGCTACTCAAGCTGCTTACGGTGTCGAAAAGATCGTTGGGCATAGCGATAATGCTATCACGGCGCAGGATGTTACTTCGTACCAAGAGACAGGCGACCATAGCCAGACGATGAAGGCTTTGGCCTGGATGGGCAAGAACAAGGTTGAGATGGGTATGTTTTACTTCTGCACCACTTACACGTTGTCAAGCACTGACAATCCCCTGCAGTCGACGCTCCCAAGCCCAAGGTCATCGAAGACCGCGATGTCATTCTCAGAGTCACAGGCAGCACCGTCTGCGGTTCCGACATGCACCTTCTCCACGGCACAGTTATTCAGCTCTCCGAGGGTGACATTCTGGGCCACGAGTTCTGCGGTGTCGTTGACCAAATCGGCGCTGGCGTCACGGGCATCGATGTCGGAGGACGCTACGTCGCCTCGTTCCAGATTGCTTGCGGTGACTGCTTCTTCTGTAAACAGAAGCTCTCGTCGCAATGTGAGAAGACCAACTCAAACACTACTGAGCGTGCCATGTACGGTGGACGTACCGCGGGCATGTTTGGTTACTCGCATTTCACTGGTGGATTCGCTGGTGGTCAGGCTGAGTATGTTCGTGTTCCGCTTGGTGATGTGAACTTGTTGAAGATTCCTGATGATGTTCCTGATGAGAAAGGTAAGCCTTGTCTCTTGTTCCCTGTCGAGAGTTACTGCTAACATGGACAGCGCTTTACCTGTCTGATGTCTTGGCCACATCTTACAACGCCGTCAAGGATACAGCCGTCTACCCCAATGACTCAGTCGCCATCTTCGGTGCCGGCCCCATTGGTCAAATGGCTGGTATCTTTGCCCTCAAGGAAGGCGCTAGTAAGATCATCTTTGTCGACACGGAGCCTCGCCTTTCCTTTGTTCGCGAGCGTTGGCCCGCACAGCACAAGGACAAGCTGGAGCTAGTCGACTTCAAGCAGCTGTCTCATGGTGTTACCAACAAGCCTACGGTTGTGAGCCGCCTCAAGGAGCTTACCGGCAACCGCGGACCCGACTGCGCCATTGAGTGCGTGGCGGGCGAGTACCCCAAGGGCTGGATGCACACGATCGAGCTGGCCATCGGCGCCGAGACAGACACTAGCGAGATTATCAACGAGATGATTGAGGGCGTTCGCAATTACGGCCGCTGTGGTGTGACGGGCGTATACGTCGGTTACACCAATCACTTCAACATTGGATCGCTGATGGAGCGTGGCATTCGACTCATCGGTAACGGTCAGGCCCCCGTTCACAAATACTGGGGAGAGCTTCTTGAGATGATCCAGAAGGGTGAACTTGATCCTGCCCAGATGCTGTCGCACCGTGTCAGATTAGAGGATCTTGACAAGGTGTACTACAAGTTTGAGAAGAAGGAGGATGGTATGCAAAAGGTGTTTGTGGAGACCAAGTTTTCTTTCCCTAGAGACCCTAGCACTCCCGCTCTCACAACTTATTAGACGGGGTTGATACCATACGGCGTTGGTGAGGATGGAGGTTAGGATATGATGATCCTCTGAGTTTTATTATGAAGTAATGAAGAATCTTATTAATGCATTGCCGTGTCATTGTTGCGTGATGTCATGATTGATCTTGGTTGTTGATGGGCACCGGACCAAAGCACCGTCACTGGTCTGGTCTCAAGAGTTCTCTAGACGAGATATACTTCTAAAGTCAGGTAACGTGGGTCACTATTCTGACTGTAAGTCTAGTCATGATGAGTAAAAACCTACATCATTCGGCGCCTTCGAAGGTAATTGATGTAGCGCTGAAGGGCGAATATAGATAGTCCAGACCAAAGTGAATGATCAATCTGTCTTGGCCCATAGCACGGTAAAGCTTACAGCTAATACTAGAACGATAGTTTAAGCCAAAGGGTATTGGCCTGGTGAGAACGGGATATTTACGTAAGCTTAGTCTGATATGTCTTAAAAGGTGTCGATGTGTTTAATGTGATGGGTTCTGAGGTGATCTTCAATGCCCGCCCGCTCTTGTGTTTTAGAGGACCCTGGATTTAGCGCTTATAATCAGCGGGTCGTAGTGGGCCTAGTCCTGGAAGGCGCTGAACGTGCATCAATTGAATGTATTTGTCAGCTTCTTACTGTCGAAATGATTCAACATCTCGACTTCAATTATTCTTGTCTTTCAGAGAGACCCTCTGCGGAATTGCAGTGATACTCTTACATCCGAAGTTGACCAGGCCTACCACAAAAATGGCAACTCCAGAAGACACAGATTCCATACCTTCAAACCGCCGTAAGGGTAAGTGAGTTCATCTCAATCCGATCAACTCAGCTAAACAATGAACCAGCCTGCGATTTGTGCTTCACAAAAAAGATCAAATGTGATATGCTAAAGCCCGACTGCTCAAATTGCATTCTTTATAATACAAGTTGTCGCACCAGTATCATCAGACGCAAGCCCAGTTCGACGACGAAGGGTAGAATAGCCAAACAGCAACAAGAGTGAGTGTCTTCATCGCTCACTTCTCAACAACACTAACACGAGTAGAAATAATCGGCCAGAAGGTCTTGAAGCCCGGCTAAAACGTATAGAAGAGCACCTAGAGCTTGTTCTCAATGCTGCCAAAGATGCACAGTCAGCTAAACCACCAACATGGTCACCGGAGAGCCATTCCAGCATTGCCGATTCATCAGAGTCCGTCCCTAACAAGGGTGGAATCGACCAAGACTTGGCAAAACTAGGCGTTTATTCTTGGAAGTTTGATCCTGTTCGCCCAGTCGTCTACGAAGGCCCTCAGCCAAACTCACTCGACCTCCCTCCCCTCGAAGAGGTTCTCCCTATAGCGAATCACTACTTTTCCACTTTTAATACCGTAATCCCACTTTTCCAACAACCAGAGTTCATGAAACTTCTCAGATCGTGGTACAATCAACCGAACACACGCGACAGAGCAAGGTGGGCAGTCATACAATGCGTCATGGCAATCGGGTACCGCACGCCTCAACTTTCTCTCACTAACAGCCAAGCGGTGCATGTTGAAAGGGCGGACCAGTGTTTGCGAAATGTCCAAAGCGTCGTGTCGGAACTTGTTACACGCGAAAACGATTTGCTCGGTGTACAGGCCCTGTTGGGCATCGTGATGCTCTTCCAGAACAGTCGCGATCCGAAACCTGCAGGTGTGATTATTGGGACAGCCTTGAGGTTGGCACATAGATTGCGATTACATTCGCATGAAGCGGCGATGAACTTTCCTGCTGCCGAAGCTGAACATCGATCCCGAGTGTTTTGGATTGCATATGTTTTGGACAAGGTATGTTGACTAGTAACCTTTCACCAATTTGACTGACAGGTGTAGGATATTGGCTTGAGAGGAAACACGCCTTCATACCAGAACGACGAAGACATCGACATTCCCTTACCCACCATAGCGCCAGCAGACAGTGCAGGATTAATATGGACGCAAAATGGGCAAGTCCATTTTAACTACCACCGAAGACGTGTTGAACTTGCCTACATAGAAGGCAAAGTCTACGATCTCCTTCACTCCAATCGAGCCAGTCGGATTACACCCCAAGAGCGTCAAAGAAGAGTAGCACACCTCCAGTCTATGCTTGATCAGTGGTATGAGCGTATCCCGCAGGCTTTCCATATAGAGCACGTTGCTGCGACTGTGGGACCGAGCCAGCTCGTGCAGATGACCAAGATGCATCATGCATTTTTATTGACTGAGGTAATGATACATGGTATATACAGTTATAACAAAGATTGGCAGAAAAGGATAAGCTCTTTTGGACGAGATACGATATCTGAGGGAGATCAAAACGGTGCAAACAAGGAACAGGCGCCTCTGCCAGAGGGCTGGAATCAGTGTGTTGATGTGAGCAGGGGATGTATGAAGCTGTTTCAGGAAGCAACACCGACAGAGTGTCTAGTCTGGTAAATCTCTTCCCTTGACTACTCATTCTTAAACTAACTTCTTCAGGCAATGCAGTTACTCCCACTTCTCAGCCCTGATAGTTCTCCTTGCCAATATGATTCTCAACCCAGGACACACATCAATCCATACCGATCAGCACATCTCAATAAAAGCACTCGACTTGTTCGATAAACTCCTCAAGATTATAGACGATGAAGCATTCAAGGCACTGCGTTCTGTCGTCGGGGACCTAAGTCAGCGAGCGCAAGAAGCTGTGGCAGCGCATCGAAAGCATCTCAAGAGTCTGGGCCAGGACATCTACGAGCCGATTGAAGTTGAAGAGGCAGTCGTGCAGGAGCTAGACTTTTTGCCCACCGATGATACGTTTGAGAATATGGATGGACCATTTGCTGGGCTGGAATCGGGTGTGGAGTTTGATGTTCTTGGGTTTGGGCAGGATGGTAGCGGAATTGGGTTTGTAGATGGGGACACGAATACTTGGTTCTTACCAGGATGAGGACAATTGTAACTATCCGCGAGAACTATCACAAAGATATAATCATGACACTTTCCAACTATTGATTGCTGGGTAATAGTCTTGTATATTGAAACTGGTAGATCTTGCAGTCTCTTAAACTCAAATGCATCTTTGTTTGTTATCAGCCATCTACATGTACCTTTTTCGAGGTATCAGTAGTAAGATTGCCCATCCTGCGGTTGCTCAACCGAGCCATGAGAGAAGCCACAATGATCTGTTGTCTCCCGAACAGACACTTCCTTTTCAATACACATAACGCCCCATTGTAAAGGGAGCAACGATGCCTCCGGGTACGAGAAACCGTCTGGTTGATGACAGGCAGCCGCAATCGCCAAACTACAGCTTGCAACCACAGGCATACCAGTTGGTAGGCGGCGAAATGCTGTAATGCCTACCGCGGTAGCCATAAGAACAGAGACGATAACAACACAGAAGATAGCAACTGGCGAATATCCACAAGTTATCATAGCGTCCTGGTATTCAAATTTTGTTTCCACCTTGTTGAACTTTTCAATGATAACAATAAAAATGCTTTGTGACAGCATCCAGTGTACTAAAATTGAAACAAGTACAAGCGGAATGCTAAAGCGATAGGGAAGTTGAAGAAAATATCGGGAGCGTTGCTGACCTCTCGGGTTGGAGGAAACGCGTAATGGACGTCGTTTGTGACCAAAATCACTCCATTCCTTTGCGGCCGCCATAGCAGTGAAGAGGCTGTTATACTGGAAGTATAGAAGTGAGAAGATCAGCTGAGGAAGGTTGGATATGAGAACTACAAAAAAAATATTCTCGTCGCTCCCAAACTGATTTTCCGTAAATCCCCTGCCTTGTATTAGGGTGAGTTCGTTTGCGGTTCCGAATCCTAACCCCCAGAGGCTCTTGAGGTCATGGGGGCCAGGGACATTTATGATACCATAAGTCAGAAGCCCACAACTGACAGCAAATGCGACTCCATACCTGGGGGGGAAGTGTTAGTAGTTGGCCTCTCTTCTGAGATTGACACTGTTCTTACATGACAAGACTGAAGATCCACCGCGGTTTAGTAACAGCAACTCCGCGTCTTTTAGGTTGTGTATGCATGATACTTGGCCGAGTAAAGAGGCCGTCACGGACAATCCGCGCCGATGCCAAGCAATTTCCCCGAGAGTGCTCATCTGGGCGAGTCAAGAATGATTGAATAGCATCTCCAAGAACAAACATAGGCTCTTTTGGTGGGCGAAAAACAATAAAGGCCAGTATGGTGGCCTTGATCAAATTCACTCCAAGTACAATCCCCGCAAGGTAGATGTCAAAGTTGAGTCGACATTTCTGTGGTGCTGGCTCGCTAAGGCAATATTCGACCCTATCGCCGAACGGTCTCCAGTCATCCGACTGAAGTTTAACTTGTGGCAGTTGTAAGTGACAAGGGTTTTCGCAAGGATGTTTAGGACAAATCCAATCATAATCTGAGTAAAAGCAGCGACTTGTTGCTCGTCGTACGTTGTGTACCAAGGTAGAGTTTATCTCGTGTGCCCTTTTCGATTCAGATTTAGACGGTGAAGTGTCGACAACCAGTACCACGTCGATCCTCTTTGTCAAGAACATTGTACCGTACTGGTTGATGCACTCTAAAGCGGTGAGGTTATCGAATTGACTGCCTGTTATCTTCGACTCGAATTCGGCTACGGTGTCATTATCTATGCCTGAATACTGAAATCCTTCTTTGAGTAGCTGGAGGTTCTTATCGGCGAGAAGAGTCTTGTAAGAAAATGCCGTTAAGGATGAGTAGACCACCGAGTTGAGTCTTGGTACCGTCAGCTTCATGCTCTTTTGTTTTAGATTTGAGAGACATACAAGAGATGAAGTGGTACCGAAGAAAAGATAAGCAGCCACCAAAGTGCTACTCTCCATGCAGATACGATTCTCAAGTTGCGAAAGCTAGGGATCCCAATATCTACCCATCTCTTATGTGCATGAGCTTTGTCAACATCGGCCCTGGTTGGCGTCGAAAGACATTGCATCCCATAGTTGCTGGCGGAAAGAAGGATCGAACCAAAGACGTTGATGACAAGGTGAATCCCGAGATTCATGTTCCGAGTTGTTGAACAAGAACCTTCGTAAATAATTCTCCGACTTGACTGGTTATTCTTGAGACTAACGCTCGACCAGATGGTGATGCCGAGGTTGACGACAAAAACGGCAGCACAAGCACAGGAGCCACCAATTAGAGTGACCTTCCAGTCGTCCATCTTCTTGGAGTTCTCTGTAATTTCAGTAACGATTGGTCTGTCCATATTGCTGTATGGATTGAGAAGTCCATTGCTTTCGCGAGGGTGTGGCTTGTCCATTATTGTCTGCATAAATAGGCAAGGAAGGATAGATATTTCAAGAAGACCTGGTTGTTATTTTGTCTGAGGGAGTGGTGTTCTTTATAGCGAATCTCTCATGACATCTCCCTCATTACCAAGTTGTATTTAGGGCTATAACCAGCTGGAAACTTTAATCGCGGAAAGCAGCTAGCCGTCCAGCACTTCTAATTTGTGGCTGGCAGTAGTGAAGTCGAGAACGGATTGTGGCGTTCAGCTGAACAACCAGGCGTTATGTAGCTAGTAGGAGATAAGAACACAAGCCGTTGGGCGCTCTTAAAGTTTAACGGCTTCTCACATGCATATATCGGCGGTATTAATACCGTCAAGTTGGGTCTGCCTGCGGCATGGTATTTTGAGTTAGACAGTAACTTCCCCGAAGGACTTTGGGGTCTGCATGATTTGCGTCACGAATCCCCAGTACCAGTGACTCACGTGATCGCAATGAATATTAACGTAGTCTCTGCGACCGGTGAGGGCTGTTTGTGAGATTGAAGAGTTGTTGGTACGTAAAGACAAAGCCTGGCGTGAACTGAACCCAGAGAGACACGCCAAGTAGGCGATACTCATACATGCCAGTCTAATACATCTACATATATCACTGTAAGTTAAGTACACGTAAAAGTCCTTGTCTGGTTTCCTGGTTAGGCCATTTCAACATCTTTGGGGCAATATTGTTAGGCTAGCTCCTATTAGTGCATCGTTCGTTTTGACTACAAGTGTTCGGAGTAAAATGATAAAAATATACCATGTTTTTGTTCTTCCCTGGAATATAATTAACTTATTTTAAAAGGGTTTCTATTTGTAAATGTGAAATACGTAAACAGTGGTTGAGGCGGAAGTGTGTTTTGGCCCGTAATGTAAACCTGCCAGGCACTGACAAAGAAGTGATGAGATTGTCAGTGCTAAAACAAAGAATATCATTTTTAGAATATTCTTTGGTAAAAAATAGACCCACAATCGATCTTTCACATAGAACAATAAGCAGTCTACACTGGTCCTTTATCGTCTTATTGTTTGGCTCGAATCGTTTATCGAGGCCCACCAGTATAATGTGCCCTCACGTTTGGCCTGCTCAAACAACACTCCTTCTTTATTGTCTCTTCTTTTATCATCAAGCCTACACGGTCGACAAGATGCCTCTCGGTCAAAGATGGTGGTGTCAATCTTCCAAGTACAAAGATCCGACTCGATCCCCTGCCTCGACATATCTCACAACATCGCAACATAATCATCACACTTTCGACACATAATTCGATCTTATTCATCTACAACTTATTGCACAATCATCCCTTCAAAATGGCTGCCGCTGCTGGTGCTGCTCTTGCACTACTACCACCGCTACCAACTATTGCAGGCCCCAAGCTAGAGGCCTTCACAGACGACATCGAGAACCATAACTACACGTTCCTCGAATACCTCGGTTCTGGAGTTCACTCTGCTGTATTTAGAGTACAAATCGACAATAATATATTTGTTGTCAAGTTTGTAAGTAAAGAGCCAGACACTACTTGTAGAACTAATGACTAACCTTGATATATAGTTCAAAACCTGGTGGCTCAATGTGCCAACATTCGAAATGCACCCTGTCGAGGAAAATTATATGATGGACCAGACACAAAACTTGGATCCTGCCAAAGACGATCCTCAGCCCCAAGCTGTAATGGATGCTTTGAAGGATCAAACAACACCCTTCTTCAACGAGTGCCGCGTATATGGCCGACTCAAGGAACTTGACCGCGAGGATCTTGCTATCAGAGCACACGGTTATCTGCGTGTTCACCTGACAAACAGGTTCCTACAAGAGTGGGAGACTGCCATCAGACTGTTCCATCCCAACAGTGCAGCCGGTCGGAAGAGGTGCGAGTTATCGACTTTACTCGAGCATGATGACATGTCGAATCCCGTATATGCCATCGTCAAAGACTGGGTTCAGGACCACCGCACCCCAGGAACTCCCCTGACCAACCCGGTGAAGGCGAGGCAGATCAAGCATATCCCCAAGATGCTGCGCGACGTTCACAATCTTCACAAATGCGGTATAGTGATTCGTGACCTGAAAGAGCAGCAGTACTATGAAGGTCAACTTGGTGACTTTAGTCATGCGTGGACGGTCCCTCACCTCCTTGCTCCAGGTAACGGCATCCGGCCTGATTGGGCGTGGAGGAGCATGGCGGCATGGGATCTGCACTGCTTCCAGCGGGATATCATCGATCCGTCGACACGAATGGCACTGAGAAGCCATCCGCCGCTCAAGCCCCCTACTGTTACGGCATGGCGCAACGGTGAGCACCGGTATCAGCTTCGAAGTCGGGATGTCGTGCAAGGGCCAAAGCTTCCTCTTCTCAAGTACGACGATCAGAACCACTTCGACATGAATTACGATCCTCCCTTCGACCCGTCGAGGTTCAACTGGAGGGCACTTGAGGCCAGGAAGATAGCGCAGGGGGTTGTTGCTGGAAGGATTGGTAAGAGGAGGGCGGCTGGGCAGGCGACAAACGGAAAGGGGGCTAAAAGGATAAAACTCAAGGTAAATCCTACTAGGCCTTAAGAGTGGCAGCGATATTTGGTTAAGCATAGCGACGGCGTTTGTATTAGAGCGGAAAAGTATTAGAATGTTGATTCACGTTTGACTTTTGCAAAAGATTGATCATTGGTATTCATTGGTGCTGATTGTTCCAGTATGTGTTTGATAGATATAAGTGAGAACTATTGCTCTGCACGTTGATCCAAGAGAAACCTGAATAGTCCTCTCTGCAAAGCACAAGGTGCTGCACCACCATGGTCCTCCGCCTCAAACTCCCACGTCCAAACATCCCTTATATTCTTTGATTTTTTCATCCTCTCTACCAGTTCTAGTGCATTGTCTTTCATCTTTCTCTCCAACGCTCCCTTCTGCTTCTTGTCAAACTTTTCATCCGGTTCACCAGGTAATTTTATCAGCATCTGTTCGGCACCACCAAACATGACCAAGAGTCGTGGAGCTCGACCTGTAGGGGGTTCGCGTGCGTGGAAGTCTTGCTCTTGGTTTTGCACGATACTTTTTTTGTTAAACCAGATAGATGGACTTGCTGCGATGAAGGTATCAAAGGAATTTGGTTGAGTGAATAGAGCGTTGAGAGTGAAGAGGCCACCGTAGGAATGGCCGAATAGAGCATTGGGTCCAGAATTGAGAGGAACATCCGGGAAGAGAGTATTTTCGACGTATGGTCGGACTTGTGTTTGGATTATGTCCAAAAAGTCGGATGCGCTGCCGAAAGGGCCTAAAGAAGGCTTGCCATCGGGACCCGGCGGTACACTGTAGATTCCGTCGCAAGCTTCAGGTGTCAGATCTCCATTGCGACGCTTGTCGAAGACACAGGTTTTGTTAGGATAGCCGATTGCGACGAGGACAACTCGTGTGTGGTGAGTAAGTTCTAGTCGACGAGCGATGTCTGTCGCTGTGAAGAAGTAGGCGTTTCCGTCAACTATGTATCTGTGAAAAGTAAGTCTCGTTGATTTCGAAGATGAGGCTTTTCTTACACAGTGGAGACGGTGGAAGTATCATCTTCTGGTGGTACACGCTCGCTGCTCCAACACAAAGGCCATGAGACCTGGATGAGGTATTCGCCTCTTCTTGTGGGGAGAGTGAATTGGCAAGAATTGAATGCGTTGGCGTTATTAGAGGCGGGCTGGACTAAAGTCATGATCGCGGCGAGTATTGTGGTTGCGAGACCGGATGATAACTGATGGAGATGAGATGGAGATGGTACGGCTGATGATCTGATAAGATTAGATGAGCCAGTTAATCCAATGGAAACATTCGAGCGGGGTGGGTTGCCATACAACGCCGTAAATTACAGTGGGAATCCCTTCAACCCGCAATTGAATAGAGGGTATTTTGCGGCCTCAGCGATTGCAACACCATCATCTCAATCATGATAAGAATACAGATCAATTGAGAAGAAGTAAAAGTGAGATATATGCCTTCTATTATTTGACTATTTTATTTAAATAACGTTCTTCAAATCCTGCTTCGCCCTGAATCGTCTCAGGTTATCAGCGATAAGACCCTCAGCACCTTGTGGTCGTCCACCAGCAGCATGTGGTGAAACAATGGTATTAGGCGCCTTCCAAATCTTGCTAGGCTCAGGAAGAGGCTCTGTCTCGAAGACATCCAATGCCGCTCCTCCAATCTCTCCCTTCTCAAGCGCATCAACAAGCGCATTCTCATCAACTGATGTACCCCGCCCCACGTTGACGACCCACGCGTGCTTGGGCAATTGCTTGAGTCGCTCAGCGTTGAGGACGTGGCGTGTGGAATCGGAACCGGGGAGAATCATGACCAGCGCATCAGTCTCGGGGAGGAGCTTATCGAGGTCATCCTCGGTGTAAATCTCAATGCCGTTGCGAACACCCTTTTGACGAGCGATACCCCGGACTTGAGAGCCGAGACCAACGAGCTGCGGGGTGAGGCTCTTTGCGATGTTGCCGAAACCCCAAATGAGCACGCGCGCATCACGGAGCGTTGTGAAAGCGTCCTTGGGTCTATCAGGCTGAGGACCGCCGAGGTGACCTGGCCATTTGCCCTGAAGCTGGTAATCGCGCATCTCGTAGAAGCGACGGGCAGCGTTGAGCAAAAGACCTAGCGCATGCTCTGCGACAGTGTGATCGTGAAGACCCGAGCCAGTAGTAATCTTGATCTTTGATGCGTCGAAGCCGGCGCTGAGAACGTCGTTAGGACCCGCAGCGAGGGATTGAATCCATTGAAGCTTTGTTAGACGCTTTGCGGCGTCTTGAAGGTTATCGGCCGTGTTTGTCCATGTGACGAGGATTTCGGCATCGACGTGCTCTTCTGGGATGGGCTTCTTAACGTCATATGAGTGGAGGTCGACAGAGAAGCCCTCGAGGCTTTGGATGTCGAGCTTGAGAGATGTTGGGTAAAGTAGCTTCATTTTGGGCAGTAATTGAGTGAATATGAGGAGGTTTCTGTCTTGTTCAAGAGGGATCGGAGCTGTATATGTATGGACATTGATGAGCGCATGATGGGGAATATGATGGCATCGGAAAGAAGACCGGATTTGTGAGGTTGACCAATCATAGCCTACACTTTGGAGTGAGGAGCCGAGGCCGGAATACAACAAAATACCCCGCCGTGGGGGATGAGGGGCTTTCTTTGGGGGTCAGGACGAATTGAGGTCAAAGATTGGTCAAATGTTGTAGAAGAACCCCAAATCCCGCGGGAGACACTTGTTAGCTGAAAGTATGATCTTAGCGTTAGCCATTGGATGAGATGAGTGAGGGTACAGTAGAGGTTTCCAGGTGAACTAAAGCCCATATTGTAGAGTACCTAGTTAGAAGAGTAAATATGATGTTTGAGGATGACGTCACTGATGGTATTCACAAGTTCAGAGGGAAGTTGAATATGGTCTAACAGTTGATGTGTACTAGCAATATTGGTCAACTTGTCAAACATAGTATAAAGCCTTGATGTGTTTCTGGCCGATAATTTTGTAAATATTATTATATGAAACTTGTTCTATGGGATTATTTCATTTTGGTTTGAATTCAACACCTGCGACACATTTGCTAGCTTAAATGGTGAAGGGTTGTGTTTTGTGAATTATGTTTATTGAAAAGGGTCTATAACACAACAGTGTATGAAACATCTATACCTTGTTAGCTTGGGCTTCATATAATACTCTCTGTGTTAATCTCTGATTTCAATCTTTATGTTTTCTACTCAAAAGATCCTACCCTATATGAAGAGAAACTCATCATCAACCTGCTTGTAGCAAGTTGATTGACTGGTCCACGTCCTGTGATATATGGCCGGTGAATCCGAAGCCAGGAGATCCAGATGACATCAAACATACCTGGGCCAAATTCACATGCTTCGTTATAGTTGATCGATGCATAGCAAACTGTCAAAAACATCCATAGTCGGGATTCCCGTATGCACATTTGATCCACTAACATGGGATGATAGAGAGATCAAGACAGAGGTGGCCAAGATTAGCGAACATAATGTCAAGGGACATGTAACATCAAAAAGCAAAGAAGCAATCCAGAACGACTCCTTCATGCATGTGTTTTGGAGTTTGCCACTAGCAAATACCAAGCCAAATCACGAAAATAAGCCGCGCAAATCACAACAAAATCAGGCATCTGCCTGTGCATCTGCATCTCCCTGACAAACCAGGCGTCAGGAAATACTTACCCACTGGCAATCTTACCTCGAACGCCACTTAAAACCTCACATTTGTCTAGATCAACAGCCAAGACGGACGTTTTTCTACAACAAATCAAACCGAAACCCATCGTCCCTCGGAGCTGGAAAGTGCAGCCAAGACTGAAGTATCGAGTATCCCTGGAAGTGAGAAAAAGCTTCGGTGCCTTGGCTGACTTGGCAGGTAGAAACGTGCCAGAAGGGAGAGCTCGCGTGTGGTTATGCTCGAGCTTGCGAGATGCGGGAGTCGTGGCGCGGGCCTTGGCGGTTGGCTTGGCGAGTTGCATTTTGCAAGAGATGTAATTGTTCGAGGAATGGTGATTATGCGTGAGTTGTCGCTGACGTTGGTGTTGTCTTGAGGTTGTCATTGATATCTGGATGATCTGTACACCATGTCGAAAGATGACCACTCCCTTCTCATGCTTCCCCGGATTCTCGTAGTTGTATATAAAGAAAACAAAAGTTTCATAAACTCAATCAATGTTTAAAAACAAGGTTATTTCTTAATTAAGCTGCCCTGCTCTGATCGGCCTTGGCATCGTGGTCCGTCGATTGTGGACAAACCACCAACTCCACGTGTACTATCTCGTTGTCTGATTGGCTCACCATCCTTGTTCAAAGAGCCTCCCTTACAACGACATCCGTTGATGCACGTGGGGTCAGGAACAGGCTCAAAGCTTATTCCCATTACCCTGGGACTGCTAAACTTAGTAGGGTGTCACATTAGTTCTCTTCGAGTCACCGTCGTGTCTTGCCTGTTTGGGTTGGACCATCGGCCAGACGAGGGTAGGAGTCTCGTGGGACCGTCTGCCTCTTACTCTTCCATGGAGACGGTTGAAAGAAGCTTGGATTAGCTATCTGCATGTAAACCATCTCTTTTGTCTTAGTGTCATTGTAGTTTGTCTAGATGTACTTTGTCACTGTCCGGGCATAGCATCAAAGTCTCTTTATCTCAACTTCAACTCATCTCCAACTCATCGATATCCAACTCTCGACACTTCCATCTCACATGCCAGCCCCCCCACGAAAAAGACCGAATATCATTCTTTTTCTAGTAGCAATAATCCTTCTGCCAAGATCATTCCCCGGTCCAACGAACATCAAGAACCAAAGCACGAGAGCAACCACCCCCGTCGTCGCCAAGAAGCACCACTTAGCCCAACATCACTCCTAGATTAATCTGCCAAGACAGAACTTGTGTCGCCATTGAATACCTCTCTCACTCATTGGACAACATGGGATTGCCTCTCGACCCATTCTGGTCACCGAGGACGTGCGTCTGGCTCCATAACCATAATTATAAGCTTGTTCGCCAAGTCTTACCCGTCCCACACTTTTTCTCTTGGAGGAGAAGTGAATGAATATAAGGAGTCGGGATCTGGCTCTTCTGGAATTTCGCTTTGTGACTTTTGTGCATCAGCTCCTTCCTCTTCATTCCCTCTTTCTAGAAAAGGAACAAAAAAGTCCGATCTCTTCGGCCAGCTTTTGATCATGGTGCTTCATCAGTACGATTACATCTTTGCCCTCGGCACCATATTTTCTTTCCTTGATGCTTGGAACATTGGTACATCTCTCTCCCCTCTTTTATTATTCTCTCGTTGTTTATATTGACTAACACACTTGTTCCATAGGTGCCAACGATGTCGCCAACTCGTGGGCTACATCGGTCTCATCCCGATCCATCAGCTACCTCCAAGCCATGACACTCGGTTCCATCCTCGAATTCGCTGGATCCGTCGGTGTCGGTGCTCGTGTCGCTGACACCATCCGTACCAAGGTCGTCGACCTGGATCAATTCGAGTCCGACCCTGCCATGCTTATGCTCGGTATGATGTGCGCCATCGCCGCCTCTTCGATCTATCTCACCTTTGCCACTCGTATCGGTCTTCCTGTCTCGACTACTCACTCCATTATGGGTGGTGTTATTGGTATGGGTGTTGCTCTTGTCGGAGCTGAAGGTATCCACTGGGCTGAGTTTGACAAGGGTATCAGCTCTGGTGTTGTCTCTGTTTTCCTCGCTTGGATCATTGCTCCTGGTCTGTCTGGTGCCTTTGCTGCTATCATCTTTCTTATCACCAAGTACGGTGTCATGCTTCGAAGCCAGCCTGTCTGGAAGGGTCTCTTCCTGACTCCCGTCTACTTTGGTATCACTGCCTCTCTACTTACCATGCTTATCGTCTGGAAGGGTGGCAGTATTGAGATCACCTTTAACGACGCTGAGACTGTCGGTATGATCATTGGTGTCGGTGCTGCCTGGGCTCTTATTATTTCCATCTTCCTTGTTCCTTGGTTGTACCGCATCGTCATCTGCGACGACTGGCAGCTTCGATGGTGGCACATCATCCAGGGTCCTCTTCTTCTCAAGCGCCCTCCACCTCCTGCCCAACCTGATGGTGCCGAAGGTGGTATCAAGGATTTCTACGAGGGACACATGACCAAGGAAGAGCTCAATGAGCTTCGACGTGCCGGTCGCGAAGGTAGTGACGAGTTTGTCCGCGCCCAGGACCAGACCAGCAACGAAGGCAAGGAGGGATCTACCGAGAACAAGGTCATGACTCCTCCTTCAGAGAACACCGACGACGTTGCTGAGCCCGTTGAGGCCAAGCCCCGCCGTAGCCTCATCGGTGAAAAGCCTGAAGGTCGTCTCTTCAGCGGCGCTGTCCTGTTCTGGTACCTCAAGAAGGTTTTCCTCTCTGGTGTTGACCAGGATATTCTCGCCATGCAAAACAAGAAGAGCATCCTCACTGGTGACCTTGACGAGATCCACTCCAACGTCGCTCACTACGACAACCGCGCTGAGTACCTGTACACATTTATGCAAGTCATGACTGCTTGTACTGCCTCTTTCACTCATGGTGCGAACGATGTTGCCAACGCCATTGGTCCTTATGCTACCATCTACCAAATCTGGAGGACCGGCACTCTTGCTGGTAGCAAGTCTGAAGTCCCCGTCTGGATTCTGTAAGTTCCCTTCATGTCCCCTGGCAGAATCATTGTTAACATTGAATAGTTGCTTCGGTGGTGCCGGTATTGCTCTTGGTATCTGGACTTACGGATATAACATTATGCGTAACCTTGGAAACCGTCTGACTCTTCACTCTCCCTCTCGAGGTTTCAGTATGGAGCTTGGTGCCTGTATCACAGTTATCCTTGCCACCCGTCTTAGTAAGTTTCCGTCCATTAATCCCTTCATAATGCATCAATACTAACGACTACTTCAGAGCTTCCCGTCTCCACTACCCAGTGTATCACTGGTGCTACCGTTGGTGTCGGTCTCTGTTCCGGTACATGGCGCTCTATCAACTGGCGTATGGTTGCCTGGATCTACATGGGCTGGATGATTACCCTTCCTGTTGCTGGTATCCTGTCTGGCTGCATCTGCGGTCTTATCATCAACGCTCCTCGCTGGGGCTACAGTGGTTAAGCAATCACTTTTACTCTTTGGATATATACTCTCATATACCTTGCCCGGATGGGCTTGTCACACTATTAAAATGGTTGTTGAACCTGACCCTGGACATCGCGCTTGTGCTGGGGCGAAGGGGTTCGAATATTATACATATCGTAATTTAAAACGTTATCGCGTACAAAACTACTATTGGTTAGGTGTGACCGTTGAGATTTATCGTCTATCATTAACATTTCCTTTACTGTTTCAAATATCAAACTAAAATTCAGCCAACGCTCTAGAACCCGCATTGAATGCTCGCTGCCCTTCATCCATATTATGGACATTCACCAAGTAACTCTTGAATTGTTTCATCATCTCACAAACCTGCTCAAAGTCTCGTTGATCAAGAGTTGGCTGTTTCTGGTTCGCAGAGCCCTGTTGGTATCTGTAATCGGCCAGAGCAACGGCAGTTTGGAAAGCTGTACAACGTTAGAGCCACCGCATTCATCGTAACTAGTGTCACTCACCATTCCTAATCTCTCTTCCGTTCCACTCCATTTCACTAATAGCCTCATCTTCAAGTATATAGTCCTTGGCTCGGCGGGTAACTTTGAAATCCTCACGATCGTAATCAAGCTTGTCAAAGAACTGCATCCAGACCTTCTTCTGACCTTCAGCGCTGAGCTTCTCATAATGTATGATGACGTGGATTCGGGAGATGAAAGCATCATCAAACTGGCCTACTCTGTTGGTGGTTAGGAAGAGAATACCTCGGTAGTATTCTATGCAACGGAGGAAGACTGGATGATCAGTTAGACGTGAACTGGCAAGTGCATTGGTAAATTACCCGCAACGAGACTGTTTCTTTTCAAGTCGGTGACTTGGCGTCTTTCTAGATAGACGTCTGCTTCGTCGATCAACATGACAGCACCCCATTTCTCAGCCAGCTGGAACCATTTCGAGAGTTGGGCTTCCATCTTGACTTCGTTTGTACCAATGTCTCCGCATGTCAAAGACAGCAAGGGTCTTTCAGTGTACTCGGCAATGCATTCTAGTATTTAGTAAGCATACATTGTTGGCCTTAACTGCTCTTGTTATTTTACCTGCTGTCTTTATCCAAGCTGTCAGTACAAGTATTTGCGACATTAGCAAAGAGGACTCACATATGTCTTTCCAACTCCAGGACTTCCGTGCAGCAGAAATATTCTGCCATCGCCCTTGTTCTCTATATAATCGGCTCTCCACGCTTGTTGTCGTGTCTTGTCTAGATCGTTAGTCGTGAACTTTTGTATGAGCGCCTTGATCATGTCCTTCCTTTCGGATGGCATGACGAGAGTGTCGATAGCCCTTATGTTGGCACGCGGCGGGTTGCAGTAGGTGACGTCTAGTTGGACTGTACAATTTATTAGCAGCTGCAGCCCGGCAGTCAAAAGCCTCCTTACCCCATGTTCTTGTCTTGAGGTCGAAACCCCTCAACAACCGTCCGCAAAGTAGATAACGATGTCCGGGACCTTCCTCTGCGCCGGGAATAGTGAGATCCTTCTGTACAGTAGGATCCAATATGTCGTAATCAACCCAAGGAAACCCAGGTGGCGGATGGGGTCGCAGACCACGACAATCTTCGCATTGACACTTTGAAAGACCCTTTCCACCCATGTCTCGCACATTTCCCAGCCTAGGACCAGTTCGAGGTGGGAGCCTTCTACGCATACGATTTCTGCTACCGTAGGAAGAGGAGCTGCTGTCTGAATCGTAATCACGGTCTTGCGGGAGCTCTTCGGGTGGCTTTTCGTTCAGATAGGTTGTGTATGAAGCATGGTCGATGTAAACACGACCGTCAAGCTATTTAATCAGCTAGAGATCATGTGAGACCGAGGGCGAACTTACCTGACGCTTTGTTGTGCCCAGAACAGGTCCAGAGTAATGGACTTGACCTCCAGGAAGTAACTGATACCACTTTTTCCCATTCTCCTCCAATTTCTTCCTCCACTTCCCACCATCATCTCGATCAATGATATGGCACGGTACGAGTTGTAAAGATCTAATAGGTCGTACTCCTTCGAAAGGGGCGATGGTGATAGTCTTTCCAACTCGGCCAACGTACTTTCCATCAAAGTCAAGGCTCCAAACCTTGATTATGTACGACTTTGGCCGCATGGGTGGAACAATGGACAGGATACCAGGGTCTGTGTCCACAGATTGCAAGACGTATGCACCTAGATGACCGCCTGTTTCGTGATAAACTGTCATGCCCGGCTTGTAAAGCAGCCATAGCATCCGAAAGGTACAAAACTCGTCTGCGTGACGGTTCTCTTCATTGATCATATCGTCCAAAACAGCTTTCTTGAAAAAGTCTGAAAGCCAGCTGAGATGTCGTAACCCGACAACTTCCTCATCTTCGTCCTTCTTGATGTTTTCAATTTCCGCATCGGCGCTTTCCTGCATAATCTTATCCTTGTTTGCGTCCAAGTGCGCTTTGATCTCTTTGTAGTGATGAGCAACCAAGGCGAAGGGTTCCTCCAACCACAACGCAGTAGAATCGACTGTCGCTGAAGGATAATAGAAAACGTAGCGTCTGAGGATCTCCAACAGTGGTGCTGAATGAACAGTTAGACGTTTCGAGACAACCTTTGCTCTTATGTTTGGCTTTTTCAAAATCTTCGATTCAATCAGTCTCTCAGCTTCCCAGTCCTGACGATGATTATTGGCCTGGATCGAAGTCAAAAGCACAGTGACGATCTCAAAAGCTGGACTATCCGCTAGACCTAGACTGTCTAGATCAAACTCGCCCTCCCATGGTTCACTGCCGATTGTATTGTGTCCATTGTCTCGGTACTCGACAGCGTGGAGGATAGCTTTGGATTGTCGTTTAGGAGGAGCTCGTTGACCAATAACCTTAACGGGCATTTCCACGGGCAATCCCGGGTCTAGTGCTTGTCCACAACTTGGACATTCATCGAGGCCAAATTCCCAGAGTTGAGCATGAGATCGTCCAATGGAAGGGCACCACAAGCTTGTATTTGAAGGCCAGGTCAATTTCACAGGCTTAGTGGATTTTTTAGCTTTCGTTTCAACTTCGGTCGTTTCTTCGCCCTTGGGCTTGTCCTTGATACCGTCTTCAGCATCAGAAGTGCCGGTTGATTTCGTCACATCGCTTTGCGAGGCGTCGGTAGTAGGAGTGTCTTTATTTCCTGTCATAGTGCTTTGCTATCTTGGAGGTGCTTTGGATTTCCAACCAAGATTGTGTCGAAATATACGATATGATACAGAGCAGAGTTGAGGGGGTTATGCCTGATTCTTGAGGATGACCATACGAGCCTGCAAGCGCTCAGGCAGGTCATAAGACTTGGTACTGGAACAAGGCCAAAGGAAATACCAATGCTCTCTTAGGCTATATATTCACTAAAGCTGATCTAATATTTCTATCAACCACTAGATCAGTACCAGTCTTTATGCGACAGACCGGCGCCAAAGGGTAAGAAATGGCGCACAAATATAAAATGTTGACAGGGGTTTGGTACGGTCTGATAGGCTCCAGAACGCGCTGATTGTCGCATCCACAGTTGATGTTGCGTCGTGCTTACTTTGGTCCAGACATTATTCGCCTTTACCGAAGACAGTTCATTCCAAACAACGTGGGCTGCCGAGTTTGGACGAGTGTCACTCACCAACTAAGAACTAAATACTCACCTCATACAGAGTTTCATAACTTCGAGGAGACCTAGTCGACAATACTCCTATAGTTAATCATGTTGGTGGGTTACCAACCCCGCTTCTAAATCTTACACACAGCTGGGTTGCATGCAGGGCTATCACAATGGCCTCACTCACTTGCGAAACTACATTAGTCGGAACAATACGTATGGGGCAGCATGATAGGTTCATATCACAACTGTCATTCTGCTGAATGTTGTACTCATGGTTGTTAGTAACGATGCCAATCTTGGACCTTTGTACAGCCAACAACAAAAGATCCTAGAGCTTTGGGAAAGGTTCAACCAGATTTACCCAGATGGTAATCTCTCGGATCAGAAGAACAGCATACCGACGATCGAGACACTCTATCAAGCTATCGACCAAGCCCAGGCAGCATGGCAAGATAAACAAGCTCGAGGAGTCCGACCTATACGGGACAAGTTCTTCAACTTTGCTCAAACAATGAGCGAGTACTCGTATCTGTTCAGCATTATCCCAAATGGCGACAAGTACACCAGTCTTATTACCGGAGTTGTATCTTCGGTTGTGAAAGTACGATACAAAGTCTAGAGCGCGGACATTGACTGACTTCCTCACCAAAGGTCTCTGTAAACTACAAAAAGGTTGCTGAGGGTTTCTCAGAAGCATTGTCAGATATCAGCGACCATCTCCGATCCGTCAAGAAGATCTCAAAAGGATCAGACAGTCATGACATGCGCCAACATGTCATCAAACTCTACTGTGAAGTCTTTGAACTCCTGTGCCACGCGCTCACATGGTTCACGAGTAAGCGAAAGCGCATAGGAGCTGCTTTTAAGAAGAACTTTTACGATGATACGGTGGTGAGTCTCTTGAATCGGATAGAGAAGACTGTTACCGCTATTGATCGAGAAGCAAATTACATCTCGCATGGGCAAGTGCGGGAGATTTACGAGAGAGTACTGGATACTAGATTAGAAGATCGGCTTCGTTCTGTAGGTATTCAGAATCGGAGAGATGGGGAGGCAGCTGTTGAGAGAAAGCTTGTGATGGTCAAAGAGGCAGTAGGCCGTTCTGATGATTTGACACATCAATTGATGAGAGAAGAGGCTGTTAGTCAGACGACTTTCGTCGAGATATCCCCATCGGATGAGCTTATGACATCTGAAAGTGAGGATAATACGGCGGAAAGTTTTGACTCGGATGACGGTGAGTCGTTTCGATAAAGACACTTGAGTGATATCAAGGCTGACACCATTTAGATTTAGATCATTGTTCACGATATGAGGTGGAGAAATTTGCATCTCATCTTGGAACTTATCGCGAAAGTCATGGAACTACATCTACATCTGTACGAGGGGATGATGTCATGTTTCTTCCAGACGAGGTTTCGCTCAGGATCAAACTATGGATCGACAGTCTAGAGTCCAAATCCATCTGGATTCAAGGCATACCCTCCGCGCAGCAAGATTCGATTGTTTCTCGTACAGCGGCCAGGATATATGATGTTAGTACTGAGGCGCGTCTGCCTTGCATCGCCGTCTTTTGCCAGCCTCGATATCACTTCGCAAAGGAGAAAGGTCTGACACAGAAGGAGGCTTCATTGATTGCCTTCTTATATAGCATCATCAGACAGCTGATCCGCTTGCTCCCAACACAGTTTTCGGCAGTGGAGGGGCTTGCTCGGAGGAACTTTGATCTTCTTGATGGCAGTATGCAAAGTATTCAAGCCTCATTGGATCTTATCAGAGCACTTCTCAACCACGCACCCTCTCCCTTGATCTGGGTCATAGACGGTCTACAGTTAGTTGAAGATAGAACCTCGATGCCCTTTCTACAAACCTTTTTGGGATTACTCAAAGAGAGAAAGACAAAGAGCATCTCAAAAGCCTGCTTTACTACCCAGGGCAACTGTGCAGTATTGGCACGTGGTCTTGACTTTCGAGAACGAGTTGATGCAACGAGGACTGCGTTGGGCAGACCTGGCGTTACGTTAAGAGGCGGGTCTGATCTACAACAACTTCGAGCTCGAAGATTCTAATGACTTTAAGTATTAAAGAATGTCCTGGCCCCTTGATCGATGTAATCTAGGAAACAAGGAATAGACATTAAGTACTATCATTCAGAATCTCTATCTCTAATCTATATCTCTAAAGAACCAAACGACACCGAAATACACCTGAAGCATCCTCTAAGTCAATTCTGACCGGCCTTAATAAATTACTTGCCGGCAGACTTGGGCTTCCAAAGTGCCCAGGCAAACGTGATGCACAACTTGAGAAACGCGGCAATCCAAAGAGCACCAGCGAAGCCAACCCAAGACTTGGACAAGAAACCACCACAAACAGCACCAAGGAAAAGGAGAACGGCCCCGGAAGCTCTTCGGTTACGCTCAGCGTTATCAGTAAGGGGCGCGGTGAAAAGTGTTGCATCGCTCATCATGTCGCAGTACAAACTAGTCAGCACAACTGTGGGCATAGAGTTGAACTTGAGGGCTCGACTGGCAACGATCTGGCCGGCACTCTGTAACGCAAGGATGGCGATAGCAGCGTAGTCGGACGCTGGGAAGGAGTTTTGCACCCTTTCAATGATCCAGCCATCTTGGTGAACTGTTTCTCGACCGTGGGGGTTGTTCCACACGGCGCCAGTAGTGGCAAGGAGGGCGACGAGACCGGTGAGGATGGCCTGGATGAAGAAAGACAGGATGAGAACCCAGCGTTTTTGAGGACCGAAGTGACGGTGGACGGTGGAAAAGAAGAGAGCCCCAACTCCGAAACAGACGATGGCGACCAAACAGCGTGACCAGGCTTTGCTTGGGAGGTTCTCTGGTTGATGACTGACGCCCAGACCGACAAAGATTGTGTTTCCTATGATGAGTGAGTGAGTGTTTGGGTGGTCAATTGGTAGGATATTAACTAACCTGTTTGCATACTGACGAAACAGCCATACATGTTGAAAGCAGCGCTGTCGACTAGACCAGCTATGAAGAAGCATACTAGAAGCAGGAGATCACCCCATCGTGTATCGATATCTGTTGTGAATCGCCTCGAAACTGTAGATGGAGAGCCTCCCTTTGATCCAGCTTCGGGGTTGTCGCTTCCAGAATCGGGCATTTTGGCCGAGATTTCGGATGATAGATCCGAGATTGGTTGTCTATAAGAGAATCTCGTATGTATCCGATTGAGGCGGTTATCAACTCCAACCAGTGAATGGAAGTCGGCTATAAGATAAAAAACAAGTTTGAGGAATAAATACCGGCAAAGTTTAAAATGAAAGAAGGAGTCATAGGAAGGATAAATAAGTCAAACTGGCAGTTTTTCTCCTGAATAGCGCTAATGACGTGCTGGCGCAAGAGTGGGCCCTCAATAATTTTCGGGTCTAGAAAAAGTTAGGGATAAGAAAAAGACAAGAAAAACACGGCGATTTCGGCTTTACGCCAAGAACAATGCACAGACGATGCGTACGTACGCAAATATTCTGACAGCTAGCTACGCTAGACTAGACTGTATTTGTATATTATTCAAGACATTAACCAGAGCATATTGGGATATTTACTACAGAATAAACTTGAAGTCAGTCTAATAGTATACATATATCTGTACTCTATCTATACAATACGTATTTAAATAAAAGATGGCTGTAATCATTACTTCTTTCCTTGTCAACACCAAGTCAAGCCCTGCCAAGCCGGGACTTGACATCCCATGCCGAGATCACTTTGGCTGGGCATTTCAACACCGCCCCATCTTGGCTTTGTTGATCAATTACTACTGGATAGCGGTCAACTAATAGTATTGAAACACTTGGATTAACAGACCCATTTGACTTTACCCTAGCATTAAAGGCAACAACACATTGATCTTTACTTAAAACATCCCTTTCTTGGATAAGCACAAACATGGAATCACTAGATGGATGCATAATTTAGTGGCATAAAATGACATTGCTTTTGATCAAAGAAAAATGATGGTCTTAAACTCCAGACTCCTTCCAAATAAAACAGAACTTTTCCATCCATGTCTCGATTCCTAGAGACCATAACCTTCACCCCCCCCAGCACGTCCTTTCTTCTGCTTCATCTAAGAAATGAGACCATTGATACACTTGGTACCAGGCGCAACATCAGAAACATAAGCCCAACCCATATTGCAGATGCCCCAGGTAGTCTCGGAGAAACAGTACAGCATTCCCGACTGAATCTCAGCAGGACAAGCCTCATAGTTCTCATCGGCCCAGAACGGTCGGCCGCTGGGAACAGGAAACTCGGGCTTGGTGGTGTTGATAGGGGCAGCGATGCTGGTAGGCAGTACAGGTGTGTCGACGGCGGTGGTGGTGATGAAACTAGAGGGAGTGGTCGACTGAATGCTTGACGAAACTGGGACCGAGGTCGCAACAGTAGTAGAGGGTGTAGCAGGTTCTGAAGGTTGAACCGAAACAGTTGGGGAGCTGGGTTGAGCAGATGAAGGAGCCTCAGAGGCGACAGGTGCAGATGACACGGGCTCCTCAGGAGCAGCACCATCATCCTTAAAGTCAGGCTCAACGCCCTTCTCGCAAGTCCCCTCGCTTCCAGGAGTACCCTGTTCAATCACCCGTCCAAAGTCACCTGGCTGAGGAAAGTTGATGACACTTCCGCTCGCACCAGTGGTGCACTCGCCAGGGATATTGGCGCGGAAAACCGGAGGGAGGCTGTCAACAAAAGTACTATCGTCCGTTCCTCCGACGACCTCGATAGGAGAACAGACCATGTACATCTCTCGGTTGCCGATCTTGTTGAACCAAGTCCAGGCGAAAATCGCTGGTCCGTTCTTCATGTCCTTGGGGATGGGGATGTTGAACTGCTTGGTGCACTCCTTACCGGTATCATTTCCACACTCAGGACCATTCTCACGTCCGTGGGGATCCTTTCCGGTGGTGGGAATATTACCCTCAGCTTCAGCGGGACATCCGCCGATGATACTGTAGATGGTGTGCCACTTGCTGGGGTCATCGGGGGCTTCTTCCCCATAAGCGACGCTGAACTGGCACGAGCCGCCGCCGTGGACAGCGCTGCCCCAAAACTTGACGGTTTGAGTCTTTCCAGCTGTGACTTTGGTGACTTGTTCGGCATGCTGTGTGCGACCTTGACAGGGAAAGGGTAGATCAGCGCTCAAAGGCCAAGTTTGGTAAAGAGGTTCAGTGTCGAGGTTAAAGGGATGAGGCTCGACCATGATGACGTGGGCAGAAGCAAACGAAGCGGCCAGCGCTGCGATGCGAAAGACGGAAGATAAAGAAGGCATTTTGACGGTAGGTGAAAATGAGATGCTTCTTTGATGAAAATTTGGTGGTTGATTGTGATGTGATTGTTGAGATTGTTTTGTTTGTGTGACGAGATTGTTTGATGTGTGTGTTTTTGTCTGATACGGAAACAAAAATGAGGTGGCAAGTTGATTGCATTCTTATACAGGACTCGAATCAGTGGTCTTTACAATGAAGAATGTTTCATGTCATTGTTTGCAAACAAAGCATCCACTTTGCGTTTGTGTGAACAAGTCTATTTGTCACTTGTTCAGTGGTGAAATCAGTTTGTTCTTCACTGTTGGACTCGAAACAAAGGCAAGGTGCTAAGGGCCTCGATGCTCGATTTAGTTTCACTCTGAACAACCGCAATGGCGGCCATGTTCCACAGTGTGGCGTGCAGGCACCGACTCAAGATCTATTAGCTGTTATTTCAGTCACCACATTCAATAGCGTGGATTGACCAGAAAGATCCTCTGTTTATCATGGCAGTGTCGCAGTTATGATGCTCAACTATGGCACTGATCCGAGTTGAACATTTTAGATAAAATGTTTCGCCAGATTTATAACATTCTTATCGAAGTATTGTTTAGAATTTAATAAAAGCAATTCAACTAATCTTGTGAAGCACACGATACTATCATGTTTGAACATTCAACGTTGAACGAGAGAGACAATGTCAATGGATGGAAGGCGCGTTTTTAAAACAAAGGACATTTGTTTAGACATCCAAGACTCACACAGAACATCTCAATAAGACAGGATAATCATTTCAATCTCTTTTATTCATTGCATCTTTGTCGCGCGCATCGCACCTGTATCTTATTCTCCCCATTGATGTTGACCGGAAATACGTCGGATAACAGCAAAGCCTATCTTTACCTCGCTGTGGGCAAAATTTCACAGCACACATTCATTCCTCATAAATCAAACAAACACTCACAATGTCGAATTCACAAACCCCTCAACCCGACAGCTTGATTGAAGCGGAAAAATGCAAACAATACTGGGAGACGGTTGATTCAAGCGACAATGGAATGCTAGGTGGGGTTTTGTCCATCATGCCCTCCGTCTCTCGCATCGACCTACAAGGTTCGCGTACCTTTTTGGCGAGATTAAACATTGGAATCAAGACGGGTAGACAAAGAATACCAAGAGTTCTTGAAGGAGGCGCAGGGTGAAAAAGAGAAACTCATGTCAGCAAACATTGTCGCTAACAATATCTCTAGTATTGGCAGAATTACAGAAGGACTTTTACTCAAGCTCGCAGACCAAGTAGATGTCGTCGAGCCAGTCGTCAAGTTTACAGACGTTTTAAAGGGAAAGCCAGGCGTGGGCGAAATTCACAACGTCGGCTTGGAACAATGGCGTCCTTCAGACGGAGCAACATATGACCTGATTTGGATCCAGTGGTGCATCGGCCATCTTAAAGACGCAGAAGTGGTTCAGTTCTTGGAGAGGTGCAAATTAGTTTTGGATAAGGAGCATGGAATCATCGTCTTCAAGGAAAATCTGAGTACGTGGGGTCAGGATAAGTTTGATGAGCTGGACGGCAGTGTCACAAGGTGAGACATTCTGTTAGTCCAATGCGACAGGATGATACTAACGAGTGCAGGGAGGATGAAAAGTTTCAACAGTTGTTCAAGAGGGCTGGGTTGAAGATTATCAAGTCCGATATGCAACGCGGTTTCCCGGTTGTCAAGAATAGGCAGCTGCTACCTTTGAAGATGTATGCTCTGCAACCGGAGAGTACAACAGAAACATAGTTGGTATTGAATAATAAATCAGGTTTTCCAACACGGCTAAGAAAAAACCTATCCCAATCCCTCTAAAGTCGTTGATGCTTGAATGTCATAACTAATAGTCCGGAAAAGAAGCCAATGCACCAACATGAAAATATACCTCGCATCAATAACAGCTTTTAAATTAATAAATACCCAAAACTCAATATCTCGCATAGAGTAAACACCCCACATACATCTTGATCAATCGTAATAATCGTCATAAATTTCAAAACTCTGGCTTCTGTCCATAAACGACGTGTCTGTGACGATGTCAGCTGTTGTGTTCCAGATACTGTCAAGATGTACTCACACGGGCCACCATGCGTGGATGCGTCTATCCCTCATGTCAGTTCTGACCTTGGCCAGGAAGACCTCTACCTCTTCAACACTCCAACCCAAGCCCTTGGTGAAAAGTGCTAGGGAGAGGCCGGAGAGTTCGCCGGCGATATTGTGATTACACCAGAATCCTAGTACGGTCAGCACTCTTATCATCATTTTCCCTAGGTCGTAAAATCATACCAAGTTCCTTGTAGTAAGGATCCGCAGGCCATCTGTTGGTAGGCCACTTGTAGACCACCTCTGTCACGTTGACAAAGCCCGCATCGATCATCTGTTGTTTGTACGACTTTGCGCTTACAGCCGACCTTCCAAAATTACTCGCTGCTTCGGTCATGAATTCGGACCACTGGTCGATGTAGGAACCCTTGACAAGAGTGCCGTCGTCTGATGCGGCGGGGAAGGTGATGTCTTGACACTCGACCCAGCCACCTGGGTTAAGGCTGTCGAAGGATTGCTTGAAGAACTTGGGCCAGTCGCCAATAGAGCCAGTAAGCATGCGGGCAAAGACAAAGTCGAATTTGTAGCTGTACGTCCATTCATCTTCGAGGTCGTCAACTTGGAATTCGAGATTTGTTGGGAGGCTAGGGTTGTTAGTGAGAGAAATGAGAGGTGGGTGAGAGGCATACAAGTTTGGCTGTATAGGACTGAGATCGATTCCAAGGACCTGAAATGTTAGTTACTAGTTTCAATGGATATTTGAGATACTGTACCTGTGTTTCTGGGTGATGATCGGCATAGTCAATTGCCCAAACACCAGTTCCTGTTCCTGCATCGAGAGTGCGTTCTATAGGCTTGTTGCCTTCTTGCAATGGGCTTAGATACAGCTTCCCGCCGAGGGTAAGTGTGAAGAGATGATGTTGCAGATCTATTTCATCAGTATGAATTATAAATGAAAGAGACATTTCAACTCACCGAGACGTTCCTGTTCAGACTGAGATGAAAGGTAATGTTAGCGAATTGAATGTGAGACAGACGAGGTCTCATACCGAATCATTGGGGAGTACATAGTTGACTAAACAGGTCAGAAAAGGTTGATGTTGAATACAAGAGTAGCTCACTTGACTCTCTAAAAGAATGATAGGTTCTTCCATTCTCAGTGCGATATTGCATGATGCTTGAATTAATGGATGCTGTGCTACTTGCAGCGTCGTCCTGTTAGCGCCGAGTTAGTTCAGTACTACTCCAAAAACCCCAACAAAGAATAGCCCAGGGGCCATCCCAGTCCAGTCGCGATTTTCACAGGGGGCTTCGATGGAGTGGAAAAGTTCCATCAACGCATTTGTCTCTACTCACGCCGATCGCCGAATCATCGTCGCGAAAATCACCTTCGCTCTGGGATTGCGTCAGTAATCGTGGTTCATATTAGATAACCTTAAGCCTCTCTCACCTCGGCTTGCAGGTCACTCTCTTCTGTCGTAGGCGCGTGTCTTTCGGTAGTTGTTGCTGTCGCTGTGGCTGTCGCAACGGTCTTGAGATCAGGGCTGGTCTCGTCAAGATCTTGCCGCTCGGCCTCTGCAGTAGTGGCCGTCATGTCAGGTTGTATCGTCTGAAGTTGAACGTTGAGTCGGGGTTTTAATTGAATTGAAGAGATGGAAAGTGTCAAAGGGGAACAAAACAGGTCCGGAATTTTCCACTTTTTGAACCCCTCTTTCTTGTGATGAGTGAAGTTGCTTATTTCTAAGTAGGTGTGCCGGGTAATAGGTAAGAATCAGTAGCGAGGTACCGAGACGATACGAAATGAGCCTGTGCCGCGTGTACTAAAGTGGTTCGACCAGAGGATAAAAAGAACAGGTCAGTCTGAATGCCTCGGCGACGTCAAGTCAGAGCATGACATGTCAGGTCAGACCAGTAGACTACAGAGGCCGAGCATAGGTTCTTTCTCCCGGTTATCTTGACCTGCCTCAATGAATGGAATGTACCCAACCACCTAACGGTAGAACAAGGATCGGGAGAGAACCGCGGGACCAAATAGCGTCGTGCTAGTGACTTAGTGGGCGCTTTTAGTGCTGATGCGTCGCCGTCTAGATGCTCTAGTTTCGGGGAAGGGCTGCTTTGGCGTTAGTTTTTAGTGATTACTGATAGGTGGCCACTGGCTGTCCTGCTGGCATCTTTCTAATGTTTCCATCTCCATCTGTTCTAGACTCTTTTTCTGTCGCGCCGTTGACTGGCATTTACTGGTGATGAACACTGATTAGAGAGAGACAAGTACCTAACAGTAATGGAAGATTAATGATCCAACCCGTCGGGTATTGCGTTATAGCACTGGAGGTACCACCAAGGTTACCATGTCCATGTCCGTGCTGAAATCCAATCAATCTCCCATCCAGCTCCTCGGGAATCTCCTACCAACAATTCAGTCGTGTCCAAAACCAAGACCAACAGCATCACGAACCAACAGCTGTCTATTTTCATGTCAGCACAAGTTTCACAAACAACCAATTAATTGTTTGCACTGTTTCCGGATTTGACGACAACAACTCTTGGCGTCTATCATGGCCGCAGCTGCAATAATTAATTACCTGCGTCACATTCGCCCTTCAATCGCCATCGCTGCAATCTTGATCCTCTTCTTGGCTACATGGACAGCTCTCTCAACGTGGCGACAATATAACCGACTACGAAAATTCAAGGGCCCGACTTTGGCAGCTCTATCAAAATGGTGGCTAGTCAAAAAAGTCGGAGGAGGTAGAGCCTATCTCGACTTTTGGGAGGTTACCCAAAAATACGGTACGTCTTTTGACTTTATTCAAGTGTCGCACAAGCTAATCGCCGACTCCCACAGGCTCTATCGCCCGCGTCGGACCAAACGATCTCCTTACCGACGACCCAGACCTCATGAGGCACATCCTCAATGTCCGCACCGAATACCGTCGCTCAGATTGGTACGACGGAATGCGCTTCAACCCTGGCAACAATAATATCCTCTCCCATCGCGACGAAGACGAACACTTCAAGCTAAGGTCCAAAATGTCGGCTGGCTACGGCGGTCGCGAAGTCGAAAACCTCGAGCCCAAGATCGACAAGAACATTCTCTCATTTATAACACTCCTCGCGAAGTATGCCGATGCAAAGAAGCCCGTGGATCTAGGTCGGCGTGCGCAGTTCTTCACGCTTGATGTCATCTCCGATCTAGCATTTGGCGAACCGTTTGGGTTTCTGGAAACAGACTCGGATGTATACAAGTATATTCAGATTACAGAGGAGACGTTACCTGCCGTTATGGTCACTACAGTTATCCCCTGGTTGGTCAAGATTTTGAGTTCGCCCTTGTTTAAGAGTCTATTGCCTTCTGAGAAGGATAGACTTGGGTTTGGAAAGTTAATGGGGTTAGTTACCTGATTACGGTTTGGCGGATATAACTAACGGATGTGCAGAATTGCTAAGAAGGTTACTGCTGAACGGTTTGGACCTGACAAAAAGGTTCGCAAGGATATGCTAGGATCTTTCGTTGCCCACGGTCTTACTCAAAAGGAGGCCGAGTCTGAGATTCTTCTACAGATGTAAGTGTTTTTAACACCTTACAGTAGTCACTCTAACAGTTCTATGCAGCGTTGCAGGATCAGATACCACAGCCACAGCTATCCGCTCAACCATGTTACATATAATAACCCATCCAAATGTCTACTCCAAACTTCGCGCTGAAGTTGCAAGCACGCGCTACTCGGAACCCATCATCCCCGACTCTATGGGCCGCGACCTACCCTACCTCCAAGCCGTCATCAAAGAAGGTCTGCGCATCTTCCCTCCCGTCGCAGGTCTCATGTCCAAGCAGGTCCCTCCCCAAGGAGACACCTGGAAGGGTCAATTCATCCCCGGCGGTACCAAAGTCGGTTATTGCGCGTGGGGAATCTTTAGACGTGAGGATATCTGGGGTTCCGACGCTGGCGAGTTTCGTCCTGAGAGATGGCTCGACAGTGAGCCTGAAAAGCTAAAGGAGATGGAGGGTGCGTTGGAGTTGATCTTCAGTTATGGACGGTGGCAGTGTCTTGGTAGGCCTGTTGCATTGATGGAGCTAAACAAGATCTATGTTGAGGTATGTTTGATATTCAAGACGGTGAAAGAGAGTTATGCTAACATGATAATGTATAGCTACTTCGCAGGTTTGATTTTTCCATATGTGACCCTACAAAGCCTTGGAAGGTGTTTAACTGTGGAATTTTCTCTCAATCTGAGCTCATGGTGAGGGTCACAGAAAGGGAGTGATAATCAAGCAGCATATACTTTATCTCGACATGTTGCGTACGATTCAATGTGGAGATGGACCACCCGAGTTGTCACGCACGAGCCATCCATTATCTACGTTCAAGATTAAGACTAATAAACGACTTATGATCCAAGGGTTTTATATATTTATGACTCTTAAATGCAGAGTGAGGACCCAAGTTGGTATTAGGCGTTGAGGATCACGTCAAACCAATGGTTCCAAGAGTCCGAGGTCTTGGCTTTCAACAGATATAGCACAACAAGATCAAAGAAATATATGCTGCATATTTCGAGACGATAATCAGAATACTTCGATAAGGTCAATTTTCCACTATACCATTACAGGTTGGGCCTTTACTTTCAGATTCAGACGTTTTGTCGATCATTGGTGTCGTTCAGGACAAAGCGGCATGGGCATGTTGTCTCGGGTTATGTCATGGGCCCGTCTTCCGAAGTGTGGTACGCCACGGAGTAACGTTTTAACGTTTTAACAAGCCTGATTTAGACTCGTGCATAAAGTTATCTACCTTTTGGTATCTCAGTCCTCACTTGGAGAAACTATTGCCTTATACCAGGTCACTGGAGCTTACAGTACGACATCATTTTCAGTGCACCAAGCGAAGTTGAACAATATATTCAGTTACCACAATGTCAAGTTCACCACCGCATCAAGAAGAACAGTTATCGGCTTTAAGTCCAACATCCACCAACACATCTTCAGTGGACCACGAGCAAACAAGAAACACACCTAGCAAGAGGATACTATCGTGCATCCTCTGTCAACAAAGGAAGAAGAAATGCGATAAAAAGACTCCATGTTCAAACTGCACAAGGGTAATACGTCCCCCGTTGTTACAATGAACCAACATCTGTACTTACTCTCTGCCAGCTCAATGCAGTTTGTACTCCAAGCAAACCAGCTACGCCGAGGAAGCGTAGACGTCCGAACCAAGAGTTGTTAGAGAGACTTTCGAGGTGTGAAGAATTACTGAGGCATTGCACTTGCGCAAGGCTTCCAAGCCCTGAAAGTGTGGATAATCGTTTTGGGCAGTCACATGTTCATTCAGAGGAGATAAAGAGCATTGGTCAAGAGATGTCTTTAAAAGAGACGAATTGAGATTGTTTCTATGTTTGCAAGATATACATTCGTCAATAATGAACCTTTACTATCATTTCTATCTTCGACTGTCTGTCACTCTAGACATGTCGTTGAGCATAGCGCAACCGAAAATGCGAAAACATAAAAATCCCGGGGCCTTGGAGGTAGTCGGACAGATTTAGCCCCCCTTCAACGACAGACCCTAGACAGAAGTGACCAATCACTTGATAGCCCGCTTTTTGAACCCTGGCGCAGGTGATCAAATGGACATGAAATTCGTGGCGTGAGCTTAATTAGTGGTGTCCCCGCTGACGGAGTCTTTCCAAAGTCCGAGTAGCTTCAGGGTCTGGGATTTGTTAGTTGGCACAGGGGTTGGACAGTTGCTGACCATGATCAAAAGTCATAATCGAGAAACAAGTATTGTTGGTCAATATAAGAAGCTTTCCATGACAAGAGCTTACAGGACTAAATACAGAACCATCTTGCGAGTTAAATCTACATCCGTAAGTCCGTACATCCGGTCGATCCCCCAGATTTCCCGATATGGACGACATTCTGCCGTGGAATCGTGCATGAAGGGTTATTGACGACTGCCAATCTTTACCTAAATACCATTTGGGATCGTGACCTATTGTGTGAAGGTTATAAGGCATGCTTGTCAATAAAGAATGGAAACTCCGTTTAGATAAAGATGGCGATAGCGAAGGAGAAGACAAAAGGAAATTACAAGCATACCCTGGACAGTCACTGTGGGCATCAATTTGAGACTACGTGGTATTTGACATGATTGACAAGCGTGTTTGTTTCCTATACCATGTACCTAGTCTCATCGTGTTGTGAAAAACAGCCAGGGGCTTTCATGGTTTAGATATTTAATAACCTTGGCATCTTCTCTCACTTCGGAAGACAGCTAGAGATGGTCACTAGAAAGAATCACTCCGTACTATAATCATTCCACTGCCAGAGTCGCAAGTCTTGGCAGCATGTAGCAAACACAACAGTCAATGCAGAAAGGCGGAGCTCGTTTCTATAAGGCAAGATTTAGTTCGGGTATATCTACCTCATTTTGGTTAGATGAACAGGGTCTACAATTATCCATGCCATCGGGTTCTTGTCAATGCCGAATAGGACGAATAATTTGTTTCTGGTCGATTAGACGCCCCCCTACACTGCAACTCTGATACGTCTTGCAGCCCAACACACTTCACTAGGCTTCACTATTCATTCTGAATCCCGCCTAGAAACACAAGGATCAGACAAGGATCAGAAGACAAGTTGGAAATAACAAGGGTCTTGTCCCAGGCCTCATCCGATGATCTCTCAACTTGTCTTAAACTGTTGGTTCCACTATATGGTGTTTTCTGAATTATGCCGTATTCGGCATTGTCACCGGCGCGGTAGTTCAGGTCAGTAATTTCTACATAACGACAGTATGGCATGCTCACTCGGCACTTACGTATTAGTCATGCCATTGCTAAATTGCTCCCTCAGACGAGACGTTCTGTTGTAGTAGCAGATCTACGCCTTCAACTGTAAGCCACTGGTACTCTTGGCAAATATCGTCACCCACCCCTGACCCCAGCAAACTAAGTGCCGTCTTCTGCGAAACGGACATCTCAGAATGGAGCTAATCTTTGCCACTATGGAAGACAACTCTGGAAAAGTCCGGACAAAGTGATATTGTCGTGACGTCTTGGGCCTGATAGCGTAGCATTGGAATCAGATCATGTTGATGAGATCACCCTGGAAGTACTTCAGAAGCCGCAATACGATGAGGGTAATATAACGGATATTATAATGATTGGAAACGAGGAAGAACTGTCGGTAAATGCACGCGAAATGGAACTGGAGGTGCTGCATTCTACTTGGGAAAGCGAGTCATAGCTGACGAGCTTAAGGTTTCCGAACAAGTCAAGGAAAAGGGCATGGGAGGTTAGTGGGGCAGAGAAAGGGGTCTATTCTCAGTTCCTTGCAAGGATCGAGATTCTTGGATTGGGGAAGGGAGAGAAGGCAGACAATCGCAGACAGAGATTGAAGATGATGTATGCAAGATATTCAAGTGTACGATTACTATTACTATTAGCGTCATCTATATCATGTTTGTGAAACTCTAAATCTATTTCATTTTCGCATTCAAGCTTTGCGGCTCGATTCTTCTGTGATATTTCCAGATTGCTTGGATAGTCAAGCTTAGTCCGGATATTTACATGACCAATGGAGGATACACCTCGAGTATATGGCAGCACTGTAGCTATGGACCAATTGCATTTATCTGAATTGGTCTTGCACATTCTCGTTCGCCGGTTTACCACCCCGTAATGGTAGTCTAAACTCTCAATATGCTATCCGTACTGCCATTGTCGCCTGTCGTCTCTTTCGTCGATTCATCAAACACCTTGGCTTGAATTCCCGCATTTTTGTTGAAACTCTCATTGTTATCCCCTTTCCCTATACTGTGCAGCTGGTAGCCCTGGGAATTCTTGTGTTTCCAGTTACTATTGATGTCGGCTGAGTTGGTCATCTTCTGCTTCGACTTGCCTCCCGACATGCCGAGGAAGGTCAAGAGTTCAGGTAGGTATCGGTTCAGGAACGGTTTGAGCCTCATGAGGTTGTTGCAGACTATTCCCATATTGAGTTCAACCAGTGACCATATTCCAGCTTCGGCTTGTTTGAGTGTGAAGTCGGGATTGGTGGCGAAGATTTGAACATAAGGGGCTCGGACGATGGATGCGATCAAGACACTGTAAAGTTAGTTAGTATTGATCATCAAGGAATATTGGTTAACAGTTGCTTACGCAGATCCAACGGAGAGGATACCAGCAACTACAAATTTTTGCCGAAGACGTATTTGCAGGTGATATAGAGTGGGCAGTGGCAGAGTGATGATGGCGAGATCACTGGCAATATTCAACACCACCTGCGCGATGGCAAGGTTGTTCAAGCAAACGCCTGAACCAACATCGCGTGGATTGCATGGTCCAGCGAGGAGGACGGTGAAGGTGATTGTGTAGATCAAGAGACTGCTAGCGATGATGTAGACAGCATATTGGTGTGGTCGGGCAGGGCTGATGCGGTACAAGACTGATAAGATGGAGAGCTTCGTCAGGGTCGGACTCCACATGTACGTCAAGGTCGTCGGCGAGAGGTACTGTCGCAGTTATGTGAGTTGCGTGGTCACGAGTTGGCAAGATGTATTATACCTTGTTGTAGTTAACAATCTCAGCGAGTGAAACATCCCAAGCATGTGAGCCCCATCCATACTTCATCATGAAGGAAACTGAGATAAAGTATCCCAGGGCGGTTAACCATGATAGAGTAATTAGCACTAGTATGCGTTAGAATGGTGGCTAGACTGGATCAGGAGTTATTGACAAGCACGTACCAACATCAAGCTCCCATTCTTTAACCACTAAAACACTGGTAACATAGCGAAGAGCAAGAGTAAACGTCGCGAAAAAGAATGTTATGGCAAAAACGACAATCGTTGCCAGTTGCACGCCCGACAGGGACCTATCAAAGTTTGAGGTTATCCCGTCCGGTGGTGGGATCACCGAAGTGTTGTAGATGTTAATGTTGGGATCCATGGCTTCAGGTTATCCGCGGAAAGTCCGGAATGCCATGGACATAAGACGAACATAAATAACAGTAAGAAGAACTCTCTTTGAATGAATGACTGAACGACGGGAATCTGATTTATTTGAGCCCGACAACTCGGGCCATAGTTCATTCAGCGTTCCAGTGAATATGGATGCTTTTTCTTCTAGGATTACGCCACAGCTCAGCAGGATGGAGTTCCTTGCCCTGGCATTGAAGCATTATCCTTGGAATCGATACGAATATTAACATGAGCTATGTGCTTTTAAGGTTTCGGTTAAAACCCAACCGTTTCACTGTGTCAGACTCGTAACACAGATCAACCTATCAGCTGAATGTCGGCGGCTATAGCGGCCACTTTCGTCACGCTATCTTTGGAGCCGTCAGCCCAAACTAGTCGTGATTCAGAACAGATGGCCCCTGAGCCTCTGCAGGTCTTCCACCGGATGTAACTCCCTAGGGACCCAGGGACCGGGGTAAACCAACAGTCTGGACAGCTTTTCTCATTAGCTTTGAATTCTAAATGCTAACCGAGCGACTCCTTACTGCTTACATAGGGCTTCCTTCTTGTGGAGCACGTTTGATTGTGTCCATAGACGTTGCATTCGGCCAACAAGCCTGGCAACGCTTGCCGCTTGGCGGTCAAGGGTATATAACCTTCGCAATAGCCCCTTCATGTCAGTGACTTTGTACATCATATCTAAGCGGGAAAGCCATAATCTCTGTTGGGTCCTCATCACATCTATCATAATTTACAATGTCTCAATCTTTGGTGACGGGCTCCAAAGTCCTGCGGGCCGACTTTGACTCAAACAAGGCTCTGCCTATGACCCCGGAGGAAGTCACTTCGGAATGGCTGGCGGAAGCACTCGGGATTGAGGTCAAAGCTTCCGAAATCACTTCCATGATTCATGGCACAGCTTCCAAGATCTTTGTACGTCTCACATTCGGCGATGGTGTCAAGACAGAAATCCCCAGCAATGTTGTCGTCAAGGGAGGCTTCAACCCAGCAATCCGCGTGGCGTTCCCTGAGATGTGGGCGACATACCGTCGTGAGGCTGAGTTTTACCAGCACGTCGCGCCTCAGACAAAGATGCTGCTGCCCAGTATCTGGTTCGCGGGTACAGACGTTGTCAACGGTCAAGGCATTGTCATCATGTCCGACGTATCAAGCGAAGCTACGTTTGGCACTATGCTTAAGCCATGGAACCACAAGATGGTTGGCGAAGCGTTGAAGCAACTGGCCAGTCTCCATGCTAAGACGTGGAACTCCAAGGAGGAAGCTTACCCATGGTTGTTTGGAAAGGACGGAGCCAAGCTGGAGAATCCTGTCAGGAAAATTGTTCTGGCTCTTCTGGAATCTGCGCCATGGGGAGCCCGTTTTGACGAAAAGGTTCGTCCTCCTGTGGCAAAGGAGTTGTTGGATGCGGATCGCGTGCGAAAGGCATTCCAGGCGCTGTGGAAGTTTGCCGATGCGGATCAGAAATACTACTCTCTGATCCATGGAGACGATCACATCGGTAACACTCTGATTACTAAGGATGACACTCCTGGGTTTATCGACTGGCAGGGTTTACAGTATGGTCCTTCGATTCTCGATGTGACGTACTTTCTCACGGGTGCCTTGACGGTAGAGGATCGCCGGCAGCACGAGAAGGAACTGATTGAGGTTTATCTTGATGCTTTGCATAAAGAGGGAGGGCCTCGATTGTCAAGAGAGGACATTTGGGGTGACTATCAAAGATATAGCTTGCAAGGATTCCTTTGGGCCATGACGCCCCAGGCGATGCAGCCGGACGAGGCCGTCTTTGCTATGGCTGAGAGATATTCTGCTGCTATTATGGATCATAAGACTCTTGAGTTGTTGGGAGTTTAGTAAAGAGTTTTGTCCGATTACTAGATACTATAGATAAACACGATAAATGCGTTATGGGTATGTTCTATCTAAGATTCCGAGTGTCCAATCCGAGTAGAGGGATGGGATGGCTTTAACTTGTCTATGTTGTGCGACGTACCGGTCGGTATATAGTCAAACTATGCATATATACTGAACAATTCCGAAACATGGCATAATTTAACAAACATTGATTCGTGGCCGAGTTCACGTTCCAAGATACTCCCTTGCTCCCTTCCCCGCAAAATCCCTGCCAGAAGTAGACAAGCTTTCAGCCATCAAGCAAGGCACAGGAAGGATATCGGATCACGGAGTCCGTCCTCGGTAGATGAGTTCTGTTATGGATTCCACTGCCGAGGTATGCCTACTAAAAATGGTCTAGTTGAAGGAGTTTTTGTTCTGTCAAATGGAGGCACAGCAAGTCTAGCCACGTTTAGAAAGAGGGCACGCGGTGTTGAAGAATGTGATGACGAGATTAGAATAGAGCCGCATGCGGCAGCTCCCGTCAGGAACAAACGAAAACAAAGTGTGGGTGGGTTATTGATGACTGCGAAAGTGATCAGAGGTTATGCTTAAAAAGAGAGTTTGTGGCTCAATTGATGGCTGATGATGCAAGCAAGTTACTGTACGACAGAGACACAGACAAGAAACTAATCGGATAGTACGGATCACAAAGAGCCTGAATGTGCGTCATCAAAGCGTAAAACTTCCCGGTTGGTGATTGCCGACGGCTTTCGGCTTCCTCAAAAGGGTCTAACTACTACTGTAATAAACTTTGATCGGGCCGTGGTAATTCAGGATACAAGTATTTATTTATTTCTGGGGTATCTATATCGTGTAAATATGTAATTAATCGTTATACAAAGCAAAAGTCATGACGACATTGATGTCTGTGTGTAGCTATCTCCAAATCAGGGTTCTTCAATAGGGTCATAATAGTCATCGGTGGGCTGTCTCGGACGCTGCTCTAGCCATGACGATGTCGCAAAAAGGAATGTTGCGCTGAGCATGTCAGTAAAACATAATAGAGATAACTAATTGATGGGTCCTTACATTATTCCAGCTCGGCACAATGCTGTGGTCTTGATAAGACGAATGCCAACTTGGCAGATTGGCTGGTGCATGTCCAAATCATCCTCTGGGTCGCACGAAATGTCGCTAGCCATGAGAACAACCATGGTACCAGTGACAAAAGGACTGATAAAAAGAAACCAGAACCAAGCCCTCAGGCATTTCTCTTTGAGGATGCTGTTTGTCTCGGTGTCGGTGCGGAGGGATGTGTAGATAAAGACTGCGACAATACTGAGGACTTCGACGATGCTAACAACCGCAGCCAAAATACTGTACAGGTCAGCGAAATGTCACAAGGTGATGGGCAATTGATTCGGCAACTTACAGGAAATCTGGGGCCTCGAATAAACTAATTCGGGTGAATGGAATGCAAGATATGATCATGCTCACGACCCATGGCAGCGCAAAGGCGACGGGCATGAGTCTGTTGGCAAAGAGGCATCGTAGATCCATTCTGTCTGCGTCAAGAGGTTGTAGACCCTTTGACGATGATGGGAATTGTGACCGACAAGACATGTCGGCAGTCTTTTCGCTTTTGCTGTCCAGCCATGTCGGCATGTGGGTTGACGAATTGACGTGTTGCGGATGTTCCATTGCTCCCACTTTACCGATAGGACTGGTATAGGTATAGTCTAGTACAGACAGCAGACAACGAACAGTAGACTGTAGCTGGACAGAGATAAATAAATGACCGAGATCTGCAAAAAGAGCAGATGGCTTGACCTTTAAAAAGAGATGCTCCAACCGGGCGCAACCCATCAAACAACCACCACAATAACCCACAACAACCCATCGCTCTATCAAGCCCCATTCGGGATACAAGAATTGGGGGCTGGAAGCTAACAGACTAATCTAACCGAAGAGATTCTCTCCAGTGACGCACGTGCAAGAGATAACAAGACGAGAGCAAAACGCCAAGGGCGTACACATGGGACAAGGGATTGGATACAGTGCAACAAGCGGTAATTAGTTATCAGGTATAGTGGTCTACAGTGGACGTCATATGCAAGGTACATGCATCAAGCCCCAATCACTTGGACCACATGGGCTGAATTCAGACCATCGCGCCGCTAAGACACTTTTTGTTTGTAAATTATTGCTAACTAGCCATGTTAGTAAAGCTAAAAGATACCAGACAACAGGTTTCCTTTAGACGACTCTCATCCTGTTTTCTTTGGTGAGGGGTTTGGTTGATGACTCGCTTAGATCCCTGTAACAACTGTACTCTCGGATGCGTGCGGAATGATTCACCACAAGACATCCACTCAGTTACTGCTGTTTGCGAGGAAGAGGGGGTCATTAATGCTCACTGTCTTGGCGTACTGTACAAAGGGCGATCAGCCGCTCTTAGTCTGGGGTACTCTACTCTGTACATCATCCCAGAGGCAGAATAACCGTTTCCGTCTTCACCGGTGTCACATTTTGGTCATGGTAGCTAAATGCAAGGCTTGGTATGCTGTGCCACCGGAGCTTTCTTCATGCCGAAATCTATGAGTAAGATCTAGGGTAAATTCAGGTGTAAAGCATCTCCACTTTCACCTTGGTAATCGATAAGCTATCAGTTACTGGCAATCGATAGTTAATCGACAACGATAATGATCAGCCCCGCATGTCCATATTCACATGCAAATCAATCAAGCATTCCAATCTAGTTATTCCCGAACAGACATGAGGCTCTAAACAAATTTGGGTGCATTAAAAACAAATTTCAAAGGACATGATTGAACTATACATAGCTGTCCAGGCAATAATTAAGTCTCCTGAAAGATTAACTGTAGATTGTACCGGTAGTTAACCTGATGCTCGAGGTGCTAGTTTGCTATACATTTCTATACAAGAGGTATTGAGCTGCGTTCCCAAGCTCGACTCTATCCTCTAAGCATCGTCTCCGGCTGTATCTGTAGCTTTTATTTATTCTTGGAGGATTTGGTGAGCTACAAGGAATGGTGTAGCAATATGTAATTGGAATTCTGATTTTTATCCGTGCAAATTCAATCTCTCGAGGGAAACACCGCCGATAAGCCTAAACCAAACTAAACCTCGCTTTGTCCTCTGGGTATCATCTTCGTATATCGTTATGAGCTGCCTTGTCTATGTGGAATGTGCACTGATTTGCACAACGGACAGTCGGGATGGTTTCGTCGAAGCCACGTATCAACACATCTCGTGTGGAAAACATGATCGCATCTTAATATCTGAAAGCGCTCCTGGTTCCCCAATGTTTGCAAACAAATGCCACTAAAAACAATCAGCATTGACTTATCAGAAAGCCGGAGAAAACGTACCAAACTTCCGATGCACTGAATTGGGTTGTGTCTCTGTTTCTTCGCCACCAGGGGCACTTGTGTCTATGTGATGAACGTCCTGCCTCTAGTGTCGTCCAATTAAAACCTTCTCTTGATCTTCTTCTAGGCGTTCTTGTTGTCGATCGGCCGTGGCCGTATAGTCTGGGGAATTTAACTAAAAGGCTTATTGAAGTTAGTAGGGAGCATGGGTTTGAGGTAAAGAACTTACATGACTGTGCACAATATAAGCATAATTCCACCAAAGAGAAACCATGGTAAATGTACTGTTGGAGCCCTATCCGAGTAGATTAGTTCCTCATTTCAATGCTGTGGTTTGGGTGAATATACTGACATGGTGGATCTGCTTTATGTGATGTTGAGATTGTGAGTACCGACCGCTTCCATACCCCACCGCCTCTTCCGTATGCAGTTTTCGGCAAGGTGGTTTTTGGATGTGAAGCAGTCGTGTCTCGAACAGCCATCAGTGTTGACCTATTTGGATCCGTGGGATAATGCAGTTAGTTGACAGAACACAACATGCGGCAAGGCTGAAGTTGAAAAGGATGACGAGGGAAGTATCTAAAATTTCTTCTGGCTGGCTCCTCCCCCCAATATCAACCAAGGGATCATCTGCAACAGACGACAAGAAAGCCAAGGGAGAGCCACGCCAGCACTGCCACTTGCCAACAAGGACTAAACCCAACTCAGACACTAGCGAGCTTTGCCCAGAGTTTTCCAAGATCCCAAAAGATGATATCCCCCGCGACAGGCCTGTCCCCCAAGAGTCAAAGAGATGATCAATTCACTGACCATGACAAACGATATTGATGACGCGTTCGCGGGTCCCCTTTCTAAATACAAAGACGGGGGATTTTCCGATACTCAAACTCTGTTTCAAAGATGGTTTTCCCCCCTCAGACCTATGAAAATATGACTGGGTTCTTCGTAAAATTGTGGATGCGCCAAGGGTGCTCATAATCTTGGGCCCGTGTGCCAAGTCGGCATTTTGTAGGATATCCGGTATTAATTCTAGGCAAAGGGGAATAAATCCTTTCTCATAACTGCATGATCCTTTGATCCGAGATATGACTCTAGCGTGCATACGATGGGTTTGGCTTCTTTAATCATGTCCACCCGGCTGGTTGAGGATATATATAATGTTCAGACACAACCCTGTTTCACTCTATTGTTAACCACTGCCAAACCCATCGCACTATCATTGGTAATGACCCGCTATTGTCGTATGTCGATCGATTAACCTTAACTGGAGCTCTCTCAGTGGGGCAAGGTTTTGTCAGCGGAATGGGGATAGGTTTCTGACGAGCCGACGACAAGAAGTCTTTTGAGAACCTGAGCTGAAGGACAGTGGATGCACCCGATCTCCGGAAGACCGCTGATGTTCGTCAGTGTTGGTTTATTACAAAAGCTCTAAGTTATTGAGTATTGACACTTGTAATGAATGAGAAGTTACAAGACTATCGGTTGCCGTCTTCGAAGAAACTCTTCAACGTCGTCCTCGATGACGATGAGCGGAGTCTGCAGCATAATCGACAGCGAGAAGTTTCGAAGAAGAAAATTCAGGAACTCATTGCCGCAACTACATATACTCTTCACTGCTCACTGTTTTATGACGAACATTCTCAGAGAGGACCTGCTTCCCCCACTTTATCATTTCGTATGTTTCGAGCCAGTTGACGATAGGTCGAACGGAGCTCTCTGATGGCAAAGACTATCCGAGCCTGGATATTCGAGACATGATTATTGGACTTCTCTGTCTTTGCTTCTACGATTAGAAAGCGACAGACAAAAGGCTCTTGTTCAGTCCCAAAAAGACAGTTTTCGATGCCGATTGTGGTAACTTGCATAGCCTCCCGTTGACTTACATCCATATATATAGCCAGAGCCTTTTCATTTGTCGCATGGTAGCTAGCTCACCACTTTATCCCCCCTCACAGAACTCACGGCGCAAATTTACTCAACAACAATAACAACAGCTTCTGCTACACGGCCATTGTTTAGTTTATCTAAACTTAAGAAAATATGATTCGATCCTCCTTCGCTAATATTTGATAGCAGCTGTGTCTTGCAGAGTTGTGTCTCACTAACGGACGCCCCTTGTTGTGGTAGTGGGTGACCCGGGCAGCCTATTTATTGGCCAGAAGTCTTTACTGTACTGCATCGCTACCTTGTATCACCAATACCTGCACAAGCGCCTGATCCAAGTAGGCTTTCATCCGCTGAGGCTCTGCTGGAAGCCTTTTGAGTTTCAAGCCCCCCGCTCCGCCCAAGGCATTTAAACCGCGGCCTCGACACTTCAAGTCTGCCTTGCGAGTTCAAGTCAACCTTAGACGCCATACGATGCACGAGGTCCAATATCCTGACTACAAACTGTTTCCGGCCGCTTTTGAAGCCTGGTTGCGCGCAAAGTTTGGCGATCCTACCATTGCAGTTGAGGTATGGCATTTTCGGAAACACGACGGGGGCTGGCAGAAAGCTAATTTACAAACCATAGTGCAAAAACGGGCATTTTGTGTTCAATTTACCAGACGGACAATATTTGACTGATGTTTGTTGCACAAGGCTGAGTGAACAGGCTTAGAGCTAACTGTCACAGGACGACGATGCAGAGATATTCGAACTGAGGGGGAAGAGACACTGGCCCTGGTAGGGTGTTTAGGTGCTTAGGTGTGCAAGTTAGGCTGTGTATATGTGGATGACATTTCTGTGTTTTTAAATGAGCACTTTCATTATGTAGAGCCTGCTCTTCTGATGAGGAAAACGGTCTTAGAGGTCCGTCACCAATATTATTTGTTTACATAAAGAATCTCAACTTGTATAAATATGCTGCTGCACTCTAGATAAAAGAAATACCCAAACTCAACAACATTCAACAATTTCTTCATTGATTCCATTCGTCTTACAGCCATGGACACCTACGACTTACTGATGCAGTGCTGTAATGTGTCGCCTGAATACCCCTGCAACCTTCTGAAGCCATGCCAGCCAAGACGTACCCTTGAAAACCATCGCAAGCTACTCATCAAGTCTAAAAGAAGGCTCTTTAACTGTAATAAAGAAGAAATTGCCATTCTTGAGCCTAGTGAGAAATACTATACCAGTAAGCCTTGTTATTAAGTTGGAGTAACATTTCTTAACTTTTGGCAGAATCTGATGAGAAAACATTCACAAACTCCGAGGGTCTTCGACAGCATCTTCTTCAAAATCGACAAGATCCTCACTGTTGCATGATGTGATTACAGACCTCAAGAAATCATTTCAAGATATTGTACTAAGAATTTACAGATTTATTAATTCCAGTGACTCCCGTGCACCATTAAATTGCTCCTATGAAAGCTTTGTTTACTTGTTGTCATTCTATCAAATCCCGTCAAGCTTTCTGGACTTTATCTCTTCCTTCGGCCTTACCAGGGAGCCAACGGATTATCAAATGACAGGCTTCAATGGATTTGATACAATTGAAACGCCCGAAGACAATCGCGTCAAGATCCCCAGACTTGGGCGATCAGGCCAAGGGCACGGGACTCAATATCTGCTGCGCTCTGTGGAACAATCCACTGGCCCCGAGGGAGAAATCACATGGAACATCCGTCAGATGGCAGTCCATCACCAATATGACTTTGACACTGGCAAGGCTTTGTGGCTAACGGTCAAGACAAATAGTGTCATGCAGGAAATGATAAAGGAGGCAATTACGGATGATCCCAGTCTCAGCCAGACTCCGGCTGAGGGGTTGCCCAAGTCATTTTCGGCAACATTGCTGACCCATCGCATTCACCTGCAGTGGTGTGACGAGTCTTGGCGAAATTGTATCAATGACTTTGAAAAACGCATCAGAGGCGTTCTCAATAAGGCAGAAACAGCAAGAGTCCATCAGCAGCCCAGCCGCAACTTGACTATCAAGCGAGCCTTGACCAACAAATCCAACATCAATGAAAAGGACGCATCAGAAACATCCACCACTTTACAAAGGACTCGGATCCAACTTATCAAGAGTGTTTTGAAGCCTCTTACGTCATATCTGTGTTTAACATCAGCAAAAGGAGACACTTCCACAGCTGTCCCGCCCGTCCCATATAGGAAGGAGGTGGTTGACGAGGACCTCTCAAGCCAACTTGAAGCCCTGAAGGTCCTTGATACGTTTTCAATTAATGAAGTTCAAAGGCTTCATTATCTTGGGGAACAGCTTGAGAGGTTCCGCCTAGTGCTGCAATTGGATCGACAGACACTGCGCGATATCGCCGAGCACTACCAAGATTTGGCAAGTAGACATGCCTTACCCAACCAGATTAAGACATCCTGCAAGGCCGATTTGGCTTCTTTTTCTCGACAGGTGGAACGTATCAGAAAGAACCTGGAGATTCGAGTAACCCAAGTTGAGTCCCTCATAGCGTGGCTACATGAAGGCAAAGTACTGGCAAGTGTTTGTTAAGCCCCGTTGAGTCCCAGTTACTGACTGCTAGTCATTTACTGCAGTTTGATGGCATTCTCCAATACCGCAGTACGCAGGTCAGCCACATATTCGGCGAGAGCTCACATATCCAATCAGAGAAGATGGAAAAGATCGCATACAAGATAGAAAAGGAGACGATCTCGATGCACGTTATCACGTGTGTCACACTTGCATTTCTGCCTGGCACATTTGTCGCTGTAAGTACCCATATCATGACTCTGCTAAAATCAGGCTGTGCTGACGCATGTCTCGTATCAAGGCTTTCTTTCAAAGTGGTCTCGTCGAGATAAACCAGGCTGCGAGTGGCGTTCGAGGTGCTGTCACCTTCCATTCTGGGGCTTTCAAACTCTTTGCATCGATATGCTTCCCTCTTATGTTCATCACATTTGTACTTTGGATTCTGCTATTTAATCACCTGGCTCGTAGGGCTCGCAGCCGTGAACAAAAGAGCAAGGTGTGATTTTGTGTACAGGGCTACAGTTATAGACAGTTTTGCTTGGTTATCTGCTGTTCAACTTTGCTTGGAAATGCTGTGTTGTCCAGCTGATGAGGCTGCCGGACAAAGTGATTCTTTCTGCCTTGAAATCAACCTTCACCAGGCTGTGGTGATTGTGAATACCATGATTGGATTTCCATCATCAGGTACAAAGCTTTGCGGACTTGTAAAGCCGACGTTGGTCTGCCTTGACCTTGGTAGTGCGAGGGTTATGAGATATTGTAGTCGGTAGTCGGAGTCATTGTGCTTGCTCAGCCACTTGCCAGCTTAGCAACAGGCCTACAAATTCGAACCGCGAGGCAGATAGGAAGAGGCGAAGCACTCAGATAAACCTGGCGAACTGCCGGCCGTGCTATGACTGTCCGCCCATACCATCAGCTTTGTGCTTATAGTTTGTCGGCCGCTCCACCACCATCTCACCGGGCGTTTCCTGATACGTTGACTTTGATTTCCTTTATATATACTCCTGGTACAGACCATCCACTGGTGGCCCTGGCGCGCCTTTTTCGCCATCAGTTCCCCACGTAAACAGACTTCTGACCGCCGTTATCGCACGCATACAATCAAAATGACCTTGCACCTTTTGGAGCGTTTTCGAGACTATGTGAAGGAAAATGTCGAAGATGGTATCAATGGAGAGGATCAAAGTGTCCCGTACATTGCACCATCGAAACTGAAGACCTATTGGTCCGAAAAACGCGTGGACGCCATTCTCAACACTTGCCAACCTCCGATACCGCAGAACTCGGACATGGTTACCAGGAACTATCTCAAAATATTCTCTATTCTGGTTTCAATAGACCAAGCTCGCGAAATCTCCTATTTCTCGGATGTCAGAGGCCTCAACGACATCCATTTACCTTTTGATAGGGAGATATTTCCTCAAAATTGTTCATGGGCCGAAGAATTCTTGAGAAGCCAGTGGATGTTCAATCCGTTGGTATTCACTCAAGATAGCATATACAAGCGCACAATATCACCCAGGATGATTTTACCAGTGACATACAAGGACGAGCTCTCCAAGGGGCGAGGTGGCCGCCATACAGCCAAGCTATGGAAGGTACAAGTTCACACTTCGTGCAATTCTATCACGGCACAGGTAATCCTTTTTTTTAACCATGGAAAGTATACACGACGCTAATTCTTAGAAGAATGAACCGGTTGTTTTTAAGATCTTTGAGGGGACCGATGCAGATCACCTCTATACAGCCGAGACCAATGTTTACTCAAAGCTTCACTCTAAAGGTGCCAAGTACATCACCAAACACTTTGCGTGCTTTTCATTCAAGGGAAAGCAAAAGTCAATCATTGTTCTACAGTACGCGGCTGGAGGCTCATTGTTAGACTTTCTCCGGGTTACTGCACAGCCCGTGAGCCCAGATGATTTTTATCTACTCTGGAGTCGTTTGTTGAAGCTCCTCGACGCGCTTGAGATTCTTCATAATCTGTATCGTCCTGATGGACCATCTTATTGGTGTCTTGCTAGGTAGGCTTGAACTATCAACATACGAGTTTGTTACTAAAAGTCCATAGTGTCCACCAAGACATCCAACCCGCCAATATTCTCGTTTTCCCCCAAAACGACAAGGCCTCACGGTTTGACGTCAAGTTCAAACTTACGGATTTCGGCCTTGCTGAGATGGGGAGGGTATCAAACTCGAGGGGTACGATGGTTACAGAAAACAGAGGGAACAGGATGTATAGTGAGTTTTCCTTTTGCATAACGTCCGAGGAGTACATGCTAAAGAGACGTCAACAGTTGCCCCCGAGAGCTATGCCAACTTTTCTGTGCAGGAGTTTGTCAAAACGGACGTCCCACCTACCGCAGACATTTGGGCACTCGGAGCTGTCTTCAGCGATGTCTTGATTTGGTCAATTCACGGAGAGTCCGGCCGTGAGCAATACCGACGGAGAAGAAAAGAAGAGATCTCGAAACAACTACACTTGAAGGCTTCCGACTATGATGCTTGCTTTCACGATGGTGAAGATAGACTCTCTGCCGTCGAGGAGTTTCACAACTTAGTTCTCCAGGACAAAAGAGTTCGTGACAAAATTTCGCCATGCATCAGCAATCTCATTCTTAATTACATGCTTACGGAAGCTGGTGGGAGACTAAATGCCATGCAGATCAGGACGAGAGCCAAGAAAGAGATGGAGAAACTGGAGTGCAACCCAGCGTCGCCCTCAGAGCCTCAACAAACGAACCGGAACTCACAGCAGAGGGCTCCCAATCCTTGGATTTCAGGTAGAAGACCTGCAACGACCCCTGCCCCTACCCCAATAGTACTGCCTTCCTTGGTTACGCCTGCGCCATCTCAAGATCTGCAACAAGTACCCCCGGGAATGATATCAGACAGGAACTCTTTCCAGCAATCTCCTGTGGGCAATGAATCACCAGCCAGGGCCATCAGCCCAGCAAGGTCCCAATCGCCCGATGCAAAGGTGACAGTTGAAATGGTGTACCCAAAGTTGAAAACGAAAGACAGAACAGGCTCTATTATTGGTTCATTCAACCCAAGAGCTGTCAAACCACCCGATGTCATGGATTTCCCAGGGATGATGGAAGCACGAAGCAAGATCGACGAGACTCAAGGAAGAGATCAGGTATGAATGCCGTTTCTCTCACCATCAAGAACATGACTAACTTGTATAGATCATGGTTATCGATAACTTCAGTTCTATGAAGGAGCATAAGCAAAATGTTGTGAGAACTGCAAGAGTTGTTAGCTACGTCGCCAAAGTAGCCGACAACGACGGCATGGAACTATACGCTGCTTCAGAGGCGGCCAGAACCCCCCTGAAATGCAAGAAAAGTTCACAAATCGAAACTGCGATTGCGAATATGAAAACAGTCAGTGGAACATGCGATATGCAACGATGTCTGAACTTGATACTCGAGCGAGTTCTTGTCGGGAACAAAGTCAAGCCGACAAGCATATACGTGTACACTGATGGGATCTGGGAACCTGGTGCAGATCAAGTCAAGTTCACAATTCAACGGGCAATCGATTATTTGATCAGGTGTCGTCAGCCATCTTCAACACTCATGTTCCAGTTTATTCAATTTGGTGACAACCCACAGGGGCGGTCTCGACTACAGTTCCTGGATGACAAGTGCACAAGAAAACACGGGGATGAGGAATAGTGAGTTGTCCTTTATTCCAGATAAGAATCAGTACTAATTGTCCAGCGACATCGTCGATACCAAGCATTTTAACGACCACGTACCCGACATTGTCATTGGCAGCATTTCCAAATGGCATGATCGAAAGCATTTCAGAGAGGTCCAAGCCTAGACGTATGATCTAGTCTAATAGATTAGTCTTGGTATTAGCGTTGTATATTCTTTCGTTTTGATCTTGAGTTTCGTTAGGCGTTTGTAGACCGACTTTAATTCTAGCGGATGCTACTCACATATTTGGGTCTTTCCATCGCAAATAACTCCGCCTTAACCATGTGTGTAGTGTTGCTATGTTGAAATGTAGTATCAACAGGCAGTAAGGCAGAAGTGGCCACAATACCACGACAACTTACATGGCGATACAACATGGAAAGTACTTCTTGGTTGATATTCATAGCAGAAGTAGTTAGGGGCACAAAAGGCCGTAAAAGCTCACGGACTAATGGAGTTAGTTCCGAATTATCCCTTGAAAAGTCGCTGATTAAAAGGTAGTGAGATTGAGACAGCCATCCCCTTTTCATGCCAGTGACCTCTCTCACACCAATATTCTAAGTCCGTCTCTCACCGATGTGTCTAGACAAATGCTACAAATGATTAAGTGAGTCGAGAACTACAATGAAGCGCGGTGTAAATATAACTTCTCATTGTCAAGCGGTCAGAACAAACTGCAGTTTCTGTTAGATATGCGAGGGATTTACGCTACATGTAATGTTTCATTTTATATTGTCTTATAACTTGCGTCTTTCAACAAATAAGACACACATGGAATGTTATAGCATCTCAACCTCCTCCTTTATTATATTAATCTAAGATGTTTCACTAATCATACATCTTATATTATTTGTTCATAGTCATGAAGTCGAAAACACGAAAATGCTGGCAACGTTGTTATCTGTTACGAACTTTGTGTTTTGACATAACAGGAGATCATGAAGCCTCAAAGCACTACAAATGCTCTTTTATGGTGTATAAGCACAGCTTCGGCGGCGCATTATGCTTCGGTCAATGTAGACACTTGGTGTATTACATACCTATCTACCTATCTCGCACCAGTTTCTATCAAGTCTGCCTCATCCCCACCACCGTTCCCTACTTGTAATGGAACCTGTTCTCAAACGACTGATGGTATGATACCTTCCCTTCTAATGCATCCGCGTCAGACTTGTACTGACCGTGTAATAAGGATAGGCGATGAAAGCTACCTCTTCCGGGAATCGATCCGAACATCCACAATCTTGGATACAACGGGGACTGAGAGGCTCTTGATCAGCTCGACAACCGGATCTCTGACCGACACAATCTTTGCTTCCTTAATGTCAACAACGTAGACCGAAAAGCTATCGTTTGGCTCGATAACCGCACCTTTGTCTAATACAATCGCTATTTTTTTAGTATCAACAACACAGATCAGCTCTACCGCTTCTCCCACCTCGACTGGTACTGTTGTACCTCCTGGACGATCTATCATCCTCCAAATTGAGAAATTGAGAAACCGGAAGCGCGATACTGATGAAAACATACGCGGTGGTTTCGTTCGCCCAGATAACCCTGACGTCTGCACGTTTGCTACGATCTTCACTGTAGCTGAAGACCAGCTTTATGATAACGGCGTGCCTCGTTTCTACTCTGTTGAGGGTTATAAGGTGCTGCTGGGTGAAGACCCACCTATGCGAGGTTCTATCACAAGAACTGTGTACCAGCCTCCTTTGTTTTTTAAAATGGCGAGTTACGCATATCCTCCTCAGACTGTGGAATCTAATCGGAATGCAGCTTCACAATGTCAAAATGGCCAAATTATAGGTGCCAACACTTTGACTAACTCTAAAGCAGTCACAGAGACAAGTACTGCGGAAAGGACCAGGTCTGAAAGTAACAACAGCAAGATTTCTCGGTAGAAGAAACCACCGTGGGCTTGTCTTCTGAAAACTCTATCGCTGGAGTATCCACAACTATGTCGTCTGAAGTTGTTGATTCATCTGCATCAACTTCTTTCTAAAACTACCACACTATGTCTACTGAATCGAGCATCGGGATATTGTCATTACAGGAGCGGAAGTTTTGAGTTCGGTCGCAAGTATGCCAAATGGGTTAACCTCTACAGTGTCAGCTACCTCAGCTGCCTCGACTGTCTCAACCTCACAGTTCAGATTTGCCTCAATCTCACTGCAGCCCCCCTCCGGGACAACTGAATCAGCTAGCTCTAATGTTTCCTTTACCAGTATAGAGACAAAAAAAGGCACATCGATGACGACGTCAGAGCTTTCATCGGAAATCAGTGTATCTACTAGAACCACAACAGACTCTGAAACTACCACTGATACAACATCAGGATCTTTGTCCAAGGCGACTGAAGCTAGTACGAGTATCCTCTCTGCATTTGCAGAGACAACTGAAGATACATCAATGATGATATCGGAGCTTTCATCCGGAATTGATACATCAACTTCAGATGTTACAGCCACATCCATCCCAGAGCTCAGCACCACCACATTTCAATTCATCACAAGCATGGAAAGCTCAACAATAACTGACGAAGAGACGACAGATGTCACAACAACTTCAAGCTCTCCTCCAGATCCTAGCAGTTGTGCTAACACCGACAATCCATACATCGCCAGTGGTGTCTCTTTTGACATCTCATGCAACAGTGGTATTTTAGGTGGTGCGTCGATTATCACTGCCCAGCCAAACAGTTTCCAAGAATGCGTACAGCTCTGTGCGTGAATATCCATTTGTGTTGCTGCACAATACACAGAATTCAATAGCCTCTGTCAGTTTTTCTCATCCTATGCCACAAGGAACCGACGAATAACGTGATATTGCAATTCGAAATGATGATTCTACTACTACTACTACTACTACCGCTACTGCATAAGCGACCACCACTACATAACTACTTAGGAGTTGGTGTTTCCTTATTGATATCAGTTAAAAGTCTAACTGTACGATGAAACATGAGCCAGAAACTAATTTAATTGATAAACATATCTGATGCTTCGGTTATTGACAGCCCCACAAGGCGTATTTCAGTCAAGATGGTACGATATCAGTTTAGAGGAAATATCGGTTGCCGATCAGTATCTAGCGAGGCTCTTAGTGTGACATAAGCATCTAATTTAATTTCTACACCGCTAAACGAAAACAACGCGCCCCCAACCAATCCCATTTCTTTCTCCTCCATGCAAAAACTCGTGCTCGCACTATCCCGACCAATGCTTGGCGACTCCTGCATGAGCCTGGATCCAGATCCATTGAAGAAAATGGCTGCGACGATTAAAGATCCACAACGTATCGTTGAGATACGGGAAAGCGATATACCCGTTCCCTGGTGCGATGACTTTGGCAAGATGATAAGCGGGATGAAGTCAGTTTTAACCCCACCGAATATCCATCACGCGATGCCTAACACGCGTATAGCCTGAATATCAGCAATTCTCCAGAACTTAATGATTACAAGCTCGGGGTCATGAGAAAACTACGGGCCTTCAATGATGATAACATTCCTGACGATGCTACTCTTGCTTCCATCAAGATGAAACGGATGGCACTCGCCAAACAAATGATTGGCAAAATGGGTAAATGTGTCGCTATTGAACCACCATTCTTTGTCATATGGGGCTGCAACACTTTTATCGGCAATGGAGTTTACATAAACCGAGAGTAAGTCTTTAATCTCTATCCTGTACCAGCGCTAATCTAATACATAGAACCTCAATTTACGACAACGCTCTCGTCAGCATCGGAGACAATGTCCTCATCGGACCAGGAGTATGCATATGCACCACAACACATGCGACAGATGTCAAAGGACGCCAAGAGGCACAAGGCACGTCATATTCCTTACCTATACGTATTGAAGCAGATTGTTGGATAGGCGCTCGAGTGACTATCCTTCCAGGAGTGACAATTGGGAGAGGCTCGACCGTGGCTGCGGGCGCAGTCGTCCACAAAGATGTTGAGCCAGAGACCTTGGTGGGAGGTGTGCCAGCTCGGTTCATTCGGAGTTTGAAGGATGTCCCAAAGGATCCAGACGTTGGATCGATCGATGATGAATTGTAGGCAGAAGGCCTCAATGTGTATGAGTACGGCGGTAATGGCAAGCGGGAGGGGATGAAACGGATGCGGTCCGATAAGACATTAATAAGGAGACTCGAGATTGAAAGGGCATAATTCGCCATTCATGTAACTAAACCAGACGCCCGAAGATTGCATTTATGGTACATTCAACACATCTAAGCACCCAACACTGCACCAGCAACCTCCCCAACCACCTCCTCGATAACCTTGGCCAACTCCTTCGAGGCCACAGCAGACAACAGCACCATGGCAGTGAAGAATTCGTCCCCAGGTACATAGATACTAAGTTGCTTCTCCCCAAAGTTCATCAGCCCTGCATTTCCGTACTTTGCAATTTTATTCCCTTGTCGATCATACAACTCAAAGCCCGTTCCAGTGTACTGATTGACTTTCCACTTGAACTTGCCCATGTGCGTATCAAACGACCAACTCCCCGTCATGGAGTTGTTCTTGATAACCATGGGCTGATTATACACTGATAGGTCTACTGTTGATGTGCTTATGTGCATCGATGCTACTGCGACGGTGTTCTTGGGGGATGGAAATCCACGGTGTAAGACAAAATTGGGATTACTCGAGCGCTTAGAGATCGTGTACAGTGGGGGTGCATCTTTTGGCGAACTGGCAGGCATGATAACGAGGAGATTGTCATCGTTTGGGTGTGGTCGGACAATAAGTGATTGGGAGCCATCATTGGAAGAGACACCTTGGGGGCTGGATGATGACCCGTATAAGACTTTGTTCAAAAGTTCTCTCATGATGGAGTTCGAATGAGGAAGGAATTGCGATGGTGGATGATTGGTTATTTTGTTTGATAGCTCTTTTCAAAGACATGATTCAAAGGCCAAGACGGGTTCAGATGACATTTATACTCGACTCAAGGGTATGATGCAAATGTATCCTTTTAGTGTTTACTCAGCTGTATTCCGAAAATGGTGGAAAGCAGCGACTGAGGCTGTGCGTGTGGTGGGGTATGGGATCTTCAAAATCAAAGCTTAACTAAAGCTTGATGCTTATGCTCGCGACTGGGGGTGTGGTTAGCGTCATCTATTATACTGTCCATCGTGTGAGTACTACTCGTAGCCCTCTTTATCTTCCGGGTTGACTGTGCGTCATCATTCTGTCGAGACTAGCTGTCCAAGGCCAGTACTGGCCGTGAGATTCTCTATGTTTGTATCTTGATGGAAAGTGCCTCTGCATTCACATCTAACTAAATACTATCTAGCTCAAACCTGGATATTGAGATATGGGAATATTCCTGAAAAGAATCAAGTTGGCCTAATGGATGTAAATACAAACAACTACTAAGAACAACGAGACGTCATTGCCCTTGTCCTCGAGAGGACCTTGACATACGAAGCTTGCCCAACTTCCTGCGCATAACCTCTAGCAACGAACTAAAGCCTTCTCTCCCTCCTTTAATCCCATCCATTGTCATAAACCCGACTGATTCGGCACGAGAGTCTTGTTGTTGTAATTTCGCCTGGACATAGGTAAGACCCTTCATAGCATTCAAGACATAGGGATGACTATCTCCAAGGACATTTCCAAATAAGTCCACAGCGACTTGATAGAGTGGCTCAGCGTCGTCATATCGGCCCTCTAAGCAGTAATGCCACGCAAGTGTCACTATGAAGAAAACTGTTTCTGGATGCTTCTCTCCCCTTACCTCTTTTCCAAGACTTATTGCTTTAATCAATATCTCTTCGCCCTCTTTGTGCTGGCCCCGGAGGTAGTATGTGTCTCCAAGCAATGCCATTGTTTTGATATTATCTTGATGTTTCTCCCCCAGCACCTCTTGTCCAATTTCGAGCGCTTTGGCCACAGCTTTTTGCGCCTCATCCAGTCGATTCTGCTTGATGTATGTCTGTCCAAGATTTCCCATAGCTCGAATTGTGGTATGATGCTTTTCTCCGAGCACACTGCAACAAATCTTCAATGCTTTGTCCTGTAGGACCTCTGCCTCATCGTAGTTTTCTTGCGCAGAATATTCCCATCCAAGTTGTAGCATAGACTCGATTGTATCTGGGTGTTCATCTCCGAGCACTTCTCTTCGGAGTTCTAGTGCCTCTTCTTTCATACCTCGGGCCTTATCAAAGTGGCCCTTATTACTGTAATCAATCGCAAGGTTCGACATTGCCCTGATTGTACCCGGGTGCTTCTCTCCAAGCACCCCGCGTTTGAGAATGAGTACTCGATCATTCACTGGCCCAGTCTCTCTCCATCGACCTCGATGATGGAGAAAGCTGGCAACACGCTCGAGTAGATAGGAAGTCTGAGCCTCTGTACCGCTCATCTCTGCCCACTCCCCTATCCGCACAGCATGCGTCACATATTTCTCGCATTGCGCCCGCGAAGCAGGTTCTCTTGCAGTGGGATATAGATCATTCACTACTTTCAGTGCTTTGCCACTATAGAATGCCTCAGTCTCCCGTGATCTATCATAAGGGCTGTCTGGCATCTCGATTGAACCTCTGATTTTCAAGTTATATCTTAAAGCCTCTTGAACGAGCTTATGCATTTCGTAGCATCGCTCGCCATCATCAGTTCGGCGTAGGTTGAGAAAAGAAAACTCTTCTAGCCGCGCTACGGATTGAAGAATTTCGAGTTCTGAAGTTTGTATGACTGAGTCGCCATCGAGCGCAAAGGAAGAAGCCGCGGCCCCAAGTAGCTCTTGCGGTATGTCTTGATTGTCCACATATGCAATAACGTGCAGTATATGGTACGATATTATGCTCTCGGTTCGGATTTGCTCTGTTGATATCTTCCATGTCTCGAGCACACTATTTGACACTTCTAGACGGCGATGCCGGTCAACATCACTCACTCCAAGCACATCCCATCAAGACTTTCCTTGTTTAAGGTAACCCAGATACTCTCTCGCTGTTATTAACAAACGCTTCATATACCCACCAACTTGAGAGATTGCCAACGGTAGGTACTGCAGTTCTTTTAAGAGGATATCTACCTCTGGATTACTTGTCGTTTCGGGTGCTATGGATGGGATATCTAGTATCCCCACAAGTAATTTCCTGGCTTCATTCATATCCATGGATCGCACCTCTATACCGCGACATGCTCCGACGAGAGTACCTGCAACATGGCCATCTCGGCTCGTCCACAACACTGTCCCTTGCGGAGCACATGGGATGTACCCACGTAAGTTCTGGTCCTGTTGGTCAATCTCCTCTGCTGCCTGTACTTGTGGTTCGACTCCAAACAGGCTCAGGTTATCCGCGTTGTCGATAATCATCACCCAGTTAGGCTTTGCTTCAATTGCAGTTCATACTGCATCAAGCAATATTATCCCGTTGAGTTTATTATCAATCCCAAGCTTCTTCCCGATAGTTTTATAGTCAGCCGAAAAGGTAGCTTCGTTTTCGGCGTGGACCCAGAAAACGCAACATTCTCGGTCGGTATCGCATCGCCGATAGGCATAGTTCAGGGCAATCTGTGTCTTGCCGGAACCTCCCAAACCCCAGAGTGCAGCGCTGCAAGATTCCGGTGTTGACGATAGAAGGTCATCTAGTCTCTTCACAAGATCCTGGCGATGGACCAGATCCTCGTTGCGGGGATAAGGAATGACGCGGACAACCCCGGTGTGGGGTATAGGGTGAGGCGAACTGTAGTAAACGTTATTGTGGACATCTCCCTGGTGGATTCTGGTGCCGCCATCGAATGCGTTGTTGCTGATGTCACGCCGTGTGCTTCCTGGATGACTTGACATGGTGATATCGGTCCATCAAGGCCTTGTCAACTGCTTGCACCAGGAGTAAGCAGAAGCGATTAGGACACGTTCAATGATGATGGGTTTACAGTCAGGCTGTAGAGCCCATGCCTAATTATCAAGGCATCAATTACAGTTGGCTCTAGTAAGAGCGGGCAGAGGCTGAGACAGGGCATGGCCTTGGTGGCAATGTGCTGCCACAGGGCTGAGCATCTAGGTACATGAGACAGAAGCGCCGATCTCGGGATAATCGACTACAATATGCCTTGGATCGACAGGTTCCTTTTCAATGATTTGCTACCAATGTTTCATAAGCTCACAAGACATCGGAGGCAACGATCAAATCAGCTTTGGTAATAGACATAGAAACTGCCTGCAATCTCATTGACTTGCCTCGAAACTCAACACTATGCCCAACAGGGAAAAACGCTGCGCTCCATCTCATCCTTCAGTGGAGAATGTCCAATAAGGTTGTCCATATTCAGGCTCATACCCTTGTCTCCTCTTCTCCAAGGCTGAACCCCCCTGCATCCATACTTCTCCAAATCAGCCTTTTATCCCCATCACTTTATAGAAAGCGGGGGCCAACAAGTGAAAGACAAAGTGACAGAGACAAGACGAGTTTAACTAAATACCAGCTTGATCCACCGCTAGATATCATACCTGTAACCCAATCTTGACTCTTTTGGGATACATCGACCGCTAACTCCAAAATGCCCGGTGTTCCATCTTACAAAGGCTGCGATGCCTGCCGGAAGCAGAAGAAAAAGGTAAAATCATCAGAAAGTCGACCGGGACTGACGTGTTAACGACGGGAATAGTGCGACAAAGTTCAACCGAGATGCGCCAGATGTAAAAGACTGGATATACCTTGCGTCAACGTGGGGAAACAGCGCTACAAGTTCAAGATCCAAACCCTACAGCGCGGATCGTCAACGAGCTCGACGCCTCAAATTGTCGACACTGATGGAGAAACTTCGAGTTCATCTACTTCACAGAAGTCGGTATCGCCGTTTCTATTTCAACAAGCTCTAGTCAAAGTGCCGAGTAATAAAACAACTATCGTCACGCATACGTTAGTATCAAGACTCGAGATTACAGACTTGCGATACGACATCACCTGTTATGGAGACTTTCTGCGGCATATCCCAGCGAGAATGGGGAGGAATGAAGCCCTTGACGCATCTGCCGATGCCTTGGCCACCACGTTTTCGACACTTCATATGCCGCAAGGATATCAGACGATTGACGCACTGACCAAGTATGGTCGCGCCATCAATGCTTTGAGGTTGTGTCTGGATAACCCCGTAAAAGCCAGGATGCCCGAGACGATGTGTGCTGTGTATCTCATCATGATCTGCCAGGTTAGTTATATGCGAAGAATTCCCGATCAACACTAACATTTTGCAGGGTTGGCTAGGAAGAGACGACGATCCATCCACAAGCCATGGCCAGGGTCTAGCATATCTTCTCAAAGCAGCAGCACGTGAGAATTGGAAAGCTGGTTTCGAAACGGACATGGTTCTCACATTCTGTGTCCCAGTGGTATGAAGGCTCCATCTCCCCTTCCCTGAATCTCAACTAACAACTTCCAAGATCATAGAAAGTATCTCAAACCCCAAAGTCAAATTAGAAAAGTGGTTCTGGGACATGCTCGACAACTTCAAAAAGAACAACCCCCCATCCACGGCCGAAACCAGACAAGCAAAACAAGACGGACAAGAAGCTGGAGGTATTCCGAGTCTTTCGATAAGAAACTTGGGAAGACTACCGGACTTTATCAATGATCCTGAGACGCATCGTATGGAGATTATATGTGCGTATCATAGATTGTGTCGAGACCTGCGGAAAGTAGCAGAGATTGTCAAAGCTGTGACATGGGAGCCGGGATACTCCCCTACGCCCATGCAACTTCGACTATCACGTTCGTACAACTCTGCATACTCTGTCATGCTCACAGTTCTCGTGATAATGAACTGTCTCATGCAAGCTTTTGATCCATACAACCTCGCCCTTGTGGGTGAAGCAGCACTATGTTCTTCTGAGGTGGTATCTATGGCACGGAATATCAGCCAGTACCGACCACTTGGGGCAAGTCATGTTCCGCTGGCGCTCGCTATCGCGTGGGCTGCTACTGAAGAAGAGGGTCTGAAGACGCAGCTGTATGACTTGCTGGGAGAGTATCAACAGGACTGGATGGTAACACGGTGGGATAAGGTTGGGTTTTGGTGGATGGACAAGTTTGCTGAATTGAGAGAGAGATTGGCGCCTAGGGTTGTGTCTCCTGATGACGAGGAAATATTGATCCTTGAAGGTGCGGGTGTGAATTTGAGTCACCGACCTAAGCAGCCTACTGAGGAGTGTTGTGTTATGTAAAGGATTCGGTGTCTGCGTGGGAATAATGGAATGATGAGAGATGAATGATTCGGAGATCTCAAGACCTTGAGCCTAGTACATGATGCTGAGAGACTAGCCTTTGCCCAGGTTAGGATTCGTTTGTATGGTTATGGGGATACGGCTTAGTGATGCGAGAAAGATACCCCGAAGTAACAAACAGAGGAATCAGAACGAGTAAAAGAAAATAAGAAGTCCCACAAGACCATGGGGGGTTGTAAATATAGGTCGAAACGGCCGAAAAAGCCGTGACATGGGGTTGTAGATGAGAAGCATAAAGACTGAAATAGGCACTCGTATCCAGACTCGCTCATCTTGGGTAAGGGGTATCTCTTCTAGTCTTCCTGACATCTGTCGTACTTCATTGTAGAAGCCTGCCTCCTCGGTAGCTATGTTGAAGTGTAGTTAGCTTGATCAGCTCTTATTGTATCTCGAGTTAACGATAAACCTTACTAATATCGTTTTGAGGCCAACGGGAGGTACGCACAGGTACCGTAGTGCTTCCCTTTGTTCTGAACATGGCTCACAGAAGATATTGTCCAAGGAACTGTCTCTCGATATTTCGAAAGGATGTAACAAGATGAATGACGCTGCAAACGGGGGACGCGGGTTTTCAGCCCCCAAGGTCAGTCAGCCTCGACATGGGTTTGCATCGGCCCGTAACATGTTCCGGTCAGCGAGGCAGATTAATGTGATATATCGAGTATCACAGCCCCAGCCTCACTTTCAACACGAACAAATTTACTAAATTTCTACCTAGGCAATGGCTGAACTGGCTGCGATCGCTCTCGTTGGAAACATACTTCAATTCGTCGAGGTGGGGATCAAATTAACCAGAACCGCACAAAGAGCCTACAAGTCCGCTTCAGGCCTTATCCAAGAAGACGAAGAGTTTCTTGCCAATACAAAACGACTACAGACGCTGGTCGGTCTCATTGATCAGAGTCAATCGAATCCTGAAAATGCTAGACAGGCTAGCATCGATGAGAATTTGCTCCAAACAGCCAAGGCCTGTGACGAATATGCCTCACAAATTGAAACTCTTCTGGGTTTCCTACGTCGAAGACCTGGAGAGCTAAGAGCCTTGGAAGCTATACGTACTATGATGCTTCGGCGGCTCAGAAACACGGAGATCCAAACTCTGGAAGGAAGGTTGATCAATATGCAAAAGACACTGTTGCTTGCCTTGACAACTTCGTCGCAGTCGGTGCCTAGATAAAAACAAGAGGCATACGGTACTACTGCTAACTTCATTTACAGTTCTCGACAATCATCAGCTCTAGTTGTGATACATGAGTTGAAGCATCAAAATGCTGTGTTAGAAGCCAACACAACAACAAAACTGGAATCCATCGAATCCCTCATTCGGGGTATCGACTTGAAGAAAGAAGGCGCAAGTAACGCTGTTAAGATGGTCATTTCACATCTCGACAATCTTGTAGTTGAAGCAAAACGCGTCAAGAAGCATCACGACTTTCTCAAAAGTCTTCGATTCAGGGAGATTAAGCAACGACACAGCGCCATTCAGGACCATCATAAAGCTACATTCAATTGGGTCTTCGCCAAGGGAGAAACTGGGTTTCGGGAGTGGCTTCTTTTGGGTCAAGGGAAAGGCTGGAAGTGGAAAGTCGACATTGATGAAGTTCATCGCCACTCACGACGATACACATTCGCTTCTTCGGACCTGGGGAGGTGAGAGCAGGGTTATTACGGCAAGCCATTTCTTCTGGAACGCGGGTCTGTCCATGCAAAAGTCACTCACCGGATTATTCCAAACGATATTGTATCAAGTTCTCAGAGAATGTCCCGAGATCATTGACATCATTGACACTCCCCATCAAGATTCTTCCACCGACCATAACCTTTACGACGGTTGGGACGACAAGTCTCTTTTCAGAGCTTTTGAACAACTTTCGTCTCAGGAATCGCTGCCACTTCGCTTTTGCTTCTTTATTGATGGCCTCGATGAGTACACTGCTGGAGCGCATCGTTATACCGGGACATTTGAGGAGCTTCTCAGTCCATTGAGGGTTCTGGCTTCGTCTCCCTCAATAAAGATTTGTGTCTCTAGTCGGCCTTGGGATGCTTTCGACAGAGAGTTCAGCCATGTCAAGTGGAAGTTACAGCTCGAGGATTTGACCAGGGAAGACATACGACGCTACGTGAAGGAGGAACTAGGCGTCGATCCAAAGTTTCAGAAGCTCTCCGAGATGGACCCGAGGTGCTCGGAGATAAAAGACACTATTGTCCAACGCGCACAAGGTGTGTTCCTATGGGTTTATCTTGTGGTGAACTCCCTCAAGAGAGGGTTGATGAAGGACGATAACTATGCGGATCTGCAAAGTCGACTAAATGAGCTTCCTGATGACTTGCAGAGATATTTCGAGCACATGTTGCAGACTATAGAAACCATCTATTGGGACAGCACTACTAGGATCTTCAGAGTCGTCATCGCTGCGGAACAAGCATTACCTTTGCTTGCATTTGAACTTTTGGACCGCGAGATGGACGACCCTGATTATGCTTTGACAATGCAAGCAAGCACATTAACGGATATTGAAAGCGAGACTATCTGCAAACGGTCAAACACAAGACTCAACGCTCGTTGTGGTGATTTACTTTACGTCACTGTGAATCCAACAGAGACTGGGCTATTCAAGTGTCAGGTTGACTTTTTGCACAGAACTGTGAGGGATTTCTTCCTCGACACAAGTGTTATAGACGATATGATTCAAAAGCGCCCTACGGAGACGTTTGATCCTCACTTATCACTTTGCAGGATTATGCTTGGTCTCAACAAGGTCCTCACTCCCGACGAGAACTCATCTCAGGTTTATAATCAACTCTACATTGTCGCCGATGGTTTGATGCATTATGCACGACACATCGAAGATACGTTTAAAAGACTGGAAGCAGATGGAAAACCTGAGATTCATAAAGCAAGTCTCGAGCAGGTGTTTAAGATCCTTGATGAGCTAGACCGCACTAACTGCGAAGGTTTAAGCCGTCCCGGAATTCACTGGACAAACATGAAGGACGCTCCACCAGGCACGTTTCGAGAGGGGCACAACAAAACTTTTTTGGCTGCGACGATACAAGCTCGGTTGACTTTATACACCGCAAGCTATTTACAAAAGAATCCTTCTGAAATTCATCAAAAGGGTGGTCGTCCGTTGCTGGACTACGCCCTTCGACCAAAGATGGTAACACCTCTCCAAATTATTCACCTAGAACAAGGCCCTGTGTTACCTATCGTTGAACTTCTCCTGGACCTGGGCGTTGATCCAAACGCGGGTATTTACATATACGAGGACAGGACACCGTGGGAGTTATTTCTGGAAATGTGTTACCAGCATGCTCGCCAAGATAAGAACAGTTCAGAGTATTTGATCGATGATATTGGGAGTGCTGTAGAGCTCATGGTACAACGGGGGGCGCGAGTACACGGGACATTTCGAGTTTCAAGTAGACGATTTCTGAGTCTGTCGGATATTCTTGACGGAATTCGGTTGCCGCAGCATTGTAGGAGTAGGGTTGATGAGGCAGTTGAGAGAAGAGGGCCAGAGAGGACTTTTCTATCACGCATGTTTGGATGGAATTAATTGATGCGTCAGAAGTCTTTGTAGTATACTCGCACAACTCGCTGGTAATGATAGAGGTCTGTCTAAGTTATCGCTACTTCAAGTCAAGCAAGACTCTGTCAATGAAGCTCTAGGCTCACGAATTTATGAAATTGATATCACGCTCTGCTGACCCACCGCAGCTCTAGAATAGATTCAGAAAGGTGACGATCTCATGACTTCAAATAATGCTAAACCTCAAGATATCATTCAATCCATACCTAAACTCCACCATCAAGATATATCGTAGTGTACAAAAAGTAAAGCCTACCCACACAAGCACCTAAGCAGATGGTCCACCAACATAAATCGTCAAAGTCTCTGGCTCTCCTGAAACAACACCTGAAGCATTTTCATTTCCATCGGGGTTCACATCATCGTATGGGAAGGCATATCCCTTGCCATCAACCTCGTAAGAATGCACTATTCGACTGTAATGGCTTGTTGGGTCACTCTTGTAGTATTCCTCCTGCCCCAGTTTGGGTTGCATATCACCACCGTCGGAAAGAATTGTAGACCGGACAAAGGCGGCGCAGAGACGAGGAACGACGGCTGCATGAACACCGTTATCGCCTTCTTGCACTGTAAACGGTCCGCTGTTGCAGCCCCAGATGTCCTTCGTGTTGGGCTTGGTGTATCCACGGTTGTCACCGTCGCAGGTCAGTTCCTCACCTGTGACTCGGCACTTTACTTCGCCAGCTTCAGATTGCGTGTTAATGGTGAGGTCTTGGTTGGTGTACTTTGCCCAGACATCGTTGACGTATGTATCCCAGTAATCCCCAAATGTGATGGGTTCAAGATCATACTGGTTTCCAGGAGACAACACTCGAACTGGTTTGCCCTCAGCGTTGGCGATACACATAAACGTCCATGCTCTTCCGTCGGCGTCTTTTTGCTTGACGAGATCGTCACAGATCTTGCTAACAGCACCAGATTCGAGGCCGGCACATGATTGCTCGCTTCCGTCCTTAAGAGCAAGGCCCATACCAAGGGGAATTCCAACAAAGTCGACATAACTAATGTTGGCATAGAGAACGCCATTTGTGTATGTAAGCTCGACGAAACCCCAGTCCACGCCTGCACTGGGATCTTGAAGGTTTGTAACAGATGGCTGAACGAGACCATCACCACTTCCAATATCTACCACAAAGAAATGAAGATCATCATTGGCGAAGTAAACGCGACCGGAGCTCATTGATATAGGAATCGTAAAGTCCAGAGTCTGACCCTGTGGTGGAAGAGGAATGGCAATGTTATCCTTGATCTCAACAGGTTCTTTCGCCCCGCCTGATTTAGGATATACAAGACTTCCATCAGCTCCAATGAAAACGACAGTGCCATCAGAGTCCAGCCCTGAAATGTAGGCTCTCACATTTCCACCACTGAAGTTATTCACGAGCTTCAGCGGCAACGAAGCAGGTTCAGCCCGGCGAGTGAGAACGTGAGTTTTGTTGTTTGAGTACGTGCCATTGAGTAAATTGTCGTCTGATACTTGGATCTTTCCGGGGTTTACTCTGAGGAATCCTTCGGGTGTTGTATCATGTCGACGAAAGAGTGACGAAGACTGCAAAGGAGCGGCTAGAGCTGTGCCGATAAGGCCAGCTAAGAAAAGGAATGAACGCATTCTATCAAAGAATGACTTTTAAAAAATGGTCAAAAGAATGAATGAAGAGAAACTAAACTGAGCTTTACAGAATGGAATAGCATTGTGGTTGACTTCGGAGCTATATAGCTAGAATTCACAATCAACAAGTGTTTCACGAAACAAAGGATTCGCAGGGACAATCTGATGTTCACCAGGGATGAAGCAAACTGTAATGGAGGAATTATGGTGAAGATGCATGAAATAAACAGGGAGTATCGAAAATGTTTTACATATATTTGAGGGAAGAGGCTCAGAATGTGTGTTATGTGAGTTGATTCGTCGGTTGGTGGAGGAGCTAGGATGGGTTTGAAACAAGGGTCCTAAGAAAGCTCAAACACTTTTGTTTTGGAGGATCAAGAGTCCATGCTCCTTTCATCTCGTCCTAGAGCCAGTCAATGAACCGAGTCCCCGGTTTGTTTTCTCCGAGGGGATGGGTTGTTCCAATGAATCTTTATTGAAAGTTGAGCATTAATACATGTTTGATATAGGGCTGGCGGCGGTTAGGTGCCCAATAAACGACACCTTAACCAAGAAGTGACATGCGATTACATACTTCAATTGTTTCGCAACGGTTAGTTCTATACACTGGCCAATCTGTTCAAAGGATGAATATAATAATCCTTCGAGTTGGTTGTAGGATCGGACCTGAATTGTGTTGCGTTTCAGACTGTCATCCGCTAAACGCACGTATTTATGCGTTGATGATCCCACGACACGGATTGGCCTGTGCTTGAGATCCTACCATCACTTAATAAGATAAGCATCAGTCAACAAAGTAACAAAAGTCGAATTAACCCGGACCTAACATTGCTTTTGCTAACAAACCTAAACTAAACTTCAAATCCAAGATATTACAACTTGCTCTGTTTGATTAGGTGAGCATTAACAGGCGAGATAGCCTTGCCCGTCTTGTGAAAAGAAAGGATGTTCTCCATACCCAGCTTCTCGAATCCAACATGTGAATCCAAAGATGCACCGGCATTATGCGACAGTAGCTCCACATTCTTCATCTTGATCAGCTCAGGGCTGATGACGGGCTCGTGCTCAAAAACATCGAGTCCCGCACCTGAAAGATGTCCACTTTGAAGAGCTTCTACAAGATCTGTCTCGTTGATGAGTTTTCCACGTGCGATGTTGACCAGCTTGGCGCCCTTCTTCATCTTTGCCAGACCCTCCTTATTGAGTAAAGCTTCACCTGCAAAAGGTGTCGCGACAAGAACGCAGTCTGCTTCCGCGAGCAGGGTGTCTGCAGATTTGTGATAGACGGCTCCAACAGCCTCTTCGACGTTTTTGGGCATTTGGACCACGTCGTTGTAGAGGATCTTCATGTCAAGGGCTTTGTAGGCCTTTTCTGCGATACGTTGACCGATTCGGCCGAAGCCGATGATACCAAGACTGAAGCCGCGAGGGTTGCGGGATACAGGTGCGAGATTGCGTTGGGCATCTAGGAATTGCTCGCTTGAGCCAGAGCGAGCGGCAATGCTGGACCAGCTTAGTTGGCGGAAAACGGAAATGATGAGCCAGATTGCGGCGTCGGCGACAGATTCTGTACAAGCAGCTGCGGCATTGCAATATGTGATACCTATGTATGTCAGTATTTACTCGAGAATATCTCGGTGAATAAACATACCTCTCTTGGCAAGGGTAGCAGTGTCAACCCAGTCAAAGCCTGCACCAGCACTAGCATAGATCTTGCAAGAGGTGGGCAGTAGAGAGATCAATTCCTCATCCCAATTGCCCATCTCACCGCCGGTGTTCCAGAATGGCCTGTAAATGGCGTAAAAGTCGCCAAATTTTTTGTTCTTGAGCGCTTGGATGAATTCAGCACGAGGCATGCTGTGCGACCGCTTAATGTCGAAGTGAGATGTGAAGGTGGTGTACAGATCGTGGTTCCATTTTATATCGTCACCGAGCTGGAGGACAATTGGTTTGGCCATTTTGACTGTTGACTGAATTGAGATTGAGAGTGGTATGACAAAGTAAAGTGATTAGAATGATATTAACAGGCTGTTCAAGAGAGTCAAAGATTTATGATATGAGATAAATCAGCAGATAAAACTCCAATAAGGTTCTATTATATAGACTCGGGCCTTCGGCCGATGGAATCTGTTGAGAGAATGCCGTGTCTGAATAGCCTAATTTTGAGCGACTGTCTGCTGTGGCGACTGCTTTCCAGGGCATTTCTGGTTGGAAGAGACCCATAGAAATGAGCTCTAGACGATGTGGTATTGGCCGGAAGGCTTCCCCGATGCCAATATCGGGCTTCTCGCCGAGTGGGAGACTGATTCAATAGTCTGGGGTAATGGAGAACAACGAAGGGAGGATTTATCATCTCTTCTGTCGCTCATCATTCTTAGAGTCTTAAAATGGCATGTGGGAGATCTAGCCTTCCATTATGTCTTACTCCTTGCTTGATGGGCCTAGGTATTTCTCGTGTAGCTGCTACAGCACAAGCATTCCAATCTCAATTGGTGATATCTAGGCTACTTTATCACAAAATCGAACAAAGATGATTGTCCCGCTCCAACCCACATCCCCTTCAATCCTTCTTCTGAATCCTAGGGAAACTCAACCAAACACCAGCAACAACAGTGATCAATGCAAGGATAATAGGCTGCAAAACACCAACACCCTTAGAGTTCGCAATGGCTCCGATGGCAAATGGAAAGATGGTTCCGCCCGTACCACCGATAGCCATGGCAAATCCAATAGCAGATACATGGATCTTTGCTGGTAGAAGTTTAGCAGTCACCATGACCGCCCCCGGGAACATGGGTCCCAAAAAGAAGCCCAGAAAGGCGACAGCAACGGCTGAGACTATGAATCGAGGAACCAACCAGAAGAGAAGTTGCAGACCGATGCAGATGACGAGATAAATAGATAGACAGAGCCTCTCGCCGAAGCGTTCCGTCACGAAGCCTAAACATGCACGTCCAAGAGCCATGCCTGCCCAGAATCCTGTGCCAGATGCACCAGATGCGTATGCCGAGGCTTTTCGTACGCGTAGCATAAATGTAACGACCCATCCACCAAGACCGACTGCAGATCATTAGTATTGCTCTGAATACCAGGACAAGATGATCAACTGCTTACCTTCGACTCCCATGTAGGCAAAGAAGAACAACGAGCAAAGCCATGTGACTTTGGACTTGAGGGCCTCTCTTGTTCCAGCGCCACTACCTTCTGATTCATTGACGTGTTCGAGCTGATAAACAGCACCGGTCTTTTGCCAGAACGAAACGGTGAGACCAACCCATTCCACCACAGTAATTCCAATCTGCCAAATATCAGTTCAGTACTTGCCTTAGTTTAAAAGGTACTCACCATTACATAATAAAATGTATACCAAGGAAGATCATAAGAAACAACCATTGATGTGGCAATGAGCGGTGAGAACAGCGCCCCGAGGGAATACGACGCGTGCAAGAAGCCCTGCACGGTATTGGCCTTGTCCATGGCGCCGACCCAAGCACAAAAGCACGCATCCGTGAGACCGTTTCCGAAGCCGCTGAAGATGTTACAGACAACAAGAACGGGGTACGGAGGGTGCAGAGCCAGCGCGACAAAGGTGATGAGATGACATATGGGTGCCATGATGGCGACACCGCGCTGGCCGAAGCGCATATGGATTCTTGCATTGGTGAAAGCGGCGACTGAGTAGCCGGCGAAGGGAGTGAGGAAAATGAGCGAGATGATTGTGTAGCTTAAATCGTAATATGTTTCGAGCTATTGTCATGTTAGATGGTGTTAGATGGTATTATTGTACTCGCAAGTTGACATACATATGGGATCAAAGCCTAAGATAATCAGCACAGTCCAATTAAGGGGTTTTGGTGACACGTACACCAATGGCTGCATCATTCATGCCAGCGATGATAAATGACATGAAAGCAAATCCGAGCTTGGGCATGTTCCCTTTTGGATAGTTCCACCTTTGCGCCTGTGTCTGCGCATATGGAGGAGGTACATCATCAGGCGGTAAAGAAGGCTGCTCTTCAATGGTGTCTTTCCCACGTTGATGTAGAGTCGTGAGCTCAATCGGCTCTTGGGTTTGTGTGATGGTTGTCGACATGATTGATGAATGACATGCAGTGTAAACAAAACGATGGAAGAAAAGAAATCAAGCTTTTCGCGCCCTTCTTGGCGATATTTATCAGTCGTCAGGCAAGGATCTGCGGGTGGAACGGATAAATAATGTGGTTGCGCCTTGTAGACCTGTAAATGGAAATTGTTCCAGCGAGGAGAGTCATGGTGATAACGCGGGGTTTTGGTGGATGCGATGCTTATTCCAGCACGCTATACTTGTTGGGGCAATTGTCGGGAGGAATTCCCAGCTTCGTTGTAACGGCCCGTCGGATACGCATTCCGTAAACAAATTCCGCTCATGTTCCGCTTCTAATACAATTGAAAAGGCCTTGAATGGTCGTTTTGGCAGCATAAATGCTTATGTTACCTTTAGGAAGGGTTTATGCTAGTTACCTGCCTGCCTAGTCTAAAATCATAAATGACATAAACGTAACTTCCCTAAGCCCAAGGCAAGTGGGTGTGGTGTGGTAGGTGAGCCTGTGGCTCTTGCTGTGAGATTTTTAGGTGCAGTTTTTGGCAGGCGTACCTTCCTGACTTTTACCTTTATGTCTCCTCCCCCTTCTCTCTTTTCCCACATCCAATCTTTCTTTTCTCATCATCATCATCATCATCATCATCAATAAACTCTTCTTCCTCTTCCTCTTCCTCTACCTCTTCCGCATCCATCAAGTTCGTCTGCATCATCATCATCAGCTTTTACATCAGCTACAACAAATGCTCCTCTTCTTCATCACATCAGTCTCTGCATCAGCTACATCAAATGCTCCTCCATTCTCTCCTTCATTCGTATCAAAAGATGAACATCACCAACGACGTCCAAACATACTCTCTACCATGAATCACATCTATTCAACCTCAACCAAAGCCCAAGACTGGTGAGGTGGTCAACAGAGTCATCTGCACTTGAAAGCTACGTGACAAACTACTTAAGATGGCTCAAAAATCCCTGCAAACAGATCTGGCTGATGATTCTCTACTCTCTCTTAGGAGGTGCTTTCAAAACTTTCATGTCAAAGTACAAACAAGCTGAAGATGCCGAGAACGAGCGAGAACTACTGGCCACGCGAAACGCACTTCTTGAAACAACACACACAGTGAGCAGAAGCAATCCAAAGACGAGAGAGCAAAGAGGACCCCACACAACATGGAATTTTTAGTCTAGTCTGGCGACTGGCTATCAATACTCCTTCCCAGTTGTGTCAACACTCCCAATTGTCAAAACCCCTTTCTTCTGGGACGTGGTCATCAAAGTCGTTGATGCGTACTGGGCTTTATTGTCAGTCGCCTCGAACGTGCATACAAACCTCAAGCATGATGAATTTGCACTTTTGCAGGCTCACTATATCCATGACAACCAAAACCACAGCCGAATGGCATGATGTTGAGAATTGATAAAGAAGAGGAGAGACATACATACTCAATCAGAGAGAGAGCCTGAGAGCCTGAGAGTCACAGCCAGAGCCAGAGAGCCAGAGAGCCAGAGAGCCAGAGAGCCAGAGAGCCAGAGAGCCAGAGAGCCAGAGAGCCAGAGAGCCAGAGAGCCAGAGAGCCAGAGAGCCAGAGAGCCAGAGAGCCAGAGAGCCAGAGAGCCAGAGAGCCAGAGAGCCAGAGAGCCAGAGAGAGAGAGTCCAGTTGCTGTTGTGCCTCGTGTCAACTCTACTGAGTCCGTTCCAGCTGTTGTTGTGCCTCGTGTCAACTCTGCTGAGTTCATTCCAGATTTATCTGAGCGTTCTATCTGCCAGTGTTGCTAGGTGCAATCCAGCTTCAACCGAGCAAAGAGCCAGTATTTCTGAGTCTTATTATGGGTGCCTTCATTGGTGGTGGTGAAGGAAGGGCGGCGAAGTCGGACTCCCACAACCTCCACGCGGTGTCGCCCGGGGACCTGGTCCAATGTACTTCAGGCAATGTGGGAGACGCAACATTCTTGTATTTTAGTACCTTTTCCATCCTTGGAATTAAGAATAGAAGCAATTATATAGATGAGATTGATGAATGGCCACTCCTATTGCAGTGATGTATGAGAAGGGCGAGTTTGTGAGGATCTTTATCAATAAATACCATGAGGCATGAAGCAAATAGAGCCACTCCTGGCCTTTGAAGGCCTGAAGAAGCATGTCGGGTGGCAGGCGGCTTTCTTTCGTGCCTCAAGGGCCGATCCCAAGAGCTTCTCCAGATACGTTACGGCATAAGAGGTTTCTGCTTCCCTTGTCCGAACCGACTAAAATACATAGTACATCATATAATTCCTTGCGCGCCTTAGCGACTACTAAATTTAATCGTGCCATTTCCCAATTAGGTACTATTTTGCGCCTGTAGGCTACAACAGCTTTTTCTCAGAAGTGGTGATATCGCTAGAGTAGCAGTCCACCAGAAAACTGAGACACAGCTATCATCACCAGTGCAAGATTGGTTCTTTTACGTACCAGGGTATGCAACGTAAATCAAGGAAGGGATCGTGGCCCAAACAGCTAACCGACAAAGGAAAAGCGTCAGTGAAACATGACAGGTCGTTTGGGTGGAAATTGGCAGCTCGTAGTAAAGTCTGCCAGCCCCAGGACGGTGGCTGTCTACATTTTCCGTGTGTGCATCCGTATTTCCACAATGGTGTAGACGATGATCTGGTATGTGAAAGGCCCTTCTGGACTTTGGGGGCTTTCTTGTCTATGTGTCATCCTTTGATCTAGAATTTTGGCGGTTTCGGCCTGACAGCGTTGTGCCGATTGCTGGTTTTTTCGATCGTCATCTTAATTGCTGTGAAATCTTGGGAACGGCGAGTCACGGCTGGTAAGATTCTTTTGTGATAGGCTAGTGCTCATACTACGGGCTTATCGTGCTGAAGTCCGGGCTACCCAGCTGAGACAGGCTTGACTGTCAGCGCAACCATGGAATAAGCAATTGAAAACATGGAGTTAATGACCGTGGCGCAACCTGGCATGCTTCATCTCAGCCCTGCAACGCCTCGACTTTCGAGGGTCCAAGTCACAATCGGATATATGCTTCCGCTGTTGTATCTCCTTGAAAAGAACGCCATTTTCCCACACAAGCAAAACAGGTTCCAATTCCGCTCCCTGGCCTCTTGTTATCACAATATCTAGTCACAGGTCCCACCTATCACATACCCGGAAACAGCACCGGAGTTGACAAGCTACTGTGCGGTTCCTACACTAGCATCCCCGTCCCTGGGATGGCAGGGCGGGTGGACGGGGATAAGAAGCATCCGAGATTAAGACACTAGATAAATTGTTGTGATTCCAATTAAGTGCACTATCCAGATCTCGTGTTGAGGGCTACGTCCGCAAACAGCTACCAAATCGGCTGATCCATCCTCGGGCGTGTACGCCTGTCGATCTAATTCCCGTGTCGCAGAATAGAGTTTACTAGGTTGCCCTACAAGGATAGTTTCAATTTTTGGCGTCGATTAGAGGAAGTTGATCCTTGACCGATGATACGAACCTGGATTCAGGTGTTGTTCTTTTTTTGCTGTACCTGTCTTGGCCGCCAGAACAGAATATGATCTATCTTCTAGTGCGACTGATCTTTAACAAAGATATGTTTTATTACGGGTCTTGCTTTTAGATTGACCGAGAACAAATAACTCAATTCACAATCACATACTGAAACCACACTGTGAGTTTCCGTCTTCAGGCCTCTCTCGACTGACTCAAACGGATGGTGTCGACGATTTCAGTGGCGCCCTGTTGGCAGCACACTAAGGTTCGTCAGCCGTGTCAGTGCACGCACTGGGGTGGTGCAGTATATAATATTAGCTACTCCTACTCGGCTGTCACAAGTCCGATTTCTTTGCTTCAATACAAAATACGCCATGTTAATCTGTGTCAGCTGCTAAACCCATTTTCTGATCGGGAGGCTCGACCTCCAACGATATTACCATCCAAGATGATCTCCAGCAAGGCTGTCATGGTGCGGAACAGCTCGAATTGATTGGAAGTCAACATGCTAATGGGGGTTACAGTCCTTTGAATGGAGTCTTATGAGCATCGCCTATATTCTGGTCGCCGCTCGAGTTTACGTGCGGGTTTGGCTGCGCAATTCGAGGTTATACTCAGCTGATTACCTTCTCTTTGCGGGTTTGGCAGCATGTCAGGGGTTGCTTATCTGTGATATTTTGACATATCGAATGCATGCCATGGACGATTTCACCATTACCAGCGTGGAGCTCAAAAAGGTTTGTCTTCATTGTTGTGTGTCAGTAACTATCTAAATACTCACCAAGTCAACAGATCCGATTCGCGACGAATTATTTCTTCGACTTTGGCATTTATTTTCCCAAATTCAGCATCCTCGCATTTTATTTCAACCTCGTTCCTTTCACGCATCCTGGAATGCGGACTCTTTTGTACGCCTTGACCGGTCTCACGGCATCTTTTTCGCTCGTTACTTTTTTCAGCGACACTTTCTGGTGCGGGCCGGATCCTTCGGTGAATTGGTTGGATACCGACGAAGAGCACTGCCAGGCTTTCATGTCGATGGAGCTCATGAGATTGAACTGGTCTATGAATTTCACCTCTGAAGTGTTGAGTGAGTTTGACTTGAAAATTGATGACATGAGTGACGATGATTGACTTTTTATTCTCTTTTTAGATGTTCTTTATCCATTACCACTATTGAAAGAGCTCAAGGTGAATTCTCGACGGAAAAGGGTTGGGTTGGCCATCATCTTTGGACTTGGATTCATCACTATCTTCGTCAGTATTGGACGCTTCATTCAGACAACCTTTGTCAGTAACGACATCTCTATATGTATGTCGCCACGGTCTATCTTTTCTACAGTACTCCTTCAGGTCTGACACTACTCTAGATATTTGGGCAACGGCCGAGATATGCATCTCAGTCATGGTTGTAGCCAGCACAGCCCTTCGACCCCTTCTCCGAAAAATGTCAAACATCAGCATGCTCAGCAGTCACGAGCGACCACCAAACCACCAATTAGGTCATCTACGCCAACCACAAAACGTCGGAATTGGTACCATAGGATCAGGGACTTATTGGAATAGGAGGAGGAGAAGAGATAGCTTGTCAGGAAGTGAAACGGAAATAAATCCCACGAATGGGATCATTTTGACACAGCAGGTCATGGTGTCAAGGGAGACAATTGTTGCAATACCCGAAGTACGTGAGGAGTTTAAAGTTTAGCATGGACATAGAGTAAAGGTCTCACTGTCGCAGGAAGTCGATAACGCAGAGACTTGTAATACCTCAAGACGAGGATAAAGTTATACCATAATAGCATTCATTCTAGGACTCCAGTCCAAGAGATTTCGTTCGTTTTGTCACAACTTACTGCGTTTCTACCGCAGAGTAACGAGGCTTTCCAGATTCACGATTCCCATCTCGTTCCATCCTAAACCCAGCTAGTTCATAGATGAGAATACCTCTGGCGAAAAGAGCACTCGCCATCAGCCGTATCACGATAATAGCCGAGTCCCTAACACTTATAAACACCAAACTCGAAAGAATCAGAGTACCGTAGAAAGCCTGCAGCGCATCCCCAATGTAGAGAGCAGAAACCAGCACAAGAAACCAGCCAGTGTGCTTATCGTTTGTTTTGACCTCGAGTCTACTCTGCCAAGGAGTAGGTGTAAGCTCAGCCCAGACTTTATATAACAACCAGTCCCGGTTATTATTTTCCTTCCCTACACCTTTACCCTTGACGGAAATCTTCAATCTGGCAGCGAGGTATCCGACTAGGTGTATGGCCACAGCCGCAGCAGTCCATACGGCGGGAAGGAAGTCTTCGGCTGGTGAGAAGGTACACACTGCCAATGTGCTAAGCTCATATGCAAGATAGGCATTATTTGCAACAGCTGCAGAAGCTACAATGTATTCCAGCATAGACACAACAGCGGGTGCCCATACTGATTGCGGTTTGCCAAAGTTGGTACGAAAAGGATCAGTACCCATTGGAGTTATGAAGCCGTCGTATTCTGTTGCTGTGAGAGGTCGCACTCCGGAACTGGACATTGAAAGCAAAGAGGCAAGCACGGGTCGACGATACGCAAGCATAGCGGTGTCGAGATATGATGCACTCATCAACTGGAGAACTGTAGGCGCGAGACCAAGAATAACAGCAGCCGAAGCAAGCTCGGCTTTGCGGAACTCAGGCATTGTATCCAGAATGCAGCCTATTACATGATAGCCTAGCTGTCGAGTTGGGTCGGACCGGTTCTTGTAGTTGTTCAGAGGCTCAGTGCAGTTATTGGTGAGCTGTTCCTTGATGATGTGATCCCAGGCCGGAAAGAAGTTTTCGTACTGGGTAAAGGAGCGCATTGCAGTGGTGGGCGTGATGTAGCAACATAAAATGATTGTAACTACGAGTAGATAGCTCAGAATGCTTGGTGTTCTACTACGTACAGTCATTGTAACTGATCACAATCGTTTGTGGGAAATACATGTCGCGTCATCCGGGAATAGGGAAAGATATGGTCCTTATATTATCACCTCCCCCACTGCGTAACTACGAGGTGGTAAATATGCTGAAACCCTGCCAGGTTGATTGTAGGGATGTGACACGTAGGATGCGACATTTGCACGACAGTAAGCGCTGAGGCTGCGTGAGCTGACAAGATTGAACAATTTACGGCTAGACTGGAAACAATTCAGTAAACTAGCCAATGGAAAGAGCTTCTTATCACAAATTGCTTCATAATGTCTTGCTTATCCTCATTGTGGAACTTACGGAGCCATGACACTCAAATATATCATGGTTAATTGGCTCAAACACGAACAAGCAAACACGGAATTGATAACGCTGGCTTGTAATCGCAACTCCCAAGTTGAGCAGACGAATCAGAGGCCACAACAAGCTCCCATATCTACACAATGTTTCGACGGCCCGAGCCGCAGCTCCTGGTTTGATCACGACTTGTTAGCGTGAGCATAAGGCAGAGGGAGTAGCATGGTGATTGATTAGCGTAGACCACCATTATTTTGTTTCAAATAAGTAAAACTACGTATTCGCATCATTTGGCACTGGATAGAAAGCGAAACTGGGAACGCATACATTATTATTACTGTAAATACATTAATGTTACCACACTTTGCCCGCATTTAGACACTTTCTCAAACGATCAATGACGGCAAACGCAACAAACTCATCCTCAGACACAATTACTCGCAAAATTAACATCGTCTTAGAGTCCCTCTTCGAACTGGCTCGAGCCTGGCAGCTTCATTCCAGGTTGTGGGTCTAGCAGGCGTAGTAGCTGAAGAAATCCTCCGATTCAACCTCGTAGAGCCCTCTGTATCTGGCCAGGTATCAGATCTCTCTATGCCTGAAGGACGAACAGCCATCGAACGGCTTCTGTTCAAGGAAGTAGAAGTGCCCCATGAAGTTCTCGAGGCTTCTGCCAGGGTTAATAAAGGCTGGCCAGTGGAGGCTCTTACACCATGACCACTCGTCCCTCGCCACGAGGGTCGTCTTTGTGGTACCGTGGATGACATATCAAGCAGAGGTGGCGGAGTTACACCCGTCTGAGCGCAGTAGATAGAGTCGGTTCTGGTAGAAGACACGCTTGAAGTCCTTCTAGGTCGATTGGGATATTGAAGATTATCAGATCCGCGATAAGACCTCCTCGAAGGAGTTCTCGACAATCCCGCGCCGACTCCCCAAGTGTCTGATGAAGTTCTTTGGCCACGAGGCACTTGGGCCTACTAGTTCTCGTACTCATCAAGGGCCCCAAGCAAACCCCCGTTGAATGGACTTTCTCTTGGTCGCTGCGTGGCAGCTCGTGATCTTTCTTCCATTTCATGCCTGAGTGTGACATATCTATCTCCCAGAAGACCCGTTGGACTGAATGTCGGTTCCGACATTGACTGGTGTGCCTGTGCCTCCTGTCTCTGATGGTCTGTTGAGGGTGCGAGACTTGGACGGAGAGGACGCTGTGTCTGCTCGAGGGACGAATACAAGTTTGCCATCTTTTGAGCGTTGAATATTCAAACTGTCGGATTGAACAGTTGAGCTTGAGAGGGAACACAGGAACATTTGTAGTTGGATAATATGTTGCTTGACATTGAATTAGTGACTCTGAATATAGTAGAATTGATGGTTTATGGTATGAATATATACTCCATCTTCATTGAATTTGATCATCTTGGTTCCTTTGATACTGACTTCATCGATTCTCAACAACCGATGAGTTGATCCTTCACGGCATGTAGCATTCAACACTGCCTCATTCCAGAATCGAGATAACTATCAACAGATGTTCAGTTTTGTAACACAGCCTCAGCCCAAGTTCCAATTGATAACTAATCCAATAATCCTTTTCAAAGTCCGAATTTCATCTCGCACTCGTGGTTAAGAACGATGGTCGTTTTGGTGATGGTTCGTGTGATAAAGACCGAGTGAGACTGATTGGCCAATAGATAGGCAAACAGTAACGGCAACCCTGGCTCTCTGCAAGGAATTGTCGGTAAATTCTGGCCGAGTCCACCATGAAATGTCAGCACTGCCCCGATCTTGAGCATCACTGCGCCACCACGTTTTATTGGCGAGGAATTTAATGTAATCGTCATAAATTGAATCCATGTCTTTCTGCTTAGGATTCGAGGTGAGTTTTGTTGATATACGAGACTCCAAAGTGCACGTTGGGTAGTATCGTGCATCAGTAACTGGCCATACTCTACTTACACTAACTCAATAACACCAAAATCGCTCATTCTTCCTTGTAGAAAGGCTCAAAATGACTCTCAGTTTTGTCTTGGTGGAGGCTGTGCAACAAAAGAGTATCCATTAGTCTGAATCCTTTGCGCGGGGAAGTAAATAGCTACTATGTTCGTGAAAATTGTGACCGACATCTTGGTCATAGATCGAGGTCACCGAGAACATCGTCCCATTTCTTGAAGTCTAAACTATTCTTATCGCCACTTAGTCTTCTGACTGTCTTTGAATGCTCAGTTTTATCATTAATTCTTTGACCCTACAGGGAGTTTAGGAGTAATTTCAGCATGAAGCTTCATTTAAGACAACGCACATCTTAACTCACATGATTCGAGATATAGCAAAGTCCATAACCGTCTATATGGATGATTCGAAGATGTGGCATCCAGCTGAGGGAGAGGGGGCAGCGGTCAACTGGCAGATGGAGGTTTCGGATCCATCAATCCGTTTGCGAGTCATTTGGGTCGAACTGAGCCTGTGTCATTTGCAATACGCGTTAAGTGACTACAGGGACGAAGTTCCTTATACTTGTAGCGGACAGTAGTCAGCAAGACATAAGGTTAGTTAGGACGTCTAGACTGAAGATGGATGCCTGACATATATTGCTGGTTCTGCCTCACCGGCTTTAGCTTTCTTTCTTTAATAATATTTAATATTTAGGTCTGAACAAGGCTAACACACATGATGCTCCTGTCAAGGGAAGTTGCGTTTGTTGCGGTAGTAACAATTGCTAGAATGTTCATATTCTGTGTCGGCATAGGTAATCATTTCTTACTTCCTTGTCATGTCGATGTGTGATCAATCCGTTACACCATGGTCATAGTTCATATATCCTCTCAAACAACACAGCCACAACTTGTTGTGAGCGATTCTATAGCCCAGTTGATTTCTCAAATTGTTATTTTGTTTTTTATCTCTTAGTTGCGAATGCAGACAGCAACTTGTTAACGTCATAAGGTCGCGGCTTAAACGATAAAAGGTGGAAAGCGAACTGAGGGTCATGTACTTGACTCATTGACTGTTTTTATTTGAAACCAGCTAGTCTCAGACACTACGAAACAGGGCGGTTATCAGCAGATTAATCGAGCATCACGCTGAATGATTTTGTGATGGTATACATTCCTTCATTACCCGTGGCTAAACAACAACATACCATGGGCCTGTAGTTTTCATCGCGATGATGGCAAACTCAATCGGCAGACGTCATGCAGGGTATAAATATATCCGCAAACAGTCATGTCTTATATCCCGTAGCTCGTTCTCGATCCAGGCCAACCAAGCCAGTACCGTTGATCTTTCTTTTCCTCCACGTGTGACCCTGCATTCCTGTCCAAACTCTAATTAACTCCCGAATGCAGGTACACAAAAGGTCCTTTAATTTACGTGCCATGGCAAATTTCGCCAGGAACCCTGGAGTAAATTCTCCGAACTCTTTTTCTTTTCTGTCTTTTCTATTCCCGGCATTCCTTTTTTAAATGTCGCGTTCCCTTAAGCGCCAGCAACTCGCTTCTGCGCTAGGCCTCCCAACTTCTCAGCAGCCGCTCCAAGCGTTCTGGGGTCGGCACCCTTGAGCATGGCCTGTCCGTTGACAGCGACTTGCTTTCCTTCCTTGAAGAACATGAAGGTGGGCATGGCAGTGATACCATACTGGCGTGCGGCGTCCTGGACGTGGTCCACGTTGACCTTGGCAAAGGCCAAAACGTCGGGGACACTGTGCTTAGTGGCGAGTTGCTCGTAGACAGGGGCGATGGCCTTGCATGGAGGACACCAGTCTGCGAAGAAGTCGACCGCGACGTATGTTGTTGACGAGAGGAGCTTTTGAAGCTCTTCGTTTGAGGTAATGTGGTGAACCATTTTGAGTGATGTGTTGGTTCGTATTGATCTGCGGAGGATCGGCAGAGGCTGATTCAATATTATAGATTCGAGCTATCGAGATCTGATTTAGATGTGGCTTTTCTGATGGTGGAAATGAGATTATGCTTGGCTTTTGGTTGTTTATACGTTTTTCTTTTTCTCCGCATGGCGTGGATCTTGACAGAACCTGACAGAGCCGCTTTGAAATGTCGCCTTGTTCACGTGATGTTGCGCAATTGAGGATTTCAAACTCATCAAGGTGAGATTACTAAGCTCAGCCACATTGTCGTGTGCCACAATCATTCAGCCTCACTTTTGTCATGTCAAATCGTGACAAATGGCTTCTTGTAAATAGAATCAATCATGTATTACTTTCGAGATGACAAACGACGCAACATCAATTCATAAGCTATAGTTCATGCTATTGATATGGCATAAGCAAAGTCTTGGCTCACCTGACTAGCTGATATACCATTCTCATATATGCCACAATTCTTCCGTTGCGTCTCATCGCATTCGCAAGTCTAACCCCAACCCCCAGACTACCCTGTAACCGAGTCGTTTCAATCGCCTGATATACAGCACAGTCCAGACCAATCGACTCCAAGCTCTGGCCATCGTGGGATTAGCACCTCCCTCTTAAGGCTGTGCCTCCCGCAGGTGGAGTGGCCATTAACTAAGGTCAAACCGGAAGCTGCCCCGTGAGCTTTTCCTATCGTCTTGGCTACAGACGATACTACAGTACGTAATAATCCACTGAATAAACGCGGCTATACGGGATTAAGATGAACTTACTGGATGGTCCAGTTGTGTATCAGCCCAGACTCTTGGTACGACTCGCTTTCTACCCCAGACGATAAACAAAAGCAATAAAAGTTAATTACTCGAGACGAGACTTCGACTATCTCGGTGGGACAAGTGATAGCTCAGTTTGATTAATGCAAGTGCGTGTGCGTTTGCGGGAAATGGATTCCGTCGTTCATATCTCCAGGGGTCTGAGCTTGGCGGCGTCAAAGAGTGACAACTTTATGTCTCCTGATACTTTGACGACACTAAGTTATCTTTAAGAAGGTGGACTTAATTCCGCTGTTCAACAAGGCTTGCATTAGAATAAAACCAGAAAACGCTTGGATAACAAAGAAGCCAAAGCGACAACAACGGACGGGCGAAGGGATAATCCTCAGCTATGGAATAAAACCGCTCAACTCGGAAGAGAGAGAAAAAAAAAAGTCGAGATTCCTTATTCGGTAAGTGGGGAAGGCTAAACAAAGCCTCGATGGCGTTCTTCGGTTCTTCCTTTTCTTCACCAAAAAGAGACTGGCACCAGATGAAGCGCTACACAAACTATTGATCCTTCAAAGCACTTGCTTAGATAGGCGTACAATGCTGGTGATAGCTAATGACTGCGGCTCGGTCCCCTTCTCACAAAACTGAGACCGAGACAAATATGTCAGACTGTTGACAAGGATCCCCCCAAGACGTGTCAATGTCTTAAAGTGGAGTGATCGTCGAGTCAGAGCCCCTGATATCCACGCGATCGTGGCTTGGCTAGTCAAGCTAGCAAACTCTATTGCAGGACCAGAGCACAGAATTACAGGGGGAGGATCAAGAGCCCAGGGCCTACTCTGCTCATTGTCTACTCTACTCATTGTGGTCAAGAGAATGAGGGCCTCGTATGTCATAAAACGTTCATTATTCTTGTAACTGGAATGTGCCAACGTTTGTCTGCGATGATCGTAAACGCCACTGTCGCAGTCTAGCTCGCCACCCTTGAGATGAGCGGTTGTGAAAGGCTTATAGGCTGCGTTCTTTCAAGGTTCTAGACGTGACGGCCCATGGTGCTGGCCTGACTGGCTCAGCTCTGGCAGGGCCATCCCCTTGTCAGCGGCTGAGGTCGGCCAATTCGGAAGCAGAAGAGCAAGCAGATCGTGCTGGATTCAGGGATGTTGCTTCTTCTAAACGTGGCGACCTGCATGTCCATTCCTTACATCGTGCATTGTCTCGGTCCCACGAGGTGGATGAAGATTACCGGGGGACCTTGAAGCAAATCAGAAGTGATTCGGGCCAATTCTGAAATGATGATAGCCCCTGCACTAACAAAACTAACATAATTGAAACCCCCGATTACCTACTCTGTCTGCAGATACATGCACACATTCCAACGCGGCGGGTGTCATCGGTTATGGTCCCTCATTTATCGCAGCGACAACTGTTGAGTGGCGTATTGGTACAGTAGAGACCCATATCTTGGGTCGAGTCCTAATATCCGCAACCTTGACGTGCTAACTGTAAGCTAACAAACCATCCGACTAACCGAGCCTTTCAACTCGACTTTTCTCTCTAGCTTCTTTCACAAGCTTAGCTTACTGTACCCGAACCCAGATGTTCAAAGACACAATTCGTCTTCCCCGATCGAGGGCCCCTGATTCCAAAACTCCACTCGATTCAAATGCTGTGTGGAGGAAGAAATAAAGTCCTTTCTTCCCCTCCCTTCCCCCCTTAAGCCTTAAGCCTAGCCCACCCCCGCGTTACCTCGTCTTTGCTGGCTTGGTTTCTTAGTCCTGTCTTGGTTCTTCCCTCCCTTATATTTTACCGGGAGCGACACTACCCCAAAAAATCCAAAGTCATGCACCGTTGCATCCTCGACACGTCGAATTGAAACCAACCCCCGTTCGACGACATTACATACATAATACCACGATCGTTTACCGAAATTAATACCGCTGATCGTACCCAAGACGAGCGTTGACACCTCTTTCATCATCAGCCTTGACACTCACTTTACAACAAAAAAAGAAAAGACAAAACACCGCAACCATGACGATGCTAGAAGCTGAGATATGGACCTGGTATGGTCTATCGTGGGTTATTGTTATCGCCAGAATGTAAGAAAAATTACAGAGTTTACTGGGGGCGATTGGACTGACATGTTCGGTAATAGGATATCAAGAAGGATGTTGCTGGGTTCAATCAAGAAGCTGCAAGTTGAGGATTTGTTAATGATACTAGCAATGGTCCGTCTAACTCTTTTATCTTACCACCACACAACTGATCTAACAATGCGCAGGTTACCGATACAATCCTTATGGTTGGCATGTCCATCATTTCACAAACGAGTAGTAACCTCATCGACCCCAACGAAAACGTCATCTTGGATGCAGCAGAAATCGCCAAGCGAGAATATGGTTCCAAATGGGTTTTGGTGGTTGAGCAAATGCAGATCTTGACAATCTGGCTTATGAAGTATTGTCTGTTGCTCATGTACAACCGTCTCACGTTAGTATCCCGTCGCATTGCATCAGGCTTTTGTTCTAACCTAGCTATAGTATGAGTTTGAGCCAGAACTTGGCTGTCAAGTTTGTCGCTGCCTACGTTACTGCTGGTTTTGTCATTATGGAGATTCTATATCTCGGAGTCTGGTGTCGCCCATTCACCCAGTACTGGGCTGTTCCCCCAGACAACAGTATGTCCACCATCAATGCCTTGCGTTTTTACTATGCTAACCTTCACAGCTCAATGTTCCGCTGCGACAAACCATCTCATCACCAATGCCGTCATCAACATCACCTCCGACGTCATGATCATCCTCATTCCCATGCCAATCTTCCTCAAATCCCAGCTCCCATTGAAGCGCAAGGCTGTCCTCATCGGCGTCTTCGCCCTCGGCGCCTTCACAATCCTCTCCGCCATCCTCAACAAATTCTACTCTTTTAACGAACCATTCGGCTCAAACTGGACATTCTGGTACATCCGCGAATCCTCCACTGCCATCATCACCGCCAACCTTCCTTACATCTGGACTCTCCTTCGCCGCATCTTCAAGCTCGGTTCCTTCAGCGGCTCAACTTACGGAAAGAGCACCAACAACCCTTCAAAAGCGTACCGGTCAAACTTCACCAACCACCGTTCTGGTGTGCGCTCGCAGATCCGTGCCGATCACACTTTGCATCAAGTGGATAGCGAGGAGGAGATCAACAACAGCTATGCTTTACCGCTAAAGATCTACGCCAAGCGTGAGGTTCAAATTACCAGTGAAGATGCAGGCCCCGAGGATCGAAGAGGTCCAGTGGGCTGTATCCCTGATGAACTGATGAGCCATAGCAAAGACAGCGTGCGGACAGACGACATGGAAACGTCTTCTGAAAGATCCGCAGCTGGTGTTGTCAAGGTCTATCACGGAGTATAGAATTTCTTTTTAATGTTTTTCTTTATGATCTTGGGTCATGTCACACCTGGATCAGAATACCCAGAGATGTATATTTTCTTTTTAAAATCATATAGATAGAATATCCGTGCCTACAGCACAAACATAGACAAAGACGAATGCGTCACATTTCAAGACACTACTTGGCCTATCATTTCCAATGCGAGAAAAGCGTAATAATTACGCGAGACGTCACCGTTGGGTCTAACTCTTACCCATGGCATTACCTTCGGAACTATTATCTGCATACAGCTAGCGAGCTAGTGGGTAGCAGAAAAGTTGGCCTCCCAAGTCTTAGGGTATAAAAATAAGTAGTCTAAAGACTATAGCCTAAGGAGCATAAAGTGATCTGCTAATTTCGTCTCTTATGCTTCCAGCGGCCAACTTTTCTGGTACCCTGATGGCGAGTAATCTCTACGAGGGATTAAAAATATCCGAGTCAGCTCCGACCTGAAAATGGCCCTGAACCAACACATGCCAACTAGCTCTCAGGGGATAATCATTGGGTAAATATCTCGTCTAGTCCGAATCCTTCGTCCTCTCCTTTCTCAACTAGCTTCATTCCTTCGGGCTACCACATCTCCGCGACAAACCCGCCCTTTCCCGGTTTTGACGTGCTACCAACTGGCCGGACTCTGGCGCTAGGTCATCTCCGCGGCCACCGGCGTGTTACAGCTAGACAGCCGTCTTTCCTTGTGTGGACGTCCCAAGACTTTGGGCTCGATAAGACTAATGTAGCGTCTTGTAGATCCGGTTGAAAGGGGCTCTGACCCGAGTATTGTCTAGCCTGATCCTATTATGAGAATGTTGGTCATCAATAGTGTGTTGTCACTGGAATTAGTCTTATCATCACTGCGTCGCTTCGTGACATTACCATATAAGCCGTCATCTATTACCGCTGTCTTACTATGTGGGCTCCCCAGTTCGGGCAATCCTGGTTCTTTGATCTTTCGTAGTTGAAGATTTATATCAACATTATCGACACCAGCAAAAAACGGTGCTCTTCAGACTGCAACATATAGTTCGAATAAAACTGTCCATCCTATTGAAATCCGAGACATATGGGAACGAGATCCATATTAGCCCAGCTTACTCGGCATAGTTAGCCATTACTCCTACGTTGTTTAGTCGGCGAACTGCTGCAAACCGGGGTTTAGACTATTCCGAGTGACATTATAATTTATATGAAGTCAATCAAGCATGTGAATAAACAATTACTAATTTCAAATTGCGCTATGATATATGCATTCTCCTCCCACCTAATACAAATCCAAATTTACAGTCTGGCAGATGCGTTTCCACCAGAGCAGCAACTCTTACCACCAAACGCCAACTGACTGACCTTGTCATGTTGATCCAAAGCACCCTTCTTCTCTGCCACTTGTGTGGGTGTGATGGAGTAGCTGGGTGGCACATCCATACAAGGGTTGTTGGTAAAGAAGTTTCTTGGGCGAAGCAACAGTGTCATTGGCTCAACGGGCATGATGGGAAAGTCCTCAGGCGCAGGAATATGTGTGACTCCGAATGTATGCCATAGAACAATGTCTGTGTTTTCGGTGCTGGCTGTTCCCTCGGCGATCCACTCAGGAAGACCCTGAGAGGGCTCACCAGATGTTTGAGGGACGTGGCGACCTGCAGCCCAAAGTTCATCGTCGCGGTCTAAGAGATGTCAGTATCAGTTCTTCGTGGTAGTGATCAGTGTATGAACTTACAGGGAGTGACGTGCACAGCGTGTCGAGCAAAACCAGCACGCTTCCAAACAAGCGATCCCTCCTTGGGCAACAGTCCTGGAACCTCTCTGCTGACAAGCTTGTAAGAAGCAGGCTTCTTCGAATAAGGATGCAGCTTGCTCTCGTTGACCATCTCCCATGTTCGACTCGTCGCACCGTTGTAATCTGTCTTTGCCTCACCACTCGTGCGGAGCTTGGTCTTCTTCGCATAGAAGGCGTTACCATACTTGTTTTGTGGACTTCCAACGGGTGCCTCACTGGCAACAGTGTCAACCATGTTAACAGTGTTGTTCACACCGTCGATCATGGGATTCACTCGGAGGCAGAAGAGATGCTGATGGTTGTGAGCGTTGACTTGGGGATACACCTCTGTTCCCCAAGGGCCAGCCTCTTCACCCTCGTTGAGAGCGTATGTGTTGAGGATACCTGTGAGCTTAATCTCAGGCTGGATTGTACCGTCTTGGTGGAAGACCCATTGGCAGGCATACTCGTAGTTTGCTGCTGTGAAGATCTGCTGCACAATGAGCTTGCGCGCGCGTGTGACGGTCACAGAGTCATCGCGGAAGTCGGTGTGCTTGAAAAGAATTCCGTTATCTTCCTCGTGGATGCAAATTGCGTTCTTGATAGTACGAATGGAACCGTCACGCTGCGCGAAGTCGGCGTCGAGATAGTGGATTACACCCTTACAGTCGCAACCTAGGGCGAGCGAGTTGGCCATGTATCCAGCACCGTACTCGCCGAGGTCGAAGGCGTGCTTGCGCTGGTGAGGATGCTCTGGTGCGCCGTAAGGAACCACCATCTCGGACAGGGAAAGACGGTAGAAGATGGGTCTCTCGATGCCCTTGTCGGTGAAAGTGATGTGGTTCAACACGATACCCTCCTTGTAGTTGAAACCAATGTGGAACTTGAAGTTCTGCCATGAAAGAACGCGGCCGTTCATGGTGAAGGATACACCCTCTGGTTGAGTGATGTTGATAGGCTTGATATCCTTGCGGTAACCGCCATTCTCATTGATGTATCGGGGGATGTAGTCGATAGGCTTCTGCTTGCTCAATGGGCGACGCACGCTGGGAATGTCGATGTGGATGATGGCCTTCTTGGCGCCATCGTAAATAGGGCAAAAGTCAAGAGGGTACTGGTACTGGAAGCAATCGGGGTCAGGGCGATAGTACATGAGTGCTTGTTGAAGACGGATGTTGCTTCCGAAACGCTCATCGTAGCCAATAGTCCAAGGATCGCAGTAGACTTTGTGCATGTCCTCTTTGGGGATGCCAGATAGTTCACATTGTTCAATGACCTTGGGATCCTTGCGCATGATAGCCTCGACCAGAATGAGTTCTTCAGGTGTGATCTAAGTGTCTCATTAGCGAATTGTCTGGTTTTAACAAATAAAAAGAGGACTTACAATTGGTTGAAGGCCATCCAGCTTCTCCCACTTCTGCACCTTTCTTGTCTTGAGATCGACAAGTCCATCGTAGACGGCTCCGTCGGGAAGAATCACTGTAACATCTGCAATTCTTGCAGGCTTGTTTCCTCCAGAGGGGTGCTCAAGCCACTTGAGCATATCGGCCTTGCGTGGCTCAAAGAGGGTAACTGCATTGAAGAGAAGCTGGCCAGATTGATACTTTCGGATGACCTCCACCGCCACAGCGATTTCATCTCCAGTAAGAGGGTCAAAGGGGTGATGTTGTGTGAGGCCCATGATTGCTGTGTATAAAAGTCTTTACTAGAGAGGAAGTACAAGAGTAGAGAAAGAAGGAGGAGAGGTCATGATATATAGTATTTTCTCAGGTAGCAAAACATGTCTCATCTTGGAAACAAACATTGCCGATACCGACTCTTTTTTCCGTATCGGGTTTGATTTGTGATAGTGTCTATAGATGCGGGGAGATAGATGTCTACTTTGTCATGTATCGCGGGGTGAAGGGAGCCTCAACGGAAAGATAAACCGGAATGGGAATAGTTACAGTTGATAAAGACGAAGTGGCGGTTCTTCCCCGCTTTCGAGTCTGGACCTCGTGATGAAGCGATCTGAGTGGAGGAACGAATTTTAACTAAAAGGGTAATTTTAACCTGGATATCAAGATTAAACATGATAAGATAATTATCAGTTATCCAATATCACCTCAATATGACACATATATAAATCACGGCAGATTGATCATACAGTTGACTATTAAATTATGATTGTTTATTCCCTAATTAGGAAAATTGATTCAGCTATGGAACATGCCAGAAGATTGTCTCCGAGTACGGTAAGCCCTTACTGAAGCCCTGATTTCGGTCATGTATCCATAGTATCATGCTGTGTCTCTGATTGTACTACACATTGTTGTAATAGTTAAACCTCCATCAGTATACAATGTCGGTGCATCCTCGTCCTTCTCGATTTGTGCAAGAGAGCGGTCAACAAAAACAGGCCTATCGCTCGCTTGTGACGAATCTCCGATTGGTTGTCTTATCCGGGGGAGAATGTATTGCACAAGTTGATTTACGGAGGGCCCGCAAGCTACCATAACGCCAACGTAAAGTTCAACATTGCCCAAAATAACAATGGCATGCGCAGAACCATCTACCGAGGAGTGTTAACACATGTTTTGTACTGCGACAGCTGAGATACACATGCCTGATGTGCTCGGATTTGGAAGAACCTTTGACTGTATCACAAGTCGGACAAGACTGACTATAGTGAGGCTGGTATCTAGTTAGTCGTTGTTGACTACTTGCAGCGAGTCGCTTAAAATACGATGCAGTACAGGGCAGACTTACAATACACCCATGCCAAACATACTCATTACTTTAATCTTTTGACGTTGTCTGAGTCCGAGGTTATAGAGTTGTGTCATTGGCAAGAAGAGCATCCATATATCCAGAGCGAAGCTCACCGCGTTGTTGGCCAAACCGACTTTGAAAACGACACTATATGTCTTTAGACTCGAATTATAATCTGTACCGCCACCCCATATTATTCTTACTGCCTGTCCTAGCGTCAGGTTGAGGACGAGGGTGACTATGGTTGAAACGACATTGAATGCTATAGTCATCCAGACAATAATTCTAAACTTTTCATCGGGGAATATGCGAAGATAGAAGAATAAAATTGAGGTTTTGGCGGCGGCAAGACCCAAAATGGAAAGAATCTGCCATATGAATATATACTATACGATTGTGAGTGTACGAACTATTTCAAATTTGATATAATGGTCAACATTAAGTACGAACCTTGAAAAGATGGGTAAGGTTGCCATTTCCATTGCGATATATCGATTCAAGCGACCCAAACCCATTCTTGATCACTAGTTGAAGTTAGAAGCAAAACATTGGGACGGAATTTCCAATAGCGTATTGAGCAGATCTCACCAAGTAACATGAACGCCGTGGTTGGTACCATGACAACCTATCAACGTTAGACACAAGACAATGTAGGAAGATGGAATACATACAAAGGCTATTATCGCCCATGTATCATCAGGTCCCCAGGGTGTTTTGGCGATCAATTTGGATACTACCCGCAAAACCACAAATGTGAAGGAGAATGTTGCAAAGACGATTATTATATCCCGATACATTCCGCGGTTGTCTGCTGTGGGAACATTGCATATTGACGAGACCGAGTTCTGGAATTCTAAATTGAACTGTGTCAAACATAGTGTGGAAAAGAGCCAACTGTCGAAGCAACTTACCAATCCCTTCTCTTAATGTACAGGCTCGACTAACACAATCCGATACACTTTTTTGGATATCTTCATCTTTGCACATGTCTTGCACAGTCTGGTTGGAGCCGTTCCCGCTGTTAAGCGCTCCAAGCGCACACGGTATCTTTTTCGATGCGTTAGAGCAAGCCTGAAGAGAAGGGAGACGGCGCGTTACTAACTGCACATTTCGGTATATCAGCAATGGATATAGCGGCAACCAAAGGCGACAGAAATATCAGGTAGAGCAGAGAGGACACTCTCATGGTGGATGCTCAGGTTTTCGCATCAGATCAGACGGCTTGTGGTAGAATAACGCAGGACAATGAATGGTATTGAAAACCCGGAATTGCATGAAGTAAGAATAATTTCACTAGCAATGCTAGGGCCATAGAAATTCTAGACCCGAACTGTAGTACAATTTCCAGGAACGGTTGACGCCTTAATGATCCTAACCAAGGAATGCTTCCTTATGGCTGGCATTCCTCACAGGAAGTGTCGCATAAGCTAGGCTTAGAGAAAGTGTGCAGGAAATACCTACGCTTGGACTCGGTGACAACTGGACATAATGCTGGAATGGAGGATCTGAGAGGCTTAAGCCATGCTTTTTGCAGCGAATCTTGCCGTTAATAAGCCGTAATTAGACTGGGTTCATGTCACCAGATGAAATATGACTGGAAGACCGTTTATCAGGTCTCCCCCCGCTGGTGGAATGCATTGCAATAGGAAATTTCATGAAACATGTTAGTGAGGTATCGGGTGAATTGCTCCAGTTACAGAATTTGAAGCAGAAGGTTATGAAATGACGACATAGAGACATGAGGGAGTATGTTTGTAACTGACTTCAAACCCTCACTGCAAAGCCACGGGGATGCTGGACTTTTTTCTTAGTTCCTGTCTCAACAACAGAAGAAGCAAGTCCTTGCTTGATTGTTAAGGTGACCTACTACATCATCTTCTGCTCATTTATGCCCGCAAGTTGATTGTACTCCTGCGATAGGATCCCCAGAAGCTACTGAGGTCTGCACGTCAATAACCTTGGCCGATATTGGGTAACGACACTCATCCAAGCGTACTTCTATATTCTACAAATTTGACGATCTCACTCTGCATACAGTTGGCTTTGGAGATCTGATTCTGGTAAGGTCGATGGTTCGACTCGCGCTGTGGTAGCCTTTTGATAACCTGAAACTAAAGCTTACAAAACGCCTTGACGGTGGTGATCACTTACTGACCCTGGAAGATGTCACCGCTCAAGGCAGAGACATGATATCGAAGGGGTTCAACTCATTTAACTTATATTTCACATCCCTGGTGACAGTATGTGTACCTAGGCCTATCTACCAGCACGTACATCAAGCACAAACTCTTGTATCGCCAATGCCGACAAGCAGACGCTGAGAGATCCAACGGTCAGAGAGAGGAATAATATGCCAAGAGAAGCATTGAATATCAGAGAACGTTGCTGTGGATGTGACAAGTGGAAGCTAGCAAAGCTAAATGGAAGTTGGATGGCTCTCTTGGATAACCATATATCGATGACTCATCTGCACGAGGCGAAATATTGCGGGCACGGCAGCTCGTTCCAGATCGATCAACACCATACCGAGGTGACTACCAACAATGAAGTCAGAATCAGACGGATGTTAATACGTTCTAGAAGAGAAGGGCCGATGGGAAACTAACTTTGGGTAGAGCGACAGCAGGATCGCAGCAGTAAAGAAGCACCACAAGGACCATACTGAGGTTTTACAAATAGCAAACTATTAGTAGAACTTCTAGTCTTTTTACGTATGAACTGTCATAATAGCAACCCCAAACTAATCTTCCAGCGATACCCTCGCCTCAGGGTATTAGAAAGATTAACCGCTGGAAGCATAAGAGACGAAAATAATGAGACACCTTATGCTTCTTAGGGTATAGTTCTTAGACTACTTATTTTTATACCCTAAGACTTAGGAGGCCATTTTTTCTGCTACCCAGTAGCCTCGTTCGTGGAGTGTTACAGAGGATATCCTGTGTAGAACGACGTTCGAGCTAAACCGCGTTTCTGTAGTCTGTAACAATAGAAGCGCACCGTCTTTGGCGACCGTTTATGCTACCTTCGTATTATGCAAAAAGCAACAACAAAGCTGCATGGAAATTATTGGGTTTAATCCAGAGACCTTCGTGTTGTAAACTTGGTTATGATAAGTAGACAAATCAGTTGTCAAGTAATGCCCTGACGGCTATATACTTCAATATGATGACTCCTTTCACCAAACAAGTCCCATCCCGGGTGACGCAATTGGTTAGCGTGTCAGACTTTTACAGCTACACAAGTAGCAATAGTAAATCTGAAAGTTGCGGGTTCAAGTCCCGCCTCGGGAGATTGGTTTATATTTTGCAATTAAATGCTCTGGAGATACTTTTTGTTGAAAGGGAACGATTGGTAAAGTTTTTGGAGTGATGCGGGATCTAGAGCATGGGTTGTGGTCGATTGGGGTTGGGTGCGAGTGTGGCACAAGGACGACGCCACAATCAGCGCCACTCATGTATCAACTGGAAGGAGGTTTTTTGCAATTCAAAAGATGAATTTGGTATGTCAATTTGTAGGATATATTCATCTAGAATGTAAGAGGTTCGTCACGGTTGTAAGCATGTCACTTTGGTAGGCGATACTGTCAAGAGCCTCATAGTCACGACCAAGTGATTTGTGGCCTTGTGGCAATGCATTGCATAGTAGATAAAAGGGCAAAAAAGTAGTAGTTCGGAGTCGCGATAGGGATACGGTTTCAAACCAGCTCAATGGTTAAAATAATGGCACGAGTATTGTCAGGATATAAAGTACAGCTTCCAGAGGAGCTGAGGGTCGCAAACAGGACGATAGATGTCTTGGTTGTAGCACTTGAAAATAAATTTCTTGCATAGTTTTGACTCGGCTTGGTATCTTTTTCCAAGTCGAGGCTCTCATATCTAGCCATGTATATGCCAACCTGGTGCATCAGAGAGTCTACTGATGTAATAAGTCCAGGTATCTGCAAAGGTCGAGCGACTTCTCTCGGAACTTTGACGTGGACCACAATGGTATACGTCGCCACGGGGTATCATACTGTCATCCTCACCTTGACGTGGATTCCTTACTCGTATGTGTAATCGCCTCTGTCCAAGTCTCTGCCCCAACTTCTTTTACATAGCCATGCCCACAGCCTCAAGTTCTAAATCCTGATCAGATGAGCCGCCTCTAGTTCAGGCTTGCGCAGAGTCAGACTTGTCATTCGCAGCTTACCAAATTACAACCGAGCTGTAAGGACCTTGGGCCTTGTGCCATGACACTTGTCCTTCGGAAAAAATCTCTCCACATTGGATGAGTTTATCACAAGACTAGGCTGACCGGCTATACACAAATGGAGTCTCACAGTGATACCTAGTTTACCTAGTTTATGCTAAGTTCCTCCACTTATTCGTCGTATGCTCGGCGCAGCAGTAGTCTGACAGTTGTTCGCATTGCCTGGCTGTCAACCACTTGATCAAGAAATAATTATTTTCCGGATTCTATTCTGCCTAGAGAAGGCAATATTTTACGAATACTCTCCATGAATAAAGCCGAGTCTGGAATGCGAGAGGCCTCGTTGCTGCTGCGCCACCTCTCACTAAAATGTGGCGTGTGCTTAATGTGGCGCATTACGTTGAGGCTATCACGAGTCAAACCGAGGCCTTCAAAATTGACCGTATGAGCGGGTGTGACTACGTGGAGTGGCTACTTGTATTCTGCAGGTCTTAAGCGATACCGTGATATTTCTGTGGATTGTTGCGGATGAAATGGAGCGGCGTGAAGCCCGGGACACTGGAGCTACAGGGTAGATTTGGGAGTTGGCAGCAACAATGTACAGTCTTCTGTATTCCTGTGTTCTTAATGTATTTATATCTGTTCAAATTTGATAGTTGTTTTGTTCAGAAAATATACATACTCCTTTTGGTATTAGATTTTGAAAACCGTAAAAAGCCATGTAGACATACTATAAATTCTAACGATATTATCTGGAACCGATTGTACACCACGCTCAAATGTGTGATGTTACAATGGACGGCAATTGGGCATTGTCGCTTGTTGAACGCGCAATGTCACCCTCAACAATTCAATCAACGCTTAGACTTTAATGAAACTCGCAATCTTTGGGCTGTGCACATCTCACTTGACTCATATTAGAGTGGCCAATCTTCGTATTACTACCGAGATCATAGTAACACGGCCCAATGCTTCTTGTCAAAGATCGACGCGTCTCCGAGCCCACAAAACGCGTCAAACGAGCCTCGTTCGGCTGTTAGCACCACGACTTTCCAAAGCCGCAGCTGCCGTCGCAAGTCAAATCTCATGAATCACTTACTCGGATGCACAGACGAGCTCCTCAGTGGAAACCAGAACAGTTGGCCTCTGAGCTGTGGGTGCCAAAATAAATCAAACAGCATGTCTGGCCTCGCAAGCGTAGACTGACCTACTAATTTAGTCCCCTTGCTCCAGACAACCAATTTTTCTGCTACCCTGATGGCTCCCTCACAAATGCCGACACTACACATTCATCGCCTCGACACTGCCTCAAACTAACTCTCACAAAGCAAAACCCAAATGAATCTCCTTCTCAATAGAGAAAAGTCAAATCATTTTGTATCAATACTGACCTCCGACATGCTATACCGCACGGAACTCTGCTTACCCGCCGGCCAAAAAGTACTCATTGACGTCATGGACGAAAAAAAAAAAACGAATGCGCCAAGCAAGGAAAGGAAGCTCCTAAAGATGGAAGTAATGCAGGCAAAATTAAGCTTATCCATAGGAAACAGGGGTTCACCTACGGCATTGAATTACATTACAGGATCCGACAAAATTGTGGTTGCAGGATTGTTTAATTTGAGTTGAGCATGGACCCGTCACTGGTAGATTGCATGTCTTGCTCGGCTTCTGATTTGTTATTTCGCCATGGACGTGAGACGAGGGAGGTTTAGCTGCAAATTGCACTGCCTTGCTGCTTGTCTCGATTGTTGGGTTTTTTGTCTTGGCATCGGAAAGACATGAGATACCGAGGGACAAAGAAGCAACAAAAGGTTTAGTCTGAGAGGGAGACAGACAAGCATTCAAGTTGATCGTTCTGCCGTGATTGCCAAGATTTAACGGGGAAGAACCCGATGCAACGTGGAGTGTAACCATTTCCACCATCTTGTTTTTTGACATTTTTCGCATCGTGACTTTTCCCTTGTACAGCACACCCTTACAACACAGAGTCAAGTCTAGTCGAATGGTCATGGTCATGGTCATGGCCATGGTGGCATAGATCTGGTGATGATGAGCTGGTGATGGTCTTTTCCATCCCTTTCGGTTGTGGACCAATCCTGTTTCCACACCTTTCACGGATAATTCTACTGGTTGAAAAAGGCATCTTGCATGGACGTGAAGTGGGGGAGCGGCACCAGTACAGTAATGGATCGACAAAGGGGCTATGCCTGAGAGACTGCCCGGGTGAAAAGACGGTAGAAGAGTCTGTCACAAGACGCATCTCACAGGTCGATAGAGACGTCTCTATCAACTTTAAAAAATGGAACCAAGATTCTGAATAACTTGATCCTGATCCGTAGGGGATATCGCCTTCCGAGGCAGCCCATTGCGCCCCTATAATTCATGTTGTAGCAAGGGAATTGGACGAGATCTAGCGTGGATGGGCGGTATTAAGCTTAAAAAACGAGGCTTAGACAATGACGGAATGGAGTTGCGTTGTGGAACCTCGGTGGGGTTTCCATGGAGATTGAGATTGGATTGGATGAATCAAGTTGTTTTTGTGATTTGCCAGGTGTGTGACATGGCGGTTAAGTAAAGCCTTGGCAATAAAACAGTAGGTTTCTTGACGAGATGGTGGATGGATGGACACTTGAGGTCATTCAGACTTGGGGAACAATTCTTGACGTAACACTCCAAAATACATGACTGAATCATGATTATTCTATCTTGTTCCGTACAGTAAGATAAGTCAGCCCTTGGCTTTCCTGTAATCCTCTGCCTCTGCCTCTGCCTCTACCTAGAATGCCCCTGTCCGTGTGCTAACCGCCAAGGTCTAGCTCGTTTGAAGACATCAAGCAATTATTTCTTTTCGCCCCCTTTAGCGCCAATCAATTTGCCCGCCTATATCTTGGCGGGCCTCGTGGCTGTGGCTGTGTATTACGGGAAGTGTAAATTCTGTCCCGGTCAAACAAGGTCAATGAGCAAGGGTTTACCTATTCAGCTGTCCCAGATATCTTGGCTTTTCTCCTTCTCCTCTTCTCTCACAATCAGTCTCCAAGTTTCATTTCATTGTGAAATATCAAAGTTATTCATCCATGAATTGACTGTCTGAAAATATCATCATCAATCATGGATTCAGACGCCCCGGCCAAACGCCCGAGGGCCCCTACAATTACAGTTGACACAGCTGCTGTAGACACAAACTCACCCGGTAAAGCTCCAGTGCGATCACCCGCCCGCCCTTTCGACCGTTGGGTCTTCATCAATCAAAACATCATCGCTCAAACGAATCATTACTAACAACTCCCCAGGAATAGAATCCATCAACGCATCTCCATCTCCTCTGGATGACACAAACACACTCGCTGTCCCAGCATCAAAGTCACGCGCCGAGTCATGGGCTTCTACTTCCCCTTCGACCAAAGTCGGCACCGACCATGAACAACTATCCCGCGACGTCGAAGCCCTACGAAAAGGCGATCAGCAGGAAATTCTCAAAGCCGACCCTGGTGAAGAGTCCCATTTTATCGTCGAGAATAACCCATTCGCTTTCTCACCAGGTCAGCTCTCCAAGCTCATAAATCCCAAGAATTTGGCCGCCTTTGTTGCCCTTGGTGGGTTGCCCGGTCTGGAGAAGGGGTTGAGGACAAATTCGAAAGCGGGATTGAGCCCTGACGAGGGGAACCTACATAATGCTGTTTCTTTTGAAGAAGCGACTGCGACGACAAAGGAGGGATTCAAGGCTTCGCCAACAACAGATGTGCTTCCATCCACAGAAGCCCACGATGGTCACGCAGTAGCCAAAGACGCCTTTCCCGATCGCAAGCGAGTCTACGGCGCCAACCGTCTCCCCGAACCCAAAGCAAAGTCATTCTTCCAACTCGCATGGATTGCTCTCCAGGATCACGTTCTTATCCTTCTGTGTATCGCAGCTGTGGTCTCGCTAGCCCTGGGTCTGTACCAGACCTTTGGCGCAACACACCACGAGGGAGCCAAGGTTGAATGGGTTGAGGGTGTCGCCATTATCGTAGCCATCACTATCGTTGTTGTCGTCGGCGCAGCAAACGATTGGCAGAAGGAGCGCCAGTTCCAGAAACTCAACCAGAAGAAGGAAGACCGTATTGTCAAGGTGACACGCGCCGGTAAACCCCAGAACCTTTCTATCCATGACGTTCTCGTCGGCGATGTGATGCTTCTGGAACCCGGAGATGTTATTCCCGTCGATGGTGTTTTTATCTCTGGTCACAACCTCAGCTGTGATGAGTCTTCTGCTACTGGAGAGTCTGACCTGATCAAGAAGGTCGGCGCCGACCAGGCCCTTCACGCTCTTCTCAATGAGCCTGCACCGCAACTCAAGAAGCTTGACCCATTCATCATCTCTGGCGCCAAGGTTCTTGATGGTGTCGGAACGTTTCTTGTCACTGCTGTTGGTGAACAGTCAAGCTATGGAAAGACAATGATGTCTCTTCGCGATGATCCAGGTCTGACGCCTCTCCAGGCAAAGCTCAACCTCCTTGCCGGTAAGTGCGAACCGCGTCTATTAACCCGACACCAATATACTAACTTCTGTAGGATACATTGCCAAACTCGGTAGCGCCGCTGGTCTTCTTCTCTTCTCTGTCCTCCTCATCATCTTCCTAGCTGGTCTCCCCAACAACTCCGACTCGGGCGAAGAAAAGGGTCAAGCCTTTCTACAAATCCTCATTACCTCCATCACCGTCATCGTCGTCGCTGTCCCCGAAGGTCTTCCCCTCGCCGTGACGCTCTCTCTAGCCTTTGCGACTAAGAAGATGACACGCGAGAACAATCTGGTGCGACACCTTCAATCATGTGAGACTATGGGTAACGCCACTGTTATCTGCTCCGACAAGACTGGTACCTTGACCGAGAACGTTATGACTGTTGTCGCTGGCGCTTTGGGTCTTCGTGGTCGTTTCTCTTTTGGCGACTCCTCTTCATCGCCAGCTACCGAAGGCACCGAGAAGAGCGACACTATCCCTCTCAACCAGTTCTCCGATAAGCTGGACCCCGAATACAAGGATCTCCTCAAGACTGCCGTCACCGTCAACACAACTGCTTTCGAGTCCGATGAAGGCTTCGTTGGTACCAAGACTGAAACCGCCCTTCTCGATTGGGCTCGTCGCTACCTCGGTCTGGGACCTTTGGCTATTGAACGCTCGAACCACCCTGTCACCCAAATGTTCCCCTTCAACTCTCAGCGCAAGTGTATGGGTGCCGTCGTCCAAATCCCAGGTCCCAACAAGGACAAGCCCAAGCACCGTCTTTTCATCAAGGGCGCTTCTGAGATTGTCCTCGGCGAATGTACCACCATCGGCGATCCCACAAAAGGTCCTTCTACCGAATCTCTGTCTGATAGCCACAAGGACGGTATCAAATCTGTCATCTCCAGCTACGCGACGAACTCTCTCCGTACCATCGGTCTTGCATACCGCGACTTCGAATCCTGGCCTCCTGTCCTGACTCTCCGCCCCGAAGACGAAGCCAACACTGACATCGACCTCACTGATCTTGTGCACAACCTCACCTGGATGGGTGTCGTCGGTATCCAAGACCCTGTCCGCAAGGGCGTTCCCGAAGCCGTCATCGATTGCGGTATCGCCTCCGTGAACGTCAAGATGGTTACTGGTGACAACATTGAAACAGCTCGAGCAATTGCCCTCAACTGCGGTATTCTCACAGAGTCTAACATGTCCGAACCCAACGCTGTCATGCAAGGATCCGACTTCCGCAAGCTTACCGAGACAGAGCGCTCTACCGTCGTCAAGCAGCTTCGCGTTCTTGCCCGTTCAAGTCCCGAGGATAAGCGTATTCTTGTCAAGGCTCTACGCTCTCTAGGCGAGATTGTTGCTGTCACGGGAGACGGTACCAACGATGCTCCTGCTCTTAAGGCTGCCGATGTCGGTTTCTCGATGGGTATTACAGGAACAGAAGTCGCCAAGGAAGCATCTGACATTATCCTCATGGACGATAACTTCTCATCTATTGTTGTTGCGCTTGGTTGGGGACGTGCTATCAATGACTCCGTCAAGAAGTTCCTTCAGTTCCAGCTTACCGTCAACATCACGGCCGTCGGTGTGACATTTGTCTCTGCTGTCTCAGACGACGAGCAAAAGTCCATTCTCAACGCTGTTCAGCTTCTCTGGGTCAACCTCATTATGGACACTTTCGCTGCTCTTGCTCTCGCTACGGATCCTCCCACTGGAAGTCTTCTCCACCGCGAACCCGAGTCGCGTACGGCCCCTCTTATTACTACCACTATGTGGAAGATGATCATCGGCCAATCGATTTACCAGCTAATTGTGTGCTTTGTCCTTTGGTTCGGGCGCGATCCTATCCTTGGCTACGAAGAGACTGAAGTTCGATCTCTCATCTTCAACATCTTTGTCTTTATGCAGATCTTCAAGCTTGTTAACAGTCGACGTATTGACAACAAGCTCAACATCTTCGAGGGCCTCCACCGCAACCATCTCTTCATGCTCATGATGACAATCATGGCAGCTGGTCAAGTAATCATCATCTTCTTCGGCAGTGACGCCTTTGTTGTTACACGTCTCAACGGCATCCAATGGGGAATCTCTCTCGTCCTGGGTTTCTTGTCTATCCCTATTGGTGTTCTCATCCGTCTGTTCCCCGACGAGTGGTTCGCCGCCATGGTCAACGCTCTCGTCAAGCTCTGGCCCAGTTGGATCCGCTTTTCGCGCAAGAAGGAGGATGGATCTGATGAAGAAGGTCAACTTGCCACCGAGAAGCAGCTCGAAGGTTACGACATGGACACAGCCCTCCTTGGTATTCGCGATGATCTCGAGTTCCTTAAGCGTGTTCGCGGTGGACGCATGACAGCTCTCAGCGACGCCATGGAGCGTTCCCGCGAGAAGATGCGCGAGAAGATGCGTCGCAAGCGTTCCGATTCCCGCCCACGAAGCAAACTCCGAAGCCGTCGCGGTTCATCACGATCGTCCAACAGACCTCCCATCTCACCCATGATGTCTGTCGTAGGAATGCCCGGTATCGTGGCTGCCAGTGTGGCAGGTCTTCAACCAGGACAAATGGGCAACGGCAACGAAAACCCAGATACGCGACAAGCGTAGTGCGTGTTTGTTTACATCATCTTGATTCTTTTCTGCTCCATTTTAGAGATTGAACGAGTGTGCTGCATATTTTGAGATTTATAGTGTACGAGTTCGATCAGAGCGATCATTCCCTGTTTAATTGTTTGTATGCCAAAACAAAGTCATTATAGAGTGTGTCAGGAGTTGGTGGTGGTCTGAAATGCAACGGAACGGAACGTCATAGTTTGAGCGAAATATTTCTACATATTAATAAGTACAAAAACATGTGTGTATACTCAATTCTATCATCCTCTACAGTGACATATGAGCCCCTAGTCTCCAAAGTATCCATCTCAAGTTGTCCAAGTCTCTGAGCAAAGTTGCGGTCAGTCCATGGCTCTAGATGGATCCACCAAATAGTGCTAAACGGCTATAGCACTAAGTTATCAACATAACCGGGCAGGATGCCAAACCCAATTAACGTTAGCAAGCAACCAAGTCGGAAATCCACCCGACTCACGTCAGCATTGCTCTGAAATCTGTCAACAGCCATCACTCACCATGAAACAACAAAAAGATATGTCTGAGAGAATCATAGAAGCCGCAGGAGAATGGCTTGTAAATCTCTGTACTGTCAAAGGCTCAATCGACGACAGAGACCAGCTCCTGACACCCCTCGAACAACTCAAATTGGATGAATTCTTTAGTCTTCATGGCCAATCTCCAAAATTCAAGCGATACCATGTTGAAGCTATTCGACGGTGTATGTCTAGAGACATTAGACCAGAGTATCAACTTGCTCGTGCACTACTGGAGCGAGATGATACGTGCCGTCTCTTTGTGGATGAGAATGATGTCTTGCAAGTAGCCATCAAAAGAGCCAAGATAGAACCGGGATTACTTGGTAAATCACCGCTTGAGTCGAATCCTGAGCTTATGAAAATGGTGAAACTGCTCATGGCTCATGGAGCACAAGTAAACTGTTTGGATGGCGATGGATATTCGCCTCTTTACTATACTTGCGTTTTGGGATACGCCGACCTTTTTCGCTTTTTGATCTCTTCCGGAGCGGATATCTCGACTACGCACAAGAGAAATGTTCCAGAACAAGTTAAAAAGTTGAGAGAGACGTTGGACGACAAATCATTGCACAACAAAGAAGAGACAGTGAATCTATTGCAGGCCACACTGGACGCTCTGATATCGCCTCAGAACATCGTCGACATGACCTGGGTAGGATGGCCTCCTGGAGTGGACTTCGACAGGCCCCTGTGGGAAATGGATGTTGACCTTACATGGGACGGTATCATACTATATCTTCTGCAGCAAGGTCTCTTCTTCGACAAAGACGATTTGGGACTTGTCATGCTTCTTCATATCACCTGTTATCAAGGATCACAGGACCTTGTCGAAAAGCTCTTGGACTACGGCATCAAGGTTGATATCCCTGGACCAAGAATAGTAGACGGGGGACAAGGTGAAGGGTCAACCTGCGGAACGGCTATGCACGCTGCAGCTGCTGGCCGAAAACTGGGCATTATCAAGACTCTCATCGCTCGTGGTGAAAGTGCGGGCTTACGCCGGCTTTGCATTTTCAACCGCCGTTCAGTCAATGCAGAGGTGGCGCCTGTCGAGGTTGCGATAGCCACCGGTCAATACGAAGACGATGGGAACCTTCAAGACTTTCTCGAGGCTTTCATATATGAAACCAAGAGTCTCGAAGAGTCCGATCTCAAAGCAGTATTGAATTGGTGTGTTACGTCCAACGCGCTCGGTTTTGCTCAACAACTCTTGCAGCGTGGTGTTAGACTGGGTAAGGTACCTATTGCAGTCAACGGAGTTGAAATGGCACAGCTTCTCATCGCACACGGTATCAAGTTGGATGCTGAAGCTTTGCAGAAGGAAGCGTTGAGGAAAAACCTCCTAGACTTACTTTGTTGGTGCGTGGATGAGTATGGTCCCCTGCTACCTCAAGACCAGCAGTCATGGGGAAAGATGGTATTTCGGCTACTCGGGGGACATTTAGCACATATCAAGATGATCGAGTACCTTATCTCTGAATATCCTGGCCTGCATATCGATACAGTTTTCGTCTCACCATCGAGAGAATCGAGAAAACCAGAAGTCAACGAAATAGACGCGAGTTGGCTGTACCTGGCTATTGTAAGATGCAACACCAAAGCGATTCGGCTACTCTTGGAGGCGGGGGCTGACCCAAACTGTCCTGGATTGCCCATGGATGCCGCGGCGGCTATGAAACGAGTAGATCAGAATGGTGTCAGAAACATCTCGGAACGCCTGGAAGTTATCAAGATGATACAAGAAAGGCTTTCAGAGGATGGCAAGTGGAATACGCCGTCACTCACTGAGACAAGATCTCACACAGTTGAGGTTGTAGCTACAGAGAGGAAAGCCTGGGATAAGAAAGTAAGACGTTTGGTGCAGACCAGACAGGAGGTTCCTGAAGCGACACCACGGGGAATAGGTGCTTCTCCGCCTTCATCAACTGTAGGCATCGTCTCTACTACGGATCTCTATAAACCGTTGGCCAGCAGCAGTTCCTTCCGGCTTCTTGAGCTCCTCCCCTCGAATAAGAGATCAGATCCTTTGGTTGGCCGCCTAGTTGACAGTGATATCACTTTCCAACCCGAATATGAGGCTTTGTCTTATGTATGGGGCGACATTAGTCCCGCCAAGCACATCAGCCTTGACGATAACGACATAGCCATAACCCCGAATCTGCATTCTGCATTGACTCACCTTCGCTCTACGGATAGTGTCAGGACTATTTGGGTCGATGCACTTTGTATCAACCAATCATTCCACGACGAACGGAACCAACAAGTTAGAATTATGGGCGATATCTACAAATCAGCAAAGCAAGTTATTGTATGGCTTGGTGATGCCGCTGATGATTCCCATCTCGTCTTTGAACACCTCAAGGACGATGAAACCGAGGATGCTATCCCAAACTGCCCAGAACAGTCAGAAGCAAAGCGTAAAGCGTGGAAGGCACTCGTCAAGAGGCCTTGGTTCTTTCGCACGTGGGTGATACAAGAGATAGCTCTTGCTCGCAGAGCGGTAATCATGTGTGGAGAAGATACCACGCTCTGGCGTGATATCGACGCGAGCTGGAAACCCGACTTTTCAGGCGGCGCAAATGGTCTCTCGACGGTGCGCACCTATCCTGGAAACCAACCAGACCATCCAATCTCGGGCTTCAATCCGGATAAGCATGTCTGGAGACTAAGGCTTCTGGGGGCTGAGAGTAATCCCATGAGTATTCTGCGTTATAGCCGTGTGTGCGGAACTACAGAGGTGAGGGATAATATTTATGGAATTCTGGGCTTATTCAAACCGGGGTTTGTGGAAGTTGATTATGAGTTGCCCGTGGAAAGCATCTTTCAGCAGTTTGCGGAGGCCGTCATTCAATTGACTGGGGACCTGGATATCTTGAAGCATGCTGGAGTGTCGCAAAAGTATGAGAACCTCCCATCGTGGGTGCCTGACTTTACCGAAACATCAACAAGAAGCCTTCCTGGATATGATTGGTATGCTCCTTGGAGAGCAGATGCCTCAAGTCAGTATGAGATACGTTTCGCCGATGGGAAGAGTATTAGTATTTCCAGGGAGGATTTGGCCCGCAAGTATCTTCCAGGACTATCTTTCTTAGCGGATAGATCGTTGGTGATAAAAGGTAAGATGGTTGACACCATCCGGTCAGTGGGTGTTGAGCTTCCAAGCGGGACATCTCATGCTCCTGGAACAGATGCCTTTGGTCTTGTGATGAAAGACTGGGAAACACTCGCCACGACACTGATTCCTGAATGGAAGTCATCGGGTTCTTCAGTGTCTTCTGCGTTTGCTGCTACCATCTCTGCAACCCGTGGATATCATATCTTCAGTGTTGATATTGGTTTCACTCAGTGGTACCGTCACTGCGGAACAGGAATACTTGAGGAAGCCGATCCCTCCATGTTTCTCCGGGATCATGAATTTTATCTTTGGTGGTGTGATGTCGGCAAGCCTGATGACCCTGATGATGAAGAGTATGAGGGACTTGGGTATCATATTCGCGAATTTTCTGATGAGATGGTGGCTGCTAGCTATGGCCGCTGTCTCTTCACCACAGAGAATGGATCTATGGGCCTTGCGAGCTCTCGAGTGAAGGCTGGTGATCGGATTGTTTACTTTCCTGGCGCATCTGAACCTTTTGCCTTGCGGAAGAGGGAGGATGGGAAGGGGTGGACTTTGGTGGGTGATTGTTATTTGTATGGGTTGGATATCGATGAGCTTTTTTGTGACCAGGAACATCTTGGTGAGGATTTTAGCATTTGCTAGATTTATTATAGAGGATTGTATTATCATGAAGTGGGTCAGACCTATTTGTTGCTTAATGGATGTCGTTTTCTGCTATTCCATGCATGTCAGATTCTTAAATAGTCTCCGACTGTTTATTCTTCGATCAGGTTGGCTATGATGGCATTCTATCATCCGATACTAAGTTCCCTGTCTTCCCTAGTGAGTAGTAGAAAAAATGGCCTCCCAAGTCTTAGGGTATAAAAATAAGTAGTCTAAGAACCATAGTCTAAGGAGCATAAAGTGACCTACTAATCTCGTCTCTTATGCTTCCAGCGGTCAATTTCTCTGATACCCTGAGGTTTCCCTTCAACGTCGCCCATCAGGGTCTATGAACAAGAGATCCATTGTTTCACTAGAACTTCCCCTCACAATAGCGTCGTACTGTAGCCCATCACGTCCTTCACTGCTACTCGACTCTAGTCTAGCACAGCGGGGGTGGCGCATAAATTCTCTCTCGGCTCAATTTTCCCGTTTCACATTGGTTGATGTCATGCCGTTCGTCATATATCCTCTCACTTCGTGCCACTGCTTAGAAACCATCACCAGCCTTTATTGTTTCTCAACTACATCTGACTGATCATGGGTTCTAAAATTACACCAGAGGCTATCAAGCCTCTTATGCTGATTGACGGTCAAGTATGACCACTATTTAGACGCCAGAGGCAACGACGAATAAGCTAACGCGTTATTAACTTAGTTAGTTGAAGCCTCGGACGGAAACTCATTTCCCCTCTTTAACCCAGCAACTGGTGAAAAAGTCACGGATGGTACAAAAGCCTTCACAATTTTAAGCCCTTTATCTGCTAATAACTCCCATTAGTCCCAGAAGCTACAAAAGATGACACCAACAGGGCCGTCGCAGCTGCACAGCGCGCATTCCCAGCATGGTCCGCTATGGACCCTGCCAAGCGCGGCAGCTACCTGAAGAAACTCGCCGCTCTCATCAAAGAACACAACAACGAACTAGCTCTCCTTGAAGCCAAGTCCATGGGCCGTCCCTTGGCTGAGTTCTTTGAGGGTTACGTCGCTGCCTCTAGCTTCGAGCACTACGCCGAAGCTTGGCCTCATATACAGGGCCAGGCAAGCCTTAACACACCTGGCTATGTCACCATGACTCTGCGTCAGCCTTTCGGTGTTGTCGCAGCTATCATTCCCTGGAATGCCTCTCTTCTGTTTTTCGCCAGCAAATCAGCTCCTGCTCTGATCACTGGAAACACAGTAGTCGTCAAGTCCAGTGAGAAGGCACCTCTTGGCGCTGCTAAATTCGCTGAGCTCATTCATAAAGCCGGTTTCCCTCCCGGAGTCTTCAATGTTGTGTCTGGTCATGGTAACCCCTCTGGAGCCACACTTGCGTCGCACATGGATGTGCGGGCTATTAGCTTCACTGGCTCTGGCCCTACTGGCCGTGCAATCCAAGAAGCAGCTGCCAAGTCCAATTTGAAGAAGGTCATCCTCGAGCTTGGTGGTAAATCGCCTGTCATTATCTTCGAAGATGCAGACCTTGAGCAGGCTGCTAAGGATACCATGCACAGTATCCAGTGGAACAGTGGTCAGGTCTGCATGGCCAATTCTCGCGTGTATGTGCAGGATTCTATCGCCGACAACTTCGTCCAAGCTTGTAAGAAAGCATTGTCTGCCGCAAAGCCGGGCAACCCCACAGAGAAGGGCATCAATCAAGGTCCTCAAGCCGACAAGGTTCAGTATGAAAAGGTCATGTCTTATATCAACGAGGGTAAGCGGTCCGGAACACTGGAACTCGGCGGAAACGGCAACCTTGAAAAGACGGGTGGTTTCTTTGTCGAACCCACTATCTTTGTAAACACGCCTGAGGACGCAAAGGTCATGAAGGAGGAAATCTTTGGACCTGTTGTCAACATCAACACCATCAAGACGGAAGAGGAGGCCATTGAAAAGGCAAACGATACGGAGTATGGTCTGTATGCCGCAGTGTATACCAAGAATGTCGACAGGGCTATGAGAGTCACCCAGAAGCTCAATTCTGGTTATGTAGGCATCAACTGTACTAGCCCTACCACGGCGAGGGACTTGCCATTTGGAGGGTACAAGTCATCGGGCCAGGGACGAGAGGGCTGGCTCTACAGTTTGGACAACTTCTTGGAGGTTAAGAGTGTGATGATGAAGGTTGACAGTGGTCCCAAATTATAAAACAGGCCAAATTGTTGAAGCCACACAGAATAAAACTCCTTATCCCTCAAGCATAACCATTCCTCCATTAGCAATTTGAACAAAGTTTGGAACTTCCAAGTCTTCTGCCTCATTATGCTTTCTCTCTTCCTCAAGCGCCCATTCCATAGACCGCGGAAGGTCAACCGTCCTCGTTACCCATAAGAAGAAACCTGAGTAGGTAAAATCATTATCATGGTTTGAAATCCAGCTCTTGCTACCCCCAATCTTTCGATATAAATCAAGACCTCCCTTCACCCCCAACTTATTCACGCCATTTATTCCATGACTCTCTTTCAGTCCATGCAGCATTGTCAAGATTTCTGTCTTTGGCTCGGCTTGTAAAAAGGCATCTAGAGGGCCTTGGTCGAGGTGTGTGCCGTGGGGTGAGAGGAGCATAGTTTCGTGCACCTCTTCATGGGTCCAGACCAGGGCGGTACAGAAGTTCAGAATGGCGTGACCTGGTAGACGCATGATAGTCAACCAGTCAGGTAGGTGATCTGGATGAAGCTCCGGTGAGCGCCATGTCTTGGCTGAACTGTCCAAATCGTGACTCAAAGATATGGTCTTAAAATGATTCCATGGTCTGACGATGGCGGCTGCTTCAGATGTCGCGACGACAGGAATACTTGGGTCGAAGTTTCGGAGGGTTGGTTCATGAACATGGTCCAAATAATGGAAAGCAAGAGTGATCACGTCAATATTTCCCTGGTAGCCGTCGGCTTTCGTGGCAGTTTGTGCATGGTCAGTCGGTAGATGACATGACGCAGCTCGTTCGATTTCCAAAATAATGTCCTCAATACCTTGGACATCAGTCACCGCTGCCTTGTCACTGAGCGCAATGTTGAAGAACCAGCTGTAGAACATGGATGCGTCGCCTTGTAGCCATGGTTCATACACGACGTGGAAATATGCTTTCCCCGTTGAAGCCCGCTCGGCTTTAGGACGGGGAAACGACATCAGCCAGCTTGCGTCTCCATTGAGGAGTGTCAAAATGGGCCGGAGCGATTTATCGCCCAACGTTTCGAGCGTTTTGTATACTTGTTGTCTCGACTTAGACATGGCGGTAATAGCAGAAATGTCACTTGTTAAGAAAAAAGAAGATGGGTGTCGGACAGCTGGCAACGGGGAGGTAATATATAACTGAATGGACAGTAGTAAATCCGTCCATTAGACACTAACAAGAAATGCATTGATGATGAGAGACATGGATCGACATTCACAAGTTGTCAATTGGCCAGAGACCAGTTGTTTGGCTATCTCCTAAGGCTACATAACGCCTGTGGGGCCCCTACAGCCCCGCTGCTACCACAAATTAGTGTTATATAAAAAATAACCTCTATAGGATAGCCCCTGCTTAAACCCCTATTTTTCCTATATCCCTTATTTAGCCTATAATTATATTTAGATATTAATAAAATTATACCTTGCTGCAAGGCTATAACTAAGGCTGCTAAGGCTACTTCTTTTACTATTAAACTAAAGCTTATAAATCTACCTAGAGGCTTTAATTTTTAGCCCTATAAGCTAGTATATTATAATACTATTATTATACTATTTCTATTAAGTCCTATTAAGCTTTTCTAGTAATTTTATTTAATTTTCCTTATTAAAAAATAGGCTAAATAAACTAATACTTATATTATATAAATCCTTTAAGATATAGCAGGTTTATAAGCTTTAAATATTAACTTAAACTTTTAAAAGCCTATTTTAATAGCTAATATCTATATATAGCTTACTATATTTATTTATATAGGAAATAACCTATTAGATAGCCTTAATAAATTCTAGGAGATTAGCTGCCCTAGGGAAATTAATATAATGCATTTTATTATTAAATTTATTATATAATAGCAATTTTACCTTATCCTGTAATATCTTTATATTTTTCTACCTTTTAAAGAGCCTAAGAATACTATTAAATATATAATCTTATATATTAATAAGTAGTTTTTATATATTTAAGAGACTATAATAGCCCTCTAGATTCTAAGATCTTATATATCCTTTAATAAGTATATAGTTTACTATAAGGGAAAATCTTTAATAAAGGTAATTATAAAGAATAAATTAATACCTTAAGGCTTAAAGATATAAGTAACTGCTAAATAAGGCTATTTCCTATAATAATAGCTTTATATACTTAAGGTAATATAAATACCTTAATAAAAGTATATCTCTGTAATATATTAATGCAGTAATCTTTATAAGCTTATAAAAATATAGTAAGTTATACTTAATACTATATTATCTTTTCCTTTTAATATATATTATATATTCTTTAATAATCTCTTTATAATACCTGCCTTTATTTAAGCCTTTTATAAGTAAAGCATTATAGCTATAGGTATAGTATATATAAATTATAGGCTTTATAAATGCTTTATTAAGGTAAAGGCTATTGAAAAAGCTAGTAAGCTATATTAAAAGTATAATTAACTATAAGCTATACTTATAATAAATAACCTTATAGGATTAATAGACTTTTTCCCTTTAATTTCCCCTATTAATCTATATTTTCTTCCTTATAGGTTAATTAAATTGCCTTTAAAGATAACTCCTTTATACTCTAGATAAATAGCTATTTTACTAGAAGTAAATAAGAAGAATATTACTATATAAGACTAAATTCCTCTGCTTACCTTACTTATATTACCTATAACTTCTTTAGTAATAATATTAACTATATAATCCTTATGCCTTATATTTAAGTTACTTATAACTTTAATATAAATAATATTAACTGCAGTAATTAGCTTTATACCTATAAGGGTTATAATTACTAGATTTAATGTAGTAAATAGTAGGCTTTTATATAGACTTTCCTCCTTAATATAATCCTTATTAATATATATATTTTATAGTAAAAAGGGCAATATAACTAGAGGCTCTTTTAATTATAAAAGCTTTAAAAGGCTAAGCTTATTAATAGCCTTATTATAAGCTATACCTATAATAGCTACCTTTATAAGAGATTTTAATATAGTAATAAATTTATATTAATTTTATAGTATAATTATATCTAGCACTATAATAATAGCTAGTATAAAGGCTACCTTAAGGTTAGGCATAGTAATCCTACTACTTAAAGCTTATATATAGGTACCCTAGGCCTAGAAGGGCTAAAGATTACTAAGACCTTCTATAAGTATAATAAATATAAGGTATTTCTATATATCTCGCTAAGCTGCTGGTACTTCTTTTATATACCTATTTAGGTATAAAATATATATAGCTTTTAGTGGCAAATTAACTGATTTATTCATTTTCATAGCTTATGCATGTCTAACGTAACCTATAGGCGTTATGTAGCCTTAGGAGATTATGCCAAGCATCTGATTGACCAGAGAAGCATTCCTTGTGCTGATCTGGTCAGCACTAAATCCTTCAATTCCCATGGCCAGGGTGACGGGCTAAGCAACGTGGACACTATCTACCTAATTGAGTCCGAGGCCCAAGGAAGAACATTTTCAACGCAATATAATTGCAGCTTGCTTAACCGTCTTATATACTACCTTTCTATCAACTATATCATTGCTTTATCTCCGGTCAGTCGGATCGTCGCCGGTGTTGATTGCCGATGTTTACCGGCGCTAAAGTCTTACAAACCAGATCATCTTATCCCAAGTTGGAAGTTGATGCTACGACAACAGCTTGGATATGGCACAGTTCATCGTTTTAGTTGACAACAACGGGGACTTATAAGAAAAGGTCGTCTGATTTTCCCCCGCATTTCGCTGGTATCGCCGGTGTTCGCCAAACGATGGCGACCGAAGCTGTCCAACCAGAACCAACGGACTAGGTGCAGAAATTAAATAGGGACTGGTTCTTTGTGAACTACTTCAAACTACCCTACAAAATCTGTATCTGACTGAATAATTCTGTCCGCTATGCATGGTCATTTATCCTTCTGCTATCCTGATATAGATTCCAATCATGTTCCCACTCTGCGATAGCTTCGCGGGGTAAACATGGGTACAGTGGAGTGAGAGAAGCTAAAAGACAATGACATCGTATGGTAGTGAGGAGAAACTATTCAAGGCCTGTCTTTTGCACCCCGCAATTCGTGTGATATTGACAGCGCTATCATCCTCTTCGTTTGAAGCGTTGATTGGAGTGGTACTTGCTACCTAACTTTAGGATCTCTTCGCTTCTCGTCTATCTCAGACGGAGTCGCCATCATGAAGCTTACCGGTACATTCTTAACGGTCTTCTCTCTCTGGTGCACGGCTGTAATGGCAACACTTCCTACATCCTATGATGTCGTCTGGGGAAAACCAGGGGTCAATGGCTCAGCCGATTCCATGCCTCTCGGTGGTGGTGATATTGGTTTGAACACATGGTATGAGAATGGTAAGCTTGCTTCAGTCCCTCAATACGCTTCAACAGGCATCCCGGGTACAAAAGACTACAATGATAGGCACAATTCTCATGTACGTCGCCAAAAGTGGCACCTTTGACGAGAATAACTCGCTTCTGAAACTCGGCCGCGTCAGACTATCCTTCGACCCCAACCCTTTTGATAGCGACTTTGAGCAAAGGCTTGTCTTGAACGACGGCTATGTCAAGTACACCGGCAAGGACAACGCCACCGCTAAACTCTGGGTCGATGTATTCAACCCTGTCGTGCACATAGAAGTCGACAGCCCCGAAAAGATTTCAGTCAATGTCGCTTATGAGAACTGGCGTTACGAAGACCGACCCGTCGTCAATGAAGAGCGCAACCAGGGTTCTTGGGGCATATACACCTCCAAGATTGCCAATGGAACTACGTACGCTGATAAAATCAACTTCCATGAGAACGGCGTCCTGATGAGCCACCGTAACGAGAAGCTTGATCTATGGAACTTTCAACTGAAGCAGCAGGGACTTGAGGAATACAGCGATGAGATGTACAATCCGATGCGCAGCAACGAGTTTGGTATCTTTGTCCACTCTGAGCAGCTCAAGCCTGGCGTTGTTATTGATGGCCACTACGTCAATACTACTTACAAGGCCTGGAATCTTGAAAGCAAGGTTCCTGGTAAATCATTCAAGGTCTCACTGTCCATGTACCAAGCCCAGACCAAGGATCATAATGAGTGGTACAAGGGTCTCAAGAAGGTCATCAAGTCAGCAGTCAAGAACACTCAAGAAGCCACTATCACCTGGTGGCAAGAATATTGGGCTCAATCTTACATCATTATAAACGAAGACAGGGGCGAAAAGGATGCAGGATTTCAGGTAGGAAAGAACTATCAGATTTGGCGCTTCCTCATGGGCTGCAACGCCAAAGGCGCATGGCCGACCAAGTTCAATGGTGGTCTCTGGACTTTTGATCCTGTATTCGTCAACCCTTACCGACCTTACACACCCGACTATCGACGATGGGGTGGAGGCACATTCACTGCGCAGAACCAGCGTCTCTTATACTGGCCCCTCTTGAGGTCTGGTGACTTTGATACTATGACGCAGCAGTTTGACTTTTACAAACGCATCACGCCGAACGCGGTTCTAAGAGGAAAAGTAAATCAGAATATCGACGCAGCGTATTTCCTGGAGCAGATCGACAACACAGGTTTGTCCAATGTGTTTGAGTATAATGCCCAGTGGTATGATGATGATGCTAACACACCTCGTCCTGACTTTTTTCCTGATGGAGAGTTGTGGAATGTTTGGTTGAATCATATGCAAGATACTGCCAAGTAAGTACTTCAGAAAAGACTAAGGTGAAGGATTCTTTTGATGAGGCTAACACTTCTTGTAGCGAGTTCGCCGACATGATCTTACAAGCCAACATTTACTCAGGTTTCGATGTCAAGCCTTATCTCGGATTCATCGAGTACCAGCTCGCTTGGTTCGACAAGTACTACACTCGCGAAATGCTCAAACGCAACCCTTGGCCATTAACCGGCATTACTGGCAACGAGTCCCTTGTTATCTATCCTGGTTCAGCTGCTGAGACCTACAAAGAGGCATACAATCCTGTTTCAACCCTGGCTGGTTTACGCCAAGTCATCAAAGATCTCATCATTGTGGACGAGTTCGCTCTCCAGAACAAGACATACTATCAAAGGTACCTGGACAAGATCCCAGGCAACAAATTCCGCCAACAACAGGGACATACGTGTATTGCTCCTGCGGAAGCCTACACACGTGTCCAGAACAGTGAAGTGCCCCAGTTGTACACCGTCTTCCCCTGGCCTGAATACGGCCTTGGTCTTCCCAACCTCACACATGCCATCAACACGTATCTATACGACACGGAAACAGTCATCTATCACGGTAACAATGGCTGGAAGCAAGACGTTATCTGGCTTGCACGTATGGGTTTCACTGCCAACGCGACAGCCATGACGGAAGAGCGATACGAGCCGAGTAAGGTGTGCAAATTTCCTGTCTTCAAGGGTCCCAATTTTGACTGGACACCTGATCTGAATCACTATGGGGCTGCAGCTATTGGACTACAGGAACAACTTATCCAGACTTTTGCAGGGGATGATATCAGACTGCTTGCTGCATGGCCTGAGGGTTGGGATGTCCGGTTTAAGGTTCGGGCGCCACATAACACTACAGTTGAGGGTACTGTAAAGAAGGGAGAAATGGAAAAGCTTGTTGTTTTGCCAGAGTCTCGCAAGAAGGATGTCGTCATTGGACAAGACTAGACTAGACTTCGGAAGCTTCTGGATTGCGTCTCTGGAACAGGTTCGGAGCAGTACCACTATCAAGTAAATTTACATCATTCATAGAAACTCGGATGGCGGGCGAAGAAGTGGTACAAGTGGACATTCTCCTCCACGTATGTCGAATCTACAACAATCCACCTTTTGATATCGTTCGACTGTTGCATCCCTACTCAACCTGGAAAGGTAGAGTCGACCGAGGTAGGATCTGATCAGGTGACAGGGTAAGGAGTCTTATCTAAACGCTTTATCTACATCTATGATGCAAGTCTCCACTGGTTATGCTTTTTTTTTACAGTACATATGCTTATTCCAATTTGACCCCTGCAAAACTTTAGTAATACGATGACCGTTTCGGATTCCTACATGTAATTTGCGACTACAGGCAGGCATACGTTACCTACATACATGGTAGTAACTTGGTCATACTACTAATACTTTAGTATACCAACTAGGATATAGAGACAAATCAGCTGCAAATGCTTCGATGCATAGCAGCAACCAAATCCTATCAGCTAAACTGAGCAAGTCGAGTCTTTTCTCGGAAGCAAAAGGTTGGCCCACAATCACCAGTCTCCATCCGTTCAGCCGCAGCAGGGCCGTCGGGCAATCCTCCTACTCCACCTGGACCAGGACGCATTTTGAACGGGAAACACGTATGATCCCGTCCCTGTGCAATTCCTTATCTGATCCAGAAGGATTCTGGAAATACGGGTCTTGCTGGGACCTGGGGTTTGTTAAGTAGAAGGAGGCCAATCATAATAGTCCAACAAGGCTGGTGAAGACTGAGACCTTGAGTTTACATTAGTCTTCACTTCACACTAATACGAAAATCTTGCAATTCCTCGTCCTGACCTTCCATTTGTAGTATGTTGCATAGTAGAATCAAATTGTGATTGATGAATCCGGAGGGGTCGTGCTTCTAGGCATGAGGTTGGACTTGTAGTCAGGAAGTAGAAAGGGGTAACGGCATAACAACTTCTGAAAATTTATAAATCTAGCATCTGCCGACCTACTTGGCTTTCCTTTCACTCTTCTCTATCATCACACAACGCCTTCTCTACAAACTCCTACAGCAACCACAACAACTCAAACAACCGCTAAAATGCGTGCTTCTACCATTGTAAACTCTCCTTCTGCAATAACATACCTCAATAGCCCCGGGACTGACATAGAGACACCTCTAGCTGACCACCCTCTTCGCCATCGCTGTCAGCGCTGCAGCCTTGCCTGCTGAGACTGAGACTGCCGCCGTAAAGGTTGATGTTGATGTTGATGCTCATGCTAAGACCATCGCTACCGCTCTCGAGAAGCGTGGCAACTGCGACCATGGCTACTTCGACTGCGTCAACAGTCAGGTAATCTTCTGCAACTTTCTAGGAATTTGTGGTAGTGGTGTTCCTGGTATCGCTTGTACACAGCAGTGCATCCAGAGAGTCAATGATGACTGCCGCCGTTGGTGCAAATAAGCTATTGGGGACGCCAAGACGATGCTGCAGTAACACCTGCCGGGTTAGAGTACGATGCTGGCTTGAGAACAAAATAAACACAACAATGTTCATCCCCTACTATTTCCATATCTAGTACCAGTGACTGTGCTAGATTTATGCCGTTGACTAAAATAGAATAAAAATATAGAGAGAGGCAACGCCATCGTTCGAATCAAGTCCTTAAGATGTGGGTCATACCTTGGGGAATGATCTATATGTCTCGTTCCGATAACCCCGTATTTGCAGCTATCGGCATCAAACCCCAACCCCAGCGCCTCATCTTTGTTTCCCGCTGTTTTCGTTGGGGAGGGACCATCTAGTAAACAAGGGGTTGTTGCGAATTAGTTGATCTGTTAGTCATGATTGTACTTCAACTCGGGTATCACCAGTCTTCTCAGATATTCTTAGCGTCCGAAAGCCACAACTGTTTGAGTTTATACCTAAGATTAACCGATATTTGAAACTAAACATGAGCTTACGAAGCCCATTCCCAAGATACCACCTTCTCAATGAATGACTCGCCACCTTATAGGTTGTGCTCAGGTTGCCCAAGGAATAAAGCTTCACATACCGATCATCACAATCCTGTTGCAGATCTCTTCTCACTAATCCTCCATTGGCTTAGAACTTTGATGCCGCTGTCCGTTTTTGTCGTTTGGCTTACTTAAACCAGTTAGTGTGAGAATATATTAGGCCAGTCATCAGAAGTCAAGACATTGCTAAGACATTTGTGTCAGTTCACCACCGCGAGCAAATGCCCATAGACACGCTGTAGTTAGTTAGACTTTGCTGGTTCGATGTTTTCCTATCAACTTCTATTCCCAATTCTGTTAACGGTTGCAAAACAGGTTACTCTTCCCACTGTTAGCCTCCGTCAGTCTATGGTTGCCAAGACAAGTAAACAGTACTTAACATTTCTGTTCCTCCTTTCCGTTGCCAAGTTTTACACACCTGGATCGATGTTTCTCGCAACTCAGTATGGGCCAATACGGCCACTTGATACCGGACCGGTATGTCCGGGAAGTCCCAAATGAAGTTGATATGAATACGGCCAGCATCTTCTGGGGCTTTTCTCTTTGCGCCGCAGTTTTTACGTTGGCAAAGGGTACGCAGCAGAGTTGGCGCGCGTGGAAAAGGCTACATCGCGTCACTGCCTATGTGGGCATGATTTGGGTGGTTTGGTTGAGCAGTATGGTCCTTGGATGTTTAGCATGGGGATTCCAGCGACAATACATCGCGCCCAGGTCAGTTTTTGTATTGTTCTGAGACTCTCGTGTTCCACTGACATCAAACAAGCTTTGGCTTTTATTTTTCGGTTGGTTCGTTTCTCGTTCACTCCTTGTGTCAACTATCTAACAAATCAGCATTCTTCTGGGCACTGCAAGTCCAGTTCCTTCTTCAAATCATCATCAACCGAATCGGTCTGTTAATGGTCTCCAAGGCCCGCGCCACCCGTCTAAAATGGATTGTTTTTGTGATCATCTTGCTGGTTAATATTAGCGTCTTCATTATCTGGATGCCAGCCCGCCTTCAGATCAACGACCGATGGATCCGGCTAAATGCTATTTGGGATAGATGCGAAAAGGTTATTTTTGCTGTCGTGGATGGCGTTTTGAACGGCTACTTCATTTACTTGGTCCGATCACGACTTATTGAGAATGGATTGACCAAGTACATCCCACTCTATCGGATGAATCTGGGACTCATCGGTTTGTCTCTCTCGCTAGACGTAAGGAGCCCAAGGTCTAGGGGTTCTGATATGCTGACACATTCTGGCAGATCGTTTTGGTAGGACTTATGTCCTTACGAAGCAGCCTAGTGTAGGTATCGAGTTCATATTCTGATGAGTATCGCTAACAGCTGTAGATACCTCTCATTTCACCCTGTCGCGTACCTCTTGAAACTCCAAATCGAGATGAAAATGGCTGAACTCATCACAAAGATTGTCCGCTCTTCGGGTACCCGCAGCTCGGACGAAATGTACCACCACAGTTCCAATATGACACACGTAAACCAGAGACAGATGGCGTCTACTGCTAAAGCCAAGCCCGACGGGCCATTGACAGGAGTTCATGGGGCGATGCGAGGCAGGAACACGACGCTCATAGAAGGTGGTGATCTGGGCGAATTTGAAAGCTCACTAGAGACAGCGAGGAGTGGAAGGGATAATCTGAGTGGCATCGTGAGGACTATTGAGACGACGGTGGACAGCTCGCCCGCGCACATCGAGCCAAGTTCTCCTACTGAAGCTAAACATAGTGAATATGCACAAAGTACGGCGAGTTCAACATTTGTACTATCTGGCAAATAACGATACAAAACAAAAAAACACAATCCATTGACTGATGGCCTATCTCGGCTCTCGTTTCATAAAAATAAAAAAGTCATAAAAACCACAAAAAAATGACCCACTACTACTACTTCTTCTTCTTCTTCTTCTTCTTCTTCTTCTTCTTCTTCTTCTTCTTCTTCTTCTTCTTCTTCTTCTTCTTCTTCTTCTTCTTCTTCTTCTTCTTCTTCTTCTTCTTCTCCTCCTCGCTCTTCTCTTTCTCCTTCTCTCCCTCCTCCTTCTCTCTTACCTTCTCTTCATCTTCCCACTCCTTCAGATAAAAAGTGATCAGTGCACAATAACAATATGCACTGCCTTGATTGACTTACGACAATTTTGCGACAAGCATTCTATACTAAGTTAGCCAGCAATACCAGACATTGTTATTGTTTGAGAACTTACGTTGAAGAGCTGCCTGTGTCGTTGCATTTTTTGATGATGGATCTTTCGGAGTAACTCAATCAGCCGATGATTACTAATCAAGAGAACACAGATGAGGTACTCACTGCGGCCTGTTGACGCCAGTACTATATATTAAGTCAGTCATGTAAAATTAGAAATGTCAGCAGGTGTGACTTACGGCAATCTTCTCCGTAGCTTCCTACTCAAAGTTAGTATATTAAATGAAAATGTTGGTGAACGCGTTACTTACTGCCTTTGATTCGGACTGCAGCAGAGAAGATTAGCTAGATAGTGTTTCTGATATAATGAATAGATGGAATAGGAAGAGGGAATCTTGCTCACGCCAGCCATTTTGATTGTGTTGTTGATCTATAGATATGTTAGCCTCGGAAGAGAATGTTAATCTGGGATTCTTACGTGAAAAGGTATTGTCAGTCTAAATACACAAACAGTCCTGGTTAGTAGCGTCCCAATAATCAAGAAAGATACTATTACTTATGTTGGGAAATGTTGGCTTTGTCTGTAGACGAGAAACAGTAACATCAGCAAACTGTTTCTGCACACGGTGTATGCACCCGATACTTACTGGGAGAAAACGCGTGAACTGCATGGAACAGTTAGTATCAGAGTAACTATACGTATAGAGGCAACCGGCCACCAGGGGAGGATACTCACGATTCGATGTTGTCTGCAGAAGGAAAAAAGAAATTTTATCCAAGATTTTTCGATGGTTCTTTATCGGTGCTGGCCGTCAAGTGCGGCAGTCGCGACTCCCAAGGCCGCAACAATGCCATATCTGCAAAACCGGCAGGTGGTGAATGTACGCCTTCCGTCTTCTTGACCATGCGCATAGTTGATTTCGTTAAATATAGGGCATGTCGCTTTAAAGTAGACGCTTAGGTTATTTATTTATATAGACCATAAACCTTAGGCTACCTTTTATGTTACTCCTTTCTTCTCAAGGTGATTAACCACAAGGTCAGATGACAGGTCAAGCACTGGGTGACATCTAACATAATGTCGAAGTAGGGTAAAACCACCAATACTTTTCTTATCAGGTGGGAACGATATTAAGAATTAATCTATGATCAAGGGCTTCCGTCAACGATCCCGTCAAACTAAATCTTCACCTCAACTTTACAGAGCCAAGACGACGGCACCGGCAACAGCAGCAAGAACACCAGCAACCTTAACCATAACTCCAGCACCAGCGTTGTCAACATCGACGGCAGTAGGCTTGGCAGTACCTTCGGAGGCTCCATCAGAACTGTCGGTTCCAGCAGCAGTGGTGGCAGTTCCATTAGACTTGTGAGTCGAGACAGCGGGGGCCGAGGTGATTGTGGTCAGCTTGGAAGAGACAGTACCAGTGTAAGAGAAATCCTCAGTGATAGTCTCTTCAGGCAAACCAATACCAGTGTAATCACCAGTGAGAGTCTCGTCGCTGTCAGAGTACCAGACACCCGAAATCAGAACGGAACCAGAGCTGGTTACAAAGGCCGGAGGGGTCGCGGGAGCCATGGGGTCGCTTTCCAAGAACCTGGGCGTCACGGTCTCGGTGCCCTTGTACAGAGGGCATCCAGGGACGCTCTTGGGAGGAGCACGGCCTCCTCCGCAGTCGACACCTTCGCAAATCTCGAGAGTGTCGGAGACGTACCACATGACTCGCTCGTATGTGTTTCCGTATCCGGGTTCGGGTCGGACGGTGACGGTACTGGTGAAAGATGTGCAGCCTTCAATGTTTGTCTTGGCCGCGATGGGAAGGACGTAGAGAAGGACAGCAAGGGCAATAGATCGAGCCATATTGAAGTTTTTTGTTATGGTAACGAATGTATAGTGTTATAAGCGACGGTATAGGTTTAGAGAACCGTAAGTAGGTGGTAACGAATGTGAGTATGTAGAAACTTGACTTTTCTCTTGTTGCTTTTGGTGGACTAGCAATATTCTTAAAGCCCCTGCCAAGTGTGAGCTGCAGTGTAAAATGTTCGAATCTCACCACTGCGGCCCAATTATCACGCCGCTGGTCCGTCCAAAGTCGCGCTATTCTGATCCTTCTAGACCTCTTGCAGGGGGACTCAGTCTTGACTTCTTAAGCGATGGTGCCGCTATCCGCGAATAAGCCATGCCAAGACGATCATTACCACCAGGATCTATTGCCCTACAAGGCCGCAACCCACAGTTGACCAGAAATAGTTGATCGTATTGTGTGGTATGTTAGCGGCTGAAGTGTTTGAACGATTCTATCACCCTTATCTCAGAAGTCTCCGAGACCAATTTAGCTACAATATTTCTCGTACCCTCGGATCCAACATCAATTAACCTGGCTCCTTCCAATCACGTCGCTAAGATATGCCAACAAGGTCATGCTTCCATCCGTCCCAAAGTGACTGTAGCGTTTGAAGCTGAAGCGACCTCAAGCTAGGTATGTAACGTTATCATCAGTGACTCACAGAGTTCACATTCCTTAGTGATCGCGAATATTTGTCTCCTGGCGAAAGCAAAAGTCACCGCCCTTTTGAGACAGCATTAATAAATCGCGATTCATGTTATATGTACAAGAGAAAGAAAACAGTCTGTTTAAAGTCCCTTCTTATTCTGTGAAGCCTTCCTATCACGTTCACGACGGACAATCCTTCTCATTCATGGTAAAATATCCACCCGAGTTCCTCCGACCAGCTACTTCAAAAGCTTCGTCATAGTAACGACACACGCCTGGGTACCAGCCACTCATAAAGCAATATGGATCAGACTTGCATTTTTCGATACAAGTCTTCAGGTCAACGTCAAAGTGATACCAGTAATTGTATTGACCGATGGTAAAACCCTTAACATTGCATGGTGCATCCCTGAATTCTGTTGGATTCATTGTTGTTACAGTGGTAACGGTTTCCGTATCCGTCCTTACTGGTGCTGCGGTGACCTGTTCTTATGTTAGACAGAACTCAGTGTGATTATGTGCATTCTTACCACTACTTCGGTAGCCTTGGTGACAGGAACGTATTTGATCTCTGTTACCACCACCGTGGTAAGAGGGCCAATGGTAGCTTGGGAAGTCGCCTCAGCAGTAACATCAGTTGTCTTGGTGACTGTTTCGGTCGTTGGATCGTACACAAAGTTGCAACTAGCAGTTACTATAGCCTTGGAGTATTTGTTCTCAAGACTAGCAAGCACAGTTTCGAGAGCAACATCACGCTTGCGCTTGGGTCGGACGATGTATACAGTCGTGACGCTGATAGTTTTGGTTTCAGTTACGGTGAGGATCGGAGGATACACAGTCCTGGTATTGGTAATGGAGACAGCCGTGGTCCTATCAGACATGTCAGTTTCCAGCAGTAGTGTATAACTGATGGGGATTCAGGCTCACTCTTCAACCGAAGTTTAGATGGTCTCGGGTGCAGAGACAATGGTTTGGAAGCTTGTTCGAATGGTGGTGCTTGTCACCGTGAAAGTTGAGGGAGTTGCCTGGAGATAAGATGAGCAGAGAGGCACTACTTCATCAAGAAGTTTTTTAATCTCAGAGCAAACATCACCTAGAAGAGTAGACCAGTCAGTTTGTAGACAAATCCGCTGTCAGTGTTGCATCGGCGCTAGGACGGGTTGGTTAGTTAACTGCAATGTCGCCGAAGTGGCAGTCTATACGTTTTATCACTTATATGACTGGTCACTGAAGATATATCGTGTCCAACATCCTGTCGTGTCCTTATGCTTATTGTATTTTCTCTAATTGTCAAGGTCTGATGATGTGACTCGTGCTGTGCCGACTAGAAAAGTCAATATAACTCCAGGACGTAGCAACTTTCTCAGTAGAAACCTAAGATTTCAACAATAGTCTAGGTCTGATATCTATCTTGATACATAAACCGCTTCGCAGATTGTCGTCTTCTGCCTTTTTAATTCTGGCTTGAAACATAGACCTGTCGCAATAGAAGAAGGAGGTTATACAGGTACCGTGTAGTCTCACTAGTCCTCCATTCAAGGTGATGAGTCTGGATAATGAATTCTGGCCCGAAGTCGAAGCCTCGTCACTCTCGGTTGAGTTTCGATTTCAGGAGGCCAGTACGTGTTAACTCAACCTCCATGGAGAGTCGACGTACTGATCTGATGATAGGTACCAGTCAATTGCAACCGCCTCCCTAGTGATGTGGGAGATCTCCGCACATTGTTTCATGAACATCCCATCCCAATACTGTCCCCAGACACTATCAGTTTAATCTCATTTACCACGCAAGGAGAACTAGAGCAAGCCTCGGTCGTCCTAGATGGCTTCAACGATGCGTTAGCCAACAACGATATCACGGCTCTTCAGATATGCTTCTTTGCCGAACAAAGCTACTGGAAGGACTCGTTGGCTTTGACATACCATCTACGTACCTTTCGTGGCCCAGAGGTTATTGCCAAAAATCTCCAGAAAATGAAAGAGGCCAGGCGATGTGAGGGAGCTTGGGAGTTGGAGAGGGCAGTGTTTGTCCCCGCAACACCTGTTCTTGTACGTTCCACCCTGCCTTTCAGTATTCTTGAGATCTGCGATGACGGAACTGACGTTCTCTTTTCTTTTATGTTTAGCAATTCATCGACGTAAGCCTTTCCTTTAGGACTGTCTCTCCCGCAGCTACTTGCAACGCAAGGGTTCTTCTTCTTCCAACTCACAACAAGAATGATGAAATAGAATGGAAGATTTGGATTCTCAGTACAAACTTGGAGAACCTGGACATCTACCCGGAAGATACATCGCTTCTCCAAAACCCTGGTCTCACGCTTGATGACATGAAAACGATTGAGACAGATGTATTTATCATCGGCGGCGGTAACAGGTAAAGCCAAATCAGATTCTGCAGCAACTGAGTAACTGACGAGATTGTAGTGCTGCGGCTCTCTCAGCCCGTCTCAAAGCTTTTGGCGTTGAAAGTGTCATGGCTGAGCGGAATGCCAATATTGGAGACAACTGGGCTTTGCGATATGACTGCATGAAGTTTCATGTTCCGACTTCGTTCTGCGAAATGCCGTATACGAGTACGTTTTGTGAATAATATGCAAACAAGAGACAAAAGTGCTAACCCTAGATTGCAAAGATTATCAGGACGAGTTTCAGGGTGATCATCTCCTTAGTAAGGACGAATTAGCTAATCACTTGCGACACTTTGTCTCTTTCTTCAATCTCAACGTCATCACTTCTGCCACGATATTGTCGACTGTCTACGACACGCTAAAAAAAAATGGATTATTCAGGTCAAAACGCCTGCTGCAGCTGTTAGTGTAGTCGCCAAACACGTAGTTCAAGCCACTGGTATCGCGTCGCAAAAGCCACACGTTCCCACTTTAACGAACACGAATGTCTACAAGGGCATCGCTATCCATTCTTCCAATTATAGAAATGGCCAACACTTGGCAAACCAGGGTGTTAAGGTGAGTCGCTACTTGTCTTCTGTACGTACACAAACTTATTGACACGTGATAGTCCGTTCTCATTGTAGGCTCGGCAAACACAGCCTTTGATATCATGGAGGACTGTTATGCTGCCAGCCTCCAAGTAACAATGGTCGTTCGATCTCCGACCTACATCGTCCCGTTGGACTACATAGAGAACAAAAAAAGTTTAGGTGCCTACGATCTTGGCGTTGCAGCCGCCGACAGGATGTTCCTCGCACTGCCAACGGAGATAAGTGGTCAACTGGCCCGCAACCTCTTTCGTATGCTCGCATCAAAAGAACCAGACCGCTACACTGCGCTTCGTAAAGCAGGGTTTCCTGTTCTTGACAGCGCTGAACCTAATCAGGCGTTATACTCCAACCTGGTGGAGAGAGCGGGTGGCACTGAGTTGCTAGTACAGGGTAAGGCTGGTATTAAGTCAGGAGTTGAGCCAGTCGCATTCACAGAGACAGGTTTGCGGTTCTCGGATGGAAGCACAACTGATGCAAATTCTGTAATATGGTGTACTGGGTACGCTGACCGTGACGTTCGGGACACGGTTGTTGAGATATTAGGTGGCGATGAAGGGGTTCACGATGGAAACATGTTGGGTCTTCCTGAAATTGCGGCTCGTCTTAATGCTACATGGGGTGTGGACTCGGAGGGCGGAATTCGCGGTGTGTGGAAACGTCAATTACGTCTTGAGAATTACTGGGTCATGGGAGGGTTCACGCAGCAGCACAGGTGGTATTCACGGGTTTTGGCACTACAGATCAAAGCAGCGCTTGAAGGTATTTTGCCCGAGGCTCATCGTGAGTTTTAAGTTAGGAGTTAGAATTGTGAAAATCTTGCTTCTGATCGTCGATTGAGTTTATGAAATTGATCGACTATCATAGCGATAACGATTGCCTAGCTTCTTGTGATCATCGATGAACGAAAAAACACACGCGATAAGGTTACATCAAATCTCGGCGACCGGACACGCTTATTTAGTTAGGCATTTTAGCAGCACCGCGTTAAAGGATACAAAAGGTTTAGGGAAGGAGAATAAATGAGTAATTACAGTCGGGATAGTAACTACAACCTGAGTAGCTGATTTTTCTAGTGTCTAACGATTGATAAGGAGGCTAACTAGGACCATGGCTACAGGCATATCCGCGTATATCGCTTTATCCGAGACGGCAAATTCCGTTCTTACCCTCCTTTCAAAGTGACCCTCCTTTCAAAGTGACCCTCCTTTCAAAGTGACCCTCCTTTCAAAGTGTCCCTCCTTTCAAAGTGTCCCTCCTTTCAAAGTGACCCTCCTTTCAAAGTGTCCCTGTTTCAGCATTTGGCTGACTTGTTCGTATTTTTGATGACAGGAGACAATTTTGGTCCACAATTGAGTCGAATTGCCAGTGAGTGACCACCCCAGACTTTGGTCAGTGACATGTCAGGAGGCATTAAATGAGCAGATTGTACAGGTAGAGTGGGATAAAAGATGGAAACGCCATTTGATTCCTTGGTTTACGATCTCCAATTATCTGGTTACAGGGCAGGGATGTCAAGTCGGGATGAACCAAGACGCCGAGCACCACTCGAGTCGGCTCCGATGAGTCTAGATTTCCACATTTAGAATGTCATAGACTTGAATGAATTTTGGCCTATTATCCCGTATCGTTCGTTGGCCCTAGATGGAATGTCATAGTTCTCACAACTAACTAGACAACTGTCAACTGTGCTTGTCTCTGTTTCAGTTGATGCGCCTCCCAAGTCAGTGCGTACGACACGCTACGGCACCTGAAGTACACCATTACCTGACATTCTTTCTATCTAGTCTAGACTAGAGCCAAGCGTACCAAGCTTCAAAGCGCCACAAAAGTCTGTCACTGTCAATCAAGCTTCTTTTTAACAGTAAAAATAATACGAGAAGAGAATGTCATTTCGATCAGGGGTGAATGAACAAAAAACATGGATAGGAGGGGGGAATATTACCCACACTAAAATTCCACCTCATTTCCGCAAGCGACTGGGGCTAGAAGCTAGCTTCTCCAGCCCTGTCATTCCAGAGACTCCGAGTTGAGATTGATCATCAAATAATGGCGCTTATCGCAGTTCAGTGCTGTATTTTCGTAATTCTTACAGAGTATACGGCTATTATTCTTTGCAAGTCACTGTTAAAACTTGATGGTACATCTGTAGATATCGTTTCGTCGATCATACAGAAACAAAACACATTGAGAGACTTTCATCCAATGTCACCCCTGAGGCTCAAAAGGGACAATCGTTTCAATATTCCGTATAATCGCAACGGGCAGGGCCGAGTTAGTACGGAGGCATTCTAGATTCGGTACAGTTACCGATTATTCCTCCAATCATAACGATTCCCAGGTCGACAGCACCCTTGTATTTGATCTGAAACACCAACTTACCAGGGTCTAGACTAGGTAGGTTGAATGTCATCAATCGTAAGAGAGGAGACTCGATGGTCCAGCCCAAGTCTACCTCGAACCTGTTCTTATATAAAGTCAAGAGACATCTCTTTCATTCAGTCTTTCCCTCCTCAGTTCAACTCATCTTTTCAAACATCCAACTTATTACAATCATTAACCCTGGTGGTTTATACTCTCGTTTTTCAACTCAACCTCAACACTCTTTCAAACAACAACAACAACAACCAACACCATCAAAATGAAGTTCTCCATCATCTTCGCTGGCCTTTTCGCCTCCACCGCCATCGCCACTCCCCAGGGCAATGTCACCCCCAACACCATGGGCGCCCTCGAGAAGCGCGCTTCTTTCCCCATCCCCGCCTCCAAGGGCTCCGTCACCTACAAGAAGGTCCAGTACATCTCTGGCACCTTCGACGGTGGCATGAAGACCTACGGCCGTGGTGTCAAGTGCACTGGCCAGGTTGAGGGTGGCGATGCCGACGCCGTCTTCATCCTCAAGAACGGTGCTACCCTCAAGAACGCCATCATTGGCGCTGACCAGATTGAGGGTGTTCACTGCGAGGGCTCTTGCACCATCGAGAACGTCTGGTGGAAGAAGGTCTGCGAGGATGCTCTCTCCATCAAGGGTGACGGTAACGCTCTCGTCAAGGGCGGTGGTGCCACTGGTGCTGCTGACAAGGTCATCCAGCACAACGGTCTCGGCACTGTCACCATCGATGGCTTCACCGTTGTTGACTTCGGCAAGCTTTACCGATCTTGCGGTAACTGCAAGAAGATGGGCACTCGCAACGTTGTCATCAAGAACGTCAAGGCCTACAACGGAAAGGTCCTTACTGGTATCAACTCCAACAAGGGTGATATCTCCACCATCACTGGTACTTGTGCTTCTTCCGTCAAGGAGATCTGCGTTGAGTACAAGGGCACCACCCCCGGCAACGAGCCCAAGAAGATTGGCTCCGGTCCCAGCAAGGCTTGCAAGTACTCTTCCGTCAAGTCTTGCTAAGCGCATCGATGCAATGTTCATGGACTGGACGCTCATGGTAGCGACTAGTCTTTGAAAGAGATAGGGGTTAATCAAGGTGCTTGAAGTACCTGTTTGTGAAGGTTGAGGAAGTTACCACCTGTATCTTTCACACGTATATAAATTCTACTTAATACATACTCTGGCCAAGTAACATTAATAACCTCCGAGTCATCATGATGTGTACCATGCTAGTCTGTCCTAAATCAATTTTAGTCAATCTTAGGTACAGGCAACTTTCTGTATCCAAGACCTGAGACAAATGTCTGATACCACTCTCGTGGCTCATCTTTAGCTAACTCGGCATAGAACTGGGCGTGTCCTTCTGCCGTTGCACCATTCCACATAGGCGCCCCATCCTCAAGCCTTTCATCGGTGTAGTAAAATCTGCCGATCGTGTTAGCAGTATTCTGATCTTGGTTCAGTCAAAGTACCTGTAGCCTTTATTCTTGTAGCTCTTGGACGCTATCTCAATCAGGTTCGCAGTTCCCGCCTTGCCGACACTCAACGTCACCATGACTGAGAGAGGAGCGACGTTTGCGCAATTTCCAGTTACGATGAAGGTGGGCTTGCTTGAAGCAGGAAGGTCGGCCCAACCTTTCACAGCTTCTTGGGCTGCTGCGTAGACACTGACAATGTTAACCACGGTGCTGCTCTGGAAATGATCCAAAGGGACCTCGAAAATGTTTTCCGCGCTGTTCCATTGACCAGCGTAAGCTATCTCAAGTAAGCGATGCTGCACTCGATTCTGGGGCCGATCACTGACTGTTGTAAATAACAACATTGGGAAACCCAAATTCGCTCTTGGTCTTGACGAAAGCATTCAGCACGGAAGTAGTGTCGCTGCAATCTGTGGGAATGTGTAACTCAGTTCCAGTTGAAGTCTCAGGGTTTTGAGATCGCGAGGCGAGAGCAACTTTGTATCCTTCTGCAAGAAATGCTTTGGCCACACTGGCTCCGACGTTGGAACCAGCACCGAAGATGAGAGCGACAGAGGAAGCCATCTTAAGTTGTCGAGATAAGGGGAAAGAATTGTAAGTTTATGCAATAGACTTGGATTGTTTTGGGTGGTTCGTTCCTTGGAATGTTGGGGTGTCGTTGCATTTGTACTCAGCTGAATACAAACGATATCAACATGATCACATTACCCCACAGACCGATCAGTGGTGGCGCAATGATTAGCAACCTTGGATAACTTTATTGCTAGATCGAACAAATGGTACAGGGAGGCGGAATAATACCCCGAGCGCCTCCCGTTGAGAGGCGGAGATGGAAGCCGTCAGCTTATACTGAATCAATCTTATTGATATTTACTCACATTGGTCAGCCATGGTTGGTAAGATCGGGACCATATCCCACACAACGTTATAGGTTAGCGTCGCATGAATAAGCATCCGTCTGACCCATTACTTGCTTTGGCTAAGCGTCAGATCTCTTCTTGACACTGTCATCAAGCCATTCCCTGCTTCTTACTAATTATATATACAACCATGGAAGCTGCATCGTATCATGGCACAGCGTGTATTGGCTGCCGCAGACGCGGCCGGAAATGCGACAGGAAGTTACCGTCATGTCTCAGCTGCGCGAAAAGAGGTGTCGAGTGTGAAGGATACGTCACGAAATGGCCAGGCGTGGCTGCGCGTGGAAAATTGGCTGGGAAGTCTATCCCAGTGGTTGATAGTTCAGTCGTCGTCACAGAGACTTGCACGAGAGCGAGGCAAAGACAATTGAAGCGAGATGCATCTACGACACCGATCACCCCGCCTATCTTCAACTCTGTCCCCTCTGGCGAGGTTGATAAATTCGTTCAACACTGTAATGTTTTCGAATTCTCTCATTGATCTTATCTACTGATACGTTGGCTATGTAGACATCGCAGACCTCAGTAGCATATTCTACCTTGGCAGTGGACCGAGCGAAAATCCAATGTTTCACTATGTCCTCCCTCTGATAGACAGTGTGCCTCCAATTCGCTTCGCTCTCGCCGGATCTGCATCTTGTCATATCGCAGCTAGGACTTCAGACGAATTACTCGAGAGAAAGAGTTTACGGTTGCGACTCCATGCTACACATTTGTTACGAGAGATGCTCCAAAACCCAAACGTTGCATCAGACCAGACCATCTTGGCAAGCATATTGATGCTTGCACAGCTTGATGTAAGAAAATTTTAGAGTTGTCCGCAAGGAGTTGGCTGATGGGAATAGATGTGCTCTGGGGATTGTGCCGAGTTTCAAACCCACTTGAAGGCTGCTGTTGCTGTCATACGCAACCCTAGCTACGATGGATCGGCCAACATGTATTACTTTGAACAACGTCTTGCATGGTAAGTAATGAGGGGGAAAAGGACAAGCGTAATCACTAATCTTTGATTCCAGGCTTGATGTTATGAGCGCTACCACCTCTCAAAGACCACCAAATCTGTCGGTAGCAGAAGTAAAGACAATAATAAGTCGCTTCTCGGGCAACGGTCAAAGGCAATGGAGTTACGATGTGTTTCCATGCCCAATTGACCTATTCGAGATTATCATCGAGATTACTTTTCTATTCAAAACTCCCCATCTCGACTTGGATCAAGTTACGTTGCAGGCCGAAGATTTGGAGAGACGATTGCAAGATTGGAAGTGTCCCACCATGACAGGTCCACGAAAACACATGGTCGAAGTCTGGAGGCTAGGAATATTAGCTTATATTCATCGACTATTCCCTCAAGTGAATCATGATGTTGAGAAAGAGTGTCTGTCAGATCAGGTATTTGGTCTGACAGAACCCATTTCTCCAACATCGTCATGGAGTTATGCTTTGTTATGGCCCACATTCCAAGTCGCCGTTACTTTGGGCGATGATACTCAAAAGGAAAAGTACCAGATCAGATGTCGCCTTGGGATCGCACTAGAGACTATTGGGTGTCGACATCACAGTAATGCTCTTGAAACCCTGGAGGTTGTTTGGGCACGAAGTAAAGAGTTTGATCCTCTCACGATCAGTATACCTGGTCGGACAATTATGCTAGTCTAGAATCTATAAAGAACGGATGGATAGTTTTAGTGGTAAAAGCCCTGTGGCGGATCGCTGGCTTGTCTATTCCTCCATCACTTGGAGTGCTTGGCCAGTACTTCATCAAGCTCTTGTCTAATCGCACTTTTCACTGCCTCATCCGCCCAGCACATTTCAATGGAATGCCTTGTCAATCTGACCATTTCATCGTCACTAAAGCCACACATCTTCTTGACAAGAAGCATATCATGCAAGATCCAGCAATCTTCCATATACGCCGGGTCATCACTCGCAATAGCGAGCGGAATTCCAGCATCGAACAAGGTTTGAATCCTTGGGAAAATCTCGTCGACAGGCTCATGACGGAGATATCCCCAGGGCGTAATCGTCATGCCAATACCTCTTTCTTTGATGGCGCGAATGAGGTCTGGTTCTTGAGCTGCGTTGAGACCGTGGTCAATACGATCTGCGCCGGTGGAACCAAGGTCAGATGCGACTTGACGAATGTTCCGATGAGTGTCTTTCTGTCCTACATCGCAGTGCGCTGTGATGCGAAAGCCGTCTCTTCGAGCTCTGCTGTATACTTCTGCAAACATGAGAGGAGGTCTGTCGTTTTCGTCAGAGTCGAGACCAATGCCGATAACGATATCCTTGTACGGAATGACTGATTCGTAAGTTTCCATGGCCGACTCGACCGACATGTCACGAAGAAAGCACATGATCCATTTGGACTTGAGCTGACGAGATATTAGCACGTATTTTTCATGGTTAGGTCTGCTTTACTCACATTCAGACGCTCCTCAGCCTCTTTCTGGGCTCTATGGAATCCATCCATAATGGTGCTGAAAGCGACACCTCGTCTCGTGTGACCCTGCGGGTCGAAGAAAGGCTCGCAGTACCTTACATTCATCGCAGAAACACGCTCGAAATAATTCATGGCAAGATCATAGAAGTCCTGCTCGGTGACAAGGACTTCAAAACCTCCGTAGTATGCCTCGAAAAAAGTGAAGCTTTCTTCGGCATTATCAATACGATGTCCAGGTCGTGGTTGGATAAGGTTGTATGACTCTCTGAGCTGCTCAAGACTATGGTACACAGTCCCAGTGCGCTCAAGCTTGAGGGTTTGGTTGTTCCTCTTGGCAAGTCCCCATCGTAATTCGGGAGTTAGTGTGCCTTCGATATGAACGTGGAGTTCTACTTTGGGTAGATCTAGTATGAACTCGTGGTCTGCATCTAACAGCTCTTGTCGTAGCGACAGACGCTCATCAAGGGTCATGGCGAACTCCATGATGGTATGTTTGGGTGTTGGATGGATTGGTATGAGTGAGGAAGTGGAAGGAACTATTGCAAGTGAAAAGAAAGAGAGGAAAGAGTATGAAGGATAATTTAATGGGAATTTATACTTGATATTTCATGGTTGAAGATTTGGCAATGTGAGTGGGTGAGCTAGACTAGTCCAAGATAGGTTGCTGTCTCAGTCAGTGACTCTCATGATGGGACACCTACAGGGATGGCGGAGCTAGTCCAGAATTGGTTGCTATTTCAGTCATTCCAATTTACAGCAGACCTGCATTGGAGCGTACCATATCGTAACATATGCCGATTGATGACCGAAATGACAAATAAGAAAAGAGAACCGTGACTCACTGCCCTCTAAGTCATCTCACCAAGCTCAGCAGTTCCTATGTATAGTCTATTGATATCCACTTTTGTTTTTTATTTGAAATACTGATCAAAAACACTATAAGAAGGACACGATCGGAAACACGCAGATGGTAGGCTGAACGATAACCGAGACATCAAATTAATTGAGCAATGGTGTGTGAATAAGAAGCAGTTTCATATTGCTGAAAGACAAAGTATTGACGTAGCTACTGTCTATATATATCCAGAATCTCTGCTCAGAAAACCTCAACCACGGATCATTTCATTTCCAACATCTCTTCATCTTAAAGGTCATTCGTATATTAGTAGACGTAGTAGACCTGGGTCTCGCTCTCCTGGCTGCGGAGCTTGCGGTTTCGCCTCATGAGGATGAACTTGGCCAACCATGCAAGCGCAGCAGTACCAATACTGAAACCAGCACTGCTTCCCATGGCAATAGCATAGCGAGGAGCGTCGCTCTTGGGCCACAGGTAGGGTGTCCAGATGAAGCTGATGTTCATGATCATGGTGACCATACTGATAGCAACGGCCTTCTTCTCCTTAGTCTGACCACAGACGGAACCGCACCAACCAAGGATAAGACTGTTGACGGCGTAGGTACCGATGGTGAAGATAACCATGCAGACGTAGCGACCAGCTGTGTTCATAGTGGCAGCGGCGGCAGCAAAACCAATGACAGCGACGGCCTTGGAAGCGGTGATGTGCCAAGTTCGCTCGTTGTAGCGACCAGACATCCAGGAGACGAGGATAGTGCTGGCACCGGCAATAAGGTAAGGAGGGCAAGTGAGGACAAGAGTAATAGTTCGGTCAAAGCCAAGAGTCTCGACGACGGTGGGGAAGAAGTTCTTGAAACCGTTGGCAGCCAAGTGAAGGTGAGCCATAGCGCAGAAGATCCAGACGAGAGGGTCCTTGGCAGCCTGCTTCAAACCCTCCATGGTGCTAGTCTCACCCTTGTTGCCGACGATATCGAGTTCCATACGGTTGTGAGCTAGCTGGCGCTCTTCCTCAGTCAACCATTTGGTGGTAAGAGGGAAATCAGGAAGAATAAAGTATCCAACAACAGCGATGACAAAAGTGACAGCACCTTGTAGGATGAAGAGCCACTTCCAGCCGGGTAGACCAGCAACATCGTCAAGGCCGTGGAAGATACCAGCGGCGATGAGACCAGCAAAAGCAGTTGCGAGGATGTTTCCGGTGTAGAGGATAGCGATTCGTGTGGCGACTTCCTTTCGGGTGTAGAAGATGGAGAGGAGGTAGACGGCACCGGGGTAGTAAGGAGCTTCGGTAAGACCAAGGAAGAATCGGGTGAGGAGAAGGCCCTTGAAGTCTTTGGCGACGGCAGTCAGAGCACTGACGACAGCCCAGAGCATCATCATGATACCCTTGAAAGTATTAGTGTGAAGTTCAAATTGAGGTAGCAAGAAGAACATACCATGTAGCGGCTGGGGCGAGTTCGGGTGAGGAACATGTTGGAAGGAATTTGTCCCAAGATGTAACCGACAAAGAGGATGGAAACACAAGTTTGGTACTCTGAATCGGTGTTAGCACACATTGATAGCAGTCTTCAGAATTTCAACTTACCAGTTCCTTGGAGGTTGAGATCCTCTTCGAGGTCGTTCAATCGAGCCAAAGCAATGGCATTGCGATCGAGATAGTTGAGCCAGTACATGCTCCAAAGCATTGGCATCATCCATCGATCAAGCTTCTTGACCAGTGCAATCTCCTTGGGGTCTGTCTTCTCATGGGCACCAGAGTAATCGGTCTTTTCATATGTGGGGATGGGCTTCTCTGGGTGTTCATCTTGGAAGATGTGAGGCTCAGCATCTCTGTTCATGTCGGCCTTTTCATCACGGTTGTTGTAAGCCATGATGGCGAAGAGCTGAAACAGCGATAAGATTGAAAGAGATGATTTGAAGAAAAGGTAGGAGGGTAGTCAAAGCGATCGACTGCCTTGAAGAGAGAAGCTGTCGAAAGAGGGTACGGGAGGAGTGTTATATAGATATGGGAGACATGTGGGATATGGGGTAAACCTGGGGATAGGGCTAATGGTACAGAAGATCTCCCCCATCATCCAAGGCTCCGTCATTCCCCGCAATGCGGGGTGCATTGATTGAAACGGAGAGACGGAGAGGACTGTAGGGGAGTGGTCATGGTGACAGTGGTAGCAGTAGTGGACATTGTCTGGGGCAAGATCTGGGTCCAACTAAGCTACGAGATTAGGTTGGTCTAGAACCCAACGTGTCGAGTGGCTGGAATTGTATGAGAATGGATACGCCAAGCCTATTTGGGGTAGCAACGATAAACAGTCTTGACGCTATTCCAAGTTTCCTCCGTCTGAGTTGCTACTCTAAGCAAGGATGAAGTGATATCTAACGGTATGGGGGGGGACCGTCTGTTGGTCTTTGCTTCACCAGCTACTCCATCTTGTGAGCAAGTATGTGACGCTAGAAAATGAATCCAGCGTCGCCAAGGATGGACCTTCCAACTTGCATGAGTGACGGGCGTTGACAAGCAGAAGGAGATGCCATTTCAAGGCATAAGCTTTACGAAGATGCTTCTTTCCTTCCAGAAGGTTTACTGTTGAGCGTCAGTGGCGTTGTATTTTTCGTATTTGATTGGATCAACGTCCCGAAGGCACAGCCCGGAGGGGAGAGATGTGATGGTGTCGTGAAGATGTGCGAAGTTGTGTGGACATGATAACATCCGCTGTTAACGCTTGTGACGGCCTGTGGTCTCATCAACGGCGACACTTCCTAAACAAGTTGTTGCGGCCGTTCGGTATCAGCGGGTCTAACCTGAAACGGGAAGGAGTTTAAGCTTAAACGATTAAGGTTGTGGAGAAGAGATTTATGGAGAAGAGGTCGTGTAGGAACTGGCTCCAGAACTGATCCCCGAGTGGCTGATCTTTCCCCGCGTTGTGGGAGACTTTCTGGAGACCGGCCGTTTTAAACGTAGGACTTGGTGATGTTCTGCTATGAAGTTGTTGGCTGCATGATTCATTGGGTTGTGCCAAGATGAACCAGTCTCCGCACCCCGTGGTGAACAATCCTTCGGCTGTCCTCTTGGTCAGCGACTCCGCAGACAAGACTCTCCCCTCTCTTGGCTTTTCTCCTCATTGTTGAAGTCAATTTTAAAAGCTTGGCCGATGGATTCAACAAAGTCAAGATCAATGCTCAATTCGCCGACAAACATGGTCATTGCATGGCTCCATCAAAGATCGTCAACCTCAACGGTGCAACTCAACCTCTTCTACGACTAAGGCAAGGGTCTCCCCTGTGCTCTTGTGTCATGAATACCATCCTAGCCTAACGCTCGGGAAAAGTCACAGAACACACTAGCTTCGCTCAGAGTTGGGGTCGTTGCATCATTCCAACATAGTCTGCATCAATTATTGCTCTTGGCAAGTCTAGAACCGTTCCGAGGAATCCCGTGAACAGAAATGACGGCGCTTGTACCGTAGCATTTCGACGCGGGGAGAGTCAGGGATCTTGAGTCAGTGCGAGGTAAGCGCTGAAGTGAGGAGTTAGGTCTGGTTGTCCAGACTCCGACACTTGATGGCCCACTAAGGCTGCGATATTATAGCGATTTTAGCTTTGGGGTAGTGGCACAGCCCCCACGGGGTGATCAGTAACTTTGCTAGTTGAAGTTAGTCATGCCCAGAAGTCAAGTTTTAAGTCAAAGCAGATCAGGTACTAAGGAAGCACGAGGGATTTCTAGAAGTCTGACTGCTCTTTTGTCGCGTATCTTATTGGTCACGTTGTTCAGATAGGTTGCATCCAGTGTGGTAGCGACGACATTCCAGCACACCTGCTTTACGGCTAGCTGTCCACAACAACCAACTTGAACTAGCAAGGGACTCGTTTGGAGAACTGGCCATTATGGCTCTTGAGGGGCAAGTTCGCATCCCTTCCATTCACCCTCTCCGACTTTCCCCCTGTCCAGCCAAAGGGAGGGAAAAACCTTGGCCGGCCTGGGCACAAGACTTATGTGAGGCATCTGGAGCACATTTCCCCCTTCCAATTGAGTACTTCCTTATGTAAGGCTAATATAGCAAAGAGACCCATCAAGTCCAATGCCCGGAATTATAGACCGCTCCAAACACTGCAGTAGCGTCTGACAGATCTGCACCAACCGCATGTGTTGAGTTTGGAGCATTGCATTGGCATCCTACACTCCTCCAAATGCATTGTGACGTTGTCCCACAATACGGCATCAAACTCGTGTTTTTTCGGGGGTAATATTCGATAGCGTGACGCCAAGACAAGGTGAACCATCCAACATCAGTTACTTTCCCAACCTCTGAGTCGCTGGCTCACCTTGTTCCAACTAAACTAGAGAGCACCCCAAGTTCCAGACCAGCCTCGAATTTCCCCTCTTTCCTCCACAACTTAGTAAGTTGTCTCACCGTGAGAATCGGAGCCTCTTACCTATTTCTCTAAATCAAGTCAAGCACGGACGGTTGGTTTGACTTTGTCTCTAAGCGAAGGATCTTGGCAACGTACCAAGTTGGCTTAGGTCCACCTGCGTAACGAACGTCGGTTGACGAGGTTGCTACCGTCAATATTCGGGACCATACGGGTACACTTCGTCTTGGCATGATTCGTTGATGAGATTGCACTTTGTTTTCTGCATGGATTGTAGAAGCAGTGCAACGCTATGGGACTACGCGTTTCCGAAGCTGGATTAGAAGATTAGCCGGAAGACATTTGGAATGTTCTGACAAGGCTCTGTCTGTGGTGGATTAAGATCTAAGTTCATCACGTACAAGTGTCCTAACCTTTTACTGGTAGAGGAAGAGCTAGGTTGAGAATCACACAGCTCTGGGGTCGGATGGAGTCGGAAGTTTGAAGACGAGTATGAAACCAATAATGATATGCTACTATGTTAGCTGTATGCCATGAACAACAACCACTTACCCGGTAAGGTAATGAAGCAAGATAAGCGGAATCCGGGGTCGAAATCCACATCCCTATCCTTTCCGATTGTACTCCTTGGGTAATTGTCCCAAATGATATGAGTGATTACAATATGTCATGTTTTACTGCAACATTCCCTATCAAACAAGTCAAGATAATCATCCGGATGATCATCCCGAGTCTTGTAGCAAAGGCAGCAAAGGTGAGACTACCCAAAGCCAGCGATCAGGTCAGGTAACAGGGGCAAATGAACCTCTGTGTTGTGTTGTAGTTGAAGTTGGTGCATTTAAACCCACGTTTTCCACGAGTACCATCATCTCATATGCAACATCAATCACTACTCCCTTTGTTCTTGACCAATGCTTTGCTAGCCAGATATGAACCACAGTAACAAAAGACTACGAACATTAAATGCTTGGGTCTGAGTCTAAGTTCTAAGTTTTTGGGTCGACTGTTACACCCACTTCAGCTGAGTGTAAACGGGACTACATTGGGCTCACGTCCTGGAGTGTCTCCTTAAAGGAGTTCAAGACCAGCTAGGCCACTTCAAACTATCGCGATCGAAGCCATACTGGCATCTTTGATCTGTAGAAACTCGGCACTGATCATCCCTTTAACGTATGGTGTATCCTGTAGGACCATTTGACGTGTGTCCAGCCGCTGACCCTGTGAGACTAAACCGTCACTTAGGTCTTTATTGGTCTGCAAAGTGCGAAAGTGATCATTGAAGTTCCTAGACCATAGAGACGATGACTCTGCCGGCGAGTCCGACTCCAAAGGTCCAGATTGAGTCTGTCGATAGGCATTACCCTGCCCATTGGACAGTCTGGGTCTCATTATCACATCGTATGATCACAGAAGGGGTGGTATGGGGGCCTTGGTCTAAGCAACTTTCTTTCGGGGGCCACTGAGAGCCTACTGATCAGACTTAGGGGTATTGAGCTTGTCTGCTTCGAGGTTGCCTCGCCCGTCATGTAATCTGTGAGAAAGCGAAGGTGTAAGGGTAGTGCTCCCATTGTTCCTCGATATTCAGCCCATCCACCACCCCTCAGACAACACCGTATTGGCATTACGCCCATCCATCCCTCGTTACAAATGTTACCTAGGGGAAATTGTGGCGCGCATAAGCAATCGAGCTGACAACGTTCATTCCTGAGGCAAAGAAAGTGCCATACTCATTTCCATAGCAGCACAAGACACCGACCTGCACGGCGTATCCATTCTCCATCGTGTACAAAGGTCCACCAGACTGTCCACTGTTGATATCTGTTTCGGTCGTAAGTTCAAGTCCCCGGCCGCACTGTTGGTACCCGGTCACTTGGATGTCGTCTTGATGGATATGCCTTATTCTTCCATTCATGTAAGGGAACCCAGTATGTTTCTATGTTTCTAGTCAGTATGTGTAAAGGCACGTGACGTTAGGCTTGACGTACAAAAATTGGGTCAAAGTTGTAATCGAACTGCTTGGCTCCAAAGTACCCCTCCGTTTCGAATATTGGCTCGTCAAAGATCAAAATGGCAAAGTCCTCGGTCGATTCACAAGAAGCTGAAGCTGTTGCTTGAACAACAATGATATCAGTCACATACGACTCAGTCTCATACGTCCTAGGGTATTGTCCGTGCTTTGACTTCAACTTTATCAGAGCTGGCTTTCGAGAAATGCAGTGCCTAGCTGTCATGAAATGCCGAGGCCCGACTGCCGAACCCGTACATGTGTTTGACCGTATGAATAGCTTTCTGATGATGTTGAAGGGATACTCATTGCTGACCACCTCCTTTCTATCGTCTATTCCATGGATGAGAGAACGAGGTTGAAGAGGTCGTGCGGGCAAGACGGGTACTCCATCGTAGTCGAGGAGCTCATCTGATGATATGATGTGGACTCGTGCTGTCGGCTGGCCATCATCTCTCCAGTAGTTATTCCAAAGTTCGAATTGATGATCCCCGACGGGGCTCCTCTTCTGGCATTGTTGTGCGGGGCTCGCAATCACGAGATGGATAAGAGCTAGGATGATGATGAAGATGAAGTGTTTGAGGAGAACCATGGTGTTGGATTGATGTGAAGAAGGAGGATCAATGCTCGAGCGGAGAATATTCTAAACCGGATAACACCCCAGATTATATACAAGAAAGTTGATCACGTTGGTTATCGCGTGACGACTTCCAATAAACCCTATCGAATTACTTGGAACCACATAGTTCTATCCGATAGACGCGTCGTGTATTACCATCAGCTGGGACACGTCAGAATTTGGTTCCTGACTGAAGCATAAACCGATGACGCGTGGTCTTTATTATCAAGGTTTTGTCTTATCAAGGAGCTCAATGTAGAAAACATTTGTTGGGATATAGGATTTGGCCTCTTTTCTCATGTAACTTTATAACATAAGTCTTGTCAGTCTTATCTTTTTGCGACCGGCCAACACAGCAATACCATTGGAACCTTCCAGTAGGGATTAATACCAGGTCGTGTGCGTCACATTACTTTTGTAGTTGAGACAAGGCGTTATCTTCAATCACAAGATTTCATTTACAGCTACATAATTATACCTTTTGGCATTGTGAACTCCATTTTATACCTCATTGACGTGGCCGCGAAGGTGTACCTCCATATCCCCAACCCAACGCCGTCCTATGAAAGAATGACCCCTTCCCTTTGTAAGTATTGCTGCAGAGTCAGACCGCCTGGCGGGGGAATGGTCGACACCACTGTAATTTCCGTTGCCTGTCTCAATGCTTCAGCTACCCCCATCTCTACCGCAATTCCTAGGCTGATTACTTGGGTATTATAGCCGCCGGGGAATATCCGATTCAATTCCCTGCTGAAAGCTTCCGGATCATTGACAAGTCTTGACTAGACGTCGAATATGTATGTTCCTGGAGCATTGGTGGTGGATGACTCAACCGCCATGTTTTCTTCTTTTTGTAGTTGTCTTTTGTTTGTCCGTCTGGTGGGTTAAAGTTTGTGAACTTGCTTGTAAGTGGAGCTGTCTTGTACTTTGAGGTGGAAGTTATCTAGTAGCCCTCTTTGTTGCTAAATATACCGCGATGGCAGGTCTCTAGTGTTGTGATTGTGGGTACGATATGTGAATATTCACCGCTCCGAGAACCCCTGGGAAGCAAATCACTGTCATGAAATAACTACACCAAGAAGATATTGCGAAAAGGTTACCACTGTGGTTAACTGCCACAAGAAGGCAGGTGCCGGTTCCCCAGTTCTTCATCACATACCTGCTACCACTTATGCGGCGGCGTTAACGAACGCACGTGAAAAAGCTACCATTGACATCAAGTCGCTGCATCTCGATTTCCGCTTGTATCTAGGTCATGTTGCAATCACAACAGGCATTACTTCTCTCTGAATCATGCCACCGTTGTCCAACAGACCGCCCACCCGCGTTGCAGAGATTGAGCCTGATGGTCATCAAAGAGTCCTGAGTAGCCCAAAATCATGTTTTGAGTAGATTCACGGTCCTAGGAAGCCCTCAAATTAGCGAAGGCTTCGTTGTGTGGAAAGGGTAAAGCAAGACCTCCAAGTACAATTCTACTCCGTTATCTGATCCTGGAGGACTTAAGGACCCAATCCAACAGGCTATGCCATAACACAATTGATTAACTGGTCAAATAAGCAAAAATTCCATGGAAAGCCACCGAATCAATTGCTTTCCAGTCTTGGGAAAGCTGAAACACATCTTCCATCGTCACAGCCGCACCAAGGTTGGCAGCTTGAGGCATGCTCAGGACCCAAACTTTGGGATGTATCTTAATACCGCTTTTAGATACTGATCTAAATGTGATTGAATCATCTTTCAAGGTTAAGGCTTTGCAGCCATGAGGCCAACAATAGCTAGTGATATTTATTTCCTCCTTTGCATAATCATCATCCGAAATCTACCACTCCAGGGATAGCCTGTCCGTTATACCCCATATGTAAGCTTATTGTTTTATTGTTCACCAATCAAGTAGAACAGTTTCCGAGAATCATACCTATTGATATTGCTTAATTGGACCAAGCTCTGCTTGGCTCTTTGTTATATGTGGCAGGTCGATAGTGCAGCGAAAGATGCCGATTTTCTGGGACACTATTTAATCCTGGTGTTATCTACCGCAGTCGCTTCTGTCTCCTAGCCAGCTCACAACGCGAAGTAATCCTCAGCAACCCCGCAAGAATTTTCCTACTCATCTCTCAAGAATTTTCCTACTCATCTCTCAAGAATTTTCCTACTCATCTCTCAAGAATTTTCCTACTCATCTCTCAAACCATTTAGTCCTTTGTTTAAACATGGCCAATTTTTCGCTAAATGAGACACAGCTGCAAATTGTTCAAGATGCAGCTGCATTCGCTCAAAAAAAACTGAGTCCAGCAAGAGACAAATACAAAGATCTAACTACGCAAAGTGAACGATTTTTAGCAACAAAACCGTTCTTCGAGGCCAGTGTTCAGGCTGGTTATCTCAAAGCCTTCATTCCAGCTCCATATGGGGGTACTGGCGGATCCTTCCTTGACATGTCGCTGATCGTCGAAGAATTCTATACCGTTGACTCCAGTGTGAACATGGCCCTGGTCGGCACTGCCTTGGGATTAATGCCATTGATTCTTGGTGGCACGGATGAGCAGAAGAAGCGCTTTTTAAACCCTTTCATTAGCGGTAGCGGGGATCACATTGCAAGTCTTGCTCATTCGGAACCTGGTGGCACTGCCAACTATCTGGAAAAAGGAGGGCAAGGTCTTGGGGCTACTGCAAAAAAGGAAGGCGACTACTATATTGTGAACGGCGAAAAGGTACGGCCCACACTTGCAAACTCAATTCTCACAGCGGCTTCTGAAATTTGATGCTCTAGTTGTGGACAACCAACAGCGCTGGATGGGACGGCAAAGGCGCTGAGCTAACTTGTCTTTGCGTCCGCTATTCCGACGATGGTGGGCCTGAAAAGGCTGACATTGACCCCAGGGAGAACATCATGATTCTTCTCGTCACACGGGACATTATAGCTTCAAATGATCCCGGGGCTTATGCTATCCTTGGCGAGCCTGAGCTAATGGGCCATACTGGTTCCAGTGGCCCGCATACAAGATACACCAACTTTCGGGTTCCAGCAGATCATTTACTTTGCGCAAAAGGTGATGCGACAGTTTCTATTATTGAAATGGCATTCAGCTTCACTGCAGCCCTCGTCGGAGCCATGGCGTGTGGTATCATGCGCACCGCTTTCGAAGCAGCCCTCAAGTTCGCCAAAGAGGATAACCGAGGCGGCAGTGTTCCCATCATCCAAAGGCAGAGTGTGGCAGATCTTCTCATCAACTGCAAGATCAAGGCCGACACGTCAAGACTGCTCGTGCGTAACGCTCTAGACGCATTCGATAAAGGAAGAGGCAATGCCACTAGCAGACTGGAAGCGTGTTTGCAAGCAAAGATATACAGTGGAGAGGCAGCAGTGCAAGCTGTATGGGAGGTTATGCAAGCTGTGGGAATGTAAGTCTTGACTTGAGATGATGAATGCCTTAATATTCTAATGTGAATTCCAATTAGGAGATCTTATCTTGACGAGACGGGATTTGGGCGCCTTCTGAAAGATGCTACTGTGTTGTCTTTGTTTGATGGAGGCAATGTGGGCGTGAGGAGGAGACAGTATGAAAAGCTCCTGCAATCCCCTGATTACTCATGCTGGAATGCTAGTTTCTAATTACAAAAGGTTCAAGTCACAGAGTGTTGGTCAAACCAGTGGTCTGACATGCTGGATCAACTGTGCGTGTCAAGTATACAAAGGTTTCATCTTGGCTTTGCGGTGTGAGACTACACCACAAGACCGCATTCTCAACATCATAACCTTTCTTACTTATTACATCTCTTATGTAATACACTCGTCTCATTCTTCTCCTAAAGTACAATGAAATTACAAACAAGCTGTCTTTCCATCAACACCCATTACGCCTCTCAAACTAGTCTGCTTCTGATCCTTGAGCACCACACAGCTCCTTGCAATAGTAATTCATCTGCGATAATGTTAGACTATTGTCTCTCTTTAGGATTTAGAAGCTTACCTCGTCTCCACCGATGTGACCTTCAGGAGAGTTGCAGATAGTGCCATCCTACACAGAGCGTCAGCGATAGTCATTCAAGTCAAGATCGGTCAACCTACAAATGCACAATCAGGGCAGGTGTTCCACCACTCGGTTCCCTTGTTTCGTGCCTTGTAGTAGTTGCAGGCACATTCAGTCGCATCAGCAAGGACTTCATAATTAGTCTGCCAGTTGTAGCTAACGCTCCAGGCAGTGCCACCTACAGGGGATGACACCCTGTTGGAGACGCATGCCGCAGCCTTGTGAGTGTCTGCCTGAGCACTGTGAGATGAATATGTTAATATCTTTCTATCAGCCGTGAATGTGGACTGTGTTGTCAAGACGAACCCAGAGATAGCCACGAGGGCAAGTGTGAAGATAGAAAGTTGCATGATGAGTAGTATAGAAGACAGTCGATGTACTTGGGAAGAGTGTGTTGATCTGTCATGCTTCCAACGAAGATTTGTGAAGATCTTTATAGAATTCATCCCACGTTCTTGTCCCCGTGCTATGATGTCGGCCCGACGTGCACGGCAGTTGTATCTGTAGTCTGTATCTTGCCATGATTCAAGATACGAGGCCTTTGTGACGATCATGAGTTCTAATGAGGCGGTCTAGCGGCTATAGAAATTCCCACCTATCCTACCTATGGAGCAGGACCATTTTTATTTCCATTCCTTGTGGCTTAGAAACTTTGAAACTTTAGATCCCAATCCTTTTCGTTCGTAAATGGATACTCGTGTAAGTGAGCGATAAACGATCATCGCTTTTAATTAGTTGCCGCACCAATACGGTTACCACAGTAGTGTCGCGTCTATGGTAGACGTTGGTTAGGACTAAACAAATGATGTAAAACTCCACTTTCGATCATCAGAAATTTGTATGTCAACGGATAAGCGTGAAGCTTATTATCCACTCTCAAACCTTACTAAGATAACGATGGACAAGAACTTATTCAGAAATTGTCAGGATAATGGATCGTGGGAAGTTGTATGTTGAGAAACTTGGATGTTACATACGCGGATAGTGCAGAGCTCCAAGTTGAAGATATGGAATTCTCGGCAGATGAAAAGAACTCATAACTTGATGCGAGTCACGACGAACATAAATAGTCAATTGTATCCTGCTCTCTTTAATGTCCGTAGACTTCATCATCGCAACTTCAACAGCTGAATCCAATTCGATTTTTACCTTCTCATCATTTTCCCCCCCAAGAATCGCTTCGAAATGCAGTATTCTACTCTTGTCTGTGCCTTCCTTGCTTCCGCCGTCGGGGCGATGCCTTTGGAAGAAAACCCATTCCCTGGTGCCACAGAGTGGACTCCCAACCACCAAGTACAGCCAGGCGATGTTATTGTTCCTGTGAAGGATACTGGTAAGTTTTGATTCTCTAGAATGTCCCTAGAGCAGCACTAAATGATTTCCAGCCTATGTGGTCAAAGAAGAGGTGTATCTTGCCAAGCTCAAAGCCGAGGGTATCAAGATTGGTGCTCCCAAGTTTGACGACACTACCGTTCATCCCAGATTTACGAACGACACTGTCCAGAACGAGAAGAGAGATAACTGCGGTGGCACTTTCTACATCACCACCGACAAGACTGAGACCTTTGTCGATTGGGACGTGCAGATGTCTCCAGTGGTTTGTGCCGTCGGCGACATGGATATTAGCGTCTCCTCGGGCTTCAATGTTGCCAACACAGTTGGAGGTAGCGCAGGAGCTGATCTCAAGTTCGTCAAGGATCGTCTTGGTGCCAGTCTCGGTATCGACTACAGCAAGACTTGGACGACTTTGACATCAGTTGTCACCAAGGGCACCATTAAAGATGGTAACTGTGGTGTCATGATCACCAAGCCTCTCACCACCCGTCGTTCCGGCCGCCAGTTCAAGGGCTGTATTGGATCCTCCGAAGAGGTTGGTACTTGGTTTGCTGACAGTCATGAGGAGGGAAGCTATAACGGTATCAAGTGGATTGAGGGAGCTATCTCGGTGTGCTCCAAGCCAGGAAGCAACCCTCCCTTGTCTCTCTGCAACGGGCAAGGAAACTTCCGATGAAGGAAGACCCAAGAGAGCAACTTTGACTTGCCTGTGAAAGGAAAATGTTTGATGTTATCAATCATCATGTTGCACTATTCAGGTTTTCGAGATTAGGATGTGGATGTAGTCTTCTCCAATTCAGCATAAGTAATAGCCATGGACAAAAGTTTCGGCGTTGACATCATCTAAATGTAACTTTGTGATTAATACAATATTAAAAATTGTTATATGATGAAACACACTGTGGATTGAAGTGGGCATGATAGCCGGAAGTTGTTTCCTGAGGACGGTATGTGGTAGTCTTGGTAGTGAGGTGGGGATATCCGGAGTATATATAAATGCCACGTGGACGTTGTTAATCTCAGAGCATTAGGAACATTGGCCGCTGAAGACATAAAGACGAAACTATTAAGTAAGTAAATGTCCGGGGTGTGGAATGTTTTCCCGAGTTATTTATTTTTATACTGTAGGCTCTAAGGCTAACGTTACCAAATTGGTTGATTGACAGGTACTCCAGCATGCTAACTGGCTCGCTAAGCTACAGTACAGTATTTGGACAAAAGTCTGACCCTACAGCCCATTTTACACCAAAATACTATATCTTTAAAATTAAATATTAAATTATAAAAAAAATACTATAACTATTAAATAAAACCTATATATAGAACTTTATAAAGAAAATATTTTTTATATAGAAAGTATTTTTATAGCTATTTTATTAATAAAGTAAATAAGGCTTAAAGTTAAGAAAAATTAAAAAATTAAAAATTACCTTCTATAATTTTTTAAGAATACCCTATAAGTCCCCTATAAGTAATTTTTAACTTTTATTTTAATTTTAAAGCTATATATTTTTATAAGTAAAATAGTTATAAAAAAACTTTCTATATATAAAAGATATTTCTTATAAAATACTATATAATAGATTTTATATTATTAATATAGTATTTTTATTTTATTAGATATTTAATTTTAAAAAGGTAATAAAATGGCGATTTAAGGTGGGAAAATGCCAAGTAGGGTCAGACTTTTGGCCTACTACCGAGTAGGTATAGTGATAAATGTATTTTCCCGCTGATTCAGCGGGTTCTGCCATCAAACCTGCGACAGTGGAAATTATTAACCACGGTCCCCGATTTCAAGGGTGAAAATGTTTTTCTAGTCTTGATGTTCAATAAATTACAATGGCCGGGCACCTTCTTTTCTCCTTTATTATCGTCTTCTATTGAAATTTCCCCGTCCTTCGATATGTTTCGTGTGTCGCCTCTTTTCCGCCAACGTTTACTCCTAGTCGCGAAAGTCGCCGCAGGCATCTCCATCACTGGTGCCGGGACATTTCACCTCGTGACACGAAATTGCTATTTTGAGCCATTCGGACCCGAGAATGGCAGGTCATTATTCAAGCATCCTCTCCTCAAGCAAATAAATCCTTGGAACAAACCTGGGTCTTCTGATTCTTGCATTACAAAAGTGCCATTCGACAAACTGGACAAAGCACTTATCGAGGATGCAAAGAATGGAGGTACCAAGTTGGTCGAGCGTTTCGTTGCTGGAATGTGGGGAGGCTTCGGTAAGAAATAAGGAAACTAGCATTGCAGATACGATACTGATAGGAGCCAGGGTATGGAATCCAAAGAAGGATAATGACGTTATTCAAAGATAATATCAACAAGAACGATTTGTGGACAAAGAGAGAACTTCTAGAGTCTACTTATGAACCAGGTATACTTCCTAGATATGTGGGCGACTGCCTGTGCTAATATTTATTAGGCACATATTTCACAAATCACTTCCTGGTTCTCTCAAAGACCCCAACATGCATCACAATGAGAGGATGTTTCGACCCTCATCAGTCACCTCCCTCTCCAATGGACATTGACAATATGGTTGAGATCCACGCTGAGTTAGATGAGGCGAACCAGGTTGCGATACTCAAGCTTCGAGTAATCACCTTTGATGGACGGAAGGAGGCGAGCGACAAGGAAGATCCATTCGGCGGTTTTGGAGGTTGGCTTCACAGACGATATTCCACTTTGCTAGTCGAGTCTGGGGCTAGAAACTGCATAAACTGAGTAGCTACAAGGTCCTCCCTGCTTTAGGAGGCCGTGGAAACATTTGGAGAAATTTTAGTATTGTCTGGCCCTGACGATAGAGTACAAGAGTATCTCCATTGAATGATATGGGAGTTTGTACAACAAGTAGGCTTGATACCGTTTGTTCCTTCTCGGTTTTTCTCCTACCTAAAACATCAACCTGAAATTTTGGACTGTCCTAGTGCAAGTCTCCCTTGCCACCAGAATCACAACCACAATACATGTCGCTTTCAAACTTTCAGGCGGGACCGACGAGAAGATAACCGTTCCAAGTACCACCGTGCGTGAGATCTAAACACTCTGTTCGGCACAGCTTACCCCCACTAACATTCTTGAGATGATGCTCAATTGCGCCAGCGATGGTGCTTGCCTCTGCCGTGGTATCGCAGTGACGACCAGTAGCCTATACACCAGCTGTTAGAAAATAACTCTTGTAGGGCAGAGCAGATCGTACTTACAAGTATCTGTACTTGACTTTACCGTTTCCGGCAGTGCCACTGACTATTGCTGTTGCTCAGAGATTTGGCAGCATTGCCTACGAAGTTAGCATATATGGGGTTAAACACTAATCAGAGCAAGGCACTTACCAAGCGCGATACCAATAGCTTGTAGCCCGGCAACGATAGTGACGCAGTTTGCCAGATGTTGCACACTCACGTATTCGCAAACCTGGCAGGGCTGGTTAGTTGCTATTCCTGCTACTTGGCGAACAATATTTACTTACCCTGACATTCGTTCGTTCTTGTAGAAAGCTGTCTGTACCATTGGATACTTCGAAATCTTCTCAAGCTCGTACTGAAAGGTTGCGTCAGGGTAGAATATAGACACCTCTTCAGTATCCCGCGTAACGAAACCAGAACAGGTGCCATGCAGCAAGAATGTTAAAGTTAATAGTTGTCCAATTCTTAGCTTCATCTTGAGCGAAGTATTCGAGCAGGTTGACAACGAAGACGATTGAGAGGATAATAGAAGGGCCTGCTTGGAGAAGTCTCTGGAATAAAGTCATAGGCTCGGGGCGTTGCTGTCTTCTGTTGTCCATTGCGTCGGAAGGTATCTGAGTTTCTGGGTTCAGCGAGAGCTTTTATAAGTTTCGCGAGGACTCTTTATGGGCAAGAACGACGACAGCTGAGCGTCGTGAGCACAAGGATTGATATCGTGTTGGCTCTGGAGTAGTCTAGATCGTTCCCATAAATGGTACGAGTGTGTTGGTTCCAGGATAATTCGGAGGGTCAGTTCGCTTTCACATGCGCGATTGATGGTACAGATAAGATGCTAATGTTTTTCAAACACGTGGTACCTTTATAAGTGAATATCTGCAGCCAGGTTCTCCCTTCCTTGAGAACCCACTAATTATGACTTTTCGGCTACTCGGCATGTCAATCGTCGTAGTTATCCCTGTCAGTGTGTGATGTTCTTCAACCAACTGCAGCGTTCTAGTACCGATACGTTGTAGCGCACAGAGCGAGGCAATCTAGACTGTGACAACAAATAAAAAGACAATTGCTGTCTCTGAACATGTACTGTACATTTCCATGAAAATGGTCAAGGGGAGTAAGCCAGCTACAGCATAAGATAATTTAGCTACCCAATAATTTACTAAAGGGTTAAGCAAGTCAATAACGACCTCTGTATCCTTTGTCGTCCGGCCCAGATGATATCTAGAAGTAATTAATACGGCAAGACCTAATAGCCTGGCTTAGTCGATTCACTCCCTTCGACCAATTTCATGGAAATATATAGTAGTCCGTTTCTGCCATATTGCTAGAGGCGAGCTCGACCTCGCCGTCATGGCATTGCCCATTGCAGACAATGCCACTACCACTTCATGAACTATAGTATACTTTTCACACTCTTAGATTTGGCGGAAATTAACCGTTTCTTGGACTTAGGAGCACAGAACAATGGCTCAGATTCAGAATGTCAGCCATAACTTTTATCTCGTCCCATCCTAAGCACATAAAGTCTTCGCAAAGGTAGAAGTAATAAGCGGCGGTAAAGGTTAATTTTCACAAACAATAGTACCGGGAGTATTCTATGCCTGTAAGCACTAGTTTATGTACTTCTAGCACGGCGGTATCTTAACTAATTACAGAATTGTCATTGCTACCTACCCGGTAGCTTGTTGTAGTTAGTGTAAAGTTTGATCTTGACGCTAGTAGAGATGCTGTCTACGGGACGGCCCGCACGTCTTTTAACTGTCTCTGAGAAGGTGCATGAACATGAGAATCATTTCCTATTTCATTGAAATCTAATTCCGATATCCTCCCTCACCCAAGTATCACTTAAAATTGGCTCTAAATACGCGTGTTTCTCATACATCAAATTGTTTCCGGAACCTTTGTCCGCCTGATAATATACCAATGTACCCCGAACTTGTCTAGGATTCCGGCGATGCAACCTGGCCCTTTGTCTCTTCACCTTTCGGCTTTTTTGTCGGTTCAGGCGTGCGAACTTTGTTTTCTGGCTCCTCAGAATCTAAACTTCGCTTGCCCAGGCTTCTATAGTCAGTACGCTTGCAACGTTTCGTTGTAAACAAGAACAACTTACTCTTTCACAGTCTAGACAGAACTGACTTTTGAAGTTATATGGGGCCATAGTCAGGAAGCTGTGCTCCGCCTTGGGTACCCGACAGAAGGCGCAGATGATTTTACCGGTTGCTGGATCATCCATCAAAACTGGACCTGTTACTAGTGCCCCATCGGGGCCAAAGGCATATTGCACACTGCCGATAACTTGTTGTTCTTCCATTACAAAAGGTGTTGTGAGAAGTAAAAGTTTCGATAGTAAAGAGCAAGATGATGTCTGACGTGATGACGTGTTCATTGTCTGTGTCCACTTGCATATTGGTGAGGGGTTGTTAAGACATGGCGTTTCGAAGTCGCTGTGTAAGCACCTGAATCTATGCGGGTGTTTCTTCCAATCTTGACAACTGACAAATGAAATCATCTCAGAGTCATTCACAATGACATGCATCTTCATATCGATATGGGTCCTTTGTCGTTCTGCTGGTAAATAGTTACATACATGAACGATCGGATACAATATGACAATGCTTAAATATGCAAGGAAGTTTGACTGCTCAGTCATCAATGGCGGTATGAGGTGCTTAAATGATGATACGAATATTTTGAAAGGTGAATATTAGTATTTGATGTTGTAAATCGAAAGGGATATGTTAATACTCGCAATAATATCCAAGTCAAAGAGTTTCTTGCTGGTGTCGCGTTGACTAACCCTGTTCTTGCAGTACGTAATGGGTACGGTTTCGACTTTGAAAAACAAACTGAAGGAGATATCAAATCAAAGCCAGAGGTCTCATTGATGAGACTTGTAACTTAGAAAACTTTTGATAAGTGGACTATATGTTCGTGAAATTCCATTTAAGTAGTGTTTCGTCGCCACTCATCTAGTCCCACCATTTACCCTCTTCGTCCTGACAGATACACCAGGCTTGATCGTGACATTTATCCCAACACCTCCAGGTGGGGTTTTGCACCTGATTCTCCCGTCGTACAAGGAGTCTGACCCTGTCTTTCAACTCGAAAGTATGCGCTTCTTCATCTGATTCATATCCACAATAAGGGTATAAAGAACCAGGACCAGCAAACACCTGACGCAACTCCGAGATGTTAGCGCCGAAAAACGTGTCAAGAAATGCAGATGCACTAAGAGATACGCCATCGTCGGTTGACTTAGGTACATCATCCCATCTCACTTCGACATAGTCCCCTTCGCAGTCGCGGTATACAACCGTGTCGCTTTTTGGAGGATTTTCGAACCATTTGGCGTTTTTGTCGATGATCCAAAGAGACCTGCGTGGCCCACTCCTATCTAGTGCATCTTCAAGTAAACATGTCCAGTATCCACGGGCTGACTTCTCGTATTTCATATCGTAGTAAGACATCTCGCAGTCTACCATCCAGCTCTGGTCAAATTGAAATGCAATATTGTCCAGGGGTATTGACTGTGACCACTCGTCCGGATTGCGAGTAAAGGGCATAGATAGAGAGTCTTCGATTTCCCGAGTCACAGACATACTAACATCTGGGTTAAGGCAAAAGACATCCCGAGCGGGGTACGAAAGCATATGCCACTCCCCAGTGGTGTGTTTCATTTCGATAGTTGCGGGGTGGGCGGCTGGTTTGGCACTATCCCAACCAGCCGTGTAACAATCGAATGCATGGCCTTCATCGATTGCTCGATTTTGTAACTGGACAAATTCATCAAAGTGTGTATGCTTTATGATGACCTCTCTAGACTCTTTGCAGGCATTCCATAGGCCTCCGTCTATCAAATAGGCGGACATATTGCTTAAGCCACTTGGATCCTGTTTCGAGGTCTGAGACCAATTGTATGGTGATGGAACCAACCCGATTACTGTCAAATCAAGGTATTGAATGCCTCGCTCGAGCGGGCCTGATGGCAGAAAGGCTTCTTCCCAAACTTGCTGTCGTAGTTCGAAAGGCAGTCGTGGGAAGGGATAAAAAGTACGTAAAGGCATGTTGTTAGATGCGCTGTGCTTGTTGGTCGATGTTAGAAAACAAGGTGACAGCGTAAAATAATCAAGATGTCGCTTGCTAACATTCGAATGTCGTGAAAGTTGAAGAAAGAAAATCAAATTATGGGCGGATTGCTGTGTCTTTTATGTTTTCCGCTTGATTTTCTTGGGAACCAAAGTGTACGTTTAACCTTTCGACAAAACCTTACCCCCTTGAGTCATCATTGACAGAACCTTGGATACTCTCTGTTCCCCCTGCTCAATGACAGACAGCTACATTCTAGGATTCACTATGTTATATTCTTCTTACCTTATTCTTTTGACTGCCCAGGCCTTCCTGTTGACCATACATTTTTATAGAACATAATTTAGGATCATCAGAACTCGCTGTATTACGGCTCACACAACGTGTGTATGGCCTTCAGCTTTTAGACTCAGTAACTGGTTCAAGTCCACCGAGATAATCTGTAGCCAGCCAGAGTCAACGTCATGATAGATACCCTAATTATCGAAATTGGTGGATGATGAGGATTTCATTCCCGGTGGTACACTCCGCCACAGTGTGATGAGTCAACTGCCGTCACACTACCAATAGATGATTGAATCTTGAAAGTTTAATTGAAAATAAAGTTTAATGATTGGATAAAATGTAAAAGAGCTTATTAACGCTATTTATTAAACTCGTATTCGACTGTGATGAAGGGCTTCAGCAAACAGTCGTCTTGCCGAGTTCATAAACAAAAGGTGCAAAAAGAAACTCCGGTACAGGGAATCGAACCCTGGGCTCCGCGGAACTGATCTCTCAAGTTATGAGAGCGCGAAATGTTAGCCACTACACCATACCGGATTTGTTACAAATTTGGACTTTAATTAAATATCACATAGCCCAAGTCCTTGGCGCTGGCGGGCGAGCAAATCTCAACGAGAGACCACCCCAAGGTCCAGCAGCTCAGTTCCTTGCCGAACAAACCAAGTGGCTTGGAGAGCTTGTGAATGTCTTCTTCTGTTTTCATGATATGAAGTAAGTATTACTGGGATCCTTTCTGGGGTTATGTGACTAATTACTTCAAGTCTCATCAAACCTTACACAGTTGATATCACTGGGGCGAAGACGTCGATAGAGAAGGAGACGTCTGGGAAGGTTATTAAAACTCAGCCTGGAAATATATATACTTTACACGTATAGTATAATAGTTGGAGGAGTGCATATCATATACTAGACCTTTAATGCTGACTTCATCATCCTAGGCGCAGGCAATGCCAAGAGGAGGTTGGCTTTATTATAGAGAGGCAAAGCCGAAAGGAACTTCTATTATTTTTTTATAATCCTTAAGCTTTTGCCTAGGCCTTCTTAATTTCCTCTAGGTTTTTAATAAAGGTTAATCTATCTGCGCAAATTAAATTTTTAATAATAATTAAATCTAATTATTTTTATAATCTTTAAGTAATATATACCAGCATTAATAAAAACACTAGAGGCTATTATATGCAGGTATATATACTAGCTTATAGATCTTAAGCCCTTTAATTTAAGATTTACTCTTATATTAATTAAAAAAGTATTCTCCTTTTTACTATTATAATTATAATTATTACTTATAATTTATAATATATAATAATAGCTATAGCTATAAAAGGTATTAAAAGCTATTAATTTTTATTTGCATTTAATTACTTATATTAATATACCTTATTTCTAATAATCTCTAAAAAAAAATATAAAATTTTTTTTTAAAGACTTAAATATTAGCTTTATAAATTTAAGCCTTAGCTTAATTAAGTAACTAATTATTATATATTTCTATATATTAATATAGATTTACCTTAATATAATCTTTTTATATTACTATAATATACCTCTAATTATTAAAAACCTTACCTTATAATTAACCTTTTATATATAATTAATAAAAAAAAAGGCCTTTTAATTTAGCTTTATTTTTTAAAAATAAATAGTAATATAGCCTTAATTCTAGTTCTAAAGAATTAAAGTATTTAATATTATTTTATAATTTAAATATAAGCTTATATATTAATTAATAAAGATAGCTAAATATTATTAAGGTTAAAGAAGAAATTATTTATAAAGTAATTATAATTAATAATAATACTTTTACTTTTTAAATATATAAACTAAGGGACTATAGCCTTTAACTTTTTAGCTATATTAAGAAATTATAAATACTTATTTTAATAGAAATATTAAATATAATTACTATTTATAAGGCTTTAATAAAGCTTAATTTCTAAAAATAGTAAAATTATATAATAAGGATTTTTTATATTTAACTTTTACTTAAGGAAAAAAGATTATTATTTAATTTAAAGAGTATAGCTTTTTCTTATAATTTAATTACTTAAGCCTTTATTTTTTAATTAAAGAAGCTAGCTATAAGAATTAATAAGATTCTTATTATTCTAATAAGGATATATTTAATATACTTATTATATTTTAATAAGCTATAATTATTAATCTACTTTTAAGATTTTATCTTTAACTATTAAACTTATTAAACTTTCTAATTAATAATAATATCTTTATTAAAGAAAGAAACTTTAAAACTCCTTAAAGTAATATATATTAGAATTAGTATTATAATACTTTTATTCTATTATTACTATATCTAATAGTATAATTCTTAGATAATTCCTTAATAAATAAAACCTAATTAATATAATCTAGGTTAATATACTTTAAAGGAAAAAATACTATTCTTTTTATATATAATTATTAATAAGTTAATTAATAATAATCTTCCCTATATAATTTAAATAAAGATCTTAAGGTTATTAAGTTTATTTTATAAGAGAAATAAGAGATAATAAGCTAAGGAATCTAATTTTATTATTTAATAGATAAATACTATAATAATATAGTTATAAAAACTATAACTATATAAAACTATAATATTATAGTATATATTTAATAAATAATTTTATAAAATATTAGCTTAAGCCTATTAGCCTTTTTATTAATATTACTTAAATAGGCTTAATTATCTTATTTAAAGTATTTATTATAATAATATAAGGAAATTATAAAACCTTTTAAGCTATATCTTATAATATAAAGTAATTAAGCTATATTAAAGACTATATATTATTTTAACCTTAAACTTAATCCTAGAATTATTTAATAGCCTATTTAACTTAAATAATTTAATTTTCCTAGTTTAAATAAATTAAACTCTTATAGACTATAAATAATATAAGAAATAAGCTATAGATTAAGCTTTAACTAGAATATTTAACTATTCTAAGAGTAAAGCTATATTTTTAAAATATATTAAAATAGTTATTCCTCTATATACTAAGGTATTTATAAAATAACTATAGTAAATAATATAACTATAAGTAATATCTCTAAGAAGATTAAAAAGGAAAATCTATTAATCTTTAATTTAAATTACTATAATAATTACTATAACTAAGGTTTTATTATTATATTAAGAGGTAAATATATCTATATAGATATTTTTATATTTAAAGAATACCTATTAATATTTAAATATTATAAAAAAGACTATTTTATTAATTATTACCTTTTAATTCTTATTAATAAAGCCTATACTTAATTAATATTTAAAATAAATAGTATTAAAAAGAAATAATTTCTAAATATATTTATTATTAAATTTATTTAAATAATTATATATTAGTTTAAATAACCTAATAATAAGTTATAAAATACCTTATATTTTAATTTATACTTTTTATAATTTACCTATAAGAAAATTATATTAATATGATAGGCCTAATATAAAATAAACCTAGTAAAATAACTAGGATATATTAATAAGATTTATATTCTTTTTATAATCTTTTCTATAATTAATCTTAAAGTTATATACTTTTTTCTTTACTTAAATAAGAATATTAAGTTAATAGATTTTATTTATAACTATAAAAACTAAAGAGAAGCTATTAAAAAGATTATTAATTAAAATGCCTTAAAGTCTAGCTCTAATTATAATTAATAGTAAGAAAATAATTCTTATAGAAATAAATAATATAATAATAAATAAAGTAAAAATAGTTATTAAAGAGATTTTTATTATTTTAATAAATATTATAATAGCTAATAATAAGATAATAAAAGTAAAGATTAGAATTATAATAGCTAATATAGCTATAAAAGCTTTTAAGAAGATTAAAATATAAATAACTATATATAAAATAATTATAATAATTAATTATAAGAAAAAGACTATATTTAAGAAGAAAAAAAAGTATATTTTAAGAAGATATATTTAATATTAACTAATATTATACCTAGTCTAGATAATAATATTCCTGCAGATAATAGCTATTTTATAAATAGTAGCCTTTTTATTAGCTTTAAAGCCTCCTAGGAAGCTTATTTAAGTTTTATAACTATAAAAAGCTTACTATTAAATAATATTTATAATAATACTTTCCTTATAACTAATATTATAAAAGTATAGAACTATAAGACTTATAAATAAACTTTTATAATATAAAGCTTACTCTAGGAATACTTATAATCTAAGGGATATATCTTAAAGAAATAGCTATTAAATAAGAATATATCTATAAAAACTAAATAATATATTTATTATTATTAAGATTTCTTATTTTATAATAAACTCTATTAATATATATATTAAGGATATAATTTTACTGCTATAGAATAATAATAAAATAATATAACTTTAATAAATAACTAAGTATATATTACTTTAATTACTACTTATATACTTATTCTATATAAAATAAATAGAAATTATATTTACTTATAATTCCTAGCTTAAAGATTTCTCTTTAAATCTTTAATAACTATTTATATAGATATAGAGTATAATAAACCTATAATTAACTATAATTAGCTTTAAATATTAAATTACTTAATTAAAAAGAAAAAGCTAATATATATATATAGAATTAATAATAAGGTTAATAAACCCTATAATAAATAGGCTATTTTTACCTTTTATATAAATAGAGTTTAATATAATAAAAATAATACTAGGCCTATAAAGTTTAAATATAAAGCCTAGGTCTAAAATAAAATACCTTTATCCTTATTAACTGCCTTATTAGGTAATAGATAAATAGTCCTTTATAGGGTTAATATAATAAATACTATTTATTATCTAGATTATATTATACTTAAAGACTTTTATATCTTTTTCTAAGTAATTTAATTAGCTTAGAAAATAACCTAATAAGTATAGGCTATATAAGCTATAATTATTCTAATTAGTTAATTATAACTTATTTTTACTTTATAGAAAAAAGTTCTTAAAGGATAATTATATATATTCTATAGATTTCTTTTTATTATTATTAATAGTTTAATAGATATTAATAGCTATTTTAATATTATAATTACTAATAATACTAATAAGGATATTTATATTTCCTAGAAATAAAAACTAAGTAACTTAGAAAAATATAAGTTTTAATAGTTATATTTAATAATTAACTAGAAAGTAATATTTATAGCCTTTACTATAATTAATATAGCTAGGTATTTAAATAGCTTTAATAAAGAACCTATCTAAGGATTATAAATAGGTATATAAATAAGCCTATTAAATAACTTTATTTTTACTTTAGCCCTAGAAGCTATAGTTATTAAAGCTATTATTCCTAGGATCTTTAAGTATATAATATTAAAGCCTATTAAATATATAGTATTAAAGTCTATTAAGTATATAATATTAAAGTCTATTAAATACTTTAAAATTATTACCTTAGGTATTTTAAATATTATAATAGTAAATATTATTAAAGCTTATTATTAATAGAATAAATAGGAATAATAGCTATTTATAGCCTTTATAGACTTATTAAGCAGTAAGCTATAAATACCTAGGGAAAATAATAATAAAACCTTTTATTTAATAAAAAAAGTAATAAGGTATTATAGATTTCCCTATAAAGTCTAGGTATAATAATAATTAAACCTTCTAGAGATTATAACTATAAATAGAATATATATTTATAATAATTTAATATTATTTATAATAGATATTATTAAGCTAATTAAGGATTTTATTAATATCTAAGAAGATATTAAATTAATTAAAGTTAATAAGGAAAATAAAATAATAATACTATTAGTTAAAAACTAATATAAATATAAAGTCTTTTAATACCTTTATACTTATAAAATAAAAAATAAAGAATTTATTAATAAAACCTTTAATAAATTATATTAATAAGGATAAATAAAATAAGTCTATTAACTTATACTTTTCTTAGCTTTTATTTTTATAGTCTAGAGAATTATAAATAAAAAATAGAAAGGATATATAATTATAAACCTTTATACTTTAAATAAAGTTATTATACTTAATTATTACTTATTACTTAAATAAGAAAATATTATAAATACTTTATAAGAAGCTATTTATATTTTAGCTATTAATATATTAGCTTTTTTTTATTAGTTTAAAATTAAAGTAAAATATAAAGATTACTTTATTATTATTAGTTATTATAAACTTAAATAATTAATAGTAGCTTTAATAGGTTTTTATAATTTATTAGCCTATATATAATAATATATAAATTACTTGCTTTATTTATATTAATCCTTTTACTATATATTTATTAATAATATTATTATTTACTTTTATTTTACTAATAAATACTTAAAATACTTAAAAGTATTATTTTCTCTATTTAAAACTAAAAATCTTATTATCTCTTTTAAAAAGAGTTAACTAGAATACTTAAGTATATAAATACTTAGATTTAAAGTAAATATATTAGGATTATTAATTATATTAAAAAAAGTAATTATATTTATAGCCTTAAAGTTCTTAAAATAGCTTATTACCTTTAAATACTATATTAATATTATTAGTTATATATAATATTTAATTCCTTATTATATTTAACTTATTAAATTACTTTAATAATATAAGGTTATTCTCTTTACTTAAAGAAAATAGAATAGTAAAGTAATTAATAATAATAAAGGTAAATATATTATCTATATTAAAATAACCTTTTATAAACCTATAGCTAAAGAACTAATATTACTTAAGGCTATATAAGATTAAATTATATTTAATAAAAGGCTATCTTATTTTAACCTAAAGAAATATCTATTCTTATAAATTAATATTAGCTTATAATAAGGATTTAAAGCTATTCTTTATTATATTAAAAATAGATATATATAGAAAGAAGGAATATATATTCCTTTTAATATTATTTTCTTAATCTATTTCTTAAGTAAAATACTATTTTTAATAGAACTTTAATATAAATTAACTAAATTAAAAATAGCCTACTTAATATAGGCTATATATTACCTTAAGCCTTAAATTAAATTAATAAAAGGTTTTTTAATAGTTTTTATAAACTATTTTACTATTAAGCCTATTATTAAAAAAATAATATTAAAAACCTCTAGTTTTAATTAAGCTAATTAATATCTAGTTAATATATTAATTTACTTTTTAAAATATAATTTATATATATTTTATATTCTAAGAAAGAAAAACTTTATTCTTAATATATTAAGTTATCTAGAGGCTATAGAAATTAATATTAATATTAATTAGCTTTATTTTAATTATATAGCCTTAAATAATATCTTAATAGGAATTAAAGCCTTTATAGCCTTAGAAACTAAGATTAAGTTTCTAATAGAATATATTAAAGATATAAAATATAAGGTAATTATTAAAATACTTTTATTAAATATTAAGCTAATTATTATTAATAAATTAAATAGTAAGGATATTATAAATACTTTAAAGCCTAGTATTCTATTTATTATATAATAAGGCTTACTATATAATTATAATAATAAGGGAATTTATTACTTTTATATTCTATATAATATAATTCTAGATATTCTAAGTATAGCTTATAATAATAAATACTACTTTAAAATTAAATAAATAATATAGAAGCTATTAACAATATTTATATATAACCTATCTAGATAAATTAAAAAGTATATCTATAAATATAAAATTTACTATTTTAAATAAATAAACTAATAAAAAAGAATTAAAAATTATATATTTATTTAACTATTTATATTCCTAATATATACTATTATAATAGACTTTATTATTAAATTACCTTTTATTATATTAATTAAATTACTATAGGCTATAGAAGGCTTTAAATTATTTAATTAGCTTATAATAATAATCTATACTATTAGTAAAAAAAGCTTATTAATACCTAGCTATACTATATATATAGCTAAAGACTAGGTAATTATATTATTAAAAATATTTTTATTAATTAACTAGGGATTACTAAGAGTAATTATTTTAAATTAAAATAAAACGTTTATAAATCCTTTTTAATAAATACTTTAGAAATATTTTAACTATAAATTAGCTATAATTACTACTTATTACCTTAAAGTAAATAATCTCTTTAAATAAAAGAATTAAATAGTTAAGATTATATTGCGCTTTTACTATATTAAAAATATAAAAGTTAATTAAAATTATTTACTTTTAAGTTTATAGTTTAATCTTAATAGTATATTTAACTTTAAGACTAGAATATCTATATAAGAATATATCTATAGATTTAAACTTAATAATACCTTTTAACTTTTAAATAATAAAAGTAATACCTTTAATCTCTTATTTTTCTAAGAAACTATTTATAAAAATACCTAGTTAATACTTAACTTTATTATAATAAAGAGAAAAAAAAACTATAATAAGAAATATTACCTTATTACCTTAAAAGAGAATAACTATATTTATTTATAACTATATAATAAATATTATTTTCTAGGAAATCCTCCTTATAAATAGTTATAATAAAGAATTAGCCTATTTTAAATTAAATAAATAATTAATAAGTTAATATATAAACTTAAGTTACCTTTTAATTAATATATATATTTTATTATATTAATTAAATACCTTATTTCTATTTATACTTATAATTATATTAAAGCTAAGTCTAGCTCTATTAAATAGGATCTTAATAGAGAAGATTAATATAAAATTAAATTCTTAATAAAATAGGAAATATATAACCTTAAGTAAAATAATAAATTATTTAAAAGATTTATAATATAATAAAAGAGATAAAGACTTAAATATAACTTATAGGTAAAGATAGTAGATATTAATAAAGAAATTATTATAAAATATTATACCTTATACTTAGCTAAATTTAAGAATAATAGAAAATACTATAATAAGTAATAAAAAAAGATTCTTAAAAAGAAGTAATATAAAATTCTAAATTAAAAAGGATAAAAAGAGATTATAACTATATATAATAAATATATAAATAGTACTAAGGACTATATTGCCTCCTTTTAAGGCTAGTATATAATATATACTAATATTAATAAAGATACTAGAGGCTATTATATATAGGTATATATACTAGCTTATAAGTCTTAAGCCTTTTAGTTTAAGATTTACTTTTATATTAATTAAAAGAGTATTCTCTTTTTTATTATTATAGTTATAGTTATTACTTATAATTTATAATATTAAGCTTTTACCTAGGCCTTTTTAATTTTCTCTAGGTTTTTAATAAAGGTTAATTTATTTATATAAATTAAATTTTTAATAATAATTAAATTTAAAGTTCTCTTAAAATAAGGTTTTTTCTATAATATAACTCTTTTAATATAAATCTTATAATAAAGGCTATAACTTATAAAAAAAGCTTTTATTATATTAAAAATAATAATAATTTCTTCTTTTTATAACTTTAATTAAAAATTAAAAATATTTATTTATTATTACTTAATTAAATAAAACTAATTAAATTAATTAATCTTTATCTTATTATATATAGCTAATTTATTATAATTCTTATATATAATATTAATTATTAAGCTAAAGGCTATTAATTTAAGTTATTATTTTAATAGCTTATATTTTAATATAATTAAGATTATAGTTAAATATAATAGAGATATTAAGCTATATATAGAGGTAATAAACCTCTATATAATAAAGAAAAGGAATACCTTTATAAAGGTTAAGCTAATAGCCTTTACTTATAAATTAAATCTTTTAATTTTATATAAAAATAATAAGTAAAAGAAAGAAAAAAAGAGAATTAAAGTAAGAAAAAGGCTAAAGGAAATATAATAGCTTGAAAAGGTTATTTTAAAAGAAAAGGTTAAACTATCTAGATAATAAAATAAGTTCCTGTAACAGGGTTCGAACTCAGAGCCTCGTGGGGTTATCGGTCACGTGTCGAGGCCCGCTCGAGACCCGCTCTAGGGGGATTCCTATGAAATTCCTGCAGACTCCTAAGAAGAGGATAAGCTTTAGTCTTGCATCAATACAGACCCTACCTTCTAAAACCTACCTAGCTACCTCTAAGTCTTATTACAGTTCCTTAAGGTATTTAATAAGCTAACTGTCTTATATAATAAGTAGTTTAACTAGTTAAAGAGGCAAGTAATAACAGCGGCTAAAGCCTTTAAGTTATAGTATACTGGTTATAGCCTAAGACTATAAGTATATAACTACTAGAAGAAGTCTAAATAAAGAAGCCTAAAGCTAAAGGCTATCTTAGTGCAGATTATCTAGTTAATTAACTAAATAACGCTGCTTCTATCGTGAGAGATTCGTGATATTATTAACTAGGGGAAAGGAACTTCTATACATATTCGTAATGCAAGTTACCTTCTTAGGCGGCTTTACCTAATAATTCCATGAATACATCCTCGTTGCTATAGCTGCCTGTAGTGATATTAAAAATAACAAAGCGCTAGCCTTTACTTGGCTTCATATATAGTATAACAAGGGTCTTCGAAGCTGCCTCGGGCAGAATCTTGCATTCGCAGAGATGTATTACATTCTGTCTTATCTCTTTGCTAAGTATGACATTGACTTGGTCGATAAACCAGAAGACATTGAGGTGCACGATCGATTTACAACGTATGTCACCAAACATGCTATCATGGTAAACATGAAGAAGCGCACGCTTTCCAAGTAAACTAGATATCCGTCAGGGCCCAATACAGTATTATCAACTACAGGAATTTAAATGGCATTTCTTTTCAAGTACACATATAGTCTGCAACGCATCAACCTTTCTAGTGTCTTCTTATCTTGTCTGTCGGGTCTGTTGCCTACGTTGATGTTTTTACTTCAACCTCACTCGACAGATATCGCCCCCAAAAGCTAAGCTAATATGATGGGAGGATTTGGACACTGGGTGGAGGTTTTTGTTTTTCTCTCGACTAATGCATGTTTACTCAAAGTGCAATCGAACCAGACTACCGTCCTGGATCAATTATTGGGATTATCACCATGCGAGGTCTGTGAACACGTAAATGTGATGAACGATATTGTCAATGAGACGAGTCCAAGGATACCGATACAGTGTTCAACGAAGGTCACATAGACAAGCCTGATTAACGCATCATGGGTAATTAGTGAAGCGTTGTTACGCGTCCAAACACCCGTGATTAAAGTGCATTCAGGCGCTCTGCTTCATAGTTTACTTGGCCATGATCAGTGACCAAGTCTAACTGCAGTGTCAATGAAACACAAAATTCGTTGTAAAAGACGGTGTATATAGACAAAGAGCATCACTCTTCAGCAAACATCCCCACCAATTCTAGCAACATCGGGCAATACACGACCTACCACAAATCAAAAACAAAAGCGACTTCATCAATCCATACTAACTAACCGACATATCTCAAACATTAACTTTATCAACGTACAGAAGAACAAACAAAAGAACACAGTCAGAATGTGCGGCATTACTCGTACTTCGGTCACTTGCTTTCGATGCTCCAATGAGATCGACTTCTTCAACAACACTTTGCGACATAATGTCCCCGTGGGCAAATGTCCTAAGGGAAATACACAAATTGAGCATGCCACTAAGCCAAGCACTGTCAAATGTAGTAGCTGCTTGACAAAGGACGCTACCAGCGACGAGCTAGCGGGATATCAGGGACATCTGAACAACGGAAAAAAGAAGAAGCCGGACAACACTTTGTGATTGGGACACTGATCCAATGGTAAGCAGCGCGCCAAGTTCTGAAAAAGAGGCGATTGGGTCTCGAGAGCAGATACACGGAATGCTGGTAGACCAGAGAGGGCAGCGATTAAATAGGTCGCTAGGGGAACATTAGTAATATCATCAAAACGTTGAAACAAAAGCTTTTCAGACTGTCATTCAGTGACATTGATCTGCAAATACGAACAAAGACCTTATGTGCCTATCCAGCTAAAAAGCAAGGTCGAATTATGGTGTGCATTAATGACAGCCTCATACAGCGCCGAGCCTTTGGCTTACATTCACGGCAACGTTGAAGTTCTCTAGCATTTCTGTAAAGTTTTGGTACTTATCTTTTTCTATATGCCACAAAGCCTCAAATCTGTACTCCTAGACCTGTCGTATTTTCACCCTGACGGGCATCCCCTTGCTTGGGTGCGCTGTGAGCTCACCAGGCATGTTTGCCTGATATGCTTGGTAGCCATATAACTTATCTTCGGTATCCTTGTAAGCAGGAATGATCTCCAAATCCCTAACTGTCATTGCAAGAAGTAACCGTAACTCAGTTAAAGCAAGCTCCTGTCCAATACAGCCGCGAGGACCCAGCTCAAACGGGCGGTAAGCAGTTCGATGAAAGTCATGCTCCAGCCAACGCTCTGGCATGAACTTGTCGGGTTCAGGCCAGAACTTTGGATTGCGATGGATGGCTCTGCTGGCTGAAAAGAGAATGAAACCATCAGTGGGAAGCTGCTGTCCTGTTTCAGGATGTCGGAGGAAGAACGTCGGGGAGCCTTCTCGACAGGAGCCAATTGGTGGTTCGAGTCGAAGGGTTTCCTTGATGATCGCTGTGGTATAAACGAGTTGATTCAAAATCGTAGGTGATTTGGAGATTACCGATGTTGCATTGTTCGGATCAGGGCCAAGGACTTTGTCATGCTCTTCTCGTAGCTTTGCCAGGACATCTGGATGGTTGTGAAGGTAGTTGTAAACGAAACATAGTGTGGATGCGGTAGTATCATGGCCGGCAAAAAGAAAGATCTTGAGGTTCTCGATAGTCACATCAAGAAACTCATTGTCGACGCGAAATTCAGAGTTGCTTTCCTTCCCATTATCCTTTAGATATGTACGGATAGCAAGGCCATTGACAGTCTTCGGCCCTTCAATGCGCTCATGATTCTCAAGTTGATTCTCGATTAAAGGTTTCAACTGGCTTCGCAGCTTCTGGTTCAAACTTGCAAGACGTCTGCCTCGGAGCGGGTTTAGAAGACGACCCCAGTTAGGCGGCGACCAATCGGTGACAAGAAGCGCAATGGCGCCTTTCAGTGTAGGAAAGATCTTGTTGTCTACACCAGATTGGATCCCTAGACTCCGACCCAAAACTGAACGCCCGATAATGTCACATGTCGCCTTCATCACACAGTCTTCCAGAGGAACAACTTGGTCGTCTTTGGCCACTTGTTGTAGATATTCCTTCCAAATCGACGCTTCTTCGATGAACTCGGGGACCAAGGCTGATACGTTCTGTGTAGAGAAGCCGGGGTTGAAGGTCGCTCTCCACTTCTTCCAAAATGACCCCTCAGCCAAAACAAGGTCTTTCAACCCAGTCAATGGTCTAAACTGCCCTCTAATAATCTCGTGCTTTGGACGTGACGTTTCTTGGGTAAATTGTGCCGCTATGTCTGGATGGAACGTAGCCATCATGGGCCAAGAGATAGGCCACAAGTCAATGTAGCAAACGCCGAACTCGGCGATTTCCGGATATTCGCGAGCAAGAAAATCTGGCATTAATTGGCCGTGTACGTCCCCAGGATATGCTACCATAATCTTTCCCACAGCGATCAAATTTCCTAGGAGCTAGGAATGGTCAGGCAACGTTGGCTATGTGCGGTCAGTAAGAAGGATTCTCTCTATATAGATAGAAAGACGTTTCAACCGACAAGATTGTGCTTTTCTACAGTTCGTCGAAACCATAGCCGATGTTGATAAAGCCTGACGACAAAGTAGCCGATCGATGTGAGGAAGAGGATTCCTGCCCACCTCAGAGCGATGTTGTTTTGAGCCATACCTCTTGGTAGCGAAACAAAGCGAATCAAGTCCTAGAAGCAAATAATGGCGTCCAGCATTGATGTTAAGAGTAAAAGTCCGAAGTTGGTTTTATGTTGGTTCTCTTAGGATTTGTCTGGTAGTTAGTGCTTATGCCATGAAATACGGCAGAACGTTTTCCCATCATGACTGGCCAATTAGAGAAGTTTTCTTGCTCAAATGATAGGAATTTGAACAGGGACTGAATAAACTAAACAGTGGTTCATCTTATTAGATTACAAGGCATACATAAGGACACAAGTCGGATTAAAGTTAGTAAGACTAGACAAATATTAAAGCAATTTTTCCATAACAAATAGCGTCTCTCGAGACCAGTGATCTACCATTTTACTGTCAGCCTGGGAAAACGTCACCAACAAAAGGTTGCCACTGCCTCTCGCACCAGTCCCAGAACTTCCCAGTATATCCAAGACCGCCTGCAGACTGAGGAGTCATTGCTCTTATGATGTCTCTGCGTGGGCAATCATCATCTGAACGGATTCGTCCCCAGGGAATAACGTAACACCCATTATTCTCGCTGGTGATATCGGGGGATAGGCCAGAGTACAGCTCAGTGTAAGCTCCTAACTTTGGATCATGAAGAAAAGCTTTCATCAAGAACATGGCAACAGCTGGTGTTCCAGCGTATGCCCCGGCCTTGAGATTTCCTGGATTCTGGGTAATGCTGATGATACCATCTTCAGCATAGCGGTTTGTCATTTCGCGACTCAGCATCCAGTTCCCCATTTTTGAAACACCGTAGTTCTGCACTCGGTCAGAACTACCATCTTTGAGAAAATCGAAGTCGATACCATTTGTCGGTGTCACTGCTTCGGCAAGAAAGCTAGACGTCCAAACGACCCGAGACGACTTCCTTGCCGAGGAGGCAGCAGCAGCGCGTAACTGAGGGATGAGAAGTTGAGTGAAGAGCAAGGCTGCGACGCAATGCATGCCCACCATTGGCTCGAGGCCTTGTTTCGTTTTCGCTCCGATCTCAACTGCAGTACCTCCAGTACCTGCATTGTTCCAGAGCACATCAAGTCGACTTTCTTGCTGAGTAAACGTTTCGGCAGCGTTCGTGACGCTATTAAGATCATTTAGATCTAAGCACAGCGGCTTGATCGTTCCGGGATTCGATGGCGGAGGATTAAGTGATGTGATGGTTTTTATGGCACTCTCTGCGCGATCCTGGATAATTAATGAACAATCAACTCTCTTCTGCTCTGTCAAGGTGGTAAAGGTGGTACCCTTACAATTGATCGCGAGGTCATATAAATTGTTGCACCTGTTCCATAGAGCATCTTGACCAGCTCGTATCCGATGCCGGCATTTCCGCCCGTGACAATGAAGACTCGTCCGTTCTGAGCCGGTACATCCTGCTCTGTAAATCTCGGCTTTGGGGGAAACCATTGCGCCCGCCAATTGCTCAACGAAGCGAGCACCATGGTGATTTCACGTTGAAAATGATGACAAGGTAAGTGTACCGTTCCCAGTGATCCAGGGAGTAGTAGATTGCAGATATGTAGAAGTAAACGCGAAGGTGTGTGAATACATCGCGATGGGGAGAAAATGATTGCGCGTGCTTAACGGCAGCATCTATTTATAACTAGTCTTACGCCACGAGACGGGACTGGTATCAAAGTTACACGATGCCCCTCAGTTGTGCTGACGGGCTGATGGAAAGCCCGGCTTCCGAACACTCGCACACACACGTTTAGATCATAGTATGAGACCGATCTAACCTCAACTGCCGAACCCTCTCAGATTGAATGTTGATATGGTTCCAAATTGACCTTCTTCATTGGTAGTCCTGTGTACGATAAGGACCTCAAACGCAGCCTACTTAGGTGTTAGCTTGCCAAGACAACCTTAGTATCGGAATAGCACTTGACAGCCAGCACATCGTGCAGCGTGACACAAACACACAGCCTCACTTCAGCCCCTCACAGGGCCTCAAAAAACTAGACTCTGCCATGTCACTCAACACGTGACTAGACGGGCACTTGGAATATTTCTTTCTTCAACAACAACAATAACACTTTCCCACATTTCGAAGACCCTCAACTTACATCAATATGAGTAGAAGCTGCCGTGTTGTTACTGGGTTCCGACATATTTACCTACATGTTCTGGCTGAGCAGAGGTTTGAGGTGCGGGTGAGATGTAAGCGTGTGTCGGGGTGTGCACAGGGAAACCTCTTCAGAAGGACTATAGCCAGTGTTCCATCTTTAATCGGAATTCACTGTCAGGTTTGCATAACCTCTCGAGAATCTTGGAACACAAATTCTCTTTTTTAGTCTACTCGTGCATATGACTGTAAAAAAGAGACTGTACTTCGAGAAATAAGTAAGAGATCTAGCAAGAAGAAGGCCCCTAGGCCGAGGCTTTTCCTGCGCCTAGGATGACCAAGTCAGCATCAAAGGTCTAGTTCAAATTCATGGTTTTTAGCTTGAGTCTCCAATTGAGCGATCTTGGGCTCTAGCAATGTCTGTAGACGACATTGGTGCGTCATGAGTTGTTTGGGCAGGTCTTTCGGATACGTCCAATACGTCTCCTCTTTCAGCACCCAGACATTCTCTTTATGCTGCGACCCCGAGGAATAGTATGAAGAAGTTGCCTGCTGTGTCGTAGTTTGTGGTCCGAGATATAGAGGTGGCGAGTCAAAGCTTCGCACGGTTTTGAACGCCGAGGAAAGACTCATCTTTGGGAAAGCTTCTTTGGGCGTAGATAAGAGCAATTTCAGGTCCTTCATATACTTTACCAATACCCCAATCATTACAGACGTACATTGGGGTGCATGGCAGCCGCTTGTTGAGTATAAGCTGTCCAAGGAGGCTTGTAGCTGATCGGCAAGGTCATTGAGAAGCTGTTGTCTCTTCCTCTCAATCTTATCTACTCTGGTTAGAATCGCATTTACAAATAGGAGGTGTACCAACCGATGATTTCTGATATAATGGGCAGCCCCAGACCATCTATGCGTCCGGTACTTTCCATCAATGCAACTTTTGTCGCCTTCTTAAGATACTCGTCATATTCAAACACGGATGCAACGAAGATCCACCGAATCAGCTCATCACACATGTGAAGGGGAATAGGTTCGGAAATTCGACTGGTCCATACTTTGGCAAAGAAAGACAGAGCTTCGTGACACTGAAGATCGTCCACAACTTTACCAATCGAGACTAGCATCTCGAGCGTGACATCGTCCGGCAGATCCTGATTTCGTGCATGTATAATCCGCAATACGATTCCCAAAGCTTCAGGATCAAATAGAGGCTCCATCTTCCAGTGATAGCAGCCATCAATCTCCGATTTCTGAGTTTCGAGATACTGTCCTTGAAACATCCTTCTCGCGCGTCGAGACGCTACTATAAGATGGCTTCTGGATACCTTGAACCGCAGTTCTGTTACTGGATCCGTCCCTACACCAACAAGCAAAACCAGTTAGTTCTATGTTAGTAACTTGATAATCTTCGGGTGGTAAATCTGACCTTCGTCTCTGTGGGTAGCTTCACCAATGCCAGATGGCATTGAGCGGTCGACTTCGGTGCTTGGTTCATGGCCACTCTCTGACCTTGGATCCTCGATATGCGACGATTCTTTTGCGACTGAATCATCCGAGCTCTCAGAGGACACAGTCGAGTAGGGTATGATTATCAGAGTGTCCCCGTTAGGTTCAATATTTTCGCAAAGAACTGTCATAGCTAAGTATGTTATTATTTCATTCGTCAAGGAAGGCTTTCCTCTCAATAGTCGTATCAGGGTGCAGGTTTTGGACTCACTAGGCGCAAAGCAAATCAATGTGCTGGAAATTACAATACCAGACCAACTAGGACGATGATGAATGAAAGGCAAGACTTGGATGCTGAACAGCCATGAAGAGACAAGAGGAAGAGGGGAATGTGTCGAGGTGCGGACCTAGGTTAATGATCTTTGATGAATGTCTCCGCGTGAACTTGTTTATGACGTGATGTAACTACGGAAACACTCCACCGATAAACAGTTTTGATGTCTTGTGAGGATTATATTTGCTACGAATGGAAACATGAGGGGGACAACAGGTGAAGGCACTAAGATTAAGTTGGTGCCATTGATGTAAGTTCTTTACTGGTTGTTTAGCAAAGAGACTACTCTTGTTTCTCAGCCCAAGCATGCATCACAATATATTTGTCTGCTTTGAGTGTTACATCCTTCACTACGGCGCAGATTTACAGGACAAACTTCGCCTTCAACGTCCAAACACATTGTTGTAGGGCAAAACAAATTCTTTTGGTCGAAGATGGAGCCGTATAACTTTTGTTAATCTTAACAAATCTGATATTAACCTCTTCTGTGTTTCGGCGTAACCCCTTTTGGTGAATGCGATTCGCAGCGATGCAACAGCTACAGTGCCAGTCCTAGCCGGAAGCACGCAGGTACATGACTGAATACGATTGGCTGTGTAGTTGGTAATGAAGATATCATGTCTTCTTTTTCACATTTGCTGATTGCCCCCAAACCAGATAGACAATACAGCGATTATATGTTGCATATTTGCCATATCTTTCGGTTTCACTGCTGGTCTCCTATGCATATTTGCCCAGCAATCCCGTAGTTCCGATGCAATAATATAATCTCAACGCACAAATACACGCAAAACGTCATGTTAACCATGGCGGGTGCCAACAGTAGCGAGATGAATGATGTTGCTGTTGAGTGGGGTCGTCAAGTCAACTAGTCCAGGTAGTCTAGGCTATAGACAAGTTCAGGGTTTCATTCAGGCCAAGCTTCATGCGGCATTGCGGAGGTACAAGATCCATCAATTGGATTAAATAAATAACCGTCGGCAAAAGTGGTTTCAGACGTCGATCCGCATGATTTAGCCTAATGAGCTATTCTAACTTGACACTATTACAACATATCACTATTTAACATCGTCGTCCCATCTTAAACTTTGATCGTCACCCACCTGGCCGTTCATGTTTCTGATAGGTAGTACAATCTTGTAAACATGTTTGGTGGTATTACGACAAAGGCTCTGCTTATAGCCGGCCTGGCTTTCTCAGCCACAGCCGCACCGAATAAGAATGAGAAGCGGCATTGGGTTGGCTCATGGGCGTCTATGCCCCAAGAAGTTGAGCCTGCCAATCTTGCTCCAGCTCCTTTTGTGAGTAACCCAAATCAGTAAGTGGCTGTATTATCGTCGCTAACGAGATATGAAAGGGAGGATCAGATGTTGCTGCTCAATTCCTAAACACTACGCTTCGTCAGACATTCCACATGTCCATTGGCGCCGAGAAAATTCGCATTCGCTTCTCCAACATCTTTGGCAAGACGGATCTGCCCATTGACGCTGCTACCATCGCTCTCCCCGTTGATGGAAAAGCTGGTGTTGGTGAAATCGACGCCAAAACCGCCAAAACGCTCAAGTTCAACGGAAAGAAGTCCGTCTCTGTACCTGCAGGAAAGATCGTCTACTCTGACCCTATCGACTTTAAGCTGAAGCCTCTGTCCAATCTTGCTTTGTCTGTGTACACTGAGAAAGGTCAGGCTGGAAATATCATCACTGGACACCCTGGCAGCAGAACTACCTCTTGGATGCAGAAGGGTAACCATGTAAATGCGGTATCTGTTTCCGGGGGAAGCACGAAACATTGGTACTTTGCCAATGGTGTTGATGCTTGGGCTCCTGCGGATCACTTTGCTGTTGTTCTCCTAGGTGATAGTATCACTGACGGACGAGGAAGCACTGATGACACAAATGATCGGTGAGTAAACTGAACAACGTGACTTTACCTTGACTAATCGCTTATAGTTGGTCCGATGCGCTTGCTGCCCATCTCCAAGCCTCGGGATTGAAGAACGTCGCGGTCAACAACATGGCTGCAGGTGGAAACGCCATTCTCCAAGGTGGTCTTGGCCCTCCTCTTCTTACGCGCTACAAGCGCGACGCTCTTGAGCAACCCGGTGCCAAGTTCGTTGTCATCTTCGAAGGCGTCAACGATATTGGTCCATCCGCAACAGACGCCGCCACTCAAAAGAAGATTAAGGATGGTCTCATCGCTGCTTACCAACAAATCGCGGGTGATATCAAGAAGGCTGGCATGACCAGCATTGGAGCCACAATCACCCAAATGCTCGGAAACCAGTACTATGCTCCTGAGAGAGAAGTTACGAGGGTTGCTATCAATGAGTGGATTTTGAGCAATGGTACTTTTGATCACACGGTTGACTTTGCTTCGTTGATTGGAGAAGGAGATAAGCTATTTCCTCAGTATGATTCTGGAGATGGCCTACATCCTAACCCTGCTGCGTATAAATTGATGGGCACCAAGTTTCCCATCAAGGTCTTTAAGAAGTAAGCGGCATCGTAAGGGTACTCTGAAGAGTTGTTTCTTCAATGAGCCCGGTCTACTGTATTCTATCGTATTTATAGTCCTTGATGTAAATATTACTCGTTCTCCAGGTTTTATTGTCAGGAAACTACTGAACCTGACCTCTTTATAAAGTTTCCGGATCTCTGACACGGCAAATTAATCAGCCTATCGGTCATGTTACAAGTATCCGTCCGTTTTGCCAAACTCTCCGACTTGATGACCGGTCGGAGACTTCACTGCCCGCCAGAGCCTCGATTATAAAAAGGCGTATATGACCACGTTTACATCCGTACATCACTACAGACTTTCACATACAACAATACCTTTCGCAAAAATGAATCCTCCACTTGAGCTGTTCGTCCTCTCATGGGGTGTTTACCCCCGCCGAGTTCTGATCTACCTTTCTGAAAAAGGCCTTCTAAATTCACCACTCATAAAGATCACGGAAGTCACCACTGATGACACCGGAAAGTTATCTGCGCCTGGAAAACCAGCCGGGTCAGCTCCGGTGCTACGACTTCCTGATGGGTCATTCATCAAGCAATCAGTCGCAATCCTCGGATACTTTGAAGATATTTGCCAGGATCCCAAGGAAGATTGGGAGGTTGAACTCGCCAAGAATACCAACGGCAGTATGATCGGAGACACGGCAGCAGAAAGAGGCCGAGTTCGTGATATGTTGTCTCTCGCAGACGAAATCACTAACCAGTTCGGTTTTGCTTGTCACAAAGGCACTGCATTGTTCAAGGGGCTCGAAGAAACACATCCTACTACCGCGAAACTCATGCTCGAGTATTGCTACAAGAATTTGAGACTGTTGAACAAGTACTACGAAGGTGATGGACGTTTGAATGGTAGCAGTGATGGTGATCGGATCAATATCGCCGATTGCGTGTTGTACTCGGCCTTATACTTTGCCAAAGAAGTCTACAGTTTTGACCTTCTGTCCGATCCTGAGATGGTTAACTTGCGAGCTTTTTACGAATGGTTTAGAAAGAGGGAAAGTGTCCAGATGAAGGATGATCACCTTGTCCCAGGGTGGATCAAAGAATTGGCTAGTCAGTGGCTTCCTGTGGAATGAGTGTCTAGCTAGACGAGGTCTCACACACGTTTTCTACACATTTTGAGTACCGACACAGACACTACCTCTGTCCCCAACTCCAAGTCTGGTCAGCGGCTTGGCAGGTGGAGTTTGTTGCCGAGGCATTGAAGATCTACAGAGAACGTTTACCAATTTGGACAAAGCTCCGTCTGAGGTTAATCTCCGACCTGCATGATTATCTCACGGGAAAGGCACGAGACCATTTCATGAATTCAATATCTCATTAAGTTACATTATTATAGATACGAAGACCATTTCCTGAATCACAAGCAATCCAGAAATAGCCCAATAGTCCCGCTCCAGTAAAGCATTGTCTTGGAGTACAGGATCTATCTACCACCAGCCTTCTCTACAGTCTCAACTGTGGCTTGATCGGTCTTGTTAAGTTCATCGAGGACATTCTCATCAACAGACTCGTGGAAGACGTCGACCTTGGTAGTGGCGAATTTGCGAGCGCTAATACCCTTCTCGAACAAAACACCAAGCTCGGCAAAGGTACGGCCGTTGGGTTCGGGGAGGCGGAAGTAGGTGTAGATAATGCAAAGGAAGCAGATACCGCCCTGTGGAAACATTAGTACATAATTATTGGTCAAGAACTGATGAGACTTACCCAGAAGAAACCAGTAAAGTTGCTCCAGTCCCAAGCAGTGGGGTTGAGCATGTAAGGAGCCAGAACAGCGTTGACAATACCGACAATACCACTAAGAATCTGTTAGTTGTTGATTACAATATTCATGTAGAGGAAACTCACTAGAAGATACGGCCAAGGGCGACTGTCTTGATCTGAAGTCGTCGAGAAGGAAGCTCACTGACGAGAGAGTAGGCCACGGAACCAACAGTAAGCTGGTAAACAACAGCCCAACCAATCATGAGACTTCCAGTAGCAAGAGCACCCTTCTCACGGTCAGCCTCGGGGACAAGACCAAGGAAGCCAAGAATGCAAAGGACAATGCAGAGACCGCACAGTCCATAAAGGTAGAGAGTACGGCGACCAATTCCCATAGTCATCAATCCCCAAGCACCAAACACACCAATCATGTTGATGGCATATTGTCCAAGAGCGAAAGAATAGGCGTGCTTGGCAGACAGACCGGCTTGTTCGAGGAAGTAAGTAGAGTAGTTGGAAAACGAGTTTCCGCTGAGGTTCTGCATAGCCCAAACCATACAGACGATTTCTGTTCGACGACGGTTGACGCCCTTGAAACAATCGATATATGAGCTTCCGCTGGTGAGCTTCTCCTCGAGAGCGGTTGTGTGCACCATCATAGCCACGGTCTCGTCTGCGTCGAAGTCCGTGTCACGGTTAAGGCTAGTCAGTCTCAGAAGACTCTTCTTAGCATCTGCGACACGACCCTTGCGAACAAGCCACCAAGGACTCTCAGGCGCAAGCCAAAGTCCAACGATCAAAGGAAGAGGCCAGATCCACTGCAGACCGTAGGGGATTCTGTAAGCCCACTGATCAGTTCGGCCGATCATGGATCGCAATATTCCGATACCAATCTCTTGTCCCAGACCCCAGCAGAAGTTGACATATGTGGTAAGGTAACCTCGGAGGGCGATAGGGCAAACTTCGGAGGCGTAGGTAACGCAGATGGTTTGGAAGATACCCCATGGCAAACCACAGAGGATTTCGGCGGCGAGGAGCATTTGGACATTTTGGGCGGTGAAGAAGAGGGTGATGCAGCCCGAGAGCCAAATGAGACATCCGATGATGGTGTATCGATAACCGAAACGCTCCGAGAGCCAACCGTTGAGGAAGAGACCGATAATGGAACCGACGTTGGCACCCTAAATAGGTCAATTAGCTGTATGGTCAAAAAGTTGGGAGCGTTCTTACATTGCTAAGGCCGGCTTGCCATGCTGCTGACACTTGATATGTTCCGTCGGGCTGAAGAGTTCCGTACTTTTTATTCCACTGGGGAAAGGCGTCTAATTGCGATTGTCAGTAATTGCGACGCGTAATTAGTTCCAACAAAGACTTACAAAAGTTGTTGACAAGTACAATATCGAATCCTTCCATGACAATACATGTAGAGATAAGAATACTCCACGCGACAGCCTTGGGATACAGTTTTATGCCCTGCATGAGGGTCATATTTTGTTCTTTATTCGCAGCCGAGCGCGCATGGTCGATAACATCGGGATGGGTCTTGCTGGGGTCTGTGTCGTGAGCCACTGGGGCAACAGCCGAGACCTTTTCGTCCGACATGTTTGTTGTATGGTACCCACGATCAGTAGTAAGTGAATTGAGATGAAGAAGAAAAGAAAGTTGATGCGGGGAAAGGAGATGTTTTTGAGGATCTGGGGAAAGATGGAGAATTTCAAGGGGCGGCCCCAATATTCTTATTTAAGATAAGTAAAGATGCTGGGGAAAAGAGGGGAGAAGAGAAGATGGGTTCAATCGGCGAGCTGCCCGGCGAACAATTGCTCAGTCTTGCTTGGCTTGTGCGGGATGTTGCCCTGAAGAATACTAGCTCGGTCTTGTCCAAACGTTAGTCGCTGAGAAGAGGAGGTCATCAATCAGTTAGTTAATTAGTTGTCCAGTAGCTGTTGAGTCATTATATTAACAAGAATAGATGACAGGATATCCTGTTCTATATCTCTTTCCCTGCTTCTGAAGTAAAGATGATATGCTTCACCGCTAGATCATAACAGAATCTTGGAGAATAATCTCAATCGCATAAACTCATTCTCTCAGAGTCCATCCAATTTCTCCACAGACCAAAACATACTACAGCTAATCTGGGGGTGGAGAGACCGACACCTCTACAACCAATAATAACACTCTGATAGCCAATTTTTACTGCTAATAAAGTGGATCAGAACGCTCTCGAACAAACCAAGTCTAAAATCCAATCTCAATCGTCTCCATACCCAAAAACTTGGTACCAAGCGGGGACTCTCTCGGCCTGATTCCGCAACCTTTTCGTGGGTGGTCACAAAGGTTAACGGCAATTGAGTTAGAATGAGGTTTGGTTTGGTGAATACACGACTCGTGATTAAACGGCGAGAACCCCGTGAGTAGCGCGGCTGAGAAGTCCGTTATCCAGAGCCTAAACTCTAGATCTACCAGCCGTCTGGGGTCGCTAGATCATGCTTCCCCGCGATTTATACCTGTCGAGCCCGAAATGCACGAATGGCAGCTGGGTTGAAACGTTCTCCTCAAAGTCTTGAAGCAGATTAGGGTTCAATCTATTGGTTCATGGGTTATCAGATCTCGGTGCGATTTTGCGAAGCATTCGGCAAATAAACATGGCACGTGGCACATCTCGTTATTGTTCAACCCGTCATTCTTGGCACAATTTAGATGACAGCGGGTAGAAAGAAGACATTCATTGCTTATAGCGAAATCTTACCGAGGTCTGAAGATGTTGGGGGAGAATGAATATGACGACATGACCTACCCTACAGTCAGGGACATTCCAGATTACAAGGTGACTCTGTAGATGGTGTTGTTCTACGAGAATTGAGGTACGACTGCTACTACCTTGTACAGATCAGCATGTCGAGGTTTAAGTCGCCCCGACAGAGCAACACTCATTCACGTTCGGTTGGCGACGGCTGAAAGGAGGCGACAATCAAGTCGGTGAAAATGCCTCACGCCGAGGCGAATGCTTGCCATTTGTTCTTCAACATTCAGGCGCATTCAATCGGCTCTTGTAATTCACGTTGGTGATTGCAATCGAGAAGTCTTTATCTAAAGAATGAATGTGTGGATTACCCGTCATTCTCGCGACATTGAACTGTGAAAGAAGACAATGGTTTGACTCACATTCCCCAATTTAATCTGATAAGATAAAATAGATAACAAAAAAGATAAGATAAGGCCAACGCGAGTCACTCATGAAACCCTTGTTGTCACTTGTTGCTGCCACACGGTATTGATGGCACGATACAAAGCAGTATCGGTGTTCACGAGCAGTCTAGATATGCTTCATGAGGGAAACGAAGGAATATTTAAGCTGCTCCATTTCTCTTTATGTACTGAGGCATGTCTTGCTGATCATCAACTCCATGATCTCAACCTCGTCACATTCTCAGAAACAACGATTTCTCCAATTCGGTTTAAATAATCCACATAAATCCTACCCCTTGTCTCAATAACCAATCACCATCCTGCCCATTTGACCCCAACATCCGACATCGGGGGAAGTTCTCCCTACAAGTGGGATTTTATCTGCAGAAATTTGCCAGCCTAAACTTGATTCATCTTGTTCAATGTCATAGAAATATCCATTGCGTACTTTCATACTTCTTGGCGCTTATTCTCGGAGCGAAAGTGAAAAGAATTTGAGAATTTTTATGTATCGTGATAGAACAAAATGGGGTTTCTCCATCTTTGTTGTCGGAGTCGCTTTCCTTTCTCTCATGTTTTGGAAAGTGAACACGACAAGACTTGAGCATTGACTTGCTTAATTGATCAATTGGAAACATGTTCGGCTCCGAGAAAGTTGACCAGGAAGGTCAAGTCTTGTCAGGGGAAGTTCATGATGACCCTGGACATGCTCATGATGCTGTTTTTGGAAAGATCAGCGATGATGGGCCAAACTACCGCAATGTGAGTTGAACACCATGTTCCAAGAATAGACCATGGGTGCTGATTATCTGAATAGGTTGGTTGGATTGGGACAGCTGGTCTCATGATGAAGACCCAATTGGGTCTTGGAATCCTCTCTATCCCTTCTGTCTTCGATACCCTAGGAATGATCCCTGGCCTCATCTGCCTTTGTGTTGTGGCAGCTATTACGACATGGTCAGATTACATAGTTGGAAACTTCAAGCTTCGGCATCGTGAAGTATACGGCATCGATGATGCAGGAGGCTTGATGTTTGGCAGAGCGGGTCAAGAAATCTTTGGCTTTGCTTTTGGTCTTTGTAAGTGAACTGACTCTACGGTGTTAACCTATGACTTTCCGGAACTGGAACTAATTCAGTATTTTGTTAGACTGGACGTTTGTCTGCGGATCAGCTATGTTGAGTGTCTCCATCGGCTTCAACGCCGTGTCTACTCATGGGGCTTGCACGGCTGTTTTTGTTGCGGTGGCAGCTATTACTGGATTCATGTTTGCGAGTATTCGTACACTAGGTAAACTAAGTTGGCTCGCTTGGTTGGGTCTAGTCTGTGTTATCACTTCCGGTACGTATCCATAGTCACTGATATCTTTGCTATGGACTCCTTTTTCTGACCTATCTCCGTAGTCATCATCCTGACAGTCGCTGTGGGTATCCAAGACCGACCAGCAGCTGCACCAAAAGATGTCGTTTGGGTATCAGACTATCACCTTTTCAAGAAACCCAGCTTCACCAATGCCATATCAGCTATATGCGCCTTGATCTTTGCATATGCAGGCACGCCCGCCTTCTTCTCCATTGCGGCTGAGATGAGAGACCCTAGACACTACACGAGATCCTTGATTCTGTGTCAAACGGTTATCAGTGCTTGCTACATCGCTATTGGCTGTGTGGTGTATTACTTCTGCGGCTCGTATGTTGCGTCCCCTGCTCTTGGATCAGCGGGTGTCTTAATCAAGAGGGTCACATACGGAATTGCACTTCCTGGGTTGATTGTTACCACTATGTTGACCTGCCATGTGAGTTTATGCATCACAAATACTCGTAAATAACTGAAGCTGACATTATCGACTGATAGCTGGCGAGTAAGCACGTTTTTGTTCGTGTTTTGAGAGGTTCCAGGCATCTTGCCGCGAACACATTCGTTCACTGGGCGTCCTGGATAGGATGCACCTTTGGAATCACCGTTGTGGCCTACGTAATTGCCAGTGGCATCCCCGTTTTCAGCGGTCTGGTTTCTCTTATCGGCGCGTTGCTCGCTACATCTTTATCGTTTCAGCCAATGGGTTGTATGTGGCTATACGACAATTTCAAGCGCCCGAAGCAAGATCGATCCGCGACTTGGTATATCGGAGTTCTCTGGAGCTTCACAATTATCGTTTTGGGAACTTTCATGACTGTGGCTGGGACTTATGCTTCTGTGGTTGACATCATAGCTTCTTACAAGGCCTCTGGAGGATCGGCAGCATGGTCTTGTGCTGACAACTCTGGCTCTTTATAGGCTAGCATTGAGAGTACACCAACGACACTAATTAGAGACTGATCCAATGCATATGGATTAGATATAGTATTCTAGGTGCTCAGTGATAGACTGTTGCAGCCCTCACAGTCGAGTCATCATTGGCGTACAAGACAAATAGTAATAATATCCAATGCGCTATTAACAGAGAGACCGGGTCTTTGCTTGACAAGGCGGCTGCTTTTTCACCACTTAAGCTCCGGAATGCTTCACCCAGTATGCCTGAGGGTTGCACCATCCCTTGAGTCCCACCTCTCCCCAATCCATTCCGATTCCGCTACTCTTATGCCCACCAAAAGGCACATGGGGCGCAACTTCAAAGTGTGTGTTGACCCATATGCTGCCCGCTTCCAATTGTTCAGCCATTCGTCTCGCACGAGGAACATTCTTGCTCCAGACCGATGCACCAAGGCCCAAGTTGGATGCATTAGCTCTGGCAACGACATCATCCTCATCGGACCATTTCATCATGGGCACGATGGGGCCGAAGGGCTCGGTTTGTACAATCTCTGAGTCTTCAGGCGGGTTGTCGATAAGGGTAGGCTGAATGTAATAACCCTTTTCTGGCTTTGTGGCTCCATTGGTGCCAGATGCAGACTTCCATCCTTGTTTGTCGATTTCTCCGTAAAGACGCTGTAGCTTCTCGAATTGCATCTTATTCTGAATCGGCCCGAAAAATGCCTCTGCGTCAGAGAAGCCACCGCTCTTCATGTTATCAAGGAAGCCGAGTACAGCAGAACGGAATTCGTCGTATATGCTTTCGTGAACATAGATACGTTTGATGTTCATGCAGATTTGCCCGCTATGAACGTAGGCGAGGAAAGCCACCTGTGTATCATAATTAGAATTTGTATGTCTTGGTCGGCTTATCGGGGGTGTGGTGGTGTCTTACCTTTCCAGCAACAGTGGGGATATCAACATCCTCGCACACTATAGTAGCATCATTGCCACCCAATTCCAACGTAACACGCTTTAGCGTAGCTGCGCAGGATGCCATGATCTTCTTTCCTGTCTCCGTTGACCCCGTGAAGCTCACCTTGGCCACGTCAGGATGCGCAGTGAGCATGGGTCCAAGATCATCTCCACCACTGAGAGCTTGAAAGACACCTGGTGGAAGAACCTTGGCACCGATCTCTGCAAGCTTGAGGGCAGAATAGGGAGCGTATGGCGAAGGCTTCCAGATAAAAGTGTTGCCGGCGAGCATGGCTGGGTAGGCTTTGCCAATACCGAGGATCATGGGGAAGTTCCAAGGAACAATGCCGACACCTACACCCAGTGGTACATATCGCACTATGGCAGTTCTCTTAAGACACGTTAGTAGCCCTTTCATTTCCTCTTGCATATAAACAACTCACGTCATCATTGTCCTCGGGCTTCTCCTCTTTGAGTCTCAGCTCGGGTGTCTTCCTGACATGTTCCATAACTAGCATCAGTTCGAAAGCTCCAGCCTGGGGTGGTTTCCCGGCTTCACGGCCAAGAAGGTCGATAAATTCCTGCTTATGTGCCTCGATAGCGTCGGCGAACTTGACCAAGTACTCAGCACGCTCATCCTGTGACAGTTTACGCCAAAGAGGGTAGGCTGCTTTGGCAGCGTCTACAGCGCGATTGACATCTTCCTGGGTGGAAACTGGGCTTTCCCAGAGTGGCTCTTCGGTGCTTGGGCAAATGCCGTGGCGAGTTTGGGATGTTGGGCTTATTTTATTGTTGATGGTGTTTTGGAAGACCTATCTTTGAGTCAGAGGAGGTTGCAAAATGAGTAATTAATACTTGTATACTTTGAAGTCAATCTTTTGGTCTTCGGAAAAAGCCATCCTTGTAGTTTTAAAAAAAATCAGCGCAATAGAAGATGAATTGGGAATGCCTAGATGGCAAGCAAAGAGTGGAATTCAAGCTATACTTATGAATCCTTCGACCCTATAATAAATATGGACTTTGGACGGGGGTTTGACAGATATGAACAACACTTTAGTCCTTCTCTGGAAGTATTGACAGAGTGACCAATCAATGGGAGTTGTTGCAATCACTTCGATACGCTAAGTAGTAAGCATAGCGTAGCATGCATCGCCTCTTGTATATAAATTTGGAATAGGGCTGACGAGAGACCATCAGCAGACGAACAGAAGCTCCTACATTCCGATTCTGGAATTATTTTGAACTGGGATGTATTGACTAACTGAACGGATCCCTTGACTAATATACCCTGGTTGAATGACACGTATTTACGGGACTCAAACTGTCGACCGTGAATTATCCTAGGCTAAAGGATTTACCAACCAAATCCATTGGATTCAAGGGCAGTAGCCACTTGTTCTGCGACAAGCTTGTTGATCGCGACACCGGGATGGTAATCATTAAACCACAACTAATAATCGTCAGCAAATAAAGTTGCACACTTCTCACCATGACACTTACGCATGACTTTCCGTCGTCGTTGAAGCATGTAGCATCCGGTGCCCCGTAAGCAGTGGGGTTCTGGATCGCCTTATTAAAAGAAATAGAAGTGTCGACAACGATGGCTTTGACGCCAGAATTGGCCTTCTTGAATGCCTGAAGCTTGGAAGCGATCTTGCTGTTGTATAAATTGATGGACTTGACCAACATAGCGTTGGAATCGGTACCTTGCTTGATCATGGTCGGTGTGAGTTGAGTTGCTGAAAAGGTCGTTAGTCCATGCTTCCTAGCAAAACGATATCTCTGTCTCTACTTACGTGGGACGCTCAACAGCACAAACTTCCGCAGTCCAGCGTTATACATAATCTTGAGCAACTCAAAGTATCTCGAGACTGCCCTCTCAGTAATATCCGCCATGTTGCCAAGATAGAACGAATTTCCTACATCATTTACACCAATCCAGACTCCTGCAACGGCATTCTTCGCATTCCATGGGGCATAACTGGGTTTCTTAGCGATGGAGTTGGAGAACTGGTTCACCTGGTCAACCATGCTCAAGACAGTGTCGTCATACGGCTTGATGATGTTTGCATCAACGGTGGCGCCTCCATAGGCAAAGTTGTATGCCAGGACGAGTGAGTTGTTCTGTTCCGTGACGATACTACCGACCCAGTTGGGCCCGCCAGATGCTGTCCAGCCTGGGAAGGGAGGGTTGCCGATCGGGTTTTTGGAGGAGGGTTTTTCGCCGTTGATATCAAACCATGTTTGAGAGTACGAATCTCCACTGATTTATGTTAGTGTTTGAGATAGAGCTGATGGATGAGAAGCTAACAATGTGATGAGATAGTCGATGTCTCCTGCTGCTTGGACACCAGTGCTCTGCAACAGGATGCTTGCAAGAGTCGGAAGGATCAACTTCGATAGCATGATGGCTGCTAATATTGGACGCCTAGGATAGCTATAACGGCTATCTTGAGATAAATTCTATATCAAATCGTATATGAAATACCTCGTTCCCCTTTATATATCTTTTTTATCCTTGAAGATAACTTTCTATATATCTGTCACACACCCATGCTAGTATAGCTGCCATGCCTCCGACTGGCGGATTCCGCGCTCATAGTATTCCCGTCTATGATCTAGCTGGAGCATATCCCATGATTAAACAATTTCTGTGCAAAACTCGGAGCATGCTGAGTCCTCAATGAAGACAGCCGGAGCGGTTCCGCAGCGGGGTTTACACTATTTTGGGCTTGGCTAGTTGTCCATGGCACCAATTGTACATAAATATGCAGATCATTATCCTTTTGGCACGGAGAAATAGGTTCCGCTAAACCTCACGTATAAAACATGGAAAGGCGCAATGGAAATGTTGTAAACCAGTAGTATCACCCAATTGAGTATAAAACTGTAAAATGGCATTTGCCAGAATCGCTACTAAATTATAATTCACTTGAATAGTCCTTGAGAGGCCACATAACATCTGCTTATCTGCACATCTAAAGACTACATAGAAAAAGTCATCATAGTCTGAAGCTACAATCATTAACCATTAATTTACCCGTTCAACCTCTCCAAACTATTAATTCGTTGTAGAGTTGGAGTCATAATTGAGTTTGCTAAATTAGCCGTCCGGCGCCTCTATCTCATTGTAACGTTAACTAATTTTCGCTATGATCCTATCTGGTACAGTCACTTGTGAAACCTCGTGACCTAGTGATTGCAGTGCTACAATAGTTACTTAGCTACACAGTCGGCTACCGAAACGCTGGAGAAACAATGTCTTGATCATGAAGTACAACTTGCAAAAATGAGCTCAGATGAGTAGCACACATATCTGGATTTACAGACACTGTCGTCACAAACCTAGCCAAGCTTGTTAGCAGTATGTTTACTCCAAGATCATGTTTCCTGTGTTCATATCCTCCATTCCAAGCTGAGTCTTTATCGCTTTGACCATCCTCACGGTCAATGTCTCACGTACAGGGGGACCAGCAGCCACAATTCCAGCTGAAAACACCTTGTCTTGCGACCATCACTTCTCAATCAGTTCCTGCTCCGTCACAGGCCTCGCTGCATTGGGGTTCGACACGGTAACGCCGCATACGTCAAATCCCCATCCTCACCCAGCTTGACCAACGAATGATGTGCATGATGTAGGATCTACTCGGTAGATATTGAGCTAAGAGGGCTACACTAGGACATGATCTTCGCTTACGTCCGAGCTGAGAGCTGAAATGTCTCTCTTTTTAATGATTCGATGATGCTGGTTTGACTTTGAGAATGTGTATTTATTTTCGAGCACGTCAGTGAAAGTTCACATTTGTAAATTTAACATAATAATTCTTGTTCTCGCGTCGGAATTGCTAGCATCTATTTTATATTTACTCAATACTTGTTCAATATGGTTATTCTCGTGACTGGTGTAAGCTGTTTTGACGACAACCCTACAGGCTACAGAGCTGACAATCTACAGGGGGCCGGGTTCCTCGGCAGCACGTTAGTGCAATTATTACTTGATCAGGGCCATGAGGTCGTCGTTCTCGACTCTTTATGGACTTCTTCAGACAGCAATCTCGACAGATTCCGATCCAACAAAAGACTGCGATATATCCAGTACGAACTCAATTGGCAAACATTACCACCATCCTGACTGACATTGATTGATAGGGCCGATGTGCGCGATCCCATACCTTGGATAGAAGGAGTCGATCAAATATACCACCTCGCGTGTCCAGCAAGCCCTGTCCATTTCGAAACCCAACCGATCGATATTCTACAAACATGTTTCATTGGAGCATCCAATGTCCTAGACTATGCGGTCAAGCAAAACGCGCGCGTTCTCCTCGCCAGCACATCAGGTACGGTCGTAATAATACACCCACATTCCGCTTACATACGCTGATAAAGTCGCAACAGAAGTCTACGGCGACGCTCAAATTGCATGCCAGGATGAAGGGTACCGAGGAAACGTCAATTGCTTCGGCCCGCGGGCATGCTACGATGAAGGGAAGAGGGTCATGGAAGCTCTGGGGTACTCGTACCAAGCCGAACATGGCCTGGAAGTCCGCGTCGCCAGAATATTTAACGCCTACGGACCCTTCATGCAGGCCGAAGACGGTCGCGCCGTCCCGAACTTTATAACGGCCGCTCTGAAGCGAGAGCCAATAGTCATCTTTGGAGACGGCCACGCAACACGATGCTTCCAATTCGCTTCAGACTGTGTCCGGGGGCTAGAGGCGCTTATGAACAGCAATCAAGACGGACCGGTAAACATCGGTAGTGATTTGGAGATGGAAATCAGCGAGATTGCGGATATAATCTCGCGTGTCGTCGCGGCGAAAACGGGCTATGATCACCCCGTGCCTGTACGATTGGAGCCGAAAAGGGAAGATGATCCTGTGAGGAGAAAACCAGACACAAGTCTTGCTGAGAGTGCTTTGGGGTGGAAGCCGAGAGTCTCGCTAGAAGAAGGTGTCTCTGCCACGGTGGATTGGTTCATCCAGAGGGAGAACGGCATTGTGAGTAGACTTTGATATGGATATTGGGATGGTCAATTATTGTTGTAGCGTGTATGGAGCATTTCTTATCGATCTAAAATTCCCCATGGATTAATCCACCAAGGAGGAGACATTGAATCAGCATATAGATCGGAATCCTCGGCACAGCGAGACTCCCAAACTGTCGGTAGTTGTTCCATTGTCTGATCCCCCACAAGAAACCCCTGTGGCATTGCAAACTACCGAGTGGCCAGCTCTTCTCCCAATTTCACAGTAGCGGATCGTGCACATTTTGAGTTTGGGCTGTAACTGCCAACTAGTCTACATAGTACAGTAGATGAATGCTACTGACAAGCGTTGGAAATTTAAAACTCTAGCGGCATCCGCCGGGAGAAACGGAACGCAATTAAACTCTGTGCAACGACCTTTTTACATTGCAAGGTTGCATTGTACAACCGGCTCTCGGTCACGGAGCAGCAAAACCCGTCAGGTACCAATCAAACTCAAATTTTAGCATGAAAAGAGGCTTTTTGACTCTCTGATTCATATTCATCATTCGCTAAGGGCTGATCGTTGAGGCCTTTAATCACACTCTTGACTCTCAATATATATAAGGCTGACATGTCTTTCATTTGAGACGTATTTCCAAACACTGCAACAACACTCTCTTTCTTCATTATACTACTATTCTAGTCACTCATTTATTTTCTATTACCAATCTAACCATGCATATCTCTGCACTTCTCGGCCTCGGTGCCGCTACTCTTTCCGCTGCGGCCGAATCGCGAAATATAATCTACTATGACCAGTACGTCAGCCTAACTATCAGTATACGAGACCCCTGTCGCTAACACTTGACAAGATGGCATACCAAGGACCTTCCCTCCAAGGACATCACCAGCAGCGTCACCCACGTCATGATGTCCTTCGCCAATTCATCTCTCTTTACCACCCAACCTGGTGGAAAGTATGAGCCATTCCAGCCTCTCGAGACAGTGCGTGGCCTCTTCGACCATGAGATTAAAGTGTGCCTCGCTATTGGTGGCTGGGGCGACAACGCCGGCTTTGACGAGGGTGTCAAGACTGATCGCAGTCGCGAGAGGTTCGCCAGGAATGTCGCTTCTACTCTTGACCGACTTGGCTTTGACTGTGTTGGTACGTATCCTGTTCGCGTCAGATTTCTACCCTGAGGCTTATGATGAATGATTAGATATCGACTGGGAGTACCCCGGTGGTAACGGACAGGACTACAAGCAAGTCCCCAACTCCAAGAAGACCTACGAGATCAAGGCTTTCCCCAAGCTCCTGAAGGAGATCAAGAAGTTCATTGGAGAGAAGGAGCTTTCCATTGCTGTTCCAGCTCTTGACCGTGATATGATCGCTTACATTCCTTCCGAGACTCCTCTTATCAACAAATACGTCGACTATGTCAACGTACGTGTACCTTTTAATCTTAAGAAATAGTTTACTGACTCCTGTAGGTTATGACATACGACCTGATGAACCGCCGTGACCATTACACTACCCACCACGTCTCCATCCAAGGCGCTGCCCGTGCCATCGACAAGTACATTTCTCTTGGCTTCCCCCCCTCCAAGCTTGTCCTCGGAATTCCCTTCTACGCCAAATACTTCACCACCAAGAAGGGCTACACCTGCACTGAGCCTATCGGCTGCCCTACCGAACTTCTGGAGAACCCTGAGGATGGAAGTGACACCGGAAAGTCTGGTTCCATGACCTTTGAGGCTGCCAACTTTGCTGCTACTCCCAACAACCTGACTACCTCTACCGATGCTACCTGTGGTGCTGGTACCTTCTTCAAGTGTGCTGAAGGTTCTTGCTGTGCAGCCTCCGGCTGGTGGTAAGTTCCCTTATTTTTCTGAGAAACCTCATATACTAATATGTTGCAGTGGCTCTACTCCCGCTCATTGCGGTGTCGGCTGCCAGTCCGCCTACGGCAAGTGTGACGGTGTCGATATCAACACCTCGTTCCACAAGGCTCTCGAGAACGGCCGCACCGACACAGCCAACGGAGGTCAGTGGTACTGGGATGCCGAGACCCGTATCTTCTGGTCCTGGGATACTCCTGAGCTCATCGCCCAGAAGATTGCCTTGATGGCACAGACTCGTGGTGTCAAGAGTGTTATGGCTTGGGCTCTTGCTCTTGACAGCAACGACTGGAGCCATCTCAAGGCTATGCAGCAGGGATTCCAGGACGTCAACGCTTAAGCTTGGGTTGATATTTTAGACATCTTGTTTCGACCGGGTAGAGCATAATTTGTCCATCCATAGATTACTTGTTCAGTAGCTTAGATGAGGTCTTTTACCTTTAATATTCTTAACAGTCCCACAAATCTTTGAACTAGACATTGTCTCCATACCGAGCTATAGGTTTCTTGTGAGATGACGCACTGCACATCATCCGATTCTATCACAGATAATGACTTGAGTTGTTCGCGTGTTCGCTTGCTGTCAGACACGTAAGAGTGCATGAAAGCAAATGTGGGGCTGTTTTGGTTATTGATTGGAAGTCAAGTGCGCCATGTGTTGATCGCCCAAGATAGTTAGTCAGTGGGTTTTGGTATTAAGCGGTGGACATCAAGATGAAAACCCCAAGACTCAATAATCCCCATCAGTTGTTCTCTTTTTCTTCTACTACTTCTCATACATCTTCAATTTATAACATCCTAGTCTGTATCTTTCAGACCACAGACACAAGAGAGCATGGCCCCCGGCTCGCCCCCACCGGTGCTGCCTCAGCGCCGACACGATTTAGATGTAGCGAAACAGCAGCTGGTCTGCATCGTTACCATCATCGCGACTCTCTTTGTTCTTTGCCCAGAACGGTACCAGCTGTACCGAAACCTTGCAGTTATCCCTGTCATAGCCTATGTTACCTCTAGAACTTTTGATTTGATCATCTCGTTGAACGAGAAGTGGGATAGAGCACCAGCCGTGGTGAAGTACTTTGTTCCTGTCCAGATACCCGAAATCGCACCTCCAACAGAGCAAATTTGTTGTTTAGTGAAGAACCAGATAGCCACCTCTGGCGATAAAGTGCACCAATTCTCATTGCACCTGAGATCTATGGTGCGTGCACTGGTTGACTGGACCTTGCGTCAAACAGGTGGTGAGTAAGAACAGACAACATGAACGAATTGACTTTCTAATAAGGCCTCACAGGATCATCCAACAAAAATTCACCGGGTTCAGAAGGGAAACAACACAAACAAACAAAGCAAGACAGATGGGTAGCAGTCCTCGTCACAACTCCAGTTCACGAGGAGCGAAACCCTTTTCAGATCGACGCGGATATCGATAGCGAAATCCTCGAACTCATCTCCTGGGAAAGCAGCGAGCTATCACCAAATTTGGCAATTATTCTGTCATCGACTTTCAAGGTGCAATTAACACTTTGTCTCATTCCCAAGAGTATCTGGTTTTCTCGCAAGACCCTCCTGGAGAAATTTACGACGGGTCTTTTCTGGAGTCACCAGCCTGGGCAACCACACTGTCAAGGACAGCAATGGGATGAAGATAAGATACGGACTATCTCAAGAGTGCAGTACATTGGCAAGGTGGATGAGCACAAGGACATTGTCAAAGTCAACGAGCGTGAGTCAAAAGGATCTCTTTCATTTCGAACATGACACTAACGATTAATGTAAAGGCTTCGACTCCCTTCGAAATGGATGGAATGATGTCAACACCTACTGGAGCGACGTCGACTATGCCATCTTGTTTGCCTTCCTTCTTGTCGGAAAGTCTTCGACGGATGTTTGCAAGAAGATGTTCGATCACTTTACCAACCTCCGAGTTGAATATGCTCAACGCAACACCGATTTAAACCGCTCTCGCGCCGGTGCCGCTCTGTTGACGTTACTGACAGGTGGTCTGGCCGCCCCCGTCACGATTCCAATGATGATGGGAGCTAACGACGCCATGTCAGCGAATGATCGTTACCTGTGGGGAGAAAGAATGAACTTTTGCAAAGGACTCTTGGAGCGCTACAAAGAACTGGCTGCGATTATCGAGTTGAAGGATATAGAGATCAACGTTTCGAAGCCAGTAGCCTTACCCCCAGCTTTAGAGACAAGTTGGTTGGCTGATGATGCTTGGTAAGAAACTGGGCTCATAAAGGGATACATGCACAAAATGGGAATATGCACACGTTGGTCGTTTATCAAACTGCTAGATTCATTCAGATATCTGCCCAAGATTGTTTACAAAGAACGCCCAATAGAATGCAATATACACCTAAATACAAGCACTATATCCTTCACATCTTACAATTTACTCTTCAGCTCCTTGTTAGAAGTAGCGAGTAGAGTCCGTTGACTGTTTCCACCGTGTCCAACCTTGACAGGAGCATCAAAGACTGTGGCATCAGACTTGGCCTTTCTGTCCTCGGCCTCGACATATTCTCTCTCGCCCTCTCCAATGTACAACTGCCGAGGTCTCCAGATCTTGACACCAGAGGGGTTCAGCATCATCTGTCTCCAGTGAGCCAACCATCCAACGCATCGTGGGACAGCGAACAAGACAGGGTAGAAATCAAGAGGGAAACCCATGGCCTGGTAGATGAGGCCAGAGTAAAAGTCGACGTTGGGGTACAGGTTCCTGCTGCGCATGAATTCACTCTTTCGGGCATAGTCGGCGAGCGTCAGAGCCGTGTCCAAGAGCTTGTTTCTGCCAGTAACCTCAAAGACTTCCTCAGCGAGCTTGCGGATGGCGGTAGAACGAGGATCGACGTTCTTGTAAACGCGATGACCGAATCCGACAAGGACGCGCTCCCGCTTCTCAACTGCCTCCATAAACGCTGGGACGTTCTCTGGAGATCCAATCTCGATGAGCATGCGGATTGCTGACTCGGAAGCACCTCCATGAGATGGGCCGTAGAGTGCTGCGCATCCCGCAGAGACGACGCTGTAAGGGTCGACCAAGGAACTTCCAACTTGCATAACTGTGGCAGTGGAACAGTTAACCTCGTGATCAGCATGGATGATGAAGAGCTTGTCCAAAGCCTTGGCAAGAACCGGGTGTGGTGTGTAGTCGGTCTCGGAAAGATGGTCCAGAAGATACAGGAAGTTTCCAGTGTATCCCAAATCCTGTGCTGGTCGGTTGAAGGGTCGACCTTGGCGCATTCTGTATGACGCCGCAGCGAGAGTGGGTGCCTTTCCAAGGATGCGGAGAATCTGCTTGTCCAGCATCTGGAGGGCTTCCAAGTTGCCAGATGCTGCGTTGGTGTAGAGCTTCTGGCCAGCGAGCGATGGGTTGGCTTCCGGGGCAAACGCTCCCAGGGTAGCAAAGGCCGCAGTCAACATGGACATGGGGTGAGAATCATATCGGAACGACTTGAACATGTTCTCGATGTCGCTGTGAATGTATGTGTGGTGCATCACCTCGCCATGCCAAACGTCATACTCGGATTTTGTGGGAAGCTCGCCATAAATGAGGAGATAGGCAGACTCGAGGAAATTGCTCTTTTCGACCAACTGCTCGATTGGATATCCGCGGTAGCGAAGAATGCCATCCAGGCCGTTGATGTATGAGATTTTGCTCTGCACAACGGCAGTGTTCATGTAGGCGGGATCATAAACTCTGAGACCCTGGTTTGTCTCATCCTCTGGACGATCGTTTCCAGCATCTGCTTTGATCTTTTTGAATTCTGTTGCTGGAATGGAGTTATGGGTGATGGGGATCTCGTAGGTCTGGTTTGTTCTGTTGTCCACGACCGTCAGCGTCTCGCGCCGGCCTTTATTCTGTGACAGAACCATGATTAAGAGGTATTAGAACGTGAGAAGATAAATGAATTCGCTGAGTTTGTTAGAGACGGAAATAGCAGTAAGCAGCATGTGATGGTGATGGAATGTGTATTTAAGATTGTCACGGGCGCGTCGCAATGATACGTCACGTGGTCGCCAACCTCGGTAAAAGGCTAATCAGGGGGAACCTCGGCAAGTGGCTACTCTTTACAAGGCAATCGTCAACGGCATAAACTACCTATCTTTTGAGCCTCATATCTTCTCATGTATCGCTGACGACGATTACGAGGATAAGATAAATGAACTGGAGGAAGAGTCGCACATGTGCTTTTAAAAGAAATCTATTATGAGGAATGATACTTCAGTACTGGAAACAACCCAGCTTGCAGTAGGTAAATTCCAATTTTATTTCACCAGTAGCCTTGGGTTCTTTCCATTCTTTGCACAAGTGTATATATCTTTCCTAGCCTTGACATGGTAGCTCTATTGAATAAACAGGCGCGCGATAGTCTTGCCGGAGATGACGTTGGCTTCTTCGGAGGTGTTGATTCTAGAACACGATACAGCGGGTCCATGACGGTGATCCATTTAAATCCAGACAGACATCTTGGAACAGTTGATAGATAACCTAGAGTTCTCCTTCTCTGCTTCTTGAGTGATACTTGGTGATGTGTCTGAGCTATACAACTTCAATGTTTATGGCAATAAAGAGAAAGACTAACATATCCGGTCGTGTACCTTACAAACAGTTCAAGGCTCTAACAAATAGTTTAGAGTACGTCATTGACTCTTCAAAGTCATTGTTTCGTGCTGTCAACCAGGGTCTGAAGATTGCATAACCAAATCCCAACTCGAATTAATTATTTAGTGACTATGTACATAACCCACATCGTTGCATATATACCGACTAACAAACGACTTTTCACTGCTGCATTCGCTTAACAGCATGGGCAAGGGATGATCCAGCAGTTGACTGGGATCGGGCAAGGAATGACGCCACAGAGTCTACCATCGCAGGCACCACCTCCTCGAAGTTCGAGGGTGGGTTCTGTAGTCTCGGGGGCCTTTTGAGGATCTGCAAAGGGTCAGCAAGACGCGTCTTGGCGTGTGTTAACAGAGATGGCTTACCCATGGAATTCTGGGCCTTGGGCTGGTCAGTCTCCAGAGGCTGAGTGTTTCTCATGTCGCAGAGTTCTTGTGAGGTGGTTTGAGAGGAAGACATGTTGACTGATATCTGATGAAGTGCGTGTGTGATGCTTTGGCTTGGTGACTTTATCTGGTTGGTGAGATGAGATTAAGATTAAAGAAGAGATTGGTTTCAACTGACGTATGCTGACGTTATATGCCATGGCACGTGTAGAAACGCGTACTAATTGTGGCGCAGGTCATGGCTGAGAACTTAGTAATGAGGCTGTGTTGAGTTACCCTAGGTCGTCTTTTATGCCTGCTACAAGATTCAATTTTGAATGATCAGATTGTTAATTCGAGGAAAGAGTAGGCCAATGTCATAGTGAATTCTTCTTTCCAATTACGAGGTACTTTACTTGTACTTAATGAGAGTTGAGTTTTGGGCTATAATGTAAAAAGTGATGGAAATTTTTAATTTGCTATGGAGGTGTCCATGGAAAGTGAACGGAAAAGTGATGCTCATCGACAAGAAGTGAATTTTGGCTTGTCGAGTCATAGGTCTATTCCGAAAAGAGACGAATGACTAAAGGCATGCTTCATCGAAATGAGCCAATAGAAAGTCGAGTTATTTTAAGTATATTCTCCCCTTTCAAAGTGACAGCCCAGGCCTGTCGTCTAGATAGTTACCCAATTACACCCTGCCCTTTCCAACAGAATATTCTCGTTCGCTCAAACAGCAAAGAACAAAGAAGGCTCCGAGGCGAAGCCAATAACAGTACACAATGAGGCATCCCCATTATATCTGGCATGAAACCGTTGACAAAACATAAATCCCCTTGAAGTGTTTCATATGGCTTTTTGCAGTGGATGACATGAATGTTTAGACAAAGTCGTACCCAAATTACCACGTGTATGACCTTTGAAATATATCACCCCAACTCAACGTCTCAGGCCTTTCTGTGCTCCAAGCGAGCCTGCTATGTTTGGTAAACATCCTCTATCAAGGTTTTAAATCGTTTCGTCTCTACTTTCCACCAATCCAGCCCTGGCGTCAAATAATGCGCTATTCACAGTAGAAACCAAACAGTCAGCGGTTATAGGACGGAGAGGGTCATACTGGTCGGAGAAGATGGATGTCCGTCTATGGTCAAAATAGTATTTGGGCCGACCTCAATTGAGACTGTAACGGTCGCTTGCTGAAATTAGCATCACAAAGGGTGAAAAGGCAAGTCTGTGGTTTGAAGCTATTCTCATTTTTCTTGGCTTCGGCCCGGTGACTGATATAAGTATTCCTCTTTTCCTCCATGATGAAATAGTTATCATCAACTGGCTTGTACATGATTAGCCAACATCACAACTACTTCACTTCAAAGTCTTTTATTTCATCTCTTTGAACAAACATTGTTCTATACCGATATCCTACAACTCACATTCCAAAATGCCTCTACTTCGAAATATCCACAACAGGCGACCTGCCCGAAAACACATCAACCCCCACCGCATCCTCTTTACGAGTCTACTTCTTCCCGCACTTGCATTAGCCGATGACGAGCCTACCTCCTCAACACAACAAGTCACAGAGCCTTTCGTCGACCAAGTGACGGGCCTTACTATGGAGCGCTTCTTTGGTGCCAAGACCTCATTCACGTTTGCATTCGCGCTACCAGACGCCAATCCCGCTGCAAACAGTACAGGCACAGGTTCTTTTATTGGCCGGCTAGAATTCCCACTTGTTAATGGTGAAGGATGGGGTGCAGCTGGACTGACAGGAGATATGGAAGGAAACTTCATCTTGGCAGCATGGCCTGATGGAGAGGGAGGTGTCATGGCATCTTTCCGACAAGCGATTGACGAAGACAACCCGGCTGTGGTCAAGGGAGACTTCAATGTCAGGCCATTGCCTGATGGCGTCTCGGTCAACGATACTTCATTGCTCTACACATTCCTCTGCGAGAACTGCCTAGACAGCACACTAGGTCTGGGACCCGAAGCCGCCTCTGGCAATGCAGTTATGGGATGGGCGCTGTCTGAGAGACCACCAAGAGGAGATGCTTCAGACCCTGCCGCCTTCCTTGAGTTTCATGAGAAAGGCTTTGGACCTTTCACTGCTCGACTAGCCCAAGCTAAGGTTACTGGATTCGATGCCGTTGCTGCAAAGGCGCTTGATCCCGTGGGGGTCTCACCAAAGGCTGTTGCAACAGTTCCCAATGCCTTCCAAGATGGGGGTAGTGATGATGAGGATAGTGGTGATGAGGGAGGTGATATTGATGTTGATGATAGTGACTCTGGGGATGAGTCGGATGATGATGATTAGACGAGTCAATACCAGTTCAAAACAGGACAATAAGAAAAGTTACCAAAACCGGGATGCCCCCCATGTAACAAGATAATAGCTGTATCATTGCTTGTGCCCAATGTGAAGCGGTGACAGCTGAACTGTTAAGAATAGCAACTTTTTCGGAGGCCGTGTTTCCGTAGCTAACCCAATCAATAATCGCACAAATGGCAGATGTCTGAGCCTTAAAAAAGCTGGCCAAACTCGATGCACACAATGAAGAGTGTCTAGGTTGTTTCTCCAACAGCCAATTAGATCATCGGCATGACAGGTACTATAGCGCATCCTTGGCTCACCCAAAGCTGAACCAAGTAATTAGCTACTTCTGTCTAGCTCTTACGCATCGAATCGATTGAATCTCACACAATCGTCTAGCTAATGCCCCTTTCAACACCGTTGGAACTTTGGTTGAGTGAACCTTGAGGTTAGATTTAGTGTTAGACTTGACGAGGGATCGAACCTACGTACAAAATAATTGTCCTTCGGCTTGTGGATAAGACAAGCAGACTTTGAAACGCATGGCTAGCATGGCCATTGCCATCTCTCCGAGTCAGGTTATTTACTCCAGCCACGGAAGTCTTGACACCGAAAAGTGTCAATAATTTCTCGTGTTGCCAAGAACGGGAGATGACTTAGCGGCGATCCATGAATGCACAGACGCAATCTGCCACGGCTGGACGAGGAATATCTAATTTGAGATGCAAGGTGGCTGATGGGCTGATGTACCGACGGTCTGGATCGCGGTCAGCCGAGTTGGAAGGGTTGTGATTGGATCAAGTGTGGAAGCTATCTCGGGGACTTGATTGAAGACCGATTTGGTTCGTTGAAGGATTACGTGGGCTTAGCTTTGTGGCTTGAAATGGTGTAAAGTGAGCGCAGTAGACTTATGGTAGGCTCGGTAGTCGAGCTGAGATACAAAAGGGAGACGATACAGACCCATGATTTGATTGCATTCACAAGCATCCACAACCGTTCACCAGTGTCTTTGTCGATTTTATTTTGTTGGTTCATAACAGCATAAATTGTTGTGAAGATGAAGACCATGATAGAGGCAGCCCTTGCCTTTGCCTTTTTGTTGCTATGTAAGTAATGAGACGTTTCCGCCGAGACACAGTAGAACAGAGACTCACTATAGATCAATTCTAGTCACCAACACAGCGTACGGTTCCCCAGCATCGTACTGCGACGCATCAAAAAGGGTCTGCTACAGCTGGGCTGTTCCATCTTCGACAACCTCTTCCAGCTCTAACAGTCTCTATCTTCGCCTCGAAGCTCCCACCGACTACCAATGGATCGCACTTGGAACTGGCTCTCGAATGAGCGGTTCTACTATGTTCATGATATATCAGGACGGGTCAGGTAACGTGACTTTGAGTACAAGAAAGGGCACTGGTCATGTCATGCCGACGTATAATCGCATGAGCAACGTCAAGCTGATTGATGGAAGCGGCATGTCGAACAAAACCATGGTGGCAAACATACATTGGTCTGGCGCGACTGGCATTGACTTAACGGGGTCGAATCATTGGATCAGTGCTTGGAAAAAGGGCAATCCTCTCGACACAAGTGATACGAGTACCGACTTCGATGAACATGATGGAACAGACAGCTTTTCTGTCGACCTTTCCAACGCAAGCGTCAACGGCAACGCCAATCCTTTCACCGACTCATCCGACACCCAGAATAGTGACAACGGCGTTTCTGGTGGCGGTGGAGGTGAGGATTATACTGGTTCCATCCATGGTGTCATAATGGCTGTCGTCTTCCTGCTCGGATTCCCTATTGGTTCCGTCCTTATGCCTCTTGTTGGGAAATGGCTTCTCCACGCTTCATGGCAGATAGTTGCCTTTCTAGCCATGTGGGTTGGATTTGGCGTTGGCAAGGTTGCTGCAGATCGTGGTGGAGATGTAAGTGAAATACCGACACACAATGTAATTAGTTACTAACACACCGCAGTGGTTTCACGAACCTCACGTCATCCTCGGAACGATCGTGTGCATCTTGATGATTGTTCAACCAGTCCTGGGATGGGTGCATCACAGAAACTACGTCAAGTACCAGCGACGAACAACCATTAGTCATGCTCATATTTGGTTCGGCAGAGGCATCATGACTGTTGGAATCATCAATGGTGGGTTTGGTCTGCAATTATCTGGCGCGTCGACCAAGTTGGTCGCTGCTTATGCTGTGGTTGGCGTGATTGTCTCCATCATATATGCCGGCGGCGCTCTTCATAAAGTGGTCCAGCTGCGACGGAAAGAACATCACTTGATGGCAGACGACAATTCGAATAGCGCTCTCGAGTTGATGTGTGATCAGCCCCCGGCTTATAGAACCTAGATAATGATGAATGATTTCGTGCCTAAAGTCTATCATAACAAAATAGACAGATATATATTCGTGAAGACCGGCCACATTAAGAGTTGTTGATGCGGATATCAGGTGATAAAGCCGATAAGAATGAACCTTTGTCGCTTACCCGAATTTGGTCTAACAAACTTTGTGGTGTTGTCACGGGGAGTCATTTTCGTTTCGGTATGACTCTTTATGTGTCACAAAAAGCTCTTTCCCTCTTCGTCCTCCGATTTCGCAAAAAGATTTGGAAAAGGAAACATCATGATTTATCCTTTTCTTCTTTTTTCTACTGACAACACAACCACCAACCATCGTAATTGAAGCCAGATGCGATGAAGCCCGAAGAATCCCTCAACCTGATCAAAGCCAATCTGGCTGAGATTCTCAACCCCGAGATTATCGACGATGTCGTCCTCAAACAGAATCGCCCACTAGAGATCTACTGGGGCACTGCGACCACCGGAAAACCACACTGCGGCTATTTTGTACCAATGGTCAAGATCGCAGAGCTTCTTGAGGCAGGATGTCGCGTCAAGATACTTATCGCTGATGTCCATGGATACCTCGACAGCTCCAGCGTGTCATTCGAACTCATTGCTCCCCGGTGCGACTACTACCAGTTTGTGATCAAAAGCCTCCTACGAGCTATTGGCGTCAGCATCGACCGACTCGAGTTCGTTATCGGCAGCTCATTTCAATGGAGCAAGGAGTATACTATGGACTGCCGAAAGCTGGAGACTACCACAAAGCTCTCGGCTGCGCGCAAAGCAGGCGCCGAGGTAGTCAAACAAGGCGACGACCCTACCCTTAGTGGCCTGACCTACCCGATCATGCAGGCGCTTGACGAGGAGTACCTTGAAGTCGATGCAGAACTCGGTGGTGTTGATCAACGAAAGATCTTTACATTTGCACTGGAAAATCTTCCCAAGGTCGGATACAAGAAGCGGGCGCATCTGATGAATGCCTTGGTTCCAGGTCTTGGGCAAGCACAAAAGATGAGCTCAAGCGAACCAAGCTCCAAGATTGGACTGTTGGACACACCTGAAGAAGTGGCCAAGAAGCTCAAAAAAGCGGTATGTGTGCCGAGAGAGGTGGAGGGAAACGGTATAATCGCATTCGTTGAGCATGTGATCTTTCGCATACTTGAACTCAAGGGTGCGGCAGAATTCGTCGTAGAGCAGAGAAATGGAGAGACTCTTGTCTACCAAAACATCACCAAACTCAAGCAAGACTATGAGCAAGATATTTTGACACCGCAGACGATCAAGCCAGCACTAATTCAGACACTCAATGAGCTGCTGAAACCAATTCGGGAAGAATTTGAGACGTCAGAAGAATGGCAACAGGCCGATAAATCAGGATATCCACGGGAAGTAAAGTCAACGAAGGCGAAGAAGGAGAAGATGTAGGCGTAGAATTGTAGACAAGGATCTCCGATTTGAGATGCGATACTGTCGAGTCACAGACGGAAAACTGCATGAGCAAGTACAAGTAGAGGCGTGCGTCAATCCGAGGCAATGAAGCTATTTAAGGAAGGCTAGTTGCTTGAAATTGAGCTATAAACAATATGACAAAGGAGATTGATATACGCGATAAGAGTCAAGTAAAAAACGTCTAAGAAATTGTACAAAAATAATTATTCCCACCCCCCCTCTGATCAGACGAACGATTTATATCCGTGCATTGACCAGACTAGGACCCTGATCCTGGTGGCGAAGCGTTGATACAACGAGCACCATCGTTCTGGGCTGTCTTGGGACCTTGGACGACCAATGACTTCTCATACGTCGCAAGGTTGAATCGATAGATAGCACCTGAGGTATTCTCAGACGCGTAGATGAGCATTGGCCCAACAGCATAAACGGCACCCCAAGTATTGGTACCAGCAATGAACCCAAGATCTTGAAGAGTTTCCCATTGCTGAGTGTCGAGATTGAATCTTGCGACGGCCGTCTTGGAACTGGTGGTCATGGCTGACTGAAGACCATAAAGATAACGACCACCGCTCTTAACAAATGCCCAATCGGCGACGTTGTTTGCAGGTGTTGCGGTTCCTCTTGCAAGGATGGTTCCGTAGGTGGAACGTCTTGGATCAACATCGATCTTGACCCATGCTTTTCCGTACAATGAGACCCAGAAGTGACCGTCGTCGTCAGTATCTCCAGTGTTCCAGTTGCCATCTAGAGTCAAGTCCATCAGAGTGTAAGATCCAGAGCTTCCAATGCGAATCACTTGACTCTTTGGATTTGCGGTAGTACCGATCTGAACAATACCATAAATCAGGTTGTCGATAATATTGTATGTGATGGGGTTGATAACTCCTCCTGGTCCGATGCCGGTGCCGACTTGGCTGTTCACACCAGAGACTAGGTTCAGTCTATATAGAGTCGTGTTCTGGATCAAGTATCCTCCCTCGTCACAACTGAAAGATGGGGGAGGAGTGGGTGTTTCGACTATGTATGTGCCAGGAACGGTTCCTGAGGGCTGAACTGTTGCGACTGTCATGGCAGTGGCTCGGGAAGTTGTACCAGTGTATTGCCTAGTGCTGGTTACGTATTGGGGTGGTTGAGTCTCGACAATAACTGTGGCAGCTTCGGTACCCGTAGGCGAAACTGTAGTGACTGTTGTTGGTCCTCCCAAGACGCCTGTACCAGTGTAGGATCTTGTACTTGTGACGGTTGGACCTTGCGTTTCGATTATGACAGTTCCAGCTTCAGTTCCAGTTGGCGTGATCGTCGTTGCCGTGATAGGACCGGTCAAAGATGATGTTCCAGTATACCGCCGGGTGCTTGTCACTGGCGGTGTCTCAACAATTATGGTTGCAGCCTCTGTACCTGTAGGCGAAATAGTTGTTACTGTACTTGGGCCGGTTAATGTTCCGCTACCAGTGTAGAAACGAGTGCTTGTGACTGTTGGGCCTGCTGTCTCGATAATGACTGTTCCAGCCTCAGTTCCGGTCGGCGTGATTGTCGTTGCAGTGATTGGGCCTGTTAGAGATGATGTTCCAGTATAACGTCGGGTGCTTGTCACTGGCGGTGTCTCAACGATTACTGTTCCAGCCTCTGTGCCTGTAGGCGTAATAGTTGTCACTGTTCTTGGGCCAGTCAAGGTCTCAGTGCCAGTGTAAAAACGTGTACTAGTGACAGCAGGGGTCTCTACAATCACTGTTCCGGCTTCAGTGCCTGTAGGTGTGATGGTTGTTACCGTCCTTGGCCCAGTCAAGGTCTCTGTGCCAGTATAGAAACGTGTGCTGGTGACAGGTGGTGTCTCGACAATGACTGTAGCTGGATCGGTTCCTGAACCAGAGACTGTAGTGACCGTGGTAGGTCCTGTCAAAGTTGCTGTTCCAGTGTAGAATCTTGTGACAGTAACTGGTCGTGGAGATGGTGTCGCCACGACGACTGTGCCAGCGACTGATCCAGACGCGGGAATTGTCGTGACAGCAGTTGGCTCAGTTATCACATCGGTTCCTGTGTAGGACTCAGTGACCGTGACAGTAGACTGAGGTAGGTCGATGATAACAGTTCCTGTGTCTCCAGCAGCACTAGGTGACTCAGTTGTCATTGTACTGGCCGTGACCATTCCGTAACGCATCACAGTAACATAAGGTTGAGGTCGGTCAATCAAAACCGTGCCAGTCTCTCCGGGATTGGCAGGTGTCTGGGTTTGCGTTGTGTCGCCACCCGTGTCAACCATTCCGTATCTAGTCGTTGTGACGTAAGGTTGAGGCCGGTCGATAATAACTGTTCCAGTCTCACCGGGTACGGAAGGTGTCTGAGTTTGTGTTGTGTCACCACCTGCATCAACCATGCCATATCGAGTTGTTGTGTCATAAGGCTGAGGTCGATCAATAAGAACTGTGCCAGTCTCGCCAGGAGCTGTAGGGGGCTGGGTCTGTGTTGTATCACCGCCTACGCTGACCAGCCCGTATCGGGTTGTTGTCAGGTAAGGTTGAGCAAGATCAACAATGATCGTAGCTGTTTCTCCCTGGTTACTGGGAGATTCCGTCTGAGTTGTCTCACCGCCTGCGCTAACTTGTCCATATCTTGTCGTTGTGACATATCGCTGGGCAAGATCAACAACAACTGTAGCTGTCTCTCCCGGGTTACTGGGTGTTTGTGTTTGAGTTGTCTCACCAGTAGCATCAACCAGCCCGTATCGGGTCGTGGTTAGATACGGTTGAGCAAGATCGACAATAACTGTACCTGTTTCTCCTGGATTGCTGGGAGCCTGTGTCTGCGTCGTCTCGCTACCTGCGCTAACCATCCCGTACCGGGTTGTTGTCCTGTAAGGTTGAGCAAGATCAACGTAGACTGTAGCTGTGTCTCCTGGGTTGGTGGCAGTTTGTGTGTAGGTTGTCTCGCCAGTAACATCGACCAATCCGTACCGAGTTGTAGTAGAATAAGGCTGAGCAAGATCGACGACAACCGTTCCAGTGTCGCCTGGGCTAGCCATGGACTGTGTCTGGGTAGTCTCTTGGCCTGCCTGCACCACACCATAACGAGTAGTTGTTGTGTATGGTTGAGGAAGGTCGACAAGTACAGTCGCAGTATCCCCAGGCTGAGCAGGCGTTTGAGTCTGTGTGGTCTCACCACCAACGGTTACTGATCCGTAGCGTGTTACCGTTGTGTAGGGCTGGGCAAGATCCACGATAACAGTACCGGTCTCACCAGGCACAGAGGGTGATTGAGTTTGGGTAGTTTCAGCACCAAAAGTGACCACTCCATACCTGGTGGTTGACGTGTATGGCTGGGCAAGGTCTACAATGACTGTGCCAGTCTCCCCAGGTGCAGAAGGCGCCTTGGTCTGAGTGGTTTCAGCACCAAAACTGACGAAGCCATACCTGGTGGTTGAGGTATATGGTTGGGCAAGATCCACGATAACAGTACCGGTCTCACCGGGCACAGAGGGCGACTGCGTCTGGGTAGTTTCAGCACCAAAAGTGACGAAGCCATACCTAGTAGTTGATGTATATGGCTGCGCAAGGTCCACGATAACTGTACCAGTCTCTCCGGGAGCACTAGGGGCCTGTGTTTCGGTTGTCTCATGTGCGAGATCAACTGAACCGTAGCGGGTTGTAGTTACGTACGGCTGCGCAAGGTCGACGAGGACGGTACCATTCTCCCCAGGAGCACTGGGAGCTTGCGTTTGTGTCGTCTCATGGGCGTAGTCGACTGAACCAAAGCGGGTAGTAGTTACATATCGTTGAGCAAGATCAACTATGACCGTGCCTGTTTGTCCCGGACCAGCAATTGACTCGGTCACCGTGGTTTCATGGTCAACATCGACTGAACCGTATCTTGTGACTGTTGTGTAAGGCTGGGCTAGGTCAACAAGAACTGTGCCGTTATCGCCTTGAGCAGCAGGACCCTGTGTTTGCGTGGTTTCGTGGGCCTGATCAACTAACCCGTAGCGGGTTGTAGTTATATATCGTTGAGCGAGATCAGCGATGACGGTGCCTGTTTGTCCTGGGACAGTTACGGACTCCGTTGTGGTTGTTTCGTGGGCAGAGTCGACCGAACCATATCTAGTAATTGTTGTATAAGGCTGAGCTAGGTCAACAAGAACTGTGCCATTCTCGCCTGAAGCAACAGGTCCTTGCGTTTGTGTCGTTTCATGATCCTGATCAACCATTCCGTACCGTGTTGTAGTGACGTATCGTTGGGCAAGATTGGCAACCACAGTACCTGTCTGGCCTGGAATTGTCGGCGATTCAGTTGTAGTTGTTTCATGATCACTATCAACTAGACCATAACGGGTCACAGTTGTGTAAGGTTGGGGGAAGTCAATGATGACGGTTCCTGTTTCTCCGGGGGCGCGAGGCGTTTCTGTTCGTGTTGTGCCACTTGGATCACTGCCTTGGTCCACTCCAAAGCGAGTGATAGTCGTGTATGGTTGAGGGAGGTCAACAATAACGGTTCCTGTCTCGCCTGGCGCGAACGATTGAGTCGTCATTTCGCTTGCCGTGACACTTCCATAACGAGTTACAGTTGTAAAAGGCTGAGGAAGATCCACGATAACAGTAGCTGTCTCACCGGGATTAAATGACTGTGTTGTCATGCCACTGACAGACACGCTTCCGTATTGGGTGGTGGTCGTAAAAGGCTGTGGAAGATCTACAACTACAGTGCCGGTCTCACCAGGATTGAAGGACTGTGTCGTTATCTCACTAGCAGTTACGCTTCCGTAACGGGTCGTCGTAGTGAACCTTTGAGGAAGATCTACAACGACAGTGCCAGTCTCGCCAGGGTTAAATGACTGCGTGGTCATCTCGCTGACAGTCACGCTTCCATAGCGAGTGATGGTTGTGAAAGGCTGAGGAAGATCGACAATAACAGTCCCAGTCTCACCGGGATTGAAGGACTGTGTAGTGATTTCGCTGACAGTAACGCTTCCATAACGAGTCGTCGTTGTAAATTGCTGAGGAAGGTCGGCGTAGACAGTTGCTGTATCACCTGGACCGAATGTTCCCGTAGTTGTTTGGCCAATAGTGACGCTTCCATAGTGGGTAATAGTTGTGAAAGCTTGAGGTAGGTCGACGACCACTGTCGCTGTCTCGCCTGGGTTGAAAGACTGTGTTGTCATCTCGCTGGTTGTGACGCTTCCGTAACGAGTCAAGGTTGTAAAAGGCTGAGGCAGATCCACGATGACGGTCGCAGTCTGACCTGGAGTGAAGCTCTCCGTAGTAGTTTGAGCGATAGTAACACTTCCATATCGCGTTATGGTCGTCACATCCTGAGGCAAGTCGATCAGAACGGTTGCAGTTTCACCAGACTGGAAAGTCTGGGTAGTTGTATGAGCAACCGAAGCAACACCAAACCTTGTTGTAGTGGTGTACGGCTGAGGGAGGTCAACAATAACTGTGCCTGTCTGTCCAGGAACGGTCGGCGATTCAGTGGTGATAGTACTGGCTGTGACGAGTCCATAGCGGGATACAGTGGTAAAAGGCTGGGGCAAGTCGACGAGAACGGTCGCAGTCTCGCCAGACTGGAAGCTTTGAGTAGTTGTCTCGGGGGCTGAGGCAACGCCGAATCTCGTTGTAGTAGTGTAAGGCTGTGGAAGATCAATGATGACTGTGCCCGTTTGTCCTGGCTCAGTGGGCGATTCAGTGGTAATGCTGCTGGCCGTGACTCGTCCATATCGAGCTATAGTTGTAAAGGGCTGGGGAAAGTCCACAATAACTGTTCCAGTTTCTCCGGGCCTCGATGGAGTGATTGTGACGGTGGTGCTGCTACCTGCAACGCTCCCGTACCTGGTCGTTGTGGTGTAAGCATCAGGACGATCGATGATAATGGTACCCGTCTGCCCTGGAGCAGTTGCTACTTGAGTTGTTGTGCTGCTGCCACCAGTGATACCTCCCCACCGGGTGGTTGTCACATAAGGTTGAGGTAAGTCAATGAGAATCGTTCCGGTCTGACCTCCTGAAGTCGGTGTCTGGATTGTCATGCTACTACCCTCTGTGATGACACCATATCGTGTGGTAGTTCGGTACGGGTAAGGAAGGTCGATAATGACTGTCCCGGTTTGTCCAGAGGCAGAAGGTGCCATGGTGGTGGTACTACCACCAGCAGTGATGATTCCATACCTGATCGAAGTCACGTATGGATCAGGGAGATCGACAACAATAGTTCCAGTCTGCCCGCCTGCTGCTGGCTGCTTGGTCGTAGTACTACTTCCCTCCGTAACGACTCCAAACCTTGTCGTAGTTAAGTATGAGAACGGTAGATCGACGAGAATGGTACCAGTTTGGCCAGGTGCAGCTGGAGTCTGGGTAGTGATCCTGCTAGTAGAAACACTGCCGTATCTTGTGCTGGTGATGTATGGGTTTGGAAGGTCAACAATGACAGTGCCGGTCTGTCCAGGTACAGCTGGTGCCTGGGTTGTGGTAGAGCTACCAACTGTGATGCTGCCAAATCGAGTGGTCGTCTGATAGGCATTTGGTAAATCAACGATAACGGTGCCAGTTTGTCCGGGGGCTGTGGGTGTCTGAGTAGTAATACTACTCATGGAAACACTGCCAAATCGGGTTGTGGTCACATACGGATTCGGTAGGTCAATGAGGATAGTACCAGTCTGCCCAGGTGATACAGGGGCTTTGGTGGTCATGCTACTGACTGTCACACTCCCATACCGTGTTGTGGTTATATATGGGTTGGGCAGATCAACTAAGACTGTACCAGTCTGCCCAGGTGATGTAGGAACGTTAGTGGTAACGCTACTGGCAGTCACGCTTCCGTATCTTGTTGTGGTCACGTATGGATTGGGTAGATCAACCAAAATGGTACCGGTTTGCCCAGGTGCCGTAGGTGCCTTGGTAGTAGTACTACCGACGGTCACGCTTCCATATCGTGTAGTAGTAACGTAGAAGTCGGGAAGGTCGATGAATACAGTGCCAGTCTGGCCAGGAGCAGTTGGGGATCGGGTAGTGACGGAGCTAATCGAAACACTTCCATAGCGTACGATAGTGGTAAACGGCTGCGGCACATCGACAAAGACAGTACCGGTCTGTCCGGGACTGGTAGGCATCATGGTGGTCGTGCTCAGAACTGTGACACTGCCGAACCTGGTGACCGTGGCGAATGGCTGCGGTAAATCGACAAGGACTGTGCCAGTTTGGCCTTGACTAGCTGGTGTGAGTGTCGATGTTGTTGGTACCGAGACGCTACCGAACCGCGTAGTAGTTGTGTATGGCTGGGGTAAGTTCACTAAGACTGTTCCAGTCTGACCTGGACCAGCCGGCGTCAATGTTGAAGTTGCCGGTACGGAAAAGCTACCGAATCGAGTAATAGTCGTGAAAGGCTGAGGCAAGTCGATCAGGACTGTTCCTGTCTGACCAGGGCTAGTTGGTGTGAATGTTGATGTGATTGGAACGGAGACACTGCCGAAACGTGTAGTAGTTGTGTATGGCTGGGGGAGGTGAATAACAACGGTACCGGTCTGGCCTGGTGTAGCCGGCATAAAAATGCTGGTTCCTGTCGCAGTCCCAGTCCCATAGCTAGTGACTGTTGTATAAGGGTTTGGCAGATTAATGAGAATTGTGCCCGTCTGTCCTGCGCTCGCTGGTGTCAAGATATTTGTTGTGGCAATGGTTACACTGCCGTAGCTTGTCACGGTAGTATAAGCGTCAGGGAGATCGATAAATACTGTGCCAGTCTGTCCTGGAGCCGCGGGAGTCTGCGTCCGAGTAGCTGGAGCAGTCACACTCCCATACCTGATGATTGTTGTGAACGGCTGAGGCAAGTCCACAACAACAGTACCAGTAGCTCCTTGACTAAACCCAGTGAGGGTTCTAGTTGCCGGAACCGTCACAGCACCGAAACTAGTTACTGTCGTGAAAGGCTGAGGCATATCAATAATAACAGTGCCAGTCTCTCCAGGCTTCTGTGGGCCATTGGTAGTTCTTGTGGAGGCCGAGACACTTCCGTAACGAGTTGTTGTGATAAACGGCTGAGGGAGATCCACCAAGACGGTCGCAGTCTCACCAGGATTGCTAGGGCGCTGTGTGGTCGTGGAAGAGAATGAAATGCTTCCATAGCGGGTCGTTGTCACGAATGGCTGCGGTAGATCAATGAAAACAGTGCCCGGTTCTCCTGGACCCCGAGGGGTCTGAGTTGTTGCTGAAGAGATGGACACACTGCCGTAACGAACGATCGTAGTGTAAGATTGAGGAACATCGATGATAATAGTACCTGTGTCCCCGGGCTTTGTAGGGCTTTGAGTTGTGGTAGAAGCCGCTGAGACACTTCCATAGCGGGTGGTTGTCGTCCATGATTGAGGCCTGAATACAAGGACTGTACCGGTTTGACCGGGAAGAGTCGGGCTCATAGTGGTTGTGTATGCCGCTGAGACTGAGCCATAAGATGTTGTTGTAACAAAAGGAACCGCTGAAGACGGAACCTGGATAACAACAGTGCCAGTTTGACCAGGCGCCTTGGGCGTGTGGGTGATGGTTGTGGTGAAAGACTCAGTGCCAGTACTAGTGATTGTTTCGTACGGTGTAACACTGGGAGGAAGCTCGACAATCACAGTTCCAGTTTGACCAGGTTGAGTCGGGGTCTGGGTCAAGGTTCGAGTCGTAGTAGCGGTTCCTGTACCGGTCACAGTGGTTGTTATGTAAGGAACTGCTCCAGGAGGTACCTCAACAATCACTGTCCCAGTCTCACCTGGCCCAGAGGGGGTTTGTGTAGTAGTGCGGGTTGTAGTGAAGGATCCCGTGCCAGTTACTGTGGTTGTCACGTAGGGTGTAGCACCAGGTGGCAGCTCAATAATAACTGTACCAGTTTCACCAGGCTCACCAGGTGATTGGGTGATAGTCCTGGTAGCACTTCCCGTACCAGTCACAGTGGTCGTGATATATTCAGGCGGAACCTCAATAACCACAGTCCCAATTCTGCCAGTTCCGGAGGGACTCTGAGTAAATGTCTGCGTGGTAGAGCCTGAACCTGTGCTCGTAACAGTTCGATATGATGTGACGAGAGGAAGTATGATGATGACTGTATCTGTCATACCGGAGCCAGAGTGCGTCTGCGTAAGCGTCTGAGTACCTGTCCCAGATCCGTATTGAGTAACAGTGGCGAAACGCATAGCTGGCACGTCAATACGAACAATACCCGTACCACCTGGGCGTGAAGGAGGAACTGTGACCGTGCGTACTGTTGTTCCAGTCCACTCCTCACTGACGGCGACGTAACGGATGCCACCGGTGGGAAAGTCAACCCGAATTGTGCCTGTGCCTCCAGGTCCAGTAGGAGGCACAGTGACTGTTCGGGTGGTAGATCCAGTCCAGTATTCGCTTACGGCAACGTAACTCGCACCATCTGCAGGAAAGTCAACGTGGACGGTACCAGTCTGGCCTGGTCCAGCGGGGGAGTCGGTTGCTGTGCGTGTGGTTGAACCCGTCCAGAAACCGGACACTGTTACGTACTGCGGTGCATCAGGATAGTCAATGTGGACTGTACCGGTTTGACCAGGCTGGGAGGGAGCCTCAGTTGATGTGCGAGTTGTTGAGCCAGTCCAGTACCCAGTGATGGTCGCGTATCTCACTCCATTTCTAGGCATATCGATACGGACGGTGCCAGTCTGACCAGGGATGGATGGGGGTTGGGTGACGGTTCTGGTTATTGAGCCCGTCCAGAAAGTACTAATAGTGGTGTACTCTTTAGGGACATCCACACGAATTGTCCCTGTCTGACCAGGGTTTGCAGGCGGTTGAGTGACTGTACGAGTAGTGGAGCCTGTCCAGAAGCTAGTGACGGTTGTGAAAGGAATTGCATTTCGTGGAAGCTCAACGATAACTGTCCCTGTTCCATCTGGGACAGAGGGCTTCTGCGTAAAAGTCTTAGTCTCTGACCCCGTTCCAATTGCAGTCCTTGTAGTCGTCGTGTACTTGATTGGAGTTACAACAACCACTGTTCCAGTTTCGCCTTGTGGAACCGAACTTGGCGTGATCGTCGTGGGAGCTGGGACATCGCTTCCGCGGGTCACAGTTGTAAGAGGGTTGGGAAGCTCTACAATCACTATTCCTGACTCATTTGGTCCGTTTGGGAATGAAGTCGTTGTTCTTGGTTCTGTTACGCTGCCCCAGTGTGTAGTATGACGGAAGCGAGTGTTGGCCGGCGGTAGAACGATCACGACTGTGCCAGTTTCGCCTGGATGAGCAGGAGAGAGTGTGGTTGTGACAGGCTCAGTGACAGTACCGATTCGAGAGATAGTCGCGTATGGTTCACTAGTAGAAGGAAGCTCACGCACAACCGTAACGGTTCCGCTAGGGTCATCTGGTTGCAGCGTATATGTTACGGGTGATGTGCCTGTCCCATAGCGTATGATTGTCTGGACTGGTCGAGTACTCGGAGGCACGTCAACAAATACAATCCCAACATCCCCAGAGCCTTTGGGCTGTTGGGTTGAGGTGATGGTTGCCGTTCCAGTACCAGTGCGAGTAATTGTAGCGTATTTGACAGGACCTGAAGGGATCATGATAATTACGGTTCCCGTTCCATCGGGATCGCTTGGTGATTGTGTAGACGTGACAGTTTCCGTGACACTACCTATGCGGACGATTGTTGTGTACTGAGATTTGGACTCGGGTACTTCGACAATCACTGTGCTCACATCTCCCGGACGATCAGGCTGGAGTGTCCGCGTAATTGGAACGCCAACACTATTCACACGAGTGATGGTGGTATAATCTTGTCGCCTGATAGTGACAGTACCGTGTTCGTCAGTGTGATCAATAATGAGAGTCTTTGTATTCTCTTGCTGCACAGTCCTCGTAACGGGAACATGGACATCTTGTGTATGGTCGACCGCTGTGTCATCTGGCTTCGCAATTCTAGTTTGAGGATCTTGTATACCTCCGTGGTCGGTATTCCTATCTTCTGGTCGCTCGATAATGACAGTTGTTGGATCGCCGGGACTGGTCGGAATCAGAGTTCGAGTTCGCTCGGCTGTTAATGAGGGAATGAATGAAGTTATTGTGGTCACAGGCTCTTTCACAATAACGGTTCCAATTGGAGGTGTGCCCTGTGGTGGGATCGTGTATGTAGTCGGTGGTCCGTCGCCAAAGACGGCGGTCGTGATGTATGAAGCATTGGGAGGCACATAAAACGTTCTTCAGAAGTTAGAAAATTCAATCAATTGATCTGCTTCACAAACCGTGTGATTGTAGCATCGGAAGTCCTTGTGCCATTTACTACCCTGATAGGTTGAAGTTGGATAACCCTTTCTCCAGTGCTACACTCGAATTCTGGTGCTTTAGCTGCTACGTTAGTAAACAAAGAAAATATAGCCCCAAAGTGGGCGATGTTGTTGAGCCACATGGCTAAATGAGGTCCCGCGATGGGAGGTTAGCTGTGTTTGTCGCGTGTCGCAAATGAATGAATGAATGAACAGGAACTCGAAATAGGTTCAAAGGAAAGAAGAAGAAATTCTGTGGACTTGAAGATTTGCCCAAAAAAGAGACGTTGGTATATACAGACGTTACTCTGGCTCCGAAATAGAGCTCTGGGGAATTACTGAGCTGCAAAAGGACGATAGTCAGCTTGGACATTCCTAGCTCAGGGAAATATTCGCTCTGGGGGATAGCATTAGATTGCTCTAGACCAAAATTGAACGCTATCCTTGTAACTTGACCTGGAAATATGCTTTCAGATCGTCCAATCCACCAGTTACAATCGTTGGATTGAGCCACTCACATACCAGTGTCCATCTTGTCTTGGAGCTCTCTCCGCAAGAGGATGCGGGACATGCTAGCTCTGAACAATTAACTGACTCCGTAATAGTTCCAAAACGCCAAGTTACCAGTTCCCTGGAAGAGGAACTAAGCAGAATACCGAGTCATGAAGATGAGTCTTCTCATTCAAATGGAGGTTGGCTTGACAAGTGTTCTGGATTCATGATCCACGGCTGTTCCTGCATAACAGTTGTCAAAGAGTGGCTTCGTTCCTTGCACTAAGACAAAAACGTCAATAACTAGTGCCACACAGATCAAGATCAGCGATTAACTTTTCATTTGTGTACGTCTCGCCAAACAAGGTACTCTTGGCAGATGACACGTGCGTGGCTAAGATATTCCCGAATGCGGGAAGCAATTACATATTGTTTCAGTCACAGTTCTGCAATCTTTCAAGATCTTCAACATGGTATCCTACAACAGTCTGAATATCATTCCAGGGTAGCTGTTGCCTTGTTCTCTAGATTGTCATTCTGTTAATCCCTTCTTAAATGATATACCCAAGTTCCCAATCGTAGTGCTGGATAAGAAGCCACCGGTCACGAGGCATTCCAGACGACTTTTAAGTAGGACTGGACCCTGAGTTGATCCGCTATAATGTAAAAGCTCTATCATACTCGGTAAGCCCGGTTGTTCCAGGCGCATTCTAGTGCGCCAACCCTTCGGCCCGAACTTTCACTGCGGACCCCTACTGTCCTGGTGTGCCTCAATTAGATTAGGTGATTATTCTCCAATGAATTATTGATCACTGAGGATGTCTTACCCATATCATAAGATGCCCTCTCGCTCCTTGTTCTATTCTTACTGACGCCTTTTGTATACCTGTACATACACATTCCTTTCCTTGTCACTCCTTTCTAATTGGCGACATGAGGTCATACACTCTGATCACCGGCCTCAGCCTTACACTTCCCTCCTTTGCTCTAGTAGCCTACCAGCCTTGTCTTACTACTACTGCTTTGCCCATGGTCACCGTCAAAGGTGGCCCAGATGGTTACTACAATGAGTACACACGGACATATCGAGAGTTTTATCCACAAGGCCTGACCAAGAAGATTTATACCATTACGCAGACCTGTTCGGATATGGACTGCCAGACACAGCCGATTGAGACTGCTCCTCCGCCTGGCTTCACTGCCGCGGTAGTCAAATGCAGTGCTTGTGGTGGCCAAGGCACTCAAGTCGCCACCTTGACGTTTCCTACAGAATCTGTGGAGGCATATTCATCTTCAGGATATATCGTTGAACCTCTTGATCTGGTACAGGCTACAAAGGACTGGGTGGATCAGGTCAACGCACCCCCTGCCATTGAGACGGCAAACGTCAATGGTGATGCTGGCATGAACGCTGAAAATGTCTCCCCTACCCCAGATTCATCAGGTCATACCGATTCTGAACCTCAAACCCCCGAAGCACCAAGCAACGGAGGCAGTCAACAGGGTCAGAATGATAATGGGAGCCTTGGGGATACAAGCTCCCATCACGCTACAACTGAGAATACAGGATCTGCCAGTGGTGGCGACTCCTCTGATGGTCAAAATTCCGGAAGCCTGGATGGCACCGACAACGCAACAGGGTCACAGTCGGGCGATACGGGCAACAATCCTGGATCTGGATCTGGTGCTGGCGACACACCGGCGGGAACTATCCCTCAGAATGGGTCTTCACCTTCACCTTCGTCGTCTTCGTCATCCTCCTCTTCCTCATATGATGCCACAGGGTCACAAGAGCAAGGGTCGAATAATCCTGGCCACTCAAATGATCCTACAGGCGACACACCAGCAGATACTCCTGCCTCTGGTGTTGTATCTGTCGATGGAGAACCCGTTGCCGGCACCAACAACAAGCCAGATGATTCAGCCAACATAACATCTCCTGATGGTGTCAATGGCGCCACTGGAGACACATCTGTACCGCCGAATAACAACTCAGGGCCACCTTCATCCCAAAGCAACAGCCCTCCCGTTGTTGACTCAGACTCCAAGCACACTGGAAGTGACGATGACTCACAAGGACCAGATGCTCCTTTGACTGTCAGTGGCGCAGTATCTTTCAAGGTCAATATTTCGGCAAGCATAATAGCCAATGCCGCATGTATATTTATTGTTTGGTTGTTATAACTTATTAGCAACGTAACTGTCATGACTTTCTTTTAATGATTATGTATCTTAACGACAAATACAAAAATAGACTCCCTTAATATTTCTCAGATTACAATCTCATGTCTGTTCAGTGATTAGTAAATTCTTAATATTTTTAAACTACTCTTTGTTAGAGTTGCTGTTCCTGAAGATCCCTAAAGCAAGCCACCGTGATATGAGGACAGCGAGAGCGTTACTATTTCCGGCACGCTATTACTACTGACAGGTATTTGTAATTTTCCAGTACTGCTCAAGCGAATTAAAATTACGATCTAGATCTTGAGGCTAATGATAACTGGTATGCTGTTCCTGTGCTGGCGTTAACATCGGCAATAACTGAGCCGGGCTGAATTGGACTGGGCCTCGACCTTTGGCTGGGCGACCCAAATGAACGGGTCGTTTACCATCCAATCGGCGACTTTAAGAAAATACTCCATTTGTCATAACTCAAAGATGCCAACCTAAGTTGCTTGGAATTCAATAATTGCTTAGATCGCATCGTTATCAGGCACAGTGATCAACGAGACTCGTTGTTTAGATGCACGTCCACCTCATTCACATAACACACTAGGCTGGACGATAGTATAAACACGCAATGATTAAGCAAACCTAGTTTTGCGTTACCAGCTAGGAACTAAACTAAAGGTTCCGTCTGCTGGTTTAAGTGTTGTTTGTGTAACTCTGGTAAGAACATGAGCTACCCTGCACTTTATTAGGTTCCCAACTATGCTTGCTGAAGGGCACAGTGACTGAGATATTTCATGTTATCTTTCACACATATTATCTCATCGTTATTGAAGTATTTGTGTCTCTAATCTGGCTCAGATCCTGTTGCTGACATTCTTTATCCATTGAACTGTCATGACTCTCATTATGTAACATTTCCCCACCCAACCCCGCAGAACTCGAGAAGATGAGAAGGTCCCATGCTGGCATAGTATTGATCTCGTATCAAAATCACTGTTACCTAACCTTGTGAGATTTATGGCTTCATTGGAGGTGTTCTTAGCTAGTTGCTCACATCTTCTGGTGAGTGATGGAAAACCATACGGTATCCACGGTTAGAATACACAATGACGACACAATACGACGCGCCCCATAGAGCATAAATATATTGTGTCAATATGACAGGTTTAATATGATATAAGTCATGTTTTACTAATATGTTGCCTGCGGTTAACATGTTGGTTTTTGGTTCTTTGTATCCACACATTATCTGACTGATATAGTGGTCAGCAAAAAACACACCGAACACCATCGTCGATCGTGGGTCCCTGCCCCTAGTCAACCACTAATAAGCAACCGCTAAAATGCCCCATCAATTGCCGACGACACAACCTTCGAGCGGGGAAAACTTGGCATCAAGACTTGTATCGGTATATGAGGAGACTGAACTTCGGTGATTCTTTCCTGTTTATTGTCTTATCACCTTCCCTATCTTAAGTACTGATTTGAATGACAATGGCGCAAAAGACTGATTATCAAAACATCTTCCACTGGGCAGAGACTCAAAAGGATGGTTCCATCCCGTCTTTTGCTACTCGAGATAATGATCCCTACGAATACCTTAGCGGTTTCAATAATCATCATGAGTCGGAAGCTGTTCCGGGTACAATCCCTCGAGGCCAAAATAACCCACGAGTTGTGAGGTTTGGGCTATATGCGGAACAGATGTCGGATTCTTTTGGAGCTTCCAGACAAGCCAACAGAAACTCATGGCTTTATCGTTCACGACCTGCTGTAGCTCACCAGGGTTTTGTAAGTTAATTGCAAGGTCTGACTTTGTTGTGTTATTGTGTATGCTGACATTCGGACTTTAGACAGATATGCCCAAGATCGACGGTACAGAAAGTTGTTTCCTGCCTCTGAACCCTCAAGTCAGAATCTCTCCAACACAACTAGCATGGGTAAGTCAAGGATGTCCTCTTTTTCGTCTGCAATTCTGACCTTCTAAGCTTCCCTTCGATATCAGTGAAGGAACGGACTTTGTCTCCGGTCTTCGTACCATCGCCGGCTCGGGTGATCCTACCCTTCGAGAAGGTCTTGCAACACACATCTTTTCCGCAACAAAGAGCATGGACAAGAAAGCTTTTGTCAACTCAGACGGCGACTTTTTGATCATTGCCCAGCAGGGTGCTCTTGACATCCAAACAGAATTTGGCAAACTTTACGTCCAGCCTGGTGAGATTTGTGTCATCCAACGCGGCCAACGCTTCAAAGTCAATGTGGAAGGGCCGACGAGAGGATATATCCTCGAAGTCTGGGGCGCTCACTACGAACTCCCCGAGCTCGGGCCCTTGGGGTCTAATGGTCTTGCTAATGCAAGGGACTTTATGTATCCCAAGGCAAGCTACAACGTCACCCGCGATGACCCATGGGAGATTGTGTACAAGCTTGGTGGTAAGTTCTTCAAGAGTACTCAGAACCACTGCCCATTCGACGTAATTGCTTGGCACGGTAACTATGTGCCTTATAAGTATGACTTGACCAAGTTTGTCAACGTTGGATCAATATCTGTGGACCACATTGATCCCTCAATCTTTTGTGTTCTCACTGCTCGTGGAAGAGACGAGAATGCTCCCTTGGCGGACTTTCTCATCTTCTCGCCGAGATGGGATGTCGCGTCTCATACGTACCGTCCTCCTTATTATCATCGCAACGCAGCTTCGGAGCTTATGGGTCTTATTTATGGAGAGTATGCTGGACGATCAGATGATTTCCAGCCTGGAGGTATTTCGTTTGAATGTGGTTGGGTTCCTCATGGTGTCGCATATGAGGTAAGTGTCGTGTTTTTTCCTGTTATGATCCGACACAAAGTACTGACAGTGAGACAGGAATTTAAAGCTGCTTCGGCGCAACCCCCGCCTGAAATGCAGATCTCCAAGGGCGCAGTGGCTTTTATGTTTGAAAGCTGCAGACAATTTACCATTACTGATTGGGCGTGGAACAGTGACAAGAAGCATGAGCACGAACCCAAGATGTGGGACAATTTGGTTGACAACTTTTCATCTCATTTGGACGAGGTTAATGAGATTCTGGGTAAGAAATGAGTATATATCAAGCTTGGACGTAGTAAATATGTATATTGAAATGCCTCCTCATCTAGTTGTTGATAAGCAGCCTTACATCGATCTCACCAAACGGATTCCTCGGGTCCGTCGTATTCGTATACGTTGGAAATGAGTGTCCCCACATGTGAATCTCGCCTCCAATCATTGCTTACTTGTTTCGCATACCGTATCCCCTTAGTTGGACGCTAAAGGGGCAAGGGGCGCGGGTACTCGCTTGAGTAACTATTGACAGTTAGATCAAAAGAAAACAAGCAGTTTCAACATCTCGTTGTTCCATTTCTTTGTCTTTCAACTGTGGGCCGGACCAAACTGTTCCGTCGTTCTGAGAATGAGTCGATAATCGTCCTATCGAGACTCAAGTTTGTTAAATACACGGACTCGCACTGATTGAAGATTTGACTCAGCATTCTACCCAACAGTCATCCATCGAACCCTCCATTCAGTCTTCACCGTCATCATGAAGGCTCCAGACACTCCCCGCTATGAATTCGGTGGCCCGTGAGTCCTTCCAAGCCATCGCATCGCATCTCACTAACACACTCAGCCTCGGCGCCACTGGCATCGTTTTTGGTCTTCCAATTCTCATGCAAGTTCTTTACTTGGGTTGCAACGATGTATCAGGCTGTCCCGCACCTGCTCTTCTTGATCCCAAGACTCTGAGCTGGCCCAAGCTCAAGTCTCAGATTCCCTGGCCTGAAGAGGGTCTCGCTGGATTCATGTCGTGGGAAGTCACGGGCTGGCTTTTTGCTTATTACTTCTTGAGTCTCGTACTTTATCGTATTTTGCCTGCCCAGATTGTGCTTGGTACAAAACTGCGCGAGTCTGGAAGGCCACTTGAGTATCGCTTCAACTGTAAGATAATCGGCCTTTCTAGGCTTGGACTATATACTTACATATTTGCAGCTTTCTCTGCTACTGTTGTTCAATTGACTGGTTGCGCCATTGGAACCTACATTTACGGCGCCAACTTTCCCGTCTGGACATGGATTACCGACCACTATATCCAACTTCTCACAACAAGCACAGTCCTCACTTACATCATCTCCATCTGGACTTATCTCCGCAGCTTTTCCATCAAGCCCGGCAACCCTGAACTCCGTGAGGTCGCTGTGGGAGGCCGTACCGGACGCGTCATCTACGACTTCTTTATCGGCCGCGAGCTGAACCCTCGCGTGACTCTTCCTTTCTTTGGCGAGATTGATATCAAGTCGTGGCTGGAAATGAGGCCCGGTCTTACTGGATGGATCTTGCTTAACTGTTCGTTCATTGCGAAGCAATATAGAACTTACGGCTTCGTCTCGGACAGTATCTTGGTTATCGCATTGATTCAAGCCTACTACGTTCTCGAAGGGCAATACTCCGAGGCTGGTCTATTGAGTATGATGGATATCACTTCCGACGGACTGGGCTTCATGCTTACGTGGGGTGACATTGTCTGGGTTCCTTTCCTCTACTCAACCCAATGCCGCTACCTATCCGTGTACCCCGTTCACTTGGGCCCCATCGGCGTTGCGGCAGTTGGCAGCGTCTTCTGCGTCGGTCTTTATATCTTCCGCTCCTCCAACAACCAGAAAGCTCTCTTCCGTAAAGATCCTAACAACCCGGCTTTCGCCAACATGTCTTACATCCAGACCAAGCGCGGAACAAAGCTTTTGACGGGCGGCTGGTGGGGAATGGCTCGTCACGTCAACTACTTGGGTGACTGGATTCAGTCTCTTCCCTTCTGTTTACCTACCAAAGCCGCTGGCTATGTGATTCTTCCTGCTGGTACGGCTGTGGCTGGAGCGGAAGTTGCAAAGATGCTTGATGGGCGGTTGGTTGCACCTGGTGGTGATGCTGCACCTTGGGGAATGCTGTTTACGTATTTGTATTCTGCTTGGTTTGGATTCTTGCTTATTCATCGTGAGAGGCGAGACGATTATGCTTGCTCGGAGAAGTATGGCAAGGACTGGGAGGAGTACAAGAACAAGGTCCGATGGAGAATTCTGCCTGGGGTGTACTAAAACTAAGGGTGGACAATTTGTGAGACGGAGAGTATTGACCTGAGTTGTTAATGCGTATTAAGTGACGCATTCGTATCCGTCTCTTATGAAGTTAGTCTAAGCTACCTGTCGTAGATTCAATTTCCACCACTACCTTTTTCTCTATATGCTTTATTTTCATTATCAAACAAGATCCCAAAATATGAATGATACTCCAATCACATTGCATGTCTCTTTGTGTTGGAAGTTTACTGATTTGAACGTCCGCCAAACTCGGTTGATATAGTAATGATGAGAAAGAATGGGTCATCATGATCGGGAATAAAATCTGCCGAAAGCCGGCAACTATACCAACATCTCACGTAATATCTACCCAACCAGAAAGGGCTAGTTAAGAAGAGACAGTTCATATCTCTACATACATCTTTCATCCTCCAGTATCTCACCATACCGATATACCAAGATCTTCAATGGAAGCGTGGCACAAACATACACCACGTCTGTATGTCTGAATCTGATACCTCCAACGTTGTAGTGAGGGAGCATATCTATGAGCCAGATATACCTCCCCACATACGCCAGCTCGAAATGGAGCTCATGTTAGGGGATCCTCCTGACATGGCAACGTGCAAAGATCTCATATTAGATCATCACCCTACGAATTTCCAATGGTGGTCAGGCCATCCTGAGCCCGAAGAGTACGTAAAATATCCATGCTCATTTTTCCTCAAATTGTTGGCTAACGATCCAAGGCGTCGTGACACTTCAGGCTTGACACCATTGGCAGCCGCTGTAAAACGCGGAAACATCGAAGAAGCTAAAGCCTTGATTGAAGGAGGCGCTCGAGCAGATGTTTGCGGTCCAACATTCGGTAGTCTTCCTCACCTTGCAGTCGCATTATCCTATGAAGGAATACATCAAATATTTCCATTGCTCAAACTTGTCATTGAGGCGGGAGCAGATGCCAACGCACCCGGCCCTGATCCGGACAAAGAGTCGTTGTTATGTATGGTAATAACTACACTCTGGCTTCCCAACTATCGTCATGCGATATGTCGGTATCTGATTGAGGATGGGGGTGCAGATGTCAATATGAGAAGCCAGTCTGGCATGTATCCTATCATCGCTGCCACCGGAACCGCAGACAAGAAGTTGGTTCATTATCTAATACAACATGGCGCAAATGTCAATGTTTCTGATGATCAAGGCCTACGAGCAGTGCACTACGCAGTACCTTCGGCATCTAACAGAAGCTTTGGATCTCTTATCAAAGCTGGGGTTGATCTATTATCTCCCGATAATTATGGCCGAACACCTCTACACTTTGCAGCAAGCCTCTGTTGTTGGGATTTCGTTCGCATTTTTATCGACTTTCTTCCTGAAGGATATGACATCAATGTTCGAGATAATGACGGGTGGACACCGCTCATGTGGGCTTGCAAGAATAGTCGGTCAGAAGCGCTCAAAATTCAAATTCTTGTTCGAGATTACGGAGCAGATGTCTGGCCGGTGAGCTACGATGGCAAATGGTCTGCCCTGAAGTTGGCCAATTTTACAGCTGAAGATCTGAAAGGGCTAGCGTTCTTGGCACCGCCGAAAGACCAGAGCGAAAGGATACTTGAAGACGGAAGCAAACAGATTTGGGATCCTGATTTCCACAAGATATCACCTGGAGATCACCACAATTTTAATAGTTGCAGCAGTTGCTTTACTGTAAGTCATAAATTTCAACTTCAGAATGCCTGCTAACGGACTATCTTTACGAAGCTAACGCCAAGGCCCCTTTACAACTGCATAGATTGCTCAGAGCGGTTCTTCCTGTGCTTCAAGTGTTTTCCAAACCGTAAACTGATGCATATTAGTGATCATAGGATGGAGGAGCACGTTGAGCCTGAGCCCTCGGAGTGCTCGGATAGTGACTCAGAATGTGAAATTTGACGAGAAAGCATGGGTTATTGTATTTCCTGTGTAGATAGATTGAAAGCACTCTACTATCTATGAAATGGCGATACGGACAGAAATAGATCCCTTCTTGGTTTGAAGCACAATCAGATCATGATCATAAGTGAGATCCTCAATAGTTGTTTCGTAAAGACGGGCTCGGGGAACAACCCTGAAAGCCATAAGAGCCGCCATGATGTATACCTCACAGTAGGCGAGACTTGCCAAATCGTTAGTAAAGTCTTAGTGTCAGAGCAGCAGATCAAAACTTACTTCTCGCCAATGCAGGCGCGGCTTCCCTTTCCAAACGAAATCAAGAACTTTTGTAGCTTGTAGTTCGGCTTTCCATTATCCAACCAGCGCTCTGGAAGAAATTCATCGGGTTCGGGGAAAAGCTCTTCGTTCCAGTGGTTGATCATAGAGGTCATGCCAATGGGTGTGCCTCTTGGAATGACCCAACTGGTGTTACCGTCTTTACTCTGGTAGACGAGGTCCTCTTCCCGGGCGATTCGGGCAGATCGGTGGGATACACCGGGCATAACGCGTAGAGCTTCATGGATGACAGCCCAAAGGTAGGGGCGTTGTTCGAGATCTGTCCACTTGAGGTTCTCCGGATCGATGCCATCTAGATCAGCCATGAGACGCTTGTAAATCTCAGGCTTGTCAAGGAGGAAGTATGTGATGACAGTGAGAGTGGCCTAGATGTCGTTAGTCGGATCCTGTGAAAACAAAAGACATATTTGGCTTACAGCAGTGGTTTCAGTACCAGCTAGCAGAAAGTTGAATCCTTCACCAGATAATCTGTACAAAGACTTTTCCGACTCTGGAAGCGTCTTTGACTCGACAACTTGGGCAAATACCCGTCCACCATCAGGGTTCTTCAATGCAGCCTTGATATATCCTGGGATAACCACGTTCATTTGTCGCATAACAGCCTTGATATCCTCTCCAAGGTAATCAGACAAAAACGGAAGGACCTGAGCCATCTTTCGTGCGAAAACGTTATGTCTCATCATATACGCACTCTGGAAGAAAGACTTGACCCAAGTAGCCAGATTAGGTTCCCATCCTTCTTGAGCGATGAAGCCCATAGATTCGCCAAAGGCATACTGTGAGATGATATCGGCGGTAAAACAGTTAAAAGCTTCCTTCACATCAAAAGGCTCGCCACCAGCATATCTTAGCATCTTGTCCACTGTCATCTGTGCAAAGTCTTGGACTTCACCCTCAAGTTTGAGCATTTGTGAGCGGGAAAAATACTTGGACAAAGCTCCTTTTCGCATTCGGTGGACTTCATGGTTGACTGTTGAGAAACCTGTTACCGAGACTGGACCAGCGCCTCCAGTGTTGAGTTGATGCTGCCATTTGTCGCGAACACGGCCAGGACCCGCGTAAATCTCGTCGGTGAAGTAGGGGTCTGAACAGTGTAGTTCGTCGGGGTTAATTCTGACAATCGGACCTGTGTGTGTTAGAATCGATCGGGCATAATTAGCTTTTTGTCTTACCGTAACGCTCATGCATATCGCGGATAACCTTTCCATATCGTCCTACTCGCCACCAGTCATAGTAGGCCTCATAGAGATAGCTGGCAGCGGCAACTTTAGGCCCAGGGAAACGAGACAGGGGGTGGAAGGGTGAGATGTTGTACAGAGCTACAAGTACATGATAGAAGAACCAGACTCCGACCAGAGTAATTACGCTCTTAAAAGAGGCAATGCTCTTGACGTCGACGGTCTCCCAAGTAGACTTGAAATCCATGATGCACAAGATTTTGGGAAAAAGCAATGGGACAAATGATGTAACGACCAGGTCAGCTTATAACACCGATGCAATGGACATTTTGTTTAGCTGATCCAGTTTTATGCCCTACAAACCGTTGATATAGTGTACCATGTAACGCTTTTATCATCGGATCGGCTCTAAGTGGACGCATTGAGGGATACATCCCGATAACCCCTGTTGACTTGTGGAGTTGGTATCCTGTTATTCCCCGCCCATGAAGATTTCTCTCACCATCACCATGGATCTGGGATGGCCACAGGGCCGTTGAGAAAGCTCAGGTCTGAACTGGGCTCGACACCGTGATTAGTGCTTATGGACTCCGCTTCAACATTGGGCAATGTATCGCCTTGACGAATAAGAATTAAGGGATTTAAAATGGAGGTTCTGTGAATTAAACTGGGACGATCACAGATATGGGTTTGCAATTCTAATTCCGGAAACTTAGAAACTATTCGTCGTTGGCGGCTTTCGCTAATTCCGCTGTGTGCATTTAGGTAGATGTCCTTTTTGCTACTCTGTTTATAAGTCCCTACAGGGTGGCAAGTTGGAATGTGTTTCTCTACCAAGGTCCTATTCATAGAAACAGATCGAGACATTGGCAGATTGTTGAAGCTTTCATTTATTATGAAAGTTAATTTTGGAAATAAAAACTGTTAACATATATTTTAAGACAACCCATTTTTGTTAATTCCCACAAGATACTATAATTGTTTTTTATTGAAATCGGAGACGGTCATTTTCTATCACCATGTCTAGTACACTCTGCTATCCCACGATCACGACAGAAGCTTGGGAAAATACATCTTGGCAATATGTTGTCTGTTGCTCTTGAGCTTTGTTCCAGCATGTGACCGGCGAAGATGGTGTATTATACACTTGTCTACATACTCACCTTGAGTTTTTGACAAGGGTTATATGGAACTGGCACCAGCTAGGCCGATCTTGGTTCCACTGCTAACACAGATGCCGTTCTGACCTTGAGTAATAGTACCGAACATGCGGGATGATTCGTTACTTTCAGAATCGTGTTGCTTGTACAACTAGGAGCATGACTTCGATATCACAACAAGAGATTGTCAACTAAATCTTTTGTTAATAACAGAAACCATTCGCTATGAGAAGTCAATCTAGCCCCAAAGCTAGCTCCTTAGGTGTAGCATGCTTATCAGCTTCCCAAAATATGATAAGAAAGATCTAGTTGGCCAAGATAGACATGATAAGAGCACGGAGATAAGAAAGTCCGAGTAAGTGACTCGGAGAGCGACACTGTTATCAACTGTACTGCCATGAGCAGGGTACATCAGCCCCATGTCTCAGCTCTTGAAGCTTTCCCGAGCCCACCAATACAGCTCGAACCGGAACAGCTGATCCGTCCCCTTGTCAATCCACCGCAAAACGATGACCGTAGCAGGAGACATACCACCCATAGACTCTACCATCTCAGCATCCTTTACTTCCTGAGGCCAGACTGAGTGATTGATTTGACTAGCGAAACAACCAGGGGGAGATAACAGCTACAATAGATAACTGAGAACAGAACATTTCCAAGAGCCACGCCAGACCTAAGCTATGCCAAAGACGCCGCAGTAATTGACCTAGGTCATCGCGTATCAATAAGTAGATGCTTGATATGTCGCACTGAACATGATATCATAAAATTGATGCATCTTCTTGTCTTTGTTTTCAATATTGAGAGGGTCTCTGTTGTAGCGTTATCGTTGGTCCATCAATATGTCATTGTGACTCGCATATCATATCTCAGTCAAGCAATACTTTCTGTCCTTCTACCCTCTACCAATCGTGAAAGTATGTAAAATACTCGATTATATCTTTGCCTTGGCCAAAGGCCTATTTGATAACTACCGCGAAGAACAACCGAAGAAGAAACCAATTTAAGCTTCAAAAACTGAACTATTCCGTTTCAATCACGCATCTCGGTATTTAGAAACCCGACTCTCTTGACCAATAGTGGCGTCAACATCGAGTCTTATCAAGTCTTATCAATATATTCCATCTAATTTTTGGTTGCTGTCAACGCATGCCATACCCTTGTGGGCCTTTGCAGCCGACGACTCGCGTGGTGATCTACGTCTCGACTCTTCAATAGCGGCGCAAAGAACAACCCGATCCGGTCTAACATCATTTTAGACCCAGACACGGCAAACCGGCACTAATTTTAAACCTTCAACTCCTTTCTCACTTCCCTTTCCCACTTGCTAAATACATACTGACCGAGGTCAAGATAAACGAGATCGCGGGGTAGCCTTGAACTTCCCCAGGTTTGCAGTGACTAGTTTCAAGACTCCGCATTTCAATTTCCTGGGGTACCGGTTGATAGCAAGAACTCTGGGTATATAACATCATAGACTGAGGGTTTCCCTACATCTTGCTAACTCTGATTAGGCTGACCATTCTCACCACATCTGTGCTTCACGACCTCTCTCTTATACAGTTATTTTGATCAAAGACTCACATCCACCAGCATGGCGTCTCATCCAGAGATGTCTGCGCTACCAGCCAGCGATACAAAGAAGCCAACTCTTGATCATTCAGAAGATCAACCTCCAGCCGTACAACATGTCGAAAACTCAGAATTCGAGGAAAGCCCCAAGGTCGCCTGGTCCACTATCCTGGCAGTCTTTGTAAGTTACTACGGATACAAGAATGATCTGGCCAGGGCTGACTTGAAGTTTCTATGTAGTTCATGGGCTTGACCTACATTCCCGCCATCGCAACAGCGTTTATTATGCCGACTCAGATCATTCAACAAATCGGTATGTCTCTTGGAGACACAGAGAACATTGCTTGGATTCCTGGTGGTTGGTCCATCGGCGCAGCTGTCTCATTCTCCGTAGCAGGAGGTTTGAGCGACGTCTTTGGTCGTCGATGGGTTCTTCTAAGTGGCCAGACTATCATCCTGGTCGGTGCAGTAAGTGACTGAACAGTATAATGAATATGAAATAGTCTAACATACCTGGAATCTAGATCGTTTGCGCTTTTGCCGAGTCGACATTGCGAATCGTCACCGGAACTACCCTCGTGGGATTTGGTGCCGGCGTCATCATGGTATCCTATCCTGGAATCAGCGAGCTTCTCCCGAACAAGTATAGAGGAATCGGTATTGGTTGGACCGAGTTCTGTATCACTATCCCGTGGGGGTCGTTAAGTGGCTTGATTGCAACACAACTCTACCTCAAGGCAACCTGGAGATGGTGTTACTACATCACCATCATGTATGCGGCTGTATGTCTGGTCGGCACCTTCATCTGCTACTTCCCTCCGTCCCGGCCGCAGCACGACTTCGAGAAAACACGCTGGCAGCAGCTGAAAGAGCTTGACTATATCGGGCTATTGCTCTTTGCCACCGGGCTCACCATTTTCTTGATTGGCGTTACGTTCTTAGGCGCCGCTCATAGGTCCACGGTACTTGTGGCAACGACCATCTCGATAGGTGCTTGTATCTTCATCGCCGCTTTTATCTATGACTTCACTATCCCGAAGAAACCTCTCTTTCCCCTCAAGTTGTTCCGCATGTACAGGGAGTTCACGGTATATCTCGTGATCCTTTTTGTCTGTGGAATGATCTGGCAAGCAATGGTCACACTTGGTAACCAGGGCACTTTGTTCATGTTTACCAATGATCTTACTGAAATCGGCTACATCTCTATTCCCGCTAGTGTCTCGGGTATCATTGGAGGTTGGATCATGCCCACTTTGGTTCACAAGATCAAGCACATCCGGTACCAATTCCTGTTCGCCCTTCTCCTTCAAACGGCCTTCACCGCGTCATACGCTTCTGTGATTCCCCACAACAAGACCGGATGGATGCTCTTGCCCATGTTCGGTCAAGCCTGTTTCACCTGGCTTACAGTTTTGTCCTACGTCTCATCTGGCTTGCTGGTCCCACAAGAGGAACTCGGAGTCTCAGCCGGACTGATGGGAACATTCCGCAGTGCTGGTGGATCATTGGGCAACGCCATGTTCAGCACGATTGTCACTTCCATCGTTAATCGTAAACTTGCCAACAACATTGCTGGCGCTGCTATCGGCGCGGGGTACTCTGCCAAAGACTTGCCATCTCTGATCCCTGCCGTCATCCAGAACGCGGTTGGTGTACCTTTCGCCATGGCCAAAGTGCCAGGGGTAACCGAGCCAGTTCTCCAAGCCACGACTGCTGCCTTTAAAAACACCTACGCTACAGCTTTCAGAACCGTATTCTTATCAACTATTCCGCTGGGCGTGGTAGCTATGGTAGCAGCTGCCATTATCCGCGATCCGAGCCATTTGCTTAATAATCATGTTGCCGTCCATCAAGAGAAGGAAGTTCTTGGAAAGAAGCATCAGGGACAAATGGCTGGAAAGGAGATTAATTAGTTTTTTTCTTTAAATTTTGTATCTTATCGCTTGGAAGCACCAGTTCAATTACCGATCTCCAATGCCAGTCGTATTTCTCAGGTTTTCAGTTTGGTAGATCTTGTAACGGTTGTCTGTCTAAAAAGAGTCTTCCTGACGCTATCATGCGGGCAACCACAACAACATATCGTGAGAAACGACCTGACTCATGCCATCGAATGCCGAGGAATAACTGCTGGCACGGACATGATGAAACTAGAAACCTGCCATTCCAGCAACTAACGCCCACTATGATTATCCCGCTGACTAGTGGAGATGTCAGGAATTGATTCGTCTAGTCAAAAGTTCAGGTGTTGTTGGTCTAACTACTAATAGATAAACACGCGAGGCACCAGTCAAAGCACGCACACGGGCTTCGTCGCAAGTGGTGGAGTTAATAGTTACAGTGTTTGACGTAGGAACAAAGATCTCGAAACATATGCCTCCCGTACGTCGGAGTACTCTATTTGGAGTATTCCTCATAAAATCAAAAGCTTGGGCTTCTTTCCCATTAGCTGCTCAACTTGCCAAATGTTGTATTGCCCGTCTGTGCCTCCGTCCGTCAGGCGGCTTTTGTGATGTATTCAAGACCCCACACGAGAAAAAGAAAGCCCAGCACTCATCTCGCTACCAAAGCTCAACAAGGTAACAGTGCCCCGGACCGAGGTTGATAATTGACCACAGCTAAGTGAGCAAAGCGCTCTGTAGATCAAGAACAATCCCTTCTAGAACACACTGGCTACGGTTATCGGAACTTTCCTGTTTATGTCAACTGTCCAGCTGTCTTCCCGCAAGGGCCTTGTTTCATCTTGAGTAATGCTAGTTAAGTAGTAAACGCAAATAGAAACACATGTTAGCTTTGACTTATTATCTGTATAAACTTGCTAGAGTCACAATAACAACTCTTGTCCACGTGTGTTACTTATCCTGTTGCTATGACCTCGTTTCAGCTTGACCGACGCTAAGAAACAAAGACAGACTAAAAACCGGAGGAAACCGAGACTGAGGATCTGCAGTATGTACGGTTACGGCGTTTTAGTTTACTACCCCCGTTTTTTTTTAGCACGACGGTGGGGATGGAACGACATTGCTTAGCCAGAATCGTAAGAGCAGGGAAACATCAGAGTCCCACGAGGCTCCCTTGCAATTTTGTAGAAAAAGCTAAAAGACAATGTCTATCAGGAAGTCATTTGCGAAGCTATAAGGATCTTGTTCATTCCCGTGGGGACTGAGACACTTCCTTCACATCCCAAGCCAGTTCACACATAGTTCATACATTCTTTCAACACTCCACAGGCCGGTCCTCTTATAGGCAATTCCTTTCATTCTCTCTATTTCCCATATCTGCCCACTGCACAGTGTAGCCAGATTTCCCAAATTACTTTCTTTCGCACATTCAAAATGAAGTTCCTTTCAGCTCTTTCTCTAGTGGCTGGCATGGTGAGCGCTCTCCCTGCTGGGGATGTTAAGGTACGTCAGCTTGGTAGCGGCCTTGGCAGTGGTCTCGGCAGTGGTCTTGGAAGCGGCCTCGGTGGTGGACTCAGCGGTGGAGGCCTGGGTGGTGGAGGACTTGGTGGCCTTGGTGGCTCATCTACGCGCAATGACCTCGAGCAAGGCACTGCTGGTAGCTGTCCCAAGGCCATCTTCATCTTCGCCCGGGCCACTGGCGAGCCCGGTAATATGGTAAGTAATTCCTTTCACCTAACTGGGAGCATTCTCATTAACAAACACACAGGGCGCGTCTACAGGTCCTGCCGTGGCGACAAAGCTCGAGGCCAAGTATGGAAATGATCAAGTCTGGGTCCAAGGCGTTGGCGGCCCATACAAGGCTGATGTGCAAGGCAACCTTATGCCTGATGGCTCTACCCCAGATGCTATCAACGAAGCCGTCCGCCTCTACAACATGGCCCATGAGAAGTGCCCCGACACTCCTGTTGTTACTGGTGGATACAGGTGAGATAAGAATAATTCCAGCTCGAGGGTGTTTCTTTGTTAACCATGATTATTTTGTAGTCAGGGAACTGCCTTGGCCGCCGCTGCTATCTCCAAGCTCGAGCCAGAGGTTATGGATCAAGTCAAGGGCTGCGTTCTCTTCGGATACACGAAGAACGCCCAGAACAAGAAGGCTATTCCCAACTACCCACAAGACCGCACTGCTATCTACTGCAACATGGGAGACGGTGTCTGCACTGGAACTTTGATGATCACTGCTCCTCACTTTATGTACCAAAGCGATGCCGCGGGTCCTGCTCCTGAGTTCTTGATCTCCAAGATTGTCTAAGCGTTGGGTAAGGTGTCTATTTCTGGATTCAATGGTGTTATTTAGATCTCGGTAGTTTTAACTTTAAGGACATCAGGTATCAGAAAGGTTGACCGCTAGAAGCGCAAGAGACGAAATTACTATGATGAGTCTATGCCGATTAGATCAGAGTCCTTAGAATGTATATTTCTGTATCCTCAAGAATAGAGGCCAACTCTCGTGGTTCCCAGCAATGCTGATAGCACACTTTAGTGATCTGAAGATCTATAAACAGGGACTTTAGTCACTGTAAGCGAGTCGGTAGTTGTGTGACTCTGTGCTGGGACCTGACATTGACGAATTACTAATTGTATTTTTCACATTGGATCATTGTAGTAAATCCATGTCTCTATTTCAAGAACTTAATCAAGTTCGATTCGTTAAATTGCCATGATTCGATCCGGTTGGTAATCCATCAGAATGCAGATCTTTTTTTCTTTCCAATACACTTGAAACGGGCTCAAGCTTCGGCTGATTCCTTTGGACCTCGGCTGTTTTCGAGGTGTGCATATTATGCTTACATAGTGATGTCTTGGAAGTCATAGAAACCATGATCTGAAACAAATTCCTTAACTATTTAAGAAGATGGTGTGGGGTGACTGTCAAAGAAACGAGTCCGAGTCCTTGCCTCATTTGGAAATCCTCGCGAAGAATTAATATAAAAATCACAAAAGAAAATTGACTTATCACAATGTACTCGCCGACCAATCGCAAGTATGCCATAACCAATTAGTCCTTGATGGAGAATTTCGTCACTGACCGAGGTTTGATGTTTCGCTTCCATCTATTCTCTTTGTCTCCAAGTTAGGGTAAAGGTTTTGCGTAGATCAGATGGAGTCAGGCCGGTCCCAGTCTGATTAAAAGGGATTTTGTCAAGTCTTTGAAGATATAAAGCCTTGGGTACGCCTACATTGATAATGAACATTCTAAACATCAGTCGTTCTTTCATTACTCCTCAACTATAGTCACAATATCGACAGGCTCGATAACAGTCCTTCTTTTCTTCCTACCAAGTTCAACATGAAGTTCTCTACCTTGATTGCTGCCTCTGGTGCTATTGCACCCGCCTTCGCTCTCCCTCAGTTTCTGTCAACTGCTGGTGCCGAGTGGACTCCACAAGAGTGGATTGCTCCGACTGCAAGCGACTGTGAGTTTTTGCAACTATTCCAGGTCTGGATTGTCTCCATGTCCATATCTAACTTCTTCATAAAGCTCGTGGTCCTTGCCCCGGCCTCAACACGCTTGCCAACCATGGCTACCTTCCCCGTGATGGGAAGAACATTGATCTGACCAAACTTGCCGACGGAATGCTTGCCGGTTTCAACATTGAGAAGGGTGATGCACTCCTTCTCTTCACTCAGGCTATCAGGACAAGCCCCGACTATCCCGGGACACGCACTTTTGACCTGGCCGACCTTGGCCGTCACAATATTCTCGAGCACGACATTTCTATCAGGTATGTGGTCGCTAAATCGTCGTATTTTTCACCCATCAGGTCTAACCCATGTTTTGTAGTCGCTCTGACGCCTTCTTTGCTGACCCGAACCCTTTCAACGAGACTGTTTGGGCTGAGACTCTCACATACTTTCCTGACGATATCATCACGGTTGATCAAGTTGCAAAAGCACGAATGGGTCGTCTTGAAACTTCCAAGAAGACCAACCCCCAGCACTCGTTGTCTGCATTGGCCGATGGCTTTAGTTGGGGCGAGATGGCTTCTTTCTTTGAGATCATGGCTGACGGCACTACCGGCACGGTAGAGAAGAAGTTCATCGAGTACTGGTTCAGTATGTTCCCTTTCGTTCCAAGATTTGTGATCTCTTCAAGCAAGGCTAATAGAAACTTCTACTGTAGAGAACGAGCGTCTGCCTACAGAGATTGGATGGCAGCGACGCACCACTACGATGCGTGGTATTGAGCGTATTGCTTTCACTAGAAAGCTCATGGAGGCTGCTGGCGTTTCGCGTCGTGATGTCACGAGTGATGCTTACGGTCGCCCGCTTGAACAGTAAATCAGGTGCATCACGATGGCTATAGGTTAGGTGTTGAATGGGGTTAATGTTGCTCAAGGGAATCTATGTGGTACATTTGTAGTTGACGCTGGACGGGATGGCTCGTGTATATACAGTAGGTATCCTCCGTTTCTCATGATGATCTTGTGAAGGGAAAGTGAAACAATTGCTGTCCTGTTAAGCTTCACTATACCCTGCCATTATTTTGTGACTCCTCAGGTGAGCATCCCTTGTTCGAGACCAGGTTTGCTCAACTACTAAATCTCTCAATCTGCTGTTCTCTATAATTTCCCTACACTGGGGCGGGTGTGTTGTGCGAAGAATAATTCGGTACAAGCTGGGCGGGTGCCGAGTTGAGAGTGAAATCATCGTTCTTCTGACCACATGTTAGCATCGGTTGTGCAGCCCAGGGCTTCGTGAATCGGGTTCCAGACTTAACACATAATACCTTGAGCCTGGCATATAGCGTCAGTACTTACTTTCTTTCCAATCATGTCCCCATATCAGGGCTTTACTACTTCATCCTCTTTGTTTCCAAGGGCTACCCCGGCAACGTTGATGTTCTTTCTCAAAGGAGACTCTGATGTAGGATTCTCCGCTTCCAAATAGTTAAATATGCTCTTGAGATGAGGTTGCTTGGGGGGGCCATATCTGAGCTTCCGAAGTAGGACAGAGCGAACATCTGGCTGATCCTGGAGAAAAGTTTCCCAGTCTGCCATATCCCCACGCAACCGGTAGGGATTGCCAAAGTGATCTGAAACAAAATCGAGGTAGAACCGTTTTAAGGTTGAATCCGACGTCGTGCTGCTGCACACATACTTCACGTCCTCGACGCTGATAGAGATACGGAATGTCGCTTCTACGTGCTCTCTGAAGAGACAAGACAATGCGTAAACTTTGAATCCTGTGCAGAGGAGATAGTCGCCTAGAATCCAGCATTTTGCGTTTATGCTGGGGTGTTTCGGAAATGTGGAGTAATTCCCGTGATGCATCCACTCGACGAACAGGCCGAAAACAGCGGGATCATGATCGGGCAGATTGATTTGGCCATCCTCTTTCCATAGGCAGGCTTTTTTGAGATAAGGCGAGTGGAATGAAACGAGGTTTGCTGAAAGAGACCACGTTTCGTCTTGTGAGGGTGTCGGACCAACGCGAATTTCAACTCCCTTTCCACGCAACCTATTTCTGTCAGTTTTCAATTTTCCGCTAGTTGCGAAATCTGGTTAACGTACAATTTCAGCGTCTCACTAGTCACGAAATTCGTATCGGTGATCTTGGCACGCAGAGAATTCGGGTTGCGTGTTTCGTAGTCTGCGAGCCGATGCTCCTCGACGCTGAAGTTGTCGTAGCCGTCTTGGACAGCGAATGACTTGATGATCGCGAGATCTTGTCCGCTCTCTACCGGGTACATCGGGTATGGGTCGATCACCTTGTCCCAGGTGCCGGGCCTGGATGATTTGGTGTTTTGCATGGTAGGTCAGGTTTATTGAGTTGAGTTGTTACGGCGGGCCACAAACTCAAAGGTGCAGGTGTGGGTCCCCGATAATGCTGACTCATCGGTTCAGTGCCCCAGTCTGTGCACGTGACAAGTAGCGGAAGCTGCACGTGGGCGCTTAAAGCTCGTTAGATTTATAGCTTAGTAACTATAAGATCATGTTTATCGTAAAAGGCACTGTAAATGGACGATAGGTACCTAATGTTGGCAATCTATATGGCAAAGCGGGAATATAAGAGCTTGGTGGGTTTTCACGGTATTCAAAGTCCAATGGGTACTGACTTTTTCGCTCGTTCTGCAGCTTTGAGCTACCTACAGAAAGAAAAGGTCACAACCTTGTCCATAATTGCAAGAATATTAATCATAGAATCAACTTAGAGTTTGTTTGGAAGATATTATCGAGAACCCATTTAATATATATGTTTATGCATCCTTACACGTGTCGGCCTACCAACCTTGAGCAAAGGAATTGTACCTAAGCATATAGAGTGACCTCCAATTAGTAACTATTCATACGATACCACGAACCCTACGTACTCCAATCAATGCCTGTACTATAAGGGTATTCGTTCTTTGTAACATCATCTTGGTATTATTTGTTTGCTTCAGTATGTAAGATGTTATTGTATAAGGAGTATAGTTTACCTATGGAATTCTCTGGTTTCCCCTCTTTGTAAGAATAAACCCTGTAGTAATAATGTGAGCAATATCGTCGGTTGTAACAGGAAACATATCTCCGAATATTGACCCATGGGGCAAAAGAAAAAGCCTCACGCTACGCCTCTGTTATATCACAAAGGCTTAGCCGAGATATAGTTGCGTGTTGTGTCTGCAATATATGAGAATTATCTCTCAAAGCTTACAAGCTGTACTTTAAACCTTCAGCTATAGACAACGGCTCAACGGCAAAGGAAGTGGTGGGCCAGAAACCTTTCGCTAAAAAAATGCTGACGGTTGATTCCAGCCTCATTCAAGAAGTGATCGACATCGTAGACCTTGAAGCCTGTTTGCGATTCGCTTCGACATTTTGTCGGACCGATGGGATGCGCCAAGTTCATTTTTTCGGCCAAAGTCTCCTCATCTTCTCATCTACCCTTGGCTACCCCAATACAAACCCACATCATTGACATCACTGTTCTCCAGATCAACCAGAATTAGGTTAAGCACATGCGGGGAAATAACGCGCTTTAATTCTTGGGGATAGTCAAGGATCAATGGTCTGATGTGTGCCTCCATGTATATATAAAGGCAGCTTGCTACTACAAAATGGTTTACCAAGCAGCTCTATCTCATCTCAGAACATCATGAGACACAATCTGTTGCCGGCCATTCTTGGTCTTTCCCAATTTGGCTCTCTGGCCAATGCCCAGTCTTCTGCCACAACAATCACTGTTCCCACCGGCACACCCATCTCTGGTGATTACAATGGCACCTATCGTCCCCAAGTTCACTTCTCACCGCCTCAACATTTCATGAATGATCCCAATGGCATGTTCCGTGACGCTGACGGCCTGTGGCATTTGTACTATCAGTACAATCCTACAGCTGTTGTCGCTGGCAACCAACACTGGGGACATGCAACATCAAAGGACTTGTATCATTGGGTGAACCAGCCTATTGCCATATTCCCACCAGAGGATGATACATTTGTCTTCTCTGGAAGTGTGGTTATCGATGAGAACAATACTTCTGGTTTCTTCCCCGATCAAGAGAATGGTGTCGTTGCAATCTATGTAAGCACAAAGCCAGACAGACTCTCGCCCGATCGAAACTAACAATTGAATAGACTCTAGCATCACCAACGATCCAGGATCAAGCCATTGCGTACTCCCGAGACGGAGGTTACACCTTCGAGCCCTACGAGGGAAACCCGGTTATCAACAGCACGTCTAACCAGTTTCGCGATCCCAAGGTCATTCGTTACAATGACTCGTGGATCATGGTGGTTGCATACCCTCAAGACTTTGCCATTGGCATCTTCGAATCTTCTGATCTGAAGGAGTGGACTCCCACCAGTAACTTTTCCCACCATGGCTTGCTCGGCCTGCAGTATGAGTGTCCCAATATGATTCCTATCCCATACATCGATGAAGATGGCGAGAGACAAGATGACATGTGGCTCATGGTGATTAGCATCAACCCGGGTGCTCCCCTGGGAGGTTCTGTCGCTGAGTACTTCCCTGGCCACTTTAACGGTACTCACTTCGAGGCTGTTGATGGCGCTGCAAGAATCGCAGATTTTGGAAAGGACAACTATGCCGGTCAATGGTTCTACGGTCTTTCCGAAGATGAGAACCCTGTGTCCATCGCTTGGGTATCCAATTGGCAGTACACACAAATCGTCCCCACAGCAGACGAAGGCTGGCGAAGTGCCATGAGTCTCCCCCGTGAGAACTACTTGACCAAAGCAAAGCGCGTAGGCTGGAAACTGGTATCCAAACCTTACGACCTCAGCACTGTTATGGGTCGTGAGCTCGCTTCCAACGACAGCTTTGGCAACTCAACACTTACTGTGGACTATTCCGATGTTGACTCCAACGCTATATACTGGGAAGTCAACGTCACGGGCATCCCAGATACTGGCGTCTTATCAACAGCATCAATGAACTTCACATTCCTGTCTCCTGTCAGCGGCGAAAGCATCAAGGCCGGCTACTATCTCGGTGGCGACTCAGTGTACTTCCTGGACCGTGGCAACACTCGCGCCTTCGACAACATTTTCTTCACCGATAAGACGTCTCTTGCAAGCCTCGCGGCTAGTGATGGCTCATGGAACACCAGTGGTGTCATTGACCGGTCCATCTTTGAAGGTTTCCTCAATGGTGGTGTCGACAGCGTGACAAACACGTTCTTCGCTACAGAGCCATTGACCCTCATGGTATTCAGCACAAACGATCTACCAGAGGATGTTAAAGTGAGCATTAGTGTCTATGCTTTGGAAAGTGCATGGCAAGAGTTGGAGGGCGACGACGGACTTGTGCATGGGAACACAACTTCTAACAAAGACTAGAAGGTTTGTCAAAAAACGAATTCGCCTGGTACATAGTTTATCTTTATCTTTGTAAATTTCAAGTTTTGTAGCCCAAGTATTTTAAGTCTCGTAAAATTGATATCATACATTCATTGAGTTATCTCAGACACCATATACTGAATCGATTACCCTCCCAACCCTCCATACACAGCCATTAAAACCACACTCTCTCTTCTCAACTTTCGCGTTCATAACCCGACCTCCTTCAATCTTGAGGCTAAACCCTGCGCGGCCCTTGATAGTCTTGCCATCTACTGTGCCATAGCCAGCCGCGAGGAAGAACTTCGTTATATCGGCGTTGTCCGAATCCTCAGCCTTTTTGGTGAACAGCTTCAGTGCCTCATTGGAAGGAACTAGAAAAACCACCTTTGAGTTGTCTTTTCCGGTGATCTTCGTATCAAGACGATCATAGAGAAAGCGTGGAGCATGCATTCGCAATAGTTGTCTGGCGCGAAGTGTCTGGGGATCTGCGGCCAATATGTCCTTCATTGTCTTGGAACGGGAGTACTTAATGGCTGGCAATGACTTTTGAGAAGGGGCATCCTCGCCAAAGTAGGTAAGCATAGGATCGAGGATGCTGTCGATCTTGTACACTATACCGTTCGAAGCAGGAATTCGAATCGGTCTGCCTCTTCTGTCTTTCAATAGCTTGGCTTGTGTGCCAGCACGCACAGCAGAGCCGGTCAAGCTCGTCAAGCCCGTGTTGGTGGTGATGGCACCGTTTGTGCTAACGTCAATCGAGAATCCCTCAATTGCTCTAATTGACTTGCCGTAGAGCTGTTGTGGACTGAGTTTGCCAGGAAGGATGTGCGTACGCAGAAGTGCAGCCAGAAGGGGATAACCATCTGGAGAGGTAAGCTTCTGTGCGAGACCTGGGACTTTGGCGATCGCTTCGTCGGTAGGAGCGAGGATAGTAAAGGCTTCATCCTTGTTGTTATCGTTGAAGCGCGCTTCAAACGCAGGTTCAGGAATTCCAGTGCCGTGCCCAGTTGAGGTGAAGAGTTTGTAAAAGGCAGTCAGGTCTTTGTGCTGTTCAAGAACAGTGATGACAGCATTTTTGCGATTAACTTCGGCTGATGCTTGGATACAGAGTACAGAAGCGCAGAGCGCGGCTTTGAAAAAGTTGACCATGTTTAAAATTGAAGATTGGTGATAATTGTTGTGCAGATAACATCATTATTTCCAACATCAGGTAGCATTTTATGACATCTGTATTTGCGATCCCAACTGTTGCAACTACATCGAATCTCTTTTTTCTTTAGAGAAATAAATTACGAGTTTCATATGTCTTGGAGGCTTTTAATGCAGCGCTTTTTAGCGCCCTGAGCTCGTAAGAAGAGTTACTGTGCAGATTGGATATTAATTGCTTGGCTGAACCTTAATTCCACCCTGACCCGTAAGTTAACAAAAAAGACGCCGTGTTTCACCAACAAGTAAATTGATCTGCTTCAATCAAAACACTGACGATAGTTTAAAGATTTACTATCTTCCAGCTCAATATCAAGTTGAACTGTGAGTCGAGCGGACTAGGGGACCACCAGAGTTGTAGTGTTTGGGCTGAGGCAAATTAGGCCAAGTTCTTCGTCACTGGCTCCCAGTATAGTGTGTACCTCGCCCCTGACGCCATGGTATCGCCTCCCTTCATGTCTGTCAACGTTTTCTTTGATCAAGCTCCGCCCTCAGCCTGTTCTATCCTGGTGAGATATAGCTACATCACTGTACACATAAGACCACCTATAACTATAAACAGATAATCAGCATTAAGCAAATTCCAAATTAAATGCTGACTTACCACCAGCAACTGCACTTGCAGCCACCCCGTTCATAACACCACCGACGATCTCCTTGGTATACTCTTGAACCCTCTGGTGGTCCTTACGACTCTTCTCGGCATCTTTCCGGGCCTTGAGAAGAGCTTTTTGATGGGTTTTAGTACGACGTGCGACAAGTTGTTGCTGCTGCGGGTGATTTGTGAGGCGAGCTACTTCTTTTTGAAGTGCATCACAAGACTCTTGCACATCTCGCAACATCATCTCCTTGCCTTGAACTTCAGCTTCGAACTGGCTTCGTAGGTTGAAAATTCGCTGCTTCAGCGATTTTGTCTCGGTTTGATGTAGATCTACCATGGTCTTGACCAACGCTTGGCGACCCTGCTCCGTCTGTTGGATTTCTTTATCCACTTCAGCCTTCAGCTCTTGTAATTGAAGATAATACTCCTTATCCGAGCCTATCGAAGTCCTTTCTAGCTCGGTAGTCAGACGTTCGAGATGATTTTCATGTTCCAGGCGAGCTTCGTATAAGTACGCGGCGGCCGCTATCCCTGCGGTTGTTTCCCCTAGATTCTTTTTCTCATCAACGACCTCGCGTTGTAATTGAAGCACAAATGACGAATGGCCTTCTAGTTCTCGGGCCAGGCTATCCACGATCCGTTGCCCTGAGCTTGTTTTACTGTAGCCTCTTTCGTAGTGTCGAAACGTTGTTGCTCCTTTGGTGACAAGATCACCGAAAAAGTCATGATTTGTGAAAAGCTCAAGTTCTCGCTCTTCAAGAATAGCCTTTTCGATAGAACTTGAAGATTCAGGCCACATGGTGGTAACGATGGCGAGATGATTATTTAAAGTAAATCCAGAAATGGCTTTCAGGATTATCAAGCTCCTTAAGTTTGACCCCGCCATTCGATTGTTTGTGATGGGATATAAAGTTATGATACCGCTGATCCGCACGCCATTTGCATACGACGCACCGAGATAAGTTGCTAATATCTCTAGTGTATCAATATCAGAGCGAGTTGTGTCGTTAAAGCCAGGAGTATCTATGAGAAAGATGCGTTGACCATGGCTGGTGTATTGGAAAACACCAATGGAGTTAGTACCTATTAATTAGTAAAATATTCTGCTAAATAAAGACCTTCACTTGCTGAGCGTGGAATAGACGCTGCTTTATCACTCACATGAATACAGTTCATGGCCTACAATGACGCTATGACCTGTGCAATTTGAGATGAATGTGCTCTTGCCGGCTCCTGTGAGGCCCATAACAAGAAAGAACTTGTCTCCTGGCTCTGGCTGGTTAAGGCCAAGAAATGTCTTTAAGGACTCAGCTTGATCCACCAGCGAGTCAGCACCAAGGCTGGGGTTACTCATGTCGAATGTTCCAATGGTTAATCTCTAAATTATTAAGAAATGATGGTGGGAAACCTCGAAACAGAAACAAGGAATATGCAAGATCTTGGCCAAAATTAAGAACAAATTAACCTTTACCATTATACAGCCCTAACTAAGAGTGCCTTAAGAGTGCCTTGGTAATAAATCGACCTTGGAGGGACTTTGTCGACGGCTGTGCAGTTGGCGCATTGTCCACTAATGTTATCTGCAGTGTGTGATTCAACCAAGTTGTGCATATGCGCAGTTGGTCACAAGCCTAGAACGGTCAGCCCGCACTTGGCGACCTACTGCAAAAAAAGGTAAAATCATCGCAGGAGATACTTAAAAATGAGATGGTAGGTACTTATTTAAGTCTGAAGAAATCATATTCCTTTCTTTGTTTTACTAGTTTTGCATTTACTAAAACCTAGACCAGTCTAGATTTTGTGAACTCTGCCGGCGATCGGGTAAGCAAGAAAAGTCAGCTGCATGCATTGGCTGCAGGGAAATCAATAATGGCAAGGCGCAGCAATAGTAATGGTGTGTTAAAATGTTTGACCCTCTTCCTGGCAGACTGCTGGCTGATAGCCCTAAAATGCACATAAGCAAAGACTTCCCCTCATCGGCGTTATATATCTAGCCCAACCCAGCCTCCCAGTTGAACAGGTCAGAAATACCTTTTCAACGAATGAACTTCCTGTCCTATTTATGAGATTACGACATAAAGTAGTCCATGACAAATCAGAAACACTAGTATCAATTCAAATCGGAATCTAGAAAGCTAGCCAGGCGCAAACCATGACAGGCACTGGTGATACGCTCGATTCAGTGGCAGAGAGTTCGATAAATTCGGCTCCTAAGAGCTTTCGTAGCGGTCATGCCCCACGGTAAGGAATTCTTCTGGTAAATATATCATATTGCACTGCTAATTTGCAAAGACAAAACGATGCCTTTATTGCCTTGATGGGTATAACTGGCTCAGGAAAGAGCTCATTCATATCGAAATGCACGGACAAGTCTGCTACAATTGGTCACGACATGATATCATGTGCGTTCAGAGGCAACGCATGACCCTCCTAGGAAAATCGCACTAATGCATAGTAGGCACATCTATCGTCGACGTCTACCCCTACGAAGTGACGTCCGACTTTACTGTGTATCTTATTGACACACCCGGATTCGACGACACTGGAAGAAGTGACACCGAAGTCCTCAGCGAGATTGCTGCTTGGCTAACAGACTCCTATAAACACGAAATTCGCCTTCATGGCATAATCTATCTCCACCGAATCTCTGATGTTCGCATGCAAGGCTCAGCCAAGAAGAATTTGGTCACATTTAAAGAGCTCTGTGGTGAGGATGCCCTCAAGAAGGTGGTTTTGGCAAGCACCATGTGGGATATAGTTCCCGAGGAGAAGGCTACCAAGCGGGAGCAAGAGCTTAAAGACACTCCAGAGTTTTGGGGCTGGATGCTTTCAAAAGGCAGTTCAGTTCATCGATACAACAATACGGCTGAATCTGCTAGAGAGATAATACTCTCTCTGGCTGGCCACAACGCACCTATAGCGACTGATCTACAGAAACAGATGGTTGATGAAGGGAAACGCCTTGACGAGACTTCGGCCGGCCAAGGGCTCAAAAACGAGCTTCTCAAAGAGCGACAGAAATTGACACAGGAACGCGAAGAGCTTCTTACTCTAATCAAAGCAGCAAAAGAGAAACACGATGTTGATACAGAGGAGGCCCTGCAGGAAGAGAGTGATAGATACACTGTCTTGATAAAAAGGGCAGAAGACAGTGCCGAAGCTTTAAGGATAAGCATGGCAAACCTAATTGCCAAGCGGGATTTGCGTATTGCAGAAATGACTAAAGAGATAAGAGAGGTCCAGAATGAATACGAAATGAATTTTCGGCTGATGACATTGGACGAAATAAGGGTAAAGGATGGGATAATTGAGTTAGAGAACCAGCGAAAACTCCAACGGCAAGGAAAGTCGAGATGCAAGCCATCAACCAGTACTCCAGACACTGATCCAGAGCTACCTGGCCAACGTTCAGAAAAGGAGCATGGAAGCATGCCTGCCACCAAGATCAGAGTATCTGTGTCTATAAGCAAGTCATTCTACATTTTGCAAAGCCCCATGTGCTGGAGTTGGTAAGTTGTCCTGAACTCGTACCGTACTAGACACGAGCTAATTACACAATGCAAAGCAACGAAGTAGAGCTACAGGAGTTCCAAGATGGGAAACGAATGGAACTGGGATGCTTAAGTGCTGTGAGCGACCAAAGGACAGCATGGATTGTTCGTTATGATAATAATGATTGGAGTAAGGTCTTGAATAATTTGATACTATGAGAGAAAGACTAACACCACAAAGGGTGGTCTGCGTCTTTTCAGAGACATTATCCCGATCTGGCCAAGCGTATAAAGTCTTATGGCCTCAATGCCGTTAAGATGTGTGCACTTGGCCCTGGAGAACATTACTACACCGGATGGAACGAGCTTTATAGCTACAACTGTTCGTCCAAATTCAGCAAGACAATGAGAAGTATCAAAGAACATAGCTCTTTCGGTTCAGTTACGGCGGTGTCTTTTGGATACGGCAGCTCGTTTCTTGTTTCTTACGGGTTTGAAAGTGGCCACCTCGGTTGGACACATGACCTCCAGGGTCATTACCCAAGTCTCGATCGCTTTCTGAAAAGCCAGAAGAAACTTGGAAACAAGATCAGTATACATGTAAGCTCTGTATCATACTGCAGTAATGTTCTTGGCACTAATGTCCTGCTAGGCGGCGACGCTTGACCCCTTTAGCAAGACTGATTACCTCGTTGTCTTCACTGATAATGAGGGAAGGGAAAGTAGCAAGCTCAAGTACAAAATGCACTGTCGTAATAGGGACACCCGTCACGCAGTGCAGGATTGGTGGGAGGTAACTAAAGGGCGTCGACCACCCGTGAATAACGAGGTAGAGAGTTGATCTATTAGTCTATAATGGTTCGCCCTTCAAGGATCATTGGGCATATCGGGTTTGCTCACACAATGATCCCGACGTTGGTGTGTTGATCCATGCAACGGGTGACGTCCGGAATGGCTTCATATTCGAGACCAAGCGTAACCACCATTTTCGGGCAACCGACAACGTTCCATCGAAGCGAATGCTACGTAGACTCGGTCACCACTGACTGACAGAACACTACTAGTACACTCTTAGATATGTCAACTTGTTGTTCCAATGCTTCTTATTACTAAAATGATCTCTACTCAACACACTAACTGACACTTTACATCATGACCTTCATACCCATAGCAGTCTTTCCTGCCATACCCTTCAGCTCAAAATGCTGAACCATCTTTGCTGAGCCTGAACCACCAGAAACATCGAGTACAGTTACAGCAGCCTCAGTGGTACCGTTGCCGGGGGAAAGAGCGTAGAGAAAGTTACCAGCGGCAGCCAAGTCAATCAAACCGGGATCACCATTGCAGGTCAAGTCAAGCTCAGACACAACGCTGGCATCCTCAAGGCTCATCTCCACAACTCGGTTACGGCCAACGTCTGTGACAAATGCCGTCTTTGTGACATCAGAAATAGCTACCCAGCACGTCGCAGCCTGGCCTTCAACTTCTCCAGTGGCCACAGTTGTTGCTTCGCATGTGTTGGCGTCGATATCGAGGATTGCGGCTCCGAATGAAGCATCGGTAGCAAACACCTTGGAAGTGCCAGCAATGACTTGTGAACCGAAAAGCACAGCTGTTCCTTCAGGGGAGCTTCGGGCTTCGTTCTTGCTGACAGACATCGCCCCGTTGTTATTCTCGACGTTGAATGAGGCCATGAAACCAGTGTTGTTCACAGCTGGATCACCCTTGACCATTGTGAAAAGCATACTCTCATCATCGGAGAATAGAACTTGCGAAACAGTGTTTGTAGGCCCCATGGGTGGTGTGGTCTGTTGGAGATCGAAAGGGCGTAGCTCGTCCATGGCGCTAAGTCCTTTGTTGGAGAAGCTACTGCAGGATACACCAGCTTTGGCGCCAGTCATACCGACACAAACGACATTGTTCTTTAAGGAAGCAGCCACGGTGTTGGGGAATTCGCCGGGTACGTCGACTGGCTTTCCGACCATCTCGAGTCTCGTAGGGTCACTGCGCGAGACAGTCAACATGCTGAGGGTGTTTGATCCAGCGTTGACAGCGAAGATGTTCTGAGAGTAAATGATTAAAGAATGTTGGAAGAGTTGCGAAAAAGAATGTTAGGCTTACATTGCCAGCAATTGTCAGTGAGGATTGAGCAACCAACGCGTCAGGTGTGGCAGGGTTGCCATCTGCATCCACGGCGATAGATCCGGCACCGCCAGTCACTGCAACTTGGCCCTTGGAAAGTGTGCCGTCCTTGCCTATTGGCAGCGCAAGGACACCGTTTGTCTCATCGTTGGTGAGGATGTAGACAGCCTTGCCCATTGTGGCTGCATTATTCATATTTGGGCGGCATGCTGGGTGGCTGCTGACTTGCTGTGTCAAACACAGCAGTGCAGAGAGAAGGATGGAAGTCGTTGTTGAGGAAAACATATTGAAGATAAAAAGATAGAATTCTGAAAGAATGTAGGAAGAAGCAAAGATTAATGGCAGGCCGGCTGCTGAGAAAGTAAAACTGGTAAAGTGTGCTGAATTGAACTGGATTGAGTCAGAATATTTGGATGAAGATCAGGATTCATTCATTCTTATAGCAAATCCATTCCAAGATCTTGATATCAACCATGTTGACAATCTGAGATTCTAAGCGCCAGGTTCAAGTAATCGATATTTCCCTTTTAGGAAGCGTGTAATCACTTTGCAGCCCCTGTGCTTGTCGGAGTCTGGCTTCATCCCTGCATTAAACAAATGCTCAAAGTGTATGTAATCACACTTTCCTTATTGCGGTTCCAGCGCAACGTCGAACAGTTTTACCTGTTGTTTCAATGCAACGTCAGGGAGCTTCGCTAACCGCAACTGGGTTGACCCCAGAATAACGAACAGGTCCACCATATCATTCAATAGCTTGTGAAACTTTGCAGGGAAGGGTTGTTAACATTAATAGAGTTGTGGTTAAGCGTCGTATTGATTAAACCAACACGGAAGACTCAAGAGTGTGTATTTTGAAGTAATCATGTAACAAGAAATAATATTGTGTGTATAGGTGAAGATTATGTGTTGTCTGCTGGACAGTAAGGGAATCGATACGATTGGCTTGTCAGGATAATAATTTATAAGACGTTCATAGATAATACAGAACTATCATTTATGAATCACATCACGAGTTGGCATACATATATGTCTTCAGTTACTCTGTGCTTACTTCATTCAGTTGTTGTAATTTCCTCGTCAATATTTGAAGAAGCTAACCGTGAGACAGGACGAATGAGCTCCGTATACACTAAACCCAATCTAGTAATCTTGATCTTCTCATCAGGCCCTGGGGCTAAAATTGTGGCAGAAGCCGACAAGCCGAAAGGCCAAGACAACCAACCAATTCGTCGAGACTTAACTGAAACTTGGTCCCATCTAGCGCTCTCCTGTTCCGTTATATCCAACAGACCCTGACTAAGATGACATTAAACTGTCAGGTGAAGTCTCGTCTTACCTCGATTGATTTTTAATCTTTTCTTCCTATTTTGCCATTCCCTGCCTACCAATCCGTTTGTATTGGAGACGCCATGAGTAAAAACATCTTTCGAATTTTTAATCCTGGGGGTCAGTCGCAATTGATCTAATCCCTGTCCAGTCTGTTAACGACCTTGTACAGAACCCAAGGAAAATCCAGTGGAGAAGAGACGGGCCCAACTGCGACGAGCACAACAGTAAGAATTACGACTGAATTTCATCGGGATGCTGACGCGTGGGGCAGGACATATCGTAATCGCAAAGATAGATACACCAGGACATTAGAAGAAGAACTCGCCAAATCGCGCTCCACGGAAGCAGAATTGACACGCGAATGCCAGCAACTACGTGCTGACCTCGAAAATGCGCTACAACAATTATCAAGGCAATGGATAGGCATGGCCATTGATGGCAGCAATCCCCCCTCAGAAAGCGCCGCTTTGTCAAGGACCACAGGGTCTACCAGCGGTGCCTCACCATTTCACTTCAGTGACCTCAGCAATCAGCCAAGAGACACACTCCCGTCGCCTCAAATGATATCACCAGAATCATTCGGCGATTTTCAGGGTATAGCCGAAAGCTTTCAGAGACCTCCCATCCTATTTGGTCAAGGAGGAGTCGCGTATAATTGTCGTATAAGCGACGTGGATCAAGTAACAGCAGGCATGGAATTTGTGCTAAAGTAAGTAACCCTTTTCCTTCATCTTATACTACAAGTACCCTTGCTTATACTTCCGAAGGATTGAGGAGCCTTGTCTTGATCACTTGCACGGCGACTTGGACAAACCCTGCGAGCCTAGCAACCATGCCCTGACTGTTTCCGCTCAGCTGATAGCGACATGCGATTATCCATCACCTACTATCAGCTCGCCTCCGCCGATATCAGGGACGTTCAATAGTCTCCCAACGCAAATGCTTGAACGGTTGTTGAGTCTAGCACCAGATTTGTCGAGTGAAGGTGAAGTAACGCCGATCCAGGCTTGGAGTATTATTCGAAGTCGGCCAGATTTTGGCGGTTTGGGTACGAGAAGTCTGAGTGCACTTGCTAGGAAGCTCAAAAAGGCTGTAAAATGTCATGGGTATGTTGTTCAGTTAAGCTCCATGGGCGTTTAAAATCACTAACGGTCTCTAGGTTTGGTGCGGTTGTGAAAGACTCTGTGTTTGAAGGTTTAGTGCATGAAACACTAATAGATGGAAGACTGTCTTGATGTTTTAATTATATGGTTTTACGTCCTAAAGCGACATAAGAAGTTTTTGTAATCATTTGACATGCTCAATGAATATCTCAATTTTTTGATACTTGTAAATGTAAAACCTGGAGTCTATCACCGACACCAACTACTCAATCTTGTCCTGAATCTCGTGCCATATGTTGTACGCAGAATTATAGTCAAAAAAGTTAGAGCAGGTATTTTTATTTATCTCGATTAAATTAGCATATGGACATAGCAATGTCGTGAATGCCAACAATAAACAACTCAAGGGTAGGTGACACGTGAGACAAAAGACAGAAACACCAGAAGAGTGTAAGCAGTCATGCTCCAATACTCTATGACTTTTCTTGATTGAATGCCGTTCTCGGTCTTACGGCGTCTGTATCATTGAATGGTGACTCTTTAATGTGATCTGGAGCGGCATCGGCATCACGACCCGCATCTACCACGTCAACCTTCAACTTTGCAGGGGTTATCAGATGCATAGAGGTTTCTACCTTATTGTGGTTTGTGCATCATTATCCACATGATCAGTTATGCACGTCCATAATCTATTCATAGTAGGAGGGGATTGTATTTCTAAGACTCGATTCAACTAATTTGTTGCCTCTTCAGCAAGTCATGGCAGACTGTTCACGTGTATGACGGTAGTTGGTAGTTCTACAGCTATAAATGAAGATATGTCGCAGGTCCAATTACGATCGATCACATGCTTTACATATAATTACCTCGATTACATGTGTTTGTATTGCTTGCATCTTCCGACGCGACCGAGATAGAGACTAGACTAAAAACAACTGACGCGTACCTGGAATTGACCCCGCGCTGACGCAATGTCTTCAGGTACCAGACCCCACGTATGAAGATGAAGAACAGGAATAATCGACATGTCATAGAGGAACATGAGCTCCCCTGTCCATCAGGCTTGAGGGAATGTATCGGGCAAAGATGAGGTGGCAGTCAGATGAAGTGTCAATCAAGCCTGAAACGTTCCAACGCCCAAAGAGAGAAAAAAGCCTAAAGGCGGTGAAGCCTTTGCCACATCATGTGTTGGCATTGGAAGTCGAGAGAAAACTACGGACTGAATAGAAATGGTTGAACAGAAACACACCCGGTTCATATGTAAGACTACACTACTTATTCTATCACGCCCAAAACAGTCCCGTTTATTTTCCTCACCGCCTAATCCATGCTCCAGTCAGCTTGTCCTTTACGGTTCTAATTGGTTCAAATCACTCAACATGATTAGCTAATGGTGATACCAGGTCACTGGCATAATCCCTAGCTTTGAATCTACCGAGATACCTTTAAACACGCGATCTGCAACGAACCACTCAAGCTCGCCAAAGCAAAACAGATCTAACTACTACATTCGCTAGGTTCGTCGCTTCCTGGTCCTTGACTCGAAAGAATACCCTGGCAACTAACCTTTTTGTCTTAGAAACGCTTCAAACACAGGTCTCTTGGGACCAGATCGCCTCCTCACCTGATTGCCCCGCATCTCATCTGCATCTGCATCATCACCATGGGTGCAAACGACGGCAAGAAGTCGTCTCGACGGGCGAGAATCAGTGAGGCAGCTGCTCGTATCCTCAGCCCTTCAGGTGCCGGAAAGGGCGGCGCCGCCATGCACCAGCTCTATGAAATTCCATTCGATGCTGAGGTTTTTCTTCAGGCCAAGGCCGCTCGGGCCAAGGCTCTGGGTGACGACAGCGAGAGTGGCGATGGCGAGGATATCCCCGAGGCCGTCGAGTACGGTTCTATTCCCACTGTTCATGCTCATCTGAAAGGGCTTGACAAGGTTTGCCGTGGCGCTGAGTGGACAAGGGCTTTTCAACGTTTCCTTGGGAGACTTCAACTGGGCTCCAGAAACGTCAGCGTCGTTTACGACACCAACCTCCGAAAGATGGGAATTGAGCCCCCAGAGGAAACCGAGTCTTGGGTTGACCAGAGCGAGCCAGCAAAGTTCGCTGGACATGTCTACAGATTTGTTGGTCGCCAGTGCAGATCCGCATCCTCGGACCGACATCTTTACATCCTCTACCACCCTGATGCAGAGTGGCATGCAGACTTGTACGAGCTGCTGCAGGATAAGCCTCTTCCTAGCAACTTCCTCGGATTTTCCGATAACCTCGATGCCCTCGTCGCTTACATCCGTTTCATCCGAAAGCGACTAGGACGACGCGCCAGCTCGGCCATGTTCCATATTCTCATCCCCAGCTCTCGACCCATCGCCATCCGAGATGCCCTTGAGTTCCCCGACATTGGTGACCTTGCTATTCATGGCGAGACTCACAACGGCAACAACTATGTCTGGATGAATCTGCCTAGCTACGAAGACTACCCAGGGACTCTTCATTTGAGGCACGTCGAAAACGCTGTTCGCGAGGCCAGCCCTTGGAAGACAACAGCCACAGTCAGCACATCCTTTGTTGGCTTGACAGCATCACTAGCCGGTGCAGCATACACCCTCCGAGTCAAGGGTGCACCTTTCCCGTCTCTCAAGACCTTCGGAGCAGCTGCAGTCGCAACCACCATCGCTAGAAGAGTGAAGGGTGCCGATTATTTCCCTCTAGCAGTCCTCGGAGCTGGTAGTCTTTGCACCACCCTGGTAGCCTTTGCTGTAAACAGAGTTCTCAACAAGAGAGCACCACGCGTCATTGGTGGCACGGAAACACCAAGGGAGCCTAGGGAGGAGAAGGAAAAGGAGAAGGAGGATTCGGCCAGTGATCAGGACGAAGCTAAGGAGGAAGAGGAGGTTATTCCCGAGCCCGAAATCCCTGCGCCACCAGAGGAACCAGCCTCCAAGGTCAAAGACGACTCAGATGCCCATTCTTTGCTGAGCCAGACATCCGGCACGAAGAAGTCGTCAAGCAGCAAGAAGCACCGCCGAAGCGAGCGGGGCGAACGCAGTGAGCGAAGTGAGCGCAAGCGCAGTCACAAGTAAAAACTTGGTCGATGTGATATCGTTGGCAAGACAGAACAAGTAAAGTACACACGGATGGGTCTGGAACTTCTTTATGTGTATTCACGATTTCCATTTCGACAGTTTTTATCATCTTGATATAGTCTTCTTGCAGTCTTTTTGCTTGCTTTTCTCCTGATTGATGAGTTGCAAATAAAGTATTCAACGATAGTCCTTGATGTGTCGATGATATTTCTTCCGTGAATTGATAACATCGCAACTCTAGCTCCATCTGCCAACTACCTTGATGTTCCAGAGCTGAGGGCTAGGCTTCCTTTGTTCATGCGTTCAAGTATGCGGAGAATCGTAGTAAAAAGCGTTGTTTTTATTGCTTGTAAGCAAAATTCTAACTAATGAGACTAGAACACTAATGCAGTAAAGTAGCCATGCCTGTTGTAAATACAGTTACTGCCTAATGGTTGTATAAACCATGTGTGCAGTAGCTTCAGTAACGTGGACACTAGATATATGTAAGTGACTGGCCTTGACACGGAAAGTTTTTGTGGGTATGCGATACCATCGCGAGGTTTATGACACTTACATTGACTTTTCCACACCAAAAAGATGTACCCGCCAATCAAAAATTAACAGCCCTCTTGCCTTTAACCTGTGCAGTAGTAGATGGCACAAAAGATTGTACTTCCGTCAATAAAGTCACGGAAGTGGGTCTTGGCCGAGCCAGATCAGATATCTATTTACTCTATACCTTGTGCATTCTATGTCCAGGCCAGGTAGATCCAGAACCATATCAAGCTTGAAGACGAGCTTGCGGTCCTGGTAGATCTATCCAAGATGTGTTTGTGACTGTTAAAGATATGTATCAATAACGGCAGACTGACGCGAACCATGTCTCTCCGTTCTTCCTGTAAAGTTGTTATAACCTTGTCTCATTTGTCCTCTCGTGGTTGCCAAGGTATGTATCACACTCAAGTGAGCGGTTTATCACGAGAGCTACTCTTGCCTTTGCATGCAGGAAACGAGCATCACTACATCGCAACCTGCTCTCAACAGACATATCACTAGATTATCAAGTAAAAGATAATCGGTTTGGAAACGTTATAGAAAGCTGGGTACTCTGCTTTATAATGCCAGGTAACGAGTTACACATGCCTCTGTCCTATCGCCACCGCTGACCGTTGTGCAACAACTGTGTATGACCCCTCGGCTACCTCAATGTCGACCCGGCGTTCGATTATAATCCCATTTGAAGGATCGTACCGTGGTTTTGGCGTTGTAATTAGTCCCTGACCTCCCTGCACAATCTGCTCTTGGCTTTCTGCAGTAGACTGAATACTAGTGATTGAGCATGGGCCTTGTATCCTGGAGTTAGGCTTACGCGTGGACCAATATAGTTCATGGCTTTCAAGTTGACGTTGAACATGTTGCAAATGCCCGTTCTTCCCCCAAACGCTAGGGTCGGAGGTCACAGGCTTCGTAGCGTTCCAAAAGCGACGTCGGAAAAGAGGCCTGATCATAGGTGCTTGACCGACAAATATGCCTATACAGTCCTCACGTAGAGACCACATGACTGATCCGCCGTGCATATCAAGCTATAGAGAGACGATTAGCATAATCGTGATTGACATCGGGGTAGTGGATATACTGACCTTGAATACAACAACAAATCGCAGGATTGCTGTAGACATACAGAGAAATCCCAGACTAAATAAAAGACAGAGGCAGAATCGTTTCAAAGGATTTGCTTGAATACCAAGGATAACCTAAACCAACGTAAGCCAGGGCGATCTGAGCAATTGAGAATACTTACTGGGATTGGGATTAAGATGATACAAATGTCTGTACTCAAGTTGAAAGACAGGATCAGAATGAAAAGGGTCAAATTTTGAGGGACGCATTGTGCTTTGCATCTCGTTAGTCTAACACCAGGTATTGAGATGATATCGACCTACGCCCAGGATCTGGCCAAACCTGCCATAATTGTTTGAATGGTCGACATGTAAGAGCCAGAGTCAAGATGATGATGACCAGAGATACCACCACTTTTGCCATTAAAGGCTTGACAAATCGTTCCGTCCATAGGCCTCGAACAACCCGCTTATAAAGGCAAAGCATGTTGAATTTGAGTATCCAAAGGATGACAACATAGAGTATCAGGCTGACCATGAACATTTGGGAGCCATATGCCCATTTCTCATGTTCCTTTTTATCCATGTTCTTTCGTTGCTCGAAGTCTAAATCGGAGGTATGTCGTCCTTTCGCGTCTTGAATAAACATTCGTCCGAAGATGGCTGCCGCAGTCCAAAAGAACTAATCGACGATGTTAGCTGGAAACCTCTTCAACAAGTCCATACATACTCCAACAAGTACAACCAGGTAGTCGTCCAAATTGTAGTTCTTGTAGCCCACGAGCTTCGTGCGGCAAAACACACGTGCGGCTATCATGGCAATTCCAACCGTATAAAGAAGCCATATTTCTATACTTTGCTGAGCTGCTGTGTTCATTGTGGAGAAATGGTAGAATAATAGATGTGAAGGAAGAGAGTGGAAACATTGTTGATTGTCGATCGAATTTGTATTTTCTAGCCACTTATTTTGAGGCCACCCTGAACATCAAACTGATGGCTATAGGTGTTGCAGATATACAATATGCCCCATTGACCTCTGAGCACAAGTTTCCGGGATTAATAGATCCGGCGTCATAGGAATTTCTCTGTATATGCTGAACTTCCTTTTTCCTAGACCGAAACAAGGCACTAGACTAGCATATCCTCTCTTTGCTTGCATAGTGGATCCGCCAAGGGACTCACAGCGCATGTGCGTAGACCATGAGCTTCCTCAATCGCTAACAATGCCTGTTGTGGAGGCCGATTTGCTCCAAGCTTTTTGTGTAACTGCTTTGTCTCCCAATAGAAATACTTGAGCAGAGGAACGTTTGTCACACGGCTATAGAGGGTTTCAAACCGGTCAGCGTCTGAATCAACAGCTGAACCGATGTAACGTTGAAGGCGTTATGAAACAAGGAACGGATCTGGTATAGTACCACGACGAAGCGCCTCTCCACCATACCACAAACAACAATCCAAACATCTTGTCTTGATCATAATAAACTCCCTCATTGATGGGACTTATATATAAGATAGACTAACAGTTCATATCATCTGAATCGCGGAAATAACATAATTCATAGTTTCGAGAAAGAAGATGGATTCATCTAGATAGGTAGAGGAGCTCATGTTTCAATCATAATGGCCACACGTCATTTCTCACTTTTCCCCTCTCTCCTTTGCCTTGTTTCTTTTTCCCTGGCCGGTAGGGGATGTCTATCCTTCCCTATTCGCGTCACGGTCATACAAGCTAAACCAACCTTGTCACCTTTTCTGACCGTTAGATGCCAAGATTTGGTCAATCTAACTCGCTTTGAATACAGAGTAGTTTGATGGGGGGGCTTCGCAAAGTCTAATCGATGCAATGAGACGGTATATCACAAAACATAGGGCTCTAAGAGCAACCTTATTCTTACACAATACAAAAGCACTGCTCAGCAGCCCACTTATTCTTCCTTTAACGCAAAGATATACAAAAAGACTAAGCTATTAGTTAACTTGCCTAGACCCTAATCCCTATACTGACCCCTATCTTAGCTATAAGAATAATATAGTTAAGAGGCTAAGCCTATAAAGGCCTTATAGCTCCTATTGCTATTAGCTATATATTAAGCTAAAAGATATTATGCTGGCTTTATAAGCCAGCAGTAATAATTAAGATATCTATAATAAATATATTTAATATATTAAGTAATATTTAAAGGATTAAAGTAGCCTTTTTTAGCTATAGTCTTTTATTCTTATATAGCCAGAAAGATAAGAGATTTAGCTAGGAATATATTAACTGGCTAATAATAGAGAAAAGGCTATTGCAGGAGCTAGATATTAGCTTTAAGAGTAAAAAGCCTTAAGATTAAGATTAGAAGGCATTTCTAGATATACTAAATAACCTAGCGTATAACAGATAGTTCCTAGAACTATGGGAGCAGGCCTTATTAGTTAATAAGCTAAGATAAAGGATTAAGTGGGAAAGGGTCAGTTAGGTAATTTTATAGGTTAATTAAAGGAAGGTTTTGTGGGTTATGTAAGGTTTCGGTTACTCTAGATTGAGCAAAATCAAGTAATCGCATTGGAATACAGAGTAGTAATAATGTAAAGATCAAAGCTCCACAGATCTTTGCAGAAGAGGTAAGTAGGCTAGCAGGATTGTGTGTCTGCCTGGTGGGGGCGGTATTTCCTGCTGCGCCACTCCTTGTCTCACTTATCATCCATGGAGAACATGCGATATTCGAAATACTTTACCAACTTTCCGACTATCATTTGTTTAAAACTAGTTCCACTTCACATTTATAATGACCACGGAAGGACAATCGCCCGAAGAAGTCAGCGGCCAAGCCGCATTTTGGATACTCGCCTCATTGGCCGCAGCAGCAGTTGTCCTCCCTTCTACCAGCATTCGCATGGCAGGTCGTGATCTTTTCGGCGGCAACATCGACCTAGTGCGATGCGTTCCCGGAGTTTCTTTGCTCGATGGAATCTGCGATCTAGTCTTCCTATCCATAAACACCTACAGGGTCCTCAAAGAACCGAAGCCAGTGCAACGTATACGGCGAGCTCTGCCAAAAGCCAGTGTCGTTGCAGCTAAGATGATGCTGTCAATTTTCACGGTATTCCCTCAGACTATCAAGGCGTTCAGCTTGAAAGGTGTTCCGGCTACACAGTTCTGTGCCTTCGTCTTCTTTTTTGCTTCAACAACCAGACTCTTGATCGACCTGTGTGGCTTAGAGCCCGAGGAACCTTTCACACCCCCAGATGCAGGAGGTAATGAACTAGACGTCATTATACTCCTCGTGCTGCTCTTCCAAGCCCCCTTTCAACTTTGGATCTGGCATAACATCACCATTTCTGTCAAGTTCCAGCTATCAGACGCTTTCTACCACGTCTGCACATATTCCTCTCTTGTGTGCAGTCTGCTGCTCATACTGCAGTTACTTACCTGGCTGCTGTATGTTGTGTGGCGTCGACGGTTCGATATTTCGGCTTCACCCTATGTTGTTCCCGTTCGAGCACTTTGGCTTTTCATCATATCTCTGGCAGCAGTAAGAAAACCAGCTAGACATGAAGATCGCCAATCAGAGTCGCAAGCTACGGTTCCACCAGTACCCGATAATACGGATAGATGGGTTCAGGCTGCGGGTTCGATGATCTGTGCAATTCTCTTAAGTATAATTGTAGCCAAAGTTTTGAACCTCATTGGCAAACTGTTTGTTCCACCAACCGAAACTACCGAGGCCAATGAAGTTATGACGGAAGTAGGAGAAGTCTGTCCAGTAGATGATCGCCAGCAAGATACAGAGGCCGTAAAAGAGGAAGATCAGCCCCTAGTTGAACAATCGGGTAGCCGGTTGGGAAGGCTAGGTGTCGCCATCGATCGTTGGCTTGTCCGATTTCTCTTCATGGATACAACAGCTGATGTTTGTATCACGCTGACGGTCTTCAATCTGATCACTACAATTATATACTACCTCGTATACTTTGATGGGACTGGGACGGTCAATCCAGAATGGACAAGCGTACTAGGATAGACTATGATATTAATACACTGGCCTAATGTATCAGTCCTTATGTACAAGGTTTTCATTCATGCATCGTGTCAACTTTGAATAAAAGAATCAGTTAATGACGGGCGAGGGATGTCGTTACACAGTCAACAAGCGTATTTGCTGAGTTGATTCGATCTAGAGAAACTTTTTCAAGTATTCATCGGGTGTCGTGAACAAGCACTATGGAACGATTGTGAATTATGGTAATTTACAATAACTGATGTTGATCACTAAACTCTTGGGAGGGGGTAGAAGTATGGTTTGTCTCAGTAGTGACCATGGAACTTTACTTAATCGCTAATTTGGTAGTCCACTTCCGAAGCCACGGCGTGAATCACAACCAGATCGAAGTATAAGAGGCGTATTAGTCTCTGGCCATTCTACTTCCTTCTTTGAGAATACTCTAAGTATCTTGTCGTAGTTTTATCAATTCTCGAAATACAGTAACCTACTTCAAGCATATCATTCTGTAACATATAACGAAATGTGTCATCTAATACATATAAACAATGTCTGCGTTCGTTGTGGACGTTGGCTCTCTGGGGAGTGGGACATTAGAAGGTGCAGAACCGCCCGATCTCGATCGCGAGACATCAACGACCGTTGCTCAGATGCCGAGTGCACAGAAAGCGAAGTGACCAAAGTACTAAATTGGCAGTACTGTTGGTCATGTGTTGAGGCATACAACGAGTGGCTGAGACGACGACAGCAGGTGTAGAGAGATGACAAAAGGTTTTACAGGGGTACCACTCATTTAGTCCAAGATAAAATAAATCACATTATCAATTGTCATATTTTGAATCGGAGTGCTTATCAAGGCAAAACATATATATTATAGGCCTTGAAGTACAATAAAACACTTCATACCAGCCAACTTGTGGCACTCTAAACCTTCGCAGCGACGACTTTGGCTCCTTCTGTCTTCGTTCCGCCAACAGGTTTGAACAGTCCACCACCAGTCGAAACGTAAAAAGTATCCCTATCTTTCTTGGTACGGCCAAATGCCACAGCAGTTGAGCCAGCAACCGTCATCTCGTTTACACCACCAACCACGATTCGCGACTTTCCAGACTTGGCATCCACGAATATAACAGAGTTATCCGAGTTACTCGTCGCATAAATGTTTCCTTGCGAGTCAAATGCAAAGTCGTCGAGGAAGCCCACGAGCTTGGATAAGTCGGCAACAAGTTGTGGCTTGGACCCCTTGACTGGATAACCAGCTTTTGTGATGGCCGTTCGGTAGATCTTGACGGCGTTGGAGTTGGAAAAGTAGAGGTAATTGTGGTGGATCTTGATTCCGTTGATGCCAAAGGCGTTGGCAGCGATTGGAGCCATCTCGTTAAAAGCAAATGCTGTGTCATCAAAGACGCCTGTTGAAATATCGAGACGACCGACGAATCCTTTTACCGAATCAGAGACAAGCACTGCGTGAGGGGCTCCCGGAATCGCCTCTACGCCATTGAGGAAAGTGCTTGTCTCTGTCATATCACTGATCTTCTTGACCTTGACCTTGGCTTTGTTCTTTTTATGGTGGAACTCCAGGGCAAAGGCTTTGAATGTACCTGGGATTAACTGGCTGAGTCCCGTTGCGTTGCTGCCAACAAAGACAAATGTCTCTGGCTTGCCAGGAGTCGAAGTTAGCTCGGTGATACCCAGGATGCCTTGGATCGATGGAATCGTGACCAGTTCTTCTAGTCCTTCACGGCAGGATGATGGATCGATGACAGTGTGAATACTGGCCGTGGGCCAGAGTTCTGTAGCCAACAAGTCGCCATTGGAACGTACAGCAATATTCTCGAGCCAAGTGCCAAGAGGTAGTTGTCCGATTGTCTTGGCTGAGAGAGAGTGCGCCAGCCCCAAAACTGGAACGAAACAAAGAGTAATGAATGACTTTAACATCCTGGCAGTTTAAAATTTTCGTATGTAATTTAGAAGGATAAATGAACGGGCGCCGTTCCTGGTTACAAACAGTAGTTGTGATGGCGCATTATATACCTGTTTCTGTGTCAGTCTGGCAGTTATGCTTCGAGAAGAACAAGAGATAACGCAATTCTCGTATAGTGGCAACTATTATTAGTTGGTTATTCAATTAATGTAGGATCAGGCTGAATAATTACAGGAATACAAGGCTTAGTGATGTTGTTTGATGATTATTCAGGGACTTAGTAAGCCTGTCGTTTGTTTAGTCAGTCTAATATTTGCTGGGTGGACTCACGATGCGCGCCTCAAGGCAAGCGACAGTGTCAGCAATCACCCGGAGGGATTTATGGCTTAATTATGGTGATGTTATGAATAAGTGATATGACTCAAAATCAATTGTTTGCCATGAAAAATCCTTGTTCCTTTGCCAGTACCCCTTCTTCGTTCTCCATAGCTGATAAGAAATTTTCGAAAAGACCATTCTAGACTTTCCATCGTGTAGCGTGCTGCAGACTGGCTGTTCGCAGTCTCAGAGATCCAGTACTCTGTACTTCATGGCCTCTCCCATTGCGATGTTAGTAAATTCCCAGGAAGCTGAATGGGATTATTGAGGCCATCGCTGAAGAGGCACGACCCAGCAGTATGTGTCAAATACTACCCCACCATCAATTCGATCCATCATGATTTGGGAACCCGGGAATATGTTGTCAGTGGTATATACTGTGAGATTTTGGCATTAAGGCCTGTTTGGCAATATATTTTTAGGATCACGCGTATCAATACGTCCAAAGGTACATACGTTGCCGTAGGCAGCCTTGACATGACGTTATCCGTTAAGAAGTTTTGAATTTCGTGTTCTTCACATCGATTATTGGCCCTCTTCAACAGAGTTTCAAATTCGCAATTAAGTTACTTGATGATCCTTGAGTTGAGGTTATTCATCTCAAGGCACAGGTATGGTTAAGAGGCAGCAGCCAAAGCCACAGAAGGGATGCAAGCAGTTAGGCTGCCCCCGCCATCAAGCTGACCAGAGCGTAATAGGTATAGCTTCATTGAAAGGGAAGTGGGCGTTACTGGATCTGTAAAATGGTATCACAGTCTAACAGCCCGCCTACTGTCTCCAGCATCCGCTGTCTGATCAGTAGATATGTGTTGATAGAGCTAGGTATCATGGGCAAGTCTAGACCAGTTGGGCTATCCATTTCTCGTGAAGTGGCACAACACAAAGACTAATTTATGGGAAAGCTGGTTGGCAACCACAAGGCACGCTTTCCCTAATTTAGAAGCTGGTTAATGTCTTACTTGCAATGACGATGGCTCCCAACACACGCCCTGGAGGCGCGCCCTTCATCTGACCGTTGTCTTGTCAGATGACGTTGCAGATGGCTTGTACATTCAACCCAAGTCTGGGAACCAAATCTATTATAAAGATCGAGGCAACTCTCATGGTTGTTATCTACCTACAGCATTTACGTCAATTGAAACATATGCAAGACTATGACTTCTACAGGCACAATCACAAAGAAAGTGCAATCGCCCAGTCCTGGCGTGTTGACGCATCAGAATGAGTCCATCCAATTGCCAATCATTGGTTCAGCCACGACAGACTATTCAAATGGCAACCCTTTAGTGGAGGATGAGGTTCCCGACCATGCGACAAGCGCCATTCCCGATGGTGGCTATGGCTGGACCATAGTAGCTTCTTGCTTCGTTCTTCTATTCTGGATCAATGGCTACACTACAGCTTGGGGTGTCTTGCAAGCAGCCATTGTTCAATCACCTCGGTTGCACACCAATATCCGCACCATCACCTTCGTTGGCAGCTTATACATGGCATGCATGGTTGCTTTTGGCTTGGCTTCAGTCAGATTATCAAGGCAATTCGGCATCCGATTCACTAGTCTGACAGCGACTATATTCTTCGGCGCTGGCTTAATTATCACCAGTTTTACTCTAGAGCATCTGGCAGGACTGTTCTGTGTAGCTGGGCTACTTGTTGGCCTATCAACATCTCTGTTGTACACAGCTACCAACACGCTACCCGTGCAATGGTTTAGCAGTAAACTCGGTACAGCGAACGGGATAGTCAAAGCAGGAGGTGGTGTCGGGGCCACGGTCCTCCCTTTGGCGACCCAAGCCATGATCAGCAAAGTCGGACTACAATGGACTTTTAGAATTCTTGGGTTCTCAATTTTGGCAACGGGAATTCCCTGCGCGTTGTTCCTGAAGGACTTTGCTCGAAACAGTTCGACATCTCGATTTGACTGGTCACAATTGAAGAGCCTGTCTTTCCTCACACTGGCTATGGCGGGAGCTGTTGGGGTGTTCGCCCTGTTCGTTCCTCCATTTTTTCTACCTGTCTTTGCTAGGTCCATCGGCCTATCTGCCTCAACGGGCGCCGGATTAGTAGCAGGCTTCGGTGCGTCGACGGCCGTTGGACGGTTTGCTGGAGGCTGGATTTGTGATAAGATTGGAGCTTTCAATGCGTTGGCTCTGGCAGCTTCGATCAACAGCGTGTCTATGCTAGCGATTTGGCCCGTCAGCTCGTCATTGCCGCCGCTTTTTGTCTTTGCCATTATTAACGGTTGTGCAAACGGGAGCTTTTTTGTGGCGTTGCCGACAGCAGTGGCAACACTTGCTCCAGGGTCCGCAGCAGCATCAATCAGCTTGATGACCTCTTTCTGGACTCCTGGGTATCTGATGGGTGCGCCTATTGCTGGTATTCTGATTGACTCACAGCATGCATCAGAAGCATCTTCTATTGAGCCGTACAGAGCAGCTATTTTTTATGCAGCAGGTGTTGGATCTCTTGCTACTTTACTCGTTATTGTTTCTCGAATGACGCTGAGTAGAAAGCTGATTAAAAGGTTGTAAACCCTTACGAGACAATATGACGACAACTTTCAGTGTTTTGAGGCGCCGAAAAGAAATGGGGTTATGCTTCAGTACAGACGCGTGATATGACCCTAGTTCGGCACTGGGACGCGTTTCTATTAACAGTTTCGCAGACCATTCTAGTTGCATTTTAATTAGTGTTCAAGATTCGGTTCAACAATAGGTTACCGTTGCATAAACAGCCATGCAGTTTGTTTACTCGTGTCCCTAAATACAAAACATGGCGTTCTTACCCTGTACAATCACTCGGACAATAACATTATGTAACGTGCTAATGACAATTGTGCAGAGTATTGTGCAGAATGTGCCCTGCAAAGCTTACCGAGTGTATCCAATAATAACGCAGTAATTCCGAGAATCATAGACACCCGAGATTGGTATCGGAAAGAATAGAAACCCAGTCTGCCCAATGTAACCAGAGACTTTCCTCACTCTCCAATTGATGAAAGTGAGATCGTCCAACCCGGCAGTTGGCAGTTGTCAAAGATAGCGCCTAGATAAAGTTACAGCCCCCTAATTTTGCCAATCAATGCATGACGTGGATATTGTCTAACCTGAACTGGCTACACGAGGCGCTTATCACCCTGAGCTGTGACATATCCCCAGCTTACCATCTGGAGTTTGAATCCTTCTGATCCTTCGCTCTAAAACATATCGACAAAGCTGTTGACTTTGTGCCTTGTCTGGGCCCCGTGGCCTGGCTAAAGACGACGATCGTGGACGTCATTACATTGGTGCATTGCTTTTTTTGGTGAAGCTACTGTCTACTTTTGCATGATCATGCGTTAGTGCTCACCCCGATGTTGCCGGACGGCCGGACTGAAAGTTTGTTGGGTGACAGTGCCTCGACCCTAAGATATCAATCCCTGTCTATGTAACATGATTGAAACCAAACAAAATGTTTATATTAACCATGCCTTGCTGTGATAATTCCAATTTTCTCTGGCATTCATACCGCTTCCAACACAATGCTGTTTCGTTTTGTGGCCTTGTTGCCATTCCTGGCGGGAGCATTGGCCAAATCCAAAGTGCACGATGATACGTTTAAGCCTGACTACGTTCTAGAAGCTACTCTAGGCGATATCAAGATCAACTGCAAGTCAAGATCGTCAGTCACATTCAACGGCACCTATCCTGGACCGGCAATCTACCTGCAAGAGGAACAAACAACCTGGATTCGAGTCTACAATAAAATTCCTGACAACAACGTCACAGTTGTAAGCTTGCACGCACTTGCAATTCTCTTCAAAGCTGACAACATAAGCACTGGCATGGTCTGAGTCAGCGAGCCGCACCCTTCTCTGATGGTACACCTCTTGTGAGCCAATGGCCCATCCCAGCCGGACAGTTCTTCGATTATGAGATTCGACCACAGCTTGGTGACGCAGGATCCTACTTTTACCATTCACATGTCGGCTTCCAGATCTTGACTGCTCATGGAGCTTTGATTGTCCGAGACGCCGTGAAGCCAGAGTATAAGTACGATGGAGACATTCCTCTTATCGTGGGCGACAACTACGCTGCTGAGGATGAAGTGATAGAAGAAGGCCTGCTGGCAGATCCATTCAAGTGGTCTGGAGAGCCTCAGGCTATAACTATCAATGGTAACAGTGGCAACAAGAGTTTCTACGAAGCACCAGACTCGAGCTGTATGCCTCATGTCATTCACGTTGACCCAGGCAAAGTCTACCGGCTTCGATTCATTAGCTCTACGGCGTTATCTATGATCAAGCTGGGGATTGAAGATCACGAAAACTTCACAGTGATTGAGGCTGACGGGTCTTATACAAAACCTGCTCATATCGATCATGTTCAGGTTTCATCCGGTCAGCGCTTTAGTTATCTCATCAAAACCAAACCTTCGGAAGAGGTCTGTGGAGGTGACAAGTCACAGTATTGGATCCGGTACGAAAGTCGTGATCGACCTCAAGTCATCAGTGGTTATGCTTTGCTCAAGTACAAATGTGACGAGGGTCAACATCTCCCAAAATCACTTCCCAAGACCTCACCTATCGAACTGTCAAACAGTACTACTGACTACCTCGAATATGCTCTTGAGGGTTTATCAGAGAAGAACAACCGAGCATTCCCAAGGTTATCAGAGGTTACGAGAACTGTTACTATTCAAGTCAACCAGATTCTCACAACTGGTGCCTATGAGAATGGAACTTTGAATGGCACAGTAGCCTGGGCGTAAGTTACAATTGTGTACGATTATGTCAAACTTCACTAACAGAAAAATAGCCAAAATGGCCTACCTTGGAAAGAAAATGTCCAAGCTGAGCATCACCAAGTCCCGTATCTCATTCAGGTCTACGAGAACGGCACGACCCCCAACTATACCCTTGCCCTGGAACATCATGGATTTGATCCGGAAACCAAGGCATTTCCCGCCAAGGTCGGTGAAGTTTTAGACATAGTCTGGGAGAACAACAACGGCCCTACAGGCGGCTGGGACTTTCATCCCATGCATGTCCATGGATACCATGTCTATGATCTTGGTGCTGGTAACGGCACCTACAACGCTACCGAGAATGAAGCGCACTTTGACAACTTCACCCCTGTTCTCCGGGACTCGACAAACCTCTACAGATATGCGGTCAAGGGTGTTCCGCATCACACCGCCGGTTGGAGAGCTTGGAGAATTCGCATTACAGAAGAAAACATTGGTGCCTGGATGATGCATTGCCATATTGCACAGCACCAGGTCATGGGCATGGCCACTGTTTGGGTGTTTGGTGATGCGGACCAGATTCGCGGCAAATTTCCCGCTCCACCATATACTCAGGGATATCTAGATTATGGCGGAAGTGCTTATGGAAGTGAGGATAGTCAACCTTGGGTGAACCATTACTACAGTAATGGTGATGATTAGAATATAATAAGAGATTTAGTGCACTAGATATAGTACTAGTTACTCGTATTTCCTCTGAAATGGAATTTTGATCAACTGTGACTGCTTTGACTATGTTAAGCAGCACTAGGGGTTTCCCTATGTGATTATATAGACCATACTAAAATCTATCACCAGCAACGGAGAGGCCATACGAGCATACTGGAACTTATAACCCTGTAACATCAAGGCTCATCAATGTAAGGTCCCAGTAAGTTTACCAGGTCCTCAATGCTTTGCTTTCCGTATCCAAATAACGATGTAAGTCGGCCTAGCCAAGACATCTCCTTCTGTTGGGAAATAGCCGGAGGTAGTAGGATTGAGTCAATGAGATGGATAACTCCATCCATAAGGATGATATCAGGCGTTGAGATTGGGACATAATCGTGGCTCTTGCCTTCAACGCCTTGACCTTTCAAAACATTCAGATGCCACTTCTTATGAACCTTTTGACTTTCCACCTTCATACTGAGGTTACTGTGCAATGTTGGTAGATCAAACTGCAAGAGGTCTGGTTAGCTTTGAGTTCAATTGAGAATTCTGATTGTCTTTGCTCACCTGATGAGAGTCTTTCATCTCTGGTTGACTTAGGTCCACCAATTTAGCTCCACCATGAGGCCAATAAGAGTCACTGAATAGTGTTTTGTTGGCCACGACGTGGTATTTTAGTAGAGCTCGAAGATAAGGTCTGCCTCCATGACTGAACAGGAACTTGTTTACCGCTTTCCCAAGACGATCAAATGCGGCATTGGTTGGGGCGAAGATCGTTTGAGATACGTGCGCGTTAGTTTCGTAGATGTTCTCAGACAGTTTTGACGCCTCTAAACCCCGTCGCAGTCTTGATAATTCTGGTCTGGTACGAAGCGCGTGGGCAGTCGAGTTGGGGAGTTCCAATACAGTATCAATATGATGGATAAACCCGTTGACGGCGATTGACTGCGATTTGTTCAATGGGAGCAGTCGAGCCGCGTGATTCAGTGTAAGTCCACTGCTGTCCTGCTGGACACTGATGCGCTGCTTATAAGTGAAGAATATGTCTCCATTGACAAAAGACGAAACCGTGCCCATTGTCGGTAGGCGCTCAGCTGGTACTGGCCCAGGCCCCATATGACATCCAGCGATGAACAAGCCAAAGAATGGTGGCGGATCGGGTGGGAAATAGAACGAGTCAAAGGCTTCATTCACAGGGGCATATACAGTGAAGCGAGCCTGTGGTGCTGAGAGACCCCGGACGATGTCAGGCAGTTTGCCCACAATCTCGACAAATTTGGAAACGCGGTCATCGTTGCTCAAGACGTCCCAAACCGTAAGATTTGTCTCATGATGAGCTTCATGTAGCGCTGGCGTGGGTGTAATTTGTGACGTGCTGTACCATTTGAGGGCAAGGTACTGTATGAGTAGGGGAATTGATACAATGAAGGCCAGCGCTCTGAGCGCTCTCCATAATGAAGGTTTGTGCTTAGCCATAGTCGCCGAGAATTTTCCCACAAACTGTATGGTTTGGCATGGTTGATATCAATGAGGGCATATAAAACATGTCCATCTACTGTTTGCCAAGCGCTTGAACCCGACACTTCGGTCCGTAGCACGGGGTGGGGTATCGGGGCCCGATGCATGACCCCGAGATAAGCGTCGCTAACTCGGGATTGCAATCGCCACCCTCTGGTTGACTACAGCACGATGCAACCTAAGATATACGAATATGCGGAGTAATAACGACTTGAATAATAAGAAAAAGGCCGTGAGATCAATACTTGCAGTTGAAGAAGTTTGCTCAAGTTCCACTGAATAACCCGATAGCGCCAGAATATGCGTACTTCTCCACGTCTGATATCGCTTTCGCTAGCATGGATGTTCTCAACACTCGTGGCCAGCGCCCTCGTGAAGAAGGACTGGACCATTACTTGGGAACCCGGAGCACCCAACGGCCAAGAGAGAAATATGATCAAGATCAATGGTCAATTTCCAGGACCAACGATTCTCTGCGACGAAGATGATGACATTGAGGTCATGGTTCACAACAAAATGCCGTTCAATACTACTGTTCACTGGCATGGACTTGAGTAAGTCAGAAGAGTCATAGCGGTATCGAGTACAGATGAGTTGACTGTATCAGGATGCTCGGCACGCCTTGGTCCGATGGGACCCCAGGCATGTCCCAGAAGCCAATAGAGATGGGTCAAAGCTTCATCTATCGATTCAAAGCCTCACCAGCAGGAACACATTGGTACCATTCTCACTCACGGGCTACTGTTCTGGATGGGCTTTACGGGCCAATTTTCATCAGGTACGTTCAGAGCGAGGTGAGAATCATGCAGTTTATACTGAGAATTACACCAGGCGAAAACCAGATGCCCCTGCACCATGGCATTTAATTGGTAAAGAACAGGATGATATCGATGCAATGAAGCGTGCAGTAGTCGACCCCAAACTGGTCATGGTGTCTGATTGGACCCGCTTCATGTCTTGGGAGTATATGGCTGCTGAGGAAAGCTCCGGAATGGCGATATTGTAAGTTTTTACAATACCCAGAAGAACCCATGGATCAACTAATCACTATTGTAGCTGCTCAGATAGTATCCTTGTAAACGGAAAGGGTAGTCTGTATTGTCCAGACGTCGATATGCTGATTAACCACACCAGCACGTACATGAAGTACGGCCTGTATCCTCGCCAAGTCAACGACAAGGGGTAAGTGGCACCAGGTTTATCTAGTGATAAGTAGCTGACGGTTCAAGGTGTTTTCCGTTCATGAGATCAACTCAAGGCCCATATTTGACTACTGGAAACCCTGAGACGATCCCACTACACCTACAACACGGCTGCACGCCAGCTGAAGGTGCCAATGAGACTATAGTCGTTGATCCAGCAGACAAATGGGTCAGCCTCAATTTTATCGGAGGCGCAACGTTCAAGACCATCGTCTTTTCTGTTGATGAACATGACATGTGGGTGTACGAAGTTGACGGACACTACATCGTCCCACAGCGCGTCAATACGGTACACATGTATGCTGGAGAGCGATATGCCGTCATGGTCAAGCTTGATAAACCAGCAAAAGACTATACCATCCGTGTCGCGGACAGTGGTCTCACTCAAGTCATCTCAGCATTCGCTACACTTCGATACAAGGGAGGTGCTCAAGGCGGCGTGAGTAAGGGAGTGATTGATTACGGCGGCCAGAATAGCACCAAAGATGGGGTCATTACGCTCGATCGCGATCATCTTCCCCCATATCCGCCAAATCCGCCAGCTCGCAAGGCAGATGCAATGCATGTCCTCTCAACGCATAGATGGAAAAGCGCTTGGCAGTATACCATGTCTGGACATGGGATGTACGAAGAAGATCGCAGCGCATATGGACCTCTTCTATATGATCCCCACTCAGCGGACGCACTGGACGAAGGTCTTGTAATTCGCACAAAGAATGGAAGCTGGGTTGATCTGGTGCTCCAGGTTGGTTCATTGCCTGGCCAGCCACAGGAATTCCCGCATATGATGCACAAGCATACTGGAAAGACATGGCAGATTGGTTCTGGGCTGGGAATCTGGAACTATTCCTCCGTCGAAGAAGCCATTGCGGCCGAGCCAGATAACTTTGATCTTGATACGCCGAAGTGGAGGGATACTTTCGTGACCTCTTTTGATGGTTCCGCGTGGATCGTGTTGCGGTACCAGGTTACAAATCCTGGACCCTGGCTTTTCCACTGTCATATCGAAACACATTTGGCTGGTGGTATGGCTGTTGCGATCTTGGATGGTATTGATGTTTGGCCGCAGATTCCACCTGAGTACGGACCTGATCAGCGGGGCTTTATGCCTGGCACGCTGCCAGAATTAGAGAGTGGAGGGCAACAAGGTTCAGTACAGAAGCAATGTCCATTGCTAGCGGTCTCTCCTAGTGGTGGCCCCAAGAAGGATGCGGGGGAAAAGTCAGCCAGTGACTCGCGCTGGGAGGCTTTGATCCGGGGCTTGATTCAGGTTCTGCAAGGGTGGCTTTCAGATGAAGCGAGTAGTAAGTAATTCATAGTCTATCTAGTTTCAAAACAGAACGTTCTAAAACACCTTACCATCATCTTTTTTTTTTTGTCTGGTACTTGTAATCCAAGATTCATAGCGTGTTTGTGGGCGGCTGTGCTGAGGAATTAGTCCAAGTAAAGTCAGCCACAAGTCAAGTAAGACAACACCTTTAGACTAACAAGATTGTTCCTTTATTTGACTATCAGCACGTAAAGAACATTACAACAGTTAAAGTCAAAATGAACGATACCTTCACCCATAGTTTCTTCAATTGATATCTAGGTACCTATAAACACCCGTATCCTATCATAGCTACATAATACCTCGTTACCACTAACTCTTCGACCTCATTCTCTATCCCAATCATATACGCAATAAACATCTTAGTCCATAGGCCCAAACCTCGCTTCCCGATCAGCGTTCATAGCAATGATGGCATCTCTCGCTCCTGGCCAAGTCTTTCGCTTGCCTGGGAACACGCGGTAAGCATGGGGGCTGAGTAGACCATCCATGAGAATATTGCAAAACTTGCGATCGCGCAACCAAAAGTTCCATCCCTTCATAGTGTACCCGAGATGTTCTGGCAAACCAGAACCGATTACTCGATCGACCCATTCCATCCACTCTGATGGTTTGACAATGGAAGGCGTAACAGGGCCCTTCTTGGCGAGATCAATGACCCAGGCGTGCTGATCATCGACTTGTTTATTCATCTCGGCTTGAGATGGGAAACCTGAGGGATCTTTCCACAACTGTGCGACTGCCATGCTGGCAAGGTCAAACATGAAGAAGGCGGGGTTCATAAATGACAAATGACCGATGAAAGCAAGAGTCTTTGGGTGGTCGAGACTGAAGATATTTTGGTACAGTCTGGGAAGAGGACGACCCGTGAAGCCTCGAGACTTCTGCCAATCCGTGGTTGTGGCTCGACACGGGTCTGCGTCCATACCCACGACTGAGTAATCCACAGTGAAACCTGTACAGAACAGAATAGCGTCGACTTCATACTGTTGGCCATCGCTTGTCTCGACTGTGTTCTCGTCGACGACACGAGCGAGTCCGTGCGTGCTGACGATAGAGCCCTTCTGTAGATATGGGATCAATTCGTCGTTGACGAGAGGACGCTGGTTGGTAATTGATGGGGCAGGGTCAAACCGCCACTCCGGTTTGAGATCAAAGGTATTGTGTACAAGCTTTCCGATGACGCTGTTCATTGTTTTCTCCCAGAGACTTGGCGTGTAGCGGTTCATCAGGTTGAGCATCACATACTTGCGATAGGTTCGTACATGGTCTACCGGCTTGCCTTTGACCCATCTGGGTACCTGGATCTTGCATTAGTCTTCCATAGCTTGAAAGGAGTAGATGCAAAGTATTACTTACAATGATTGCACCGTGTCGATGTGCTAGGTAGACCTGATCAGCAATAGGAGCCAATTCAGTTGCCATATCGGCTGCAGTGTTGCCAAAGCCCAGAATCATGACCCTTTTCCCAGCGAGCACCTCGGGACTGTTATAGTGTCAGAAAAGGTTGCATTACCCGAGGCAACTTGACTTACTTCTTAAATGTCATGGAGTGTTCTACAAAACCTTTGAACTTCTCAATGCCCTCAATCTTAGGTCTGGAAGGTATCTGATCTGCTCCCATGGCAAAAACAACCTTGTCAAACCACTCCATATGAGGCTCTGGAGATTCAGGCGTGGACAGGGACAGGCGCCATTTCTGCTGCTTCTCATCATATCTGGCGCCATGGAAGCTGGTGCGAAGTCGACAATGTTTCAAGAGTCCAAAGTGTTTGGCATAGTCTTGAAGGTATTTGTCAATACCCTCCGCAGGAATAAAGTCGGGGCTGCCTGGGTAGAGTCAGTCCATGTGTTAATTGAGTACCGATTAACGCCAGTATACCTTCAGGGAAGGGAAAGTCTGTAAAGCATCCTCGCTGTTTAGAACCGTTGGAGAGTGTAGCTGTTTAAATTATTAGAATATCACGAGACATGGACGGGTAATGAATTTACTTCTCATAACAGTCAATTTGTCTCCTTCGTCAAAATGCCAGAGACCTCCAACGTAGTCATTGCGATCGAGTCCCACAGCGTCGAAGCCTTCCTCTCGAAGATTCTTGAGGGTGACAAGGCCCAGAGCGCCCAGGCCTACGACAGCTACTGTAGGGGCAGCCATTTTCAATGAAACAATAGGCTAATTGGTCAGTGAGATTGGTAGTTTCGATAAACTCAATTCGAGAAAGCCGATTGAACCGCAGTGATCAAGCAAAGATTAATGTGTTGTTTCTGGTCCATTATTTGATATTACATGTTGCCCATAGGTACACAAGGTAGTTCCTGCTGCTTCAATAATGCTACCTCTGATGATTGATGACCGTCGCCTTTCGGGTCGGGGTCGGTCAGTATTTCGGGCTCGGGGATGATATTACAGGGCCTAGTCCGAACCCCGTGGCTATCTGTCGGTGCGAGAACCTCCAGACATGTTTGGGTGCTGCATAAAGTCTTGTCAGACAACACGCCATCCACTGAAAGATCCCTGTAGCCGTCATTTTTTACTGTCTTGGTCCCTATCTCAGCGCCTATCCAATTCATACGAGACACCAATTGGCATTCATCCAAGTCACATAGCAACAATGGGTTCAATTTCAACTTCTCCATCTCTCATCATTGAACTTGCAAATGCTGTATCCTCTGCAGCCAATAATTTAGACACGCAATTGCAGTCTCAAGGTCTTCCACAGCCATCCTTTGGAGCTGACGGTCCGACATATGTTGTTCCCAAGGATGCGCCTAAAGCAGCCCATGAAGCCCGTGTGGCAACCGCTGAAGCAGCCCTAAAGCTATTCAATCTTGTGTCTGGCCCCAGCGAGCTTCTACCGAACATGACAGCCAGTGTATGTACCGCTTCGATTCTTTGGCGACTTTCAGCTAAATTAGCCGTGGCAGTACCATACCATCTTTGCCCTTCAATGGCTGCATCATTTTGACATTTTTTCTCGCATTCATTTTGATGGTACGGTGTCATATGAGGCCCTCGCTACTGAAGCAAACGTGCCTGAGTCTCTACTCAAGAGCGTTGCGCGCATGGCAATGACAAGCAACATTTTGGCAGAACCAACTACCGGCCAAGTTGCGCACACAGCCAATTCTGCCATGTTTCTCAAGTTTCCCAATACCCGCGACTGGGCATCATACATGTTCACTGCCTCGATTCCTACGGCTGCTGCCATGGTTGAGGCTACAGAAAAGTGGCCAGGAAGTGTAAAGAAGACTGAGACAGCATACAACGTCGCATTCGGTCATGATTTGCCCTTCTTTGATCACTTGTCCCAGAGCCCTGTCTTGACAAAGCAGTTTTCAGGGTATATGAGAAGTGTGACTGATGGCCAGGGCATGGATCTCTCCCATCTCGTCAAAGGGTTTGACTGGGCCAGCTTGCCGGAGAATGCCCTCATCGTTGATGTAAGTGACATTAGCGACCTTGTCCCTCCTAACAACAATTCACTAATTTTTGTAGGTTGGCGGCTCCACAGGTCATGCAAGCTACGCTCTGGCCGCTGCTTATCCACACTTACGCTTCGAGGTGCAAGACCTTGACGCTGTTGTCAACGGAGAAAAGGCTGCCAAAGAACATGAAGAAGCAGCAAAGAAGCACGTACTGGGTACTGACACTCAAGTGTCCTTCAAATCACACAATTTCTTCGAACCGCAGCCAACCAAAGATGCAAACGTCTACATGCTACGAATGATCATCCATGACTGGCCAGATGCCGAAGCCAGGACCATTCTGAGCAATCTTGTCCCAGCACTTGAGTCATCCAAGGCAACCCTCCTCATTATGGACACGGTTCTTCCGTCTCCCGGAAGTATCCCATCGGTACGAGAGCGTGTCATAAGAACTCGCGACTTGACCATGCGTCAAGTTTTCAACGCGAAGGAGCGTGGTGTAGATGACTGGGAGGCGCTCTTACGTGAAGCGGATTCTAGGCTGACCTTGAAGAATGTGCGACAGCCGGAAGGAAGCAACATGTGCTTGTTGAACATTAGCTTACAGGATCATTAGTATTCTCTACTGGGAGGAATGCTGTGTCTCTATCTCAATTATTAACAATTTGCGTCTCGAAGTTCTTAGTTATTGTTCGCATTCGTGAGTTCACCAATATCACAGATAACGCTGTTGACGGGTGCAGTGACACCGATGGCATGCTTCGACTGGCGACATAATTAGACATTGCCTGCTCAGGCGCTTCACTATCCGTTCCAACGCAATTCTATTTATTCAAGTGGTATCATCTGAGGATCCAGTATTTACAATTGACCATCAATGTGTTTCTTATTAATGACTGTAGAGTCTATGAACTCATTCTACGGGCAACTTTTAGTCCTTAGCAACGACCTTGCCATCATTAACAAATTCTTCAAAATACCCAACGGTCATACTGATCTCGTCAGTGAGATAATTCATATTCAGTGTTATAATGGATATAACTCACGTCGATCGCTTAGTGTCAGCGAAATTTACATGATCCGGCGCAACCTTTTCCAGGAAACGTGGATCCGCCTTCATACGCTGAAAGTCCAAGATATCCTTGAAGATGAACTGTACGATGCAATCATAGTCAGATTGATGGGAGAATTGTGGATCGTAGAGCTGATATAGCATCGGGCGTGTCTCCTTTGTGTTGTGCGTCATGGTATAGCGAACAATGCCATACTCTTCCATCAAAGGACTAACGAGTTTAGCATGGACTTTGGTCATGTGGTGTCTGTACTCTTCGTCACTGAGAGATGGCTTTTTGAAGGCCGTGATAGTCAAACAGATGAGGCTGTTGGGTTGACTGGGACGAGTCATCCCCTCCGTTATTTCTTGCGTATCACTGTGTGGCGACATGATGAATGATGATACTTATTCGTTGAGATACAAGATTGAAGCTGACAGATAAGCGCCAGCTCAGGCTCCAGATAAACACAGAGGGATAGAGGGTTGTACATCCTCCATCAAGCAGAATGGCATCGGCTCAAGAGAAAGATACTTGACCAATGCCCCCGAAAAGGAGGAGTCCGTTCCTCGGTATTGTAGGTATGCAGGACGCTTATGTCGGAGGTACCTGTACAGCAGTACCGAATCGCGAACAAGCCCGACTGGCCATGCCCGACGAACCCCGACCGACTCGATCCGAATGCCGTTCAACCCCATACAGCTCTTACCAAGCCAAACCGGTGATCTACCTGAAACTTGACAGTTTTGATCGATCGGCTGATCTCATCCCCGAAGCATGTCAAATATGCTCATGTCTGTATGATCTTATCTCGTCAACATACCACTTTCTATAGATACTGCATAGAGTTGCATCATCTCTCCAGTAACAGACTCTTTATATGTCAATCACAGTATCCTAGCTTACTCTCAGCTCAGTCAACATGGCTCCATCCGTGATGGAGATTTTCGTCTTTGGAGACCAAAGCACTCGCTTTGCACCTCCACTGAAAGACCTGCTCCTGAAAGGCAACAGTCCATACTTGACACATTTTGTTGAACAGGTTCATGCACTTCTTAGAAAAGAAATCTCATCCTTGCCAGTAACTCAACGGAAGCTTTTCCCCAACTTTGCCGATATCCAAGAGCTCGTCTCCAAGTCAGATTGGGGCAGTGGTAATCCTGCTTTGACATGCTTCTATCACCTCTGCAGTTTCATACAGTGAGTAGTATGCCCAAGTACTCATCTACCTGTCCTAACCGTCCAGCTTCTACGATGGCCAAGGGCGCACCTTTCCTCCAGAGAATAGTCGCATTATTGGACTTTGCGTTGGATCGCTCGCTGCCGCTGCTGTCAGTTGCTCCAGATCATTGAGTGAACTGGTATCAGCTGGCGTAGATGCCGTTCGCGTGGCCCTGTATGTCGGATTGAGGGTATGGCGAACTACCTCGCTTTTCGATATACCGGACAGACCTTCAGCTACTTGGTCAATAATCGTTCCTGAAACGGTACTTCCAAGATCATCAGCTCAAGACCAATTGGATTCATTTAGCAACGAGTTTGTAAGTCATAATTTGACATTAGTATACTCATAACAAGTGCTCATTGTGTTACAGGGACTTGCTCGATCATCTGTTCCTTACATCAGCTCAGTTGCACACCATAACATGACCATTAGTGGCCCACCATCTGTTCTTGAAAAGTTCGTTCACACGATATCATCATCGCCCAAAGATTCTCTGCCAGTCCCCATCTATGCTCCGTACCATGCCAGTCACCTTTATAGCCAGGACGATGTGGATGAGGTTCTCAATCTGGCTGCACCTTCTTTTGCTTCGGAGTCCACGATTCCACTCATTTCAGGCTGCTCTGGGGAAGAATTCCAGCCCCTGAGCTATGCCGACCTCCTCCAATGCTGTGTGACTGACATGCTCATACACCCACTAGACCTTACCAAGGTCTCGCAAGCAGTGGGCCGGGTCATGAGTAGCCCATCATCTACACAAGCTATACTGAGACCTATAGCGACCAGCGTCTCTAACAGTATAGTCTCAGCTTTGGAGCCAACGCTAGCAGAAAGATGCGCCGTGGACAACAGCATTAGTCCCTCGGCCTCGACAAGTCACTCATCAACAAAACAACAGCCCGAAACATCAAGCAAGACCTCCAAAATCGCGATTGTTGCTATGTCCGGTCGCTTCCCAGATGCAGCTGACTTGAGTGAATTTTGGGATCTCCTCTACGAAGGTCGCGATGTTCATCGACAAATACCTGAAGACCGGTTCAACGCAGAGCTCCATCACGATGCCACTGGGCGGCGGAAGAACACCAGCAAGGTCATGAACGGTTGCTTCATCAAGGAGCCGGGCCTGTTCGACGCCAGGTTCTTCAACATGTCCCCGAAAGAAGCTGAACAGTCTGATCCTGGTCAGCGAATGGCGCTCGAAACAGCTTATGAGGCGCTTGAGATGGCTGGCATCGTCCCGGATAGAACGCCTTCAACACAGAGGGATCGTGTAGGTGTGTTTTACGGTATGACTAGCGACGATTGGAGAGAGGTCAACAGCGGTCAGAATGTGGACACATATTTTATTCCTGGTTAGTTATTCGCTCGCGCTTCGATATGATGCTGATTCCAGACTCCAGGTGGCAATCGGGCTTTCACTCCTGGCAGGCTCAATTACTTCTTCAAGTTCAGTGGACCTAGCGCCAGCGTCGATACAGCTTGCTCCTCCAGTCTCGCTGCCCTGCACTTGGCATGTAATGCCCTCTGGAGAAATGATTGTGATACAGCCATTGCGGGTGGGACAAATGTTATGACCAACCCTGACAACTTTGCTGGCTTGGACCGAGGCCACTTCTTGTCAAGGACCGGTAAGTCTCTGCAAGATTATCGACAGCTACTTTCTTTCTTACTTTACTGACTTTGATCTAGGCAACTGCAATACCTTTGATGACGGTGCAGATGGATACTGTCGTGCTGATGGCGTCGGCACTGTCATACTAAAGAGGCTCGAGGATGCTGAAGCTGACAATGACCCTATTCTCGGGGTCATTCTGGGCGCTTATACAAACCACTCAGCCGAAGCAGTATCCATTACCCGACCGCACGCCGGAGCTCAAGAGTACATCTTCTCCAAGCTCCTTCGTGAATCGGGCGTTGACCCCTACAACGTCAGCTACATCGAGATGCACGGCACAGGCACACAAGCCGGCGACGCAACCGAAATGACATCCGTCCTCAAGACCTTTGCTCCTACTAGCGGCCTCGGTGGTCGTTTACCTCATCAAAGCCTTCACTTGGGTTCAGTCAAGGCCAATGTCGGGCACGGTGAATCCGCGTCTGGTATTATTGCTCTGATCAAGACGCTGCTTATGATGCAGAAGAACATGATCCCGCCACATTGTGGTATCAAGACAAAGATCAATCACCATTTTCCTACGGATCTTACCCAGCGCAATGTCCATATCGCTAAAGCGCCAACATCTTGGACAAGATCAGGACAACGAGATGCACGCATCGCTTTTGTCAACAACTTCTCTGCAGCTGGTGGAAACTCGGCTGTCCTGGTGCAAGATGCCCCTCAGCCATCGATGGCTGCAGATATCACAGATCCTCGTTCATTCCATGTTGTCACTATGTCTGCTAGATCAGCAGACTCTCTCAGGAGGAATCTCGTCAATCTGAAGGAGCTTGTAGAAGGTCAAGTTGACTCGGGCATTGACTTCCTTGGCAAGCTGTCCTATACGACCACTGCCAGGCGTATGCATCATCAATTCCGAACTTCAGTTACAGCACAGAATCGTGAACAGCTGCTTAAGGGTCTTGACTCTGCCATTCAGCGCCAGGACCTGAAGAGGGTTCCCGCTGCTGTGCCTCCTATCGGCTTTGTCTTTAGCGGTCAGGGTGCTCAGTACCGTGGCATGGGCAAGGATTACTTCACAAATTTCACTGTCTTCCGCTCGGAGATTATGTCCTACGACAACATCGCTCGAGCCCAGGGATTCCCTTCCATTCTCCCACTGATCCGCGGTGAGGTGGAAAGTGATTCGTTGTCTCCTGTTGAGATCCAGCTTGGTTTGACGTGCTTACAGATGGCACTAGCCAAGCTATGGAGATCATTCGGCGTCGAGCCAAGCTTTGTTCTTGGACACAGCTTAGGTCACTATGCGGCTTTAGAAATTGCTGGTGTTCTGTCTGTCAATGATACCATTTACCTGACTGGCACGAGAGCACAGCTACTCGTCGATAAGTGCCAGGCAGGCAGCCACTCGATGCTGGCAGTGAGGGCATCTTTGCTACAGATCCAACAGTTCTTGGATGCCAATATTCACGAGGTTGCGTGCGTGAATGGGCCACGAGAAGTCGTAATCAGCGGACGAGTTGCCGATATTGACAAGCTGGTTGACCTTTTGTCTGCCGACAACATCAAGGCGACACGCGTCAAGGTGCCATTTGCCTTCCATTCAGCCCAGGTTGACCCCATTCTCTCGGACTTGGATACGGTGGCTTCGCGCGTCACCTTTCACTCCCCTAAGATTCCTGTTCTCTGTGCGCTTGACAGCTCTGTCATCAACCCTGGGAACCATGGTGTTATTGGCCCGCTTCATCTACAGCGTCATTGTCGGGAAACAGTCAACTTCGAGGGTGCTCTACATGCTGCGGAGCGCGACAAGATCATCAACAAGACGTCAACACTTTGGGTCGAGATTGGGCCTCACGTTGTCTGCTCTACCTTTCTCAAATCCTGCCTTGGTCAAGACACGATGACTATCCCATCGCTTCGGCGAAATGAGGATTGTTGGAAGGTCCTAGCTGATGGTCTGAGTAGTCTGTACAGTAACGGCCTGACGATTGACTGGAACGAGTTTCACCGTGACTTCAAAGCCTCTCACCAGGTTTTACGTCTTCCTTCTTACAGTTGGGAGCACAAGAATTACTGGATACAATACAAGTACGATTGGTCTTTGACGAAAGGCGACCCTCCCGCCGCTCCCAGCAGCTTAGCGGAGGCGGTCTCAGCTTTCTCAACACCCTCGGTCCAAAAGATTCTACAAGAGACTTCACATGATCAATTTTTAACTATTGTTGCTGAAACAGATCTTGCGAGCCCTCAATTGGCAGAGGTTTCTCAAGGTCATCGGGTCAACGGCGTCAAAGTCTGCACATCTTCCCTGTATGCTGATGTTGGTTTGACGCTGGGTAAATACATATTGGACAACTACCGCACCGATTTAGAAGGTTATGCAGTCGATGTTCACGGTATTGAGGTTCATAAGCCACTTCTTCTCAAAGAAGACATGGGAGGAACACCTCAAGCTACACCATTTCGAGTCGAAGTGCGATACCCCATCCAAAGCACTACAGCGCTGATGAGCATTTCCACTACTGGTCCGAACGATCAGCACATTAAGCATCTTGACTGTGAGCTTCGACTGGAGCATCCATCACAATGGGAAGCGGAATGGGATCGTCAAGCGTACCTCATTAATCGCAGCGTCAACTACCTTCAGCAACGATCAGCGCAAGGCTTGGACAGCATGTTGGCGACTGGAATGATCTACAAGGTGTTCTCGTCTCTTGTCGACTATTACGATGGCTTCAAGGGTCTACAGGAGGTTGTCTTGCACAGTCAAGAGCTCGAGGGTACAGCGAAAGTGCGCTTTCAAACTCCACAAGGAGGTTTCGTCTGTAACCCCATGTGGATTGACAGTTGTGGCCAGACTACAGGCTTTCTTATGAACTGTCATCAAACGACGCCTAATGACTACGTCTACGTCAATCATGGCTGGAAGTCTATGAGATTGGCCAAGGCGTTCCGCCAAGATGTCACGTATCGGACTTATATCCGGATGAGGCCTATCGATGGCACCAAGTTCGCTGGTGACTTGTATATCCTTGATGAGGATGGCACTGTGGTTGGCGTTTATGGTGATATCACAGTAAGTTACACGAACCATGACAAACGACAACACTAACGCAATGAACAGTTCCAAGGCTTGCCTCGTCGGGTTCTCAACACAGTCTTGCCTTCTGCCACCACGGTTCCAGTTGATGCTCCTACAGGTCGACGCGAGTTACCTCCATCAAGAATGGATGCGCCCCCCGCCAGAATTGGAGAAGGACCTCCGCCTTCAGCACCCGCACAGCCAGCTCTCTCGTTGCCATTCGCAGCCGACTCATCCATAAACACCCGGTTGAGACCGCTTCTGCGCATTTTGTCAGAAGAGATTGGTCTCACACTTGATGTTCTTTCCGACGATGAGCTCGACTTTGCGGACCATGGTGTCGACTCACTTCTCTCGTTGACCATCACTGGTCGCATGCGCGAGGAATTAGGTCTTGACGTTGAATCTTCAGCATTCTTGACCTGTCCCACGCTGGGCAGCTTCAAGGCCTTCCTGGGTCTTTCAGAGCAGGACAACAAGAGCAGTTGTAGTAGTGATGGCAGTGGTAGGAGCAGTCCACCACCCGGTATCGAGTCTGGCGCCACTACACCACCAATGAGTGATGAGGAACAGGACAAAGCAGTCCACAGTCATTCACTTCACCAGTTCCAGGCCACTTCCACCCTTCTACAGGGCAGTCCCAGCAAAGCTCGCTCAACTCTGTTCCTACTACCAGACGGTTCGGGCTCTGCTACATCCTACGCTTCCCTCCCTCCAATCTCTCCGGACGGAGATGTCGTTGTGTATGGGTTGAATTGCCCATGGCTGAAGGATGCCAGTTACCTCGTGGAGTTTGGACTCAAAGGTCTGACAGAGCTCTATGTCAACGAGATACTCCGACGCAAACCGCGAGGTCCATACAACTTGGGAGGTTGGTCAGCCGGTGGCATTTGCGCCTACGAGGCTGCTCTGATTCTTACCAGAGCAGGCCATGAAGTGCAGCGCCTCATCTTACTCGACTCTCCCAACCCTGTTGGTCTTGAGAAGCTGCCTCCTCGCTTGTACGATTTTTTGAACTCGCAGAATGTCTTTGGATCGGACAACCCCCACAGCACTACAGGAACCAGTTCCAAAGCTCCAGAATGGCTTCTTGCACATTTCCTAGCCTTCATTGATGCTCTGGATGCTTATGTCGCTGTACCTTGGGACTCTGGTCTTGTCGTTGGTGATGGTTTGGCGTCACCACTCCCTGCACCACCGCAGACATATATGCTGTGGGCAGAAGACGGAGTGTGCAAGCGCCCAGATGACGCTCGTCCAGAGTACCGTGATGATGACCCGCGCGAGATGCGATGGCTCTTGGAGAATAGAACAAACTTTGGTCCGAATGGTTGGGAGGCACTACTTGGTGGTAAAGACGGGCTGTCCATGGAACGGATTTCGGAAGCGAACCATTTTACAATGTTGAAGAGAGGACGCAATGCGGAACATATCTCACAGTTTTTATCTCGGGCGTTGAATATTTAGTTATGGAGAAGTCGGTTTTCGTGCTTATGTTTGTTTCCTCTCAATTTAGATACTTACTTGTCTCTCTCAATAGTATAGAGTTGCCTTGTCCCTCTGATTCTCGTTTTAATTGATCCTAGAAATGGAGTAGGATAAAAACGTTCTGTATTTTTCCTTGAGTTTAGGACTTATTTATAAAAGACGAAAAGTAGAACGTCTCCTGATCATCTCTTGCCCGTGCATCATGGTTGTTTCCATCCAACAATTGCTGCCAAAAATCCCAGTCAACATCAACACCCTTCATTATACCAAGAATGTCCTCCCCAGTCGTCATGCCCAAGTCCGCTTGTGAGACGAGGTCATTTATCGTACCTGAACCATCGAGATAGCCAGATGATGTTTCCTGTGCCTGGAGTAAGCTCTGAGGCGTAATTGGTCCAGAGATGTCTGTGGTAGTGGAGGGCTGTTGTGATGATGCCCTGGCCAGTGTTGCTCGAGCATGGACAAGGTTGGTTATGCAAGACAACTCTGGAGGGACGGGAATTCCTCTCGTTCCAGCACTTGTAACTCTTTGATCCCATGCTTTGAGGGTAATATTACCTAGAGCCCAGTATAAGGGGTCTCCAGTATCTGAGATGAACGAGGGGTGGTGCTCGTACACTTGGTCGATCACCTCCCACGCAGTATCAACAACTTGACCTGCAGGACGACCAGACAAAGTGCTAATGAGAAGAACAAAGGTCTCAAATGGGAAGAAGTTGGCAATATGCCACAAGTAGCATTGTAGCGCTGGAGTTGAATGCGATAGAATGTCATAGCGTATGACTTCCAGGCTGTTTTCAAGCAACATATCGATTTGCTCAGCATTCAAATCAGAGGCCCTCTCGGGTCGATGAATGGGATGGTAAGCTGAGAGCCGTAGCTGACAAATAGCAGATCGAGCGAGATATGCCGTCAAGAGGTTGAGTGGAAGTTCCTTGTCCATATTAACAAGATACTTGTCCTCAATATGACGCTCAAGCTCGTCGATAGCTTTGAAAAACTTTGCTTTGCCCGCGACCGACGATTCAGAATCGGAGCTGAGCAGACACTTTTGTTGAATCATCCACACACCGATTTCAATACGGACTTTGCAAAACAGCATATCCGTGGTGATGGGCGACGGCTGTGGTACTGTGCTTGCTGATGGTACAAGGTCAGCGTCGCTCAGATTGATTGGTTGTCGAGTGTCTCCATAGAGTTGCATGTTCGGGTTCATGGATGCACCCGTCAATTGTGAAGCTCGGCCATCAAGTATTACGATCTGCCACCAAACTCGGCGTCGTAACTCAGCTTCAAACGGGGGCAGGTCTTTCAGTGAGCTCTCACGATGAAGGCCCATTCTCTGACCCATGCGTGTAGCGAGACCTGTCAGAAGCCAAAGAATGTCATGGTCACAGATGTGACGCAGGGAAAGCTAAGAGATATCAGTACATCTTCAGGTATTTCTGTTTCCAAGGTTGGTACGTACCAGGTGGAGAGTGAAGGCTTGAAGCACCCTCAGGTCTGTAGACCTCAAGAAATCGGCTTTGCTCAACGCTACTTCGGTTGCGTCACAGTATCGAGCCAGCAGGTCCTTTCTAGGCTCGCCAAACCTTGTGCGACATTCCGTATCCGTCAAAGACACAACAGAAACAAGGTAAATGGAGAATAATAGGGCCTCTGTAGGTCCGGGGGTTGATGTTGGTTCAGAAAAGGTTTCAAGTATGTCTTTCTGAACTGTTGGACCATGGAGAAGTTTGGTCAGAGGATGGACGTTGCTGATAAAGACCTGCCATAGTTGAAATGAGTGCACAGCTGAAGGATACTCGACTGAAGCAGACGTTGACTTTTGATGGCCAAAGATGAGGTTTACCTCAGTTGAGGGCGTGTCAGTTCTTGTTCTCAGAGATTGACGCTCTGGATCTGGGCTAACGTCTCTGCCTTGCATCTACCAGAACAACAAAATAAGCCACATTTTTCAACTGACTCTGTTTGCTCAACGGTACTCACCTCATCACCCAAGGATTTCCATAATTTATTACTGCAAAATTGTTACCAAATGTCCAAAAAGAAACACAAATTGGCTTCTCATGTAATAACTCACTCTTCGACATAGCGACGCTGATCTCCACTGACGATGACCTGTCCATCACTACTGGGACTACCTGTTTGCGCAGCTGCAAGACGTCGATGATTCAAACGGGCATTTCGTGTGTGAGGTGGCGACAATCGCATGCGCACACAATCTTTACCAGTTCTGATACAGTACGCGCATGGGGTTTGGCCGTTGCATCTAATCTTTCGGTGCTGGCACGGAACGCATGAGTGTCCTCTGGTGATCTTCGCTTCTGACATGGTAGTTGATTTGGGGTAATTGCTTGTAGAAAAAAGATTGAAGGGATGATGTTACTAACGGCAGCCGCATAAGCCACTTTCTTTGTGGTGGTGGAATTATTTCCATCTGTCAGCGGATTGATTCCTCTGTCTGTGTAACTACTAGGTACGCTAATACCAGACAAATGACAATTGTCAGATCATTGTCAGGGGCATGCATGGACTACGCATATCGACGCCACCAACAGCTAATCTCCATGCCCGAGCCAGTAATGAGAGACTGATGTCCCCCCGCGCGGGACCGCTCCCAGGGCTGATAGAATCCTTCGGTCCCGAAGCTTAAATTTGGTGTGTTTATACCCGACTCGTCTCTTACAACCACGGAGCGGGACCGCGCTGGAGATGCTATTGACATTGAATCCTCTTCCGTCGCCGAGATGAAATCTTCCGCTCCGTAGTTAATTTTCATCTCCCGTCCGGGCAGTATCATGTCCCGGAATCGCTATGCAAAATGTCTGTATTTTAAGGCTCTTCTTCAACTGCCAATTCCTCAATTTTGTCATCCATCAACAACACCATTCAATCCTTATTCATCATCATCTAATACTCTCTCTTTCTCAACACCATGACAAATAACACCGACGTGGAAAAGCTCGATAGAGCAACTACGCCAACACCCACCCCTAATGAAGCACCCCCAGCATCTGAACCCTCTGAATCCAAGTCTGAGGAAACAGAAACAGAGGATGTGTCCAAGTACCCCCACGGTCTGAAGCTGGCTGCCATCATTCTCTCCAATATGGTAGCCATGTTCCTCGTCGCTTTGGACCGTACAATCATCGCGACTGCCATCCCTCGCATTACCGATGACTTCAAAGCCCTTGGAGATATCAGTTGGTACGCCAGCGCTTACCTCATTACCAGCTCTGCTACACAGCTGCTTTGGGGTCGCATCTTTACCTTCTACCCGACCAAGACGGTCTACCTTGTTGCCATTTTCTTCTTTGAACTTGGTTCCCTTCTATGTGGCGTAGCACCCAACTCAATTGCTTTCATTATCGGGCGTGCCATTGCTGGCGCAGGTTCTGCGGGCATCTACTCTGGCTCTACCATCCTCATCACCACCGTCACGCCTCTTTCCAAACGTGCTGGATATGTGGGCATGATGGGAGCCGTCTTCGGCATTGCTTCGGTCATCGCGCCCTTGATCGGAGGAGCCTTCACTGATCACGTCACTTGGCGATGGTGCTTTTACATCAAGTAGGTCTCGGTTCCCCTTCGCATTTATCCTAATTGACAAATACTGACTACCTCGCTTCTAGTCTTCCCGTTGGAGGAGCAGCTGTCGCCTGCCTCATTCTTCTCTTCCCGACGTTTCCCGTTAGCGAGCCCGTCTCAATCAAGCAGCAGATCAAGCAGCTCGACCCATGGGGAAACCTAGTCTTCCTCCCTGGTGTTATCTGCCTCATCCTTGCCCTCCAGTGGGGTGGTGAGAAGTACTCCTGGGACGAGGGCCGCATCATTGCACTTCTTGTACTGGCCTGTGTGCTTCTCATTGCCTTTGTTGGCATCCAGATCTGGCAACAAGAGAACGCCACCGTTCCACCTCGTTTGTTCAAGATCCGAAATGTTTGGCTTGGTACAATTTTTGCCTTCTGTCTTGGATCTGTTCTCATTGTTTTCTTGATTGCCCTGCCCATCTGGTTCCAAGGTATTCGAGGAACAGATGCCATCACCTCTGGTATTGACACACTCCCTCTCGTCCTGTCCCTCGTCTTTGGCGCAATCGTCTCTGGCGGTCTCATCAATGGTATCGGCTGGTTCAACCCCGTCTTCTTCTCATCAGTAATATTCATGTCAGTCGGTGGCGGACTTATCACCACCTTCGTTGTTGACACCCCCACTCGCACTTGGATCGGATATCAGATCATACTCGGTCTTGGTATCGGTCAGGGCATGCAGCTTGCCAGCTTAGGGGCTCAAGTTGCTGTCAAGCAGAGTGATGTGCCTACGGGTGTATCCCTCATGTTCTTTGCCCAGTCCCTTGGCGGTTCAATCCTTGTCTGCGTTGCCCAAGCCGTCTTCAACAATGACCTTCGATCGAGGCTCACTTCATTTGATGGCCTTGACGTTGCAAAGATCATTGGCGCTGGTGCCACCCAATTGCGCCATGTCATTCCGGCTGATCGTCTTGCCGATGTGCTTGTTGAGTACAACGCAGCGCTTCGGAATTACTTTTACGTCGGTCTTGCGGCTGCTTGTTTTGCTGTTCTACCTTCACTAGGGATTGAGTGGAAGAACGTTAAGGGCCAGGAATTTGTACATTAGTTTCGTCACCAGCAGTTCTGTTTTGCAGATATGATAGAACGCAACTTGAAGGTAAGTCTGGTTATTTGGATAGGAACAAAGTACACTACTGTACCATAATAAAAGTTCTCGTGTATTTTAAACTTCATTTGACTTTGTTTTCTATTCCCTATCATAAGAGTGAGCAACTTTTTATGTGTCATATCTCATACAATGTCAGCCATCTTGTGGTTGTATCGGAACTCATAGGTATCCATTGAACCAAAGTAAAATGGAGTAAATGTTGCAGATGTGTAATGAATGAGCTTGCCTTATCGCGCACCAAGAGAGTTGAGCCATCTAGTGGGCAGCACAAAAGCTGGCCTCGCAAGTCTTGGCGTGTAAAAACAAGTAGTTGGAGTATTTAGCATAAACTAATCTCATGGTTTCGTCTCTTGTGTTTCCTAAGGCTAATATTTGATACCCTAAGGACCATCCACTAAGGTTGCTAATGTCGTGACTAAATCAAGGTTTGGGACATCATAAACTGACAGGTAATTTAAAAGTACGTGATCTATTGGCTGCAATGATGTGCTTACTCCCAATCTGATGTCTACCACAGTCGATCTCGCCGAGATGCACAGACAGTTCAGGCGACTGGGATACGACCATGGACGAATCTAAAAACATCGTTGGGGTCAACCTCTTTCTTGACAGCCTTCAGCCGATCCCAATTCTCCCCGTAGCAACCCTTGGGGTCTTTCTCCGACTCCATGAAACTGACATATGTGGATCCAATACTATCTCCCGTCGCTTCAATACCGTCAACTAAATGATCTGCCCATGCGATAGCGACATCTTCATGCGCCGCTTCCTCAGTGACGGCGTTGATATGGAACATGATGTGCGGTCGCCGGGTACCGAACGCAGATAATGCATTTGGCTGGGCCGCCTTTCCGTGCAGGATCGTGCAGGTGATTGAGCAATCAGCCTCAACAGGCATCGACTCACAAGCGCCGATCAGCTGTCCGAGAGTGTCGCTGGTGAACTTGGAGATACTGATGTGCCGGGATGTGACGTTGACAGGGTTGCTGATAGCGCTGGAAATGCTGCGCTGGAAAGCCTCAAATGTCGCTATTTTCTCGTGTTAACCAACATCGTCTCTGCCGTAGCTGATGGGTAGAATAGGTAAAGATCAGCAGATTTGACTTACTTTCCTGGACTGTATCGACGATGCACGTGCCGAGACTCTTCAGCTTCTGTAGCCACTTCTCGCTCTCAGGCCCAATTGTCTCTGCTTCAGGCCAGATGTAGGTCACAGCCATGCCAAGACCCCATTCGCCCTTGCTAAACCCTGCCTGTAAACAAAGTTTGTCGGGGACCCCAGAGTCTAGAAGGGCCTGTAAACGCAGCAACACGTCTGCAGTTTCTGGCCAAGGGTAAACGATAAAGCCAGCCTGGATTGTGGACATTGGATAAACCCGCACGTTAGTCTCAGCAATGACACCAAAGTTACCACCTCCACCACGTAGCGCCCATAGCAGCTCCGATTCCCCGTTGGCATGAACAAGATCGCCGCTAGCTGTGACGATCTTGGCGCCGACAATGTTATCTACGCCTAGTCCGACATAGTCACCCAACGGGCCGTACCCTCCCCAAGACGCCCAAGACGTCCATCCAGCTTCACCCGCAAAGCCGTTTGAGGTGCAAAGTTTGTGCGACCCCAGAAAGCCAACAAGGTTTTTGCTGGTGATACCACCGCCGACACGTACTGTCTTCTTATCTGGGGACAGCTCTTGCGTGTCCAACTCTCTCATGTCGATCGTGACAGAGTCGGCAACGCAGCCGCGGCCAAAGACATCATGGCCGCCGCCACGAACCCCGAGCGGCACATCCAACCCCGAGACAGCTTTTACGATTGCCTGAACTTGAGCGACCGAAGTGGGTCGACAGATGGCAAGGGGTTGAGCAGTGATGAGCTTGTTGTAAACCCCACGAAGGGTCTCATAGTGAGGAGATGAGCGTGTGTAGATCTTAAGGTCTGGGATGACATCCGTCAGCTTAGTAAGTGCCGAGTTGCCGTGAGTCTGGGCATCTTGTGCTGGGTTGAATGGCATCATGACGTGCCGATACGGCGCAGCGGCGAAAGAAGACATGGCTTTGCGGGATGATATGATTGAGTAACGGTGGAGTGATGATCTGATGATGGCGTTTCTAGTAGTGAGGTGAGCAAAAAAGGACCTCTTATTAACCATGACTGAGAAAGTTATACATCATTTCCCAAATGAGACCGATAAGGTGCCTTTTTGAGTCAATTGGTCGTGAGCTGTTAAGCCTCCTTTTCCTCCCGTCCCTACTTGCATATCCCGCTCTCGGGTTAAAGAATTCGGGGCTTGCATCGGACCGAAGGCACGACAGTAGAGACTACGGCCCGGCCCGGCTACTGAGTCCCCGAGAACGGACTACGGCGGCGTTACTTGAACGCCATGCAGCTGTAGCCTGACTGTTCAATTTTACCAGTTGACCTAGATTAGGTAGGCAGTTGTTATCTTTGCCAAAATGTCTCCTTTGAGTGCCGATTCGAGTAATCACCATATTCATGGTTAGCTGAGATCCGTGTATGCATGTCGTCTGGAACTTTTGTTTTTTTACTGCTTTGGTGGCTTCGGTTAAGGTTAGAATTTGGCTCAGTTCGTCCTTCATGCAGTTTTCGTTCAGCTTAGCGAAAACTTAATCCTCTTTCGGCTTTCTATACAGGCACCGAGTTGTGGCAATAACACGTGTCTGAAACGTATGTTCTCAGGTGTTTCACTGTTTATTCATTAATTTGAGGAGCAAAGAATACGTTCTTGTTTATCCAATGATTATGTGACATTAACATCAGACTATCAAAACCGTTGATTGTTTAGTTCGGGATAACGTAAACGTTACAGGTCAAACGTTAACACATGTTGAATTATATGGGTCCCGATTACCCTCACGGCACCAGTTATCCGTCCTGCATATGACCGTGGCTGCATATAATCCTGCGGAAGCGGACTCATGTCCCTGAAACTACCTTCCTGAAGCGAACCTATCAATGCAGGTAATCGTATCATGACACAAGTGCATATCAACCCTGTCTCTTGAAGGAATCAATGCATGCTGTCATCTCAAACCCTGCGATGGTGGATTTCATCCCCCAAGTTATTGGTGACATGTATCATTTCCAACTCAAATACAGTTCGCAGTTTCGTCTCTACTAGCTAGCGTTTTTTCAGCTTACTCTAATTGCTATACCAGATCATCCTGGAACAGCATCCTGTTTCCTCGATCCAGATCTGTGGCTAAACAGGTCCTTATGTATAAGAATGGTCTAGGTCCGTCTGAAATAAATCGACGATCTGCCAGGAACTAGGAAACTGCCACTTCAGCCTACCATTGTCATAATCCCCAAGCACAATCTCTTGGCCGGATTGGCCCATAACGTTCAGCATTCACCCTGTCATATCACATGCACCCACTCTCTATCCACATGAGTTCCACAGACCCCCTTCTCCGCAGGGTAGAGAACTACCGCGAGAGTTGCGACAATTGTGCCAAGTCAAAGGTTCGTTGCGGCAAGGAACAACCTTGGTGCCAGAGATGTGAGCGACGCGGCCAAGTCTGTAGCTATAGCCCTTCTCAGCGATCCAGAAAGAGGACCATAGACACTATTCACCCTGAAGGGGACCAACGGAATGGGACTCCACCATCTACTGCAATCAGCAGCGCGGCATCTGTAGCTGCAGTGTCGGCAAGAGTTTGGAGAGAATGGATGCTTTCGGATATCCCAAAGGCCACACCACAGGTGCCTTATCAGCAGCAGGGATGGGTAGTGGTAGTGGATCTGGTACCGACAGCACGGGACAAAGGTCAACGTGCTCCGTCACCGACAGACAGCACTGCGAGGCTGATCTCATATCCGCATTGGCAAAGCCTGACCTTCCTTCCCTGTCATGCTGGGGTAACCCTACCGATTCCCAAAATCTCGGAACCATCCTCACAGCCAGTCGTGCAACACTCAAGTGCGTGACAACTGCCATGTCATGCACATGCACCCCGAATGACAACGTCGCATTGTTGGCCACGGCCGTGCTGTTGCGAATATTATCCTGGTACCACATCGTGCTGAAAAACTGCCACGGTCCCAATGATGGCAGTGCAACACTCGACGATCACAGCAGTCCTGTTCCATCCAATGATGGTAAGGAAGCTGGGAGATCATTGTCACGGGACACAGATATGTCACAAGAGAGAATCGAACCATCAAGTCTCATCATGCCGCCTATGACAATTGGAGCATATGAGCTAGATTCTGAGAACAGAGAGCGCATGATTGGACACATCATGCTCAGCGAGTTGAGTAAGATGGGGAACTTGCTGGGAGATTTCTCAAAGAAGTTCTGTGATCCTCAATCTACCACGTTGGGTAACGATAATAGAAGCCAGCTGTTTCTCGCTTTGGAAATGTTGATTCGGAACAAACACATGGCAACTGTTCTAGATGTACGAAAGAAACTTGAGGTCAAGTAGATAGATAGATTCATATAACTATACCCCTAAAGAAGAGAAGTCAACTTAAAGATCAAATGGAGTGCTGCTAGGAATATTTGCTCTGAGAGCTTTAGTGGTTTTGCATGCTTCTCACTGATACTTGTAACCTCTGGTTTATAAACCCTGTAGAATTATTCCAAATGGTGAACGGTGTGGTATCGAAAATGAAACCTGCTTGATAATATGCCATTTCGTCCGTTTCTGTCAGTGCTGCTACTCAGTTTCCATATTCGGCTCAACCAACACCACCTTTTGTTTTCAAAAGAACGAGATGTGACTGGATGTAGATCCTAAATGGGATAGAACTCAGCTGGAGCAGGGCAACATAATCAGTCACCAAGCCAGTAAACGAGCTGCCGTGCCACCTTTGCCTCAAGTCAGTGAGCCTCTGACGCTCTTCGCTTTGACCCAACTGAGGATTGTACTTCTACGACGGCCAATAGAACAAACTCAACAACAAGAGTATACAAAGGGCCAGCTAGAGACAGATGCAGCCGATGCCGAAAATGATATGGTATGGGAAACAAACCTCGAACTGAACCATGAGGGTGATCACCCTTTCATGAGCCTGGCTGATGCCATTTCCTACGTCAACACGTCCAAAACATAAGAAAATAAGAAAATAACGACGAACATTGGAACAATACGATACGCTACATCGACAAGGTTTCTGGCTATACCCAAAGGGTTGGGGCCACCTTGTTTGGCTATTGACGCAGTAACTCCAGAAAGAAATGGCGTCAGAGTTTTTGCATACTATGATTCAAGGCGGCGGCAATGGGGGGAAAAGAGTTCAAAAAATTATGTCTTTAATATATGTAACCTTGATCTATCTCAACAGATATCGCAAGCGTATATGATCAGTTACGTTGGTAATAATATATCCCTTGATTGTACAATAGCATGAGTCAAGGCAGCACCTGGCTGACCATTGACACGTGCTCAATCTGCCGAAAGCCGCGTTGTAATGTCTTTAACAACGGCATCCTTTATCTTCTTGACTGACTCGTCACTGACTTGACCCTCTTGGATGAAGTTCACAATTCCCTCCAGCGTGTGAATGTCGTCGCGTAATTCAGTCAATTCGTTATCATATGTATCCATAAAGCCCTCGGTGGACTTGTTGAGAACTCCGAAGTCATCTTCCAAGGCAGTGCATCTCTCTCGGATCTTATCCATGCCTCTGACCAGCTCTTCGTTCTCTTGTCTCAATCTCTTGTTTTCCGTCTCCAAGGCCTCGATATGTTCTCTATCCCGACCTCTTGTCTCTTTTAAAGCCCGCAACTCGTCCCAAATAAGAGCGATATCACTGTGTCGAGAAGACTGGCTGTCTTGTCGAGGGCGCTTCTTAGTGTGACTGCAATCGATCGGCGGCGGTGGCGGCGGGGACCCAGCTTCGTCGTAGGCGGGTGGTGGGAGTACTGTTTGAGCCGAAAGATCGACGAGCTTGGCTCCGAGGCCGCCATACATACTAGCAAGATTGTATCGGAGACTGCGAAAATACTTGAGAAGACCCTCGCTGGCGGCGTCACTGATCGACTGTAGCGAAGGGGGTGCAGCCCGAGCCTCGACATAGATGGATAGAACGGTGGCATTGGAAAGATCACGTATCGCGTCAAGGACTACGCCTGAGTGTTTTCGGGCGGGAGATAAAGGCTCTAGTGCAGGAGAAGGAACAAGGACGTTGAGGTGGTGGTTCAAGGTAACGTTGAGGCAGAGAGCAGCAGATTCAAACTCTTGTTGTATTTTGATGAGCACCGTCGGGTTCTTGACCACGACCAAAGAGACAATGGACGAGGCGCATGCGCGTAATGTAACGGCTGTAGTGGTGTCTAATCCCTTGATCTTGACAGGAACGCTCAGTTCGAAGAAAGCACATGTCTTATCGAAGCGGAAGTTGAGTGTCACGGAGCTGACTTGAGGGTCTGGCTTTGCCAGAATATGCGTCGTGGTATCGGACTGCCATTGGATTACAGCTTTGGTGGAGTGTTGAATATCGAGATCGAGACATGGTGAAGACGACATTCCTGCAACGATTAGGTGCGACGACAATCTGCGTGACTTACCTGCCTACTACCTAGCCCTAGCCGCGACCAAAGGAGGAACAGCTTCGCTGCCAGGCAACCCGTCAGTCTCCAGCGCGCTGCGAGACTAAACAGGTCCCTTCTACAGACCCCGGTTGTTCCAGCAAAGGAGGCAAACGCGCTCGTTTGGGGGGTACAAGTCGGAATTTTAATGGTCTGTAGCGCGATTTACCGCCTCTTTGGACGCGGTTCGGGCGATAGTTCCGGTTCATGAAAAGGTTGTCAGATGATGATCGGAGAGGCGTGAGGAGATAAGAACGACGAGGGGAGGATGATATAGGGCCTCATCGTGATAGAAAGTTGTGCGAAGAGTCAGCGCCGCATCGCGTGAGAGAATGAATCTGGATGGAAATGAGGGTGGATGATCAGGCCAATAGGAACGAAGACAGATCACGGACTATAGTTATTCCGTCAGCCGTGCGAGGCTCTAAGGCTACAAGGCATCAACCTAAGAAGCGGGGCTTGCTTAGTAATTAACCTATACGCATATCGTCGCATTTTGATTGGTCAACTCTTTCATCATGCTAGAATCCTGAAACCAATAATGAACGGGTACGGTTTCCAAGGAACGACGATTAAAAAGTTACAAGAATCCTTCTAATTCACTCTATTATAGGAAAATAGCTACTAAGAGTTTCCACACTGCTGTAAACAATGCGAAATAAATAGCGGTTAATCTACAGAGTGCTTAACACTAGTAAAATTCAGTTTGTAGTGTAAATAGGAAATAATAACATTCTATAGTTATCAATGAGAAGCTACCCTGAAGTTCAGTAACTCCAAGGCTGGGGATACTGGAAAATGACGAGTGTAGATGCGGGATAACTTCGGGTAAACAATTAATAGGTCTTTAGATCCAATCAACTGTCTTTTACCACGCGTAGGTTAGTCGCGTAAATGGGTTGGTGTTATTTAAAGGTTGAAGGAAATACCAGGCCACTTTTAGCTCGTATATATCCCAAGAGTGTGCTAATATTTTCGTCTTATTTACACGCGGTTCTCATGGTGCGCTCTCAGTATTTCCCAGTCTTGCTACAGTCTCCCAAACGCCCTTCAAAGCGACTCCACAGATCTACTGCTTGTCCTCCTTCTTTTCCGTCGCGACACTCTGATACATCGATGCAAACGCGGAGGCATCGGGTCCCTTTGCCAAAAGCTCTCCTGGGTGCCCGAATTCTTGCAGCTTACCCGCGTCAAGAACAACAACCATGTCAAAGTCATCAAGTGCAGACTGAAGCTTGTGAACGATGGAGATAACTGTGCGATTATTGAACCGCTCTCGAACCAGACGCTGCACAAGCTCATCGACACGCGAGTCAACACTGCGTAGATACGACATTAGCACATAGCTTACAGGCACGACATGAAGGAAGCTGTGGGTACATACCTGCTTGTTGCTTCGTCAAGAACCACAATTGGCGATGGTCGTAGAATAGCGCGTCCGATGCAAAACAACTGCCTTTGACCATGCGAAAGATGAAGCTCTTCGATCGACACGTCGAGGCCGCCACCATCGGTCACAATGTCCCACAACTCAACCGCTTTCAACGCATCTTCAATTGCAGCATCTGTTAGTCCCCCAGCAGGGTCAGCATTAAGCCTCACACTACTTCCATCAATGAGGAATGCGTCCTGGGGCACGCCGACAAGTCTGGTACGAATCTCTTCGCGAGGAATCGTGCTGATGTCGAGACCATCCACCATGATGCGACCACCATGAAGGTCTATCATGCGAAAGAGGCATGAGACCATAGAACTCTTGCCACTGCAGATAAACACGATCAGCTAATAGAATGTTAAGAGATAATGAATGCCATACCTTCCAGTCCTTCCACAAATTCCAATCTTTTGCCCGGCTTCAATGGTTAGAGTTATGTTCTTGAGGACATCTTCGGACTCCCTAGAAAAGTACAGATCAGCAAGCATCCTGGCACGATCATTAGCCCTAGACTTACTTGTATCCTGCCGACACTTGATCAAACATGATTGTTCCTTTAGATGGCCAGACCGACGGCGGCTGCTCTTTCTCCTGCGGCTCATGCTCAGAGGCAGTATCTGACGTGAACGACTTGATCCTAGAAATTGCACCAATGTGCGTCTCCAAAGTTGTCCAGAAAGTAAGCAATAGCTTGAGATGCTGACTGAATTGGATGATGTTGACGAGAGCTACGCCGATCAATCCAGTTGACAGTACACCTCGCAATTGCGTGACAAGGACCACTACCAAGACAGCGATGATAGTGACGATCATGTCAAGAACAAGAGTAAGCCACCGCTGAACTGCATAGAGGAGGTAGAAGGGCTTCTGCGACCGGTCCAGGAGTTCATGGTGCTTTTTCTCGAGAGCATGGCGCCAACCAAAAGCGCGCAGCGTGGCTAGTCCAGTAACAGTCTCGGTGAAAAGGGCGTAGAGCGGACTTTTTGCTTCCAGATCCATGAATCGGAGCTGGCGAGACGTTCTAAGGTATGTATGTTGAACCACCCAAAGCGTAGCAAGGAGAAAGGGGAACGCAATGGCAGTATAGTACGATCCAACAGCGATCAAGATCATCTCGGCAATGCAAAGAACGAATGTGGCGAATGTGTTGAGCGCTGAGAGGGGTAAGTCCATGTCGATGAGCTGGAGGTCCTGACTGAAGCGGTTGATGGTGGTACCGGTGTCAGTGGTTGCGAAAAAGGACATAGGTGCGTTGAGAACTGTCTTGAGTAGACTCTGGTGGAAGTTGTTACCTGACAGTGGTACCATGGTGACAATCATTTGCCAGGTGCTCAGTACCAAGAAAATAATGGACAATGCACCTAGCATAGCGTAAATCCCCAGGTAGTAGCCAAGTCGTGTAAACGGTTCTTTCGCATTTGCGGCAGCCCACCAGTTGAGCCAGATAGTAGGGAAAGACTGGCAGAATATGTAGGCACAAATGGCCAGCACAAAGATCAAAGTTGGGATCCAGCCGATAGCATGCATGTAGTACATGTAAATTGCCACATCTCCGCTGCGACGATTTGCACCGTCTTGCTTGCCCTCGGTAAGTTCCATGTCCAGCTCCGCCAATACGGCAGCTGAGGACTCAGGATCAGGAGCAAGCGTAGAATCAGGACCAGAACTAGGTACTTTGGACTGTACACCAGTCGTAGACGCGGCGGAGCCAGATACGTAGTTGTCCAACTTGTTCAACTCATCAAAAGTCCCTTGAACACAGCCTGTTCCATTACCATCAAGGCAAATGATGTGATCTGCATAGGGGAGGCGATTGACTGTGTCAAAGTTAGCCAGATCTAGGAGAAACTATCAGATATTGTACGTACCACGAGAAGAGACAATGATGACAGTTGTGTTCAAGTCTCGAAGAATACCATGACTTCCGAGAAGATTGTTGAAGACGGCATTCTCAGTATGAGCATCTAGGCCACTGAAAACATCATCAAGAATAATGGTGGACATCTGGGCATACACTGCTCTCGCTAGACTGACTCGTTGGCTCTGGCCTCCACTGAGGACGATTCCCTTGCTTCCTATAGTACTGAGATCTCCCCGAGGTAATTGAGTCAGGTCTTGCTTCAGGGCACAAGCTTCCAATACTTTCTGGTACCATCGCTCGTCCGGGTGAGAGAAGGCGATGATACTATCTCGGACTGTGCCATTCATATGCCAAGGGGTTTGGTCGCAGTAGGCAACCTTGGAGTTTGATACATGTATAGATCCCTGCATGATTCCGACTTCCCCGAGCAATGCCTTGAGAAGAGTGGACTTGCCGCTCCCGACCGGCCCAACAATAAGTGTGAGTTTGCCCGAAGGGATCACAGCGTCAATGTTGCTAAGGGTGGGGGTTTCATCCTTGTTATATCCAAAAGAAGCGTTCCTGATGGCGAAGGCGTTACCATCCGGGGAATCCTTTAGCGGTTCAGTCTCCATCATCTTGGACTCTTGAATTGGAGAGACGGAGTGCTTTTCTTCGCTGCTTGAGACCTCAGAGACCAAGGCGTTTTCAATCGCACCGTTATCCTGCACTATCCTATCATCTACGCAGGCGTCTGTGTTTAGGAAAGACTGGATGCGGACAAAGCTTCCAACTGACCCCATGAAAGAAGACAGCGAGGTAACGAAAGAAGCCAGAGGCTCTTGCAGGAGTGCGAATAGTGATAAGGATGTGAACATACGGTTCGTGTCCAGATTTCCTTTTCCTCCCTGAGATTGAGCCAGAAGACTATAGGTCATAAAGCTCAGAATGGGGGCGAAGATGGGAGCGAGGTAAGCTGCAGATATCAGTGTCAGTTGTTGAAATTGAAAAGGTCAATACAATCCCAAATACTTACCCAATACCATATTCCAGATCAAAAGCTGACGGAATTTGCCTGAAATGTGCATTTCTTCCTCCCGCATGGCTTGGATGCGTGTTTCTAGTACTCGAGACAGTCCGCACATCTTGACGCCCTTCATGCTTCCTAGCATCTGAGACGTCACGGAGATTCTCCTCTCAATAGCTTCAAGCCATATGGCCTGACGAGCCATGACGAAGCTGACGGCAATGACGGATCCGACGATGGAAACTGATTAAATCATTAATCAAGATAACTCTCACAAGTTGTGTGATAGAAACTTACAAATAGCTGCTCCAACAGGTATGAGGCACGCTAGTCCAAGCTGGCGACCTAACAGATACACTGCAATGACAATTTCAATCAAGTTTGCCCATACATCATGAGCCGTTCGCCATCCCGTGTCAATCCTCTCAATGTCAGCGCTCATCAAAGTCAGGGCTGCCGTAGGGTTGGCAGCTGTGATGCTGAGATCCGTAGCCTTGTCATAAAGTATCGAGATGAGCTGGCCACGTGCCATGGTAGTGGCGCGGACAGTCAAGTGCTGGTACTGGCCCGTTGTAACCTGTTATATTTCGCGTTAGTGGGATCTCTCTCAGATTCATTGAAAAGATAGTCTTACAGCTAAACCAACAAAAACAAGAAACCAAGCACCTATAAGACCGTAGCCCTGGCTCGCATCATCAGAATTAGGATCTCTCTCAGCCCACGACAACGTTGCCGAGATGAGAAACGGCTGACAGAAAGTAAAGCCTATAAAACACAGGCGTGGGAAGACGATCGACAAGATAGGCCATTTCAGGGTTTTGAAAACAGTCAACAATAAATCATAATCTCCTTTCTTAGGTGCTAGTCAAGTATCAGCAATTTACACTGCGCGAACATATTCAGAGAAGGAAAACAAACCTGTAGCCCACGTTGTTTGAAGCATATTCTGAAGATAAGAAGACTTGAAATGCTTCTCCAGAGGGAATAGGCTTTCAATTTTCAGGTCATGAGAATAGCCAACACGGAAGAGAGGGAGCTGCCAAGAAAAGAGCCAATGTGAGAATACGCCACTTGTCACTTCTGAAGGTAGTTCACGGTACTCTGGACGTAAGAATCCACGTTTCTCGATAGCTTCCACTGACAGCATCATGATCTTTACTACCGTTGAAATAAGGGCAGTGATGGCTGCAGGCCGATTGTAGCCTTGCAGCCAAAGTGTCCTCGTTCGGGTAGCATCGAAAAGAACAGAGAAAAGCAAAAACAGGTTGAGAACAGTCGAAGGTCGATACGAATAAACATGCTCGACATAGGACAGACCTAACAAGCTAATTGATGCAACAATTGATAAGGCGGCAGCTGGCAGAGAAGCTTTGGTAGTAACGGCTGGAGACTGAGTCCAGCAGATAAGAAAAGCGATCTGAGACGCCAATAGGAGCAAACACAAGATCTTTGAATTGTTACAATATGCAGCATAGAGTGATCCGAGGTCATCAACTTACAATCTTGCAATACAGCCAGCAACTATCTTCAACTTTGACGCTATTTTTGCGCAGGAGGTAGGATACTCTGAATGGGGCTGCCAGGAGTAGTAGGGCGGTGATCGGCACAACAAGTATGGACTCTTCAAACAACAACGTGAAGTCAAAGCCACCTCTACAGCCGTCTGCATATGGGCCAAAAGATCTATCACACGAGGAGGAATTCATGGTCGTTGGTAGTAACGACAAACTCTCCCAGACCTGACCTTCCTGGTCGATCAAATCATTAAGATTCGTTTTGGCTGTCGTCACAAATCAAGTAACGTGGAAAATGAAGCAAATTACTACCCTGCAACACGTTAGGAAGTTGCCCCAGTGAAATGGTGAGATCCAGGAAAAGAGGCGAGAAAGGAGAAGCGAGGAAACAAAGCTACACGAGCGAGAAAAGAAACGTTGGGCACTAGAAAAAGAGTGGAATAGGTCTTTCCACTCTTGAAATCTCTGCTGGATACTAATTCAGCGAATTATCCTTGATTTGGATAATTAAAATCCTGATATGATCATCACCGCCCTACCTGATCTGATGTTGTACCTGGTTAAGAGCGCTAAATACGGGACGGCACGAGACAGTTTATCCAGATGGGGTAAAGATGTGCAGAGCTAGCAAAGCTGAAAAGTTTGTAGATGGTGCCGACCGGAACCGGGAGGCTTTTGGCTCCGTAGTACAACGCATCATATCCTTGTTTATGGAGACTGGCCGGTTGTCCGGAGGCGATGCCGGTTCATTAAACTTTAGGGAATTATGCCAGGTGTCACTACTAGTCGAAGTCTCAACATAGTCCAAGACGAACAGAGTCAAGGTCCCGAGTGCCAAGAAGACTGCATCAAATCACATAATAGAAGCAGTTTTATCCTCCAGGGTGTTTATTGTAACCCCGGACTTTACTTATTTCGCCTAAATACTATGTTGCGTTTCTACAAAGCAAAGACTGAATTTGCAACGTCAAGGAAACATAGCGTCGTAACCCAACCAGGAATGATCGCCTCACTAGTGTTTTCGAAGCGCTTTGGGTCGAGGTGATAATAATAGAGAGACAAGCCAGGATATAATCCTTCTTTACCCTTTCTTGATCCGTGCGTTTAGAGATCTAACCCTTATGTAGTTTAACTCCGAGATCCTGCTCTGTGACAAAGTCAGAGAAGAGATGAGCGCACTCTACGCAAAGACTGATGATATTTTCAAATGGAAACCCACTTATGCAGCCGGACTAGGAGACCTTCGTATTGATCACGAAGTTGGGATTATCAAATCATGGTGCTACAACCAGAATCCACTCAAATTTTGCAACCCTCAAGAACTCCGATAGGAAGGAGGTGGTCCCACTATGGAAGCCTTGCTAAACTCTATCACTTTTATTCTCCTGCGTAAGTGGCTTGAGTGATGTACCTGGGCGGAGCTTTGTAGCGGTTCCGCAACTGCATCTCAGAACATGAGCCATTAACGTAATGCCAAGAATCACAAAACTAGTCTTTATTGACCTGCGCAACCTATGCCGAGCAGCTGAATAACTGTGCCACTCCTAGATGCAACTGTATCGAGGCGTCAAGAAAAACATGCTATGGCAACGTTTTCAACATCTCCACTATGGAATGCAAGTCAATCATGTTATATGATCCATAGACCGTTTTAGGTCCTGCGTCCAAGTGGCAACCGGATGGGCCTCACTTATAGACCAATCATTGTCCAATGCCCAGTGCTCGCTAGAGGCAGGGGTATCACTTTCTCAGTTCATGGGTATGATATGATTCCAATAAGGATTCATCTGTTGGTTACATTCAAGTGAAAAATCTGTTCTGCCACTGCTAGCCAGCCTAGCCAGCCACCAAATACTTGTTTTTGTTGAGCCAACCCTTAGACATAATATTGCCATAGACTCACGATATTGTGACCACACATTGGCAAAGGACGTCATATCAACGTATATCTCTAGACAAAATAGGATAAAACGGTTCAGCCGCATTAAGAAACCCTGCCAAGGAAAGACGTTATGAAGTTGGGCAAACTGAATAGTTCCTAGAAAATGTCTCCGCAAGCTAGTAAGCGGCCTGCAAACTAATAGAATTTTTTTCAATCTCAATTCTGTTACCGCGTATGCCCAACCCATGTTCGTATAATAATGCGTAACAGTGGTTGAATTTCATTATCGTGGAGACATATGGTGTAATGTTGCAAAACTGGTGGCTGGACCCGAGCTGTAGGATGTCACGGGGGTGAAATATAAACAACAAAAGCAATAAAGCCAACATCCCCTGGTTGGTCTACACTTTTCGTCCCTGCTACTGACATGTAAGGGAGTGGATAAGGGGTGGAGAAACTTGTTGCCTCATCTCAAAAGGAGGAGATATTCTTAGGAACTCTTGTAATAAACCAAGGTCTTGTTTCCCCGGCTGTTACGCCACGCGTGTAATGAAACTAGATGCAAGGTTCTATCTAGCTGAAAGCCAAGGTAGGTCCTCGGAGTGACCTCTTCCATTACACCCTGGACTTTCACTCGAATCGTGCTTCTTCCCGTATGACCAGACATCTGTAGCAAGGATATATCCGGCTTGTCGTCCGTTCGAACTGCGTTCTGCCGCGTCTTTTTGCAAAGTACAACATCAAATCGAACTGTATCACACCAACGAACACTTCGAGATTACTATCTTGAAATTTACTATTTGCAAAGAATTCTTTTATCATATTTACCCTTAATATCCTGTACAACGGCTCCATCAACCTGTGGCTGTGTCAACCTTGAGAGCCAGGCATTGCCAGATATGGAGCCAACCATTTTTACTGCATCTGAAATGGGTCAGGAAGATCAGGTCACCATCTCAAGCATTTCCAGCCGTCTGGTACACGATGTCAGTGAAGATCTTACCAAGCCGTGTAACATGTTTTGCATGGCATGGGCGATCCTCCTGGAACGTTTCACTGGACTCGACCGTGTGTGCTTCGGGTTCCGGAGTGAGCACATGATTACCGAAGAATCGGGAAAATGCACAGACGGCGTTACATCTGCAATGCAGGTGCACGTCGCTGCCGATCAATGTCTTGATGACATTCTTGCTGGAAACGGTTTCACCTCAGTGATGGTACCAGAGACCGAAGCCAAAACCCTATTCAACACCACACTCTCCATCTGTAACTTGGGCAGCCAGCCTATATGTGAAAATGGAGCCTATAATATCTATTCATGGTGCAAGGTTCACATGTCGATCGACCCTGCCACTATGAAAACCTTATTGTCATGGGATCCTGCTTTCATGACAAAAGAACAGGCAGAGACCATTAGCAGCACCTACAGCAAGATATTCCAGGGTATTGCTACACAAAAGAAAATTGCTGTCTCCGCTCTCAACTGCTGCAGTGAACAAGATGAGCTGAAGATTCTGTCTTGGAACGGGTCTCCATTAAGCAATGTACAGAAGTGTATTCATCAAGCTGTATCAGAGCAAGGAGTGCTAAGACCAGACGCAGAGGCAGTCTGTTCTTGGGACGGGAGTTTTTCTTATTCTCAGCTATTGACTCTGTCAGACCGTCTCGCCTTTCACTTGCAAGAGTTAGGTGTTGGTGCCGAGATCTTCGTACCAATTTGCTTCGACAAATCCAAATGGACCGTTGTTGCCATGCTGGCCATTCTCAAAGCTGGTGGCATATTCGTACCACTTGATCCGACCCAGCCGTTGATGCGCTTGCAAGGTCTGGCACACAAGGTAGATGCAAAGACTATCTTGTGTTCACCCCAACACGAAGAAATGTTGGAGAGCATAGCATCAAAGGTGATCCCTGTGGATGCCCAGCTGTTCGAGAAACTCACAGAACAGACAGTAGAAGTCGACTGTGGTTTGTGGAGCTCCGGAGCCTACATGATCTTCACCTCTGGAACCACTGGGGAGCCCAAGGGTGCCTTGATACAGCATGGTGCTTTGCTATCCAGCGCTCTTGCCCACGGGCCTGCTATGATGATGGACAGCAACACAAGATCACTTCATTTCGCTGCATCGACTTTTGATGTGAGTATCACTGAGATCTTGACTTGCTTGATCTTGGGTGGTTGTGTTTGTATACCAAGCGAGGAGGCCCGACTGAACGCCATCGAGGAGGCTATTACGCAGCTTCGAGTCAACTGGGCGCTATTGACACCGACGTTTGTGAAATTCATCAACCCTGCCAATGTCCCATCGTTAAAGACTCTTGTCACTGGCGGAGAAGCCATGACACAAGCTGTCATTCGATCATGGTCTCATATCAATCTGATCAACTGTTATGGCCCTGCAGAAACATCTGTTGTCTCACATGTTCATCGGGGAATGAGAGAAGGCAAGAACCCATTGAACATTGGTTATCAGGTCGGTATCCACTGCTGGGTTGTTGATCGGTATAATTACGATCGTCTCATGCCAATCGGAGCTGTCGGCGAGCTTGTTATCGAAAGCCACACACTCGCCCGGGAATACTACAAAGAGCCCGAGAAGACAAGCGAGGCATTCATTGTTGATCCTGAATGGACTCTCAGTCAGCCGCACCGTGGCAACCTGAGAAGAATGTACAAGACAGGTGACCTCGTTAGATACAATTCCGACGGCTCTTTTCACATCGCTGGACGAAAGGATGCACAGATCAAGTTTCATGGACAGCGAATTGAGCTGGGTGAGATCGAGTACCATCTTAACGTCGGTATCGGTATCAAGCATGGCATGGTCGTTCTTCCCAAGGCAGGGTTCTGTGAAGGGAGACTACTGGCGATTGTTCAATTAAGTGATGCATTGGGCAACGATCTAGTACCAAACGGTCAGCCTTACAAGCTGGTTGATGGTCCCCTGGAACAGGTCGCACTTGCCAAGGTTGAAGAGACTAAGCAACTTCTCGCCAAAAGGCTGCCTTCATACATGATTCCTTCCACGTGGCTTGCGGTTGAGTTCATTCCTCGTCTACAATCAGGAAAGCTCGACCGCAGGCAGACAGGGAAGTGGTTGGAGGACATGAGCGAGGCCATCTACAGGAAACTCAACCCTGTAGCCATCGGTGACCCCTCGGAGACTTTGACATTCTCCAACGAGACCGAGTCCCAGTTACACAACATCTGGACTCATGTTCTCAATCTCAAAACGGAACAGCTTGGCCTCAGCCAGTCCTTCCTGAGTGTCGGTGGTGACTCTATCTCAGCCATGCAGGTTATGAGCGAGTGCAAGAAACGCGGCTTGGGATTAACTGTCTCTCACATCATCAGTTCCAAGTCCATCAGCGCTCTTGCTAAGCACGTGAAGGATATTGAGAAGCCACAGCTACTCCAAGAGACCACTGAAACGCTTTTTGAACTGTCGCCTATTCAGAAGCTCTATTTCTCAAGACCGAATCATGACCAGGGCCACTACAACCAAAGCTTCCTTCTGCGCATGAGTCGGCATGTCGACGAACCCGCTATGCGCAGAGCTATTGAGGCTACCATACGGAGACACTCAATGCTTCGCGCTAGATTCAGCCAAGACTCTAGTGGCATGTGGCAGCAGAGAGTCACCGACACCATTGAGAGCTCCTTTCGCTTGCGATCCGTTCAATTAACCTCAAAGGAAGAGCTCTGTGATGCACTTGTTGACAGCCAGACATGTCTTGACCATTCCAACGGCCCACTCCTCGCTGCCGACCTTATCGATGAAGAGGGCCAAGACCAACGTCTGTTCGTTGTCGCTCATCATCTAGTCATAGACCTTGTCTCTTGGAGGATTATCCTTCAAGAGTTAGAGGAGCTATTACTACGACCTGAACTGAGTCCCGATATGGATAGACCCTTGCCTTTCCAGGCTTGGTGCAAGATGCAACAAGAGCATGCTAGTGCTCAGGCACCGGAGCGAGCACTTCCAATCCATGGAATCCCTGATGGGGACTCTGCCTATTGGGGAATGGAGGGTACACCCAACGTTTATGGTCAGATGGTCTATGAAGGATTCGAAGTTGGATCTGCACAGACGTCTCTGCTATTATCCAAGTGCCATGATGCCTTGCGCACTGAGATCCCAGACGTTCTCATGGCAGCCATGGTCTACTCCTTTGGCCAGACATTCACTGACCGTCAAATTCCGGCAATCTTTGCTGAAGGGCATGGCCGAGAGCCTTGGGACCATTCCATTGACTTGTCCAACGTGGTTGGATGGTTCACAACCATTTACCCGGTCTTTGCTGGCTCTAATGCATCTTCAACTCTTATTGACACCATCAAAATGGTAAAGGATGGCCGACGGAAGATCCCCGATAGCGGAAGGCCTTACTTTGCTAGCCGCTGGTTGACACAGGACGGTGAGAGCGCTTTCTCTCGTCACTGGCCACTGGAGATCACGTTCAATTATCTTGGTCAATATCAGCAACTAGAACGTGAGGGCGCTCTGTTTACACCCATCGGGGATATCGCAGGAGAAGTCAGAAGTGCTACTGATGGCGCTGACGTCGGCTCTTCAACGACTTGCATCTCTCTCTTTGAGGTTTCCGCTGTCATCACGAGGGGGACTCTACGATTCTCATTTTTGTTCAACCGCAACATGAAGCATCAGTCCCAGATTCGAAAGTGGATTGCCTCGTGCGAACAGAATATTGGCCTTCTTGTTGAGTCCTTAGCTATCATGCCATCAGAGCCAACATTGAGCGACTTTCCACTCATATCCCTGACCTACGATCGCCTTCGCCTGTTGACGCAAGAGAAGCTTCCTGAGGTTGGCATTGAAGACATCAGCAGGGTCGAGGACATTTACCCTTGTTCACCAATGCAATCAGGACTTTTAGTTAGCACGACAAAGGACAGCGCCGCATATGCTGCTTACACACTCCATGAAGTCAAGAGCAGGAATGGCGGATCAGTCGATGTGACGAAGCTTGCCAATGCCTGGAAGCGCATGGTAGACTACCATCCCATGTTGAGAACAGTCTTCGTGGAGAGTGTGACTCTTGACGACTCTCTATTTGACCAAGTGGTTCTGAGGGAAATTCAAGTCCCTCTCGTTATGTCCGAATTTGAGACAGATGATGAGGCGATCAGTACTCTGGACATGCCGCGACAACACAAGGATTATTCTCAGCTACTACATGTGTTTGAGATTTGCAAGTCCAAGACGGGCAAGGTCTTTTGCAAGTTAGACATTAGTCATGTCATCATGGATGGGACTTCTCTATCTATTCTGTTTCGCGACCTCTCAATGGCCTACGCTGGTATACTTGGGTCTGACAAAGGTCCTCCCTACAGTGAATACATCAGAAGCCTCCAATACCAGGATCTCCAGCATGGAATAGAGTATTGGAAGTCATATCTGATGGATATAGAACCTTGCCATTTCCCCGTTCTTGATGATGGTGAAGTGGCCGAGTCGAGGGAGATGAGGTACTTCAGAGTTCAGTTCGACGAGCTAGCCCAGCTACAGAGCTTGTGTGACGATCGGGGAGTTACCATCGTGAACGCTATCTATGCTGCTTGGGCGTTGGTACTACGTTTGTACACTGCGTCAGAGGAAGTCTGTTTCGGCTATCTCACATCCGCTCGCGACTCTCCAATTCAGGGCATCGAGGATGTTATTGGGCCTGTCATCAACATGGTTACATGCCGTGCCAACATTTCCAATTCGACAACTCTAGGTGCTGTGATGGCTGTTGTGCAGAAGGACTTCCTGAACAGCCTGGAGTATCGCCACATCCCGCTTGCACAAGTTCAACACGCCCTGAAGCTATCCGATACTGCTCTGTTCAACACGGCATTATCGTACAGAAAGCTTCCACCCGCACCGAAGAATGCCCCAGATGTTGTGTTTGAAGAAGTTCGTCCGACTTATGATCCTGACGAGTACGATGTGTCTATCAACATTGAGGCTGGTGAGAATGACATGGCTATTGACTTGATGTACTGGTCGGATACAATGTCAGACGGACAAGCTAAAAATGTTGCGAGCGCCTTCACCACAGCGCTCAGTAACATCCTGCACTACAGCGACCAACCGATTACCCAGCTCAACCACCTTGGTCCTCAACACCATCATCAAATCTGGCAGTGGAATCATATTATTCCTGAGGCTGCTGAAAGCTGCGTGCATGATCTGTTCAAAGAGCAGATGATCATACGCCCTGAGGCTCCTGCAGTTGCTTCATGGGACGCCGACTTTACCTATGCAGAGCTTGATACCGCCTCTACCAAGCTAGCTCATCATATCGCTGACCTAGGCGTTGGTTTGGAGAAATGTGTGCTGGTCTGTTTTGACAAATCAGCTTTTACAGTCGTCGCTATGTTGGCTGTTCTGAAGGCAGGTGGTGTGTGTGTCCCTCTAGATCCAGCCTACCCAGACGCCGCAATCAGACTCCGCGCTGAGGATACAAGCGCCTCAATTGCCGTTGTGTCCTCCTCAATGGCGTCCCGACTAAGCAGCATAGTCGAGAAGACAGTGGTAGTGGACGCACAACTCCTCCAAACCATCTCAAAGACTACAATTCTTCCCCAGACTTATCCCCACAACGCATGCTTCGTCATATACACTTCTGGAAGCACTGGCCGACCTAAAGGTGTTGTTTTGGAGCACAGAGGAATTGCCACTAATGTAAAGTACTCTGGACCGAAGCTTGGCTACAGCAAGGAATCGAGGGTGCTTCAATTCGCCTCTTATACCTTCGACAACAGCCTATCTGAGATATTCACTACACTTGCTCTTGGAGGTTGCGTATGCGTGCCGTCAGAACACGAGAGATTCCATGACCTGGCTGGCGCCATCAACCGCTACAAGGTGACACTGGCTGACATCACTCCGACGGTTGCCTGTTTGATCAACCCGTTGGACGTTCCAACTTTGAAGACTTTGGCTCTGGGAGGCGAGGCCGTGACTCAGAAGTGTGTTGAGATCTGGCGCGACTTCGTGTCTCTACAGTGTTGTTATGGACCATCCGAGTGCTCTGTCAATTCTACCCACTCTGGTGAGATCGCTCAACCGGGCAAGGCCACCAACATTGGTCGTGCTGTCGGCAGTGTCACTTGGATAGTCGACAGTACTGATCACAACAGCCTTGTGCCGATTGGCTGCATTGGAGAGCTCCTCGTTGACGGTCCCATTGTCTCTCGTGGCTACCTCAATCTGCCCGAGAAGATGGCACAGTCTTTTGTGGCACCATCCTCCACGATTGGAGACATCTGTCGCGATGGCAACCTGAGTCGTAAGCTTTACAAGACTGGTGATCTAGTGCGCTATAACTCTGATGGCACACTTACATACTTCGGACGCAAGGACACCCAGGTAAAGCTTCATGGTCAGCGTATAGAACTGGAAGAAATTGAACATCACCTTGAGAAAAGCCTCCCCCAGCACTGGACGTCTGCCGTTGAGCTCATCCAGTTTGAAGGTAAAAAATCTCTTGCCAGTTTTATTTGCGCCGACTCAGGTGCCATTCTTAATGACGGGACCGAAGGAAGCAGCGTATTGGCCATGGATGATTCATTCAGATCGCTGGCCAAAGAATTGGAGATCAGCCTCTCGAACAGTATTCCTGCTTACATGATCCCTTCTGTCTGGTTTCCAGTTTCACAGATGCCCTTGACCTCGTCAGGAAAGCTGGACCGCCGAAGCCTTCGGTCCCTAGTTCAATCAGTGCCTGCAGCACAGATGACCTCTTACAAGTTGGCATTGAAGAGTGGAAGAGCCCCGTCCAGCGACATGGAGAAGCAATTGGCTGATATGTGGGCTCAAGTGCTAAACTTGGATGCGAACACCATTGGGGTCGAGGATCACTTTTTCAGGCTTGGGGGAGACTCTATCGCCGCGATGCAGTTGGTGACGCTTGCGAGAAAGTCAAACATCAATCTCACTGTTACTGGTGTCTTCCAGAAAGTGTCTCTGCAAGATATGGCTCAATCGGCACTCCCATTATCCAGAGCTGCAGCCACAGCTGTCAAGCCGTTTTCGCTATTATCCAACGTGATCTCAATGGATGCATTGGAAGAGGAGATCGGAGCTGCGGCTCGAATTAATGTCGGGGATGTACAAGACATTTACCCCTGTACTCCTATCCAAGAGGGTCTCATGGCTCTGTCAGCCAAGGAGCCTGGAGCGTACGTCGCCCAGTTTGTCTTCCAAATGCCGGATGGCACAGACATCGATATCTTCAAGACGGCATGGCGGCTCGTAATAGAAGCCGAGGGAAGTCTTCGGACCAGACTTGTACAGACGACCAATAACGGTATCTTGAATGTGGTCGTGAAAGAGGATGTTCCTCAATGGACCACTTTTGGCAACCTCTTGGATGTCCAAGTTCTTCGATCCCAGCTTCTGTCGAGTAATGGCGGAAAACTGACTGACTACGCCATTGTTGAAGATGAATCTGGTGTCTTATTCGTGTGGACTATTCATCATGCTCTCTACGACGGCTGGTGTCTGCCTCTTATCTTGGACAAGGTCAAGCAATGTTACGAGAACATCCAGCAACCCGCACCTGAACCCATCGGCAGCGGCCCCAGCTACGCTAGGTTCATTCGGTATCTTACCGAGATTGACTCTAGCCAAGATGTCAAGTTCTGGGAGTCCTATCTCGCTGATATCGCTACACAACACTTTCCTCGCCTTCCTAATCCCGACTATAAGTCAAATGCGAGTGGTCTCATTATTCACAAGACTAGTTTCGACCATAACAACGATGGTATGAAGACTTCTGGATTGGGAGTAACCACAGCCACAATGATCCGGTCGGCCTGGGCATTGGCAGTGTCGACCTATGCAGCATCAGACGATGTCGTCTTTTGGGAAACCATGACAGGCCGTGATGCTCCCGTCGACGGCATCGAGGAGATGATAGGCGCTACACTGGCTACTGTTCCAACACGTATAGTACTTGACCGCTCACAAAAGGTCTCTGACCTTCTCAGCTCCGTCCAAGCCCAGTCTGCAGTGGCCAGAATGCACCAATTCACAGGCATTCATCGTATCAAACGTATCAACAATGATACTGCCTTTGCTTGTGGCGCACAGAACCTTTTGGCCATCAACTATGGACCACGGAAGTCGACAGACACATTTTGGTGTGACCAGACGAACGAGATGGCTGGGACCAACTTTTACTCTTACCCTCTTATGCTATCTTGTCACGTTGCAGATGGCGAGCTTGAGACTGTTGTTCATTTTGACCCCGAAGTTATTTGCGAGTCACAAATGCATCGCATCATGGATCAGTTCGCACTGATGTTGACGACAGTTACGTCCGGAGAGCTGATGGATAAGAAACTGAATGACCTCGAACTCATCAGCACACGGGATTACCAGTCGCTTTCTGAGACGAACAGTCAAGTGGTTCCTTCATACGACACGCTTGTACACGATGTTATCAGAGCGACAGGAACACTACAATCGCAAGATAAGGTAGCCGTCTGCGCGTCGGATCAGAGCCTAACGTACTCGGATCTGGATTCTCAAGCGACACATCTCGCATCTGTCCTGATTGAAGCTGGCATTCGACCCAACACATTCGTTCCTTTCTGCATGGAGAAGTCATCTATGGTCGTTGTATCAATTCTCGCCATCTTGAAGTCCGGTGCTGCATTCGTGCCCTTGGACTATGCTCACCCTGACGCCCGTATCAGTGGTATTATTACCGACGTCGAGGCCTCCATTGTCCTAGCATCCCCCCAGTATGCTGAACGCCTGACTAGGCTAGGCCAGAAGGTCATCTCTGTATCCAAAACTATGATGCAGGACTCGGTACTACCACATGGGCATGACTTGTCTGTGCCTCCCAAGTCTCCAGCCTATTGCATTTTCACATCTGGCACGACTGGACGGCCCAAGGGGACGATCATCAACCACTCTGCCTTCTGCACTGGAGCGATGGCCCATGGAAAGGCTATGGGAATGACTGAATTATCTCGAGTGTTGCAATTTGCTGCGCATACCTTTGATGCAAGCATAATGGAAACTCTCAGCACCCTAATTCACGGCGGAACTGTTTGCGTACCTTCTGAGGAAGAACGTAGCAACGATATCGCAGGGTTTATTCGTCGCTTGAGGGTCAATTGGGCTCTGTTGACACCCTCTGTAGCTCAGCTGATTGAGCCATCTACTGTTCCTGAGCTCAAGACGCTGGTTCTTGGAGGCGAGGCTATGTCTCGTGTCCATGTATCGACTTGGGCACCATTTGTCCAATTGATGAACGCCTATGGACCTAGTGAGACTTCAGTTGTCGCAACAGTTAACTCGAGTGTTGGGCAAGACTCTAGCCCAGCCAATATTGGTCGTGCTGTGGGAGGTCTTTGTTGGGTCGTCGACTCTACCAACCACGACAGACTTGTACCTATTGGCGTGGTTGGAGAACTCTTGGTGGAAGGGCCAATTCTCGCTGAAGGGTATCTCAAGAATCCGCACAAGAATGCAGAGTCTTTTATCACCAACCCGCGATGGTGTAGCAAGTTTCCCAGTGAGACTGCAAGCAACGAGCGCAGATTCTACAGAACCGGTGATCTTGTCAAAATCAACAGAGATGGTTCTCTCGAGTTTCAAGGACGAAAGGACAATCAAGTCAAGATTAACGGCCAGAGACTTGAGTTGTCGGAGATTGAACATCACCTGAGCGCAGACACGGCTGTTCAATCTTGTTTGGCATTTATCCCGAAGAGTGGACAGCTCAAACACCGCTTAGTCGCAATGCTTTCACTGCATTCCACATTCGTTTCAACAGCAGCTGATGAGATGCAACTTGTGATTGACTTTACGCCTTCTGAATTGGCAAGTGTGCGTGACAGCCTCACCGGACATTTGGCCGCTTACATGATCCCATCTACGTGGATCATCGTCAATCACATTCCTCTCTTGCCATCTGGAAAGCTTGACCGGAGAAAGGCTGTTGACTGGGTTGAGGCACTGTCCCCCGAACAATACCAGATGGCTCTCTGTGCGCAAGAAGAGACCCAATCATCTGGTCTAGACCGAGAAGCTACAAACATCGAGACTAAGCTTAGGGCTACCTGGGCTAGAGTCTTAGGCATTGAGGTTGATAGCGTGTCATTTGCGCGATCATTCATTCAATCGGGAGGAGACTCAATCTCGGCGATGCAGCTGGTGGCGGTCTGCAGGTCTTCCAACATGTCGCTCTCAGTCAGCCAAATTATGCAAAGCAAGTCCATCATTGAGCTCGCATCGTTTGTTCAGGCTGTAGAGGACGTGAAACACGAAGATGAAGAAGAAAACAAACCATTTCCTCTGTCGCCCATCCAGAAGCTTTACTTTGAGCACATGTGCTCTGAGTCTACTCACTTCAACCAGAGCATGGTTCTGGAGACCACGCGGAAAGTCACACCTCGTGATTTGTCGAATGCCTTGGAAACCATCGTCAAAACCCACAGCATGTTACGTGCTCGCTTCGCCGATACTGATGGGGCCTATTCTCAGCGTATAACTACCGATGTTGACGGTTCCTATGCTTTGGAATCGCATGTGGGTGTGAATCAATGTCGCGCTTCTGAGTTGATTGAGAAGACGCAAACATCTTTGAACATCTTTGACGGACCATTACTCGCAGCGGCGAACATCGAGATAGAGGACCCTGAAAAGCAAATCGTCTTTTTAGCAGCCCATCACCTTGTTGTTGATGTTGTCTCTTGGAACATCATTCTGCAAGATCTGGAAGGGCTGTTATCATCATCAGTCTCTAGTTTGGCTAAACCACTTTCGTTCCAGTCATGGAACTTGCTGCAGCTCGAAGAAACCCGCAACGAAACACTGGATCGCGTCTTCCACGATGTTCCCGTACCTGCGCAAGATCTCACCTACTGGGAAATGCAAGATGTACCCAACCTCCATGGCGACACAATTACGGAGACAACAGAAATCGCTTCTGATGTGTCGCTTCGACTATTGGGCCCTTGCCATGAAGCATTCAACACGGATATTGTTGATGTCTTAATTGGTTCTTTGCTATTGTCATTTTATGAATCATTTCCCGGCCGGCTCTCAATGCCTACTATATTCAATGAGGGTCACGGCAGAGAGCCAAGAGATAACAAGCTAGATCTGTCGCGTACCATAGGGTGGTTCACAACCCTTTGTCCTATACATCTACCCGAGTCCTTACCCGCAGAGCCGGATATTCTTGATATCATTTGTTGGGTGAGAGACTTTAGACGGCGAATTCCTGGCAAGGGTCGCCCTTATTTTGCCTACCAGATGCTGTCTGAGGCAGGCCACACCCACTCTCCAGAATGGCCTGTGGAACTAGCTTTCAACTTTCTTGGTCAAAGGCAGAAGAACGAATTGGAAGGGTCAGTCTTCAAGTCAACTGACGGCATGTTTGAGTCAGCAGCTTCACAGACTGATATTGGAGTCGATGTGCCACGACTCGCACTCATCGAGATATCTGCTTCGTTCTGTAGGGATGTCTTGAGCTTCAGCTTCTCCTACAACAGACAAATGAAGCATCAACATTGCATTTCAGAGTGGATCAAGAATTTCTCGAACTCTCTCCAGACCGTTATCGAACGAATGTCTCAAGTCAAGTCTGAACCTCGAGATCCCGACGTCTCTCTCCTTCCGCTTGCATTCAGAGGTGCTTCCAAGGTCGACGAAAGACTTGCCGAAACGGGCATCTCTTTTCGGAACGACGTTGAAGCTGTCTATCCTTGCTCTCCAGTTCAGATGGGTATTCTCTTTGCCCAGATCAGAAATACCAAGTTCTATTCGTACTCTGTAACATTTGGGATTGACTGCGTCGAGCCAAGTCATTCTGTAGACGTGCATCGCCTTGCAGATGCATGGCAGCGAGTTATTCAGCGTCATTCAACTCTCCGAACTATTTTTGTTGACTCTCTATTGGACGAGGGCGGCATCAACCAAGTAGTTCTGCGCAACCATTGCGCTGAAGTTTCCGTCTTCGAATGTGCCGATGACGAGCGACTCCAAATGATGACTGAGCGCTTTTCACCAGAAATCATGAGTAGTAGGCCGCCTCACCATCTCAGCATCTTCAACAGCACAGAAGGAAAGGTTACCTGCCTTTTGGAGATGAGCCACGCCTTATGCGATGGAACTTCTATGCCAATTCTGTTCCGCGACCTGGCAATGGCTTACGACGGATCTTTGAACTCGATAAGTGTTTCGACCTACAGAGATTATGTCTCTCATCTACAAGTTCAGGGCTCTCATGACATCGAATACTGGCGTGAGTACTTGAATGATGTCGAACCCTGTCACTTGCCTTCAGTGTCAAGATCCACACTCCCCAAGGTATTGAGATATCTGGACCAGACCATCTCCCATGCAAATGATTTACAGGCATTCTGTACCGGGGCAGGCGTCACATTATCCAACGTTCTTCAACTCACCTGGGCGTTGGTTCTGCAAGCCTATACAGGTCATGACGATGTCTGCTTCGGATATCTCGTTGCAGATAGAGATGTCCATGTTCCAAATATCGACAACGCGATTGGAGTTTTCATCAACATGCTGGTTCTTCGAGTGCGCCTTGATGCGTCTAAAACGGTTGGAGACACCCTTAGCATGGTTCAACGAGACCTTAGTGCCGCGATGGCACACAGGAACGTCTCACTTGCCGACGTACAGCGCGTGACAGACTTACGCAACGAACCACTTTTCAACACTGCGTACTCCTTCCAACGAAGATCCGTCGACAAGTCCATGCAAACCGGATCTATCTCCTTTGACGTCAAGGGCGCACAGGACCCTAATGAGTATGATTTGACTGTCAACGTTGAAGTCTGGGAGCAAGCTGCAGAACTCCAACTATGTTACTGGACGGACAAGATATCTGATTCACAAGCCAGGAGCCTTGCCTCTACGTTTGACAAGGTCCTGACTTCAATCATCACGTGCAACTTGTCGCTTCCTACCGATCAGCTCGATATTCTCAGTGACGATTGCACGCAACAATTGATGGGTTGGAACAACACCCAACCAGCGCTATTAAACCAATGCGTCCATCATGTGTTCGAGCGAAATGTCCAGCGCCTTGCCCATGATACCACGGCCATCGAAGCCTGGGATGCAAGATTTACTTACAGTGAGGTTGATGTGGTATCTTCGCGACTGGCCCATCATTTAGTATCTCTTGGGGTCGTGCCAGAGATGTATGTGCCTCTCTGTTTCGAGAAGTCTGCATGGACACCAATCGCCATGCTTGCAGTTCTCAAGGCTGGCGCTGCCTTTGTTCCAATTGATCCCAATCACCCGCCTGAGCGAATCGAGTTCCTCGTCCGAAACATCAACGCTAAACTCATCCTATGCTCAACATCCTTGATGCACAAGTTCGACATGGACGTACCGATCCTCCCCATCAGTTTCGAGACTAGTTTTGAACTATCTTCCTTGCCAGAAACTCCGCCCTCTATCCCAGTTCAACCCGGCAACGCGGCATACATCATCTTCACATCGGGGACGACCGGTGTACCCAAGGGCACTATCATTGAGCATGGGGCGTTTACTACTGGAGGAACTGCTCATGCGGCAGCTATTAAAATGACGTCCGACTCTAGAGTCCTCCAATTTGCGTCGCACACGTTTGACGCTAGTATCATGGAGATTTTGACCACCTTCCTGGTAGGCGGATGTGTATGCATTCCTTCCGAGGAGGAGCGTATGAACGACCTAGCAGGTGCCATCTCGAAATATGATGTTAACTGGGCTTTACTTACACCATCTGTGGCAAAAGTTCTCAAGCCAGGTAGCGTTCCAGGCCTCAAGGTTCTTGTTACTGGTGGTGAAGCAATGACAACAGATCACATCACTAAGTGGTCAAGACATGCTGCGCTTATTAATGCCTATGGACCAAGCGAGGCTTCGGTCATCGCTGCATCTCACATCAAGGTTGACCAGCTTGGAGAAGTCCTCAACGAAGAACCTGCCAACATCGGTCACGCTGTCGGCTGTCGAGTCTGGGTAGTCGATTCTTATAACCACAATCGTCTCATGCCTATTGGAAGTATCGGGGAGCTTCTTGTAGAAGGCCCTATTGTGGCACGGGGCTATCTGAGTAACGAAGCCAAGACAAGAGATGCTTTCATTGACTATCCGCCATGGCGTGCAAACATGAAGCTCAGCGGTGACCGAGTGGACCGGATGTACAAGACTGGCGATTTGGTCGCGTATAACTGGGACGGTTCTTTGAACTATTTCTCGCGCAAGGACACACAGATCAAGCTCAACGGACAACGCATTGAGCTTGGTGAGATCGAACACCATGTCAGGGCTAATTTGCCAACAAATGTTCAATCCGCTGTGGAACTGGTTACTCCTCAGGGCAAGACATCAACCAAGATGCTGGCCGCTTTCTTCACTATTGATGAACATGCCAACGAGGAGGCTGTAAAGGAAGCGAACGACCCTCTCTTACCCATGTCGAGTGCTTACATGGAGATTGGCCAGTCACTCAAGACGTCAATCAAGATTGCCCTCCCGTCGCACATGGTACCAGCTATGTATGTCCCAGTAGCCAAGATGCCTTGGACCTCGGCTGGAAAACTGGATCGTCAGAAACTGAAGGCTATCGCCCAGTCCATACTATCAAAGGATATTGGGTACTACAAGCTGGTTGGTGCTAGTAACAGCCGAGTTCCGACTACTACGACACAGCGCAAGTTGCAGAAGATCTGGGCAAATATTCTCAACATACCGACCAGCGCTATTAGTATTGATGACAGCTTTTTCAGACTTGGCGGTGATTCTATCAGCGCTATGAAGGTTGTCTCTGCCGCTAGGATGGAGAATGTCTCCCTTACCGTTATGGACATACTCAAGAGCCCCACGTTATCGGAGATGGCCACATGTTGTAGCCATTCTAAGCACACTACCATTGTGGACGTTGAGCCCTTTTCACTGTTGCATGACGTCGAATCTCCCGCTTTGCTTCTCGATGAGATTGCCGAGTGTTGTGACATTCACACAAGTCAAATACAAGACTTGTATACTTGCAGTTCCCTCCAAGAAGGCCTTGTGGCTGCCTCAATGCAGCAAACCGGCGCCTACGTGGCCAGATACATCTTCAAGGTGCCATCGACTATCGACGTTGAGCGTCTCCAATTGGCATGGCAGAGGACTTCCGACCAAGTCGACATCTTAAGATCACGCATCGTAAACTCTCGATCCCTCAAGAGTTACCAAGTTATACTGGAACCTCATGCGATTGACTGGGAATACTATAGTAGCCTCGAAGCTGATGCTAGCCAGACCATGCCACTACCTGAACGAAACGGAGGGCGGCTGGCTAGGTATGCGATCGTTGGTTCTTCCGATTCTGACCTTCGTTACTTTGTATGGACAGTACACCACGCCCTTTACGATGCCTGGAGTATGCCATCTTTACTCAAGCTTGTTTCACAGTTCTACCAAGAAGCGAGTACGGAGAAGCTTGTACCAGTTGTTCCATACGCCAACTTCGCTAGATACTTGATTGGCACCGATGCACAAGCTTCTGATGAGTTCTGGAGGGCAACGTTCCAAAACGCGTCAACCGTGTCTCACTTCCCGACCATCACTCCATCGGACGCTGAGTCATCCCATTCTTCACTTCAATATACAATTCAGTGCAGAAAGGATGGCATTGGCGCTGGTATTACTATCCCAACCATCATTCGTGGAGCTTGGGCGCTACTTCTTGGAGCTCATACTGGGTCTGATGATGTCGCCTTCGGTGAGACATTGTCTGGTCGCGACATTGCTTTGGAGCATGTTGAAGATATCCTCGGCCCAACTCTCACGACAGTGCCCCGGAGGGTCCAGATTGATCGAGGCACCACAGTGGGCCACTTTCTGGACACCATTCATAGGCATTCAGTCGAAGTCATTCCCTATCAGCATGCCGGTCTTCAGCACATTAAACGTCTCGGGGGATCAATTGCGGTTGCTAGCGACTTCAGAAACCTGCTTGTTATCCAGTCCAGCGATGAAGTAATAGAACAACAAGACCTTCTACAGCCTCTTGATGAACAAGTGAACCACAAGAACTTCTTCACTTATCCACTGGTTATTGAGTGCTCAATTGAACTGAACAAGTTGGTGTTGACCATTCACCACAACGAGACCGTCATGACAAACTGGCAGGCAGAGCGCCTCGCTCACCAATTCGACGTACTTGTTAAGCAGCTCAGCCATCTATCCCAGGAGCCGAATCACAAATTGGCGGAGATTCAGTTCTGCGACGAACAGGATCTCCAGATAATCAAGGGCTGGAATAAGGGAACTCGAGATATTGCGCATGATAGTATCTCCAGCCTTTTCTGGCAGGCAGTAGCCACGTACCATGATGCTACCGCTATCCAGGCTTGGGATGGTCATCTTACCTATGGTTCCTTAGCAGAGCACGCTGGACGTCTTGGCAAGCGCCTTGTCCAGAAGGGCGTCAGGCCCGAAACAATGGTGCCCTGCTGTATGGACAAGTCTCTCTGGACTACCGTGGCGATGGTTGCTGTGATTCTTGCTGGCGGTACCATTATACCGTTGGATCCCGCTCATCCCCGTGCTCGACATGCAGAGATCGCCCGGGAATGCAAGGCCAGCATTGCTCTATGTTCGCCACAGTACCAAGACCGATTTGAAGACGTTTCTGATACAGTTATTGCGGTCGACCAAGACCTCTTCCATAAAGAGCTTTGTCAAGAGCATGTCATTCCTGAAGACCTACCAACTGTGACAGACAAGAACGCAGCCTTCGTTATTTACACTTCTGGCAGCACTGGTAAGGCAAAGGGTGTTGTCATTGAGCATGGCTCATTTGTGGCGAGTTCCAGAGCCTACACAGAACGCATGCATCTCGTGAATACCTCGAGAGTCTTTCACTTTACGTCGTACGCTTTCGACATCGCTATGGGAGAAACATTTAGCACGCTCATTACGGGTGCATGTCTTTGTGTTCCCAGTGAAGAAATGAGGGTCACTGATTTGCCGGGTGCCATGAATACTCTCGAGGCTACGTGGGCCTTTTTGACCCCCTCGCTGGCCAACATGCAGGATTCCTCCATGTTCAAGACCCTCCAAACACTTGTCTGTGGAGGTGAAGCTATGACATCAGAAACTATCAGCAAGTGGTCGCACAAGGTCAAGTTGATCAATGGCTATGGGCCTGCTGAATGTACGGTGTATGCTGTCACCAATTCCAACGTCGCTGAAGATCAAGATCCTTCCAATATCGGCCATGCTACGCAGGGCTGTCACACTTGGATCGTTGATACCAGAGATCACAATCAGCTTGTTCCTGTGGGCTGTGAAGGCGAACTGCTCATTAGTGGTCCCATCCTGTCTCGAGGTTACCTTAATGACAGTACAAAGACATCACAACTGTTCATCAAAGACCCGGCATGGATGCACCACTTTGTCGACGAGAAGCACCAACAACCAGTTCGTCTGTACAAGACAGGCGACATGGTCAGGTATCGACCAGATGGTGGTTTGACCTTCATTGGCCGCAAGGATAATCAGGTGAAGCTTCACGGTCAGCGCATGGAGCTAGGCGAGATCGAGGCGTGTCTTGAATCTGACTCACGGCTTCGCAATGCTCTGGTCGCACTACCAAAGTCTGGAGTCTTCAAAGGCCGACTGGTGGCCGTTCTCTCGTTCAAGAACCCTGATTCTCACAATCCAGGACTTGTTTCTGCACAATTTAGTCCAATTTCTGAGTCTGCCATGGAGGTAGCTCGACTCAATGTTCCTGACTTGCAGCACATTCTTTCCGAAAACCTACCGCCTTACATGATGCCTTCATCATGGCTTGTGGTCGATGCTATTCCCTTGTTGCTATCAGGGAAGCTCGACAGGACCAGTACTCAGACATGGCTCGCTGAAATGGATGCGGAAATGCCCGAATTTATTCTCAACCAACCAGACAGCCAAGCTGCTGTCGAATCCGACACGACACTGGTTGGTCAACTTCTGAGACGCATCTGGGCTTCAGTTCTCCGCATTCCGCACGAAGCTACACTACCGAGTCGCTCCTTCATCTCGCTCGGTGGAGACTCCATCATGGCCATGCAAGTCATGTCTCGTTGTCGCGATCACTCGATTCAATTGACCATGCGAGATATCATGAGTGGCAAATCCATCATCGACTTAGTTGCCCTCATTGAGAAGGAAGGTCGCGGGAGGCAGAATGGCATTCCCGACTATGAAGATGACAACAGTCAACCATTTGCGTTGTCACCGATCCAACAGCTATTCTTCAACAACAGTTCCAACAAGGACCGTGGAGACCGTTTCAACCAAAGCCAGCTCTTTTCGGTCAAGAAGTCCATTGAAGCAGGTAATATCGCCAACGCCATTCATTCATTAGTCCAGAGACACCCAATGCTTCGTGCGCGATTCAACAAGTCTGCGACTATTGGCCAATGGTCTCAGCACATTGCTCCAGATACCGAAGATTCCTACAGTTTTCATTTCCACGAGGTCAGCGATCCCTCCCAAATCGCCCAATACATCGCTACCAGCCAAGAGAGTATCGATATCTCAAGCCCAGTGTTTATCGTTGACCTGTTCAGAATGCCCGATGGCTTTCAACATGTCTCCATGATCGCTCACCATCTCGTTGTTGACGTTGTTTCCTGGATCAACATCGCTCAAGACCTCGAGACATTGCTTTCATCTTCACGTTCAATGTCACCAAAGCCTCTATCGTTCCGAAGGTGGAATGCAGCACAGATTGAGCATGCCATATCAATGCAGAAGGGAATCGAGGATCTACTGCCATTCCCTTTGCGACCTGCAAATCTAGACTTCTGGGGTGTTTCAGACATCCCGAACAGCTATTCACAGGTCACTCAGCAATCATTTACTCTTTCAGACACCGACACCGTCTCTCTTCTGTTAGAAGACGCACATCGAACACTCAGAACCGAACCTCTGGATCTTTTCATCTCAGCGCTGTTCATGTCATTTGGACAGTGCTTCCCAGACCGTGAGCTTCCAACATTGTTCAATGAAAGCCACGGCCGTGAACCGTGGGATGACTCGATTGACCTTTCCCAAACTGTCGGATGGTTCACCTCACTTTGTCCTATCGATGTATCACATCACAACGTCGACCCTACCGACACTATTGACTTTGTTCGCAGAGTCAAAGACTCAAGACGTGCCATACCCGACAACGGCCGCCCTTACTTCGCTCAACGCTATCTTGCCAATTCCACAAACCTCTCTCCTGACAGTCATGAGCCAATGGAGATCTTATTGAACTTCCTAGGCCGGTCACAACAAATGGATGGAGACGAATCTCTTCTACGCCCGTTCAATCTCTCCATGAGCGAGGAAGAAATGGCATCTATGTCAGATGTTGGCCCCGAAACACGTCGTCTAGCTCTATTTGAGCTCTCCATTTCTATTCTGAATGACGGCATCCATTTCAACTTCATGTACAACAAGAACATGCTACACCAAGACCTCATCAAGCAGTGGGTGACCACCTGCAAGGAGGTTCTCAGCGACATGGCAACGGAGCTCAGCGCCGCTCCATCCTGTCCCACTATCAGCGACTTTCCACTCATGTCGTTGGACTATGCCAAACTTGACAGGCTGGTTGCCAAGTCTCTACCCACTGCTCATGTTCGTTTCGATGAGGTGGAAGACATATATCCATGCTCGCCTATGCAGATGGGTATACTTCTAAGCCAACTTCTAGATCCCTCTCAATACTTGTTCCACACCATCCTTGAAGTTTCCGCCTCTAACAACTCAACCATCAATTCTACAAAGCTTGCTCAGGCCTGCTCGGAAGTCATTGAACGTCACGCCGCACTTCGAACTCTCTTCATCGAGAGTGTTCGCAGTGGAGGTTCCTTTGACCAGGTCGTTATACGCCCTGGCAAGCCTCGAATTCACACCATCAAATGTCGGGAGATTGATGTCATGGCAAAGTTGAACGCCAGGTCACTCGCAAAGGCCAACAAGAGACACGGAACGCACATTCTTCCCTATCAGATCACAATATGCGAAACGACGCACGGCAAAGTTTTCATCAAGCTTGAGATGAACCACGCTGTAACGGACGGTGCGTCCACAGCAATCATCGTTCGCGACATCTCCAGCGCATACGCCAATAGCCTCCACCCCACCAAGCCTCCATCATACAAGGAATACATCAGTTACATTTCTAAACAACCGACTGATTCAAGTTTGATGTACTGGAAGAGCTATCTCTCTGGCGCCAGGTATACCGAATTTCCATCCATGAACTCGGATCATATGGCAAATCGGAGTCTGGGCTCCATTGCCGTCGAGTTTGACAGATTCTCAGAACTTCACTCACTTGGATCGGATACTGGTGTGACAATCTCAAACATCATCATGGTGGCGTGGGCACTCGTCCTTCGTAAATACACCGGTTCCCAAGATGTCTGCTTTGGGTATCTGGCTTCTGGTCGCGACGCTGACATCGATGGTGTCGATGAGATCGTCGGGCCATTGATCAACATGCTTGTCTTCCGCTTCCAATTCACTCACGGAATGCTTCTCAAGAGACTCTTCCTCGACACACAAGAGGATTACGCCAACAGTCTTCCACATCAGCATTTCTCTCTCGGCCGTGTTAGTCATGAACTGGGACAATCGAAACGAGGTTTCTTTAACACGGCAGTGTCCATTCAAAATTCCGGTTCTTCAGCACATTCAGAAGTCAGTGCTCTACAGTTTGAATCCGTGGATGCCTTCGATCCAAGTGAATATGCTGTTACGCTCAACGCAAACACCACTCGCGACGATGAAGGGATCGTGTTCCGATATTGGACCAACATCCTTTCCAATGCACAAGCTAAAGACCTTGCCATCGTCATGTCTGAGGTACTGAGCGACTTTATCGATCACGGTGAGGAAGCTTTGTCGCATCTGCGGGTTTCACGAAATTCGGCAATGCCCATCAATACCGCAGGAGTACTAGATGGATGGACCTTCCAGCACAGCCATACGAGCCGACAGGTTCAAACACCCACATCGACAATGAGTAGCTATTCTACAGGACCTAGTGCCACACTTTTCTCGCCATCTACATCTTGGGGTTCGTTGCCACGAGACAAGGATCAGCTCTATATGAAGCTATCCACATTGTGGGAGCATCACCTTGATGTTGCATCAACTGATATCACATACGAGAGGAGCTTTTTCGAGTGCGGTGGTGACTCTATCATTGCCATGGCAATGGTGGGCGATGCTAGAGATCAGGATTTGCCGCTCACCGTGGCTGACATCTTCAAAAACCCGACCTTTGGCCCCATGCTGAATTGTCTCAGAGACAAGTCCTACAGAGACGCAGACATGGTTTCTAGTGATGGGAACACATCGCTCTTAAGCTCAAAGAAGGAAGCCATCGCGATGGATCAACATGTTTATGAACCACTCTCTCTTCTATTCCAACAAAATGCTGAACAGTTCGTCCGAGAGCATGTTTGTCCTGTTGTTGGAGTTTCCCGAGCCAGCATCACAGATGTTCTACCAACAACCAACTTCCAGTCTCAAGCCGTTGAGGGAAGCCTTCTTGAATCAAGATGGATGCTGAATCATTTCTTCCTCGACGGTACAGGGTCGCTTGATATTGCCCTTTTACAAGAGAGTATCACAAATGTCATTGCCGCCTACGACATATTGCGTACCGTCTTCGTTCCATACCAGGAAACCTACTTGCAGGTCGTCCTCCGCCACGTTCAGTCTGAGCTTATTCTCCATGATGTGGACGACATTGAGCAGTTTACGTCGGAACTCGAATCAGATCACCTACGTCAAACTCCCAGGCCTGAGAAATCTTCTCTCCGCTTTATTCTTGCCCGACACAAATCCTCAGAACGACACAGGATCTTTATCAGACTGTCTCACGCCCTTTACGACGGTGTTTGCTTCCCCGCCATCCTTAACGCCTTGAAGGCCTCATATGAAGGCGAGCATATTGTCGCGACACCTTCGTATGCGACTTATATCCACGGCTTGTTTGGCAAGGCCAATTCTGATCAATACACCTACTGGAGATCCCTCCTCAAGAATTCCGCCCCAACAAACCTCGTCCCACGACAATGCGACTTGATGCGCACAAGTCCTACGCAGGCAATGAAACGAACTGTAGCCACACACTCGCTCGCTGCTTTCAACATCACGACTGCTACTGTTGTCAAGGCAGCCTGGTCTTTGGTTCTGGCCAAAAATACCGGGACAACTGATATTGTCTTTGGTCACCTCATTAGTGGGCGCAACTCACGCCATGTTCCTGGTATCGAAGCTATCGTCGGCCCTTGCCTCAATGTGGTTCCTGTACGCGTGCAATTACAAGACTCTTGGACGGTGCTAGACCTTCTTCAACACATTCAGCACCAGCAAGTAGACAACATACCGTACGAATCACTTGGCTTCAGAGACATCATCAAAGGCTGCACGAACTGGAACGACAATGGAGCAAACGGGTTTTCTACCATTGTCCAGCATCAGAGCATGTCTCAAACTGGCAGCCTGGACATCGGACCAAGCACGTACAAGGTTGGCGTGGTAGCTTCTCAGGAAGACACGGCCGACTTTAGCGTTGTGACCACACCACAGGACTCAAGCAGCATTGAGGTCTGTTTCTTGTATCGCCAAGATGGGGCTGAAAGAATGAAGTTGGCTGAGAAATTGTTTAATTGTCTTTGCACAATAATCACGGACTTCTCTACAAATGTGGAGGTGCCGGTGATTGTTTAGTTTGGGTTTTGTTTTGGTTCAATGTTATTTCTTATGTATTGCAAGGTTTTAGTCATTTTTTTTATAATTTAATTGTATCTTTCAACTTGGTCTAATTTCTATGGGGTTTGACAAGTTAACATCACATCGAGGAGTAATAAATGCATTCATGTTAAATTGATCGTCAGTTAATCTTGCGTGACGCATGTGAATAAATAAATTGAGCGGTAGTGAAGAGGCATTCGCATCAGAAACCCTGTGGTATAGGGTTAGCATGTGACGCATCTTCCAGGCTTTCCAGCATGTCTATGGCCAGGAGACAGTTTGAACTGGTCTTTATCTACAGGTCACGCCCCTGCCTGTAGCGAGAATATTTAGCGAAGTCTAGCCTGAGATGCTTTGACATTCTTCCCAATCATTTCCACCTTGACACCCTTGTTTGACCAGTCTTCAAGCTCAACTTCAATCTCCTCACGGGGAAGTAAAGTAAAATAGTTGTCTGACCAGGTCAATGGAGCCACATCATTGCCAGCTTTATCCACGAGGTTAAGCTGAATGAATACAGCCGGAACTGGGCTAGTGTTCTTCACTCGAATTTTCCACTTGCCAGAAGCTTTACCACCGGACGGCGCCAGAGTAACAGTTGCTCGGTCCATCTCATTTAATGCAGTAAAATTGGCGTACTGTTTGACGTCGGAGACGTACCATGTCGTGGATGCCCAGTCTACTACGTCGTTTTGTTTAGATAGCCAATACGCGTTGCGACTGAGTACCGCGCCGTTGTCGTCATCGACAAGGGTCAACCGAAGTATTGCGACATCTTCAATTTTCTTGATCGAGCTGCTAACATCGCCAACCTTTTGTGACTTGTTAGGCTTCGTGGACAGGCGAAGAGTTTGGCGAGAGATTTGTTTTCCTTTCAGATCCACCAATTCAATGTGAACCGACCGAGGACCGGACTTTTTGAGTGATCGGTTGGTAACCCAGATAAAGTTGTTGAAGTAGTCAAACGTTACGTGCTCGACACGAGTGGCAATCTTGGTACCAAAATACGTTCCGGCCGGATGGAGATAATAGTCGAATTGGTTCCAGTGAAGACTTGGCCAGGCATTGTTCAACATCCAGTAGATGAGACCTGTGGCTGGGCGAGAAGAACTCCAATGACTACCCCAGCCATCGAACTCGGAACGAATTGCTTCATAATCCATCATTTGCGCGCTAATAAGATATTCGTCCAGAGATGTAGGTTTTCCGTAACGCTTGAATAGTGCTTTGTTGTAGATGGACCGATCGTGGAACTGAGAAGTGTCCTGAGACATGTGGTAGAGACCTTTGTTCGGCTTCTTCCACAAATCCTCCATATCGTCATTTGTCAAGAATTTGACCAAGCTTCCTTTGGTGGGCGTTCCAACACCTGAACCAAGCTCTGATCCAAACCCAAAAGCTGATCCATACCTCTTGGCTGTCGGCTCTCTGTCAAACCAGTAGACTGGCGGAACCCAGTCATAGGGTCCTTCCATCTTCATCCCGGATGGACCAAGAAGCTTTGGGTGACCACGCTTCGCAGCCGAAGATATAACGGGAACTTGCCATCCCGCATCATGTAAGCCGTCCAGGTAAATCTTGGTAGCCCGGTCGTCGGGCCAGTAATCACTTCCAACAAGAAAGGCGATAACACTTGGGTGGGATTGCATGATTGCGGCTTCATGCCTCATTGAAGCGTTGACAGTTTGGTAGTCAGCGTCATACCATTTAGGAGGAGGGTCCATAGACAAGTCGTGATTATAGGGCCAGCTTTCCCATCGATCGCAACATTCCCAGCCTGCCATGAGCATAAGACCCAGTCTGTCAGCAATGTCGTATAGCTCCGGCTGCTCCATCTTCCCCTCGAGTCGGATGGTGTTCATGCCCATATCCAGAGTATAGCGTGCTATATGTTCGAAGCGGCGTGGATCCCACCGCAAGAACATGTCCGAAGTGTAGCCACCACCTGTGATCTGAATGGGGTAGCCATTCACTAGAAACGTTGTGTCGTTATGTGAATTGAGCTCGGAAGTGACGGTTCGAACGCCAAAGTTGGTGACAGGACTGATATCCGAGGTGTCGTGTCCGATAGAGTAAGTCAGTTGGGCAGAGTATAAAGGCTGCTCGCCCCAAGCGGCGGGCCACCAAATCTCTGGATTCTTGATCTTTGTTGAAAGCTCAACTGTGGTCGATTCCCCGACTCCTAGGCTCAGAGTCTTCGTGATTACCGTGAGGGTCTTTCCATTCGGAGACTTGATATTGGCTTTAGCTACAAACTTGATTGCTTTCTTTTTCAAGTTGCGAGCCTGAGCTTTGACAGTAATAACTGCGTGATGATCTTCATTGTGTTTGATAGGAGCATCCATGTCCACGACTACGCTCACAGCACCCATAAAGACATCGCCCGTTCGTTTGATAGTGATGTCCCTCCACACTCCTGTCCCGTTGTCAGGTGGATAAGGATTCCAGTCGACGAATCCGACAGCGAAGTCATATTGATAGTCTGTAGGATACACCTTGACTACAAGTGCATTTTCCTTCCCAACATGGGACGTGATGTCGTATGTATGACCGCCATAAGAACCAGACTGTGTGACATTATCGGCGATTTGCTTGCCATTGAGGAACAAGTCTGCAGCGGGGGTGATTCCGTTGGTTTCTAAGAAGTAATGGACGTCTGCCGATTTATATCCATTTTCCAAGTTGAATTGATTGCGATAAACCCATGGAACATGAAAGAGACTGTCGTCGAATTGCGCGAGATTGTCGGAGTACCAGAGACCATCATGACCGTCTAGTTCGTAGGTGCCTTGGGCCAGGAGACAAGCCATCAGGGTACACCGGGATACAGGTGCATGGTGCCAGGAAGAAGTATCAACGTTGGTTAAAGAAAGCGATGTGAGGTTTTCGGTGACTTTGTTTATCTGTTGCAAGTCCCATTTAGGGATTGCATCCTTCTGACCGGATTCGTTAGCCAGTGGCTTTGAGTTCGTAGTGGCCACAGCCGTGCTAAAGAGCAATAGCAAGAAGACAATCATCTTCTATGGACCACTCATCCAGTGATGTTCAACAGCTAGCGTGGTTTAAAGATAAGAAAGTAAGCAATCTGTCTCGTTGTCACGAATGTGGGTGTTCTTTTGATCTCTGGCCGCCAAGATGTACCGAGATCATGTGCCACGTTACCTCAAAAATAATATGCTACGTTACTCCCACTGTCCTTGCATTTAGCTCGTCTGATATATGTACAAATTGGCACGAGGAGCCTAAAAGAGGTATGTTTCTCAATGGGAACACAGCATGAACGGAGAGACTCCCCGCACTTCTATATAAGCGGGTGATGCGCTTCCAGACTTAGGTAGGATCAACAATACCATGCTTTTATGGCGTTACGGTTTGATAGAGACTGGCCACATTATCGGAAGTGGCTGGATATATGCAGGCCTGTACGGTACTGATAATTTACTTTGCATTGAACTTGAGCGGGATGTGGCGGCGACTGATTTAGCTGGGCGCATGTCTCATATCCTGTTTTCTCTTCTTGTCCTGCAGGGTAATGGTGCTGGATTGCTAGTCTGTCTTTATCATTCTTCTTTTTCCATCAGAAGGTTTGGTCTCTGTTAAAGATATATAGTTCAAACGGCTATTGCGGACTTTGCCCAATGGCTGATACATGATTCACAGATCTCAAATTACATTCACGGCTGAATGTTTAATTATTCACGATGGCAGGGTTATAATTCTGCCAGAGTAGACCGCCTACGTTCTTAGTACAAATACTCTGCAGCGGGCCGTGTTGATCACTTCTAAAAATAGTCATTCTTCATATCAATCATGGCGTCCGCTTCAGCTTCCACTCCCACTCGGAGCTTGTCAGATGTGCTGCTGTCGATCAAGCCACATCATTTAGCCAATATTATCAGCCGCGAAAAGAATCATGAATATCGCAAGTACCGTCTCAAAGATGGCGTGTCGCGCCTCTGGCTTTACGAGACTGGCAGTGGTGGAGGAAGCTCCTCGATAACGTAAGTTTGATTTTCAGCCTCGCCCTACGCAAAATCAATACTAACTTGTTGACTTCAGTCATATCGCCGTCATCCCGCCCAACACCCGCCATGAACCAGGCTCCGTGCCTACTGAACCAGCTGGTATTGGCAACGAAGACTTTAACGCAGGACGCAAAGAGTCCAAGTACGGCTATCCTATCCTCGAGCTCTACGAGCTTGTGAATCCAGTCACTCTCAACGAGATGAAGACGCGATGGGGAATGGGCGGTGCACCTATGGGCTGGCAATACGTCAAATCAGATCTGTGGGAGGACAGATGGGGCGAGCAAGAGGAGAGGAGTGAAAAGGTGAACAAAGTGTTTTAAATGATACCCTGGGATTGTTTGGCGTTTTAACTATTCTATTTGAGCAAATCATGAGACGCATTTCTATTTCTTCTTTCTACCCTTCAAGCATATTCTTGTTGCATCGCCAACGGCGCAGATTCCTGAACTTGGTGAGCCTGTAGCTTTAGACCCTTAAACTGCCTCGCAGGCAGCCTCATCTCAAACATCTGATCAATCTCAATCGCGCTTCGTCCCTTCATCTCAGGAACAAACAGCCATGTCAGAACAGCCCCAATGACTGAAGTTCCACAAAAGACAAAAGCAGTCTTTGCTCCGAGGGCTGCCTTGTCTCGACTAAACAGCATGGGTAACACGATAGCCAACGTGATAGAAAATCCCTTCTCAGCTATACTGGCCAATCCTTGGGTAAGCGATCGGAGTTGAAGCGAACTTGTTTCTCCCACGATAGCATAACCAGCGGGCCAGGCTCCCAGACCGCAAACGATGATAACAGACATCATGATACCGCCAGCAACCCAAGTGAGGACCTCACTGGACCAGAAACCAGTAATACCCATAGCTCCCCAGAGAATAGCGGCTACACCCATGGATGGAATGATCATATTGCGACGGCCAGTGCGCGAGAGAAGCCAGAAACCGATGGCATTGCCAAACATTCCTGCGACTACACCAGCAGCCATAAACACCAATGAAGGGGTACTATCCATGCCCATACTTCGAAGGAAGAGATTTGCGTTGGAAAGGAGTTCCATACCAAAAAGCGGGGGAAAGATGGAAGCTAGGCCGACGATCAGAGTTCTTCGGAGGTTTGTTCCCCGAAGACAGGACCAGTATGTCGCAGATGCAGTGTTAGCCTTCTCCTCCTCAATCGTAGCACGAATCCGTTCGAGTTGACTGTATGGGTTGATCTTGGGTGCGTAGAGTCGAGTTGCTGATTTGATAGCGCGCTCTTCTTGTCCTGTTCTGATCAGGTGTGCTGGACTCTCAGGCATGAAGATGGAGAGAAGAAGTGGCCCGACGGCGAGGATCCACTGCGATCCAAAAGCTCCAAGGTAGCCAGAATTTCCTTCAATACCGTTGATAGCAAGCGTGACGAGTAGACCGATCAGTTGACCGAGTAAAGTGAAGACGGGAAATAAGGCCATGGCCGATCCACGTAGAGCTGTGGGTGTGTTTTCTGAGACCCAAGTGACACAGACTCCCCTGATGATACCAACCGTAAATCCTTGGATGGTCAAACCAGCAGTAAGAAGCATACGCTTTGTGTCGAGAGGCTCGGGGATGTGGGAGAAGAACATGCAGGCAATGGCGACAACTGAGACAAGAGTACCCATCATGAGAGTAAACTTTCGTCCAATTTTGTTCTGAAGCCAGCCTCCAAGTAGTGATCCGATTGCTGCACCAGCAGGTGGAAGGCCTAGCCATAGAGATAGCCAGTTACCAGGAGTGTCCATCTTGCCATGAATCATTTCTCCATAGTCTTTCAGAAAGCTGTCTGTGCCGACAACCGCACCGACAATGACAAGATCGTAGCCCCATCCAACGATGGGAATGCTCATGGCCAGGCAATAACCTGCCACCTTTGGGTATAGCTTGATAGCCTGTCGCAGAGGCATCTGCCCGTCATTGTCTTTGGAATTTTCGTTTTCCACTGAGGCTGACGCCGAATAGCCTAAATCTTGTGTTTGAGAAGTGTATGGGTTGTATGATGTGATGTCTTCTTCGTTTTGGGGAACCTGTTGCCATGATCTCGATGCTTCCATCTCATGGATACTCGGCTTGATAGGATCGCTATCGCGACGGTCGTGATAACTCATTGCGGTAGACAGACGATCGGAGAATTGTAAGAAAGAAGCGAAATTAACTTGCACGTTGCACCGTACGGACTAGTGATGAGATTGTGTAAAGACTAGAATTGTCTGATGATGTCTAAAAACGAAACTGGGAAAGGCGAATTGCTGGGGTATTAAATTATCCTACCCTCGCATTTTGTACCCTCGGACTTGAAAACTGCCCTACGGACCTCAAGAAAGGCAGAGTCGCAGTAAAGCCCCAGCGTGAATCCTTCCATCCTCGATGCAACCCAAAGGATTTCTGGGCCAATAACAAAAGAGTATGTCTGGAAATGAAACAAGGATTGCTTATTTGCTGACAAGGCGCAGTCAAAGTGGAGGAACCTAATCCTTGTCACTAGCCCTACGGACCTCGGACTTGTGAGGAGGCTCGAGTGTTGAGAATGGAATTACGGGCCACAACGATAAAGAAAGAATGGATTTATCAGAGAATTTTTACAAGTGTAACATTGAATAGAGAAAAGAGGGATACAACTGATTCATTCAGCTGAATAATAAGCGAAGATCTGTAAACTACGTTTGGATCTGGGTCAGTCCACTCAAGTTATGCTTAGCAGACATACAAGTAACAAGCAATTTTTGGTTATAACCTTAAATCAAGGATGACAGTTGGGGGCATAAGTACAGAGCAATTATTTAGACGAGCGGCACTTTCAACTAGCTCGATCTATCTGCCGCATTAGTTCCGGTAATGGTTATCCGTAGGACTAAGAAGAACCTGCGGCTTACCCGTCGGACTTGGCGATCAGACGGACAAAGGAACCTAATTCTCACCTATAGCGATAGAGAGCCGACCAAGACATCATTGATTGATAAGGGTCTTGGCATGGTTATGGACGGGTATGTAAGGTCGTCGTAGCACCCAATACAACGAGAACCACAGATACCACTCTACTAGTCCTCATTCCGTTGAGATCACCACTAACAGCCCCATTATCTGCATAACTGCTCGACACATCCATATCAGCGTGGCACGAGAGACGCATTAGCTCTCACAATGGACCAAAAACCAATCTGCCAAATCATTACGCCTGTTGGCATGTTAGGTTATGGATTTGATGAGAAGCTCATCCATCACGAGCTTAGTATCCTTACTTCGAATGGCATACCCACAGCCATGATCATGGACTCTGGGTCTACCGATAGTGGTCCACAGAAATTGGCCCTTGGGTCTATGTCATGTCCTCGATCAGCGTATGCTCAAGATCTCACCAAGCTACTTCGACTTGCTCATACTTTTCAAGTACCGTTAATTTTTAGCTCTTCTGGTGGTGACGGAACTGACGATCATGTTCAAATCATGCAAGATATCATCAAGGAAATCACAGAGGAAGAGGGAAATAGGTCAGTTCTCATAGACTGGATTGATGTAACGTGTTTTAACTCTCTGATTCTAGTGACTATTCCTTCAACACTATTTCTTTATTTTCCAACATTGACAAGTCAAAGATTCTTCATCGTTTCAAGCAGGGTCGTCTTACAGGTTGTGGAGCTTGTGTTCCTCCAGCAGACGCAGCCGAAATTGAGTCTTCACTCCATATAGTTGCTCAAATAGGCTACGAACCTTTCCTCGACGCCATGAACGCCAATCCAGACTTCGATGTCATTATCGGTGGCCGGGCCTATGACCCGTCCCCATATGCTGCATACTGCTTACACCAACTTATGCGCCAAACAAATGACTTGAGCGACGAGCAACTTCATTCTAGCTTGGGAGGGTTCCTACACATGGGAAAGATCTTGGAGTGCGGAGGGCAATGCTCCACGCCAAAGTCTCACGGAGCTGTGGCCACTGTATACGCCACGGGGCTATTCGATGTCAGGCCGACAGCCCCTGATTCAAAGTGTAACCCTCTTTCAGTTGCTGCACACACACTCTATGAGAACACGAGACCCGATATCTTGAAGGGGCCTGGAGGTTCCATCCATCTTCAGGATTCCAAATACGAGCAGTTGTTTGATGGAAGGTCTGTTCGTGTCAGTGGCAGCAGATATCGCTCTTCAGAAGAGGATGGGCTGCCTTACCAATTCAAACTCGAAGCTGCCCGAATTGTTGGTTACAGATCTATGTTTATGGGTAGCATTAAAGACCGTAAGTCATAACATCCAGGCTATTGATGGAAATTCTAACTGGTGTATACAGACATCCTCATCCCTCAAATCGACAAGCTCCTCGCCCGTGTCAAGCTTTATGTAGCTCAGCAGCACACCGAATCTACAAGCCAGTGGAAGCTTGACTTTCACGTTTACGGAAAGGGCCAGTTTAGTCCCACGGGAGCTGGACAGCTCTTCATCGTTGGTGAAGCACTCGCTTCGACTCAAAAGTTGGCGAATAGCATTGCGTCCAAGGCTAGAGTTGGGATGATCGTAAGTCTTTTTAGTACAAATTTGTGACACAGCTGACTTGTAAAAGCATGCACCGTACCCTGGACAGAAGGCTACAGCAGGCAACTTCGGATTTGGACTAGGTGGACTTATGGAGGTCGAGATGGGACCTTGTGCCGAGTTCTCTCTTTATCACCTGATGGACTTGGAGCCTGACGAACAACGTCTATTTCCAGTTGATAGTGACAAGTCCCAGACACTTGAAGGGCCATTGTTACGAGGTACCGTTACCAGGATCGGCAAGGGATCTTCGAAGCCCAGAAAAAACAACCCACTTGAGAAAACACCCAACATCAATCTGCAATCGCAGGGTGGTGAACATATCGCACCCACTCCGGGCCAACCTGTCCAGAATCCTCAGACACTATCAGATATTTGTCGTGTTCTCCGCTCCAAGAATGCCGGCCCATACGAAATCACTATCGATGCCATATTCTCCTCGAAAGTCAACTACGATACTATAAAAGCGTCCGGTATTCTCTCACCCAGCAATGTAGCCAAGGCGATTGGTATTGATGAGGACGACATCGTCTGGATAGGGTTCTTTGACCCCGCCATGTCTTTCAAGGTAACAATTCCTAGAATCAGAATAGGTGTAAAGAAGTCGGCGGGTGGTTTCATGGAGAATGATATACATGGCTCGCAAGAGCATAACGGGCTTGCAAAGATGAAGCTACCTGAGAACCTCTTCGTTCAGTAGCATATTCTTTAATGCAACGATGGAGTTTGGATTGATTTTGTACTAGCTATAATTCTTCAATGCTGGACACATGCAATGTTTAATTGACACATTCTTTCTTTTTTTTATTCCCTGGAATCTCTTTTGAATACATTTTCGCTTTTACAAAGATACGATACTCGCCGTTATTGCCGTTCAACTCCCGAGATAGTGTCCAGTGTGTTTGTTTCAGAAAGGACGGACATTTCTTAGTCCGTTGCATCCCTTGTCACTGGGTGGAGTTTCATTTAAGCTCGTCATTTGCTGTTTGTCAGATTGCAAGAATCTGCCATTTAAAACGGAGAGTAATGAAAGTATCCTAACAATTGGACCTGATATTTCATTCTATTATCTTTTTTTAGTATCTTAATTCATATGCAATAATGGTTTCAAATAGCTTCGAAAGATGAACCAAGAATTGTCTGTGTATCACTGGCAGCGGTATCATCACAAGCAAAAATCGTCTTATCGGTATCCTGTTCGTCAGCAATTACTCAAGATCAGGAATTCCCGAACCTTTGAGGTTTGACGAAGCAGTCTAAATTAGGTCATTGATACTGTCTGAGTATTTCTCTTGTGTTCCTTACGCATGCAAATAATTTGATACTCGAGATACAAAGACCAAGTAATAGCTCTTGTAAGTTGGGTTGTTGTCTCTAGGGTATGCCAACTCACTACTAACCCCACAGTGGTCATCGGCGTAGAGCATCCAGATTGTGTCTGGCTGAACAAGAATAGACCAAGACACAAATTTCTCGCCATCACACTCCTTTATCTGTGAAGTTCTCACAGGAGGTACCAGGAATAACCTGATCCAAGACATTTCATCCACTGTCGACGCCACTCGAGATGATGCGATATTGTGTGTTGCCACTTGCAAGGCAGAATCAATCGGTGTAGAGTGTCGCCATGCTTCCATGTGAGCGCGATGTCGTAAAAAAAGCGTAGCGCTACTTATACAACTGACCTTCCGACGCTGAAAAAGATGTCAATACTGCCACAAGGACGGCCAGATAGGTACTAGTAGAGAACTACATGTTGCTGTTATTGAGTGTGACTTGAGAAAGAGTTGTAGCGCTATGTGGAAGATAGAGAGACTTAATACAGCGAATTTCATAGCCTCAGACTGTTAAAAGTAAAAAGGATTAAGATCCTAGTGGCAACTGAGACCTAAAATTAGTATCTAAAAGAATCTAATCGCTGCCCTGCTAACCAGTTATCTACTATATTATATTATAATATATTAGTATTTTTAAATATCTATTAAATAATAATAATATATTAGAAAATAATAGGATTTTATTTATTATATTAGCTAGATATAGGCTTAATTAAGACTTTAGTAAAATTAAGTATATACTTATTATTAATTATATAGAGATAAGCAGAATATTTAAGACTATTATAGCTAAGGCTTACTATTTATTTATTACTATTTATAATATCTTTTTATATTAAAAATCTTAATAAACCTTAAATAAAATACTAAAACCTAGGTATTTTAAGAAACTTATAAATTAATAGATTTAATATATATTAATATCTTTAAAGTATAATTAGTATATTATATATAAATTACTTATTAATCTTATAAGTATTATAATCTTATAAATAACTATTTACTATATTATAAGGTATTATTATAGTTATAAATAGAAAGTAATATAGAGGATTTTATTATTAAAAGAAACTACTTATTAAAGACTTTTATAGTATTAAGGTTAAAAGGAAGATATTAAAGAATTACTATAAATATATTATTTTAAAAATAGTATAAAGTTTATACTTAGAAATTTACTATTAATTTTAAAATACCTTTAAATTATTTTCTCTAATAAATTATTAATTTAATTATAATTAAATTATAAATAAGGCTAGGTATTTTATAAGCCTTATAAAAAGTTTATAAAGGAATTAATTAATATTATAGTTTATAAGAAATTTAAGTTATTTATTATAGTTTAAAGGATAATCTAGAGAAAAGAAAAATCTAATATTATTATTATAATCTATAACTAGATAGCTAAAAGGAAAAGATATATTTTAAAGTTATATTAAAAAGTATTATTAAAGGGATTATTTCCTATATATAATAATATAAGGAATTTCTAGTAAAATAATACCTAAATTTATATTTCTAAGTTTATAATAAAATAGCTATTTTCTTATAAAATTAAGTAGATTAATTAGTTAATATACTTATTAGATTTAAACCTAATTAAATATATCTAGAAGTAATTAAAGTTAAATATTAAGAAAATATATTCTTAATTAAATCTCTTAAAAAATAATAAGGTTAATAAGGCAAAGTTAATTAAATATATTAAATTAATATAAGCAGAGATTATAACTTCTTAAATTAATACTTTAATTAATTTTATATCTTAATAACTTAATACCTATATTTAGGCAAGGGGTTAATATATTAAGTATTAAAAAGAAAAATTTATACTATAAAATAGTATATAAAATATTTTAATTAGATTTTAATTAATAATAAATTATGTATATAAAGTTATTATAGTTAAATATAGCTAGTTAATATAGGGTAGGGTAATTAGATTCTTTTAGGCATTAATTTTATATCTTAACACAGATAGGCTCTATAGGTCCAGGCATTATAACCCCCTCCTCTTAGCTAGAGTGATAAATAAACTAATAATTTGACTTGTGTTCAAGTAGTATCCGGGTTTATTTAAACGAAAAGAAGGATTTCTGAAGGATCTGTTTTGTATTATGCGCTAACGGTTTATGGCCTATCTGTCCCAAGTTTGCTAAGGCCCACTTAGAGGCAGTGCTTAAATAGTGCTTACCTGTCCTCACGCCAGTTAATGAGTTATATAAAGTTTAAGTAGAGACTGCCGAAATTACAGTGGAGATACAGTGATATTATAGTGGGCTTAATCTCTCATTATAAGTATAAGATAACTAGACTAACTCACCGCTACCCTATATACCCCTCTACCTTATATACCTATAATAGTATTATATTAATAATATATAAATAACTTTAAATAATTCTATAATTATATATATTAATTTAATTAAATTTATATTTTTTATACTATCTTAAAAATATATAATTTAATAGAGGAATTTTTTTCTATTTATTTTTTAGCCTTTTCCTTAGCTTTTTACTTTAACCTATATAGTATATTATTTTTTACTTAATTTTATACTATAATAATCTAGTTAATTAAAGGGAAAGCTATATTTAAATTAAATTTAATTAAGACTTAGCTAATAGGCTTTTTTATTACTGCTAAAGCTTTTAAAATAGCTTTTTCCTCCTTAAAGTATTAAATTTAACTATTTTTATTATTAATTACTTTTATTACTTTCTTTATAATATAATTAAAATTATAAATTAATATAATTCTATTATATTAAGTAGCTTCTTATTATTTTTAAATATTAATATTTCCTTAAGGTATACTCTAGGTTAAATTATTTATTACTTATAGCTTCTTTAGTATTATAAGGCCTTTAAAGCTTTTATATTTTCTCTCCTTAGGCTTTAATACCTTTATTATTTTCTTTAAGTAGATTAAGAAAATCCTAGATTTTAAGAAATTACTTATTATATTCCTATAGCTTATAGCTTTTTAAAAAGCTCTCTTATATTCTTTTAAAAAGAGTTATTATTAATATAGTAATATTACTTTAAATATAGCCTAAGATTAAGTAAATTAATAATAATATATTTTTAAAGGCTTAAATATTATAATATTAAGCAGCTAAGTAATATATAATAAATATAAGAATAATTAAGATAGCTAAATATAATTTAATTAAGCCTTTTTTATTAATTTAAGTATAATATATAATTTATATTAATTTAATACTAATAGTCTTTAATAAAAAAGATTTAATAGTATTATCTTAAGGATAAATATATCTATAAACTATCTAATAAAGATATCTAAATTAAACTAACTAGAGGGACTTATAGTATACTTTTAACTAGGAAAAGTAACTAGAAATTACTATCCTTAGAGGTTTTTTCTAGTAAATATAATATAAAAAGTAAGCTAATTACCTCCTGCTAATATATACTTAATAATTAAGGCCTAAGTTAAATTATTTAACTTAATAACTTTAGATTTTACTATTATAATTATCCTAGCTATTATTCTAGCCTAGGTTTCCTTAAATTATATACTATTCTTATTAATATTATATATATTCTCTTATATAATATATTTATTATTAATAACTTATTAAAGACTATTATAATAATTAAAAAGTAACTTTCTTATAATATAATATTTTCTTATTAACTTAAAGATTTATATAGCTTTCTTTTATATAATAAAATATTATTTATATCTTTAAGACTTTTAATTATTTTATAAAGAAATAAGATAGCCTAAATAGTAAATATCTAATAATTTAATAATATTATAATACTATAAGGCTATACTTTTAAATAAGCTTTTAATAAAACTCTATATTAAAATAAAGCTATATAAAATAATAAGATAATAGCAGATATTTTCTTTTTCTTTATATAATAAAATTACTAATAAAGAAAGGTAAAAATAATAATAAAAAAGTAAATTATTTTACCCTTAATTATCTATTTAATATATTAAATTAACCTAGATTATAGTTATAATATTAATACTATATTACTATATTATTTAACCTTATAACTATAGCCTTATAATTAGGTAATATATAAGGCAATTTTACTATATATATAGTAAAATTATTAAAGTATTATATATTAGCCTAGCCTTATTTTAAGATTTATATAACCTTATAATAATAAAGCTAAAATATATCTCTATAGGCTAAAGATTTTTAATTAAAAATAATATAGTATTAGCTATATTTAACTATAAGGTCTTGCAATTCCTTAGTATTCCTATCCCTTAAAAGAACTTATAGTAAATTTAATAAAAAAGGCAATAGCTTTATATATTATATTATAAGATTAAGAGAGAGAATGCCCTTATAATAAAAAAGACTATATTTTATAATATAATAGGTTAATATAAGCTATAGTTAATAAAACTAGGGATACTTATTTAAACTATTAAAGATAAATATAAGTATTCTAAGTAATAGCTTTCTTATATATCTAGCTATAATAGCCTAAATTATAGAAAACTCTATTTAAGTTAAAGTCTATAGAGGAAGAAATTTATATATATAGTTAAGAGTTTAATATAAAGTTAAAATACTAAAGTAAAATAAATTTACTTAATACTATAGTTAATTAAACTAAGTTATATAACTAGACCTCTTACTATATTATATAATTATTTTAATCCTTATATAATTATACTATTAATAATTTTAATAAAGATAATAAAATATTATATAAAGAACCTATTTACCTAGTTCTTTTTAATATATAAGGTTTACTTATTAATTTCTAATAATTACTATATAAAGCTATATATTTTAATCCTTATAAAAAGCTAAAAAGCTTTTTTTTATTTAATAATAAATATTATTAAATTTCCTTTTTACTTTAATAATAATAATAAGTCTCTCTAATATAATATAATAATATTATTACCGCTGATATAATAATCTCTTAATATTAAAAGCTTAATAAAGTATTTTTATACTAAGATATATAAATCTATTTTTTTAATATTATTAATTACTAAAAAAACTCTATATTTATAATCTAACTTTTGCAAATTTATTTCTATAAAAATAAAAAAATATAGATTTAATTTAATAATTATAGAGGAAGATAAAAATACTAACTTTAATAATAAGTAGATATTATAAGGTATGCAGGGTATAGGGGTATACGGGGTGGCGGTGAGTTAGTCTAAATGGTATATGCGAGAAGGCTATGTTTTAATATTTTATTAGCATTTCCACGTATATGGAAGGGAAAAACAAGTTAACTGGTGCCCTGACGTTTCTGAGATAGTTGGAGGAAGAAACATCTTATAGATTACTGGATATTGTTTGTAAACAGTGTCGGCTTATCCTTTACTTTCATGAGTCATCGTCCCAAAATGTGCAGAAGCCCTCAAAAATACCGCGCGGGCAATGAAAAGTCCGCGACAATAATGAATAAATGTCTATCTCCCCGACAGAGATCAATTACACAACACATTTTACTCAAAAAATATCATTCTCTATCTCAACATGGCTACTCCACAAAGACAAACCCCCCCAATTGAGGAGCTACGCCAATTCTACGTCGGCAAGAATGTCAACGACGTTCCCAAACCCGCAGTTGTTCTTGACAAGGCTAGGATCGGCCGCCACTGCAAATCCATGCTGGACTCTGTTGATGCGCTAGGCCTGGGATTCCGTGCGCACGTCAAAACTCACAAGGTGAGTCTCATGTCAGCACTCAGAGTCTCAGTACTAATTCGTGCAGACGATTGAAGCCGCTCGTATTCAATTCGGCCAAGGCAACCGTGACGTAAAGCTCATCGTGTCCACACTGGCTGAGATCGACCACCTTCTACCTTTGCTCAAAGGCTACCGGGAATCAGGTCGTCGACTAGACATCCTTTACGGGCTGCCTCTTCCTCGCTCCCAGATCCCACGATTGGCAGCCTTGGGCGTGGAGTTGGGCCCAGGCAGCATCTCTGTTCTAGTTGACCACCCATCGCAACTCCAATCCGTCAAAGCCTTTTCCCAGCATGCCAAGTTTCCTGCAAGGGTGTTCTTGAAGGTCGACACAGGCTATCACCGTGCGGGACTACCGCCCTCTTCATTAAACAAGAATGGTCTGATTGAATCTCTTGCGCAGCTCGAGGCGAGTGGGGAGGCTGAGCTGTTAGGGCTGTACTCGCATAGTAGTCTTAGCTACAAGGACTCAACTGCGGAACAAGCCATGGCAAACTTGGAGGGTGAGATTCAAGGGTGTCTTGACGCAGTCAATGCCCAAGCGCACCTGTTCGCAAAGGATAAAGAGATTGTAATTAGTGTTGGTGCCTCCCCTCAAGTGACGGCTGCCGAGAACCTGGTTACGTCGGATGGAGACCTATCACCGGCCGCTGAGTCGTTGCAAAAAGCTATCAAGACTGTTACAGCTGGCCAACCTGGAAGTTTGAAGACCAAGCTTGAGCTTCATGCGGGCGTATATTCCATTCTCGACATGCAGCAAATCTCCACCAAGTCGAGAAGAAATCTGGGCTCGTACCAAGAAGAGATTGCCATTTCCGTCATTGCGGAAGTGTGTAGCGTATACAACGATAACGAACGAGCTCAGCCGGAAGCTTTATTGGCTGTTGGTACACTGGGTTTAGGTCGTGAGCCTTGTGCAGCTTACTCCGGTTGGGGAGTGGTGAGCCAAAAGTCTTATCATGCTGGGACGAACGAAACGAGACGCTTGATCATCGACAGAATAAGCCAAGAGCATTCAATTGTGGCCTGGGAGCACGCCGATGATGAGGACATTTCTAAGATACCGCCTGTGCCGCTGGAAGTTGGACAGGATGTAATTGTCTTTCCGAATCATGCTTGTGTTACTGGGGCTTTGTACGGATGGTATCTTGTTGTTGACTCGTCTGAAGGGGATGCCCAAAAGATTGTTGATGTCTGGGTAAGAGCTAGTGGATGGTAGAGAGAAGTTAGATATAATATCATGAAATCTGAACTCAACTTAAGACCTTGGTGTCAATGAGCAGTAGCTTCCTACAATGAATGTGAATTTAACGCCGCAGTTATTCATATATCCTACTCTGCAATTTGACAAAATAAAAGCATTAACTAGAACCCCCATTCCTTGATCCACTTCTGCATCGCTACTCCGGTGATAGGTTCCATTCTTCGCAAGACATTGTTCAGCTGGATTGATTGGTCGACAGACATTACAGGATATCTCTGCTTCCGAAACTCTTGGAACCACGCCAGGAGCGATATCCAAGGATAATCTTTGTTGTCTTGTTCATTCCCCGCCCTTTGGTGAAGTTCTGTCAACTTTGCGATCCAAGTATTGTAAGGCACATGCTCAACTATAGCGTCGATATTGGACAACACCACTTCCCGCAGGTCAGACCAGGAGGCAGCATTTGGATTGACAGCATGGATAACCTCAACCTCAGATGGCCATGCGAAATTGTGACGAGAGGTAACAGAAGTCTCCACGATAGCATCGGCAAGAATATCGATGGGAATCCAATCAACAACGTTCCTGTCACCCAGCTCTTCAGGTAGTGTACTAAGGTCCTTGGATGCTTGCAATAGCATAGGGAACCATTCGCTCTTGTTCCAAACATGTCCATCATCTGATAGCGAACCGGCTATCTGACCAATCCTGACGATTGTTACTGGTATGCCATGATGCTTGGCAGCGTGGCCCAGGAGATGCTCAGCGATATACTTTGATTCACCGTAGCCCGAAGATGAAGCAACAGATTTGTCAGGAATGACCTTCTCGGGCACCGGTCCTACGTTCATGTCCCAAGTTGCAACAGCAGCAATAGACGAAGTGAAGACGAGATGAGGGGCTTTGAGAGATCGGACACTTAAATCGATCAAGTTCGAAACTCCAGCGACATCTGTGTCTATGTATGCATCGAGGGTGTGGTTGAAGTTCACGTTCCAGGCGCAATGGATGATCGTATCCACGTTCTGGACAATGTCCTGATAATGGACGTGATGTAAGCCAAGGCCAGGGTCTGCAAGGTCGCTCTGCAACACCCGCAGCCTGTTACTCGAGTCAAGGCCCATGTTGCTGAACTTTGAAATGGCCTTTTCCTTTGATCTGACAAGACAGTACACGACGCCGACTTGAGGTGAAGTCAATATTTGTTTCAGGATGGTTGAGCCTAGAGAGCCTGTGCTTCCAGTGAGCACAACCGTCTTGGTTCTTGGAGTGGCTGTGACTGCGGGCATGCTAGCTGAAAAACTGTCAATGATAGTATCTACATCCAACTCAGGCTCTTCTGGAGTTAGGATTCCGTCGGTCGAGGTGCCTGCTGATAGTGATTGAAGCTTGGCAGAGAGACGATCGAGAGTGGGATTGTTGTAGACCAGACGAACATCTAGAGCACCGACTGTGTTTGAGGAGTCGGTGGAGAACCAAAGTTTACTGATTTGTCGAAGGAAGCTGACAGCGTGACGAGAGTCTACACCTGAAGTAAAGATGTTTTCATCGGGCTGCAACTTGATCCCACTGATTGATTGTAGGATTTCGGCAAGCGACTCGACGTCAGGCCCGCTGGCCATGACCGGAATCCTCCGATTCTGATTGACATCTGCTGGCTCGTCATATAGTGCGGCAAGTTCCTTTTCGTATTCGTTGAAAGTCATTTGTCTCTGCACCGATCCTTTTCCTGCTCGGCAAAATGGTTTCGAAGTTTGAGCTATCAAAATCATATCTTGACTGATCTGCGCATGACTTGGGACAAATTTGTTTGCTTCCTGCACTAGTGGCCAGAGAAGATCAACCGCAGTGGCGTGGTCAACTTTGGCCTGCAACTCGACAAGCAAGGCGCAGTAGGTTCGCCCAGTTCCATACACCAGAGCACTGTTTATGTACGGACTGGTCTGGAGAAATGCTTCTGTTGCATGTGGATCAACCTTCTCGCCACTGGAGAGGAGAATGAGATCATCTAATCGCCCACGATGAAGCCACAAGTGAGGCTTGGTAGGATGCTTAGACACCAGATCCTTGGTTCGATATTCCTTCAGGTCTGGAAAGATGAGAAATACGGACTGTGACTGAGGTTGAGTAGGTTTAATCACCATCTCGTATAGCTCGGACCCATCGCCCAAAGGTTCCGCTACAAAGCCCGAGGCTGGATGGAAGTGGTGATACTTCCACTCATTTGACTTGAGGAGATAGCGCGGTGGCGCGGTAGCCTCGCTGTAGCCAATGAAGTTATGCAGACGCGTGAGTTTTGCAATCTTGTCACCAACAGGGATGGCTAGAGGACTTCCAGCGGAAAATACAAAGTTCAGCGATTCAAGTAAGACCCCAGGTTGTGTCTCATGGACCGCTTCCAGAATTGAGGAGGGAAACACAGCGCCATTGACACCACTGGTCATAATGACTTTTGCAGCAATGTCGGGGTTGAGAGGGATATTGGCGGGACCCCATACAACTTGCATATTGTAGTACACAGGGAGAATGAGTTGAAACCAAACTCCTGCAGACTTTAGAGATATCAGTCAATGAAATTGATAAAATACTAAGACTGAGAAGAGAACTCACATGGAAAGCTGGAAGGCATACATAACACCTGCTCTCCAATAGCTCGTGATGCCACAATTTACCATCAGACTGGTCGAGGAGACGGTAAGCGTCTTCCGTCATTATCGATTCAAGCGTGTATGATATGGGTTTGGGATTCCCTGGTTAAATAATGTCAATTCGTGGTCTATCAATAGAGCCGTTACGTACCAGTTGACCCAGAACTATGAAGAATCATAAAGTGTCTTTTCAATGCCTCATAATGAGACTCAGCGACTTTGGGGAATGGTTCAACTTCGCCCTGCTCATCCAAAAGCCAGTCCAGTTCGGGAGCCTGAATGAAATCCACGTCACTCGCATTGTCAAATGCGGATTCTATGTTGCGATTTGCAGTATCATAGATGACAGTTCGGCAGTCCGTCTTATTCAGCAGGAGAGTTTGCACGTAGCTGCTGTTACGGGCTGATGGAAGAAGAATCTGTGAGACGCATGTGAGTTATGTGGGATGCACATATTCATAACTATGAATTAACTCACCTGGTAGTGGGTCTTGATGGCAGCAATGGTAAATAGTTGATACCGAAGGTCATTGCGACCGAGATATGCAAATGTCTCAAGTCGAGAGCGTCCTTGCATCGCCTTTTGAAGCCACCATGATGCACGGTCAACCGCCAACGAAAGTCGCCGATATGTGATGTCAACAAACCCATCAATTGGATCATCGCTTATTGGAATCGATGCAAAGATGCGGTCTTCATCCAAGATGGCGATTTCATCAATGAGTTCGTGAATAAGTCTCTGGCCGGGAATTCCTTCCATTGTGAACTTGGTTGTCTGGAAGACTGAGTGTTGACAATGAATTGATTAGAGTAGAGCTCCTTGCCTACAGGTTTCGGTTATGTTAGTGAAGTTTCCTTTCTAATTATCCTTGTAACAAGAACGTGTGACTCTGAGAGTGTTGTTGAGGGATGCCGAGGTCGCTTTCCTGCCTACTACCTTCCATGTAGGTACATTTCCTCTTGCTACAAGATTCCGGGTCCGTCGGAACGTTGTTCTCTGCTTATTCTGACATGTTACGGTTATTTCATCGTATGAGGAAGGTTACAGCTCAGTTGCAGGTTGGCATCACGTTGACGCAGCCATGAAATATGTTTCTACGAAAAGACCCTAGCTACTTGGCTGCATAAAGACTCCTGTAACAAATTGGCATCCATCTTGTGTGCTAATGCACTGGCTTCATTCCATCTTACATGCATCTCCTGGGCTGAGCTACAGTGTGTGGAGGGGCGGAAAGTGTAGGCTGAGTGTAAATATGAAGTTAGCGAGTGAGAGGGGTGTGTACGTATTGGCAATAAGTGAGGTTCTGTTAGTGGCATAAATTCTCCAGCTTGGAGATATCCCATTATAGAACCTCCGTACAGATGAGAAAGAAAAAAAGAAAAAAATTAGAACATCGTTGCTCACAGGTTTTCTTTGACAATGGACAGCATAGTTGTCCCCCAGGATCTGAAAGGCCTTCTGCAGGACGACGGCCTCTCCGTTGCGGTTGTAGCAGTTGGTAAAACAGGTATGGTCATTTCACCCTTTGTCTGCGGACACATCTGATAGATACCAGGAGACGAGTTATTCTTTGACAGCAACGGCAAGGTGGAAAATGACGGCAAGAATGTTGATCGCGAATCAATCTTCTGGCTCTCCTCTATGTCCAAGCTAATTACAACCTTGGCCATTCTAAGATGCATTTCACAAGGCCAGATTACCTTGGATGAAGATGTCGCCCCATTTCTGCCGGAATTAGCTTCTCTCCCCATCTTGGACCAGTCTGATGCAGGAAAGCTGTATACCAAACCTAGAACTACCCCCATTACCATCAGGTCCGTGAACTGAATCTTGATCGTGAGGTACTTCTAACATAACATTGCAGACATCTTTTGACTCATCAAAGCGGATGTGGTCTTCCATTCCTTCATCCCCTCCTGCTACAGTACGCTCAAGATAATGGATTGATGATTGATGTCGGCAATCCAATAGAATATGTTAGTCTGAAGGTCGGTATCCACAGCTGTCTACTAACAGGTATCCAGATCAATAGTAATCTTTTGGACAAGGTCGTCACGGCTACTTTGAACAAACTACCACTCTGCTTCGAACCTGGTAGCGGTCCGTTCCTCTATGGCTCGGGCTTTGACTGGATTGGACAGTTGGTATCGACACTGAGTGGCCAGCCTCTTGAATCTTACGTCAAGGATCATATATGCCAACCTTTGGGTCTGACTAATACGAATATGTTGTTCAGCGAGATCCCCGGGACTGTCGCTGAGAACTGGGTACGCCCCAAGACCTATGATGGTGTTTCAGGGTCGTTCAAGCCTATTGTGGCAGACATCCCCAAACACGGTATAGCCAGTGGTAGTCATGGATGTTACAGTACTCCTTCAGACTTCTCCAAGCTTCTATCTGTTCTTCTCAACTCGGAGATTGCATCCAAAATTGGTATCACTGAGTCGGTGTGGGAAGAGACTACAAAGCCACAGCTTATCAGCACCAACTCTTCTGGACCTGATTCCATCTATGCCTGTATGAACGGCCCACTAAGACACTTATTTGGTGTGGCCTCGTTACCTGCAACGACCATGTTTGACATGGGTCTCGGGGGTGCCATCACCAAGAATGACGTCGAAGGAATGCGAAAGAAGGGCACTTATGGATGGCACGGTATCTCGAACACAATTTTTGTAAGTTTATCCCATTTTCCCTAGTAGCTGTACCATTTTACTAACGTAGTCTTAGTGGGCTGACAGGGACGCGGGAATAGCTGGTGCCGTATTGACAAACTCTTTCCCCACCGCGGATGAGAGACTGGTGGCTCTTGCACAGTGGTTCGAAAGAAAGGCCTATTCCGTTCGTTCAAGCAGTTAGATCGAGTAGCAGTATCTCCAATAAAGGCTTCAATTGAGGTGTTCATCGTGTACTAGCAGGAGATCCCTTTTGCCAACTACTTTGTCTCAAAAGGCTGCACTCTTGAACCATTCCGCAGCTGCAAAGCGATTCATAGAATAGCCAGAGCGAACAAGCCTCAACATGTCTTCTAGTAAACAACTGTAATATTGCAACAGGACTATCTCAGGTTACAGGGGAGTCACACTCCAGCTTCAGATTGGCAACCACCAAGCACCTCCCCAAGTCTCCTCACCCCCTCCACCATTCGATCTTCAGCTTCCCATGCAAAGCACAGCCTGATGTTGCCATCAAAAGAAAGTTTCTGGCTATCGCCTTTCACGTTAAAGAAGTTCCCATTCCCGACAAGGACGCCTTTCTCCTTTAGGACTGCTTGAGCTACCTTTTGAGCAGATTGGCTGGGTCCCAGGCGAAGCCATATAAAGTAGCCACCACCAATACCAACATTTTGCCTCTCAGCGATAAATACTCCATGTGGAACTAAATACTTGCTGATAGCCTCACGCATGAGAGTTTCCCTCCGCTGCAGAACAGGCCTCATCTGCTGCTCAAGATGGCGCTGGAGGTCCTTTGTGTGGACCAGTTCTGCCATGATGGCGGCACAGAGTTGGCTTGGAGGACCACCGGACAGGTTGGAACCCGTCATTGCGAGCCCAGCAGCGAATGAAGGAGTACCTTCAACCCAGCCTGTGCGGACACCAGGGCCAGCGAGTTTGCTGAAGGTACCGTTACTGATAGCATTACCAAACTTACTTACCATACCCTCGCCCTCGGCGACATTGAGATCACGGTCAATATCGCTGAGTCGCTGAATTCTAACCTTTTGGAGTTGCTCTAAAGGAACAGACCCCTCCAAGGGCCATTGCAGAAAGTCGTAGACATCATCACATATGACAAGAGCGTCATGTTTTCTGGCCAATCTGACCAAGTCTTGACGACGGTGTAATGGAAGTGTTTTCCCAGAAGGATTTCCGCATGTCGGCACTAGGTAGATAACATGGCGATACAGCTTTCTGTTTGGACCAACTGACTTGAATGACTTTGTCTATAACACAGCATGTCAGAAACAAATCAGTGTATCCATGTGAAAAGATAAATGTACCTCGGATGGTGATACGGACCATGACTCATCATGGTCAGTCAGCTTTTGCTCGAGTTCCTCGATGTTGATGCCTTCGTCATCCTCAGACACAGCCTTGAGCCTACTGGCGAAACCAGAGTCCTCAAAGATAGATGCAGCTAAGAAGTAACACGGTGCCACCATCCAAATACCTCTGGTATACGATGGGTCCGTGAAACTCTGTAGAATACAAGCCAGACTCTGACTCGCACCCCCTGTGATACACAGCCTGTCCGGATCCCGATTCACTTGGTAGTGCTCGCTGAGCCAGGTGGCGAGTGCTTCTCGGAGCGGCTGATAGCCTACCGTCTGACCATAGTTGAGTATTGTTTCGTGGTCATTAGGATTAGAAAGCACTCGCTGACAAGCGGAAGCGAGAAGATCTGCTGGCAGTAAACTTGGCGTGGGGCAACCGCGAAGCAGATCGATTCCATTTTCAGATGAGGAATAAAGATTCGTAATGGACATTGCGACTTTCTTAGGAATGATTGATCACAAGAGATTCTGATATGACAATGGAAAAATGTGGTGTGAATAAAGTTTGTTGACTTTGCTTACTTTCTTCCTTTTCATATCACAATTTGGCCAAGGATCTTCTCTGCACCATAGGTAATTCCCTTTGGATAAATGTGCTTGTCTTCATAATTTGAACTTGGAGATACAGGGTGTGGAGTGCGCCTAGCCTTCGAAACCTGTCCACCTTCAAAATATTCTTATAACCGAAAGGCGGAAGCCAAGGGATCACTACGCATGGAGTGGCCACGCCTCAGAAGCGCATCGTAAATACATGTCTGACATGCATATAGACCTCACGCTATATCGTGGCGGGGCGGAACAGGCCCGACCCGACCAACATTCTTGGCGGGACTATCTTAGCTCATGCTTACATGTGTAGTTGATGGAACTTTTATCCGAGACCGAACGTCGTCGGATCTTAGGCGGAGATGACGACGAATATGTCGTGCCAGGTTCGTCTCATAGGCCATGTCACTCCTCTTCTAACGGATGAACGTGTATTGTGTGTACGTCCTGTGCTTATATCTTGCTCTTGTACATAGACTTAGTATTTCACATGCATATGCACATGTTACGTCCAACATCTCGCAAAGAAACTGGGAACGGGAATCATGACGAATTTTGTGAGGATCATGATTTTGAGGATTCTGCAAGTCGCCTCCTTGTAGGATGACATTCAAGGAAGCTGATTGTTTGTCGGTTGACATCGGCTGAAATATGTAGGAACAGAATACAAACACAGGCATAAATTGTGACTTTCCGATTGCCAGTGTTATTGGACTCAACTCAGCATCAATCCAATCTTTCTGAAAATCAATATGACTGAACGCCAGAGCATTTTGAGTATTGTGGCGACGGCCATAGTCTGTTTGGCCTCCCTAATTGTCTTTCCCATTGTCTATAGGCTTTGGCTGCACCCTCTCCGGAGAGTGCCGGGCCCGAGACTTGCTGCCGTTACTGCTCAGTGGCAGGTCCGTAAGATCCGTGCTGGAAAGCCGTTTTTGCAGCATGTTCATGAGAAATATGGACCTGTTGTTAGAATTGGACCAAACAAGATTTCTTTCAGTTCCGAAGAAGGGTTCAACAAGATCTACAGTAAGTGCCACACAGAAAACACGTGCAAAAGGATTAATCCCTCATCATTTTCTAGATTCCACAGAGGCTTTCCAAAAGTCTGATTGGTACAGTAAGTTCGCGGTCTCACAATCCCAACGTGTTACGTGCTGATACTCCACTTTAGAAGTGGCCTCTACAGGTCACAGCCTCTCTACCATCCTTGGTCTCGTGAAACGTGCGGATAACCTTGACCTCTTCACTGAGACAGACATGGATAAGTACTACACTCAGCAAGAACTACTTGCGAATGTGTATAGTACTACCAATGTTCAGAAGTACAGAGAGAACGTCACCGTGGTTCTGGATCGCGTGTGTGACAGAATCAAGCGTCTTGCTGGCACTGAGGTCTCACTAATGGAATGGATGCACATTATTGTCTTAGGTGAGAACCAGAAAGCGTCATCGGCAGTAACACAATCTAACTCTTTAATTACCAGAGTGCATTGGTGAAGTCACTTTCTCCCAAGGTCCACCAAAGTATCTTGATGAAGGCAGCGACTTTGGAGTGATTGAAGCAACTCTCTGGGGAAGATGGCAATGGTGGTCTGCACTAGGTCTATATCCTAGACTTGCCGTTTTGACCCAGGCTTGGCCTTCGATATTCATGCCCATCGCAACAGTATTCACTGGTCTTTCTCCTCCTCAGGAAAAAAGCTCAGTACCCCTCATTCCGTGGGTCATTGCTCGGGTTCAGGCCATGGTACAACAGGGTACCGAAGTCAAGACTGCAATGCCAGAGACAAATCTGATCAACCAACTTCTCAACACTAACAAGGTTAATCCCGATCTCAAGTTGGACTATATCAAGAACATCTCGAGGACAAACTTTCTAGCTGGTCATGCTACAATGACAGCAAGCGTCACGGGTTGCGTGGCTGGAATAGCGAGCCGAGGAGATTTACAACCACAAATTGAGATCAATTGCCGCAAGCCAGAAGTGGCTTTGCAAAATCTTTGTCGAGAACCTTTAGTCTGTGCTTCAATCAAGGAAGGTCTTAGACTCTACGCTGGGACGGGGGCTAACCTCGATCGCAAAGTACCCACTGGTGGAATCTCGCTTCATGGGTACTATCTCCCAGACGGAACTGATGTTGGCACCTCAAGTGCAATTTTACAGACTAACAAAAGGATTTTTGGGCAAGATGCGGCTGAGTTCAGACCTGAGAGATGGCTATCAAAGGATTCATCTCAGCTGTCGAAATTGGACAAGGTGAACCTCATCTGGGGCGAGCCGCATCGACGATGTCCAGGACAGAATTTGGCACTCATGCTTGTTGAAATGATTGTTCCAAGACTGTTCAGGGAATTTAATATGGAGGTTCAGGGTCCAGACAATCTTCTAGCGACCGCGCCTCCATTTTTCACAACGTCCATCACGGGCTACAGTGTTCGGTTTCTTCCAAGGAGCCACTAAATTGAACAGGGTAAAGCGGATGAGACTGGGGAAGAGACTGGGATATTTGTTGCTTAAATAGTGGGGGGTAGCTCATTTATCGAACATTCAGAGTCTTGGCTGGTACGTACCAAGCTGAAGTCAAGGGGAAAGGAATGCGGGACTGGACTGTAGTTTAAAAGGTGGGGGATCCGTCTTTATCGAAGATTATTCTTGTCTTGGCTTAGTTTTACCCTGTAATGAGAGTGACTCTCCATTGGATGAACTTACCTTCTGTTCTTTCTCCATCATGTCAGCAGAATCAGGCTCTTTCCTGCCAGCCGATTGGTCTGTATGTAGGGGAAGTCAAAGCTAAACTGTATCTGTAGACATCTACAGGGACAAAGAGCAGGGAACAAACATTTGATACAGAACGTGCAAACTCATTAAACGACTTCGATGAGAAGCCATATGGGAAAGCTTTAAATATCTGGAGATTCGTTTCTCATTTTTAATCTTTCCCATCCACTTCTCGCATACTCTCTCTCCATTTCAATGTCTCTACTCAAACGGGCTCTCGCAGCCCTATCTCTGCAACCATACAATCCAGTCTCTATCAAGGCTGAGGCCCATCCTTTCGTCAATCCAGATGGTTTTGTCGACTTTGGCCCTGATGACATTGAGAATCCTCGCAACTGGTCTATGGGCCGCAGAGTGCTCATTACTATTGCCACAGTGTTCCTCGATATGGTGGGCACATTCTCATCCAGCGCACCTACAGGCTGTCTACCCTCCATCGCCAATCATTTCGGAGTCTCGTTAGAGGTCGCAGGCCTGAATCTCACTCTTTTTGTATTCGGTTACTGCGCTGGTCCTCTCGCGTTTGCTCCCCTCAGTGAGATCTACGGCCGACAGCATATCTTCACAATCACGTTTACCCTATACCTTGCGTCTAGCTTCTTGTGCGCATTTGCTCCGAATCTTGCCAGTCTTCTTACCGGTCGCATGCTTGCTGGAATATTTGTTTCCGCGCCGCTCAGTAATGGCCCAGCTGTTATCGCTGATATTTGGAGTCCAATCCAGATGGCAGTGGCCATGGCTGGTTTTGGAGCCGTGACCTTCCTCGGACCGGCTCTTGGACCCATCACCGCCGGGTTTCTTGACATGGCGAAAGGCTGGAGATGGAGCTTTTACAGCCTACTTTGGCTGGCCGTTGCAGGATTCTTCGCTGCCTTCGCTATTCCTGAAACCCATGCCCCGACCATATTGAGGCATAAAGCAGAGCGCATCCGTGCTGCGCAAATCCCTGGCTATGAGACCGTTCAGGCTGAATGCGAGACTCAAGACAGGTCCTTGAAAAACGTCTTCAAGATATCACTCACTCGCCCTTGGGTCATTCTATTCGACCCGATCAGCTTTCTCATCGCTATATATGTGTCTGTTGTCTATACACTTCTATACATGCTCTTCTCCATCTATCCCATTGTATTCCAAGAAAGACGTGGTTGGAATGCTGGCGTTGGTGCTTTACCTTTGCTGGGAACCTCAACAGGGGCTTGTCTTGGCGGTTTGCTCGTCTATTTCGACACGATGCGACAGATGAAACGGGCAGAGAAAGGGAAAGAAATCGTAGCAGAGCACCGTCTACCGGTGTCAATTGTCGGAGGTATCGGCTTCGCTGTATCCATGTTTTGGTTCGCTTGGACCGCAGAATTCGAGTGAGTATCCGTCACTATTTCGTTTGACAATACACTAATACAACGAAGTTCAATTCACTGGTTTGTACCAACGCTGGCTGGAGTTGGTCTTGCATGCTCGAACTTGCTGCTCTTTGTTGGCTTCCTCAACTACTTGGTCGACACATATCTCGCATATGCCGCCTCAGCCATGGCTGCCAACACAATTCTACGTTCTGCATGCGCAGCAACGGCACCTCTTTTTACAACTAAAATGTTTCACAGTCTTGGAGTTGGCGGTGGCGGAAGTGTCATTGGAGGAATGGCAACTCTTTTAGCAGCCATACCTTTTCTATTCTACAGATACGGTAAAAGTATCAGAATGCGTAGCAAATTTGCAGCTGCTTCGGCGCAATCTCCCAATCCACTACCTTCATCCATCGAAATGGATCAGGTCTGTGAGGAGGCGCTGACAATAAATGCATCGCTCAATACTCAAGAACTTCCGGAAAGATAAACGGCCGAAGGGCTGGACACGGTGATAGTTCATTTACATTTGCTCTCATGGTAAACAGTGAAACTACGGAAGTGGGCTGGCCGAAGTGACTGGAAGTTACTCAGATATCTCTCGTATGTGATAGAAGGGCAGAGAAGGAACCAGAAAACATTGCGGTGTGACACCATGGTCCTCAATAGAATTCCTGAACTTCTAATACAAGACGAATATTCACTGGCAGTCTAAGAGAATCTTCCCCATCGCCTTCCTACTCTCCAGCTCCAACTGTGCCTCGGCAGCTTCAGCAAGAGGGTAAACATGATGGATAGTCGACAGGACCTCCCCAGTAGCTACCATGTCAAAGAGCTCATTAGAATACTTCTCAAAAAAGTCACGGCTGCTAATGTAAGTGCTAACGAGTGGCCTCATCAGACGGACATTTTTCATGCCGAGTCTGAGAATGTTGAGTGGCGGAACCGGTCCAGACTGATTTGTAAGTATTGCAGTCAGCATCTCATTTTTCGGAATGACTACTTGTAACAATGTTAAGTGGAAAGGTATCTTACCGCGTTACCGAATGAGATAAGCTGACCATGCATGGCGATCATATCTAGATCGTAATCCATCGTTGCGCGGCCGACGCCATCAAAGATGACATCCACACCATGTCCAGCGGTGATGTCTTTGACCTTGGCTAGCACATCATCGTTGCTCATGTTGATTACCCACCCCGCCCCCTTCTCTAGGGCAATGGCGCACTTCTTTTCGGAACCCGCTGTCGCAATGATCTTTGCACCGAGATGGCGCAGCATCTGGACCATCAGGCCCCCCACGCCCCCTGCAGCAGCATGAACAAGTACCCACTGTCCTTTCTTGACATCAGCTGCAGCGCGGATGAATGACCAAGCAGAGAGGCCTTGGAGTAGGATGGTGGCAGCTTGCTTCGTGGATATGTTGTCAGGTAAAATGACAACAGATGAGGCAGTGAGCCGCGTATACTGGCTGTAGCTGCCAACTCCCGGTCCGGCCGTGTACGCCACCTTGGTACCCGAAGGGTATCCCTTGACGGAGCTATGCGCCGCTACAACCTCTCCCGCACCCTCGCACCCCAGAGTAATAGGAAAGGCGGAGGTAGGGTAGAGGCCCTGGCGAACATAGATGTCATGGAAGTTAATACCCGAGAAGTGGTTTCGTACGAGGATTTCTCCTTCGCCGAGACTTGGCAGTGGGATATCTCTGAGTTCAAGGACATCGGTAGATCCATTCTTCTCGATTTGGATAGCCTGCATTGTCTTGGTAGAGGAGCTCATTTTAACTGAATGATGGAGGTTGTTGATATTGGCTTGTAATGTGATATTCGAAACTTGCTACGTTTGATTAGCCTTGGTGGAAGATTGGCCGTAAAGTAGCTGTAGCTTAGCCTGAACGACATCGCGAATGTTGACAAGATTGTCACTAATACTGACCCTCTTGGCAGTATGGTCAATGCAAGTGACAACACGAAGATGGCGTAGTAACAACGTAATGCATTGTTGGTCTGTACTCCACCATGAAGGTAGCTCAGCCATGTCGTATAGCAAATCCCAAAACCTCGGCATAAGATGATGACTGCATACATGAAAAAAGATGATGCCTATTCATTCAACGATGGCGCAGAATTCATCACGGAACACATGGGGGAACGAACGTATATTATTCTGCTATTGATTAATTATTTTTTATAATCCTTAAGCTTTTGCCTAGGCTTTCTTAATTTCCTCTAGGTTTTTAATAAAGGTTAATCTATCTGCATAAATTAAATTTTTAATAATAATTAAATCTAAGGCTCTTTTAAGATAAAGTTTCTTTTATAATATAACTCTTTTAATATAAACCTTATAATAGAGATTATAAAAGAAGCTTCTATTATACTAAAGATAATAATAATTTCTTCCTTTTATAACCTTAATTAATTAATAAATTAATAATAAAGTTAAAGATATTTACTTACTATTATTTAATTAAATAAAATTAATTATTAATTAATTAATCTTAGTCTCTTATTATATATAATTAACCTATTATAGTTCTTATATATAATATTAACTATTATTAAGCTAAAGGCTATTAATCTTAGTTATTACTTTAATAGTTTATATTCTAATATAATTAAAAATATAATTAAAAGGCTTAAGGATAAAGGCCTTTTATATATAGAAGCTAAGCTTCTCTATATAATAAAGAAAAAAGATACCCTTATAAAGGTTAAACTAATAGCCTTTACCTATAAGTTAAACTTCTTAATTTTATATAAAGAGAATAAAAAGGAAAAACTAAAAGAAATATAATAGCTTAAAAAGGTTATTTTAGAGGAAAAGGTTAAACTATCTAGAGGGTAAACTATATTCCTTAAGGCATTTAATATATTAATAATCTTATATAATAACTAATTTAACTAGTTAAAAAGGCATATTATAATAGCAATTAAGGCCTTTAAGTTATAGGGATAGGGTATTAAACCTAGAAGAAGGCTAGATAAAGAAGCCTAAAGCCAAAGGCTATCTCGGTGCGGATTATCTAGTTAATTGACCAAATAATGCTGCTTCTATCGTGAGAGATTCGTGATGTTATCAACTAGGGGCTATTGATTGATATGGCAGGTGGTACATGCACAAAACAAGTTGGTGGGGGTGTCCAATACTGGCTTTTCCACTATTCCTTGTAACTACACCTCATAAATGAATATGCACGTCAGCGCTTCCTATACATTTTTCTAAGGCGCGGTAGGGCTAGAATTATTGAAACCATCCTCTATGTATGTGCCGAATAGCTGTAGTAGATGTAGGTCCCATAGATCCGGTTGGACAAAACGTCTCACTACGTTTACTAAATCTGACAAACGCAACTATCAACTCATAATGCTCAGTTACCAAGCGTTATGATTGAGAGACCTGCCTAATACTCTATAGTCAAGATTACTTCTGCATTATGGTGTGTTTTGCCAACGTACCTCAAAATCACAACATGTCAACACAACCTCCTCGCCATGACAGTGATACCCGTAAATTGGCATCAGATACTGCCTCCAATTCGTAGTTTGGCCCCCCTACAGCCGACGTGAGAGCGATGATGTGCGGGAATTTCTGAGCCAAGTGCTACGTATGTGTTCAGACACAAGACATCTAGACCGCCGCCAGATGTAGAAGGTAACATTTGGACAAGCTATGCAGCTTATTCTCACCTAAGATCAATGAGATAGTAGACTTGTAAGATTTGGTCATCAAGAAAGCCTTCTGACAAGTCCGATTCCTGTGCAATCATTCAGACGCTCAAGCCGTAGAGAGGGTATTCCTAAGGGGATAGTGCGTTGTGGTATAAGTGTTACAACTCAGCACATAGGATGAGATAGATTCAACAAAAGACTACAAACATTTTCAAAAGAAATCAACTTTCAAAACTCTCTCAAAACTCCAAACATGGCAGTGCAATCCAAGCATCTCAACGAGGAGGGTATGGCCGCGTACCGTGGACCTTCACTGCAGCAACCGCATCGGGCCCGACAGGCCCTCAAAGATGCGTATGCCGGTCTGATCCCTCCTCTTCTGGGATTTTACTGTGGCATCACATCAACCAGCGTTGCACAGTACGTTGCAACACTCGGTTATGATTTCGTCTGGGTCGACTGGGAGCACTCGTCTTGCGGTGTTGAGACGATGACATCTGTAGGTCTACTGAAAACGCGTGGGACATGGCAGCTTACAAATCAACAGATCGTCCAGACTATCAGCTTCTTCAGCGAAGGCAAGAGTATGCCTTTTGTTCGGTATGCTTGAGTACTATGAGCCCAACTTCTATTTACCACTAACATACCCAGACTCCCTGGTCATGATCACAAGGATGTTGCTTATGCTCTTGATGCTGGTGCCAGTGTCGTATTTCCCCAGGTAGACACTGTTGAACAGGCTAAAGAATGCGTTTCTGCTACCAAGTACGGTCTAAAGAACCGCGGCTCGCGATCAGCTCCGCCTTTTCGCCTAGTCCCTGGTGTCACAGACTACAAGCTGGACCAAAACCAGACGCTTCATGAGAACTTGAACCGCCAAGCAGCTGTTCTGATTCAAATTGAGTCAGAAGAGGGCATCAACAATCTTGATGATATCCTTACTCAAGTCCCTGACATTGATGCTGTCTGGATTGGTGCCATGGACCTAAGGGTTTCCATGGGGTTTGAGGGCATGTGGGGAAATGAGCCAGAGTTTCTGGCCGCTGTTGCGAAGTATAACAGTATTCTGGCCAAGCATGATATGCCCGGTGCTGGTATTGTGCAAGGCCCACCAGAGGTCATGACTCAACTCTCCAAAGGCCGAGCATTCATGATCGTGGCCAGTGATGTCCAAGCCATCATGGGTCAGAAAAAGGCCTTTGTCGAGGCTAGAAATTTGATGCCGAAGCTCAACGCTTATGATAAGAGTCCCCCCGATGCGCAACCTCTGAAGTCAGAGCATGTTGAGAGCGATATTTATCTACTTCCGAGAGACGAAGAGGAAACCAAGAGGTAAGAGCCCATTGGTGACAATCATGGTACAAAAAAATGATACCAACATTGCACAGGCTAGATGAACAGCACCGTTACATTGTCGAACTTTGCGATGGCTTCATTATAAGCCCAATAATCCAGAACGATCGGCTCAAGATGGTAGCTGATGTCGGCACTGGCTCAGGGTACGCTGAAAATCTTTACATCTACGTGATATGAACTGACATTAAATCTCCAGAGCCTGGTTGATCGACTTGGATTCACGTCTACGAGTCCAAGGCGAATCGAACCAAACTACTTTTCACGGGTTCGACATCTCTGACCTCCAGTTTCCGAAACTTTCAGGAGAAGAGGAGTCTCGCTTTAAGTTCAGCGTTCACGATGTCCGAAAGCCCTTTCCTGAAGATCATATTGGGAAGTATGACCTGGTGCACTTGAGGCTGCTTGTGTGGGCTCTTCCTGCCGATGATGTTGATACCGTTGTCGCCAACCTTGCTTCACTTCTTAGTAAGTTCTCAAGTTTTAAAGCAAAGGATTACTATTAATATATGGCAGAGCCCGGTGGCTACCTTGCTTGGGATGAGGCTGCTTATGTCGACTCGATAGATGCAGCTGGTACTCCAGAAGGTATCCGCATCCACGATATTGTGGTGGATTTTATGGAGAAAAGAAACCTATGTGTTGAGTAAGTGACGAGTTCTCTGTGCACGAATACTTGATGACAGAAATACTAATTCACTCAATAGCCTCCCGTCTGTTCTCCGCAAGTCCTATGAGAAGGCTGGACTTGATATGCAACATAGCATCAGATACAGCTCACTGCAGCATCCCAAGCTCCAGGCTACCACCAACAAGATCATTGGAGATGGTGCCATGTCTGTCTTACGAAACCTTAGTCAAGAGGCTCCATCCACGCCAGAACAGGTGAAGCTAAACGACGAGATGAAATCTCTGATTGCTTCCTATCCTACCACACAGCAATTGATGAAGTGGCAGTGCTGCCTGCAGTCCGTTGTTGCCAGGCGCCCTCAAAAGCTGCCGGTTGGTGCACCACCTGTGACCGTTACAAATGGAGTCACTACCAACGGAACAACGACCAATGGCACTATTACCAACGACATTAAAACGAACGGCGCTACGGTGAACGGATCTCACGCCAATGGCGTAAAGGCGAATGGCACGCATGAGAACGACGCAAACACCGATTATCTCGCTGCCAAAAAGTTGGAGCGAGGCAAGTCTTTTAGTAACCCAGGCTCACCAGAGAGCATGGCTCTCAAGGCCATGGTGACCCTGAACAGGTACCGCATGAGTTATAAGAATGACTGGGATCTCCCAAAAGCCATCTCGTCTCTTCGTCCGCTCCTCGAGAAGGCAATCCGTGAGAAGAAGCCCATCCGTCTTGTCTTGCCTGCATTCCCTTTCAAATCATCCAACAGGACTGCAAAGGTACTCGGTGCTGATCCTGATGATGCCGAGCGCGTCTCTCTCCTGCATCTCGACGGCTTGTGTAAGGCCTTGGAAGAGGCAACAAAGCTGAAAATTGATCTGTTGATCACGTCAGATGGTGTTATGTACAATGGTAAGAGTGATCTTCATTTATTAAACACAGTCAAGACTAACGCGTCATAGATCTCCTTGGTATAAGTGATGAAGAAGTATGGAGATACGGTGAGGGCATCCGAAGAATTGCCAAAGAACAGGGCTGCAGTCACATCTCCTTCAATCGATTGGGCGCTGTCATCTCACATGAAGTGGACGCCACAGCTAGCCTCGAAGAGTATCTGAGGGATGCCCCGGGCTACCGGCGACAGCTTGAGGACCTGCTGCCAGATGGATTCGATCCAGCACAAGAGATCAAGACTAACCATGATGTCAAGTTGACGTATCTGGGATACAAAAGGTTCTTGGATCTGGAGATGCAGAACGCTGCCCCTGATGACTCCAACCTTTCACTCAGAGATCGCAAAGCCATCACTGCTAAGAACATGATCAAACGTGGCAAGGTCAGTTGCAAATGTCACTTCACTTCGATATTGAATACTGACTCTGAGGACAGGCTTATGCTGAGGCCATTCGAAACGCGTATCCCAACGCAATCAGATTGTCTATCCATGAGTCCGATGATATCAACAAGATCTCAATTGCGATTCTCCCTCTTGCATCTGGCAATCCCATGACTCCATGGCACGGAGCACTTGTTCGTGCTGCGAATGGCGATCTGACCATGAGTCACGCTCTGAATGTGTCGGCTCTCAAGTATGACCTTGTGTATGAGGACGGAAAGCCCTCGTACTTCCGAGAAAGATCACCTCTATTCTCTTGGGTGGGAATGGATTTGTCTTTTACCTACATGTATCCTACCGGTATCATTGTGCGACCCGCCCATGTGAATCTAAAGTATTCCCTGAAGGACGTCGATATGACCAAGTTACGAGCACTCTCCGAGCAATGCTCACCAGTGGTATTGCGTGGTTTTAAAGAGACCAAGAAGAAGCCCGTCTTTGTATCCAAGGCCAAGGAGATGGGGACTATTTTGCCTTGGAAGGAGGGTGATATAATGGTTGTCAAGGATCAAATGAATGATGCCTCAGACTCCAATGTCACAACCACGAACGAGGCTATGCCCATGCATTACGACGGCATGTTCAAACTTGTGAAAGTCAAGGATGAACAGGGTCGTGAGACAGTTACCTCGGACCCTCCTTTGCTTCAATACTTCGTTTGTCAGGCAACTACAGGCAACAACCAGGGCTTCACCCTCTTTGCCTCGTCCCATCTCTTTTCCCGTTACCTCCCAGACAAGTACCCAATCGACGACCTGCGTAAGGTCAGGTGGACTTGCCACAGTGGTGGATATTTTGATCATCACGTGCCTAGCTTGCCCCTGGTTGTGTCTCATCCAGTCGACGCCCGTCCTTGTATCCGCTGGCACGAGCCTTGGCCCAAGACAGAGACCAAGTATGGCGATGCCAGCATCACTATTGATAATGGCGACCAGGCACTTGTTAGCATCGTGGACACACTTCTGTATGATGAGCGTGTTTGTCTTCGCTTTGCATGGGAGGAGGGCGATGTTCTGGTCAATGACAATATGGAAATGTTGCATACAAGGACTGCATTTGAACGTGGTGCCGCGCGGGAGCTATGGAGAATTCATGTTAGTTAGGCAACGGATACTTGGTTTATTTATTTTGTTTCAGGGTGGCACTGAAAGTAGTCTGACATGATGGGAAGGAAGCAAAATTATCAGTCAAGATTATCTCAGTTTCGTTTCCAATGGCGTCGAGGATATCTCGGAATTTACTTTTGCTACCCTACTTCCGAGGTTTGAATGAGGAAAGGACGCTTGGGATTCTTGATGTAAAATGTGACACAAGAATAAAGATTACTCTCATCACTGAAAAGAAAATGCTTTTTGATCTGGTGTGCCATAAGAGGAGAACCCCTTAAGTTCCTCCAATAAAATTCAACAACTTGATGTAGGAAGGAAGACTAAAATGTGATTCTGATGTTGTTGGCTCTACCGTATCCCTCTGCATGATAACGAGTGACTAGGGTGCGATTCTTTCCGAGAAGTTGAAATAATCACATTAACACATCCAATCATATTAGAAGCACAAAGTTTCGATTCAAGAGGGGGTCGGAACTGGTTTTGGAGACAAGTAACCGATTCCGCAGGGTTTGGTCTGTCTTTTATAGCGTATTTCATTCGTCTGATGTGGCTCAAAGGTGGGATAGTTGGTGACGGAAACCTCGGAATGAGCTTCCGAGTAACACTTTCTCACATATACATGTTTGTACCCTTCTCTAGTGTTATAGTTCGATTCCATCTTTCTGGATTCAACTGCCGAGTTATTACAAGACATCATTCTGTTGATATATAAATATTTCTACGTGCCAACCGTACGGCAGATTTCCAAGCCATCCTCCCCACTTCTCCTATTAGTTCATATCACACAAGCACACAGATATCAATATGTCTAAAATTACAATTACTGGTGTTAGTGGACGCCAGATAAGTGGTAGGTCCCAATCCTATGCCAATGGTTGCTTTGTGGCCTAACAGGTGCTAGTTCCAACGGGACTTTTTATCAACAATGAATTCGTCCCTGCAGAAGGCAACGCTACCGTGGAAACAGAAAACCCTTTCAACGGGCAGACTCTAGGGCATGTCTCAGCGGCTCAGGCTTCCGATGTAGACAAGGCTGTTGCAGCCGCCGAACAAGCTTTCCAGGGGGCCTGGAAGTCAACTCTACCAACGGTTCGAAGGAATCTGCTGAACCGTTTGGCTGACCTCATCGAAAGAGACGTCGAAGATTTAGCCTCGCTTGAGTCTGTCGATGCTGGTATCCTGTACCAGAATTCTAGCACAATTTTCGTCCCTCAAGCTGCGGAGACGCTTCGCTATTATGCTGGATGGGCTGATAAGATCGATGGTCACTCTTTGCATATTCCTCAGGGTATCTCATATTCACGTCGAGTCCCCATCGGTGTCTGTGCTGCCATCGTTCCCTGGAATGCACCGCTGTAAGTGTCCCTTCATTCACCACGTTTAACTGTGATTACCTTGAAGTTGACTGATGATCGGATAGCATGATCACTGTTTGGAAGATTGCCGCTGCTTTAGCAACTGGGAATGTCCTCATCATCAAAACACCAGAAGCTGCGCCATTATATGGCCAGAAACTTGGTGAGCTAATTGCCGAAGCCGGGTTTCCCCCAGGTGTTGTCAGCATACTCTGCGGTCTAGGTACGGTAGCTGGTTCGGCCATCTCTGCACACCCGGCTATCCGTAAAGTCTCGTTCACGGGAAGTCCTGGGGTAGGTCGCCAGATTCTAGCTGCATCTGCAAAAACAAATCTCAAGAAGATCAGCCTGGAGCTCGGGGGAAAGGGCCCTAGCATTGTATTTGACGATGCCGACTTTGAGAATGCTCTGCAGTGGACAACAGCCGGCATTACTATCAACAATGGCCAGATCTGTGCTGCAGGAAGCCGTATTTATGTTCAAGCTGATATCTACGACAAGTTTGTCAAGGCCTTTTCGGAACGAACCAAGGATGCCATCGCTGGTGACCCATTGTTGTCAGAAACTACAAAAGGTCCTGTCATCAATGGGGGACAAAAGAAGCGAATTATGGATTACATCAAGAAAGGCCAAGAGGAGAAGGTCCAAGTCTTGCACGGTGCAGATGATTCCAAGCTGCCTGCTGAGGGCCACTTTGTACCCAACACTGCATTTGTGGACGTGAACCCGCAAGCGACTGTGATCCGAGAGGAAATATTTGGTCCTGTTGCTTGCATTGCCAAGTTCAACACGGAAGAGGAAGTTGTCAGGCTAGCCAACGATAGTTGCTTCGGACTTGCTTCTGCCGTGTTTACTGAAGATATCAACAAAGCAATTCGTTTGGGCGAGGAGCTCGAGAGTGGACAGGTTACCATTAACATGTGGGGGACTGTCAATGCAAACGTAGCTTTTGGTGGTTTCAAAGAGAGTGGATTTGGTCGCGATTTGGGCAAAGAAGCGATTGACGACTGGACACAGGCAAAATACATCCAGGTGATGGTCTCAAAGCTATAGCAGAAGACAGTCCGTCTAAGCCCCCATATTCAAGTTTTGAGCCGCGTTGAGAGAAATAGCTTTGTTGATATCGGGGGTGTAGAGTTGCAGCCGTGTTGAATTTTTAGTGCACATAAAGCTGAAGATAACGAGGATGCACACTTCTTCACGGGCGGCAATAGTCTAGCCGAAATCAGTTAGTGTCTTATTTATGTAACCGTCAGTCGGAACTGAAGTTTCCGAAGTTTAATGTATTTGTTCCGCTATGACCTATTACCGGTGTGTTCAACGCCCTGGAGATGTGATTATTACCTTTCATCAATCCAGAAGCATTCCTTGACCTAGTGATATAGTTATATAAATGGCAAAAAAAGAACATTTCTGTCAGCAAACCATAGTTACAAGTAGCTGAGTGATTATGAATAGTTATGTAAATCAAGTATGTATATATGCATATATGCATAATCCGATAAGCTGGAAGCCGAGTGACGTAGTGCACTGGAATTAGCTAACCTGGTGCCGAGGTACTCGGCGGATCTGAATCCCATGTATTCAAGACGTTTAAAGCGAATTCGCATTATTGACGCCAATTACCCATTACTCAGCCTCTGATATACGTTGTTTCCATTTCTTTATTTGAGCCTTTTAACTGCTCTCGGTCTACATCTCACCGTAGCAATAAATACACTCACTCTAGATAGCCTCATCCGCCAAGGGAGTTCTCTCCGCAGTGTCTTAATAATGCCGTCCATCACATCATCCATCGTTACGTTCTATATCAAATGGATTCGACAAAGCAAGACCATCATGGGAAGTCCGGAAAACATACGCAATGCTCTTCACGAGGGGTATATCCGGCCACAGGACTTTCGTCCACCCACCAACCTTGGAACCGACATCGTAATTGATCGCGTCGATGTACACGATTGGCCTCTATACAGATTATCAGCACATGTATCCCCAGCTAAAAATGAGCCACGCAAAGCGCTTCTTTACATCCATGGCGGCTCCTTCTTCCGGGAGATTGTTTCACAGCATTGGAATCTCACGGCGCAGATTGCTCGCGAGACGGGTCTGGATGTTCTGATCCCGATCTACCCACTCGTACCACGACCAGGAGCTACCGCCCAGAAACTCGCGGCTGGTTTATTGGCTATTTGCCGTTTGTCTGAGGCTCCAGTTGTGAGCATAGCTGGAGATTCAGCTGGTGGCATGCTCGCTATGGTGGCTGCCCAGCAACTACGAGACACAGAGCCGGAACTCTTCGGCAAAGTCAAATCTTTAGTTCTCATTTCGCCAGTTGTCGACCTTGGGCTAGATCATTCAGAAGTTGTGCGTCTGGAACAGATCGACCCTTGGCTTGCCATTGATGGTCTCCGTGAAGTCATCATTCCGAAACTAGCGGCAGATCTCCCCATCAAAGACCCAATCGTCAGTCCTCTGTATGGCAGCATCGAGAACTTACCCCCGACACTTCTTTTGTGTGGTACCTGCGACATGCTCTGCGCTGACGCTCGGCGATTGAAGTCAAAGTTTACTGGCAAGGATATGAACGAGGCGTTGCCAGGAAGTACTCAGACAGATCGATTTATGTATGTCGAGAAGGAGGATATGATTCATGTTTGGCCTCTCCTGCCGCATCCCGAAGGGGCTGAAGGACGGGAGCTCATCATGCATTTCATAAACAAGTACTTGGGGAACTGAATACGAGTTACTATTGACTTCTGGGTCGAGCATCATCTGTGATGTCTTCACAAAATGTTTAGCGAGAAGAGTACAATGTATTAATTATGTTGTGTCAGTTGCAAACGTCATTATCAGTCCTTAGACTGGAATACCATCGATGCAATTGCTTATACACTGCTAGACTTCAGATAGGCATTTCCACGCAGTATTTGCAGTCGTATGCCAAATGTCCGAATCCGTCTTTTTGCACTCGGATGCTAGACCAAACGATGCCAAATATCTATCTAAAAGAAAAAAGAATCATAGTCTTTCAATATTTCGGCCATGTCAGGGGAACGAAATATGGCGAGATCCTCACTAGTTAAGTCCATTTCATGTGGACCTGCAGCATCTGGGGATGCAAATGGCCATACTCCATCAAGTTTGGGGATACTTTCGAATGACCCGCCCTGTACCGGGGAGCTTCCATCAGATGGATTACCCGTAACTACAAGGTTTGTAGAATCCTCGTAATTAATCCAGATTGGCTGGGAGGGCTTTGCAGTCGATGTCGTTGGCGATGGAACTATTGTTTCTACCTGCGAATCCGTAGTTGCGTTGCTTCTTATTTGTTGCAATGGTAGTTGATGGATCGGTGCCCATGTGTTGAGTGAATTCGTGAGCAGTTCCACTTGCTCTGACTGCCGGGTCTGTGCTACCGGCTTGCTGGGTTCTGAATGCACAATTGTTGCTGCATCGTTTCTTTGTGAGGAGCCTTCCAATGTTGCGCCGTTCATTGTGTGAAGATATGAGGGTCTCAGGCTCTGGCCATTGGCTTCGAAGATTAGTTGTTGAATACCCTGAAGCTTATTCTTTAATCTTTCAGAAATTGGTGACCTTTTAGCCAGTTGCCCTATGAAATCCATTGCCATGAAAACATCTGTCAGACACGACGAATGATGGGACGCCGCAGGTGAACACAGAACCAAGAGTAGTGATGACAGGGCTGTTTCTAGAAAATGGTTGAAAGTCTTGTGTTGGGCATAGTAGATATCTGTTTCACGGGCGATCGAAAGAAGTACACGGATTGTGCTCTGAGCAACTTCAACCATGGGGCGAGTTGGGGAAGGGTCAAGGGTATCTGTCTCCGACCTCGTAGCAAACTTGCGATGGATGACTATCCTCATTTGATTGGCTCTTAAATAGAGCAGCAACCGAAGCCTGAATTCACCTCTTGATTCTTTAGAAGGGTCGAAACTGTCCTGGGGACCTTGGAATCGTAGTTTCACTGGCAAATTTTGTTGCCATTGCAAAACACGGAACTCAAGAAAGTCGCGTGTCGACGTGGAAAACGCAGCGGAGGTCAACTGGTTAAATAATGACTTCCGGACATCTGAAGCGATGTTGCAGTAAGAAATCATCTGATTCAGATATGCTGAAGAGATACTTTCGTTCTATTCGATTGTCAGCTAGTCATCTTCTCATACGTTTGGACCTAACCAGTGGCACTCACATCCGGCTTGGACTTTCGGGTGATATCGGTATCTGATACGGCAAACGGCAGCCCTGTGCCAAAGCTCCATCTTCTATCTAGGGTATAGACTGTCCAAAACAACTTGTCGTCGATGTCATTGTCGTAGCCATTGTTGTGTTCGCAATCAAGTTCCTGGAGCAGTCGTAGAACCGTTCCTGTAGTTCTCCATGCCAGAACCTCACGGTCGACGAGGAATGAATAAACAGCCTTCACGGCACGATCAGTATGCTGTATGTGAAAGACGTAGTTGGAGATGAGCCATGGGTGTAGCGACGCTTACAGTGAGTAGTAATAGTACCATGGACTCACGACGGATGCGTCCAGTGTGAACTTGCACCAGAACGATTCCATGAAGCTCTTGAACAGCAGAATCAGCCACCTCAACTGCACTTGCATCCCTAATACAGGAGAGTATCGCAAGTACAAGAAATGCGATATCGGCGGCATATTGATAGTTGGAACTTGGAGATGGCCTTGGTGAAGCTGCGTTTTGTTTTGCTGCATCAATCTCGTTGAGAAGCTGATGTATGTTTAGAAGAGGATATTGGAGACCGACTTCTTCGTCCCAAAGCTGCAATACCGCCATCCAGGTCTCCATGTTAAAAGCTGCGAGGGCACCGCCCATGGAGCCAAGAGCCCTATGATCAATAGCTTGACGAATCTGATCAACTCCCACAAAGTTGGAGACAGGCTTTCCTGATGGTTTCCTCAAGGTGTCGTTCATGACAGAACCAAAATTATTCTCGCCAAGACGGATGGAGTAATCATAGCTTTCGGGCCTCAAAGGTACTGAACTAGCGCCAGAGCAGTCACTCGAGACATCGTTCGCCAGGTCGCGTTGCTGACGCACAGGATTTGCTTTATCCGCGTCTGATATTGAGCGAGAAATAGTTCTTTCATTTCAAATTAGTGAATCCCAATTTTCTGTTGATACAGGAATCGAGTAAGGAATGCGCCTCTGCTACAAGATCGGTACTTACGAGTCTCGACGGCCCGAACGGTATCGCGTCGTTCGGGGATAGGAACATGTTGCTTTATGCTCACGACATCTATTACAGGGATCACCACCGCTGCATTTGCTCTTCCGTTTCCGACATGTATCGCTAAGACCCTGAGATCAGTATCTGACTGGCTAATAGGACGATGCATAGGTCACAAGACATTGCAATTCAGGGCCAGTGTGCATACCAAGCTACAGTCGTATATGCAGGTCGCCGACTTCGCTGTTTTGTTGTCTCCATACAAGCAACAGGGGCTCCAGCAGTCATGGAGGTGATTGAAGGAGAAGACACATAAGGATCGGAGTCAAGTTTGAGATGTCGGAATGAACGGTTATACGGTATAAAGGAATGAAAATAAATTAGGCGTTATGGGGAACAAGGCCAACGCGGGGTAGGAAGCTAATCAAGACACTATCCCTGTATGGAAAAGATTGACATTGAGAATCAACAACTAGACTAGTACTATCCAATTAGCGATTGGAAATTACTGAAGCTGAACCCAAGGCTAAGACCCATTAGGTAATGACATTAGCTTTATAAAGCAAAGGAAAGAAAGCGTGACTCTTCAACTACCAGCACGGCGAGAACGTGATAACTTTGTCCCAATTAGCAATAGAGGCACATGACAAAGAATAGTCAACTTTGCAATCCTTCGAATAGTGCGTAATGTTTAAAACTTATTGAATAGTCAGAGCTTTTGTCATGAGATTTGTTCTGGTGGAATATTTAATAATGGTGCGAGAGCATTATATACATCGGGTCTGCCATCCATGGTTCTATTCAGAGTGCCTGGAATTTTGCGGGAATGTCGGAAGGCTCGGTCGCCTGGGCACTGATGTTAATGCTGTCAAAAGTAGATACCTTCGTATTAGCAAAGAACACAGATGAATAGTAGTGATAATAAATGAGATCTTACATTTCCCGGAAGCTTTCGCCACTGAGACGACCCAATTCATACTCAGTTCCGTCAGGTAAGACAAGGACATTAGGCCTCTGACACCCGACCTTGCCATTTGATGGATCCCTTTTAAAAAAAACCGGAATTCCAGACGCAACCGGTGTATCAAACTGTAAAATCAGGGATGCAAATCCGAGAGTGTACTCTGCCAAACTGTCCGGTCACGCGCTCGGTGCAGTTACCGCCTCCGTACCCTATAACATTTACTGTGAATACATCCCGGATACCTTGAATACCGATAGACTGGAAAGGACTGTCGGTCGTGTCAATACCACAGCAAGTGTTTGCACGCAGATCGAGGCAGCGTAAGTAGCTGCCCAAGCCCCCATCGATACCACCCGGACCTTTATAGTAATAATATCCATCAAAAGCATGCTGCAATTAAGCCCTCAAGAGCTTGCAGTATAATGTTGTGCCTTACGTCTACACCTAATGATACGTCCTAAAGCTCAGACAACATATATTAACGAGGCTCATCAAGAGCCAAGTAGCCTAAAGTGAGTTATATTGTTGACTCGACAAGTCCTGTGTCGCTTTCTTGGGTAACAAAGACACAACTAGTGGGGTCTGATCTAGGTGGTAGGTATCAGTACTTGCTCTATTGTTAACTTCTGTTTCCTCTCTCTCAAGCCATATTGTATGGTGAACCACGTGCATCACAATAATGGCGGCATCAGTATAGCAAATGTTAATTATATGAGAGATGGCAGAGAATTTCCCAGTGTAGGAGATGATTAAACCTCGTGACACATCTTGTCAATTAAGAGTAATTATTGTTTTCGTATAACTTTCCAACATCGGGCGTGATAGACGTAATGATTCTCGGAGTGCATGCCCATCTTGCATATAATGCAGATCACTTGCTTCTACAGAAATGGATGTTTAGTATTAACAGTAGCAAACAAAGACATCCTAAGTAAGAGGCCTCCATTCAATCCTCACCTGATAACCCCCGCATCTCCAATAGAGAAATCGCCGGAAAGATGTCTTGTAAACCCGTCAGCCAAGAACCTCATGGGGTAAAATCAGTCGCTGCCAAGCCAACTAGACGTAAAACTGAAATTTACAACGTATAAACTGGGATTTAATTTCAAAGGGCACTGCAGACCGAGTCTTGGCTGGATTTGGTCGGGTTTTTAAAACCCCAATGGTTCCTCCTTCTCGGTCTAATGAATTTCTAAGGCCTGTCGAGGTTTTGTTAAAGTTCCAGTCATTATGCCTACTGCTACAGAGTTTTTCGGCTTCAGTGCCCACAATCTAGGTCCTCTGACGACGGCCTACACCGCACCATCCAGTTGCTCGACAGGGACAGATCGTCTTGCCTTTGTCAACGCCAGCGACCCTGTTAGAGCTTACGGCATTCCTACATGCGACGTCAAGCCACTCGGTGATTGCCTCCCTAGTGGAAGTTCTTGGGAGTCTGTTGAGGGACAGACTACTGAGTTTGTGCAAGGACTATACGCCTATTACTCACCTGGCCTCGTTTGTCCTTCGGGTTGGCGTACTGTGGGAAGTCTGGCGCATGATAGCGACGACGACGAAAAGGCTCTAGCTTCAGGTGCCTTGGCAACTCCCAAATGGGATGATCAGCCAGGACTCAGGATTCTTCATGCAACTGAGTTCTGGCTAGGAATTTTGGAACCTTCTGAAACTCTTGCCTATTGCTGTCCTAGGTGAGTCAGTATACTACCCAAGGATTCGAGACGTGACTCTGACAGGTGCAGTGATTATCAAGCAGACGCCTTTGGACTGTGTATCTCTACTCTCGGTCCAATCGAGTCCTACACCTATTCCAAGATGTGCATCACCATTGGCAACGACTTTGTACCTATCAAAACCTGGGATGGCACCACCTTAACAGATCATGAGCTAGTTTCTATGGCATCTGGAACTGAAGAGCCCTGGACGACATTGGATGATCGCCTCTTGACTGTAACCGAGGTTAAGGAGCACTTAGCTATTGCGACATATGTACCTGCTGTGCCACTGGTATACAAAAAGTCTGACCTGGAAAAAGAAGATGACGACAATGACAGCAACGATGATGATGATGATGAAGATGGTAACAATGATGACGATGGAAATGATGATGATAATGCAGCTTCAGCTGCGACTTCTCTACAGGGAGCTGTAAGTGCGCTTGCCATGACTTTGGGACTACTTGCAGGAGCTGGCATGCTCCTGTAGTGGGCTTAGCAATACCAATCTAGATATTTTTACGTACGATAGTTCTTCTGATCTACCGACGCTTTACGATTTATTATATACCTCCTTCTGCCTCTTACCCATCCCTATCAAAATGTATGAGTTATCTCAGCGATTAGTGGCCCCGACGTGTGGGTTCCTAAAGATCTTCAACTGGAAGAATATTTAAAACAGAACCTTCAACGCCGCATCCATCTGCGTTTATGAATTGTCGATGATATACGGCTAAAGAGGTTCCCATGATTAGAAACGACAACAGCCGATATACAGCCCGAATGACGCGTCTTTGAGGGACAATGGATTTTTATTTCTCACAAATACTACATCAATGTTACTGTAGCAAGAGTTAAGCAATCACGACGATCAGCTTGCGTAAGGGAGTTTCACATATCCATGTCGTTGGATAAAATCTGGGGCTTTAATCGTCTCGCCAGCACTTGAAACGTCCAAATCCCTGGCTTCGCTTCTGTTGCGTCCGGCTTAGTTCACATCCGAGTTCCAGATTACGGTACTCCACCACAAAATGGAATCGCCAAGGGAAAGCTTAGCTGTAGATCTGTAGGATCTGAAACTGCCACACGTATTCTAGTTTTTTTCTGGGGTAACATGATACTGTAAACGAATCAGCCTTGGCGTTTATTGTCTCAGCAATGTTTACGAAGACAAGCTTCTCTGGGACGATCTATTTCGAGATTCATCTCAAGGTATAGCACCATCAAAAATGTGCTAGGGTGTCAAATAGATATTTGCTATAAGAAGACTGCCAGTCGATACAGGTTGGTTATTTTCATTCACTCATCAAACCACACTTTGACCAAAAGAATCGCTCGACGCGATATTTCCTTTCTTCTATTCGGCAATCAATTGTTTTTTTATTCTTCTTTTATAAGCTTCTTCTCCCATTCTTCTTTCTACAGTTACTGCTGCGCGGTAGCTATCATTTCCAGTATCTTCCTTCTCTTCAATCAACATGTTTTTTGCCAATGTCCTTGTCGGCGTCTTAGCCGCTCAAGCCGTATCGAACAATGGAGGGTCAAGCCCTGCGCAAGCAGGCAAGTACGCAGTAAGTATTCCAGTCCGTTCTGTCAGCGCTGTTCTAACGAGATGCCAGGCCTTAATGGCTGCTGCAGCCCTGCCCGTCTCTGGTGCACCTTTAATGGGTCTTATTGAACCCAGAACGGTAAGTCTACTTCAATAACGTTCTTTATTTCTCTTCCTAATAGTCATCTAGCCCCACCACAAGAGAGGCCAAAACGCCCAAGGTGGACAGGGGGGACAGAACGACGATCAAGACCAAGACGATCAAAACGACCAGGACAATGAAGACGACCAAGATGACGATAACGCACAAGGCGGTCAACAAAATAACAATGGTCAGAATAACCAAGGTGGCAATGATCAGGGCAATGATCAGGGCAACGATGGCCAAGAAGATGGCCAGAACGATAACCAAGACAATGGTAATCAGAACGGAGCAGAGAATGGCAACCAGGGCAACAACCAGGACAATAACCAGGGCAACAACCAGGGCAATGATCAGGGTAATGGAGGTCAACAAGGAGACAATGCCGGCAATTCTGCAACGGAGACAATTATCACCGAAACCCAGACTGATGCCGCTGCTGTCGAGACGCAGACTGATGCTGCCAACGCCACACAGGATGCCGCTGCTACCGAAACCGCTGCTCTTACTGAGACTGGAGCTGCCAATGGGACGGCTGCCGCTACAACCACTGATGCCGCGGCCACAGCTGCCCCTACCGCTTGCAAGGCAAAGAACAACAATGGCAACAATGGCAACAATGGCAACAATGGCAACAATGGCAACAATGGAAATAACAATGGCAACAACAACGGTAACGACAATGGTAACGACAACGGTAACGACAACGGCAATGATGGCAATGGAAATGGTAATGGACAGGATAATGCCGATGATAACCAGAACGGCGATGACAACGCAGATGACAACGCTGGAGACGCCGCCAACGATAACGGTAACAATGGCGATGCCGCTGGGGGTGCCGCTGGGGGTGCCGCGGGTAACGACAACGCTGGTGGAAACAACGGAAATGGTGACAACAACGAGGATGCTGCTCAAGGAGATAACGCAAACGACAACGGTGGCAATGCAGCAGATGATGCTGCTCAAGATGGTAACGGCAACAACGCCGACGGCAACAATGCAGCAGACGATGCTGCTCAAGGTGGTAACGACGCGGGCAACAATGGCGACAACGCGGCAGAGGGCGATGCCAAGGCAGGTGGTAATGCAAATGACAATGCAGCCTGCAACGCTAAGCGTGGTATTCTCGGCGATATCCTTCAGAATCTGCAAGGAGGTGCTGCTGGAGGTGATGCCGCAGCTGATTGCGATAACTAAAAGAACATTGCAACGTTTTGATGGATATTAAAGACTTTTGGGGGATCTTGTGAGCGGTGACAATTGGTCTGCTGGTACAAGACTGATATCACGGTTCATGATGGGTGCTGGACACCGATGGGCAGGCCCAGGATTGTACCAAGGCTCTTCTATATGCATAATTACTATTTAATGATATAATTGACTTACAAAAGCACACCCGCACCGTTAATTAATCGTTCATAAGAATGCAATCATCGGAAGCACTGTGAAATAAAATTGTCTGGTTGTATATTTCTACTACTGCGTGGATATCCACGGTATAAAGTATTAAGAGTAAGTGAGCCATCCATGCCAAGCATTCCTCATACGCTCGGCTCTATCCACAGTCAGGTAAGCTGAGTTAGCCAACCTCTGTTGCAACTCCTTAAACTTGGCAGTTGGCGCGCCCTTCTCAAACAACATGTCCAGCTCAAGGTAAGAAAGGCCTTGAGTCTCTGGAAGACGGAAATAGCAGTACAAGAAACAAAGGAAAGCGGTGGCTGCATAAACAAAACATGATTTGCCCTGCATGTTCCATGCTGTTGGGTTCAGCATCTGAGGAACCATCACATTGTTGATGATCATGAAGATGTTGTAAACGACGCGCGCGAGAGCAATCGTCTTGACGCGCAGACGGGTAGAGGGAATCTCGGCAACGATGACGTAGCATGTTGGACCGATGCTCAGATTGTAGAGAAAGGTTGTTGTAATGAGAATTGCTCCAAGTGACCAGTTGAGGCCCTTTTGACCTTCGAGGACCACAGATACAATACCACCAGCGGTAAGCATGACGACGGCAGCAGCGAGACCAGTAAGGTATAGTTTTCGACGACCGATGTGAGACAACAGGAACCAAGAGATGATACCTCCGACCAAAGCCATTCCATACATGCCAGTGGACAAGCTGAATGAATGAGAAGAGTCAAATCCGGCTTGTTCGAGGAAGTAAGGTGCATAGCCAGTTAGGATCCAACCGCAAAGAGCCTGGACGGACCAGACCATGCACGAGATCTCAGTACGGCGAAGGTTGGCACCTTTGAACAGGTCCATGTAACTTGAACCGCCGTAGTTGAGCTTACGTTCAATACGGTTGGTGTGTTCCATGACAGCAATGGTATCATCAATGTCAAGCTGGGATTGCTTGGTGAGACGCTGAAGAGCATGTCTGGCCTCGACCTTGCGCTCACGGCGGATAAGCCACCCTAGTTTGTTTGTTAGGCTGATGCTTGTCAAGTCAGAAAAGGATTATGAGCTTACAAGGACTCTCAGGAGCAAACGTGATGCCAATAAGAAGAGGGATGGCAAAGGCCCATTGGAGAGCGAAGGGTAAACGGTAGGACCACTCAGAATCATTATGGACGAGGGATCGCAAGACACCAGTACCAAGCAGTTGACCGATGACCCAACACATGTTGACATTGCTGAGAAGACAAGCACGGATGGCTGATGGTACAACCTCGGCAGCATATGTGGCTGCGAGTGTTTGGATGACTCCCCAAGAGATACCTTTAGATGATAGTCAATATGAGTAACCTTGAATGAAGAAAGAATTAAAGTGAAGATGAGGGTGAGTACTTACCACAAAGTGCCTGAGAAGCAACCAGTACAGCAATGTTGTGTGCAAAAAAAGCCGGAAAGACAGCCATACACATCCAAGCAAGACTGATAAGCATCATCTTCTTGTACCCAATACTATATGTGATCCATCCATGCAACAACAGACCAATGACTTCACAAGCAATGGCAGATACTTGCAGTGCTGTCTGCCAAAGTGGTGAGATCTCGTAGATTGGCCCCGTTGGCGTCTCGAACAACTCGCCATAGCGTTCTCGAAAGGCAGGGAAAGCAACAAAGCCAGCAACAAGACTCTTGTCATACCCCTCCATGACAACAGTAAGGAAAAGAAGTAGAGACCAGAAGATAGCTTTGGGGAATTGTTTACAGCAGCCTATGATGGTCATGTCCTTTTCGTTATTAAGCGCACGACGCACTTTCTCGCCTGTGTCGTCGGAGCTGTGTGATCCACGAGGAAGCCATAATATCTCGACAGCATTCTTGTTGGGGTGGTTATCTGGAAGGTCGAAGGTGGTGGATGCATCTTGGACAGGGATTTGGTTGCCTTCTGGGTCGTGTACCTTTGTCTCGATTTCTGTGACACGAAGGATGGCTTTGGACTGGACAGGGAGGAGGACTATCTCGTCTTTGCTACCATTGTCCGACGAGGTAGATTTCCCCGAACCGAACATGGTGACTGTAAAGAAAGACAGAAATTAAACGAGAGATTTAAAAGGAATGGATGCCATGTGGCGATTTAGATGATTAGTGTCATCCGATATGAGACTGTCAGATGCAGGTCCTGGTTCTGGTTGCATTTATCCCACGGCCACGGACAGACATATATAGGATCGACAACACATGGACCCTCTCGGTTAGAACTTGGGATGACGGTGCGTCTTGCCATCTTTTGCATAAATCACCAGCTGGGGTAAATGACCCGTGCACTCCAGATTGGTTCACCTCCATAGAAAATAAATAGCTTGCGACTACGAAGTGATACAACGGCCGTTCTTCGGCGCTGCTCTGTTTTCTCCATGGGCAGAGAGTGGATACTCTTATGAGAAACTGGAGAAAAGAAAAGGGTCGAACCAGAAAAGAATAACACTAGCTGGACATTTTCCCCAATGGGTTTGGTTCTTGCGGGGGAGCGTTTGAGGAGGCAGAAGCGAAGAAGAAGATCAAAAACATCATTCCAGTTGCGTTACAACTTTGAAGGGCATCAATTCTTTGTTCCATCAGGGGTTCTAGAAGCTTGGACAATGACGATCGCGCAAAGACAATGCGGCTCTTTTTCTAAAGCTGTTTTCTTTTTTTACAACTGCCAGTCGATCTCCCAAACAAATGGCACGGACAGGGATCTAAAAGCATGGCACCATCTCTCAGGTTCAGTCAGCCAAGATTTGTTACTAACTGTACCGGGGACCCGGATCACCAAATCAAACTGTTCTAGATCCGATCCTTCGCGTCTTGTCACTTGTTTCCTAGAGTCAATAGTAGCATCTTTAGTACATGCCACCTCCCTAATCTGGAAATGCAAAATCCTTGAAACTGAATAATTTAGGTAACTGTCAAAGAGCCTCATTAAAGAAAGGAAAAGCTTTTACGGATAGTTCTCGTGTGCTTGTCTCACCATGTCCACAACTGATTCTGTATCCACTCCTCTCATCCCATGGGGAACTGGAATTGTGTGCGGGGATTGGTTCGGAAGAAAGGAGAGTCGATGAGTCTAGTTTAGTTTGATTTTAGTGTGTTCCCCTATTACGTACTAACAGTCAGACACACTGGACTGACTTCTCTGTTGGACTTTCAGCCCCGAGGACAGAGCATCAGCAGGTCAACATTGTGTGGTGTGGCGTTACAATTCCGCACGTTCTGGCTAAAAAGAAAAAGCATTTTTCGACAGCCCCTGCTCGCCATGCAACCTCCAGCTGAAGAAGTAAGCTCAATCCCCTCCCATTTTCAGTTACCCGAGGGAAGCCGGAACTACACGTGATGCCGACTAATAATCCTCAAAGCTCTTTAAACTCCTTCTACGTCCTTCCCCGAGTCCGTTCTCCGTTTTAGACATTCAGCCCTCGGAAAAGCGTCCCGGATCTGCTGAGGCCAAAGCAGAATGCTACACAGACCAGATTGAGTCATGACCTCTGTCTGGCATCTGGCATGCTTCTCCACCGTTATTTAGCTTTTTAACCGAACCTGACCCCTGATCTGACATCAATTAACGTGCTAACCGTCAAGGGACGTTATTTCCGAGGGGCATTGGTCCAGAATCGGATTATGTCGGCTTTCTTGACCTGAACCCCAGTACGATAACTACCAACAGCTGAAATAATTGAGAATCCATCAGCCAAGAAATGATGTGCAATAGGTGCAGATCAAGCGTGTCTAGTGAACTAGTCTTGTCTTCGGCAAGTGTTCTCTCCTGGCTAATGCGAAGGTTTGGTCTCTGAAACTGCCAAAACGGTCATGGCGGATGATTGACGCCATGTGTCTTTTCGGCGCGTCTCGGATTTAGGTTTAATAAGACATTTTAAGACATGCTTTTCCTGCAAAGGTCGAGACGCGACTTGTGTGCGCGTACCCTACAGCTTACAGCTGGAATGTGCATCTTGGTATTGAACCGAACGGAAGATTGTCACAGTAAGCTTGAGTTGTTCGAAAATAAAATTAAAATAAACAGTGTTTTTGTCTCTTTACCTCAGTATTGAATACATGCGGAAGCGTCAGTGGCTTGTTGAAAATATGCAAAGCATACGTTCGCCGACTCAATTGGTGATGGCTTCATCTAAGCCGGCAGTCCACTCGGTTCAATTAGTTACCGTCTTGAGTAGTAAATTATTCTGTAAGCACAATTACTGAGTCGTACATATGTTCCTTTCACTATTTAATAGTAATCTAGGCATATCGATTGATGTTTTACAGATTCTCTACTATCGTCGCGATTGATCTTCATCATGAGACAATAATTGGTATGGCGATAAACGTTGGATGCAACCTTGGATTCCCCGGATTTCGCTGTCAATAAACGACAACCGCTAACAATAAAAATGACGTCGGCTAGTGACTTTTTTCGCGAAGGAGATTTATTCGGCCCTTCTTGTGAAATGTTGAGGGGAAATAAAGTTGGTGATGCCTTGCGGGCCTAGACGTGGGTTAACGGCCCTTTTATTGTGAAAATGAGGAGGCGGGTACTTTGACGGAATCCGGGGTTGAAACGGTGATGCATGATGCAGATGAAGGTCGATATGAAAGAGAACAAAAAAAGCAAGTTGATTGTCAAAGTTGCGTTAATCAGTCATCAGTGGATAGGAATGTACTGTGTATATATCCCGCATTCCAAACATCATAGTCAGGTACAACCAAAAGACCCACAATGAAGAGTGCGACGATCTCTGTTGATCGCCGTTAAGAGTTTTGTAGTTGCAGTAGTTTAAGGGGTCACAATGTAACCCATACTATAAAAGAACTTGCGAAGCCAATCATAGCTCAACTGGTTATCCCAGCATTGCAACCTCGGTCATATAAACGACAACGATACATACATGGCGCATTTATTCTTCTGTTAATGCAAATGCAATCCAACTTGTGAATGTACAAACCAGAAACAAGGAATACTTCAACATTACAGGAGAGGTGTGTTACTCTGCAAATATACGCTGAAGAAATTGAGGTGGTTGAATAAACTCATGTGCTTTATCGCACTTCAGGAACGGCTTATTCATTGATAATTAATGTGCTACATAAAATGACATCTCCAACACACAAAGCATCCAATACTTCTAGGCCCATCATGCTGCAACCTTGAGAACACAACGACCGGCAACCTGACCAGTCGCTAACTTGTGCACCCACTCATCAAGATCCTCAAGCTTACCCTTTGACAGAATTGGCTATAATCAATCAGTACACAATCATTGCCTCATAGACGATAAACTTACGCGAACAAGACCTCTCGCTGTAAAGTCAAGAGCTTCCTCAACGTCCTTTAGACTTCCGGTAACACTCCCCACAATCTTCAGCCTCCGCAGTGCGACAACCATCGGTGGCGCACCAGCAAGAACAGTAGGATCCTGAGGAAGTCCGACGGCAACAACTGTTCCGTTTGGACGGAGATAGTTGGGGGCTGATTCATATGCTGCTCGGGTCGCAGCTGTGACAATGACACCGTGGGCACCATGCCCAGTGATCTTGAGCACTTGGGTTGCGATGTCTTTGGTGGTCTTGAAGTCGATGAATACCTCGGCGCCGAGTTTGATGCACAAGTCGCGCTTCTCGTCGCCACCGTCGATGGCAATGACACGCATGCCCATTGCTTTGGCATATTGAATTGCGAAATGGCCGAGACCACCGCCTGCGCCAGGAATGACCAGCCACTCTCCTGGGGTGACTCCCGATCTAGTATCCAAGTTAGAACATGCTGAAAGCAAACGACATCTTCACTTACCTTTTACAAGCAGTGTACGCGGTGACACCGCCACACATGATAGGTCCAGCCTCTTCGTCAGAAACACCATCAGGTATCCTGGAAGAATATCTCCCATCTGCAACAACATACTCCTGGAATGTCCCCGGCGCAGAGAACCCACTGTTTGTTTGATCCGGACAATGGACCTCATCGGAGCCAACTCTGCAAAAATCGCATTCCCCACAAGTACTGGCAATCCACTTGACGCCAGCTCGATCTCCAATCTTCCAGCGCTTCTCCATGCCTTCACCCACGGCCACGACAGGGCCGGCACCTTCGTGGCCGGCGATGCCATCAGTGATTTCCTTCATACTGACGCCGAAATCACTCCATTCATCGTGGAGAAGAGATTTGTCTGAACCACAGAGGCCGGTCCAATTTACCTTGATGAGAATTTGGCCTGGTCCTGGTTTAGGTAGGGGGACGGTCTTGACAGGAGCCTTTGCATCTGGGCCAGATCCTTGACGGACTGCTGCGCGTTGATGTGAGGGGATTTGTAGAGACATGTTGAAGATGTAGAGATAACTGGGAATGTTGTCGAATGCAAGTGAATTTAGATAAATGACAATATCATGGGGGAAGTTGGGATATTTATCCACGACCTCACGAGTAGCACAATATAGATAGGTAACCGAAGCATCGTAGATTTGTTGAGACACGGAAAATGCATTACCGCCACCCAGATCACATCATCCAATTATGTCTGAAATGTGAATTTGGAAACATGTATCTGCAAGTGAACAGCCAGTAATTGAGTACGCCGAGACCGAGGTACGGGTAACAGGCATCCGTGGGCCAAGAAGATTCCTATCAGGAAGAAGCATGTAGGAATGATAAAAGCAGGGATAGAAACTGGGACGATAGAGAACGGACGAGTCAGACAGTCCGAAGTGGCCTGAGAACCCCTCATGATCCGCGGAATGACAGCGGAGAGAAGAGTCCTGACAAGAAAGAGGGGACTTTGTGCTGATCGTTTTGAGCCTATATGCATGTTTGGACTCTACAAATGTCCGTTAGCCCGAGTTGTATACCCTTTTCTCTCCGCAAAACAAAACGTGGTTGTGGGTCCGGGTAACTAGTCAATATCGTTATCAGGCGTTGAATCGTCAGAACTTCAATCCTGAGTGGATGGAGGTCAAAGGAATGGCTCCATAGCCAAGTTATCTTTTCTCGACATAATGCGGGGAAGTTGGACTGATGTCATTGTAGTCCAAGAGAATATCACCTGATGTTGATCTTGAGGAAAATTAGCGGCAAGAATGGCTTCTAGCACCCTTTAAACCTCTAACTTGTTAGTTGATGCGCTTAGAAGTCAAAGCTCTGCATCAACTTGGTGGATCTATGATTATTAGATAACTCGGCAAAGTCCTCGGCATCGTATATTCCGAGGGAGCGCTGAGACTCGGTATTGGGCATCGCGAATTCAGTCACCTAACGTGGCAAGCAAGCGAAAACCATTTGTGTCCAGTGGACTGGTACTGGGCTACTGAACAAGTCTCAACATAATGGAGGGCACGATAGGTTTTGGCTTCTTTTGATTAAGTGATGGATACATTGGAATCGATGCCGAATTCAAAGACGACAAGAAGCCGCGAGTAATAGGAGATGGCAATCGCTCTGAATGCATAAATAGTGTGATGAGATATGATGAATTGCAGCATATGACTCGATCGAGGCTGTTCATATGCTTCCCATCATATCTACCCATGGCAGCATATCCTGATGTCCCCTTCCTTCAAGCTCTTGCTTCCAAAGCCTCGCGTGCCTCCGATTCAGTAGTCCTTCTGGATGACCCCTCTTCACAAGAATATCAAGCATGGCCATATTCTTCTGCTCCAAAGCGATCTTTATCGCCTTTCGCACATTCTTGCTATTCCTTTCCGCACCAATATCAAACAGAAGTTCAACCATTTCCAAGTCCCCTCTGCTGACGGCAAGCGGTAAAGATATATCTCTCGGCTTTTCACTATCCACCAGCGTATTGACATTCTCATCTTCAAGGTCCTTGGACGAGTGTGTTGGAATAAGGTGAAAGCCCAATTCAACAAGCCTTTTGACCAAGGGCATACAATTATCCAAAACAGCACGATGGATCCTTGACATTCCCCAAGAAGCCAAGGTATGTGCCGCGTAAGTGTCTCTGTACGAGGTCTTAGTCCACCAGATACCTTCTCTCTCAGTGAAACCTTCCATGATAGCATCGTAAACAACATCAAACACATCGACACTTTTCGTCTTGTCAAGTATCTTGCTCAGCTCAATAGCTGCAAGCTTTCGGCCGCTGTAGTCTGTGCGCCCTAGCCAATCTAGCTCATGTTGGAGTCCTGGAAGAATGATGCTGTATCTTGTCAAACACGGACCACAGGCGATTGCAAAGCGCAGCCATTTCACGCTTTCGGGCGTTTTTGATTCGGTGATAATCTCATGTCTGACAAAGTCTTGCTCGCGAGAGTCTCCGGAAAGGCTGTATAGTAATATGGTGGCACAATTCATGTTGTCTGTTTGTACCATCATTCTAGCAGAGTTTGCGAGTCGGATGAGAGAACGTCCGCAGTCGGGTAGCCCAAAACCGCGTTTTATGTTGGCCCCGTTCCGGTCAACATGTGGGAGCCAGGGCGTAAAGGGTGCCAGCCGTTCAGCCTCTTTATCAGAAGTTTGGTCGTTGTTCTCATCATCAGTGAAGTGGTCTGGACAAGTTACCGATTGTGCTTTGGCGAGTATTGTTTTCAGTATCTCAGGCTCATCGATAAAAATTGCCACGGCGACTAGTCCATCACGCACAACAGCGCAAGTTTCGTCCAGGCACGTGAATGGTATGTCGTCATCCGACAAAGGGTTGCCGGCGAAGAAGTCGTGTCGATTGTGAATGTAGCCGTGCTTTACTACGAGCTCGCAGACCACTTTGACTTCTTCCTCGATTGTGGTATTACAAGACGTGTCACGGTCAAGTTTGTACTGCTTCATATGCTCTGCAACAGCTTTCAGGACAACATGGTCTCGAGTGGGCGGCTTTTGTCTGATCTTTCCCAAGGTCCGAGCTGTCAAGTATCTTACGCAAAACTCGTTGCTTGGAATGAAGTCGTGGTCTATTGAGTCCGTAGAGTTCTCAGGGAGCGGTGACTGCGCTCTAAAGTACCTCGGTAGTTCATCGTCTTCACCATATTCGGAGTCGTTGTAGCTATCAAGAAGACATGGGTAGGTATAGCCATCATCATCGTCGATCCTCACATGAAATACTTTTGTACCACGTACTGGGTCCCAATACACCGCATCTTGAAGTATGCTAGACTCGTAGATAGCTTCCATTCCGATCTGGTAGAAATGTTTGTTGATAAGACATAACTCAAACATCTCGCGAATGGGTAGGATATCTGCGCAGGCATGGAAGATGTGAAGTCTGATCTCAGTGGGCAAAGTTTCTAGTCGGCTGAGACTTTGGTTGCTGGTAGGCGACATCCTTGGCTGGGTTTAGTGGCGTGATCAGCGTGTCTTTCTATCTTGTTTAACTAGGGTTTTGTCAAGAGAATCGAATTGAAGGGTAAGTTAATGAATGGATGTGTTTGTGCAAACAGACGATCAATGCAACCTGAAGTGTGTATTCATTTGAGAGGCGAAATCCTTCGGTTTCAGTGACTCAGCTGAGGAGGCGGTGCCCCCTGGGTTACTCCACTAACAAACAAATTTCCTTATTTGATTGGTCAGAAAATAAGCTTGTGAGGCTACAGGTACAGTAAAACAAAGATCGTCATTCATGCTCATAGATCCTCATTCCTTAAACTTCCCCAACCATTGGCTCTTTGCCTCACGATCCCCAAATCATCCATATTCAAGAGACCAATCTCATTATCTATCAGCACACGCCACGCGATATCCCTCACATTCGGGGGCTCAGAAGGTGTGTCCCAGTATCGAGCCAATAATCCGCGAGATTCGGCCTGTTCGATCTGTGTTGATGTCATATCCCTCTCTCTTTTTGGTAAAACATCTAGCGAGCTCTCATAATCGGATCTGAACAACTTGGCGTTTCGGAACCTTGTGGACGCAAAGTACGAGTTGGATTGGTTGAAGCGATATGTTGGAGGCTTGGTATCGAAGTTATCTTCCATGGATACTAGACGTTCAAGTTTGGCGTCCCAGAAGATATCTCTATGTGTTGAGTTCATTCCTATAACGGATTCGAATGGCGCATTTCCGCTTACCACGATAGTAAGTGGGCGTGTGATCCTCGCTGTACCATTCCAATAAGTGAGATAGTTCAGATCTCGTAGAGGCTGCAAATGTCGATCCAGCTCAGCAAAGGTCTTTGTCCCAGAAGACTTGAAGTCAATCAGCAGAGTCAATGTTTGCTTTGGAGCTTTGTCGAACAACCCTCTCCATTGACCTGTGAGTCCCTCATTCTGAGCCTTGACCATACGCTGCAAAGGCTCCAGATACATTGTCTCGAGCGTTTTCTTACTACTAAGACCCAAGCTTGAGTGGCCAACGAGTAAGCTTGACCTTTTCAGATGAACATCTGCTTCGACACTGATGCATCCTGAGCCAAGAGCATCAAAGAGAGGAATATGACGCTCGTAGTCGTTGTGGGAGTGGATTGGGACAGGGTCGGCATTGCGAAGGAAGGACTGGTGGGCATCGTCCCAAAGTTCTGGGCTTTTATATGTGAGGCCGCTGAAGCGGATGTCGTATGGGTCATTCGATACACGGATCAGACCTTTACTAAGGTGTTGGATATAGATGAGTTCGCCAATACATCTACACGACAATTAGTTGGGGTGAGCGATATATGTGAGTGTATGAACACACAAGAAGAATAACAGGCCGGCCATATATCTCAGCCAGTTCTTTCGTAGGTGATGCCGAAGGATCATCCTTCTGGAGGGACTTTTCTCAATATCATCAACCATTGCAGCTTCACACGAACTGGCAAGTCTGTAACCTGAAGCCATGGAGACTTTTCTGTGCCACGAAACCATTCATTCGAGTTTTTGAAGTTGTTGAGGCCGTTGAGGGGAAGATTGTTAGTTATACGAGCAATAGCGCTAGTAGAAGTTCTAGACCGATGCTCGACTCGAGCACCGAATTAGGCCGACGGGGTCCTCATCGAAGGATCAATCAGGCAACTCTATTCGGCAAAGCGGCGCGGACCAACGACGCCTTTTACGCTTTGGCCAATTACGAGATGATCAACAATACGGTAAATGAGGAATTCTTCACAGCCACGACCATATGTTTCATGAAACGATTACGGGATCGACATGTAACAAATGCGTGACGCAAGCTTGTTGTCAGACAGCTACTCAATGAAAGAGAAAACTTTCTTGTTTATTCGTATTGATGTGTGGAGCGTAGGATTGTTCCCAGGTGATCACAGTTCTAGATCATCAACGAACAGGGGCACAGTTCCCACCAAGTCGAAAACGAAGGATTTGTGACTTCTTCTAACGCGCTGCGCCATAACCCCGCGTCAGCACGGCTTGAATTTATGTCGACTACCGACAATATAGCTCTGCCTTCGGGAAGAATACGAAAAAGGCAATGGCCGGGAAGCTAGAGTTGCAAACTAACCGCAGCAAGTCGAACAGCTCATAGGACCCGCATTGAATGGACAGGTAATTTTGATCTGATACTTTGAAGCCTGAAGGGTATAATAAGTAAGTAAACACTCGCTGGGGGTTCGAGGTGGCCTTGTCATCATACTAATTCGTACAGTTAAGGGTTTACAAGACACCCACATGGGAAGCTGACGCACTTTTCTATCTCTCAATCTCTAACAGTAATATATAAAAAGGTCACGGGTTGCTTTAAAGGGACTAAAGATACGTCAGTGTCACGGTATTCCTATGTTGTCAACACAAGCTCTATTGTTATACCGTCGGCGTCAGTCGTAGATATTGTAGAATGAAACAAGGCCCTTGTTTACCGGGCCCACTGTCAACATGATAATGCGGCTCAGACACCAAAAATGGTAGTCGCCGGAGGCATAAGAGACGAAATTAGCGAGTCAGTTCATGTCGTTTAGGCAACACTCTCTGTTAATTTAATTTGGCAGCCTAAAGATCAAATGCCAGGGTGACAAGAAGTCTATTGGACGCTTTGAATGTCACAACTTCTGCCCATTTACGTGTCATTCAGCCAATAACTGGCTTGTACTGTCTCATATCATGGTCGGCCTCTTGGGGCATTGCGAGTGACATACATGCCTGACCAATGAATCCTGGCCGTTGCGGCTGCCGTAGGTCACCGATAGTGCAATCATCTGAGCCATGCCAGTTTAAGCGCCCGGTCGCTTCAGAGAGACCTTTCAGCTGGACCTGAATCTCAGCCACTATGCGACGCACATATAGTTCTACTCGCGCCGTTATAAGTCTTTTGTTTTTATCAGGCCCTAGCAATTCGTAATGCAGAAAACTGAGTCAATAGTCTTTGTATATATCACAGTGGCACGTGCTTTAAAATGTCGCATTTCACTGTCATACTCTTCTATGTAACACAAGCATAATGATTCAACAAATGATAGTCGTTCTTGCAGTCGGCTGTAGAGTCCCTCTACGCTTTCTTGCATGTTACAAAGGGAAATCAGTTTGTTGGTCCACGTAGACAGGCCTTTTTACATTTCGACTGCAGGAGGCCGACCATTTCGGCCAACATGTCTAACTACCAACAATAACCCCCACCAACATCAACTATTTTCAAATCATCTCTCTTCACATAAAGATCGCAACATCCCGATCATTAATTCCCAAGCTGTCTACATCAATAATAGTCAAAAAACTATTCCTTGACCTTTTCTACGTAAGATAAGCATGGCAGAAAATCGACGGTAAGGCAACCCAGCCGCGTCAAGAAATCGTCACTAACTCTCTTAGAAATGGCCGGAAGGGCTTTACGTCCAACAATCAACCTCGAGTGTGTCCCCATTTTCTGCGAAATAGGTGTACATACGGTCAGAATTGCCGATTTCTACATGATACTTCCAGCACGCAGAGATCCGCCAGACCCAATCATACCAATGCCCCTAGCGCTCCTCGAGATGGGAAGCTGCAACAGTGGAAAAAGCTCATCAAGTTGGGAGACTCGGGATCAAATTCGCCCGAATTGACGAACGTTGCTGTGGGTCAGTTCTTCCAGCTCGGTTTAGAGTTATTGGACGGTGATATCGGCGCTGCACAAGAAGCCATCAAACTTCTCGCCAAAGACTCTGGCCTGATGTTTATCAAGGCGTTGACTGAACGGCATATCGCACACCCCGGAAATGTCAACAAGCTCGCTCTTTGGGAGTCCGAAGTCAGACCGCTGTTTTCCCTCATCACACACCCCCGAGTTGTAGACTCAGCCGTGCTTGAACAGCAAGTCGCTGACTTGTTCAACTTTCTTCTTGGAGTCCAGGGTCGGCGAATGTCTACACTGTTCAACTTCATTCTCCAGCTCATGACCGAATTGACACGTCCTACACAAAGTACTTTACGACTTGGAATACTCGAGCTTTCGCTTAACGTGCTTGCAAAAATAATCGACTGCAACACCAACAACATCGTCAATCCAGAATGTGGCAGGCTGGTCTCCGCATTTGCCCGACTCTTGCATCACAACTCTAACAGTAAAGATAACTTCTCATTCTTGCAGGCGTCCAAGTATGTCGAGTACATGCAACAACGACTGGACACTGGCAAGGATATCCCAGATATGATGTTCAACACTCATATGCCTGTATCGAGAGAGAATTTCGTGCTCAAACGAAATGGACCAGGCACACTCTCCGCTGACGGACGTCGCCACAACAATGACCACACTGACATCAGGAATATCCAAATCATGCCTACCTTTGATGAGATTGCATCTCCTCGCGCAGAATACTTGCCAACAAAGCATCCTTCCCAATGGCATATCGAAGGAATTCGAGGCCGTCTAGATCGAGAGTTTCGACTTATTCGAGAGGACACAGTTGGTCAGCTTCGAGACGTTGTGCGTGATATGATGGAAGCTGCTCGAGACCCAAAGCAAGGTCCACTTCAAAAGTCCAAAGCCATGAGAACTTACACCTACGAAAGACCCATGCCCGTTCATGTCGATTGGCATCGAATTGGAGGTCTCGAGATGGTTGTGTGTTGCAAACAGCCCCCTGCCGTCAGTAAGCTAAACGCGAAAAAGCGACGAGAGTGGTGGGGGCATTCCAAGAGATTGCAAGCTGGCGCGCTTGTCTGTCTGTTCGATATCAATGGTACGGTGTTATTCTGCGTTGTGTCTGACACCACAATGAGATCGAAGGACGACAAAGAAGGCAGGAAGTTGCAAAAGAAAGTTGAGGACCAAGGGTCTAATGAAGAAGTCAGAACTCTGTCGGACGACGAGGCTGTTTTGTTCGTCAATCTGAGACTTGTGGACCCAAATTCCACAGATATCTCGCATGCCATGCGTTGGTACAAAGACATCCAATCTTCTCCGCGTCGATATCTTGTCGAGTTCCCAGGAGTTCTGCTTGACTCATTCAAGCATACTCTATCAGCTCTGCAAAAGATGCATGAGAAACCTGATATTCCATTCAAGAAGTTGTTGGCGCCCAAGAACGATTCAGACTCCGATGTGGATGTCGGACTACCGCAATATGCGAGAGTGCCAGGCTTCGCCTTCGACCTCGGTTGCCTTACCACTGACAAATCCGCGCTCGCTATGAACCCTCGCTCGCCTCTTGCGCCCGAAACCCTGGCACTCAAAACAAGTCTCGATCCCACTCAGTCTGCCGCTTTGCTAAACACTCTGACCAGAGAATTGTCGCTCGTTCAGGGTCCTCCGGGTACGGGTAAAAGTTACACTGGAGAGAAGATCATCAAAGTTCTCCTGAACAGTAGAAAAAGAGCGAAATTAGGTCCGATTCTTTGTGTCTGCTACACGAACCATGCTTTGGATCAGTTACTTGAACATCTCCTCGATGACGGAATCAAAAGCATCATTCGTATGGGGTCACGCTCTAAGTCTGAACGACTTGAGAATCTGAACCTACGCGCTGTTGCCAAAGAAACGTTCCTAACAAAGTCTGAAAAGGGTGGCCTGTGGGAAGCAGACCAACAAATCCGCCAACATGTCGACGAGGGGCAAGAACTGCTGCGGGAGCTTGCTTCATGCCAATCATGGACCTCCATCAAGGCCTTTCTGGCTTCCGAATACCCTCGACAGTCCGCAGAGATCTTTGGAATCTTTGGAGAGGATCGCGACGGGTGGAAAACAGTCATTCACCAGCCCGAGATGGCCATTCAACGTTGGCTGCAAGGCGGAAGACATGTTGCAGGAACCCGCCCTAGACGACTTGGACAGCTCAAGCTTGCTCCACTTCAAACTCTGAGCAAGGAAGAACGGGCCACCCTCCATCGGCACTGGATCGAGTCAATCAGGGATCCGATCATAACCAAACTTGCAAGGCTGGATCTAGAATACAAAGATGCCGTGCGACACAAAGACGAAATCCGTGGGGACATTGACCTGCGCTGTCTCAACGAGGCAGATATCGTTGGCGTAACCACGACAGGTTTGGCCAGGAACTTGACTCTCTTGCGAAAGTTGCGATGCAAGGTGATGCTTTGCGAAGAGGCGGGTGAGGTTCTTGAGGCTCATATTCTCACGGCCCTCCTGCCTTCCATAGAGCATGCCATCCTGATTGGCGACCATCTACAGCTTCGCCCTCAGATACAGAACTATGATCTGCAAAGTAACAACCCACGTGGCAAGCAATTCTCCCTCGACGTTTCCTTATTTGAGAGGCTAGTTGAGCCATCGCACGACACGGCGGTAAAGATACCTTACAGCGTGCTTGAGACTCAACGACGAATGCATCCTTCAATCGCTGAACTGGTCCGATCGACGTTGTATCCATCTCTCAAAGACTCACAGAACGTGGAAGACTATCCACAGGTAGTGGGTATGAGACGACGTCTATTCTGGTTCAACCATGATCGACCTGAAAATGCAAACGGTAACGACGAGTCAATGAGTACTTCCAGGTCCAACAACTTCGAGGTCGACATGACAGTTTCTCTTGTTTCTCACCTATCGCAGCAGGGGAAGTACGGAGCAGGGGACATCGCGGTCCTCACACCATACCTGGGACAGCTTCAACTCTTACGACGTAAGATGGAGTCCATGTTTGAGATTTGTGTCAACGATCGGGACGCGGACGAACTCGAGGCCATTGAAGGCGAGAATGGCGATGCTAGTCTCCCAAACCTCGGTCCTCTACGAAAGACCACCCTCCTCAAGACTGTCAGAGTGGCGACCGTTGATAACTTCCAGGGTGAAGAAGCTAAAGTTATCGTGATCTCTATGGTTCGAAATAACCCTCAGAAGGAGTGTGGTTTCCTGAAGACCTCGAACCGTATCAACGTTCTTTTGTCTCGTGCACAGCACGGCATGTACATCATTGGAAACAGAAGCTCATACGAGAGGGTACCTATGTGGAATGAAGTCATCAGAATCCTGGCCGGTAATGGCAATGTTGGCGCGAAGCTGGAACTTCAGTGTCCCAGACATCCAGAGACAGCTATGTTGGTCTCTCATCCCGAACATTTCTCTCAAATGTCACCTGAGGGTGGTTGTCGCCTTGTCTGCGACAAACGACTGACGTGTGGCCACCCTTGCAAGCGCAAGTGCCACTCAGATACCCTTCACCGTGCCGTCAAGTGCTTAGAAGCCTGTCCCCGATTAAAGCAAGGATGCAATCACGCGTGCCCCCTCAAATGCGGAGAGCCTTGTCAGAAGAAATGTCTCGTCAGACTTGAGAAAACCGATGTACTGCTTCCATGTGGACATCGCCTTTCTTCTCCGAAATGCTGGGAAGCACAGAACCCAGCGTCTGTCCGATGTGTCAAGATGGTCACCAAGAAAGTCCCAGGATGTGGTCATGAAGTATACGTCAAGTGTCATGAAGATGTCACGACAGATGACTATAAGTGTCTTTCGCCATGTGGGAGCCATCGCACCTGTGGGCATACCTGCAAGACGCGTTGCTTCCAATGCAACACTCGCAAGGACGGGGAGACAATACAGCAAAATCATGGTATATGCACCCAACGCTGTGGTCGGAACTACTCGACTTGTCAGCATAACTGCGCTCAAAGTTGCCACGGCGATGCACCTTGTCAACCATGCAAGGAACGATGTGAAGTCCGTTGCATTCACTCAAGATGCGACAAACCTTGCAGTGAGCCGTGCGCTCCCTGTGCTGAGGCAACGTGCGCTTCAAGCTGTGTTCATTCTCAGTGCACAGCACCCTGTGCCGCTCCTTGCAACTGGGTGCCCTGTTCTCTGAGATGTGACAAGCTCCTAGACTGTGGGCATCAATGTAAGTAACACTGATTTGGTATTGCAGTTTCCTCGCTGACTATTATAGGCCCATCACTCTGTGGAGAAGTCTGTCCTTCTTCTAAATTCTGCCAGGTCTGCGCAACTGATGATATCAAGTCAGTATGTGTCGACTTCATCATGATGACGGAATACCGAGATATTGATCTGGACGAAGAGCCCTGTGTCTTCCCTAACTGTGGACACTTTCTCGCTGTCTCTTCAATGGATGGTCAGATGGACATGGCAGCACACTACACACTCGATGCCGACGGTCTTCCCACGCAGATTCTTCGGAGCTCTGAGCCTTTCTCTTTGGATGGCCAGGACATCAAGTCTTGTGCCACCTGTCGCGGTTCTCTCCGCAGTATCTCACGATACGGTCGGATTGTGCGCCGAGCTATGCTCGACGAGGCGACAAAGAAGTTCATCTCTTGGTCAAACGATGAGTATCGCTCAGTGGCATCAGGACTTGTGAGTGAACAGGAACGCCTGGTCGCTATGAAACCTCCTGGGCTACTAGACCGCAACCCTGGGACAAATGCGAATTTGACTGTTTCAGGCTCGCGTCAGAGACAACTACATATCCTGAAAGAGTTTGTTCATACAAGATATGATTCCATTCTCAGATTTCGGAAATCTGTGGTATTCTATGCCGCCAAAGTGAGAAGGGAGGAACAACCTTTCCAGCGCGTCGCAAATCTTGTCAGGCATTCCAACATTCATCGGGGTGGGCAGAATGAATTCCGATACGACCAGGCTGTCATCCAAGCAAAGGGGACCCTCCTCTCGGCGGCATTGCTTTTGAAATGCGACATATTGATTCTTTCCGACTTCTTTGGGCTCTTGGTCGGTGGGAAAGGAAAGTTTCCCACATCAGAAGTCCATCTCGACTTCTCGTGCTTCATGAACGACTGCGATGCCTTGATCAAAAATTCTCAGACCGCTCTGTATCCACGAGAGGAGACTCAGGGTCACATATTTTATGCTCAACTTTGCGCCTTCTCCCGCCAATGTGCCTCTAAGCCCTCTGAACCTAATCAGCAGAATGGCCAGGCTTCGATATCTGTATCAACAGCCGTTCCTGACTCACTAGACCAGCTACGTGATAAGGGTCTTGGTCACATTTCAAAGGCGAGGAATCTCCTTGAGAAGAACCCGTCATGTGCGTTCCTCCAGAAAGAGATAGACGCTGCGGAAGAAGCTCTGAATGGTGGAGTTTATCGTCCTATTACAGCCGAGGAGTTGAGACAAGTGTATGCTGCGTCTACGGGAGAGTTACGTGGAACGGGACATTGGTACACGTGTCGTAACGGGCACCCTTTCACTATCAACAATTGTGGTATGGCGATGCAGGAAGCAACGTGTCCAGAGTGTGGAGCTCCGATCGGTGGACGGGATCATGTGTCGGTCGAAGGTGTAAGGCACGCCACAGAGATTGAAGAGATTGCGAGAGGAATGGGAGGAGTGCGTTTGTAGAAGGATAAGCTGTAGTCTTTATTGGTAGCATCATTGGACATGTCGGGCCTTTTGGAAGTACTGGGCGTGTCAGTATTTACTCCAAAGATAGAACAAAAATAGTCATTCTTTAAATGTAAAGTTTTAACTGTGATTTCAAAGTATCAAAAGGCTTGACTGTATTTAATCTATGTGTAAAGAGTACTGGTACAAATAATAACATTCTAAAAGTCGTGATATCAAGCGCTATTACAACTTGGCCTTGAGGCCATTCTTTCGGAACAGCACATCCGATGCAGGATTAGAATCAAAGATGATATCGTTAACTGGGTTATCCTCTGAAGCACGACGGAACAGATCCTCGTACACCTTGCCATCAGATCGTCCCAGGGCACTGTCAAGCTGCCAGTCAGGGAACGACCACGCATCGACGAGACGAACAGCGTGGGGACGGATCTCATCGAGGAGAGAAAGCGTACGCTTTGTGCGCGCAAGCTGGATCTGGCGAACCGTTGTGGCAGCGCTGGTGAAGAACTCGGAAGCAGAGCTTTGAAGGTGGTGCAGGGCGAACAGCTCAAAGAGCTTGTGAAGAAGAGCCAGGGTGTTGGTATCGAGAGAGGCTTTTGTGGATTCCTCCTTGAGAGCCTCGTGGAAGTTCTTGACGACTTGGTACTGAGCATACGCAGTGGAAAGGCGCCAGAAGTCGATCAGCAGGCTGTTCCAAGACTGCTTCTCCTCGTCTCTGTGCTTGAGGGCCTCAAAGGTGAGGAAAGACACGCGCCAGGCGAAAGCGTCAACAAGATCTTGGTCGCTGTCAAGAACATCGAAGGCAGCACCAATGTCTTGTCTTCGGATGAACTCCTTGAAAATACGAGAGATACCGTTGTCGGGGGCCTTTCCTGCGAGAACGGCGCGGGCCGACTTGAGGAGGTATCGGGCGACTTGCTGGGTAAGCATGTAGTTGTCACCCTCCCATGTAACGGTGGGAAGATAATCGGCATACCAGCTGCCAATACCAGAGAAGGCAGAGTAGCCGTGGCCACCACAAGCGCGACGACAGACTTCAAGACCCTCAGCAGCGGTGGTGGAAGCGAAAGCCTTGAGGGAGCAGGAGATGGCGTGCAGATCGGCCAAGTGGTCGCTACCAGGGCTGAGCTCCTCAGGCCCGGGTCCACGCTTGTTGGCGTCGCCTACGTCTCGGCTCTGGGCCATGCGCTTCTGGTTCGCGTTGTAGAGGTTAATCATAGCGCGACCGGTGAAGTGAAGAGCATAAGATGATGCGAGCAAAGGCAGGAGACGGTGCTGTACCATAGTGTAGTTGAGGACCTGGTTCTCGCCCACCTCACCAGAGGCATCGCGGTCCTGGAACTGTCGTCGAACAGCACAGTATCTTGTGGCGATGGTGACACCGCGGGCAAGGACAGAGCCAGACTGGAAGACGATGGATGATCGAATAAAGGTCAAAGTTCCGTAGATAAGAGCTGGGTTTGAAGGGCGGATGTACTTTGATGTCTCGGGGTCAATGCCAGAGAAACGGTTCAGCATGTTGACGTGGGGGATCTTGACGTGGTTGAAGAGCAGGAAACCGTTATCCATGGTGTTGTAACCGAACTTGGGACCGATATCACCGACGTGAATGTTCTCAAGAGGCTCGTGGGTCTTCATGTCGCGAATTGGCACGACGAAGGGGTGAGGGCCATATGATTTGCCGTTGAGGATGAGTTGGGCGACAACGACAGCGTGGTTGGCTGCCTTGCCGAGAGAACCGATCCACCACTTTGAAGCAGTGAGGTGAGGAGAGTGCAGAGTGAATGTCTTGTCCTCAGGGTTCCAGGTGGCGGTGGTCTCCAGGCCTCTCACGTTAGATCCGTGGCCCAACTCAGTTTGGGCGTAACATCCGATGATCTCATAATTTCTAGCCTTCTCGAGGAAGAGCTTGTGCTGGGCTGGTGTTCCCTGTTCTTCTAGGGTCTTCAAGAACATTGTCGCGTGGAGGCCATAAGGTGTAGGCTCGCTGATGAGATCATTCGCAACATGATGCTCCTCCTCAGTCCAGTTGTGCTTGTCGCTAAGACGCTTCAGGTGCTTTCCTCTGGCGAGGGCAGCCTCGAGACGATCTGTGCGGCCACGGAAGTAGTTCTGTGACTTATCAAACACGGGATCATCTTGGAGGATCTTGAGGATTTTGGCATTGCGCTGGAGGACTTCCTTTGTGAAGAGGAATGTGGCGAGTTGGTCGACGTTGATGTCTGATTGAGCGCGTTCTTTCGCGATGAGCTCAGATCCTTGAGGGCCTGAGGGAGTCAGGGCCTTGACCCAGTCTGGATTAGGAGGAGGCATTTTGTGAGTGTGAATATGAGTTATTAGATATTACCCCGGATTATGATATTTACCCCAGAGTTGATAAGTTCGCGGGGAGAAGTTGAAGAAAGGAGGTGTTGAACTTTATGGGGAATGGTTCGGCTGAGCGATGTCGGAAAATCGATGAGACTAAGACTCTCAAACCTCGGCTGTGTCTTGAAAGGTGGGTCATGACGACGGTCTTTATCTTTTGGTGCCGAGGCACGTTATCAACGATTCTTGACATGAACAACAGACCCAATATCAGAAGTGAATTCAAGGGCTGAGTTGTAGATTATCATGTGTCGTCTTTACAACAACCGTTATCGGCATTTCCCAATACACTTTTGAATGCGGCACAACCGTTTCAGTACCGATTTGATCATCTATCGGAGATGGAAGATTATTCTTGCGGAATGATCTGATAAGATAAGATGCAACCAGGTACGCGTCACTAAACACCGTCGGCATTTATTTCATGCCCGATTCCCCTGAGTGTAGGGTGACCAATTTATTACTTTTAAATATCAATAACCATCTATCTACAACATAACCATGACGGTGTTGAGACTGTTAAAAAACGATTAGATATACCAAATAATATGTAGTGAATATACATTGAATCTTATATTTTAGGCTGCCACATCGTCTCAGCCAATAAAATAGATGCCAGCGATCAATCCGTCAGCTTCCAGACGTACTGGTTGAGATCTGACATGAAATCCAAACAACTTCCCATTTTCACTGTAATCCATCATCAATATGACTGACTCTCAACAACCCGAAATCATTTTATACGACTTGGCTTGCACCAAGAACGTCTGTTTCTCTCCCGTAGTATGGAAGATCCGTCTCATTCTCAACTACAAGAAAGTCACATACACGACTATTTTTCTCGAATTTCCTGACATCGCGCCGACTTTACAAGAGCTGTGAGTCTTGTTTGTCTCCGAAATCAATCTCTGCTTACCTCTACACACCAGTGGTCTCGCCTCGCATCCGCCAAGCTCCAGGTCTCACGTGAACTACACAGTCCCCACGATCAAACATGTTCCTACAGGTACATTCCTCATGGACTCACCTGCCATCGCCAAGTTCTTGGAGACTACCTACCCCAATCCGCCCCTTACTCTCACATCCGAGCTTGGACAAGAGATTGAGGTCAGTGCTCGTAGCGCAATCGGCCCAGCCTTGCGTGTCTCAATCACACCACGTGAACACCTCATACTCTCACCCCGGTCGCAGGAATATTTCCGTGCCAAGAGTGAAACCCTACTTGGCTGCAAGTTGGAAGATCTCATGAATGAAGAAAAAGAAGAAAAAACTTGGGAAGGAGTCAAAGACAAAATGAAGGAGCTGAGTGATTTGATGATGACAAACAAGGAAAACGGACCATTTGTACTGGGGGATCGTCCCAGTTACACAGACTTTTTTATTGCGGCTTCGCTTCAGTCTATGAGGACCATTGATGAGGGTGTGTTTCAGCGGTGCGTGGTGTATCCTGGTTTCAAGATGATTTATGAAGCTTGCTTGCCATGGATGGACAAGAGAGATTAGACTACTCAAAATGGCTTATATTGTCAATGAATGCAAGGTATTTCAAGAGGCAGACATATACAGGGACAGAACTGGCTTGGCTGCCAAAGGGAAACCTGCCAGACCCACTCAAACACCCTAACAAGACCGTAGAGATTGCCTGGGAGCGCGTTTGTAGTGTACCGATGTCTTGGATGGTGTCTTTGATTCGAATGATATGTCACACTTCAGCACGGGGGATAATTGATGGGCAGTGTATGAATGGGTGCTCCCATCTTGGCCGCCCCAAAATTCCCGCAAGGCGATCAAACTTGGCAACGCCGAGCCTCGACGAACCAATCACACTCTATGGGATAATCTAGAGTATCTTGAATAGGTAGGGCTGAACCGAAGTGAACCCCGCAAGTTCAAGATAGCATTCGTCGGGTATCTATCTCTAGATCTTGCAGGTGCGGATAGTGCCTTGCTAACTACTGCTCCCCGCAATGTGGTTTGTGGGGTGTAGTCTTACACGAGGCGTGATGGATTGAAGGTCTTGATTGTGTGTTGCCATCTCTACATGAGAGAATCATTGCCATCTCTGTGGCTGCTAGAATGCGGCATGAAACTGTGCATGACCAAGTTTCAAGATGTAGGTTATGATGTTATGGCAATGAAGCAAAAGATTACGCATCATCACATGATCGCAGAGCCTTACCTGGAACGGAGGACGATCGAAACCCCTCTGAGGGATAATTGATACAACGCATGACAAGAATGACTCGGTAATTTGCGGGATTATCAGTGTTCTCGACTGCATTATCTGTATGTGCTGGCAGGTCTAAAAGCTGACTTCCGATATTTGAATAGCATTCGGAATCCTAGTCGTTTTATGGAAAGCAGGAAGTTATCGTATGCATGTTATTGACGAGAATAAAAAAAAAGGTTGCAACCCTTTCCGAAAATTATGCCGACACATCATCTCTTGTCATTTCTTGGTAAAGGTGGTACCTCGTACGTAACCCGATAATCTAGGTGATATTTAGTATTCGCTATGCCGAGAAAGTATTTATTTATTGCTCTTGGTATCAGTTCATGGTTGTGTTTGAGGTCTCATACGATATTTAACATGACAATCAGCCATCAGACGATGGCTCAAGAGTCTTATTTTTAACCTTGGATGTTAAGCTTAAATTATACCCCCAGAGACAAAAAACCAGTAGCCTACACAGAACGGTTAGGGCGGAATCAGCAGACTTGGCAGCTAATGAGTCGATCGTTTGTGGGGGGGTTTGGTCCCTAGCTTAGCGTGCTTGGCTTAAGAGGAGGCCGCCAGCGCCTCACTTTCAGGGCTAGAGGCCTCTAAAGCGTGAGAGAAGAAAGGTTACGACGAGGCCAATCCTGTTCTTGGCTCTCGCTATGATCTCATTTTGCTTGGCTTGGCGTCGGCTCATGATCAGAATTTGCTTCACGTGTGACGTTTGCAATGACCCCAAAAAGCCCACTTCTTGGTTTTTTTTTTTGTGCCCTTGGAGGCGATATTATGAGTCTCAAGCCCTGATACAATAAGAGACCTGACTCTTTAGATACCATTTACTTACTCATTCTCTCAACTCATTTCAACTCAATCAACAACACATCACTTTACACTTTACCTGTCAGTCATATCAGCTATGGGTGTCAGAATCGCTACCCTGGAAGACATTCCCGCCTTGAAGGAGATTATTCTCAAGGGCTTGTCAGAGGATTCCGTCTTCAAGTACTGCTTCCCCTCAACTCGATCAGAAACAGCGTCAAATCACGTCGAGACTGTCCTCAAGAGAATCATTGACGCAGAAAACGTCAGCTGGCTCTGCTTTGTGGTTGATGCTCCCAAGACTCACGACCCTGTTTCCTTGGCCATCTGCCAAACCATCCACCAGAATGCCGATGGACAAATGGGCGTTGCCGAGCAGGCTGAGCAAGGTACGTAACGTTAAATTGGGTGGCCCCTCTTCTCACCTCCACTATACTATACTACCCACAACATACGAAACCTTGATTTGTTTGGATAGTTACTAATTCTCGTATTGCAGTCTTTGGTCTAGAAGCAGATGATAACCAGACAAAGACGATAAAGAGACTCTCTGCTCTCCAGCAAGGCATCACAGAAACTCAGCAAAAGTACCTTGCTCGTCACACCGAGGTCATCTTTCTTCATGCCGTCATCACGCATCCGCACTGGATTCGCCAAGGTTTCGCCAAGACGCTCTCCAAGCAAACCCTGCAGGTTGCCCGCCAAAAGGGCGCCGTAGTAGTAGCTTTGGCTAGCCCCTTCACCGGCTACGTCTTCTACTCTGGTACCAGCTTCGCCAATTGCGGCCGCACAAAGGTTGAGACCGACAACGACATTGAGAACCTTGAGCTCCAAATCATGGTTTGCAATCCTCCCAAGCCTCTTGAGCAGCGCCGTAGCTCTCTCATGGATTACTTGGGCGGAGCTACTAAGAAGATGTCACCCGCCGGTAGCAGACGCGAGTCATACGACCAAGACGCTGCAGGCGCCCAAGAACAGAGGCGTGGCTCATTCCTTGACATGTTCGGTTTTGGCTCAAAGACATCCAACGGTGTTGACAATGATACCCGCAGAAAGTCCCACGCTTAGACTTGTCCTATGGAATAGACACAATTCTTTATAGATTGGGACACGGAGTGTTTTTCCTTTTTGTAATTATTTTTTTACTATTGTCCCAACTACCTACGATCTTACGAACTTTGCCGACTGCAAATATATACCACTACTCTTTTAGAACCCCGCACCCACTGTGGTTCATGCCCCATTATGCTTCACCGATTTTCATGTCTCACATCATGCATTTACAAATGCTCGCCAACGCACAATCAGTCAATTGACTACATTAGATCACCCGAATTACGCGTAGTACAAACCCTGAATACCAAGACAATAACATGAGATTTTCCCCGATTATCCAATTGCGCCACTCAAGGTGATGAGATATCGGAAATTTTAAATTGACTCACTATATGGCAGACTTTTATCGTTTTAGCCCTAGAACAACAACGGCTTATAGCATGCTCCAACAGCGATTAAATCAATCAACAGCGATATGCGTGAGGTGATTTAGAAGAGCTTAATGCAGAGCCTCGAACATGTACCGAATGTCTTGAATTAATTTTTTGAATTAGAAACTGAAAATAAAGTTCCAATTCATCGTGTTACATTGTTGTGAATTGGCCTCTTTAGTTTGATGTGAGTACCAAAGTCACGATGAGTTCTTATTTTAATATATGCATGTCCCAAAATCAACATTTGTCACCTAACCACCTGCAGTTTTTAATTACAGAACAATACATCCGCACTCAAGAGCCTCATGCCCAGGTTTCCAAACATTCTTGGCAACGGCATCCTCTCATCTTGTCCGACGCAGTACAATGCTCTGAAGTGCTGTCGCTACAACCAGACAAGCTTGTCTTCTCACACGATGACAATGGAAAGGCTGCGCATCGGAGCGGGGACAAGTGCCCTAAATAGTAGAAGCGGAGAAGACTTTTCTACTGATATGTTGTTGTACTTCGTTTTTCCAGAATGACCTGAGAAGGCTGAAAGGAACGCTCTCTGATCTTCGACCGTCGCTATTAGCCAAAGTGACTTGACCCTTGGGAAGTCGACTCTTGTTAGATGTGGACTGAACTTCAAGATGAAGATGTTGCCTAGAGTATATAGAGAACAAGGCGTGTGATAATCGCCATCAAAAAGACTGGATGGATTGAACATCTAACGATAGGTGGAGAGGACGACTGCTATAACTTTGATGGGCTCGGAATGTTTCTCCGCCCTCGGTAATTTTCATAGCTCAGGGCAGGAAGACGGAAGAAATGGAGCTCCTGATTCGCACCTATACGAGATCGTATAAAAGGTCCTTTTCAGCATATATCTCGATATTAGGCCGATTTAGACACAAGTTAGCTCAGTTGGTATGGACTTGGATCAACCACATGGACCGTCGATCAACGAGCGGGGAAATCGAATGGTTAACACGATCAAGAGAACCCGACGAGCTCATCCAATGATGATCCTGCCAAACCGGATTTGTTGCCAATATAGGAGGGCAGAATTCCAAGTTTATAACTCTAGCTCAGCAAGCCAAGTGATTCTGCGCCGCATGACTGCAATTGTCAGTCTAATCGAGTAACCTTTGCGAGCTAAGACACTATATAAAGAGACCTTACCCCAAATATCTTTCTCTCATCGCCCTGCCAAATCAGTGTACAAGCCTATTATTTGTTGCTATTCGAGACCATGCTTATCCTCATCGCTGGTATAACCGGAATGGTCGGGCAGCCACTGGCCCGCGCTGCCATTGGTCAAGGCCATTCAGTCCGTGGTCTGAGCAGAAACGCGGACAAACTCGACAAGGAAATCTCCTCCAAGCTCGAGTCTTTCATCACTTGTAGAGACTATTTCGACTCAGAGGCTTACAAGAAAGCTGTCCAAGGAGTCGATGCTGTCATCGCTGCTTTGCCACCTTTGCCAAGTATTGTTGGAGCAGGCCAGTTGTCTCTTTTGTTGGAGGCAGAGAAAGCAGGTGTCAAGGTACGGCCCCCAACTTCTCGACATGGATCTGTATTGACTAACCTGGAATTCAGGTTTTCCACGCTGCATCATGGAATTTTGATTGGACAAAGCTCAAGATGGGTGATCATGAGACTTACGACGCTTATATGTCTTTCAAGCGTCTTGCTGAACTCTCGAGTGGCCTGAAGCCCATTTACGGATTCTGCGGGTCCATCCTAGAATACATGTTTATCAACTGCAAGAAGGATGGACGCCGATCTGCTATCGACTCTGAGAGTAAGACAGTTACTTACTGCGGTACTGGTGAGGACAAGATGTCTTTGATCAGTGCTGACGACTTGGCAAAATACACTCTGGCAGCGATAGTCGACCCTGAGATTATACAGCGGGGTGTTTATTATGTCGAGTCTTTCCGATACACAGTTCCCGAGCTCGGTGAAATATATGGAAAAGCACGGAATATCGAAATCAAGAAGCAACATGTTGGTGGTCAGCCTGAGCTCGAAGGAATGCTGGCCCAGGCAAGGCAGTTTATGAGTCCTTTGGAATCAAACAAGTACATCGACTTGGCCTATGCACTTGCGATCTTGAAGGGTGTGGCACTTGCTGATCCCAGTGATTGCAAGAGGTGGGGAGAGACGATTACTCCCACGGGATTCGAGCAATGGCTGAATGAGCACCCTGAAGTCTAAGATAGAGACAAGGTTTTGCAAGATCATGTGGAACAACCGGTCCAGTTTATATATCTTGACGAAGATAGGATAACTTCCAATCTATAACAGCGAAATCGCAATATTTGATAACTATTAACACCAGGATATGCAAGTCCTTAGTGGCAAGCACGTGCATGTAAGGGCCTCAGCTTGGGTCTTGCGCTTTGTATATCGACAAGTTACTGACTTCTCGTTTATCGTATCGCGACAAGATATATCGATAATGATAAGTAACGCTTTGTTGGAAGCCTGGGCATTAAGCTGGTCTAGGTTGAGAGACTTCTGCTGTTTTCGTTGAAAATTATTACTATATCTACAGGATTTCTATTTAACTCTAATGCTAATTATCGACTACTTTCCACATCCGAGTCTGCTCTACCAACCGATACAGTGACCTGTTTTGTCATCATAATCCCCCGATTCATGTTATGCAACTCCGTCTCGCTTCCCGCTAGACTATCTGAGCCCACTTCAACGACATGCCTCCGGGGTATCTTGTTCCCTCCCAGCCAATACATTGAGCCCCTTGTTAATCCTGTTTTCCTGGACGGGTTCCCTGAGCGATCGTCACTACTCGTGGAAATCGAGTTGGTCATCTTTCGGAGGAGAGGTCGGAGAGCTGTTAGGGCGACGATCATAACAGAGATGCAAATTTCAGCAGTGGCCCAAATATCTAAAAGTTTGTTAGTTAGAGCTGTGCATGGGCCGGGGGATTGGAAATATTACAGATGGATATGTCATTGCTGAAGTAGAGCATTGTGACAAATCTGCCAATACTGACAGCGATGGTGATGATACCCATTCCAAAGGCGACAGCTAGTCCGATCTTCTTTCGTGTTGATGTCATCAGGCCTCGCAATAGTGGAATAGGGAATATGAGATCTTTGAAGAACGTTAGAAGGACAAGACTAGGCGATGGGACTATGGAAACATACTGAGCACTTCCGTTATGAAGTTCAAAGCCCAGTCAATCCGGGCTGCCAAGAAAGCATTATAGAAGCGACAAAATGCCACTACACAGGTATCAGTGGTCAAGAAGACTTGAGATACGCAGGGAACGTTTATGCCAAGATCTATTTATCGTTCTAAGGCGGTAAATGTCATGTTGGGTAGCGTGTTCTAGGGCAAATGCTACTGCGGCCATTCTCACAGAAAGAAATAAATGATAGATGGAATGGAGTTGGCCGACTTGGTATTGCTAGCTGGTGGACATAACTCTTGACCCTTGTGAAAGCGTCGGAGCTCACCGTAGGTAGATCAAGAGTTTTACAAGTGTTGAAGCTATTTAGTCGCCCGTGGCTGTTGTGACCGTCCTTGGCAGTGTCTGACGAAGAGTGGCTGAAGTGAGACAATGAGATAAGAGACCACGTACATAACGGGGGCCACATGGGCACTCAAACATCTGTCGCACCGTCATATTCAGTAGACAAAAAGCCGAATTATTTGCAACATTGGTTCCTTTAGCAGAATTGTATGTACATCACTGATCAGGCTTCAAAATCGGGGTTTAAAAGGCTATCCAGCCTACATGATCCGGAAAACCTCGCCTGGGCCTAATTGGCGACAGGCTTGAAAACGGCCTAATGATTGGAGGGTGTTGTTGATTAGTGCAATGGTCTGATCTACTCAAGGGTGAAATGCCCGTTAGAGGCATGGCGGTTATACGAAAACATAAGACGGGGTATTTGTTATCTCCACCAATACATAGCAATGTGATTCGTTAGAACGTGATTTGACAGCCTGATGTACCTCTGCATGAGGCACCACAATCGTTGAACGAGACAGTCAGCCGCTCCCTGGCGTCAATCGCTCTCCAGCACTCGACGCATTTGCGTCCGGACGCAAATGCGTTCAGCTTTGAGCGATATGGCTTTGTGTAAATGTAGTGTATAGAAAATAAAA